>NC_140586.1:358871917-361799856 GCF_964204655.1 Triturus cristatus | reverse complement strand
ATAAAATCATAAAATGTGTAAGATTATTTCACTAGCACCCTTTAACAGTGACCAAGTCACCATAACCACACTCTCTCAGATGCATTGTATTAGTTATATAGCGCCATAACGTGTGTAAATCAGTGTATAGGAAATGTTACATAAGCCAAAGGACTAAAAGTGTAGGAGTCACATGTCATCCATACTCGTAGGCAGTATAGTTTAAGAGTGTTTGGTGCGGAGAAGCACAAACGCAGAGTCGAAAAAGAAACAGCATAGTTGGGAGTTTTCTTTAATAAAAAGAATCGATTTCTACCCAAAGAAACCCTTTTTGCAACATTAATCTATGCTCTGTTTGCTTTGCAGTGTGTATGCAGCTCTTTGATGAAAGTTAATACCTCGTTGTTCTATATTAGGACTTTAAGTTATCAATTGCAAAGAACAAAAGGACATCTCTTTTAAAAGCAGAAAACCTGCTGATCTATTTACATTATATGCACTCTGTAATCTACATGGTACACGTTTCTGCAGCAGGCATATTAACACTCTGCACTACCTTCACATAAGTCAAAACATTAACTATACAAAACTTTAATCTCTCTCCACGAAGAACATTAATCACAAGAGTTAACTTTACATTTTCGTGAGGCCTGGTAATTGCCGGAGAAAAGGAACCCGGCAGCAGGTGCTTTAAAAACATAGGGCCTCTTCAGCGAAAGGTGGGTAACGAGCCAGACCTGTTGGTAGGCCTTAGGTTTTTGTAAATGGCTATAAGAAATGGGCATGGCTTAGGGCCTTTTGTGGTGATGCTGATTAAAAGTGGGGGGTTTACATGCTGGTCAGGTAGCCTTAATGGGTCAGGTGCATGTTTATATACACACAGATATTTTAAAGATATTTGTAAAGTTAAAATAAGTGGATCAATCAATGTTCTAATGTTAAGGACGAGAGACGCCTCCCAGCTCACAGCAGCTTACCTGGGCCTCTGGGCCTCCCGAGACGACGACGATCCGACGATCCACCACCAGCCAGACAACGATACAATGACGATCCAGACCAGCAGCGCCGCTCCAGACCAGGTGAGTCGCATCGTCATCGAGTCGTCAGCACTGCCTGCTGTGAGGACTCCCCCTTAACCCCCTTCTATTGGTCTATTGGACCCGTGGCAAGAGCCACTGGCCCAATAGAACAATAGAAGAGGAAGAGAGGCGCGTGATCTGCTGTCTGCTGCTGGATGGGGGTGGGATGCCGCCAGGATGCCAGGATTTCGCGGGCACTTTTGTAAAAATCGCGGCATTTTTACAAAAGTGCCGATTTCGCGATTTTTTTGCAAATCGCGAAATCGCGAAATCCTGGGGGGTCTGACTAGTATTTTCTATTGGAAAGGGTAGAGCCAAAGCAGTCTTGCTTAGTACCCTAGCCCTCTTCATAAGTCAGACTTGCTTGGCAACCCAGAACTTTTCTGAAATAATGTATGAGCTTTCTTTTCTGAATGCCTAGAAGAGCTGAATTTTTAGTCCATTTATCACAGAAATAGTGCTGAAAATCGCACCAAAAAGGTGTAAATTAAAAAAAAGAATCTTCACGCTCGCATACGTTGATTTGTTCTGCATACGCCGCACCAGTTTCAAATTCCACCAGCTGCCACTGGCAAGTGGACTGGTTATCTCTCCAGATCCCGGCCTGCTTTCTCCCCCTACCATGGCTACGAAGGAGGGAGCTTCATATGCTATGGTGGTGAGAAGGGCAGTTGAGGTCCTGGACCTTTAGCACCCCTCGGCCGAAGTCAAGATGAACATCTTGTCAGAGGGCCTGCAACCGGGTGTCTTCTCCTCACAACCCCTCCTGCCTTTCAACAAGGTCTTGACTGATGTTTTTCTGGGAACTTGGTCTAAGCCCAGCAGAGGAGCTCCTGTGAATAGGATGATTACCTGCTGCCTCCAACCTGCACAGAGTGACCCAAAATTCCTCACCAACCATCCTACCCCGAGAGCTTATTTGTCCAAGCCTTCACCTCACAAGGTGCATTCCCTTCCACACCCCCCAGTAAGGGAATCCAAGAGGTTGGATATTTGGGCCAAGAATTTCTTTTCTTCCACCAGCATTGCATAGCGGTCGGTGAACACCGCATGCCTTTTGAGCTGTTACTCCCACTCTTTGCGGGAAAAAGTTGCTCAAGTACTGCCACAGGTCCTGAAGGAGGCCTGGGCCATTCTATCCCAAGCAGTATCAGACAGAAGAGCTGCTGTAAAGTTCAACATTCGTTGTGAGCTTGACACGACTGGCTCGCTGGGCAGAGCAATGTCATTGACAGTGTCTGTTGGACGCCATGCCTGGCGATGTCCAGGCTGCTCATATGGACATGCCCTTTAATGGCACCCGTCTTTTCCGAGACAATGCAGACATGACTCTGGAGCCATTTAAGTACTCACAGGCTATGGCCAAGTCCTTGCACCTCTCAGTGGTCATCCGTCCCCCATCTTCAATTTTTCCCTTTCGTGGCCAAGGAAGGGGCTTTCTGCTGCACCAGCCATATTCCTGCCACAAGACCGCACAAGTTCTGCAACTTCTTTGTGGCCATTGGTGCAGCTCTTTTCAACCTCATGGGTTGGGCGGCCCGAGGTCGGCACAGTCCACTCCTCCCCGTGCAGCCAACTAATCTTCCTAGTCCGGCCCTTCAAGATCATGGGCGGCCATTTGGTGGCAGAATCAGCGATCACCTCCACCACTGGCAAAACAACACGTCGGATGGGGGAGTTTTCAGATAGTCCTAAGGGGCTACTCCTTCCCCCTTCGAGACTACACCTCATTCCATGCCTTCAACTTATGACCGGCTGAGGGAGGATAACCTGAAGTTGCTTCAGGAGAAAGTCAGGACTCTCTTGGCTAAGGGAGCCATAGAGAGAGTTCCGGTGCCAGAAGTAGGCTGTGGTTGCTATTCCTGCTACTTTCTGGTCCCGAAAAAGGACAAGGGCCTTCGTCCTATCCTAGATCTGTGAGGTCTCAACTACCTCAAAAATGATGCGTTCAAGATACTCACTCTGGCTCAGGTCTTATCTGCCCTAGGCCTCAGAGACTGGATGGTAGTGCTAGACTTGCAGGACGCCTATTTTCACATTCTCGTTATGCCTGCCATGCGGGTCTGCAGTGGGACCTGAAGTTACAGTGGGCACAGCATCAGGGGAATCTCTTCGACATGGTCCAGACCTCGGAGGGAACTGCGCAGGACCTGCAGTGGTGGCTGACCAACCACGATTGGGTCAGAGGCAGACCCCTCTCCCTTCCCCAACCAGATCACACAGTAGTGACAGATCTGTCACTCATCGGATGGGGTTGCCATCTAGTTGAGGTGGAGATCAGAGGACTCTGGTCTCCGGCGGAATCCGGACTCCATATCAACTTGCTGGAGCTCCGAGGGATTCGCATTGGATTGAAAGCTTTTCTTCCTTCAATCAAAGATTCAAGTGTTGTTAGACAACACCACTGCCATGTGGTACTGCAACATACAGAGCGGAGTGGGATTGTGGACCTTTTGTCAAGAGGCCCAGTGTCTCTGAATATGGCTGGAACAGCAGGGCATATCTTTGGTGGTTAAACACCTGGCAGGTTCCCTGAACACCAGGGCAGACAAACTCAGCCGTTGATCCCTAGGGGATCATGAGTGGCTTCTCCATCCGGAGGTGGCATTAGGTCTCTTTCAGCTGTGGGGAGAGCCTTTGTTAGATCCGTTCACCTCTGCAGAGAACGCGCAGTGTCAGCAGTTTTGCATGTTCGAGTTTCCAAGGCAGCTGTTGCCAGGCCTGCTATACCAATTTCTGCTCAAACACTCCTGCCCTGAGTTCTCAAGAAGATCAGAAGCGATCGAGCCCAAGTCATTCTTGTGGCTCTGGACTGTGCACAGAGAGTCTGGTATCCTAAGCTTCTCCTATTGAGCATCAATCCTCCAATAAGGCCAGTCCTTCGGGAGGATCTTTTGTCTCAACAGCAGAGGAGGGTCTTCCAACTGAACCTGTCAACTCTGCCTTTTTTGCGTGGAGATTTAGGGGCAGCAGTTGATAGCATTCCACCTTCCTCCCAAAGGCTGTAATGTTATTTTTTTCAGCCAGGCATCCCTCTACCAAGACCATATATGCCTGCCAGTGGAACAACTTTGTAGAATATAATGAAAAATGATCTTTTGATCCTCTTTCTGCTCCCCTCTCTCAAGTCTTGTTGTTTCTTTTGACCCTTGACCAGCAGGGCTCTGCTCTGGGCACTCTTAAATGGGGGGTTTCTACCTTGTATGACTTCTTGAGGCTGCCAGCCCAACCCTCTTTATTTAAATCCCCTATTGTTGATAGATAATTTAAGGAGCTTGTACATATGTTCCCACCTGTCCCATTCATCATGGCTCAGTGGGACCTTAACTTTCCTGATGTGTGCTCCATTCGAACCTCTGCACAGCTGCCACCTATGGCTGCTTACCTTCAAAACAGCCTTGTTAGTGCAATAACGTCTGCCAGGAGGGTGAGCGAATTGCAGGTTCTGTCATCTAAACCTCCTTACCTGACTATCTTCCCTGATAAGTTGGTGCTTCACACTAGGGCCTCTTTCTTACCAAAAGTGGTAACACTATTCTGTATGGGGCATTCAGTCACCATACCCACTTTCTATGCTGCTCCACATCCCTCTAAAGAGGAGGAGCATCTCCACTGTCTAGACCTAAAAAGAGTGTTTCTGTTCTACCTTGACCGCACAAAAGAGTACCGGGTGGACGAGAAGTGGATTATCTTGCAATGAGTCCTCCCTTGTATCAAAATTTGCTATGCCCTGGCCAAAAAACAGCCCCTTGAAGGCTTAAAGGCTCATTCCACCAGAGCGAAAGCTGCCACCATGGCATTGCAATGTGGCGGTCCAGTCCTCAACATTTGCCAGACAGCAACTTGGGCATCCCTGCACACATTTACCAAACACTTCTGCCTGGACAGTCGAGTCCGAAGGGACTGCAATTTTTGGCCGCTCTGTCCTGCAGAACTTGCTAGTCTAACCTTGTCCACTGTCCCTCCTCCGGGGATGGTATTGCGTGGGTATCTATTAAAAGGTAAGGAATCTGCGGCTAGATGTCTCTATCAGATCGACAAGTTACTTACCTTTGGTAACGCCTTATCTGGTAGAGACATAATCTAGCCGCAGATTCCTTACAGGTTTTTAGGGTCAGAGCTGATCTCTTTCACGGCCCTAGTTGTTCTAAACACACCACTGTCAGTGCACTTTATGGGTCCGGGCTCCTGAAAAGTTCCTGAAGTCGGGTCACCAAGGGCTCTGTGGCCAAAACAAACTAAAGGAGAGAGAGAGTGGACATCCCTGCCTTGTGCCCCTACTTCTGTGGATTGGATCAGATAGGCAGATGTTAATGCGTATTCAGGCAGTTGGCCTACTGTAAAGTAGCTTGATAAGGTTTAAGATTTCAAAAGGGAGGCCAATTTTAAGGAGAATTGCAAACAGCAACGGCCATTTAAGAGAACTGAATGCCTTCTCACCATCTAGTAGGTCTGCTGCAATGTTTAATTCTGGTCTAATTTGCAGCATAACTATGAAGAAAGTGCAAAGAGTAATAGATGTAGCCCTGCCTAGGATAAATCTCTATTGCTCAAGTAGTATAAGCCCGGACATCAGGGGAGCCAGCCTGTTCGCCATGACACGTGCCAATATCTTATCTGTAATGAGGAGAGAGTTAACAGTCTGTAGGATTGGCATCGCTGACTATCTTTGTTTGGTTTCAAGAGGGCCATAATGATCGCCTCCCTGGTGGTCAGAGTGAGTTCTCTGCTCTCAATGACTTGCTGATAAAGAGTAGCCAAGTGGGGTGCCAATGGTTGTTTGAACATTTTATAAAATTACGCCATAAGACCATCACCTAGGGATGGCTTACCCGTGGCGGTGGTTTCTGGAAGACCCATGATGGGTATCTTGTTTCTGCGTGATCTGGATTCCAAATCTTCATTTTTTACCATGACCTTCAGGAGGTTGCGTTCAAGTTGCTGCATCCTCTTTGATGATGGGATTTTCATCTTCTAGAGTTGAGATCCTAGATTCTGCTATTGCTTATCCAGCCTGTCTTTCATAAGGTCCATCCTTGTGTTTAGTTAGTCTATTTTAGTATCACTTCACTTAAGACTGGATTGCATATCCAGAAGGATCACCTTTATATCGCCATATCTGGCGGCACAGGAGAGGCCTGTCTGGACCGTGTCCCAGCCTGTTGTCTCTGCTCAGAAGGCAACTTGCCCTTTTCCAAGTCTGATTTTATGGCAAGACCAGAGGCTAACATTATTGCAATCTCCTTTATTGCCACTACTCACAGCAGCCCTTTAAAGAGTAGAGAACTTTAACAAAATTCTAAAACTCAACAAAAGGCCATAATCCTCAGCCTTCTTGCCTCTTTTTATATGCTGCTCGCAGAGATAAGTATTTTCTTTTCAAGCTTTGAAAATGTTTTGATTGAGAGTAAGAATAACTTTGATGGGTGAAGATTTATGTAGCTTTGGGATGAGAAGTACCTATGGAGTGCTTGGAATGCTGCCAATGAGGTAGTTATAGATTGAAGGCGCTATTTTGAAGGCACTTGTGTGTGACGAGATACTGTGGTTTAATATGTTGGATCAGGAAGGATGTTCATTTTATCCAGCATTCAAGTGTTTAAAAACAATATTAACACGACTAGGAAATATTGGGGAAGCGCTTTAAATTACCGCTGTGGTGGAGTCCGTTGGTTGCTTGCAGCTCTGTTTTCATTGTGGCCCGAATGGGCATGTCGTCTGCTGAGGTTTCACAGAAGTGCTCCGATAGATTTCCAGAGTCTCGAGTGGGGAGCGTGAGTATGTTCAAAGTGGGAAACTGCTTACCGGTCTGGTTAATGAATCGGGTTCGCAGATTGCGACCCATGTCCCAAAATAATTTTTGCAGGTTTTTTATTTCCTCGCATGATTATTGCGCTACCACAAAAGAAGTCCTGAATTATGGGGAAACCTCAGTGTGATTCACTCATGGAGAGTGAAGAGGGACTTCAGTTTTGGCACTCATTACATGCACATCGGCCATTTTAGGTTGTTGAGATCGGCACTGTTAATACAACTGAGAGTTTTTAATGGATTGGGAAGGCTTACTGTTATTTAGGGAACAGCTGTTACAGAGATATTTTCTTCAGAGCGAGCAATGAGGAGACTATGAATTTGTTGGACGTGGATACTATTTGGTGTTAATAAATGTTAGCACTAGTTCTGATGTTGGCTTTAGTTGTTAAAGTACAGTTGAGGTTTTATGGTATATTAAAAAGTTTTATTACTGCTTTTGGATGCGGACTCAAGTGTCCACATTGATTTTATTAAATTCTCTTTTTATTAAACAGTGGTGATGGTACAGTGGTCGGCCACAGAGCCACAAAGCAAGAACAAACAGTGGTAAAGGTTCATAAGCATGCTCCCAAAATAAGCCCCATCTCAATACAGCATTAAACAGTGAGCAGGTCAATGTCCAATTCAGCCCTCTGCAGTTCAACTGAAGGAGATACACATCACCTCGTGATGTATTCCATTTAGTCCATTTGTAATCCCATTTCGTGGGGCAACCCCTGTGTTTAAATACATCTTTTTCAGCAATCATCGCGTTATCCATGTCTTTGGCCCATTTTGGGAATTTAGGCAAGTCTCCAGTCCCCCATACTTGCGCTATATTCCTCTTGGCAAGGGCAAAGCCCAGGGAAGCCCATGTGCGCTCAGTTTGAGTCAGATCCGTGGCCTCCCACACATTTAGTAAGCACAGTCGCAGGGAGTGAGTGTTGTTTTTCCCGCTTACCATTGCTAATTTAGAATTAATTTTCACCCAGTATGGCTGGATATTTGGGCACTCCCAGATGATGTGAAAAAAGGTACCCTCTGCTGTGCACCCTCTAAGACCCCCATGATCCAACCGACGAGCCATCTTGACCAGTGTGTTTGCGGACAGGTAGGATCTATGCAGGATTTTAAGCTGAATGAGTCGTAGCCTCATTGGGATGGCCACTTCCTTGGGGAGGAGAGGGCCTCCTTCCAGTCATCATCCTCCATGTATCCAAGGTCTGATTCCCATAGCTGTCGAAGACGTACTAAAGGTTCTGGTATGTTGTTTATCAATTTATGGTAGGTGAGTGAAATCGCTTTATGAGTCAGGGGGTCTGTCAGAAGCTGATCTTCCAGCGGGGAGGCCTCGGTTAAAGCCTCACCGCTAGCAACAACAGTGTTGAGTGCATGGCGGATTTGTAGGTAACGGAATGTCTCGGACCCCGCCAGTTGGTACTCTGTTTGCAGATCTTTGAGTGAAATCATCTTGTTTCGCTTCCACAGATGACCCACTGCGAAAATACCATGTAAGTCCCATTTATCAAAGCCCAGGCATCTACTCAGTGAACCGAGTTGCTCAGATTCCCACAGGGGAGTGAGCAGTGTCAATTTCTTGTGCCACCCCAGTTTTTTAGTCATGTGGTGCCAGAGTACGACTGTGTGGGCCGTGGGGCCTGTGAGGTGTTGTTGTTTGGGATTTGTATGACGTGCATGCTGATATCCCCCCTGGACCAGAACCCATCTGTCGGTGCGGTACGCTGGCTCAGAACCCACTGATTGACCACCACGAGCTGGGCAGTCCAGTAGTATTGTTTCAGGTCAGGCAACGCAATTCCTCTGTCATACCACCCCCTGGTCCGTTTGTGTGTCACAGTGCGCGGATGTTTCACTTCCCATAGGAGAGTCCTAATCTCTCCACACTAATAAAATAGGCGTCCGGGACTCTGTGGGGGGTGTTCTGCAGAACGTACAAAAATCGAGGCAGGGCCAGCATTTTAAACAATGCTGCTCTACCAAGCAAAGTGAGGGGCAGCGACTGCCAATGGAGCACATCCTTGCACAGTCTGGTCAGTGGGGTCTTAAAATTAACGTCATAGAATTGGGCCGGGTGTTTAGTGACATAAATGCCAAGTTAGCGGAATCCCTCAGTAGCCACTATAATATCCGGGGCACGGAACCCCGCTACATGAACAGGACGGACTTTGTCCAATTAATTGTATAACCCAAGTGGGCGCTGAAGATTGCAAAAATATACAGAATCATGTGAACCGAAGCCGATGGAGCTGCCACGTACAACAGGACATCGTCAGTGTAAAGGGAGATTCTGTCTTTGTGTTGATCTGTCCATTTCAGCCCCCTGATCATGGGGTCACCCCTGACCCAGGTCGCCAGAAGCTCCAGCAGTAAGGCAAATATGAGGGGTGACAAGGGATAACCCCCTCTCTAGACAAGCGACTGAATGTATGTTGGTTGATGTCTTCCTGAGCCATTGGGCCTGTGTACAATAGTTTTGACCCATTTTATGAAGAGTAGGCCGAATCCCAGATGTTCGAGGAGGGCAAATAGGTAAGGCCATTCAATAGTATCGAATGCCATTTTTGCGTCCAGTGACAGTAATGCTGCGTCTTCGAGAATAGTGTGAGCTCACCCCATCACTCCATGCAACCTTTGGAGATTAAAAGCCATGTTACGGCCGGGCATGAAACCCGATTGGTCAGGGTGTACAAGCTTACATATGACGGGGATTAAGCGATTGGCCAGTACTTTGGCCAATATTTTAACATCAAGTCTTGGTGCAGGCACCCTGTGTGGAAACTCTCTAAATACATTGCACGAAGAGCTGGCATAATCTTGGAAGCCACTGATTTAAACAGTTCTATTGGGAGTCCATTGGGGCCCATGGCTTTATCCGACTTTATACTGCTTAGGGCAGTCACAAGTTCCTCCTCGGTGAGGTCCCCCTCCAAGGAGTCCCTGTCATCCGGGACGAGGGTGGCGACCAGGATAGTGGCCAGGAGATCTCTTCAGTCTTGTAGGGTGCTACATGTGGTGTAGGAGTATGTGCAGGGGAAGTGGGAGGCAAAGGCCTCGGCAATGTGTTGGGGGTCTGTCACTAGTTCTCCCTCTTCCGTCTCAATAAGGGGTACCCATCTCTGTCTCTGTGCAGTCTCTCGCCTCTCTAGCCATGCAAGCATTTTCCCGGTGGTATCACCTAACTCATATATTTTATGGATAGTTGCTGTTTGTTTCAGCCTAGCCGTCTCCGTCGCTAACTGATGGTAGTCCAGCCTTTTAACACTTAAAGTGTGGGTAAGTTGCTCGTCGTCGCTAATTGCCACCCCGTCCTCCAACTCCTTAATCTCCTGCTCTAGGGTTTCTAATCTTGCCATCCGTTCCTTTTTACGTCCCGCCATCAATGAAAGTGCCTGACCTTTGATTACTGCCCCGAAGGCACCCCATAAGATTTGGTGGGATTGGACTGTATGTGTGTTCTCATTAAAATAGCCATCTACTCCCTTGAGCAGGGAGCTCCTAACCAGTGGGATCTTCAGACTCCATGGATTTATGGATAGGGTGAGGCAGTGATAACCATGGGGCAAAGTAAACTGAGTCAGAACAGGGGAGTGATCTGAGATACCACATGCCAGGAACTTGGATTCAGTATAATAGGAGAGATCCTCAGCGTGTGTGAGCAAATGATCAATTCTGGACTGACTGCCATGCATGTCGGAATGAAATATAAAAGTCCGCACCAAGGAATTAAAATGGCGCCAGAGATCCACCAAGCCGAAAGCCAGGACAAAGTCCATCAAGGGGGAGGTATCATGTGGATCCTGTCTAGGGGGACGCCGGTCATCCTGGCCGTCCCCTGCGAGGTTAAATTCACTGCCCAACACTAGGATGCTGACTGGGAGGTCAAGCAGAAGTTTACCCAGATCAGCCAGTGTGGTTGTTTTAAGTGCCGGGGAAATATAGATCGAGAGTACGTTGAGGGGCTTCCCCTCCCATGTCCCAGCTATCGCAGTAAATCTGCACTGGCTGTCAGTCCAAGTGTTGTTTATTATAAATGGGCAGTGCTTGCGAATAAGAATGCCATTTCCTCTGGAACTAGACGTAAAACCCGCGTGTGCCACCAACCTGTAGCCCCATCGATCAAGTGCCTTGCAGGCGTTACCGATTAGGTGCGTCTCTTGCAGTAAAGCAATGTCTGGGGCCTACCTCTTGGGATATTTGAGCACAACCCCTCTCTTCAATTTGTCCCCCAATCCATTGACATTCCATGTGATAATGCGAAGTGTTCTCTTCACATTACGATCCGACATGATGCATCAAGGCGAATTGGGGCGCTATGCGCCCATATCCAGGGTGTAAATAGCAAATATTGTTGCGTCAATTCCACCAACCCTGAGTGTGTCTGCATGGATGATAAGTCTTGCACCACTTCCATCACAGGAAAACTAATTAAACAAATCCCCCTACCCCCAAAATGCACCACACCCTCCCTGCCTCCCTGCATGATGGGCACTGAACCTCCCGCCACTCCAAACTTGCAGAGTGCCGATCACCCACCCTCAAAATAATCGGGAACGTGATCCAACCCCACTCCCTGGGGCATCAATTAGCTTTAGTGCATTTACCCCAATCATTAGCACATTAAACATTAGACAGAAGCATAACAGACAATGAATAGTAAGAAAACAACGACACCCCACAGCAAGTAGCAGTCACGGCCTAGATCTGTTGGCAATAGCACCAAGAGACCTCAAAGTCCTGATATAAACAGTTCTGCAGTGGGTAGGCTTGTGCCCGCAGAGGTCGAAAAGTTTTGGCCATATCTACTGGAAACCGCCATCTGACACCTTCAATCTGCCTGTGTCTTTTCCGCTGGACCCCTTGTCGTAGCTTCACCGTCCAGTGAGGACCCTGGCTAGCGAGCCAGCCTATTTTTATTACCAGTGTCACAGGTTGCTTTACGGTCCTGCTTGCCGACTGTGCGCCAGCTGTCGAACCAGTCCCATGCATCCTCAGGCCTGGTGAAGAACCATGCTTTCCCTTCAGATACAATGCGCAGTTTTGCCAGAAACAGCATAGCATATTTGAGTTCTTGGTCGCGCAATGCGCGTTTCACCTCCAGGAAGCTACGGCATTGTTTCTGCACTCACAACGTGAAATCTGGGAAGAAGGTGACTTTGCAGTTATCAATGGTGATCGGTGGGGCTGCTCTCGCCGTTTGGAGTATTATGTCCCTGTCTCGGAAGTTAAACACCCTTGCCAGGATCAGCCGAGGCGGAGCACCAGGCTTGGATCTTCCGCCCGGCACCCTGTGTGTCCTTTCAATGGAGAAGTATTTGGATAGACCCTTTGGCTGGGGATGCTGCAGTATTAGGTTTTCAACAAATAGGTCCGCCGCTTGCCCCTCCGCACGTTCCGGCACTCACAGTATTCGGACGTTATTGCGGTGCATTCGCCCTTCGTAGTCGTCGAGTTGCCGATTGAGCACATCTTGATTGACTTGAAGTTCAGCTATGCGACGTTTAAGGAGGTCAGTGTCAGATGTTAAATCCTTAGTTGTGGTTTCAATATTTTCATATTTTGCATGTCTGCCCTGATCAGGGAGACCTCAGAGGCGACGGTGTCAATGCGAGAGGTGCGTACAGGCGTGATGGCTGTTAGGGGTCTGGCGGATTTTAAGTTTGTTTGTGTCTCATCTTGGCCTTTTTGCCACGCATACTTATCCAACTTCGCCTGGAGCGTGACGCGACCACTGCGGCCGCTCGCCATGATGTAGCCGGTGCGTAGGGTGTGCTAGATGAAGGATCGGGCCATCCACATTGATTTTAGTGCATTAGCTATTATGACAGAGTAAGGTTGGAAAGTTTTTGGCAGATTTGGATGACAAAATGGAAAGAAAATGTGATAATTTATTATAAGTAGGTTTTCCTGTTCCCAGTTTCTATTTTTGGCAAATCCTGGTGGTGTTTTTTCAGTGTTTTCCAGTGATTTCAATACCTCAACAAAACAATGCTTTTCAGTGGTTACTCATTTTCGCACCATAAAAAGCAACTACAACCATGTTTTACTGGTGTTTATGGAGCACTTTGCTTTTATAATTGCTTTTTCCATTTTTCTTCAGAAATTGTATACTGCTGTACATTTCAGATTGACGAGGCGTCAAAGCGCTTTTTCGGCGAGTAGCACTCTACTCCGGAACCCATAAAGGATTAGTTTTGAATTAGTATAGTGAAATGTGTAAGTAATTTGGTGGTGGATATTATTCAGTTATTTTGATTGAGAAAGATAGCGGAGGAATAGAATAGGGAAAAAGGCTTGCATTTATATAGTGCTTGTTACCCCCAATGGGTTGTTGAAGCACTTTCTTGGCAAATAGCATGCTAATCCAGAACCCATTAAAGGATTAGTGTTGAATTAGTATAGTGAAATATGAAAGTAATTTGAGTGGTGGATATGTTAGTCAGTTATTATTATTATTAGTAGTAGTAGTAGTAGAAGAAGCAGTCGCGGCTCCTCGTGGGAGTGCTGCGGGGCAGGGTGGGGCAGGGGAGGGGCATGGTGGGGGGTAGTATACTCCGGCATAAGGCCGAACGGAGTTCAGTTAATAAATACATAAATAAAACAAATTTCATTGCGCGCGCTGCAATGCATCGATAGATTGCAGCACGCGCAATGAAATTCGTTTTATTTATTAACTGAACTCTGTTCGGCCTTATGCCGGAGTTTGCTACCCACCCACTCTGCCCCTCCCCTGCCCCACCGTCCCGCAGCAAATGTGGCACATTAAGCTGCATAAGTGGCATTTTTTTGCAGCTTAATGTAGTCAACAATGCCACATAATGTGACCCTCTACTGCCTCATAATACCAGTAGCCTTACTTTTCAATCACATACATGCAATTGTAGATGCGAAAATAGCACTTCGTCAAACCAACAGACGGGACGGCATTAGTTTAAGGCCACACGCACAAAGTGAGGGTGGGGTGGCCCAAGCAAACAAAAAACACCTCTTGCATGAAAAACCTTTGACATTCTCTGACACGCAGAGCAAATACAGTAACATAAGTCAAGGACTCACTGCCACTCTCAGTCACTTCTATTTATACTAGGCAGCGCACATACAACAACCAAACAACAGGCAGGCTTGTGCCTCGTCAGTCCTACAGTGCAATCTGACCCGTGCCTGACATCCCGTGCAAGGTAAGAGGTGTGAAGAAAACCCCTGCCTCCCAGCAAGCGTGTGGCGACAGGCCTGTTCTAAGCTAGTTCTCTGTGTACATATTCTTAGCGTGACTAAATGGTGAACGTGAGCACACTGATGGAAAGGCTGGGGAGGGACGACATTTTTGTTTACGAACTTCATGTCTTCTTTCAGAAAAAAGCTTGCATATACACACGACGGACACTATACTTCATGTGAGTTAGGCTTTCATGTGAAAGTAGACAACTTTCGCCCTGCATTTACCGCCACTGTCCGTGATTAATCGCAAGGTAGCACAATGAAATACAATAACAAAAAATGAACACACTTACCTTGCTGCTGGTCCCGCCGATGGTCTTTTTAAAGACCTTTGAAGTACTCGGGTGCGGCCGCAGTAATACAGGTGGCAGACCACAACAGATCCTCTCCCCACACGTGAGCCAGGCAGGGGGCCTGGTGTTCTGGCCCTTGGGCCATTCACACCTCGGCTCCCCATGTGCCGACCTATCTAGAAGCAGTGTTTTCCCCTGACACCTCCGCGCCAGGCCACCACAGCCAGGCCAATGGGGATGTGGAAACAAGGGATGTCGGGCCTTCAGAGCTGCTTCCTTCTCTGTAATGCTTTGATGGCATCAAGTGGCCAAGTGGTGCAACAACAATGAAAATCCGTGACACTCAGTTTAAACCGGGTCCGCTGATTTTCATTCGGTAGGGTACTGTCGGGCACAGTCGGTTTTAACCGATTTCCGGACAGCCTAATTATAAGCAAGAGGGTTTGCGAATCAGGAAGAAAGATTTTGGTCAGTTGGAGAGGGTCCAGCAGATAAGAGAGGTTTTAAAGTGAGTAGGAAACATCGGCATGAGGAGCCAGATCTAGTTAAGGCAAACAAATGTAAATCTGCTGTGGCAGTCGTTGGGTTTTGTGGACACACAATACAAGGTGGTGTCGAGGGCAGGCAAGGGGACCAGAAAAAGGGTCCAGGAAAGATTTACAAAAAAACAATAACACAATAGGACGTAAGCGATGAGGGCATTGACCCAGTGTGCACAAGTCACAATTAAAACTATTTAGTACAGTTTAATGTTGGCGCTCAACTCCCCGTGGTCCACCGCCTCAGGACACTATTAATGACACAATTAATAAGATTTACAAAAGGAGCGTCAATATCCACGATTATATCAGTCCATAGTTAACATGTATCCAAAGAACAAGCGACAGGCCAGGTTCCGATTATAATATGATGTTCCGTTTAATTCCAGTAATCTCAAAACGCAATATCATCTGTTCAGTTTCAAATGGTCTTGACAGCCTAGGCGTTTCGTCCTATGCTGGACGTCATCAGGGCTGCAAGAAAAAGTACATAAAAGCATTTATCAGTACCTCTGAATTCAAATGATGAAAACTTGAAATAATGAGAGCTTCAATACAATGTTCAATATCTATCCAATTTAAACACATTGTCTGCAATTCATTTCACAATATCCTGCCTATCTCCATTCTATATTCTTGGACCTTAACATCCAACAATCTATTATTCTTTAAAAAAGCAATGTATTGTGTATTTACACCAGTAAATTCAATTTTAGAAATGATATCCCAATCAAAAACATATAAATGTAATTTCACTTATTGCAATATTATGAATAACCCAACATTCGTGTTTGGGATTAAATCTTAAACAATCTTTTCAATTATTTATTCTCATTATACATACGTAAATTTATAATGTAATTGATCCTTTATGTGAAAGAATATCTTCCTATGGTTGTTCTTGACTAATGAGTTTAGATTTCTAAAAGTAAAAAATGCAGGCATTAGTTCTCTGCGTAATGATTCTAGGCAACTTAACCTCATCGCTGCTTATGACGGAGTGGTTCCGTCATGCACGTCGGTCGCGCTGTGCGCATGACGGAACCGCTCAGTCACGGCCCCGCCCGCGCAACGAACCTTCAGCACGGCGCGGTAATCCGCGCCGCGCTGAAGGGGTTAATTATTATCACTCTGATTATTGAAACCTACCTAATAAATTGCACAGTCTATATTCCCTGTGTTCTGTTCCAATAATTCAGTTTTATGTTTCCACACCGCGCATTCAAATCTTCTTATGACATTAATTCTAAAATAAAGAAATTCAATGTCATCACAACCCTATATTAATTTATTGATTCCCAATCCTGTGTACCTTAACATTTAAGTTTATTTACAGTACATACCTTTAGAAATAATCTATTATTCTAGATATGATCTCTTTTTGTTTCTCGATGGTTATTAATTCCGCACAATTATTTATCTGTCAGAAAAAAGAAAAAGAGCGAGTCTCAAAATTCGAACTTGCACTCCTGTTTTAAACGATGTTTAATTTCAAAAGAACGATAAAAAGCTACAATGCGATTAAAAACTCCTGCTCAGTAAGCCACAAGCTAGAGTAAGGTGTCACTAAAGCTGTTGCTCAATTAGCAAGCTAACACTCCGTTTCCGTTTCATGAGTATCGCTAGGGCGATACTCATGTTCTACCTCCCCCACCACACTGTCTCAAGGCCTCAAACCGCTTACCAACAGCTTCCTCGCAGTGCCTGTATCCATGTACAGCCGGTCCGACAAATTCCGCTGTCGTTGGTCTGTTCGCGCTCTGCTCCCTTTAAACATAGTATGAACCAATCCGATTTCCCGGTTCTGCCTGCACCAATCACCAGTCCTTATTCTCTGAACCACACAATTTGCATATCCAGATACCTGTTTCCTATCTGGTCCGGATCGGTTAGGACCGATCAATTTCCTTGTTAGTCCTACCTTTCCGCATGCCATTCACTAGCTTGTCTGCCTTCGTATTTGTAAGCGAGCTAATAACCGGTGTTTTGTAAGCCAATCAAAAGGCTCAAATTCATTCTTTCACCTATCAGAACCCTTTTAATATATGATGACAATGTGATCGTCAACACAATGTTTACCGATATACTGCACAATTTAAACCTATCAACACGCTATAATTATAATTAGCGCTTATGCTCGTATTTATTCAAACTCTCATTTCACGCTAAATCCACTTAGACTTTTCATCTGTTGTTGAAACCTTCACTTTTAACTCTAGGATTTAAATAACACAGTCATTATCAAATATTGCAGAATGTGTACATACATAGTAAGTATTGAAGCTAGTATAGGCTACAGTTATAACATTTGAAAGGACTAACGAGCTGACCAGTAGATGTGTTGAATGTGACAGTTGGTTCGAGATTTGTTGAGAACAGAAGTTTAATTATCGACATATTGGAATAAGCATTGGTGAGTCAGTTAATTGATGATCTGTTACCATAGGTAAAAGCGAATGGATAGTCTGTTATTGGTAGCTTTTTATATGTATATAGCGGGATATGGATTACTGATAATTTCGGTGTATTGAATTTCAATAATCATAGCGAGGATATAGCTATATTGAAATGTTAGTAGGTGTACTTAAGATATGTGAGAATAATTGAATATGGTACGATTGTATCACTTGGAGCTGCTAATAAGCTGACTAGCAAGTGTACAAGAACCGAGAGGGAGCTCTAGGATTTAAATAACACAGTCATCATCGAATATTGTAAATTGTGTACATATATAGTAAGTATTGAAGCTAGTATAGGCTATAGTTACAACATTTGAAAGGACTAACAAGTTGAACAGTAGATATGTTGAATGTGACAATTGGTTGGGGATTTGTTATTGTAAATTAATGAGAATAGAAGTTTCATTATCAACATATTGGAATAAACTTTGGTGAAGACCGTAATTTGTGGAGTGATTTGTAAGCGCAACAGGATAGATGCTGAAAGCGTTAGTTAATTGACGATCTGTTATTATTAGTGAAAGTGAATGGATAGTCTGTTATTGGTAGCTTGTTTTATGTATATAGCGTGATATGGATTACTGATAATTTCGGTATATTGAATTTTAATAATCATAGCGAGAATATAGCTATATTGCATACCTCGGGAGTGACTAATATGCCTTCCAGCGTGTCCGCAGAGTGTGAAATGTTGACTTGAAAGTAAAGGTTTTAACAACATAAAAAGTCTAGGTGGATTTAGCATGGAATGAGAGTTTGAATAAATACGAGTATATGCGCTAATTATGATTATAGCGTATTGATAGGTTTAAATTGTGCAGTATATCGGTAAACATTGTGTTGACGATCACAATGTCATCATATATTAAAAGGGTTCTAATACGTGAAAGAATGAATTTGAGCCTTTTGATTGGCTTACAAAACACTGGTTATTAGCTCGCTTACAAATACGAAGGCGGACAAGCTAGTGAACGGCATGCGGAAAAGTAGGACTAACAAGGAAATTAATTGTTCCTAACCGATCCGGACCAGATAGGAAACAGGTATCTGGATATGCAAATTGCATAGTTCAGAGAATAAGGACTGGTGATTGGTGCAGGCAGAACCGGGAAATCGGATTGGTTCATACTATGTTTAAAGGGAGCAGAGCGCGAACAGACCAACAACAGCGGGATTTATCGGACTGGCTGTACGTGGATACGGGCACTGCGAGGAAGTTGTTGGTAAGCGGTTTGAGGCCTTGAGACAATGTGGTGGGGGAGGTGGAACATGAGTATCTCCCTATCTGGGGTTAAATAAATGGAGTGTTAGCCTACTAATTGATCAACAGGTTTAGTGACACCTTACTCTGGCTTGTGGTTTACTGAGCAGGAGTTTGTAATCGCATAGTAGCTTTTTATCATTTTTTTTAAATTAAACATCGTGTAAAACAGCAGTGCCTGTTCGAATTTTGAGACTCGCTCTCTTTTTCTTTTTTCTGACATAGATAAATAATTTAGCAGAAATAATAACCATCGAGAAACAAAAAGAGATCATATCTAGGATAATAGATCATTTCTAAAAGTATGTACCGTAAATAAACTTAAATGTTAAGGTGCACAGGATTGGGAATCAATGGATTAATATAGGGTTGTGATGACATTGAATTTCTTTATTTTAGAATTAATTTCATAAGAAAATTTAAATGCGCGGTGCGTAAACATAAAACTGAATTATTGGAACAGAACACAGAAAATATAGACTGTGCAATTTATTAGGTAGGTTTCAATAACCAGAGTGATAATAATTAAGTTGCTTAGAATCATTATGCAGAGAACTAATGCCTGCATTTCTTACTTTTAGAAATGTAAACTCATTAGTCAAGAACAACCATAGGAAAATATTTTTCACATAAAGGATCAATTACATTATACATTTAGGTATGTCCCTTACAGTATAATGAGAATAAATAATTGAAAAGATTGTTTAAGATTTAATCCCAAACACGAATGTTGGGTTATTCATAATATTGCAATAAGTGAAATTACATTTATATGTTTTTGATTGGGATATAATTCAAAAATGTAATTTATTGGTGTAAATACACAATACATTGCTTTTATAAAGAATAATAGATTGTTGGATGTTAGGGTCCTGGGACAAAGAATCTAGAAGGGAGATAGGCAAGGTATTGCGAAATGAATTGCAGACAATGTGTTTAAAATGGATAGATACTGAACATTGTATTGAAGCTCTCATTATTTGAAGTTTTCATCATTTGAATTCAGAGGTACTGATGAATGCTTTTATGTACTGTTTCTTGCAGCCCTGATGACGTCCAGCATAGGACGAAATGCGTAGGCTGTCAAGACCATTTGATATTGAACTGATGACTTTGTGTTTTTGAGATTACTGGAATTAAACTGAACATCATATTATAATCGGAACCTGGCCTGTCGCTTGTTCTTTGGATGCATGTCAACTTTGGACTGATATAATTGTGGATATTGACGCTCCTTTTGTAAATCTTATTGTGTCATTCAAAAAAAAAAACAGGCTACGCAAGCATTCAACTGTCCTATGTGATGACTCGTCTGTGTGGAGGTAGAAATAATCTGTTCATCAGGGTTTGACTTTAATGAGGATGTTGGCAACGTAAAGCGGTTGGGGCAACCAGAAGGGGTTAAGATTGTTAATGAGGGGTCTCTGACCGATCCCCTGGGGGATTACAGGTTCGACCCATTGCTCTTGAAGCACCCACTTTCCCATGAGTGGACTCCGGGCACCTCATGTAGCTGAATGTGTGGAGACATAACTGCGTAAGCAAATACCTAAGGATGTCAGACTGAGGATGAGATCGGAGTGCCCTTGGTCAAACTTGTCCAATAAGGTTTCTATGACTCCGGATCTGGATTCTAAAATATTAGGTTTTATTAGTAAAGGGGGACAAGACCCTAGGAAGGGTTTAGACAAGGGTCTAAGAATGTGCCATGATAGGCTATTGGACCTCAAGGGACCACTAACTAAAGCTTTTAATATGGCAGAAGTGTCTTACATTAAATAGAAGCCCCTGGAGTTAAGAGAGTGGGGCCAGAGGGTGGTATGCGTTCTTGGAAATGCGAACACAGCCATGTATGTGGAGAGAAGGAACAGTATTGTTTTAAAAATAGGCCCAAAGTTGGTGGAACTAGCCAATAATGAGACAGGCCAGGGGGAAAATGGAATGCTTTTTGGAGACGCATTTATTAAGGAGATGTTCAAGTATGTTTGGACATTTAGTTCCTTGCAGAAGTCTCAGCGAGAATTTAAAAAGGTCTTTGACCGTCATGTTTTTGGAGGGGCCAGGTGAACAAGAGGTCAGTTCCAATGGCGGCCCGTACATTTTGGAGGGAGGGGGGCAGACGGGACACATTCTCACGCACACATACACTTAACACTTAAAGCAATGTATTCACACACACGCATGAATGCACACAAACACAACCATTCACAACACTCTTTACCAAACATTCATACATACATGCACGCACACAAACACATCCATACACAACACTCTTCACCAAACATTCATACATACACGCACGCACGCACACACACATCCATTCACAACACTCTTCACCAAACATTCATACATACATGCCCGCACCAAACAGTTTGAAAGAAAAACAAACACCTGTAGCCAGCTCTACCTCGGAGGTTCCAGAAGACTTGGGACTGCTACCTTCCTTTATTGGCTGACCTAAGGTCAGCCAATGAGGGAAGGCAGCAGTCCCAACAGCATCACAGAGTGGGATGGGGTCAGTGAGACTGCTGACCCCACCCCACTCTATGATGGTGTCACTGATTGACTCTCAACCCTGGGCGCTTCAGGGCTTAAAACTGAAGCACCCAGGTGCGAGGCAATTAGTGACGCTATCGCTCATCACTGAGGGGAGGGCCTCAGGGACCTTTGCTAAGCTGAGGATGTCATTCCCACAGGAGCTGTGACTTCCTCAGCCCAGCAAAGTTCAGTTCAGGCAGCCAGGAGCCTGCGCTAAATGTGCATGTCTGGCTCCTGGCTGCTTGAACTGGAAGTAACCAGTGTCTGTCAGACTGACCTTTGTGCAGCCTGACAGACACTGTTCATGAGGGGCGAAAGGTGTAGGGAAGTGGCCCCTCAGCCCCAATGGACGGCTGCTCCTGGTCAGTTCCCTGGCCGTGGAAAAGGCATTAGTAGAACTTTGTTTTCTCAGCATTACAGACCCTACCAATATCAGACCTTCTACCAACCGGGAAGCTTTTATCCCCAGAGAGAGAGCAAGTTCTAGAGGAGGCCGTGGTGATCATCTAACACGGGGATCAAGTAAGACAAGACCCTTCTGTTATCCAGTTAAAGTTGGGTGGCAGACTTGCTTAATTTTTTCACAGGTGGACACAGATCACAGGAGATCCATGGGTTCTAGGGTGTTAGGATACCATATAGATTTTGTGGAGGAGCCAGTTCAAAATCGACTTTCTAAAATGTTTCAGTTCAGAGCTCTCAGATTTGGTAATCAAGGAGGTTCAGTAGTGGGTGAGAAAGGGTGTGATTGTGGTAGTGAGGACTCATCAAGTGGGCTTTGTAAGCAATAGTTTTCTGGTAGAAATAAAAGACAAAGTCATGAGGTCTGTGATAAATCTGAGGTATCTGAACAATTAGGTGGAGTACCTTCATTTCAAGATGGAAGGTATGCATATGGTAGGAGATGTCTAACAGATGGGGTATTGGATGACACGGTTAGACTTGAAGGATGCTTATCTGACAGTTCCAATTTGGTGACCGCATCAGAGATTTTTTCAATTCAGGTGGGTAGGAAAGACATGGAATTTGTCTGCCTTCCATTCGGGCTTTCCTCTCCCCCTGTTGTTTTACGAAGTTGCTTCATCCCGTGGCCGCATTTTTACAAGAATTGGGAGTGCGTCTCATAATTTACTTGGACGACACATTAATAATGTATCAAGACAGGTTGAAGGTAGAGGATCACACAAGGATGGCGGTTTTGTTGTTGGAGAAGCTAAACTTTGTAGTCAACAGACAGAAGTCATGTTTAATTCCGAAACCGGAATCTCAATTCTTGGGGTCTT
Source organism: Triturus cristatus (assembly GCF_964204655.1). Classification (NCBI taxonomy): domain Eukaryota; kingdom Metazoa; phylum Chordata; class Amphibia; order Caudata; family Salamandridae; genus Triturus; species Triturus cristatus. The sequence goes on along the minus strand of NC_140586.1, from coordinate 361,777,396 downwards.
TGGTAGACACAGTACAAGGGCAGTTGAAATTGCCCAGGGAGAAGTTGGAAAGAATAAGGAATGAGATTCGGAAGGTGTTGAATTTGCAAAAGATATCTTTAAGAATGTTAGCGAGAGTGATAGATCTTTTATCTTCTACCTTTCAGTCTTTTTTCCCCATACCTTTAAATTATTGGGCGCTTAAGAGGTTGAAGGCGAGGCATTTGAAAGTGGTTTGAGGGGTTCAGAGCAGGTTGTGCTTACAGAGGAAGCGAAAGGAGGGCTTGTGTGGTGGCTAAGTAATATGGAGACTTGGAATGGGAAGGCTATCTTTGGTTAGAATCCGGGGATAATTATAGAGTTGGATGCAAGTTTTGTAGGTTGGGGAGCATGTTGTACGATTACGACTGAAAGTATATGGTTAGAGGAAGAAAGTAGACTTCATAAAAATTGTCTGGAACTTTTGGTAGGGTCCTTGGCTCTAAGGAGTCTCACAAAGGACAAGGCACAATGTTCAGTACTTCTTAGAATGGACAATGTATCAGAAGTACATTTTTGTGAACAAGATGGGGGATCCGCGATGAAAGAATTTGGCGGATTTAGCAAAGGTCTTCTGGGATTATTGTTTGAGTCAGAATGTTCTAGTGCAGGCAGAACACATTCCGGGGTTGAAGAATGAGTAGGCCGATTGCTGTTCTATGAATTACAGGGATTCCAGATACAGATACAGTTCTGTTTTAGATGTTAGTAAGGTGCTTACTTATTTGGAGGAAATGGAAAGAAATGCAGATTTGTGATTGATGGTTTTGTCTCAAATGTTGGCTATTTTACTGTGTTTACTCTCTTTTAGGAGAGTTCCAGATGTAAAGGCATTGGATGTTAGTAGTAGGATGTTTAGTCCTGAAGGGGTATGTTTTTATATGAGTAAAAGGACCAAGACAAATTCAGAAACTATTTTCTATCCTTATTTTGATGAGCACGAGAAGTTTTGTGGTTCTCTGTGTGAAAGAGTATGAGAGGAGAACATCTCAGTTAAGATCCACAATGGAACGCAATTGCTGATATCTTTTAGGTATCCGCATAAGGCTGTGTGTGCACCTACTCTTGGACATTGGGTGAAAGTAGTGATGGAAAAAATGCAGGAGTAGATGTAAACCTGTTTGGTGCACATTCTGCGAGGGATGTATCTGCTTTGAAAGCTTTTATGCTGGGTGTTGCTTGCCAGGATATATTGAGGTGTGCAGACTGGTCCAATGATGTAACTTTCAGGAGGTTTTATTTTAAATTGGTGGTGCATGCGGCTTCTCGTTTATTAGAGAAGCTTTAAATGTGCAATAATGTTAGCCTCCTGTCTTGCAATAAAAGGTAGATTTTCCCAGTTCTGATGGTCAGAATATCAGGATTTTATTTAAGTCATGTAGGCTAATATTATCCCCCCCGGTAACCAGTCTTGTATTTATTGCTGTTTTTTTCTTGCAGCTCATGCTCAGCAATAGGAAAAAGATGGAAGAAGCATGGAGCTGCTGCAGATGTATTCATCTTGGTTTTGCAGAAATATTTTTGGACTTTGGACTTGTTGATTTTAAATATATAAGAAGTGTAATATGATTGGCAGTAAGCTAAAAAATAAGGAAGAAGGCTGAGGGTTCTGGCCTTCTGTTGAGCTTTGGAATGTTGTTAAAGTTCTATATTTTTTAAAGGGCTACTGTCAGTACTTAGACCTAAAGATAGACAAGAAAGAACTTAGGAAAAGTTGTGCCCTCAGTACTTAGACCTAAAGATAGACAAGAAAGAACTTAGGACATTGGGAATAGAAGCGTCCCGAACCCATGATCAAGAATACCTCTTACGGAAAAGTTCAGTTGCTTTTATGGCCTCAGCATCGAAAAATGATTTACATTCCCCCTATATCGACAGGTTACCTAGCTGCATGTTAAGGCGCGAAGTGTTAAGATTGAGAATTGGGCTAAATCCCTGTTATGCGAACAATGGGGTAAAAATCTTAATGATAAATAGCCATGGAAAATGCACCTGCACCTTAGGCACTACCTGTGATATTTTACATATATTATTAGACTGTTATAAGATTTTAGATATACGAAGAGAGATTTCAGGCCCGATTTTTTAAAAATATGAAATTAAAAATAGGTTGCAAGCTGTAAACCTTTTAGTGGAAATGAAGAACCTAGATTTAGCCTGTGCTATTGGGAAATATATAAACAAAGTGAAAGAGTTTTTTAAATGTAAAGAGCACTGATGAAATTTAGATCTTTTTTAGATTCAGGGAGAATGGGTTATTAATGGATAGAAGTAATTTGTGAGACATACTAGAAGGTCAGTGTGACCCAATAATGGAATAGTTGATTTTTTTAATTTTAAGATGATTTTTTATCTTGCATTTTTATGGTTGTGAATTATAGGTTTAAGAAATGTATTGTATATTGTATGATTCTGACTTGCTTATCTATGGAATGTTATGCTGCTAAGTGTATACTTTTATGGTTGTAAATAACCGAATAAAGTTTCATTTCATTTCATTTCATTTTCAAAATAAAGCTGAACTAACTGTGAGTAGTAGCAATAAAGGAGATTGCAATAATATTAGCCTCTGTGTCGTTATAAAATCCACATTTTCTGACCATCAAAGCTGGGGAAAATCTACATTTGTCCATGCTGGTGGGGAAGTGAAACTCTTCGAGCATAGTAGGTGCGCCTCCAGGATATGCTCCCAGGTGTCACACCAATTGGCTCACCAGTGCATTAGCTCCACTGTCAGGCCACTGGGACACCACTTCTCTCTGGTATCACAGTCCAGGCCAAGGAGTCCTGTAGAGAGCACTAGCATGGGAAGCAAGAATGAAGCAGTCAGAGTGTAGACATAAGACAGCACAGGCCCGGGACAATGCCCCCCCCGCCACCTCCTCCTCATAGCATTCGGCTCAGTATACTCTGGAAGATTTTGGGCTATACGCTGCCTGAAATCTCAGACGGTCTCCAGGCCAGCATGAAGCGGGGGCTGCCGTGGGGATGAAGTGCTTCCAATTGTCCATCACCCTCAGGGTAGTTGCGGCTTCTTCGCCAGCATTGGGGTTTCTGTCAGACAGCCAGTGGAGTAGCTGTAGGCTGACCTTGTTTCTACCCCGCAGCAGGATCGTGGTGGCTGGGTAAATCAATGCGAACCTCAGGCCACACAGTGATCGCTTCTTTGAGGTGTGTGCCAACCGGGGTCACCCTTTAGAGAGTGTCCCGAGCGCAGTATGCAGGGTTTTATTCAGATTGGCGGAGCATGTAAGAGAGAGAGAGCTCTATGCAGCCATCTTGATCTGTGTGTAGCTAAGCTACCATGCGCACAGGTTTTTAGTCAGTAAAACATGACAGGAGATTATTGGCAAAAGGGGAGCAACAGCCATTGGGCTAAAAAGGCTTAACCAACCCCCCCCCCCATGCCCCACAGTCAGCCTCTGTGAGCTGGGTTGGGCTGCCAGGCTGGAGGTCAGCCTCACATGAAGTATTACTACAAGCCTCTTTAATCCCTAGTAGCTTTATTTTTTGTGCATTGCTTTGTGCTCCTCCTGCGCCCGCTCTCGTCTTGGTCAGTCTCTTTGCATGATAACAATGTACAAGGGAGATGAAAGGCAACAAACACCACAGGTGTGCCCTGCACGCTCTGTGTACACCCAAAACCAGACATTTAAGCTCACATCGGATTGTAAAAAGGTAATACATTGAGAACACATAAACAAACTAATGGAGAGCAAATTTGCCTTTGAAAGTAAATAATATATATGACATTAGAACTGAAATGTTAAGAGAAGTTTATTTTCTGTTGCTGTGAAGAGGTTCATATCACAAGTCATGGAAATGAGCTGTATTTAGCTCTAAAATGGGCAATAGGGGGCATGGCCAAGATGGCGGTGAGGTAGGATGCATCTCCGTGTCTCTCCTGCCAGCCGCCCGAGGAAGCACCGGTCCCTGGCCGTCTATAGTCCCGAAATGAGCTACAATTGATGCCTGAACGGAGCGCCTCTCGGGAGTACCCCAGGATTCCCCTGTTGGACGGAGGCAAGTGCTGGAACATATCGCGCATCGCGGCGCGGCTGGACCCTGCGGCCATGTGCGGAGCCGGGGCCTGCTGTGCCTAGCCCCGACGGTCCCGCGAGGATGCACGGCGGAGCACAGAAGGGACCGCGGTGAGTGAAGTTGGCCCGGGTGAGCAGCGCTGCTGTCCCCTTAACGGTGCCGAGGCGGGTGGAGGAGGGGAGCCGTCGCCCGCAGCCTTTCGCACTGCGACCTTCCACAGCACGGTCCGGAGCTATTGGAGGCCACAAGACAGCACCTGCCATCTTGCCCGACGTCCACACCACCAGACAGGGGACCCGGTGGACGCAAGCCGCACCACCGGGGAGCTGCCACAAGGGTGATGTACGCTGGTGCACACCCCTGGAGGGCCTTGGGTCGAGGGAGCCCGACCTGGTCGGCGATAGGCACACGGGAGACTGAGCCTCCACATCGGCGGGCCCCACAACGCGACCCCACAACATCTCCCCAGTGAAGGACACTAGTGAAAGCCGCATTTGTCGATGGCCCCCACGCGGTGCAGCATAATTGGGACATTCCTTATGGCGGCTTGCCTGCTGGCCTTTCCTGCTGCGGTGAAGGGGCGAGCCGTTCCAGCTTGAACTCAGTGATGGGGCTGGGGGTATCCGAGCATGGCTGCCGTTAGAGGCGGTCGCGAGGTTGGGGCCCGGTGTTCCGTGGAGGCAGCCCAGCTAGGTCCAGGTGCAGTTTGTGGCACGCTTAGGGGCCCTTCGCTCGACCCCGGCCCTAGCTTGATACCAGGAGAGCACACTTTGGAGGACTAGGGGCACAGACCGATCGTCGTGCAACGTGCTCTGTGGGCCTGCTGCGCACTGGCGTGGGGAGACTGAGCTCGCACTCCCCCAGCAACCGTGTAGCCTCGAATTGGCGGACCTGCACTAGAGGTGAGGACGTACTCTTCCACGCCGGGTGGTGCCCTGTCACCCATGCTGACAACAGCAAGGGAACCACACGAAGCTTGCCTGACAAGCCTCCCGAGGGACGCAGCTATGCGGAGCTTGCCGCCAGCGTATTAAAGGAGGAGACGCGGGTGACCCTCGTGTCGGAGTGCACTCCTCCCCACAGCATATTGAGGGTCGAGCTTTGGGCTGGGGCCTATACCTACTTGCACATATTCCTGCCCAGTGGAGCCGGCCACCTTTTTGCCGCAATTGAACTAGAGGGATCTCACGGAGCCCGGTCACGCTTGCTACGCAACTGGCAAAGTGCCAAAGAGAGACGCACAGCCTTAACTTTACACCGCTCACCTTGCCTGGCGAGATAGGACCAAGTCCTCCACCCGGGCCAAAAAGGACAAAACACTCAAGGAACTCTTTGCACGTGCCCAGGGCGGAGTGGCAACGGACTCTCCGCTGCCGGGTGACGACACCATGGCACAGATGGGTGCCCCTAAGGAGGAGCCAGTGACACAGGCCGTCCTGGAATCTTTGTTCTCGGTCCTAAGTAATGACCTACAAACAGTGAACAGCGACCTGATTGCAGAACTCAAGGATGTCCTCAAAGAAATGGACTGCATAGGGGAGCGAGTGGCAGCATTGGAGGATAAGAGCGACACACGGGACACCGAAGTGTCCGCCCTACAGCAGGAAGTTATCCGCATACACGATCAACAAGTGGACTTACAAACACATCTTGAAGACATGGAGAATCGCTCACGTCGCAATAACATCAGAATCCGAGGGGTGAGAACCAACTAAGAGGCTGGCGACATCTTCACCTATGTGAGAGAACTCTTTAATCATGTATTGGGTAAACCACTGGACACTAATCTTAAAATTGATAGGGCGCACAGGGTGGGACCTCCCTGCTCTGACACTGCTCCACCGGCAGACATACTAGTCTGCGTTCAAGACTTCTGCACCAAGGAAGAAATTCTTCGTAAGGCCAGAACACTACACCCGATCACATTCAGAGATCAGACCCCGGTTCTCTACTAAGATCTGGCTGCCCTTTCGCTCCAGAAGCGTAAGACCTTCCGGCCTATCACAGCGGCCTTACGCTAACGCAACATTGCGTACTCCTGGGGGCATTCATTCCGCCTCATCTTTTTTTTTGAGTTCAAAATGTTTTATTAGATTTTCCATAAGAATGAACAAATACAGACAATACAGTAAAAATTTATCACAAGCGAAAATACCTATATAAAATAAAACATTTCTAAAAGCAGTTCTAAATACAATAGTTAAAGATGTATATATAATCAATTAGAAGGAGGGGAGATAAACTAAAAAGAAGGGCAGGGAGGGAGCCATGAAAAATTGCATTGTCAACTTATTAGAAAAAGGAGCTACATTCATCATATAAGGCGTTAAATAGAATGATTGTAAAACGGTGAATCAAGTATACATATACAATTATAAAGATAAGTATACATCTATGGGTAACCAAAACGAGTGAAACAAATTAGAATTGTGATTGATCCCTTTCAGGGATAATTGAGCACCTCTTCTTGTAAAAATGACCCATGACCACCAAACATGAACCGATAAAGACGAAATATCCTTCCAGCAAAATGTAATGGACTTTAAAGCAGCTGATATTAGGAATTTAAACAGTTTACCTTCTAATTCAGTTAAGTTATGCGTAAGATCAACAGCTTTACATATTAATATTTTGTAAGAAATAACATCATGAATATGAAATATTTGTTGAATAATATCCCAAACATCAGACCAAAATTTAAAAATTAATGGACATTCAAAAAGCATATGTCGTAGTGAACCAGGGAGTAATTTACAATGCCAACAAATGTCGTCTTGCATCAGCTTAGCACGAAATAAACGCACTGGGGTCCATAAACAATTAAATAAAATATAAGAATTGGTTTGGTAAAGTGAAACAGGCAGCCATCCTGAAATACTATTAAGCCAAACAGTCGTCCATGTATCGTTGGACAAAGAAAGGGAAAGCTCATCATTCCAAAATGTTGAAATAATATTTAGATTGTTTCCTATAGAATTAGATAATTTTTTATATAAAATAGAGACAGTATGTGATGACGTAGAGATAGTTCGAATATATAGTGCTAAATCTGCTTTAACATTAAATGGAATACCATGAGGGAAGGAGTCTAAAATTGAATTACATAACGATTCATATTTAATAAAATCAGATTGAGGTAAATTAAATTTCATTTGTAAAGCTTCAAAAGAAATAAAAACATTGTCAAAATAGATATCTTTAAGATAAAAGATACCAGCTTTAATCCAAGCATTCCAAAAAGTAACATTTCTATTCAATTTAATCACATTACTATGCCACAATGACATATCTTCAGTATGAGTCATAGGGATCAAAAAGATTGAATCCAGGTCATTAAAAATGAGTTTAGTGGATTTAATAATGACCGATTTATGCACATATATTCACCTATTGGACATTGTTAGCAAGGTGGTCAATGGAAAAGGATCCACAAGAGACTGCTCTATATGAAACCATGTAGGTTGGTTCTTTAAAGAGGAAGGAGAAAACCATATGGAACTTTGTTTCAGTATAAATGCTTTGTGATATAGAAAAAAGTCAGGCAAACCAAATCCAGCATTGCATTTAGGTACTTTTAATTTTTTATAACCAATACGAGTTGATTTATTATTCCAGAGAAATTTGGAGAGAAGTCTATCAATGTTTTTATAGAATTGTAAAGGAAATTGAATAGGAATCATAGCAAGTGTATAAAAATTTTTAGGAGCAATAGTCATTTTGATGGAGTCCATTCTACCCCACCAAGAGAGGTGAAGTGAAGACCATTTAGACGTTTTATCTTTGATATAATTCAGAATAAAATTACTATTTAATGTTAATGTTGCTTTTACGGAGGACGCAAATAGAATCCCAAGATATTTTAATTTATCTTTTTGCCACACAATATCAGCCATGGGTAACATATCAGGAGTACAAAAAATTTTTAAAGGGAAGAATTCAGTTTTATTAATATTAAGTTTATAACCAGAGACCATGGAATATTTTGTAATAATTTCTAATAGGGCAGGCATTGAGGATAGAGGTTCACTAATAAATAACAGCACATCATCAGCATAGGCTAAAGCTTTGATATTAATCTCCTTAATCTTAATACCTTTGATATTAACACAATTTCTTATATGAGTAAGGAAAGGTTCAATTCCAATGAGAAATAAAAGTGGAGAGAGGGGACAACCTTGTCTTGTGCCTCTAAAAAGAGAAAACTGACTAGATACTTGACCATTAATAAATAAACGAGCAGTAGGGGCATAATACAGAGCAGAAATCATGCGTATAAACGAAGCACCAAAATTAAATGATAATAAGGTTTGAAATAAAAATTGCCAATGGATTTTGTCGAAAGCTTTCTCTGCATCTAAAGCCAAAATTCCTGCGGGGGAACTTAAAGTGGAACTCTGTTCAATAATGTGTAATAAGGTTCTTGTGTTATTTGTAGAATATCTATTCTTCATAAAACCAGATTGATCAAGATGTATAATAGAATCCAATATAGGGGACAGTCTAGAAGCAAGTATTTTAGCATACAATTTACAATCTTGATTAATTAAGGAAATAGGGCGATAATTTGAAACAAGAGTGGGGTCTTTATCTGGTTTAGGAAGTACAATAATTAAAGCATCAGTAAAGGAACCTGAGATCGTTCCTGAAGAACCAAAAAAAGTAAAAAGTTGAAATAAATAAGGCAAAAGTTGGGACTGGAACTCTTTATAAAACTCAGCTGGGATACCATCTGGGCCAGGGGATTTATTTTTTTTTATGGATTTAATAGCAGCTAAAATTTCCTCAGTAGTAATGGGTAAATCTAGCTTAAGCCTGTCCGAGTGTGAGATTTTGGGCAAATCACATGTATCTAAAAAAGAGTCCAGTATGGAAGGATCATGAGGATCAGGTTTATTATATAAAGTAGAGTAAAAATCTAAAAATTCCTTAACAATATCATTATGAGATATTGCAATGTTACCATTAGGGCCATGAATTGAGGTAATTTGTGTTCTATCTTTTTTTATACGTAAATAATTAGCTAAAAGCTTCCCAGATCTGTTGGCATTAAAACGGAACTTAGCCTTAGAATTAGAAATTTGGATGCCCGCTCTAGTACTAAGGATTGAGTTAAATTCATATCGAAGCTTTTGTAGCTTGACTTTAAATTGAGGATCATTTGATGAAATAAAAAGCCTTTCAAATTTCGCAATTTGTTTTTCCAAACACCTGATACGTGCGTTGAATGTTTTATTTTCATAGGCCATAATTGAAATAGTTACACCCCTAATGTAAGCTTTAAAGGCGTCCCATCTATTGACCATGGAAGTGGAACCTTCAGGATTGAGTAAAAAATAGTCCTGAATAGCATTTAAGATTTTATGCTTATTATGTTCATTAAGAACAATTCCAGTATTCATACGCCATCTAGTTTGGTTTGCAAAAGTTGAAGTTAAATTCAGAACAAAAGAAATCAAGGCATGATCTGAGATATCAATATTACCAATCTTAGGAGTCTTAACAGATTGGACTAATTGTGTGGAGACTAAAAAATAATCAATTCTAGAATGCGAATTATGTGGATTAGAGAAAAATGTAAAACATTTTTCTGTGGGAAAGTGCAAACGCCAAATGTCCACTAACTTGGTGTTATGAATAAATGACTTAAAAGCATGAAAAACCTTAGGAGGGCGAAATTTAGTACTAGATATTCTATTCAATAATGGGTCAGCAATAACATTAAAGTCACCTCCAACAATTAAAGGAACTTTACCCAACTTTAGAACCTCGGTGGTAATATTAGACCAAAAAAGAGGGTCATCCGCAGTAGGACCATAAACATTGAGCAAAAATATGACTGAATCATGAATTTTAATTTTAGCTATAATAAATCTTCCATCTGCATCCGAAATTTTGCTTAAGACTTGGCAATGCAATTTTTTCGCAACAAAAATAGCCACCCCATTTTTTTTACCAATTGCAGGTGATGAAACAATAGTATCTACCCATTTCTTTTTCATATAATTTAAGATGTTGTCATCTATATGAGTCTCTTGAAGAAAACAAATATCTGCCTTACAACTACCTAAATAATCTAAGATTTTTGTACGCTTAACTGGATGACGTAAACCTTTAACATTTAGTGAAACAACTTTAATATTGTGGATATTAGCCATAATGAAGAGAGAAGGAAGAAAAAGTCAAGAAGAGGAGAAAAAGAAAAGAAGGAGAACAATAATGAGAGAAAATAGTAGCTCCAGAACAAGTAAAAGGAGGTGAAAAAATTTAAAAAAGGAGAAAACGACAAACAGGGTACAAAAATATCAAAGATGAGACGCACATACGCTCAACAAGCATGACCTAACCGTTGGAGCCCAATGTAGTAATGGTTCATTAACCTGTCAGAAAACAAAAAGGAAGTTAGCTATAATCAGGTATTAGAGTCATGAGTATCCATGGATTGCTGTGAACGTTGATCCAAAAACTGACGCAAGTCCTCAGGACGTTGAAAAGATTTTGACAGATTGTCTTTCCAGATACGCATTGTTGAAGGGTCAAAAAGACCATATTTGAATCCAAGACTTCGCAGTTGAGGCCGAAGAGTAGAAAATTCCTTGCGGACTGAGACTGTTTCCTTGGCAAAGTCTTGATGAATAAAAATTTTATTCCCATTGACCATTAAGGAAGGAATCTCTCGTGCTGCCTTTCGAATCAAAACCAAATGATGATGTCTGAGGACTTTGAAAATCATTTGACGAGGTTTGGTATGTTGAGGATTGCGATGTGAAGGGATTCTATGGGCCTTGTCAATCTCAAATTTTTCTGGAAATTTAATTTGTAGAAGCCCAGGAATCAAATTTTCCAAATACAACCTACAGTTGCCACTCTCCACATCCTCTGGTAAATTAAAAATGCGTAAATTTTATTGTCTGTTACGATTTTCCATCTCTAGGAGCCGGGTAGACAAAGGAGATATTTTAGCTACAAGAGGAGTGAAAGTCTCAAGCTTAGCCTTATTATCGTGTATTTTAATTGCATTATCAGATATTTTCATTGACATACTCGCCATTTCCTTTCGAACATTTTTAATCTCTGAGGCAATAGCATCTGTGTTAACACGAAGCGCTTGAATTTCCTCCAAAATTAAGGATAATGAAGGTTCTGTTGATTCTACCGCCTTTGATTTAATTGGCGGAGGTGAAACCTGCTGCTTTCTTTTAGGATGAATATTTTTATTATCCATGTTGATTTGGTAGCAAAAGTAGGATAATAATAATAACAATAAAATAAAATTTCAAAATTGCAAAAATAGCAGCAACAACGCAGAAAAAATGAAGGAAAAGAATACTGCAGCAGTAAGAATATCCTTATTAAAGCTGGTGCAGCAGCTATAACAGGCTATGGGAGTGGCTAGGCCCAAGCCAGGCCCTTTCCTGAATGCTTGCTCCGCCCCCTGACAGACAAAGCTGGGAATACCTGAAGGGAGAGCTGGAGGCAGAGGCTGGATACTGGAAAACGCCTCAAACAGCGCCCAAATTCAAGGAAAAGCTCAGCAATCGACAGGTAAGATGCTCAGCACTCAAGCGACCTCATTTGCGGTAAAAACCTGACAGGAATCGTCGTTTTTAATGAAAAACGGGCGAAAAAACGCCGGAGCTCTCTACACGGCGGCCATCTTGTTTCGCGCGCTCGCGCGTCTCCTCCGCCTCATCTTTTGATGTGACGGCAAGCTCTATCAACTCTGTTCCTTGTCAGAACAAGAAGACTACTAGGTATTGACATTCCGGACGACGACGGAGGCAGCGACACTCCGGAACGTGGGTTGGGTGACACACGACCACGATGGAGACAGCAGAGGTGGAGACGCTGCACTAATCTACCGGATCCCGCCGACATCATGAGGGGACAGCAGGCAACCTTGGACGCTTTGCCAGAGGCCCTTACCAAGACACTGACCTCATGAATGGGCCTGGACCACATATCTCTTTATTTACTCTGTACCTCGAGCGGTCAGAGGGGGCTGGGGGGTGCACTCGGCCACACTATCCCCCTGCAGACTCTTATCCTGATCATCCATGGATGATGAACTGATATCGGAACTTCAGATTCCCTTAGGCACCTGTTGTGCCCCCTTTTTTTATGTGAGAGCTCCTTGCTTTCCCTTCATCCTCTTTTCTCTTCCTTTTGGGGTCCTCCTTTCACTGAGTCAAGCTTCTTACATGTGTGAAACAGATCTACTGGGCGCTCCCTGCCACTGCGCTTGACCATCACACTCAGCTCCCAGCTCAGTACGCCTCATAGTACGCCCGGTCCCTTGACCTAGATGCCACCTACCACTCTTGCAGTCCTCACACTTAACGTGAGAGGGCTCAATGACCCTATCAAGTGCCGGGCGATTCTCTCCTACTTACATAGGACGGGTGCCGACATCTGCCTCCTGCAGGAGACACACCTGCTCCCGAAAGACTGTCACAGGCTTAGGTCCTTGGTCTTTCCGACACAACTTTTGTCCTCAAGACCCTCCAAAACCGCAGGGGTGGCTATATTGATCTCCAGGACCTTTAAGGGGAAAGTGATACAGAAGGAGGCCGAAATAAAGGGCAGACTGCTTACCTACCAATTCATGATTGGGGTCACACAATAATCATAGGGTCTATCTATGCACCTAACAACGGCCAGGAACGCTTTTCACATGGTGCCCTCATCGAAGCCACGGCGACTCCAGAGCGCAAGATCTTGCTGCGGGGTGACCTCAATTTAGTTTTCGACAATGAGCTAGACAGATTGGCACAGCGCACAGGCCAGGTAGCCGCTCTTTCGTGCGCAGGGCTCTCCAGACTTCACGACCTAGGCTTAGTGTACCTATGGAGACACCACCATCCCCAGCTCCGGGACTTCTCTTACTATTTTAATGCCCATAAAACCTATGCCCGTTTGGATTATTTCCTAGGCTCTAAGACACTCCGGGACATCACAACGTCCACAGACATCCTAGTCGCAGCATTGTCTGATCACGCTCCAGTAGAAGCTACCATGGAACTTCCACCGACTCAACGGCTGTCACGGCAGTGGAGCCTGCGCGACACCCTCCTCCACTGTGCAGACATAGTCACCCAGATACAGCATACACTTGATGACTACTTACTACACAATGACAACCCTGATACACCCATGTCCACTAGGTGGGAAGCCCTAAAGGCGGTCGTCAGGGGACGAAATAATCGCCATATCCTATGCAGACAATGCAGAGCGCAAGCAAAAGAGAGAGGATCTTACACAGAAAGTGTGTGAATTGGAACAAATGCATCGAAGTACTGGGGCCCCACGTACCTGGCGTCAATTCACCGCGGTTCGGTCGCACCTGGCTGCCATCGATCACGATAAGGCAGAAAACGTGGTGTTGCGCTTGCGCCACTCCTTTTATGTAGGGGTGACAAATGCGGGCGACTGTTAGAACACAAACTCAGGGAGGATCGACAGCGCCAGGGAGTCCAGGAAATTAAGGATCAGATGGGGACAGTGCTCACGGACGATGCAGCTATTGCCGAGGCATTTTGCACTTTTTACGCTCATAATTACGATGAGCAGCACCTGGAGACGGAGGACATAGACGCATATCTGACTCAGGCTCACCTTCCCACATTGAACCCAGAACAGGCGAAACATATAGAGAGGGAGATATGACCAGAAGAAGTCATAGCAGCTATCTCCGACTTGAAACTAGCTAAATTCCCCTTCCCAGATGGCTGTACGGCAGCCGTTGACAAACAATTCTGCTCCACGCTTGCTCCTCTTCTTACTAGGCTTTTTAACTCTTTTGCGTCTCCATGGGCGATCCCTCCATCCATGTTAGAGGCTGCAATTGTAGTTATCCCTAAACCAGGGAAAGAGAAGATGAGCTGCGGGGCCTATAGGCCTATCTCCCTTTTGAACAGCGACCTGAAGCTGTACACCGGGGTTCTGGCAGCATGGCTAGCACCTTACATGCCGGGGATCATTGACCCCTATCAAGCCGGTTTGATCCCTCAAAGGCAGACTAGCGACAATACGAAGAGAGTTATGCACCTCATAGAGAAGGGGTCCCGTATCCCAGGGGATTATATGCTTCTTACTGTAGATGCCGAAAAGGCCTTTGATCGTGTCCACTGGCCCTACCTAGAGCAATCAATGATCCACATTGGTCTGGGGGAAAAGATGAGCACACACATCCTCTATTGTTATCGCTCCCCCTCAGCGACGGTGAGGGTAGACGGGCACACTTCAACCCCATTCCCCATTAGCAGAGGCACGCGGCAGGGGTGCCCTCTGTCGCCCCTGATCTTCGCCCTCTACATGGAACCAATGGCGCAGAGAGTCAGGGACCACCCCCATATCACAGGCATCCGCTTCGACAGAGATACTCGTACCATAAGCCTGGACGCGGATGATTTTCTGGTCACCTTGGTGGATCTGACGACTGCTCTGGGAGCCTTTTTGGGGGAGCTGGACTCCTCTCCTGTCGCCATAGATTCTGGTAGATCTCCAGGACCGGCACCCCCTGCAATGGTCTGACGAGACAGGCCCATACTTGGGAATCCAGCTGTTCCCTACCCTACAAGCCATGAGAACGGTCAACTACTCCAAGTTACATACTCTAATTCGCACGGATCTGCAGCGATGGAACATTACCCAATTTCATGGTTAGGGCGTATAGCGGCTATTAAAATGACGATCCTCCCTAAAATTCTTTACCTCTTACAGATGCTCCCTTTGTAGCCTCCTACCGGCTGGAAGCACCGGGTACAATCGGAGCTTTCTCTCTTCATCTGGCAGGGTTGCAAGCCGAGAATGAAAAGGACTGTTAGATTCCTTCCACCCAACGAAGGGGTCCTCGGGATTCCAGACCTCACTCTCTATTACAAAGTCGCACAGCTATGGCACTTAGTTGAGTGGAGCCGCGCTGAATCAGAGAAGCATTGGATCTTCCAGGATTGCGCTGTGGCGGGCACCTCTCTTATGAAGATCCCCTTCCTTAAGAAACCCCAGCGGCCGCTCAATCTCTATGCCACACAAGTGACACGCACCACTCTTTTGGTCTGGGACCAGACTAGCAGACGCCATGGGTTGACGACCTTCCCCTCCCCTTTCACACCACTCTTCAACAACACTGACTTTAGCCCCGGGATGGGTACGACACCCTTTCCGCTGTGGAGAGCCTCCAGTTGTCGCGCACTAGGCCTTCTATTCGATGCGGAGGGCATCACTCCCTTCCCTCAGCTCCGAGCTTACTATGGCCTTCCTGAATCTGAACGCTTGCATTACTTACAGCTGCAGCATTGGGCCATGCACCCTGACAACAAATACCAGGCGCACAGACATCTCACTATGTACAAAAGATGGCTAATCACACGGTCCTCCGACAAGAAACTGACCTCGGACCTGTACAAAATGCTTATGTCCCGCTACATACACACATATCATGCAGGCCGTGCGCGTGCGTTGGGAGAAAGACACTGGCCGTGATCTCAGTAGCAAAGAGTAGGAGGGAGCCTGCTAACTGATTTGACCTTTGCCACAGGGATTGGTGGGTCACCCATGGAATGAAGCAGTAAATATTTGCTCTAGCAAAGGTTCTCTACTGAGAAGTAAGATCTCTGGCTTGTTGTATTAAGGTTTCGAGAGCTGTGGTCCATCCATTGCTGGACAGTGTCCAAACAATCATTCAAGTTGGGTCTAAGATCTGGTGCCTTTTGGATCAGCAGAACCATGATCTATGTGTCATATGTATATGAAAATTCTTCCCATCCAAATGAGTAGCTAGGGTGTAGAAGAGGTTTAAAGCAGAGATTAAATTGTATCAGGGAAGAGGAGGAGCCTTGCAGCACACCACAGTTCTTAACGTCACATTACAACCTAAAAGGTAGCCAACTTCAACAATTGAGAGAGCCCCATCAGTAAGGATCCAAACCAACTGCAGATCATACTTTTAAAGCACGATTTCAAAGATAACAAGATCACCTCCATATACAGCATTTTCGACCCTCAACTACACCACAGCACTGTTGCATCTCAACTTCCCATCACGGTTGATGAACAAACTCTGACCATGTGGTCTGCCATCACCACCATCAAAATCGCTGGTACCATGCAGACCATTCACTTGGGTCCTCCTTCTGACCCTTGCCCTCACCACTCCTTCACCAAAGAACACCTACTGATCAGCGAAGCACTAACACCCATCTTCAATGCCTCTGTTGACTCAGCCACATTCCTGGACACCTGGAAACATGCCATCATCATGCCCTGCTTAAGAAACCATCCACTTACCCAGGCACGCTTTCAAACTACAGCCCGTTTTTCCTCCTACCATACACGTGAAAGATCTTTGATAAACTAATCAAACGACACCTCACCGACCACCTCAGCAATCACCATTTGATAGTTATCCAACAGGTTATCTTCTTCCAGAACCTTGCACAGTTGTTTATATCCGAGCTTTCCGGACTTTTTTTTTCCAAATCCTGGTAGAATGGATATCGGGATTGAACTGTTTTATGTCCAATGCATTCAAATTGGATTTTTGTCAGTAGTGTGGTGAATGCATCTTGCGAGTATGAGGCCTGAACCGTACCAGAAAGATGTAAAGTAAGTTCAGTGATCTTTACTGCCAGTGCAGGAGCAAGGGCTTGGAGCATAACAGGGGTAAGGGGGGGTTCATCAGGGGAACACAACCTAACAGACGATAAGAGTTGGCCACTTTTTCCTCTGCTGGCAACCTGAAGGTAGACCACTCTTAATGAGGGTCTTCCTGAGCACAGGCTACAGATTTTCTACTACTGCACGATCCTTTCACCATGACACAAAATCCTATTGAAATACACTCATCGTTCCATCAGTAAAACATGTGTAAACATTTCAAAGATTTAAGTTGTAGGTGAGTTATTTTTCATGCACAGTAACAACTATTTTCCCAGTTAATACTACTACTAGTTTATAATTTGCAGCTGCCACTATTCATGGGTACGTTGCATGTTTGAGTATCTATTCTTTGCTCTGGGGGAACCACATATACTCACACATTGAACTCGGTTTCTGTGCTTTTTGTTGTTTTACAGCCAACAACTTTCCAAACGGGAGTAGCATTTAAGACTTTTAGAGGGCCTAAGCAATTCAAAATCAAGAATTTTTAATGTTAACTGGAATTTTGGGTTAACATATAGTAGCACAATGTACACTTTCTGCATTGCCTGGGTTTGAGAGCCTGGTCATAAGGCACCTTGTCCCCGAAAACAAGACCATTATCCTTTGTACTAACATCCCATCCTATGAATACTGTAAATTTATTGTATGCTAATAAATTGTGTATAAATTGAAAATAACTGAAGAAATGTGCCTAAACTTTCCCACGGTCCTTTACTTTTCAAAAACATCTCGGGATAGGCAGAGGGAGCCAAGTTATCCCAAATATCTTGAAAATATGTTTTAAGCCCTATTCAACTACCCTTAATGTGCTTATAAAGCACATCTTGCTAGTCATTGTCCCAGAAGCTGAAGCACAAAATTCTGCATCAAACTGAGCATTAAAATCAAACATTTAACAGTGGAGGCAGACCCTAACAGTAATTGTGACTCCGAATTTAACGATGCCTCTGCCCCCACCCCCTCAAAATATTAGTCCCCCCAGAGTTTGGGTTTAGTTGCGTCCTTGGTTGGCAAGAAGTGTGAACTCACGATGTGTGCACCGTGGAAAGTGCACAGGTGTTCAGACTGGTGCACCCTCGCACATGCGCAAATCGGAATTTCATAGTAAATGCCAACAAGATTTTCACCAAGTTTTTTCCTGCCAAAGGTTTTCGGGCAAACAGCAATGGCTGAGCAATTCGCACAGGTCAATGGCATATGAGAAACCCTGCCTTCCAACACATGTTCTGGAGTTGCTCCGTCATCAGAATTTTTTGGCAACACATCCATACTGCACTGGGGGACGTCACAGGGATCACGTGCATGAACACGTGGGAGGCCAGCGCCATAGGTATCTTCCGCACACACAAACAACACAAGGTGCGGACTCACTTTCTCTCCCTCGCTGTGTTATTGGCCAAACGGTGCATCGCTATGCACTGCCGTTCCCCCACCGGTCCCCCACTGGCGGCTTGGGTGGGAGCTACGCACAAATGGGCGGCAGTGGAGGAGGAAACACTGCGGGAGGAGGAGGTGAGAGGGACCCGCAAGCACCCCATATCAATGGAGTGGGCCATGTTGTTATATCGCTTCAGGCAGTTAACCCCTGGCGAGGACTCTAACGATGACACACCTACACTGCCAACCCTGCAAACGCAGTCTTAACTCCTGACGGCCCAACCCCTTCATATACTGGGGACATGATCACATACAACGCAGCATTATAGCGCATACTGTCACAATTGCCGGTCGAGCCTAAGAGTCGGTTCAATTGCAATTCATTGGGGCGCCACACTCACACGACAGTTCGAGCATTAGTTTGAGAGGCCCGGACGTGAACTTCCATGCCCGTCCCCTAGTTTTTCCCTGTGTTACACCCCAGTTTAAATGACATATTCCCTATCAGAGCCCATGGGGTACACAAATTGTTTTTGTATTTCTATTGTTTCCTTTCCCTGCCAATTCTCCTTCAGTCTTTGCAGATGAGCTGTGATACCGTATACTGTGATATATGGCATAATTGATTGATGGATCTGAATACTGTACGGCATATACAATCTGAAAACGTCAATAAAAATATGTTACAAAAAAAAATATGAGAAACCCTGCCTAACCTAAAAGTTTGCATCTGACGGAATTAGCATCAAAGTTGTATCAAGGTCAGTATTATCCTTGAGAAAAATGTTGGAAGAGACTGAAGAAAATAGCTCATTTGTTGAGAAGGTAGGGCCTCTACATATAGAAACAAATCAAGCATGTGTTGTGATAGTGCACCATTCACGTTTGTAACCAATGGTGCCATATTGTCACTCCCTTTCTGTCATTTAAGGTAGCCAAAAAAGACAAAAATGTAAAAACATTGAGTGCATAAATCAATTTAAATAACTAAGGAAAATTGAAAAATATAATTCATTCAGAAATCATTTGATACGAGTAGACAGTTAAAAAAAGCATGCTGCACATCATCGCCAGAACCCTCCCCTCCCTTGGTCCTCATGCTACAGATGGCTTCACCACGAGAAATTGTTATTATAAAAATATGTCTGGGATTTCTCAGGGCTTTTTATGTCTGAGCTGTTACCATTGCACCTCCCCAACATGCCCGTAAATTATCTCCCCACAGCAGGCGCAAAAACACTAGCTTTGCTTGAACCATAATTGTTCCTACAGAAGGAGGTGTCACATTGAAATTCAAGGCGCTAAAAGTCAAATTGATTTATTTCATTCTGATCAACATTCTGCCAAAAGGAAAACACTATGCACAAGAATCTTTGTTGGGTAGGAAGAGCAGTATGTGCTTCTTTCTTAGGTGAAAATGACTCAACGGTTTTTAACACGCTTTACCAGGCCTTTTCCCCCATAAATGTTGGCAAGTTTGACCTGCCTGAATTTATCAGGCATTAACTGCGAGGGTGTGATTATAATCAATCAACTCGTAATTCCGTTCTTTGTGCAAACAAGTGTTGCTCAGGGAACAAATGTAGCCGTTAACTTAACTCCTAATGAGGGTCATATAACTCCGTCCAGGGCTGGTGTGAGACTTAGGCCGACAGATTAAAGAATTGGGAAAAGAAGGCATGGTGACGCATTTTTGTTTTCTATTTCATTACTTTTGAAGCATTTTCAGCAACCACGATTTTTCATAAGATGTTTAAAGTTAAAGCGGAGCGTCCACCATTTCAAGAAAATTAAAGAAACAGAATAAAAATGGTATGCGGCCGAGTGGCGAGCCGCACATAATAAAAGAAAAGTGCAGCTGCAATTATTGGAGCTGAGGCGTGTCGCGCTGGTTAAATGAATAAATGTAAAACAAAAGCGTTGGGTGAGAGAGGAAGAGATTTAACATAATAGTGCTGAGGCTGTAATTAAAACATACCGAGTAACAACACATGTAAGAGGTGCAGTCCTCATGGGAGGTTACAACAAGAGAAAAGGCGGTACTAAGGAGGAACTACTAAGCCTATTGACCAATGAAAATTCACCATTTACAAAGGACAGAAACAGGAGCCAATTAAAAAGATGGGCGGAGCTTTATGCCCTTATCCTGAATACAGATGCAAAAAGAACAATTGAATACTGCATTTCTTAAAGAGACAGCGCAAGAGCTGCCTAGGCGAGACCTGAAAAGAAGGCATACATTTTTAACAAAAATAAATAAAAAATGGAGTGTGTGAATAGTAAAATGTAATTTTTTCTGGGTCTATGAAAATACTTGCACTGGAGATGGTGTTGAGCACTGGTATACATGACACTTGTCCCTTTGATGCAGGGCTGGTGCAAACATTTTTGTCACCATAGGCGCATTGTCTTTTGATACATCTTGCTATAATAAAAATACTTAGGACCAGGAGTACAAAATGTAGGGATTGTGATTTCCTAAATGTGATTCTTACCGAATCTAAATTAGGAAATCACAATTCACTTAGTAAGAAAACTTACAACTCTGGAATAGGGATTCCTAGTGGGTCAAAAATCGACCAACTTCATGAATATTAATGGAGTAGGTTGTATTTTGCAACCCATTAGGCATAGCAGTCATCACTGGGATGGTGGCCTGCTGGGGACATCGGACCACCATGTCTGTGATTGCTTTTCAATAAAGCAATCTTGTTTTTGAAAGGCAGCCCTGTTTTCCTTAAAAGAAAACAAGATGCATTTCAAAAATTTAATTAAACATTTAAGTTGCATTTTTTAATACTAGGCAGTGGTCTGTGGGCCCAGTGCCTGCTCTTAAAAAATATTGTTTCAAGATTCACAAAGGAAAAGGGTTGCTTTGGGGTCCCTTCACATTTGTGAATGGTTATCACCTCCTCTGAAGTATTGGTAAAATATGAATGTTTAGCAAATGTAATTCGGTTGCAAAACATTCATTCATCCCACTGTGATTCTGTATTTGGAAGGGATGCCCTAAACACGCCCCTTCCAAATACTGAATCTCTAAACAAAAATTGTGATTCTGTAACATGTTACCGAATCACAATATGTGCATATGATAAAACATATTTGCAGTCGAAAAAGGCCTAATTCTCCTAACCCGGCCATTTGCGACCACAAAAATGTTTTTGTGCTTGTGGCCCATGGTATTGCCTGGCTATCTAACTAGCCCTGGAGCTTTGTGGTGCTATGGGTTGGGTTTTTGGCTGTGACCACATGAGAACAAACTGTGCATGTCTGCCACATAAGTTGACAAACTGTACCTCATACCTGCAGCCAAAGGCTTCCAACTTACAATATATTATTTCCTCAGTCCTAGGAAATATCAGTGCTTAATTTGGGCTGGTGGTTGCAGGTGGGGATTTATTTTTAATCATCAGACTTTGACCCAGAGCCATAGAGAGAAAAGCTGCAAAGGGAGGAAGAAGGAGGAAGGGAAAGACAGCAAACAGTGACAAAAGGAGAAACCACAGATTAAAAGTAACCTGCAAGAGTGAGATATTGGAGCACGAATTGTATATTGACAGTGGCGGCTCCTCCACAATGAGGGAGGAGCATTGCCCTACTGCCTGGCGCAGAGCCAGCAAACAAAAAATAAAACAATGCTCTAGCATCGTTTTATTTTTCGTTTGCCGGCTCTGAGCCAGCCTGCACAGGGAGGGGCGGGCATGGGGAGGAGGAGGGCTTGTGCACTCCTTAAGTACGCATATGTGTTTGGGCGGCCGTCTCAGGCCGACCAAAACACACACATGCACTTAGGTTTCTCCAGCCTGGCTGTAGTCAGCAGCCAGGCTGGAGAATTCCCACAGAACTCAATGACCTGAGCGGAGCGTCTTTCCTGCCTGCTCAGGCCAGTCCCTGCGCTGCTCAGCAGCACAGGGTTTGGATGGGAGTCTGTGTCCCAGGGGCTGCTGGGACCAGGAAGAGGCCAGCAGGAGCGACGTGGGCAGGTAAGTTTTATTTTAAAAATTAGTAGTAAGGCGTCCCCCCCACACTTGCGCTACCCCCATCCCCTCAGACCACCCTACCTGCCCACCACCCTTTTTTAGTGGCAGTCGCCACTATATAATGGTGCATGAAAGAGCCATGAGCTGAAATCAAGACTAGACAACCTTAGTATTTGGCAACCCTTAAATTCAGGAGCGGAACTAGTGGGCTTCTGAGGAAACTTTGGCCCCCAGCACCTATTCTTTTACAAATGAATCACTATGGGATACCAACATTTTGTGGAAGCCCATTCCTTATTGTGTGGCACCAATGCAAGGTTCCTTCCTTATTAAAGCCAGCATCACTCGTCCTTTCTTCTCCCTTAGCCCCTCTTTTCCATCTCTCCTTGCCCTTCAGCCCTCCGACCCCACCTCAATCCCAATTTGAGACAGCATTACAGTGGCATAAGAGACAACAGTACAGTGGCGTAGCAAGGGCACCATGCACCCTAATGCAAGCATGGAAATTACATCCCCAATATCCTGGGTTTGTATTTATAAAAACAGTTACCAATTGGGGTGAAGTGAGCCCCTCTCTCCCCTGGGCCCCGGTGCAACGGCACGTGTTGCACTATTGACAGCTACGCCCTTGGCTCTTCAAAGGTCCAACATAACAAAAGTGATCCCTTGCGCATTCTACCTACGCTCAGGGTCGGCTTTAGGGCGGTGCAGCTGGTGCAGCTGCACCTGGCACTGAGCTGGGGCGCTGTGTGTATGAATTAACATATGGGTTTAAAACACCTGCTGCAGAGTTCCTTGTGTGTCTAGCAGTTTTCAGGCAACAATAAAAAATGTCAAGATAACTGGTGATATTTGTTCCTGCTGGAGCGATAGCTGTCGGTTACTGCTTTTCTCACAGAGATCCCTTTGTTACTTGCAGTTCATAAGTAACAATCCTAATATAGCGCCGTGACCTATAAACTGTTATCAAACAGCTGCATACAAAATGTATGGTTCATGGTATAGGTTAGAACGTTATGGCATTTACCCTAGCCTCTAATTATCCTAATGTTGCTTAAAAGGTTCGTTTGGGTTGAAATACATTCCTATTAGTAAAGCCAACCACGACCACAGTGGTAAGTTTTAGATCCTGAATGTGTACTTCTTCAGAATAAACGCTATACTACCCACTAGTATGGATTACATGATTCCTACACCTTGTATTCGTCATTTCCTATAGATTTATTTACACAGATATGATTCATTGTCTCTGTATAATGTGAGTGATGTAAGCGCTCGGACACCTTCCCCTGGTATGAGTAGCTTCACAAACCAAATGAAATGTGGGAGGGTGGTAGTGAAGGAATCTGTGGAGAAGGAGGTTATTTGTGGGGGCAAAAAGACTGTCATGACGGACGCCACCAGCGTGACCAGGCATTGCTGCATTGTAGTGGGGCTCATAGGAGGGTTTCCGAAAAACACGTGCAAAGATAAACGCACTTGAAGGTAGAGAGAGCTCATTTCCTGACATGGAAAAATCGCGCGCTGTCCGTGAATTTTGAAGAATGGGAGCACAGTTTTTCAGCTGCATGCGCGCTCGAAGGGCCCCTCAAGATTTATGAATCTCTCTGCATTTCCTATAGATTTCTTGATTGCACTGTGCGCGCAGTCGATAGCCTGGAAAATGGGATGGCTCCTCGCAGCGTCGCGGCGCTCCTGTTTCAGGCAGTGGAGGTTGTGTTCCAAAATCACCTCCCAGCCTCCTTGGCTATAGGGGCGAGGGGCACAGCTTTACCCTTGCCTCTTCTCAGGTCACGGGTTTTGATGGCGCAGGGAGCGGTTTAGTTTGGTTTCAGAGCCCACTCCACGGCTGGGGCTGCTCCTGGCCTTTATTTACGGCATATTGAGATCTAATTACTCGAGGGCCTTGTTAAATCTGAGCCCTGGAATGCATTGCTGATCACAGCAGTCTGTGCGTCATGCCCCGCGCGCTGCAATCGTGAAGTAATTAGCAGGATCTGTGTACGCTAGTGGGTTAAAAGCCTGCTCTGCACAAATAAATGCCTGCACTGAGCATATTTGTGTGGTATTGGTCTGTCCTCCACCGGGACCGTTTAAGCGCCTCGACTCAACGCCGTGCTCACTCACGCGCGACACAAAAACGCTTTCCACATAGTAAACACAGCACCTCGGATTCAAGCACTCCCCAGTGGCGTAGCGTGCCACCTGTCCAATGGGGTAGAGCAAGCTCTACGCAAATGCGTTTATAATGACAATTTGCGATGCAGTCATACGTCAAAGGATAGACTGGCCAGATCATGAAAACTAAAAACCTGGACATGCCACAAACATGGGCCTGGCACTTATGGTATGGTGACCAACTGGCATGGGTGCAAATTCGGGATGGTAAGTGTAAAAATTCAAGACAAAGGGTCAAAATTCAGGAAAAAAATTCAGGACAGAATGTCAAAATTCAGGACAAAACTTTGGGACAAAAGGTAAGGTTTACAGACACATCAGAGGAAGTTACGCAATAGTATAAAAGTAAAAAGACAACTACTTAAGTACAAGTCAAAATAAGTTTATATTAGGTTGAGACAATGAAACAGTTCCTGGTGTTTCGGTATGCGTGCCTCTCTGAGCAACTGTGCAGGTCTTTTTGTGGTATTTCATATGATAATCTATTTACATGGTTACTGCACTCGGTTGTCCAGTCTGATATTTTGTTTACAACTCGTGGTCCTGGCAGGCATGTTTGGTGAGAGAAGTGGATTCAGAAGATCTGCTCCGATAGAGTTTGTTACTAGCATCATATCTGAGTGCCATTGTGAGATGTAAAGCGGCACGCATAGGTGAAGGGAGGATTGCTGTGATGAACCCACTATAGGGAACACATTATGGGTGTTTCAGCAAGTGGAACATAAAATATGGAATCTGACTTTGCTTATGGGGGCTTCGCAGAGAGTTGCACTAGCAGACGGAAGTCACAAAGGTTCTTTTCCCTTCAGCTTTGTTAAAGAAGGCACCGTCGATACATTATTACATAGTTTTTTTTACTCCTTGCCTATTGCTACAAACAGAATATACACCTCAAGCACAGCTCATGGCCATATGAGGCTCTCTCTAAAGCCTTACACCTAAAACAAAACATACAAACATTTACAATTACTAGTGTAACATTCAAGTAGCAGTTGGGTGTCACTCAAAATGTCATATGCATGATGTATAGATCCCATACATAAGCACACAGCAAATCCAGAATAGCAACACATAGGCAAGGGAGTAGCCAGACCATTTAAATACCCCCCACTTTGAACTAAAGCTCTTATGGCACCAAGAAAGCAAAGTAAGTCATTACAACCCTCTCCAGAAGAGCTCTCTTGTCCAAGGATCTAGCCATTCATCCTTCCATCAACCCCCTGATAGCTACCATTTCAAATTTACATTCTGTCATCTATTAATTCTCTCATCCATCATTCAATATTTCACCATTCATTCTGTCCTTCCATCAGTGTGCCCATCCATATCCAAACCTTTTTAACCATTCACAAACCTATCCATCATCTATCCTTCCATCCATCATTTCACTCATCCATCCCTCCATCCACCCTTTCACTTATCCATCCATCATCCGTCCACCCTTTCACCCAATCCATCCTTTCACTCATCTAGCCACTCTTCTACCCATCCATCTATTCACTCACTCACTCATCCATCCAACCATTTACCCTTGCATCCATCCAGCCATCCTTTCACTTACTCATCCATCCACCCAGTCACTCTTCCATCCACCCAGTCACTCATCCATCCACCCATTCAACTTTTCACTTATCCATCCATCCACCTATCCTTTCTTCCAGCTCTCCGCCCTCCTTTTCACTTATGTATGCATTCTTTCACTCATCCAGCTTTACATTCTTCTTTTCACTCATCCAGGCACCCGTTCACCCATCGATTCTGCCAATCATTCATCCTTGATTTCACTCATCCATCCATTCATCCTCCATTTCTCTCTCCATTCTCCTTTCACGTAGCCACCCATCCTTCTGTCGACCGTCACCCTTCCACCCACTCATACATTAACTCATCCACTGATGAATCATCCATTGACCCTATCACTCATCCATCCTTTCACTCATCCATCTACCCTTTCATCCATCCACCCTTTCACTCATCCATCCATTCATTCACTCTTTCACTTATCAATTCATAAATCCATCCATAATTTCTCTCATCCATTCACCCACCCATCATCCACCCTTTCACTCATTCATCCATCGTTTTACTGACCCATCCACCCTTTCACCCATCTATCTACCCTTCCACCCATACATCCATCTACTTACCCTCATCCATCCTTCCAATCACGCATGCATCCATCCTTTCTCTCATTATCCAGCCATTCATCCTTTCACTCATCCATTCATCCTTTCACTAATCCATCCAGCCATTTACCCATTTCTTCACTTATTCACTCACCCACCTTTTCAAATTAATTATGAGCTGAGCCTTTGTCTGCTGAGTTGCAGACAGAAGAGGCCTATAAAGAACTTCACCCTCGCTGTAGTTCCTAAAGCAAGGAGTGGGGTGGTGGAGGGTTCACTATGCCCCTGCACATAGGCAATGTGAAAACTTGGAAGTTATTAGCCATGCATGATGCACAGTGCAAGGACGTGAGGTGAGTGTGACCAGGGGGGCAACTAGACCTGAACTTCGGGGGGAGGGGGGGCTAACACGAGTAGCCTGGGCTGTTCCTAGCACTGGTCGCACACGGTGCAACAGTTTTATTTGGCGCCCCCTCTCCCATTTCCCCTTTCTCCATGAATTCCCTCACTACCACTCTCCAACAATGCACCTCATCTCTCTATATCACCTTTCTGACAAACATTTCATTTTTGTATAGCAGTACTCATAGTTTCCTCACACTCAGTTCTAATCTGCATGGTACACATTCTTTGTAGCAGGCACATTAACCCTCTGCGCTGTGTGGGTGGCAGGAGTGCCCATGTGAGTGCACGGTGAGCGATGTGACAGTGTGAGAGTAGGGTAAGAGGAGTGACTGTAGGGTGAGTGAGGTTACCATATGAATTTGGATGCAGATGTAAGTGCAGAGTGGGACGAATGAATGCATGGTTACTGATGAAAGGGGAGGTACTGGAACCAGAAAATAAAACTAAGTCTCAGTAACCAGTTAACAAAGGTATGTAAATATGCAAATGGTCTTTAAAGACCTGTGAAAAACACGAGCGTGGCAGAGATAAGACTCCAGACACTGCCCAGCCGAGCCTACAGCAGCTTGAGCTGCAGCAGCCCAGGTTGAGACACAACATGTTGGGGGGGCTAAAGCCCTTTCAGCCCTATGGGCATTGCACACCTGACTGTGACATGGTGTTGTTTCCAGGGTTTTAAGTGGGATGAAAAAACTGTGGGTCTCTCCAAGGGGGGTGTCTGATGTAATTAAGGGCGTGGCTTAAAAACATGAAAGCTAGAAATATGTGCTGAGCATAATGTGCCGCCGACTGGTATTTCGCTGTTTCTATCATTGCATCCAGTAACATTAGACCTACAACAAGCCATGACTATTGGGTTTTGTCAATGGATGTTAGTTGCATAAAATAAATAAAAAAGCAGCAACTATGGCTTCATTGTATATAATATTAAAAATGCTTCAGCTCTGAAATGATGAGACTGTGTAAGAACTATAACCTCTTCTTTTTAACTTCTTTCCCCATCTTCTTTTCATAAACTGGCCCATAGCAGCATGGGCGTTTTTGTACATTTGATTTGTACATTTCCTCTATCTAACCCTAACAGAATACCCTGCCCTAGACCGAGGCAGGAGAAGGCCACCACATGCTGTATTAGCTCAAACTGGCCCATTGTTGTTCTGTATGTGGCAATCAGCCTCATACAGAATGACAATGGGCGGAGTGGGGTTGCTTTTGTGCTCTGGGGATGAGTGCTAGGCGCCCCATCAGGAAGCTGAGGCCTCTCGGGGAAACAGCTCTGCTCCCTGCAAGGCCCAAAATTATGGACAAAAGGCGTCCGTAAAAGGGATCCTCATTGACAACGGTCGTGAGGTCCAAATTACGGATGTTCCATGAAATATATGGGCGGTTGTTCAAACTAGTGGAACTACACTTTTGCAGCAGCTTTGGGGCACAGAATGGCTTAACTGGGAACACTCACTCACATAGATAGCCCAAGATAGTGAGGGGACAATGAATGCAGCTCCGACACAGAGTGTTATTTGTCTTGGTTACTTAAAGGGGCCCTCTAGTGACTGACTGATGTCCCAAAAGGTTTTACAACTCAACCTGACATCATGGAACAAAGGAACTTTCTGGAACTCTTATTGGTGGTAATTGTTGCTGATATATCATTGGGAATGCAAACATGTTTTTCCTTTTTGCTTGATGGCCATTTAAGTTACCTTCTGATATGGGGTGGTTGTGAATCTCCCATTTCGGAGAGCAGAGATAGCACAGATACATCACCTCAGTCCCACGGTGTCTCACTCTCACACCCTTCAAAGAAAAAGAGAACTGACCGGTGTCCCTTTCAATCCTCCATAATAAGTTAGGCTCATTCAGATGTCAGATAACCCGCCAGAGAAACTCTTGTCTTCAGTGGTTATATGTATATGCATGGACCCTCACCCCTGGAAATAGCAGACTCACACAGCTGTTGATATTTTACAATGAAAGGTTATTTATTATGTAAAATAAGTGTATAAAATGTATGTCCCAAAATATTGATAATCATTAAGGTAATCTCAGCAATCATATAGAGTAAGATGAACATTCCAAAAACCCAAAGTATTTTACATAACACAGCCCTACTGTTTGTAATAAATGAGTTAATTCCCTACTTAACAACTATATATATATATCCTTTACCACGTTGCTTGGAAACAGCCACCGCAAACTCCAAATCAGCGGGTGCGTCGTCAGGCGAACCACCAAGCTCGGTCCGCTAAATACGAACAACACTCCTCTCAAAACAAAAGGACACGACGCAATGTCTTTGACAAATCCAGCCAGGGTTTAATTTGTGGCTATGTCGGACGCGTTTCGCCTGAACCTGCAGGCTTGTTCACCAACAAAGTTTTGTCAAACATTTCCACCATTTATGCTGTGCACGTGATATGGTCATGTGAGAACTGCAAAACAAATGTAAATGAAAAAAGACTCGTAGTTTGCTGCCTGTTGCAAACAAATAGAACGAAATCAGGCTAAATATCACACAAATTATACAGTTCATTAAAATGTAGACTACATCGGCAAATCTACAATTACAATTTATATTGTGGCATGACTTTATCAAACACGGTCCTTTTTCTGGGAAAAGCAACATACATCAAGTAACGCTTATACTAGTCAAACCGCCCATGTGGGCATAGAATACCAATTGACCAGTTACTCTAATTCAGCCCCAGTGGGCAAACTGATTGTGTTTTGCTTGTCCTATAACAAAATGCCTCACATATTGTAAAAAATATATAGTGATTTGAATCAACTTATCAACTCCTCATTGACAAAACAAAAAATACATAAAATAATAAATGATAAACTATAATGTTTTAAATTGTTTAAAAACGGAAACTCCAGGAAAGGTAGTTTAAGCTCAATAAAAGGCCTATAAATGTGTGTACAGGTCTTCTTCAATGTTAAGGCCAATTGGTGCTTTACTGTTTAGTTCTACAATATACCGTGATTCCAGTTTTCTTAGATCTTTCTGTCTATCTCCACCCCTCACATTGGGTGGGATCGCATCAATGACAAAGTATGATAAACCCGACACATCACTTCCATGACAAACTGCAAAATGTCGTGCCACCGGGTATGCTCTATCAACATTTTTAATGGCCCTTAGATGTTGAAGTATTCTCTTGTGGACAGGAAGAATTGTACTGCCCACGTACTGAAGTTTGCATGGGCAGCTCAGCACGTACACAGCAAATTCTGTTTTACAATTAAACTGCCCTCTGATATTCTTCTCTATTCTTGAGCAGCCTGTTGTAAACTTCTTTGTGTTGATGCCATGCTGACATGCTTTACACTTCAAACATCTAATGAAACCATCTTGACGTTTTAACCATGATGTTTTGGGGGGCTGCTTCAAAGATTTGGGTGCCATATTACTCACCAACATTTGCTTGAATGATTTAGCTCTTCTAAACGTTATTAAGGGTTTATTTGATACTATTTGACCCAGAATGGGGTCATTACGTATCAAATGCCAATGTTTCAATAAAATACTGCGCACTTGCCCATGTTGTTTATTGAATGAAGTCACCAGTCTACACTCATTGGAATCTTGTAGTTGTTTCTGTTTGCGTTTGCTGGTTTCAGATGGTTGAAATAGAATTTCTTCTCTTGTTTTAGTTTTGACCTTCCGAATTGCACTCTGAATGCACTCATCCCCATATCCTCTAAATTTAAAGCGGGAACGTAAGGTCTGTAATTCTATTTCCCTAATGTTAGCTTCACTACAATTGCGAACTGTTCTTAAACATTCCCCGTAGGGAATGCTTC
The DNA here is from genome assembly GCF_964204655.1 of Triturus cristatus. Classification (NCBI taxonomy): domain Eukaryota; kingdom Metazoa; phylum Chordata; class Amphibia; order Caudata; family Salamandridae; genus Triturus; species Triturus cristatus. The sequence goes on along the minus strand of NC_140586.1, from coordinate 361,746,801 downwards.
TAATGAGGTTGCTGGGATGGAAACTTGTCGCATGTAGCAACGTGTTTCCTGCTGTTGGTTTACGGAATATCTGTGTATGCAAGTGACCATCCTTCACATAAGCCGTAAGATCTAAAAAAATCACTTCATTCTTACTCACAGTGCTTGTGAACTTAGGTTTAAGATTGTTAATCTGGAGTTTTTTAACAAAATTATTGGCTGATGTTTCCGTTCCCCTCCAAATGATAAATAAATCATCAATGAATCGACTCCAATGGAGGATGTTATTGTCCCATTCCTCTCGGCACCACCGGCGGACCACCTGCTCCTCCCACCAGCCCATATGCAAATTTGCATAGCTGGGGGCGAAGCAGGTGCCCATCGCAGTGCCGCAGAGTTGGTGGAACAATTCCCCATTGAAGAGAAAAAAATTATTCTTAAGGCAACATTCCACCATAGAGCATAACATTTGACTATGAGCCCATAGAGAAATTGGTCTTGTCCCCAAATAATGTTTGATGGCATTAAGGCCATCTTGGTGTTTTATGCTCGTATAGAGCGTAGTTACATCAATGGTCATTAGCAACATGTCATCTTCCCATGGTACATCATAAATGCTTTTTAGAAAATCGCCTGTATCTTGGATGAATGAAATTTTACCATTGGACATAAAAATGAGTCCACAAACCTAGAAGTGTTTTCCAAACTACTCCCAATGGCCGAGATGATTGGTCTTCCTGGGGGATTATTTAGATCTTTGTGGTCTTTTGGTATAAGATAAAATACTGGAGTCACTGGATTTTTTGTCTCCAAATAACGAAATTCATCATGTGATAACAAGCCTTGATCATACCACTGCTGAAGTTTGGTATTAAACACTAAATTACTGTTTAACATCAAAGCAGGAGGGACTCTTACATAGTTATTTCTGTTATTGAGTTGTTTGTATGCTTCATCTAGATACTTCTGTCTGCCCCATAGAACTATGTTCCCACCTTTATCAGCATTTTGAACAATACAGTCGCTATTTAAAGACAGTTTCTTAATAAGATCCATACAATTTTTCTGTTGCTGTGACCATTTTTTATGTGTAGCCCCTGTGCATTTCTCCAAATTCTTTAAATCATTGATTACCAATTCATGGAATATGTCCACTGAATCCTTCGCAGTAGTGGGAATACATTTTGAGCGAGGCCTAAAACTTGTCAACACACTCTCCCCAATCACCAAACCCTGTTCTAATGCAGTTTCCTCTGCATTCTGTGATGATGCTTCTGCAATATCCGAGTGATCAAATTCCTCTTCATTGCCCATTTGTCGCAATTCCAGTATCAAGTTCATATCATTGACCTGTAGATTTCGTAGGTCTTTCTGTGATATAGTACCTCTTTGGGCTGCAGGTACTTTGTATTTACCAGGATTCATTGCGAAATGTTTTTTTAATTTCTACATTCTGGTGTACTTGAATGTATCAATTCTGATGGACACATAATTAAATTCCGCAGGGGGACAATATGAAAGACCAAGCTGCAGTATTTTTTCTTCTTTGGCTGATAACGGAATCGATGTTAGATTGATGACTGCCGTGGGACTCTCAGATAGAGTTGTATCATTTACTTTCTCTTGTTCTTCCCACTGCCGGTGCCGCTGTCTGGCCCCTTTGCGCCTTTTTTGCCTCTGCCTCTTCCGGGTCCTGCATAACTGGTTGCAGTTCTTGGACGGAGGTTGAACCTCCGTTCTTCTTGTAAAAAACCGAACTCATCCAGTACTGAAGGGATTTGGTTACTTATGGGGCCACTAGGTCCTTTATCTGCGGATGTCTCAATCTCAGAGCTTAATAAACTGCCAAGTTCTGACTGGACTGCCCCTGTCGTTTGCATCCTGGGGTTCATCTTTTCTCTGCGGACATTTTCAAATTTCTTGGCGAATGTATAGCATAAATGGTGGAAATGTTTGACAAAACTTTGTTGATGAACAAGCCTGCAGGTTCAGGCGAAACGCGTCCGACATAGCCACGAATTAAACCCTGGCTGGATTTGTCAAAGACATTGCGTCGTGTCCTTTTGTTTTGAGAGGAGTGTTGTTCATATATATATATATATATATATATATATATATATATATATATATGAAAGCTCCAAAAGTTGCACCGGCAGCCGGGTCACTCGCAGGCGGGTGCTATGATGTGGCGGTGCCCCACAAAAATTGCAGCTCCCAAAACTCTCGTTGATCCCACAGAGTTAAGCACTCAAAGGAGGGGTTTGTATCGATTATTCTTTTATTTCGGCAGAAATCAAATTAACAAGACAGACGCGTTTCGAATCGATCTTCATCAGTGTCTCGTGGCAAGACCGCGCGCCCTACATTTAAATACACATTACGTCATGTATTGCGCGACAGCGTGAAACAGATTCGCCTGACAATCACTGAAACAGAAGATGGCTCAGATCCCGCTTTTAACAATACTTTTGGGGCGGCCATCTTGGAATGATACATTCATTCAGTATGTCCATACAACTCAGGTCTCTTAAATCAGGGAACCATGATACAAACGGTAATTATATGGAACATAATTCATCCAATAATACTGCATTTTTCAATAAATCGGCAGATCGTCATGAAAAAGAATATTCCATTATCATGCGAGAAACAGTATGACGCCATGTATTGGCCATCGCTCCCTATACATTGAAGGAGACAGGGAATGGACAGAAAAAAAGAAGAAAAAGAAAAAGAAACAGGAGAGAAGAGATGGGAAACATGGGAAACATATGCAGGTCAGACAGCGAAAAGAGAGGTGAAAACAATATAACATTAGTAAGCATCACATGTAGGGATTTCAAACTCATTTCACAGTTGGTGTGGATGTAAGATCAAGATATCTCCAAAGGGTGTACTCATCTGCCCAAGTGTACACTCAATTCTTCCCCACTATTGAGACCGTGCGGGGCCTTTGTATGGTTCCCTGATTTAAGAGACCTGAGTTGTATGGACATACTGAATGAATGTATCATTCCAAGATGGCCGCCCCAAAAGTATTGTTAAAAGCGGGATCTGAGCCATCTTCTGTTTCAGTGATTGTCATGCGAATCTGTTTCACGCTGTCGCGCAATACATGACGTAATGTGTATTTAAATGTAGGGCGCGCGGTCTTGCCACGAGACACTGATGAAGATCGATTCGAAACGCGTCTGTCTTGTTAATTTGATTTCTGCCGAAATAAAAGAATAATCGATACAAACCCCTCCTTTGAGTGCTTAACTCTGTGGGATCAACGAGAGTTTTGGGAGCCGCAATATATATATATATATATATATATTCACTTAAAAAACCATACGTTTCACACAAGTTATAGTTAGCTGTACATTTCACTCGTAAAAAACCAATGAAATTCCACGTTATAGTTAGATCAGGTAATTATAACTTGCGCGCCCACAATAAACTGCTGATGACGTCACATATTACATCACTTATGACATGGTCAGTGACATCACTCATGACATCAATGATGACATCTGAAATGACACATTGTGCATTGCGGTCGCGCAAGTTATAGTTACCTGATCTAACTATAACGTGGAATTTCATTGGTTTTGTACGAGTGAAATGTACAGCTAACTATAACTTGTGTGAAACCTATGGTTTTTTAAGTGAATTTGCAAGGTTTTTTAAATGCTAATTCCTAACTATAACGTGTGTGAAACCTATGGTTTTTCCAGTGAATTTGTACGTTTTTTTCAATGCTAAGTTATGTATTTATTTTTAATTTTTGCGCGCACGGTGCGCTTCGCGCATCGTGCGCGCGCTGTGCATTTCGTACCGTGCACGCCTCGCCATTTTTTACAAAATATCAATTGTTTTTTTCTCCCTTGGGGGTCCTTAGATTTATATATTAAATGTGATTGTTAATTCTTTTTTTTTTTTTTTTTTTTTTTACCGTTTGCGTACGGTAAGCTTACCGTACGCGCACTCCGCGATTTTTAAACACCAAGGATTTATTTGGTTTGTAGAAAAGGTGATGGTGCGACCATGTATTATATGGAATAAAGTACTTCCTGTGGTACATTTTAATGATATTGTAAGTCACTTTGGAGTTCCATAACCAAGGAACTGAGCCTTTGGCCTTGTTCCTCTATATGGTCATGGAATTCCTTTTGACTTGCAACAATGTACAGCAGATATATATATATATATATATATATATATATATATCGTCCCAGCTTCTCCCGAAGAGAAATTCCACACGCACTCGCAGGTATTAACTTGCAATTACTTTATTTCTGAATGCACTTCATACACAGCTCAACAGCCCAATGTTGCGATCTGCCCTCAGACTTTGATCATAGAATTTTAGTTTTTTCCAATCACCCTCAGGGTGTTTCTCCATATGTTCAGCCACCGCATAGCTGCGGTCCCTGTTGATTGTTGCTCGCACTGCATACCCGTGATCAAGGTCTGAGGGCAGACCGAAACGTTGGGCTGTTGAGCTGTGTATGAAGTGCATTCAGAAATAAAGTAATTGCAAGTTAATACCTGCGAGTGCGTGTGGAATTTCTCTTCGTGAGAAGCTGGGACGATTTGAAACAGCTGGGCTCTGCCGTATCCACTCTCCGCACCGTCATCAGAGAGCCTGTGTCTGAATTTGGAGCCAAACGAGGAGATATAGATATATATATTTATATATATATATATATATATATTTATTTTACTATGTTAATCAAATCAGTCTCACATGCTAAAACTATAAATATACCAGCTGGCCTCTTGTTTCAGTTGATAAAGGCTGACCGCTGAAACATGTTCTGAACCTAGCTGCCTAATGAAATGTGAGCTTGAAAATAAAAAATTTCAATACTTACGCCTTGAGAGCTGACTCCTTTCTGTATTGGAGAAAGGTATTGTGGATATATATATATATATATATATATATATATATATATATTATCTACTGGCGGTCGCCAGTAGATAGTTATAGTTAGGACCGTGTTTCCATAGGAAATCCGCAACATTCTATTTGGAATAACTTTGGCGCCGGTTGACGAATCCTCGCGAATTTTTCAAAACTAATGGGGCGCTACGCTCCGCTCCTACCCTGAAAGTCTCGGGGGGATTCGTCAAGCGGGGGCTGAGAAAAAAGGGGGGTCCCAAAACGCGTTTTCCCCATGCATTTTCCCATAGGACCTTTAGTCCGAGCTACAGCCCGAACGGCTGAACAGAATTACTTGAAATTGGGCAGAGAGGTAGTCCTCAGGTCAGGGATGTGCCTTTTGCAGGTCTGGTGTAAATCTGTTCAGTAGGTCCTGAGAAAATAGCATTTAAATCAATATATATATCTGTAAGCGCGCTCCGTGCGCTTACGGTAAGCTTACCGTACGCGTACGGTGCCGTGCGCGAGCTCAATTCTGATTGGTGGTTACATGACTGTAAACATTCGAATCGGTCGAAATCAGAAAGTATCGGCCACCATTTTCTGTCTCTCGCACTGAAAAACAAAGGTTGATAACATGAAAAGGGGGCAACGAAGAGAGTTGCAGACCCCCTAGCGTTCGTCAGGGGGTTCACGAAGGACCAAAAAGTATGAAAAATAAATTTAATAATTTTAAAAAAAAATCGCGGAGTGCGCGTACGGTAAGCTTGTTGCGGATTTCCTATGGAAACACGGTCCTAACTATAACTATCTACTGGCGACCGCCAGTAGATAATATATATATATATATATATATATATATATATATATATCCACAATACCTTTCTCCAATACAGAAAGGAGTCAGCTCTCAAGGCGTAAGTATTGAAATTTTTTATTTTCAAGCTCACATTTCATTAGGCAGCTAGGTTCAGAACATGTTTCAGCGGTCAGCCTTTATCAACTGAAACAAGAGGCCAGCTGGTATATTTATAGTTTTAGCATGTGAGACTGATTTGATTAACATAGTAAAATAAATATATATATATATATATATATATATATAAATATATATATCTATATCTCCTCGTTTGGCTCCAAATTCAGACACAGGCGCTCTGATGACGGTGCGGAGAGTGGATACGGCAGAGCCCAGCTGTTTCAAATCGTCCCAGCTTCTCACGAAGAGAAATTCCACACGCACTCGCAGGTATTAACTTGCAATTACTTTATTTCTGAATGCACTTCATACACAGCTCAACAGCCCAACGTTTCGGTCTGCCCTCAGACCTTGATCACGGGTATGCAGTGCGAGCAACAATCAACAGGGACCGCAGCTATGCGGTGGCTGAACATATGGAGAAACACCCTGAGGGTGATGGGAAAAAACTAAAATTCTATGATCAAAGTCTGAGGGCAGATCGCAACATTGGGCTGTTGAGCTGTGTATGAAGTGCATTCAGAAATAAAGTAATTGCAAGTTAATACCTGCGAGTGCGTGTGGAATTTCTCTTCAGGAGAAGCTGGGACGATATATATATATATATATATATATATATATATATATATATATATATATATATCTGCTGTACATTGTTGCAAGTCAAAAGGAATTCCATGACCATATAGAGGAACAAGGCCAAAGGCTCAGTTCCTTGGTTATGGAACTCCAAAGTGACTTACAATATCATTAAAATGTACCACAGGAAGTACTTTATTCCATATAATACATGGTCGCACCATCACCTTTTCTACAAACCAAATAAATCCTTGGTGTTTAGAGAGAGCATGTTTGGAAACATTAAGAATATAAGTAGAATTTCTACTGCAAAATTAAACATAAAAAAACTGTTAGATATTTGTGGCAAAAAGATATTAGAATTGTATTAATATAAGTCAGATTATTAAAAATAAAAAAGGCGCAGTAACTCGGAATGTATAGAAACATGCAGAAAGTATCTAACTTTTAGACAATTACCTGAGTAGTGAAAAAAATAAACATGTAGCCATAAATAAATATCTACTTTCTGCTTACCATTGTACTGCTAGAAAACATGAGCAGAAGAAAAAATACCATGGTTAGTTTTTGTTCTTTCAATAGCTGCTTTAATTATGCTCTGCGACCTGACCTATCTTTCTCCTCAGCTTTTGTCTATGGCAGCAGGCATTGTGACATCAGAACTCAACTGTGATGAGTTATTACAGTTGAGTGACTATGTAATTTCTTTATTACAGGTGGCTAGAGTAAACACAAGTCGCCTGTATTAAGGAAATGAGTCACACTTTGAACAGGTTTTGCATAGAGTGTACACTGTTCTTAGTAGATACCCTTTAATACTCTGTGGTGTATTTCTCATGAGAGTTTCTCTGTCTGCAAACAAACTGCTACAGAGTAAGCTCTCTCCATAGAGTAAACAGTGTCAACTGTGCCAACCTTTCTACTCATATCAACTTCTTTTGTCAATATAGGTTCAGTGACTGTCAATGGTTTTAAAAAGGCAAAGACAGTCCGTAGTAGGGCATTAGTTATGCAGCAGTGCTTCCGTATCTGGAGGAACTTGGTTTTCCCAAAAGAGTTGTACATAGATTGAACACTGTGTGCAGGATAGGTTACCCTTTCATCTGTTGTTCATAATCAACATGAACTCGGCTACCCATGAAGTGCATGGTTTAGGGTCTATGTTGCACATAGCATGAGTTTGCTTTACCTATGTGGGTTGTACGTATGATAGCAGTAATACACTTCAAATTATTCTGGGCTAGTTTACATTTACTTTCATAGCTCTAATGGTATTCCCATTCATAGAGCAATGTGTACAAAAGAAGCTTGGATGATGTCATCAATGATGTCACTTGAGATGTCATCAGTAATGTCATAAATGATGTCATAGGACATCCCATGAGCGATGTCATATATGAGGTCATAAGCAGTGCATGTTGGGGGCGCAAAATATAGCTAGCACTGGTAACAATAACTGCTGAATTTCTGTGGTTTTTTTTGTTCAAAATTTTAATGTTATCACTGAGAAATCCAATTAACTATAACGTTACTTTAACCTTTGTTTTTTTCTGTGACATTCTAAGGTTCTAAAAAAAAAATCTTTTTATCATACCCAATTATAACTTTAATTTAACCTTTGTTTTTTTCAGTGAATTTCTAGGGTTTTTTTAAACTAATTTTTTAAAAGTGTGTGTACGGTAGAATAACTGAATAATATATTCTGAGTTCAGACATTATTCTCGAAGGAAATTGCTTTTGTATTGTAACTTAACAGGAAGGGTGCGCACTTGGCAAAATGTTTCTAAAAAATTATGTTTGAGTATAAAACAGAGTAATACAAAACTATTGTGTTGAGAATGTCTATCTACTCAGTTCTTCTGACTCTGATATTGAGGCATCTTCCAAGTAAGTCTATTAGTATTGTAATGGCATACTTTTCATAGCCTTTGTATGTGTTTTTACATTAAAGTCGTATTTAAAAATCAGAAAGAGAGTAATCAGGTTGTTTTTAATATAGTATAGTGTTAAGTTTCATTATATAAATCTATTTGTAAGTGTGTGGATACTTACCAGAGTTCTATTTTTTGTTTTGATCTATGGTTTAGAGTCATTTTTCATGTGTTCAGTTATTATTCAAAGAAAATCTTTAAAAACAGAGTCATTAAAATGAGGTTGTATTATTCATTTTTTTTATTGAAAAAAAGGGGTTGCCTCCCGTGTGACGCTCGCAGGAGTCGAACCACAATCCCCTGTGTGGACTCCAGGGTGGATGTACTTCCTGATCAGCTCTCTTGACCCTCTTGTGAGATCTCACATTTGGGATTAAGTTAGAACAGTGTTTTCCTGTAATTCGGAACAAAGTAACAGATTACAGAAGTTGATTATATTAGTAAAATTGATTACGATTTGTTTAATTGAAAATATAAAGCAATATGTTTTTGCAGTCTCACAAGACACTTGTGAGAGTCAAACACACAGTCCCCTGAGTAGACTCTGAGTGGCCTGTGCTTCCTGTTCAGTTCTCACGTTCTACCCGCGTGATTGTACATTTGGAATTAGGTTAATAACAGTGGTTTCTTATAATTCTGAACAAATTAAGAGATTAGAGATGTTGGTTAGCTTGGAAACATTGGTTAGAAATTGTTCCATGAAATATATAAAGCAATAATATTTTTTATGATCTCACAAGATGCTCGCGGGTATTTTGCAAGAGGTCCGTGAGAGGACCCACACCCTATGGAAGGATTGTGATTGGTTCATATGGATTCTTTTTTTTTTAGAGGAAAAAGAAACCATCCTTTTTGCTTTATTTCACTATTGGATTTTGGGAGAGTAGATATATATGGCTTGCTCTACTTTCCTGTTTGCTTTCTTCACTAAGATGTCCTCATCAGATTCTGATGAGCAGCTAGGGCTTTTACACCAGCTCAGTCGTCTCTGCCACCCAAAGAATCCTTGGTGTGGCAATTCTTTGAAATGATGCCACAAAAGATTCTGCGAAGTACGTTACCTGTAAACTTTGCAGCAAAATGTTCAGCCAGGGATGCAGAAATAAACAATATAGCATGAGTACCACAGGGATATGGTTACACCTGAGGTTAATGCATCTGCAACGGCTTACATGGGCAGAGTTGGCTCATGCTGCGGAGCTAGACAACTCTACAGGGGATTCAACATTATTTGCTGCAGGAGATACTGTGCCTGCGCAGGTTTTAAGGTCACAAGCGGACAATAACCCTTCTTTTTTTTTTATAAAATGGTTATTTTGCTGCTTGTGTAAGCACATAATTTTTTCATTAGAGACAATCAGGGCTGCCAAGAGAAAGTTGTCCAAGAGCACAAGTGCCCCCCGAGACAGTAGTTTTTACTTATTTTTTTAGCAGTTTTTTGTAAGTTTTCCTCCTTTTTGTTTTGAAGGTGATGCTGTTGGTGTTTAACACTTCAAGTTGTACTCTTTAAAAAAAAAAGTAAATACCCCCTTCAAAATTCCAAATGTTTGAAAACACAATTTTTTATAGTAGTTGAAAACGGTCAACAAAAACGTCTCTTTTCAGAGCTACCCTATAGTTTCATGATCTATGTTTGTACTATGTCTTCCTTTTTTTCCCTTTCTTTAAAGCTTTTGTGAGACTCTCGTGAGAGCCAGCGGGGCAATCTCTTGCGTGCTATCCGAGGGGGCAGTGCTTCCAGGTTTACTCTTGCAAGATCATACATTTAAAAATGAACTTTGCATTTACATTGAATATATCCTGATGTATTATTTATAATTTATATACTCCAGAATAATAACAGTGTGTTTAGTTTAATGAAAGGCAATTCATTATATAAATGTGCAGGAAAAAAACGACTTGTTTTATCTGTATGAGACGAACATTGATACATAACACACATTGATACACATGTATTTACTTTGTCTATTTATTATTATTAGAAAAAGTTCAATCACTACTTTTTTTCACGATCCCGCGAGAGTCTTGCAAGATTCTAAACTTATGTTTTGAGGAAGAATTGACAGTTTCCTTTATTACAATACTTATGCCTTATTGTCCCCAATGGTAGAGTGCGGGGAGAAAGTGGACTCTCAAATGAGAACTTTTCACAGTATAACAACAGTTCACAGTAGGGTATAAGGAGACACTGGGATCTCACTGACTCCTCTCCACAGCCTAACAACTGTGTATAGTACACTATGGGGGGAGACTGGCTTCTACGGTGAGATCTTGCATGAAGGTAAACAGTGTGTAGAGTAGGCTGTAAAGAGATACTGCCTCTCCACTCACACCTTTTCTTAGGTTCATCAGTATGTATAGTAGGGTGGGGAATGTACACACCTCACATGTAATGCCTTCGTATTCCATAGTAAGTATAGCAAGTACTCGCATCTTCACTGAGACCTTTCCCCAGGAAAATAAGCATATATATTAGGTTGTGGGAATGGATTTGACGGTCTCGTCACAGCTCTCCCCAGGATGATAGACATATAACAAAAATGTGTAGAGAAATATTCTTTCCACTAACACTTATTTCCAGAACTACATGGATGTACAGTACAGTGTTGCCAAGGAGTGGCCTCTCTGATGACACCTATCCCCAGATCAACAGGGATATGCAGTGGTGTCTGGAAAGGGAGTGACCTGTCCGCTAATACATCTTGCCAGGGTCAGGGATGTCTGTAGAAGGGTTTGAGAAAAATGTATCCCTCTGCTCATACCACTTCTCATCCTGGGAGGTATGCATTGTAGACTGTGGGGAGGAAGTGCCCTGTTGGCTGACACATCTCTCATGCATGATAAGTCTTCTTAGTACAATGTGGGTAAAGACTGACCCATCTCCTGTGACCTGTGTTTTGGATGATGGGTGTGCAACTTAGACTGTGAAAACAACCATATCTCTCTGGTCACAGCTCTTCCCAGATGACAGATGTGCAAGTAAGGTGTGGGAATGAAATTACTTCTATTCTGAGTGTCTTGCATAACAGCTATAGAGACAATGTTGTTTAAACACACTGCCCTGTCAGCTGAGACATCTCTCCAGAGTAATATATGTACAAAGTAGGCTGTGGGTGCTAGGGTATAGAAATGGAGTATCCTCTATGCTCAGAACTGTGTCTTGGTTGATTGATGTGGATGATTGAATGTGGGCACAAGCTCACCTCACTCTCGGAGCTCTCCCCATTGGGACAATGAGTCTTAGTAGGATATGCAAAGGCACAGACTTCGCTGAAACTTTTTTCCAGAGTCACAAGCATATATAGTAACATGCAAAAGAACTGCCCTCTTCACTATCAAATCTTCACCAGTTGATAGCAGTGCGTAGTAGAATAGGAAGATGTAGTGGCCTCTGTGCCAAAACCTCTCTCTTGTATGAGAGGTCTGTATACTACTGTGAGAGCAAGGACTGATGTATCTAGTGAGACCTCACAGTTGCATGAGACGTCACCATACTTTGGTATTCAAATATTTGCCTTCTCCATTAACAATTCTCTATAGCTTAAAAGATAGGCATAGTACTATATATATATATATATATATATATATATATATATATATATATATATATATTACCAAACCATTCTCCGAACACAGGAGCCCCCGACCATACAGGGCGGCCTTGGAACAATGGGCACGGAGCAGCCCGTCCATTAACAACCAGTTAGATAAGCACAGACGAGGCCCAATACGGGAGTTAGGTCATGTAATCGCAGGCTGAGCAGCGCATGGATTTCTCCTTATCCTTACGCGTTTCGGTGTTTGCCTTGATCACAGGTGGAGATCATAAAATGCATCGTGCAGTCATGCGCGCATTTTAAACTTAAAATCACGTGACAAAAGAATACAGTTCCCAAAGTGCATTGTACGGGTTGTTTAACTCTGTTGCTTGAAATGCAGTTCTTTATCGGTGCAAGCAATGATGTAGTGGGTTTATACACTCACACAGTCAGGTGATTGTTTTTAACAGCATGGTGCTCGTATTCCATGTTGGTCTTTCGACAATGCCTTCCTCCGGCATAATCAGAATGAGGAGTTCTACCCTTCCTGAATCCCTTCCTCAGCCGCTGCATGTTCTCTATCTGTCACGTCGCACTGGAAGGGCACCGGGAGAACACTGACGCAACACACAGGAGCGTGTATTCTGCCCCGGTAGGAACTTCAGCTCCCATGAGCCTCTGCGGTTCCGACGTCGGTGACGTCATCATGCGCACAGAGGCGTTGTGAAGAAAAAGCTTCCAGGGCATCAGCTTGGTGCTGCCTACTGTTGCAGCTGAGCATTTCCCGCGATGAGAGGAGGTCCAGTAAGCGTGCTTCGTGCCCCAACGTTTCCTTGTCCTTTTGGTCGCAGTTTTTGAATGCCCAAACCTGTTGTGGTACATGTTCGGACCTAGCGCTGAGTTGCCGTTTGCTCCGTTGGTTGAACCTTCCTTTCTGGTTCATTGCAGAGCAAAACACTAACAACCTCCATTCCGGAATCACGGAGGGAGTTTTCTTTTTTTGCCATACTGTGTTCACCCCTTCCGGCTTGCGAATTCACTGGCAGGGAACAGTGACTGTCCTTGAGCTAAGGATTTGTGGGTAGCATTCTCTCGTGTTGGAGAGCTGATTCCAGCTCATGCGGAGAGAGCACCCAGCTGCCTTGTTTCTGTCAGACCTAGACTTAGGTACGCAATAGCAGGGAGCATTGCGTTACCATCCTGGTTATCGTTTCTTTCAAATGTATCTCCTTTATGACTGTATCCATGAGTAGTCACGCACATGAGAGTCCTACACATGTGATTTACAGCCCTCAGCAAGGAGGACTATTTATGAGGGTAACGGAGAGGACCTCCGTGTTTGTTTTGGGCGACGAGCAGAGTCCGGCCACTGTCCAAGAAGCATTGTGATTGTGTGCTTGGAATTATTCCTGTCGGCCTTCTCTTATGCAGTGTGGTCAATGGTGTTCTTTCCTTGTGTATTGACAGCAGGGGTACAGAGAGAGCAGGAGGACAGCTCTTCCGCACCCCTGTCTCCGCCTTCACAGCTGACCCATTGGTAGGTCAGGTTGATAACCTTTGAGTTCTCTGATGGATGATGGTAAACATTGATAGGCCATTGATTATCCTGTATTACCTTTAGATCATAGCGGAGCATTACGAAACGTACAATTGTCTAGCAGTCCAGAAGATGCTCCTAGGTGACTTTAATGTTCACTTGGAGGATCCGTTGGATAGTGAGGCTGCCCATCTTATTGATATTGCTAATGGTATGTGCCTCACCCAGCTGGTGTCTGGTAGTACACACTCAGGGGGTCATTTATTGGATGGAATATTCTCCAGTGATAATCATCTACAATGCCTTCCACCAATGCCAATAGTTTGGTCAGACCATAAAGCCATTTTGTTTTCATTTCCGGTACAAAACCCCCAGACAGGGAATCTGATAAACAGGCAGAGGAAAATGGTCTGGCCTTGGAATAAGTTGGAAGGGGGCGTATTTCAATCTGTATTAGTCCAAAATCCACCACCGTCTTTAGAAGATCCAAATGAAGCCGTGGCTCAATTTGAGGACTGGCTGCGAAAGTCAATAGACCAAGCTCTACCAGCCAAGTGCATCTCTCGCCACAGGCCTAGACCTACTGAACCCTGGTACACTGAGCAGCTCAGGACACAAAAGCAAAATGTCGCCATCTGGAAAGAAGGTGGAGATCATCATTCGACACGGAAAATATTTATAGAAAAAGCAAATAATTTCACTACGGCCATACTGACAGCAAAAAACTCATCAAAAGAACTTTTTTTGACAGTAAAACGATTAGCCAAAGGCGCTGAGGCCGCTGAATTGCTAAAAACTCAGGCATTTTGCGACAAGGTGGCTACGTTCTTTCAAGATAAAGTCAAGGCGGTCTACGACTGCTTCGCCAAAACTATAGATCAAGAAATAGCTGTCGTTCCCGAGGTACTATCTAAACCTTGGCTTGCCGGAACCACTTCCAAGATCGACTCTGAATTCAGCGATTCTCCTGAATTATCTACTTTTCCGACGCTTACAAAGGAAGCAATAATTAACCTGTTAAGATCTATTAAATCAGGCGCTCCTTTGGATTTAAGTCCTCCAAAAAGTTTTCATCTTTTTTCTGAGACTTTTGCGTCTCACCTGTTGCCTATTCTTAATCGAATATTTTCCACTGGCATTTTCCCCACCAGCTGGAAGTTGGCCTCTGTGCTCCCCCTTTTAAAGATACCAAATCTGGACAATAATGATCCCAATAATTACCGTCCAATCTCCAGACTGCCGTTACATGCGAGAAAGCAATGAATAGTGTCCTGTCTGAATACATTGAAAGGAATGATTTTTTAGATGACACTCAGTTCGGGTTTCGAAAGCACCACAGCACCGAATTAGCATTGATCACTGCATCGGAAATGATTAAGCAAACGGTCGACGCGGGGGGGGGGGGGGGGAGTGCAGCACTTGTGCTCCTCGACCTCTCGGCCGCGTTTGACACTGTGAACCATCAAACTCTTGGAAGTTCTAAGGAGTATTGGCATCAAAGGGAATGCACTTACCCTACTTAACTCCTTTTTGTCAGACAGGGAACAATTTGTGGCGTTAGATAACCTTAGATCGCCCAATTTTACATTGCCATGTGGGGTGCCACAGGGCTCTTCCCTGAGCCCGACCCTTTTTAACATTTACGTTGCTCCATTGGCAAAGTTGATCAGGTCCTTGGGTTTTTCTGCTGTTTCTTATGCAGACGATACGCAGATTATCGTCTCTGTATCAGGATCCCCCACTGACACCTTGAAACAATTCCACGCCTGCCTTCGTCAGGTTGGGGAATGGATGACCTCTAACTGTTTGAAACTTAACTCTAGCAAGACAGAGGTCCTACTCTTCGGTGCACATACTAACTTTTGGTCACCTGATATTTGGCCCCTGGAATTTGGGCCATTACCAACGCCAATGACCAAGGTTAAGAACCTGGGAGTCATTTTTAACTCCAAACTTTCATTCGAAAATCATGTAAACCAGGTTACCTCCTTTTCTTTTTATACGTTAAAACTCCTACGAAAAATCCTTCCTTTCATTCCGGTTGAGCTTCGTAAATTAGTGGTCTCAGCGCTTGCCCTTTCTAGGGCCGACTATTGCAATGGGCTCTTTATCAACCTCCGGAAAAATGCCTAATGAAACTGCAGGTTGTGCAGAATGCAGCGGCTAGGCTCTTGCTGAATATCCCAAGACACAGATCTGTGTCAAAGACACTCAAGGACCTGCATTGGTTGCCAATAGGCAAACATATTGAGTTTAAGGCTTTGTGTATTGTCTTTAAGGCCACACAGGGTATAGGACCAGGTTTTTAAAAACAGAACTTGATACCCTACATCCCAGCACGCAATCTTCGTTCCTCCTCTGCACATGATCTTATTGTTCCCAGGGTGACATTTGTTTCCTGGGGGGGGGAACAAGCTTTGTGTTGGGTGCAACTAAATTGTGGAATTCTCTTCCTATAAAATTGAAAAAGGAGACACATCTGTTAGCCTTCAGAAAAGCGTTAAAGACCAGGTTGTTTATTCATTAAAGCCCCTGTGAAATCTTCAGTCAAATTTGGTTTCAATGAGTAAGCGCCTTGACACCCTCGGGTGATTGTTTCGCACTCTATAAATCCCCATTTCATTTCATGTACTTTCCTTTCCAGGTACAGTTACCATCCTGTTAGAATAGGAGGTGGGGTCTGGGTAGTGAAAGACGTATCGAACTGTTGTTTTCTCACACCAATCTTGTTCTCGTTACAGGTCTCCCTCCCCGCTGTCCCCTTCCTTCCCTTTCCCACTTGATCACTCCATTGAGTCTGTGTATACACAATCAGACCGTTGGGGTATCGAGAGGTGGACCATAATGAGCAATGTACGATCCTGAGGATTCCAGGCCACGACAGAGTAAGTGGCCCAAGAATTGTAATCCTCCCGGTTGTATGTTGAAGTATGGCTACCTTAGAGGACGTTATAGCAGCATTAAACATAGTGCAGACGGAGTTGGCCGCCTCTAGGGCAGAAATGGCTACCCTCCAAGCTACTGTAGACAGAATGCAGAGAAATCCCTTTAATGCAGGTATACCTCTGGCATCCCACACAGCACCATTGATTGTGGAAATACCAACACCCGTTCCCTTAGCAACTCCCGAAAGGTTCTATGGGGAAAGTAGTAAAGTGCAGGGTTTCCTCACACAGGTGTTACTACACTTTTCATGTAAGGCCAAGGCGTTCACCACCAACCATGTGACGGTAGCATTCTTAATCTCGTATCTGGCAGCCGGATGCGGCTCAATGGGCGGTTCCTCTAGTGAAGAGGGATGACCCCTTGCTATATGATTGGGATTCATTCATTAAAGACTTTGAAAGAACTTTCAACCGCAGATCGGCCACTCTTTCAGCCGATAAAGATCTATTGGAGTTGAGACAAGGAAACCGGGATCTTATCGCCTATCTGAACAACTTCCTTAGATTGGTTACAGAAATCGAATGGCCGGAGGCTAAACAAGCCGCCGTTTTTCATCGAGGATTAAGAGAAGAAATGAAAGACGTGTTGGCCCAAATCGAACCACAACCAGCAACTTCCGAAGACTTGATAAGCTTGGTTCTCAGGCTGTACCACCGCCTCAGTGAACGAAGAGGAGAAAACAAACGGAGCAACAGAGTCCCCTGGCGTGTGGACCAAGCACGGAACACTGAACCTCAGCAAGCAGCCAAGCACGAACCTATGGAAATTGGAGTGGTCCGTTCCACCCTCACCGCTGAAGAGAGAGACTAAAGGCGAAAGAAAGGCCTGTGCATCTACTGTGGGAGGAAAGGCCATTTTATAAAGGAATGTACTTTGAGACCAAAGTTTCCACGTATAGAGCCCAAAAAACTACTGGCCGTTACTTCCGAGATAGCTGCGGAAAACGAAAGAGCTTGAAGAAAGAAGAGAACTCTTCAAGCCCGACCTATATCCCTTCACTGATCGGTGACACCCCGTGCACCAGACAACATTTCTTTGTGGATATATCCATGTTGGTAAGGGATGAGTAGTGCCGAGTACCAGCCCAGCAATGTTAGATTCCAGGGCTACCGGTTGCTCTATGGATCAATAGCAGGCTTTGCTTTTGGGACTCGCGCTGCATGAAAAGGACACACCGGAAGCAGTGTTTGCCGTGGATGGAAGACGTCTGGAAGCCGGTCCTATCCGTTTCCAAACCAATACCCTTGAAGTACTTCACGGTACTGATCATTTGGAAAGACTCGCCTTCAACGTGATACAAGCCCCACAATACAGAGTTATATTGGGGTTACCCTGGCTGAGGCAGCACAATTACCAGGTGGATTGGGTGGAGAAGACCCTGCGGTTTACCTCCGTATTTTGTTCTACACATTGTACCCCACCTACCCACAGCCCGTCCAAAGCATTGGCCGTGCTCCACCACATCGCTACTGCAGCTGAACACATGGTGACGCTGCCTGGTGAATACCCAGAATACGCGGACGTGTTCAATGAAGCTAAGGCAGAGATTCTTCCACCACATAGACAATACGATTGCCAGATAGACTTGGTACCAGGGGCAATCGTACCCACAGGACGGGTATATGCATTAACCGAACCCGAGAATGCTCACCTTCGCGCTTACTTGGATAAGTATCTGGCATTGGGATTCATACGCAACTCCAAGTCTCCTGCGGCTTTCTCTCTGTTCTTTATTCCCAAGGCGAATGGCAAACTGCGTGCCTGCATCGACTTCAGATCATTGAATGCTATCACGGTGAAGAATAGGTATCCACTACCGTAGATCCCTGTGTTACTGGAGCAAGTAAAAAAGGCTGTTATATACACACATCTAGACTTAAAGGGGGCTTACCACTTAGTGCGGCTGCGCAAGGGTGATGAGTGGAAGACGGCCTTCAAGACATGCTGCGACCTATACGAATATCTCGTCATGCCCTTTGGGTTATGCAACGCCCCCGCTGTATTTCAATTCTTTCTCAACAACGTGTTACGGGAATACTTGGATGACTTTGTGGTGGTATATATAGACGATATACTGATTTATTCGTCCAGCGTTGAGATCCATAAGACACATGTGCGCACCATCTTACAGACCCTTCACGACCACCGTCTGTATTGTAAGATCAGCAAGTGCGAGTTCGGAGTCACCACTGTTGAGTTTCATGGTGTTATGCTAACCCCTAGGGAGCAGGAGATGTCAGAAAGGAAGATAACAGCCATGAGGGATATGCCTACACCAGCGAACGTCAGACATCCAGTGTTTCCTCGGGTTCGCCAATTTCTATTGTGGGTTCATCAGCCGTTTCTCATTCATGGCGGCTCCCCTCACACGTCTTTTGCAGAAGAAGGTCCCCTTTCAATGGACCGAGGAGGCACAAAGGGGGTTTGAGGCCTTGAAGGAGGCATTTGTATCTGCCCCGGTATTGATGCATGCAAATCCAGACCATCCTTACATCGAAGAAGCGGATGCGTCGGACTACGCGGTGGGAGCAGTGCTGTCACAACGTCATCCTGATACAGGCCAATTACACCCGGTGGCATTTATGTCACGAAAACTCAACTCGGACGAACGTAATTACACGATAGCTGAGAAGGAACTCCTCGCTATCAAAGATGCATTCCAGGAGTGGAGACACTTCCTCATGGGAGCCAAACACGTTTTCACCGTGTTTATGGATCACCGCAACCTCCAGTTCATGACTGCAGCCAGACATCTCTCTCCCAGTCAGTTGCGCCAAACCATTTCCTAACCTTCGGAAGAGCTTGTGGAGAAAGCCATTATTGATCCGCAGAAGGTTATATGCACCACAGTGACGGAGCCCTTCCTCAATAGCATCGCTCGTAACTTCCACACCAATATATGGAAGGCTTGGCTGGTAAAGAACCAGGATTGGAAGATGAAAGAAGGTCTTCCGGTTCGAGGGAAACAACTGTTATTACTGATCCCTTCGCTAAGGAAGCAACGCTTCACCTGGTGTCATACCCTACCTAGCGCAGGACATAACGGCATGGAGAAGACCACGGAGAGAGTGCTGCATCAATTTTGGTGGCCCACCGTTAAAGATATTCGCTCATGGGTTGAGAAGTGTGCAGTTTGTAGTCAAATGAAAACCTCGCATACTCGGCAAGCAGGACTTCTGCAACCCCTACCAACCCCAGATCAACCGTGGGAAAATATATCCCTGGACTTTGTAGTAGGGATGCCTTCGGACAAAGGACACAGTAATACTGGTAGTGGTGGACTACCTTACCAAGATGGCCACTTTCATCGCTTGCAAAACCATACCCACATCAGGACAGCTAGCCCAGTTGTTTCTGGTACACGTAGTGAGGCTACATGGGCTACCACAAGTAGTGGTTTCAGACCGTGTTTCTCAAGTTACTGCTAAATTCTGGAAGGTGTGGTGTGCAGCCCTTAAGATAAAACCTAACCTGCCTACGAGTTTCCACCCCCAGACAGATGGCCAAACCGAGAGGGTGAACCAAACCCTAAAACAATACCTGAGATGTTATGTGGATAATACCACAGAGGCATGGGTAGACAGTTTATGGTTGGCAGAAATAGCCTATAACAGCTCCACACACAGCTCTACGAAACACTCTCCTTTTTCTGCACTTATGGGTTCCACCCTAAATTCATCCCCTTTCTGCATCCATTCAGGTCTGATAACATACCTGAGGTACAGGAGAGGATATCCCACATCCAGAACACATTAAAAGAAATACAGAATAGGCTGAGAGAGGCAAAAACCCACTACAAGGCCTGTGTCGACAAACGCAGGCGCCCTGGGCCCGTCTACAAGCTAGGAGAATACGTATGGCTGTCCACCAGGAACATCAGGTTCAAACGGCATAGCATCTTCAATCCCAAATACATCGGCCCGTATAAGATCATTAAACTCATAAACCCCGTAGTGGTAAAATTGGCCTTGCCCTCCTCTTTGAGAATCCATCCGGCATTCCACGTCTCGCTGCTAAAACCCTCTTGTTCAGCAGCTAAGAGAGGTACACCTCTGGTGTTGGTGAACGAAGAGTTGGAGCATGAAGTGAGGGGTTTCCTAGATTCCAAGATATAACATACCAGATTTTGATACCCGATAGCTTGGAAGGGATATGGGAACGAGAAACTCCTGGGAGCACGCTATAGGGGTCCACGCGCCTCGTTATGTTAAACTGTTCCACAAATGCTTCCCTGGGAAGCTATGTCTCTGTCAGTGTTCTTCAGGAGAAGGATGTACTGTCACATCACACTGGAAGGGCACCGGTAGAACACTGACGCGATGCACAGGAGCGCATATTTTGCCCCGGTAGGAACAACAGCTTCCACAAGCCTCCGCGGTTCCGACGTCGTTGACGTCATCACGCGCACAGAGGCGTTGGGAAGAAAAAGCTTCCGGGGCATCAGCTTGGTGCCGCTTACTGTTGCAGCTGAGCATTTCCCGCGACGAGAGGAGGTCCGGTAAGGGTGCTTCGTGCACCAACGTTTCCTTGTCCTTTTGGTCGCAGCTTTCGTATACTCAAACCTGTTGTCGCACATGTTCGGACCTAGCGCTGAGTTGCCATTTGCTCCGTTGGTTGAACCTTCCTTTCCGGTTCATTGCAGAGCAAGCCACTAACAGCCTCCATTCCGGAATCACGAAGGGAGTGTTCTTTTTTTTTGCCATACTTTTTTCACCCCTTCTGGCTTGCGAAATCACTGGCAGGGAACAGTGACTGTCCTTGAGCTATGGATTTGTGGGTAGCATTCTCTTGCGTTGGAGAGCTGATTCCAGCTCATGCGGAGAGAACACCCAGCTACCTTGTTCCTGTCAGACCTAGACTTGGGTACGCAATAGCAGGGAGCATTGCGTTACCATCCTGGTTATCATTTCTTTCAAATGTATCTCCTTTATGACTGTATCCATGAGTAGTCACGCACCTGAGAGTCCTACACAGGTGATTTACAGCCCTCAGCAAGGAGGACTATTTATGAGGGTAACGGAGAGGTCCTCTGTGTTTGTTTTGGGCGACGAGCAGAGTCCGGCCACCGTCCAAGAAGCATTGTGATTGTGTGCTTGGAATTATTCCTGTTTGCCTTCTCTTATGCACTGTGGTCAATTGTGTTCTTTCCTTGTGTATCGACAACAGGGGTACAGAGAGAGAGCAGGAGGACAGGTCTTCCGCACCCCTGTCTCCGCCTTCACAGCTGACCCATTGGTAGGTCAGGTTGATAAACTTTGAGTTCTCTGATGGATGATGGTAAACATTGATAGGCCATTGATTATCCTGTATTACCTTTAGATCATAGCGGAGCACTACGACACGCACGATTGTCTAGCAGTCCAAAAGATGTATTTTTCTTTACAGGTACAGTTATCATCCTGTTAGAATAGGAGGTTGGGTCAGGGTAGTGAAAGACGTATCGAACTGTTGTTTTCTCACACCAATCTTGTTCTTGTTACAGGTCTCCCTCTCCGCTGTCCGCTTCCTTCCCTTCCCCCACTTGATCACTCCATTGAGTCTGTGTATACGCAATCAGACCATGGGGGTATCGAGAGGTGGACCATAACGAGCAACGTAGGATCCTGAGGATTCCAGGCCATGACACTATGTTAGCATTCCCTACATTAGGTCTGTAGCGGCGAGTGGTCTGTAGCGGCGAGTGGGTCATGCGCCAGATTCAAATCACCTAACCATTCTCTGAACACAGGAACCCCCGACCCTACAGGGCGCCCTCGGAACAATGGGCACGGAGCAGCACATCCATTAACAACCAGTTAATAAGCACAGACGAGGCCCAATACCGGAGTTAGGTCATTTAATCGCAGGCTTAGCAGCGCATAGATTTCTCCTTATCGTTACGCGTTTCGGCGTTTGCCTTGATCACAGGTAGAGATCATAAAATGCATCGTGCAGTCATGCGCGCATTTTAACTTAAAATCACGTGACAGTCACATAAAGAATACAGTTCCCAAAATGCATTGTACGGGTTGTTTAACTCTGTTGCATGAAATACAGTTCTTTATCCGTACAAGCAATGATGTAGTGGGTTTATACACTCACACAGTCAGGTGATTGTTTTTAACAGCATGATGCTCGTATTCCATGTTGGCCTTTCGACAATGCCTTCCTCCGCTACGATCAGAATGAGGAGTTCTCCCCTTCCTGAATTCCTTCCTCAGCCGCTGCATGTTTGCTATGTTAGCATTCCCTACATTAGGTCTGTAGCGGCGAGTGGGTCATGCTCCGGATTCAAATCACCAAACCATTCTCCGAACACAGGAGCCCCCAACCCTACAGGGTGCACAGCAGCACTTCTGCACTCCCTGAAGATGGAACTACCAGTTTTTGATCAGCGTTGGAAATTTACAATAATATTCAAATCTATAACAAATATTACTGAAACAAATCAGTAGTAACTTAATTTTTTTATTACAGAAAACAATTAACATTAGAAAACTACATCTACATTAACAAACTATATAAACAATTATAGAACAAATAAAACCACCAGCTTTACTAATTTATAATCTCTTTGTCACATTATCATGAGCAGCCTGTTGTACCTGCACCACCTCAGCCTGGCAACAAGTCTTTGGTATGGCAGTTTTTTAAATTGAGGCCAGCTAGCAAAAAAGTCTCAGCAAAGTTTCTCACAGTTTTTCAAAAAGGAGTTCACAAAGGCTAGCTCAGGCAGAGTTAGCTCATGCTGCTGAACTGCAGAGCTTTTCAAGTGCTTTCACATCTTTTCAAACAGGATACATTGTGCCTGCTCAGACACTCACTGCTGAAGAAGACAATAATCCTGTTTGCTCATGTAAGCAGAAAATGATTTCCTCAGAGACATGGAGACCTTCACAGCACACTCTTGTGCAAGATCACAAATGTCTCCCTATGCAATACAAACATTTTCGCTTCTCCAATAAATAGTTTGTTTCCTCACATTCCACCGAGAAAGTATTTCATGTTTTTTTTAAAGTAAACAAGACTTCTTTTTCTCCTCCATATATTTTCTCACGTGGTAGTTTTCTTGTTCACAACTTCTGTTTTCCATTTTCCTCCTACAAGAAAAGAAAATAAACAAAATATTTTAAAGTTACATATTAGACAATAAATCATAAGTCATTTTCACTAAAATCTGTAAAGTTTTCTGCATCTTTCACCCATAATCGCATATCTACATCTAATGTACCACAAATATATTATTTCTTTCTCAAGACATTTTCACACTCTCACCCAGTGAATTTTCTTTTCACAAATAAATTATAATATGCCATCAATCCTGACTTCATGCAAGTTTATAATGTAACACCGTCCTCGTGAGACTCTTTTGTTAGCACTGAGCATGGTCACCACTCAAACATCTCATAGGTCAAAAATATATGTACTGTGAGGTTCATAAAACACTAGGGCTTGTATTAGCATTACACATTCTTTTTTTGTTTTTAGAAGCACTGCCTCCTTTCCTCACCAGTACATACAGTTGGAGCACTCAATTTTTCAACACAATCTGCAAAGCTTGCTCACATCTCTCTACATTTTAATGTGTGTCTCTCAAAAGCTATATCAACACATGTACACTGCAGCAAACAGCTTTTCACTCTTCAAACATGGTGTAGATTAAGTTTACCAATGTTAGTGCACTCACTGACCCTTCTCCACAAACTTCATAAAATATACTATTAAATACCTGAACCTGGAGCACTTTGTTAAATGTAGCTGAAAACACCAGACTCTTTCACTTCCAATTTTTTAAAAGAACTTCTTCATTGTAGTACAGTAATACAGTAGAAACAGTGTGTTATAAATAAACCCATAGGGACAAATCGACATCTCAGGCATGACATACAGTATTATTCCAATGAAATAAAAGGACCAATGTAAGCGATTTGTTACAGCAGCAATCATTACCTGTTACCACTCCTCCCCTGTGTATCGACTCCTTACAATTCCAATTTAAGTCACATCTGCTGAGTACAAGTCAAAGAGACTTTCTTCTCATACCCTCACAGGGGCTGTGTGAAAACCTCACTCACTTCTGCCACAACAAGATCGTACACATATACAGAAACCTTGAACCCCAATCCATACCTATGGTCTTCCTCGACAGATACGCCACCACTGTAACCGACACGAACCACACACTGACCACCTGGAACATCCTCACCACCTCCACCATGAACTCCATCCACTTGGGAGCTCCCAGAGACCCATGCCCGCCCCACATCTTCAACCATGGAAACGAAAGGATCGGCCACAAACTCACCACCCTATTCATCACCTCTATCACTACCGCAACATTTCCCAATGCCTGGAAACACACTAAAGTCAGACCACTACTCAAATAACCCTCTGCCAACCCCAGTGAACTCAAAAACTACTGGCCAATCTCCCTGCTCCCATTCCCAGCAAAGGTACTGGACAAGATCATCAACAATCATCTCATGACACCCCTGGAGCTGAACAAGCTACTCTACACCTCCCAAAATGGCTTCTGCAGCAATCACAGCACTGAAACTGCCCTGAACGCAGCCACCGATGACATCCAAACCATCTTTGACCAAGGAGAAACAGCAGCTTTGATCCTCCTTGACCTCTCAGCAGCCTTTGACACTGTATCCCACCATACGTTGATCAAAAGACTACACCACACGGTGGCCTCTCCGCATTGCCTCCGTTGCCTGAATGCAGAGGGGACGCTGCTACACACGATATGGGACTGCCCTGGGTTAACTAGGTTCTGGCGGGGGGTCTTGACCTGTCTGTCAGAGGTGCTGGGTTGGGATCTCCCACAGTCCCCCAAACTGGTGCTCTTGCATGTGATGGAGGATATAGGGGGCAATGTCTATAAGTGCCATCTGATGCTCCTGGGTTTTACTCTAGCCAAGCGAGATATAGCGAGGGCGTGGAAGGCGACAGTCGCACCTTCACTATCTGTCTGGAAGACCGGTCTCGATTTTTGTATGGTACTGGAGGCCCCCATCTAAGTGGCACGGGGCTGCCCCCGTAAACATTAAAAAATATGGAAGCGCTGGGTGGACTACAGGGGACTGGACTTAGAGCCCATATTGGAGGAATAGTTGGGTGGGTGGTGGACCATCTCCCTCTAGCTTTAAAGAGGCATGGCACACTGGAGTACCAGGCACAGCCGGGTCTGGGGGGTATGGGTCATGGACGGAACAGAATAGTAGTCGTGCATAGATCTGCTGCTTTGACTGGATGGACAGTGCGATGGGTGGGGGAGTGGGGTGGGGGGTGGTGTTATGTTTTTTTAAGGGAGGGGACTGCTTTGGTTCTGCATGTCTCTTTTGTAGTCTGTATACGATACTTCATGAGAAAAATGTCAAAGCTGGTATGTTGTCTTTTGATATGGTTGAAGTCTCTGGGTCACAGAGCTTCGCTGGATGTGTCTTTGACGAATACAATTTGTTTACAAAAAAAAAAAGACTACACCACATTGGCATCCAAGGGGACGCTCACAGATAGATCACCTCCTTCCTCACTGGAAGAACCCAGATGATCCACCTCCCACCTTTCACCTCTGAACCAAAGGAGATCACCTCCGGTGTCCTTCAGGGCTCATTCCACAGCCCCATGCTCTTCAACGCATATATGAACCTGCTGGCCAACATCGTCAGATCCCACGGTCTCAACATCATTTCCTACGCAGATGACACCCAACTAATCCTCATATTCATCGACGATCCCACCACCACCAGAACCAACTTCCATAGATGCATGACAAACGTCGCCGACTGGATGAAGAAAAATTGCCTGCAGCTGTACACAGACAAGACGGCAGTACTGATCTTTGGCAACACCAGCAACACATGGAACAACTCCTGCTGGCCATCAGACCTAGGACCCGCACCCACTCCCTCCGACCATGCTAGAAACCTCAGAATCCTCATTGACAAAAGCTCACCATGAAATCACAGATGAACGCCGTCTACTGCACCTGCTTCCTCACTCTGCACATGCTACGCGAGTTCATCAAGTGGCTACCCCTACACACGAGACACATCGTGATATAGGCCCTCATCACCATCTGACTGGACTACAGCAACACCCTCTATGTAGGAATCGCCGCACACCTCCTACAGATACTTCAACCATACAGAACGGCGCAGCCAGACTCATCCTCTGCCTTCCCCGACAAACCCACATCATACCCCACCTCAGGCAACTCCACTGGCTCCCCTTACAGAAGAGATGACCATGCAAGCTGCTGACTCACGTACATAAGGCTCTAGACAAGACCCTGCATACATTAACCACCGCCTGAACTTCTACCAACCGCTGAGAAGACTACGCTCTGCCTCCCTTTCACTCACTCATACTCCCTGCATCTACCGAAGCAGAAGTGGACTCACTCCTTCTCCCACATCACAGAAAAGACCTGGAACAGCCTCCCCACGCACCACCTCCGGACCATCACCTCACTTCTGGTATTCCGAATGGCCCTCAAGTCCCGGATGTTCAAATAAGCTTCCGGGACTTATAAGCGCCTGGATACCCTATCTAGTGATTATCCGTGCTTTATAAACCCTAATTGATTGATTCTCCTCCAAAGCACTAACGACAATCTGAGCTATCTCTGGTTCTGCATCCAATCACATCACATCATTTCTTCAGCCATGTAATAAGAATCTTAACTATTGGTTGAACTTTGCCCTTTTTCCTACTTTTCTCCATACGATCTCGCAAGACACTCATGGGATCCTAAAACACCTCATAGTAGGCCCAGTAATTTTCCATGCGGGTCTCACAAGAGGCTCCCGGGATTGCACGAGCCTCATGTGGCAAGCCCCACTCCCTGAAGCTTGCACTCTACTCACACAAGACTGTCGCAGGATTGAAACACAATTGTAGAGAAATAGTAGTATATGGGAAGCACTAGTCTCTCCACTAAAAACCCTCTGTTGGATAATGGGTGTGCATATTGAGGAGCGACTACCATCTGCTTTCAAAACTCTGTGTCAAATAACTAAGCATAGTAAAGCATGTACAGGGACTGGCCTCTCCATTGAGATTCCTCTCTTGCATAGCGGGTGTGTAAGAAAGTGCCCGCTTTTTGCATGGTTGCCCCCACTTTTTGCCAAACTGTTGATGTATGTTGACTGAGTTTGCCCTGGGTTCCTGCCAACCAGATACCCAAGACCCATGTTCTTTCCCTAAAACTGCATTGATACAAAACCCAATTGGCACTCTTTGGCCACATGTAAGTCCCTTGTAACTGGTACCATAGATACAAAGGGCACTGTGGCCAGGGAAGGCCTCTAAGGGTTGAAGCACTTATTATGCCACCCTTAAAGGCCCTGTACCTTTACACACACACACACACACACACACACACACACACACACACACACACACACACACACACTGCCATTGCAGACTGCGTGTTTTGGTGCAGAACAAAGTGGAGAGTCAACATGGCACACATCCCTGTGTTAATTATTGCAAGTGTAATGATGCACTTGAACCCCCTTCCGCACAGCTGTGAGAATTTCTTTAAAATTTCAAAGTTTAACCACTGTTTAACTGTGTACCAACAATACATCATACATCTTATTTTTACTGTCATTTTACGCGTATTACACTCCGCTACTGTGACATGTTTTGTATGGCAAAAATAAGTTTCAATGACAATTACATGATAATGATAACATATATACGTTGATTCACAAACTATACATTAAAAGTGACTCTCACAAAATGTTCCCAATGCATTTCGGGATATACATATCCCTTTTTCAGGGGCGCTGTAATATAAATATAGAGAAACACAAACTGTTCATTGAACAGGGAGAAACACAGATGTTTGATGCATCGTGTATACAATCCACACGAGAATTCCAGTATGTCTCTAAAGTTTATGGTTACTAGTCACCTTATTACTGTGGGTATTTATATTTAACATGCATTACACAACAGGACTCCAATACACACCAATGACCCGCTGGCAAATAAGTGCTCCTGCATCAATAACCACTCTATAAAAACCTCGCAGTTTGTACGTCTTGCACCATGAATGAATGGTGATAGTGAAACCCTTGCTCCGCTGAATGCTAATGTGCAGAAAGTTAAACTCTGCAAACCAAATATAAGAACTTACTGAGAGAGATTTTAATCCTCTCGAATGCATAATATAAATGCCAGACTGGCTGTGGTCGTCGGAGTGATCTAGGGAAACAAAAGTGCTATTAGGCAAATCCTAGTTTCAAGCAAGACGTCCTCTCTATGTAAATCATCCCGGTAATCAGAATACCTGGGTTTTGTTGTCTGCCCAAACTTCTATGCTAAAATGTTTATGAACGCCGTAAACTTAGGTAGTTACCATCTGTGCTGTAAAGCAAGAAATAAATAAGTCAGAGTTAGAATGCCGAACAGCAAAACACACAATATGATGGACGGAATGTTGCACATTGGCAAAACATTCACCCCCAGTCACAGATCTGGGTTTAATCCATCGTTATTTTGCTCACCACGCCACCCCAGTTCAGACATGGCCATATGCAAATCAGTCTTGAGAGTCAGAAAGCCAGCAATCCAAAAGTTACGAGCATGACCCATGGAAATAAACCAAACCTTCACCTGTTCAGAAAGAAGATCCCTTCAAGGTATTCCGCGTATGTTAAACAAAGTGTCGACTGACGCGAGTGCAACTCCAATATAAAATACTGCAGTGTACCAGAAACTGACGAAGGGCTCCCATTCTAACCGAACGTGTTTACTCCAATAACCTCATGGCCATCTTGGAACAAGTATACGCACTAGAACTTCCCACACTATGAAATCTGTCTCTTAATCATGATAAAAATAATGAGTGACTAACAATATCATAAAAAGAGATGAACATGAAAATCCCCTATCATCCTGACTGACTTCAAAGGAGGCTCTTCAAGCGTCGCCCGAAGATAACCCCAACTATAGTTGCTAGTACGAAGGTTGACGGATGCCATGCCTACAACCCACTGCCCTGGCATATGTAAGCCACCCTTCTAGCTGGGTCCACTATACCAGTGGTGAGGATACAGGCGCATGAGCTCTGTACCCCTACTGCGTCTAAGCCAATTCTTAGACATTGTAAGTGCAGTGATGCCATTTAGAGTATATAGTAGTGGGAGTTTGTCATTACGAACTCCACAGCACCATAATGGCTTTACTGAAAACTGGGAAGTTTGGTATAAAACTTCTCAGCACATTAAACCTACACTGCTGCCAGTGTGGGATATAATGAAAAAATGCACTCAGAGGACATCTTGAGATGCCCCCTGAAAAACGACCTAACTCTAGTGTCCTGGCTGAGCGGCTGTTTGCCAGCTGCCTGAAACAATGCATATCCTGGGACGAGGTGCCAAAGCTCCTCCCCCTGGATGGCAGGGTCCACGAAGGGTAATCTTCAAAGGCTTGCTGCCTTTGTGAGCTACCCCAGCCATTTGCTGCTTCCGGAAACTGGCCCCCACCAGTTCTGACCCCACTTTGGGTGGGGGAATAGGCGAGAAAACCAAGTGAGGAAGGGAGGTGTGCCCACCTTTGCCAACTCCACCCCTCAGGTGGGGGAGGCGAGGTGAAGCACAACTCTCAGTCCCCGTCATCTTGCAGATGGGGGGACCCAGCCAACCAGAGAGAGGTATATGCCCCCCTCCCACTGGAGGGTGGCATAATAGGGAGTGTACCCACCCCAAGTAAGGGGCCCATTGGTCCTGACCTTTATCTACCTGTAATGCTCCTGAATTTAGTATTTAGGGGCAACCCTGAACCTTGCCTCCTCAGACAAGAACCAACCAGAAAAAGAAGGACTGAAGAAGCCACGCTGAACTGAGAAGAGGAGGACGTCCACTGGCTTGGCCCCAGCCCTCTATGCCTGTCCCCACCTCGAGCCTGCTCCCTTCTCGAACCTGCTCCAGCGAAGTCCCGGTGTGTCCTGCAGCCAGCAGCCCCCAAGAACCCAGAGGACCTGCCCTGCCTTCCCAAACCAAGACTTTATCTCCTGTGAGCACTGGATTTGTTCAACAACAGACTCTGGCTCCCACCAAATCCTCGAGTCTGTACCACTTTGCACTGAACTCCCACGGCCCGAGTAGGCCAGCACCACGAGGAGGTCTCCCTGGCGATCCTGGCCTAAGATCTGGTGATCTCTGACCTGTCTCGAATCTCCATACGACGCCTACAGCCCCTTTCTGGAGGATCCCCCAGACTGCGACAGGAGCTGGTAAGTCAACCTGACGCCTAAAGACCACCCCTACACCCGAAGTCCCATGGCCTTGGGTGGCCCACCCTACAGTGTCCCAGCATCACCAATCATCCCAACCTACCTCTCCAACCAGTGGTCACCTTCAGAAGATCTTCGTCCCCGAGCCTGCAGTGTTTGTTGCAACCGGAGAACCCTCATGGAAACCAACAGGGCACCCAACGTCAAAACAGCACCCTGCACCAAGCCTCCCCTGTGCCACTGCAGGTGCTCATTGTGTGCTAACTCGGTATCCCCCTTTGCCCTGAGCCTAGCACCAGGAGCTTTGCTCCCACAACCTTGTGGCCTGCTCGTGAGCAGCTACCAACCGGAGGCCCCCTCCCCCATTGGATAACATTGGGCCTCAGCACTCTGCACCCGGCCGTCCTAGTGCCACTGAGGGTGCTTTGAGAGTGCATCCTTGACCCTGGGAGAACTCTGGTTCTAACCCCAGAAATCTAACTCCCACAACAAAGTACTTACCTGTAAACCGATAACTCAATTTTTCTCCCTTAGGATTGCATTAACTACTTTTCTTGAAAAACTTTAAGTGTGGAGTTGCTTTGTACGGAATTTAAAGAAAACTGAAAATCTATAAAAACTGCTTTACTTACCTTTTCTCTAGGAAATGTCCCAATGTGGTATCTAGGCATATCACACTGAGTAGAAAAATAAATCTACAAAATAATCTGTAAAGTAATTAAAATTAATCTAACAGTAATTTTAACTTTATTCAAAGTATTTTAAAACCTGTAACAAAGTAATTTTCATTCAGCTTGCTTGTATTGTTCAACTTGCCTTGAAAAGTACCATTTACACTTATCTGTGCAAGGCTTGCTTGGTTCTAGAAAATAAATATAACTAAATAATATTTTTTATACAAACAAATTGGTCTGAGTTCAATCTTTGAGTGTTCGACATCATTTCTTGCCTGAGTGTGTACAATAAATGCTTAGCACTACCCTCCGATAAAGCCTTACTGCTCGCCCACACTACTACAAATAGAGAGTAAGGTATTATCTACTTTTACCTCTGCCTACCTTTGGGGTTACACTGGCCTCTGTGCACACTATACCTTACTTTGGTATAGTATATACAGAGCTAGCTTGCATAGCGGGTGTACATAGTAGGATGTGCTGTGGGACAGGGCTCTTCTTTCAGATCACTCTCTCAGATAATGGGTGTGCATAGTAGAAAGAGGGGAGGGACTGGCCTCTCCTTTTAGTCCTATTTCTCAGATGATGGGAATGCATAGTAGTGTGTGGAGAAGGACAGCCCTCTTGTTAGAGTGGTGGTTTCTGCCTGGCTTTGGCGTTTGCCCTAGCCAACCAGAAATGGGATTTCTGGATGGATAGGGCAAACGCCTATGCCAGGCAGAAACCATCTCTCTAGTCAGGGCAAGGGAGTTACACACTGAAGATAACCCCTGCTCATCCCCTATGTAGCTTGGCACGAGCAGTCAGGCTTATCCTAGAGGCAATGTGTAAAGCGTTTGCGCAACACACTCACACAGCAGCGACACACTAGGCACACCACAATAGAAACTCCACACAAGGTTATATAAAAGAATAGCCTTTGTATTATCATAAACACATTAGAACCTAATCACACAATATACACTGTGCCAACTGGCACTAGGCAGTACTTTACAGGGGATTATATACAAGACAGGGCCAAGCGGGCCACTGTGAGAACCATTAGGATAGGTAAGTAATAACAATCACAACCAGTAACTACTGGTAATCATTACAGGTAGCATAAACACATTATGCATAAAACACATTCGGTATAAACCATCATAGGCATATATCCTACCTTAGCAGTGCACTTCAGTGGCACTTAGCATAAACACATTATGCATCACAAGCATATAGCCTAAACCACATTGTGCAGAAATCCCCTTAAGGCACAAATCATGAGCATTTCCTAATATAGTACCGGTGCCCTACAGTAACATTGGGAAGGTTCACACCACACTTGTGCAGCAGGCAACTTCTAGCAACTGGCTAGGTGTCCCTACATCAGGGCACCACATACAACAGCCCCAGGAGTCCGAAATCACCAGGCCACCATTCTGGGCCAAAGGCGCTCCGCGCCTGTCCTGGGGAGTACGACACCGTTAGGGTGCTCCGCATCAAAATGCAGCGGGGGCCTCCGTCGAGGTTTTACCCCATTTCTGCCTTGCAAAAATAGCTCCGGTGCCCAGCACAACCAGCATGGCGGGGAGTCGACTTCACCCTCCCCGTCTCACCAACAATGGCTCCGGTGCGTGGAATTAGTCCAGGCAGCTGCCCACTACCACTCAGGGCAGCTGCTATTGCGGGGTAATGGGGCCACACTACCCCCCACCTCTCACATGGCCTCTCACCTAATGTGGTCCCCTCCCTGTGGCGGGACTTCCTCCATGCCTCCAGCAGCGCCGGCAAACACGCTGGCATCTCCTCCTCTTTATGGGGAGCACCGCCCCCAGTCAGGCAAACGCCGCCTGGCTCCCTGTGTCTGGCCAGAGGCTCTGTCTCCA
Source organism: Triturus cristatus (assembly GCF_964204655.1). Lineage (NCBI taxonomy): Eukaryota > Metazoa > Chordata > Amphibia > Caudata > Salamandridae > Triturus > Triturus cristatus. The sequence continues at coordinate 361,713,669 of NC_140586.1, read as the reverse complement.
CTCAGGTGTGCTCCTGAGACCTCGACTGGTCCGGTCTCCTTCTTCGAGGCACACGAACGCGGGGTAGGCTCCCGTTTGCTTCCTTTCACTCGTGGGGAGTTCCACTCACAAACAGGGTCCTTTGCATGGCTTCCGGTTGTAGGCACGTCCGGCCCTTTAGTGCTTGCTCCCAGTGCGGTGATCTCCCGCCCACAACCAGGCTTCGCCTGCCTGACTTCCGGCCTCTGCGCTCAGTCAGAGCCTTCTTCTCTGGAGAGTTAGTATACATTCTTATGTCACCGCACCTCTTCTCCACTCGTCGCTGCCTCTGTTGGGGTTCCTGTTGCCCCAGCAACTGGTAGAGTCCTGCTGAGAGCCTTGGCTGTGGATCTTGGCACTTTGAAAACTGAAGCGCTTCACCACGCGCTTTACAAAGAGAGTGCCACTTTGCACGCACCTCCTTGAGCCAACGCTAGGAACAAGCTGCCTCAGGCCTCTCAGTAAAGCGCTCCACACCTTGAAAATAAAGCGTTCTACACACGCTTGGTTTATAGATGAAAAGAGTAGTATAACAGCGCTCCCCTCGCGCTGTCACCTATCTTATAGGGCAAGCCAGAAAGTCATGGGGGACCACAGGGGCACACCAGCAAAGTGCCCCCAGGAGGCCAGCACAAGGATTCCCTCAGGCAGAGTGATAGTCCTCCCCTAGTCCTTGGGAGGCAGCAGGTCCATGACAGTTTCTCCTGGTCCCACTCAGTCCTTCAGCAGTCTACCGGCTGCAGGCTTCAAGCAAGCATACAACAGCACCTCTCATGGGGTCACAGCCCCAATACTTATACCACCAATGTCTTTGTTCTCCACCTGGTCCAGGGCTCTGCGCCCGGTCCAAACCAGTTCTGGAGGCACTCGCACCTTTTTTCTAAGGGTGCACCACCACCCCTTTTGTCAGTGTAGGCCCTGGTCCCAGACACACCACAGGGGGCAGAGCCAGCATTGTGGAAGGCAGGCACAGTCCCATTCAGTCCCTGGGGCTACTCCTCCCACCACTCCCAATGAAGATTGGCCTATTCAGCCTAGTGCTGAGTCACCCAACCCCTGTCACTCCAGAGCCAGGCATGCAATACACATCAGGCAGGCAAAAAGACACACAGCACACAGAAATGCCCACATCTGAAAGTGGCATTTCTAAAATAGTGATAGTAAATCTGCGAACACCATTGCGCAGCATTTATTACCACTATTCCAAACATACCAAACTTGACCACTCTACTCCTCTCAGATCAGGAATTACCACTGAAGCATATATCATGGAATCCCCAATGCATTCCTATGAGAGGGCAGCCTCACAGTAGTGAGATACCAAAATGGCTGTTTGTCACTACCAGGACATGCCACACAGTTAAGGCACATGTCCTAACTTTTACGTACAATGCACCCTGCCCATAGGGCTAGCTAGCGCCTACTTTAGGGGTGACTGATATGTAGTAAGAGAGGAGTCACAGACATGGCACTCACTTTATGTGCCATGTCACAGCAGCAGTAAACTGCGCACCAGACCCTGCAGAGGCCTGAGACAGGTTTGAAAGGCAACTTTGGTGGTAGGCGCAATCAGTGCTGCAAGCCCACCAGTAGCATTCAATTTACTGACCCTGGGTATCTGGGATACCGCTTTACAAGAGACTGGCAGGTAAATTAAATTAGCCAAACAGGTGTAGACCAATCTTACAACGTTTTACCATAGAGAGCACATGCACTTTACACTGGACAGCAGTGATAAAGTGCCCAGAGTCCTAAAACCAGCAATACCAGGTCAGAAAAAATATCAGGAGGAAGGCAAAAGTTCAGGGATGACCCTGCAAAAAGGGCCACATCCAACACCTCTCCTTTCTCCCAGATGATGGGTGTGAGTAGTATGGTGTGGTGAGGGACTGGCCTCTCCTTTCAGACCTCTCTCTCAGATGACAAGTAGGATGTCATGAGTGATGTCACTGACTATGTCATGAGTGATGTAATATATGACGTCATCAGCAGTGCATTGCGGGCGCGCGAGTTATAGTTAGCTGAACTAACTATAACGGGGGAATTTCAATGGTTTTGTACGAGTGAAATGTCCAGCTAACTATAACGCCCCTGAAACCTATGGTTTTTTCAGTGAATTTCTAAGGTTTTTTAAATGCTAATCCTAACTATAGCGTACCTGAAACCTATGGTTATTTCAGTGAATTTCAAAGGTTTTTTAAATGCTAATTTCTAACTATGTCTACACAGATAGGACATGTGAAGAAAGAAGAAAAAACGCACAGAAAGAAAAAAAAGAAATGCAGAAAGAAGCAACAGAAGTCCTCAAAGACGAAGAAAAGTGCAGGAAGAAGGATAACATGCAGAAAGAACAAACAGAAGAGCAGAAAGAAGCCTTGTTGCAAAATCATCCTGTACCCTCAACTTTTTCAGACGGATACTGGTGGTAACTGAGTCTGACTAACCAGTCCTAGAGCCAGTGCTATGTTAAAAGACACTTAGAATACAGTGAAAACACCTACATACACTAGGGAACAGTATGTGTTGGGGTCCCCCTGTGATTAGCATGACCTCCTTTGTAAGCCCCTAGTATATAATAGGGCAGGGGGATTAAAACTACCTCGTAAAATGCACCACAGGGTGTGTTTTCACACGTCACCTCATGCCCCGTCCCCTCCCTTCCCCACTGTGTAAACACGCCCTGTGGCCGTTTTAAGTTGGGAGATTAAGTCCCCTTGAATCCTGAGGATCCCTAGAGTCCAACTAGCCCACTAGGTACCTCCAGTAAGCGCCACAGAGCTGCGTTCCAGAGAGATGTAAAAAGGGGCACGGCCTAGACCACTTCTCTGCAACGCAGCAGCGCTTACTGGAAGCACCTGGTGGGCTAGTTAGCCCCAGGGGCCCTCAGGATTGAAGGGGAATTATTTCCCCAACTTAAAACGTGCCATAGGGCGTGTTTGCACACGTCACCTCAGGCCCCGTCCCCTCCCTTCCCCACTGTGTAAACACGCCCTGTGGCCGTTTTAAGTTGGGAGATTAAGTCCCCTTAAATCCTGAGGGTCCCTAGGGGCAAAATAGCCCACTAGGTACGTCCAGTAAGCGCCATTGCAGAGAGGTGTAAAAAGGGGCACGGCCTGCACCACCTCTCAGCAACGCAGCGCAGTGGCGCTTACTGGAAGCCCCTGGTGGGCTAGTTGGCCCCCAGGGACCCTCCGGATTGAAAGGGAATTATTTCCCTAACTTAAAACGCGCCACAGGGCGTGTTTGCACACATCACCTCAGGTCCCGTCCCCGCCCTTCCCCACTGTGTAAACGCACCCTGTGGCCGTTCTAAGTTGAGAGATTAAGTCCCCTTGAATCCTAAGGGTCCCTAGGGTCAAACTAGCCCACTAGGTACCTCCAGTAAGCGCCACAGAGCTGCGTTGCAGAGAGGTGTAAAAAGGGGCGTGGCCTCAGAACACCTGTCTGCAACGCAGCTCCCTGGCGCATACTGGCGATACCTGTAGGGGTAGTTGGCCCTCAGGGACCCTCAGTGTTGAAGGGCAATTAATTCCCCAACTTACAACTCGCCAGGGGCGCGTTTGCAGAGTGCTGCAAGTAGGGGGTGTGGCCTCCGGCGCGATGCCGGTCTTTTATTTATTTATTTTAAGAAGGGGGGCTATGTGGCCCCCCTTCTTTTTCTAATTTATTGGCCCTGGGGACCCCATTCCCCAGGACCTAATTTCTTTTTTTTTTTTTTTTTATTTGGAAGGGGGCCGCGTAACCCCCCTCCCGAGGCCTTATTCGGCCCCGGGGACCCCAACCCCCGTGGCATGGCCTTTTATTTATTTTTTATTCTTTAGGAGGGGGGCTGCATTACCCCCCTCCTCAGGCCACTTATGGCCCCGGGGACCCCATTCCCCGGGACCGGCCTTTGTTTTTTTTTTATATATTTATAGAAACACCTAGGACATGCTGGACAAACCGTACGTACCTATCACCATGACGATTTGCGTGATATTCATTAAAAGGCGACTATGCATACAATGAATCCACGTGGAATGTATTTACACCGCTAGTGAAGCTCTGACGTGTCTGACGCCCTACCGTGCCTAATACCGGCGCCCCCGCCGGTGGGTACTCTCCAAGTAGACACCCTTGTCGTTTATTTATACAAACATGGGTAGCTATTGACAGGCACATTTAATACACACGCACACCAAGCCATTCAAAGGGGATTCAACAAAAATTCGACCAAAACTATGCAAGAAACCCCCCTCACGGTTAATAAAACACACATCCACCGCCGGATGTGTAATACTTTTTATTTTACTCTCTGGAAAGGAGACGAACCTCACTTGAGAGTCACAGCGCGCTCCTTGCTGAGCCCCATGCTGTGTTACACCCACCAGTGCCCGCCGAGTGCCACACACCTCTGTGTTGTATTCCACCAGCTAGTGCGTATGCTATGACACTCTCTAGCCCATGTGCACAGTAACACCACCCTGTGAATATGTCATGCCACACTTGCCTTCGCACGGGTTATATTGCCCCATCTAACGTGCCTTCCTCGATGCCTATGTTATAACGCACAGCGCTATGCCATACATATTACAATCTAAGATCCATATCTTTGTCACAGTGCATATGCAACGTTACACTCCCCAGCACATATTTTATATTACAACTTTAGAGACTAGTTAGGTTACACAACACTGCCCTGCGCATATTACACTCCAAGGTGCATATCGCATAGCACGCGCTAGTGCCTGTGCTATATCACGCTCTCCAATGAATCTGTCATTGCGCACAATGTATTGCATATTATATTTCACGCCCCGGTTCATCTTATATCACACTTTTTGTTGCATAGTTTATACCATACACTATATCTAGTTTTCATTTTCAATCGTGCTCTCAGGACTATATTCTATATAACACTGCGTTCACCTACCCTTTTCACGGGCATTACATTTTGCGATGGGGGGTGGTGGGTCAAGGGGTGTTTCTACCAAGTGAGCCCGGAGTCACAGTCACAAACGTCCTCTTCTTCCTGAATAAAAGTGAGATTATGCTGCATACTTGTTCATATTTTAAGTAGTTCGCACAGACACATTCTAAAAACAATAAAGTTCCTAATACCCGCCTTCTCCGAACAGTTAGCTTGCTGCCCCATCCACCTCCTCCCTATCCTCTGTTGTCGGAATCCATGGACTAGCCTCCTCCCTCCTGCCATGCATGGTCTAATGTGCTGCCACTGCCCTCCATTTAGCATGATGTACCAGTCCACTCCTCCTGCCCTCCATTGCCCAATTCTATGCCCCATCATTGACCTCTTGCTTAGCCCCTGTGCTTAGCTTGCTGCCCCTATTCTCCTTCTCCCTGCCCTCCGATGTCTTTGTGCATGCCCCTGCTCCATCCTTTTTGCCCACCATGTTCCATGGACCTGCCACTCCTATCTACTCTGAGTGTTCTGTTGAGCTGCCACTCCCCTCCCACCTGCCTAGCATTGTCAGATGACTGTAACCTGTCCCTGCCACCTCCACCCTGCCTGTCCACATTCCATGCCCCTATCCCCTTCCTCCTGTCCTCCATGGTCCATTTTACTGCCACACCCTTCTGCCCTCCCTGGTATGTTGTGCTGCAACTGCTCCTCCTGCCTGCCCCACGTGGTCTGTTGTGAAGTCCCTTCCCCTGAACTCTCTTGTCTGTGCCCAGGTCCTGACCCTCCCTTCTATCCTCCATGGTCATTTGTGCATGCCCCTGCACCCTCCTTCTTGCCCATCATAGCCATTGTGCTGCCACTAACCCTCCCGCTTGCCATGCATGGTCTTCTGTGCTGCCACGGCCCCTCCCACCTTCCCTGTGTGGTCAGCTAGCTGCCCATGACCCCCTCCCACCTTCCCTCCATGGTCTGTGTGTATGCCATCATAGTCTCACTGTTGCTCTCCATGGTGTGTCTTGCTTCTAGTGCCCATCCTGCCTGACCTCCATGGTCATCTTGCTGCTCCTGCCCTGCCCCCTTGCCCCCAGTTTCCATGTGCAGACCCCTATTCCCTCCCTCCTGGCTTGTCTGTTCCATTGTAATGCCCCTGATCCGTCCCTCCTGCCCTTTATGAAAAGTTATGCTGCAGCTTTCTCTCCTGTCTGTCCATTATGGTCAGCTAGCTACCATTTCCTCTTTCCCCTCTGTTCTCTGTTGTCCATGTGCATGGTCCTGTCCCCTCCCTATTGCTTTCTATGGATTGTTGTGCTGCACTCCCGTCCCGCCTGCCCTGTGTGGTGTATTGTGCTGCTGAAAACCCTGATGCCTGCCCTGTAGGGTCAGTTTGGTGCACCTCTCCATGTCCCTCCTGTCCTCTGTTATCCGAGTCCATGTCCCTACCCCAATTCCTCCTGCCTTCCATGATCCAATGTACCATACTTACGAACATTTTGAACTTGGTAAGAGGGAGATTTTGAAACAAAACTGGGGTATTGATTTTCCCCTTTGAGTTGCATTGAAAAAGAGGAGATTGTAGACAGGCGATAGATCAAATAAAGCCCATTTGAGCTTATAAACATTGGACGTTTCCTGGCTGAATCGGGTCTTTTGGCATGCATGGTTGTACTACCACTGCCTCTTCCTTCTGCCCACAATGGTCTATTATATTGCCACAGCCTCTCTTGCCAGTCCTGTATTGTTGGTTTGTTGCTCCTGCCCCCCTTTCCACTGCCCTCCATAGTCTGTGTGCTGCCACTGCTCTTCCTGCCTGCCCAGTGTGGTCAAATTGTTGCCTCTGCACCCTCCTACCTGCCTTCAATTTTCAGAGTCCGTGCCCCTGGCCTCTGCCTCTCAATAGTATCCTAATGAACAACTAGATTGCTAACATTCTATGTTTATTACAAAAGAGTGGAACGCCTGAAGTCATCTTGTTGTAATCAAAACTGTAATACCTAGAGCATTTCCTTTAGAAATTACATATATGAGAGGGTCTTATTTGCATCTAAATTATGGTTAGTGCTCTAAAAAACTAAAATGAGGACATATTTTCTGAGTTTTCAAATAGCGACAAAGCACTTTTAAATGATTTGTTATCTTTATGTTTTTTATCCAGTTGACCACTTGATTAAATGTTGCACGTAGGGGAGAGGATGTGGTGTTACTTCCAGAGCTGCAGACTTTGCAACTGGGGAACCAGGTTGGAGTTTCTGCTTCAGCTCGACATTCTGTGATTGTGGTCAAATCACTTAATCTCCCCATGTCTACAACCAAAATGAATTTGTTCTTGTGTGATGTAACCAATGCTCATGTAAAGCACTCCAATACCTGCACACTTCTGTCATTGGGCTACATGTGGGCTACATCTGGGTGATATTTGTGCTGCATTTGGGCTCTTTTGTCTCTGGTGGCCATCTTGGGAGATTTATTTGTTATGAAGTTTCCTAATTTCCTCATTTACTGCAGTCTCCTCAGTAGGAAATGCTTTCAGTTTTTTACTTTGATTCCATCAAGAAGGTATTCAGATATGTCACGCATTTGCCATAAATTCTGAATGTTAGCACTCTAGTTGCTCATTAGATCACTGTAGAAAAGCTACTGCTCAACACGGAAGTCTGCTGCTGGTATTAAAAGTGCATGTTTGAGTCTGCATGTCAGAATTTTTTAATGAAATAGAAGAGGATTTGAGAAGTCACTCAAACTGTGCCCTAATTTTTCTTTCTTCAGCACTAATCATAATTTCTATGGCAAAATGAACATCCTCATTGTGTTCCTTTTTAAATTAAATGTTTTAAGTGTTACCAGTTTATTCCAATCAAGATGGCTTCAGGCGTGCCATACTTTTTGTCATAAGTAGGACTGTTAGCGCTCTAGTTGTACTTAAGAACACTCTGGGACATGCTGTCATTGGGCTATACTTGGGCTACATCTGGGTGATATTTGTGCTACATTTGGGTTCTTTTGTCTCTGGTGGCCATCTTGGGAGACTTATTTGTTATGAAGCTTCGTAATTTCCTCATTTACTGCAGTCTTCTCAGTAGGAAAAACTTTCAGTTTTTTAATTTGGTTCCATCAAGAAGGCATTCAGATGTGTCACACATTTGCCATACATTCAGAATGTTAGCACTCTAGTTGCTCATTAGATCTTTGTAGTAAAGCTACTGCTCACCAGGGAAGTCTGCTGCTGGTATTCAAAGTGCATGTTTCAGTCTGCATGTCAGGATTTTTTAATGAAATAGAAGAGGATTTGAGAAGTCACTCAAAATGTGCCCTAATTTTTCTTTCTGCAGCACTAATCATACTTTCTATGGCAAAATGAACCCCCTCATTTTGTTCCTTTTTAAATTAAATGTTTTAAGAGTTACCACTTTATTCCAATCAAGATGACTTCAGGTGTGCAATACGTTTGTCATAAGTAGGACTGTTAGCGCTCTAGTTGTTCTTTAGAACACTCTGGGAAGCTGCAGTAGAACACAAAAGAATCAACTGACAGTCTCTGCCCTTGTTGGATGTACATGTTTTACTGAGAATGTCAGACTTCATTCTCACATGACTGAAAAAGATAATGTGAATTTACAGAAAATATGCTCTCAGTTTAGCTTATAGTTCACCTTCCAAACCTCTGTGGGAAAAGCATGAGAAAATAGTTTTCTCTCAAACATGATTCGTGATATCCCAGCAGAAGGTTTTTTCACATGGTAAAATCACCTTAGAACACACCACAATTCCTAAAATGAGTATGATACCAAAAACAAATGATTTATAATGTAAATAAAGTCTTAAAACCTTCTATTAACTGCAATGCTTTTTAATGAGGTGCTATCATGTATATTGGTCCCAAGATGGCTGCCAACACTTCCTGGATGAAGTGCTGACAGCCAATCAGATCTCACGATGAGATGTGTGGTTAGGCTCCGCCCAGATATATATGTGATTTTACTTTTGATTTTCTCAGGAACTACTGAACGGATTTACACCATTTAACCAAAAGGCACGACTCTGAACCAAGGGCTACAATTTTGCCAATTTTGGTGTAATTCCGTTCAGCAGTTCGGGCTGTAGCTGCGATTAAAGGTTCCTATGGAAAATTGCATGGGGAAAACACGTTTTCGGACCCCCCTTTTTTCTCAGCCCCCGCTTAACGAATCACCCCGAGACTTTCAGGATAGGAGCGGACCGGAGCGCCCCACCTGTTTTGAAAATTTCGCGAAGATTCGTCGACTGCCGACAAAGTTATTCCAAATAGAATGTTGTGGATTTCCTAAGGATAATAGGTCCTAACTATAACTACCTACTAGCAACCACCAGTAGGTAATATATATACACTTAATTTGAGGATGGTTCCTGCCACTACATGGCCCCCCCCTTCACACAGAATTGCAGCCCTCATTGAGAATTTTTATCTTCCCTGTCAACGCACTTGCCAAGATATTGCATTCTTGGAGTTCTGGTCTCACATTTGATCACAGCTGCCGAAAGTTGAACAGGGTCAGCTGCTCTCCCACCAATGGGAGCACCGTACCAATAAATGAAGGAGGGAGTTGGTACCAACCAGTTGCAACGGCGTCTGAGGAAGGCTGTTCAGGCCGAAATGCATAACGCTGCGCAATTTGTGAATAAAGGACTCCCGAAAGAATCCCCGCTGTGTCCATGGGTCATTCCGCAACGAGTGTTCTTTTTTGTGATATTTTCCGCATAAGCCAGAAACGCGGTACAAGGACCCGTCCTGTCAAGAGTCCCGGATGTTACTGGCATTGAACTTTGTGTTTACCAAGGGATTGGTGATTACCGGGACCGCCACGAGAACGGACCAAGTCTGAGGCTGCTGTCAGGTGGCAGACTGTGACTGCACTGGAGAGAGGGTTCACTGCAGCGCTCTCTAAGGCCAGGCTTGTATTGAACTTGTGGCTGGGGCGTTGGGGACTCGAGGGAGCCCCAACACTATAATTTGAGGATGGTTCCTGCCACTACATGGCCCCCCCCTTCACACGGAATTGCAGCGCTCATTGAAAATTTTCATCTTCCCTGTCAACGCACTTGCCAAGATATTTCATTCTGGGAGTTGTGGTCTCACATTTGATCACAGCTGCCGAAAGTTGAACAGGGTCAGCTGCTCTCCCACCAATGGGAGCACCGTACCAATAAATGAAGGAGGGAGTTGGTACCAACCAGTTGCAACGGCGTCTGAGGAAGGCTGTTCAGGCCGAAATGCATAACACTGCGCAATTTGTGAATAAAGGACTCCCAAAAGAATGCCCGCTGTGTCCTTGGGTCATTCCGCAACGAGTGATCTTTTATGTGCTATATATATATATATTTATTAATCTCCAATGGAGAAAAAATATCCCACTCCCAGGAGTTCAGTAAAAGCAGTTCTTTATTACAGACACCAACTTCATTGAAGCTTAGTAGCAGAGCCCCATGATGCATTTCGACTTCTGTCTTCCTCGGATGGTAATTGCTCACAGCTGTTGCACACATTGTGCTTTAGTGTCTATTTGCAGAGCATTCTGGTAATTATAGTTTTCACTCAGTGCGTTTCAAAAATGCTCCTTTAATGATGATTGAAATTATTAAATTGCTTACACCTAGGCTCTTCCTCCCTCTCGTGTCCTGGGCCGCATCGGTGCTTTGCAACCAAAGGTAATGGCCTCATCTGTGTGATGAAGCTGTCCTTTTAAAACGAAGTCTCGCTGGGAGGAAAACAAAAGTCTGCTCTCTCCTGGCGGGTTCATTAGGTCTCGGGACCATCCGGTCTGCCGAAGGCAGAACCGGAAGTCGAGAGATTTAATGTTTTGGAGAAGAGGGGCTTGAACCCGCTCCTCTTCTCCCCTGTTCTCCATTGGCTGGCCTCTTCAATGCTGGCCAGCCATTGGAGAAGAGGTCCCGTCACTCCGATCATGCCCCGTCCTTTTCGGATCGGGGGGCGTGTTTTTTGCAGAAAGTCTAATTATCTCCTCCAGCCAATGGCTGGAGGAGATAACAGCAAAACACGCCCCCGAATCCGAAAAGGACGCTGCGTTTCTCCGAGGCATTTCTGCTCTGCCTCGGAGAAAGGCGGTGGTGTGCCTTTTGCTCTGCCTTGTTCAACGGTGAACTCTTCAAAAGCTGTTTACGAGAATTTCTTCTCTGAAACTCCCAACGGTGGTATCATGAAACATAGCCTTGCTGACTCAAATCTTCTTAATTTTCTTTACTCTGTCTCTCCGACTTTATTTTTACTCTTTCTGTAGTTCCTCTATTTCTAAATATTCGCCAAATACTTTTTTCGCCTCATTTCCTTACCACGCTAATATTTACTTTCTTTTCCTATTTTTGTCTTGATATCCTGGTCTCATACGTTTTCTGTTACGCTTATCCGCCAACCCGTCCCACGAATGGTAAAGCTAACGTTAAATGCAGTAGAAACAATAGGACCCAGATGGCACACATGAAATAACAAGCCAATCGTTGTCCTCGCTGCCCAAACTGTGCAGCCTAATGGCTACGCATCAGTGACGCAAGGTAGAGGCCGGGTGGCTCTCTTAGGCGGAAGTCTAATCGGCTAAGCCGAGGCGCATGGAAGGAGGGTTGAGGGAGCGACAGGAAGTTCCTAGCTGTTGACGGTGTATACGGGCCGGGTGGCTCTTGTCGGCGGAAGTCTCCTCACCAATACCGGTCTCATTTGCTCGGGGTTATAGGGGTCTTTTGGTCCCCTCGGGCCATAACGTCGCTTTCTTAGGCGATAAAGCAAAAGTCACCCATTGAGGATTGAAGAGGCCATCAACAGGCGGGAGGCGAACCAGGTACATCCTCCACCCGAATTATCTGACTAGAACGGAGAACTCTCAGAGGTCTCCATCATGTACACACGCGGGAAGCACCCTAACCCTCGCTCTCCGAGAGACCCTGAGACATGTCCAATGTTACCGATTTTTCCTGATTACAGTTAAGGCGTACTTTTCGGTGTTAGTGAATTACTTGGCGTCGATCATTGATAACGGTTTCACACCGGGCGACGCAACAGCAGACTGCGGTCCCGCCTCTTTATTCCCTGTGCTTTTCTGTTGAGTGATCGCCCCTGTTACTTTTAACTCGGAGCAAGTGTGTGACTGTGACATGTGTGGCGGGTTATGGTGACTTCAACATAGAAGGTATATCGCCGTAACGGTAATTCCAGTAGTGGTAGTTTGCAGGTGTAAATATCTAGGTTTAAGAGCGCGACTACCTCAATCCGGGCCAGTGACGGAAGCTTAACTGGATAGCGGAAACAAACCAGACAAAACTATTGCCTTTGCCAGTTCTTGTTAGCAGTATCACCTATACAACTAGCACTGATTTTGTAATGAGTGATTTTGGGTTGGATGTTTCAATTCTGAAAACAGACTCTTACATATTACTGAGGCCTCTGGTCACTCAGTTCTCCCCTTCACTCTACTTTCTTATGCAACCCTCACAGTGTTGGACACCTTTGCCCTGTTTTCTCTCCAAATCATTCTCAATGTTTCCAGCTGCATATCTTGCGTCCTCTTTCCTCTTCAGCTGAGTCTTTTCACAGTCTTCTTCTGCACATACTTCATTCATCACCTCAACTTTATCCCCATACACATAATCACACACTCCCCTATAAGCCCTCTATTTTCATCATTTTAGCACTTAGCAGTGAAGCACTTTAACACAACTTCTTGTAGAATCCCAATTGTCACAAATGTAGCCATCACACTTTGTGCTCTGCAGAGAGACCACTGATTGCATTTGCAGTCTAAAAACCTTCCTGACCTACTGGCAGACACTGTGAAAAATATGCATTCCATTCAGAATTGGGTTTGGAGCTGTCTGATGTGGCCGCTATGAATCCCAACAACCTGAACTCACCCACAGAACTAGATGTGACTCATTTCACGGTAAATGCTAGACAAAGGTCATATTGCATGAAATGGAGGGAGGACTGAGGTACACAAATCTATATGTGGAAATGAGTATTATGGGACAGAATGAAAATAGGTGAGATAGGACGTCAGATACTTTCCCTGATTGCATTGTGTTCACGTAATATTACTGTCTGACAATTATTTTTAAACTGTTGACATGATCTTTTATTTCCATCGATGTTCTCCTGAGAACTTTCCTCCAATCACTGGGCCCAGAATAGATAGAAACTCTTCAATGGGATCTTTGGCCAACCTCCCTTACAGTTTGCTTTCCTGGTCTGTCCCATCTGCCCCTCTCTTGCATTGTTACTTACCTGCCCCATTACCCCGTTGTCACTTGCCTGCCCCTTTCGCACATTGTTGCTTTCCTGCCCCGTCCCACCTCCTGTGTTGTTGCTTTCCTGCCCATTCCCTGTTGTTGCTTGCCTACCCCTTCCTGTGTTGTTGCTTTACTACACCCCTCCCACACAGGTACCTTTGTACCATGGTGCAAGGGTGCCTGCGTTGAGGGGATGATTATTTTTGTGCAGGAAGGAAACCTGCACAAAAATAGGTCTCGCATTTGAGAGAGATTAAGCTATCGACATTGTAAATAACAATGCCGTTTCTCTAAATGTTTTAAAAACATAAACAAAAATAATGTAATGAGCAATGCCAATAGCTCTAACTTTACCAATGCCGAGACCATTGTTTTTAAAGCACCTGCCAAGTAGGAGCAGACATGCCTTTCCTGCATGTGCTGTTGCAGGCAGGGAAACTACTGTGTCCCTGGGTTGGGCTCTCCGGGACACAGTAATGGAGCTGGTCCTGGGGGATGGGGTCTCCCTTGGGACTTTACGGGTCAGGGAGGAGAGCTGCGCAGCATCTCTCTCCTTTAGTTTTAGATTGTCATGGGGAATGGGATCCCCTGGCCTTTAGAAGCTCAGGGAGGGGGGGGGGGGGGGGGGGGGTCATGCGAGTCCCCTCCCCTTTCACATGATGACAGACCTGGGAGATGGGTTCCCCGGGGCCTTCCAGAGGCTCAGGGTGGGGAGCCACGCACCTCTCTCCCCTAAATTACATTTTCTGCCACCCCCCCACGCGCCTTGACCCATCCTGGGGACTCAGGGGGGTATTTGGTATTTATTTCAGTAGCACCGATCCCGTGCTTTTCTTTTTTATTCTACCACAGATTTGCAGATCTCTAGAGAATTTGTGGCAAACTTTTTAAAAATGTTTTTGGCCCCAGGCGGGGTCCCTAAGTCCTAAGATAGCTGCCACCACATCGTTGTTGATTTGACGGCAAGCAGTCAGATCTCATATTGAGACCTGTCCGCCCGTGGATCCTCCGCAGTGTGAATCGTAACTACATACATGTTGTGCAATTGTAATGTGATGGAAATGTTCTGTAAGGCAAGAAAATGGCATTTAGATTACTACTTAGTGCTTCAGACCATTTTGCTTCATGGTGTTATTCTTCAGTGGCTATGGAGGGCTCAAAGTTTCATTCTTCAGATGTCCTTAGGAAGATAATTCTCAGATCAGAAGTGCTCACTTTTTTCATCCGTTTAGTGCTTTTTTGCTGAGGGTTATAGCCTAACTCATTTTTTCCTGCCTCGACTTACCCACTCGTCGAACACCGTCTTCGGTCTTTTGAACCCATCTTTAGGTCTCGCCTGACCCAGCGCATGCGCTGGTCTGGCGAGACTTATTGAGAGGGCTCCAAAAAGTGCTACCAGGCCAGCCTAGAGCTACAGTGCATGTGCGCGGGCGCGCGCGCTGCGTTTTACCGCAATTACTTTCACTTTCGCGGCCGCAAGGCCACTTTTATGTTGAGCACGATCACTTTCGCGGCCGCAAGGCGGCTTGGCATAGCCAATAGGTCTCGATTTTGGGACCTTATAAGTATTTAGTTACGCAACTGTTGCATGGCTAAACACTTATAAGGTCCCAAAGGCGAGACCTATTGGCTATGCCAATGCTTGTTTTCTTTATCATCTGTACAAAAACTAATGCAATTGTACCCACTATTATTAGGCTTGGAGACAATCCTGTGAAAAAATGTGAAAATATATAGCCTAGTGTATGCAAAGCTGACCCTAACAATTCGGTTAATAAACCTAACATACTCCTTCCTGCTGTTTCAATATGTTATTATACCTGTTGTATTAGATACATGAAACATAGGGGCAGATGTTGGAACACATTTACTGGTCGCAAACACTGCAGTTCGGTGAATCGCAGGGTTTACAAAAAGTGTCTTTTTCTAATGTACTAAGCACATGTAGTGGTTCGGCAACAGGTTACCGAATGGCTAAACGGGTTTAGGAAAGCATACTTAATTGGTATTTGGAAGGGGTGCTCCTTCCAAATACAAATCCGTATGGTATGTATTAATATTTTGCGACTGAAATCTGCTTGCAAACAATATTTTACTGACCATGAAAGGTAGTAGTAACCCATTCACAAATGGGAAGATGTTCACAAGGGACTCCCTTCCCATTGGTAAATGTAAACAAAATAATTTCTTCAACACTTGTAACTTTTTTTTTAAATGCAGCATTGTGTCCTTTAGAGAAAATAAAAATAAATTGCTATATTTATAAGCAATCACAGGTATGGTGGTCTGCTAGTGGTTCCCAATTTGTGACCTGCCTCCTTAATATGCATGAGGTAGGTTGGATTCTGACCCATTATGGTTCCCATTTTCAAGAACCGGTTAGTACATATGTTGGGTATTAAAAATCTTTACTGGGTGCAAACATGCTGGTCACAAATTGTCACCAGTATTTCGCGGCCAGTAAATACTTCATATGGCCCATTGTTACTAAACCTTCATCAAATGAACATGTATATTTTGTTTGAATAAATTGGGCTATTCTGTGTGCACTATGTTTAATTTGAGGTTACAGTACTCACTGATTTAAACACTAAATATTGTTTTAGCAACAAGATTATTATTGAAAATTTATGAAGATTTGCACACAAGAATGTTAGTATCAGGCCAACAGAGTGTGGAAAATTCTTCCATTTGTTTCTCGAGGAACGCTGTTCAGCAACTTCTTGTTTTTTACTAGGTAGACTGTCCAACATTAAGTTACTAAGTCATTTAAAGGAATAGTCTCTATTAGGATGGAAAAGTCCCCTGCACAGTTACAGACGTGCATCCCTGCCCTGAGTGCCCAACTGTACTGATGTCTGGATCCCTAATGGTGATTTTTGTTATCAGACATAGGCAAACATGGATCATGTGTGTGCATCATGACATAGCTTGTCTCACGGATTGGAGTCTTGTTGGACCGAAAGGGGTGCTGCTGTGTGCTTAGCTCACCCTTGGCCTACATCGGTTTGGTGTGAAGTGCTGCAAAGAACAAAGGTGGTGTATCTGCACTAAGTGTATGTGTGTCTGGAAAGGGTTCAAAGCAACAATAATGCAGTCCTGAGCAGTGCATGCATGTGTTGGATGGTCATGTGCCTATGGGTGGTACAGTACCCGAAGGATTTAGTTCTGTGCTATGCATGCAGGACAAATGCATGTGCTGGATGTATGTGTGCCTATAAGGGATACAATACGCAAAGGATATAGTGTTGTGCGGTGCATGCATGTTAAATACATATGCTGCATGTATGTGGACCTGTGAGTGGTACAATACACGGAGGGTCCTGGGTTTAATTTTGGGAGACCCAGGCATGCATGGTGAAACACGCAGAGGAGGTAGGAAGATCCCCCAGACAGATATGTATATTGCTGCATTTCGGTAAGCTGTAAAGAGTGCTTTTTGATTCAGTGAGAGATCACAGGGACATGGCCTGGGCACATCTCATGAAATATATGGGGCTGATAACAGAATCCTCAAAAGTAGGGCTGCAGGTCTCTGGGCTAACCTTCGAATGCACATAACACTGTGGCTGACATCCAGTGGTGAACTCTAGTTACTTCCATGGCTTGTGATGTGGGTCTGTTAGCTTAGGAGACACTCCTGATGTGGCAGACTGCTTTTCAAGAGGAAGAGAAAGCAAATAAGTGGACACTTCAAAAGAAGCAGAACCCCAACAATAAATTTCAGACTCAGACCCTAAATCATGTTTTGTGTCCGAAAGGCTTCTGCCTGTGATCAGGACTGAGGGCCAAGGCCTGCTAGGCTCCCTGCTGGGTGAGGGGACATTACCCAGGTAATCAAAGAACACCAAAAATGCCTGCCTGCTTGCCAAGACTAGTGTGCTCTGTGAGGGAAAGGAGAACGCTGGAGGAAGCTAAGTCTAGTGGGGAACCCTATCGAGTGGACTCCCCATACAAAGTGTGAGGAACTGACTGCTGCACCGATCAGGTTGTTGCCATGTGCAGGACAGAGTTGGCATTTCCTGTATGCCAGAAGAGGGCCTCTGTAAATTAAGCCATGCAACGCCGATCAAGCCAGAGCACATGCATAGTTACCCACTTATCCCAGGAGGGGCCGCTGTGGAAAAGACTGCATTTGGTAAGGGCCATAGCCCTGTGCAGTATTGAGGCAGTGATCCATTATGCCAGGAGGGGCCGCCATGTAGAATCTCACCGTGCTGACCGGGCAGGAGCCTATCAACAGTGAGTTGCGGTGACCCTGTATGTCAGAGGGGGAGCACCAAGGACTGAGACTTGTTCCATCCCTCCAACTGAGAAGTGAGGATGTTGTGGGAGCACCTGCACACCATTACCCAAGAAAAAGACACAAGACCGGATCGTCGTAGCCACCCCAGGTCAAGAGCCAAACATTTACACCCTCAGGAGGAGCCACAGAAAGCTTTTGGTCACTTCAGAAGCGTGACACAGAGTGAGAGACTCTGCACCTGCTGATTGCAGCTGCCTGGGCCACGTGAGGTTGACTTACCTGAAATTAGGTGCAACCGCGGACAGGACACACACAGGAACGCCAAACGCTTCACATCTGCCAGGGCGGATAAGTGTGGCTTCAGGCCTACACTAGAGCTCCCACCTCAGGGGAGGACTGTGTAATTGTTTGTGGAAGTCATATTTTAACTTTGTGTGGAAAGTGTTAGAAAATAAAATACTTCGCTTTTTTTATAAAAGTGAGTATTTGGTTGGGCAATGTTTTATTGCTACTGAAGCACGCATTTTGAGTTGTGAGTCTGTGTTCACTATGCTGTATCCACCTTCCCTGCGAGGGAGCCTTGAACTGCTCGGATCATGCAACCCTTAGAGTCAAATGCAGAAGGGATACTTAGCCCAGTTGCTCAGTATCCATAGTAGGCCGGGCCCTGGGACATCAGGAGTAAACGGCCTAAACCCCCATAGTTGGGCCCAGTAGCCCCTGCGTGCCCCGTGGCCCTCCAAACATTTTTTTTACTGTCTCACACTGATAATTCTGCACATGAGTGAGACATATTGTAACAAGGTTTCTTCTGACTCACTTTCAAATTGTTGAGGTGGTGCAGTTGGTTATATCTCATTATCAACTGTTCTTTCAGCAATTACCATCTTTTGATCTGCACTTTGGACTGATTGCTGTTCAATTCTTTGAGGGGAATCTGACCGGGAGAAATTCTGCATCAGAGTTGTCAGTTGCAGTTAGCAGACGCTTCAGAGGTTGCAGTAGTGTGCTGTATAGGATGGGCCACATGATACCGTTTCACTCTGTCCACTGACACTAGGTTCGTCCTCTTTCTCCTGTGCAACTGAAGTCTCCTTATTCCTGTCATCCCCAACACCAGCACAGGATCTCAGCCAGTTGGACTGAACTCTTCCTTCAGTCCCAATCCCTCTACCACAAGCTCACCAACCTTCGATAGCCAGCCAGGGACTGAATCCAGTATTGGATTTGTAGTCGGACTTGGACTTTCCTGTGCAAGCTGCAAATTCTGCAACAAAGTAATGCATAATTGATCCTGCAGTTCCTTCCACTCTGGAAGGTCCAGTACATACATTTTGATTCAGAACAGGATAGTACACGTTTTGGTATATTATTTATTTCTCTTTGTGCATGAAGCAGGTTCTGAAACCATAGATCACCTTTGCCTAACACCTTCGTAGTCAAGTCTTGTTTAAACATGGCATTAGCTCTCTCTGCAACCTTATTGAACCGGGCCTAAAGGGATGTGAGAACTGAAGTCTTAGTAAGTGCCTACGCTATTGCTTTAGAGGTAAAAGCTGGCTCTTGACCAGAATTAAATACCTGCACTCCATCTAATGCTGCTAAGCCTTACAAGTCTTTTATGATTGTTCAAGCTACACCATGGTGAGGCCATATACAGTTGATTGTGCACAGGTCTACCACTGCTAGCATATATGTATACCTGTCTACAGACTGAAACAGACCAACTTGGTCCAGGTACACGTTTTGAAACAGAGCCGCTGATTTCCCCAATGGAGTTTATGGGGATCTCACACTGGTAGAATTTTTTTGGGATACATTTTACATTATAGTACATATTTTAGTCTGTTTTGGCATTAATGGCCACCAGTAATGCTCCTATAAGATGTGTAGAGTAGCAGACACCCCCACATGCTCACTGCCTATTCCTTCTTGAGTGGATTTTATTAAGTCTAATTGGTTAGACTCATTTGATATGTAGTTTTCTCCTATTTAAGGTAGTCTAGGAAATAATTGTACTTCTAGAGGAAGCCAGGAGGCGGAGCTTTTTTACTCTATGCTGATTGGGCTGCTGAGGAAAACTCTGGATCAATTCTGGTTTTCCCACAGGTCATCGCTGCTACTCTGCAAACCTGCACTGTTGGTTTTGTAGCCTGATCTGTAGCACAATTGCCTTTAGAGTGAACGTCCTCACTCTGGTGAGCCATTTTGTGCTGGTCTTCCACTAATGGAAGTTGCCGCTGCAGGACAGCTCTCCGAGACCAAAGCTGCTTAGCTTTTATTGTCTTTCCCTGTGAGTCTTTGTAACATCGGCCTCCCAATGTTTCAAGTCAACATTGTAACACTGCACACAAAAGATGAATTGCATATGATTACGCTAGGAACTGATTTGTCAGTTTTCTGAAAGGCTCAGAGGAATGCACTTGTGTGTATTTAATGTACAATCGTATTAAAATTGCATGTCATTACTGGCCAGACTCGCCGCCCATTGCACATGAGTTTCAGATGCGTGGTTTAGAGGCGGTTTCCAAGGTTGGAATTGGTGTTACTTTCTTTCCTTGGGCTGTGGGTCGCTCCTTGATAATTGCAGTATGAATTATTTTCTCTATAGGAGGAAATTCCTCTCCACCGAAGTATACAGGTGTGATTTATGTGTAATAGGTATGGTTTGTCTTTCTTTGTATACACTTAGGTGCCGATTCGGATCCTGTAAAACCCGGGTACGAATGGTCGTACGGAGCGTATTCTCTGTCCGACTCTTACCCGGGAAAACCACCTTACAAATCCGCAAGTACGATTCGTACAGAAATGCCATTTCCGTACGTGTCGTACAAAACACCGACTGGCTAAAAAATACCCACAATTCCGATCCGGGACATCGCGTACGTGACGTCCGGACGGAGTCAGGCAGCGTTTTACGGACCAGCAAGTACGATTCGTGCCTACGTCACTCCGCACGTAGCATTTTTTACGGGAGCCAAAAACTGCCGGGAAATTGAGCACGACGCGAACAAGGAGCACCGGTACGCGACGGACAGCCATGGACCCCATCCTACATGTCATCCCGGTCCTCCTAGCCTACGACCTGGTGCACCGAAACCGACGCAGACGCTGCAGAAGGTCAGAACAACACCCAGGGGCAAAGGGGTGGGGGGGGGCGAGGGGCAGGAAACATAACCCCCCCCCCAAGTTAAAACATATATATCCTGCATATATATCCTGCACATAACTTACCCCCATGGTCTGGTCACTTCGGGGGCGTGTCCACCAATCCCACGTACCGCCACAACGGAAGTGGGCGTGGACGCGTACCCGTCACCACTACAATGGTGGTACGGCCCGTACCCACGCTCTGGGAGGCGTGGATACGGGCCGTACCACCATTGTAGTGGTGATGGAGGTGTACGCGCCGTACCCACGCTGTGGGGGCGTGGGTACGGGCCGTACCACCATTGTAGTGGTGATGAAGGGGTACGCGCCGTACCCACGCCCTCACAGCATGGGTACGGCGCGTACCCCTCCATCACCACTACAATGGTGGTAACGGCCGTACCCACGCTCTGGGGGCTTGGGTACGGGCCGTACCACCAGTGGAGTGGTGATGGAGGGGTACATGCCGTACCCACGCTGTGGGGGCGTGGGTACGGTCCGTACCACCATTGTAGTGGTGATGGAGGGGAACGCGCCGTACCCATGCTGTGAGGGCGTGGGTACAGAGCGTTCCCCTCCATCACCACCCCAATGGTGGTACGGCCCGTACCCATGCCCCCACAGCGTGGGTACGGTGCGTACACCCTATAAATGCGGGGTTAGGGTCCGTCCCACCTGTACCCCGACGGCACCAGTACAGAATGGATACAAGGCGTACACACGCCACGAATGTTGGCATAGGGCCTGTTGTAGCATATAAGCAGTATATTGGTGTGTGTGTATGCACAGGACAGCAGTGTACTGCACCAAGGGGGCGGGTGGGCTGGTTTGGGTGCAGAGGACTCCCAGCAGTGGACAAAGACATGGGGGAGGGTGCATATCACTCCCAGCAGTGCCCAGACATATGAGGGGTGGGTGCAGAGGCATCCCAGCAGTGCCCAGACATATGAGGGGTGGGTGCAGAGGGCTCCCGGCAGTGCCCAGACATATGAGGGGTGGGCGCATATCACTCCCAGCAGTGCCCAGACATATGAGGGGTGGGTGCAGAGGACTCCCAGCAGTGCCCAGACATATGAGGGGTGGGTGCAGAGGCCTCCCAGCAGTGCCCAGACATATGAGGGGTGGGTGCAGAGGACTCCCAGCAGTGCCCAGACATATGAGGGGTGGGTGCAGAGGACTCCCAGCAGTGCCCAGACATATGAGGGGTGGGTGCAGAGGCATCCCAGCAGTGCCCAGACATATGAGGGGTGGGTGCATATCACTCCCAGCAGTGCCCAGACATATGAGGGGTGGGTGCAGAGGACTCCCAGCAGTGCCCAGACATATGAGGGGTGGGTGCATATCACTCCCAGCAGTGCCCAGACATATGAGGGGTGGGTGCAGAGGCCTCCCAGCAGTGCCCAGACATATGAGGGGTGGGTGCAGAGGCATCCCAGCAGTGCCCAGACATATGAGGGGTGGGTGCAGAGGCCTCCCAGCAGTGCCCAGACATATGAGGGGTCTGTGCAGAGGACTCCCAGCAGTGCCCAGACATATGAGGGGTGGGTGCAGAGGCCTCCCAGCAGTGCCCAGACATATGAGGGGTGGGTGCATGTCACTCCCAGCAGTGCCCAGACATATGACGGGTGGGTGCAGAGGCCTCCCAGCAGTGCCCAGACATATGAGGGGTGGGTGCATATCACTCCCAGCAGTGCCCAGACATATGAGGGGTGGGTGCAGAGGCATCCCAGCAGTGCCCAGACATATGAGGGGTGGGTGCAGAGGCCTCCCAGCAGTGCCCAGACATATGAGGGGTGGGTGCAGAGGACTCCCAGCAGTGCCCAGACATATGAGGGGTGGGTGCATATCACTCCCAGCAGTGCCCAGACATATGCGGGGTGGGTGCATATCACTCCCAGCAGTGCCCAGACATATGAGGGGTGGGTGCATATCACTCCCAGCAGTGCCCAGACATATGAGGGGTGGGTGCATATCACTCCCAGCAGTGCCCAGACATATGAGGGGTGGGTGCAGAGGACTCCCAGCAGTGCCCAGACATATGAGGGGTGGGTGCATATCACTCCCAGCAGTGCCCAGACATATGAGGGGTGGGTGCAGAGGCCTCCCAGCAGTGCCCAGACATATGAGGGGTGGGTGCAGAGGCATCCCAGCAGTGCCCAGACATATGAGGGGTGGGTGCAGAGGCCTCCCAGCAGTGCCCAGACATATGAGGGGTCTGTGCAGAGGACTCCCAGCAGTGCCCAGACATATGAGGGGTGGGTGCAGAGGCCTCCCAGCAGTGCCCAGACATATGAGGGGTGGGTGCATGTCACCCAGCAGTGCCCAGACATATGACGGGTGGGTGCAGAGGCCTCCCAGCAGTGCCCAGACATATGAGGGGTGGGTGCATATCACTCCCAGCAGTGCCCAGACATATGAGGGGTGGGTGCAGAGGCATCCCAGCAGTGCCCAGACATATGAGGGGTGGGTGCAGAGGCCTCCCAGCAGTGCCCAGACATATGAGGGGTGGGTGCACAGGACTCCCAGCAGTGCCCAGACATATGAGGGGTGGGTGCATATCACTCCCAGCAGTGCCCAGACATATGAGGGGTGGGTGCAGAGGACTCCCAGCAGTGCCCAGACATATGAGGGGTGGGTGCATATCACTCCCAGCAGTGCCCAGACATATGCGGGGTGGGTGCAGAGGCCTCCCAGCAGTGCCCAGACATATGAGGGGTGGGTGCAGAGGACTCCCAGCAGTGCCCAGACATATGAGGGTTGGGTGCATCATCCTCAGACCACAACTCCATGGGTCCATGAACGCATCCCCAATGTGCGACTATGTTGAGAGTGCCATATCAACACATCACTGACAGCAGTGTCCCACTCCCATGAGGATGGATGTCATTCCCCCACTGCATGACACACCACATGTGGGTGCGATGACAAATGACACATGCATACCCACCCCTTGCGGAGGCTGCACAATACACACACTGAGATCATGTCACAAGACTGTATAGTCATGTGAAACCCACTAAACTAAGAGAGCCAAAGGGAACACACACTGTCACGCACATTCCAGGACTGATAGGAATGTACAGGTGCTGGCACAGCCACCAAGTTGTTGTCTCCCATGGAAGGAATAGGGTGGACCACCCACAGATACAATGCCCACAATTGTCAGTCATGTGACCAAATACCCTGCAGAACAAGTACCATATGTGTGCTAGGCTGGGAGTACACACATGCATAGTGCGGAAAAGGGACCATATCCCCATGGAGGCATGGCAACATACTCTATACACAAGTACAGTGACTACCAAGGATGGCACAGACGATGCAGCCGGACACATTGCTGAGCAGGCATGGACATAGTTGAAGGGATCCATCAGCCACCAAGGGAATGTAGACACAGGTCAGCACAACAATGGTGCAACTCCCTGCAGGGAAGATGTCAGGTGCCACAGAGGAAGGAACACTCCTTGGGACAATGTCTCAAAACACAAAGAGCATACACGACCAAAGAATCATTGCAGAGACCTTGTGATGCCACGCAGATACCAGGGTCCACCCCATGAGCAGCAGACTACTACATTTCCCAGATACCCAACACATGATCACCACCCCAACTCATGGTGCATCAGCACCAACATCAATACCTGAAAAGCAATTGTGTGCAAAGTAAAACAAAATGCTTTATTCAGCATGAAAACAAAAAGTAGAAAAGGACACTATTTACAAAGGCCATAGGCCAGTCCAGACTAAAAAAAAATGGGGGGGGGGACACATGGCCATGCGTCTCCCCTAGCTTGCCTGCACATCAGAAACTGGGGTGGGGGCATCATGTGGGGAAGGACCAGGTACCGCAGGGACAGGAGGGGGTAGGGCAGGTGTTGGGGGTGCAGGGACGGACGACTCCACCACAGGGGGTGGGGCAGCGCCAAAGGTGGAGGTCAGTACTGTGCTGCACACGTCCGCAAGATCTTGCAGCGTCTCCCCTGCACCCGAAGGAACCACAGGCCCCAAGGAGGAGGGGGGGGGGTCAGAGGGATGGGTTGCAGCGCTACTGGGGGAGGTGGTGGACAGGGGGGGACTCTACTCCCCTACACGTGGAGTGCCTTGCCCGTTTGTGCACAGGTGAAACAGTGGGGCTGAGGCCCAGCACAGCCAAGTAGGTCTCCTTCTCAGACTGTGGGGCAGGGGAGCCGAGGGGAGTGACATCGGAGGGACTGGGGAGTGAGGCATGTGGACTCCTACTGTGGCTGCATGTCCGCCTGTGTGCCCTAGACCCAGTGGGTGTGCCTTCTTCCCCCTGAGTGTGCATGACAGGAGGTGTGCGCTTGCCCTTCCCTGTTGGTGTGCTGCCTGTGTCTGGTGTGGTGCCTGCCTGGGACGGTGTGTGCGTGCTTGGGACAGGAATGGGAGTGGGAAGTGTGGATGGCGCAAGGGTAGGTGGGGGACGGAGCGCTACAGGAGACTCACTGCTGCCATCAGTGACGAGTCCATGGACCTCAGCAACATCCGTTGGTCAGAAATCGCTGATGACATGCCCTCCATGTACGACACCATCTGTGTCAGCAGTCTGGTGTGGCCATGGAGGACAGTCAGGATCGATGTCTGCCCAACCTGCAACTGCCGCTGAATGTCCACAGACTCGGCAGTGAGGGCAGCAAGGGAGACAGGGGCAGGGGGTGCGGTGCCTGGCACAAAGGAGACACGTTGTTGCCCTACACGGACAGAAGGGACCCGAGCAAATGGGAGGGCGGTGATGGGAATGAAGGGGGCGGTGACAGTTGCAGTGCTGCTGCCAGCTTTTGGAGCAGCCTCCGCCCCCTCAGGGAGTTCAGCCTCGGACCCGTCTGCGTCGTAGTCGGTGGTGGTACTACCCAGGTCCTCCGCCGCACTCCCCTCGCCCTCCGTGCCACTTGATGCTGCCGACTCGCCAGGTGTGGTGGCACTGGTGCTGGATCCCTCCTCCACGTCCGTGCAGGTGTCTCCCTCGGTGTCCCCCGATGATGCTGTGGGCAAGGTGAAGAGACAGGAAATAATCAGTCACCTGTGTACATCTGACACATGAGTCCAAACTAAATAGGTCACAGTGCATATCATGAAAAGCATCATGAGGAACATCTAGAATACCCAGCACATATGTAAGCCCTGCACTCCCCAGTTGGTTCACCCAACATGCCCCCTGAAATAATGAAAATCAGGCCACCACAGCAAATAACTGGAAATCCAATTATACAGAGAAGCTAGTGTCTGTGAACAGTGGAGCACAGGCAGACCATGACGGCATGCCACCTCCTGATCACTGTGAACGAAATAGTATTGGTGCACCCAATGCCAAATAACAGACGCCAATGCTGAAGGGGTCCCCACACTCATAGACCTGTGAGTACTGTAGAAAAGCAAATGTAATACTATCTGATCCATTGGGAAGCACAAAACTTTACACAATTTACATATTTGGAATGTGTGAATGTCCCACCTGTGGAACAGAACACACATGTGCATGAATATCAGAAGTCACACAAGGAGGTGCACACAAAACTACATTTACACAGTCATAGTATGAGCTGCCCGCATAATGGCAAGAAGCCAATGTTAAGAAGAAATGTGGTATCAGGAAGTACACATACATGGCACCACGGTGGTCGTGATGACTTGACACCGGTAAGTTGCCTTCAGCAACAACCAAGGACTAACCCAAATGCTAACACACTGTGGGAACATGGATATGTATAAATCTTAAACAACTTTTGGCCTGAAATGTGCCCATGTTCAAATTGTGCCAGCTTGTACCACAAAAGTGTAAAAGTGGTACTTGTGCACTCCCTTGGGAGACCTCTGTCATGCAGGCACATCATTGTCCTTCACAAAAATCAAAGTGAAGCATATAAACTATTGGGACATGTTGACAAGTGTAGTGAGTGCCAGGGCACATGCCGTCTTGAATAACAACTTAAAATATGCCACCTGTCACATGGCCATCCGTACCATGATGACACAGTTGGCAACACATCTGACACACTACCTGTCATGTGGAGTGGCACACATGTCCAGACACAGGACAATGCATTAGCAAATGGCCCTGAAATTGTGTTGGAATAAGGAGCACCTGCACTGAGGAGACACCCTGATGTGAATGAAGAATGTCCACACAGATGTCAGCACACACAGACCAAACCACATAGCATCTGGAGCACACACCGTGCCAATAATGGATGTGCAGGAAACTTGTTTTTGAAGTTGTGACACATGCTGCAAAGCACAAACATGACACCCTGCACAACATGCCTGGGTCACTGCACGTTGAGTGCCAGTCCAGACAATCATCACACACTGGTCAGACCTGGCAAGGAGACATAAGGTATGGACATGTAGTCCTTGCCCGCAAAAACAACCCATACCTGAGACAATGTGATTGAGACAGCTCAAAAAGTGACACCTCTCAATCTGGGTTTACTAAAAAGTGCATCAGGAAATCCTAAATGTACTCCACATCACCTCGTGAGGCTGCCAACACATATTTGTGACACAGAACCTCAACAGATTGTTGGACATAGACACACAGTCACTGGCCAGTGTGAGGATGCAGAAGCAAAATGGGGTCAGCCTGTACAATGGGCACATGTAGCACACTTTAGATAAATACAAATGAGGCCAGGGAACAATGCCACAGAGGCAAAACTATGCTGAACGCATTGAGAATGGGCACAGTGTTGGATGACACACATGATACCGAGGCAAGGGTGTCTTAGGGTACTGAAGTGGGCACACTGCTCCATGGGCCTGGAATTATCTGACTGTAACATGAGCTACCGTCCCGGCACTATGCATATCTCCCACTCATGCACATCATGTCTGAGGCAACAACATCGGTCATGCATGCTGCAAGTCTGTTCATTTGAACACTCACACTCCTATGTTGAGACTCAGCATCAGTGCCAACTGATATGGACCCCCAAATGACTGAACAGGACAGGGCACAGGCAAGGTAACAACACATGTCTCCAACCCCACCCCCACATGATGCAGACAGCAATGTGCACTTGGATCAACCGCCAGCCTAGATGAGCATGTGCAATAGTGATTACACACAGACCAGGGAACACATGTCAAGGAGGGGAAAGGAGGAAGAACAGCAGCGGATGACTTTGGGGAACAGGAAATGCAATGCACATATTAACCCTGCCAGTGTATCGATGCGACTGGGCACTTCCCAAAGCTGGTGACACACAACAAACACACATGTACCTACCCCCTTGCTGCTGCTGCATCGCCTGTAACCGCCTATCCATGTCAGGGAAGACCACCGCCAGGACATGCTTCATTTGGTGGGTCAGGCGCCGGCGCCCGCAGTTCTTGCCTTCTGGTGAGTCCCCCAGCAGGAACCGGGCGATCCTCCTGGTCCAGCACCGGATGTCCTGCTAGCGTTTCCTCACCTGTGCCAGGCGCCGACTGCGACCCTCCACAGATCTCCCATCCCTGACGGCCCGCTTCCATATCTCCCCCTTCTCGTATGCGGTTACCTGGGAGGATGACAAAGTGAGACAACATCACTACACCTGCTCCATGTCACAGAGACACACATTTGAACATCTTTGATATGTTGAACAGGGCATAGTATGCTGCCAACGAATAGCACCTTTGTCATAGGGACATTAGGCTCAGTGGAAGCCCCAATGCACTACATGGCATTGAAAGTACACAGGTGGCATGAGGGGTGCGACACACTCCCTGATCATGGCACACACTGGACATCACAAGCAACACAAAGCTGATGGCCAGCACCTCCAAGCAGTCACATGCCCCAGGCCACTGACCCAACAACAGCAGACTACACAGACACACACAGGCACAGATCATTCACCTGCCAGTGGCAACAGCCGATACAAACCTCACTCTGCACATGTGCCACTTGCCTGGGGGGTGTCACAGGCGTGGGGCTAGCCAAGCAAGTCAGACACACAGCACGGCTTACTTCTCACATCAGATGGGTCGAGCTGTTGCCTCCTCCATGCAGCTGTGGTGCAACACTCCACATAGACACTCACCCACATGACAAGGAACATTCACACACATCAATGTCCAGATCATTTGGACACTCTCACCACAGCTCCACTCAATTCACACACATCTGTGGGTACAGTCACCTGTCACACATGGGGAACACTGAATCACCTCAGGACTATAGAACAAGAAGGGCCAAGAGGATTAGCTATGCTGAATGTGCCATGCAGCATGCAGTGAATGTTACAGTAAGCACAATGCAAGTGAGGAGTGCACACATGAACCACATCATGCTCTGCATGACAGACATGAGCCATCCCCCCCCCCCCTGGGACCCACTCTAAACAACATTTCATGTCTGTCACACCTGGACACAATGCCAGAAGTGTCAGTCACAAAAAGAAGGGGCACAGTCAAAGGTAGCGGAGTCAGCACTCACCTGCACCCCTGGTCTACCATACAGGCTGGGGAACTGTGGGAGGATGACGTCCAGCAACGCCTCATTCTCCTCCTGGGTGAATGGCTGGGCCCTCTCCACAGACCGTGACATGGTGCCAGAGGAATCACAAGCAGCAGCAGTGGTGTCGAATCAAAGGTTGTGCAGGCAAGTGCCCTCTCATGGGTTCTGCCTGACTTATATCTGCCTTGCTGGCCTATTTCACTAACTGGAGTGCAGAGTGATTGGTCAGACTCCTTTGCATCCGACGTTTCCTCCAATCCCTTTAAACATACACCAGTGACAGCATTAGCATTTTTTCGAATTTGCAGCATCATGTCAAGTCAACAACCACTTTGCAACAATGTATATTGTGGCCAACTGCTTTTTCCAGGCCACATGATGGAAAAATTTGAACTTCAAACTGGGTATCCATGACAACAAGCATGCATGTAGGCCCTAATACTTGTCCCTTATGTGTCCCCATTGTAAATTTCAAATCCCCACACAGGTACGGTGCGTTTCACACGTACCCCTAGGGCACCACTACTCTAGTGCTACGGGCCGTACACGCGTGTGTAGGGCCCGTAGCACTATGGTGGTGTTGCCGTACGCGTACGCCATAGTGCTACGGGCCGTACCCGCGTGTGTAGGGCCCGGAGCACTATGGTAGTGTTGCCGTAGGCGTACGCCATAGTGCTACGGGCCGTACCCGCGTGTGTACGGCCCGTAGCACTATGGCGTACGCCTACGCCAACACTACCATAGTGCTACGGGCCGTACCCGCGTGTGTACGGCCCATAGCACTATGGTAGTGTTGCCGTAGGCGTACGCCATAGTGCTACAGGCAGTACCCGCGTGTGTAGGGCCCGTAGCACTATGGCAGTGTTGCCGTAGGCGTACGCCATAGTGCTACAGGCCGTACCCGCGTGTGTAGGGCCCGTAGCTCTATGGCAGTGTTGCCGTAGGCGTACGCCATAGTGCTATGTGCCGTACCCGCGTGTGTAGGGCCCGTAGCACTATGGCAGTGTTATTCATGTAGAGTACATGACCATGCATGCGGATGACTATGTGTTTCCTGACTTCTTGTGCGTCTCTCATCCCCAGGTATTTGAGCATGCTGTCTGCACGTGGCATCGTTGTGCTCCTGCTATTCCTCATGAGTAATGCAACGTGTGCTGAATCAGCGTTACATGCACGGACATGGTGAGAAGTCTCCTTTGGGTAAGGATTGCAGCAAGGCTTTTTGGGTGTGGTAGTTGTTTGTAATGTGTGGGCACTGCTCCTGTGCAGGTATTGTTACTATGCATACATGTCGACTCACCATGGGGCACATAACATGTAGCATGACTCACATGAATTGATAGTCACACTTCGTGACAGTCATCTGTTATGGGATTGTGGATTTTGATGACGGCATCTATGTGTGTACAACTTCCCTCGGAAACATACGGGAGGCTACGGGTGGACATATTGCGGGACATCCCCATGAGAGGCTCAATGGGGAATTGCAGCCTCTCCGTGTGCAGCAGGGGATGTTTGGCTCACCCCCTTCACTTGTGTGCCACTCCCATGGATTGACAGCATCTGTGGTGCGAAGGGGGTGTCCAGTGTAGGTCCGACATGTTAATGCAAAAGACCATGTGAGTCTGTTAATATTGATGCATTTCCATAGGTGTGAGCCTGAGTAATAAAGGTGTTCCTCAGCCTCCAAGGTGCCTCATCTCTGTCAATGCAGGTCTCTTGCCACTGTGCATGCGCCATCTCTGGCATGGTTGTCAAGGATTGTGCATATGAGTCTATGTGTAGATTAGCAACCTGCATGCTGTTCTACATGTATTTGATTCTCTATTGGGCATGACGTCCATGGCTGTGTATGTGTTTTGGTGTGTTGGTCCCCACAACGGGCCGTCAACACCTTCTGGGGTGTGTTTCCTGTGCGCAGCTTGGCCTTCAGTTTCATGATCCGGTGTCAGTCATCTTTGGGGATTGTGCATCCTTTGTCTCTGGGTGTGCCATTGAAAACCGGTCACTCCTTCCTTGACATACACCTGTTGCAGTAGTCCTTTCTGACATCCTAGTCTTTGTGTGGAAATTGTGGCATAGTTCCCAGGACATGCAGCCTGCTGTTGCAGCCACTGCAGCAAGGGCACACGAAGTTTCCTGATTTGGCAACACACACACATCAAAGATGCTCCTCCCTTCCTCCATTAACCCATTCATTTGGCTGTCATCAGCTTGTCTGTGCCACAGTTGCGGCCACGCCGTCCCAAAGGCTGGACCGTCTGCACATGCAACATGCACATTGCACGAGCCTCATGTCCTTGCATGAACCATATCCCACTACAGTCTGATGTTGCAGCCACCTCCAAGCAATGTCCATCCACACATCTACCGCCAGCTCTCAGGCATACACTAAGCGCACACACAACACCTTTGCATGATGAGTGTGCAACTCCGACTGCCTACACAGTGCTGCCACGTCTTTCAGGCCCTGTCACACCCACCAGGTCAGGTCCCTCCTACTCCCCACCGGCTCTGTACCCCGGCAAGGACATGGGAGTGGGACTCAAGGCTTCTGCATGTAGTGTGCTGTCGTTGTGAGGCACATGGCACATGTATCATCTGTCAGCGTGTCAAACTACAATGTGTCCAGGACCCCCCTCTCTACCATCACATGCGCACACAACCTCATCATCAACTCATATGCCATTGACAGCCAGGTGCTCCTCACCCTCACCAAGGGCGCAGACATTGCCCGTTCCAATATTCTAGATGGCATGAGATCCATTGATGAATGGCAGAACAGCAGCCACCTGAGGCTGGACTTGTACAGGACTGAGGTCAACATCTGAGGATTGTCCCCTTACAGCTGGGTCAACTGCTTGTGTCCCACCCGCAGAAGCCCCACACAAGCACCCAGTGTCCATGCACACAAGATGGTGTGCATCATGGATTGCTTGCTCACATTTGCCATGGTAATCACCAGCATCTGTGCCTCAGACTGCAACACCCTCTGCATTATGCACATGATCTCCAGATAGATCCACTCCAAGGAAAGACGGACCATCCCCCAGGTCCACGACAACATCCGTGTCAAATACTGCCCTGCCCTCTACGGGGCAGCCACATCCAAACTCCCAGGACACTTGTCCACATCCAGGCTGCATCTGCACACCTCAGCTGCAACATCCCGCGCCCCAGCCACATCACCGTCCAGCAGAGATAGCTGCAATGGATCACTGTGTGCTGCAGGATGACCTTCAGACTCCCAACCCACACTCAGGAGCCAGGCCATAACCCCAACCCAACACCAACCTTGTACCACTGTCATCCAAGACCCCGTAGTGCCATCTCCGTGCATCCAACCTTGACCTGGCCACCATTCTTCAGATCCACCATACTCCAGCATGCAGGACAGAGATCTCCCACCTGGGAACACATACCTGGGACTCCCTCCCCGGGAACCTCCGAATGAGGCATGACCTCTACGCCTTAATGGTACTCTTCCAAATAGGTCTGTCGGCACAGTATTGCATGCACCCCCTCAGCAGCTTGAGGCCATCACAGGTGAGTATTGTGCTCCATGTCTGCATTGAATGATACATTGTGACCCATGTGTGTCCTGTACCAGACTCTGATCCCAGGGTATGGATGTGTGGAGTTAGTTCAACACTCAGGCATAGTTTGACATTTACACACACATATGTTGGGGAATAATGCCAAATGACAGCAACATCTCATGACAAAATAAAGTATTTATTTTTGGGGGGGGTAAGTCTTTTGGTGGATGAAGTAAGGTGCTCTACCGGGTGCATAGAATCCAAAGTTCACAGGGGGAGATGGCATCCTTGTCAGTTGGAGTCATCAGAGTCCAGACCACAGTGTTGGTCATCATTGGTCAGGCTGTGACCAGCAAGTCCATGTGGCAGAGAATGTCATTGGGTGAGGTGGTGCTGTTGCGCCAGAGGGCCAGGTGCCAGGCCAGGTGACCTGGGAGATGTGGATGGTCCGCTGACTCTCACGGTCTTTTCCGTGGACGACCCACCTTCCTCCGGGGACCCTCAGATGCAGGCCTTGACGATGTCTGTGATGCTCCGTCGGACGAATCCTCCTCCTCCTCCTCCCTCCCTGTGGCTGGTGCTGGTCTTCGCCTGGTGTCACAGGGAGGGTTGCCCATGTTGTTGGCAATCCGACGGAGTGAACGGCTCATGTCCGTTTGCACCGCCAGGAGCTCAGCCAGTCTTGCCTCCATCCGTCCTTGGTGTTGTTGTTGACTGGCATGTTGCTCGGCCTGCAGGTTCTTCATCTCGTCGAGGGTCCCCTTCATCTCTGCGAGGCTCGACACTACCTGGCTGATGCCCCTGGTGTCACGCCGGTATGTGTCCAGGATGTGGCGTATGTGTGACATGCCGGTTCCCTCAGCTAGCTGGTCAGGTTCGCGCCTCCGCCTGCCTCCACTCCCACCACCGCTACCCACACGAGCCTGGCCTGCCGTTGTGGGCACATCGGGTCTACGGGACCCCTGAGGGATGGCATTATCGGGGTTGTCTGCCTCCTCCTAGGTGCCCGGAGAACCTTGTCCCTCCTGGTCAGACTGGCTGTGTTGTTCAGTGCGAGCAGGGCTCCTGGGTGTCTCCTGGGATGTGGCGGGAATGGGGGTGGTGGTTGGCACAGATGTACCTGACGCAGGTGCTGCAGAGGCTTGGACACCAGAGGGGCCAGGTTGGTCGGGGTCATCCACGGAGTGGTGAGAGTCGTCGCTGCCGGTGGGATCATCTTCACGCTGAGCCTGGGACTGTGATTGTTCCCCCCCATTGTTGGGGGGAGGTCGATGACGTTGCCCTGTGTGTGAGAGAGAGACAATGTTAATGCTGTTTCATGCCACATCCATGTTTCATACATATTCAAGTTGTCACAGATCCTCCAGGTAGTTGGATGTGCCTAGCATTCCTCTCAATGTCCACTTGGGGATGGGTATGTTGCGGGGGACAGTTTGGTATGTTCTCCTGAGTGTTTGACCAGTAGAATTTTGGCTCGGATGCTTATTTGGCGATGGATTGGTCTTGTTGTGTCACATGTCCATTGTGAGAGTGGGTAAATCCGTTGCCTGCCCCGGGGGTGTGTGCTTGTGTGAGGGGGGGTGTGTGACCGGGCCTGCTGTTGGGTGTAGTGTGATTTGTCATTGGGTCTCCCAGGTGATGTGTCTGTCCCCTCATGGTGCATGCTGGCATGACAGTGAGTTTGAGTGCCTGTGCTAGATATCTGAGCTTGTGTAGTTGGGGTTTGAGTGTACAGTGGTCACAGAAGGGCCTTGTGCTGCATACAGCAGGGCCAAGTGTCAGCTACCTTGTCAGTACTTTGCCAGTCCCTGTGCATTGGGCATGGTGCATGGGTATGTACCTAGGCCATATGGGCTGAGGGCATTGGTGTCTGCTTCGGAGT
This sequence comes from Triturus cristatus, assembly GCF_964204655.1. Lineage (NCBI taxonomy): Eukaryota > Metazoa > Chordata > Amphibia > Caudata > Salamandridae > Triturus > Triturus cristatus. The sequence goes on along the minus strand of NC_140586.1, from coordinate 361,679,211 downwards.
TGCACAATGTGTTGTGTGAGCCCCACCCTCCCAGCATCTCGGACATCCAGTCTTGGGTTTGTGGTTGGTGTGGCCTGGGACATGGCATTGCCTTTATTTGTGAATGGGGCATGGAGACGTTAGTGGCATGAGCGTGGTTTTAGAGTGTGGTTGTGTGCGGTGAGGGCTTGGGGGAAGTTGCGTGCATTTGGTGTATTTGTGGTGTGGATGGCATTCCCCCCATGTTATGTGAGTTGTTTGTGTACTCACCAGGCTCTGCGACTCCTTCGACTCCGTGTACTCCCACCGGCGGAAGCATGGCCATCACCTTCTCCTCCCAGGGATGGTAATGTACGGGTCTGCGGGGCAGCCCGCCTCCAGTGATGTTACTCTGGGTGTATTCCTCGTTCATCTTCCTCTTGACTGCCCTGCGCAGATCGTACCACCTGGCTTGGCATTCATGCCTGGTCCTTCGGATGGGCGCAACAGCATTCACCTTATCGACGATCCTCTGCCACAGGCTTGTTTTTTGGGCTATGCCAGTCTGTCTGACCAATGTTCCAAACAGCTGTGGCTCGACTCTGATGACTTCGTTGACGAGGAGGTCCAGCTCCGCCCTTGTGAACTTTGGATTCTTGTCTGTGGGCATGGTGTGGGGTGTGGGTGTGGATGGTTGTGGGTGTGTGGGTGTGAATGTGACGGTGTGTGTGTGAATGTGAAGAGGGGGTGTTTGTGAAGGAGGTTGTGTGAAGGTGTGTAAGTTAAGGTGTAGTTAAGGTGTAAGTAAGGTGCAGTTGTTTGTCTGTGGGGTCTGGCAGCAGTGAGTCTGTTGCAAAGGCTCATGGGTTGTGTGTGTGGGCCCTTTTTATTGTTCCATTTGTGGGTGTGGGTGGGTTTGAATTTGTGGTGGGTGTGTTATAAGAGGTGGTTGTGATTTAGGGCCTCTGTTTGCCTGTTTGGATGTGCCAGGTCAGTCATAGAGATGTATTTTGTCATGTTGACGTGTTTTGTGGTGTTGTGCGAGTTGAATTGACCCTCCTTGTCCTGGTTCTGTACGAGTCTTTTTCGCGTAGGTAAGGTCCGTACATACGCGATGCTGGGTGAGGGTGCTGGGGTATGGTGTTGGGGTACGGTGCGTACAGGTACGGGGCTGGGGTATGAGCCTGGGGTGCATCGCATACAGGTGGGGGGCTGTGCTAAGGTGTGGGGGTACGGTGCGTACAGGTGCGGGGCTGTGCTACGGTGTTGGGATACGGTAGGTACGGGGCTGGGAGACGGTGTTGGGGTACGGTGCGTACAGGCGCGGGGCTGTGCTACGGTGTTGGGGTACGGTGCGTACAGGTGCGGGGATGTGCTAGGGTGTTGGGGTACGGTGCGTACTGGTGCGGGGATGTGCTACAGTGTTGGGGTATGGTGCGTACAGGTGCGGGGCTGTGCTACGGTGTTGGGGTACGGTGCGTACAGGTGCGGGGCTGTGCTACGGTGTTGGGGTACGGTGCGTACAGCTGCGGGGATGTGCTAGGGTGTTGGGGTATGGTGCGTACAGGTGCCGGGCTGAGCTACGGTGTTGGGGTATGGTGCGTACAGGTACGGGGCTGGGCTACAGTGTTGGTGTATGGTACGTACAGGTACGGAGCTGGGAGACGGGCCTGGGGTGCGGTGCGTACAGGTGGGGGGCTGGGGTACGGTCCTGGGGTATGGGGCGTACAGGTGCGGGGCTGGGAGACGGGCCTGGTGTGTGGCACGTACGGGTGCAGGGCTGTGCTACGGTGTTGGGGTACGGTGCGGAGGGGGGGTACGGTGCTGACATACAGGGGTACGGTGCTGACATGTGCGGGGTGAGGGGGGCTGTACGACTCCTATCCGGGCACAAGTTTACCCGTGTACATGTAGGCTACAGCGTTCGCTCCGTACGGGGCCTTTTACATGCGGTTGTGTATTCGGATGGGCGGTACGGATCGTACTTGCGCGCTCGGACTTCTGTTTTACGATTTGCACGTAAAAATGTCCGGCTCCCTGTCGGACACTTTTCTCGACGCTATTCGGACGTAAAAATTTACGGCTCCCTCTTGGACCATTTTCCCGACGTAATTCGTATGTATTTTTCACGTGCGAATCGTACTTCGCAGTTTGTATGGTACTTGTACGATTCGTACGTAAACAAATACGGATACGAGTCGGACGGTATATTTTTTTAACGGATCGGAATCGGCACCTATATCTGTATCCAAATTGAATAGCAACTATTCTGGCCACCAAGTTAAATGTGTTAACTTCCATTTGTAAATGTGCTGTTCTAAGCAGGTCTGCTGTTTCCAAGTGTTTTTGTAAGTTCCAACTTCCAATCCTTTCTGTAAAGTGTAGGTATGATCACCTGATACAAGGATGGCTCTGACTTTGGCAGCCATGCTGTGAACCCATTTGGGGGGGTTAGAGCTTCAGAGAAATGGGGAAGTGAAGGTGTTTCTCACACTCTCAGCATAATGTAGCAATTATATTCAGGCGAAATTGAAGAATGTCATTAATGCTTGTATTTCCATAAGGGAGTTGGGAGGTTTAAGCATCCCACATTTTTCTAAGAACCCAGGTGTGAGTTGTTTTCCTTCACTAAATTGTTCATATCCTAGAAAAATTACATTCAAAAAGCATTTTGGACTTCTTGAAATTCAGCTTATAGCCTGCTTCAGGTAGCACTGTAACTATGCTGTCCAAGTTTTGTAAATATTCTTCCAAATCATCACCCGTTATGTATATTTCATCGACGTAAGAAATCAGCCTTATGTCACACTCCAGTAATTCAATTATTCCTACAGAGAATACTCCAGAGCTATTGTATACCCCTGTGGGAGTGGCGTAAAACCAAATTGGATTCTACATACGTAAAGGAAGTCAAAGAATACGATTCCAGTGCTATATGTTGTTACATCTAATGTGGTTTCGTTTTTTTTGCACGTTCGCTGCATTATAAATCAAATATGAGGTGCATTCTATACTGTATATGTTTTGCAACATAAATAAAAAATGTAATAGTCCAATATGATTCTCAAGTTATAAAACCGGGTAAACAGGAGTGTTCCTTGTTGAAAGGCATGGGGGCTACTATTCCCTGATGCTGTCATTCACCTAAAATTCACCTAAGATGTTTGTGGCCTTGGGCTTTATGGGATATTGTTTTTGAAACTGTGATTAATCTCTCAAACGAATTAGATGTGGTGTTGCACTTTTGTCAAACCTGCTTTATTGTTATATATTGCGCGAGCCAGCCGTATCGCCAAAATTGCTGCATGCTATGCCCTAAGTGGCTTGGGTGTGTCAGAGAAAAAGCTCCCATTATGACTTCCTCCCCTAATGGATCCTCAAGTTTAATTTTTGCAGGTCAATTGTCTTCTGCAACTAGTAAGTCATAGGAATCAGTCAAGTGAGTCCAGAAATTAATTGAGATTATTCATTCAATATCTCCTTCAAACTGTATTTAGCCTTAATAAATTAAATCGGGTTCATTTAGATTCCCATCAATCGTTTCTATTTGTACACAGTCACAAGTCTTCTGCGCTAGCAGGTAGAGCTCGAGATTCTAAGGGACTATAGATATTTCCGCGTCGCTGCCTAGCACACTCGCCTCACAGGTTCTGTTCCTCAATAGAATTCTTTTTCTGTGCAGCACCTTGTTTTCTTGCTGCAACTACCCTTTTCATCTGAAAAGGTGGTTTCAAGGGTCCTGGCTCTCGACAGACTCCTCTCTTCCAGGACCATGGGCACCTCTGCTTGATTCCACCTTCTTATCTCCACTACCCTGTGAGTATTAAGAATAAAGCTCATCAGAGGATTGATATTCTTTTGGAGGTCTTATTCCTGTCCTGTCTGTCAGGTTATATCTCTCTGTTCTTTCTCTTGATGATAAAGTTGTGGCTTCTTGTAAAATTCCCCCCTTCCGGAACTCAGTACTCTCATCTCGTGATTGTTGCAGTTCCAACTTCTTTTCTTTTGGAAGAGTCTCAGTCTCCACCCTAGCAATTAAGTGGGGTCTTTGTGAGCTCATCCCTCCCTAAAGTATCTCTCCTATTGGAGACATAGACTTTTTGGCAGCTCCACCTCTTTCTGATCTTGTGGAGTAGGAGTCTATCTTTGGTGAACAGTTAATGGTGCAGCATTGCTTTTAATATTACTAAGTAATATCTCGGCTACTGTGTCTGTTGCCTTAAGGCTTCCTCCATAAATCTACCGCCATTGAAACTCATATTATTCTTGTATTTGTTGCAATACTTCCACCAATACCGCAGTTGAAGGACTGCCATTTATAGTTAGGTATATGGTAGTAAAACACACTTCCCCATGACTGGCGCTGTTGCACATTCAGTTTTGTGGACTACAATGATGAAATATCACTTCAACTTGATAGGTTTTTCTTGCAAGTCAAAATCATATTTCATTCCATTTGGTCAGTCAATACCCCAATACATCACTTTCTTCCTGGGGATTAATAGCTGTAGCTTGTGCCGGTGTATGTGTTTGCACAGCACCTTATGTTTCAGAAGCTTAATGTTGTAGTGCGTACTGTCTCAACTATATATACCTATAATCTCAGTGAGCATCTTTCTACGTTCTACTACAAGGAGGAGGTCTCGTTCTGGATGCAGTGCCTCTTTCTGTGGTTTGAATGGGCCCTTTTTATCTATGATAATTGCTAAATATTTATATTCCTACACTGACTCTGGTTGCTGGCAGGCGATGTGCCAACTTAATGCGTTTCGTTTTGTGCTATTCATTGCCATTGTTTCTGTTTTGTCGAAGTATATGTTTAAGCCATTTTCTGTCGAATATGCCTGGATGGCGTAGAGGAGGGGTCTGCAGGCCGATCGGGATGCGACTTATTAGCACCATGTCGTCTGCATAAAGGAGGTTTGAAAGAGCTAATCCACCCAGCTTCTGGGTGTGAGAGTTGCAACAGTCCAGTTTTGTCAGCTAAGAAGAGATTGAACGGGGTAGGGGCGAGGACGCAGCCCTGTTTCAGGCCCTTGGTGGTTGGAATACGTCTTGAAAGATACGTCCCTGCCCCTAACTTAACCTGTACCCATGTGTCTGTATGTAACATGCCGACTAGCCAGTTTCCTCCATAATGTGCCTTAATCAATATGATAAAAAGTGTCGCGAAAATCTATGAAGCAGCTGTATAGTGGTAGCTTGGCTCTTTTGGACTCATCTATTAATAGGGAAAGAGCCATTATATTGGTTATAGTTCCCATATGTTTTCAGAAGGTGGTTTGGTTTAGCGGGATGACATGTATAGCCGAGGCGCAAGGTGTTAGTTCCTCTAGAATGGTGCCTGCAAAGTATTTGGCCTCATTGTCGATAAGCGACACAAGCCGATAGTTTTTTGCACTGCTCTTATCACAGTATTTATGAATCGGTGAAATTATGGATCCACTCCATTAGGCTAGTATTATGGCATCCACTGATATCTGCTGAAATATCAGCTCCAATTCTTCTGACCAGTAGCTGGTGTCCTGTTTTAAAAGTGCAATATATAGAATAGGATAAACATTAGGAAAACACAAAGCATTTTACATTACACATCCCTGCTGTTTGTAACAAATTAGTCTAATCCCTACCTAACACCTATTTATATTTATATATTTTATCAACCTTATGATTATTGCATTGGCTGATGAGTTAGTAAACTCATTAGCTGTTTTACGACAAGCCATGTATATAATGCTCCGACATCTCCCCTAAAGCAAATAGTCTGTGTGTCTGTCCTGTCCATATTCTTAGGTCTCTTTACCGCCTTCTCCTCAATTATTCCCAATTATTCCTCAACTATTATAATTTCAACTTTGTTCCCTGTGAGGCTGGATAGCATTGCAATGTTAATCTCCACAGTCACACACAGCTTTCTGGATAATATAATAGAAGAGTCCTCTCTGCTGCATTTCTCTTTTGCTAGTGCAACTAATGTCAACCCACTCCCAAAATAATGTGGCTATCTTGCACACTATGTTAGCTAGAATTACCAAAGTATTAGTTTTCCAGGCTGTACACCTTGAACATACACGCTCTGAAGAGTTAGGGTATCTCGTGTTTACTATACAATTAGGCCTGATTTGAATCTAACATGTAGATATTGGTGTGCAGACAAAATATTGAGTTGGAATTATCGAAGTACAGGAATATCGAGTTCTAAATATCATCAGTAGGAAATATCGACAGCAAGAATATCGTGGTCAAGAATATCGAACTTAAGGTAAGTCAATAATATTGTTGGCAAAAATATAGTTGTTTAAAATATTTAATTAGTGTTATGTATTTTAGTATATATTTTAAACGTATGTGATGTATTATTTTGTATAAGTATTGTTTATGTTTTTTTAATATATGAGTTATATTTATAGTAGTTATTAATTTTATTTTAATATAATTTTGCATTTTTTAGTTCTGTAGTGGGTTTATAGGTGGAATAGGGTGGCAAGTAATTTAGTTATAATAAATCAATGATTATTTTTATTTATTAATATGTATTTAATTTAGATTTTATAGTATTAATTGTAGGAAGTAATTTATTTGTAAATAATTATTAATTGGTTAATTAATATTAATTACTTGGTAATTAATTATGGAATTTGTGTAATTAATTTTAGGTGCGGGTTGTAGTGTTTATAGGGTTAAAGAGTGGGGAGTAATTTATGTATAATAAATAAATAATCAGTTGTTAGTAATATTAATTAATTAATTGAAAATTAAATATGGAAATGTTGTAATTTTAGGTGTGGGTTGTGGAGTTTATAGGGGTAAAGGGAGGGAAGTAATTTTTGTCTAATTAATAATTAGTTGCTCATTAATAATAATTAATTGATATTTAATTAGGGTAATTGTTTATATTTTGTGTGTGTGGCTTTTACTTTTATAGGGGTAAAGCGTGGGGAGTAAAATAATTGTATTTACTTTATAATTAGTTGTTAAATACTATTAGTTTTGTAATTTAAAATAAGTTTTATTTGTGCAATTGTTTAATTTTAGCTGTGGGTTGTAAAGATTATAGGGATAAAGTGTGGGAAGTTAATGGATTTTTATGAGTTTTAATTTGTTTTTTAATTAATAATAATATTTCATTAATTGTTAATTATGTTAATCATGGAATTAAATTTTTTTATTTTATGGGTTGTGAATTGTGTGGTGTTATAGGGTAGGAAATAAAAAAAGTAATTTTTATTTTTTTATTTTTTTGTTTCTAAATAATTTCTAATTATAAATATTTATTTGTTTGAAAATATTTTTTTATGTTATTAAATATCATTTTTGTAGGTATGTGTTATATGTATTTAACATTAATATATGTTTTTTTAAATGTCAGATTAAATATATTTGTATTTTAATTTGCAACATACTTATATATTTTTCATTCATTTTGTTTTTTAAATATTTTTGTTGTTCTTAATAGTTTGTTTGGTTTTAATTTGGAACTGACTGGAGTGAGAAAATTAATTCTTACGTGTCCGCAATCCAACACTTTCCCTACTGTTGCACTCACTGGAGTGGGTATAGTAGTTTTTACCCCTCCGCTATCCAACACTTTCCCTACTGTTACACCTTTTGGAGTAGGAATAGTAATGTTTACCCATCCACTATCCAACACTTTCCCTACTGTTGCACTCACTGGAGTGGGAAATTGAAGTTTAAAGATTTTTAAATAGTTTAATGTTTTAATTTATAATAGACTTTTTTTTATTAGAGTTTATGTTATTGGTATATATATATATTTATATATATATATATATATATCTATATCCACAAATGTCCAGTGAAATACTCAGTTGAAATAAGAAAAAAAACGGTGCCGTGGCCTCTATCAACAAACATGTTTATTTGCAACACAAAGTCCTGACGCGTCTCGGAGTTGCGTCACTCCTTTCTCACGGGCCCGGTGTTTTTCTTATTTCAACAGAGTATTTCACTGGACATTCGTGGATAATTTGAGGGGTGGCCACCCTGCCGTGGTGCCCGCCATTATTGTGGTTTGATATATATATCTATGCCTCGTGATGCAATTGACATATATCATGATCGCATCACAGAAGAGTTAAAGAAATTACAACGTAGAACCAAGGCAAAACATATTCCACCCAATGAATAAATGAAACAATATACTGTGTTAATGAATAAGTTAAAAAAAAACAATACCATTGTCATTAACAAATCAGATAAAGGGAGGAATGTTGTGCTATGGGACAAGAAAGACTACATTAAAGAGGCATATCGACATCTTAATGATGGAGCATGTTATAGTAAAATAAATATGGCACAAGTGAGAGCAATACAGAAAACCTACAAAGACGAACTGAGTGTTTAGAGAAAAGAAGGCCTCATTTCACGAGATGAGTTAATATGTTTCTAAATAAGGAATTCCCAGTTTTACCGAATATATATTATATACCGAAGGTGCATAAAAATGAATTACCTATTCTAGGAAGACCCATTGTTTCATCGATTTAAAAAAAAAAAAATTTTTTTATAACAAACTTTATAACATTTTCCCATTAGAAGGAGCAATGAATTACATATTGCATTAATCACATTAAGTACATATATGGCAGTGGATACATCACAAGCATCTTGCGCCAACCTGTAAGTAGAGTAGCACAGTTGTCCATACATTCTTAACATGTAACAGGTCGGCCTGAAAGGCCACCAATCACGCATATTGCAATGCACTAAGTAACCATCCTTCAAGACACTTTACCCACGGGGAGCGATGCCCACCCAATATCCCCACAACTCCCCATCCCACCCAGAACCCACCCACCATAACCAACCCATGCCACATAAATTCGGTCTGAGGGCTGCAGGGCATTCCCCGGGGGGGGAGGGAAGGGAAGGAGACCACACCCTAAGCGTGCGGCAGGGGAAGGGAGGAGGCAGAACAGTGCAGCAAGAGGGGAGAACTAGATGAATGAGAATAAGTGGAATAAGGAGGGGAGGAGTAAACCACCACCCACCGGGAAGTGGCTTCCATCGTTTGGGATACTTCATCTCTCATTGCCAGGGGACAGGTTCCATCAAACACCAATCTTATCCGCTGCCAGGTACCACGGCACGTACAGGGGAACTCTGGGGATGGGTCCCTGCAGCCTCCTCCCCCATTTCACGTTTAAACAGCTCAGTCAAGCGTGCCCATTCAAGGTAGATAGGACGCTTGCGCCGCCCCTGACTCTCCTCACGGTGCAGGGCCTCTCGCTCCGCCACCAACCAGCGTAATACCTCCTCTCCCCAGGCCTCTATACGCGGTGGGGCACGAGACTTCCAACGCTGTGTTATCAGGCGCTTTGCTAGCATTAAAGTCAGATTGGCAAAACGACGCAACAGTTTCGCTTTAAGGGGGAGCGGCAAAAGCCCCAATAAACAAGCCTCTGCTGTGTCCCAGGAGGGGCGCTCGGTGATTTAAATAAAACTTGCGTTATCCTACTCCAGTATCCCCGCAGCGCCGGACAAAGCCACAGCATATGCATCAGGTCGGCATCTGGTGCCGAGCAACGAGGACAGGCCGATACCGCCGTGTTGTACAGCTTACTTAGTGTATGGGGCGTAAGGTAAGCCCTGTGGAGGACAAACAATTGGATAGTCTTCAACCTACAATTGCGGGACACTTTCTTAGGGTATTCCAGTATATAGGTCCACTCTTTATCACTAAATGCCAGGGACAAATCTGCTTCCCACCGCAACCTAGGAGGAGCCAAGGAAATCTGTGTGTGTTCTCGGAGGCCACGGTAAAGCCAACGAACCAGGAAACGTCCATGGCCCATTATGTGGAGGGAGCGCAAGAGGTGAAATGTTGAGGGTTCTACAGGTGTCACCTGCCACTGTGCCCGAATATACCGCGAGATCGTCGCATGGAGCAGAAACTGGGTATCGGGTACCGCGTTCACCCGCACAAAGTCCACGTGGGGCATCAAACTGACTTGCTGAAAAAAGGCTCCTATTGTCTCCACCCCCTGTTGCGCCCAATTCCGTAATCGACCGACATTCAGAATTCCCTGCCTCGTGGGGAGGCCACACAGCGGTATATTGGGAGAATATGGATGTTGGATTTTAGCATACTTACATGCCCTTGTCCAATAATGAAGCGCTATCTTCTGTAGGGCCGGGGGGTCCGATGGTTTAGGCGCACCCGGGCACAACAACGACTGCAAGGTACCGCGCGCTAGTTGGGTCGGGGTATAGCCTATTTCAAACAGGTTTTTCCCGGCCAGCCAGTAGGCCATCCACTGCAGCTGACCAGCAATACAATATGCCAAGAAGTCGGGCGCTCCCATACCGCCGGCGCCACTCGGGATCCGTAGCTTAGCTAATGCCATCCTATGCCTCCCTGGACCCCAGATCAGCGAGATCAGCAGGGTATCCAACTCTCGAAAGATCCAAGCGGGATATACCATCGGGATGTTGACGAAATGGTAAAGCAGGCGAGGTAGCATCACCATCTTAGATATCGCCAACCGTCCCGCGATGGTAAGAGGTAATGTATTCCAAAATATAATTTGGGAACGTATGGAAGAGATTGTGCGTACCAGGTAGCATTCTATGACATCCGGCATGGACCGATAGATATTAATCCCCAAGTACTTAAAAGTGACTGGTGCCACCCTGAAGGACAAAGGCCCAAAACGTAGCTCCGGAGCCGTGAGCGTGCCACTGAAGGAATAGGCTATAGATTTGGAAGCATTAAGGTGCAACCCGGAAACCTGACTTTCAAGTGGACCTGGCGAAATCTACTGCAACTTCAACAAAAAGTACTCATGGAGGTATCCACAGGAAAGGATCAACTACAAAAAAGAAACATGTATGTTCCTCACAGGACAACCAAGACGGATACAAGGAAGGACCAAGCTTCTCAAAGAAAAGAAGACATCATGAAACAAGTAAGCATGAAGCACTACGCCTTTAAGCCCCACCAGTGTCCTCACCACCGGACAGCCCTAGCCCTGGCGTTTAGTGCTTTAATGAATTACACTGACGTTGGGGATTACGCAATTTACCCGTGTGGCATTCTCACTTAAGCCGCCTATTTTGTGTGTCTCTGTACACTTTATCAGTTCACTCTCAACAAAATGAAATCTTGATTTGCGGCACATATTGGAGTCTTTTTGCAGATTTGGTGCCAATCTTCACAGAACGTAATGTTCAATCTTACTTCACTTGCATCGCGAGTACTTAATGTGGCGATGTACCTTGGGGACAATTCTACGTTTTTTAAATTGATGGTGGTGAATTTTCCAAATAACATTTTCCTCAGAAATATGTTACCTCATCGGTATTCCACACGTTAATACCGTTATTTCAGTTGGTCTCCTGCGCATGCCCAAGAGGTAGTATTTGAAGATACTTTATTCCAAGAAGATAGCATGTAGTAAGGTACAGGACATCATGTAGTTATGAAGTAGATCAGAGCCCCACCAGGGGCTGCCTGTCAGCTGCTCAGCCCATGACCAACTGTCGCTCAGTCTCTCTCAGTCCCAACATTCCGAGGCATCATCAGACTCCAACATTCTAATGAGTCAGAGCACAGGCACTGGCAGAGCAGGGCTGATAAAACACCTTACATTATAACATACAGGATACTACATATCCCCTTTCGTTCTAACAGAAGCATTAAACCAATAAGTGAATACAAATAGCGAGAGAGAACTAAAGAAGAGAAACAAGGAAGAACAGCAGAGGAACAGAAACAACATCAAGGAAAGTAGTAAGCAAAGCAGCGCGAAGAGACAGGTGGAAGAAAACGAGGAGGAAGAAGAAGAAGAGGAAGGGAAGAGTTAAGCGAAGCCCGACAGAGATAACCCAGACTCATAGACATAGAAAAGGTGAGAGGAAAAAACAATTAACCAGAAGATGGAAACAACCAGGGGGAGAAGGACACAGACGCACCAAAGACTAACCCCCGAACGCACCCACATCACTACTATCTTGTGCACATCGGAGCGCAAAGGTGGCAGAATCTACAATTCAAATATTGTTTTCACCTCATGCATTGCGCTGCCCTCTACCCTCACCTATAATGTTCTTGTGCCTGGAGATGCATTTCTGCTGAAAACTCTGAGGGAAAACATTTGGTGATTTCTTCTCTTTGGACACTGTTCATGTCGTTCGCTGTAATGGATAGGCAACAACTTCATGTGAGGACTAAAAGAAAAAGAGGTATGTGAGGTGCTAATTTTCGCTACAATCTCACTAAAGAAAATGTTGATGGTGTCTTCACTTCCATATCATTAAAAAGTTCCATCATTCATAACTCCCTCTTCCCTGTGTCTGTGTGGAGGCTGGTGTCCGTTTTCCATCGTGCCTTGTTCTTTCTTCCCTTCCTGCCTGCCTGGCCAGTGGGTGCGTTCGGGGGTTAGTCTTTGGTGCGTCTGTGTCCTTCTCCCCCTGGTTGTTTCCATCTTCTGGTTAATTGTTTTTTCCTCTCACCTTTTCTATGTCTATGAGTCTGGGTTATCTCTGTCGGGCTTCGCTTAACTCTTCCCTTCCTCTTCTTCTTCTTCCTCCTCGTTTTCTTCCACCTGTCTCTTCGTGCTGCTTTGCTTACTACTTTCCTTGATGTTGTTTCTGTTCCTCTGCTGTTCTTCCTTGTTATCTCTTCTTTAGTTCTCTCTCGCTATTTGTATTCACTTATTGGTTTAATGCTTCTGTTTGAACGAAAGGGGATATGTAGTATCCTGCATGTTATAATGTAAGGTGTTTTATCAGCCCTGCTCTGCCAGTGCCTGTGCTCTGACTCATTAGAATGTTGGAGTCTGATGATGCCTCGGAATGTTGGGACAGAGAGAGACTGAGCGACAGTTGGTCATGGGCTGAGCAGCTGACAGGCAGCTCCTGGTGGGGCTCTGGTCTACTTCATAACTACATGATGTCCTATACCTTACTACATGTTATCCTCATGGAATAAAGCGTCTTGAAATACTACCTCTTGTGTGGACCTTCATCACGACGCTACCGACCTAAGTGGTAGGCGAAATGCCATTGGCATATTTTTTCTACATGTATCGAACTATTGTGGGTGTCACAGTACTACGGTGACACGCACACCTTGAACTTTAATTCTGTCACAGGTCAATGAAGACCTTTGCACATTTATTTGGGACATTTTGAAAAAGTTATTGAATGTTTTTTTCACATATGTTCTTCCTACAATCTGCGACTTTTGCTCTCTGTACCTCATTGCTTCAGTTTGCATTCAGGTACTGTGGGTACGTACATGACTTATGGCATTCGTGGTCCCAGCTACATGTTTTACGTGAGTCAATAGATATTTCCCTACATAGGGGTGGGAATGGGTTGCCCACATACATTTGGGATGGTTCGATTTGCATGTTCACATTATTTTTACCCTACATAGGGATGGGAATGGGTACTAGCCCCATTTGCCCATATACTCTTACCTGGGAATGGGTACTAGCCCCATTTCCCTACATAATTTTGCCTACATAGGTAAATTACGGTTTTCACCCTTACACAGGGCACGTGTTATGGGTTACAGTCCCATCTTACATTTACATAGTACCCTTACACAGGACACAATTTTATGGGTCTTTTACCCATTTACATTTACTTAGTCTCCCTACATAGGGCGTCTTATGGGTCACAGTCCCATCTTACATTTACGTAGTACCCTTACACAAGGCACAATTTTATGGGTCTTTTACCCATGTACATTTACACAGTCTCCCTTCATAGGGCGTCATATGGGTTACAGTCCCATTTACAGTGCTCCTCACATTCCTGCACAGGAGTAGAGGGCGGTCATGGGTTTTAGTCCCAGTGACGGAAATTGTCTTTTTACATTCTGTAATTTTGATGGTTTGTACAACGCAAAGTCCCATCTTACATTTACATAGTACCCTTACACAGGGCACAATTTTATGGGTCTTTTACCCATTTACATTTACTTAGTCTCCCTACATAGGGTGTCTTATGGGTCACATTCCCATCTTACATTTACGTAGTACCCTTACACAGGGCAACATTTTATGGGTCTTTTACCCATTTACATTTACACAGTCTCCCTCCAAAGGGCGTCATATGGGTTCAATCTCACTAAAGAAAATGTTGATGGTGTTTTCACTTCCATATCATTAAGGAGTTCCATCATTCACCTTTCTGGTGAGACAGACTTTAAATTAGCACCTCACATACCTCTTTTTCTTTTAGTCCTCACTTGAAGTTGTTGCCTATCCATTACAGCGAACGACATGAACAGTGTCCAAAGAGAAGAAATCACCAAATGTTTTCCCTCAGAGTTTTCGGCAGAAATGCATTTCCAGGCACAAGAACATTATAGGTGAGGGTAGAGGGCAGCGCAATGCATGAGGTGAAAACAATATTTGAATTGTAGATTCTGCCACCTTTACGCTCCGATGTGCACAAGATAACACAATGCTGGAATCAGGTCTTTATTCCATGAGGATAACATGTAGTAAGGTATAGGACATCATGTAGTTATGAAGTAGACCAGAGCCCCACCAGGAGCTGCCTGTCAGCTGCTCAGCCCATGACCAACTCGCTCAGTCTCTCTCTGTCCCAACATTCCGAGGCATCATCAGACTCCAACATTCTAATGAGTCAGAGCACAGGCACTGGCAGAGCAGGGCTGATAAAACACCTTACATTATAACATGCAGGATACTACATATCCCCTTTCGTTCTAACAGAAGCATTAAACCAATAAGTGAATACAAATAGCGAGAGAGAACTAAAGAAGAGATAACAAGGAAGAACAGCAGAGGAACAGAAACAACATCAAGGAAAGTAGTAAGCAAAGCAGCGCGAAGAGACAGGTGGAAGAAAACGAGGAGGAAGAAGAAGAAGAGGAAGGGAAGAGTTAAGCGAAGCCCGACAGAGATAACCCAGACTCATAGACATAGAAAAGGTGAGAGGAAAAAACAATTAACCAGAAGATGGAAACAACCAGGGGGAGAAGGACACAGACGCACCAAAGACTAACCCCCGAACGCACCCACTGGCCAGGCAGGCAGGAAGGGAAGAAAGAACAAGGCACGATGGAAAACGGACACCAGCCTCCACACAGACACAGGGAAGAGGGAGTTACGGATTTCCTCCTAAACAGGGAAGGAAAAGAACGAAAGTGCGAACAAGGGAAGGCTGGAGACAAAAGACGACAACAATGAGTATAGATCCAGAAACCAAGGATGGCAATAAGAATGACACCACAAGGAAAACTGGACGAATAAGAAAACGGAGAAGAGGCAAAGTAGATACATACAGTATAACTATTACTTCCCCCCCATTTCCAATAACCCATAACAATACAATGTGAATGTAAATTTTGCGTTATACAAAACATCAAAATTACAGAATGTAAAAAGACAATTTCCGTCACTGGGACTAAAACCCATGACCGCCCTCTACTCCTGTGCAGGAATGTGAGGAGCACTGTAAATGGGACTGTAACCCATATGACGCCCTATGAAGGGAGACTGTGTAAATGTACATGGGTAAAAGACCCATAAAATTGTGCCTTGTGTAAGGGTACTACGTAAATGTAAGATGGGACTGTGACCCATAAGACGCCCTATGTAGGGAGACTAAGTAAATGTAAATGGGTAAAAGACCCATAAAATTGTGTCCTGTGTAAGGGTACTATGTAAATGTAAGATGGGACTGTAACCCATAACACGTGCCCTGTGTAAGGGTGAAAACCGTAATTTACCTATGTAGGCAAAATTATGTAGGGAAATGGGGCTAGAACCCATTCCCAGGTAAGAGTATATGGGCAAATGGGGCTAGTACCCATTCCCATCCCTATGTAGGGTAAAAATAATGTGAACATGCAAATCGAACCATCCCAAATGTATGTGGGCAAATGGGGCGAAACCCATTCCCACCCCTATGTAGGGAAATATCTATTGACTCACGTAAAACATGTAGCTGGGACCACGAATGCCATAAGTCATGTACGTACCCACAGTACCTGAATGCAAACTGAAGCAATGAGGTACAGAGAGCAAAAGTCGCAGATTGTAGGAAGAACATATGTGAAAAAAACATTCAATAACTTTTTCAAAATGTCCCAAATAAATGTGCAAAGGTCTTCATTGACCTGTGACAGAATTAAAGTTCAAGGTGTGCGTGTCACCGTAGTACTGTGACACCCACAATAGTTCGATACATGTAGAAAAAATATGCCAATGGCATTTCGCCTACCACTTAGGTCGGTAGCGTCGTACGCTTCCCAAGCACCGCTGAGTAATAAACTCTCCTTTTCTGCCATAAAGCAGACAAGACCCGATGGTGGCAATACTTGTAGATGAAAGAAATTTCGCAGTATAGCGCCGACTGTTTACATTTCCATTAGCAGAGTTGTTTGAAGTCCTGAAGATCTCCTGGAAATGGCGGCACGCACGGCACGTCATGCCGGATGGCTACTGGCGCACAAATTCGCCAAATATTCACTGAGAGAAATGCGTCACAGTTGGAGCTCGAGATGCGCTGGAAGGCGGTTAAAGTGGCGTTCGACTTCGCGCTTCTATTTGAGGTAAATTAAACGCGTGAGTAGACTAGCACAGTGCTATGCTTAAAACTAATAGAGACTCCGTGACAGAGGTGAAAAAGAAACAAATAAGGAAAAGTCTTTCTCACCAGAAAGGTGAATGATGGAACTCCTTAATGATATGGAAGTGAAGACACCATCAACATTTTCTTTAGTGAGATTGTAGCGAAAATTAGCACCTCACAAACCTCTTTTTCTTTTAGTCCTCACATGAAGTTGTTGCCTATCCATTACAGCGAACGACATGAACAGTGTCCAAAGAGAAGAAATCACCAAATGTTTTCCCTCAGAGTTTTCAGCAGAAATGCATCTCCAGGCACAAGAACATTATAGGTGAGGGTAGAGGGCAGCGCAATGCATGAGGTGAAAACAATATTTGAATTGTAGATTCTGCCACCTTTGCGCTCCGATGTGCACAAGATAACACAATGCTGGAATCAGGTGCAGAGGATCCCACAACGTAATGGATTAAAAAGGCATAAAGCTTATTAGCCACATCTTACCACAGTTGTAAATCAAAATGAAGCATACAGGTGTCTACAAAATGAAGTAAGGCGCGTGGTAGTGTAGCAGACTGAGATGGTAAAGCCAACGTCCAAGATGAATTGAGATGATAAGCACAGCATGCCTGGGCTAGGGCTGGCCGATGGTGAGGCCACTGGTGGGGCTGAAAGGCGAAGTGCTTCATCTTTCCTTGTTTCTTGATGTCTTCTCTTCTTTTCTTTGTAGTAGTTGTATCTTCCTTGTAGTCATCTTTGTAGTTTTGTGTACTACACGTCTGTTTCTTGTAAGTAGAAATTACCATCTTGTGGATGCCTCCTCTTCTGAAAATTGTGGTTGTTGCCACTGTAGATTCTTTTATTTGCGCCATAGCCAGGTTAGCTTGTAAGTCAGGTACCTGTGGTTTGCTTGAAGCTGTAGGTTCTTCGTCACCTCGTCGCCACAAAATGTAGTGATGAAGGTCCACACAAGAGGTAGTATTTCAAGACGCTTTATTCCATGAGGATAACATGTAGTAAGGTATAGGACATCATGTAGTTATGAAGTAGACCAGAGCCCCACCAGGAGCTGCCTGTCAGCTGCTCAGCCCATGACCAACTCGCTCAGTCTCTCTCTGTCCCAACATTCCGAGGCATCATCAGACTCCAACATTCTAATGAGTCAGAGCACAGGCACTGGCAGAGCAGGGCTGATAAAACACCTTACATTATAACATGCAGGATACTACAGACTGGTGCCACCCTGAAGGACAAAGGCCCAAAACGTAGCTCCAGAGCCGTGAGCGTGCCACTGAAGGAATAGGCTATAGATTTGGAAGCATTAAGGTGCAACCCGGAAACCTCCCCAAAGTGAAGAAAAATATCCGCAACTTCCCTCATGTCGGCCTGGAGATCACAAAAGTACAGCAGCATGTCGTCTGCGTAAAGCGAGACTGAGTGCAGAACACCCTCCATCTGAATGCCATGGGGGACCATGGCCCGCCTAAGGTTCTGGGCCAGAGGCTCAAGCACAAAAACAAATAATATAGGCGATAATGGGCAACCCTGGCGCGTACCCCGAAAGATAGGGTAGGCCGAGGAGATAATTGAACCTGTCTTCGCCCTGGCCGTGGGGGTGGTGTAGAGCAGCTGAATCCAGGCACATAGTTCTGGGGGAACGGCCATTTTAGCCAACACTTCCAGCATATAAGACCAACTTAGAGTGTCGAAGGGCTGCGATATGTCCAAGGATAGACACCCTGCCCTCGGTGGTCGGAGCCCAGAGGCATGTAAGAGGGCGTGAAAGCGCCGAAGATTCAGCGATGTACTCCGCCGTGGGACAAAGCTTCATTGGTCTGTATGGATCAACCACGAAAGAAGTGGGAGAAGGCGGTTAGCAAGGAGTTTACTAAGAATTTTATATTCCGTATTAAGGATCGACAGAGGCCGATAGGATGACATATCTAGAGGATCTTTATCCGGCTTTAAGAGGGATGTGACGATCGCCTCCCGAGTGGTAGGGGGCAACCTCCCCTCTGCGAGTGATGTCATATAGAGTTGAAGTAGTTTGGGGATTAAGAGAGGTGAGAAAGTGGAGTAAAATTCAATGGGTAGCCCGTCGGACTAATAGCTACTCTGATCTCGGCAGGGGTAATCGGCGACTTTAAGTCATGAATCTCTGCTGCAGACAGCACTGGTAAATTCGCCTGCGCCAGAAACTCAGTCCGCGCAGCAGTACCAACCAATGGGGGGTGAGAACGATCTAGCTCAACATCAAAGACAGCATTCAAATCTCCACCAAGCAACCATGGACAATCACTCCAATCAGACAAGGCTAAGGAGACCCGGGAGAGGAATTGTACATGATCTACATTAGGGGCGTACAAAGAGCCCAGCACTACGGGCGAGCCATCTAATAGGCCCTGCAACAACACATATCTCCCCAGATCATCGATCTGGCTCTCTAACAAAGAAAAGGGGACTCCTGCCCAGAGCCATATTGCAGCCCCTCTAGAAAAGGCGGAGTATGCAGTGGCATAGAATTGACCTCTCCAACGTTTTTGCAATTTAAGGGACTCGGAATGGACCAGGTGAGTTTCTTTAAAACATACTATTTGAGCCTTACGGCGATGCAACTGGGCCACTACACGGAGCCCATGCCCCTCACATTCCAGTAGATGAGGTCATACGACCTGGGGACAGTCATCGTACCAGGAGAAAATCACCCGCCCCCCCGGCCCCCCCACCCGCTGGCCCCACCTTCATCCCCCCTTCTCTCAGACCGTGTGGCAAACCTGTAAACAAAAACCTTGTTACCCAATACAAGGTCCAACGCCCCAACCGCGTCCGACCAAACTGTAAACGAATCATAACTGCAGAACCAGAACTAGTGCTATCGCCTATTGGGGGAAAAGGTTAACGTCACACTGAGTTATCAGTAGCGTGTACAAATCGTGGAAGTGCCCAAGACAGGGCAGGCCTGGGAACTACACATACATAACCGGATTGTGCAATACGGGCCAATGGCACACTGAGGAAGCTAAATGCATAGGAGATGCCTCAGACAAGCAGTGAGGGGGTGTTCACTCCTAAAGCTCGCCTCCGAAGACCAAACCCCGCAATAAAGAGAGGAAGCCAGAATGTCAGTCCGGGAGGCATTCTAGGGGGTCTTTGCTTAGGTGAGTGGAATCCGACGGGAATAGCGCCACGCTCCCATCCGTGTCAGAAGCAGAGGAATTTCCTAAGGACGGACTAGTGCTGATCGGTGGCCGGGTGGAGCGAAGGGAGGAGGCCGAGCACAGTGCCTCACGTTGACCCTCTCGGATTTGTTGCTGCGGCGGAACGCTGGAGGTCGTGCTCTGCGTTAGCATAGACTTTTTGCGCTGTCGTGGGGGTCTCTGCGATTGCGGCAGTGAAGAATCCAGCCGCCTAGCCGGGAGGACCTCCGGGAAGTTTCTGTCCAGCCAGTTCCATGCACTGTCCGGCGTGTCGAAGAAGATGGACCGCTGTTGATGGACCACCTTCAGTTTGGCCGGGAAGAGTAGCGCCAAGGGGAGGCCCGCAGCTCGGATCCATGCCTTCACCTCCATGAAGGAGAAACGCTTTTGCTGGACTGCCTGCATATAGTCCGGGAAGATAAGGACGGTGGCGTTGTCCACGAGTAGTGGACCACTGTCACGGGCAGCCTGTAGCAGATGATCGCGGTCCCTATAATTGAGGATACGTGCTAAAATAGGGCGGGGGTTGGCTCCCGGAGGAGGTCGTCTCGCAGGAACGCGATGCGCCCTTTCCACAGTAAAGTGGGGGGAGAGACCAGTAGGGGTCACCACCGTTCGCAGCCAATTTTCGATGTGGGTCGTGGGGTTCGGGCCCTCCACACCCTCCGGGTATCCCACTATCCGGAGGTTGTTCATTGTTTCATCGATTAACAGTACCTTTGAGAATACATCTAAATATGTTGACTTTTACCTCCAAAATTGTGTTACCAGTTTACCAACATACATTTAAGACACTACCGACTTCTTGTTTCAATTTAATAATCTAGAGTGGTCAGATGAGTACCTTTTCCTTACCATGGATATTACCGCTTTGTATACAAGCATTGCCCATCCAGATGGATTAAGAGCTGTAGAACATTTTTTGGGCAAGAGACCAATTGAAATGTACTGCCATAATCAAATGTTAATCAAAATGATCCATTGGTGTTCATACAACAATGTGTTTATGTTCGATAATGCAGTATTTCAACAACTAAGAGGAGTGGCTATGGGGGTATGTTTCTCCCCCAGCTATGCATGTCTTCATGTGGGCTGGTGGGAGGAACATGTCCTCAGGTCACAACATGCCTCACTATGGTCTATGCATGTTGTCAAATATTGGCAGTATATTGATGATATTTTTGTTGTATTGCATGGAACAAAATATCAGGCCAGCAGATTTGTAGAAACAATCAATGACAATAGTCTCAATTTACATTTCACTGCCAACATAGATGCGACATTTGCCAATTTTCTTGATATCACACTACAAGTGGCACAGGGTAGAATAGAAACTTGCCTATATAGGAAGCCCACATCGGGCAACACTGTGTTACATGTGGGTAGCTTTCACCCACAGCACACGATATCGAGCATTCCATATGGGGAGTTTCTTCGCATACATAGGGCATGCAGTACACCAGAAGCCTGGCAATATCACCAAATGGAGGCCAACAAAAGACTAGAAGCCAGGGGGTACGAATCTACGAAATTGGATGTGGCCATGAGGAAGGCAAATGTCAAGGATCGAGCAGCCTTACTCGACCCTAATAGGCATGCAGGAACAGTAAGTACAGTTCCGGGTGAAATGCAGGGCAATGAGAATATAGAATTGAGACTTATCACAGGCTACAGTAGACAGGCCAAGAATATAAAGACCATTATTAACAAGGAATTGCGTATTGTCCTGACCGACCAAACTTTGGAAAGGGTCCTCCCAACAACCCCTATGGTCACTTTTAGAAGAGCACATGAAATGCGCAACGACCTAATGAGGAATAGCCCAGAAACAAATAAAACAGAAAATTGGCTGTCCCCTAGAAAGGGCTTCTTCGGGTGCAGTTCATGCAGGGCCTGTAAGTTCGGCATCAATACTTCTACATACTTGACACCCTTCTCAGATAGACCTATCGCACTGAGAGCACATTACTCTTGCAGAACCGGTCATGCAGTTTATGTGTTAAAATGTAGCTGTATTGTTTAACTCTTTTGCTGATCAGGGGGCGATCCCGAGTGATTTCTTAGAGGCCTCTATAGCAGACATTCCCAAACCTGGGAATGATAGTTCACACTGTGGAGCTTACCGCCCAATATCCCTCCTTAAAATAGATTTTAAATTATACACAGGGATACTTGCCGCCCGTCTTAGCCCCCATATACCCGGCCTCATTGACCCGGACCAAGCGGGCTACATCCCTGAACACCAAACATCGGATAATACTAAACGGATTTTACATCTTATCGAGAAGGCTACCCGGATTCCGGGGGAATTCATGATGCTGGCCATCGATGCCGAAAAGGCGTTTGATCGCGTGCACTGCCCTATTTGGAGCAGGTGTTAGAAAGGGTAGGGATAGGAGAACGGTTCCGCACGTATGTCCTTAACTGTTATAAGTTCCCCATAGCTATGGTCCAAGTGAACGGCTATACATCCTCCCGATTTCATATTGAACGGGGCACGAGACAGGGGTGTCCGCTGTCCCCCCTTCTCTTTGCCCTCTACATGGAGCCTTTACCTCAGAGGATGCGGCAGAACCCGGAGATCACGGGGATAACATTTGGGGGCTTTGTTCACAAGATTAGCCTATACGCAGACGACGTGTTAATATCGCTAGACAACCAGACGACCGCTCTTCCGGACTGCTGGGTGGAATTGGATGCTTTCGCTCGAGCTGCCGGGTTCAAGGTGAATGCAGAAAAATCCTTAACTCTGGACCTATCGTTGTCATGTCCCACCCGGGAATATCTGCAAACCCTGCTCCCCATCCGTTTGGCGACCAACACGATTCCATACCTAGGGATTCAGCTGGCCCCATCTCTTCCTGAGGTGGTTCATACTAACTATGCACTGCTGCGCGGAAGAATCCGACGAGAGCTCGACCGGTGGAAGCACAACCCCCTCTCCAGGTTAGGCAGGGTTGCAGCGGTCAAGATGACCATTCTCCCACAGATCCTCTATCTTTTTCACACTATACCTCTCCGACCGCCTGCCGGGTGGATTCGAAAGAGGCAAACCGATTTTATCTGGAATGGTCGGAAACTGCGTATGCGTCGAGCACTAGTGTCGTTGGCGCCGGAAGATGGAGGGCTTGGAGTTCCTGAGCTTGGACTCTACTTTCAGGCAGCTCAACTGCGGTACCTGGTGGAGTGGAGCAGATAGGAATCGGAGAGGCACTGGTTGTTTCAGGACCAGGCGGTGGCGGCGCGGCCCTTGCAGGAAATCCCCTTCTTGCGTAAGCTCCACAGGCCCCCTAATCTATATGCCTCATATATTAGTCAAGTCCCCGTGGAAGTGTGGGATGCCACTAACCTCACCCATGAGCTCACATCCTTCCCGTCTCCGCTTACCCCGTTGATTGGCAATCATGATTTCACCCCTGGGATGGAAGACGCCGCCTTCGCAGGCTGGAGGGCGGCTGGCTGTCGGTTTCTGTATCATGTCTATGGGGCAGAGGGGGTACATTTGTTCACTCGGCTGCGGCGGAGTTCGGGCTGCCGAAGACTGAGAGGCTAAGGTATCTGCAGGTGAGGCACTGGGCGCTTCAGCCACGGGTTTGTTCTGGGGCACACAGACGCTTCTCCCCCTATGAAAAATGGCTCATTACACGCACGTCGGACAAAAATCTCATCTCTGATCTATATAAGCAGTTGCAGCTTAAATACAAGCACTCACACAATCCTAGTAGGGAGCGATGGGAGAGGGAGTTGGGTAGAACACTCAGCCACAAAGAATGGGAGGGCATTTATTATAGGGCCCGGCATTCTGCATACCACATGGGGCTTATGGAGACACTTACGAAGATTGTGACATACTGGTACTATACTCCAGAACGCTTACATGCCATGGATCGATCTCGAGAGGCGACGTGCTGGAGGGGCTGTGGCCAGGTGGGAAGCCTAGTCCATTTGCTATGGGAATGTACACACATTCAACCCTATTGGAACCAGGTGCTGGATGAAGTGGACAAACACTTTGAGACTGAGATACCGCGCTTTCCAGCCTATGTACTACTGGGTCTTCCCAACCCTCTGACTTACCCATTGCGATCTCGCAGGGGCAGACAGATGGCCATCGCGTTAGGGACAGCTACACAAAATATACTTACACACTGGTGCACCTCCCACATCCCGACTTCCACAGGCTGGTTGCACCGTTTGTGGTATGTTCTAGGTATGGAGAAATTATCACTGACTATGGCGGGGGAGGGGGACAAATATGGCGAGTTGTGGCAGCCCTTTCTATCGCTATTGGCTGCTGAATTTAGAGAAGTCACATGCCCCCGATATCTCCGGCTGTTGCGCATCACAGAGGTGCGGGGGGAGGATTGTCGAAAGGGGCAATACGTGTTCGGCAAGGCTTTGAGAAAGGACGTGGAGCAGGGGGAGGGGCGGGGATAGGGGAAGGGGCTTTTGGGGTTTTTCGTTTTCCTTTTTTACTTTATTGCTTCTCCTTGTCAAGGTTATTATAGGTAGTTATAGTTAAGACCTATTTTCCATAGGAAAAGCATTTTTTGTTTTCCCAATAACTTTGGCGTTGTTTGATGAATCATCAAGAAAGTTTCAAAACTAGTGGGGCGCTCCGGTCAGCTCCTGTCTTAAAAGTTTCGGTGTGATTTGCCAAGCGGGGGCCGAGAAAAAAGGGGGGTCCCAAAAAGTGTTTTCTCCATGTTATTTTCCATAGGAAACTTGAGACACAGCTACAGCCCGAACTGCTGAACGGAATTACTCCAAATTTGGCAAAAAGGTAGCCCTTGGTTCAGAAAGAGTCCTTTTTGTTAAATGGTGTAAATCCGTTCAGTAGTTCCTGAGAAATTCAAAAAAATAGAGGTCGGAAAATCAATTTCCCATAGGAAACTTTAGCCAAGGCTACAGCCCGAACTGCTGAACGGAATTACACCAAATTTGGCAAAAACTTAGTGCTTGGTTGAGAAAGCGTCTTTTTTTAAATATTGTAAATCCGTTCAGTAGTTGCTGAGAAATTAAAAAAGAAAAGTTTAGATATCTAGGGACGCGGTGGATTCGCGACCCCTCCCGACCACGAGCTTCACTGTGATTGGCTACCAACACTCCAAACCAAGAAGTGTTGGTAGCCATCTTGTGACTCGGTAGAACCGAGTCACAAGAAAACAGTAAAACAGCGTTGAAAAACACGAAAAGGGGGCAGGGTAGAAACACCCTGACCCCCCAGGCCTGCTCAGGGGGTCCCACAAGGACCCACAGGGCCAAAAAAAGCATTTTTTAAAATAATTTCGGTGGAAGTCGCGTTGGGGTCGCGAATCCCGCCGAAATTATTTTAAAAAACGAAGCGCGGGCTCCCGCTCTTCGTTTTCTATAAGACCCCGGGTGGGCCAGGCCCCGGGGGCATTGTCCTAATTTAAATTTTGTCATTTCAGGGGCCCGCAGCCCCGGGGACCGCCACCTCCCTGGGGCTGTTTATAAGATACGGGAGGGACCGCCACCCCGGGGCTTGTTTAATTTGTGGGAGCCTCCAAGGGCCCCCCAAGCCCAGGGACCGCCACCCCCCGGGGCTTTTCTCAAATATTCGCGGGGGCACATGGCCACCACCGCAGCCCCGGGGATCGCTACCCCTTCGGGGCTTCTTTTTTAAATAAAAAATAAACCTGTGTGGGGGACCGCCACCTCCCCTCCGTTACGGACCCCCAAACCCCGGGGACCACCACCTCCCTGGGGCTTTCTAATTGAAGGGAGGGGGGCCGCTCGCCCCCCCGCCGCTACCCCCCTGGTCCTAGGATGCTTGTTTCCAGTCCAGGGAGGACCTGGCTTGGCAGTTCGGGCTGGACTGTTCCAATGAGGCACAGGGTCAAGACTGATTTGCATTTGGCTGGGTTCAAACTGGAATGGCATGGTGAGCAAAAAAACGATGGATTTAGGCCCAGATCTCTGTACTGGGGTGAATGTATGACATTGTTCTTCATTCTGTCCATCAACTGTTGTTTTTGCATTTGTCACCCCGAGTGATACGGGTATGCTCAGACGTGAGTCCCGTGCTCTCCATGCCACTTGAATCAAGCTATCCTGGCTGAAGAGGAGTGAAACACCGAAACCGGTCCTAGGATGCTTGTTTCCAGTCCAGGGAGGACCTGGCTTGGCAGTTCGGGCTGGACTGTTCCCATGAGGCACAGGGTCAAGACTGATTTGCATATGGCTGGGTTGAAACTGGAATATATCCACAAAATGAACAGGGGGGGCGTAAGGGCGCTTTATGAAAAAGGTCCAGCTATGTGTGCCCTCAGAAAGTACAACAAAAATAACAGAGCTGTTCCTGTAAGTAAAAAGGCAAAGGAAAGGAAAAGGGAAGGAATGTGTTCACAGACAATTAAAATATTGGATAATGAGGCCCTCACACAAACTAAAGGGTATCGTAATTCACGTTCCCCCTTCGAATGTATTGCATCATCATCGGGCTGCTCCTGCGTCGAGTCGGCTGGTGCAATACCCGACGGGCTCTTTTTTAAGGAGCACTTTTATGGAGATCTTTTTAATCCAATAAAGCCGGTGGTTGCATGGGTGTGTGGGGCTCTAAAGTGATGTAGATGAAATGCGTTGATTGTTAAAAATAGGGGTCGAAGTACTTACTCAACCGATTTATTAGGAAGTCTTCTCCCCTAATTAAAAAATTCTGAGGTTAAGTGTTATTAACTTAGGGTTATCGACTAGGTTATATACACTGCCTCAGTCAGGTCGACATGTTTCTCGCTCCATTAGAGAAGTACTCTGGCGATTCCTCAGGACCAAAAAGATGTTTTCTATCTACATCTAGAATTCAACATAAAATCTAAATAAACAGTGAGCATTCTCAGTCACAAATGTAGTGTTACCTGCAGCTCGGTCTACCCTAACAATTCATAAGGATAGTCCACTGCAGTTCCTGGTAGATAAACGCAAGGAGTTCCTCGCGTTTGACACGTGTCTCGTACACACCTACCCCGTTCTACCAGGACTGGCCGCCCAGTCCTGGTAGAACGGGGTAGGTGTGTACGAGACACGGACTCGGCGTGTCAAACGGGGGGAACGTGAATTACGATACCCTTTAGTTTGTGTGAGGGCCTCATTATCCAATATTTTAATTGTCCGTGAACACATTCCTTCCCTTTTCCTTTCCTTTGCCTTTTTACTTACAGGAACAGCTCTGTTATTTTTGTTGAAACTGGAATGGCATGGTGAGCAAAAAAACGATGGATTTAGGCCTAGATCTCTGTACTGGGGTGAATGTATGACAGTGTTCTGCATTCTGTCCATCAACTGTTGTTTTTGCATTTGCTACCCCTCTTGCAGTGTCCCGGGGTGCCCACTCCCGGGACTCTGCTGTTTGCAATGACAGGGCGAGATCCGTGCGGCTCCTGCCCTGTCATTGCAAACTCTGGTTTGAATTTTGAAAGCGAGAGCAGTTTTACTGCTCTCACTTCCAAAATCCAAAGCAGATTGCTTTTCCACACGGGGAGCTGCATGTCAGCAGCTCCCCGTGTGGAAAAGCAATGCCGGCTCCCGCAGGAGGCGGGGAGCCGGTGGAACCATGGGGGCATTGGGGCTCCCCCCACGGTCCCCAACGGAGGGACCAGGCCCCGGGGAATGGGATCCCCGGGGCTAGCAGTGGCCCAGGAGGGGAGCCACGCTGCCCCCTCCCAAAAACATTAATAAAAGAAATTTCAGAGAGTAAAGGCCAGCCCCGGAGGATGGGGTCCCCGGGGCCAATAGAGGCCTCAGGAGGGTGGCCACGCAGCCCCCCTCCTTAAAGAAAAAAATATATGTGGCCCTGGGGGATGGGGGCCGAAATTGGCAACGGGAGGGGGGCCCATGCGGCCCCCTTCCCATTTAGATTTTTAAAAAGGGGTCAGGTCCTGGGTTATGGCGTCCCCAGGGCCAGAAAAATGGAAAAGAAGGGGGGCCACACACCCCACCTTTCAAAAAAATGTTTTTTTTTTAAAAGGCCAGCATCGTGCCGGAGGCCCCGCCCTCTCCCAACATCACTCTGTAAACGCACCCTGTGGCGCACTTAATGTGGGGAATTAATTCCCCTTCAATACTGGGGGTCCCTGGGGGCCAACTAGCCCACCAGGTACCTCCAGTATGCGCTACAGGGCTGCCTTGCAGAGAGGTGGTCCGAGGCCACGGCCCTTTTTACACCTCTCTGCAAAGCAGCTCTGTGGCGCTTACTGAAGGTACCTGGTGGGCTTAGTGGACCCCAGGGACCCTTAGGACTTAAGAGGATTTAATCCCCCATGGACAACGCACCAGGGGGTGCGTTTGCACAGTGGTGCAGGGAGGGGCGTGGCCTGATTTGACAAGTGTGCAAACGCGCCCTGTGGCGTGTTTTAAGTTGGAGGATTAAGTCCCCTTCAATCCTAAGGGTCCCTGGGGGCCAACTAGCCCACCAGGTACCTCCAGTAAGTGCCAGGGAGCTGCGTTGCACAGTGGTGGTCCAAGGCCATGCCCCCTTTCTACACCATTCTGCAACGCAGCTCTGTGGCGCTTACTGGAGGTAGCTGGTGGGCTAGTTGGCCCTCAGGGACGCTCAGGATTCAAGGGGACTTAATCACCCAACTTAAAACGCGCCACAGGGAGCGTTTGCATACTTGTCACATCAGGCCCCGCCCCCCTCCCTGCACCACAGTGCAAACACGCCCTGTGGCGTGGTTTAAGTTGGGGGAATTAATTCCCCTTCAACCATTGAAATTCACTGAAAAAGACCATAGGTTTCAAGTACGTTATACTTAGAAATTAGCATTTAAAAATCCTTAGAAATTCACTGAAAACAACATAGGTTTCAGGGATGTTATAGATAGCTGGACATTTGACTCTTACAAAATCATAGAAATTCCACCATTATAGTTAGTTCAGCTAACTATAACTCGCTCACCCGCAATGCACTGCTCATGACGTCACATATTGCATCATTCATGACATGGTCAGTGACATCACTGATGACATCTCAAATGACATCACTGATGACATCATCCAGTGACTGTATCTCTCTGTAAAGTTTAACTATGTTTTATATATATTCCAATGTGTATTGAAGAATGAGTTGGTGTATAAGTGTCTGGATGGAGGATTTAGTACGTGCGTGACTGACTGTGTAAGTGAGTGATTAAATGTGTCTTACTGAAATCATGGGTTAGTGACTAAACTGTGTGAATGTCTGTATCAGTCTGTTGTTGTGCAGTAGTTACATGAGTGTCTATATAGGTTATTGATTGTATGTCTGAGTATTTTTGGGGAAGATTGAGTGTGTGTGTGTAGGTGGATGGGAGGTATGTGACTGCATAGATGTGTGAGTGGTTGATTCACTGGGTGTGTGGGTTCAAGAGTGCATGTGGAAACAGCTGTATGGGTGCCTGAGTGTGTGTATGGGTGTGTTGGTGAGTGAATGGATGTCTCACTGGTACATGTCCAAGTAACTACATATGTAAAAGGCAGTGTATGTGAGAGTTGAAGTATATAAATTACTATACATGATAGTCAGTGATTGTGAGACTGGCTGAATGGATGAGTGTGTACTTGTATCACTGATTATATAAGAGATTAAGTATGCGTTAGTATCTGTATGAATAAGTAAGGTGGTGTGTGTATAATTGTATAGGTGAGTAAATGGGAGTGTGATTGATTCTTTGCATGACTGACTAGGTGTGTGAGTAACTGCATGGATGAGTGGCGGTGTGTGAGTGTCCGTATAGGTGTATGAGTACATATGATAGGGTTGTATTGATGCATGGATGAGTGATTGTATGGATGAATGAGTGGATGTGTGTGTAGACCCAGGAATCACTGAGTGCATATGTAGTAACTGGTATTGGTGTGTCAATGATTTATAAAAAGGTAGTCTGTATTTTACAGTGTGTGTATCAAAGGTTATATTAGAGTGTGAGGAGGTGCATCAGATTTTCACGTGGTTGATGTCATCAGTGATATCCTATGAGATGTCATCAGTGATGTCACTGACCATCTCATGAATGATGTAAATATGTGACATCATGAGCAGTGCATTACGGGTGAGCGAGCTATAGTTAGCTGAACTGAACTGTGTGAAATGTCCAGCTGACTAGAACGTCCCCGAAACCTATGGTTTTTTCATTGAATATCTATATCTATCTATCTCTCTCTCTCTCTCTCTCTCTCTCTATATATATATATACATATATATATATATATATATATATATATATATATATATATATATATATATATATATATAAGTAACTCGCAATTCTTTCCCTTTTGGGAATCACAGGCGCAGACCTCTTGTAGTACCAACAGTTTTTATTTATTTCCCATTACTGATGTCCAGACGCGTTTCGGCCGTCCAAGCGGCCTTGATCACCTGACTACGCGCATTGACAAACCCGTTTTTAAAGTGCAAGTGCTAATTGGAATTTCAATAGACATAGAAAACATACTAGTAGTCATTCAGATACAATGTAAACTATTTGCATTAATACACATTCGTTTTTAGCTAATGCATAACCAATATCAAATTATATATAAAAATTGAAGGCCCAGATGCCTATATTTATATAATTGATATTACTAAACATAACCCTTTACTAGATATCTTTAATAACAGTTGACAGTATGTTCCACATCATTTTACTATTCCTCATGTGCTGACCTTACCGTGTTAAAAAAAATGAAAAGTAAATTTAATTTAATTATCTATACTCCAACATTAGTCCAACACTATACTAAAAGTATTTGGTCTATTAAAGTGCATAAGTGCAACAGTACTAGGTGGACATAAAGTGACTAATGCTTAGAAGTGCAAAAGAGGCAATCATTTGGTGCTGAGGCAGGAGATGCCAATATTCAACAGAGACAACTATTGATTGGTCAAGAACGGTCCAAATTTGATGCTTTACAGAAAATTATTCCAATACCAACTTCAAGGCAAATGCATGTTGAATACGTCAAGGATTAAAGTGCAATAAGAGACATTCAAGATAATGAATAAAGTAGAACTTGTGACATATTTAAAATGATCAATAAAAAGACACTAGGTATATAAAATTACTACCCTACAGTATCCTTAAAACCAGTCATTAAAAATAATAGTGAAATGTCCCAGGTTTACATGTACACATGTTTCATTTTGGTAAAAGGATGAACCTAGCAGCTAATAAGTGTTGCCAAACAGATAGAGCAAATCATAGAAAAGTATGGAGATCCTCCGTAACATTGAGGCCCCCCGGCCATTTGGAATCAAACTCCAAAATATATTGAGTTTCCAAACGGCGTAGTGTGGCCCCTCTATTGCCACCTCTTCGCTTCTGGGGAACTGATTCGATGGCAAAATATCTGAGGCATTTGGGGTTACTATTGTGTACTTTTTCAAAATGTCTAGCTACAGGATAGTTCTGATCTTTGTTATTGATAACTCTTATATGCTGCAGGATACGTTTATGCACTGCCAACTTGGTACTGCCTACATATTTTAGGAGACAATCACATTCCAGGACATATACACAATGATCCATTTTACACGTGAGATGTTGTTTAATTTCCCTTTGTGTATCTGAGAATGCTGTGCAATATGTCTTTGTGTTTGTACCAAACTGGCAGGCCTTGCAGGTCGAGCATTTAAAAAAGCCTTTTCTTGTTGGTAACCATGTTTGATTTTTAAAGCTCTCTTGGCTATTATCAGTTAACATATTACCCATGCTTCTAGATTTGTGGAAGGTAATTGATGGATTTGAGGGCATAAGGCGGCCAATCACTGGATCTTCCCATATGAAATGGCAATTTTTTCTCATGATGCTCCTCAATTCTTTTTCCTGCTTGGAATAGGTTAGGATAAGACGTGCAGGCTCACTATTGGGATCTAAAACCTCTTTTTTTCTGTATTGCAGAAGTTCCTCCCTAGGTTTTAGCTGGGACTTTTTCATGGCAGCCGCCACTACTTCATAGCTATACCCTCTGGCTAGGAACCTTTTCATGCTTTCCTTTTGTTTTAATTCCGCATCCTCAGGATTGCTACATATACGTCGGATGCGGAGCATCTCCCCATAGGGTATACTCCTTATTAAATGCGGGGGATGCGAACTGGTAGCATGGAGTAGTGTATTGCCTGCCGTAGGTTTACTAAAAAGGGTAGTAGTTAAAATGTTATTAAATACTGAAACCTGTACATCTAAAAATGTCACTACGTCCTCACTAATATTAGAGGTAAAAGAAAGGTTAAGATCATTACAATTAATATCCTCAACAAAATTCAACACACTTTCTTCAGATCCTTGCCATATAATAAAAAGATCATCAATATAACGGAACCAAGAAACCACATTCTGAGTATAGACATGTTTGTATTTACGCCTGACCACCAGCTCCTCCCACCAGCCCATGAACAAACAAGCATAGCTGGGGAGAAGCGGGCCCCCATCGCTACCCCTCGCATCTGTTGGTAAAACTGACCATTAAACAGAAAGAAATTATTCTGTAAGCAAAAGGATAACATGTTCAATAGCATTCTTGTATGGTCAGCATATTCCATTTGTCTAGTACTCAAATAGAATTCAACCGCTCTGAGTCCATCTTGATGTTTGATGCAGGTATATAAGGAACATACATCCAAAGTTACTAACAAATAATCCTCACTCCAATTTAAATTATCAATCTTTTTGAGGAAGTCTCCTGTATCCTGGATGTACGAATCTAACTTTTTCATATGGTCCTGCAAGAAATAATCAATGTACCGTGAAAGATTCTCAAGGGGGCCATCACAGGCTGCAATGATTGGTCGACCTGGAGGAGCAGTCAAATTTTTATGGACTTTGGGGATGAAATATATATAAGGTGCTAATGGATGTTCTTTTTTGATAAACTTGAATTCTTCCCAACTTAAGAGGCCCAAGCTTTTCCATGCCAGTAGGTTTTTAAATAATGTCTCTTGTGCATTTTTGTATTTAAGAGGCGTGCTTTTACTATAGCACACTGCATCATCCAATTGCCTGTAGGCCTCTCTGAGGTACTCTGCTGTGGGCACAATATTCCCTCCTTTATCCGAATTTCGAATTATTAGGTCCGCCTTCTGTAGTTTAGAAATCAACTGTTTAAATTTTCCTTGTTGATTAGAATATTTTCTCTTTCTTACTGTATTGCTGGCATACGTTAGTTTCTTCAATTGAACTATCACATGTTCACTAAAAGTATCTAAGCCATCGTGGGAGGAGATGGGGATAAATTTGGATTTAGGTTTGAAGGGTGTGTCAGGTTTTCTCTGATTAGACGCTGGGGTCAATTCGCCTGTTTCCACATTCTCTCCTGATTCCAGTTGTTACAGATCATTATACAATGCCATATCAGATACTTGGAGACCAGTTGGGTCAGTTGTATTTTCCAACCTATTGTCTTTTTCCATTAATGGTTTTTGCATGTGTAGTTTTTTAAGCTTCAATTTCCTAATAAATAGGTACACATGCGCTCTTGTTCGTGTATAATGGAAATTTGATTCAGGGCAATAACTTAAGCCCAGGCTTAGTAGTTGATTCTCTGCTTTTGTCAATTCAATTTGCCCTAAGTTGATGATAGATTTAACCTCCTGGGCTTGATATTCACTGACCTCTGTTTCTAGTATCTCCGGGAGCGCCCTCGACCTCGTTTCTTTGGCTCGCCGTTGTTTATTCGCCCGGCGTCTTGCCCGTCTCCTTTGGCATTTTGTTGTACCATTGTGTTTTGTGGTCTTGGCCTCAGTGTTTCCCTTCTTCCTTGCTTTAAAACATCCAACTCTTCCCCCACCGTCAGCTTAATTCCCGTAACATTTCTTGCACCTTCATTGTCAGATTCACTCTCCAGTGCTGAGCTAGACAGTGAGGAAAGTTCCACTCGTTCTCTCTGTGACCCCTTATCTCCATGTCTTTTATTGGCAGTTGCTACTCTTAGAGAATCATAACGACGTGAAAAAGTAAAAATCGGGCCATTCGCATAGTCGTCACGGTCTCTTTTAAACTTCCATATTTTTCGTGCTTTTATTTTTTCTTCTTCTTTTCCTAGCCTACTGTTCATTTCTTCCCTCAACTTAGTTTTCTGTTGAGGGTTGTTTCCTTGTTGCTTTATGTATGCTTCCTGGGCGTCTATTTTTGTTTGTAATTCTGCCCCATCTATTTCTGCATACTTTACAAGGATCTGGACCAAACGCCTGGAGGATTCCAGATGACATTCACCCCATTCAGCCATCATCAGGGGGTTTTGTGCCTCATAGCTCGGGGCTAACATGATTCGTAGCCCCCTTGGAATCCTACCTACGTCCAGATATCTTTTTAAGGAACGAGCTTCCCACCATTTAGCTGTTTCTTGTTTTTTCAGCTTTTCCAACGTTTTGAATTGTTCCTTTAGACCAGTAGGCTCTTTACTTGTCTCCTTCTGTGCCTCCGTTCGTTTGATTGCCTCATTTTCTAAAGCATCAGAGAATATTTTATCGGCAGCAAGCTCACGGGCTCTGCGCGCGTCAACCGACATCTTTTATTAGGGGATTAGATTGAAAAACTGTTCATTACACACTGGGGACCTTATCATGCGTGCAAAATAAAACTCTCCCGCATCCGCTTCCACCAGTGCGGGTACGCCTCCTACCCGGTAACCTCAGTACCAATGACAGACGTTATTCTTACCGGCGAGTGGAAGCTGACTTCTTTCTGTGCGCTCTCCGCTAGGTGCCTGCTCAGCCGAGCGGCCCCACCATCAGCGAGGGAGCGCTCTCTCGTGCCTCTCACTTCACCCGGATTGTGTCGTACTGGCTCCTTGATTGGGTCCCGAGGGGCTTAGCCTGTTTCCTTCTCCGGACTCCACGTGGTGCCCCGGGGGTCCCCGCCGTCACTCACCACAAGCCTGTGGTTGTATCCGCTCGGCAACCCTCGAAGGCAGTCAGCTGTTTTGCGGCGAAGCCTCTTTTCCAGGAGGGGGTCTGCGAACTGGCAATAGCCGATTACCGGTAAAAATTAAAGTAACTCGCAATTCTTTCCCTTTTGGGAATCACAGGCGCAGACCTCTTGTAGTACCAACAGTTTTTATTTATTTCCCATTACTGATGTCCAGACGCGTTTCGGCCGTCCAAGCGGCCTTGATCACCTGACTACGCGCATTGACAAACCCGTTTTTAAAGTGCAAGTGCTAATTGGAATTTCAATAGACATAGAAAACATACTAGTAGTCATTCAGATACAATGTAAACTATTTGCATTAATACATATTCGTTTTTAGCTAATGCATAACCAAGATCAAATTATATATAAAAATTGAATATATGTGTGTGTGTGTGTGTGTGTGTGTTGTACATTTTTATATAATTTTATAATTATACAATAAATCAAAATTAATAGTTTATTGTTTTGAAGTAAATATATAGATATATATTAAAATAATTATGTATGTGTGTTAAAAAAATTTTTAACGTTTATTTGTTAAAATGTATATTAAATCTACTTTATTTTGTTTACATTAATTGTATTATTTAATATATTTAATAATTATTTTATATATATATATATATATATATATATATATATATATATCACCCGAACTCCTCTTAAGTTCCTTCAATCCCTTTGACAAAAGGAGCGTACACCACAAAGAATCAGCGGTAAAATTTTGTTTATTTCCCCCTCAGTACAGCGATGTAGCAGCCATTACGCGTTTCAGCCCCGGAGGGCCTTGATCACATGACGCGCTCTTCATGAATCACATGACTTTTAAACCATTTTTTTACTTGCTTTCTTTTTTTTTTAAAGTGCAAGTGTCTTTCAAAGTGCCAGTGCTTTAAACCAAATTGTTACATTAACAACAATGCGCTTACTTTCTAACAGAGACTAGCCAAGAAAACATTATTTGGATAACACAAATGTTCGTGTGATAACTGTCAATTACCTTTCCAGGGACAATCACGTCCATTTATGCAAACAAGATTTACATTATTAGATCAGTGCAAGCAGAATGAAAACATAGTGCAAATAGCATTCGAATGAGCTGTGCAAAGATGCAAATAAAACAGGTTAACCTTAAATAGCTATTTCACTTAAAATCATGGCTTAAATGCCGCGTAAAATAACCTGATAGGGTTTCCAATTGATTCAGTGTTAAATATCAAGAGTATATTATCCATTTGTTAAAAAGATCTTAAATTTAAAACAGATACTTTTAAAATCAATTTTTTAAAAGAGATACTTCATTACACTTGAGAAAATTATTGGCTCAGTGGATATAGTATTGGGGTTATTTGTCCACCTGTTGTTACACGGGTACATTGTCGAGGTAGATGTAGAATTAAAGAGGCATTGTTGTTCACCCAGTAAAAAGTGTTAAACAATAATAAAATTATATAATAACGTGTAAGTGCAAAGCAGCTATTCATTGTTGTATGAATAGTTAGCTAAAAAATTGATTTTAAAAAAACATGTCATGATTTAATATATACCATAGTGGTTTTAATAAATTGTGATCATGGAGTTCAGCTGCCAAGAGGATCTGATGTCTTGGCCATTTATCTGGTTATAGTAGGTACAAATACCTCTATGACTGATTTAGTAGAGCCATTGTTGGAACTAGAGGAAAGTGTGGAGGTCTTCAGTCATGTTCAGACCTCCCGGATGTTTGGAATCTAGTTCCAAAATGTATCTTGTTTCAAGTCTGCGCAGTGTCTTTTCTCTATCACCACCTCTTTTAGAAATGGGGATGGCATCAATTAAATAAAAAGTTAAAAACTTAGAATCCGACTGATGCTTATCCTTGAAGTGACGGGCGACTGGATATGATGGGTCAGCGTTTTTGATTGCCCGAATGTGCTGTAGTATTCTTTTATGTCCCTGAAGTTTCGTGCTGCCCACATATTTCAAACCACAGGGACATCCAAGAACATAAATCACATGGTCTGTTTTACATGTTAGGGCTTTGTCAATTTTGATTTCCCGTGTGCTGAAAGGTGTGGTGTAAGATGTGACATTTTAACACCATTTTGACATGCCTTACAAGTTTTACATTTAGTAAAACCTTTTCTACTGGAAAGCCAGTTGGATGGTGGTTTGTCAATGGGGTTGTTCTGAACTAATGTGTCCTTCATTGACGGAGCTTTACTGTACGTAATAGTTGTTTTTTTGGGCAGCAATGGCCTATCACTGGATCATTAAGTAGGATAGGCCAATTCCTCCTAATAATCTGATAAATCCCTTTTTCCTGGTTACTGAAGCCCAGAATCATCCTGAAGTTGCCCCTTTGGGAAACGGCGTTGGGGGTTACAGGGTCTGTTTCAGTAAGAGATGGTTTGGTTTGGAGCAGATGGGCCCTTGTATATTTCATACTCTTCAGAATAGCCTTTTTAATGCAACTCTGTGAGTAGCCCCTCTCTAAGAATCTGTCTTTACTGGCTTGTTGTGCTGCAGCTAAGTCAATTGGGTTGCTACAGATTCCCTGCAACCTAACCATCTCACCATATGGGATACTCTGAATCAGGTGTTGGGGGTGGGCACTAGAAGCATGCAACACAGAGTTTCCCGCTGTCGGTTTTCTGTGTACTCTTGTTATCAGTGACCCCTCTTTGATGTAGACTTCCACATCAAGGAAAATGACTCTTTCAGGATTTATGTCAGCAGTAAATTCAAGGTTCAGATCATTGGTGTTTAAGTTCTTGATAAAATCATTAGCTTC
This sequence comes from Triturus cristatus, assembly GCF_964204655.1. NCBI lineage: Eukaryota > Metazoa > Chordata > Amphibia > Caudata > Salamandridae > Triturus > Triturus cristatus. The sequence goes on along the minus strand of NC_140586.1, from coordinate 361,641,802 downwards.
TGTTATTGTCCCATCCCATACAACAAACAAATCATCTATGTATCTCAGCCAGAGTTTTACATTGTTGCGGAGAATAGATTCATGTTTGCTCTTGAGGACCAACTCCTCCCACCAGCCCATATGCAAACAAGCATAGCTGGGTGAGAAGCTGGCCCCCATAGCTACTCCGGGGATCTGTTGAAATAGAGAACTCTGAAAGAGAAAAATATTGTTATGCAAACAAAAATCGATCATTTGAACAAGCATTTTACTGTGTCGATCTTGTTCAGGGGGTCTTTTGTTTAAATAAAATTGAATGGCTCTCAGCCCATCCTGTTGACTGATGCTGGTATATAATGACGTGATGTCCATAGTCATAAGTATATATTGTTCTTGCCAAACAAAATCATTAATTTTTAGGAGGAAGTCACTAGTGTCTTTAAGATAAGAAGGTAGTCCTTGTACATATTCCTGTAGAAAGTAGTCTATGTACTGTGAAGTTCTTTCCATCAGACTATTCCGTGCGGAAATTATAGGTCTCCCTGGTGGACGAACTGGATCCTTGTGTAGTTTGGGTAAAAAGTACAGGACTGGGGTCGTAGGAGTGTCATTTTTAAGGAATTTATATTCATCTGCTGAGATGAGTCCCGCACTTTTCCAGGATAGTAGCTTAGTGTAGTATAGATTGTAAGTTGATTTTAAACTCATATTGTCACTCCGACCATAGCATCAGCGGTCTGATAGTTGTTTCATGGCTTCTTCGATATAATGAGTTTTCTCCCAGATCACCAGATTGCCCCCTTTGTCTGCATTTCGAATTATCAATTCTGGCTTGGACTTGAGTTTTTTCATAAGCTGGTGATATTGAATGCCATGTTTGCTCATTTTGTATTTAGATGATTTTTGTATTTTAAAGTTCAAGGATTTGATGCCAACCGTGATCTGTTCATTAAAGATGTCAATGGCATCTCTCACGGATATTGGGGTGAAGGTAGATTTAGGTTTGAATGGTGTTTTTCCTTTTAACTGATTTCCAGTGTTATTGGCAGAGTCATTGATGTTCGGAGTTATGTCTAGTTGAGAATCCACTTGGGCTAGATCTTCCATAACTCTGAGGATGGGTATGTCTGATCCTGTCAGGTTAAACGGAGGCGAAATGGATAGCTCCTGTGTGGTGTTTTCACATTGTAGTGGTGTCTCAGGTTTTTTATTCAGCAAATGGAATTTTTTTAGCTATAATTTCCGTATACCTTTAAAGACATCAATTCTGGTGGAAGCATAATTAAATCGATTTTTGGGACAGTATGACAGCCCTAGAGATAGGATCTTTTTTTCTGCTTCTGTTAGTTGGATACTGGAAAGGTTTACAACAGTGTTGTTGTGCGCACTTAGTTCTTTTGCGGTGTGCGCTTCCATTTCCTTGTATTTTGCCTTCTTTGATTTCCATTTTCTTATATTTCGCCTCTCCCTTCTTTTGGTGGTATTGGTCTTCCTTGTTGTATCTGTTGTTGGTTCCGTGGGCGAAGCGTTTGACGTCGTTCCTCGCATAAAAAACCAACTTCTTGCACCAGAGTGTGTTTGATCGAGGATTGTGCTCGGTTAGTGAATCTTGATTCTTGTTCAGTTTCGCTTTCAATGGCTGAACTAAGATCGGAGGTGTAGGGATCCTCATTTGCTGTTCTGGAGGTGCTTGCGACATTTTTGGAGCTGGCCGCTTGCATTCCGGTCTCCTTAGAATTTGAGGGAATCGTATTTGCGCGCAAAAGTGAAAATGCGTCCGCATTCGTAATCAACTTTGTCGCAATGGAATTTAAAGGTTTTTCGTTCCCTTATTTTTTCTTCCTCCTTGCGAAGGCGCTTCATCATTTCAGCTCTGAGTTTAGATTCTTCATCTTTTTGGTTCAAACTTTCAATTTCTATGTTGGTTTTATCAATTAGTTCCTGTGTCTTTATGCGGTCGCTTTCTGCATATTTTACCAGGATCATAACTAGCTTTCTTGAGGATTCTAAGTTGGTCTCCGCCCACTCCTTCATCATCATGGGGTCAGGAGTTTCATAGCTGGGGGCTGTTAATATTCTTAGCCCTCGTGGAATTCTTCCCACATCCAAATAGCGTTGAAGGGACTTTGCTTCCCACCATTTACTCTGTTCGCCTTTCATCAGTTTCTCAAGGCATCGCATTTTGTCTTTTAAACCAGTTCCCGCGTTGTTCATGGAGGTGCTTTCATTTGCAATGTATCCAGAGGGATTACGGGCGTCGTCAAACATTTCCAAGGCAGCCGTCTCCCGATCACGGAGCGCGTCGGCTGACATCTTGCTGTTAGAGGGGTATGTGTACTTGATAGAGTTGGACTTAAAGTAGCAGAGATTCTATACTTCGGTTTGCTCACCACATAGTAACTCCCTTGTTACTTGTCCCTGCTAAACTTCTCACCCAGCACGTTAAATTGAACTGATCCTACCTTCACTCATGCGCTGGCGTAGCTCCGCGTCCTCCAACCCGGTGACGCCGCACATCGAGCTTGGCTTCGGATCCTACAGGTGGCGGCTGGATGGCAAAACTCCAGAGAATCCTCCCAGATTATAACTTCAGCGTCCGAGACCGGACTTTGTCTTCCTTGTCCGTGTGTTTGCCCTGAGTGAGAAGGGGTCTGCGTTGAGCCGGGGACGACAAAAACCGGCTCCATATATCACCCGAACTCCTCTTAAGTTCCTTCAATCCCTTTGACAAAAGGAGCGTAGACCACAAAGAATCAGCGGTAAAATTTATATATATATATATATATATATATATATATATGTATATATATATATATAAATCGATATTGTGTACAACTATATTTTTTACATCAATATTTTTTTTCGATATTATTGTACTTACCTGTTTAAGTATAGGGAGTCGATATTTTTGCATTCTATATTTTTTAATCTACATTTTTATCATTTATATTTTATCAGGAAGTCCCTGCCGCAGGCCTCAGGGTGCTGACTAATCTGCACTGATACACACAAATACTTGCCTCCCTTGGTGCTCCGCAAACCCTCTTTAGAAAGCTGGTACATCTGCTCCATTTACAAACATGTTCCAGGTTAGCACATCTGTCACCCTAACTGAGGACCTTGTCAGGGAGATGATCAGACTGGGGATGGTGAGGGAAAGAAGGTGGATGAATAAAAGGGATGGGCAAAAGAGTAGGAGACTCCATCGCATCTGATAATGATGGTGATGGGGTTATTTAAAAAGCGCAGCTGTCACCTAGCAGGGTATACTGTATCTGTGTAGACTACTGAGAAATGTACCAGTGTACAGGAAAGGAGCAGCGAATTCAAGATTTTTTATGCAAAAAAGGAGAACAGATGCCCGTCAATGTGTGAGTGAAGGATTCTGGAGAGTATGAGTAATCTGAGAAAGGCGGAGCGCAAGGAATGCGATGGAAGGTGGTGAAAAAATGTATCTTGAAGTTGGAGGCAACCTTCTTCAAGAGATGCCAGGTAGACCAGACAGAGAATTTTTAACAGAGTTATGTTATAAACAAAGAGCCAATTTAAAGAAGAAATTGACAAGGGGATATAGGCATGCTTGGAAAAATTAAATGCACCATGTTGAACACGGAGGAGATGGTTGACAGCATAGTCTGGTAGACTGAGATAAGAGAGAGTTGCAGAAGTCAAACTGCAAGAGTACCACCGCCCGGACTATAAACTGGCATAAAGAGATGGGAAGAAAAGGGTGAATTTTAGTAATAGTAAGTGACATAGACAAGAGATTTAGGAGATTTTATCAATCTGAAGAGAGTGGGTCAAAGCCTGATGAAGTCAGAATCCAAGGATACGAACTTGCTGCACTGGTGTAATCCCAATTCTATGTGTCACTAATGTGGGGCAGCCAACTCAGAAAATTGCTTATCAACAATCAAGACCTTGGTTTTGTCTATATTGGTTTTCAGAGACTTTTGGGTCATCCACATGACAATGGCAATCAGACACTTCTGCGAATTAGTGCTGCTGGGGGAAGAAATCTCGACCTGGAGTGGATACAGAATAATTTTAAAAGTGAGGTAGAGCCAATGTGTTTTCAGATTTTGAACACTGGAATGCGTTCTTTATGCCATGCACATTATGTTACATAGTTCCACAAGATTAGGTCTTGCTAGCAAATCTTTAAACTTACTGATGTTGTCTTTAGGACCCTGTAGTTTGTAGATCATCTGAGAGTTCTGAGAGGATTATTATTGATCATCTGGTACTGAAGGTGGGTGGAGACTTTATAATATTTGTGCAGCGAGACCATACCAATGGCAGAATGCACGACAAATAAATATAGCAGAACACAGCATAAGTCTTTATGGAGTATGCAAACAACTCTCCAGGAAGTCTATGAGGTTCTTTCGAGGTGGGTTTGCAATGACTTTCACATGAAAGACCAGTTTAGAGGCTTGATTTTCGATAGACTGTAACTTGGAGATAAAGGACTGGAGAGGTTATACTTGACATAGCATAATGGCTGTAACCAGGAAGGCTGTGACGTGGGTGGATTGGAACAAAGTGAGATTTTTGGCCATGTTTAGGTGTTGTTAGCAACCAGGCCATTAGTTGTGTGGCTTTAACAACTAATGGGTCCACATTCACCCTGCTCTGGGAATGAAACACCCCAATTGTAGCACTTGACTCTCTCAGGGCAGCGAAGCAGAGATGTCTAAGTCCCACTCAGGGGAGGTGATAGGGGCTAGAAATCACCATTCGCTTGCATGCAATAATAACACTCATTAAATAATTTTCCAGTCTGTGCTTTTTCTTTTGAAAAGTAAAAGTACATTTATTACACACACAATACTCAATACCACGCAGTAATTTGCAAATATACATAAGGCTGGTAGAAGTTAATTTGGTAACATTACATTTGACCCCTAAAGGGTCATGACCCTAAAATTCACAGTGCACCCTCCTTAGTGTGCATTATAACCTATTACTATATATGGAGGTGTCAGTTTACATTAAGTCAATATTGTCACGTTTCAAGACTAGAATCACATGTTATGATAATACTTCATTCCATCACTAACCTCAGTAACCATACTCCCTCTGCACTTATTATGAATAGTCAAGCATGAAAATTGTGTGCCCACATTATCAGTAATAAAGCATGACATCCCACATTATCAGTAGTAAAGCATGACATCCTCTTCTGTGGTTATTATGAGTAATCAGGTATTGCAATAAGGTACTCACATCATCATTAATAAAACATTGCAGCCTCTTAGGAACATGAATTACTGTCAGCATTAACAACCCTTTAAATAATTCAGTGGCAATAACATAATTGAATAAAGCATTGCTTAAGACCATGGAGAATAACGGTTTTAACTAAAGCCTTTCCCAACATGTTTGTTTATTTGAAAAGTTGTATATAGCGCTTCAAGACCCGGGGGTAGCAGAGTGCTTTACATGAGCATTAAGATTCCAGTCGGTACAGTAGATTCATCGGGATCAAAAAAATATACAGACGTTACACATTTAACAAAAAACACTTCTTAAATAAGCAAATAGACTAACAGTTATGGCTGTGAGTAGAACGAAAATGTCACTACAGACAATTAACACAGAAACAATAAAAAGGCAAGGGAGCTAAAGAAGGGTTGTTTACCCGAGACAAGGCTTTCGTTTATGCAGTTAAATGGGATAGGGCTGATCAAATATACATTGTCCGAAACATGCAGCACAGTTCAAATTAGGAAAGTGGGGAGAGAGAGAGATCGGGGCTGTTATGTGAGGAAGCGAAGAATAATCGAGTGAAATAGGGTGGGAGGGAGCAAAAGAGAGGAGAAGGAAGCAACGAGTTTGGGGGAGAAATTGAGGAGGAGCTAGAGGTAAGTGTTAAAAGGAGGGAGGGTAGCAATAGAGTGGAGAAAAAAGTCAAGGAGAGAGAGAGAGGGGAGAAGAGTCGGACAGAAAGAGACTGTCAGGGGGGAATGAATAACAGGGGATGAATAAAGGGTTGAATGCAGCGATTACGGACCCCAGTATTTGCAGAGAAGGTGGGATTTGAGGTCTTTTTTAAAGCTGTGGTACGAGGGGTTGCAGCGCAGGTCTCTGGGGAGGGCATTCCAGATGATCGGGACGTTTCTCGAGAAGGAGCGGGATTGTGTGGAGCTCCTATTTGATAGGGGGGGGGACGAGAAGTAGAGCATTTGAGCTTCTCGTTTGCCGGGAGCAGCCTGCTTTTTCAAGTTTGTCGGAGAGATATAGCGGGGTTTGTTGGTGGAGGGCTTTATGTGTAATGCAGGCAGTCTTGTATGCAGATCTTCCCTCAACGGGTAGCCAGTTTAGGGCCTTGAGGGCTGGGGAGATGTGGTCGAAACGTTTGCAGTCGGAGATTAGCCTGGCGGCGGAGTTAAGCACAGATCTGAGGGGGCAGGGTGTGTTTTGGGGATTCCATTGAGGATAGCATTACCATAGTCTATTTTGGAGAGGACTAGGGATTGGACAACCCATTTAAAGTCGTCAGAAGGCATGAAGGGTTTGAGTTTTTTAAGATGCCGGAGAGTGCAGAGAGCTCCTTTAGCCGCATTCTTAATGTGGTTGTTAAGAGTGAGTTTATTGTCGATATTGAATCCAAGTGATTTATCTGAGTTAGATAAGGAGAGAGAGCAGTTCAGGGCATTGAGGTTAGAGAGCCAGCCTTGGATGGGGAGCTTGTTGTTTTGGGTGAGAAGAGAATGATTTTGGTTTTATTAGGGTTAAGTTTGAGGTGATTGTAGAAGAACCAGGATTGGATCATACTCAGGGCATTTTTAAGGTGGAGAATATCGGAGTGGGATTTGATCTTGTAGTACAGTTGGGTGTCGTCCACGTAGAGATGGTAGTTAATTCCTGCTTGTTTCAGAATGAGGGTAAGGGGTTCCATAAAGAGGTTGAAGAGGGAGGGAGAGAGAATGGGGTACGCCTAGGGACACCGGCGTGGGGTTGGAGAGACAGTCCTTGATTTTGATTTGTTGTGTTCTGCGTTGGAGAAAGGAGGAGAACCATTTGAGGGCTAGACTGTTGATGCCAAAACTGGTTTTGAGTGAGTTAAGTAGTGAGGCGTGGTTAACTGTATCGAAGGCAGCGGAGAGGTCAAGGAGAATGAGAAGGCAGGACTCCCCATTGTCAAGGAACCGGTAGAGGTCGTCGACAATCTTGAGCAAGGCTGTTTCCGTGCTGCATCCTTTTCTGAAACCGGATTGCAACGGGTCAAGTAGGTGGAAATTGTGGATGTGATTGTCGAGTTGTCGGAGAGCACATTTTTCCAGGACATTAGAATGCAGTGGGAGGTTCGAAATGGGGCGAAAGTTGTTAGGGTCATTCGGGTCGGCAGATGGGTTTTTGAGGATGGGAGTGATTTGACCGAGCTGGAGAGAGTCAGGGACACAACCCGTGGCAAAGGAGGAGTTAATGATTGAAGTCCAGTAAGGGGCGATGATGTGTTTGAGGTCATTGACGAGGCTAGGGGGGGAGGGGATCTTTGGAGTGCGAGGAAGGCTTAAGTTTGGAGATTATGTTAAGGACTTCCTGTTCAGTGACAGGATGGAAATTTTGCCAGGAGGCATTATTTTTCAGCTGTAAGATGGAGGGGAAGAAATCAGGAGAGGTAGAAACAGGACTATGTGTTGGAGTGCTGGGATGATGGGGTGGGGTCGACGTGGTCGGAAGGACTGAAAAGATATCACCCGCAGGTAGAAGGGAAGGCGAGGCAGGGGCAGTGAGGAAAGATTGCTCGATTTTGGTGATTTTCTCAGAGAAGAAGTTGGCAATTTCTGCACATCTCTCTGAGGAGGCGATCAGACCGGGGGGGGAATGATGTTTGTTTTCTAACAATATTGAACAGTTCTCTGGGCCTATTTTTGTCACGATCAAGCTGTGAGCGAAAAAAACTAGCCTTTTCCTTGAAGATGTGTTTCTTGTATTTCGATCTTACTAATCTGAGGAGTGCTAGATGGGAGGGAGAGGGGTGTTGTCTCCATGTTCTTTCAGTCTGTATAAGAGAACGTCTTTCATTATTCAGATCAGAGTTGAACCAAGAGTTGGATGGGATGTTTCTTTGTTTTTTTTAGTTTGGGAGGGGCTAAGTGATCCAGCACCTCATTGACTGTCTTGTTAAAATGCCCAGTGAGCTCGTTGGCATTGTGGGAGAGAGGGGTGAGCAGGAGTTGGGCTTGGAGTTCAGATTCAAGTACGTCTGAGGGAATTTGACTAAGGTTTCTGGTCCATTTTAAGGGTTTGGAGATTTTTGTTGGGGGAGCGGGATTAATTACGATCTTAAAAAGAATGAGGTGGTTGTCCGACCAGTCAGTGAGAGTGATGCTGGTGAGGGACATAAGGTCGCTGTCAGAAATGATAGCATCAAGAGTTGCTCCTTTGATGTGGGTTGGATGTTGACATAGTTGTTTGAGATCATTAATCTCTAAGAGGTTACTGAGGCGCATGACTATGGGATCCTCTACATTGTTCCAATGGATGTTAAAATCTCCTAGGAAGAGATTTTTGGAGTTTGAAAGAGAGGATAGTGAGATGAAGTCAGACAGTTCTTCGGCAAAGAGAAGCGGTTCACCCGGCGGTTGAAGATGTTGTGCACTCGGATGGGGGGGCGTGCCCTGTATCAAGAATTCAGTACCGAGATATTCAAAGGTTTGGAGTCTTTTAGAAGGGAGAGATTAAGGACGTTTTTATATATAATGGCTAGACCGCCACCTTTCTTAACAGGCCTATCTTTCCTGAGGATAGAGAAGCCGGGTGGGATGACTAGGTCCAGAAAAGCTGTTAAATGGTCCTTGAACCAGGTTTCTGTCAGGAAGGCGATGTCAATGTCTTCCCTGAGTATAGTTTCGGATAATTCGGTCGCATGTCGGACCGCCGAGCGGCAGTTTACCAGCATGCAGGAGAGGGGATTTGGGCTATCTGACGTAGTATTGCATTGGATGGTGGTGAGTTGAACAGGGGGGAAGGGAGTGCGGATGGGATATGGTTGATACCCATGATCATGGGAATATTGGCATGTTGGGGGGAAGGTCGTGATCCGACAGATTAGGGAGGAAGGAATTACAGAGGTCCCTGAGGTCATGGGAGTATAAGTCGCTCACAGTGCGCAGAGACCTACAAGCTCGGTCACGGGAGGGTGTAGTTCTCCACTTATTGGGACGGTGCATGCCTAGGGCGCAGGCACAGGGGACCTCCTTGTAGTTAGGGAGGACCAGGGATTTGAGGGAGTTGTAGTCCTTTCTGAGCCTTGAAAGTTCAGAGGTCACAATGGAGAGATATCGCTCCATGTTGCTAAGCGTCTGTGTTAGAAGAGTAGGTGAGGGTTCAGTTGAAAGGGTGTGGGGGTATGCAGTTGGTTTCGTTTTTGTCTTGGGAGGACGTCTATTGTGTGGAGGGGGAGGGGGATCTTGAGGTGCCGTTGGAAAGACCTTCCGGCTGTTTTGCAGGATGTTAGGCGTGTATAGAGAACGGTTAGTAGTAGAGTCAATCAGGGCAGAGGAAGGTGGTGAGTGGGGATCTTCCAAATGAGAGGGGGAGCCATTCAGGGAGGGAGAGATTAGCAGCGGGAGTGGTGGGGCAGGAGGAACGAGTTGTAGGGGACGGGTGAGAGGAGTGAGGTTAGAGGAGGGGAGAAGAGTAGGTGACGGTTGGTCATGGGTGAGAGGGAGAGTAGGCATGACAGTCTGTACTGGGTTGATGTGTAGGGGTTGGAGAGGGAGATCTAGGGGGGAGGGGACCGAATGTGGTCGTCAGGTAGTTGTGTCTGGGTGGGGATTGGAGAAGTTAGAGAGAGTTGGTACGTCACGGCACTAAAGTGTTTGTCAAAGAGGGTGAGGTGGTGGTCTGAGGCTTGCATGATGATGTTGCCAGTTTTGAAGATGGGCATGTACAGTGTGTATGTGTCTTTTTTAACGAATTTAAGGCCACAGAATCTGCAGCCGTAATATTAGCCACTATGGAGCACTGCAGTCACAACTGTAGCGCTCCAGCCTGGGGAGTGCTTGGCTATAGAAGGGAATCCCAGGGCAGACCTTCTTCATGAGACCCTGCCAACTTAGGGTCAGTACTTTGGGGGAGAGGCTGCCCTCCTGTAGCTCCCTACAGTCTCCTGGCATTGTTGGTGATAGCCCTGCTGTACCGGGGCCACCACCTTGCTTTGGATTCTTGGGCAATTGCAAAAGTCCCAAAGGACTTTATAGGGGCGCTCCCACGCCTGCAGCTTGTATATGTAATGAGAGGCAGCTCCAGCTGCTTCAGATGTGCTGCAGTTTGCCTTTAATGTTTTTTGTTGCTTTTTTGCCTGGGGTGCCCAGTACCACTTGGGCACCCCAGTATGCCTCTAGCATTGGTGGCTGTGCAGGGAGCCCACTGGCTTCCCTGCCAGCTCCCCGCATGGACAGCACTTCCCTATGTTGCTGTGGGAGCCGGCAGTTTTCCTCCCCTGCCCACTCCAGCGGGTGGGCCCTTTGACTTTTGTGGCAGCTGCCTGCTCCCCCAGACATGGGTAAAGGTAGCGAGGCAGCCCCACCACCATCGGCGGCACTTCCCCGTCCTACTCCACTCTTTCAGGGGCCTGGAGTTGGGAATCATGGGCACTGTCTCTCTCTTGGTCTTGTGTGGGAGTGTGACTGTGCTATTCCATCATTTGGCACCATCATAGGCCATAAACTGGCCCAGGGGTTTTGATAACCGGGCCTTCTGAATGCTAGGGACAGGGCACCACGCATGCCCACTTCCGGATTCAAAATGTGAAATTACTCCTTGCAGTGACCCTGGGGCCCTGGGCTAGCCCAGGAGAATGTGGTCATCCTGCAGTGGAGCTCCACATGCTCTGTGACTGCACTGGGGGAAGGGGGGTCAAAGGTGAAATCCTTTGTCCTGAAATACCTTGGGCCCTGTTGTTCCTTTATTTTCTCCATGTTGGGCTTGTTTTGCTCGTGGTGGTGAACTATACCCACTTGGAGCACTTCCCGCAGGCCTCTTGGCCTGCAAGGTGGTAAAATCTGCAGGGAGCTGGTTCTACTGACTCCCTTTGCCAGCCATTCTCCTTTTTCTTCTCTGGTGCTTCTCTCCTCCTAGACGCAGAAGTCCAGTTTCTCCCCCAACTAGTCCTGAGGTGGTATAAAGAGACCAGCTTTCCTGGTCCTGGGGAGAGACCCACTGGTCCTGGGGTCAACTGTTGTCAGAGTCCTAAGACTAACTGGGCATCAGGGGGTTCCTCATTCCAGTTGACCATGGCTGCTGCCTCCAGTCCCAGTGTCCATCAGAAAACCTCAACCATGAGAGAGCTCAATTCAAAATGGTGTCACCCAGGGGTCACCGGTCCTCTGGGAGACTCGCCTCCTATACTCGCTGATACCACTGCCATGGCCTTTCCTGCCAAATCTTCAAAGAGGAGCCTCTTCCTGTATTGGCTCCAGAGGTCTGGACTTCCTGCTTTGTTCAATGGGCTTGGGCTGGCCCATCCTAGGTTCAGTGTGACAGCTAATTGATGGATGCAGATCTTTCATCCCCACCCCTTTCTTCCTCAGGTGTGGAGTGAAGCACTGTTAATTGCACCCTTTGTGTGGGGCAGCCTTGGTTCCTGCTGCTGGAGAGAAATGTAATTGGGCAAAGCAGGGTGACAAATGTCCTGAGCTTTGATCCTGAGCTGAGCCAGGGAAATAAGACAATCCTGGATGACCCATAAGCTCTACAGATATTGTATTGGAACTCTCATTTTTGGGTTTGCCATGCATGTTCCGCCCCATTTTGATACAAAGAAGCAAAGCTGCACTCTAAGACAGTCTTTCCCCTATGTGTATAATGGAGTGCCACTGCAGACAAGACAGTTAACCACTTTCCCTGTGAGTGTACACTAACAATATGAGGCCTACCCCAGGTCAATATCCAATTATGCAGAGTTCCCTCTGCGCCAGGCTACCTGTGCCCAGTTACTGGGCTACGCATGACGGGAGTCTCACATGTGCAGCCTTCAAACATGTGCACATGTGTAACCAGCCAGGTGCCCCTTAACCTTACTGCATTACAGTGGCCTTATCTTAAAAGGCAGACACTGGCGGTAAACATGTGCAGCCCATTGACTGTGTGTTTTCCGTGGGTGAGTCACCAGTTGTGAGGCTCACCCACAGTAAAAAGTTCAAGAACCATGTGATCAAAAGCCAAAATATTCTGGTGGGTTTGATGGACAGAACCCATTGCCTTACAGATGATAAATGCAAGATTTGACCAGAGGAAAAACATTGTTTTTCAAGGAAAGATTGTCAAATTGGATCCCAGGTTGGGGAATTTGTTGAGTGTCGATGGAGGTGCCCCTAAGGTATTGGACTGAAATAAATGCATGGTAGATAAATGGAGAGAGTCAAGCTGCAGGATCTCTGTCATGTCACTGTGGGGTACAAATATATTAGGATTCATCCTGCCCTGCAGTACCATAAGAAAGGTGGGGATGATGCCTGGAGAAGCGAGGGATCCACAGTGAGTCTTAACCCTAAACAGCCTTGTGTGAAACACCAGGTAGGTGTTGTCAGCTTGTATTTGGGGTATGAAGCTGAAGTGTTTTATGAATTCTGCTCATGGATGTAGCCTTGAACTATCAGCAAGTTTAGTGATTCAGTGTACAGAACAATCGACCAGAGCGTAGGTCGGCGAGACAAGGGACCCATCGTCTCCCGCTAGGCAAATCTGTGAGATAAAACTTGCGGCCAGCTGGCGCACAGCATGACATTCCACCATACTCGATTAAGTGACCTCATAGTGGATCATATTTAAGACAACTGGCAGATTCAGAAGGGTGGGCATTGCCCTAAGTTCTTCCAAGTAATATTGTGTCCAGTGTCAAGAAGTGCAGATCTCATTCCAACCATGAGCCTGAAGCGTGAAGGAACATTGTCCAAAGGCATTCTTCCTTCATCCGGGCCATTAGCGTTTTGTGTTTAGATAGGACATTACAATCGGGTGCTTGAATCACTGATACAATAAACCTACTTAAATGTATTGATATGTATTTTTTATTGTTGCGCTGTTAATTAAATCCATTATAATATATACCCAACAAAACCATTACAATATATGTCCCAATGAAAAACAAAACTATTAAGAAAATTAACTAATAAAAAGAGAAAAACACTTTTTAGCAACTATCTCCCTACTCAACTCAAACACTATTAGTCACAGAATGGGCAACTAAATAACTTGGCCAGCTTATTTGTAACTTGTCTGGTAATTTTTGAAGCGCTCCTTCCAGCCTTGACAACATAAGCTATAATAATTGTTAGTTACCACTACAATTAGGCTCATCACTGCCTCTCTGGTAATGCATTGTCAAACATTTACTGCCAAACATAGACTAAATCCTTACGACTATTCACCCTCCCAAAACAATATCTAGAAATGTTAATGCGGGCTCGGTAGAGTTCTGAAAGCTGTTTTTTAAAAAGTCAATTTCATTTCATCATTGGGGAGAGGAGTTGACCTAATGGCTAGGGCGGTGGACCTCAAATCGATGGGAACTGGGTTTGAGTCTCCACAATGACGCTGAACATCCTGTGATTCTGGGCAAATCACTTAATCTCCCCGTGCCGACAAAAATGAATGTGTCCTCATGTAACGCAACTGGTGCTATGTAAAGCGCTCTAATACCCGATTCGAGTCAAGTTTGCGCTATATAAAACTCTGTAAAAAAAAAAAATCTGATAATGTATCGTTGAGTGCATCGATATATTTAATAAATATGGCTTCTATACTATTCCAGTAATTAGCATTGTCTCTTAGTATATCATAAACCCCATCTTAATAAGCAATGGCTTCAGTAAAAATGCACTTTCTCTAATTAAGGATGGGCAACAGCATAAAACGTGAGCTATTGTTTATTTTTTATATTCGCATAGTCTCCATCGAGTCCTCGAAGCCTGAGACTTTCAGACTTGCCTAAATTCCCCCTTCGAAAACGGACCAAAGCACCTTCTTAAATATTTGATTTTCAATTTAATTTGCAGAGAAGCCAGCAAATACGATTTTACTATTCCCATGCTGTACGAGTTTAATGTTTGTTTACTATAGGTCTGGTCTTTAGTCTGCTTGTCAGCCTCATGTTATACTAAAATATGTATAGATAAAAAGCACATACATATTTGCCGACAGACAGGGACTTGGGCTCTGCCTTTCATCCACTGGTCGTTTCAACAGTCATTCAAATGTTGCTTCCACTCACCACAGCACTGGCAGTCGATCAGCCCACTTCAGCCATTGGCTCCCTAGCACAGTGATGTACTTTTTCCTCATCAGATGTACATGTCCACCTAGAAAGAAGTGCACTTCAATACCATAGCTGGTATGCCTATAGTTTACAATTCCAGTGCTTTTTATTTCCATTCTTTATCCTTTTTTTATTTTTAGTCATCCTTATGTGTTTAAATTATGTCTTCAGGTCATAGTAATTCACAGCCAAGATTACCTTTTTGCACCTATAAAAAGCATATTTCCTTGTAATGTACATTAAAACTAAAAAGGGTTTCTAGACTTGTTCCAAGTACATCTGCTATGAATCACCTACACTGTTATACTGTAGCTGATGATTATATGTATATTTTTTAATTTAGAACGTCTATTGAAACCACATTTCCACATTTATTCGAGAGCATATATATTTTTTGTGACATATCTTTGCAATAAAAAATTAAAAAATATATAAACATCACGCAGGTTTTCCAAGGCCACTGTAGGAGAGTAGGGTCTGCTATCCTATGGTCACCCCAAATTTTTGCTTTTGCTTCACTGGTTTTATGACTTAATGTGGCTGTGGGCCTGCTAATCAGACCCACAGCCCTGCTGCTCTCTCCCTAAACTAATGCCAATGCACACTAGGTGCATTACCAATTGGAACTTGTTCACCTTATTGGACCCTGTAACAGTGTACCCCAGGTACCCAGGGCATAGGTGTATTCAAGGCCTACCAGGGGCTGCAGCATGTATTATGCCACCCCTGGCATGGCCTCACTATTTGACACAACTGGCTGATCACTCAGCTGGGGTAAGTTGGTGTAATCACCTCTTACTTAGATATAGTATCTCTATATCTAAACATATATGGACACATGGTAACCTATCAGCCACTCCTATAGCAGGCCTTAACAATCCTGGAGGCAGAGTGCTTGGTTTCATGTGAGATGGTGCTCTGGCATGAGCTGAGCCTGTCTGCAGCTTTCGGAACAACGTCCTTTAGCTGTTTCATGATGTTGCCATACCATATACTCTTTAGTGCATTATGTACCTCGCGGTCAAATGCTAACTTTGGTTTGGCTTTATCAAAACATGTCGAGTAAGGTGTCATACGATATGGAATACTACCCCCTCGCCAGTTCTGGCGACGGGGGTAGCATTCCACCCTTCTAGAGGGACACGACATGTACCTAACCTGAAACCCGGGTAAAGTTAAACAGAGCCTCAGCATCAAAAAATGGATGCTGCCACCACAGACACAAGTCTGCCCTCCTGCTGCTGGGAGTCCTTCCAGCTTGGGAGGTTTGGACAAAGGGTTTCCTGCCAGGGGAGGTGCTAGCACCACCCCAGACAGGATTTTGTGTAGTGGGTTAGGGAGAGCTGAATAGATGGAGACATGCCTGGGGCACACAAGGTGTCCCTGTGCATATGCCAGTTCAAACCGGAGCTGGGGCTCTCCTGCCCCAGTCCTGGCGCAAAACTGGACAAAGGAAAGGGGGTGTAACCACCCCCCTTCCTGGTCCCACCCAGAGGAGGGACCTTGCAGGTAATCCGGCCCCTAGATTTGGAATAAGAGTAGGAGCTGTGTCCCAAGACTTCAGATCATCCTGAAACTCGACTTAAACAAGAAGAACTACTGGACTTCGACGTTCTGCTGCACAGAAGACTGAAGAGAATCTCCCTTGTGGCCAAGAAGTGACCACCCTGTGAATACAGGCACCATCCAGCAACTCGACGACTGCTTTGCCGCCGCCTCCCGCCGGAGACCGAGCCCAGAGCCCGACAAGACCCAGACTCCCAGACATCTCTGAGCCAGATCCACAGTCCCTTGCAAAGAAGAGACCCGTGGAGGCACCGAGAGACGTGGGACCGGCCATCTTAAAACGTCCACGAGAAGCTGACTGCGCAGCACCTGAGGCATCCTCAACGCTGTGCTTTGGGCCCTGAGAAGCCCCAACACCGAGCAGCATTTGCACCAAAGATCAGCCCTCCAGCATCCACGAGATCTGCGTGGGGCCCTTTTGCTTTTTGTCACTCGACGCGTCATCCCGGTTACTGGCCCGTTGGCTAGTGGCCATCTTGGCGACGAAATCTACAAACAACACTGCTGGTCTGGTTGCTCCAGACTGGCCCTTGCTCCTGTAAAAAGGAGCAGCCCCTCTGACCTTGCTGGTTAGAGCACCAAGCTTTTATCGACTCCTGCGTGGCTTGCATTAGCCAAGGCCTGTTTGCTCCAATCGAGAAGCCAACACCGCCATCAGCTAGAGCCTTTGTGGGACAGCTCGTGAGTGACTCCTGGTTGTCGTCGATCCCTTCACTTCCACGTGGCTGCGGAGACAAGCTTCCCTTCTTCACCTGTTGGCACCCGACATCGCCTGGTTCCTTCCTGGTTCCACGCCGGTTACTGGCTAGTGACTGTGAACACTGTCCCCTCTGCTTACAGGTCGTCTACTCTTCAGATCCACCCTTGGATCCACCCGAACTCTTCCTGCCTGGCCGCCTGCAGCATCTTCACCTTCAGGCTCCATAGACCTGCACGACGAAACCAGACGCACTTTGACACCTATGCACCCACTTCCTGTTGGTGAGGTAACGCTGGCACTCCGGTGCTCCTGTGTAGAGAAACATCTCTAGTGTCTAGGTTCCAAGTTGCTAGGTTCTAGTCCATCCGGAAGGTTCCTTTTTCTTTAACTTTGTGACTTTTACACACCCATTGAAATCAATAGGTGCACGCGTGTAACTTTTCACACTGCACATGCATCCTGTGGGCCTCCTGGTCGCTAACTACAGTTAGCTCCTTGTCGTCCCAGCAATTCCCGAGGCCCTAGGCCTTCCTTCCTTTCTATTGGTGGTTCTCATACCACTATTTTAGTATATGGTTTAGCTGGCCACCTGGCCCATCCATAATTGTGCAACTTTTGTATATTTAAACACTGCCTTGTTTTAACGAATGTGCTTCTGTGCTCATAAAGAGTATAGGGGATACTTTGAAGTAAATAAATACATATATATTTTGAATATATATCTGTGTGGTGTCCTTTCATTTGGTATTCAAGGGGGTTACATATGGTAAAACAGCTGGCTTCCCATGCCCTCAAGAGTTTAGCCTGCAGACTGCACTGTCCACGCTACCACCAGGATAGCTGGTCTATCAAGGTTGACTTCAACCACCACCATAAGGGTTGTTTGGCATGGTACAAGGTGATCACTAGAATTAGTGAGCAGCATATGCCAGGCCAACTTCTCACATTGGTGAGCAGCGGTTGGGATTTGAGCTTGCTGTGTTTTACCAATTGTAATCTTTGAAAATATCATTTGAAAGATCATACAGGTACCTTTAGGTACATATAAAAACAAGACTAGTATACATAAGTTCTACTGAACTTAGTTGTTGTAGAGCAAAGGGAGTAGCACACCCTGACTACAACTAACTAGAAAAGGTACAGTAGGAAAACACCAGTGTAGGTAGATTGCAACACATCCACCTCACTAAGAGAATGGCTGGAGCAGCAGGAGCCACGGGGCTCCCAGTTGTTGAAAGTGACCCTCAAAAGGCACCATCCAAATATTCTATGTTAAACTATCAGGAGCTAAGACAGCTGTGTAACACCAGAGGTCTTAAGCAGGGTCAAAACCCTACTATAGCCCAACTCCTAGAGCTATTAGATCACTCTGATACTCTAAGTCCCCCTGACTCAGTCCCTACAGGGTCTGGAAATGGAGGTCACCCATCTGAAGATGATAATACTAATGCCCCTATCACCCCAGAGGGGGATGATGCAGATAAAGAGGAGGTAGATTCAGATGGTAGACATAGCCAGGTGCCAGTCAGGAGACTTAGCCAGGCTAACTTAAGCTTACATGAGACTGGAAATGGGATACCTCCCTACAGACCCCCAAGCAGGCTTAACCAGAGACAGAGGGATGGAAGATCCAGTTCGAATGGGTCTGACCATTCCACTGGATCTAAAGGGCCACATGCCCCTGCTCAGAGGAGGATGACTTCCCCTCAGAGAAGGGAGCATGAAGCCAAGATGAGAGAGGCTGAACTTAGGATTCAAAGGCAAGAACTAGAAGTTGCCTTAACTAAGGAGAAACTTGCTAGAGCAAGACAGTCTAGAGAGAGTGGATTAGATTCCACTGGTGGCAGCAATATCCCTAAGGATAAAGACAGGTCCTATGATCATAGAAACCTGAGTAAGATTGTGCCCCCCTACAAAACTGGGGATGACATCCACAAATGGATAACTGCCCTTGAGAGGGCCTGCAGAGTACAGCAGGTCCCCCAGGAGCAGTGGGCAGCAATCTTGTGGCTCTCCTTTAAAGGTAGAGGCAGAGACAAGCTCCTCGCAGTTAGTGATGAGGATGATAGAAATTACCTGGTCCTGAAGAGTGTTCTGATTGATGGGTTAGGCTTAACCACTGAACAGTACAGGTTAATGTTCAGAGACACCCAGAAGACACAGACTCAGGACTGGTCTGAATTTGTTGAGTGTGCCACTAAGGCTCTGGAGGGCTGGTTGATGGGAAGTAAGGTTGCAGATTACACAGGATTGTATAATCTAATTATGAGAGAGCAAATCTTAAATAATTGTCAGAACCAGCAGTTGCATCAACACCTGATTGACTCAGATCTGACCTCTCCCCAAGAATTGGGAAAGAAGGCAGACAAATAGGTTTGAACCAGGGTTAAGCAAAAGAACCAGAACCAGAACCAGGGCGGTGACCAGAAGAAGGCAGACCAAAAGGGTGGGGAACAGAAACCCAAAGACCAGAAGTCTTCACCAGGCCCCCAACAGAATAATGAGGATGGGTCCCAAACTTCCAAGAAGAAGAAGAAAGAAGGTCAGAAAAAGCCATGGTGTAATGTCTGTGAAACTATAAACATTATATAGTGAGATGCACACCGATGTACTCAGAACTTTAGAAACATGTCCTCCTTCAAACTGACTTTGGCGTGCAAACATGATTCGCGCTCCGTCCAGTCGCGCATAACAACTTAAACAAAACCCTTTGACACCTCGTTCGGTGCCAATTCAAGATGCACAGCCGTTCAAGAATGAATCCAATCAATCAAAACTTGTTACTTCTTGACTTGTATATTTATCCATAATTTACTCCATATCTTGTTTTACTTCTTAATTATTCAATCCATTTTACTCATTCCAAAAAAACGTAGGAAGCATTCTGGTTTCCACGTGCCACTTTTTTATTAAAAATAACCCAATGCATTTCGGGATAAAATACCTTCGTCAGGGGTATCTGGAATAAAAAAATTAATATTGAAAAACGATGACATCATTATGCCCTCTTAATACAATAGCTTAGAGTTTGTCAATGTATCTGTTTCTGTTTATAATGCAACAACTCATGCCTAGATATTCAACTGAATTCCGTCATAGCAATGTAGAATCTTTATGCTTAACAAAACAATCACCGCCTCGAGCTTGGTCCTTGAGCCTTAAAACCTACTTTGCGTGATTATTAATTCTAACATATACTTACAACCTGAGCTACATAAGGCTAGGCGCATAAACAACGCTTACCGTGGCACATGCATCATCACGTTTTTTAAAAATAAACCGAGTTCGCTCTGAAGCCCATTCCTGAGCACATTTCCACACCGCGCTGCAGCCCCGGTTTGCTTCTAGATTAAACTAAATCGGCTCCTAGAAACTGATGCATTATATGACTCACGCCCCTGATTCTCTCCAGGTGGATAACCACGTGGACACTGATTGACAAGCCCACCCCACACTGAGCACCGCCTTCAAGTAAACCCTTTTGTTCCGGTATTGCATGAAACTCCAATTCCCAGAACCTAACAACTCGGGTCTTGTCTCTCTCTTCCAGCCCGAATATTAAACTAGCATAATCATCAATGAATGATACATGTTGCTGACTGGTATTATTTATAACATATCATGAGTATACAAATATACATTGGTTGCAGTTAATAAACATATGATTAATGTCAAATGCTGATCTATTTATTAATGTCAATGCATATCCATTGTGGTCGAAAAAAACCGACTCCTACGTTCAAAATCTTGTTGTTCAGTTCCAATGACGCTTCCTTTATTCTCTGTGTCCTCATACCAATTTCTTCAGGGGTGCAATCTCACAGGCGGACAGTATCTAGTGAAACTATAAACATTATATAGTGAGATGCACACCGATGTACTCTAGAAACGTGTCCTCCTTCAAACTGACTTTGGCGTGCAAACATGATTCGCGCTCCGTCCAGTCGCGCATAACAACTTAAACAAAACCCTTTGACACCTCGTTCGGTGCCAATTCAAGATGCACAGCCGTTCAAGAATGAATCCAATCAATCAAAACTTGTTACTTCTTGACTTGTATATTTATCCATAATTTACTCCATATCTTGTTTTACTTCTTAATTATTCAATCCATTTTACTCATTCCAAAAAACGTAGGAAGCATTCTGGTTTCCACGTGCCACTTTTTTATTAAAAATAACCCAATGCGGGGGCGTGGCTTGCGTGCCGCGACGATATGGCGGTTTGCGCAGGGGCTCCGTGCTGAGCGGGAGCCGACTGAGGAATAGCTGCTGTTTTGGGCTGCCCCGGTCATCGCGGATATCGGCCGTATGGATATGAGCATGTCACGGGTGCTTTGGAGGAGGTTTCCTGCTTCCTGAGGCTGCCGGCATTCGTACTCTGGATCCTGTCTGACGGCGCTCGGTGTTTTCGCGAGCGGCCGCCATTTTGTCTCCTCAGAATCGGTGAGACTTTTCTCCTCAGCGCGAAGTCGACAATGCCACAGAAGTCCCAGGAATGAAGATAGACAAGAACTGGTGACGTTTCTTTTATTTCCTCAACTTATATTGCTTTTTATTTTTTTGCCTGCTGCCTTGCTGCCTATTTTGGTAACACTTTTTGGTTTTTCTGCTGATATTTTGCTCGTCAGAAGCATCGTCAAGGCCATTTTGTGGGGCCTCTTTGCTTAATGTTTACCTGCCTTTGGGATATTTCTGACTGTTGAAAGGAGCCCTTTTGATACCTGCAAGGTGTGATATTTTCGTGAGGTGGCTCCTCTCCCTGTCCCTGGAATCTGTCTTTATTGTTTTTCTGTTCTCTTGCTAAGAGCGCGCTATCCATTTTTGTTCGCTCCCTTATGATATATTGAGGTTTCCTACTTCACCTGGCATTCTCTTCTCGTAATCTGTCTGGAGTGGTGTACTGTACTCCTGCTGAGGTGGTGTGCTCTATGGCTGCGAATATGGGCCCGTCTTCAAATGCTAAAGACGCAAAGGAATCTAAAGCGTCTCTTAAAAGGGCCAAACAGTTATCTCCTACACCTGAATCTCCGCAAAAGGACCCCAGTCCCACTCTTGAGACTATCCTGACGCGCCTTAATGAGTTCTATGAAATTGCGCAGTCTACCAAGACTAACACAGATTTATTGCAAGTGGAAGTGTTAGCTATCAGGAATGACTTCAAGGCCCTGTCTCTTCGTGTTTCGGACACGGAAGCACGCATTAGTGGCGCAGAGGATTCCATGCAAAAGCAGTCCAGATTTCTTTCACAACTTGAGCGATCAATGGTAGCTTTGCGGAAGGACCTCACTGAGCAAGAAGATCGTAACCGCAGGTCTAACCTGCGCATTTTTGGTCTTCCTGAGGATGTTGAGAAAGATGCGCCTTCTATGATTGATTTCCTCTATCAATGGATTCCTTCCACACTGCAAATTTCCTTCCAAAGAGATTTTGAGCTGGAACGTGCACATCGTGTTCCCACTTTTTGTTCTAAGTCTGCTACGCAACCTAGGGCGATAATTTTTAGGCCACTGCGCCATCAGCATACAGAACAAATTCTGGCTCATATGCGGAAGGTTAGAGTTGTTTCGTGGAATGGTCATCGCATTTCAATCTCTCAAGATTTTGCCAGAGACACGGTCATAAGGAGGAAGGGTTTTCTTAATCTTCGGAAGCGTCTATCTGAGATGAATATCCCCTTCGCTTTTGCTGGCCCCTCAAAATTCCGCATTACTTTTAAAGGTCGCTCTAGAATCTTCGATGAACCTGCTGACTTGGTCTCGTTTTTGGATAATCAGATGGAGCTACAGATGGAACTTCAAATGGAGGCCTCGCTTGATCCTGGTTCTTCTGGCACCTGATGCGGTTATTTACACTGCAATGAGTTTTCTTTTTTGCCAGATCTATTGAGATTAGTCTCTTTTAGTTCTGCACGGTGGTCTTAGTGTCCATTGTTTTTGTTGTGCTTTTGTCGTCTGTTGGTGTTCCCTCCTTGTCGGTATGGTGTAACGGTCTTTTATTGTTGATAGTTCTATTGTATGAATCTTCCAAGATTTTGTGGTAATGTTTCGTGTTGGTTTGACGTCACACTTGCGCGCTTGTCATCCTTTTTATCCTTTTCCGTCCAAAATTGTCTTTCCGCATATTAGGTCCTGGTCCGTTTCTTATCCTATTGTATGACTTCATATTTTCTTTTATTGTGGTTATGTGTATGACTTTCATCGTCTTTGGTTGTCTCATATCTGTGGAATACGCTAGTGTTTATAAATGTATTGGTGTATAGATTGATTACATATTTGATTCATTGATGAGTATTTGTTGCTTATTAATTGCTATAGTTAGAGTTAGTGTTTAGTTCTATGTCACTGTTATAGCATTGATTGGTTTGTTTCGTCATTATTATTAAGTGTCTTTTTCGACTAGGTCGGAATTCTATAGCTGTATTGTAATTGATAGGTTTATGTTTCTTTACTTCCATGTTCATATATTTAAGATATTCTCACCTCTCTCAGTTAAATTGAGTGCAACGAGAGTTATGTATTTTTGGACAGTTATCTATTAGCTTATCTATAGATTTTACATTTTTATGTATAGTCTCATTTATCTTATGTATCTGTCATAAGACTTCATGGTTTGATATATTGATCTATTACTATATGCCACTCTCCTCTTTATTTCATTTACTTTCTTCACAATGTATTATATAGTATCCTTTGGAATTTATTTCTTCTCTTTATTCTTTCTCTTACTCTTCATGTGTCTGCTTTGGTTTGGCTCGATATAATAGGGACGATAGCTTTTAGCTTTCTTTTCATCAGCTATTATTGTTTACATTTGTTTTCTCTCTTTTTCCGCTTTTTACACTTTTTTATGATTCTGTTTAGGTGTTACCTTTTTATCAATTTGGTTAACTTGTCGCCTGTATGGACTTATATGTTGTACTGTTTCTAGAACGATAATTGATTCTTGTTCATATTCTTTAGATAGTTCTTCTTTTTAAAATAACGCATAATCTGTTATGTTCTGTTTTGGGGCTATTTATGCTGATGGTTTCTATTCCTCATGTTGGGTTCTTTGCTCATTTCCCATGTCCCCCCCTTGTATGAATTCGGTCTTTTTCAGACCTTCCTTGTTGGCCCTTCTCTCTCTTTTTCTGTCTATCTTCTTGCTTTCTTTTTTATCTCTTTTTTCCTTTTCTCTTCGGATTTCCTCCTGGGATTCTCCCGGTTTCGTGTTGATGTCTAGTGTCTGGAGGCGAGGTCTCTTGGATGTTGTAGTTCATATATCATTTATGCAATATCTTTTTCTCCTGTTAATAGGTCGATGTCTGGATTGAATGTACTCTCCCTTAATGTCAAAGGGCTAAGTCACCCAGTTAAAAGGTCGAAGATTTTAGACTATTGCAAATCTCTTTCTTCGGATCTCGTCCTTTTTCAGGAGACAAAGGTCTCTGTTAGGGAAGCGTTATTTCTGAAGAAGGAGTGGGTTTCTGATGTTGCTTGCTCAGATGCTTGTGGTAAAAGAAATGGGGTAATTACTTTAGTCTCTAAACACTCTGGTTTGTCTATCGTTTCCTCTGAACAGGATACAGAGGGACGCTGGTTACTATCTAAGTTGTCCGATGGTAATGCTGTTCTCTTTGTCATGAATATCTATGCCCCTAACAAGGAGGATCCGTCTTTTTGGAAAACGATCACCAAAAAACTAAATGACACACCTCATTCTGGCAATCTTGTTGTAGGTGGTGATTTTAATTTACCAATGGATCCTATTTTGGATAGGAATTCTGCCTTTAACTTTCGTCCCCCTCAAGCACATAAACAAATGATTAATATGTGTTCTCTGACCCATCTTCAGGATGTTTGGCGTCTTCACAATCCCACTGGCAGTGACTTCTCCTTTTTTTCTTCCCCTCATTCGTCCTTCTCACGTATTGACTATCTTCTGGTTCACTCCTCTCTTGTTCAAGCTTCCGCATCTCCGCTTATTCACCCCATTTTAGTTTCAGATCATGCCGCGGTAACTTTCACACTAATGTCTTTTGCTCCTAGGGCAAGGTCTCGATCTTGGAGGCTAAACACGGAAATTTTACATGATGTTTCCCAGGTTCGAGAGTTTTCTAATGATATTGAGACGTTTTTCCTTGAGAATGTTGGTTCAGTAAGCTCCCCTGTTGTTCTCTGGGACTCTTATAAATGCACTTTTCGTGGTCAGGTCATTAAGTGTATGTCCAGGAGAAACGCTGCCATTAAAAAAGAACTCACGGATTTAGCAGAAGAGATTAAACGTCAGGAATCTCTTTTTCGACATTCTAAGGATAAGTCATGCTTACAATCTATTAAGAATTTAAAATATGCGTATAATACTATTGTCACTAAGAGAGCGCATATTGGTTTTCAGGCTCAGAAATCTAAGAGGCTGCTGTTAAAAAATCGTGCGGGCAAGACTCTTGCAGCTACATTAAAGTTCCAGGAATCTGCTAATAAATCTTCCCAAATCTCCTCTATTACTGACCATCTTGGTAAGAGGAAATTTCAGACTGAAGAGATTCTTGAGGTCTTTCGTGATTTCTATAATAATTTATATACCCCCTCTACTCAGGCGTCTTTTGAACAGTGCCAGGAGTTTTTAAAGACAGTGCCGTTGAAAGCTATACCGGAGGATGCTAATAATTTATTAAATGCCCCGATTACCTCTGATGAAATTATTTCCGCGATTAAAGCCACTCGTTCCGGTAAGGCTCCGGGTCCTGATGGGTACCCTATTTTGTTTTATAAGACCTTCCTATCTGTGATTGTTCCGAAACTTCAATCGGTCTTTGATACTTTTATCAAGGATGGCTCTGTGTCTGGCTCTGCTGCCGATGCTACTATTGTAGTAATCCCCAAAGAAGGAAAAGATCATTCAGACCCCAAGAATTTTCGTCCTATTTCCCTGCTTAACATGGAAGCTAAGATTTTTGCTAAAATCCTAGCTAAACGATTAGAATCCTTTATCCCTCAATTGGTTCATCCTTCCCAAACAGGTTTTGTAAAGGGTCGTCTTGCACGTGATAATATCCGTACTTTCTGTCATATTCTAGGTGCCGCTAAGCGATCCAATCTTCCGGTGGCGGCCTTGGCCCTTGATGCTGAAAAGGCCTTTGATAAGGTTTCCTGGCCTTTTTTACGAGCTGTTTTATGTGCACATAACCTTGGTGATTCTTTTATCCGTATGGTTATGTCTCTTTACTCCCGACCTAGGGCTAACTTAAGAGTGAATGGGGCTACCTCGTCCTTTTTTAACCTTTGCCAGGGTACTAGACAAGGGTGTCCTTTGTCTCCTCTTTTATTTTTGTTGTCCATTGATCCTCTTCTCAGACTGATTGACGTACATCCAGACATTATGGGTTTTTCTTTTGGTTCCCATCAGCTAAAAGTAGCTGCCTATGCTGATGACGTTCTCATTTTCTCTGATGATATTGCACGTGCTATCCCATCTATTTCTGAGATCATTTCCATTTTCTCAAAGGTTTCAGGTTATACACTGAACAGAGATAAAACAGAAATGTTCCCCTTAAATGCTTACTGCTTCTCCTCTCATATGGGTTCGGCGGGCTTTAAGTGGCAATCTAAGCAACTAAAATATCTGGGTATTTATTTTTGTTCCACCCTTTATGCCACGGTTACTTATAATGAATCTCAAACTATTCTTAAAGTGCGACATCTTTTAGAAAATTGGTCTCCGAAGCATATCTCCTGGTGGGGTCGACTCCAAACTCTTAAAATGATGATAACACCTATTATTAATTTTGTCTCTTCTATGCTTCCAGTAAAGCTCTCTGATGCCTTCTTTCATGATCTTGATTTAATTACCTCCAAATTCTTATGGAATAATAAAAGGGCTAGAATTGCATATACATTTTTGAGGAAACCCTACGAGTTGGGGGGATGTAATCTTCCTGATTGGGGAAAATATCAATCTGCTTTTTTAGCCTCTCAGGGTGCGCTCTGGTTTTCCTCTTCCTTTATGCATGTTCCAGCTTGGTTGCTAATAGAACAGGAATTGGCCTCTCCTCTTCCAACTGCCTCTTTTTTAACCACGAATACCCTTTTCATTCCATTTTCTAGATCTATTATTTTGGATACTGTTGCTGCGATTCGCAAAGTTGATATGAGAGTGGCGATTCCGTTGCATAAAACTCGATGGTCATCCATTTGGCGCAATTCCAAAATTAAAATTAATATTGATCCAGACTTGATGTCTTATTGGTCGGGGAAAGGTATCTCGCTTGTTAAAGATTTGTATGATTCCAATAATGACCCTCTTCCTTTCTCTACCCTGGCCCAGCAATTTTCTTTATCTAATTTAGATTTTTATACTTTTCTTAAGATAAAGGTAGCACTTGCTAGAATACAGCTTCAGCCTTCTTCCCCCATGATTATGCTTTTTCACCTATGGATTAAGTCTGGTCATGTAGCATCTAGGATTTATAAATTTTTGTCGTCCTCGACACTTCCTACTCAAACTGTTGCACAGCAAAAATGGCTACGTCATTTCGAGCATATGGTCACCGATCATATTTCTTCAGACACTTGGCAAGATATTGGTAGGCTCTCTCTTCGTAATAAAATTGCCCCCTCATTAATGCAATCTAAGTTTTTCTCTATTAATCTTCTTCACTGGACTCCCACTCGTTTACACGCGTTAAATCTCAAGGACGATAATCGATGTTGGAGTTGTGGTCTTGCACCAGGTGAATTCCAGCATATGTTCTTTGACTGCTCTCTTCTCCAACCCTTTTGGGGTTTAGTTCACAAACACCTCATGCTTATCTTTGATATTAAGTTTCAACTCTCTTTTCCACTAATTCTTCTAGGTCCGTTGGCGGCCTCGGTCCCGTTGCCCTTAGATGCCATGGAATTACAACTATTGGATCTTTTACTAACTATTGCTGTCAAAGTAATTCTCATGGAGTGGAAATCTTTTTCTTCAGTCTCTTATCATACTTGGTGGGCATGGGTTTCTTTTCTGCGTAGTGCTCATACGTCAGTTGATCATGCTCACCTTTCTCCGTCTGTATCTAATGATGTGTGGCGGACTCTAGATACGTACATGCAAAGGGCCTCAGAGGGATTGGTGGCTCAATACCCTTTTGATGTGCCTGGTTAATGCTGTCGTTGTTGTTGGGTGAATCCTTTGGAAATCCTCTTCTCTTCTTTCATCCTGTCTTGTCTTTCTTCTTCTTTTCTTCTATCTTTTTTCTGTCTTTGCTCTCTTTCCTTTCTTTCCCTTCATCCCCAAGTTAAAATATGATGATGATACTTTTGATAAGCACGTCTCCTGATTATCCATTGTTTCTTCCTTATTTAATGCATTCCTCTGATATTTCCAGATTAATGAACTTTGTAATGAATTATTAGTGTTAACTCTCATCTTATCAGGTTGGATGTCTTTCAGCTGATATCATTTGTATCATTCTTGATTGTATACTATGCTTGTTCTTACTCCCTTAAAATAATAAATTCTTTTGAAATCAAAAAAATAACCCAATGCATTTCGGGATAAAATCCCTTCGTCAGGGGTATCTGGAATAAAAAAATTAATATTGAAAAACGATGACATCATTATGCCCTCTTAATACAATAGCTTAGAGTTTGTCAATGTATCTGTTTCTGTTTATAATGCAACAACTCATGCCTAGATATTCAACTGAATTCCGTCATAGCAATGTATAATCTTTATGCTTAACAAAACAATCACCGCCTCGAGCTTGGTCCTTGAGCCTTAAAACCTACTTTGCGTGATTATTGCAAAGTACTTTGTGTGATTATTAATTCTAACATATACTTACAACCTGAGCTACATAAGGCTAGTCGCATAAACAACGCTTACCGTGGCACATGCATCATCACGTTTTTTTTAAAATAAACCGAGTTCGCTCTGAAGCCCATTCCTGAGCACATTTCCACACCGCGCTGCAGCCCCGGTTTGCTTCTAGATTAAACTAAATCGGCTCCTAGAAACTGATGCATTATATGACTCACGCCCCTGATTCTCTCCCGGTGGATAACCACGTGGACACTGATTGACAAGCCCACCCCACACTGAGCGCCGCCTTCAAGTAAACCCTTTTGTTCCGGTATTGCATGAAACTCCAATTCCCAGAACCTAACAACTCTCTTCTTGTCAATCAGTGTCCACGTGGTTATCCACCTGGAGAGAATCAGGGGCGTGAGTCATATAATGGCCTCACATGAATGAAGATACCAAGGAGTTTTGTCGCTCCTGTGTAACCTGCCAAGCCAGTGGCAAACCAGGTGGCACAACAAAGGCCCCCCTAATACCACTACCTGTGGTGGGGGTTCCCTTTGAGAGAGTGGGGATTGATATTGTGGGTCCCATGGACCCCCCCCCACTGCATCTGGGCACAGATTTATACTGGTGGTAGTGGATCATGCCACCAGGTATCCAGATGCAATTCCCCTTAGGACCACAACAGCTCCTGTTCTGGCCAGGGCCTTACTGGGAGTTTTCTCCTGAGTGGGGTTTCCTAAGGAGGTAGTATCTGACAGGGGTGCCAACTTCATGTCAGGATACTTGACAGCTATGTGGAAGGAATGTGGTGTTAACTACAAGTTCACCACTCCTTATCACCCACAATGCAATGGGCTTGTTGAGAGATTCAACAAGACCCTAAAGGGTATGATCAAAGGATTACCTGAAAAGCTCAGGCGAAGATGGGACATCCTCCTACCCTGCCTTCTGTTTGCTTACAGAGAGGTCCCACAAAAAGGAGTTGGCTACAGCCCCTTTGAATTGTTATTTGGGCACCCTGTAAGAGGACCCCTATGTCTGGTGAGGGAAGGATGGGAGTTACCTCTCAAAAAGCCTAAGCAAAACATAGTGGACTATGTACTTGGTCTCTGCTCCCGGATGGCTGAGTACATGGAGAAGGCATCCAAAAACCTGGAGGCAAGCCAAGAATTACAGAAAGCTTGGCATGACCAAAAGGCTGTTTTGACTAGGTACCAGCCAGGACAGAAGGTATGGGTGTTGGAGCCAGTGGCCCCAGCAGCAGTCCAAGACAAATGGTCTGGACCCCATACAATTGTTGAAAAGAAGGGAGAGGTTACCTACTTGGTGGACCTAGGCACTCCCAGGAGCCCCCACAGGGTGCTCCATGTCAACAGACTCAAGGCAGATGTCGACAGGGCAGACATGGGCTTGCACATGGCTACAGATGAGGGGCAGGAGGAAGAGAGTGACCCTCTCCCAGACCTGTTGTCTCAGAACCCTGAAGATGGCTCAGTTGATGGTGTGGCCTTAGGTGGCAGCCTCACTGAACATCAGCAAAATGACTGCAGACAAGTTTTACAGTCATATAGACATATGTTCTCCTTGACACCCAGTCAGACTAACTGGTGTACCCATGTGGTGGACACTGGTGACAGTCTTCCTGTGAAAAGCAAGATTTACAGGCAACCTGACCATGTCAGGGACTGTATAAAGACTGAGGTGCAGAAAATGCTGGAGTTAGGTGTCATTGAGCCTTCAGAGAGCCCCTGGGCTAGCCCAGTGGTTCTGGTCCCCAAACCTCACACCCAAGATGGAAAGAGAGAGATGAGGTTCTGTGTGGATTACAGAGGACTCAATGCTGTCACCAGGACAGATGCACACCCAATTCCAAGGGCAGATGAGCTCATAGACAGACTGGCTTCTGCCAAGTTTTTGAGCACATTTGATTTAACAGCTGGCTATTGGCAAATCAGGTTAGCTGAGGAGTCTAAGGCCAAAACAGCATTCTCAACCCCAGGAGGTCATTACCAGTGTGTGGTGATGCCCTTTGGTCTGAAGAATGCACCTGCCACTTTTCAAAGGTTGGTGAACCAAGTCCTTACTGGGTTGGATGACTTCTGTGCAGCATATCTAGATGATATTGCTGTCTTTAGCTCCACCTGGGAGGATCACCTGATCCACCTGACAAAAGTACTAGAGGCCCTACAAAAGGCAGGACTCACTATCAAGGCTACTAAGTGCCAGATAGGGCAGAGTAAAGTTGTATACTTGGGCCACCTTGTGGGTGGAGGCCAGGTTCAACCACTGGAGAGTAAGATCCAGACCATCAAGGACTGGTCCCCTCCAACTACCCAGACTCAGGTCAGAGCTTTCTTGGGCCTGACTGGGTACTACAGGAAGTTTGTTAAGAACTATGGGTCCATAGTGACTCCTCTTAATGATCTGACATCCACGAAGATGCCCAAAAAGGTTCAGTGGACAGTAAACTGTCAAAAGGCATTTGATGACCTGAAGAAGGCCATGTGCTCTGCACCTATCCTGAAGAGTCCTGACTACTCCAAAGAGTTTATTGTCCAAACAGATGCTTCTGAGTTGGGGGTGGGAGCTGTGCTTTCACAACTTAATGTAGATGGTCAAGACCAGCCCATTGCTTTTATTAGCAGAAGGCTGACCCCTAGAGAGAAACGTTGGTCAGCTATTGAGAGGGAGGCCTTTGCTGTGGTGTGGGCCCTGAAGAAGTTGAGACCATACTTGTTTGGGACTCACTTCAAGATTCAGACCGACCATAAGCCCCTCTTATGGCTAAATCAGATGAAGGGTGAAAACCCCAAACTACTCAGGTGGTCCATTTCCCGCCCAGGGACTGACCATGGTAATGCAGATTGTCTCTCCCGGTACTTCCACTTAGAACATGAAGACACAACTGGTCAAGGTTAGTCTAATGTCCCTGCGTTTGGGGGGGGGGGGTTGTGTAGGAGAGTAGGGTCTGCTATCCTATGGTCACCCCAACTTTTTGCTTTTGCTTCACTGGTTTTATGACTTAGTGTGGCTGTGGGCCTGTTAATCAGACCCACAGCCCTGCTGCTCTCTCCCTAAACTAATGCCAATGCACACTAGGTGCATTACCAATTGGAACTGGTTCACCTTATTGGACCCTGTAACAGTGTACCCCAGGTACCCAGGGCATAGGTGTATCCAAGGCCTACCAGGGGCTGCAGCATGTATTATGCCACCCCTGGCCTCACTATTTGACACAACTGGCTGATCACTCAGCTGGGGTAAGTTGGTGTAATCACCTCTTACTTAGATATAGTATCTCTATATCTAAACATATATGGACACATGGTAACCTATCAGCCACTCCTATAGCAGGCCTTAACAATCCTGGAGGCAGAGTGCTTGGTTTCATGTGAGATGGTGCTCGGGCATGAGCTGAGCCTGTCTGCAGCTTTCGGAACAACGTCCTTTAGCTGTTTCATGATATTGCCATACCATATACTCTTAAGTGCATTATGTACCTCGCGGTCAAATGCTAACTTTGGTTTGGCTTTATCAAAACATGTCGAGTAAGGTGTCATACGATTTGGAATACTACCCCCTCGCCAATTCTGGCGACGGGGGTAGCATTCCACCCTTCTAGAGGGACACAACATGTACCTAACCTGAAACCCGGGTAAAGTTAAACAGAGCCTCAGCATCACAAAATGGATGCTGCCACCACAGACACAAGTCTGCCCTCCTGCTGCTGGGAGTCCTTCCAGCTTGGGAGGTTTGGACAAAGGGTTTCCTGCCAGGGGAGGTGCTAGCACCACCCCAGACAGGATTTTGTGTAGTGGGTTAGGGAGGGCTGAATAGATGGAGACATGCCTGGGGCACACAAGGTGTCCCTGTGCATATGCCAGTTCAAACCGGAGCTGGGGCTCTCCAGCCCCAGTCCTGGCGCGAAACTGGACAAAGGAAAGGGGGTGTAACCACCCCCCCTTCCTGGTCCCACCCAGAGGAGGGACCTAGCAGGTAATCCGGCCCCTAGATTTGGAATAAGAGTAGGAGCTGTGTCCCAAGACTTCAGATCATCCTGAAACTCGACTTAAACAAGAAGAACTACTGGACTTCGACGTTCTGCTGCACAGAAGACTGAAGAGAATCTCCCTTGTGGCCAAGGAGTGACCACCCTGTGAATACAGGCACAATCCAGCAACTCGACGACTGCTTTGCCGCCACCTCCCGCCGGAGACCGAGCCCAGAGCCCGACAAGACCCAGACTCCCAGACATCTCTGAGCCAGATCCACAGTCCCTGCAAAGAAGAGACCCGTGGAGGCACCGAAAGACGTGGGACTGGCCATCTTGAAACGTCCACGAGAAGCTGACTGCGCAGCACCTGAGGCATCCTCAATGCTGTGCTTTGGGCCCTGAGAAGCCCCAACACCAAGCAGCATTTTCACCAAAGATCAGCTCTCCAGCATCCACGAGATCTGCGTGGGGCCCTTTTGCTTTTTGCCACTCGACGCGTCATCCCAGTTACTGGCCCGTTGGCTAGTGGCCATCTTGGTGACGAAATCTACAAACAGCACTGCTGGTCTGGCTGCTCCAGACTGGCCCTTGCTCCTGTAAAAAGGAGTAGCCCCTCTGACCTTGCTGGTTAGAGCACCAAGCTTTTATCGACTCCTGCGTGGCTTGCATTAGCCAAGGCCTGTTTGCTCCAATCGAGAAGCCGACACCGCCATCAGCTAGAACCTTTGTGGGACAGCTCGTGAGTGACTCCTGGTCATCGTCGATCCCTTCACTTCCACGTGGCTGCGGAGGCAAGCTTCCCTTCTTCACCTGTTGGCACCCGACATCGCCTGGTTCCTTCCTGGTTCCACGCCGGTCACTGGCTAGTGACTGTGAAGACTGTCCCCTCTGCTTACAGGTCGTCTACTCTTCAGATCCACCCTTGGATCCACCCGAACTCTTCCTGCCTGGCCGCCTGCAGCATCTTCATCTTCAGGCTCCATAGACCTGCACGACGAAACCCGATGCACTTTGACACCTATGCACCCGCTTCCTGTGGGTGAGGTAACGCTGGCACTCCGGTGCTCCTGTGTAGAGAAACATCTCTAGTGTCTAGGTTCCAAGTTGCTAGGTTCTAGTCCATCCGGAAGGTTCCTTTTTCTTTAACTTTGTGACTTTTACGCACCCATTGAAATCAATAGGTGCACGCGTGTAACTTTTCACACTGCGCACGCATCCTGTGGGCCTCCTGGTCACTAACTACAGTTAGCTCCTTGTCGTCCCAGCGATTCCCGAGGCCCTAGGCCTTCCTTCCTTTCTATTGGTGGTTCTCATACCACTATTTTAGTATATGGTTTAGCTGGCCACCTGGCCAATCCATAATTGTGCAATTTTTGTATATTTAAACACTGCCTTGTTTTAACGAATGTGCTTCTGTGCTCATAAAGAGTATAGGGGATACTTTGAAGTAAATAAATACATATATATTTTAAATACATATCTGTGTGGTGTCCTTTCATTTGGTATTCAAGGGGGTTACATATGGTAAAACAGCTGGCTTCACATGCCCTCAAGAGTTTAGCCTGCAGACTGCACTGTCCACGCTACCACCAGGATAGCTGGTCTATCAAGGTTGACTTCAACCACCACCATAAGGGTTGTTTGGCATGGTACAAGGTGATCACTAGAATTAGTGAGCAGCATATACCAGGCCAACTTCTCACAGCCACACCTTTGTCAGTGGTTGTTTTCTCCTTAAATCCCCTTTGATCCTGCCGAAAGGATTCATTCTTCACTTGCTGAGATATCTGCTCCTTAGACTGAAAGTGCCTTGTGTACCAATCCCTTTTCATATCCCTTGTTCTCTGGGCCCCAATTGAAAAAATGTGCCCAGGGTGTTCTTTTAATGTCTATGTTTAAGATCACAATGTTTCAGCAAGGGGCATTTTTATACGGACACATATACATAGATAACTGAGTCTATACAAAGCAGGGCACAAGTCCTAAAAAAAGAAGTGGGGGGACTAACCCGGTTAGAGAGTATGCAAGTGAAGTCATGACACATGCCAGACAGTGCATGATGTCACAACGCGTGACGTTGCACGTGACATCACAGGATGTGACCTCACTGGAAGTTACATGAAGGGACATCAGATATTAAGACCTCACACACATGTTTATCGGGCATATCATGAGTAAATTTAAGCACATTATGAGATTTAACAAATGAAATTTGGCGTTAGGGTTGTGCCAAATTAGTGGCGCAATCCCGACGCAAAATCTAGACCTCAACTAATACATTTCTTTTTTTAAACCCTGCAACAAAGAAATTGGCAACAAGGAGAAGCATGGTAGTAGATATTATGCTTATTTGGTTGCAAAGTCTTCTTTTTAAAATATTTGATTGGGTTAAGGCATCTGCTGTAAAGGTGCCCAGTGAATAGTAATAATGGTGAGATAACTCTGGTAGTTAATGCACTTGCTGGAGAGATCTGTGTTTTGTGAAGTCCCAGATTTGAAGTAGTAGAGATGGTAAATGTGTCTCTTACAAAGCCCATCATCTAACACGCAGATGACAGATTTTTATTTTACGTAGCTAGTAAAGTGGGTTACAGCTTTTAACACAGAGATCCTTTTGTTACCTGCAGTTCATAAATTGTAATCCTTCTAAAAGACCACAGTGAAGTATAAAGGACATGTGGCTCCTACACCTTGTAACTCTCACTGTCTCATGTAAAGAGCTCTGACACCCTGCATTGGGCTCCATAGCGCTATAAAAGAAATAAAAGAGTGCTATTGAAATTATTTGTGTAAATACTAGGACAGAAAAACATATCTGACATTCTTACAGTGCGTGCAAGCATCTCTTATATATAGGGACTGAACAAAGGCAAAAGCATGCCTCTCTTAAGTACCTGTGAAGAGATAAGAAGCAGCGTGCCTTTGCTTCCCCTCCATGGCATTTACATTTAAGTGTGATGTTCCAGGCCGCCTCCAGTCAGGATATTCAAACAAAAGGAGGTCTGATGGCCTCTTAACTTCGGCCCAGCTGGAGGTGAAAACAAGCATTTGCAATGCAATAGGTCTTGCATTTACAAGAGTTTGAGCTATTGGCATTGTATATGACCATTTTTTTTATTTATGTGTTGATTCTAAAACATAAATAAATGCATTGTCATTTAGAATGCCACTAGCTTAAAATGTTGCAAAAGCGAGACCTATTGCATTGCAAATGCTTTTTTTTTATGCTGCTCGCATATTTAAGTACCGTGAGCAGCGTTTAAGCAAAGGGGTACAGGCAACAATAAAGTGAAAGCGGGTATGGAGCTTTTTTTTTTTTTTTTATTAAATTGAAAAGCTGTGTAGAAAATACTGCTTAGTGAACCAACAGCTACCTTTTGGTAAATTTGATGTAATTTTGTTGAACAGTCGGGCTGTAGTTGTGTCTAAAATCTCTATGGGAATTAACATGGGCAAAATGTGCTTTGGGACCCCTTTTGTTTTTCTGCCCTAGATGATGGATCGTGGTAAGTATGAATGAGAACAAGCTAGTGGGTGGAAGCTAGATATTCGTGCCTGGGAGAAAACCCCCCTTTTTTTACGAAGACCCTCACCCACCAACCTAGTTTTTTAATTCATGTGTTGATTCTAAAACATAAATAAATGCATTGTCATTTAGAATGCCACTAGCTTAAAATGTTGCAAAAGCGAGGCCTATTGCATTGCAAATGCTTTTTTTAGATGCTGCTCGCATATTTAGGTACCGTGAGCAGCGTTTAAGCAAAGCGGTGCGGGCAACAATAAAGTGAAAGCGGGTATGGAGCTGTTACACAAAGTTTTTTTTTTTTTATTAAATTGAAAAGCTGTGTAGAAAATACTGCTTAGTGAACCAATAGCTACCTTTTGGTAAATTTGATGTAATTTTGTTGAACAGTCGGGCTGTAGTTGTGTCTAAAATCTCTATGGGAATTAACATGGGGAAAATGTGCTTTGGGACCCCTTTCGTTTTTCTGCCCTAGATGATGGATCGTGGTAAGTATGAATGAGAACAAGTTAGTGGGTGGAAGCTAGATATTCGTGCCTGGGAAAAAAAAACCTTTTTTTTATGAAGACCCTCACCCACCAACCTAGTTGGTGGCATGCTTAATCATCGGGTCCAACCCAAGGCGCTGAGTGCACTTGGGTGTGCTTCGACGCCTGATTACAGCGGAGCTAGTTTTGTGTTTGTGAGAGTGCAGCGATGTGAATGAGTGTGAGTTTAAAAACTGTCCAATTGGTCCCGTTTGACTAAAGGATTTAATGTTGGGCCCTTGGTAGTATTAAAAACAGCTAGGGGGATATACGGGGAGATGTGATTAAGTGTCTAATATCCTGTAAAAATAATTAGGTCTACATGTTGTATTCCTCTACTTGCTTAGAACAATGACAATTTTCTGGTAAGCTTCAAGAATCCTTTGAGGGGGCGGACCTGTAGTCACAAATTTGTGAAGATGAATGTTAAGGTGTGTTGGTACTGGTAGTGGTACAGGTGGTACTGGTGGTGGTGGTACTGATGGTGGTGGTACTGGTATATGTGGTGGTGGTAGTAGTACTGGTACTAATGGTGGTACTGGTGGTGGTGCTGTTGGTAGTGGTGATGGTACTGGTGGACTGGTACTGGTGGTGGTACATAGTGGTGGTACTGGTGGTGGTGGTACTGTTGCTGGTGGTGGTACTGGTGTTGGTGGTGGTACTGGTACTGGTAATGGTGGTGGTGGGACTGGTACTTGTGGTACTAGTGGTGGTACTGGTGGTACTAGTAGTGGTGGTGGTAGTGGTGGTGGTACTGGTGGTACTGGTGGTGATACTGGTGGTGGTACTGGTGGTGGTTTTGTTGGCGTTGGTGTTGGTGTTGGTGGTAGTGGTGGTGTCGTATACATCCATATGCATGCTGAATATTTAAGTCAATTACACCACCCTACTTTTACCTACACCATATACGTGTCCTATATATTAGACACACCTGTGGGCAGGCTGAATTACTGCGTCATTGTTGCTCAGTAGTAACTGATGCACACGGCTGTGTGTGTACAGAAAATACATACTTGACACACTCCCTGGTCCCTCCCCAGTCCAGCTAGCTTCCTATCACTAGGGGTGGCACCAGCGTCAGCCACAAACTGCACTAAACAGCGGTAGCCCCCGCCGTCAGAAGTGCCACTGCCCCACACACAAACAACCTGTGTGAGAAGGGAACAAGGCACTGGATTACTTTTTCATGGCAGGGTGGGCTCGGTAAGTGCACCAGAGCCCACATGGCGGCATGTACAGCGCTCGCAGAGCAGTACATGAGTGTGCCCGTTCATAG
The DNA here is from genome assembly GCF_964204655.1 of Triturus cristatus. NCBI lineage: Eukaryota > Metazoa > Chordata > Amphibia > Caudata > Salamandridae > Triturus > Triturus cristatus. The sequence continues at coordinate 361,604,191 of NC_140586.1, read as the reverse complement.
GGGCTGCACGTAATTTTACTGTTCATGGGCGGGGTGGGCTCAGTGCGTGCGCCAGAGCACACATGGCGGCGGTACAGCGCTCATAGAGCTGTGCACAAGTGCTCCTATTCACAAGAGCTGTGCATTATTTTACTGCTTATGGACGGGGCGTGCTTGGTGCATACACCAGAGCACACATGTTAACATGTACAGCGCTCACAGAAAAGGTGACTGCTCCCGTTCACACGGGCTGCATGTTAGTTTACTGATTATGGACGGGGTGGGCTCAGTGCGTGCACCGGAGCACACATGGCGGCGTGTGCGGTGCTCATGTAGCGGTGCACAACTGCTCCCGTTCACGCGATCTGCGTGGTTATTTTATGTTGAGTGTCCTGTGCTCAGATGGAGAGGCAGGGGAGACCCCAAGGAGCACATCTCTGGCCTCTGAACATGAGGTGCGCTGCTCTGCCATTAGAGTTGATTATGAAAGCCCATGCGCCACCCGCACGGGAAGGGTTCAGTATTAGTCTCTTACCAGTGGAGCTTAGTGCTGTGCACATTAGGCGGAAGAGCGTATGGGGGAGAGGTTAGGGGGCGAGAGTCTGCACCGGAGCTATCAACCCATTTCTCAGCAGCGGCGCTGATAGACCTCCAGTCTGTCTCGTCTCTTCCCCATCCCTGTCGACGTGGCTCTGCACAGGAGCGGCTCCGTCACGCTCTCCCCTACAGATGCACTGCTTTTTTGTGAAGCCTGCCCCGACTTGTCTTTCATCCCACCTTTTGTCTCTGCTGCGCCGAAATTGATCCCTCTGCGAAGACAGCTCTCAAATTCAGCAACTGGCAAAAGGATAGCGTTTTAAAAGGCAGAGGAGGAGGCTGCAGGGAGAGTCGCCGAGGGATGAGTCCCCGAGCAAACAACATGGCCGCCGGGGCGCGCTGCTGAGCATCAGGGCCCGCGTCCGAAGGATCCCACAGTATGCATAACATAGTGCTTACTGACTAAATGAAGGAAGAGTATAACGCCGCAAGTAAAAGATCCAGTCCGGGTGGGGGGGGCCAAAAGGAGACAGGGCGGTAACAAGGAGGGACTAAAAAGCCTCACTAACAATCGAAAGCCAGTGTTTAGCATGAAAGATGACGCAAGCCAATGGAAAGAAGGGGCAGGGCCTACACTCCACTTCTGAAAACTGCTTGATTACATGAAACCTCGCAGAGCGAGCAACGCATGCGCGCTGCAACACAGGACTGCGAGACCTAAAAAGCTCCTTCCTACCTGCACGTTGCTTCTGGGAATCGAAAGCAGACAACTTGCAGGTGCTGCAGAACTTATCCCGGTGTCTGAAAATTACACCGGGACACGTTCAGCATATTTCTGTGGGGCCCGACTTTTTGGCATGGGGGACAGCGTCCACCCTGTGAAAAGAGTGGGTGGAAGCCGTGTACCTGCATGTACCCCCGACTCGTGCCCTGATACAAAGTGACTGTGTTTAGGCAAACCTTTAACCTAATTTGAGTCTATGAGGTACAGTTCAGCAGATCCAAAGAAATGTCAACGTTCCTCGGTTTTTACCATAAAGGTAATTTTCCAGGTTTCTCTTCCTTTCCATATGTTAACGTTGGCATGAACTTTGTCTTGGTGACTCTAAGGGGCAAATTTAGTAAGGTTTTTGTTCAGGTTACATCACTTTTATGGTGCAGCCCTGACACAAAATCCATTTTTGCATTTACTAATCCATGCAGGGCCAGTTTGCGCAGCTTTGAGTAGTTTTGTAAATACAAAGTAACACAAGGCTGCCTTGTGTTACTTTGCAGCCAGGAGGCGTTGCATGGATTCGCCCTACGGTTTTGGTGCATTCCCAGATTTACTAAAGCTAGTAAACCTGGGAATGCACCTAAAAGCCACACCTCTCCCATGGCGTGGGGACCATTTGACAGTTTTCACTTTCCTGTACCGCCTGGTTTTACCTGGTGGTGATGAACAGTGAAAACTTGCCATTCGTCTGCCCACTCTAAATAGGGCAGGTGGACAAGTGGCATATGTGTAAGCACTATACATGGGTGAAAATACGATAGATATATAATGGCTTATTTACAGAGGGTTGAGTGTATTAAATGACATTCATCTAATAGGATACAAATACTACTTAACTGAGGGTTGGAGTGTTGCAAAAGTCCCTCACCTGCATTTTTATTAATGGCTCGTTTTGGAATATTTCAGATAAATAATTAGTTTGAACAAATGCAACTATGGAATCAGCAATTGTCTTGGAACGCTAAAGAGCAGGATTCAGTAGTTTAGTGCCAACTTTATTAATTTGTGCAGATTTGGTTTCATGGTCCAGGTGCTTGCTTGATTTATCTAAATTGGTTGCTTTTACTTTTGCTATGTTAATAGTCTTAAGAAATTATTTGCTGCATATTTTAAAATTCTTATCGGCCTGCTCATTTTGGGAAACACCCCAAAAGTCTCTTCATTTATATGGTCTGCTCTATTTTAACGTTCAACACATCTTACCCAATGAAACTGCCTTGTAATTAAAATTTCGAATGTATATCTTTACTTTAATTTTCCTTGAAGTAAGTTTTCTGTGAACATGTGTTGCTTATCGGTCTCTTGTGACACTTCTATTACAAAAGGTTATTTTTCCTTAAGCCATGGCATCTTCTTTCCAATTTCAGCCACAAATATATAGCATATAAAGACCAGGGAACAATATAGAGTGCTATTAAAACACCAAATCTGGCCTAAAAAACAAAAAAGGACATAAACCTGGCTGGCACACCTGCTATCTAAAATAATTGTCATCTGATTTGAAAGAGCATTCTGTATTGACATAACTACCTGAGTCTACCTTTAACCTCTTCTATGCCCATGACGAGATAGTCTCGTCATGGAGCGCGGTTGCGCTGTGCCCATGACGAGACTATCTCGTCATGGACCCCGCCCGCTAATACAATGCCCGGCACAGGAGGGGGAAAGGGCGGGGCACTGAAGGGGTTAATGGATGAATGGTGCAAGGGGTTAATGGATGAATGGTGCAAGGATGCTCATGTTCAAAGGAAAATATGCAAATCAGTTTTTCAACAGTTTTCTTGGAATTCAGTGCCTCTTCGTACAGCTGTAAGACAGCAACCTTGTACGCTAAGACTTATGGATGTGCCAGACCTGAACCCGACATCTTAATCTACAAGCAATTCAAACAGTATTACCTTGCAATACTTCGGGGCATATTTACACGCCCCTTGTGCCTCCGGTTCGTCACTTTTTGTGACGCACCAGCGGCGCATTTTGCTGCCCCATATTTACAAGGACTTGTAAAGCCACCCTGTGTGGCTTTTCGCGTTCTTGTAAATATGGTCCCTTTTCACGCAGCACTTTGCATGAAAGGAGTGTGCCATGGGTGTTGCTGTGGGTGTTCCCACACAACACCCATGGCTTTTGCCGCATTCCCAGAATTGCAACCTTTCATAAACCTGGGAATGCGTCAGCATGCTACGCCTCTCCAGGGGAGGCGTAGGGAGGCGCAACAAGGAGAACTATTTTTCATTTCTCCTCGTTTTTTCCACTTTCTATGTGTGCTGCATTCTGCAGCACACATAGAAAGAGGAAAACACCTCTTGTGATGGGTTTTGTGCAGGAAGGTGCCCCTTCTCGCACAAAAACAATCATCCCTGCAGCGCAGGCACCCTTGCACCATGGTGCCTGCGTTGGCTCATGGCAGCCAATTGTGTGCCAGTGCAGGGGAGAGCTCATGGATATGTCATATTGTTGTAAATATGACGCTTGACTGTGCTTCCGAAGTAGCGCTGCACAGCCAAATGACTTGCGGCACCATGCGGCGTAAATATAGCCCAACGTTTTTATCCAGTTAATAGATGTTCTTTAAGGAAGTACAATGATGGCTCTTATTCCCACAGACACTGCCTATCACTGCTTTACAAATAGATCTGGTGTTACCCATTATGCACATGGCAGCAGCTATCAGATAAGCTCCCACCAGCATGGCAAAGCACAGCACACACAAACCAAACTGATATAACTGAAGGTATGAAGGATATCTGAAGAGAAGATCCTGCAGAAACATGCTAATTACCATGTCAGTTTGGCACTCAGTCCCACTTTTTCGCCCACTGCATGTGCATTTCCAAACTTTTTATTTCACTTTTACATTTTAAGTATGGCTTAAAAATTGTAGTATGCAAACTGATTGTGGCACAAAAAAAATCAGGAACGGCTAATGGTGTCAGGCATGGAACAAGGCCAGTTGACAGGTTGGACTGTGCCCGATAAAGAGTTATTGTATGTGCGCTTTCTTATATAGACCACAGATGTTGAAACGACATCAAAGCAGATACGTACATACGTAAGCTCTCATACACATGGTGTCATTTTGGAACACCTAAGAAGGAAAAGCAGTGAATAAAATATGGGGTGGGTTTGATTCTTTCATTAACTTGCATTGGAGTCAAGGACATTTTAAGAGGGAGAAAGCTCAAAAACATAATTTGCAGTTTACAGACTAGGGATTCCCTCACCTGCATTGGGACAGTTGGTATGTATGATGAACCATATCGAACTGAGCACCAGAACAGCTAATAAAAAGAGAAGACATGTAACGGAATATGAAAATCAGAAGTAAGAGAGTTACTGGACACCAAATAAAATACAAAAATAATTTTAAAATCTACCCTTTGATGCCACTAAAATATTCATTTACGAAAAAAATGAAATTATCTATTATCAACCAAACTCAGTAAACGGTGTACATGATGGAAAATCACAAACAACCCTCAGAGGTGTAGCTATGACGCTTCCCTATGGCAGGGATTTCATACAGTACTGTGGCTAGAAAGTGAAACTGAAAGGACCAGGGTTCAGCAAAGCCCAACTCAGAGATACATTTTAAGCAACATTTGTTATTATATGGAACATTGTTACTCAGCAAAAATCCAGTCATGGAGAAAGGATGAATTATGCTTTAACCTGTTGCTGCCCTTATGAACCTGAAAAATGATCTATGAATCTGGGGGCCCTAAGAGTTGACATGGGGAAAAATAATCCAATGGAATCCCACGCCCCCATAAAGGCCCCTAGCCAGACACCTTACTGGGTCGTTAAACAACACTAGTTCTCCCCCCTCAAAAGTTCACAGCGCTGGCTCTCACTCGCCTCCAATTACCCCACAGTGCCTTTCATCTCACTATCCAAAGCTGCTGGCTGTCTATCGGACACACCCAATTGGTCTTTCACAATTCTGAAGAACCTTAGGATCAAAGACCATTATCATGTACAGTCCCAGAATCGGCAATGCCGCAGACATTTTATTGGCTTTCAGACATAATCAATCAACTCTCAAATACCTCGTCGGGCCCACCGCCAGACAATTCAGACCACCTCTTAGAGATCTTCAGTACATCTCCAGAGATCTTAAAACACACCTAGCTTTCAAACACCTCCATTGGGACATTAGATACCTCAACCAGCCCTCCACCCCAGCAGTCATTTGACATCACTAAATGTCCCCCAGAAACTCTCCGCATACCTTTTGACGATGGGAGCAGATTCCCTGCAACCCTCAGCTGGCATTCTGACAACTCAGTTGATCAATACTTACCCCTCCCCTGACCCTCCCTTCGGCCTGCTGACCATCTTTTACTAGATCTTCCTTTGACAATAGTGGAGACCCTTAGCCTGCATTCAGATGCCCCCAACAGATACTTAAACACCGCTCAGATACCATTGGACTGCCTGTAGTCACCCACCCCAGCAAGCCCCTAAAGAGCCTTGGCTGGACCTTAACACCCTCTGCCTTCAGTTAGTTATACCTGGCTTTCCTTTACCCCCACAGAGACCCCTAGCACATCATTAATCATTAACCATCCTTATGCCTTCAGAGATGTTTGGTAAGCCTCCAGAAACCACAAGCATGCCCTCAAATAGCAGCATCAAAACTTCCGAGACCCTCACCAGTTGTTCCCAGCTGGTACTTACACTCCCCTAGCTGTCCTTAGAGATTGTCATTCACCCATAGACATCTCTTGCGGGGCCTCAAAACTCTCAGAATGTCATGGAGACCCTCAGCTAGTCTCCAGACAGCCTCTTTAAGTTACGAGTGATCATCAGCTCACCTTTATGCAACCAAAGCCGGTCCATGGACACCCTTAGCTTTCCCTCAAAGAAGTTCAGAGATACGCAAAAGAATCTCGTCACACACAGATCCTCTGAGAGTATCATCCCACTCTCAGAAACCCTTGACCCCAGAGAGCTGTCGGCTTGCCCCTTAGAAACCTCCATTTGTCATTTAGCTACTCCGAGCTGTCACTCAGCCTGTCGTCAGACACCACCTTCTGATGTTTAAGCAACCCAGGTTTGCTCTCAGAGACCCTTGGTGTGTGCTCAGACTCCACCAGTATGCCGTTAGAATTCATGAGAGGTCTCGTAAAGACCCTCTGATTGCCCTTACCCTCAGCTGGGCCTTAAACGCTCCGAATTGTGTCCCAGAAACTCTTGACATGTCCTCCACGTATATGGAACAGTTGCAGACAGTATTTGAAAAAGGGCGAAAATGGTCACTCTTGTTTATATATCTTTTTATGGTGCTAGTGAGGCCAGCTACTCTGTCATTCCACGATCTTTAATACCTCCAGCCACTTTTTCAAAACTAATTTGTAAATTTGCTTGCACATTATCCATTTTATTGAATTCATTTAGTGCCGATAGCTCCATATTATAGACAAATTCTATATGCCTTTCCCAGACCTGCGCAGGTATGCTATTGCTTGTAGCTTTTACCCAACAGAGGTGAGATATACCCCAAATGTTCTTCTCTTATTCTTGCACATCCTTGCCTTGGAGGGCTGAGATATCTCGATCCATCTTTTCTCTTAGTCTATTCGCTTTGCATACCTTATAGGACATCTTCATGCCTTTTATTAACTGTGCTTGATTATCATTGTTTTGGGATTTACTCTTTAATTGCTAGAGAGCTACATGTTTTCATTTACTAGCATTCTTTGAACTTCTATTCCTCATGCTTAGAGTATTTTTCCTAGGGGATAGGAGGGAGATAAAAGGCTTTATTTGCGTTTAAAGGGCGACCCACCAGCCTGCCAGGTCAGCAGAGGAATGGCCTCCGCAGCCCAGGCTGCAGACAGCCCACCATACCTAAGATCCCAACGCTGCAGGCGGAATCTCTGTGCCTTTAGTGAAGTCACCGCTCTCCAGTGGGCACCATGTTTTGATGCACCTCTTCCCTGTTCTGCACAGTTGTTTTGTTTTTCCCCACTCAGAGGCTAGTTGATTTGATTTACATGACTTATTTTACTCTATTCTGCATCTCCCATCCCAAGATGGATGATACAACCACCATTCCTGCTACAACCATTTATCTTAAATGACTTTAGCTGATGTTCAGTTTCTGTTCTGTATAAGATAAAGAAACCCTATGGGTGTTACAGATCAGCAATCCCGCTAAGTGTCATATGACCTTGTGTTATGACAAGTAGGCTTCATGGGAGACTCTGAGAGGAATCTGCCACCTAATGCCCTAATTCCCAGACTGAGCAGAGCATCCACTAAGAATTCTCTCTGCCTATCCGTTTCAAGCCTGGCTCAGGCATCTTTAGCAGTCTGCCAGACACTCTGCTACCAGGTATTTAAAATATACCCAGACTGGCTTTGGCTCCACCCAGAGGAGGCTTTTGCTATGATCTGGTGCTATTGTTTTTTTCACGTTTCGTTACTTCTCCTGCGGTGTTACACTATTGCAAATCATGAGGGAATATTTTGCATTTTAAAAGTAAACTCAGCCTAAGATTTAACTGTCTGCCGGGCCTTTTATGGCTACGTTTTTAAAACATACACACTCGGCTTGGAAACCAGGGGAGAGTTTTTATATATGTCATGCTACTGGCTCTTTGGAGTTTAATTTCTCTCCTTGTACATTGTTATGGCATTGTTTAATCATAAAGGAATATTTTGCGCCTGAAAGTACTCTCCGCCATTACCCTTTTTCCTCAAATTCAATTCTTTATCTCCTATGTGCAATACCAACACTACCATTACCATCACCTCGACTAATACCACCACCACAAACACCCCCAAACCAATACCATCCTCACCAATATGAGCAATACCACCACTATTTCCACTATGAATACCACAACCAATAACACACTGTCACCATTACCACACATCACCAATACCACACATCGCAAATACCACCACCAATACTACCAATACCACAATTAAGACCACCCCCATCACCAATAATACCACCACCACCATAATGTATACCAGCACCAGAACCAATACCACACCACCAACAATAATACACCACCACCAATACCAAGACTACCACCACTAACACACAACTACCAATACCAATACAACCACCAATACCCCGCCACCATGAATACCAATACCATACAACCACTAATCTTACACCTCTACCGATACCACACCGCCACCAATGTCACACTATCACCGATAACATGAGTACCACACCAGATCAATAGCACCCGCACTGATAACACCCTTTTCCGACCAGTACCACCACCAATACCAGTACAACAAAACCTTACATCCACCACTAAGACCTCTAGTGCACAACCACAACACCACCACCCATCAGCAATACCACCATGATCACCCATGCTAGCACCCCAATACCAATTCAATCACCAGTACAACACCACCACCTATAACACACAATGACCAGGAAAAGACGACAAACACCCGCCGTGATTAGCCCTTTTCCTTAGCTCCTTCGCCTAGGGTCCACTCTTACCGCTAGCAGGAACTACTATACTAGACAAAAGAGGACTCACTTGTACTGGTTTCTCACAGAGACATTCCAGGGTGCTTTATTCTGATATGAGGCTCTCCTGAGTGGATTTGACACTAAGCCTTGCCATGGACATGTGTAAATATCTGTTACTTGGTGGGTTATGGTAGCTTCTACATCAAAAATCTGTTGTATAGCTTAACATCAACGGGTAGGGAGGGATTTTTGTTTAGGGATAGCTAACACTTCTGTCTTGCTATTGTTAATACCGATAGCCCTGTGACCGGATATTCAGGACTGGAGCCTGGTTAATATTATCTTGTAACTAAAAGGATATACTCATTGTTATTGCTATTACTCCTGCGAGGGTACTTTCTTCGGTTGTTTAATAAAAAGTTAAGAAACCGATTTACAAAAATATAAATAAACATCATGACCACCAGTACCACAAATAATACCACCACCAATGATACCACCAACACCTTCTCCACCAATGCCTCACTACCACAAATCAACCACCACCCATACTGTTACTAAGTAATGACAAATCAAATAGGTCTGGTTTAATGTATTATCACATGGAAATACATTTCTATGTGCCTCGGTTTGCATGTGCTGTCACATTAAAGCCAGATGCTATGGCTTTGCGAAATGTTTGCTTGATTAGGAAAGGAGGTCTCTGGGATATTCTTCTCTTTAAGGCAGCGCTCCTCTAAGGGTCTGAGCTTCTGACTCAAATTAAAATCAGCCCCCCCACCATTTTAGCTCTATTGTGTTGGATATTTACTATGATGATAGTTATATCTGTATTAAGGGTATCCACACACGTGATTAGCAATACGTCCATTGGGCATGGGTCTCACAGTGAACCTAAATTGTCCGGGACATGAAAGCCATTATCATTTTGTTGATGAAGCATGTGATGATTTGGCTAGCGTATGAGTCTTATTTGACTACAACATAGTCATTCTTGAATTGATGTTGAAGGTTAAGAATGGAAGCTGGTTCAAGAGATCCAAGGAGTAGTATCTAAACTGGTGCTTTACTTACTGGAGCATTTCTATCTGTTTGGAGACAGCAGCCCTAGAAAAAACCAGACCTGTTGTTCTCATTTTCAATGGCCCAAGAAGAGTATAGCGTCTGCAATCGAACAGCAGCCATTTTATAATTTATGGTCGCCAAACCTTTAAAAATATTTTTTCATAATAACTGGCCAATGAGATTGCAACTAACCGTAGGCGGTATACTCCGCTCTGCTGGCGGAGTTTTGCCACTCCATCTCCGCTTGGAGAACGGAGTTAAGCAAACTCCGTCTACTGCCAGTGGAGTTTTACAAGCTTAGGTCACAGGCTCCTTCCTGACCTCACAGCCCCGCACGCCATCAACAGCATTGGAAGGCCTCCAGCAGGACCATAGTACGGTGTGTCTAGCCAAGTGTAGCCTTCAAAGCATTCAAAGCAGCCAGACTCCAATGTACCCCTGTTTCTATGATGCCTCACTGTGTCACTCCCCACCCGACTGCCCACAACCACAACACACTTTTTTAGGACTCCAATGCTTACAGAGTGTGCGGTTTTTAAGTTCCTCAGTGCTATCTTACAGGCTCGAGTGGCCATCATGTAAAAAAACATTTCTGCCAGCAGAGAAAAATCCTCCAGGACGCGCTGCTCCAAAGTCTCGGGCTCTCTGGCTCGCATAAAGGAAGTGAACCTAGAGTGACCTTAGTTTACGGGCGCCGGGTGGAAGTGAGGACATCACGGCTGGGGCACCGGAAAAGCAGCAGGAAGCAGACAAGCAGTGTGCTTCACGTCCTCCTGTGCGGAGTGGGAATTAAATGTCCAGAGCCCTCAGGTGCCAAAGCCAACAAACTGTCCCGAGAGTATCACAACGACGAGTCGCCATGCCAGGAGGAGCAATGCAAAAGGCTGTGAGGTGAGTGAGTGCAGGGCGGAGCGAAACTCCGTGGAATTTGTCAACGACACGGAATTCCACGTAGTCCAACTCCGCTAACTCCGCCCACCCTTAAATTTGCAACACTGCACTCTCAAAAATAGGCGTATTGAGGCTACAACACCCCTATTACCTCTCGTGGCCCCACATGTACATCTGCTTTTCCAATGACAAAAACAGAGGGCAGCTCACTAAAAACCGCAAAATATCGTTTTTGCAGCATGAGTCTAGGAGAACAATAATTAAGTTCAGATTAGTTGCATGCTTGGGCCACTGTAAAAGCTTGGGGAAACTGGTTTTAATCAAAGAAGATCTTTAAGATAAGTGTAGGCCTTTTATTCATCTGTGCATTTAAATTCAAGTATTGCTTGAAGAATATGGACAAAGTATATAGTATATATATCTATATAATATATAGATATATATTACGGGGTAAATTTGTCAAAAAGTCACACAACACTACACAGCTAGGCATCTTGCTGCGCTGCATTAAAGGGCAGGAATGTGCTGTATTTACCATTATACGGTACAAAAGGGGGTGGTGATGGACGGAGCATCAGAACCAATCAAACACTCACACCCAGTCAACAGATCTGGGTTTGATCCATCACCGTTCTTTAGCCCACTCTGCCACCCCAGTTCAGACATGGCCATATGCAAATCAGTCTGACCCTGTGCCTCATGGGAACAGTCCAGCCCGAACTGCCAAGCCATGCGTTCCCTGGACCGGAAACAAGCTTCCTAGGACCGGTTTCTGGCATTTCAGCCGTCTTCAGCCAGGCTTGCTTGAATCCAGTGGCAAAGTGAGCAAGGGACTCACTATTTACCATTATACAGCACAGTCCTGTCTTTTCCTAGTGCTGGCCAGTGGCGTAACGGAAGTTGAGAGGGCCCCCCTGCAAAGTACACAGAAGGGCCCCGCATCGAATTTAATCAGAAGCAATCAGGCCAGAGTACTGTGCTGAGGGGGCCCCCTGGAGCTCAGGGGCCCTCAACCACCGCGGGGTCTGCTGGGGTCATGTGTTACACCGCTGGTGCTGGCGCACTTTTGGCTGCCTATGGCCAACACAGACATCATTGCTCCACGCTGTAAGGGTGTCTGTGTTGCAGGCAAGATTGTTATGTGCAGAAAGGGACACCTTCCTGCACAATAAACATCCTCAGAGGCATTTCCCTCTTTCTAAGTGTGCTACAGATTGCAGCACACGTAAAAGAAGAAGAAACAACGAGGTGAACTAAAGATATTTCTCCTCGTTGCGCCTCTGGAGGGGGGGGGGGCATACCATTCTGGCACATTCTCAGGGCTGCCAATGTTGGTAAAACCTGGGAATGTGTCAGAATCCCTTGGTGGATGCATGGGAACGCCCATACTCCACCCGTGGTACGCCTCCCTGCCATAGAGTAACGCAAGGCAGCACTTTGCACTGCCTAGCATTACTATATATATATATATTTACACACACACACAAACATATGTGAGTCTGTTTGTGTATTCGCACATATATATTTACATTTTATTTTTGAGGGAGACAGCCCCAAAACTCCCCTTATCCCTATTTAACTCCTAATCTTGCTTTACCTCTTTCATCTCTTGTCTCTTTATCCCTAAAATGACCCTTACTACCAGATGAGTAAATCCGCTTGCCAATAGCCCAGAAGTGCTCACCTGCCACACGAGTGTTGTTGTGCCAGCCGAGGGTTGTCTGCCTCCCGCCGCCGCACCGCCTTCTCACGCGGCCGCAGAGTGGAGGCACTACATTCCCCAGCGCCCCAAGCGTGCCGGGACAGGAACCCGGAAGCACCAACATCGCGCCAGGAGGCGACATAAATTCCAGCCTCTCTCCGGGGGAGCAGGGGTCGAATCCGCTTGCCAATAGCCCAGAAGTGCTCACCTGCCACACGAGTGTCGTTGTGCCAGCCGAGGGTTGTCTGCCTGCCGCCGCCGCACCGCCTTCTCACGCGGCCGCAGAGTGGAGGCACTACATTCCCCAGCGCCCCAAGCGTGCCGGGACAGGAACCCGGAAGCACCAACATCGCGCCAGGAGGCGACATAAATTCCAGCCTCTCTCCGGGGGAGCGGGGGTCAAATCTGTTTGCCAATAGCCCAAAAGTGCTCACCTGCCACACGAGTGTTGTTGTGCCAGCCGAGGGTTGTCTGCCTCCCGCCGCCGCACCGCCTTCTCACGCGGCCGCAGAGTGGAGGCACTACATTCCCCAGCGCCCCAAGCGTGCCGGGACAGGAACCTGGAAGCACCAACATCGCGCCAGGAGGCGACATAAATTCCAGCCTCTCTCCGGGGGAGCGGGGGTCGAATCCGCTTGCCAATAGCCCAGAAGTGCTCACCTGCCACACAAGTGTTGTTGTGCCAGCCGATGGTTGTCTGCCTCCCGCCGCCGCACCGCCTTCTCACGCGGCCGCAGAGTGGAGGCACTACATTCCCCAGCGCCCCAAGCGTGCCGGGACAGGAACCCGGAAGCACCAACATCGCGCCAGGAGGCGACATAAATTCCAGCCTCTCTCCGGGGGAGCGGGGGTCAAATCTGTTTGCCAATAGCCCAAAAGTGCTCACCTGCCACACGAGTGTTGTTGTGCCAGCCGAGGGTTGTCTGCCTCCCGCCGCCGCACCGCCTTCTCACGCGGCCGCAGAGTGGAGGCACTACATTCCCCAGCGCCCCAAGCGTGCCGGGACAGGAACCTGGAAGCACCAACATCGCGCCAGGAGGCGACATAAATTCCAGCCTCTCTCCCGCATCGCGGGTCGCGCGCGGGTAGCGCCGGGAGAAGCCCGGGACAAGGGCGAGACCGTCTGCGGCCGTCAGAGGGCGTAGGAGGTCGGGTCAGGCCACCCCCCTTGGATCGGCAATTGGTGGACAAAGGACATGTAACGTATTGAGTAACATTTGGTTACCAGTTTAAAACTGTGTATTGTGGTAATTGTGACTTAAGAGAGTATCCTTTTATTTCCATTAATCATGGTTAGGCGGGGAGCCAAAGTATCAGCTGATTCAGCTCGTAATACCATCGACACTTACTTAGTAAAAGCAGTTAGTGCTCTTACCCAAGAGATAGATCGGACAGAAAAAAGACTATCCATGAGTTCAAGTGCACTACTGCTAACTAATCAAGGCAATCCTAGTGATAACTCCTCACACAATACTGAAATACTTACTGCTTCAATTACTATGGAAAGGGAGGACTTAAATGCTAGCACTCAATCGAAACTTTCGAATACCCCCAGATTGTTTGTTACAGAAGATAGCCCTGCCCCGTTAATATCACCATTGGTTAATCAAAAAGGGGGGCGGGAAAAAACTTCAGAGCAGAACACCTTACCAAAGAAAAAGGTTAAAAAACTACCTAACATTGAGAATAAGATTACAACACGTACAAGGGCTAAACAAACTTCACTGGAAACCCCTAGTATGGAAGCAATTTTTGATAAATTAGTTGAGCTCATTAGGCCACTACATGAAAAAGTGGATAATTTAGCCAGAGAGATCCACAAACTGCAAGGATCTATTGATAAAATTGGGAAGCGAGACCCACAAACAGTAGGCGTAGAAACACACGCTATATCAGAGGGTACTGCTGTTGGGAAAGCCGTTATAACTAATGTGCCCACAACTAAACCTCCCATTAGTCAACCTCGGGGTATCTTAACCACAAGTTCGCAGTTACCTTCAGAAAGGAATTTATCAGCAAATACGAAACAGAGAGGGCAGCCTAATATAACAACCTTACCAATAGAACATACTCGTAAGGTTAAGGAAGCAAATACGTTTCCATCAAATACTAATAATCCCCCACCCTGCATTAATCTGCCCCCAGAATGCAGCGCGTATGTAGCAGTGCTGGTTAACATCCCTAAATTAAAAAATGGCCAAGTGGAGAATCATGATCAATTGAAGAATAAAATCCTTCATTGGTTGTCTACTAATTGTAACTTCCCTATGGAAGGGGCCAGCCAGATTAATCTAGTACAGAGAGTGGGATGGATAGGCCCCCTTAGAAAACGTTTCGAGGGAGACTGCGTCATAATTAATTTTAAAACTTGTCAGTGGGCCAAAAATACACTCTTAAATGCGCCACTATCATCAACTCGGGAATTTAACATCACATTATTACCACTAGGCTATTTTTATAGGTATTTACTGGAACCCACCTACTCATGTAACATTGACCCCGTAAATTCCCTGAGACCTTGTCAGAATTTCCGTATCCCTACTTATAATAGATTCCAGGTTTTTGACTCCCTGGAGGATATTGATTGACATATTCTGCCAAAAACCCCAACACAGGTTAATCATCCACCAAATTCTAGATTATGCATTGGATCTAATATACGGAAAGGAGTAATGAGGCACGATAAACAAGTTACCTGCTATTCACCTAGTACAGCAGTGGCTGTTCAATTGTCCTTCTTATCTGAACTTAACACAGTGGAAGCTAACAGTGTGATCGCTGGGCCCCAACGGACCTCGACTACAACCAAGCCTTCCATGGCAGATACCTTTTTAAATCCAGAATTCTCTCCTGAAGATACACCACACGATTGTATAGCTGTTAACTGTGACTTAAATTTAGGTTACAGTGTCGTTACATGGAATATTGCAGGTTTGAACAGAAAACTGGGCTCCCCCTTTTGGAGGGATTTTATTAATATAGGTTATGACATAATATGTCTTCAGGAAACCTGGTGTGAAGAGCCTATTTTTATTGAGGGCTATTCCGCACACAGTTTGAATGCGGTGAGCTCAACTGCTGGCAGAGCTAAAGGAGGCCTTTTGCTTTTAATATCTACTAAACTAAACTCTTGTAAAATTAAAAGTTGCATTTCAGTGGATGTTTATTCTCAGGTATTATGTCTAGAGTTTGATAAAGGCAAAGATTTGCTATTGATTAATTTTTACAATAATGTATTCACTGCTGACAGAGGTAAAATGTTGATTCAGTTAGAAAAGGAAATTGAGAGGACCCAGGCATTATCAGGCTACCAGTCGATTTTCCTTTGGTTGGGCGATTTCAACATAAGCCCTTGCCCATTTGCCATGAGTAATTTATGTGGGTTAAGAAGGGAATGTGGAAATATGGAGGAAATTGACTATCTACATTTCCCACACTGCGCTTATGGCACGGCCTTAAATACGATGTTAGCCAAGTTTGACTTGGATATGTTAAGTTGCACGAAAAATAGTGAAAATATTAACTGCCCAACTTTTACTGGAAGAGGTGCTAATTCCCACATTGACCACATTTTACTTTCTAATAATATTGCTTATTCTAATTTGTGTGTTAATGAGCAAACTTTAAGTGATCACAATAGCATTTCTTTATCACTGCATTGTTGGGGCAATAAACATATGGATGTCAATAATCGTATTAACCATGTCGAGGCTGTAAGACCTAATGGGTCGAGGATTAAATGGACAAGGATTGTTCCACACAAATTGTTGGAGGAGGTATTAAGAAAATGTAGCAAGGAGATAAATTATTGTCTTGGCGATGAGGTGCATTTGCATATTGTACTCAACTACTTACTCACAATTAATGAAACAATCGATAACCTACTCACGAAAACATATAAGGGGAAAAAAGAAATCAACATGGGCTGGTTCGACAAAAGTTGTACTCAGGCTCTTCATGTCCTAAAACAAGCTTTGAGCTCCAAACCTCGAAACCCTACAAATATTAAAAACTGTCGTGCTGATTATAAAACATCACTTGTCAAGAGGAAAAGAGCCCTACAAGAGGAGGCCTGGAACAACCTCAACCTTGCGGCAGACACAAACGATAGTAAACTTTATTGGGAAACTATAAACAGTCCCTTCTTGAAAAATGATACAGTGCATGAAATAACCTCTCATGTAGACTGTAATTCATGGATGCATCATTTTTTAAACATTTTTAATCCTGATAGGTTAGTTTTAGATCTCCCTCAGGAAAATGATTATACTTGGCCAAGATTACCCTTGGTTATAAGTCTGGATGAGGTCTACGAGGGTCTAAGTAACAGTAAAGGTGGCAAAGCACCTGGCCCGGACGGGGTCCCGTTGGATTTATATAAATCCGAATTACATCTGTGGGCCCCCATTCTGACCAGATTTTTTAATGCAACAGTGGAGGGCCAGATACCGATTTCTTGGGGCCAGTATATAATTATTCCCCTTTTTAAGAAAGGCTCCAAGTCTGAGGCAAGCAACTATCGCCCCATTTCCCTACTGAACTCGTCCATAAAAATCATGAGTAGAATAATTTTAAAAAGACTTGAGACCTGGGCCAAGGACAATTCGATTTTATCAAAGGCACAATATGGATTTAGAAAAGGTCTGGGGACGCTGGAGCAGTGCGTTAATCTTGACCTCCTTATACATAAATATACTGTCGCAAAGGAAGGCAATCTGTTCCTCTGTTTCGCAGACCTGAGTAGTGCCTTTGACCTTGTAGACCACAACATTTTATGGGACATCCTGTTAGAACTTGGTGCCCCAAAAGAGTGCGTATATTTTTTGGCACGGCTCTATTCAGGACTATCATGTAAAGTTCGTTATGGCCCCTTGGGGGAATGCACACCCTTTTTTAAAGTTGCCAGAGGGATTCGTCAGGGTTGCGTCTTGGCGCCGTTTTTATTCTCATTATTTCTTAATCAAATTGATTCGATTTTAAGTAAATTGCCATCAGATGCCCCTATGATTGACGGAAGTGCCACCCCAATTTTATTATACGCAGACGACGCTGTTCTTTTATCACGAACACAGATTGGTTTACAACGCCTTATAGATAGATTTGTGCTATTTATTAAAGACAGGAAACTGGTAGTCAACAAAACCAAGACCTTTGCTATGATTTGTGGAAAGAAGGTGAAATCAAAATCCACCTTCTACATTGATAAAGACAAGATGCAATTGGTCAACAGTTTCTGCTATCTGGGGATATCATTCTCTGGAGACGGGAAATGGACTTATGAGGACGAGAACGTGAGATTGAAGATGAACAGAAATACCAGTAGTATTTTTAGATTTGCAGATAAATTAGGGCAAAAGAGGATAAAAGAAATGCTGGCCATTTATAAAGCCAGGTGCGTTTCATCAGCATTGTACGGGGCAGGTGTATGGGGCCACCATCCTGTTAATCTCTTACAGAATGACGAAAATAAGTTTTTGAAAAAATTGTTATGTGCCCCCCCTTCAGTTCCAAATTTGTTAACTCATATGGAAGTCGGTATCGACTTCATTATGGACCTAGCTGCATTACGCCCATTATTACTCTGGCGCTCCATCTGGTCTAAAACAGAGACAATATTCACACAGTCAATCATTAAAGATTGTTTGAACCTCGATAATTTATCACGTATACCATGGCTGAGCTATATTTACTACTGGTTCAACCTTCTATTTGATTGCAATATCCGTCTGAACCCAGAAGCAGCCGCATTGATACCAAAGAAAGATCTAAAACTAAGGTTTCTAGCATATAAGAATGCGGCTAGAGAGAGTAAGTCCAGTAATCTAATAACCGTAGCTTCTTATATTGGTTTGAACCTAAGGAAAGGTTTTCAGACATATCTTACAACTGTGACTCATAACTCTCACCGATTTGTCCTAACCCGTTTAAGGCTGGGGATCGTTCCCCATTTAGTCTCATTCCCGCACATGAAAATCAAATCTAATATACTGTGTCCTTGTGATAACATTTCAAAACAAAGCTGCTGTCACTTTTTATTGTTCTGCAAATTTTATTGCCATTTTAGGAAGTATTATCTTAAACCTATCTTTTTAAAATATAAGGTTCGGTCCACTAAATCAGCAATGAAGCTTTTAACAACTTTGGAAAGCCCTGATACCTGTTTTTTTGTTGCATTATATGTGTTAAAATGTATAAATATAAGGAAGTCCATAGTTTGCTCTGTTTAGATTTTATCGTCCTGCGTACTTTGCATATTTATGCACTGCTCGTACTCTTTATGTACTCTTAAAGTTTGAGATGTTTCTGGACGCACATTGCACTTTGTTATTACCTCTTCACTTAGCACTTTCTGCATATTTGTAACGCACTAGTCACTTTATGCGGAATTTGCACTCTGTCAAATAATACTGAAGATGTATTGTTAGCAACCTTCAAGTTTTAATTTTGAGCTGTTTATGGAAGCACATTGCACTTTAACAATGACTTTTTGCACACAGTATTTTGTGCATTACTACAATATGCTTGTCATTTTGTGTAGACTTTGTACTTGCCAAAATAACTCTAATGGACTATTAGCTTGATATGGCACTGGCTGAACTGAATACACAATTGTATAGTGCTCAGCGTATAAGATACCCTAGCCTGCTATGTATTCTATGTGTTTTATTTTTTTGTTCTGCTTATATGGTTGTACTTTACATACCGAATAAAGCTTTTGAACTGAACTGACCCTTACTACCCTTTACGTCTACCTCTACCCACCTCTAAATCCTAAATGTATACCTACCTCTGTTTACCTCTCCTCGCCGTTAGACCTTAAATACACCTGTACCTTCCTTCACCTCTAACCTCCCCTGAACCCTAAATTCACCCTTACTCCCTTTACCTCTACCCAGCCCTAAAAGCATTCTTACCTCCCTTTACCTCTCCCCGCGCCTAACCCACGCTTTTAAATAACATTAAAAGTATGTTTTTTTTTTTTTTTAAAACGCCTAGCTGCGTGGTAAAGTACAGCGGGTAAAAGGAACTGCAGGTAAATGTACAAATACACACCGCGTGGCGCTTACTGCGTAGTAAGAGTACAATTCGTGTGTGAACTGACAGTCGTCTATTCACGCACAGTCGGGGCTCTCTCCTTTAAGATGTGTCTTTCTTTGCCTTGATTTGTGTCGTTATATTATATGTACATTGAGAGTGGGTTGTGCGCGCACATGATATTACTCGCATTTTAGGGTCGTGTGCCTGTATCTTTGCCTTTATGTCTGTTGGAGTGTAATGTGTGTACAATGCGGTTGGTGACAGGGACAGGTCATTTCCCGAGTTGTGTGGTTTCCTGTCAGTGCACTGTTTTGTGTAAGAGTGGATGCAGAGTGTAGGGGCTCTCACCGAGTTGGTTGGCTTCCTGCTAGGGCAGAGTATGTGTAGTGTGACGGATGCATGACTCGCGTGCATGCACAGTTCACGGGTAGTTACCCCATTGTGCATGGTTTCCTGTCAGTGCACTGGTATGTGTACAGTGACGGATGCGTTTCGAGTGTAGGGGCTCTCCCCGAGGTGGCTTGGTTTCCTGTCAGTGGCAGTGCACAGTGTGTGTGTAAATTAACGCATTCATGACTGACAGGTGCGTGCACAGTACAGGGGTCGTTTCCCCGGGTTGAGTGGTTTCCGGTCAGGGCACTGTTTTGTGTACAGTGACGGGTGCATGCAGAGTGCAGGGGTATTCCCCGAGGTGGCTTGGTTTCCTGTCAGTGCACAGTGTGTATATGTACATTAACGGATTCATGACGGACAGGTGCATGAACAGTTATGAGGTCGTTTCGCCGGGTTGCGTGGTTTCCGGTCAGGCCACTGTTTTGTGTACGAGTGGATGCAGAGTTGGTTGGCTTCCTGCCATGGCAGAGTATGTGCAGTTTGACGGATGCATGACTGACGTGCATGCACAGTGCAGGGGGTCGTTTCCCCAGTTTGCGTAGTTTCCTGTCAGTGCACTGACTGGTATCTGTACAGTGACGGGTGCGAGTCAAGTGTAGGATGGCATGGTTTCCTGGCAGTGCACAGTGGGCGTGTACATTAACGCATTCATGACTGACAAGTGCATGCACAGTGCAGGGGTCGTTTTCCCCCGTGTTGCGTGGTTTCCTGTCAGTGCACAGTGGGTGTGTACATTAACTCATTCATGACTGACAGGTGCATGCAGAGTGCAGGGGCATTCCCCGAGGTGGCTTGGTTTCCTGTCAGTGCACAGTGCGTGTGTGTACATTAACGGATTCATGACGGACAGGTGCATGCACATTTCAGGGGTCGTTTCCCCAGGTTGCGTGGTTTCCGGTCAGGGCACTGTTTTGTGTACAGTGGCGGGTGCATGCAGAGTGCAGCGGCTTTCCCTGAGGGGGCTTGGTTTCCCGTCAGTGCACAGAGTGTGTACAGTGACGGATGCGTGCACGGCGCGTGGCTCGCTCCCCTGGGTGCTTCCGTCCCTGCTGCTGATGCGAGGCCGCGCGCTGAAGGCTGCTCACGCTGGGGTGATTGGTGGGCTCCCCAGGCTGCAGTCTGCATGCCCAAGTTCTCTTCTGCAGATGCTGAGCATCTCCAGCAGCGGGAGGAGGGGAGGGCGAGGAGGAGGGGACGGCAGCAGCACACGGCTCCTTCGTCCTCCTAGAGAGAGTTCCTGATCCAGGGAGAGCTCCGACCAGCCTCCCCGCCCCGCAGAAGTCCCCTTGGAATTGGAGCTCGACAGTGCCTGGCCCTCCGGCCCAGCTCGGACCTGCATCCGCAGACCACCCAGCCCCATCGGAGATCCATCTTCAGGCTCCTCGGCTGCGCTCGGATTCCAGCCTTGGGGTCTCCGGCCCGCGTCGGACCTCCATCCCCATGCCGGCATCCAAGCCCTAGACTCCCGGGTAAGCGCGCTGCTGGCCCTCGCCGACCATGTCCTGCCAGACTGCGCTATGCCCTTGCGGTGGGAGGGCCATTATTGGAGGGCATGGCGCGCATCCTGCGGACCGGAGAGGCACGGGCTCGGGGAAACGCTCTCATCAAGCCATCGTGTTGTTCCCTTTAAGATCGTGTCCAGGCGTGTAGCTATCAATGGTGCGGCAGGTGCAGTGGCACCGGGGTCCAGAGCCCCGAGGGGCCCCCTGATAGCTGTTATATTTTGTACCCCAACAGCAGTCAAAGTGTTCATCTTCCCTGGTTGTTCTGGGGCCCAGGGCATCCTTGATGAGTTTCTGAGCGTGCTGCTCATTGTCTCCTAACCTCTCTTCATGGACATGTGGATGTTTGCCTGAAGGGTGTCTCGCAGAGTCTCTTAGACAATCTCGTTGGTCCTTTCGGGTCTTGTCTTGGTTGGAAGACGTCTCATGATTTGGACAATCTGTATAAAGCGTTCCCTTATGTCTATTGCTTATGTTTCCCTGGATGAGGTCTCATATATCAGCTAGGCATCTCAAAAGCCTTTTGCCTGTCTCCTGTTGGTGTGTCATCGAAGGGTGTCTCGTAAACTGCCCCAGGGTCTCTGCACCTCTCTTCATGCATATGTCCACGCTTCACTGAAGGGTACCTCACTGTTAAGTACAATATCTCTGAAATTCTCTTCATGGTTTAATTAGGGATGCTGTGCAGGGTGTCTCATGGGTAATCCAGCGTCTGTGAAGCTCTCTTGGGAATCCTGTTGGTGTGTCCTTGTTGCTGAAGCTACTCACTGACTACTGGTGTTTTGTGCCTATGACACACCCGCCTTGATCTTATTGGTAATTTAAGCGTCCTTGGCCATGCTGGCAGGTGTGGTAGGTATTAATGGTGAAGCAGCTGCACCGGGCGCTAAAGCCCGAGGAGCCCATGTACCCCTAATTATTGCTGTATTTTACTTAAACAAACATCAGCCATAGGGCCATTTAATTTCTTTCAGTGGGGCACATGGGCCCTTACTAAGTCACTGCCTGTTGTTGCACTGCATATGAAGTTTCTGCATTGATCTTGTTAATGTTTTGGGTGTATGTTGTAACCTCCCTTGTACTGATGGTGATTTTAGGGTTTCCAAAGTTCCCTCCTTGACCTGTCGGTGTTTGATTGTCTTTGAAGCTCCCTCCTTTCCTGTAATGGTTTCCCTGTTCGAAATCTTATGGTTTACCTTGGGTCTCTGAAGCTCCCTCATTGACCTTGTAGTTGTTTCAATGTTGCTCATGCTCCCTCCATTTCTATTTTAGTGTGTGGTAAGATCTTTGGCTGTGTTTACATGTTAGTGTTTAGGAAGATCCTTCCTTGGCCATTTTCGTGTTTCACCAAAGGGCATCTCACTTTTTTGTTCAGCATCTCTCAAGTTACCTCTTTGGGAATGTTTCTGTTTCATTGACTTTGAGGCTCCCTCCTTGACCCTGTTGTTTCACTGAAGATTATTTTGCACGTGAAGCTCCCTCCGTGGACATTTTGGAGCTTTGGTGTCTTCACCTTTGTCTTTTTCGTTTGTTTTTTTACCCTTTGAGAGTTCCTCCATTGCCCTCTTTGGCTTCTAAGTGTTGCTGTAGCTTCCTCTTTGGCCCTTTTGGTGATTCTAGGGTATTTGAAGTTCCCTGTTGGTGTTTCATTGAACACCTTGATATTGAAGTGCCACTGATGGTCACTATCTGGTTCTTTAGTGTTTTGGGGGTTCTACAAGACTACCCTTGCTCTGTTTGTGATTTAGTTTCTTTACACTTTCATTGTTGTTCCTGTCGGTGCCCACCTTTGTCTAGTTGGTGTTTCAGTGTCTGTGTTGCTCCCTCCTTGGTCCAGTTGGAGTTTTGGCATCTTCAGCACTTCCCCTTGGTCCTGTTGACTTTCATCTTTGAAGGTCCCTCCATTGCCTTCTTGGTCATGTATTGTTTGTGAAGCTCCCTCACTTTGTGTGACTTTCAAGATTCTGATTGTGTTTTAGTGCCTCTGGTGCTCCTTCTTTAAAACACTCCATATTTTAGTGCCTCTGAGGGTCATCCTATGGTTCTATGGTGTTTTGGGGGATCTATGAGACTCTCTCCTCGGCCCTGTTGGTGATGTCAGTGTCTCTACACCTTTCTCCTTATCAATGTTGATGTTGCACTGAAGGCTATCTTGCATTTAACTCAGTGTTTCTGGGTTTCGGTGTCTTCACCTTGGTCATTTTAGGTGTTTTATCTGTATCTCTGAAAGTGATGTTATGTTTATTTGTATAGCACACAATTCACCCAGGAGTGTATTCTGACACTGAAGCAGTAGGTGCAGGGCCAGACTGGGAACCAAAACCGGCCCTGGCAAAGTGCTCAGCCGCCACTCCTCCCCAGGGAGGTTGGGGGTGTCGCCGAGCTCTTTGCCAGGGCCGGTTTTCAGTCGATTTTGTTACAGGGCCGATTTTGCAGCTATGCTGCAAAACCGGCCCTGTCACAAGAACGGCCCCCAGGGGCCCAAAACCGGCCCCCACCTCTGCGGCTGACCGGGGTATCGCCCGGTGCCCGCTACGGCCAGTCCGGCCCTGATTAGGTGTGTGGGTCAAGCCAGGGTCAGGGCTAAGTGACAAGCCAGATATTGTTTCCAGCGGAATTCAAGAACTGAGGAAAAGGCTCTGATGTGCAGGGGCAGATCGTTCCATGCTTTAGGAGCGAGGTAGAAGGCACAACTGCGGGATCTGGTTCTGGATATGTGGGGGGTGAGTGTGGAGTAGGAGTCCGCCTGAGCAGAGGTGTCTGGTAGATTTTTGAAAGTTTGTGCAGTTGATGAGGTATGTGGGGGCTATGTTGTGTCTGGCTTTGGATGGGTGCATGAGGAGTTTGAAGACTGCTCGTATGTGAATTGGAGCCAGTGGAGCTCTTGGAGGTGCAGGTGGTGTCCGTGTGGGGTGGGAGGTTGAGGGTGAGCCTGTATGCAGAGTTTTGATCAGTTGAACATTGATTCCAGCATAGAGTGTGTTGCCGTAGTCCTGCTTGCTGGTGATGAGGGATTGGGTGATGGTTCTGCAAATGTTGGTGGGGAGCCATTCTTGCGCATCGGGAGTGTGTGGAAGCCGGAGACAGAGACTGCATTAACTTGATCTGTCATTGTAATTTAGTTGTGAATTACTATTCTGAGGTACTTTGCATGGGTTGCTGGGAAGCATGTGTGTTCCAAGTTTGGAAGGCTGCCATGTGGAGTTTCAAGGCGAGGTGTCTTTGCAGAAGATTACTTTAAGTGTCTTTTCATGATTACCAGGAGGATGTCTCATGGGGTGGCTTCATGCCTCTTAAGCTCCCTCCTTGGTTCTTTTGGTCTCTCTGTCTCTGAAATGTCCTCTTGTGTTACAGTGCCCTAGAGACTCCTTCTTTGGCCTTGTTTATATTTGAGTGCCTCTGAGGTTTACTCTCTTTTCTAGTGATGTTTATTGGGGTTATGAGACTACTATTTGCCCTGTTTGTGATGTCAGTGTCTATATACTTCCCCCTTGTTCTTGTTGGTATTTTAGTTTGTTAAATGGACCTGCCTTTGTCTTGTTTGTGTTTGTATCACTGCTGGTCCATCTTTGATCTTGTTGGTCCCGTTTAACCCTTCCCCTTTGGTTGTTTTTAGGTATTTTCCTTTCAGAAGGCCCCTTTTTGGTCTTCCCAGTCCTTGGGTTAGGCCCAGGTGAAATTGTTCAATACATCATCGTAATCTCATGTAATTTTTTGAATTCTGCATTATACTTGGTATGATAAATGTCTCAAATTACACCAAGTCGCATAATTAGGTTGCCATTTGGTGAAAAATCCTGATGCTGGAGCTCAAACGCACGAATGCAATTCACCGCAAATTTTTACGCTCAAAATGCAAACTGCTAGGTTGCATTTCATGATAAAATAAAGCAAAACAATCCAGGAGTTTGTCTTTTGTGTAATTTTCATAACATTGTATGTAATTATGCAACAGGAAATTGTGCGAATTTCGATCACCCCTATTTTCAGTGTCTCCGAAGCCACCTCTTTAGCCCTTCTGGTGTCTTTCTGAAAGAGGTATCACGGGTTAGTTTGTCTCTCGGAGCCAGTCTCCTTGACCTATTCGGGTTTCAGTGACTTGAAAGCTCGATGTGTGACCTTGTTGGTGTTTTGTGGTCTTCGAAGCTCTCTCCTTGACCCTGTTGATGCCTCCGTGTGAGATATTTGACCGGTGAACTCGCTTCCACCATGTGTCTTCAGCAGACTGCCTCCCCTCCATGCTGTCTCGAGTACCAGCTATCTACCAAGAGCCTTCTGCGTCATGGCCGCTCCCCTCCTGCCATATTTCTCATGTGCTCTCTGCCACGCCCCCTCCTTCTGTCCCACCCTGCCCTTTCATATCATGCTACCTCCCCTTACACGGTCTTTAACACACTCGCCCTACCACTCTTGCCATGCTCCCGCTCTCCACTCCCTACCAGGCTTCTTCCGTGTTATGCTACCTCTTTTCTACCAGGCGACCCCCCACCCCCATTATTAGCCTCTTGCCCCCTCCCTCCATAAAATGTTCATTCTCCTTCACTCCCTTTACCTCGGACCTCCGTGTGTGCTTCACCCCTCTCCAGCTTCCTGCCAAGCCTCGGCTCCATTCCATGTCCTGCCTCGTCGTGTTTCTTCTATACCAAGGACAATGTTCCACCAGCCTTCACGTCCTCCCTGTTCATTCCCCCTCATTCTCCTCTGCCGTGTCTCCGCTCAGTCCTCTCTCTCTGCCATGCTTTCTCCTTCATTCATTTCCTTGCTGTCACCATTTCTCTCCCTATCACCCCATCGCCGCTCTCTGCCCTTCTTCCTCACACGCCCCTCTCGCGCCACTTGGCTGCCAATGCCCGGCACGCTCTCCGTCCCTCACCTCACACCTTGTTCCACCCATCGCTATCTCCCAATTTCCATCCCTTCGCTGTTACTCCCTCACACAAGGAAGGAGTGTGTCCTGCCTTCCCATCACGGTTCTCCGTCACTCGCTACCTGTCACGCTGTCCCATTCCACAAAGTGTCACAGACTTCCATCCCTTCACCTCCCCTGCTCTCTCCCGCCATACTCTCGCGACCACACTCCCGCCCTCCCTCGTGCGCGTCCGTGACCCTTCTCCTATCGCTCTCCCTCGCGCCCTCCTGGCCTGTGTCAATGGTGCACCAGGTGCAGTCGCACCAGGGGCCGCAGTTGTGTGGGCCCTGTGGCCCCACAGCTATGGGTGTGCTTTTTTCACTCTCCGCACGTGAATATGGGACTTGCCTTATGGCCCATGGCACTCTTGGCCACTAGTGGCATAGCCAGCGTGTCATGTGCCATATGGCAAATAAGGGAATGGGCTCCTATGTCCGCTGGTTTAACTGTGGAATACAGCAATTATCCGGAATCTGTAGGACCTTCAGGCCTCTGTATCCCGGTGCCACTGCACCTGCTGCACCAGTGGAACCTGCGGACCTAACAGCCTGCTACGCAACTGGGCAGGGCTCTTTAGAATCTCCCGTCTGGCCCCACCCCTCTCTTGCCTTCGCCCTCTAGCGCCCCCTCGGTTGTTGGGCTGTATGTCGGTGGACGGGGAACGGCGGCTCTGCCTCGGTAATGGAGGGCCTCGTGCTCAGAGGGCTGCTCGAGGCCTTCCGAGCAGAGCCCTTAATTGACATGTCTCCGAGTAATTTATGTCTTGCTTTGGAAAAGGTCACGAGGGTTTTGAGTATAGATGAGAAATCAGGTTCGGTGTGTGCGTATTGCGGGGCGAGGAGGGGGCGGGAGGGGGGATACACGTGAATCATTCACGCATGGATGTCTGAGAGGCTGGCTGACCCTCCTTGGAAGGGCACCGCGCCCCCACCGGCGAGCCCCACTCAGCAGCATCCATTACAGGGCGAGTCGCACCGTAGCACGCTCAGCAAAGTGCGCGCAGTGGAGTACACAATTGTGTAGAGTAGTGTCTGTGCGTCATTGTACTCCATTCTATAGACAATGCGCCCCGTGCTCCTGTGAGCATTTGTGATGTATTTCCTGCTTCCTCTGTGATAGGGTTGCGATATCAGTGTTATCACATAAAGTGCTCTGTCACGTCATTCTTGATAGCGCACGTGGTGTCATCTGGTGGTCATTCACGTGATGGCATTGGGTTGTGACTCTTATCACACACTGTCAGCTGTGAAGTAATTATTCATATGACGCGTTGTATGTAATATCATTTTTTTTTTAATTACGCGGTGCCATTTTTGGCGTAAGACTCATCACAAGCGGTCCTTTGTGAGCTGTGTCTTCGTATCACGTGTGA
Source organism: Triturus cristatus (assembly GCF_964204655.1). Classification (NCBI taxonomy): domain Eukaryota; kingdom Metazoa; phylum Chordata; class Amphibia; order Caudata; family Salamandridae; genus Triturus; species Triturus cristatus. The sequence continues at coordinate 361,576,578 of NC_140586.1, read as the reverse complement.
AGTTATTATATCGCAATCTACCATTTGTGATGCAATTCTCCATGTTATATATTTGTGATGCAACTTTTGAAATGATGTGTAGGGGCGTAGCTTCCATTTGTACAGCTGGTGCAGTGGCACCGGCTCCCAGGATTCTGAGGGACGTTGAACCCTGAATATTTATGTATTTTGCAATTCAAACAGCAGCCAGTGGGAAATGTCTTACCTTGCACAAGGGCCAATGTCACACCGGCTGCGCCACTGATAGTGTGTTGGTTGTAATATCTGGCGCCCGTCCTATTTCCAGAGGGTCTAATGAGTGATCTCATTCTTGACTGCAAGTAGTTCTTTTTTTATGTCAGTCTTGAAATTACACAGTGACGTCAATCCTCGTGGTGTGGCTTGCAATATCGTCCTTTATATAACACGCGGTTTCATTTTTGAAGCCAGTCTTGATAGTGCATGGAGCGCCACTTGTGATGCCTTCTTGGTATTTGTAGTATATTGAGTGTTGCCTGTAATGCCTTCTTTCTCATGCCTTGTGACGTCAACTGAGACGCTATTCACGATAATGGTGATTTGTAAAATACGTATTCTTCTGATGGGATGACAATGTATCTGGCGCAGCATCATGTGACTTGACTGTTGGCTTAAATAACTCTGAGAAACCGTAAACATGATAACTTCACAAACAACAAGCATTGGCAAAGCCAATAGGCCGGGCGTTGGAAGCCAGTCTTTTATGAATTTTCTTTTAGTTTTTTGCAAAACTTTATTGTTCTGAAAGCTACTAGGCCCTCATCAATCTAAAAGTAGTATTGGCTAAAGGTAAAAATGCTGTTTTGGTAGTAGCGGCTGGCAGGGAATAAGGGTGGAGGGCGGCAGAGGTGGGTGGTGGGGGGACAAAAGAAAAACACTTACCTCTTCGGCTGGCCGCATCCCTCCTCCGCTTCGCCGATGACTCCCGAAACAAGAAAACACCCAGGCTCCCCATTGCCAATCACAATGCTGCAATGCAGCGTTGTGATTGGTCTGATCGCTGTGGATCGGCACTCAGATGGGGACTGGGGTCCTGGGCATGTTCTCCACCAGGCTGTGTAATGAAGCCTGGTGGGAAACATACAAAGGGCGCATGACTGTTTGACCAGGGCCAAGACGACTGGCCAAGCAGTCATGCGCACTTGGAGTGTGCATACCACTCCTCCCCCTGTGCCTCCAGCCCTGCCCCGCCCTAACCCATCCCCTGAACCTTTGAAAAATAAAATATTATTCCAACAGTAGTGGGGCCGCCCCTGTGTTTTGGTCTCAAATAAGCACACATAGCCATAGTGAACTACTTTGTGTGTGGGAACTACTTTGTGTGTGGCTGTGCTCCTTGTAAAAGGTTAGCAAGTCATAAGTCACAGTACAGTCAGCCAATATATGAAGTGGGCTAACACACTGCCCCTTGATGCATGCTGGAGTGGATTGAAAAAAATGTGCATGACACAACTGCAGACTAACCAATGAAATCTGTCTGAAAAAACATATAAGTACCAATGTTATACACACAATTTCAGTAACATTTGAAGTTCTTCGCTGACACAGACTTAGAAATTCTATTCAGTCTGGTATTTGCTGCCAGCCTCTTGCCTTTAAGAAAGAAGTCAAGCAAGGAAGGAAAGAAAGAAGAAAAGATTGAAAGAGAAAGTCGACAAAGAAAGAGAAAGGCAAAAAAGAAAGAAAGGAAGAAAGAAAGCTGGAGAAAGGGAAAAAGAAAGAGAGAAAGCAGAAGAAAAGTTAGATAGAAAGAAAGGCAGGCAAGAAAGAAGGAGAGAAAGGAAGAAAAAAGGAAAAAAGAAAGATGACAGCAAGAAAGAAAGTGGAAGGCATAAAATAAAGAGGAAGGAAAGAAAGAAGGGGAAAAAGAACAAGGAAGGAAAGAAAAATGAAAGAAAGAAAGAAGCAACAAAGTAATTAAAGGAATGAGAGATGAAAAAGAGAAGAAAGAAGAGAAGAAAGAAAGAGGACAGAGAGAGGACAGAAAGAAGGAAAGAAATTGGAATGAAGGAAAGAAAGAAGGAACAAAGGAACAAAAGAATGACAGACATGGTTGCAAAGATTGAGCCCCCTTATGAGCTTATATACAGAGTTCACATTAGCTATTGGTACAGTGTGAAAAATCAGCAGTCAGATAAACAAAGACCACTACAAAAATAATTTACAACAGCACTGGCAAGAGACAGGAACTGATAAAGCTGGAATGTGCCCTGTGCTCACATCTGTTATAAAGTCTCCTGCTACCACATAAGGTTCTACAAATAAAGGCAACATAAAAGGAATCATATAGTAAAAACAAACAAAAACACTAGCACAAAGGGAACTACCTTGTGTGTGGAAGTGCTCCTTGTGAAAAGGCTAAATGCAGTCACTCAAAGTGAACTTAGTCAATGACTGAAGTAGGCAGACCCATTGCCCCCTTCTGAAATCTGCAGTGGGTGGAACAAATTGTGAATGATACAACAACAGACCAATAGACTCCTCTCCCCTTTTCCTCTGTGATCGTTTTCTCTCTACCTTCTCTCTCCCTCTATTTCTGTCTCTCTTGAAGTCCTTCTGCAATTAACTTTGGAGACCTCTAAATAGTGGACAGATGCTCCAGGAGCTGCCCTGGGCTTTCAACATTGGCAACCAAGGGCTACGGCCCACTACTGGTGGAATAAAGGGGCTGTCTGGCCGTGGGTTTGCTTACATTAAAATGTGACAATACAGGTGGACTTTTTAAGTGAACAACCCCATTTGCAAAACAAAGTTCCATAATCACTTGTTGATCTGTCAGTAAGAAATTGGATTTTGGCATCAAAAGGAGTTTTCTTACTCACCAAGGCTGAACTTATATACACTGATAGCTAGTGGTGTAACACAAAATGATACCCCCACCTGCAGAATGTGAGCAAGGGACCCAAGTCTTGCATGTCTCACAGATATTCATTGGCCTTGGGCTGAATGGTGGCCCCCTGACGGTTTGGTGGTCCCTTGAAGGCTTGGGTGCCACCTGCACCTCAGTGGCATATCTTACAACCCTGCTAATAGCTTTGTGAATGAAGGCTCAATAAAGCTTTATTCCTATAGTCTTACTCCTGAAAACCTAATACAATCTGGGCCCTCTTACTGTAAATTAGTGGGTGGGAAACACAATTAGTGTCATCTGTGCGGTTCTATGTCAGAATATCAACACCACATCTACATCAACACCACATCTACAAAAATAGTGCAACCAAAACATCATCTAACAAAATATCATGAAGGTCAGTACGTATAGTTATGTATAGATTTAATATTCTCAATTCCACATCTATGTACCTTTAAGGTATATATATATATATATATATATATATATATATATATATATATATATATATACACATATTCACTGAGAAACCAAAGATTGAAGTAACGTTAGATGTAGGTGAATTTTTTAGTGACAAATTAACTTTTTGAACCAAAATAAACAGTTATTCACCAGTTAAATTTAGCAGTAATTACTATAACTTATGCCCCTGCCGCGCACTGCTTATGACATCACTCATGACATGTTTTACGACATTTATGACATCACTGATGACATCTAAAATTACATTATTGTTGACATTTTCTAAACCTATCTCCGCATACATGTATCTGCTTGGTACATATATCATCAAGGTACGTAGATCTGGAGTTAGGAATTATGAATCTATTCTTCCCTGTATGCACTAACCTTTCAATATTTTGTCCCTCGATATTCCTTCCTTGAGACTATGATATTCTGGGAGTCGATATTCAGTAGTCCAATCGTCTATCCTATGGTTCATAGCCAACCTTCTTCTGGCCCACAGTCAATCTACCCTGCTGCCCACAGTCCATAAACACAATGGCCACAGTCCATCTATTGTGAAGCTCCTCATTGACCTCTCTTGCTGTCCAAAGCCTGCCTCTCTTACAGTGTCATCGCCCACCTAGTCTGGTGAGCCAAACTCATATCCCCTTGAGTCCCACTACTCGTTTATCCCATTCCCACATCCCATCTATCCTACAGTCTTAAATTGCATGTTTTGGGCACACTTTGCGCCTTTGCACCACATCTGTGTATTTAAGAAAACTCAGTTCCCATAGGTTTTTAGTAGGCCAAAGAAGATCAACTGTAGAGGCTGCTGCAGACAACGAACGAGTCCGGATAACAGTGCAATAACAATGCTAGTATTGGTTTCAGGCTAAACTTATAAAGCATCTCCTCTGTAAACATGTAAATGCCTATACTTAGCTTTGATTGTACTTGTATCGAGATTTTTCCAAACTGTTCCCATATACTGATTCCAAACCAATGTCTCTGGACATCTGTTCATTGTCCCAAAAAATGTGTATTCAGGATAAGGCTTTTTCCAGGGATTTTCAATAGGGCAAACAATGAGATTTACTGTTTAAACCGCTAGAAACCGTGATAGCCTCAAGGACAATAGTGCAAAAATTAAATTTTTAGACAAGGTGTACACATCATTAACTCTGTAATATAGATATAATGCCTCTACTCCGAATTGTATCCATCTGGGTCCAGATGCAAGTAAACTTGTATTTTATGACTTGATTTTAAAATACCATTATCTATTTGACTGATTTCCCTATACTTGTACTGATCGTGGTGTTTTATATCTTTTTACTGTAATCTTTTGATTAATGCAGTAAACTTATAATACTAATACTACCCTACAGTCCCAGCATTCATCTATCCTATTGCCCACAGCACATGTGCACCAATATTTACATCCAGTCATTCTACAGTCCCCCAACCCAACAATCCTACAGCGCTGAATTTTGTTTATCCTTTTGTCTACGACCCATTGTCCTGCAGCCCCAAAGCGCACATAGACCACTGCCCACACCTCATCTATCCTGCTGTCCCCTGCTCGTCAATCCCACTGTCCACAGCCCATCTATCCTGCTGTCCACAACCCAACTCGAAAATGTGCTACAGCTACATGAAATACTGCCACTTGTCAGACACACACAGACACACCCCTCTCTCCCTCTCTCCCATTAATTGCATTTATGTTACTTTATAAACATGGACTGAAGGATGGTTTTTGTTAAGTTGAGTACCGCCACTTTCAGATTTCAGTGTGGCAGAAGTAGATGAAAATGGTTTCACATTATTTGAAAGTAGGAATGAAAATCATCCCAGATGATGTATGTCCTCGGAAAGGGGACAAAGTAGAAAATCCTGTTCACTCACTTCACTTTCTAGAGACAGATTTGCTTCACGCACTCTAGAGTGTGAGATGAGTGCTGTCACTCCAAAGTGAGAGAAGGGCGATGCTATGTCTCATGTCATGATGGTGGAGGAATGTAACTTCCTATGCATCTGATCTCTTCAAAAACAGCACCTTGAAGTAGGCCATAATGTGGCAGAAAGACTGATTAGCTGCAAATGGCTACATCATGTACAACCTTCAGCCAGCAGGGGCTTTTAGCAGAGCAAATTGCATTGTGGGACTTAACGTTCCGCTTTCTATATTTGTAAGTACGCACTTTTGCCCAAAACGCTAAGACTGGCTGAAGGTGTCTGAGTGGCTATGTACATAAATATTTCCTAAACTTAAGGCCAAAAACTGCAATGAAGTAAAACTGTAATAGTGCATGATTTAAAATATATAGGAATTACATCAAACCAGCGATCTTAATGATTTGTAGACAACTACTGTGTAGGCTATAATGGCTGCCTGATTTGAAGAAAAGAAGAGAAAACTAGAATGATATCGAAGAGTGTTTAAAACCTGTCTTATCATGTTATGTCTAGCCACACCTAGGAAGTAGGACTACTTGAAAAGCCGAGTCTTTAGCTTCTTACGAAATTCAAAAAGGGCGGAGGAGTCTCTAACATGTATCAACGGGTCGTTCCATACTTTAGGAGGGATGTAGGAGTAGGCTTGACTGCCAGATCTGATTTTCTCTATGGGTAAGATGTGTGCAAGTAGGAGTCTGGACGAGCAGAGGTGCCTGAAGGTTTGTAAGAGCAGATTCAATTGTTGAGGTATGCTGGGACAGTGTTTTGTAGTGTCTTGTAAGTGTAGCTTAGGGGTCTGAATTGTGCTCGTTTGTGAATGGGGAGCCAGTGGAGCACTTTCAGGTGCGGTGTGATGTAAGTGTGGCGTATTAGGTTGAGGGTGATTCTGGTCTATGAGTTCTGAATTGTCTACAGCCGTCTGTTTTTTGTTGATCCTGGCATAGAGGGAGTTCCCATAGTCCCGCTTTTTTGTGACCAGGAGGTGCAGGATTGGGAACCATTTAAAAATCTGCTTCAATATCTTCAGAGTTAGGAAACCCGAGACATTGACGGCATTGGCTTGGGCGGTCATGTTGAGTTTGTTGTCGAGGATTATCCTGAGGTTCTTGGTGAGCATAGGAGTCGGTCCTAGTTCTGTTGGCCATAAGATGTGGTCCCACGGTGATTTGCTCTTTGAGAAGATCACAATTTTGGTTGTGTTGGTGTAGAGCTTTAGAAAGTTGTTTTTCATCCAGTAGGCGATTTCAGTCATGCGGGCATTGAACTTGATCCAGGTAATGGGTGTCTTGTCCATGAGGGAGAGAATGAGTTGCATGTCATCAGCATAGGAGAGGAAGTTGATGTAGTGAGAGTGGATGATGCTGGCGTGAGGGATCATGTGTGCGTTGAAGAAGGTCGAGCTCAGGGAGGATCCTTGCAGAACATCGCAGATAAGGTCGCGGGCATGTAAGGTTAAAGGTGCCAGGCTGACAGACTGGGTCCTTCCAGTCAGAAAGGAACAGATCCATCAGAGTGTGCATCCTTGGATTCCGATGACGTGTGGGAATTGGCTGAGGATGGGGTGGGAGACTGTGTCAAATGCTGCAGAGAGGATCATGAGGATGAGGGCCGCCGTGTTCCCTCCATCTAGAGTTATGCAGTTGTCATCTGTGGTGGCGATAAGAGCCGTTTCCATGTTGTGGTTGGGTCTGAAGCCAGACTGAGTAGAGCCAAGGAGTTGGAGGTTGTTGAGGTATTCGGTGAGATGTCTAATGATGACTTTCTCTAAGACGTTGACTGGGAATGCTATCAGGGGGATTATTAGTCTGAAGGTGGCAAGCATGGAAACATCTGCAGAGAGTCTCTTCAGCAAAGGGAGAACAGTTGTGTGTTTCCAAGCATCTGGGAATGTCGCTGAAGAGGTGGAGCCCCCCAGAATGGGTGTGAGTATGGCCCTCTTATGTTGCAGTCCTCTGGAGAATGAGTGGTGAGGGCAAGGGTTCAATGGGGCCCCTGAGTGGATGGACGTGGTGGTTTATTCTGGGATGATGACGGATCTTGTGGTTAGCATTGTTTCTTTGGATAAGATCGGCAGGTGTTTAGCAAGGTCTGTTGGGTGTGGTTGCTAGTTCAAGTTGCTGTAAATGGTAGTGAATTTTTTTTGAAGAATTGAGAAAGATTGTTGCAGAGGCCCTGCAAGAGTGTGATCGAGTTGGAGGGGGCCGCTGGTGATATGAAATCTCTCACAATGGCAAAGATTTCTTAGCTTCTGTTGATGCGGTCCTCCAAAGCAGCGTGTTTGGTTTTCGGGATCATTTGGTGGTAGCCTCTATGAGCGAATTAGAATGTGCTATTGTCTGCATTCTCCTAACTCATTCTCCATTTGCATTTCAGTTGTTTGCAGTGGTGTTTCATCAGTCTGAGCTCCTCTGTGTAGAAGCTGGCCTGGGGTCTGGATCTTGTATTGCTCTGTTTGAAGGGGAGCAGGGAGCTGGCGAAGGAGGCGATCCAATTGTTGACATTCTTGATGGCTTTTGGGAGGCTGTCACTGTGTTTGACTTGGTGGGTGTTGACATCGACGTTCCAGTCCTTGTCACTGATCCTGTTCCAGTTTCGGCAGGCTGGTCTGGCGGTGGTGACTGTGCATTGGACGGGACGGGGATGCTGCACTTCGCAAGAGCGTGGTCTGTCCAGTCGACTGGTGTGGGCTAGTCAACTCAGACATTGTCAAAGGTGGTAAAATTTGGTCCAGGAGGTGTCTGTGCGTGTTGGGTGAGGCCCAGGCTTCCAAGGTCTTCAATGAGTGTTTTTGAGTTGGGGCCGGTGTGGTCTTTCAGGTCGAAGTTCAGGTCTCCGACTAGGATAGAATTTCTGCATCTAAGGTGAATGGTGCGACAAAGTCCTTGATGGTGTCAGTGAAGTTGGTATGCGGTCCCAGTGGTCTGTAGATGAGAGTGCCACTTTGGGTGAAGTTGGCTATGACATGGAGCTTGAACAACAGTGTTATATGTTGGAGGATGACGTATCAGCTGATGGTGTTCTTGTGGATTATTGCGAGGCCACTTCTGGGCTTGTGAAGTCTGTCTTGCCTGGCAATCTTGTAGCCTGGGGGTTGGAGGGTGGTGGGGGATGTGGTGTCAGGTTCCATTGCAGAATTCAGCCAGAATCCTGTGAGGAAAAGTAGGTCTATGGCATTGTTATGCCGCAGGTTCCAGATCTCTGTGTTGTGTTTGGTGATTGAATGGGTGGAAGCATGCATGTGAGTTTAGAGGGTTTGTGTGGGTAATTGCAGGCCCGTGTGAGGTTGAGAGAGTAGGGTGTTTAGCACTGTTGGTGTGGATGCAATGAGTGTTGGGTTTGGATAAGTGCATGAAACTTGCAGGAAGTGCAGGAGATTGCTCCATCCATATTGTGTGGTGCAGCGAGGCAGCTGCATGTGGAGCGGCTGCCGGGAATGAGGGTGCAGAGGGCCACTGTGTGGTGGTGGCAGGAGGGGAGATGCCCAGGGTTTCTGGCGCTGGGTGCTGACCAGGCACGGACAGGAGCAGATGGGCTTGCCTTTGTCACACTAGCGGCACTTCAGCAGTGCGCCCGCAGGGAATGTCTGCTGTGTGTCCAAGCTGTGACAGCCATTAAGTAGGACCTGAAAGGAAGGAGGAGTGGTGTCATTTGCTCTGCAAATGGATGATAGGAAATTCAGTGATGTCACTTCCTGTGCTAATGATTGATGGGAAATCCAGTGATATCACTTCCAGTGCAGATAGATGATGTATTATTCAAATGTGCTTATTCTATTTAATGACAACAACCTGATCGGAGCAACAGGGAAAGCTAGCCTGATCTGCTGATAATTCAGTCTTAAAACTGCAACTTCCAGGAAAGACTTAATTATGCGAAGTGTTTGCTAGTCCAACCACCGCAGTGCAGTTTCAAACTCTTCCTCTCCATCTGCTATCACTCACAGATATCACAACAGCCCTGCTTCCGTGCCCCCATCCCCCAGATACTCTGCAACACGGCCTGGAAAATTTTCCTCATGAAATAATACTTCTCAGTATTGGTCCAGGACAGAACTGTTTACAAATAATGCTCAATGAGTTGGTTCCGGACAGGCTCTGTAGACAGACGCCGAAACATCCCATCGGCTGCCACTGAGGTGACTTATGTAATGTGAGGTTAAAATACAACACAGAGATGTGTGGCTGGCTTCATCGCTTTCGGATCTTGGGTAGCTTTTAAAATTATGTTTTACCTTCTTGCAGGAGCAAGACTCCATCATCAAGCCACAGCTGTAGTTAGCCGTCCTAAGATTTGATATTTTGTCTTCACCGGCCGCAACCTATTAGATTACCAGCAGAGGAGGGCTCATCTTGGAATGATGTATCAGACCCCACCATAGGTCCACGCAGGGCAGCCACGACCTGCAGGTTGACTTGTCAAAACATTTGGAGCACAATTCACAGAGTTCAATTAAGAGAGGGCAGGATTTGTGTGACATTTTGCTTCAGTGTTGTAATGCAGGGAAATTACCACATTTGCGTTACTGTAACCTTTGAGTGACCCGTGGTGGAAATGTCACTGACCTATCTTAATTAATCTATTTATTAATTTATTGAATTTTGTATAGCGCTGCGTGTTGCCTTTGGACTTCAGGGTGCTAGTAGTTAGAGGGAACAGACTGATTGTTCGAAAGGGATTGTTGAGCATCCGATTGGGCGGGATGTTTAAACATGGTAGATATTTATAGGGCAAGCGTTGTTACTAGGCAATCAGTTAGATGCAAGCGTGTACAATTTTCATGAGTTTTCTGAACAGCATGTGGTTGGGTACAACTCATTGGTTGAGATCAAGAGGGTTCGAAAGCCTTGGTCCTTGCACTCCCAGTGATCTGCTTTCATTGTCTTGATGGATTGTTGGTTTATCTAATTGGCAGACATGACAATCAATCAGGCAAGGATTTGTGAAGTGCGGCAAATCACCCGTGAGGGTCCTAAGGTGCTGGAGCTGCTGCTAGCTTCATGGTGATCTGTTTATTCGAACAGCCAGGTCTTGAGTACTTTCCTGAATTGGTGGAGCGATGGGATGGTCCTGAGGTGAATGGAAAGGTCCTTTCAAGCTTTGGCCACCAGGTGTGAGAAGGAGTGACGTCCGCTGTTGCTTTGGTGGATCCGGGGGGTGTCTGCGAGGAAGAGGGAGGCGGATTGTAGGTGTCTGGTTGGTTTGTGGAAGGTGAGGCGTTTGTTGATGGAAGCTGGTCCTTTGTTGTGCAGAGCTTTGCATGTGTGGGTAAACATCTTGAACTGGCTTTTCTTCTGGATCGGGAGCCAGTGTAGCTTTTTGAGGTGGGGTATGATGTGGGATCATCTGCGGAGGTGGAGTATGAGTCTGGCTGCTGAATTTTGTATTATCTGTTGTATCCATCAGGACGCGTGCAGTGCTTCCTATGACATAGAGCACAGGTCTCTGGTTAAGATGTAGTGAGGTATCAGTTTGTGCCGGTTTGCAAGACCTTTGGCGCAGTACACCTTCGATTTATGGGCCATGCAAATGGCACATTGGTTTTAGGGACTCTGAGTATTTCTATCTTTGTTTTTGTGCCATTCTTGCCCAGGAAGCTCTCCTCTATTAGGTACAATATATGGTCCAGGCCTGGCAGAAAGATATATTGGTTGGATTATCTGGTCCCATTTTTCAAGGTGAAGTGGATTTAAGTAGTGTTGGCATACATGTGGAAAGTTATCTGGTGCACCTCCATGGGCTCTACCAAGGGGCATACGTAGATCAGTGACGCTTTAAGGCATGGGCAAAGTGGGCTCTGGCACAGGGCTGCAGCCTACCAGGGGGCCCTCGATAGAGCCAGCTCGCCTCTGCAGAGAGGCTTTCCATGATGGCCTGGAAGCATTCTTCAACAAGTTGTTTTGAATACCGTTTTACTTTAATTTATTTTCAATGTGGGTGATGTGTGAGAGTCTAATACAGACATTTTGCGGAGAAACGTGTTTATATTTCATGTAACAGCCATAAAACGTTTCTTTTAGAGCAAAACAGGACCACACGTAGGAGAAAGGACAAGTGCGCCTGTGGACTGTCAGTGACCTGGCCAAAGAAGGCATGAAAGAGCTGAAATTGGATCATAAATTCAAAGCTGTTACGAACAGGGGGCCCCAAAATATACTTGGCTCAGGGTCCCCAAAATCCTTAAGACGCCCCTGACGTAGATGTTGAAGACAAGACGCAAGACGGAAGATCCTTGCGAAATGTGGCATGTCGCTAACCATGTGGACTATTCGATTGATCCAGTTCTGACATTTTGGCTATGACCAGTGAGTCACACGATACAGATCAGATCCAGAGTTACCTGCCTTATGTTCGAGTCTTGTCAGAAGTGGCTAAAATCCTTTATTCATTCAACCATTTCCTGCAGTAAGACTACTCTACAAGCAGAGGATGGAGTGAATCCAAAAGGCACCAAGCTTATGGCACCAAGATACCTTGAGACAGCTGTCCTGATGATTCACAGGACCTCTAAGAGCGCCTTACATCCCCACACTGTCGAATCACTGTTCTCTCTCCTTAAATATGTGGTCCTTGTCCCAGGGCAGCATTAACACATTTGAAGCAGCAGGGATGTGGCTTAAATATTGATCACCCTGCGGGCAGCGTCTGAGGTCCCAGTGGCACACTCCCTTTCTCTCTATTCTTCTCACAGTCGCTTGGATGGAGGCTTTGTACACCTGGGTCTGTTTCAAGACCTTGCGGTGGGTCAATAATATTCACACAGCTCTTTGTTTAAGGAGCTTTCACGTTAATTAACATTGACACGGAGTTGCGCAGAAGCAGGGGAGCTGTTCCCTGGCAGCTGTGCAGTGGCGTGCAAACCGCAGAAAGGTTAGCCAACAGGCATCCGTACATGCCGAGAAATCCCATGTAGGTGGGAGAGTCCCGGTGTTTCTAAGAAGAAAAAATCCTTTATTTCTTCTGTCTTCCGCCTGAAATTTGATTCTGCTTCAATTGAAGTCAATTGGGGGGGGGGGGGGGGGGGGGGGGAGGGGGGATACAGTTTTTTCAACATTTCACACTTTTCTGTTCTCATATGTTGGCGTGTATGTGTCCGGAAACCATCGCAGCTGTAAGAACATCACGTGGCCGAACCCGGAAGCTCTGTTTTGCAGAAGACGGCCTTGTGAGATGAGAATTCCCTTGATAACACATACCCGCACTGCCCTGCCTATGTATGGCTCATGTTATGAAAACATTCCTTTACAGATTGTTCTAATGAAGAGCAGTTCCATGAGCCGGCTCTTCCACTGATTGCAAACACTATACCAAGGAAAGCTCCTGGTGGGAGAAACGTTCCTTTCTGCAAGCCCTCGAGAACAGATGCAATATTTATTGAGCCCAATAAAATCCAATAACTCGCGGTTCGGAACGTGTAAGATGCGTAAATAGCATCTACTCTGAGTTTTGCCCACAAATGGGGCATCATTGGAGGATTTAATCTTTTGGTAAAGTAAGTGGTATGTAACCAACCTTAGAAGATGTGCAAACTTGATACAAAGCTAAGTTACACAACTACAAAGCCTATTTACATGATGCACATCAACATTTTGAGGCAGGCGATGTCACATAGCTATCCACTGTGTGTGACACAATAAATATTTATTTACTTAAGACACATCGGTAGATTTTTCTGCCTACATTTTGAAATTTTCAATTTGACTTTTTATCTAGTTAGAAATTTCTCATCACCAGAATACTAACACCCCTCTGTGGCAAACTCCTAGTGATAAGTAAAAGGCAATCCTTTCTAAATAAATGAATAAATAAATGAACATCTATTAGGGTATTTCTGCCCTCCATAAAACGCTGCCACCTTCAGTGTTTTATGCAAGATGCCTGGACAGATATTTGGGCTGCAATTACTGTCAGCAGCTGAGGTCTCCGACATGTTGACGTAGGTTAAACCAGGAGCTCCTGATGATCCATGTCCTGTGTCGGCTATTAATCTACTGGTCCCGATCTTAGCTCTTTCTGTCACCATTAAGACCTACACATCTATGGCATCCGGACAGGCTCCTTCAGTGATGAAAGGAGCCATGATTATGACACTACAGAAAGCCCAATCTGGATCCTTTCGACTCAGCTTGTTATCAGCCCATTACTCTTTCTCCAACTATCTCGAATATAGCGGAGAAACCTATTGACAGTGGATGGTCCAAGTATTGAGAAGAGGATATCATTCTACGATGCTCTTGATTGGGATTTGACCATTACGTGGAATTGAGTCTTTCCTGTTGGCCATTCTGGGTGAGAAGTACATGAGACCAGGCGGAAATACTATTGGACGATATCCCTGCTGCCGTTGGTACATTTATCATAATGTCTTGATACGGCAGCTTGCAGCTGCATGGATTTTGGGCTGCACACTACCTATGGTCCACCCCGAATGATGGTTAAGGTAGTGACTGCCTCAGTTTCACCTTTCAGTATTTTCAGTTTCATGAGGAGTTCTCCATGAATTGTTGCTGTTCCAGTGTCTTTCTACCTATTACTTAATTAGTGTTTTCCAGAAGTCTAGATACTATAGTCCTCGGCCGTCAGTCCCCACCGAACTATGGGCTCCCTCCCCACCCCTGTTTGTAAACAAATATACTTGTGTCACCAGATCTAGGTGACTTAATCTGCTTCACTATAAAATCATATCTACTTCTCATTGACTGTTGTGAATTTACAGGTCAATGTACACTCGGGAATCTTCCTGAAGACCCCTACAATTTCTCCCTCATGCTAACCATGTGCCATTTTTACTCACACCTGAGAGTCCTCTAATATTATTTCTGGCAAACAAGGGATTGACTCTGTTATCTCAATGCTGCATACTGGGATGAAAGCCTGACAGTACACTTAAAATGCTACCTATCGCAGGGCCTCCATCTAATTCATATCACTGTTGATGAGGGACAGAGTTTAGTTGACTAAAACACATTAAAGGTTTCAGGAACTATGAACCTACAATCTTCTGCACAACAGCAAACACACAGGCGAATGACGTGCAGTTAAATAACACAAAGAACAAACAAAAAAAACTGTGGTATTCAACTCCCATTTGGTTGACAAGCCACTGCTGCAACAAAGGCTGTTCAATAAAAACAATATTGACACACATCGAGGAACCAGCGTTATTCCTGCTGTGATAGTTACTCCCTTGAGAACACTAGAAATATTACCATCACACGAATTACATAGGCATGCGACAAAACGCTTGCAGAACTCTGATCCTCATGCGCAACGTTCAAATAATACTCATGTATGCTAACTGACAGATACACTTACTCCAAAGACACTCACCGAGTAGTGCGCTATGAATAAGCAAAGGTGCTTCCGTGCCTTATCAGGGCTATAAAGCTCTATACATACATATATATATTCACTGAAAAAACCATAGGTTTCAGGCACGTTATAGTTAGGAATTAGCATTTAAAAAACCTTAAAAATTCACTGAAAAAACCATAGGTTTCAGGGGCGTTATAGTTAGCTGGACTTTTGACTCATACAAAACCATTGAAATTCCCCCGTTATAGTTAGTTCAGCTAACTATAACTCGCACGCCCGAAATGCACTGCTGATGACGTCACATATTACATCACTCATGACATGGTCAGTGACATCACTCATGACATCACTGATGACATCTCAAATGACATCACTGATGACATCACTGATGACATCATCCTTGTGATAGAGTGGCAGACCTCCTCTCCCCCTAATATAACCTTTGATACACACATTCAAAAATGGAAACTAAAATTTTCAAAACAATGGACATACCAATACCAGATACAACAACCTATTCAGTAATTCTAAGATCCACATACACATCCACTCATTCACCAACAGTCCTATACAGTCACTCATACATGTACTCATACATGTACTCACTCATCATATGTACTCATACACCTATACATCCTGTTACACAACGCCACTCATCCATAGAGTTACTCACACACATAGTCACTCATGCTAATAAAGTATCAAACATCCATTTACTTGCATATACAGTTATACACACACCACCACACTTACTTCTACAGAAACTTACACATACTTAGTCTTTTAAACAATCACTTATAGAAACACATACTTATTCATACAGGAACTCTTCCAATCTCTCACTCTCGCATATACTCACTTATATACACCAATAGTCACATACACTAGTTTAAAACATATGTAGTTACTCATAACGACACTATTGAGACAGTCATTCACTCACTAACACACCCATGCACACACTCATCCACCCATACAGTCCTGCACACATGCTGTCTTCAACACATACAAACAGTGAGTCACTCATTCATGCACCTATGCGCTAGGTAATATCCCCCAACGAACCATACAGACACTCAGACACTCATACTGATACTCAAAAAAACAACTAATAACCTATATAGACACTCATGTAGCTACTCACCAACCCATGCAGCCACTTATACACAAAGTGAAAGAGTGATACAGATATTTACATATTTAAACATTACTCACTAAGCCATGTATTCACTAAGATACACTTAATCAGTTATACAATAATTTTTTCAAAAACAAATCATCCATTTAGACACTTATATACCCATTTATTCTTCCATCGACCTAGAGATATACATATATAACACATATGTAATTTTCAGAAAAACACACATTCACTGGATGATGTCATCAGTGATGTCATTTGAGATGTCATCAGTGATGTCATGAGTGATGTCACTGACCATGTCATGAGTGATGTAATATGTGACGTCATCAGCAGTGCATTGCGGGCGTGCGAGTTATAGTTAGCTGAACTAACTATAACGGGGGAATTTCAATGGTTTTGTACGAGTGAAAAGTCCATCTAACTATAACGCCCCTGAAACCTATGGTTTTTTCAGTGAATATATATATATATATATATATATATATATATATATATATATATATTCACTTAAAAAAAACATAGGTTTCACACACGTTATAGTTAGGAATTAGCATTTAAAAAACCTTGCAAATTCACTTAAAAAACCATTGGTTTCACACATGTTATAGTTAGCTGGACATTTCCCTCGTAAAAAAACAATTAAATTCCCCTGTTATAGTTAGTGCAGGCAACTATAACTCACGCGACCGCAATCCTCTGCTGATGACGTCAGATATTACATCACTGTATTTAGACACCTATTTACCCATGTCTTCTTCCATTAATCTGTAGCTATACATATATTACAAATATTTATTTTTCAGAAAGACACATATGTAATCAGTGATGTAATATCTGACGTCATCAGCAGAGGATTGCGGTCGCGTGAGTTATAGTTGCCTGCACTAACTATAACGGGGGAATTTCATTGTTTTTTACGAGGGAAATGTCCAGCTAACTATAACATGTGTGAAACCTATGGTTTTTTAAGTGAATTTGCAAGGTTTTTTAAATGCAAATTCCTAACTCTAACGTGTGTGAAACCTATGGTTTTTTAAGTGAATTTGTACGGTTTTTTAAATGCTAAGTTATGTATTTATTAATATTTTTTTTTCAGGTTTTTCACCGTGCGCGCACCGTGCGCGCGCTGTGGGCACTCGGTGCACTTCGGGCGACCGAGCGCCCACGATGCGTTGTGCGTGCCGTGCGCGCACGGAGCGCGCACCCCGCGCTTTTTCGGAAAAAAAAATAAATGTTTTTTTCACCCTTGGGGGTCCTTCAGTGACCCCCTGACAAAGGCTAGGGGGTCAGGAACTGTCCACCCTGCCCCCTTTTCACGTTCTCCACCTTTGTTTTTCACTGCCTCAGACTGCAAGAGACAAAATGGCGGCCGACACTTCCTGATTTCGACCGATTCGAATGTTTACTGACATCTAACAACCAATCAGAATTGCGCTCGCGCACGTCACCGTGCGCGCACCGTGCGCGCACGGTGCGAGGCTATAGATATGTATGTACTTTTAACTGCAATTTTCTCAGGAACTAATGAACAGATTGACTCCAGATATGCAAAAGGCACATCCCTGACCTGAGGACTATTCTTTGCCAAATTTAAAGTAATTCTGTTCAGCCGTTTGGGCTGTACCTTGGACTAAAGGTCCCTATGGAAAATTGCATGGGAAAAACGTGTTTTGGGACCCCCCTTTTTTCTTAGCCCCCGCTTGACGAATCCCCCCGAGACTTTCAGGGTAGGAGCGGAGCGGAGCGCCCCACCTATTTTGAAAATTTCGCGAGGATTCATCAATCGGCGCCAAAGTTATTCCAAATAGAATGTTGCGGATTTCCTATGGAAACACGGTCCTAACTATAACTATCTACTAGCGACTGCCAGTAGATAATATACTGCCAGACTGTCTAATAAACCCTCTTTAGATAGGACTTTTACTGTTATCATATTGCATTACTTTGTATTGTGGTGGTGTGTGGGTGTGTGTTTATATATGTATAATATATATATAATAAAACAGATATGTATATATACACCATATATATACCCCCCCCCATTACAATACCATGCAATATATTAACAGCAACAGTCCCATCTAAAGAAAGGTTTATTACACTTTCAGGCAGTTGGACTTTGTAACATTTCCTTTAACACGATGTGATTCTCTTATGTGAGACATTAAGTGGATTATTTGGAGCTCTTCTCAACCGCTGTCCCTTTAGGAAAGAATCTGAATGATTTTCTGTTGCTCTTCAGTTCAATTCCCCAAAAGGTCTCATTCTGGTCCTTTTTAGGATTGTTTACAGGGGTTTTGGTTTGCAGTGTTCTTCTGCGGGTCTAACAGTGTCCTGGAAACCTCCTGTGATGGGAGCAAGCTTGAACAGTTCATCTGTATGTACTAGACATTTTATTTCTGAGCCAAGCAGCAGACTACCTGGTGTTTGTGGCTTCTACAACAGTGTCGGCAAGTCATGAATTCAAAGCTTGAGCAAAGTTGAACTGACGCGGGCGGTACTCTTGTCCGATTCCCTGAGTGTCCATTGGCATGATGTTTGTCTTCAATGTAAACCTGATTGAGGGGATACATAGACTTCAGTATGGTTTATGCTATTTCTGCTTGCGGTCATTAGCTCTGAGCCTTGAGAGTGTAGCTGTCTGCAAGACCCATTGTTACCAACAATCTTTAAAATACACATAGAGAAGGTTTTTGCTCTCCTCAGAGGTGCATTGATAGGTTTTGCGTGCACAGAGCTTGCGCAGTGCATGCAAAATCTCTTGTGTTCAATAAACAAATACTTAAAAAGGCCTTAGTACCACACAATACTTACATGGACTTACCATTCATTGATTCCAACGCCACCCTAATTTACATGCTTCTGATTGGCCAGCACTTCATCTGCTTTCACTTCCTGCTCTGCTTTGCCGTCCATGCCGTGGAGTGAAGCTTGGTCCAAGTACAGCTTCCGGTCACAGGCCACTGACTATTGGCCAATGTCCTTCCACTGATTATCCCTCTGAAGGTACTTATTTATTTAATTTCCGAACGAGCACTCCATACAAGTGCATCTGAAGGCCATCTTTTCTCCTCACAGCTTCCGGGCTTTTGATAGTTTTATGATTTTTATGTAGATACGGTGTAGGCAAAACTAACCCACACCCTCCCCTTTCTTGCTTGGCCCTTCCTATCCGCACCCACCCACCTGTTGTTTTTCCGTCGTTGTTTGTCGCGACCCCCATTGTCTTGCTGCTCACCTTTCCTGTTGTTCATTATCCTTTCCGTGCTTGACCATTTTTGGCCCCCCACCTCCTGTTGCTTGCCCCATACCAACTAACCACACCCTCCCGTTATTGCTTGCCTTGCTCCACCCGCACCCTCTCACTTGTTGTTTTCCCCTCCTAGTGTCACACTTTGCCCCGCCCCCTTTTCGCCCTCTGTTGTTTTTGCTGCCTCTCTCCTCTGTTGGTCGTTGTTTTACGCGGCAAATCACTTACTCTCCCCGTGCCTATAAAAATGAATGAATGTGACCGTGTGCAATGTGACTGCTGCTCGCATAAAGCAATCCAATATCTCTGGATGGCATTCGCGCTACATAAAACAGCAAAAAACAACAAGCATTGGCAAAGCCAATAGGTTGCGCTTCTGCGAAATTAATTGCTTTTGTCAATGCTTTTTAGACATGTTACACAGCAGTGCTAGCTGCTATGCAGCATGTTTTAAAGTTAAGAAAGCACTATGACATGGTCAACTCTGTCCACGTCATAGCTCTTTTAAAAACAACTTGAATCAATGTTGTACAGCAGCTAGCTCCCCTGGGCAACATGTCTATGCGTTGACCGCATCATACTGCTGCTTTTTTTCAACTTTAAGACATGCTTCACAGCACCTAGCGCTGCTGTGTAACATATTTAAAAAGCATTGACAACACCAATCGATTTTGCAGAGGCAAAAACTATTAGCTTTGCCAGTACTTGTTCTCTAACTTTGTGTCATTGACTGTTTGGTGTATCATTGTGCTTCCTATGGGGTACCTGCATTGGAATGCACGGGAAAATATTTTACCATCTTAAAAGTACTCTAAATAAATGCAAAGTAATTTCTTCATCTCATAGGTCCATTGTTTAGAGAAACCGATATGTTTGTGTTTTTTCCACAACAGCAGACGGTTTTGATGTTTTAGTCAGGACTCACATGCAAGGCAGACTTATTGGCTTTGCCAATGCTGTTTCAATCTGGAGTTGTGGGTACTAGATTGAATGCAATTATGTTTATCTGCCAAGAAACCAAACAAACAGGTTCCTTGTTATATTGGTTTTGTTATATTTGAATTTGATGATTAAAGTCTGTAATGTGAAGATCTGGCTTGTTGTTTAACCTCTGTGCGGGAACCTATCTCACTCACTCAAATGTTGCTCTCAATTGGAAACGTCCGTATTCTCTGGTTAAAAATGCTGCAAAATATATTACTGATTTTCCATTTTGCAAATTCCCCTGCAGTTTGAGTTGAGGACCAGCCATCTTAATAGATAGGATTGATAAACCCTTGAAGCCACAGGTTGCTAACCCTGCGGATTTAGGCGGTAGGCTATGCTTTTTAGTTACCTCTAGCTCCAGCCTCCTACTGAATTTGAATCACATTCCTACAGCTTTTTAAGGCCTGCAATGTGCTAACTATTATCTCCAGACAACTTGTGTATTTTGCTCTGTGACCTGGCCTCTTCACCTATACAAACACAGACTCTTATATTGATGTGTATTCGGTAAAGTCTTGTCTATGCAGTGAGTGCCCATTCAAACGTAGGCACCTTGACACAAAAAACCTTTAAAATGTATTGCATTTCTGAATTTTGGCATAATATGTACGTGGCATTCACCTTAAAAATCTTGGAGAGCCTTCATGTGATGGATTCTTTCACCACACTATCAGAATACACTTAAAGATGTCCGTTTCTGAGGTGAACGTACACAGAGGCGCAACCACTTTGAGTCTGCGTTCCAAACATAGCTATATGTCCACTTCTGGGGTGATCATAATGCAGGAAGACCTTCACACTACACTGTGCCTATTATGCAGAGCTGCAAACAGTTCTGAAGAGTAAAATAATGTAAATGTTCCGTGTTTTCTGGCGTCCATATATTGTACACATGCAGACGCTTCTCCGATGTGCCTCCATTTCTGGTATGTCATACTCTCTTTAATTCTTTCCAAAGCACTTTTACTGTTTACAGTTAGTTTCTTGGTGTGAGGATATATGCTGCAGATGTGCAGGATTGTTGCATGTGCATAATAGGGATGTGCAGCAACCTGTGCAGTGTGTGTGTGTGTGTGTGTGTGTGTGTGTGTACAATGTAGGCATACAGATTATTTTAAAGTGCATGAAATGCAGACATGCAGTAATTTGGGTGCATGAGTGGAGCACACATGCAGCCATCTCTGGGGTGTGCATAATACATTAATGCATCTACCGTTGGGTTGTACGTAATTGGTGTTGGTTGCCTCTTTTGGGGTGTGCAGTAGGCACGTGCCCAACCACATGTGATGTGTAAATATGTGGACTCTTATGTGACATGTACTATGCAGGTATGCTGGATTATTGTGTTATGCCCAGAGCAGACCTGCAGCCACTTATGCATTGCATATATTACAGGCATGCATCCACATCCGATGTGCACATAATGTAGACATCCAGTCACTCCTGGGGTGCACTCCACCAGTGCACAGCTACCTCCTCCGGTATTGGCATTGAAGTTTGCAGGTCTGCCTGGCTCTAGGCCTCCAGCAAGGGCTGTGGATGTCTACAACTCAGTGGAGGTGACCGCGCTCAGAATGAGGGCCTCTGCCTCATTACAATTCCCCATGTACCGAACTCCAATACCTCGGAGTAAATCCATTTGGCCCCATTGGGAATAGATACAACAACCAACGCTGACATCTGCCGTTGAGTATTTATAAAATATCACTCTTATTTCTCTTTTACTAGTTATATTTCCATGGCTTGCAAAAATTCACTTCCCTCCATTTTACACTTTGCTTTACACTGACGTTTAGCCCCAAGTACACCCAGGAGCATAGCTTTGTCAGTTAGATTGGGGGGGGGGGGAGGGGGTGGTGGTGAGCTTCAGATTTTCTAACAATCACGCTGGCATTTAATGTTAAGACGCATGAGCAGTGCTTAATTTGAGCCGGCAACTTCCGGTGCTCGGCACCTGCACCTAATTGTCAACACCAGCACTTATTGCAGTCTGCCACATGGTGGTGCATCTTGTCTAATCGACAGATAAGCACAATAATAGTTGTTTATTAACTGTATATACATTTAGGAATAGTAATACCTGCTGCCCAAGCCCTTCTTATGGCTTTGGGGGACTGGAATAGTCTGAATTGTCATACTGAATTGTCATGTAGGAGTGTGATGGTTAGTAGTTGTGTCAGAACTGTCACTGGCCGCGCTGGCATGGGCAATGGGTGATGCACGCTGCAGTGGCCTCCTGACAAGGGCCCTGACACTTATTGTTTTACAAATTAAGCACTTCACATGAGAGGGGGTTAAGGGGCAGTGGGAAGGGATAGAAATACAGATTAGTAGGGTTACTATGTTTTTTTTCTTTTTGCCTGTCACGTTCAACTTGTCGCAACCTCTGCTCTGCATTCAATGTTACCCTTAGAAGAGTCCTCCTCACTCCTACCTCCTCAGAGATACATCGACCCCTAAGCACCACCTTGAATGCCTCACACTCTGTCATAATATTCGAGGCCGTTCCTGCATTCTCCGCGAAGTATTGTTCTAAGGCTGTGCAGATCTCAAACTCGTAAACCTGATCCTCCAATGCCTCTGGTTTAAGGCACCATGTAGGGATATTTGTTCTTAGCCTGGATCAGCTAAGGCAGACCAGCAAAGGATTGTGGTTCGGAGCAGTGCGTGCCAGGTACTCGCTACTCTGAACATGCCTGTGTACATCAGGCGTGCACAGAATAGCATCTAATCTGATGTGTAGGTCATGCATAGGGGAGAAGAACGAATAGTCCCGTTCCCCAGGGTGTTGTTCCCTCCAAGAATCTATTAATCCCTATTGCTGTTGCCAATCTCTTCTTTAATTACATGTAGTCGTCATATGCTATTTATGTTTTAACCTAACTCGATAACAGAAACCTTGGACTGCATCTCTTTCTACCAATTGGGTATCTTTAGTTTTGATATTTTAATTTTTCTTTATTGAATGAGGCATATCAGCTCTAGATCAAATTCATGAATATATAAACATATTTCTTTTTAGTTAAACCACTGACGGAGTCCTGACGAAGGCCTAGCCGAAACGCGTTGTCTTCTAACAAGCCGCCAGTCTCTGTGCTTTTTGCGATCTATTGGTTTTTATCATTGATCTCCTCTGACCGAATTGACAAATGAAAAAAGAGAAAATTCTGGATGTACCAAATGAATTGATATTATGATGATGATGTTATTTGAAATGTAAAATCATTGAATCATCTGATATGTAATTTGTGTCTAAAGAAGAGAATAGATGTGGTTTACAAAATATCATAAAGAAAGCAAATGTAATAATATTTTGTATATTTTCTATTTGTATATAAAAAAAAATATTTTTTTTACCCCAAAAAAGATATAAGAATATTAAAATGAAAACAATATATAATTGCTATTGTGTATCAGTATTGTTGTTTCCATTATAGACATTTCAGTTGAATCTATAGTTGAGATGCCATTTTTAGATATACACTGTGCCTGGTGTTTTGCGCTTTTTCCAATAAGTTATTTCCTTGCTTGGGTTTAGTATCCGGTTGGCAGGGGCCCCGTTTCTTTTCCAATTATAGCCAATCTCTTCTTGCCATCCTTTGAGCAGGTGAGTCATGGAGGGGGTGAGATCTGTCAAGCCCTACATCCTCAACACTATTGTAGTCTCCACCCAGGAGTACCAACCCTGTCAGTGCATGCGCTAGTGACTTAGAGAGATCTGCCATTAATGAAGCTTGCTCTATGTTTGGGGCATATATACTCCCAATCGCTTCCCTTCCATCCAGCTTACCCAGTACTACCACATACCTCCCATTCGGGTCAACTAATTCCCTGGTGCATGAAAGGGGATCCCTGCTCTCACCCAGACCAGTACTCCTCTGGCGAATGCTGAGTAACTCGTATAAAATAGTTGTCCTCCCCTCTTTTGCATTTATATGCGTCTCTTGCAATAATGCAATTTGCACCCCTCTTCCACCAGGAATGCTTGTATTTTATGCCGCTTTGTCATGGAGTGTATCCGGCGTACATTCCAGGAGATACAGTTATAATCCATGGTGGGTCCGATTGAAGAGCCATTGTACTAGTCTTAGTAAAATGCTTATCCCAGACACGCCTGGTCCCCGTTGCACAACCCCCAAATAACTGAACTACCCAACTCCCCTTCCCCAGGACAGGTAGAAGTGACCCCACTCCCATCCAAACTCTGTTAACTATATTGATTATGTGGGTGTAGTGGCTGTTGCCCAGCCTCGGAAACCCCTCCTCCCGGACCTCCCCCATGCAAGAACCGTTGGTCCCCACTCAGCTCCTCATCTTTAATGCTCCGAAGGTATCGACCACTGCCCGCCTCCCCATATATTGTATGGTATATATTCTTCAAAAGGATATAGTTCGCCAAGAGTTGCAGTCCCAAAGTCCAGGTTCCCCCAGATCAACCCAGCTCATCCGCGGTGTGGGGTGTCAGGACAGGCATCTCCATTTCCGAGTCTTCTGTCACGCTCAGTATTTCTGATCGGCCATCCTCTTTGTCGCTTCTCGTTGACCTAGGGCTGGACCCTGGTTGGCTAAGCTCCACCACCGCCCTGATGACCGTGCTCATTTCGACTTGAGCTGCTGTCGGGGTCGGCGCTCTTGATTGTCCCTGACTCGTTCCACCATCTCCTGCAGTTTATCTCTACAAATTACCTCCCGACTTCTGTCCAGGGACAGTTTCCAGCCAATCCCAGGCCTCTTGTGGCATTAGGATGAACTGCACTCCCTAAGGCCCAACAACTCGTGACCTGGCAGGGAATAACATTGCATATGAAAGCTGCATTTGTCGTAGTTTTCTTTTCACTGCCAGGAACGTGGATCTTTGCCGCTGTACCTCTCTGGTAAAATCCGGGAACACCATCACCCTGCTATTTCCGATTTGTAGGTTCTTCACTTGTCAAGCCTGCTTGAGTATATGGTCTCGATCTAAAAAATGGAGCAGGCGAGCAATGATTGGTCTCGAGGGCCTCCTGGCCTGGGAAGTCTGGCCGGCACCATATTCGCCCTTTCAATTGCGTAAAACTGCGAGAGTCCCTCTGGTGCCACCTTTTTCTTGATCCAGTCCTCCAAGTATTGCACCATATCATAGCCTTCCTCCTTCTCAGGCACCACATCTATGCGCAAATTGTTGCGACGAGATCTCACTTCGCTATCTTCTGCGCACAGCTCCAGAATTTTAATTTTCGCCGCCACCTCCATGAGAGATTTCTTTAGTTCTGTAACCTCTGTAGGGATGTCTGCAAGCACTTTTTCCATGCCAGTGACCCTTTACGCCAGCCAGCGGTGGTCATCCTTCAGGAGACTGAGATCAGTGCCTATGGGTCTATGTTTGTTTCAAGCACTTCCCGGGACGCCGTAATAGCTTCCATTATGTCTGCCAGTGTGAGTTTCGAAGTGAAAGCATCTGTCTCTGCATCTAGGATCTGATCTTCTTCGTCCATTGGGACACCTCCCCCCGCAGTCACGGTGCTTTCTCCTTTTTGCCTGGCCACTTTTCCCAGGGTGATCGTCCACGTGGGCGCTCAGCGCACAGAAGGCCGTGGTTTGTATGCA
Organism: Triturus cristatus; assembly: GCF_964204655.1. NCBI lineage: Eukaryota > Metazoa > Chordata > Amphibia > Caudata > Salamandridae > Triturus > Triturus cristatus. The sequence goes on along the minus strand of NC_140586.1, from coordinate 361,551,021 downwards.
GCTCACCTCCTGTGTGCCACCCCACCCAGGTCAAGTTCCTGATGGCCTTGGCAGCACCACGCTACCACTGGTTCCGCTGGTTCCGCAAACAGCCAGACTAGTGGTCTACATGTGTGGGCTATCGTCTTTCGCCCAGTCACCACTTCATCCCACAATAAGCTCTCCGCCTGGCCGAAGTTTTACTTTCTCTTATAGTGTTGTGTCGTCCCGTCTTCGGGACTCGCGGCCGCTCTTGGGGTCCTCACGGTCCACTTTCCACCAAGGAAGCCCCCTGTAGGTGCCCATCTCCTTTGCGCTGTCCTGTCATGCGCCTGAGCCGCTTATCGCAGGTCCATGCTTGTAGGCCTCCTCCTACTAATATGGCCGCTCAAGGTGATCTGCAGGCCGCACTTCAAACTTCCCAGCATCACATGCCTCACATCTTAGATAATTTAGGGAATGACACTTGTATGGGCAGCGCTCCCTTTTCTCACTCCTTTGCAGCTCAAATGTCGTGGTGAGGTACGGCCTCTCTAATGTGCTCCTCGCCATACTCTCCCTACAACCTATCGTCCTCCAGGCCCCAACACTAGCCGGCGATCCTCAACTTAGGCCAGTAATGCCCCCAAATAACACAGTCCATCAGCTAGGCCTCTCCGGCGGTTTCCGTCCGCACTGCTCTTTTTTATGGGGGCCTGAGCGTGCGCCCAACCCGCGATGCCTTCTCCCCCCTCCTATACGGCTTTCCGCTGTAAGTCTATACAGTCTCTTCTTAAGCCGTTGCCGGCTTTACACTGAGAATCGCCATATTACTTCACGCCCACTACTTCCCGGAGTGGGCAGCCGCTGATTTCTCTGCTTTTCCGAGGGCCGGGGGCTCAAGATACTGTCAAATACGGGAGTCCGGAGCCAGAGCTCCGAAGCGTGCTCCCTTCCACATTGGCGCCTAGCCATGCTTCCCTTGGTAGGGTTACTAAGTAATAGAAAACACAAGATTTTGTAAAAAATAACCAATGTTTTTGAAGACTTTCAAAACAGAAGAAGAGGGAGCATCCTTTTTTTGTCTGTGTTTATGAAAAAATCTGTGGTAAAATCCAACAGACACCTCACCATACCACACTGAAAGCACTTTTACTCAACTATTTATTAGAAAATATGTTTACGAGGAGATATGTAACACCCCAAACACACACCTGAAGCTACGCCCCTGAAAACGCCGAATTTCAAGAGGCAAGGGTGCAACCCCGAATACGACCCCTGAATATTTATGGGACACTATATCAAAATATTGCGAACAAAATTGACTGGTAATTCTTGATTTTCTATCTATACCCTACTCCACAAATATGTATCTATGCGATGCACATGTCTTCAAGGTACGTAGTTGTGGAGTTAGAAATAGTAAATCTATACTTCCCATATGCACTTACTTTTTATATTTCTGTCCCTCGATATTCTGTCCTTGATACTCTTGTACAGCGATATTTTGGGGGTCGATATTCAGTAGTATAATTCAGGCAAGGTATATGAGACAGAAACAGATGTTCGAGGCATATGAGCTGTAGATCATATGCTTTAGCATAGATCGCCACCTGGTGTTGGGCCCGGAGTTTGCACTTGTTTTTCTTCGAAGAAGTCTTTGTTGTCACAAGGTAGGCAACTCCTCCTTTCGGTGATAGTGCGCATGGGCATCGACTCCATCTCTAGATTTTTTTTTTTCCACCATCGGCTTCGGATGTGTATTGCTGCGCTCTGGTTCGGTATCGTTTTCGAACCCCTTCGACACACAATCCTCTACCCTCAACGGTATTGTCTTTCAATCGTGTTTTTCCATTCGACAAGCATCATGTAAATTGTAAAAACCTTTGATCGGGAACTTCGGGTGGGCCGTCGGGCCTACCCATGCCAACCACACCAGCAGTCGATGCAACAGACTCCTTTCAAGCTATGTCCTGGGTGTCGTGCCAAGTTTCCACGCACAGACTTGCACAAGGTTTGCAACCTCTGCTTATCCACAGAACACAACGAGAAGGACTGTGAAGTGTGTCGATCATTCCGATCTAAGAAGACCATTCGTGATCGTCGGGCTCGATGCCACGAGATGCAACGCGGCAGCGGCTCCGTACTGGACATCTTCAGTGAAGATCTAGACTAAAGTCCAGCCCCAGAAGCCGAGGAACAAGAACCGGTCTCCGTGTCCAAAGCCGATTCCGACATGGAAGAAGACCTTTACGTCACTCCGTGTCAACGTACCATGAGTACAGATACCCATGTGCCCACATAACCAAAATCTAAAGCTCCGGTATCACCCTCGGGCTCGGGTCGACACCAAAAAGAAGTTTCAGATGCCCTGCCATCCAGCTCGGCTATGAAACAAAGACAAGCCTTCCGGCTCGGGCTCCAGCCGGCCCCATTCCGGAGCCGAACCAATACCTTCAGCACCGAAACATAAAACAAAACATGTGCCAGACCCTATAGCTTCGGCACCGAAGGCCTCCGATCCTGAATCCTCCAAGTCAAAAGCTTCGGACCCGAAAGAGTCCCACCTAAAAGCTCAGAGTCAACACCCTCCACGCCGAAAAGTTCAGAGCAGAAACATGCCACTCCAAAAGCTTTACACCCTGAACAGGCTAAAACTAAGCACTCGGATTCGAGTCATTCGGCGCCCGAAGACTCTCAGCCCAAATCTTCGATGCCGCAATCTACTCCTAAAGAGAAAGATACTCCATTTGAAGACACAGTTTTGGATCCCAGACAAAAGAGACTTAGTATTGACCCTGTAACTGGACACCTTCTGCACACTCTTCCTAAAAAACAGAAGCTGGATCTCTCAGAGGAATCTCCTATTGCTCTGAAGAAAAAAAGGACATGGGTACTAACCCTTCTCCCCCTTACATACCTCCCTCTCCTCCTCTTAATCCCAATTTACTGATTACACCACCAAATTCACCACCACCTCCACTTTCACCTGACCGACAGGATGAAGATTATGGGGATGGGGATGAGGATGAAGATCAGGATATACCACAAGAAATACCACAGGACACTGACCCCTGGGAAGATCATAATAAGGATCCAGATGAAAATAACAACCCTGACCTTTATCCCTCCACACCCTCCCCACCTGATGACAATATTGGCTTTGCACAGCTTATCAATAGGACTTCTCAATATCATGGGGTGGAGCTACATACAGACCCTCTAGAAGAGGATTTCCTTGTGGAGACATTTACGCACTCGCAAAAGTCTACTAATACTTTGCCAATGCTCAAGGGTTTGTTGAAAAACACAGACGAGATATTTAAAGACCCAGTTAGAGCCAGAATACTCACACCTAGAGAGGATAAAAACATACAAGCCCGCTCCTACAGACCCTGCATATATAAAAGGCCAGTTGCCCTGAGACTCTCTTCTTGTATCTAACACCCGCAAGAGAGCTATCTTTCAAACTACAGGCAACGCCCCCTCCTCCTGATAAGGAGTTGAAATGTATTGATGCCTCAGGCAAACGAGTGGCTTCGCAGGCTGCTAACCATTGGCGTATTGGCAATGCTTGGGCCGTTAGCACGCTACGATAGGGCTCACTATGATGAGTTGGAAAAACTCATACAACACTTGCCTTGATGAGCTAACTACCTCACTTAGAAAGGTAAGCGTATCACCAGCACTTCCATAAAATGTGCACTAGATGCAGCAGACACAGCATCTCGGGCTATTAACCCCAGCATACTGCTGCTCAGGCACGCCTGGCTTCGAATCTCTGGATTCAAGCAGAAGGTCCAATCCTCCATACTTAATCAGCCCTTTGATAAGGAACATCTTTTCGGGCCAACAGTCGATACTCCACTTGAGAAAATGAAGAAAGACAACGAAACTGCTAAGTTCATGAGGGCCTTACAATTTCCTTCAAACAGGGGCTGCTTTCGCCGCTCCTTTTACAGGGGTGGCTCAAAAACAGTGTCATCAGAGAATCCCTCCTCCTCTTAAAGGAATAACAACCAATCTACCTCCTCCAGAGGTTATTTTCGAGGAGGCTACAGAGGAAATAATAATAAGGGAAGAGGCAGAGGTAACTCCACCCGCACTTCCCATGCCCATAAACAGTGACTTTCCTCCACTACCCCCGATCATCCCACACCTGTTTGGGGACGTATCTCACAGTTCCTGCCTGTCTGGAATTCAATCACCTCAGACAAGTGGGTAATGCCCCGATTACTTACCGGTAATCTTCATTACTCCGAGTATAGTCTTCCTTGCCACATGACTAACAAAGTGAGCTTCAGCTCCACACCAGAACCCTCCAAAGCAAAAAAAGTCAGCCTCCCATGCCTCCCATCCCTTCCCAAAATGGCCGACCCAGTACACCCATGACCTCTATAGGAGGCGGGCCGGCCCAACCCATCAGCCTGAAACTACCAAGCATAAACATGAAGCCGATAGCCAGACAGGGAGGGAGGGATGGGAACTCATGTGGCAAGGAAGACTATACTCGGAGTAATGAAGATTACCGGTAAGTAATCGGGGCATTACCTCCTCGTTAGTCTTCCTCGCCACATGACTAACAAAGTGAGCATATACCAAAGCCAAGCGGCTTCATGGAAACCCACAAGAAACCAACGGACCAGAAGGGAAACCTACGAGAGAGGGCAAACCCAACAGACCAAACGAGCGGAAAAAAACCACCCAAGAGAGAGGCAACCACGAGCAGGAAGAACAAGCCCGGGACAGAAAAACACCAGAAGGGCCGAAAACTTCGGACCCCCCCAGACAAGAAGTTCCGCCAGAAAATCTGCCCAACCAAAGGTCAAAGGAGGACAGAGAAGGCACGGAACCAGACTGCATGGAACCATAAGCCACAGAAAACAGGCACCAAACAGAAAACAGCAAGCCGGCCCAACACACCAAGACTTCCCAACGGACTGCCAAAAGCGAGAGGGGAGAAAAAACCCAGACAAACACCGCAACACCGCACGGTGGACCACCGACCACGAGAGAGTCGAAACCACCACAGGAATTGGGCAGCGGAACCAGACCCAACCCAACAGACCGGCAGGAGCCGCAAGAACAGAAAGGAGTGCAAAAGGAACTCAGCACACCAACCGAACAACGAAGGACACCACAACCCCACCAGCAAGGCGGAACACGGAACCCAGTCGCACAAAGGACCCCTCGGAAGGTGTGCGACACCAAGGAGAGAACCCAGGCAAGCACAAGGCAAAATAGACTCAGGAAGGAGCCGGAAACTACACCGAAGAAGCCCGGTCACCAAGAGAACCCAACCGGTCAACCGCAAAAAGCGGAAAACCAACAAGACCGCTCACGGAGCCCGAAGAGCGGAAAAGACCAGGCCCAAGGCCAAGCCACCAGAAAGGAAGCGAAGGACCAGAGGCCCCCATGTAGAAGAAAGCACAGAAAGCCCGGCAGGAAGGGGACGCAGCACGGAGGCGCGAGACCACCCTGCACCTGGACCAAGCAAACCGTCCCAGGAACGGTCCAAAAACCGCCAGGAACAGGAACATGCAGGGAGGAGAAAAGCCACAGGCAATTACACACCAAAGGTGAGACAGAAGAGCAGGGCGAAAACGAGCCCAAGCCATGTCAACACTCCCAGGGAGCCCCCGAGCCAGTAGACCCCAGGATCCAAAAACCAGGGACAAAGAAGAAGAGGACACAAAATCAACACCGGAAGCGTAAGGCCCCCCCGCCCGGGAGAGGAGAACCGGGAAACCCAGCACCCCTGTACAAAAACAAAACATGCGAAGTCGTAGAACGCATGTCCACCCCTGACGGGGCAACATGGTGCAGAAAAACAGAAGGTAGAAAGTTACCCAACCCAATGGTACCCACGCCAACGACCGCAGCCGGACGAAAAGCAGAGCGGACCCGCTGGGATCAGAACCTGTGACCCTGAGGCCGAACACAGGCCCCTGTAGCGGATGCATGAGTCCACTGAGCCCAAAAGCACTGCCGCAAACAAAAAACAGAAGGCAGGGGCAGGACACAAAACCCATGTCAACCGAATCACAACACGGACCATAGAGCAACAGCTCCCAAGTCCAACAACACCAGCAGAAGATGCAAATGGAGAAGCACCCAGGCGAGTACCACCCATAGGACAAACGCCCCGCCCTGGCCAGGACGAGAAGGTAGACAGAGCCTAACAAAAGACCCAGCTCAACAACTGAGACAGAAAAGAACTGAAGCACTCAGGGGGGCAAGGCCAGAGGCCCAGCAATCCCCCGGAGACCTAGGGAGGAGAAAAAACCGCCCAGAGAAACAACAACAAACCCCCGCAGGGCCGGTGCAAAAACCCACAACAACCAAGGAACGGGCAACAGAAGTCAGACGGGAAACCCTCCAACAGGCGAACCAACCGACCCAGTACAGACCGGGAAACAAGCACGCCCCACAGGGCGGCAAAAAGCCACCAACACCCGGGAAGGCGAAATAGAACGGAGCCAACCAGGCCATACCCCGCGGAACTTTCCGAGAATGGACAAGAGCAGGTGCGCTCAGGGGGGCCCGGCCACAGGGCCAGGACAGGAAGACCACCGGCTAACCAAGAGTCAGAGCAGAAGGGACACCCAAGGGAACCGGCGAATCCCCCCACCAAGGCAGACCGCCCCAAACCGAACAGTCGGGGGCCAAACGAAACCAGCGGAAGGGGGACCGGCGTCAGGAGGAACGCAGCTAAAAACCAGAAAACAGAAAACAGGGGGGGTGGGGGGGAACACCAAAGTCCCACTCGAAACCGGAACCGGGAGAACAGGACCCACTGGAGCAAGACCAACGAGACAGCCAAAAGCGACCCCGAAAGAACAGGCCAAAACGCACACCCCAACAGAGGCGTGCGCCGAACCCCAGTCCCGACCAAGCAGGCACCCCCCAAAGGTAGTAGAACCAACAAAGAGCTACGGCACCACAAACAGGAGCAGAGGAGCCCACTGACTGACAACCGGAGCGGCCCGGCAGGAGGACGGACCCCAGAAACCGCGACAGAGGCCACCCAGGAAGGGAGGAGAGGCAACAGAGGGACCAAATGAGCCCCAACCCCCAGGAAGCGAAGATAAGCATGGCCATGAAGGGGGCACAAGAGTCGCCTGCCGAGCCAGGGAGCACGGCACACCCCCGGAGAACATACCACCAGGGATCGAACAGACCAGAACCAGCACAACCAAGGAGCGCAGGCCGGAACAGGACAGAAGGACCGCCTGGCAAAACCTCGGAAGGGAAGGAGAAACATGGGATGAACACAGCAAACCAAACGAAGCCGCAGTGCGGTGGAACACCGCCAAACGCCAGAAAAACCTCCGGACAAAACCCCACAGGGCCAAGGGTGAAAGAAGAGACTAGAATAAACAACGGCAAGTGACACAGCACCACCAGAAGCACGGAACACCATATTAAACCCACAGCAACTGGAATCCCCAGGCAGCCACCCATCCAGGGACTAACCAGGCCCTACCACGTCGAACATCCGAGAACAGACGAGACCAGGCGCATTCAGGGCGGTACGGCCGTAGGCCCAGGAAGGTCCCCAAACAGCAAAACGCTGAGCACACCAGAGGGAACGGACAAGTGGAACAGGAAAGCGCGCGAACACCCTGAACCGGGACACCCGGAGCTAAATGACAGATGGCTACAGAGACCCAACGGAACAGCACTTAATGGAATGACCTCAGGAGGAAAAAGGCAGAGAGGCCCGCCGGGAACGCACTTGAGAGCAAGAGGGGAAGCCGGGCCCCTGCAGCAGATGCACTACACCGCCGAGCCGGCAGAAGCGCCAAGAAGCAGTGCAGACCCAGAACCACAAGGGAACCCAAGAGTAGAGTGCACCTCCAGAAGGAGAAACAAATTCCCAGTAAAAACTACGAACGCCACGAGGCAAGCGCAGACCCAGCGCAGTAAAGAGGCGCTAATCCACACAATGAAACAACATACACTAAGAGTACGTTGTTCCCACCAAAGAGTCCAGGGACATAACGACCCCAAAAACAACGATGAAAAATATTTCCCAACCCTACAGAAGGAAATACCATTGCCTACACTTGAGGCTGAGCAAACAGTGACACGGAAAGAGCGGGGATTGAACACCCAATCCTCAGAGTAAGAGTCGAAGACCTTAACCATTAGGCGAGAGTGACTCTTGCATCCCAGCACAGGTGCAGGACAGTAACATATCACGCACCAACCGTCAGGTACCAAGAAAGGACGAACATTAAATAGGACCGTCCGAGAACAGATTCACTGACCTGTAGAAGACATACAGATGACTCTAAATACACTGTCTGCCATCACACCGGGATACCGAAATGCGACCGAAGTCCAATAGTGCCAGCCGCCTTCCACCGCCGGGCAGAAACCGGGTAGAAGCCGGAAGCAAAAACGCGGAGCCCAGCGGAAACCCGCGCCGGCCACCATCCCCCTGGGGCTGAAACAGGGGAAGCCACAGCCAGCCACAGACCGACCGAGCCACAGACCCAGCCAAAATGAAGCCGCCCAGCAACCTGCTGGCCCGGAGATAAGAGCCGCGGGACGAGCCCGGCCCCGCCCACCAACCCTTCCACCTCTGGGGAAGGAAACGACGTGGAACGGAAAGCGTCCGTGAAGAGCTGATGGAAAAGCCCGCAAGAGGGGCCGAAACCGCCCGGGAGAACATGTGCGGAAATCACACACCCCGGCGACAAGCAGGTAAAAATACCGCGCAGTGTACTGGCTTCATCCGCGATGTAAGTGCCCCGCACTGGTCACGTAGCCACCAGACTTCAAATCGGCAAAATCGAGGCAGAGCGCCTCGGACCTAAGATGCTGCTAGCCCCTCAAAAGCATTCCTCCACCTGAATGAAGGAAATACCATTGCCCACACGGTCGGACCAAAACAGACCGATCACAACAAAGGGGAAACGGGGGAGCGCCTGGTGACCGAAGAACGCACCGCCGGGCGTCCCACCACACGTACAAGACCCACAGCACCACCAAATGGGAAAGAGCAGAATCTCCCTCAACGAGGCACAAACAGCCAGTATCCCCCTCCAGGGGTGCCCAAGCAACAGAAGGAGCAACACGGGGTGTGGGGTGGGTGGGTATGAGCTGACCAGGACTAACAGAGACCCGAACCACTAGGCTAGAGTGAGGGACTCCCATCCAGGGACACATAACCAAACACACAGCCCACACGGACGAGGGGAGAGGAGATGGCCCAGAAAGGGCCCCAGCCTCCCATGTCCGGCCTCCTGTAAACCCGTGGCTCGCTCAAGCAGAGCCTAACCGGCCCAGTCACTGGGGGAAGGAAGGAGGAAGGCCCCAGAGTCCAAGGGCCCGCTCAAGCAGGGCCACCAACCAGGGACCCCGTCCCAGCTACAGCAGGGACCACTTACCTGAAGACACACTCAGGAGGAACTGCAGCACACAACAAAAAAACAGGCTGATGGGTTGGGCCGGCCCGCCTCTTATAGAGGTCATGGGTGTACTGGGTCGGGAAGGGATGGGAGGCATGGGAGGCTGACTTTTTTGCTTTGGAGGGTTCTGGTGTGGAACTGAAGCTCACTTTGTTAGTCACGTGGCGAGGAAGACTAACAAGGAGGTAATACAAATTATCCAGTATGGTTATTGCCTGGAACTTACCTGCACTCCCCCAACTATCCTTCCAAGAGAACGTGCTATGTCACCAGAACACCTCCCCCTTTTAAAACAAGAGGTTCTCTCTCTGTTAGAAAAACATGCAATAGAACCAGTCCCATTATGTCATCAAGGGATAGGAGTGTACTCCCTAAACTTTTTGATTCCAAAAAAGGACGGCTCTCTCAGGCCCATACTGGACCTCAGACAGCTAAACCTCTATATTCAATCAGACCACTTCCACATGGTCACCCTAGTCACCCTACAACAGGTGCTCCCATTGCTTCAACAAGGCGATTTTCTTTCCACTCTGGATTTAAAGGACCCCTACTTCCATATTCCCATTCACCTGGTGCACAGGAAATATCTCAGGTTCGTGGTGGACGGACAATAACCAATTCAAAGTTCTTTCGTTTGGGGTCACTACAGCACCCAGAGTCTTCACCAAGTGTCTGGCAGTAGACAACCTGCTAATAAAAGCCAAGTCACAACACAGCTGCAAACACCACACTCACAAAACAGTTGAGCTGCTTAATGTCTTGGGATTCACTGTGAACCTCACCAAGTCTCATCTCCAACCCTCCAACAGGGAAGTGTACCTAGGAGCCAAAATAGACACTTACAAAGTTCTAGCATACCCCAACCTAGTCAGGATAAGCAACATGCAAAACCTTATATCACAATTTCAGCCCCAACACTCATTACCAGCTCGAGTGTTCATGCAATTTGATCGTAATGATGGCTTCTTGCATTCTATTTGTTCCCTACACAAGACTCAAAATGTGTCCCCTACAGGAATGCTCAGCACGTCAGTGGAACCAGGCTCAAGGTCAGTTAACCGATCTGGTGTTGGTAGACAGCCGCACCCATCACTCTCTGCAGGGGTGGAATTCACAAAACCTTTTCAAAGGGCGGCTATTCGTCGACCCGGTTCCACAGAGAGTGCTAACAGCAGACGCATCGCTCACTGGTTGGGGAGCTCATCTTCAAAAGCATACCATTCAGGGAATGTGGACACTACAACACAAACAACTCCACATAAACCATCTGGAGCTGCTAGCAATTTTTCTGGCATTGAAATCTTTTCAACTACATATAGTAGACAAAGCTGTCCTAGTCCGTACAGACAATATGACAGCAATGTACTACATACCAAAACAGGGGGGAACACACTCTCTACAGCTTTCACACCTAGCTCAAAGCATAAGGAGATGGGCCATACCTCAAAAGATATATCTCCTTGCAGATCATCTCTGAGGAGTAAGCAATCAGATTGCAGATTTGCTGAGTCGTCAAAGACAACAGATCCACGAATGGGAACTACATCCTCAAGTACTCCTCCCATTCTTCCAGATGTGGGGCTACCCAGAAATAGATCTGTTCGCCACACACCTCAATGCAAAATGCCCAAACTTTGCATCCAGGTATCCACACCCATTGTCCAAAGGCAATGCGCTATAGATGAATTAGTCTGGGAAATTTGCTAATGATTTTCCACATCCCCCGCTAATTCCATTAGTGGTTCGGAAGCTCAAACAACATTCCCTCACAATGATCCTAGTTGCTCCCACATGGCTCCACAACCCTGGTTCACAACCCTGTTGGATCTATTAGTAGTTCCTCATCAAAGTTACACCTCCCCCCCCCCCAAGATTCTCACTCAGAACAATGAAGAGATAAAACATCCAGATCCCAGTCAACTCAACCTTGCGATCTGGCACATGAAATCATAGAGTTTGGCTACCTTAATCTTGGTATGCCCAAACGTGGGTCCCTTGCTCACTTTGCCACTGGATTCAAGCTAGCCTGGCTGAAGAGGGCTGTTAGCCTGAAACCGATCCCAGGATGCTTGTTTCCGGTCTAGGGAAGACATGGCTTGGCAGTTCGGGCTGGACTGTTCCCATGAGGCACAGGGTCAAGACTGATTTGCATATAGCTATGTCTGAACTGGGGTGGCAAAGTGAGCTAAAGAATGATGATGGATTCAACCCAGATCTGTGACTGGGGGTGAGTGTTTGAAAAGTTTCAGCACCCGTCCATCATCTCCTTGTGTTTGCTTTGTTCGCCCTCAGTTGGCAGGGTATGCCCAGACGTGGGTCCCTTGCTCACTTTGCCACTGGATTCAAGCTAGCCTGGCTGAAGAGGGCTGTTAGTCCGAAACCGGTCCCAGGATGCTTGTTTCCGGTCCAGGGAAGACCTGGCTTGGCAGTTCGGTCTGGACTGTTCCCATGAGGCACAGGGTCAAGACGGATTTTCATATATAGAAATGTCTGAGCTGGGGTGGCAAAGTGAGCTAAAGAATGATGATGGATTCAACCCAGATCTGTGACTGGGGGTGAGTGTTTGAAAAGTTTCAGCACTCCATCCATCATCTCCTTGTGTTTGCTTTGTTCGCCCTAAGTTGGCAGGGTATGCCCAGATGTGGGTCCCTTGCTCACTTTGCCACTGGATTCAATCTAGCCTGGCTGAAGAGGGCTGTTAGCCCGAAACCGGTCCCAGGATGCTTGTTTTTGGTCCAGGGAAGACATGGCCTGGCAGTTCGGGCTGGACTATCCCCATGAGGCACAGGGTCAAGTCTGATTTGCATATAGCTATTTCTGAACTGGGGTGGCAAAGTGAGCTAAAGAATGATGATGGATTCAATCCAGATCTGTGACTGGGGGTGATTGTTTGAAAAGTTTCAGCACTCCGTCCATCATCTCCTTGTGTTTGCTACCTTAATCTCCCACCAGACTGCATGAACGTTATTAAAGAGGCTAGACGCCGTACCACAAGAGCATGCTATGCAGCAAAATGGAAACGATTTGTAATTTATTGTACTAAAAATCAAATCAATCCGCTAGATGCTTCAACTCAAAACATCATTTGCTATCTGTTACACCTACAACGTGCTAACTTAGCATATACATTTATACGATTACATCTTGCCGCAATAGTGGCTTACCTACAAAACAGACAACACTTGTCTTTGTTTCGCGTACCCGCTATCAAAGCCTTTATGGAAGGACTCAAAAGAATCATTACTCCTAGACTTCCACCTTCTCCCGTGTGGAATCTTAATATAGTCCTTACAAGACTCACGGGCCCACCATTTGAGCCTTTGCACAAATGCGAACTACAGTTTCTGACTTGGAAAATAGCCTTCCTCATAGCCATCACATCTCTTAGAAGAGTTGGTGAGCTCTGGGCACTAACCATACAAGAACCATTTTTACTAATTCACCAAAATAAAGTGGTTCTTAGAACTAACCCAAATTGTTTACCCAAAGTCGTTTCTGCTTTTCATCTCAACCAGTCTGTTGAGTTACCCGTGTTTTTTCCTCAACCAGACTCAGTAGCAGAACGTGCTCTTCACACATTAGATGTGGAAAGAGCAATACTTTATTACATTGAAAGAACCAAATCTTTTTAGAAAACTAAACTTCTCTTTTTTGCTTTTTCCCCACCACATAAAGGCAATCCCATTTCAAAAGCAGGTATTGGACGGTGGATAGTTAAGTGCATCCAAATATGCTACCTTGAAGCTAAACGCACCTTAACAATTCCCCCTAGAGCGCATTCTACACGTAAACTAGGGGCTTCTATGGCATTCTTAGGGAACATACCCTTAGATGACATCTGCAAAGCTGCAACTTGGTCTACACCACACACATTCATAAAGCATTATTGTGTAGAATCGTTAGCACAATATCAAGCTAGTGTGGGCCAGGCAGTTTTAAGACCACTATTTCAGACCACTGCAACAGATACAGATTAGCCACCGCTTGCGAGATAACTGCTGTATAGTCTATGCTAAAGCATATGATCTACAGCTCATATGCCTCGAACGGAAAATGCTACTTACCCAGTATGCATCAGTTCTTGGCATGTAGAGCTGTAGATTCATATGCACCCACCCGCCTCCCCGGGTACCTTTACCTGTTGCAGTATTATCTTACTTAGATACACTATACATGGACATCACTTTCTACTCTTACTAACTCCATCATCACCCTTATGGCAAAACAATCTAGGGATGGAGTCGATGCCCATCACTGAAAGGAGGAGTCACCTACCTTGTGACTACAAAGACTTCTTCGATGAAAAACAAAGTGCAAACATCCGGGCCCAACACCAGATGGCGATCTATGCTAAAGCATATGAATCTACAGCTCTACATGCCAAGAACAGATGCTTACTGGGTAAGTAGCATTTTCCTTTCCCTGAGAGGGTATTTTGGGGTCCCAGGTTAAACACATGATTACACCCTCAACACAGTTTAATCATCCGTGCTCTAACTTACTCTTGGTTGCCTTCCCGGCCCACACTGCTCTTCCTTTCACTCATCATCAATCTGTGCAACTTTATACCCATCCCACATAAAGGATGCGGACCAAAACCGAGAATCGATATATGCCCTTAAGTAGCTAGCAAAAAATATAAACAAGGAAACCCTATTGATCAGAAGGGACCAAGGGTACAAGGTTATTTAGAAGAAACAAGGTCCCATTCAAAAATAGATACAATTTTAAATATCACAATTTTCCAATCAAAAATTGGATTGGAAAATTGTGATATTTAAAATTGTATCTATTTTTGAATGGGACCTTGTTTCTTCTAAATAACTTAAGTAGGTAGCAAGCACTAATCGTGTTAGGAGATGAGATCTGTAACTGGGCAGCTCCTCGTATCTGGCAGCGGTTACAATGAAAACCCATTTTGTAAATAAAGGAGTTTGAGTGTGAATTTAGTCCGGTAGCAATGGGCACGGAACACGATCCCGCAATGGCACTGGCACAGAGGTTGTGGAGGATGCGCTGGTCTCAAGAACCCTTTCTGATAGTAGGAGCAGCTTCTCCTTTATCGTTGCACCGCCCATTTGTTTGCCGACCCTGATACAAGGTGCATCCCTGCATTCGTGCTTTCACATCTGATTGCAGGCAGTTACAAGTAATGCACCTTTCGTAGCCCTCAGCAGGAACCAGAGTTCAGGCGTGGTGGCGGAGGCTTCCTGGGTGATGTCATTTCCTGCGATGACATCATACGGGCAGATGCCGCATGGAATACAGGGCTTCATCATCGTTATGCTTATTGGTCATTTTGAAACGTGACCAAGCCTACCTCTTTTTAGTTACATATTGTTGCATATTGTTGGCACGTGCTTCCTTGTTCAGACAGAGGCACGCAGATGCTTATTCGTTTCTTAATTTGGTTCGAGCTCTGTTAGAGCATCTCGTTTATGTGAGTGACCCCTGCCGTGGGGGGGGGGGGGGGGGGGGGCGGGCAGTGCAACGCCATGCATCCGCCGGCCCGAGGGAGACTGCAGTGTTTTCTTTCCCCCCTTCGAAAGTGTTCGGAAAATGTTTGCTGGTATTACTTAATAAAAAGAAAATGCCCTTTTGGTGTCAGCAGCTGAACGTTTCGCAGACGGCCCATATCATTCGACAGACTTTCTTATCATCAGTATTCTAGCACTCACTAAATGACATTTTTGGTGAATGAGCCTCTCGGCGTCTACAGCAGCACATAGCTCTCAATCTGTCAGGTTCAGGCGGGCAACTAGAGACAAATTTCGGGGGGGGGGCTGAAACAGATTTCGGGGGGGGCTAAGTCTTCCACCCATTGGCAGAGTGGCTGTAAGAAGGGGTGAAAACACAACAAAAGCCTCATTAACGAATAAATGGTCTTTTAAAGACCCGTGAAGTACTCTGGTGCGGCTGCAATTAGAGGGACGCCAGCCCGCGAGGCAGTCTCAGCCGGGCTGTCACACACGAGGGGGGGGGGGGGGGGGCTGAAGCCCGGTGAGCCCAATGGGTGTTGCGCGCCTGGTCAGGTTCATGTGGCGATAAAATGCTTGTCTACAAAAAAAGTCCTCCAGCGCCTCTTCGGGGGGGGGGGGGGGGGGGTACGATACAACATTATTTAAACCTTTGAAAAGCTTCCACGGATATGGATTATGGTGTTGGATGGGGGGAGGGGGGAGGAGTGTGGTGTGTGTGTTTGTGAGTGTTACCTCTGCCATCCCGAGGGTAATACACCTGCCACATTTAGAGTTGTCGAGCAGACAGAGCTGTAAATTGAACAGAACTGCAAGCATGTAAAATGTAAAAAAAAAATTGGTATATGTCCGCCATTGGTTTTGATGGACATACACCAAACTTTGACCTATTTCTGTTTTCCAAAGCAGGAGTTTGTTTTTGAAAAACAAAAAGCTAATGAGTAATGACCCCTACACCATGGGAGTTTTCATTCAGGGCGTGGGAGTCATTATTGATTTTTTTTCTCCTGTTGCTTACCACAAGATTTGTCCTGGCGGTGACAGATAGGAAAAAAAGAAACATTACACCATGTGTAATGTCCTTCCTCCTATGGCTCTTGCTCTGTTGGGCTGTTGGAGGGCTCCATCAACACAATACCTGAGGTCTGACTGACCCTAATTGAGGAAGACAGACAGAGGGTTCGGCGAGCAGCATACTTCGTCACATTTTCAACAGAGTCCCCTGGCCAACTCTAAATCAGGGCCAGAGTTCATTTGATGAAAAATACTATTGCTATTGAATCCTGGGTTATTTGAGAGCTATGTCACGTGAAAACGTGGGTTGTCCGCGATGAACCTTTAACTCTGAAATAATTAACTGTCCACCCTAGCCTCTATGTAACTTGGCCTCTACTTATTTAGTTTTGTTTTTGATCTTTTATAGCGCTTTTATCCAAAGTGTGGGAACATAGAGTAACATTACAAATATAAGTACAACACAGGATGGCTGCTGGCAGATCTAAGACTATGAACAATTTAATAAGGTGTTTAATAGGGTCTTAAGGTAGAAGTAGGGGCAAATTTCACAGTCAGAAAAAGCTGGTTCCATAACCAAGGAGCTAAAAACTTGAATGAGCAAAAACGAGAATACGGGTGGCAAACATGAGGCGGCTGAGCGAAGAGGACAACTGGAAATATAAGGTGAAATCCAAAAAATAATTATAATATTTTAAGACAAGGCATACACACGAAATTTACACAGCAAATGGAATGATAGCTAATTAAGTTGACGGGTGTAAGAAGTGGTTGAAGCAGAAGGGAAACTAAAAGATGGACACAAGAACTGTGAATGGATTCAAGAGTAAGTGTTAGATATATGGACAAAACCAGATGCACAGATGGCCACTATTTAAAGTAAGACAGAACCAGTTGGAAGAAGTAGCTTCAAGGAAGAAAAGGAAAAAGGGGTTTAAATTGCAGATGTTAGAAAGATGTAAAAAACATGTTTAAACAACAGAGGCTACCTGAGATGCGAAATCTAGTGAAGAATCGAAAACATATCCTACACTTTGGGCAGGTGAAGAGCAGGGAATATTAGCAGGTGGAAGAGAAACTTGAGGTGCAGTAGGAGAGGAGAGCGAGTATGGAAAAATATATCTGTCTTATTAGGATTAAGTTTAAACAATGGAGGCCATTCAAGCTTCAACTGCTATCAAACAAGATGAGGGGCGTCTGAGAAGATTAAGAAAGCAAATATTTGACAATCAACAGCATGGAAGTGAGAAGCCAACCTCTGTGAAGAAATTATAGTAGACAAAGCAGTAGTGTACAGAGAGAAAAGAAACAGGGTGAGGACTAAGCCTTCAGAAAACCCAAACTGAAACAGATGGAATGCGAAAAAAGAGCGTCTCCAGAGACTGAGAAGGAACACTCGCGACTCCAGAGACTGAGAAGGAACACTCGGATTGTTACGAAGAGAGCCTGTAATTAACAGGACAAAAGAACTGAGTGATCCACCATGTCACGAACATCAGAGAGAACATGAACATAGAGACTTAAAATTGTAGCTTGTTTGTTACAGCATGAGTGAAAATGAGTTAGACTCAGAAAGCAGACCCATTACAGTGGAGAAGCCGGGGCGAAAGTCTCATTGTGCAGGAGAAGATTGTGCACATGAAAAAAGCTAAATGTTGAGAGAGAACCAAGACTTTAAAAAGAAACGGAATCAGAGACATGTGTCTAAAGTTAGAGAGTTCATTAAGGTCCAGGGAAGGTTTATTTAGGTGAGAATGGTAGAGTTGGACCCTTAAAGGGAGAGGGAAAGATTCAAGAAGACAGATAAATATTGAATAAAGAAACCAAACAAGGTGCTAGTAAAGAGGAGCCAGGTTTGGCCTAAGAGGACGGAAGAGCATCGAACTGAGGTACCATAGGCCTGGAATCATAAAGTATGGATAGTACTTCAGAGAAAAGAAAAAAGAAGTCGAAGCACGGGTAGGAAGTACTGAAGGTTGATGTTGAGTCTTCTTCAGGCAGAGAATGGACAGTAAGCGTCAACGTTTTCTGCAGAATGAGAAATAATTGAGGGATACGGAGTAGGAGCATAAAGTAGTGACTGAGGTTAGCAAACAGGTTTTGAGAATCATGATCCTGGACTCAGACACGTTTCTGAAGAAAAGTCTATTTAGCAGTTTTAAGCTGGAGTGCTTACTTGTCATCTGCTGTCAGAAAACAGTATAAACAGCACTCATTGTGTGCCAGCGGTTAACGATAGGCACCACCTACATTTAGGGGATCAGGATCTCTCACTTCCCTTACTGCCCTGGTCTGAAGCTGCTGCATTGACAGCAGCAAGAGTAGGCAGACCAATCCCTCTTTCATGTTCACTATGGTCACGGAAACAGAAAAAGGACCCCTGTACAGTGATCCTTTACCAGCTCAGTGTATTGGAAGTCCTTTTTCATTTCCGCTAACAATGAAAATAAAAGAAAGATTAGAGCTCACACTCCTGGCTGGTGAGCATGTTACTGCTCTTTGGCCAGACTGATTGTAGAGCCAAACAAGCATTTGCAATAAGTCTCACATGTATGCAAGTTTAAGCTATTGGCATTGTAAATGACAATGTCTTTTATTTATGTTTTAAAACAAAAACAAAAATAAAAGGCATTGTCATTTACAATGTCAATAGCTCAAACTTGCATGAATGCGAGAACTATTGCATTGAAAATGCTTGTTATATATGGCACTAAAGAGCGGACTCCAGTCTCTTTCATACATGGACCGAGGCTACTTATTAAGACTACTTATGGTTACTTTCGCAGGTTGTGTTCCTTTGCCAAAGATCACACTTGTTGGTTAACTGGGATAGCCAGGATTGGAAACGGAAAGTCCTGAACCAATACTGATTTAACCACAGAGCTATGCCTATGATCTTAGACAATTCAATGTACTTCCGTGCTCCAGGTCTAAAGTATCTGGTAAACATTAGAAGCGCTTTGAAGAGGGCTGTAAGACACTATAAACTCGAAGCGAAACATCGCATCGGATAGGAGCATGCAACTTTGCCTGAAGATAGCTCGCATTGAAGTTTGCTGCGGTTCAGCGTGCTGTAGCATAAAACTCGGAACACTGCGGGCTGCCCCGGGTCCAAGAAGGGGACCCTCCTAAGAGGGCGGCCCCCCTTAGTGCCACAGGATGGCACACAAGGCACCTGCCCAGTGTTTGCGACCCCCTAAGGGTCCGCATGCCCGCGTCACTTCCAGGCAGGAGTGGGTGGGGGGCAAGGTACATATACCTCTCCCGCCCACTGGGCACCCTCTTTTTCCGCTGCCCTGATGCCGTTTCCCTCCCTACAGCTTACCCGGCATTCAGGCAGGGGGTGGGGGGTGAGTTTGTCTAACTTATTATTTTGTGTTGCAGGCGGAGTTACAGGGTGATCCAGAGGCTACAGGTACAGAAGGGTACCCTCTGCAGGAGCACAGTAAGGGTGCTAAAGCCAAATATCCCCAGGGAGGTCCTAGCGTTGGACCCTGGAGGAGTGACGGTGCCCCGTTAGTCCTACAGGCGGTTGTGGACCTGAGCTTCTGGGGGGCTTGAGTAATGGGGTGGACTGGTGGTCCACCGGTGGGAGGTGTTAGCCCCTCCCCCAAATCTGACAAACACCGATTGGATTGGCCACGGTGTAATTTGGCTCATCAGGTGGCAGGCGGCGAGGGGCTGCTTGCCCTGGGATCACCCGTAAGATAACCCACCATGTTGGCATATTTGTTATGCAAATAAACCTGCAGCAAATTTTTTCCACAAAAAAAAAAAAGGTGTCTTGTCTGTTTATTTCTCCAGGATATTGCTGTGGGGGGATGGGGAGTGTTGCACTAAGCACAAAATTGCTTGTAGCGCCTTCAAATGTTTAGACTCTGTAATTGTGGCAGGTGAGACGAGACAGACAAGGGGTAGTTTGTTGAAGATTTTAAAGTTTCAATTTGTCACGCGCAGCACTATTGTGCCTCGAAGTAGCTCAGATACATGAGACACCAATTTAGATGGTATGCCCATTCATTTTTGGCTCCTCCCTAGAGATTCCTGATAATAATGTTGTTTTGTTGGAAACCTACTGGTTAAAATAGGCATATTCCTTTTAATAA
This sequence comes from Triturus cristatus, assembly GCF_964204655.1. Classification (NCBI taxonomy): domain Eukaryota; kingdom Metazoa; phylum Chordata; class Amphibia; order Caudata; family Salamandridae; genus Triturus; species Triturus cristatus. The sequence goes on along the minus strand of NC_140586.1, from coordinate 361,531,047 downwards.
AATACAAAAGGTTTTTCTCATTTAAATTACTCTGCAACCAAGGAAGATTTATGCATTCATCTCAAAATATTTATCAGTGTCTCATCTCGGCGTTGCCATGCCCAGAAACTGCTTTGAAGTGTCTTCCAGTCCCGTTTAGCTCTATGCAAAATAAATAACGTAAATCATTTACTTTACTTATGTAGCGGCTAGAAACCACAAAGTGCACAGCGGTCTCTATAAATCACCAAAACAATCCTTTGCAGCGCGCGAGTAGGTCAGAGCAAACCGTCGATGTGAAATCAGATTACTTTGGCTGTAATCCAGGCTGTGCCCCATGTGATCCTGGGCAAATCGCTTTATCACACTGGGCTTTAGCTCCCACGTCTGCAAAACAAGGGAGATAGTCAAAGCAGGTTGCAACACTAGTATTAAGCGCTTTATATATAAATCTCAGGTGCATTGCCCAGGTTACGTTACCTTTGAGGGGCGGAGCCGGTGCCCGGTAGCTGGAGGCAGGCGAGCAGCAGCAGGGCCCACACAGTCCGGTCCATGCTGCCAGCACAGGAGTGAGTCACACACAGGTAGCAGCAAGCCTTCCTCCGTCAATGCCAGGCTGAGTGGGGCTCAGATTTCAGACATCAGCCAGACCTCATCCCTCGGGAAGAGGTTCAGCCTGACTATATACAAATGGGTTTAAAAACATCTTCAAACACTCACGAGGAATCTCCTAATCTTCCATTTAGGGTCGAGTTAACCCTTTGTAGTTTCCATCAGTTGGAGCTCTGCAGAGGATGGGGGTTCTGGAAATGCCATCCACTGAACCCTAAATAATAATCCGCGAGGCGCCACGAGGATGTGCGCTCAAGCAATGCCTTTTTCCGGTTCCGACGGGGGTGGGCGGTGCTTGAAAAAGCAGCCACTATGATAAAGATAAATAAACGACAGATAAACGACAGATAAATGATCTTTTGCCCTTTCGTAAACAAATAAAAACTTGGCTCTTTCCTAGAACTTAACCTTTAGCTGTTTTAGATCACAGTTGTCTATTATTGTCTTTCCCTCTTTAGCGCCAGGATGCCCGATGGGTTGCAGTGCGCTCTATAAATTTTGTTTACATTACATTACATCACAAAAGCGTGCCCTGATTACGCCATTGCCAAAGGCGACTGAAAAAACATAGTGCTTACCGGATAATGAAGGAGACCGTGTAACGCCGAAAGTAAAACTCCAGTCCTGATGGGCTGTCACAAAAGGAGACAGGGCAGTAACAAGGCAGGACTAAGAAGCCTCATATTGAATTAGAAGCCAGCGTTTACCATGGACAATGACAACAGCCAATGAAAAATATGGGCGGGACTTCCACGCCACTTCAACATCTAACCCTACTACAGCATGCCTCCCAGAGCGAGCAGCGCATGTGCTAAAGCACTAGGCTCGACCTAAAAATGGCACACCTCAGAGGTGGCGGGGGCTCCAGCAGTAGTGGAGCTGCAGGTGCAGTTACCAAGGTAAGTCTTCCTGCCTGGTACATACCCAATCCTTGATCAGCCTCCCAAGAAATCTTATGACCTGCTCTTATTTTCTTATTTACAAATTAAGCAACGAAAATAGATAATTGTCTGTTGCTTGCTTGTATCTTAGGCATGTGAAATGGTGTCAGACGTCCAGAGAGCAGAGAAGGCAGGTGTAAGCAAAGGTTGAGGAGACTCTTCAGTCGGCCTAAAAGCCTTCAGAGGAGTCACAGGTGCGGTTAAAGTGGAGAATGAGTTGAACAGAGCTGTGGAGTCACAGTCTGGGGATGGATTAATGGGACAAGACGAGGCTGTGACAATGGTGGGGAGAAGCAGATAATGAGGTGAAAAGGAGAAAATGATCTGATGCAGGGTAGTGAAGAGCAGTAGAGGACTTTGAATCTTACTTGCCTAATGTTCTTAAAGTTACCACTATTTGTCTGAAAAATTGATGGGTTAGTGTCCCCAAAGACACTTGTAAAGTAGCCCTTAAATTTAACATACGGTTGGGTCAGTGTTACTTGTATAATTTGCCACACGTGCATATTTTACATTAAACCTCCCCAAACTCATAAAGGTGAAGAGGCCACCCTTGCTCCCCTTAACTCCATTAAGGATTGTGAACTCCTACAAGAGTTTGACCTGGTACTGCCCAAACAAGCCGAAAAAATAATTTCACCCTATATTTGTGTAAATACCTAGGCAGAGAACCCTCAAAAGCACCTGTTAAACCAGCTTTCAGGGGGTGTGGGGGGGGGGGGGGGGGGCAGGGTAGGTCGTTTTTTATGGTTCTTCTTTACTTTGAACTGTAACTTGCAGGTCTCAAGTCAGAAGCACCAGCTAGTAAATCTCATTACAAGAAGGGTGATATCATGACACAGTTGTATGGTGGGGCTCAAGGGTGGTACAGAAACTAAACCTGGTTACAGAGGGAAACAAATTATAAGAGAGGCAAATGGAGTGGGAGCACAAACGGAGGGAGGAATGAATGCAAGCAAGGATAGAAAGGTAAGGAAAAGAGAAAGTAGGAGACAAAGACGGCTTGAAGGTAAAAAGAAAAATGGAAAGAAGGAAAAAAAATAGAAAGGAGAAAAGAGTTCAAGGAAGGAAGGAAACTTTCCTTAAGGGGACAGGAACAATTCCTGTAGACCTCATTTTAAAGGGTCTGGATCACATGATTCGCAGACATACCCAGCAGTAGCCATAAAGTTCAAAAGGGTTATGTATTTTATTTCTCTGGCTACTCCTTTGTAGAAAACAGCTTTTACAGTGCCTTTTCCATGCCTTTACAAAGCAATGTCTTTACCATGCATGATGTTAGGGAGCATGATAGGTATATTTAAGGTAAGTATGTATGTAAATATTATTCGTCACTCTATGCCTGAAAGGGTATTATATATATATATATATATATATATATATATTTTCCACAGCAGGATCCCAGGGGTACCACCATCCAAAGAAAGCCGCAACACCAGGAAACAGACTCCAAAGGCAAAGTTGAGGGTTAAATGATGACTGATTCAAGCATCAAGTGTCCAAATGACGCGTTTCAGCCGCCAGACATGCGGCCTTGATCACATATATATTTCGTTCTTACGCTTGCCCTCCGGGTAAGGCGCACTCGAACACGAGGCTTTATTTCAGGTATGCGCGCATTCAAAATGTCAATTAAAATTACAGCCCCGCCGTGATGAGTGCCTGACGCATTTCAGAGTGAGTTCCACCCCTTCCTCAGAGGCGCCGGCAGTTCCCTGGATGTAATGTGACACTCCCCTATATTTAAATGCCAAATAGCACGTCCTGATTGGACTTCTCAGTTACATCCTGACAATGAGAATTATGGGCAATGTAATGTCACCATTTCTCCACAATTTGTCAAACGAGAAATATTGCTGGCAAAGTTCCAAGCCCGCAGTGGGCCTTGACATGAGGATGTGCGCTCAATCCTCCACTCGTGTTCCACAGACAAGGCCCGATGAGTTTCAGACCTACGTCGCCCCCTGCTTCACGGGGTGGTGCTCCTCGGCAGCTGGGCGGCCGCCTAATCATTGTTTCTACACTTGCCCTCCGGGTAAGGAGCACCCGAACACGAGTTCCAAGCTCCAGGCTTTATTTCAGGTATGCGCGCATTCAAAATGTCAATTAAAATTACAGCTCCGCCGTGATGAGTGCCTGGTGCATTTCAGAGTGAGTTCCACCCCTTCCTCAGAGGCTCTGGCAGTTCCCGAATATCAGACCTACGTGGCCCCCTGCTTCACGGGGTGGTGCTCCTCGGAAGCTGGGCGGCCGCCTAAACATCATTTGCATATATATTTATGTATATGCAAATTACGGCTTAGGGGTGGGTAGGAGTATAGGGTGGTAAGGGTATTTTAGGATTTAGTGGTGGGTATACATATAGGGTGGTAAGGGATTTTTAGGGTTATGGGGTGGGTAGGGGTGTAGGGTAGGAAGGGTATATTTAGGGTTTAGTGGTGGGTAGAGTTATTGGGTGGTAAGGGTGTTTTCAAGATTTTGAATCTTTTAATTCTTTTTTCTCATTGCCAGTGCAACAATCCATCGGCAAAACCAATGGCTTGGTGCTCACCTTTTGAGGTCAGACATCTATGCTGTACCAGTGCTTGTTCAGTCATTGCATCATTGCTGGTTTGTCTAGGGGATTCATTCGTATTCCCCAATTTTCTCTATTTAATGCAACTTTGTCAGGATACTTTTTGTCCCACTGTGAGGTTTTCAACAGGGTTGTTTTGCATAAGTTTCTAATTGTGTCTGTCCATGTGCGATCTTCATGGATAATGAGATGGATTCTTGTTTAACATTTTGTCCACAGCTCTCAACGAGTGTTATTGTCTATTGATGATTGTATCTGAGAAAGTTTTCTTACTTGTCATGTGATGAGGCTAGATAGCAACACGTGTTTCTGACAAAGAGCAACATCAATGGTGAAGCATGGCATCCAGGGAGTGAGATGGGCCTGCCTCTTTTTTTTTTGGGGGGGGGGGGGGGGTGGAATTATTAGTAAAAATATGGTATTTCTTCTAATAATTCACACAACAAAAGGTGTATTGGATAATGCCATGCTTCAACTTCGAGGCTCTGGTACTTTTCAGTGCTTCCCTGAAGCAAACTACTCGGCATAAGCCAACTTCTGTGAGTGTTTGCCTTTCAAAGGGCCTCTCATGCAAGGTCCTCCTGACAGGTAGACTGACACATGTCCAGTAAACCCTTCCTCGCACACAGTTGTTCTGCTTGTATTACTTTTTAACAACATTGAGGCCAATCACTTGAATGCCACAACTTACACGAGGTCTTATGTTTCTAGGGCTTTCAATGGAGCACTCCTGAATTCTAAGCCACCTGAGAAGGCCCTGGCTTCTCAAATAACAAGCACTGGTAAACCAATATGTCTGGCTTGCGTTTTCAGGGATGACTAATACATTAAGACACATTAAGAACAGCCTCCTACTGTGAAAAACAAATAAAAACGATTGTTTTCTGTATACAATGCATATATGGAATAAATAATCTAATTTGTAATGTTTCAGTGTACTTCTGGTAGGAAAAATAGCTCCACATGCACTGCAATACAAGCACTCCTTAGGAGGCAGAATGATCATACATCACACACCCAATAGACTGAGGTGGGAGAGCAATACTCCACTGGGTGGAGCCAAAGTTCACTCAATGTGTATTTTATGGAACAAATCTTTTTATTCGTTTTATAAGGCAGACCAATGTACATATATAGACATATGCCTACAACCCTGGGGGCCGGCGGCTAGGAAACGATGCATAGTATATTCATGTGTACACATCTTAAGTGCCTACAACCCGGGGGCTGGCAGCGCTTATTAACATGCCTTAATTTAAATAAGAAACACAAAACCGTCAAGAAAACAATATATATTGGAAAAGGAGAATTATAAAAGAGCAGAACCCCCCCCTCCCACCCCAAGGAAAGAAAAGAAAGAAAAAGAAAGAAAGACAAAAGGGGGGACCCGCACCATGATCCAACAGATCTTTGGTAGTATCCTGTCCCATCCCCACCGGCTGCAACCCTAGTTCCTCTACACTCCGAGATGATAGTCACCTGTTCCTGAGCGCTAGGGATCAGCTGGAGGATTTGTAAGAGTTTGGGGAAGGTGACTTCTCGGAATTCTTTGGATAGTAGAGAAATGAAGGGGGCCCATAAGTCCACATACTTTTCGCCTTTATGATCCTGTACTAGGGATAGATGTTCCATAGCTAGGGTCGACCACAATCTATGTAGCCATGCCGTGTGGTCCGGGACTGTCGTAGTGCCCCAGTGAACCAGGAGCGCTTGGCAGGCAGTGAGTAATGCTAAAGCCATCTGCCTGCCACCCAGGGGCCGCAATGGGAACGTTATGGGATTCGAAAGCCCCAATAAAGTGTAGGCCGGAAAGCGGGGGATCTCAGTCTCAAGGCCACATCTATGTCATTTAACACCTGCTCCCAAAACCGCTCTAGCTTCGGACAGTGCCAAAGAAGATGTACTAAGGAGCCGGTCAAGCCACAGCCCCGCCAGCATTTCTCTGTGTGGTTCTTGTCCCATTGATGGATACGGGCGGGCGTGAGGTACCAATAAGACGCTACTTTAAATGCAGACTCAGTCCCCATGGTATTGAAGGTAATGTGGTGAGCTCTATAATGAATGTTGTCCCACTCCTTGTCTGTGAGGTTCTGCCCCGATTCCGCCTCCCAATGTAACTGACCTTTCGAGCGACTCCCTCTCAGGCCTGGCGCAAGTAGAACATAAAGTTCCGCTATCAAATGCTTATCATGGGTCTTGCTCATCACCCATCTCTCGAAGGGTGTACATTTTCGAGAAGCATGCGGTAGATACGCCACTGAGGTAGCCCAGTGGCGTAATTGTAGGTAACATAACTTAACTGTACGTGGTAGGTTGTAATCCTGACGTATCTATGCAAAGGGAATGATGCCGTCTAGATCGAATAAGTAACCCAGTCGCTTACAACCCGCCTCCCTCCAATGCTGAGCAATCTCGGATTTACAGCCCGGGGGGAAGTCAGGGTTGTTGACCATCGGAGTCATAGGGGAGGGGAACGTTGTGAGGCCCCTTTTTAGCTCTACCTCATCCCACACTTTCATTGTGGCCGCCGTTACAGGAGAGGAGTAGCTCTCCCAAGCTCATGCTTTACGCGGAAGCCAGATCTCTCTCCAGATATTCGCTCCAGCGACTGCCTGCCCATGAAGGTCCAGTGCTTTTCGGAAAGCGGGCGGTTCCACTCTAGCACATACCGGAGATGGGTGGCCTGAAGGTATCTGTGGACCAGCGGTAAGTTCACCCCGCCCTTGGGTCGTGCCAACTGTGAGACCGACAGACGTGCCTTTTTGCTGCCCCAAATAAATGTATTGATGGCCAGCTGTAAGGCTCGCATCGCTTTGGGTGGGGGCATTAGGGGCAGAGGTTGGAAAAGGTATAGGATCCTCAGCAAAATTGTCATCTTTACAGCAGCTATGCGCCCGAACCATGCCAGATTAAGCTTAGTCCAACCATCCAGAGCTTTCCTAGTCAGGCCCACCAGAGTCAAATAATTCAGCTCTAGCGTGGGGGGGATTGAGGGGGCAAGGAGAATACCTAAAAAGGTCACGGGGTCGCTAGACCAGTGCAGGGGAAGGCTCTTTTGCAGTAGTTCTACATGTGCCTGGGGCGAGGACAAGTTGAGCACCTGAGACTTGGTAAGGTTGACCTTAAAGCCCGATACATGCCCAAAGGACTTAAATTCGCTCACCAGCGCAGGTAGAGACATGTGGGGCTCTGTGAGGGATAAGATGACATCATCCGCGTAGAGGCTCACCTTGTGTGTATCTCCTCATAATCGGAGACCCTGGATGCCTGGATGATCTCGTATTCTTTGAGCTAGGGGCTCCACGTAGAGGGCAAATAGGAGGGGCTAGAGTGGACACCCCTGCCTCGTGCCCCTAGCGATCACAAAGGGGATCGAGAACACTCCATTCACCCTGACAAATGCCCGGGGGGCATGGATAAATGCATTGAACCCATTGGATGAAGCAAGTTCCAAACCCGATGCTCTGAAGCGTGTCAAACAGGTACCCCCAGCTTACCCTGTCAAACGCTTTTTCCGCGCCCACGGACAGGAGCACGGCCTCCCTATGAGATCAGTGTATGCTGTCCATGAGATGCAGAAGGCGTTTCGTATTATCCCCCCTTGACGGGAGGGGATGAATCCCGCCTGATCTGGGTCAATTAGACCTGCCATGAGGGGGTCCAGGTGCACAGCCAGAATGCCCGCAAAGAGCTTTGCATGGATATTGAGCAGCGAGATAGGGTGGTAAGAGCTGCAAAGCCCAGGATCTTTATGAGGCTTGAGGTTGACTGATATCGCGGCTTCGGACATGGAGTCCTTGACCGCACCGCTGTCTAGGATAGAATTGAAAAGTCGTATCAGGACAGGTCCCAATTCCCTACAGAATGTTTTGTAGAAAAGGCCTGGTAGCCACCTGGCCCAGGGGATTTATCTAGCTTTAGACGTGAAATGGCTGATATAATCTCATCCAGACGTATGAAGTCTTCTAGTTGCTCTGCCTGGGCCTCTGGGAGGCGTGTAAACTTGCTTGACTCCAGGCAAGCCCCTATTTCGGAGTGTCTGATCACCCCTTCGCTATACAGGGATTGATAGAATCGCCTAAACTCTTCTACTATTTGGGAGTCTAAATGTGCTTCCTCGCCTGAAGGCCGCTTCAGGGATGGTATGGCCGCTGCCACGGTTTTGGCGCGTAATCACTGCAACAACATCCTCCCGCATTTATCGCTACTCAGGGAAAACTTTTGGCGAAGGCGAAGCACAGCATATTCTGCCCTGTCCAGGTCTATGGGTTTAAGGAGCAGTCTTTTCTTTTCCAGGGACCTCCATACTCTCGGGGCACCCGTACATTTATGAATAGCCTCCAATTCTCCTACTTCTTGTTCTAAGCGCTGTCGGGCTTCTTTACGCTGTTTATTGTCAGCTGAGGAAAGTGCCATAAACTCTCCTCGAATAACCAGTTTGAGGGTTTCCCAGATGGTCGCTAATGTGGTATCCCCAGTGTCGTTGTACTGCAGATAGTCAGTAATCTTCGCGCGTACACTCTCTACATTGCTAGGCAAGTGCAGTAGACCCACCCGTAGACGCCATCTAGCCGGAGTGTGCCCGACCCCCTCTAGCTGTATGTGAATGAAAATTGGCGCATGGTCGGACATGGAGCGCGGTGCTATAGAAGCATCAGTAACCCTAGGCAAATGCGCTTTGGAGACGAGGAACATGTCCAAACGTGCATAAGTTTTGTGAGCTGCGGAATAGAAGGTGAAGTCCCTGAGAGTCAGGTGTTTAAGCCGCCAAGCATCATACATGCCGCTATCATCCAACCATTGTTTACCCTCTGGGGAGAGGGCACCCCCCTGTGTAAACCGCTGGCCAGATCGATCAGAGTCATTCTCCATGACCAGGTTCAGATCCCCACCCACCACTATCGAAGCATCAGGGGAGGCCAAGCCCTCTGCAATGTGCTGGCGTAAAAATGGCTCCTGATGTGTATTAGGTGCATATACATTCATCACAGCATAGTGGTCTCTCATTGTTCCCTGAGCGCTAGAACCCTGCCCTTTGCCTCGTAGAAAGTGGAAAGCAGTTTTCCCTCAAATTTCGCCCTTAGTAGAATGGCCACCCCATTCGTCTTCGCCGAGCCTGAGGACCAATATTGGCGGGGAAAGCGTCGTGAGCGCATGCGGGCAGAGACTTTGGACAGCAAGTGGGTCTCCTGCAACATGCAAATGTCCCCTTCAGAGTGCTCTAGTAAGGACAGTATGGCAGAGCGCTTTACAGGTTGATTTAGGCCCTGGACATTAAGACTTACAATCTTGAGATCCCTCCCCATCAGAAACAGAAATCAGTGCCTGTCGCACAGCCATGATACACTTTGAAAAGAGGAGCTGAGAGTGAACGAGAGCACATAAGCACCAGTGAGGGGGAAGCAGAGGCATCTGAGCCGGTACGGAGGCCCCAAAAAAGATTAACAACAACTGAAAATAAGCAAATACCGATCTGTACCCTAAACCCAGAAATAACAATAGACACAAGTCCGTCAGTAGAAGAAAAACCCAATGGGGTCATGGCACTGGCAGCAAGTCGCGACCTAAAGTACCTGATGATGCACCGGTGAACGATCCGTCAGCGGGGAACAGGGAGCAGTCTCGTGTGTCCCTCCGGCCTCTCTCCAGGACACCCACCCCGGATGAGCTTCAACTTAATCTCAGGGGGTGTTCGGGCACTCCTGAAGCCGAGAGAGAGAGGAAAGGACCGCCTCACGCTCCTTGGCCATTGTTTCTGGGTCCGGCTTCAGGTTAGATGTCGGTTTGCCAACCAATTGCCAGCGTGAGGTTCTCCGGGTGATGCGTTTTTTAGGACCTTCTTTCTGTTCCGGGGTTGTGGGTCGCTCCAAACTCAGCACACCAAGGGCTTCGGAAAGGGAGCGGATCTGTCTCAATTTACCTTGGTGCTTACAAATGATGCGGAAGGGGTGGCCTCAAGAGTATGGAATCCTGTTGTCGCGAAGATGGGAGGTGACCGCCCTGAATTGTCGCCATTTGGTCAGGGTGGAGGCCACAAAGTCTTGAAAGAGTGCTGGGGTGTGACCTTGAAACTGGATAGGGTGCGATTCTCAGGCTTTGCGTAGGATTTGTTCCTTAAATTGGAATTCATGTACGCAGATGACAATGTCTGGCGGAGGGGCCAACACGGTGGACCCCGTCCATTTGAATATCCCGAGTGTCCTCCTCACCTAGCACCTGTTGAAAAATGGCCAAGACGTAAGACCTGAGGTTGTCTCACTCTGCCCACCAGGACACTGCTCGGATCCATAAATTATTTTTCGGTATGGGCCTGCAGGTCCAAGTGTTGTTCCTGCAGCCGGATCATGTCTTGCTGCAGCTGGTGGAGTTCATGTTCCCGGCTAAGTTTGTGCTCTTCATGAGTGGCTACGCTTTCGCCCACTTTGTCTAGGTCGCGCTGAACTTCTTTAAGATCCGCAGCGAGCTGGCCCTTCAGGTCCATGATATCTTCTTTGATGGCCGTGAACGGCTCCATCATTAAGGCCTTCGTGGCCGGGCTATCACCCCCCTCCATCGCCTCTGGTTGCTTCGTGTCCCCAAGAGCAGTACCTGCGGTGCTGCGGCCGCCAGTTTGTTTGAGAAGTAAGTCTTTAAGGGACTTCGCCTTCTTGGCACGGGCTGAAGACATAGTGCGAAGCCAGGCCCGCGTAGTCGCTTGCAGGAGGTCCGTAACAATGGGGCCAGATGTTGCCTGTAGGAGGTCACAGTTGGTGTTGACACTGGGCAATCCAGCTGAGGGGCTTTCATGCAGTGAGGCAGGTGTGTACCCAGGCTACGGTCTCTCCTGTGTCAGGCCCGTGCGACCTCAGCCGCCCTCTCACTCCTCAGTGTATGCGCTACACGTGCATGAAGCCGCAGCCAGGCAAGGCCTTTGCCGGCCTGCTGCGCCCACAGGTTGCAGCATTTGTCTAAGGAACCGACCAGTGGGGGTCGAGAGTGGATCAGTGCCCAGGGGTTGCTGAGTCCCACTGCTCACCCCCTCCGCCGCAACAGCCGACCAAATAGCTCAAGTGCCAAGCAGGGAGGCCACGGGGCCCTCCTTACAGCTGTCTGTGAGGATTGTAAGTGGCAGCGCATCTGTTGTGGGATGGTCTGCTGCGTTACTGCAGAGTCGGACTGCTGCTGGGGGAAATCAGGCTATGGGCTCCGGGGGTGCAGACCAATGCGTGTCTCTGTGGTGCAGATCTGGGCGGTTTCCTACCACGTCCACCCAGGATGTGGCGCAGAACCTCGTCTGTCGCACGCCACGTCAGGCCAGTGGAGGCGACAAAATGGCGGGTGCTCCGCAATTGTTGGCCGAGGCTGCCGCCGCTGCACTGCACGCCACTGAAGGGAAGGCGTTTGGGGGCCGCGAAAGATCACCAGAAGGGGCCGCTCCTGAGATCAGTGCTCTGGGGAAGCGTTGTCCCGGTCTCCACCGGGGTCTGTTGGCTGTCGCGGCACCGCGCCCTACACTCACGGCCCAGGCCCCGCTCCCGTCCAGCCAGGAATGGAGCCAGGTAAATCAACGGAGGCAGCAGGCGGACTCCATCAGGCACTGCGGCAGGCCCTCTCGGTCTCCGGTCCCGGATTGCGTGCTAAAAGACCGGGATGGGGCTAAAACAAAGCTTTTGAGAAGGCAAAGCCAGAGGGATGGATTCCTGCGTCCTACCTTGCCGCCATCTTGGCCTCAATGTATATTTTAAAGCATTGTTGACATTAGGTTGGCAGACAGCTGTGTCATCCAGCCAAATCTAAAAACCCTGACCCAAACGTGATGATAAAACTTGAACCCCAATTTGAAATAAGGGGTACAGACCGAACGGTGAGGCCAATGCCCTGCAGGGGCATCCCACAGTCATTGTCTCACAAATATCAAACCCTTTAAGAACCTGATCCTCAGTCTCCCTCCCGGGCTGAAGAGGAACAGGAAGTGGAGAAGTCAAATAGTCTGCTCTGCCAGGTCCTGATCTCCAAAACCTAATCCCTTCACACCCTGAGGGAGGGGGTCTGAGGTGCTGTGTTTCCCGAGAGGGGAAAAGCAAGAAGGGTATGGAATAATACTGAAGAGATACAGGTTTCCTGAAAGAAATAATCCTCTGAGGTCTGAAACCTGCGAGCCCTCTTACTCTGAGGTGGACAAATCGTGAGAGGTGATAGATCAGAGATTATAAAGAGCAGGCCAGCTTGGCTAGACCCTACTCTGTGAAACAAATCCCTAACTCTATGGTAGGCTGAACGCTGATATGGGCGCATCTGAGCAGGGTAGGGTATGGTGAAAAGCGTCGCCAGCAGGTCGCACAGAAGACATTGTTTTTTATAAAACCTCAACTCTAAAATGGTCTAATAAGGTAGCTTGCCCAGAAAATTCCATGTGTTAAAAATGTGTGGCTTTTTTTAAAACAAAAAAAGTAAGACAACTACACATAATAACAAGCATTGACAAAACCAATATGTCTCGGTTTTGGGACCTATAGTCTTTGCCAATGTTTCAATGTTTTTAGCTGTGCCATATGGCTAACGATTCGGAAAGAAATTAAGCCTTTGACACACTGGCACGCGACATTTTGTAGGTGCGTGCACCATGCCTGCACTTGCCCACAGAATGATGCAGCCACATTTTTTTCTAATTAGTTATCAATCTGAAATGGATGTGTAACTAACAAGAAAAAAATGAATGAATAACGTGGAGTTGGGGGGTGAAAGCAGACAGGTGCCATAGGGGAACACGGAGCGCGGCAGGGGGAGAGAAGCACAAGAGACAGACAGCGGCAAAACACGTGGGACAGATGTATAATGCCTTTTTTCAGCTTGCGTGAATCGGGCCTTTTGCGATCTGAAAAAAAATCCCTATTTGCGATTTGGTAGGCTATTACCAAATTGTAAATTGAATTTGCAATTCCTATTAGGAAGGGGCGTGCTAAGGGCATCCCTTCCTAATAATGAGTCGCAGGGGCATGTAAGTAAGTTTTGCAACCAGAATGCGGTCGCAAAACATTCAGACTTTACCGACGCCGGGAAGGAGGTGTGTAATGGGTTATTTAGTTCTATTAATTTAGTTGGTATCACGCGCCATGCCAAGAATGTTAGGCGCGTGATGCCTAGTGCAATGTTCATGTTGATATGTTCTTTTGAATTGTGGCTCACGCATGGAGCGCTGTTGTTAGGGTGTTCGAATGGCATTAATCAGTTGCCGTTCGATCATCTGAGCAAGAGGACGCTCCGTACGATGGATGGATAATCTTATTCTTCAAATAAACATTTGAACTTCATTCAAGAGGATCTTTTGATTCATTTCATTTGGCGACGACTGGGAACAGTTCCACCCATCAGCCCACGCGTTTTCATCAACCTTTCACTGAAATGCTGCATCTAAGGGACTGACGGACATCATTCTCTTACCTTTCCAAAAGTGGTCGGACTTCGTTTTCAACGATGGTCGGACTTCGGAAGATGTGGGGTAAGGTCCAGTAATCAGCCCGGAAGATCAGTTAAGGTACGTCACAGAAATTTACATCAGAGCGTTGCTTTGCTCGCGCATTCCTCTCGAGAGTCTCCTCGACTTAAAGCGCATACGCAATTAGATCGAACTGTTATGCCCCAGCTGACGTCACAACGTTTTAATGCGTGACGCCATTTTGAAATGGGACATCTTTGCTTGCAACTCAATCGGAGCAGTTCAGTTTGCGTCTCAAGTGGCTGATAAAATCATTCTTTACTCTGCGTGTCAGTGGATCCTCTTCCGACGACACGCACGTCATTACTGCTCATTGTTATTATTATTACCTGCGTGTTGCCGATTTACTTGCGGCAACACGCACGTCATTCCTGTGCATAATATATTCATGGTGTAAAGCGAACTAAGCAATTGATAAGTAATTGTTCTCAGCGTGTCACAGGATTACCTCCCGACGACACGCACGTCATTATTATTTATACAATAACGTAGTATTCACGACGTCAAACGCTATTGCAGTGGTAAAAGACTACAATAATATTTTTTTTTTCTCTACGTTACCACCAGTATTGTAGATCACACCATGGCTACAAATACACAACAAATGACTCAACCTCCACCTTTCCTTAGAAAACCTGGCAGCCCACCAATTATCTGGATCGAATGGTTCAGACTTTTTGAGAACCTAGTAGCTTATAGACGCTATTAATTATTCTCCTGAACGCAAATTTGCTTTACTATTTGGTTGTCTTGGTCAAGCAGCACAAAGAATCTTTGACAGCATTGTTCCTATTCCACCTCCACCATCTCATCAGGGGACAATCAATGGAATGTTTATCTGGAGGCTGTCGCACGACTTAAAAAGCAATTTGCAGAAGAACCTAACATTATGCTAGAACGTCACAACTTCTACAAACGCAAACAAAAAGAAGATGAAAAAGTGGAAGAGTACATTTCTGCTCTCAGGGTTTTAGCTACCACTTGTGGTTTTGGTCCACTAGCAGATAACTATATTAGGGATCAATTTGTGTTTAATTGCGCATCTCGTAAAATCAAAGAAAGTATTTTGAGTTGCAAAAATCCTCTGTTGTCGGAGGTAATTGAATTAGCCCTGAGTATTGAGCGATCAACTATTACTAGTAGGGTCATGCAAGACGATACCAAGACCGGGATTCATTCAATTACCTCTAATGATTCAGAAAATGAGTGTTCATTAGCAGCTGTTAATATTAAGAGCAAGAATACCAAATTCATACAAAAGAAACAACCTGTGTTTTGTTATAGGTGTGGCTCGAGGAATCACATAGGTAATTTTCCAGGATGCCCAGCCATTAATAAACGCTGTGTGGTATGTAGAAGAGTAGGTCATTTCCAAGGGGTTTGCAGGAACGCTAAGAAAACTGTCAATGTTCAAAGCATAGAAACAGAGGTTGATACATGTTCCAATTCATTGAACAATGTGATTATAACGTTAGATTGTGGAAGTTATTGTATTAAGGGCCCTTTATGTTCAGCTTCAATTGATAACATTACTTTATAGGTCATAGCGGATTCGCGCTCTCCGATTACTATTTTGAGGGACACAACATTTTTTGAATGGTGGAAGGATAAAGAATTAGTTAAATCTGATGTACATCCCAAAGCTTTCGGTGAGAAAGACATCGATATGTTAGGATATTTTTCAGGAGTTGTACAATGTCTTGGGAGGGAGACAAGGACAACAAGCATTGGCATGGCCAATAGGTCTCGCCTTTGGGACCTTATAAGTATTTAGCCATGCAACAGTTGCATAACTAAATACTTATAAGGTCCCAAAAGCGAGACCTATTGGCTATGCCAAGCAGCCGAAAGTGATCGCCATCGCGATCAAACATCAAAGTGAAAGTAATCGCGGTAAAGCACGGGGCCCGCGCCCGCACACATGCACTGTAGCTCTAGGCTGGCCTCGTAGCACTTTTTGGAGCACTCTCAATAAGTCTCGCCAGACCAGCGCATGCGGGTGGAAAGATTTAGCACGCATGGGTTTGTATCTAGTTCCAGGAGATGAAAACCCAATTAAGTTGGGGGAATTACCCGTTTGCAACATTGATTTTCCAGAATCGGATGGGGACATGAATTGTTAGAATGACATCATTGATGAATTTAAACCTGTTTTTAGCTAAAAGGTTGGAAAAGTAAAGGGTGTTGAGCATCATATTAAATTGATACCTGGAGCACAACCAGTATCACATAAAGTTCGCTCAGTCCCCATGAGTGTGCGAGAAGAACTTAAACTCAATTTACAAAATGTATCTGACCAAGGGATTATAGTCCCCCCAGATTCTTTGCAGTGGGTGGCTCCCATTGTGGTCGCACAAAAAAAATCGGTCGAGATCAGGCTTTGTGCCGACTTACGCGCACTCAACAAGAACATAATCGTGGATTGCCACCCACTGCCCAGAATTCACAAACTGCTGGCAAATCTAGGGGGAGCCAAGTGGTTCTCATTGATTGATCTGAGGTCAGCATACCACCAGGTTTCATTATTTAAAGACTCACAAGATTTGTGACTCCGTTTGGTGCGTATAAGTTTCTTCGTCTTCCATTTGGTCTAGCATCAGCGGGGAGTGTGTTTCAAAAATTAATGGACACACTTTTCCATGGAATAGTTGGAGTTCAAGCATATTTGGATGATATCCTGATATTTGCTAAATCTCTTGAAGATGTGATTTTAAAACGTGTCCTAGCAATATTAAGGTCTAAAGAGATAACTGTGAGATTAGATAAATGTAAGTTCGCAGTACAAGAATTTGAATATTTAGGGCATACTGTGCCCGATAAAGTGATTAAACCAACATTTTCAGTGATTAGAGCAATTGAAGAGGCAAAAGCATCGAAGGAGAAGGACGCGTTGCGTTCATTCCTCGGCTTGGCCGAATATTACGCAAAATTCGTACCTAGTTACGCTCAGTCAGTAGAACCTCTGCGTGAGTTGTTAAAAAAAGGTCACGGGTTTAAGTGGAATGATTAAATGGAATCTGCATTTAATAACGTCAAAAAGTTGATTGTGTCCGCACAGGCTTTACATGCTTTTAGGGATGACTGTATGTCCCTTATAACAGTAGATGCGAGTATGTCTGGTTTGGGAGCAGTCCTGAGTCAGAGAGTGGATGGGCAAGAACAGACAGTGGCATTCACGTCTAGATCCCTCAAACAATGTGAGAAACAGTACAGTACGATAGAGAGAGAAGCTCTGGCGTGCGTATGGGTGGTCCACAAATTCAGGATGTACATTTGGGGATGCAGATTTGAGTTGGTAACCGACCATAAACCACTGATATATATATTTAACAAAGTTAATACTTCCTGTATTTCTGCTAGACTCCTGCGTCTAGTTTCAAAACTCCAGGAATTCAACTTTTCAGTAAAACACATTCAGGGAGGCAAACATTTCTAAGCTGATTGCTTGTCTAGGTTACTCATGGATAAAGATGATGAAGATGATTCCCTAGTGGACGACATTGAATGCATTGCATTGGATGCTGTTCAGGTATATGATTCAGTGTTGTCAGAGAATGATTGGAGGGATGCATGTGACAAGGATGCACTGATAAAGAAAGTAATTGAATATTCAACTAGTGTATGGCCAGATCCAAGGTGCTTGAACGGGGATCTGCGCACCTTTGCTCACGTGGCGAATGAATTGTCTATCAAAAATGGGATTGTATGCCGAGGGGACAGATTTGTTCCTCCGGTTGGATTACGTCCAGTAATAATAAACAATGCTCACCTGGGACACCTGGGATCCACAAAAACCGCTATGAAAATCAAGCAGCATTATTGGTGGCCAGGGGTGGATTCTCAAGTTAAGTCCACCATTGATAATTGCCCAGAATGTTTATTGTCCGACAAACATTGGCGTACTTTGAAGATTCCGTTGCACCCCACTGAATTTCCAAAGGCACCATGGGAAAAAATTGGTCTAGATTTTTCAGGTCCTTATTCTGTACTTAATCAAGACAGAAAGTTCATTATATTGGCTGTTGATTATTTTTCAAAGTGGATGTACCACTGTTTTGTCGAATCTCCTGATACGGAGTCGACGTTAACATTTCTTAAAAAAAGATTTTCACTTGGAGGTGCCCCAAAAGTCATTGTAACTGACAATGGCACACATTTTGTCTCTGAAAAAATGTGTACATTTTTAAAGCAGCTAGACATAAAACATCTTAAAGTAGCTTTGTACTCACCAACTTCCAACAGGTTGGTGGAAAGAGGTAATACAATTGTGAAGGAGGGTATACAGACTGCATTGTCAGCTGGATTAGATGTGAATGTGTTTTTGGAGGAACAAATCTGGAATTATAACACTTCTCCCCACTGCACAACTGGAGTATCTCCTTTCACATTATTGAGAGGCAGGGAAGCCCACACGTTCTTGTTTCCATCTTTGCTTGAAGAAAAGTCTAACGAGACAAAGATTAATGTTAAAGATATTTCCAAGAGAGTTATTTCTAAGCAATTACTGTTGAAAGAAAATTTTGACAAGAAATGTCATGTAATGAGTGAAGATGTATTGGTTGGCGATTGGGTTCTTATTAGAAAGCTAGTAAAAGTAAGGAAAGGAGAATCAAAGTTTTTGAGGTCTGAAAGAGTATGTAAAGTAAGCAAAGGGGCTGCTTTTGTGGAAAAGAAAGGATGGTGGAACAAAAGACAACTTGTTAAGGTTTCCCCTGACCAAGCTAGGAATTTATTAGACAGACAGAGGAAAATGAAGGATGACCTTCATTGGGGTCACTAGTTGGAAACAACAGGGTCTGTGGGATCCTCAAGTTTATCTTCACAGGCTCCCGTATCTCAAAAAGAATTTTCTTTTCCAATTGTCAATAACACTCCATCCCAGGTTGATGAGAATCTGAACAGTGGATGCTCTTCTAGGGGCCGTGCTATTAAGGCTCCAAAAAGTTTGAGGATTTTGTTAGATATTGACAAAGTAATTTAACGATTTCTGCATGTTGCATTGTAAATTTAGTTTCATTGAATGTATTTTTTGTGTTTTCTGTAAAGGGGGAAGGTGATGTAATGGGTTATTTAGTTCTATTAATTTAGTTGGTATCACTCGCCATGCCAAGAATGTTAGGCGCGTGATGCCTAGTGCAATGTTCACGTTGCTATGTTCTTTTGAATTGTGGCTCACGCATGGAGCGCTGTTGTAAGGGTGTTCGAATGGCATTAATCAGTTGCCGTTCGATCATCTGAGTAAGAAGACACTCCGTGCGATGGGTGGATAATCTTATTCTTCAAATAAACATTTGAACTTCATTCAAGAGGATCTTTTGATTCATTTCATGGTGGTAACCCATTCGCAAACTGGAAGGATTCTCCGAGGGACCCCTTTCCCTTTGTGAATGTGGGCACCAACATTTTGTAAGAGCAAGCTGTGGTCCCACAGACCACTGCCTACTCTTAAAAAATGAAAAGAAAACTTCTCATTTTTCTTTTTTAAATGCATCTCATTCTGCATTTCAAAATAAAAAACTGCTTTACTTAAAAAGCAGTCACAGACCTGGTGGTCTGCTGAAACCAGCAAGCACCATCCTTGTGAGTGCTAACCATTCCCAATGGGTCGCAAATTGCAACGTGCCTCATGAATATTAATGAGGCAAGTCCCTTGCGACTCATTGGGTTTTGCAAACAGTGTAAAACACACTGTTCAGTGGCGGCTCCTCCGCTAAGGCAGAGGAGCGTCGCCCCACTGCCAGGAACAGCACAGAAAGGAAAAAATAAAATGATAATAACGGAATGTTATTATCATTTTATTTTTTCCTCCTGCTGCAGCAGTGCGTGAGAGGCGGGCGGAGCTGCAGGAGAGGAGTGGCAGAGACTCCGGTGCGCAATGACTGTTTGGTCTGCCCTCTTGGGCCGCCCAAGACAGTCATGCGCACTCCCCTGTTCTCCATGAACATGCCCACCCCTATCTGGCTGAGCGCCGGGTCAGGGCACTCAGATCAATCACAATGCTCCACTGGAGCGTTGTGATTGGCTTAGGGGTGGGAGTCCGGCTGCCTGCCTCCTGCCTCCTGTTCCGACCTGGAGTCGAGCACAGGCAAGCAGGCGAAAAGACGTGGGACCCGGCAGCAGCAGCAATGTAAGTTTTATTTTTTATTTTATTTTTTAAAGCAGCCCACCAGCCCCTTCCCCCTTGCCTACCCCCACCCGCGAGTTGTGCCGGCCGCCCCTAACACTGTTGTACATAGCTGTTTGCAATTACCTAAAAGCAAACAAAAAAAAAATCACTATTAGGAAATCACAAACGGACGTCTATGTACTTCTGGCCCCATGGACTTGTGTAGATTACTTAAACAAACAAAAAAAGCAGTGCCTGAAAAAGCAAGCATCTATGCTTTTGTGTGGAACAAACACAAGAGGAAGAAAAGCCCACACATCTACCGAGTAAGAAGCAAGCAAATGACAGTGACAATGAAGCCAATCTAGGGCAAGCAAGAAATGGGCTCTCAGCCCGAGCACTGTAAGATAATAATAACAAGCATTTGCAATGCAATAGGTCTCGCATTTAGGAGAGTCTAAGCTACTGGCATTGTAAATGACAATGCCTTTTATTTATGTTTAAAAACCAATACATAAATAAAAGGCATTGTCATTTACAATGCCAATAGCTCAAACTCTCGCAAATGTGAGACTTATTGTATTGCCACAATGAAAGAGAGCATGGCGCGCTGTCAATACATAGAAGCAGCCGCCATTGCCGGCATACTGCGAGTGCTGGGGGGGAAGACACAGTGAAAGCGCGCATGCCGCGAGGCTACTATATAGAAGCGGCCGCCATTGATGGTATCCCACGAGTGCTGTGGGGGGGGGGGGGGCAGCCACAGTGAAAGCACGCATGGCGCGCTGCTAATACATAGAAGCAGCCGCCATTGCTGGCGTGCCGTGAATCTTGCCGATATTAATAAATGAATGAATGAAGGGTCTTCTAAAGCGCACGAATGCCGGAAGGCGTCTTGGCGCTGTGCGAAACAAGGATGAGACCATCAGAATCCTAATTTTGAATAATTGTAATGTCTGATTAAAAAGCCAGGTTTTGAGCTGTTTTCTAAAGACCTAAAGTGATGGTGCTTTTTTTAAATTCAAATAAAAGACGGTTCCATTGTAGAGCTGTTGATCTGAAAAGGATTCTTCCACCCCATGAGGCGCGTTTAAAGGTTGCAACCTTTATAAGTGTAGCTGCGCCAGAACAGAGGGTTCTGCAAGGGATATACCATTCTAGATTGTTCTTCAAATAAGATGGAGCTTTTCCGTACAAGGCCTTGTAGGCTAGGCAAAGTGCTCTGCAGGCGAAACGATAGCTAACTGGGAGCCAATGAAGTTGGCTAATGGCTAACTTGGCCGATTGAGAATTTGGGATTTTTTTGTAAAAACAGTGCAGAGGCATTGTGAAGGGTTTGTAATTTCATTAGTGGACCCTTTGGAAGGTCTACATATTGACCATTGCAGTAGTTCAGTCACGTTAACACTAAATCAATGACTACAGATTTCAAGAAATCTGCAGGAAGAAAATTTTCAATTTTCTTGATGATTTTAAGTACATAAAAGGAGGTGGAAGTAACCTTATTAACTTGGCCTTTATATTTTAACTTCCTGTCCATCAATATCCCTAAATTCTCTTTTGAGGTTGGCATTGGAAGAGTGCCTAGTTCAGGCGGCCACCAATTAGGTTAAGTAAATATTTCTCGAAACTTCTAATGAAAGCTCTTGAGTTAGGACACATGTAAAAGGGCCAGTCTTAATGGGAGGTAACAACAAAAGACAGAGAGGTATAAAGGAAGGACTAATAAGCCTAACAACAAATCAGAAACCAACATTTACAAAGGACAATGATACAAGCAATAAAAAATATGGGCAGAGAGTGGGTGGAGCTTCAAGTGTATAACTGAATATGGCATGCCTCGCAGAGCAGCGCATGCGCTGCCCAGGCTCGACCTAAAAACATGTGTCGCAACAGACAGGGCATATGCTGCCTTAAGTGAGATCTAAAAAGGAGGCAGTCCTTCAGCTGCCAAGAAGTGTCAGGAGCACTAGAGAACAGACAGCCAGGAACCTCCGAGTGAGAGGCAACCACGTGTCCTCCTGAGGCCAATGGGAATGGGTAACAATTTGTATTTATTTGGCGCGCCAGTGGAGGTGTTTGTTTCCTAGGCATAGAGTGTGAAGAAAGAAAGACGAAGTGATAATTGGAATTTTTAAGACCGTTATCTCAGCAAAGTCTCGAAGGTCTACTAACTGTTGTTACAATAACCCAATAGGCATTTTTCATCGGCAGCATGGTATAGTAGGCATGTCTGTAAAAGCCACATTAAGGCGCTATCCTATGATACACGGTGAGAGGTCAGTACCCCTGTTCTCAAAGACCCCCCCCCCCCCCCCCACGGCTGACGCGAGTCCGTCCGCCCGACACCTCGAATGTTGTGTTCCCTCCGCTAATGCGCGCTCATGTCCGCAGCTTGTAATGTATTTGTAGCCGTCATATGGCATCAGTGCGCCTGGCTGCCTGCCCAGCCCCCCGGGATCCCTTCCGCATTTCCTATTGCTTATTGATGATGCCTGCACCATCTCGGCATCTCCGTCTCCGTAGAAGCGCCGCGCGGCCCCCTGCGGCACCTGTACGCACCTCCTGACGGTAGGAAGGGGAGGCCTGGCCTGGGAGCGGAGGATGAATTATTGAAGAGCGTGAACCGGCGCACGTGATGGCATCGATACCACGCTGCGCACGCGGCCGGCCGAGCTATGCCCAGGACAGAGCAAAGGGGAGGATGGAAGGGACTTAAAGCTGGAGAGAAACCGAGTGAGCAAAGAAAAGAAACCATTGAAGTCAGGAAAGAACCAAAGGGAGGGGGGAAGGAATAATGGTGGGAGAGGGAAGTTTTGCGATAACACAAGGGCCTAATGCAATTCAGTATTGCTGCATATCTATGTATGGTAAACATACCTGCAAACAACATAAATGGAGTTTATTTACATAATCACTGAATATCCTGATAATCCGTCATGGAACCAGTCCTTCTGGACCCACTTTGGACACTCCTGGGTCAGTGGGATGAGAAGGATGGTGATAGGTAGGGATGTGAGAGGCGTGAGGAGGGAATGAGCTTTAGAGAGAGGAGAGAGGCGAAGGGAAAGGGCATTAATTGTGCTTATTCTGTTAGAATGTTATTTGACTACAGGACCAAGGAATGAATGAAATATCTTATAAAGCGCACAAATACCCAGAGCCGTCAAATAACAAGCAGGCAGATGAGAGTGACAAAGAACCAATCAATGGTAAGTAATGGGTGGGTTGTTGTAAGCTCACCTATAATGTCTTACCTATAATGCCTTGAAAGGTAGAGGTTCTCATTATCTGCAAAAGAAACTCTTAAAATACTCACCATGCCGAAACCTCAGATCCAGCACATTAGGCCTTCTACAGGTACCCCGTATTCGCCTGACTCGTATAGGGAGTAAAGCGTTTTCATATCTTGCCCCAAGATACTGGAATAAATTACCTATGGCCCTGCATAAAATCACCATTTACAGCACTTTCAAGAAACAATTACAAGTTTTTCTGTTCTAATCTTGCTTCTGATCCGTTTTTGGCTTCTTTCAGCTCTAGGTACTATTTCTAGGCAGCGCCGAGATGCCCCAGGGTGAGTCATGCGCTATAGAAATAAAGATAACATAACATAACAACTTAAGTAAGTCTTTCCCATCCAAACGGCTTGCGCTGTGATGTAGGCAAGATCTAAAAATAGGCCTGATCCGCAAAAAGTAATGTGGGTGCTCACCACTTGCAGCCATCGGCTCAAATTAAACACCGGTGAACAATGATTTGGTGATATTGTTCAACTAGTGCTATGGAGTTATGGTAGAACAATCTGCAGATTTTTAAGTATCGATGAGCGGGTCACAAGAAGCTTTGATGGGGGGGTGATTTTATGAGATTTATGGGGTGATACTAAAGTACTGATGAGCTGCTGATATTGAGAAATTGATGACCAGGTGGTTAAGATGTATTATTGATTTCATTGCTTTCTGATGTTGACAAGGTGATGATACTGAAGTGTTGATGAACAGGTGATTTTGAAGTCTTGATCGAATTATATCATTGTGCATTGATAATATTTGGTATTGATGGCATGGGTTGAATAATTGACTAATGCAGGTATACAGCTCGTGCCTGATTTGTAAAATTTTAAGTGCCAGGGCTCTGACCAGGAGGCTACTGCAGCTTGCACCACCCATTGCCCTTGTCATCACTGCCAAAACAACTACTAACCACCTCTCTCGTATGTAAATGCGACAGTTCAGATCCAGAAAGCTAAAGGAATGGCTGGAGAGGCAGGTATTAGCAATTTTAATGTTTATTGTATTCCTAAACAACCGTTGTTCTGCTCATCTCTAAAGTAGATGAACAGGGCCACCATGTGGTACACTGTTCTAAGCATGGTGTTGATAATTAGTTGCCGGTGCTGAGCACTGGAAAGCACCGGCTCGAATTAAGCACTGATACAACTCCACGAAGTGCCAACATCAGTCTTTGGGACCCTTGGCACAATTTAGTAAGTGGCAGGTTCAGTGCCGTAACTAAAGCCTCCACAATGTGGGAGGGGGGGGGGGGCTTGAGCTCCACGTGGGGCAGGGGGAGAACCTCCAGTACTGACTGGTCCCTAGCCTGAGAGCTCCCAACTGAATTCCAAGCATCGGGGGGCCCCGACATGTACTTTGCAAGGGGGCCCCCTCAAGTTTTGTTATGACACTGGGCAGGTTCGAGCAGCACTGCTAGGTTGACTCAGCCTCCCGAGTGTCATCTTGAAGGATGTTGCACATCACGAAACTTTAGCATGAGACTCTTCTTGCGCTTTTGTTCAGAATCTGCGTCGTTGTGTGGTTACAAGCCTAAACAACCAGAGCAGAGAGCCTGTAAGTGAAGGTTGACTTTCTCCTTGTCCTACAGAAAAATATTCAGGTATTTATGAACCCAGATGTCATATCTTCAGTAGAATCCTCGGACATAGTGGTGGGTATTGGAGGGACATCCAGGGTTGGGAAAAATGATCATCAATGTAGGTTACTCTTTAGCGAGGTCTGTACTGATTTGCACAAGGTGGGCCTTTGTCTAGAGTGGCACGAGGAGCAAAATACAATGGACTTGAATGCAGCCCCAAGCGATAGCCAATCGCTGAGATTAATTGACGTATTCCATCCATAACTTTGTTTTCTTTGCATGTTAGTCGCTAAGGCCTTCTTACATGGCACTAAGGGCTTTTTGAAGTTGGGCAAGCAAATGAAAAAGCTGAGAGGAAAGGGGAAGTCATGGTTCTTAATATTTTCTGGAATTAGGAGCATTTCCCCCCAATGATGGTGGCCACTGGACATAATGAAACATTTCTTGGCGTGAGTACAAAGAGGATCATCTCCATTTTAAGTGCATTGAACCAGAGATAGCTTTCGTGTCCAGACCAAGGTGTCCTTAGCACCCTGCTTGCGTAGGGAAACTACAGAGGGGATTGCTTTCTATGAAGATATGAAACATGGAGTAGCAAAAGGATTAAATTGAGATAGGGAAAGGATTAAACTGTTGAGAGAAGCATGAAGCAAATATTCATGACAGCAACGTTTGAAAACACTGGAAATCTCCAGTTCACCGAGACTATTGTGAGCTTAGGAACTGTCTGAAGAGATAGAGCTTGAGCCGTCTGCTGAAGGAGACGTGCAATCAGATTTCTTAGTTTGGAGGGAATAGTTTGTAGTACCAGACAATGACTGCTTTTGTCCCGCGGAGGTTCTGAATTTAGGGTTTTAGAGTATGAGCTTGTCTTACATCTGCACGCTCTCAAGTGGACAGAGATGTTGAGTAGGCCCATTGGGTAGTAGTCGTGGAAGACCTCATAAATTACACTAAAGATTTTGAATTGAACGCTAGACATGATGGATTGCCAATGTAGGTCACAATGTTTGGGCGGGGGGGGGTGCATAAAGAATTTCCAATGGAGTGGACAACCCTGGCTGCTGAGTGAAGGACCGCTTTGAGTTGAGTGGTGGATGTATGGGGGCAAATAAACAGGTGGCATTCCCAAAGCCTGCCCATGACTAGTGGATGTATGTTTTGAGATGGTCAGAAAGAATGAGAACTTGCCTGCCACCCTCTGGATGAGACCCTTAGCCTGGAGAACTGTTTTACCAGAGAGACTGCTCAGCTGTCTAAAGCATGAGACCGAAGCTGTGTAACATGGGAAATTAGTCATTCCTGACTAATGATTGCCATTCACTTAGGACTGAGGCTCTGATCGTTTCATAACTTGATAAATAGCTCTGAAACAAAATTCCTGATTCTACACTTCAAATGAGACCTGACTCACAAGGCCCAACCTGAGATCAAATCCTGACACCATACTCCTCCGTCTCTGAGGTCAGATGAGAAGGGTATGTTCACTGACACCTATTTATGAGCAAAGAGACCTCAGCAGCGTAGATGCACTGGTTACAACTCGCAGAGCGTGAAGTGTTGGAGACCTGATGGATGGAAATTTGCAAGAACTTCAAGGCACATGGAATGTTCACGCGGAAGCTTTGCTATGTAGCAGGGTTGGGAGTGGACCACCACGAGGGGTAGAGCAACAGCACACACGTGTGGTCAGAGGTAGCTGGCCATTAACATTTGAACTGCGGTCAAGGACAGTAAAGTCCACCTGCAGGATCATTTGTCACTGAACCTGGGCAGTTAGTTACTAACTGCACATGTATTCATTAATTATTTATTCAATTATATATGTATTCATATATTTTTTTCATTGATATAATGAGCCTGGAACAGCAGGTGTTCGGGGGCTTTATAATGAAACCCCTCCTCCCCTTTATCTCCTTTTATCTATTTACACAAGAGCACCACTTCACTTTCTCCCCTGGAGCAACCTTGTCCACTATCGCTGTATTTTAGGATAAAGCGTATATTTTCTGAATACGTTTCTGTGACTAAAACAGACAGTTGCTTGAATAATCGATGGGTTTGTGTATAGTGTTCTCTGTTTGAAGGTGCACATCTTAAAACGTTTTCATGTATTTGGTACACTGGGCTGACTTTATGCAAGCTTAGATTATTACAAATCAAACAATTTATTTTTGGACCTATGAGCATGCTGAATTAGTCTAGGACCAACTGTTTTTCTGTACAATATGATACCCAGGTCCGCGAACAATGATTGGGTTACCACATTAGTTTATAATGGTTATAATGAAATAGGGCCTAACAACAAGGATTACACCAAGATTGGTGAAAATATTCAACTGTTGAGAGAATCATGAAGTACATTTTATTCATAGCAATGTTTTAAATCACTGGAGATCCCCAGTTCACCAAGGCCATTATCAGTTTAGGAACTGTCTGGAAAGATGGCTCTTGAGCTGTTTTCTGGAGGAGATGTGCAGTCAGTTTTTATGGTCAGGCTTGACAGCACAGCTGTCACCAGACAATTATGTGAGAATCACAAGGAAAGGTGCTTTGGCTCCACCCACATGTTGGGAGCCAGAAGTACAGGTTTTGATTGGGCAGAGGTTGTGTTCCACTAAAAAGTGTGATCACAAAAGTGTGATCCGCAAAAAATAAGTTGTGATCATTTTGTTTATTTATCCAGCTGCCTAGGCTCGAACTTTCAGAGGCCCGCGTGACATTGTAATACTATTAAAGTGTCTTAGATAACTATATAATTGATGGTGTTTTTATCTGGCTGCAGCACAGATGGGATGAGGGCAGTTAATAACCTACATGGATGTATAGGTCTGGCTACACATCGCAACTTTCACTTGACCTTTTAACCTACGTCAATATTATTCTACAGTTCTTTGCTTCCACACAAATACATATTCATCCCAGTCTAGCTCCTTGTAATGCCTCACATTACCAAACTTGTTACGAACAACAGGAGTATGACCCATAGACCACGATGTGATATGGGTGGAATGAGATAATGAACAACAATATCACAAATGGTGTAATTTAAGAAAGGCGGTTTGGACAGAGCATGTCAAAGACCATTGCAAACCGGAAAAAAGGAGAACTCTTAGTCATTGAATTTAAAGAAGTGCACAAGGCATCATATATTTACATGTAGTCAGGGACAGTTGTATCAGCACTGTGAGCAAGGTAATGCCTCGGAGAGTCGCCAGCACCGGCACCCCCGCTGTCTTCCGCATTTATTGCTCAACCTCGCTCAACCGGCTCCTCATACCGGCACGGATCCCTCGAGACGCCTGGGACACTCCGACCTGCGATTCCAGCACGGTCGTGCTCCCCAACCGGTACCTAATTACTCGTGTACTTCTCCTCTCCATAGGACTGCCCGTTCTCCGCTCTGACCCCTTTCCCGTGCTTTCCCAGCTCGCCCTGACATTCGAACACCACGGGCCCTTGGACCTCTTACCGGCCCACTAATTGATGACCCACTTGGCTCTTCCCCCGCGGTTGCACTCCTCCAGCACTTGTTCAAATTAACAACCTGGTCCTGAGGATGATCCTGATTGACAAGGATCGAAACGCCGTCGACTATTCAGCGCCACACCTTAGCGCATTGCTCCTTTGGTTCAACCAAATAACTGTATAATCTATTGAAAGCAATTTTTGAACCATTCTTCACTGTACATATACAGTTGCACTTTGCGCCGTGTTCGCTGTCACACACATTGTCACTTGCATCGCCACTTGTTTTGCCACTTGCACTTTATAGCACCAAGTTCAATGTCGGGTTGTTTTTCTGCATTACCTTGCTCACAGTGCTGATACAACTGTCCCTGACTACATGTAAATATATGATGCCTTGTGCACTTCTTTAAATTCAATGACTAAGAGTTCTCCTTTTTTCCGGTTTGCAATGGTCTTTGACATGCTCTGTCTAAACCGCCTTTCTTAAATTACACCATTTGTGATATTGTTGTTCATTATCTCACATTACCAAACAACATCCCCTTAAAGCCAGACTTATTGGTTTTGTCAATGCTTGTCTTAGTTTAGAGGTAATAGTGCTGGTTGCTTCTGACAAGGACTGCTTTTGTGCAGTGGAGGTTCTGAATTTAGGGACTTCAAGTATGAGTGAGTCTTCTGACATTCCTCAAGGTGCCAGACATGGTGAGTAGGTCACTTGGTAAAGGGGTTGTACTCATGAATTACACAGCAGATTTTGAATTACATTCTGGACATGATGGATGGTAAATGTAGGTCATAAAGTTTAAGGGTTCAAGGGTGATGTCATCCCATTTTCCTGTTGAGTGGAAAAGACTGACTGCTCAGTGAAGGTCTGCTTTCAGTTGAGTGGTGGACGTTTGGGGGCACGCGTCCAGGTGGCATTCCCAAAGCCTGGCAGGAATGAGGTGGTACTC
The DNA here is from genome assembly GCF_964204655.1 of Triturus cristatus. Taxonomy (NCBI): domain Eukaryota; kingdom Metazoa; phylum Chordata; class Amphibia; order Caudata; family Salamandridae; genus Triturus; species Triturus cristatus. The sequence goes on along the minus strand of NC_140586.1, from coordinate 361,502,060 downwards.
TTTCTTTAAGGAATTCTTTTGCCAACTTGCTGATGTGTGGGATAAGTGGTATGGTAAAAGCTAGAGTGAATCCAAAGGACTTCAGGGAGGCTGAGTGTATGTGCAAGAATCCCTTCAAATTCAGTGAGACCAGGTCAGGGCGAGGGGCCATATGGTTTTCTGGGCGTTTAGAGGAAGGAAGTTCTTCATCCAGGTTTGCAAATTAAAGAAGCAGTTTATTAGGATGGCAATGTCTTCTACTGTTACAGTTGTTAGGAATAGCTGGGTGTTGTTGACCTATTGGTGCACATCAATACCCGTATTCACAATCATACATAGGGGTTCAATGTAGAGTTTGAATGAAGCGGGAGCCAGGAGTGCCGCCTGGGGGACGCAACATACTATTTCCAGTGTGGTCAAAGATTTCATCTCCAATCTCTACCACTAGGTATCTGTTGGCAAGGAAGGTTATGCTCTTGCTCAGAACGTCTGCACTGAAGCCCATGCAATGTTCTAATGTCTGAAGTAGCCTGCCATGCTCGATCGAGTCAAAGGCGGCTGATAATTCTATTAACACCATTAAGAAGTGTCAGTTCAGTCCAGAATACAGTATGCATCATTGAGCATTTTCATGGTTACTTTTTTAATTCTGAATCGCTCATAAACCTGATGGATAGTTACCCAGGAAGCACTCCTAGGGGATTGACAGTGTTGGGCTAGTTGGCATCCATTTTGTTACTGGCTTGTCCTAGGCAAGGGAGATTGAAGGTTGATTGGCTCATTAATGATTGGGTTGATTCTAGATTATTGGCCTTATATAGAACTCGGCAGACGGGTTACTCCACCATAACGGTGACTGATATCCCGTCCGCTGAAATATAAATCTCATAGGATATAATGGGATTTATATTTCGGCGGAAGGGATATCCATCACTGTTGTGACAGAGTAACCCGCCTGCCTAGATCTAAATCAGGCCCTGAGTATTGGGGTGATCAGACTTGTCTTCAGTGAGGTTTGGAATATGTGTTTGTCTGGGGTGGGGGAGAGGGCATTGATCAAGTCGCACTAGGTCCTGTGGAAGATGGTAAAATTGTCCTTGATAGCTGGAATGGGGTCTTATAGTGTTTCGCAAGCTTGAGATGCTGGATAGTTTTTGCTAGTTCATCAGTTGAGATATGCGTGAAGGAGCTCACATATTCATCCATTTAAAGTGGGAAGCCTAGAGATGTGGTGTTTATGTTGAAGTTTTCACATATTACTCAAACCATATCAATAAAGTCTTTAAGAAATTTGTCAAATTTTTTGTTTTTTCGGGCGAGCAGATTTGGAACTAGGATTATGTGCTCTTGGATTAAGTGGATTGTGCTGTAGAGATGGTGCATTTTTTGTAGCATACGTTGGGCTTGGGCAATTTATTTAGAAAATTATGGTTCACTATGCTTCAGATGGATTTTTTAGGAGTTGTTAGGGGAGCTGGGTTGCTCGGGAGTTGTTGTAATGATGCAATCATATTCTTTTGTAGCTATCCTGACATTCATTGAGGAATCTTTTGTTTGATTTTAGCGTTATATGCATTGAAAAGCAGCCAAGGACTTCCTTTTTAGCGTGTGAAAGGATCGTCTTATTGTGGAGAGTTTGAGGTGTGTGTGTGTGGGTTTGAGGGGGTAGGGCAGTAATTGGAAAAAAGGTGAAAAGAGACTGGAAGTAGTTCAGGCCAGTCTATTGAGATGGAGTCAAGCAGCTGAATCAGTTGGATTCATCAAATATACAGTGGAGTGTGTGACCATTGGTGTAGGTGGAGAGTATGGTAAGTTGCTGGAGGATATGTAAGGCAAGTTGCTAACCAAAGTGGAGTATTTCCATCTGGGGTTTTTCCCTGATCAGGTTGATATCAGCTAAGATGATGTTTGGGAAAGTCAAGAGACTCAACATTATATATTCTGTTAGCTGGACGACAGTTGTAGTGTTGTTTTTTGGTGAGTGGTAGATCATGTGCAAGAGTATGGATTAGGTGGGTGAGAAGTTGAGTGATAACTTGACACATGCAAAGGTATCCTAGGTTGTGGCTAGAACTGCCACCCTATTGATGTAGTATTCATTAATTACACTTCCACTTACTTTGTGATGGCTGACATACCTGACGATTCTGTAATTGTTTTGTAACTAGAAGGTCTAGTACGGAGCAGGAGTTCTCATTTAACCACAAAAATAAGATGGAGATTATAGCTAGATTATGGCTGATTATCAGATTGAATACGTCATTGCAGTATACAATTAAAATTAAAACTAAAATTAGCAATTAAAAGCATACCACAGAGGAAGTAATTTGGTAGGGTAGAAAATTTGAAATGCGATTGCCTGTCTTAGTGTAACTGTCACCTGCTTCAGCAATGTTTCCTAGCTCATGCTAGCATTGCCCACAGAATGTGCCCATCATTGTTGTTGTGTTGTGAATCAGCTTGCTCAGGAGAAAACTGTTCACTTTTTGTAACTCCTGAAGAGTATTTATTAGAATGTCGTCATGAGCTCAGCTAGCAGTGGCGGCTAACACGGATTGAGGATAGCAGTGCTGATGGCGTGGGTAAAGAAAAATAACCTTACCTCCTTGCCACTTCCTCCGTCATCTCGCCGCGTCTGGCTGGAACAGGACTCACCCAAGCTCCCCTAAGCCAATCACAATGCTACAATGCAGCTTTGTGATTGGTCTGGGCGTCGTGGTTTGGCACTCAGATGGGGACTGGGAGCCTGGGCATGTTCTCCACCCAGGCTGTAATGCAGCCTGTGTGGAGAACATGCTAAGTGTGCATGACTGTTTGGCCGGCCCAAGACAGCCAGCCAAACATTCATGCGCACTTACAGAGTGTCCACCACTCCTCCGCCTGCTCTGGGAGCAGAGCTGCCTCACCCTGTCCCGCAAAGCTGCCGCAGCAGGAAAAAAATCAATCAATCATGGCATTTATAGAGCGCACTACATACCTGTGAGGGTCTCAAGGCGCCGGGGGGGGGGGGGGGGGGGGGGGGAGGGACACGCTGCTACTGTTCGAAGAGCCAGGTCTTGAGGAGTCTCCTGAAGGTTAGGAGGTCTTCTGTCTGCCGCAGGCGGACGGGGAGGTTGTTCCATGTCTTGGCGGCGAGGTCGGAGAATTATTTGCCGCCGGCGGTCACTCTTTGGATGCAGGGGACGGTGGCGAGGGCGCGGTCTGCAGAGCGGAGCTGGTGGGTGGGGGTGTAGAAGCTGAGTCGGCTGTTGAGGTACGCTGGTCCGGTGCCTTGTGTGCGTGGGTGAGGAGCTTGAAGGTTATCCTCTTGTTGATGAGGAGCCAGTGCAGGTCTCTCAGGTGGGGTGTGATGTGGCTGCAGCGAGGGATGTTGAGGATCAGGCGTGCAGAGGCGTTCTGGATGCGTTGGAGCTGTTTCAGGAGTTTGGCCGGGGCTCCTGAGTAGAGTGCGTTGCCGTAGTCCAGTCTGCTGCTGACGAGGGCTTGGGTGACCGTCCTTCTAGTTCCGGTGGGGATCCACTTGAAGATCCTGCGAAGCATGCGGAGGGTGTTGAAAAAATAAAGTGGTAATAACATCGAGTTGCTATCATTTTATTTTAATTTTATTTACAATACGAAAAGCAGTGGGGTGACGCTCCTCCACTGTAGCGGAGGAGCCGCCACTATCCGATAGGCACTTATTTGTATTCTTTGTGAGACTTGTACTATTCGATCGATACAAGAGAGCCGTGTGTATTAGCGTAAAACATTTGAGTCTCGTAGATGCTCACTGAGCTTGCCTCCCCCAACGCTTTTTCTGGGGATTCCCTGGGCTGTTGATACTGTGATTCAAAAATTGCTATTTTGTTTCTTTTGTCAACTCGAAAATAAGCTCTAATTGATATCACAATATGAATCATAAAAGCGTACATAAAAATGATATACATTGTTCAGGTTGAAAAACTATATTCACTATCTACAAATTAATGTTAAAAACAAGTTAAGTTCAGATAAACCGGACAAAATGCATTTTCCTACTATCATCAAGAAGACAAAGAAGAATAAAAAGATTTACTATAATACCTTCCAATGGGTAATACCAGCCCATAAATACCGTGACAGGACAACACAGAAGTACAAATTTGGAAGAGATTGTAAATGTATAAAAGCTGGTCGACGTTGCACAATGTTTAAATGCTTTAGCAGTGGCTTATTTAAGCGATTCCTTAAATCTGAATAATATTTACATAAAAGAACAACGTGCACAATCTGCGTGGATACATTGTCACATGGGCAGTTCTCTAACTCGTGTGACCAATTATTTATGTTGGGGAAACTGGTTAAGCAATGAAAAATATCCAACCTAAATCGTGTCAGTACAAATCCATGCCGAGTATTGTGAACGTTTATTAAATAAGGTTGCATGTCATATGTGGTCAGGATTAATTAATTTTTTAGTACAAAAGGTTTCACTATTTCAGTAGACAGCCTCAAATCCTCAAGCAGTGATAGGCACTCTGATTTTAGTGCTTTCCTAGGGATATTAACCAAAGACCCCGTGTGGTCAAAATACTCAAGGTGGCCAATAGTAGCCAAAAAATGTTTGACATACTTGAGCCAAGGGATTTTAAAGGCGTGCGTGGATTTGAGACCATCCTTTATAATATCTTGGTTGAATTCTGTACACTCAGATGGCCAGATTTTATGCCAGAGCAGGACAGGCTGAATCTTAATCAGGTTTGGTAAGTAGGGGGCACCCACTTCTAAGTGACAAACAAAAGGTGGAACAACTTTTAGGAAGGGCAAGAAGATTCCTTAAGTAAGCATTTTCCACCAACTTCAGTGATTTGACGTTAACGTGTCCCCACAACTTTGACCCACACATGGCGGTAGTCCGGCATTTGGCCTTATCTATGGTCATCATCTCTCTTGGTGACTTCTTGCTCAGTTTCCTAGAGAAATTAAGTGGAGCCAAAATAGTATTAACAAATTGGAGCCTCCCGGAATTCACTGCACATCCAGTTCCCCTCCTGGTCAAATAAAATTCCAAGATATAAGAAGGATGATGTGTGAGTCATTTTTGTACTCTCAATAAAAATGTCACGGCATTTTGCAACTCCTTTACCTGATTTCATTATAAAAGTTTTACTTTTATTAATTTCCAGACCTAGATTTTGCATATACTTAACAAATTCAGTGAGTAAACGCTGTAAGCCAAGCAGGGTGCGGGCCATAAGCAGCGCGTCGTCTGCATAGAGGAGGTCCGGTATGGGACGGTGCCCAACATGGGGAAGATCGTTATATTTACTTGCTAGGACCCTGCCCAGGCTATTAATATATAAATTAAACAAAAAAGGGACAAGTACACACCCTTGCCAGACCCCTCCCTCTATGATGAACGGCTGTGAGCATTGTCCTTTTAGACCAAGGCATACTATGACCCTACTGGACAAGTTCACGTGCCTAAGGAAGTTAACTATGGTTGTGACCACGCCCAAAGTGAGCATGATAGTCCATAGTTTATCATGCGTGACACAATCAAATGCAGATGTTAAGTCTACAAATGCAAGACACAAGTTACCTTGCTCTAAAAAGGAGTGTCAAAAGTGGGCCCCATGGGTCAATATGAGATTTATAAACAGCGATCGAGATGCCGTCTGGACCTGGTGCTTTACCCCCTTTACTCGCCTTTAAGGCCGAAGTGATCTCTTCAAGGGTAAAAATAGGGTAAGTAAATTCGGGAGTGAGTACCATTGTGGAAGGATCGCCCGTAGGTGCCGGTAGGGAAGGTTTGATTAAGCTCTCCACATGGTTTGAGTAGAGATTAGAGTAGTGAGCTAGCCATTCGGCCTCTGTGATAGAGGTCTTAATTCAGGGGCTATCTGCTTCTCTTAAAAAAAAGGGAGTTGATAATACACCAAAAGGCCGTGTTCTCATTCTTAAGCCATGACTCGTGTAAATTCTCCCATGCCTCCTTCTTCAAGACTTCTTTACGGAGTTTTAAGACTAACCTATATGCATGTCTACAATCAGGTACTTCCTGGGTGTTCCTAGGTTGCATGCATAGGGCTGCTCTTAATCTCTTATGGGCCCTAGTGCAAGCAGAATTGAACCAACCTCAGTTCAGCTTTACTTCTTGTTTCTGATACAAGATTAGCCTTTCTTTGATTCCTTGGTGATTGACATAAATGCATCAATGACTTTTTTTTGCCCCAGCAGTATTATCTAAGTAGATCTCAAAGGCGTTGATCTGTTTAGCAATTAGCTGTTCTAAAAATGTATTGGGATTTATCATGGACCATCGCAGAATAGATCCATTTAAACAGGATTTTTCAATGTTCTCAACTGTTGGGACACTGTGATTTACCCCCTGTTGGTTAATAAGAAGAATGTTCAGGTCAACGCTCTGGGGGAAAATGATAGCTTATTGCGATATCATGTGTAATAAAATTAATAACCAGAGCAGAATAACTGTTTGGAAACATCGAAAAATAAATTACGCTATTGTCCCCTCTCCCGTTAAATGTACAGTTAACTTTAACCTGAGGGTTGCTTAATTCAGTACAAAAGGCCAAATCATATTTAAAAAGTAGCTCATTAAGGTGGTCTCCATAATCCATATGCAAGAAATGTGCTGTATCACTGTTATCAGGATTGGCCAAACCACAGACCTTTTTGGATGTCAAGGGGCACAATCGGAAGTTAAAGTCACCCCCCTATAAAATAATCAGTTCTCTGGATTCATTAGAATATAATGATTCAAGGTCGGTATCAAGTTGTCGTAGGACAGATGTTATTTCCAGGTTAAAAGCGTTATTGTAAAAATGTATTATCACCAACATAGTTCAAGATTAGATCAGAATAGAGATGATTCGATAATAAACTTTAGTTGGCACCACAACAATATTAGTGGAGGTCATCTTGTTTGAAATAAAAGTACATAGGCCACCTTTAGGCCTGCCACAATTAGAAGGGACAGCCGGGGTCTGAAACGTTTTGAAACAATTAAGATGTATTGGTTCAACACTCCAGGTTTCTTGTAAGCAGACAATTTGAAATCTGGACACAAAATCTAACCACTCTTTCATATTATACATACAAAGTAACCAAGCTACATTCCATAATAGAGCATCAGTAGAGGTAGTGATTGGACTAACCTGGGTATAATCCTCTGAATTAACCGTGGAGGCAGGGTTAAAGCTAATCTTTGGAGACAATGAGCATCTATCAACCTTTGTGCCTTCCTGTGCACTCGTACTGGGAATAGAGGTTTTAAATGAACCTTCGCAATTGTCCTCTCTATTCTGGATGAAGGCCATCAGTCAGTCCACTCCATTGAGTGAAGATAGTCCGTCAAACCTATTATAAGTCGGAATGGTATAACTGGGGGCAAGGTTGCACCAGATTGGGGTGTGCGGTCTGGTAATGTACTTGGCTCAGAGTAGAGGGTTGATGGAAAAACCAAAGTTGTCAGACTGCAATTTGGTATGAATTCAAAAGAAATACACTGGCTTTGCTTAGAATCTTTTCAACCAAATCTGAGGTTTTGAAGGATAGCACCACGCAATCTCCCTGAAATGATTTACGTTCCCTTCCAACCTATTTTACTCCTCTTGCCAACTTACTATCTGCAAAGAGAGCTCCCCCAAACCCCACCCTGGTATTTAACCTGCTTAAAGATTTATTTCTGTGTGACTCCCAAGTTTCTTCTACTGGCGTGGAAAGGGTAGGAACATTCACCAGAATAACCATGTAGGGTGTCGCTGCTGGGGGTAAGTCCAGGATTGAAATCAGGTTCTTCATTAGAGTTTGTGGCTAAAGATAGGAGTGGGGGGATCGCAAATCTTAGGGGTCTTTTTATCAATTAGTGCATGGACCTGTAAAGACATTGAGAATGAATTATCCCCAAAGTTAGTCAGTGGGATATTTAATGGTGGAACATTAGACGGTCCAGCTGCTGAGGGTGGTGTTCGGGATCGATCACACAGCTCTCAGTGGGGTCTGGTGATGTCAATGAGTTGCTGGCGCATTGCCATATTGCTCCCCATGGGGGGTGTCTGTCAGGTTGTGAATGTACCTTCCCCTTTAGATCTACACAGTTTTTAACATACTTTATTGTTTTAATCTTTATGTCATTCGATGTACATTTAGATATGTATTTGCCATCATTTTTGGTTACATACATTTGTGTAATTGTATATTTTGACATATATCTGATATTTATCTTATGGGAAGACTTCCCGTTACAAAGTCCCCCCTCCCTATCCCCACTGCAGGTCATATCTAAGTATTATATGAAGTGGCACAATTCAGATCCAGTTACAGCCTCTATTCAGTTTGCTGTATTCCCACTCCAATATTTTAAAAAGCCCTTATCGTGCTTTCACTCAGCTAAGTGATCTTTTCTTGTGTTCCTTCCATGCTGCTAATGCCCTGGGCTCTCCGGCGGGGATAGCATTAAGTGGGAGGACTCGCCGGACTTTGGCTCCACGTCTTTCAACCTCCCTACCAGTGTTTCCCAGGCTCTGGCTCTTTCAAGTGTGCCTATTCCCCTGCATGCATTTCTAAGTAATACTCTGCTCTCACACCCGCCCACGTGTCCAGTTCCTTCTTCCACCCTGCTAGCCGAGATCCCTCAGGTGTCTTCCAGCGCCTCATGGTTTCCCGTTTGGCTAGTATGAAGGCCAGATCCTGGAATCTGTCAGTATTTCTTGATTTAGAAGTGTGTGGAAACAGACTAAGGAGACAGTGGGCTGGCGCGCAGGGAACCACCCGCTAGGTTACTTTCGCCACTACAGAGGTGACCTCCCGCCAGTATGTGAGCACTGTCTGACAGTCCCAAAGCATGTGAAGCATTCCCACCCCAAGTTCTCCACCTCATGGGCATCCTCTCTGTGGAAGTATTTGTTAATACGTTCCGGGGTGAGATACGCCCGAGGAAGAATATAAAAAATAATTACCTTGAATTGGGAGATCGTAGGGATCCTTGCTAGTGTATTCCCCCAGTCTATATCTTCCATAGGAACACCCAAGTCCATTGCCCAGCGCTCTCTCAGTGTTGTCAGGGGTTGTAAGGAGTCATAACTGATCGCTTTATACAGGCATGTGACTGCCTTGATCCTCCCCCTGCCGTGACTATGTAACGACAGGTGGAGTGATGTGTGGGTTCCGAGGTGCCCATCCTCCAGTGCTGTCAAATGGCCGCCGTTATTGCTCTGTAGAGCAGAAAATGACCCTGGGGTATACTCCATTCTGCCTGGAACTCCTCAAATGGAAGACGCTCCCCCTCCCTGTATAGGTCTCCCAGCTTGGTTGCTCCCACCTGTAGCCAGTCCTCCAATCCCCTCCATTGTCCCCCGTGTGGTAAGGTATGTATTACCGTCAGTGAGAGGTCCGGAGCGAAGGGGACTCAGCTTTGTGTTCTCTGAAGACACCTTCCCCAGCAGCCCCGTATCACCCGTAGTTCATTCGTGAATTCTCGTGGTTTCCCCCGACCCTCATTAGTGTTCGGAAAAGTACATCAAGCTCAGGGACAATAGGTCCCATCTCTCTTTTCTGCGTCTGTCTGCCTGCTATCCATTGTGTAAACCATTGTAATTGTCCCGCCAGGTAATACAATTCGAAGTCCGGGGCTGCGAGTCCCCCCTCTCCTGTCCGTCGCTTCAGTGTCAGCAGGGCCACCCGCCGGCGGCCCGTCCACCGAATAAACTATACCATGAGGGAGTCCGGTTCAGTGAACCGCGTTCTTGGGATCCACAGGGGTAATGTGGTAAAGAAGTACAGTAGCCTCGGGAGAGCCACCATTTTTAGGAGCGCTATTTTACCAGCCGCCGATAGAGGGAGAGTCCCCAGAATGACATACAGGCCTTCAAAGACCTTGTAGCAGCTCCTAAGTTCCCTTCCTGGAGGTCCGTTAGGGAATGGTAGATCTTGACTCCCAGGTATTCCAGGCACCGGGGCTCCCATCTGAGATCACCCTGTCCATCAGGTGGGTTCCTACCCTCTACAAGTGGCTGGATTTTTGCCAATTTCATAATTTCTCTGGCCCTTCGCAGTTCCCCTCCTAGATTGTTCAGGAACAATAGCAAGTCATGAGCATAGAGTGCTGTGATGAGTATGTCCCCCTATCTGTAGGCCTTGGTATCTATCCCCTGTCCAATCAAGGCATGCCAGTGGCTCCAATGCTAGAGCGAACAGTAAGGAGGGAGAGGGGGCACCCCTGTCGCGTCCCCCCCTCCGCCCGATACTGCTCTGATTTGTGCGCACACCAGCTAGGGGATTCCTATAACAGGGGCGTAACACAGGATGCCGCAGTGCGGGGGGCCCCCAAGCTCCAGAGGGCCCCCTCAGCACAGCACTTCGACTGAAGAGCTCTTGATAGAGTCCGGAGGGAGCCCCTTCACATGCCTTTCAGGGGGGGGCCCTCGATTTTCGTTACGCCACTGTCCTATAAAGTAGCTTTACTCATCTTGGAAAAGCTCGGCCCAATCCGCATATGCTCCAAATCTGCATATAAAAACCGGCATTTGAGACTGTCAAATGCCTACTCTATGTCGATTGCAAAGATGGTTCACCCCCCGACCACACCAGTCGATCTACAAATGTTGACACATACTCTCAATATGTTTTAATCTGCTGGTGAGTGCATTAAAGGAAATCTTTACCATGTCTTCCAGGGCTTTCACTGAGGTCACCAATGTTTTATAGTCCTGGATTGGTATGGGCGTTTTTTGTTTGGTGCTCTAATTGTCTTTTTTTTTGTAAATGCAGGGTTCTGTGCAGTTATTTTCCTAATTAATCCGTTCACCCCTCCCTGTAATTCTGAAGTTGTAATAGAAGGAGCAACATGAGTGCTCAGTGTTTTTGGGGGTTGTGGATCCATAAATCACGGTGAGGTGGAGTTAAGAATACTTTTGGCCCTTTCACTTACACCAAGCTTCTCCCTGCTAGGCGAGTTACTTAGGGAAGGAGTTAATGCTGCCGCCTCACTCAGTAATACAGGCCCAGAAGTCCCCTCAGTACAAGTAGTTAGTGATTCCTCCACGCACAGAATCTGCTTTTCTATTGCCCCCATTGCACCCGTTATATAATTCATAATAGAAGATCGAGTTTTATTTGGGGATTTAGTCACTGCCGTCCCTGTAGTGTTGCCCGAGCCGGGCCCGACCATTACTACGGGGGTCTCAGGAGAGGTTTGTATAGCCTCTCCCTGTGCGTGTGCCTAGTGGACGCGCCCTACGTCCACGCGGAAGGCACGCCAGTAACGAAATAAAAAGCCCGGAGCACTGGGCGTGGGCAGGCATTAAGCTGGCCACTATGGAGAACACGTGTGGTCTGCAGTGATTGCCAGTCCCCGGATGCTTCCTTTTCCCATGTTCGATGCCTAGCTATTAATCGGCTAATATTGCACAATCAAAATTACAACCACGTTTATTAAGTATATTTTGCAGGTAGGTTTCGCATCGGTCAAAAGTCAAATGAGTCTTAAATGGGATCAGTCAATATAACATCCCCTGCAGGTTATGTCAATCCCCCAAGCGGGCCAGGGTCTGACGTCAAGAAAGATAAATAACAGTAATAACAAGCCACTAAAGTTTTTAGTACAACAGACCTCAGGGTGCACGTTGAAATCACTTGGCCATAACACTCCTGAGGATCCACCTCGCCTGGCACAGTGCTGCCTCTTCCTGTCGCTGACGGGCACGGACAGGCCCGCCCTTGGCCTCTGTAGCCCTAAAGTAATGCGGTTTACAGTCAGCTGTTGGAGAACGCAGGGTATTATGGGCGATGTAGTGCCGCAGAAGCTGCACCGCCAGCGGCTCACCCCCACAGTGACCAAAGCTCCCATATTGAAAACGCACTGGAGTAGCAGGCGCCCGGTGGCAAACACTTTGCGATACTCTTTCGTCAGGACACCGCCGTTGGTGATAGGTAAGATCCAGGAACAGCAAGCAAAGCCCCCAGAACGGTCAATTATTTGTTGTCAGATGGGAATATGCCACATTGCCAAAGCACTGAAATTCTGTCGGCTCTGTTGCTTAGTTGGAGTATTTCTCATCGTCACCATGAGATGCTGCTCTCGATTAAACATCCAATGATGTTTCCATTCCTTGCGAGACCCAAGCTAGCACTGTCCGGGCTCTCCACGGTCCAAGAAGTAAAAATCTGAAGTCAGAAGCATCTTCCAGGGAACCCTGTTGTTTTTCTTCTTATGCCGAGGGCTCCGAACCGGAAGGTCACCTGAAATCCCATGCCGGTCCCTTCCATCCACGAACCATGTGGTTTTCATTCTTTTGCCGAGGGCTCCGTACAGGAAGGTCACCTTTTAGAAGAACTTCATCAAGAGTCCATTTTGCCTTTTTCCTACATTCTGCACGTCTCCCAGCCACTTTTGTCAATAAGTGCTTTTAGACAGTGGCGGTTCCTCCGCTATGACGGAGGAGCATTGCCCCACTGCTTTCAAGCAGTGCGAAGTAGAAACATAAAATTATAATAACTTTGAGTTATCATTTTATGTTTGGGCTGGTTTGCGTGCAGGCGTGTGGGCGGGGCTGGTCTGCTCTTGGAGCAGGGCAGGGGATGAGTGGTTTGCCCACTCCTAAGTACACATGACTGTTTGGCCGGCCCTCTCGGACCACCCAGACCAGTCAAGCGCACTTTCCCTGTTCTCCATGCAATCTGCATTACAGCCTGCATGGAGAACATACCCAGGCCCCCACTCGTCATGCCGGCCGCCACTCGTCATGCCGGCCGCCACTGCTTTTATACTCGACCCAAAAGAAGACAAAGGAACATTTTCTTCAACAGAATGGTAGGGGCAAGATCTGCCTCAGAATGTATTCAGTCGAGATGAGGTTGTAAGCATTTTTGCCTTTGTGTAAGTGGGTGTTTATGTTTCCGGCTCTTGTTTTTGATGAGGGGGATGGTGCAGTGATTTTAGTGCAGGTACATTAACAGATATGTGACTAAAAGACAACAGTTAATTCCTTTGCTAAGTTGTCCTATTTTATTCATTTAAAAGTAGATTGTTAGGGGAGCTTCTTCAGATTGTTAGCAGTAATTCTCCAAATTTAAATTGTAATTGGTTATGAAAGCATCTCCAGCACCGTCAAATCATCTAGCTTGTATGTTGAAGCTTTTAAAATTGGAGATGACTTGCTTCATATATTTTTAATAATGCAAGACTGCAGCAATGTCTTTCACCACTTCGAGAATGGTAAAGCAAACGTCTGCCTTTTAGATTTTTCATCTGTAGAGGTCAGTTGTCCTTAGGTCCCTTTTTAATGTTGAAGGAAAGATGGACGATAATGGCTGCCCAGAATGATGAGGTGTGTTCTTTGGCCATTGGTGGCTTTATACAAGTATTGGCAAAGCCGATAGGTCTTGGTTTGATGTGCTAATGCCTGTACAATTAGCACATTAAAGTGGACACACAGAAGAGAGGCAGTAGGAGCAGACACAGGAGGCTATGCTTGTAAAGTAGTCCCTCATGCAATTCAACACAAGCACTCGAGTGCAGGTGGAAGGACACACCCAAACAGACAATAGAATTAAGAGAGAGATGAATAGTCCACTGAGCTGAGCCAAAACATAATTGACAAAGTCTCATGCTAGAAGTTGAAAGAGGCTGGTTGAAGAAAGCCAATGGTTGTAAACGGGTGAACCCAAAGCCCCCGCTATGTACAGTGTAAGCAACCAGCTTTTTTAACAGTTGCTCTGTTAAACTGAGAGCAAAGAAATGTGGGCCACACTTTTTTTTTTTGTCTACTGTTTTTATTGTTACAAAAGCAGGTACAGTGCAAATCAGAGACACAGGGATAGATGCATGACATTGCAATAATACATAGACATTGAAATAAAACCACATTGACATAAACTGGGTTACAGCCAGTTGGGCCTTCTTGGGGCCACCATTCGTGTTATTCATAGTCTCAAACTGATGGACAGTTGGAAAATATGGAATCAAAGTAAGATAATAAGCGGGGAAGGGAAGTGGAGCTCCTCTAACTCTTCTCTTTCCTCATGTCCCATCATGTTACACTGGGTGTATCTTTCTCATCTCCTATCTCTAGCCCGTAGTGCTTTAACCAAGTGGTGGACATTTTGGGGATCTTTTGTGGTCAGCCTCTGACCAGATACGTCGCTTTTTCTGCCACCATGTAGAGATCTATGTGTGCCTTCCATTCGGTAAGTCTGGGTGGATCCGGGGCAACCCAACGACAGGCTATATCCCTTTTTGCCACTATCAGCCCTAGGTTGCATAATAGGAGCTTGCCACGTGGTAAGTCTATCTCAGTGAATGCCCAGCAGGATATACCTGGGCTCCCGCACCAGTTGTGCTCCCAACACTCTGTTTAATTCCCCCAGTATCTGATTCCAGTATGCTTGGATGTGACTACAATCCCAGAGCGTATGAATATATGTACCTTGTAGTGTTTTACAACGTAGGCAGTGCGGTGTCTCTGCTCTACCCATAGCATGGAGGTTTACTCTATCAAAGAATACTCTGTGGAGGATCTTAAATTGTATGAGGCGTAGCCACAGCTTAATGGGCACTTCCTTTGTGTGCATTAGGGACGCCTCTCAGTCAATGTCCTCCAGCGGTCTGGTGGATTTTTCCCAATTAGCCCTAAGGAGTCCCAGCTTATCAGGAATATTATTCATTAGTGTTTTGTACGTCCATGAAATGGCTTTATTGGAGAGTTTTTCTTGCAGTAATCTGCCTTCTTGGGGCGCAAATTCCGGGAGGAGAATTGAAGATAGTTCTACTTGTTACACCTCACCTGGGGAGGCAATGCATTTTGACCCATTCTCAGGTCTACCAATGTTGGTAGATCTGGGAATGCACCAAAACCCATTGGTGGATGCGTGGGAAGACCCACCCTTCACCCATGGAACGCCTCTCTCGGGCACAGTAACACAATGCAGCAATTTGCACTGCGTTACGCTAGATTTATCAACCAAGCAGGGCCACGCAAGGTGTCCTTGCATGACTTGATAAAATGAACTTGGTTGTTGCGTCACCCTTTGGCCCCATTGTGTGGTGTGTTTGCACTTTAAGGTAGTGTGCTTAATCCATACCAAGGCTTGCCATGGTGATGCGGTCTCCCCGTCAACGTCAATTAGAACAAGCTCTGTTGCACTTAATTGCCTTGCATGATCAATCTCTTGTGCAGTACCTAACCAGAACTCTCAAGGCCAGGACATCCAGGTCCTGTGCACAGCTTTGGAAAGCAAAAGTGAAACAGCCTCAACAATCTGCCTTGCTATTTGGAGAACACCCTCTTCCGAGCTGGTCCTGCTATTGGAGTTCTGTGGTAAGTTAAAATATAATGATGCTAAGATGTGAAGCTTAGAAAGCAAAACAGTTAAAAAACCTGAAAGGGGAAAATAATCAATAAACTCTTAACTTCCAGGAAAGGCAGATAAACGACAGAAAGAAGATATCATATCAGCAGCAAGGAAAGGTATTCCTCCGACATTCCTGAACCTGCTGACCAGTTTGATTCTCTGGAATCTTGGATTTAAGCACAGCCATAGCAATAGGGGGAACATTGCATTCTATGCTCGGTGGGCGATCATCATTTCGGAACTAAGAAGGACCAGCACTTTGTAAATGAAATATCTTTAAACTTTGATGATAGAATCTCCTGTGTAAAATCCATTCCGGGTCAAGCAATAATGGAAGTGTCCTGGGGCTAGTAGCGGCTGCTACCGGATGGGGATCGTGGGGGGCTGGCGAAATGAAAAGGAAAAAAAAAAAGCACCTACCTGGGTACGGCCACCTGCCACCTCTCATCTGTCCTCTTCGTCTTCTTCCTGTCTCGAGCACCCGGATCCCCAGGCTTCCCTAAGTCTATCATGACGTTGTTGTCACCATGACAGCAGCGTGATGATTGGTCTGAGCGTCGTGGTTCGGCGCTCAGACGGTGACTGGGAGCCTCACCAGGCTGTGCATTACAGCCACAAAAAACAAGATTAGGGAGTGAAGAGGTAGTGTCCTGCATGGGCACTGGAGGTGGATACGTCCTCCTCTTGAAACTTGAACAAAACATAAGGATCCACCTCAAAGGAGGTTCAAAAGAGTGTGTTTCCTATTTTGGTAGGATGCACACAGTGTTTGCTTAAATACCCCTCACACACCAAAAGGGTCCTTGGTTTAATGCTTCATCATAGGGGTCTTCACGCCCCGCTGCGGGATGGGGCGTGCTATGACCTGTGACTACACGGTAGCACTGATCTTACAGTACTATGTGTGGTGTAGGGGTAGTGAGAGGAAGGGTCAAGGGTGAATGCAAGAAGTGGATTAAAAAGTACCTGGCCTCGTGAATTTAAGAAACTTTAATAGGTCAATGAGGCTGGTGCTGTTAAAAGGGGTGGTTCGGAGATGTCCTGCCTGTAATGTGTGGATACTCCTGATCAAGTCAACATGTTTCGAAGCATCAAGGCTTGATGAAGATCAGGACTGGGAATGATCCCTTCAGTACTCACTATGTTGCTATCAAGATGTGATAAAATAGTGTGCTATATACAGATTTATGAAAAAATGCAAAATATCATGCACTTTATACAGTACCCAATCGGTATTTCTAAAATGTAAGTTGTGGTGTGTAGGAGACAATGCTCCATGAGCCTTTTGAACGGGTGGGAAGGGGGTTGCCACTGTATTGTAGTAGTCAACTCTGCCTCGCTTTAAGATAACACCATCCCTCGTCTCCGTGGACATCTCCGAACCACCCCTTTTAACAGCACCAGCCTCATTGACCTATTAAAGTTTCTTAAGTCCACGAGGCCAGGTACTTTTTAATCCACTTCTTGCATTCACCCTTGACCCTTCCTCTCACTACCACTACACAACACATAGTACTGTAAGATCAGTGCTCCCGCGTAGTCACAGGTCGTAGCACGCCCCATCCCACAGCGGGGGTGGAAGACCCCTATGATGAAGCATGACACCAAGGGCCCTTTTGGTGTGTGAGGGGTATTTAAGCAAACACTGTGTGCATCCTACCAAGACAGGAAACACACTCTTTTGAACCTCTTGTACATTACAGCCTACTGGGGAACAAGCAAAGTGCCAGGGGCGGCTCCTCCACTAGGGCGGAGGAGCATTTTCCCACTGCTTTCTTGCAGTGCGAGAAGCAGAAACATAAAATGGTAATAACTACCATTTTATGTTTCTGCTTCTCGCACTGCGAGAAAGCAGAAGGGTTTGGTTGAGGGTGGGCGGGTGGGCAGGGCTGCTCTGCAAGCAGAGCTGGGCCTGCGAGGAGTGGTGTGCCCACTCCTAAGGGCGAAATGACTGTTAGGTCGGCCCTATGGGGACGCCCAAACCAGTCATGTGCACTCTGCCCTTTCTCGATGCAGGCTGTAATGCAGACTACATAGAGTAAATGGCCTCCCCGTAAGCCCCTGGTTGGGCGGCGTCCCCACCAATCACAACGCTGCCATTGCAGTAGTGTGATTGGCTTAGGGGAGGGACGGGAGGCTGCCTGCTTCCTGTATCTGCCAGAGGCAGGCGAGCAGGAGCAGGAGTCGGAGCCGGAGCCAGTGCCAGGAAAACACGGGACTAGGACGGCAGACATGTACATTTTTTAAAATTAATTATTAAATTTACGCCCAACCCCCCGCCCCGCGCGACCCCCCCGCTTCACCACCCGCGATTAATGCCACCCGTGACTGCAAAGTGTGCATGACTGTTAGGCTGGCCCAAGACGCCCAGCCAAACCACCATGCGCACTCAAAGAGTGCCACCACTCCTCCCCCCTGCTCTGGCCAGCCCGACCGCATGAAACTGAGCCACTGCAGTAGGAAAAATAACATGATAATAACGTTGAGTTATTATCTTTTATGTTTCCTTTTTAACTGCTGGAAGAGCAGTGGGGCGACGCTTCTCCTCCTTAGCGGAGGAGCCGCCACTGCCAAGGGATCATCTACCGTTGTGGAGCTGTAGGGGCTGAGACTGTGCGCTCTGAAGAGGTGACATAGCATCATACAGATTCATGTCCCGGAAGCGAGCAGCAAAACAGCCTCCTCTACTACACACAATATGATGTTGACCAGAAGAAAGGATTCTGTGGCACTTTCAAAACTGGCATGAAGGGTGATAATGAGAAATCTATCAATACATATGAGGATCTAAGAAACAAGAGCGCCATTTATGCAATACATGTGTATGACACTATCGTCATAGTGAAGATATGGGGAATCAAGAACATCCCGACTTGTTTGAAGATGAGTGGACTGCAGTCCTGGCAAGATATTTTGTGTTATTTAAGGAAGTGTTTACCATGCCAGTCAAGCACCAACCATATCAACTCGCCCAATCAAATGTGAGCATACACCTGCACGAAGAAGGGAGAACTCAGACAGTTGGTATTGACTACACAAGCACTGGCAAAGCTAATAGGTCTCGTCTTTGATTCCCATGGGCTCTTCACAGCATGAAAAAATTAAATTAGCATTGGCAAAGTCAGTAGGTCTCACCTCTGGGACCAAATGCTCTGACAATAGTTTTAGCTCAGCTGCACAGCATCCCTTATGTGGAGCATTCTGTGCAGCAAGGCTAATAAGAAGGGACAAATGTCTACGTGGCTGGCTGCATTATTTTGTAGGCACCTACACCAACCAGGTGCCAGCGTTTAAAATACGGAAAGAGTTGTTTTTCTTTTTATTTACTGATCCAAGTTGGACCCGGGGGGGGGGGGGGGGGCAACCCTCTAGGTCACGAGATAGCAAACGCATAGCTGCCAAGGTTTCAGATTGCTTATGTGTGATATTTTCATAATTTCAGTGGAATTATGAGTAACATTTCAACAACTCTTAGTGACATTTTCTTGCGAACAAAATCAAGCAGTAAAGACGAGGGAAACATCAGAAATTACACCCATTTGAGGAATGAGAAACTCCAAGACGATGTTAAAACTGTTGTAAACCAACAGAAACGGAAGGGCACTAACCTAGTAAAAAGCACTTACACACAACTAATCCTGGTTCATGTCAGTTGACAGCTACTGCAAAATGCTATAGTTTCTACGTTCCTCTCTGTCAAAGAAATGTGTACAACACTTTTAATCTCAGAGCCACTGAACGAGGCCTGCAGACTTTTGCTCCAGACTCCTCTCAGGCGGGGTGAGTCTGGAGAGAGTGGCCCATTAGGCCACCGAGCCACTGAATGAGGCCTGCAGACTTTTGCTCCAGACTCCTCTCAGGCGGGGTGAGTCTGGAGAGAGTGGCCCATTAGGCCACCGAGCCACTGAATGAGGCCTGCAGACTTTTGCTCCAGACTCCTCTCAGGCGGGGTGAGTCTGGAGAGAGTGGCCCATTAGGCCACCGAGCCACTGAATGAGGCCTGCAGACTTTTGCTCCAGACTCCTCTCAGGCGGGGTGAGTCTGGAGAGAGTGGCCCATTAGGCCACCGAGCCACTGAATGAGGCCTGCAGACTTTTGCTCCAGACTCCTCTCAGGCGGGGTGAGTCTGGAGAGAGTGGCCCATTAGGCCACCGAGCCACTGAATGAGGCCTGCAGACTTTTGCTCCAGACTCCTCTCCGGCGGGGTGAGTCTGGAGAGAGTGGCCCATTAGGCCACCGAGCCACTGAATGAGGCCTGCAGACTTTAGCTCCAGACTCCTCTCCGGCGGGGTGAGTCTGGAGAGAGTGGCCCATTAGGCGGTAGCTCCAGGAATGTGGGTGAGCGATGACTTCTGCTACCTGGGTTTGTTTGCAGTCCAGTCTGCCCCAACGCTGCCCTGAGAAGGCCAAGAACCAGCCCTCTGTAAACAGGGCAATGGAGGACAAATGTGTCCCGGGGGGTGGCTGGCGAGCTGCTGTGAGCCTCTGCTTGGCCCTATAAACCACCCTCTGCACGGCACTGCCCCATCTTGCTCGGAACCAGACTGCAGATGTAGGGTGAGCTCCTGGAGTCTGCAAACTAAGGGCAGCACGTTTCCGGCCTACTGTCAGGCTCGCTCACTTCACCGCTCTGTGGTACGGGCCCTGCCTGTGAGACACTGCAGCGCTGGCAGCATCTTCCCGCTGCCTGCCCCAAAGGCGGCGTCACATCCCAAAAAAACATGCAGGCAAAACGCAGCACAGCACTAAAACATGGCCACAAGAAACAACAACCTGCACCCATAATTAAGTGCATTATCTGCAAACAAGCAGGCGTGCGTGACACTGCTGTGAAACATGCCTATAATTAAAGTGCAATGTATCGTACCATTCGGGGGAGGGGGGGTGCAAGCACATTAGGGCCCTAAAACTTCGAAAGTATCATACCGCAGAGTCAATGCTGGGCATTTCCTGCGTTGAGGGCCGGCGAGAGCCAGTCTGGTGATGGCTGGTGTTAATAACGGGCTCCGCAACCCAGCTCAGACCCCGCCCGCAGCAGCGCCAGCCTCCGGTTATGATTCAGGGTCACGGCTGGCTCAGCTACATACCTTCACAGTCAGGAAGGTTTTCTGGGCAGCTACAAACCACTTCAGCTACCAGTTCGTGGTTCAGTCAGCCGCCGGTGGGGGCCACGATTCTCTGCGCTAGCCTACATGTTTGCCGCCAGCTGAGCAGCCAACCTTCTCATTCAACTGTCGGGGCGGGCAGCTGCACCAGGAGCCACCCGCCTATCACAGTGAGTCTCAGAGACTCACACCTGACCTCAGCGCAGTGAATCCAATCCATCTGTTACATTGTAGCAGTAGCAGCTGCGCTAGAGCTCAGGCAGCCCCTAAGCCTGTCGGGAAAAGTGCACAGCGCCTGCTGCCACTCTGATACTAGTTAAAAATGGTTTATTATCAGCCAACGCTCCGGGCCGCTTGACAGCCGAGGAGGAGCTAAATATGTGTGACTTTGCATTTCAGTGCAGTGATGCGGACCACCACACTGAAATGCGTTAGTCTAACGCCTGATGCGTGGTATGTGGCAGGGCTGCAAACGAACAAGACAGAGAGCAACATGGAGTCAAAGTTACAGAAGAGTGACTCGTAGGGCGAAGCTGTATAAAGGTGAAAGGATATGCAAGAGCGTCTCAAGGGGCAAAGTTGGGAAACATTTCATTTTTATAAGGTTATGAAATAAAATGTGCTGGGAGAAGTGGCAAAACAGAGAACGGGGGTAATGCATGCACTGCTATGGAGTGCTTCTAGAAAAAAAACAATTTGAAAATCCCAGAACCATACACTTGTGGAAGGATAACAGGAGCTGGTCAGAGAGAAGGGAAACTCCTCAGGAGAGACTAAGACTAGATGGATGGGCTAAAACAAATAAAACTATTGAATAGAAAGCAACAACATTAGAGTGACAAAACAAAAACCCAATGGAAAGCAATGGACCGAGTTGCTTTCCAGGTAAACTATTGACATGTTCGCAATAAGTCTTTAGCAAGGCTACAGTGTTTCGACTTAAAACATGTACACATAATTTGACCATGCATCATTCTGTAGGCAGCACCATGTAATTTTGTAGCCATGCAAACCTGCATCGAAACATATGTACATGACGTGGACAGCCTTTTTTTTATTTACAGATACAAGATGCATTGGTAAATTTTAAAAAATCCAAATGAAGTAGCATGAAATAAACTTTTATTTATATTTAGTAAACAAAAGTCTCAGCAGCAATTTGCTGTCAGGCCCTCCTCAAAACAATCTGAAAATAAAAAGTAAAGATTAAAAACAAAATAGATCTGTGGGAGGGGACGGAGGAAGGAGTGGGTGGAGATGGAAAGCAATAAGAAGTAAGCAGGAGAGGTGAAAATCAGCACGAGGGAGAGCAACACAGGCAATGGGGACAAGTGAGAGACAGCAAAAACGGAGCAGATGGGAAGGGAGAGAAGTACACAGGCAAGAAAGAGCAATACAGGAAGAGGGAGAGAAGCACACAGATGAGAGAGAGTAACACAGAGTGCAGGTGGAGAGAAGCACATGATGAAGAAAACTGGAAACATATGCATTCTCATGCAGTGTCTAAACGAAAAGAGAAGTAATTCACTAAAAGTGATCAGTAGAAGAACTCAAGTAAAGGGGCTATGCTCTGGCGGGGGAACAAACACAAGCTGAACAAGGCAAGTAATTGAATGAGAAACAAGTAAATGAGGGTGACAATGAAGCCAACAAATTGTAAGCAATGAAAGTTCTTGGTACGCTAACAATATGCCATTTTCAACCTCTGGCCTAATAAGCTGAGAGACTAGAACTAGAAAAAAGCTGGAATGGCTTCAGTACAACATAGAGAACACGTTTAGAAGCAACTATCACAGTAAGAACCAAATCGAATTCAGGTAAAAAGAAATCTTTCTCTAGCATCATGTGCGACAACACTCCTTGAGAGAATGCTGGTGAAACTGGAATAGTTTATTCTTAGAGCAGCAAAATGGCACCCAGCACATTGTCACAGCAGCTCACAAGGTGTGTTGAAGGCCCAAAAGTCCTCAAAAGAGAGAGAATGTAGAGAATGCTACCACTTGACCAGAATACAGAACTGTCCCAGGTACAGAGCAAGTGCACAAAGGCTAAGAACATGTGGGGGCAGATTTACAAGCCCTGTGCGCCACTTTTGCGCCATGTGACGCAGCGGAGGCATAAAGCTAGCGCCATGCTGTGGGGGATTTACAACGTGACGCATCTAGGGAGATGCGTCACGTTGTAAAGCCCTGCGCCACATGAAACCCGCGTCAGGTTTCATGTGGGTGTTCCGGCGCGGGGGGGGCGTTCCGGTGCAGGAACGCCTCGGAAAAGTGCTTGAGTGAAATCTACAAGATTTCACTCTCTCACTTTTCCGACCCCGCTGCGTCAAAACCTTGCGCCTGTTTGAAGCAGACGTAAGGTGTGACGCACAATGTGCCCGCGACACAACTCCAGCTCTGTGCCAACGTCACGACGGCAGATGCGACACACATCTGCATTTCCTTGCGCCACAATGCGGCGCATCTGTGGTGGCGCAAGG
This sequence comes from Triturus cristatus, assembly GCF_964204655.1. Taxonomy (NCBI): domain Eukaryota; kingdom Metazoa; phylum Chordata; class Amphibia; order Caudata; family Salamandridae; genus Triturus; species Triturus cristatus. The sequence goes on along the minus strand of NC_140586.1, from coordinate 361,479,164 downwards.
ATTGTGATGCGTGTTGCAAGTTTCCCGGCGCATCCCTGCTGATTTGCAGGGATGCGCCAGGAATTGTAAATCTGCCCCGTGGTTTCCTGGTGGATTGGAACAATTAACATTTTAATAAAAAGCAGCTTTATCTCAGGTGCGGTGACAAGGAATACCTGATAATTCCATCAGCAAGAAATGATGAGTCAGTTTCACTTTTGAAGACCCTCAGTAGGAAGTGGACCACAACGGGGCCAACTTTATTCAGTGATAGCATCAAGGAAGAACTAATGAGACTCACTAGAAACTTGTCTACAGACAGAAGGCTTATTTGCCCAAGCCTGCTTTCAAGACAGGGCAAAAGCCCTCATGGTATGCACAGCCTCAACCAGCAGATATCAAAGACCTGAGAAGGAATACCACAGCACACTTCACAAAATCATTGAAGAGAACATCCACGTGACACGCTGACTGTAATCTACGGGTGTCGAAAACACTTCCCCAACTATTGGAAAATGTCATATGGGATGGATATCTGTAGACAACCAATGCAACAACACATCCCTCTCAGAGCTATTACCCAATGATTCGACTAGAGGAATGGCAGCACCAGGGGATAGTCGGGAAAGGGAGGGTCATGCACATGCCCGTAGCCAGAAGTATAAGTTTGGGGGGCATGGCCCCACATAATAATAAGAGGTGGTTCTGACGAGAAGTAAAGTTTTCTATCTGAAGAGTCTGTTTACAAAATAAATCTTACATTTTGGTGATATTTGAAAACAGACAGTTTATATTAATTCTGTATATTTCGCTACAGTATGATCCTCGAGGGCGTTTGGAGGATGTGAGTGACAAATTGCAAACAGTGGGCTGGGCATATACCAATAGATAACTAAAGGCGATCTCATTTAAATATGGCTTTACTGTAGATTTGGGGTCATTTCCATTTAATTTTGAGCGAAATAATGGCAAATGGCACGTGGTTCAATTATATATGATTTAAGGATTTTGTTAAAGATAACTTTGTAGGTAGGGTTGCTGTTGGTCCACTAAGTAATGGTAGGGGATATGCCAGATAATCGCTCTGAAGGTGGGAGTAGTACATTTTAAAGCTTTTCTGACTAAACGCATCAGTGCACTATAACTGGATTTTAATGATACCACAATAAAACAAGTGAACTTAATAAACATAAATGGTTTCAACTGATACATATTAGTGTCATCACAGTGGGACCTAGTGGATATGCTAATACTCAATAGGTGACCACCGATAATCCTCAGAAAATCTGACCATGACCAATTATTTCAGTCCTCAATCAGCTCCACAAATCATTGCCAATACGTTCCAATGACCAAAATTATAAGCTTGAAAAGATGTATGTACCTTATCAATAAATAACAACCTTGGGTTTACAACACACACCAGAAATGGGAACACATTGTGGACTGAGCATTTATATGCTTTCAGACCTCTGTGTCTGTAATTTCAGCTCACTGATGCTCTTGCAGATTTGAAAAATCACAAAAACAGTACATCCCCTTGGTGCTCTAGATGTAAATAACAGACATCAATGTAGAAGGGCATGAGATAGAAAAGAGGAAGGCATTCTTTATGAGAGCAGTGAAAACAGAAAATGTTTAAACTCAGAACAGTTGTGTCTGGTGCTGTTTTAAAGTACAGAGCGTTGCACTAGGCAAGCAAACAAGGTTTGCACACCTCACTGTCTCCATAGTATTTGGAGAGTTGAGGGGTTATGCCAGATAATGTCTCTGAAGAGTGGGAAAATACAAATGTCAGGCATCTCACAATTTCATGCATTCACAACATACACAAAAGAGCCACATGTTTTACATGCTCATACACAGTGCTACTAATTTACGAGCTCTTACAGGTTTGGAGAGCAGATTGTAAAGAAAACGAGACAAGCTGGTACCAGCTCTTGATTCTGAAGTGGAACTGAAAGCGACCTCATACATCGGGTGAGTAGTAATACTCTGTTCCACTGCCTCAGAAATACCACACTGGCACTCCTTACACGTGTCCTACATTCTGCAGCACAATCTCATCCACAGCCTGAAGGAATATGATCACATCACCTACACTATGATGGAACTCTATTGGCTCGATTTGCGGACTCGCACCATCTTTATAAGTAGCTGCCTCATTTACAAAGCTATCGCGACTAACACCCCAACTGATTTAGCAGATCAGCTCACCATCTCCAGTGGTTATCACCCACTGGCAGCCCAGCCATGACCAGATAGCAGACTAAGAAGTGTAAAAAAGAAAAGAAAAGCAGCAGGGCTTTTCTATCTATGCACCCAGGATCTGGAGACAGTTTCTTTTTCCTTCCCAGATCTCTGCAACACTGATTTGAATTAGGAAGGAGCTGAAGATTCACTTCTTAAAAGAACATTACATCACAATACATTAACCATCCACAACCCACCAACAACTTCTATCACTCTTTGACTTTATGCTTGTCTATGGTCCCTAACAGAGCTACAGAAATATCATACACATACATACATAAAGGTTGCATCAATCATTCAGCCTATGTTCTCAGACTGCAGCAGTGATTGCCATTTAAACATTAGCTTTAAATATATCATTGATAATGCTAACATTTTGTCCCCAAACCTCATTTGTACAGTTTATAAGAAATATGCACATATTTACTATTAAATGAATGCATTTCACTGTGGAAAATACAGTGACCGAAGTAAGAAAGAAAAGTGAATTAGACATAAAGGCAGGGAGAGATAAAGGTAGATAATACATGTGGTAGTGAGAGATGTTTAAAGAAATGCAAGGTAAAGAGAGCTGTGAGAAAAAGAGAGGCAAATAAGAAGAGGCATATGGAAAGACGGGTCAGGTAAAGAGAGCGGTGAGTGAGAGAAGGGAAGAAAGGAAAACTGTGAAGGGTAGAAAGTGAGATGAGCTGTTGAGATAAGAGTTAAAGTAGGGAGACATAGGTGAGGCACAGAAAGACTGGGGAGGTTGATATTGTGATAGGAAGAGAGAGTGAAAACAAGCATAAAAATGCAATAGGTCTCGCCTTTCATTAAGTTAAAGCCATTTGCTTTGCTATACAATACCATTAGCAAAGCAAATGGCTTTAACTTAATCAAAGGCGAGACCTATTGCATTTTCAATGCTTGTTTAACATAGCTCTTAATACTGGGAGTCGAGGCGCTCGTGATGACATAAGGCGCTGGTGGGAACTGACTACTAACTACCACCCAACGCCCCCTGCATTCACCAAATGCCTACATTTTGGAAGTCTGACATAGTTTTTTTAACAGAAAAAGGGGAGTCAATGTGACCTAGAGGCTCTGTCAAATGTGCAGACGGTTTGAGCTCGTGTCTGCGGGAAAGGTTTGAGCTGTAGCTCTAAATTTTGCATACTGTACTTTCTCTTCCCTTCCCAGCCCGAGTAAAAAGTAGATGAGTGGATCAGGGCAAATGTATAGGCACGCTTAGAAAAATAACCTACGCTCCCGTTTTAACCAGGCACGGAGACATCTGAAAACCGGCACTGGCAAAGCCAATAGGTCTAGCACTGGCCGCCACCTTTGTATTTGCTAGTGTGTGTTTTGTATTAGCATGATTTTTTGCAAGACGCTTCACATTGTTGGGGTACCTGCCAGTCACTCGTCAAACAGATTGGCTAAAAGTAAAAATATTTTTGGTCTCTAAAAATACACATTACCACAAGAGAGGATGTAACCTAACATCTAGAGATAGTCATTGACCGTTCTGTATTTGATGGAAGAAATATGTGAATGAGACAGTAATAGACCAATAGATGAAGAAGGCTAGATGAAATCCCCTATAAGTGAGTATATACTTCACACCTAAAAAAGAAAATGCGACCTTGCGCTGTTTTAGTGGCCAGTGGCCCTACAAAAATATATCATAAAGGCGGTATTTGTCAGTACTTAGGGAGGCAGTGGTGGTATTCATTTTTAATATATAATAAATGTATTGAGCCTTCAATCTCACTAAGAGGTTCTGCCAATATTTAACTCCATCAACAGGCCTGGCACAGGTTCGTCAGTAGTTAATTATGCTCACAAATCTGGCACCAGTTCGTTAGAATTCAACCGTAGTAACAAGCCTGCCATAAGTTTGTCAGTTTTCAACTCCACTAACAAACCTGGCACAGACTTGTAAAGACTGTAACCCTCCCCCACCACACACACGTGCACAGTTGACTAAGGTATAACGTGCACATTTGGGGCCCGCTGAGGGGATGACTTGGTAACTCTAAGAGGGACGACTCACTGGAAACTGTTTGCTACTACCTGCTGACCTATGTCCTTCACTGAGTGGCCAGGGCCCCCAACAACCACAGGTAATATAGCTGTTGTGGGAGTGAAAATGAAATGGTGTAAACAAAAAACGCAGATATAAAAATGTTACCTGCAGAACTACACAATATTTTTATATACCATCAAAAAGAATACGTATTTCAGTTCCCTTTGAGGCGGTAATTCCTACCTGGAGAATACCCTAAAAGCTTGAGATACACAGTGTCAGGACTGACTGTAATTCCTCCTGCCCCAGGTAATGCGATCATTTCATCAAGGTGTAGTTTTAATATCTGGTATTATCAATTCTAGGGTAGTGATTGGGTGGAAGTTGAAGCCAGCTCTGCAGCCCGCATTGTTCTGATACATGTTCTTCCTGTCTGATTGACTGTCTACAATGCTTCTTTGCCTGCAGACAATGCCTACTAACAGATAATGCCTGCGATGTTTGCCTGCCTCCAACACTCATCTAACAGATAATGCCTACGAGTAGGCTATCTGGTTTTAGGTTTAAACCTACAATAACTGATAAAACATCACCAAAAGGAAAATAGCCATTATCAGTGTAAGCAAATAAACACTGAAAAAACACCTTTGCAACCACAAACTAAGTGCCATTCAAAGAAAGGAAAAGATGAGTGAAAGAGTCATTTTTATTTCTACCTGAAGGGTACAATACAATATAACTTTGTTATACAAGGCAGCAGCAAGAAAGACTGGGCTATCATTATTCTGCTTGAGTTTTGTTGTTTAGGAATGTCACTAAAATATTGTCTCTTCTTCCGTCTGCTTTTTTCAGTTTTGTGGTCTTTGGTCTAAAGATGCAGTGTTTAGAAGCATGTTTTAGGTCTTATTTAGTAATTATATAAACTGTAGAGAATCAGGAAATATCAAAATCATATTTGATATTTTGGCTACATTTTATTTCACTGATAGGTAAAATGGCTGGTGTAAAATGTCTGGTTTCATAAGAATCTTTCCCAATATATGCCATCGCATTTACCCACAGACAGAATGGGTGAAATCCTTTGATAAATCAGCCCCCTTTTCTACGGAGTTACTATTGATTGTAGGTGAATTGCCAAACACCCCAGGCTTTAAACATTCAATGCAAGGTGTAGTGACAGGTATATGTGAAAAGAATATTGTCACCAAGCATCTGAGATAGTGGTTAAAAACATGACACCAGATGTTTGTCAAACGTGGAACACAGTGTCACTTCGAATGCTGGTGCAAAATGTTCCTACCAAGTTCAATGAAGACTGGAGTGATATTGTTTGTATTTGCAGTAATTCAGCTACATATATGAAAAAGTTGTATGATGACCTGTCAAAATCGATACCTGAGCTGAAGAGCTTCCCTGTAAGAGATCCTCGTCACTTGCTAGATGGTATGCTGAAAGCATCTTTACAGTCTTCAGAATTAATGAAGAATGCTATTGACTTTGTAGTCCATTCTGGTGCACTGTTTTGGTATGCCCGGGAACTAAAATGCGAATATTTCTCATTTTGTGCTTTGTGTGGCATCAAAGAAAGAAGCGATCCCAAAGGGGATGATGGCCGGAGCATTTGAGCAAATCAAACACTCACCCCCAGTCAACTGATCTGGATTTAATCCACCATCATTCTTTAGCTCACTCCACCACCCCAGTTCAGACATGGCCATATGCAAATCAGTCTGACCCTGTGCCTCATGGGAACAGTCCAGCCCGAACTGCCAAGCCATGTCTTCCCTGGACCGGAGACAAGCATCCTGGAACCGGTTTCGGGTTCATAATCGTCATCAGCCAGGCTATCTTGAATCCAGTGGCAAAGTGAACACGGGACCCACGTCTGGGCATACCCTGCCAACTTAGGGCGAACAAAGCGATACCAAAGGGGATGATGGACGGAGCATTTGAGCAAATCAAACACTCACCCCCAGTCAACTGATCTGGGTTTAATCCATCATCATTCTATAGCTCACTCCACCACCCCAGTTCAGACATGGCCATATGCAAATCAGTCAGACCCTGTGCCTCATGGGAACAGTCCAGCCCGAACTGCCAAGTCATGTCTTTCCTGGACTGGGAACAAGCATCCTGGGACCGGTTTCGGGTTCATAACCCTCATCAGCCAGGCTATCTTGAATCCAGTGGCAAAGTGAGCAAGGGACCCACGTCTGGGCATGCCCTTTTATTTTTTTTACATTTTTTTTACCCTGCCAACTTAGGGCGAACAAAGAGATACCCCAGTCAAAAGAATCAAAGAAATCAATCTATCTGCTTAACTTTTGGTCAGTAACCAGCAGTGTGACCCCATGAGTTCTCTGTGAATGGAGGTGGTAACTTTAGTATCACTGAATTGATTCTGAGTAGCAGTTATGTCATCCTGCCCAATAGGTACAGGTTGCACTATAACACATTCACAGTATGTAGGCGGACCTCTAATATACACAATAAGCAGCATCTAGTTAGGGGTGGGCGGAATTTGCGAAAGCGACTTTCGCAAATTATCGCGAAAATGTTAAAAATCTCCGCAAACACGCGGAAATATCGCGAAGATGCGGACGTTTTTTTCCCGCCCGTTCGCGGTATTTTCTGCGTGGTCGTGGCTTGCCAACTTAACTATGCGGTTGCTCGCGGGCGTGGCCATCTTGTTTTCACTCTTCTCGCGGTGCATGATAGCGAGAAGAAAGACGTGATCGCGCGACGCATGACGTTACTGCGGGCGCGAACTGTCGCGAGACAGCGCAAATGGCTACCAACAATCCAACATCTCGTGGAGAACGCGACCGGATCGGGAAAACTTGTCAGCGAACGCGGGGATTCAGGTAAGGCGATCGCGCGCGCGCGAGAATGTATTATTTTACAGCGCGAGCAAGAAACAAATTATCGCTAAGCTGCGGAATGCAGAAATTTTGACATTTTCGCGCTCTCCGCGGAACGCGAAAATGTCAAATTATCGCAATTTCCGCGAGCGGAACGGAAATTTAGCCCAGGCCTACATCTAATATGTAAGCAGAATGCATTCCTCAGATATATCAAAGTGCACAGCCTCTGGCATATGCACAGCAAACTGACTTGCCTATTGTGCGTATCACTAAGTCAGGCCTCTGGTAAAGTACCCATCTTCTCCAAATAATGAAACCACTAAGGGCCTCATTCTAACTTCCCCATTATTTATGGAGAGATATACTGGTGACAGAATTTATGATAACGACCTGTATCTTACCTGAAATCATGAGGATTACACCTTTTCCCCCTGAAATGCGGAATAACATGTGGACCCAGTAATAATGGACCCAATCTTGCGTGTCCCCCCACCTGGAAAAAAAGGGCCCAAGCTGGTAAACATTTACCCCCTGCTTGAAGCAGGTGGTGAATATTTTGAGTCGTTTTTTTGGGCCCATGTTGATTGTTTGAAGAAAGAGGGCAGGGGTGGAAGGAGGGCACAGTTCATTTAATTTCAGCTGCAGGGAGCCTTTTTTTGCTACCCCCGTACTGAAGTACAAGAACAGGTGGGGGCAAGGCATAACAGCGGCACACAGGTACTAAGATGTCTCTGAGTATGGGGTTTTTGGGTCTAGAACTATTGGATTCAGAGTTGGTGCATGCAAAAATTCCAGGTCAGAGAATCTGAAACCTTGTAGTTGAGAATGAGGGTGTAAGTGTCCCTGTAGCATATCTGTTATCTTCCAACAGTTCTGGCTTTTTAGTCAATAGTACTTGGTGTGCTAATACTAGACATTTCTTTTTTTTTAATACAAAAAGCTAAATAACAAAACACAGAATACAAAGTCCTGTTGTCTACACTTTTATCACATTCCCACTTTCACTCTATCTCTGATCGTCTTGTAATAATGAGCAAATATTATCTATCTTGTAGACAGCATGTTCATTTTCACATCACCAAGCAGCTCAAGCCCCAAAGAGAAGAGGTCAGTGTCCCAGGGCCACTCTTCAAAACACTGCTGAATGGATGTGGCAGTCCACAAACTGCTTTTGTATAATAAATAGAGTAGTATAGGGCGGTGCGGTATGATCATTTCCATTACATACCTCAATAATGGTTGTAATCCTGTCTCACAGAATAAGGAATACTCACAGTTGCATATCTCCATGGGGAAATGGGCAGCTTCTTCTTAATAAATATTTGCAGTGTGATCAATGTTTCAAGGGCTCGGCATTATGTTGGGCAATGTCTGTGTTAGATTTTCCCCTGGGATCACCATGAGTCGAGGGACAGTAACCCATCACCTTAAACCGTTGAAATGTTCCTTCAGACCGATCATTACTCTCCTACATCGTAAAGGGAATATTAATGTGGTGATTGACATGCACTTATACCTGTTGGCACTGTAAGAGTTAAAAACATGGTTCTCAACCTTTCTTCTCTAAGAGAAGATGTTTCGCTTGTTTTTATTACTTTGATAGAACAAAGGTAAAGAGGAAGGTGCCACTTACATTTACAGTAACCCACAAAGTCACTAGTATATTTCAATAAAATTAATTAGAGATATTGTGTTCTCAGTGTGTCCAGCCTAGTCATGCAGATGAACGGCTGGAAGGTAATGACATCTTCTCTGGGATCTTCCCTGTTTGGGCCTTTTATGTTATGATAGGGATTAGGGCCAGACCCCTTACTTCATGTTCTCTTTCCCAGCCTAAATTCCCCCTTCTCCGCCACATTATCTAACCTACTAATCATATTCCTTAAACTACACTGCCATATTGCCAACACAGTCACCCTGGATGGACTCTTCAGGTACATTGCTGAGCTGCCTGTACCTTGTGCATGCCTCATGTTGCTTATAGGTAGACCTGAATAAGCGCTTGCCGTGACTGCCTGTGAACTGTTGCATTACTCTGTTTACTCCTTCGTCGTTCCTGAGTAGGTGTTTCCAGCCATTTCCTTTGATTGCCTGTATCCAGTAGATGCCATTTAGGTTGCCCTCTGTTGCTTTTGGTTAGGGTAGAAAAGGCACGTACTTGGACTGCAGTGGAATCCAGTGCATTCCTTTGGGTTTCTCCTCTGTGCTGAAGCCCAACCAAGAACTATAACCCTTGCTCTGACTAGGATGGTAGGAAAGTCCACATGTGCTTCTATGTTTGACACTACTTTGTTCCACTTCATGCATAAGCACAACACATAAGGGAAGCGTTCAATGACTCATCACACACAGCACCAAATCACTCAACCTAAACACTGTCAAACAGGAGCTATACATGAATGTAAATCACATTTGTACCATCCCTCCGTTGTCTCCGCTCCTCTAGATGATTAGGTCAGATTAAGAGCACTAATTTGGTTAATCATACACAAGACTAAAGCACGTCCCAAATAGGCATCACTACAGTTCAACAAACGTCCAACCTGGCACTTCCCAACAGTGAAAAGTGCTGTCTGTGCTTTGGTGCCTTATCAATGTTTTAAATAACTGTATCAAAATATATTTGCCATGTTGGGGGTGTTGAGATGTCCTACTAACATACAAATGTCTCTGAAGGGAGGCTGAGCCTGGCAGTGTGCTAAATTGCTGCTTTTGGAGCTCTTTCCATCACTCTCTGTTTGGCTACGAAGACTCTTATGGCAATAACTGTTGCCATGTGTGGTGATTGACATTAGGCTACTAAATCTGCAGCTTTGGATGTCCACTGTCTTGAAATGGGTGAGGACGGCTAGATTGAACCTGGGATAAGAGGGCATTGCGGAAGGCACCAATAGCACCTGTGAGAGAGAAGGGCTGGTGCAGCTTTAGGTTTAGACACACTGCCAGCAGCCAATGGAGGGGGGGTCAATTCCAGAAATATCTGGTGGATACCCATTTAACTGGGATCAGTTCATACCTTTACAGCTTAACGGGCTGGAAAAAGGGGATGGGAGATGATAGCCAGCTGTCATACACTATATTATAAAATCTCGCAATCATTGAAAACGCATTAATCTGTGGCTGCTAAGGTATAATTTGATTGTATTGAGCCTCAAATGAATGGAATGAATACCCGAATGAAGGCTATAAGAATGAAAACACAGCAAAGAGAGGAGCAGAAGGACAGGCTAGAGGAACACATGGGGTGTAGGATAAGTTTGAAGTCGGTGACTGGGGCGATGATGGTGCTAGAAGAAAGGATTGAGGAACTGGAAAATCACATACACCAATCCAGCATTGGGGTATTGGGATATCATGTTGGAAGGTCGGTGATAGAAATGATAGGAGCAATGTTTTCTGAGTACCTTTCCCATCCTGGGTACTCTGATCAAGAAAGTGTACAGACTCCCCTCTGGGTGAGTGGTCTTCCCATAAGAAAGGGGTGCCAGTACTGTCATTGTGTTCCAATGTAACCAGGACGTTCATGACCTTTTTATTAAAAAGGTGGTGCTTCTGATTAATGCTCGCAAATGGAAGGTAGGAGGATCCTCTTGCTCCAAGATATCAGCTAGGCGATATCTTGGAACAAATTTGCCAATACAAATGCACTCCAGACTGTGGCAGTAAAACAGCTTGCTTAGGGGTCACATGCTTTGAAATGTGATTGGGAAGACGGATGGTTGTTAACGAGGCCAGGGAGCATCAAGAAAAGTACTGGAGTGGTGAACTCAGACGGCTATTTTGCAGTAGAGGTTCTGCTATTGAGTTAGACAATATCACTTTATTCCCCTTCTAGGCATATGGGGCTAATAGGGGAGAAATGTGGGTTTTTAGCACTGATAAATTGGTAATATATTGATGTGGTTTCCCCATCCTTTTACACTCCCTCATTGACCCAGCCTTTTATACCTTCTTTTCAGCCTTTTCCCTTACTCTCTTGGATTTTGTGTTCTCTCCTCCTCCCTTTTTTTGCCTTTTGTTCCCGTGCCAGCATTTTGGTAATGGGCTCGGCACGTTGAGCACTGTGCAATTACTATCCTGCGTTAGTGCTGGGTTTGTGAAAAACAGAACTTCTGTGCCAGGCTAGGTGAGAGATATATCTGGGGTACATTGTAGTGATTGTTGTATATGGTCTTGCTCCATTCTAACTTCAAATAAAAATGAATTGACACTAAACATCTTTTCTGTAGTGCTTTGCCTCTCCTTCGAGTTGGCTTTACAATGTATAAAATGCATAACATAAAAAATAGAGCTTGATATTCAAGATACTCAAATCTATGCAGCGTGTGCATTAACCCACCAAATGCCATTGCTGTTATTGTAATCTATGATCTGTATGTTAGTCACAGATTACAGCAGCAGACACTTAGCCTCCCAAACATCCTCATTGAAACAGGTGTTTGTATAGTTAATGTGAAGGTTTCCATGGCATTTGTTAAAGACATTGATTTTTTGCAACTTGGTGACTTCTTAGATAGATACAAGGGGCTTCCACAATGCATTTTTTTAAACTTTTCATAATTTCTTCCTGCCACTGATGGCACCCCATCTCTCACCCTACAAAACATTCCCTTCACGCTCAAAACCCCATGTTCACGACTCCGACTATTCGTTGCATTATTCAACAATGCTAGTTGAGAATTATTCATGCATTTTCATTTTCCCTCAAGTGTAACTGACTCACATTTTCATACCTTTCTGTGAGCGTTCTGGACAGAGATCGCTATTAGGAGAGGCTGCAGCCCCAACTTTACTCTGAGTCCATGAAATACTGCTGCCATAGTCAAGAAAAACAAGATAATATGGTAAATCAACTAGCGCCAGCACAGCGCTCCACAGCTACACTGTGCTTCTGCCTTCTCCGTGCACTTTTGAGGGAAGTGGAGCCTATGAGCTGATTGTTACCAGCACAAAGCCCCACTGAACAGGAGCCTCACCCTTCTTGCCTGAGAGAAGGCGTGGCGCCATAGAGTCTGGGGGTTACGGCATCACTAAAGGGCAATGGACACCATTTGCAGGAATCGCTCTCTAAAAAGAAATTTAAAAGCAAACAGACACCTACTTAAATCTCATAAAGACTTACCAACATTCTGGCCTCAGATTTAGGGGTGCCAGGAAGAAATATAGGGGTGCCGGGCCCCGCTGGGCTCCCCCGTGGCTACGGCCCTGGTCATGCAGCAAAGACATACCACATTACACCTTCACGTGCCACAGAAAACTATCCCTGCATCGAAAGAGAGCAGGAAACCTATGCCAATGAGACTTACCCTGTGCAGCTCGTGAACAGCATTCAATGGGATTCAACCACAGCACAGAGACAGGGCAGGAACTGTGTGCCAAACATAGACTAAGGAAAGGAATGATATGCCACAGAAACCTACCTCTGCACAGATACAAAGCGCAAAATGAAGGCTGGAGAGGTTTACTCACCGCACAACCACAGAATGGAAAAACAATACATAGAGGCCTAATAAAGGGATCAGAACTTTCTAAATTCAATGTCTTTGAACTTTGATAACAGAATCACCTGTGTAAATATCCATCCTGGGACAAGCAATAGAGGAAGTGTCAAAGGGCTAGTCCACAGTTGTGGAACCGCAGGTGTTGAGACTGTGTGCTCAGAAGATCCATTTCATCAATAACTTTTTTGTATACTTTAGTTTGTCGCCCTAAGTGGGACTGGTATGCCCAGACGTGGGTCCCGGGCACTATGTGTCACTAGAACCAAGCTGTACCTGGCGGATGATCCCATAACTTAGGTTAAACCGGTCTTGGGTTGCTTGTGTTCCGGATCAGGGAGGAACTGGCTTTTCAGTTCGAGCTGGACTGTTCAAATTGGAGCAGGGTCGAGACTGATTTGCCCCATTATGGTATAGCCCTGATATGGCGTAGATATTTACCCCAGCACAACCACAGCCTGGGAATGACATGACATGTAGACCCATCCCAAAGGCAAACTCACACAGAACAGAGTAGACAAAACCTACTGCATCACTGGGGAAAACCTGCTCCAAGAACATGGATTGGAGCCCCCGGAGCAGAGTGACAAAAAGCAACACCAGTGTCGGCTTTAGGGCAGTGCGACAAGTACCATTGTGATAGCAATTTTCAGACAATAATAAAAAATGCCAATTTTGGTGACTAATGTATCTGATGGAGCGATCTGAGTGTTATCTTGTCCCAGTTTTGAGTCATCATAAATTATTGCATAAAGTGTAACATGGGGATCCAAGAATTGCATTCTTTGTAGATTGCTCAGGGGGTTACTGCTGTTGTCACTGACTTCCTTTTGTTACTTGCAGTTCATAAGTTACATTCCTAATATAGCACAGTGAGCTATGAACAAGAATCAAATAGCTGCCTGCATGGAAATTGCAAGGCAGGGGTTTAGAATCTTTTTGTCCCCTCACATATTTTGTTCTTTTTTTTTTAAACCAGAGTTTATTGAATTTTCAAATACGCTCATCATTTACATAACTAGGTCAACAAATCACAAGTGTAACATTCATATATTCCTGGCTTCCCTTTAATAACTTCTCGGTAGACTTCCAACGCCCTCTAGCACACCCCTATCCCCCTTGAGTTGCAGCCGCTTCTAGGTAATGTCGTACCCGACAGGTGAATAAGTCATAAGGTCTGTCATTGTTCAATATCGTGTTATCATCTATGACAGGGGTTATGTTCAGATACTACTTTTGCCCTCGCCTTGTACGGTCTGGGTCTACTCTCTACGCTGGTCAGGTGATGGAGATCTCATGGGGGCTGACCTCTCCGCATCTCGGTCAAATTCTGCTAGTTCATCCACCAGTAGTCTACACATCCTTACTTTGTGCAATGTGCCAATGCCCCGCCTTGCCTCTAGTAAAAGAATCCTCCCTTCTGCACTTGCCCATTTTTCAAACTCTTTCATCCAGGTTCCCACCCTCGGCCCTCCTGTCGACTCCAAGTTCCTAGTGATCTCCCGTTAGGCCAGTACAAACGCCAGGTCCTGGAATTTCCCTGTCGTTTTTGTCTTGGCTGTATGTGGGAACCAACCCAGTAAACAGTGGCCTGGGGTGTGTGGGATCTCTTTTTCTGTAATAGCACCTCCCCCAAAATGTGCTCAGCGAGGGGCAGTCCCAGAACATGTGCAGCACGTGCGCTTCCTTTTCCCCACATCTGGGGTAGGCTGCCGCTTCCGCTTGAAAATACTGTCTGATGCATGCCGGAGTGAGGTATTCTCTGTGCAGCACATAGTAGTTAATTAATTTAAACCAAGTATTTCGGGACACCTTCGGCTTTCTCTCTACTATAGTCTCCCAGTCAGCCTCCGGGATCGGGCTTCCCAAATCCTCCTCCCACTGCAGCCACAACCGTTCCAGTGGTTTCTGGACGTCGTGGCGTATTGCTCTGTATATGCAGGAGACAGTTTTTATCCTTCCCGCTGACAGAGCGACATATCCGCAGCAGTCCTGCGCCCGAGGCTCTACGGTTCCCAACCCCCAGTGCTTTCTCATTCCTATAGTAAAGAGATCGTCCTCACTCCCGCCTCCTCCCAGGCATCTAGGCCCATCCAGTTTCCCCTATGTAGGAGGTATCGGAGCAAGGCAATGGGTTGGTCAGGAGAGTAGGGGGCGCTACAATCCACATGCTGCAGATATCTAACCCAGCATTTAGCTATCACCTTAGTTTCAATTGTGTCTCGCGTGGTTTGCCTCCGTGCCCACAACAGTATTTTTGCTTGCACCGAAGCTGCCGGCGCGAATGGGTATTGTGTTTTATCTGAGTTCTGTCCCACTGCCAGCCATTGAATCAACTAGTTAAATTGTGCTGCAAGGTAGTACGTTTCAAGGTCTGTGACCGCCAGTTGTCGTAGAACACTGCATCATGGCTAATGCCACCCGCCTGCGGACCATTCCCCATAGGAACAATATGACCTGCGAGTGTAGATCCAGACTGGTAGGGCTCCAAAGAAATACAGTAATCGTGGCAGGGACACCATCTTCAGAAAGGCTATTCTACCACCTACCGACAGCAGCAGGGACTTCCAAAAGTCCATAGAAGAATGGAGAGAGCTTATCGCTCTGCCCACATTGCCCACCAACAGCTCCGCTGCTTCATGATATATCGTCATTCCTAGGTACGCCAGACAGCTGAGTTCCCACTGCAGGTTATCCAGCGCCATTGGCAGGGGTCTAATAGGAATCACAGGAAACAATCTCTATTTCTGCCAGTTAACTCTCAGCCCAGAGAGACTGCCAAAGGTCTCCCACATGGCCTGAGCCCCTTTCAAATCCCCTGCAGTGTCGAGGAGGAATATCAGGAGATCATCCGTGTGCATGGCTATATGGTGCGAAGTCCCTCTCGTCAGCAGCCCCCTGTAGTCCTGTTCTCTTCTCGCCCGGCAAGCCAGCGGCTCCATAGCCAGGACGAACAGTAGCGGGTATAAGGGGCTCCCCTGTCGTGTGCCCTGCCCTACAGCCTGACTCGGGGAGATGACCCTACCCATGCGCACTGTTGCCATCGGGTTGGTGTATAATAATTGTACCCACATGGAGAAGCCACCTCCCAATCCCATCACGTCCAGCACTGCATAGAGGAAGGGCCACTCTAGGCTGTCAAAGGCCTTCTCAATATTCACTGCGAACACCGCCGCTATGGTGCCATCATAGTCTCCTGCATCCAAAATGGCCGGGAGCCGTTGTCTTTTAATCGCTGTATTTCGCCCAGGAATAAACCCAGCGTGATCTGGATGGTCCAGCTTTGTCATATGAGACAACAGTCGGGTCGCCAAGATCTTGCTTAGTATTTTGTAATCCATATTCAACATGGAAAGTTGCCTGTAGGCTGTGCGTTCGTGTGCCTGCCTTCCCGGCTTCAAAACCAGAACAATGAGGGCATCTTTGGTGCTTTCCAGCAGAGTCCCTGCCTCACGAGCTGCACTGTACAGTGAGACCAGCATAGGGCCCAGTTCCCCCACATATGTTGCATAAAACTCCGCCGGCAGACCATCAGTGCCAGGGGTCTTATTGCGCGCCATATGCTTGGTGGCTGCCCATATTTCCTGCAGGTGTATATCCAACCCCAGTGCTTCCGTCTTGTCTGGCTCTAGGTGAGGCAACTGCAGTCCTTCCAAGTATCCCTGGGCTGCGGTCCTATCACAATCAGCCGGGCCTCGATACAGTCCGGCATAGTATTGTGCAAAGATATCATTTGTCTTCTCTTGCCTAAAATGTATAAAA
This sequence comes from Triturus cristatus, assembly GCF_964204655.1. Lineage (NCBI taxonomy): Eukaryota > Metazoa > Chordata > Amphibia > Caudata > Salamandridae > Triturus > Triturus cristatus. Next base: position 361,462,800 of record NC_140586.1, on the reverse strand, counting down.
TTGTGTGATTCTAAGGTTACTACATAGGGTTCTTTTGGATAATAATAAATACTTTTTAGTGAAGGCAACTCCAACCACTATGTTACGTTTTGAATCCTGAGTTTGTATTTCTCCAGACCAAGCACTCTTAACAAATAATGTCTATCAGTATGGATGACATGTGACTCCTACACCTTGTCGTCTCCATTGTCTTTTGGACCATTTCCTATACATTGACTTGCACACAGGGCTGGACAGGCCATAGCAGGCATCAGGCGTTTCCCTGGGAGCCTGGAAGGGTGTGGTCAGATTTTGTTACTGGGGGCCGGTTTTGCACCAGTGCTGCAATATCGGCCTCCAGTAATAAAAGCAGGCGTGCTCTGCAAAACCCTTCCCAAAATACCCCCCCCCCCTTTGGGGGGGGGGGAGGGCTGGTCCAACAAAATTCCCAGGGCTGCCTTTGGTTCCCAGTCCGACCTTGCTTAGACACTTATGTGAGTCATTGTATCTGCATAATATGTGTGTGATGTAAAGTGCTTTGACACCCTACATGGGATAAGTGGCACTATGAAATTAAATAAATACACCTGAGAGAGGGTCTATGGAGCGATGAGGGGCCCCATTGGAGGATGGTTGTGAGGGAATCCATGGAGAAGGAGGTCTTCCTAGGGCAACAAAGGTTGTCGCATTGGGTGCCACCAGCACTAAAGCCGGTCCTGGGTACCACAATGAAATAGGCCAGGGAACCAGGAGTACAGAAACAGCATAGAGCGATAGTGACATGAAGCAGAAGAAAAAAGTATTTCGGATGGATTATGTAAACCTTCTCACCATACATGTCTGGAACAAGACAGGCTTTGCTACCGCAACCCTATCAAGAACCTCTGACAGCATCGGACATAGCGAGCATCATTGAAAGTAAATAATATACTGATGAAAATTGTACAACACTTTGCTGTGTTATGAGATTCGTGCATTACCATGAACAGATGCACAAGCACATCCCATTAACATGCCTGAAAAGAGAGAGAAGATTGTGATTTTCTTTCAGAGCTCTTCATGGGCCTTACTGCTAGCACTAGAGTCAGTCACCAGTAATGTATTTCAAGCTCTTGCACCAGCTCTGGACTCAGCCATGGAGTATTGAGGCCCACCACAATTACAAGCTGGAATCTGCAGGGTATAGCAAAGTATGACAGGCACCGAAACTTTAAGACATGTTATGAACATATATGTGCCATATACTCGACAAGAGCGTTACATTATGCAATGTATCTGGTGCTTGACAAAATTCAAATAAAAAGAGATTAAAAAAATGGCATGCCATGCATGACATGACATGTCATCTTCAGGAAACCTGTTGTGATCAAACAAATTGATCACTACTGCCCACAGTACAGAGAGGTCATTGTTCTTGTTACAAAAACAAAATGGGACAGGCAGTCTGGTGAGAATATTGGTGTGGCACAAAGATAAAATAGCACAAGTATCTCACCAGTACTAAAGAGTCCTAGGCATATCTGGTTCAATATATTTGCACATTTAATACAAAGGCGATCTACACGCTCTCAGGATTCACGTCTATTTTGACCCAGACCATATTATAACAATACAGTCGGACACTGTCACTTTCGAAGATGGAGTGAAATACCCAATAGGCATACAGCACCAGGCCTATACCATACTGTAAACAAGGGGTTTAAGCATATTTTTATTTTCCGAGGGCATACACCCCATTACAATGTGAACTAGATCCTCTGTCAGGTAATTATTGAAACTCTGCAAAACTCTAGGTCTGCTTATACTCAATAGGTGGCCCAAAAGGGATTCCTTCGTACACCTCAGATTCAACTCATGTCAGGGAAGTAGCAAAATTGCCTATGCCATCTTTAGCTTAGTCCCTCCTCCCACCCGAGACTAATGGTTTCATTGTCAATGAACAATCACATCATTGCCAAAGAGGGCTGTATATTTAGGTAGACCAAAATAGCCAAAAAATAACACCTTCATGGGCCTATACGATCCCCACTAAACTTGTTTGAGCATGAGTGTGGAAGAGAAAGGCTGTGTCTACCCTTCACGCTAACCAACTATGAAGCCTGACCAGTGTCTTTGGTAAACAAGCATTGACAATACCAATCTTTTTGGCTTTTGTGCAGTGAAACTATTTTCTTAATCGTCAGTAGTAAGCTGAGAACAGTTCAGGGGATTTGCTCCAAATGGAGCAAGTGCTCTCATACACCCTGAAGGGTGTCTTGCTTCATCATTGGACTAGCTCCTCGTCGGGCCGGCGCGGCAATGCCTACAGAATGTCTAGATTCCATAATTAGTGCATTGTGTTAAAGTAATCAGTCATAAATCAGGTCACAAAGTAAAATTGTACCTTGACCTGGATATAAAAACCTGGAACACAAAAAGGGGACAGACATCACAAATAGAACATACATTTAGAATTAGATTTCCAACTCTTCATTAAAGATCGGGTGGCATGCATATACATTTCTGGTTTTATGCTCTAAGTGATACACAGAGGCACTCAAATTCACCAACATTTAAATTATAGTGCTGCGGGCTTGTTATAGGAACAGCGTAGAGTCTGCACACACCATTAGAGCCCACACCCCCCCACTTCACCATACAGCTATAAAAAGATCTCTGGCAAAGAGCCCCCTAGTGGGTGCCCGTAGGGAATTGCAGCTCCGGCCTGACGAGGAGCCAGCCCAATGATGAAGCAAGACACCCTTCAAGGGCACTTGCTCCCATTGGAGCACATCCCCTGAACTGGAACACTAATATATCTCTCTCTCTTAATCTTGAGGAACTGAACCCCCGCCCTCTGTTTACCTATAGATTACTGATACAATGAGCACGTGTGTTGGACCTATATAAGCTCCTGGTTCCACTTTCTGTAGGGAAAACTGGGAACAGGCACCTCATGGGCATCAGCAGTGCAAGTTTTGCTTCAACACAAACATGCATAGCATGGGCAGCAAACGTCACGTTTGCACACACACACACACACTCACACTCTCACACACACACACACACACACACACAGCGCTATAAAGCAGGCAGCGGTGAAAGCACGCTTGCCATAGAACAGGTGCAGCCTGTGCAGTAGCAATGCAAACGCCCATCTGTAAAGCAAAAGAAGCAGCAGTGCATCATGGGAAGCCACACTTGTTGGATGAGAGCCACATGGCCCCTGGCAGGAGTGCAGGTCTGAGGTGGGGAGTACATGAGAGCAAGTGTTCAGGAAGGGGTCTTGGGTATTGACCTAATGCCTGCACAACAAGTGGTCCTCTGGGGCGGTAGTACTAAGATGTCTCTGGATGGGAGCCGTAGGTTTGAGGAGTAGCCAAAGGTGGGTTTTTAGAGGTTCTGCAGGAGGTGACGCAGGTAGAGGCCAGGTGGCTCCAGGCAGTTTTTCACACCGCTGACGCTGATGAAGGCTGTAGTCCAGCCAGACTGGGCCTACTTTGAGAAAGAGCGTACTCAGCAGCACCATCCCATAGACAAGGGTCGAAGGAGGGGCTTCTGGTTGCCTCAGGCCCTGGAGTTGGCTCACTATGGTAGAAAGGCAGAGGCAGTCACTCAGCTCAGAGTTAGCATCTCTGAGATCATGTCACTGGAGCCTGCTCGGGGATGGACTGCGGGGTCAGGCAACAGCTAATTACTGTGTGTGAGCATATGCACTTACCGTGTCCCGTCAATTATTGAGCAAGTGACAAGACCAGAAGCTCTGGCTCAGGTCACCAGAATTCTGCAGGCAAAAGGTGTAATTCTGTTAGATGATTAATAAGCTACACTGGGCTTCAGCGACCGGTTACACTGTCTAAGGAAGTTCTGCTCACATGGACACAGGACTCTTTTGACATCCATTACCTCTCCAATATGGCCACCACAGTACTTCTGGTGCATGCAGATTTTACGTGTAGCAAGATTGGTCCATCTTGATAATGACAATGGGCACTGCAAAGCCGTGCCGGCTTTAGGGTGGTGTGAACAATGTGGACGAACCAGGCGACACACTCGGGGGATGGGTGCATTTAAAAATATTTTACAGCATTAAATGCACCTGCTGAGGAGTTATTCGTGTGGTTGGCACTTTTCAAGTAATAATAAACATGTCAAATGAACTCTGGCCATTGATGTACTTACTGCAGAGATATGAGTTTTGCCTATTGCAGTTTTGTCTCGTAAGCACAGAGGGCTAAGGTACCTGCTGCAAAGCACAACGTTTGAGAAACAGATCACAGATTTCTATTTTAAGCGGCTAGCCCAGTGGTTTACTGCTTTCGTCATAGTAAATTACAATCCCTCTAATATAACACAGAGTGCTATAAACCAGCATAAAACGGCTGATTAAAAATCCCAAGGCATATCTTTAGGACCTTATTGTTGTTTTTCACTAAATCTTTCATTATTTATGCTAAAAAGGAAGGTTTTGCTTAGTAATAAATCTTATTAGTGCTGCCAACCCCAATCACTGCGTTAGATTTTAAATTCTGCATCTGCTTCGGCGCATCATCAGGGGTAGTAAGCGCTATATGAATGCAATTACAATACAGTACAATCTGTGTTTGTCCAAGACAAGCACTCTTTGCCTTCAATGTGTAGTACGGATGATATGCGATTACTACACCTTGTATCCCTCCTTTCCTATACGCTAATTTGCAAACCTTGGATTCATTGTCTCTGTACAATATGTGTGTGTGATGTAAAGCGCTTTGGCAACCTACACTGAGATAAGTATCACTATAAAAACAAGCATTTGCAATGCAATAGGTCTCGCATTTACAGGAGTTTGACCTATTTACAATGCAATAGCTTAAATTCTCGCAAATGCGAGACCTATTGCATTGCAAATTACTAGCGCCCATGTGGCGCGTTCACATTCATGGAGGCCACGCCCCTTTCTTTAGACAAGCCACGTCTAAAGAAAGGGGTGTGGCTGAAATTAAAGTGAAACCGTGGCATGGGGCGCCTTGACAAAAAAAGCATCTTTTTGTCAAGTTGACAAACATGTTTTTTTTTGGTAAAAGCGCCCATGCTGCGCTTTCACTTTAATAGCGACTGCGCACCTTTCTTTAGACCCGGCTTCTATAAAGTAAGGGTTAAACAACAAGTGGTTCTGTCGGGTAGACAGAACCACTTGTTGTTTAACTGATACATACCCAAGTTCTGAGGGACACAGGGTTACCCCATTATTGTCTAATCTGTATAAAGTAAGGGGCGCGTCCGCCATGATGTGAATGCGCCGCATGGGCGCTAGTAAACAAAAAAAATAACTAAATAATTCAGCGCAGCCGCTATACTTAAAGCGGACTGCGCAGCTAAAATAAATAAACACGTCCGCTATAGTTAAAGCGGACCGCCATTAGTAAATAAAATAAAAGCGGGCGGCGTGCTGCGACATGGTGGGCGGTATAGGGGCAAATCATTAAACTAAATAGTGTTCACAACCAAGATAAAGCAGACCGTGTAACAAGACAAGTAAAAGGTCCAGTCGTTATAGGAGGTAACAAATGCAGACAAGACGCTCCCAAGGAGGGACTAACAAGCCTGGTAACGGCTGGGAAGCCAGCGTTTACGAAGGACAATGACACAAGGCAATTAAAAATATGGGCGGAGTCGGGTTTGGACCAGTATCCGGATGAAACTTGGGACCCTATATGTAGCCCAGGTTTGGACCAGTATTCGGAAGAAACTTGGGATTGGGTGGTTTTGTTTTTACACTCCCCTCCAAGATAACTCCCTCCTACCAGATATATTTCATGATTCACACATCAAGCGGTGGGGGAAGAACAATGGCCCATGTATCCTTGGCGATTTTTTTGATGAGGATGGTTTTGCTACTTTTGATGATGTGAAAAGAAAAATTTCACTAGGAAATACATTTTTCAAATTTTTTACAAATTAGCGATTTTGTTCGGAAGAAAAAGGGTGGAGGTGAAGGGTTTAATAAGGTTGATTTGGTGGAGCTGATTAGGGGAGGAGGACCCCTGATTGGAAAGATTTATAAATGATAGGTTTGGAGATGATATTGGGAAACATGTTGCCCGCTGGCAGGCAGGTATTTGGGTTACTGAGAGGGATAGCCTCCTCTCTTTGGATCTAGCTCGATCAACGCTGCTATCCGCCAGCCTGCAGATCCAACACTATAAGACCTGGTTTAATTTATATATAACTCCGGCAAAAATCTGCAAAGGTGGTTGGGGAGGGGGTTGGTGGCACAAAATGTCCTCACAGTCAATTGTTTGGGGTCGATTTAGTTCATGTGTTGGCAGATTGTCCAGGGTTATTGAGCCTAAAACGGGAGCTAAATGATTTTTTCGAGGTTAAATTGAAATTGAGGGTTTCAGTCACGTCACAATTACTTGTTTTAGGGGTTCATGAACAGGAAAATTCCCCTGTGGCACATTCTATGTTTTTGTTTCTCGGAATGGCAGTTTTCAGACTGTGTTTGACGACAGATTGGTTAGACCCTGCTCCTTCAACTATTTAATCATTGGCTGGGCTGCTTAATTTTGGTGTACCATATTGAAAGGGCTGTTTATGCTCAGAAAGGCTCTCGGGCTCGTAAAAGGGGGCTGCAAATATGAGCGCCTTTGAGGGAATGGCTAGAATCCCATGGAGAAGACTGATTGATATTCGGTCTATAGCATCCCTTTTTCCTTTCTTTTTTCCTTCTTAATATGTCTATTTTGCTCAACTGCTGTATTGCTCCAGCTTGTGTTGTGTTTCTCTGTATAATGGCTTGGACCGTGGGTGGGGGGTGGGGGGGTTATAGGGAAAATAATTTGTAAAAAGCTAATAAAGATTGTTTAAAAAAATATATATATATATGGGCGGAGAGTGGGCAGGCCTTCAAAGTTATACTCCAATACTGCATGCCTCGCAGCAGCACATGCGCCGCTTAGGCTCGACTTGAAAAATTAGGAATGACTATGAAGAGAAGGGGCACCGTTGGTGGATAGTAGTGAGGGAATCCATGGAGAAAAAGGTCAGTGGGGGACCCGGGTGGCCACCAAAGTTTGCTGCACTGCCCCCCACCAAAGACTGCTCCACTGGGCACCACCAACGCTACAGCCATCCCTAGTGTGGAGTACCCTCACATCAAAGCAAGCAGGGCCGGCTTTAGGGCAGTGCGACAGGTGCGGCCGCACTGGGCACTGACCTGTGAAGGGGGCGCTGTGACCTCAGGGGGGGCGCTGTGCTTGGCAATATCTTATGATAGGCGAGAAGAGAAGCACTTTTGCACAAGGTAGTGAAAGAATCTGAGGAGGCGGTCATGGGAGCTGGGGGCGTCAAAAGTGATTGGCACACTGGGCGCCACCAGCGCTAAAGCCGGCCCTGAATGCAAGCATGCGTGACTCATATTCGATGTCATGATTTAGGCCACTCCAGTACATTTATCTCACACCAACGCATAAACAACTGTGAATCATCCCTAGAGCATACTACAATCAGAGAAGTCTGAATCATAAGTATAGGCCTGGTCCCAAAAAAAAAAAAAAGGCATGGTGTATAAAGTGGCTGCAGTGTGCTGCACACATGCTGATAAAGTACCATGAAACATGGCCTTTGAGACAGAGTGGAACCTGACATGCCCGCGGCACGAGAGACGGTCGCATTGAATGTAGTTGATGTGTTTACTTTGGCAACACTCGTCGACTTGCCATGCCAATAAAGCACCTTGTATTATTGTATTATCGCATGATTAAAGGGTCCCTCCGTGCCCTTTCAGTGCCTCTTCCCTCCACTTGCCTGCACTTCCCTCCGTTTCTGCTCCCTGTCAGCCCCCTCCCTCTCTCTCCAGACTGCTAATCACTGCCCGCAGCTCTCTTTAGGGCCTAAATCAAATCAGTTCTGCAACTAAGTGAGGTCTGCAAGAAGCCAGGATGGAAGGGGAGGCGAAGGAGGGCGGGGAGGGGCCTTGCGGAAAGTGGGGGCGCGTGGGGGGGGCCCACGCTCATCAATCACCAGCTGCTTTCTGCATGGCTCCCTTGCAGAATCCTCCAGGGAGGGGTCAGTAGAGGTCACCCTCTGACATTTTGCAGGCAATACATGCTGCTTATTATTTCCCCCAGATAGTAATTGAAAACAAGCCCAGGCAAGACAGCCGCCCATCTTACTTCCGGTGATGCAGGTGGAGTGGGGCGCAGGACTGGGGAGGGCCTGTTTTAACTAGGCCTGGGAGAAATTGCGTTTGCTCCGGTGTAATCTCTCACAATGCCTGGCATTTCGCATTACGGTTATTACGCGAAATGCCAGTGATTACACCACTTTGCGTAATTTGGATTCTGTTCTGGTAAATATACTAACAATGGACACAGAAATTACTTGTTTGTTTAATATGGGAATTGATACTCTTTTTATTTGGGGAAAATAAATATGAGGGCACAGTTCATGCTAAAAACTGTGCAAAATGCATCATCATTTTACATAATGTGTAATTTAGCTTTTTTTAAATTTCATTTGTGTGGCCATTCGCTTAATTTCCACAAAGGAAATTATGCAAATTTCGCCAGGGCCTAATTTTAACATGTATATGGTCATATTTGCGGATTTTATCTCACTACAGGGATTTAACACTGTAGGCTCATCTTTCAGCTTTCAAACAGCCACGCATATGGTGTCAATGCGCAGTGATACATTTTCATCAACTTAGCTCTCAAATGTTGAGCTTCTTAGAAAGAGCCCAAGAAGGGACACCTTGGATGGGTTTTGTAGGGACCAGTCTTCATCTAGCTTTCTGTCAAATTTGGTGTGATTCTGTTCTGCCATTTTGGCTGGAGCGCTGTTCAATTTCCATATGGGAAATTGTATGGAGAAAATGCATTTTGGGACCCTGCCTGTTTCTTTGCCCCCGCTTGACGGACCACCCTGAAGCGTTTCATGAAGAAGCTAAGTTAGCTTAAGCTTTTTGGCGGAATGTTTCGTGAAGATTTGTCAAATGGCGGCAAAGTTATTAGCGAACCAAAAATTCCTTTCCTACCAAAATCATAAAAGTCCTATCCTAGCTATAACTACACAATGGCGATGAACGTCACTTTTTAACATATATAATACATCCGATCATAAACGTACTGTGCAACATGGATGAACGTTAAAAGAAACGCTGTGACATGGAGCGCTGCTGCATCCTATCGCTTTTTTAAAAATAACTTTCAGTGCCCCCACATCCCCACCAACCCAACTTTGAAGGCCCAGACCAGTTCTGGAGAGGCTCATGAAGGCCCTGATGGGTTCTGGAGAGGATCATGAATGCTTTTACCGGTGCTGGAGAGGTTCATGAATGCTCATACCGGTGCTGGAGAGGTTTGTGAAGGCCCAGCCCGGTTCTGGAGAGGGTTGTGAAGGCCAAGACCGGTCCTGTAGAGGTTCATGAAGGCTCAGGCCGGTTCTGGAGAAGCTCATGAAGGCTCAGACGGACAATGAATGATTCCAACTTCTGCGGGATGGGATCATCCACCTTTTACTGCCAAACAAATTTCCGCATGCTTGTCACTAGAGCAATTCTCTATTAGTAAAAGCTCCCTTTCAACCTTAGTTCGTCCGCTGCTTCCCCCAGATGATGGCAATGAGGTGTAGTCTACTCGGGTGATGGGGTGGCCCACATCTACCCTCTCCATTAATACTGGTTGGGGACAAGCGCTTCTTGCGCTGCAGGACACCCTGAGCTCTCTCTGCCCCAGCCAACTCAATACTGTAAGACTGACTTATTGTCAGAAAATAACTTGTGGCTGATTCAGGTCCAACAATTGACCTTCGTAGGAGCCTTCCTGGACCCAGAGATAGCGAAGGCCTTCACGATGAGTAGTAGTTTCTTTCTTTATCAGATCCTAATTCCTCCCTCAGTCTTCTGGTTTTAGAGGACCACCTGATTCCAGTCTCAGACAAAGTAAACAGTGGTCCTCCATGAACAATCTAGTAGCGAAAACCTACTTTCTTATTCTGTATCAGATGGGATTCCACCTTGTGACCTTTTAAAAGTTTATCATTCTGGTATCCCAGAAATGTGGTTCTCTACACTAACATCAGAGAAGATAAGATCTAGTGGCGAAGGTGATGATCTTGCAAACTTAAGACTTGGGTTGTAGTCCCACTTTATGTGGCTTTGTATGGCCTTGTAACTATGTGTCACCTTCACGCAGAATACTGCATGCGTGAAAGGGGCGTTCCATGGGTGTTGCTGTGGGTGTTCCCACACAACACCCATGGAATCTGAAGACTTCCCAGATTTAAGAGGAATTGTTAACCTGGGAATGCCTCAGATTCCTATGCCTCCCTAGGGGAGGTGTTGGAGTGGCACAACGATGGAGAAATATGTTTAATTCCCCTCGTTTTTCTCAATGATTGTTTTTGTGCAGGAAGGTGTTCCTTCCTGCAGAAAAACAATCATCCCCGCAACGCAGGCACTCTTGCAACATGACGCAAGGGTGTCTGCATTGGCACAAGGCTGCTGTTTGTGCGCTGGCACAGGAGAGAAGGAAAGGAATGCGCTGTATCTTGTGAATACGGCACATTCCTGCCCTTTTCTTTTGGCACACGGTGTAGGAGAGTAGGATCTGCCTCTTATGGTTATCCCCCACTTTTTGCTGATGTTTTACTGTTTTTCGACCTTAGTCTGGCTGGGGCCCTGCTATTCAGGACCCCAGCCTAGCTGCTTCCTCTCTAAATTGATTCCTAGTACCTTAGGTACATGACAGATTGGATTCTGAGGTGCCCTTATAAGTCCCTAGTATATGGTATAGTATGTACCCAGGGCATAGGTACCCCAGAGGCCTACCAGGGGCTGAAGCATGTATGATGCCACCCCTGGGAAGCCCTCCAAAATGACACCACAGGTCTGCTACTGCAGCCTGGGTAAGGTGGTGCATGCACCCCTTACAGAGATATAGGTTCACCTTATCTCACCTATCACTGCACATAGAAACCTATCAGTCACCCCTATGGCAGTCCTTATCAATTCTGAAGGCAGGGTGCTTGGTTATATGTGAGAGGGTGCCCAGGCATGAGCTGAGCCCCTCTGCAGCCTTCGGAATCTATCCTCCGGGGTTGTCAGTAGTGCAGCCTGACCATATATTCTTAAGTGCATTATAACTAAACGGTAAACGGTAAATGCTAACTTTGGACTGGCTGCACGGAAACATGTTGTGTTTGGTGTCAAACACCTTGCAATCATACCCCTACACCAGTAACTGGTGTTGGAGTATGATCCCACCCTTCTAGAGGGAGAGACATTACAGCACCGGTATACCCGGTACCAACTTAAAAGAGCCCTGGCATCACAAAATGGATGCTGCAGCTACAGACACGAGTCTGGCCTCCTGCTGCTGACCGAAACTCTGGCAGGGGAGGCCCGGACAATAGGTTGCCTGTCACAGAGAGGTGTAACCACTTCCCAGACAGGCTTTAGTGTATTAGGGCTGGGTGGGAGCACTCCAAGAGTGCTTTGAAGTCTGCACTGGGGGCACATTTGGTGTCCCTGTGCATAGTCCAGTTCAAACCGGCTACAGGCGCTACCAGCCCCTGCTGTGGGGCGAAACTGGACAAAGGAAATGGGTGTAGCCACCCCTCTTTCCAAACCCTCCCATAGGTGGGTCCCCTGAGTTAGTCCAGCCCCTTTCTTGGGTATAAGTAAGGCACTCCTGTCAACAGGACTTTAGATATCCCTAGACGAAACTCTGCAACTGAATCCTGAAACTTCAACGCTCTACTCAAGACTAGAGGACTGAAGAAATCTCCCTTGGGGTCAAGGAGTGACTCCCCTGCTTGGCAGGCACCAACAAAACAATTGCCTGTCTGCATCTCCAAAGCTCCAGATGGACTCCGAAGTATCTGCAGCCCAGGAATATGATTTCCAGACTTCTCAGAGGCCGACCCGAGTCCCCAGCAAAGCTGAGACCCGCAGCCCTCGTGAGTGACATGGAACCGGAACCCCTGGACACCGTGCACATTTGCAAGTGCATCGACTTCTCGACTTCTCCTGAAGCTGTGCATTGGGTTACTTGTTCCCCACACCCCGAGCAGAGAATCCACCGAAGATTGACGGCCTAGTCACCCCGTGTGACCCGTGGGCTGCCATTTTGTGATTCCTCTCAAGGTCCCTTCGCGATCCCTGGTTCGTCGACTGGTGGGTCCCTGTGAAGGCAACTCTGATTTTCCTTGAGCTTCCCTGGTTGCTCCAGATGTGCCCTGACTCCCCACCGCGTGGTGAGTCCCTCAGACCTTGCTGGTCTGCACCGATGCATCTTTCTCCTTTCTGTGTGGGTGGCTGTTGCCAAGGCTTGTTGGGTCCAATCCGGGCACCGACACCACAGCACTTGACATCCTTCGTGGGACAGCTCGAATCCAGCTCCTGGTCGTCCTCAAAGCCTCCTGGTCCTCATGGCTGCTGAAGGCTGATCTCCATAGCTACCACTAGGATAGCTTTCAATAAAAGTTGTCTTTAACTTATCATCAATAAGGGGTTGTTTGGACTGGTGCAAGGTGCCCACTATAACTAGTGGACAGCATATACCAGGCCAACTTCTCACACAAGGCAGCGCAGCAGGAAGACCTGCTGCACTGCCATGCATCAAAAGTTTGCAAATGAGCCCTTTGTGTAACCATGGGAAAATCACTTCATTTCCCTGCGTCTTAAATTGTAATATGTATGATGTCAAAAAACGGTTGTGGATATGTGTGATGTAAATGAAATGTAATATGCTGTTATTGTGTTATTGTATTGCCATATTCAATATTCAGGATGTAACCATGCTGTCCTCATGATGTAAGGTGTTGCTCTATTACTATGTAAAGTTTTAATGGAAAAAATGGTTGGGGGACTCCCTACATTTATTGCAAGCACTATGTGCTGGACGTTGGGTCTACATTGAACGTTCACTACGATTAAAACATACTGATGTCTCTGTAATGCTTGTTTTGTTGCTTCACCCTTTCTGGGTTTCTTAGTTTTTGGAAATCCTTCTATGGTCCTTTAGTAGGGAGTAAGGTATGGCTGAAATGTATGGATAAGTAAAAGTTATTAATTGTGGCAACTTTTGCTGTCTTAGGGCTTGATTTAGATTTTGGGTGGACGGGTTATTCCGTCACAACAGTAACAGTAACAGATATCCCGCCTGCCGAAATATAAACCCTATAGGATATAATTTGTTTTATATTTCGGCGGACGGGATATTGGTCACCGTTGTGGCGGAGTAAACCGTCTGTCAAAATCTAAATCAGGCTCTTAGTTCTTTATCCTTCTCTTTTTCGACACTCACCATACTTGGTGTTGTGTACGTTATGTGTGTAGTGAATTAACTGGGATTTCTTCACCTCATGAGGTCTTTGTCACAAAACTGAAAATATTCAGTTCTCTAATGCTGCTTGTTGCTCATGGCAGAGACCCTCAACCCTGTAATCCTGAAGTATCAGAAGAGCAGAGTCAGATACAATCCATTCTCTCAGGCTGTTTAACTCCTGAAGAAGGTTAGTCAGGAGAGATGAATTCCCTCGTGGGCTGTTTCTGAGGTAATAAGAGGCATTCAACCTCCTGGAGTTGCTGGTTGTTGATGGTTGTGTTGCATTGTAGTTCCACTGGTATGTCATTTGATAACCCTGATGAAGCACTTTTAAAACCTATTAGTGGGTAGCATGCTACACTGTGTGTGGGCCCTTGATTGTAAGAGTGTAAGAATTGCAGTGAGGCCTATGTGAGAAGTGTATTAATATCACATATGGGTTACCAGAGTGGTGGTCATATTTTGTTTAAGTTCCCTTCACCTAGACATAAGGTTGGAGGAAAAGTTGCGAGAGATAGAATAGATGCACTTTACATTTTAATGTATTGTTGACTCCGCCTTCTTTTGTCTGTCTGTCTATGTGGGTCCATAAGGATCCAAACATGAGGAAAATAAAAGCACTGCATGCGATGCTCTGATATAAGCAATCATGATATTGCATCCACCAGAGGGTGAAGATATCAGCCTACAGCCATGGCAAAGATAGACCCAATTATTGAAGATCAGTTTGACGCAATCCACAGCTTGCGCTGCATACAGCGGTCATGGCATAGGTTGTATGCAATCTCCTGCAACAAGAGGATAGTGACCTGCAAGAGTTGGCTGTGTAAAGTCCATTGCGTCAGATGATCTTAAGAGTCCACCCAGGAACCACCAGAAGTGATGACCTCTCCCCACCCAAAACACTTGCAATGCTTTTTTCTGGAGGACTGGGAATTTAGTTTCATTGTGCAGCTGGTTATTTTTGGTTACAAGGGATTCAGTCCCCTAGTGATGCTGCTTGTTTTGTTACACGTTTACGCGGCTAACAATTCAGTACTCTGGTTATGCTAATTTTGTGCGGTGAGACATTCAGTATCATGTTTTTGTTTTGTTTTGTGGTTGTGTGGTATGTTCATGTTCTTTCTAAAAGTGACATTATAGAAAAATGCATGGTATGGATTGAGATGTGGAGCTAAGTAATGGCACTTCATGAGTCTGGCTAACAATCCAAATTATGCCCCCCGAAATGCTTTTGCTGCAGTCTAGCACCTGAGAGCCTTTCTCCTACAACCCTCCCTACCCTGACCCCACCTTGCAGTAAGGAATAACATAATTGCATAGATAATGTAGGAGGTACATGCAGTAGACTTTCTGGTGTTCAATGCACAGTCTTTCTCCATCATGCAAAGGCACCCTAGGTGCATGCTATTTTAAGCCAAACATTAGAGTGTAACCACTGATACCATTTTAGTGGAAAAGGCCCCTTTAATAGGACAGGTCCATGAGTAAATAACAATACAGTACATGATATAACACTCCAGCCAACTAATACAGAACAACAACCAATTAGACCTACCCTTAAACTTCCCTGGAGCCCCTAAAACACCAATATCATCACCTCACCGTAACAATTCTCCTAAGTCTTGACACATTTGTCCATTGTCTAAAGTCAGCTCCCTCTTGGCCCTTACCTTATCCATCTCGTGACCATATCCTCATCTTCAGAGCAGAGTCTCTAACCATTCTATTTTCACCATCCTTAAGCTTGATTTGCCTGCCAGGAGCAAACCAGACCTGGACTAACCTTCCTTGGCTGGACCCTCCTGCCTACAGACCTCCCTACTGGGGCAACCCTCTAACAAGATAGACCTGCCGAGAACCTGTCCCTTGAAAAATGCACCAGCAGACGAAATTCGTCCTGGTGTAACTACTACCCGCTATCCTCTTACCACTGTCCCCAAACCTAAGGCTACTACAAGAAAAGTATGGATTGGGTGTGTGGGTCGAAAAAACTGACAAGATCTCCCAGAGTGTGGTAACAAAATGAAGAGGCCATCTAAGAATCTGGTAACCCCTCTTGACTACTTCTAAGCTTTGCTCACTAATGCCTGCTGTCCTATCCTACTATGGACACCATAGGATTGCGCCACTGGCCCGAAAAGCCCAAGGGAAGACGTGTCTTCTTTCTCCTTGATCAGTTGGGAAAGCACAATATTACAGCTCAATTTTACAGCAGATACCATTTTAGTGGACTAGACCACTTTAATAAAACAGATCAGTGAGTAAAAACAGTACAATACATTATATAACACCCTATCCTCAGTAATATAGATCAAACACCTAACAGGCCCACCCTTAAACGTCCTTTGAGCCCCCCAACAAACGTCCCTTGAGTTTCCCAAAACATTGAACCTATCACCTTCCCACTACAAGTACCTTAATTCTTGACCGCTCTGACCATCATGTAAACTTAACTGTCTCTTGACTCCTTCTGTATCCATCTTGCCCTTGATCATTTTCCCTTTCTCAGAGGAGTGGTTCTAATCATTTTCTGACCCCCCCCCCCATCTTTAAGCTGGATTTGCCTGCCAGGAACAATCCACCCCTCAACTATCCTTCATTGACTGGTCCCCGCCTACCCACGGAACTTCCGATAATGGCAAACCTCCGACAAAATAAACCTGCTGTAAACCTGCCCCAATAAAAATACACCACCATAGAAAATTACACCAGGCCTGCCTATTACCATCCTTTTTTTTCCCATTGTCCCTATATGTAAGGCTGTTAAATGAAACGTATAGATTGGGTGAGTCCAAAAGACTCATACGACCTCCCAGGGTGTGGTGAGCCAATAAAGAGGCCATCCACGACCTTGGTAAGCTTTGTGACTACTCCTAAGCCTCACCCAACACTGCATGCTGCCTTATCCTAACCTAGGCCACCCTAACAGCCAGGGGAGGGAGACATCACATTGCCTCTTCTCCGCCTTATCGGGCTGAATGGCACAATATACCACAAACATCAGTTTCGTGAATAAGAACGCTTTAAAAGGACAGGTCAGTGAGAGAAAAACTATTCAATACATGGTATACATCTCACTAATATAGAACAACAACCTATAAGGCCCACCCTTAAACATCTTGACCCACTTGCCTATCGCCTAAACTCAGCTCCCTTTTGACCCCTTCCCTGTCCATCTTACCCTTTACCATCTTCCCTTCCTCAGAGCAGAGGTTCTAACCATTCCATGCCCTTAGCTGCTCCTGCCCTGTAGCTGGATTTGCCCAACCTGTAATGATCCACCCCAGGATTATCCTCTATTGGCTGGTCCCCTCCTGCCACCTAGAGAACAGGTGTTTTCCTGCGCCCTCAACTACCAGCGCCAGTGGTGACTGGAAAAATTCACTGTTCTCCAGAGCTTCTTCTCTTAAACCATAGATATTCTTTCACTCAGCTCCAATAAGTAGTATTTATTGCCCAAGAAATAGAGATGAACACAACCACCACCACTCGACCTAAACAAATTGTGGGCCTCCTTCTCAATTGCAGTATGCACAATCCAACCAAAACAATTGATGCTGGAAAACCCTCAACCCCTTCTTTACTTTTCTGCACTCTTTCTCTGTAACAACCAGCATCATCACAGCTCTTCGCACCCTTCTAAAACCAATTCCATAAATAAGAGACTAGTACCAGACAATAAAATCTAAATCTTCACCAAGTCAGCCTTTATCACCTTTAGAAAGCTTATCCAAAAAAGCTGGACCAAATAATTTTCTCCAAGGTCTAACAAATGGGGGCATTTCCTTTCCTGACAGGATTGACAATAATGGTAAAAGTTGCCAACACCGCATGCTACTCTTTCCCAGCACTAACAAAGATCTGCCTTCAATCCAGTCGGAGGAGGCATCTGCAAGGCCTTATAGGTTCCTCCTTCGCAGCAGACCATGCATACAAATGCCCTATGATCCACTCTCTTTGTGATCTACAACAATAGTGGTCCAGGAACACAACCGGCAGCAAAACAAATCAAACAAAAGGAGAAACATAACAAGCAGCATCTCACAATTTATCAGATCTGATATACCTCTTACAGCAAACACAGCGTCACCTGTCAATCCTGCGAATCTCCAACCCCGAGAAACCCAAACTGTCTGCCTATGTGGCTGCCCAAGTTTTAAAGGAATGATTACCAAAATGTTCAGGCACCAACCCCAATCTTCCCAGTGTTAACCAAAGAATCCCGAATACCTTAAAAATACGTCTGATATCTTGATGGTAGAAAATGTACTCAATACCTGCACCTTTTAAATCTATCAAAGCTCTCCATACCGCCACTGGGCACAGAGCTCCCCTTTGTTATTCCCGCAACCTAATCCAAACGCCTCTGCCCCACTGGTCTGTATTAGCCTGCCTCAACCAAATATTAAGCACACACCCTTGTTCTTTCCCCTCCAACTTGTAAAGGCTCCAAAAAATAAGATATCAACATGATGTTAACAAACTCAATTTAAAAACCTAATAGCAGCCCTTATCCAATTCCAAAGAAATCCATCTTAATGAATACTTTGAAATTGGGTGCCTCCTCCGTTGTGCACCCCCGTTTTCCCTCGATCATCCAACCACTATCCTTCTACCCAATTCTACCACACACAGCTCATAACCCAAAAAGTTCTTACCATAAAATGAAAGCCCCTCTAGTAATTGCCTACACCTGGCACATGTCTGGTTCTAAACAAAATATTGAATCTTAATCAGCCTAAGATAAAAAACTTGCCACAAAATAGAACTCTGAGAGCCATAGGCTTTTGTCTGTTGACCACTGCTAACACTGTTCCACTGTCCAATAAATCATGCCCCAGCAAAACTAAGGTGACCACCAGTGGAAAAATTCAAAGAAAGCAATACTATGTCTTTGTTCTAACTGGTACCACAGCCATCATTCTACACTCCATCTCAGAAGAGCCCAAAGCCCCCTGCCCCAGCGGCGTTAGAAAATGTTTACAACTACCGGTGAAGTTCATCAATAAATGTCATCTTTGAAACATCATCAAACTGTGTCTAAAAGAATTTCCATACTTGAAGATCAGCTGAAACCTGCTGATAACCTGACTCTGTGATGGAGTAGCCCCTTATGTTGAGAAACCCAACTTTCCTACCCTAAAAATTCTGCAAGCAAAATGTAAATGCTCCAACAACAATTGTTGGTAAACCACTTCCGGTTTGCATCTTCGGCACTGGTCTAATAGTAGCTATCCATAGTAACCATAGCTCGCTGTCCACCCCACCCGATTAGCTTTCTCGGGATTAAGTAACGGATAAGCTCTAAATTCCTTGTCATATCTCAGCATGTCATACTCCCAAAATCCATCTGTGCTTCCCTAACCTCATCAATTGTCTTGAGTAAAACAACAGCATTCTGGATATATCACACAATACGTGCCTGCGTAAATTAGAAGCGTTGAGGTCCATGTATGTAAGTTAATTGGGCTCTTTGCCAACTCCCACTCTTTCTCCTTTGAACCTTCCTTCTCATGAATACCTCTGTGCAACAATTTGTAAATATCTATAAAAAAAAATCATCCCTTTTCAGATTTTGCCTTTGGTCACTGATGACAGATATGCTCCAGGTCATTGTAATGTCCCTATTAGGCAAATTCATTGATTTATCAATTATTTTACTCTTCCTGTTATTACCATCATTTACCCTTCCAAAGTAACCCAAACAATTCTTTTTTTGCTGAGCTGCGCTTCAGTTTTCCCCTGTATTGGTATCCTTTATCTATGTTTCAAAACTGTTATCAACTTTACTTATGCTTGTCTTCAAATTCTTCCGCACTTCTTGCCAATTCCTGACCTATCCCAACTGATTTCAACTTGGCTCCCATTCTGTTCCTAGCTCCATTAACATCCCACGCTGACCACCAATTCCCCGTACCTTGTCTCCTCTCCTTCACTCTGATATCCTCTGATCTCGACATCTTTATCTTGTCTGGCTTGAATTAGGTTTTCTGGCACTCCTCTGCCCATCTCTTGACTTGTAAAGCACCAGTGTTTCCTATGGTTACCTTTACCCAAGGGCACCACCCCTGAAACCCACCATTTTCAGCTCTTTTTTGGTCCCTTCAGTACAACCTTCACAATTTCACCTTCTTCCTCCTCATCAAACTCTTCATCATAGTACAGCCCCAAATGCTCCCATTCACCGTTGGTATCTTCTTGTACACCACTCATACCCTACAATTCTGCATCACCTGGTCTTTCATCCAGTGTCTGCCAATCCTACTCTGACATGTTTCTCCAAAACTGCATCTTGAGCTCAACCACTCTCATTATAGAGAGAGCTGCAACAGATCTACCCTGACCACATCTACCATCAGGGTCGGACTGGCCTATAGGACAATCAGGCAGTGCCCGAGGGGCTGGTGTGACAGGTCAGTGTGTGGGTTGATTTGTTTGGCTGTTTGTGGGCTTTTTTAAAATCCATACAGTCTTGTATACCTTGCCCAAAACACTTATAACCATGTCTTTACAAGTTCAAAACTACTCAGATTTGGAAAACGTGGGCCACTTTTTTAGCTCTCTGATTCTTGAGGCCCCATCTATTTTGGTGCCGGGCCTATTCTCTGGCTCAGTCCGACCCTGTCTACCATGCTCGCTTATACTCAAAAGAGGAGTTTAAGAGGGAAAAATCATCCAGGCCACCCTCCACTCAATCAATAATACACACTATAAGACCTGGAGATATCAAGCACTATATCACAATACATGGGATTGGGAGAGGGGCAATATAAACATTTATTATACCCTCAAAAGTAGCTCGTATCATGAACTATCAATACCAACCCAAGTGCTCAAGTTTAACATTTAAAACAACCCGTCATGTGCAGAACAATCCAACCAAAGCATAAGTCAGAAAAAATGTGTGGAGAATGAGAAAGCATCTCACGTGCGCAACACCAGAGGAGCTGCTGGCTGGTACTCGCCAGTGTGCTCACGAGTTTCTCATCTTCGATGACTTTCTCATGAAAAGAATGAAAAGGAATGTGTAAAAGAATTTATACACCAAGAGAGGTATATTAGGCAGCCCAAAAAAACCAAAAGAAAAAATTTTTTGGAAAAAAGACCCGTGTGGTCTTACAGATAAGATTAGGTATGACCCACGTCTATATTCTGACCCGTTTTATTCCACTCTGTGAGTCACCCCAAGGTTAAAAACACGGTCATGTTCAAAAACCACATTTATGAATGGCCAACATGTTTCATTGCCTACTTAACTTGGCGGCAAATTCATCAGGGCGTCAAGGGACTGCAATCACCTCCCTGGAATAAATCTGTTGACAAACAGAAATCGCTGCGTGTATGCAGAGAACATAAAAAGCACATGTCAGATTGGCAATAACATGAAGGAACCACAATGTACCCCCCTACAGGCCGACATGACACACCCTTTCACAGGGAACATTACCTCGTGAAAGCCAAGGGCCCATATACCAGCTCTCACGGAGTCAGTGTATTGAATGAGCACTGTCTGTTGCTCTATTGGTCCTAATGCCCACACACATCCGTTATTTTGTGGTGCTTAGACCGTCATCTGTCGAGACAAATCAAATGCTTTAGGCGAAGCCCCTATTTCAACGCTCATGCAAACTTGTTAGTGACACTGAGTTATGTCTATGATTAAAACCTCGTACTCTTTTCATCAAAAGATGATTGTCAAGTATCTAGTTCACCCCACCATCCTAGATCTCCTAATTAGCTCGTGACTAATAGTACTTTATCAACATGATGGTTCGCATACTCCTTGACAAAAACTTCCCAGTATGCCTCCGCTTGTATAAAGACACTTGCCAGGGATCACCGTTTAGTCGGGATACTCTATTTACCTAAGTTCACCCATGTTTTCCCAGTCAGCTAAATACACCACTGCTCTATCATTTTCGCCGCGCGTTCTAAACCCGCCTGCGATATTAGTGCTGGCCAACCCCAACTCACCGTACGGTAGAAGAGCTCACTCGGTAACTCATTCCCGGAACAATCCGGGGACTGAGCGGCCGATATTTAAACCGGCGGCTCAACATTAGTACTTCCGGGTTCGGGCTGGTGACCCGGATCACTACGCAAAAGCGTACAACAAGGCGGCCATCTTGTAGTGGCCACAATTCACATTCGATGCATCAGCAGTGCATATTAGTATTTACCCTAGCAAAAGTATACCATGCTCGCTTGCCTGTTTCCTTCCAAGCTGCCTGTGCTCGAAAGATCCATACCCTCAGGGGATCCACCAGACGCCCCAGGCTGCCACTAAAGATTGCCTAGCAACTGCTGTGCTCCTTGAACCTATATCCACTGCTTTCCCTGAGCCTTCCTTACTACTTGACTCATCCCCATGGCCCATCTCCCTCTTTAAGTGATTAGTCCAGAATCACAGAATGTTGAGCCGATGCTGAGACTCAAACCTGTTAGGGGACTGACCTCAGCTATGGGATACTGGCTGTCCCTCCAAAATAAACCAGACAGCTGTTTGTACCCCCCCCCCCCCCCCCCCATCTCTGCTATGAAGTATTTAAAATGACAACTGTGCCGGAATACTTTCATTGAAAATATTTATGTGAATGTTGAAGTGGTTTGGGGAAAAAAGTGTTGGAATAGTTTTAGTCAATTCTCAGTCAATTTTTATTTAATTGTTTTAGATCTCTTACGAGATCAACACATATACATAATTCCATCACTTTATACACATTAAAAAAGCTCATTTTAGAACATGAATAAAATAGAATTAATAAACATACAGTTTATGCCAAACAAATTTATTTGGTGGGCATTTAAAACAAGAATTTGCAATGCAACAGGTCTCGCATTTACGCGAGCTTGGGCTATTGGCATTGTAAATGACAATGCCTTTTATTTATATTTTCGTTTTTGAGAAATAAATAAAACACATTGTCATTTACAATGCCAATAGCTTAAAGTTGCGTAAATGCGAGACTATTGCATTGCAAATGCTTGTTATATTGAAACCTATGAGACAGCACAGCTGCCTTGTTTGCTGAAGACATCTTGGGAACATTCAGAAAGCTTTCTGGGAATGCCATCCGCCCATTGCTTACCATTGGCTTTGTGGTTCGTAACTCACATTGGCTAGTTTTCTATTTGCTGGGTACCCATATGAGACAAAATCTGTAGAATGTTATTTTTTCTAGTACACAACAAAATGTAAATGTCTATAAATGAACTGTGCAAATATTTCAGAATTAGCAAAGCACAAATGAAGCACACTCTTTGTAACTCTGAAGTGTGGAGAAACAAATATGATCAAAACAAATCAATACACTTGGTGATGCCATTTCCACACGTTATAATTGTGTGCTGTATAGTTTTATCAGAAAAATTGTACGTCTGTTCAAATGCATTGGTCATTTCAATTGCAAACGTGCTGTCTGTAATGGCAGTATGCTATCACACCAAGTATACTCCACTCCACACAACTCCACTCTATGACACTCTACCAGCAGCAGCTCCTCCGCAATGGTGGAGGAGCGTTGCCCCACTGGCTCAGAGCCAGTTATCGTTTTAATTTTCAGCTGCTGGCTGAGCCAAGCATTTGCAGGGAGCAGCCGGGCCATAGGAGGGAGGAGGAATGGAATGGAGTGCACTCATAAGTGCGCATGTCAGTTTGGTCGGCTGGCTTAGGCCGGCCAAACAGACATGTGCAGTTAGGTTTCTCCAACCAAGCAACATTCCACAGCCGGGTGGAAAAACGGCATGGACTCCCTGTGCTTGAGCGAGCATTAAACCAGCCCACTCAGGCAAATATCTGCGCTGCGCTCATGCAGCATGAGAGCAGCACAGGGATTGGATTGGGAGTCTCTGATGGTGGCCTGGGGACTGATGGGAACAGGAAGCAGAGGAGCGCCGAGGCACAAGTGGCAGGCTTCATCAGCAAAGTTTTTTTGTTACTAATTCCCCTCCGTCTGCTGCTGCCCCGCCGCCTCACTACATTTTATTGCCAGCGGCCACAACTGCATTCTATGCCAGTCCACTCTACAACACACTATTACACTCTACTCTCCTCCACTACGCCGCTCCACTGTACGCCACTCCACATCACTCAACTCTATGCCACTCTACTCCACTGTATGTCACTTTACTCCACTTTATGCCTCTATACTCCACTCTATACCTCTCTACTCTACTCCAATCTGTGCCACTCTACCCCACTCCACTCTACGCCACTCCACTCTACTCCATGGCAATCTGCTTCATTGCACTCTACGCCACTCCACCACACTCTACTCCACTCTACGACACTCCACTCTATGACACTCTATGCCACTCTACGACACTTTAATCCACTCTATGCCACTCTACCCTATGACGCTTTACTCCATTCTAAGCTATGCCACTCCAATCTACTCCACCCTACGGCACTCCACTCTGCAGTACACCACTCTACAACCCTTTAATCCTCTCCATGCCACAACACTCTACACCCCTTCACTCTACACCCCTCCACTCTACGACACAACACTCTACTCCACTCTATGCCACTCTGCTTCACTTTATGACCCTCCACTTAAAGACTCTATGACCCTCCACTCTATGACCCTCCACAACTCTCTACAACACTCTACTCTAAGACATTCCACGCCACTCTACTCTGACACTTTATAGCACCCCAATCTACAATAGTACTCCATTCCACTCTACGCCACGCCACTCTATGCCACTGTACTGCACTCTCTGCCACTCCACTCTGACTCTCTAAGCCACTTTCTCCACTCTACGCCACTCTGCTCCACTCCACTCTATGACACTCTACTCCAATGTACAACACTCTACTCCACTCTACAGCACTTTATGCCACTCTATGACACTTTCCTCCACTCCATGCTATGCCACTCTTATGTCCATCCACTACCTGCTACTCCACTCCATGTCACGACAATCTATGCCCCTCTTCTCTCCCCTCCACTATATGGCCCTCCACGCTATGCCCTACCACTCTACACCCCTTCATGCTACACCAATCTACATAACTATCACTACACTATACTCTACAACACTTCACTCTAATCCATGACACTCCACTCTACTCTGAGTCTCTATGCCACTCTACAACACTCCATGAAACTCCACTATATGCCAGTCCACTCCACAACACTCTATGCCACGCCACTCTGCGCCACTCTACTCCACTCTACACCACTCCACTCCACTCCACTCTTCTCTAGGCCACAAACTTTTAGCCATGCTGAACAGCAGCCACGCTGCTGTACAAAATGGCTAAAACACATTGGCTAAGCCAATAGCTCTTGTAAAGGCGAGCCCTATTGGCTTTGCCAATGCATGTTGCACCGGGTACCTGTTTGCTACTGCTGCTGTAGTCCCTGTGGACACCCCTCTGTAACAGTAATTCTGCTTTGTTTGCGTGAGGGAGGGCTTGCTGATTCTCTGCTAGATTATAGTGCTGCGGCAGCTGTTTATTTGTTAATTGTGTGCTCATGTGCTGTGAAATTGAGTTTCCGTTGCTCTTCTTGTACCTTTTACATTACGCTTGCTTTCAAGGTTTGCGTCGGCTTGTTGCCAAATTGCCCTTTTCTGCTCCTATGCATTTATCTGTGGGTGGTGCTAGGAGTGCGGTAGGGGCATGATTGCTTAATGTATTTCCTCTCCTCTTTGCTGTTTTCTATTCATGCCTCAGGCTGATTTGCATTTTTTTCGGCGCTGCTCTTAAGAGCAAAAGTACTGTGCATCCCAGATTAGCCAAACTCTTACTTTCTCAAACAGATATTTTTATCATATACAAATCACAGGGCAAGACTGACAAAATTTCCATGACAGAAACCTGGTTCCTAGTCTACTATGCAATCATAATCTGTGACCAATCCCACCTGGTTGCAAGATAATGGGGAAAAATAGGTTAAACCGAGGGGTCGGTGGAACAGCTATGGTACCTAGTTGTGCCTCTTCTCATTTCCTTCGTGAGAAACCACTAGAGCCCAATGTTGTATTTATACAACGCTTCTTGGTATGGTGCTGAAGTGCTTCTCAGACGAGTAGCATGCTGCTCCATCGGAACAGTGGCATAGCATGGGTGTGGCCACAGGAGCAGTTGCCCCGGGCGTAAAATTCTTAGGGGTGCAACATTTTAAAATGTTCTTAAAGTCTAATAGATGTGCTTGGGGGTAAGGGTCTCAATACTGGACTGGTGGAAGGGACGCAGGAAGTACTAACAGTCCGCCCGGGCACTGGCAGCCCACACTACGCCCTGCATCGGAGTGCCTTGGATGGTAGAGTATGCAGATGCCCACCTATATGGGAAGTGTAGATGCTGTGCAGACACCAGAGTCTTTCTCTTACCTTGCATTTGTCGTTGCAATTATGCATGAGCTTGAAGTGTAATTGAGGGGGCGCGGCACCACACTGTTATGTACCTGTCATGGGAGAGGTCTGACATGCACATGGTCATAGGGTGGACAGGTAGTATGGTTGTGTCCTGCATGAAAGTTCATGAGGTAAACTTTGTACTGTTCGAGTGGCCCGAGAGGGGCTCTTCATCCCAAAAAGGATCCACCGATACCTCTTTCCAGAGTCGGTGGCAGCATGCTTCCTAGACTGCCGAAAGCTGTGTGGTAACCTCTGGTGCAACAATTCAGATCGATGCAACAATGCACTTTCGAAATGAGCCCCATCACTAAGAGGACACACGAGTGGTACATGTGCGGTATAATATGCCAATATAATATAACAATTCTATAATGCTACAAGGGACCGAAGAAAACAAATTTATTCTACTTAAGTATAAACAATACCTTACTCCCATTAAGCCGGAACATGTCAACTAATCCTTCTTACTACTGCACCAATCACAAGAGATCAGAGATCTTCTCTGGGCTTGAAGGTAGAGGGGTTCTCTTCAGATATCAGGTATACTATGCCTGCACGCTGTGAACAAATGCAGCAGATTGGCACCACTCCACAAAAGAAGCTCAGGGCTGCCTCAAAAGGGAATGATTAGGCGGGACACTAGGAGATCACTGAGCTACAGAACTAAAGATATTAAGAATGTTATTGAGTTGTGCATCCTATTTTCAGGACTTAATTCCACGGCCATCAGCAATCATCTCTGTGTGTTTTTGTACATCAAAATACAAATTAAATCTTCCCCCACTCGGATAGCGGAACGCATCCAAAGCTGTGGATCTGCTGGTGATAATGTTACAGACTTGGGTGTGCATCCCAATTTAATTGTTAGAGTTCTTCGGAGAGATGAAAGTTGGAACCCTCCATTCCCTCCCTATTACCTGCATGGAGGTCTCAAAAAAAGTCCTGCAGATCAATTGAGATTGTGCGCCCAAGTGTCCTATTGATCATGCATTCATACTTGCTACTGGGACCAGTAGAATTATGTAACAGTGTGTGGATGAAACAGACCAAGTTGCGCAGTTTAGGTGTTACCAAGACTTTGAGGTGCGGAAACCTGTCGGTAGACATGGGGACTAGGACACAGAGAGCATCAGCAGCTGGTTCCCAAAGTGCATGTGAAACACTGGGCTGCCACACCAATGATGGTTGGCGTCCTCCCAACCTTGTTGCTCTTCTGCAGGTGCTTTTTACTTTTTTTCCCTTCACCTCAGCCATAGTGTTTACACAGATCTTACTATGGCGACCATCTTGTAGTCGGCAGCTAATCTTGCAGACCTTGGAGTTTCCAGGCCAAAGAGCACGACTGATCCAAACATTCACAAATGAGAGCTTGTGGTAGGATCTCCTTTGGAGACTTCTAGACTTTCATGTAATCGCTGACAAGGTTCCAGAGGAAATTTGAGGCAATTCTGGCAATTTCTATATTTAATAATTATATATTATTTCACAGCTGGAGTCCTCCACAGACTCCACAGGCTCACACTCTTAAGGGCTCTCTCTCAGCTCAAGTAACCACCCCCTTTTATTCCCAACCTACCTCGTGCCCCCAAGACTCATATGTTTTCCTGATGATGGAGGCGCGCATCTTGACCTGTTTCCCGCTCTCCCACTCCCCACAAGCACCGCACCCCGAATGCCCTGCCCCTAGCCGCGCAAGGAGGCATTAGACCCACTAACTACGGAAACACCCTGAAAAAGGGAAGCATTGCACAATCATACCCACTCTGTATAAATGTTAAAAATGTATGCATTATCAGATATGCCAACCTTTTTGGTGTAATTTTTCAAATACTTAATAAAGAAACGTGTTTAAAAAAATATTACATATCCTTTCTTACGAGTGACAGATATCAGCTCGCAGTATGTATTGTGCTGCACGGGTGATTTTCCCAAAATAGTGAGGGCACTGCTGACTCAGGAGAGAATCTGCCAGAAACATCATCTTAGAAGTTTTTCTGCGTGTATGTTCTTTATATCGGTGAAGACAGATTGGAAACAAAATATTGTTACTTTTTTCAGAATTAAGGAGGATTACTCGTTTGGAGAAGTGTTTTGCCCAAAGATATAGTACTATAGGAGTAAACTACTAAAAACGAGGCCATGCTGAGCTGTCTGTCTTATGAATCTAGCTTTAATTGGATATTTTGTTTATTGAGTTGGTTGAATGTATCTTCCTTAACCATGATCCACCATTGGTCTCATGAGGGTGGGATCTGTTGCTGAAAGTGAAAAGTGTTCAGCAAAGGGATGCTCAGATACCACAGTTGTTGTGGAAAAGGTTTTGGTGAATGGAAACATTTCTCAACAAGGAGTTTTTAGAAGCGTTTTCATGAATTTGTGCTGTTGAAATTTGCAATTTGCAATGCTATAAGGCTTAATAGACACAACATAATCAAAAAAGCCTCTCACCCATAAGTGTATATAAGAGGTGTGATTTTTGCAGACATTTTCAGGTAACTCCATAGTTCAGACAGACCCCAAATTGACACTTCAACATGTTCCAATAGTGAATATCTCACAAAGGCCATACTACTGAATATCGACCTGAAGACATACAAGAATATCAAGGAAGGAATATTGAGGGGCAAAATAGCCAAAGTTAATTGCATATGGGGAAGTATAGATTTACTATTCCTAATTCCACATCTATATACCTTGAAGATATATGGACTGTAGGAAAGTAGGATCTGCTTTCATGGGTACCCCCACTTTTTGCTGGTGTCATTATGTTTTTCTGACTATTGAGTGGGATCCTGCTAATCAGGACCCCAGTCTCTGTGCTTCTTCCCTAAATTGGACATGGTGAGTACTTAGTTACACCCCATATTGGCTACTGGTGTACCCTTGTAAGTCCCTAGTATATGGTACTAAGGTACCCAGGGATGAGGTACACTAGGGGTCCCCCATGGGCTGAAGGATGTATTATGCACCCATGGGAGACCACTCAAACTGTGACTACTGGCCGGCCGTTGCAGCCTGTGTAAGCTAGTGCTAGAACCACTTACATAAAATATAAGTTTCCTTATGTCTGAGGTCACTACACTTAAAACCTATAAGTCACCCCTAAGGTAGGCCTTTCAATCCTGAAGGCAGGGTGCTTGATTATACATGTGAGGGTGAGCAGGACACCCCTATAATCCTCGGAGTCCATTCCCCGGGTTGTAAGTGCATCAGCCATTACTATGCATAGAGTGGCCATGCATCATTACACAATGGCTATCTCCAACTGGCTGTAACGAACCCTGTCGTGTTGGAATTCCATGCACTGTGGGCCCCCTCCGGAAGGCCCTCAGTGCTCCCGGTCTCAGTCTTCCAGACCCGGATAGCAAACTTTGGCTGCTGCCAACCAGGTGGGGGCACTTGCCACCGCCACTAGACTGCTTTGAAGGACATATTTGGTGCCCTCTTTGCATACTACAGTTGGAACCAGTTCAGGGAGCGATTGGCTCCCGCTCTGGCACAAAACAGGACAAAGGACATGGGAGTATCCTCCCTACTGTCCAGCCACTCCTGTGGAAGGGACCCCCGAATCGTCCCAATCATTTCCTTAGGTAACTTAAGGGCCTACCTGTAGGTTGTTCCTTAGATATGTTGTGGCACACCATCGACCACGGCCCCCTGCTAGCCTGGACCAGCGTGAGTATTGATGACACCATCAAGACCATGAGCACAATCCTCTCCCACAATCCACTCCCCGTCAGACCCATTCCCGCACCACATCTTCAACAAAGCCAGCAGCTCCATCGCACCCCACCTGCGCAACGTCATCAATCTCTCCCTCGAGACCATGACCTTCCCAGAGAGCTGGAAACACGCCGAGATCAACGCCCTACTCAAAAAACCCAAGGCAGACCCTAGAGACCTCAAAAACTTCCGGCCCATCTCTCTGCTCCCGTTCCCGGCCAAGGTCATCGAGAAGATCGTCAACAGACAGCTAACCCAATACCTCGAAGAAAACAGAATCCTGGACCCTTCCCAGTCAGGGTTCTGCAGCAACCACAGCACCGAGACCGCCCTCATCACCGCCACTGACGACATCAGGACCCTGCTGGACAACGGTGAGACCGCAGCCCTCATCCTCCTGGACCGCTCCGCCGCCTTCGACACCGTCTGCCACCGCACACTACGCGCACGCCTCCACGCCATAGGGATCCGAGACAAAGCCCTGAAATGGACCACCTCCTTCCTCTCTTGCAGAACCCAGAGCGTCCGCCTCCCCCCATTCCGATCCGAAGCCTCCGAGATCATCTGCGGCGTACCCCAGGGATCCTCCCTCAGCCCGACACTGTTCAACATTTACATGGCCCCGCTCGCACACGTCACCTGACAGCATGACTTCAACATAATCTCCTACGCCGACGACACTCAACTGATCCTCTCCCTCACCAAGGACCTCATCACCGCCAACCTCCACAAAGGAATGAAGGCCGTCGCCGACTGGATGAAGATCAGCCGACTGAAGCTGAACACGGACAAAACGGAGGTCCTCATCCTCCGCTCCAACCCTTCAGCCTGGGATGACTCCTGTTGGCCGACGGCACTGGTGGCAGCCCGACTCCCACCGACGACGCACGCAACCTGGGAATCATCCTTGACTCAACGCTCTCCATGACCAAGCAAGTTAACGCAGTCTCCTCCTCCTGCTTCAACACCCTCCGCATGCTCCACAAGATCTACAGGTGGATCCTGACAGATACAAGAAGAACAGTCACCCAGGCCCTCATCAGCAGCAGACTCGACTACGGAAACGCCCTCTACGCGGGAGCCCCAACCAAGCTCATCAAACGACTCTGCAACGCATCCAAAACGCCTCGTCACAACTGATCCTCGACGTACCACGCCACGGCCACATCACCCCCCACCTGAGAAACCTGCACTGGCTGCCCGTCAACAAGAGGCTATCCTTCAAGCTCCTCATTCACGCACACAAGGCACTCCACAAGACCGGCCCAGCCTACCTCAACAGACGACTTTCCTTCTACATTCCCAACCACCAGCTCTGCTCCGCCGACCCCGCACTCGCCACCGTCCCGTGCATCCGAAGAACAACCACCAGCAGGAGATCCTTCTCCCACCTCGCTGCCAAGACCTGGAACACCCTTCCACTGAGCCTACGACAGACCCAAGACCTGCTGACCTTCAGGAGGCTACTCAAGACCTGGCTGTTCGATCAGTAGCAGCACCCCCCCCAGCGCCTTGAGACCCTCACGGGTATGTAGTGCGCTCTACAAATGTTTGATTGATTGGGACAAGATTCAGATCCGAAACCACTTCATCTTCAACTGTCTGGGCACTTTGGACTTCGCTTTGGGAAACGGCAACTGGGAACACTCCTGCTGCTCCAGGTCTCGTTGTCCTGCCAGTCTTCTGCGTTGTCTGTGCTCCATACAGGTTCTTCTACAGGCCTGTGGACATCCAAGACACCCGAAGGAATCTCCCTTGAAGTGAAGGAGTCACTTCCCTGCACCTGCAGGCACCGCAACAAAGCTGACTGGTCTGTGATCCCTTAGCTTCTGTGGACTCTTAAAGGTACAGTAACACAGGTGGTGGTTCTGCAACTCCCTCGAGGCCTGCACTGCCTTCACAGCAAGTTTGAAGCCAGTATCCCTCGTCGGAACCACTCGAGCATTACCCCTGTGCACCGTGTCAACTTGCTGTTGCCAAGGCTTGTTGATTCTCTTTACCAGAGATCTTTGGTCTCCAAGAAGCTCCAGCCTCAAGCATCTCTTGCTACCAACATCGTCGTCCTCCCCGCATCCTCTGCACCATAGGCCTTCATCATTTGTGAGTTGCTCAAGGTCCTCTTGCGACTCCTGGGCCTTTGGCCCGAGGGTCCTTTTGAGGGTCTTCTTTGGCTCCAGTGGCTTGCTCGTGGCCTGCTCTGACTTACCTGCCCATTGTGAGTCACTTGGTCCTTGCTGGTTCCGAGACTGCACCTTTATCGTCTACTACGTTTGTTGCCATTGCCAAAGCTTGTTGGTGTTCCTGGCGGACACCGACCCCTGGCTCTTCACATCCAACATGGGACAGTTTGTGAACGGCTCCTGGTTTTCCACAGCATTGCCTGGTCCGCACAGCTGCAGCACCAAGGTCACCATCAACTGTCCTGCATCATCCGACAGCGGTGGACACTTGTCTCCCGTGCCTCCTGGTCGCTCCTAAGTGGCAGTCCTCTCTGCTTGCATGTACCTCTCATCTTGAATCCACCTTTGAGTTCCACCGTACTCTTTTACCTTCTTCGCCAGCGGCATCTACACTGAAGTCCTCCATTGTGGTCTACGGCGGTTTCTGACATCACTTCGCACCTATGCACCCAGCTTCCCTGGTGTAGGTATTCTGGTACCCGGGGTATCCCCGAGTGGGGTGACTCTCCAACCTTCCATCTTCAACGGAGTTTCTTCAGTGTCCTCTGGAAAGGATCCTTCTTCTTAAAAACTGCAACGGCGTCTTACCCACTGACTTGTATTGAGCACGCTGTCGTGTTCTGAGTCTGCACACGGCCTCCGTGGAATTCCTGGGTACTTACGTTGGGTGCTTCCTTGGGTACCCGGGTCTTCTACGTCTTCTGGGTCCAGTTTCGACTTAGGTCGTGGTTCGCATTCCACTTTCTAGAATATGGTTTGGTCTCACCCTGGAGACCACTGTGTATTTGTGCTACTTATGTGTTCTATTACGAAAGTATTGTGAGTATTGCGGTTAAATATCCAGGTAGGAGATAATGCAATGTGTTAGTGTGTGTTTATCATAAATACATATTTTTATAGCTACACTGTGTGGTTATTTTTCACTTAAACTACACTAAATGAATAGTACTGGTAAAACAAGCTGCTTTACACTCCTTCTGGACTAAGCCTGAAGGCAGCTCTCCACAGCTACCACTTGGAGAGCTTTCTAAGGGTTTGTCTAAGACCACTAAAATCATCATAAGGATTGTCTGGATTAGTGCAGGGTGCTACACTTACATAAGTGAGCACCTTATACTAAGCCAGCCTCCTACATGTACAGAGTAGGTACATGTATGTGGACTTAATTATAGAAAATCAAGACTTGCATATATATATTTTTCAATAATTTGTAATTAATATTTAGTTCCATTGATAGTCTGACTTTGCTTTTTAGCATGCATACCACACAGAGATATCCCACCAAGGAGAATTGCTTAACGTCACCTTGTCAGCTCTATTATTCCTTTAACACTGCTGACATTCATCTTCAACCTTAATTTCCAAATTGAACCAGTAAGGAAATAGCCAAGACTTTTCGTCAGGATTTATTATCCTGGATTCCTAGAGCTTTCACATTTAATGCACAGCATATCGCTGTGCCCTAAGCCACAAGTCTGTGATCTGTGCATTAGTAAATTTCATTTAAACGATCTGATAGGATGTTGTCTGGGTCTTGGCTGGTCTTCAGATGTCTGAAATACCCACTTCAGTCAGTGCGGAGATAATGGTGTTGCGCTGAGTTTTTTTTTTTTTAAAGAGACTACTCTACGGTTTGATTATTGTTGTTCTTGACAAAATTATGGAGAAAGGAGGAGTACTTACCTTAATTGCATACATATTGTTATGTTAGGCAGATTTATAAAGAGCACCATCATCCGGGAGGGTATCATGGTGCTGTGCAGGTGTGAGTCTAGGCACACTTAGGGGCCTAGTGGGACTACTCGAAAAGCCAGGACTTCTGTTTCTTGCAGAATTTAACAAGTGAGGAGGAGGCTCTTATGTGTAGTAGCAGGTCATTCGATGCTTTAGGAACGATGTAGGATAAGTTGCGACCACCGGATCGGGAAGTCCAGATGAGCGGAGGTGTCTGGAAGGTGTGTGAAAAAAGATGCAGTTGTTGAGGTATGCTGAGCCAGTTATCAATGTCTTGAACTGTGGGTGAGGAGTTTGAATTGTGCTAGTTTGTGAATGGGGAGCCAGTGGAGCTCCTTCAGGTGCAGTGTGAGTGTGGTTCGGGGCGCTAAATGTATAGAATGTTTAATAGTGAGAAGGAATGTGAGCTCTCAGTTGGCTAAGTGGTCGGTTTTGGAAAAGTAGGTTTATATCATAGATGTTAATGCAACAAGAAAGGGCACCCCAATGTCCATGAGAGAAGGCGAACAAGGAGCACCCATTCCAATAATTCGTCATCTAATCCCCTCATGATCACATCATCGCTAAGCTGGTGGAAAACACCTGCGGGAACAATCATGATGTGCGCATGGGTTAAAATTTTTAGGCAAATTGTGCCGGTGTCCTATAATCAGGCAAGCTATCCTATTTCGATAGAGGTTTTCTACATTATTTCATATACTAATCCACAATAAATATAGCACATGCAAATGTTTGCAGGGTGGTAAAATGATGTATTCTTGGATTTATTTTTTATTCAAGGCAACGTTAGTTTTTTTTTTTTAAAGAGTTTTATATAGCGCAAACTTGACCCAAATCGGGTATCAGAGCGCTTTACATAGCACCAGTTGCGTTACATGAGGACACATTCATTTTTGTTAGGTACAGAGAAATTAAGTGATTTACCCAGAGTCACAGGATGTTCAGCGTCGTTGCCAAGACTCAAACCCAGGTCCCCAGATCCGAGGTCGACCGCCCTAGTTGTTAGGCCGACTCCTCTCCCCAGGTTTACCTCCCAAGAAGAGGGGATGTGCTATGGACAAAAATCTTAGAAATTCTAGAAAAACACTCTGTATGATGTGCACTCCATGTGAGTGGTTCTCTTTTCATGAGGCATGTGACGTGCGCTCCATGTGAGTGAGTGTCTTTTCATGAGGCCGGTGATGTGCACTCCATGTGAGGGGTCTCTTTTCATGAGGCTGGTGAGTTGTACTCCATGTGAGGTATACTCGATTGTATTCTGCGCTTTATGTTTGGATTTCCAGCGATGAGGATAGAAAGCGCAAGTATAATTAAAGTTTGTCTTAATTAGAGCACTCACTACAAGGTTACAGGAGAGACTCTTTAAGAAGTATCTAACCAGGAAGAAATCTTTTTGAATTATGAGCTTTGCTACCTTTAAGGGTGAATCATAAAAAATGGGGAATACCACGAAATTGAAGGCTTATGTTGATGACTTCCATCAGGTCTAACAATTTCTAAGAGTACACAAAACAGACTTACGCATGAGAAAATTATGACCCCTCCTCCTGCATAGCTAATTTTCCCACCTGTCCAGGTGCCAAAGGGCACTGGGCAAAGGGGGGTGGCATCCTCTCCTGTGAGGGAAGCCAGATTTGCATACCAAAGGCGGTGGGCTCTTTGAATCTCCCCTTCCTTGGAATGCTAATCTGCAGACCATCCTGTGGGAGAGGGGTGTAAACACCCTCTGCCGCAACACGCTTGTTTCTGACCTCCTGGGAGCAAAGGCCCTCACCCTTGGGGGTCAGAAACTTGTCTCTGGTGCAGTGGCGGACGGTAATTTATATGAGGGAGGGGGCGGACGGGATACACATGCACACATACACACTCACAGCCATGCATTCACAAACGCGCACACACACACACACATACACACAAACATATCTATTCACAACACTCATTGCCAAACATTCATACATGCACACATGCATGCACCAAACATAATTTAAAAAAACATAATACACTTATCAGCAGCTCTGCCTCAGAGGTCCCAGGAGGCTTGGGACTGCTGCCTTCCCCCATTGGCTGACCTTAGTCCCAACATCATCAATGAGTGGGATGGGGTCAGTGAGACTGCTGACCCCACCCCACTCTGTGATGAAGTGTCACTGATTGACACTCGGCCCTGGGCGCTTCAGGGCTTAAAAATGAGCTGTGACTTCCTCAGCCCAGCAAAGTTCAGCTCAGGCAGCCAGGAGCCTGCACATTTATCGTATGTCTTGCTCCTGGCTACCTGACCTGAAAATGAACAGTGTCTTTCAGGTTGACCTTTGTTCAGTCTGACAGACGCTGTTTATGAGGGGCAAAAGGCGGGGCGGATGGCCCCTCAGCTCAATGGACCAGCCCCAGCTGCTCTTTTGGCAGGCTGGCAAAAACAAGTCAGTCAGCACACCAGTAGCTGGTAGGTTTTCAGGGGGCACCTCTAAGGTGCCCTCTGTGTGCATATATTAATAAATCCAACACTGGCATCAGTGTGGTTTAATTAATTTCGAGATGTTTGATACCAAACATCCCTTTTTTCAGTGAAGCCATGATGTTGCTGGGAAACATGTTTTCTTCATTGTCCAGCACATGCTTTTAAAATGGCTTCCATTATCATTTGTAAGATCTAGTAATGGAACTAGACCTCTCAGGAGCACATCTGCTCATGCAGATATGTCCTCACATAATATACAATCCAACCTGCCTTAGGTCTCAAATGCTGCTGTAGGGGTAATTTACATATATTGGATGCAGTGACTTTGGCATGACACACAGGAGTGTGTCATGTCAAGTTTTCATTCTTGGGGCCTCATTTATGAGGTTTTGCCGTAGGGTGGCGCTGCAGGCCTTCCTGCTGCACTGCCCTCCGGCAAAAGGAAAGGTGCTGGAATGCTTTTTATATATCTATCAGATATGGCGCATTCCTGTCCTTTATCCCCTGCACTGGCACACAATGGGCTGCTGAGTGTCAACCCAGGCACCTTTGCTCTACGGTGCAAGGGTGCCTGCTTTGTAGGGATGATTATTTTTGTGCAGAAAGGGAAACATACCTGCACAAAAACAATCACAACAGGCTTTTTCCTCTTTCTATGTGTGCTGCAGAATGAAAAAGGTAAAATGAGGAGAAATATAGATATTTCTATTCCTTGTGGCTTCCCTGGGGAGGCCTACGTTTTTGACACTGACTCAGAGTTCCGATTTCTCATAAATCTGGGGCAGTGTCAAAAAGCCATGGATGTTGCTGTGAAACCACCCAGAAACACCCATTGCACGCCCATTTAACGCAGAAAACTGTGTTAAAGGGAACAATATTTACGAGACAGCATTAAGCCAAAAAAAGTGGCTTATTGCTGCCTGGTAAATATGGAGCAGGCTTCTGAGCTACGGAATGTCACAAAAATATGACGTTCCAGGGGCACAAGGGGCCTCATAAATTAGGCCCATGGTTTGCACCATGTCATGTTATGCAGCCTGCAATGGCAGTCTGTGTGGAATTGGTATGTGGGTCCCTTAGTGTGGTATAAGATATGCTGCAGCCCTTAGTGACCCACTTTAGTACCCATGCTCTAGGCACCTGGAGTCCTTTGCCAATTGTAGCATAATTAGACAACACCTTGTTTTGGGGAAGGACCACTGGCACTGATGTCTGGTTATCAGGTCTCAGTGCACAGCCAGGGTCAAAAATCAGCATCTAGTAGCTAAGAAGGGGGCAAACTAGTAGAGGGATGGGGTGGGGTGGGGGGTACCTGCAAGAAAAGCCCAGTTCTCTGCAGAGTCCTTCTTAGTACATTCTTAGTACATTCTGTGTGTTTATGTGAGGTTTTCTGTCCACTGTGTTCTACTGTCAGTTTTTGTGTGGAATTTCCTGATATCAAGTATTGCTCAGCACCAGAATAGCCACCTATTTGGTGATTTTGGCTGTGCTTGGTTGTATGTTAGGAGTTCTGCCTTCTGTTTCGATATTTGTGTTTGGCATAGTATATTACTGACATCTGCCTACTGCAGCCTCGGTGTAGCATCAAACCTGGAGCCACTGGTGATAGCTGTCAATATGGCATAACGGGTCATGTTTGATGTATTGAAGGTGTTCTGTTTCATGTTTTTGTTGGGTGTTTGTGGGTGAAGTGTTTTAGTAGTTAGTTCTTGTGAGACCAACAAGATAGCCACTGTGAGGCATATTGGTACTATGTTGGGTAAATGTGATGTTTTGTCTTGTGTGTCATGTTGTATATTGAAGCTTCATGTAGTAACAATTTAAAAACTGCATCTAGTGCAAGCTTTACATTACCAATCAAAGCACAGAATAAAATAACTTCCAGTGCTACCTGCCTTTTCACACGAGGAAAGGTCAGATCAGAAGAGGCTTTGCCTCACTGGCTGCTTATGCTACAGCTGTACTGAAGCTCTCACACAGCTTGTGCCATGAGATAAAACATCAGCAGCTGCACTCAGGGCCTGCACCAGAAGAGGCATAGCAGGTCCCTGGTGTTAAGCCTCTGCGGTCTTAAAGGGAGGCATCTGGGGGTTATTAAAGGGTAGAAAAGCACCAGTGGGTAGAAACGAGCTAAGGGGGAGTCTTAAGAAAGGGAAACAGCCCAGTGCATAAACTGAGCAGAGTTGTTGAATAGTCTCTACTACCTCTCCTAGTTCTTTTCGTTTTTGATTTTTCAAAAACCTTTATTGAGGATTAGACACAACAAAATTACAGAGTTGCACCATGACAAAATAATATGCACTGTGATGCGACATAAAAGATCGAAGACTACCACATACATATACAACCGAGAACAATATCAATGAAATGAATGAGGAGAAATTGTCTTACAAGGCACCATGTATGAGAGGGGGGAACACTGAGAGTCGGGGGGGAAAAAGGGAGCAGTGAGTGGGCGACTCATTGACCTTCACCAGTGGCTGCTGCGGGATCGCCAGCGGGGAGTGCGGGAGAGGTCGCCGGGTGCTGGGAAGTGTGACTCAGGAGGTAGGAGATAAGCTGTCCCCAAATATCCAGTGGGCGAGATCTGGCAGGCATTAGGTCCGAGAATTCGGACAGGAGAGTCTGGCAACAGGAGGCATCCTCCAGCCAAAGGGCCACCTTCGGTGCGGGCCTGCGACCCCAGCACATGGAGACCCTGCGCTGCGCAAGAACTAGTAGCATAGCAATCAGTTTGCGGGAGGCATCTGTACAGAATTTGATGAAGCCTAAAAGGCAAAGCAGAGGATCAGGTTGGAACGGGAAGGAGGTGATCTCGGAAATGACAGCGCACACCTCACGACAGTAAGCGGAGATCCTGGGGCATAAACAGGTGAGGGGTGAGAAGTCGGCTGCAGGCGCAGAGCAGTGCAGGCATCTGTCACTGGCAATGAGTCCCATCTTGTGCAATTGTACAGGGGTCCGGTAGAGGCTGTGTAGATACTTTAAGTGAATAAGGCGCAGACGATAGTTAGGGGAGAGGCGTTTAATCTGAGTGCAACAATACAGCCAATTGGCCTGGGAAATTTCGATGCCTAGATCCTCCTCTCAAGCCACGCGTGCCCTGTCAGTAGAGATGGAAGAAGCCGCCAGTGTGGAAGCGTAGATTTTGGGGACCAATTTCTTTGGGGAGGAGGACGTGTAGAGGAAATTAAGAGTGGCCATCGAGGAGGGAGGCTGGGGAAAAGAGGGGTGGAGCTTCTTGCCGACCGCCCGGAGCTGATAATAAAGCAAAGTATCCATAGGGCCAGAGTCAGCAGCAAGTGTGTAGAATGTGTTCTCAGGGTAGAGATCGGACACGGTGGAGAGCCCAAGACTAGTGGCGTGTTTCGCCATCCCCGAAGATTGAAGAGGAGGAAAGGCTGTGTGTTGAGCAATGGGCATCACAGCTGCAGAGAGCATGTCCGAACTTGAGAATTTCCAGAGCCCCTCCCAAGCCCAGCGCAGGGTCTCGACCGTATCGATCTCAGCCTGCGGAGGCCTCGCTGGAGCAAACAAAGCAGTAGTGATTGACCACGGGGCAGCCAGGTCAGTCTCAACCACGACGTGGGGCTGAAACGGAGTGGGGTGAAGCTAGAAGTGGAGAAAACTGGCCTGGGCGCTGAGGGCATAGAGTTTGAGATCGGGGGCACCAAGACCACCGCGTGACATAGGAAGGGTTAAAATATTATATGCAATCCTGGGTTGACAGCCGGCCCAAATCAGAGTGATCACCAAAGAGCGGAGTTTACGGAAAAAATGAGCGGTGAGGGGGATGGGGATATTGACAAACAAATATAAAAACTTCGGGAGCACCACCATCTTGGCACTGGCTATGCGACCAGCTAAAAAAAGGCGATAAACGATTCCAGAGAGAAATCTTGGACTCCAACCAGTCCACTGCGTGGCCGAAGTTGGCTCTCCAGAGTTCGTCGACGTCCCTACTCAACCAGATCCCAAGGTACCTAGTGGGCTCAGTCGCCCACACGAAGGGATAATCCGTATCGAAGGGCATCGTGGCGTCGGTAAGAGGAAATAGCAGAGACTTGTTACAGTTCACCTTACTACCTCTCCTAGTTAAAACCTAAAGCAAGGTCCAGATCAGCATCCAGGGCCACGCCCCACATTGGTAAACCGCTACAAAACTAATATCCAAACCCAAATCCCATTGCAGCAAAGACAACAAGCTGCAGCAAATTAAATTGGCCGTGCCTTGTCAATGCTTGTTGGCTGCCGCTTTAGGCTTTGCCACGGTTTCTGAAATGGCTCCTGCACTGGAAAGGCCAACAGTACTGACAGACCCTCTTGGAATGGCATTTTCTATAATTCGGAAGTAGCCGTCACATTGTATGTAGACACTACGTGGCAGCCTCACGGAGGTATAGAAATTAACGTTCATCCATTGTGGAACGTTATTTTGTATAGTTCATGATGACTGTCACATTGTCCCACGATACATCATGGGGGTTAACTGGGAAAATATAGTTCCAAAATGGCCACCACGTTGCTCCTAGACCCAACATGGCTGGTCACTGCTATTGGGTTTGCTAATGCTGGCGCAATTGCCAATGCCAGCAGAGGGGGGTAGAGAGGGGCGTGAGGTAGAGCGACAGTGAGAGAGAGACCCAGAGAGTGAGAGAAAGAGAGAGAGAGAGGGACATCCAGCAGCAGGGATTCGGCAGGTGCAAATGGTGTTTGTACCCATTTTAGCATTTACTCATGAGTCTGCATAAGATCCTGTAATTGTCACAATTATTAACATATGTATTTTACGGTTTCTTTTTGTTCATCAAAACATGTTCCCTTGAGGCTACATCACAATACACCCTCGTTCATAGCATCAGTGATGACGAGTGTTGGTCTGGCCTATTGTGCACTGTGGCACTGCAAGGTGGACCTCCTTGTGTGTGGTTCCGTGGACCAAAAAAGCAAC
Source organism: Triturus cristatus (assembly GCF_964204655.1). Taxonomy (NCBI): domain Eukaryota; kingdom Metazoa; phylum Chordata; class Amphibia; order Caudata; family Salamandridae; genus Triturus; species Triturus cristatus. The sequence goes on along the minus strand of NC_140586.1, from coordinate 361,422,111 downwards.
TCACTGACTGGCCCTTTCAAGTAGCCAGAGAGCATGACAGGCCATTCCAACAGTTGATGACATCATTTATGACCATTTCTAGACCAAGATTGAGATTCCTACATACAGAGGCAAGCAGTATGTATCATTAAACAGCATTGCATGTATAATTCCATGTGGGTTGTACAACCATTATGCACAGTACAAAGGTACTTTATCGCAATATGTCACATGACAAAAATATTGCCTCCACTACATCGACTTATGCACTACATCGAAAGGTAAGTATAGTGTAAGTAGACATGGAGGTAAGAATAGCAGTTACATTTTTACCTTGACAAAGTAGTGTCATAAAACCAGTGGAAACATGAAAGATTCTGTGGATTCTCTTCTCCTATCTGTATGATTTGTTGTCATGAGAGGATGCTGTGTAATTGCCATATATGGGGTTTACACATTAAGTATGTTATATCAGGCCAGCACGTAAGGTGTAATAGAACAAGTGCCGGGCTCAAGGTTTTGTTCAGAAGCCCATAGCTAGCAGGATAGAAGGTTGGATTGCCAAATACCAAGGCTGCTTAGTCTTGATTCCTCTTCATGACTCTTTTATTCACCACCAGACACTCCCTTACTCCTGTTCTCACTCTTGCAGGTTCTTTTCCATCCCAGCTTTCTCTCTTTGTCACCGATTTTATGTTTTTACTATCTCCTTCTTTCTCCATATTTCTCACTCTTGCTCTGAATCAGTCTTTAGAGGAAAAATAAGTGCTGGTCCCCCAAAATGAGTGGTGGTGGCCCCACCTACAACCACCGGCTCGAATTAAGCACTGTATCAGCCCTTGTACTCTTTGTAGGATCCTACAAAGAATGTGGTGACCTGAACGCTTTAATGCAAACTTGAGGGAACCCATAACATGAGGATACTCCTCCCTGACTGTACGCAAGTGCTGCATATTCGCTAGAAGCATACACCACTTTATCACCTTCATCTCCTGTCTCTTTGCTTAATGCAGTGCTGGACTGAATGGGCCGCTGGGACCTCACCGCGCCGCGGCATCAATTGCGTTTATACTAACAGGAACGGACACAGAGTGACCTCTGTGCTCGGCTCTCCTACTCCGGTGTATTTAGAAAGTAGAACTTCATGGTGCTCGCTAACGACACCACAAGCCCACCCCTCGCCTCATCCGCTTGGAACAAAAGTGCTCATAGGATAAAACACCACTAGTACCAGGCTGTCTTGTCTCTACTGAATCTCTTCCTTAGATGGTCATCGGGTTGACAGCCCAGCTCCACTTTTTATTAGAAAGTGTGTTCAGTCATTGATAGCATTTGTTGACTCCCAAGGGATGGCATATGTGCTACAAGCCCACACCACAGACATACTCTTCACTTTGTAAATCGCAATAACATAGCATCACTTGTATGGCATCTTGAGTGATTCAAAGAATGATCTTATTAAATGATGTCATTGAAGATATCATTGATGACACTGGTGAGGGTTTAAATGATGCCCTTGTGATGTCATCACTTACTTCATCGGTGATCTTGTTTATGATGTGGCCCCGGAAACCATCAACAAAGCATTTGTGGCTATTTAAAGGGGTTGTCCAGTGAATCATGCCACAATACATATGAAAACTGAATAGATGTCATCAAACAAAGGAACATTCTAGAGTGCTTCATAGTTGGTGATTTTTAGTGATGCAGGACTGGGTAAAGAGAACTGGGAGAGCCTCTTTACCCTGTCCTGGGTAATTCAGGACAAAATTGGCCCAATTCGAGACAAGGCTGAGTGTATACAGAAACAATATTGTTGGCTAATGCGACACTTCCAAACCATGTGGTAGTTGGTAACCAACTCATTTTATTCAGTCTAGTTGGGTTGCAGTGACTTCTGTGTAGGTATTTCAATTGAATAAGTCTAATTCTCATACATACTGCTATAACTTTCGGAGTCATCTTCACCTCTGCCCATTCTGCTTCATCTAAGTGACCGAAATCTATTACCCATATGTCCCGCCATTTTAGTAGGGGATCTGGGTTGATAGTCACCAATGTACGATACAGTTTGGAGATACCCTTCCCTTCAAGTGCTGCTAGTGTAATTTGCGCCTCCATGAGGATAAACTCTGAGAGGGTGTCTATATCTCTCTTGTGTACATCAAGAGCATACCACAGTTGAAGATACAGGTAGAACTGTGACTTATGCATGTTATAAGTCTCTGCTAAGTATAACCATGGCCGCATATGGTCACCAGTTCAGATGTCACCTAATGTGGAAATGCCATTATAATCGCAAGAATAGAAATCTTTTAGTCTCATAGTATGTTTTAGCCACAACGGGGTCTCTGCCGGTAAGGCTCCCTCCCACTTAATGCAACGTAGTGCTTGACGCCAGCACTTCAGCAACGTCACAATGGAAGGGGAAGTTCACATTTTTGAATTCTTTCTTCTTTTAAAACTTTATTTTGGCCAAATGGCCATGAAAGCAATTATACAAGTCCCGATATACGGATATAATCATGGTTAAAACATTATATAAAAACAACTAAAATCATTTTATGTCTGTCCAAGTCCATCAATCTCCTGGGGAACTAGACTGCTAGAAACATAAATGTGGACATGTATCACAGTCTATTGTGTAGTTTCATTTACAGATAAAAACACTAAAAAGAGATTTTTGTCAACCACGTTCATTGATTATCTATCAGCAAATAAAATTAATACAGTGCATAAACTTGTATTAAAGTGCTTTGTGCATGAGCAGCTAGAGTTACAGCAGGGCCATAATGATTAATGAATAGCAACCATCAGGATATTTAATGCAAAAGTGCAAAACTATATCATTAACTGTAAACAATGGCCTACACCCATGCTAGCCGAGTTATCGTGGGCTGAGCAACAAAAGAATCAATGTGTGGGCTAACCTGCACATCCTTATGCTGTACAACCTATTGCTCATTAAATCACAATGCAGTGGGGAACATCTTAAGTAAACTCTTCGTGTGCACCACATGGAAAACAAGAATGCTGCGACCGAAAAAACTATAAGTAGGCTGGCATTGTATTTCAGAATCCTGTAAGCCTCTACACAATGCCTGGTTCCCAGATTTCTGAACATCTGTGTAAGCCATCGTTTTATAGCTTTCTCATACCCAGGGCAAGAGAATAATACGTGTTGTTCTGTTTCAACTCCATTATTACATGCTGGGCAGACCGAGCATTCTGAACCAGCCCATTTAGACGTAAAGGCACGCAAGGGAAGTACCCGTGCCTGAATTGCAAATATAGCTTCCTTGCCGCTGCCGGCTTGATGTCATTCAGAGCCGACTCTAATCTATACTGGTCTTTAATTTCTAGGAATGCTATGGTGAGTCTGCCAGATGTATCATGGACAATTTATGCTCCCTGTAAAGATCCTTTAACATCTTCTTTGACACAGTAGGGCAACTTGTTTCTGGACTAGACCACATATTACCCACTCCCATGGATACAAGCATGTTTCGTATGGAGGTTAACCATGGTATTTTTCCTGCACCGGGTAGACTGATCACCTCCTTTAGTTCTTCTCTAAAGCTAGCCAGTTCTGGGGTAGCCCAAAGACGACGCCAGAATACAAGGGGTCTAAGGGCAACAATCTCTGCAATTGGTCTGACCCCCAAATCTATTCTGAGTGGAATTAGGGGGAAACTGCGGGGGAGACCGAATAGTAGTCTTACAAAAGAATTTTCAGCCTGAGTAAGACTGTTGGAATAACCGTGCCCCCAGAGTTCCGCCCCTTAAACAGATGCTCCTCTAGCTTGGGTCTTATATATTTCCAAAACTGGGCCAACTGGTTTGTGGCTAGAGTTTTGAAATACTTTGGTCAAACCCCCCGTTGTCTGGGCTAGTTTCAGACTAGATTTTTTGATTTGTGCCCCCCAGTCCATTTTATCGGTGATCGTTAAGCCGAGGTACTAAAAAACTGGTACCCTTTCTAATGGGGTGCCATCCAGGCATGGATTTGGTCGGGTACATTTTCCTGGGTTGAACACCATGTACTTCGTCTTTTGGGAATTAATCTCAAGACCCCTTTCCTTACAGAAAAGGACAAATTGATTGAGAATCCTCTGTATGCCCATGGGGGATTTAGAGATTAGCAAGGTGTCATTGGCAAACATCATTGCGGGAATTTTACGAGTTGCCAGTTTGGGGGCATCTAAATGTTGCTCTGAATGTAACAATTCAATTAACCCATTTATAAAAAGACAGGAAAGTGTTGGGGCTAGGACACATCCCTGTCGAACTCTTTTTGCTACTGGGAGAGGAGTGGTGAGTTCCCCATATTTACCGATCCGTATTTGGGCAAAGTTTTCCTTATAAAACCGCCTCAACATTTGGCACAGGTATTTTGGAACTCCTTTGTTGTTGAATTATGTTATAGAGAAGGTTAATCACACTGTATCTTAAATGATCCAACTCTAAGGTAATGCAGGGGTTATCGCGGTCCACGTGAAGCCAGTCGGTAATAGGGCCAATATGGCTAACCCAATAATAAATGTGGATGTCCACCATCCCTAGACCGTCATTGTAAAGGGATAGTACACTTCTGAAATGCAATTAAGGGATGTTTACCTACCCCCAAAAACCCAGTAAGTGCTGATGGCAGGGAGAGGTAGAAGGACAGTGAGATTTCATAAGAATCATTTTGGAGGGCAGGGAGATAATTTTAAACAGTGTGCGTCTACCTGCAATATTGAGGTAAAAGGAGTGCCACGTCTCCATATTATGTTTAACTTAAGAAAGCAGAGGTGCAATTTTTAACTCCCACACGCTCTATTAGTGGAAATATACATGTTCAGGAATTTAAAATGTTCTGTGGCCCTTTTAAGGTTGTTCTGCATACTGATGCTATCATAATTGCCAGGCTCCATCTCATAGGAAGAATTAGTGCAATCAATGGTAATAATCCAGAGGCTTCGCATTGGATTCTCAACTTTTGCATCAATCTGGGCATGGAATTCTTTGGGTCGCAGATGTAGAATAAGATATTGGTGGCATATAACAATATTCTGTCCTCCCTCAAAGTTTCCCATCTAAAGTGTGGTATTGTGCTTCAATGATGAGGGCAAACAGGAGGACTGACTGAGGGCAACCTTGCCTTGTGCCTCGTTCAATAGCGAAGGGCGAGGTCAAAATACTATTTACCCTAACTTGTGCCCATGGTTCCTTGTATAAAACTTGCTTATATCTATGAAAGAGAGGACCAATATTCATACGTTCATGTAGAAACATCATTAAAGGCAACTGCACTGAATCAAAAGCCTTTTCAAAGTTGATCAAAATCAGTGCCCTGCGCTCTCCAGAGTCCTCGGAGCACGCGAGGTACTGTACAGTCTTCTCACACAGAGATGTTTGCTTCGCTCCGGCATGAAGCGATTTTGGTCTTCGTTTATCAAGTCAGGTTTCACCCCCACCAGATTTTAGCTAATATTTTTGCTTCAAAAATTATTGAGAAGATTGACCGATACGTGCCACATTCCTGCAGGGGCTTTTGACATTTCGTGATCAGCTATGACCACACCTCTCAGGTCATAGGGCATGATTCCAAGCTTGTAAACCTCCCAATGTATAGCTAAAAGTGGAGGAGTTAAGTGTGATGAATATTTTTTTAATTTTGAAAACGCCAACCTTAATAAGGACTGGTTATGTTTTCAAATGTAATTAATCTGCATCCAATGTAGTACTCTTATCATTTTTGCATGTGGATGGGCTCCTTGTGAAAATACAGAATGCTGACACTTACAGTGAGGAATACTAATGGCTGAAGTTGGTTGACCCAATGCCTTATGCTTAAGCTGATTGCTCTACTGGGCAGATGAAAAATGTGGATGGCACAATAGCAGATCAATAGATAAAAGAGCTGGCTGACAGCCTCTGTAAGTATATTACACAAAAAATCGAAAGTGTGGCTGATACCAAACCTAGATATTGTGACTAACCCTCACCCGCTTAAAAGTAGCATGCTTCATCATGTAGTCAGCTTCACACCATGGTTGGGTTTCGTAAACCACTGTGGGATCCACTATAACTCTTAAGAGATGCAGCATTTATGTAAAATGTATTTGTTCTACTCTAGTCTGGATGTATCAAATTTCTTGCACCTCCTCCTAATGATCGGATTATTGTATATGACCTGGGGATTAACATTAATACCTCCCTTAAACAAAATAAATGTAAGTATGTGTTTGGGGTTCATCAAAGTTTTTTTTTCTGAATTCCCTCCGGTGAGGGCAGGATGACCAAGTGTCTGGCTCTTGCTCGAAAAACATGAACTTCGTTCTCTCTCTAGAATGATCAAACTTACTACAATAACAGTGTCGACTGGCACAGTTTGGGGGTGGCGAGGCGGGGTGGGGGAAGTGAGTGTTAAAAAAAAGACTAAGCTTACCTTCTCGCTGGTTTTTCATCACGTCTTCTCCGTAGTCCTTCGCTCCGGCCTGGAACAGGAAGCACATCCAGGCTCCCCATAGCCAATCACAAAGCTGCAATGCAGTATTATGATTGGTCTGAGCACTGGGGTTCAGGGCTCAGACAGGACGTGGAAGCCTGGCCATGTTCTCCTCCCAGGCTGCTATACAGAGACGGCCGGCCAAGCATTCATGGGCACTTACAAAGTCTGTTTAAAAGCAGTGCGGCGATGCTCCTTTGCCTTAGCAGATAAGCCGCCACTGTACAATAGTGAGAGAAAGTGTTCCCCGTCTCACCTTTATGAAGGAACCGAAACTCACAAGGCCTGTAATGGTTGGCTCATGAATGCAAGATGAAGCCCACTCCAATTTATGGGTATGCTCTTTGTTATGTAAGCACCACTTTCTGAATACAAAGAAAAGCAGAAATAAATGTGAATTGTATAATTCCACACCAAAGTGGACTACATCATCTCGCATCCTACATTATTAAAGTGGTTGTGCTAATAAACATACAAGGAGCACGTATTGTATATTCATAATTATGTCATTCCTTTCCTGAAAATCTCATAATCAATGATATGTCATTTCCTGCATGATGTTTATCCCAAAAAGCATCTCCGTAGCAAATCGCTTTAAGACCATATCCTGGGAGATTATGGCCAGGCTAACACATTCACGGATTAGTCCCCTATAATGTGAATTTGTAAGGAGTTGGGGGAAAACTTCTCTCACAAGGCCAGTTCTGTGGTGGATGTTACTACAATGTATTTACATTTGGCCCCATGCTATTCTATCGTTAAGTCTGTTGATGTGGGTGTTGAGTCTGAACAACCATCTTTGCACTTTCCTCTATACAGCACCTGTGCCTTTATCTGTCTCAGTTTCCTCTGATTGCCCACTGGAGATCATCCTTTGTGTGTTTCAGCTCTATAAAGTGCATCACTAACTTTATAGTCAAGTAGTTGCAGCAAATATTGATCTTGGGCTCTGTGATTCTCGCTTTAAGTTTATATGTCGACTTCCCTGTAGAGCAGCGGTCACAAGGGCATGAAGGAAGTAGATGATTACCTTGTAATAGCGGCTAGTAAGTATATTTCCACAGAATTCCTCAGGCCCACCTCAGTTGACTTTAATGGTGTTTGTTAGGTCTTACAAGGTCCTACTGGCTGGCAGGACTCAATGTATGACTCATCCACCATTCCCATAAACGCCTCAACTCTGGGATGTCCCTCAATTCTCAGCCTTATACTCAGTTTTTAAAATTCACGGTTAAGCTTATTTGGTCAATGAGGCTAAACGTTTTCTGATTATTAATATTACATAAAGGTTCTACTGGGCATATGATCAAATAGTGGCTCAGTGGAACAATTCTTTGACTGCCTAATCACGATTGACAAGTGGAGATACCAAAATCACCTTAAATATAATCCCTAGGAGACAACTGTCATCATCTTTGCGCCAGACCCTCCTAAAGATTTCTGGCTTTTAGTCCAAATTTCTATGATGCCTCTTACTACGAGCCTCCTCTGCAAAGAATGTGAAAGTTTTTTGTGACTCCAAACTAACTTTTATACCTGAGATAGGAGGAGCATCTAAGGCATGCTGGCCCCTTGCTAGGACCCTGAGTACTGTACTATGCTGTTCATCAGATTTTCAGAAGGCAACTGCAGCCACCACGTTCATGTTCACCAGGCTGGGCAGTGCTAATGGACTATATTGAGCATCCCTCATTATGCTGTAAATTGTTTGCAATGTGTTCAGTTTTCACATCATGTCTATTCCTTTGTCTCCCAGGTGGAGAACTATTCTAATTCTGACGTCACTGGCTTTGCGGACAGGGAGTAAAATTAAGGTGCTACATGTTATGCACTATGATTTTTTTTATTTTCTGCTCATTTGGATGGTTTTTGTGCATGTATATCTCTCTCTCTCTGTTCCTTCTTAATGTTCAACCCATTACAAATGCCTTTCTCTTTCTTTGTCTGTTTGCAGGAAGAAGCAGCTTGCCGAATAACAGTTCTACTTATGGCTCTGTTCATGCCTCGGACATGTCCTTACCAACCAATGTGACAGTGACGCAGATTCTGCCATTTCAGAGTAAGTAGCAAAGGTGGCCAATTCCATCTCAGTTCCAATCCTTCATCCATGTCAGCTACCACCTCCATCTCAGCACACCTCATGTCAGTACCCTCCTATGGCCTCTCCTGCATCTCAGCTCTTACTCTATCTCAGTACTCTCCATCTCATTTCACTCCACTGATCTCAGTTCCCTCCCTCATCTCAGTTCCCTCTTCAGCTCCATCTTACATCAGGATTCAGGTTAGATGACAAGTAAGGTTGTTTTCAGAAACAATCATATTATTTCCATGTATTATGGGAAACGTCCTTTAGGACGAAGTTGGAATCACGCTGTGCTTTCAAAACGCCGGCAATCGAACAAACGTGTCGTTAGCACCCATTCGGTCAGCATGCAAGTCGTTACAATGACTTGCTTTCTAGGGGGCGCATTGGTGGAATGTTGTTGATTTAACGTCCAATACCTTCTCTACTGTTGCGCAGAATGGAGTTGGAATAGTAAATTAACCTATTCCAAAGTCCATCACCCCTCTAAGGCAAGTCATCATAACGACTTGCATGCAGAACGAATGCGTACTAACAACACGTCCGATCTAATGACAGTCTGATGAAGGCATGCGTGCTAAACGCATGCTAAACGTTGCATGTGTACTAAGCGCATGCTGGACGTTGTACATTCATGTATATATCAACTTATAAAGCGGGCTTGATGTCGACCTTTCAGAGAAAATGTCTAACTTAAAATACATAGAGTGCAGAACTTCCACTGTACGTGGTGATAATTAGCCTCATGCCAACAGAAGCTAAACAGAATGATTTTTTTAAACCTGTTATGTGAGGAGCCTAGTGCAGCGGTTGACTGATGGTCAAAGCCAAATAGATATACCATTAAACCTTCATCCCCTAACTGTCCCCATAGTGACAACTGTATGTAGTATTTTCCCTTCTAAGTTTCCTAATTGTATTTTATAGCTTTATTGTCAATTCATTTTCCTCTTTGTCCAACTGAGAGTAGTCATGAAGACCAACAGGAATAATATCCAACATTAAGAGATCATTGCCCTATGACATTGGCAACGATGGAATAAATTGTTCATGCTTTACAGCCTTGTCTTGTTGTTGTTGGTGCTTTGCACTAATAAATTCAAAGGGGCGATGCACAGGATCAGGCCGTGTGAATCCAAAAGACGGGGGCTCTGGTACACATAAAGAAAACCAGGAAAATACTCAAAGTTAAAACCATAAAGGTTCATTCAAAATTAAGAATCATTACAGAAGTTACATTAAAGATAAAGCAAATTGCAACAGGTCATAACATAAGGAAATTTGCCATAATCAAAATATAGTTTAATAATGAACTAACATCAGTCTACTCAGTTTGTAAGTCAAAGGAAAGAGATAAATCAGCAAACAGCCTAAGATGGAGACTGTCAGTTCAAAAGCACAAGTTTAATAATAAATAATAACAGTCTTACATGGGAGTCTGCTGGGTATAAAAGCAAGGAATAGGTCTCTAAACATAAATAAAGTAAACATACTCATGGGAGTCTGCCTTGGTGGAAGCGATCAAAAAGTCTCTAACAGAAGGTCTGGTAAAAGGTCTCCAGAATATCTAGAATGTCTGGCACAGATCTCATAAATGGCACATTTTATAATTTCACAGAAGTGAAAAACTGCGCATTGGACATGGCGTGAACTGGTAATATGGGGTTGAAGCAACAAAATACATGACATCATTCAATCAACATTTTAGAAATTGTGCTACATAAAATAAATAACTTTAAGGAATGCCTAAATAATTAATAAATAATAATCCCCTTTACCCTGCAAACAAGAGGTTACATTGCACTTTTAAAGCAAACTAAATGATAAATCATTTTAAAATGAATAGAAATACACTTGTGGCTCGGGCAGCAATAGCCTACATGGCTTCCTCCTGAGGCACACAAATAGATACAGTAAAAGAAAACAACACCATAAAATGAATTCCATTTCAACTATTTGATGAAATGGAAAAACACGGAAGAGAAAAAGCATACACATATGAAGCTTGTCTGTGCAAATTTACAAAAGCCGCATTTTCTTGAACAGCATTGCAATAGATGTCAGTTAACAAGCAAAGGGCCAGAAAATCACATTTGCAGTCTAGTTATTCTACTTAAACACAGGTAAATAAATAATATTTTATAATGAATAAAACACTTTGATAGTTCCCTTTCTGATGTTTTTTTAAATCATTACAAACTACACTATTCAACACTTTACAATAAATCATCCATCAATTCCTGTTTCTTCACATCTGTCTTCTGCAAGGCCTTCATCTCATCATAGACTCAGTATATTATGTCATCAAGTACAATATCTTCCTTCTTTCTTTTTTCTGAGTGTCTTCTTCTTTCCACAATCACTTTTCACTAACCATTTTTGTTATATGAAAAAAGCCCAACCAGAAAATACAGACTCGCAAATATGGCTATTAAAACTAGGAAAATTAAAATGAAAAACCGTATGTTTACAGCCAAGCAACATTTTTTTGCTAAATAGCCATCTTCTTTCTAAAAAAAACTTCTAAAAACAAAAACTAAATCTCTAAGCAAGGTGCAATAATTCAAAAATGAAGTTCTTCAAAAATGTTTGAAATTTGATGCAAGTAATTTCTGTTTCTTAAAAGTAAATTGATAACAAGCATTTACAATGCAATGGTCTCGGCATTGGTAAAGTTAGAGCTATTGGCATTGCTCATGACATTATTTTTGTTTATGTTTTTGTTTTTTAAAAACATTTAAAGAAACGGCATTGTTATTTACAATGTCAATAGCTTAATCACTCTCAAATGCGAGACCTATTGCATTTGCACCCACACACAGAGCCACCTACACACACACTGATTAAGCTATTGACATTGTAAATAACAATGCCGTTTCTTTACATGTTTTAAAAACAAAAACAAAAACATAAACAAAAATAATGTCATGAGCAATGCCAATAGCTCTAACTTAAACAATGCCGAGACCGTTGCATTGTAAATGCTTTTTTTTTTTTAGAAATTGTAAGATTCCCACTCCCCTGATTAAGTATATCTCCAACCCTCACACGACACCAAAATACTTCCAAAATGATTCTCACATACAATAGGCTGTAAAACACGCAAACTATTTAAACACAAAGAAAACGATCTAAAGACCTGTGCGAAGTATACAAGCGCTATAATAAAACACAAAGTATCCTCAAAATGAGGTGTGAGCACAAAACACCACAAACAAGAACACCCACAGTATTCCACTAACAAAGGTAGTATCCAGCTAACAAAGGTCCTAGCGCGAACATGAACGGTGTGTCATACAACTATCCTTAACTGGACCCGATGCCGGACTGGGTCACGTGTACGAATAACCTCTCCATGACATTATGAACACGAGCTTTCCATCATCCAGAAGATGCATTCTGGGAACTGCAGTCTTCGTGAACTTCAACTCAACCCATTGGAGTGTCACACCGGACAACAAGTTTGACATAAACAATGCGCAGGACTGGAACGTGCTGTGCTTCAAGGCGCTAGTATCCTTTCGTAACCTCAACGCCGACTACCCACTGGGCACAGAAAAAGATCCCAACGGGGTTAGGTGCATTATTAAGAGAAAATACCCCCTCTCCTCCCCAATAAGCCTACAACAATGCCTATAGACTGGGCGCCGCTCTTGCCTGCCAAGCGCCTCGCACACCTGTCTCCATCCTCTGGGCGCTACGCCCTCACTTGCCTGCTCCTCTGTCCGCCAGGCTGTCCGCTGCAGGCGGCCCAGGCAGTGCCGGAGCCGGGCGCTGGAGTGATGCCAAGTGCCGGCGTGAGGGGTCCGGGTTCCAAGCTGCCTTGCCCTGGGCCCCGGCGGCGTCCGCTGCTTCTATCCAGCCGATCACGGGATCACTGGCACCGGCATGTGACTTCCGCTGTCAGCCTCGGCCAGCCACGCGTCTGCGCCTGCGCGAGGCGAGAAGGGGCGTGGCTTAAGTACATTTGGTGACCCTCAGTTCTGGGGGCAGCCGAAGGGCTCCATCGTAAGCTGCCCCTGTCCGTAGAGGAGGATCACACACACCACGTGTCCGGCAGGCGACGAGAGTCAGATCGCCATGGACGCGCTGAGAAGCCCAAGATTAAACTGATCGTGTTTGAGTGGCCTTTGGATACTTTCTTCTGCCCAAGATCAAACTCGTAGTGGGTTGAACGCGCCCACAGAAGAATGTTAGCACTACGCAAGCATGACCTAGTTTTCAACAGCAGAATATACATGTCACCCCAGCCCCTCACTGAGTCACAGAAAAGTAAACAAAAAAGCACACCGAAGCACACCACCGCCTTTCTCCGAGGCACAGCAGAAATGCCTTGGAGAAAGGGAGCGTCCTTTTCGGATTCGGGGGCGTGTTTTGCTGTTGTCTCCTCCCTGAGACTTTTCGCAAAAAACATGCCCCCCGATCCGAAAAGGACGGGGCAGGATTGGAGTGACTGGACCTCTTCTCCAATGGCTGGCCAGCATTTACTAGGCCAGCCAATGGAGAACAGGGGAGAAGAGGGGCGGGTTCAAGCCCCTCTTCTCCCAAGTCATTATCTCTCGCGAGCGAGACTGCGCAAGCGCAGCCATCGCTAGCCGAGACCTAAAAACAGATACAGGCATATAAATTAGCAGATTCAGTTCATGAAGTTCAATGCAGGTACAAACTATCTACAGCTGGATATCTAAGGAACAAAACTAATCTTCTTCAAAATTGGGCATTACTATTAAAAATACGAGCACAAACAAAAAATCTCTAAAACACTAATCTAAGAGAGTTGTGTAGGCACACTATGAAGCAATCAAAAAAGGTTTCTCAAAATTCAGTTCTATTACTACATCAGGGATCATTTAGTGTTGATCAGCTTCATTCTCAGTTCATGTTTATTCATGGAGGTTCCCCTAACACAAATCGCTAGTCTCTCAGATCAATGTCTGTTTCTTTTGGCTCAACCTTTGCTCATTGAGGAACTCCATGCTTATTGATTGGCACTCCTGTCATTGTTGATTTCCTGACCTCAGGCTTTTCAAACTCACTGTCATTCAGATATGTTACTGTTTTGTCTTTATTTTTCTTCAAACTGTGAATTCTTTGCAACGCTCATTTTCTTTCTCTCACACCTTTAGACTAATCATCTTGTATCAAGCTTCTATTTTCAGTCAGATTCGTACCACTTCCCTTATCATCATCATCTTTTGTTTTATGATTTGGTCAACTTGCAGCTGGAGAACATTGAGTTTCTCTTGGGGTTATCGGAGTTCGAATTTTTGTGGTATGAATTTCTTGCTGTTTGTTTTGTTGTTGTTGTTCTTGACCCTGACTCTGTGAATTAGTAGTTTGTGTCACCACTTCTTCATCTGCAGTCTTCATTTTTTTCGTGTGAGATGTGTGGATTCAATGTGGAATTTGTAGTCCACTTTCAGCGCCATGCAAAGGAGTCTTGTAGCTTAATTTTTTTAATGAGTTCCTCCATCTAATTCTAAAAGAGTTTGCAAATCAAATCTAGGGATAAACTCTCAATAAAAGTTTGGCTACAGTGAGGGAATCACATCGTCTGGTTCGATATTCTTCCAATCAATTATTAAACAAACACATAACACTTAGAAGATATTATTTGAACCATTGCACAGGGCCATGTCAACGTTATTCATTTGTAATCTTGTGAAAGGATCTTCAGATTTTTCTATGTGACTCATGGTCACATTTGTCCTCTTACTGGTGTTCACATATCCACAGGTAACGCATCTCTGATATAGTGTCTCAGCCCTTAAATGTAGTTCAAACCAATATTTTACCACTTGTGTAGGCCTATTAATGTATCCCACCATCTGCAATAACATCTGAAATCAGATGGTCTTATCACTTGACACCCAAAACTTTTTTTATTGTATTTTGATCATCCTGATTTTTCCCTTCTTTTCCTTTCATCCTTCATCATGCAGTTCCCTCAATTCCTCAAATTAATGATCTGACATTGACAAGAAACTATCGACATTTTCCATTTCACATTCTGATTTTTAATTTCATCCAAGTGCACAGTACTTTGCAAACTCATCTGCAAAATTGTTGCCTGTTGATACTATGTCATCTCCATTCTTGTGTGTGGTACACTCTAACTGCAGCAATCTTCTTTGGTATTTGTAGGGCCTCTAACAAATCCCGAATTTTTGGCCCATTTCTAAGAGGGGTGCCAGTAGATGTCAAGCAACCCCTTTGTGACCACAATTGGCCTAAATGATGGACCACTCCAAAACTGTATTGGCTAGCTGTATACATTGTAGCAATCAATCTATTGGCCACTCATCATACTCTTGTAATTGCGATCAATTCTGCTGTGCTTGTGATGAAGTTTCATTACACAAATATAATGCTTCCATAATATAGGCTTTTGTACAAACTACATTTGCTGCTCAAAGAGTCCCATGATGGTATCTCAGACTAGAACCATCAACAAATCAAATCAACCAATTTGAGTGATACATCTTGAATATCTGGTCTTGGTTTGGTGCAAAACTCTGTCACATCAATACAAGCCTGGTCACAGTCATCTATTTCAACAGTATGCTCCTTCTTTGGCATGAACATGCACAACATTTTACATGTGACCCTTCTAAATTAATCCTGTGCTAATCACTTGAATATAAAGTTAAGAATAGTCCCTTACGTTACTTAGAAATTACAGTCAGCACAATTTTGAAATTGTGGTAGCTATGACAGTTATTTGTAATTGTAAACATTTTTTTTAAGTACTTGTGAACAGGCTGTCTTGTATCACTTCTGGGTGTCTCTGTTTACTTCAGCGTGCTGTTCTTATCAAGATTCACTAGCTTCGAGCCTTTATGGACACAACTGAGGATATATTTAATGTATATGTTAGCTGCAAGTAAATCCATTGCGTGTGTCTATCGCACCTCGAAGACAGGTATTATGTTCTAGATTTCCTCAGGGTTCTGTGTGATGCTGTACAACATTGGGTTGTCCCTGTGAGCCTTTTTAATATTAAGTAAATCCATGCAGTGTTTTGCTCATATTTTTGTGGCTTCATTGCAATCAGGCCTTAAGTGTGCCTTGTGTCACATGTGCACCAGGGCCAGACTGGCCGTAGTGGACACCGGGTGTTTCAGCAGTGGGCCGCCAGGGTGGGGGCCAGTTTTAGACCCCTGGGGGCCGTTTTTTACCGGGGCAAATTAGCAGCATAGCTGCAATATTGGCCCCTTGCAACAAAAGCAGAAAGCGGCACAAAGCTTTCTAATGGGTCCCCCACCTGGGGTCGCCTGAGCTCTTTGCCAGGGCCAGTTTCGGCTCGCAGTCCGGCCTTGGTGTGCACCCATATAAAACCTTGGCAATTAACCCCTGGGTATCTTTTTTCCTTTATGTAACTACCTTTCTGTTGCTGTTCATGATGCAGCAGACAGAAGCATGCATAGGCGGCGTAAATCATAGCAACTAGTCCAATTGATTGACAAGGTGCAGTGTGTATAGGCCGTCATTGAATGCAATTGCAACTACTGTACAGTTTCTTGCCCACTCCATGCTGACCTATTCTAAGTCAGGGAATAAAAAGACTCTGAGAGTGAATGGTGCCAACCCTGCATCGCCGGTTGCTGTTAATGCAGGTTGCATGACTGAGAATCAAGGCATGGTGAATAACTGTTAGGCGAGTGTGGCCTGGCATGAACTGCCTGCAACGTGATCAGGCAGGCAACCCAAATGAGCCTTAAATGCTTGTGCTAAGGGAACTGTTTCTGACATTGCCCTATCCATCTATGTCACAGCCGTGAAGCCCACCATCATCACCACCACGCATGGTCAGTACCTGAGATATGTCAGAAGCAACATGTGCATGGGTCCTGAGCACAAGCATGCAATGCTGTGTGGCCAAACCAGTGTAGGTCCATCTGCAGTACCCTAATCTAAAACCTGCTAGCTTTGCCGCCAAGTTGCACTCCCACCCCTCAGTATACTTCAAGCCATTGATAAGAAACTTTTCTGAACAGGACATAGCAAGAAAACATTGAACTTATACATTTGGTGTATTTCTGCAGTACATGAAAAAAGGCTAGGAGCTCAGTTTACCAAATCAGAGGAAATATGTAACACCAACAACACTGAGGAGTTAGGGATGCAGGACTTTGCCTCCGAGTCTCCTCTGCTCCAATGATGGAGCAACTGGCCTCTTTCATCCAATGAGAGCTTTTAGGGTGAGGCTGTGAGTTTCGTGTAGCGCCTGACGGATCCCTGAGAGTGTGTGTGCTCTGCATTGTCGGTGAGAGCTGCAGATTTAGCTTTTCCACACCTGGCTCCTGGTTCTGAGTTGGTTGGTGTTTTCTGACCCTTGTGTAAACCCCTGTTTGTGCAGGGAGTGAAATTCCAAGTTGGATGGTGTTTACTGCACTCAGTAGTTATCGGGTGCATTAAACGCCTCACCCTTTGCTAAATTTCATCAGTTCAAGCCTGCAGGTGTTTAACGGGGAAAACAGTGTGCTAGTTACCATAATGTGGGGTTTGGTGCGCTAGGCACCAAAACCTGCATGTTATTGCACAGAAACTCCAAATAGGATCTAGTTATTGCACTCAAAAAATTCAATTCCGAACCCAGTGAGTCAGATTTTATTGGGTGTGATAAAAAGCACCAGCTCCTCCAACAAGCTCAGAGCCATGGCTTTAGGGAGATTCTAGGGTGTATCCTATTTATTTATTCATTTAACCATATTCTTATTTGCATTTTGTAGTAATTGGGTGTACATATGAACATGTGTAGTCAATACAATAGCAGTATTTATATACATTGTATGGAACTGCTGCATCGTATGTCATTAGCAATGCACATGTCAATTGTCCAACTTCTTTACTAATGCATATAGTCATCGTATCACATTTCTTTTGCCTGTTATCCATTCCAAATGATATTTCTTCTCACTGGGTGTATCCCATTTATGAGAAGAACATCTACGTGGCTCCGGGGGTTGCCTGCAGAAAGTGTATTGATTAGTAAAATGAAGGGGGGGGGGGCGAGTTTCAAATCTTCTCTGTCAAATAAGAGTAGGTTTTAACTCTGCTCCTATCCTCGTGAATTGGTCTGATGGCTAACTAGCGACAAGAGTCCGAACAAGGTTTCTGGTGGAGACACACTTCTTAAAACGTGGCTTAAGATAGGCAGCGCCTATATTATGAATAACTTATGAAAAATCTCCAGATACTTAAAGATCATTCATAATGAAGAGGATGCCAGTGTAGGAGAGTTGGAGAAGGGAAGTATTGTGATGGTCAGATTATGAGGGGGCCTCAGAGATGCCAGGCGAGGTCGGGGTTCCCTTGAAGCTGGCAGGACCTGGAAGGCATTAGTAGGAGAATTAAAACAACCAGACGGCTTGCTGTTAGAAGAGCCCCTACATACCCCATAAGTACACAGACAACGCTATAGACCCATAAATGCGCATGTGACCTACTATCCTGTGACCCTGCCTCGCATGACCACTGCAGGAGGCTTCCAGGGACTGAGAAACCGTGTTATGATGAAACTTTGCCCAACGCCCTCTGGACTCCAGGGCGGGAGAAATGCTTGATTGCTGTAATCCAATTCATAGCAAGCCCAGCCATGGCACGCTAGGTGGGGGGAGGGGGGCTTTTGTTGATCCTACTAAGAGTACTGGGAGTTGTAGTCCAAGACCTAGAGTACATGAGACGATGTTAAAATATGTGCACAACAACCTATATCCAGCGGTTCGCCTGTTGTATAATGTGAAGTCTTAATGTCTGAATTCGAGAGGATTGGAGGTCTCGTGTAAGGTTTAAACAAATCTAGTTGTTTGACATTGTATAGCACTCCTACTGGTCAGATCCAATGACGGGCATCTTGATGTAATGAAAACCAATTTAAAAAAACTGGATGCCAGCGTATATTGATTCAGAAGTAGAAGAGAGTGGTCTCTACGAGACGCCAAGGGCTAAACTGACAGCCTTGTTCTGAATGTTTAAGATTGAGACATAAGAAATTCGAGGAGGCCCAGATACACCGAGTTGCCATATTTAAAGAGTGACAAGATCACTGCCTGGGTGGCAGCCTTCCTACCTCAGGTGGGCGATAGTAGGAGATCTTCTGTGAGGTCCGCAAGCTTTCAAAACAAGAAGGATGCAACGTAGAGATCTGAGGTTTTCAGGAAGGATTCTTATCGATTGATTTCCCGACTCCTTCTTTGGGAACAGGGCCCGAGCCTGTAGAACGCGGTAATCCTAGTGGTTGTACTCCACCTTATTGGCTTCAGGCTGTCTCTGGCATCTCTCTGCTCGTAAGCAACAGTCAAGGTAATCTCCAGATCACAGTGGGGTGGGGGTGGTAAAATGACGAGGTGGTCGGGCATGTGGAAGGTGCGTGGGTGAGCTTGGGAGGGGGGAGTAATAATTAAAAAAAACACTTACCTACATCTGCCGGCGGCATCGCTCCTCGTGCCTTGGCGTTCTGCTGCTTCCTTGTCCCAGCAGGCACTGGGGCGGCATCACAGACGCCCAGTGCAATCCCCGTACTTCTCTCATGCTATGAGAGCAGCATGGGGATTGGCCTGAGCGGGCTGGTTTGACGTTACGCTGAGGCACAGGAGTCTGTGCTGTTTCTCCAACCCAGCTGTTCAATACAGCCCGGATGGAGAAACCTAAGTGTGCATGTGTGTTTGGCAAGCCTAAGCCGGCCGGCTAAACACACATGCGCACTTATAAGTGCGCAAACCAGTCCTCCTCCCTCCTCCCATGGACCCTGCCCCTCCCTGCACACGCTGGCTCAGAGCCGGCAAATGAAAAATAAACCAAAATAGTATATCGTTTTATTGTTCACCTGTTGGCTCTGAGCCAGTGGGGCGACGCTCCTCTCCCATTGCGGAGGAGCTGCCCCTGCAAGTTCATCAGATATGCCAGGGGAAGGCTCTCTCAAGTGACCAGGCTCCAGTGTCCTGCCCTTGCATAGGAATGGTGCCTACTGAGTCAAAGGGGAGGTGGCAGCTCTCAACTCCAGATTCCGCGCATGAGTAGCCACGCCACTGCGTGTTTTTTCTTTGAATTCTAAAGCTGTGCTCCTGGGTATCCCAGGAATGTAAATACCATAATACAAAAAAATCTGGATTGGCTGCAAATGCAAAGTTTGGGAGGGAGAGTTCTTCCGAGTTTCAGCTCTAATCATTAGTGTCCACCTCAATCAGAGCACTGTTAAGACCATTCACCAGAGTAATATGAAATTCTTCAAGCAAACTGGTTCATTGACAGGCCCGGGCACCCTTCTTGTTAAGGTATGATTGTATATTATGGTGCCTGTAGGCAGCATAGTCACACTGATACCCCCTTCATGGCCTAGTAGGGTCTAGCAGTTCATTCACTCTAAACCAGGGGTCTCCAACCTTTTCTATAATAAGAACTACTGATGTTCAATGAAAATGCTCCTGAGCTACTAATATTATTAGAGATGTAATAGTGACAACATCAGACAAGATTACATTAGTGGGCATTATGTGCAAGATTACCAGCAGCAAACACCACGGTTTCCAGCAGTAATGTAAAACATGCTTTTTCAACGCGGAATGCCTCTACATGGGTCATTCATAAAAGTCATAGCTGCAATGCCCCTAGCACCACGTTAGTAATATTAATAATAGAATGTAGAATGCCTCTACATGGGTCATTCATAAAAGTCATAGCTGCAATGCCCCTAGCACCACGTTAGTCATATTAGTAATAGACTCACCAACACTATTTGATTTTTATCACTCAAATATCACCTCTTAAATATATTTGGGAAATTCAGCCATTTTTCTACAAACATCAGTTTCTGAATTCTGAAAACACTCAAATGTTTTTCTTGCATACATACTTTTCAATTTGGTATAGATATAATTCAACCGAGCAAAGTCTTTTAAGTTAGTTCACTGGGCTGCACCCAGGAGAGCTACTTAAAGGTAGCTAGAGAGCTACCAGTAGCACACGAGCAAACCGTTGCAGATTCCTGCTGTAAACACTACTCAACTCAGTCTCTTCTGACGGCAGCACACACCTCTGTCACTCACAGCCATCACCTTTGTACAGTGGAGATACAAGAATGATGCAGCACCAGACTTGGAAAAGTAAAGGTTTGTTTATGTTACTCTTTAATTAAATATATTCTTTGTGTGCTGCCGCCAGTCCAGATCCATCAATGGTGAGATCCTGCTCAAAGCGCATTTATGCATCCAAATGCCATGTGTGCCCTTCCACAGGGAAACTGCTATCATTAGTAAAAGATATTATAGATATAGATGGTTCCCTACCAATGTGGATGTAAATATGCAGGAAAGCTGACACGGCACTGAACTGGCTACCCTATGAAGCCAGAATCCAACTAAAGATGCTGTGCTCTACACCACAACACCCCCCTGTACCTATCCCAAAAACGTACCTTGTCGGGAGGAAACAGAGACTCGAGGAGCGCCGACAATCTACTCCTGAAACCCTCTCGTTTCAGCAAGAAAAAAACTTCTGACAGAGCATTCACCTGAGCGGCACCAAGAATATGGAACTCGCTACCTCCGCACATCAGAAAAATCTAATCTACACCATTATTCAAAAGGGAAGCAAAATCATTCCTGATGAGCAAATTCCTCCCTTAATTCCACAAGGCACAAAACCAGTCCACAACTTCGAACTTGTTTCCTCACTCCCCTTAATGACACCCTTGCCTCTATGACTGACGCATACACGAACGTGCTCCTACTGTTACATGCTCATTGCTGCTACCTACCTAACCTTGTAAGAACTTTGATACTGTATCTGTTCTGTTCGTTTTGTAAAATGTTGTTTACTTACGCTGCTTTCCTTGTAAAGCGCTCTGATACCCTACCCTGGGTCTTGTTCGCGCTATAGAAAACTCTAAAAAATAAATAAAATAAATAAAAAATAAATATAGGAGTGTCACTGGAAGATGAATGGATTGTTTTCACAGTTTAGATGCACAGTTGTGTCTGATCATCTTTACATGCACAGGTGAGAATGAGTATGACAGTGTCACCGCATGCACAGGTGTTGCTCAGAGTCTGAGCGTGCAGATTTGCGACCCTACCTGAACATTTGTAGATGCGTCTCCATGCATAGGTGTGACTGTGTAAATGTTGTAGGTCTGTTTCTTCAAGCAGGGGTGTAGCTGTGTGTCTGGGTTACTTCTTTGTGTTCCTTCATTGCAGTTGCAACTGCGCCTATCTTCTTGCACAGGTGCTGCCTTATGTTTATGTATGCATGCCTCTCCACAGTTAGAACAGTGTGTGGCTGAATGCACTGATGTGGTCTCTGTTCCTTTGTTTGCTATGTCTGGGTGTCTGCATGCACAGATGAGGTTTGGTGTGAAATGTCCTGTGCAGTAAGTGTGTGTTTATATGCACTGATGGTACTAAGGAGCCTATTTATAGGAGCCCTGCCTCACTTTTGCACCACGTAAATCGGTACATGTGGGACGCAGGGCTCTGTATCAGATTTATGATGTCACACATAGCCACCCTGCATGGCGCTAGGCTCCCGAAACAGTGCCAGCACAGGGAGAAAGGACAGGAATGCACCGTATGGCCAGGTGGGTTTAACCATATACTCTAATGCCATGGCAGAGTACAGCCTGTTATATTTAGAGATCTCTATCAGTTACGAAGAGGCTTTGGTGGATTCAGCGGAGCCTCTGCCATGGCGGCCTCATTGAAGTACAGAAGCTTAGCTGTGCAGGTCTTATGCTCAATGCACCCGCAAGGCTATGTTTTTTGTTTAAAAAAAAAAAACTCCCAAACCTGGAGCGTGTTGTTGAAAAACTATTTTGAGTTTGGGCTGTAAAGCTTTGCCTTGTGGCCACAAAAATGAAAACATTACAGTGGAGTGCACACCTTCAATAGGGCAGTTGGTTTGACGTCCCTTGATCGGCGGCCCAGTATCATCGGTCAAGGATTTTCACCAGTGAACCCAGCTTAGGCTCAGCCATCGGAAACAGTATTTCACCTGACTCTAAACAGAGTGGGGGAATAACAAGACAGGGTGCCCCACCAGGGTTTTGGCAGAGCACCCTGACTGCCAAACACTAGTTAAGACCCCTTTTCTCAGTTTTTTCTATCATGATTTTATGAGACAGTTTTATCAACACGCATGCAGGTGCAAAGCCACCAAAAGTGACACAAACCGGAGCAAAGTGTTGATTTATTATTTACTTTCCAGAGCAAAACTTGCTTTGCACTGGAAAGTGGCCTGAATGAAACTGTACTACTTTGCGTTAAGGAGGAGTCGCATGGGTGATACATGTGCATTCCCACACTGCTGGACAAATCCCTATCCAATAACAATAGTTACAAGGATTTGCGCCAAACCTTATGCCTCCTGAAGGCATACACAAAGTGGGAGAAATGTTTTTTTTCTTCAAACTTTTACTCCTTGCACATACAAAGTGGCAAAAGTTTTTAAGTTAGTCTAAGCAAACAGATTTGTACATGGAAGGGTCTCCTTCCAGTCCCAAAGCCATGCTAGAACCACACACACCTTTGCAGTACCGTACGCTAGGTAGCCTGCTTGTGTGCTAGTTTTTGGGAAGAGAACAACAACACCATCTATTAGCTGATGTGGCACTGTCCTGCTCTCTCCCTTTCTTGCAACAGAGCTCCTTTGGGTGGTGTACTGTATTGCGTGAAATAATAATGCATTTGCCCCCATGTCTTTAGGTTCAGCAATCCTGGCGTGGCTACAGTCACAGGTATGGTCCTGGTTGTGATAACAGTGTGTGGACAAAAGAGGCACTTTATGCACATTGAACATAGGCTCATCTTGTTACTTGCTCTGTTTCTGCATGGAGTATCCAGCTCTGTAGGTTGATTGTGACCCCGCAGGCACTGCCTCTCAGTCTTTCTTTTCTTTCCTTGGTGCAGAGTTTGATGGAGAATCGGTCGGATGACAGCCGGAACTGTAGTCATCACCGGTGGAATCCTTGCGACGGTCATCCTCCTGAGCATCATCGCAGTTCTCTGCTACTGTAGGTTACAGGTGAGACTACAACGCATATTTATTTATGCCTGTGCACAGAGATAGTGATATAAATAGCAACTAATGTGGCACAACAGGACTTCACAGCTTGGGTGGATTACATTTTTGAGCATTTGCGGGCGTGGTTGATGAGTAGTGGAACATATGCAATCTCAGATACACAAAAAATACACACAAGAAACCTTAGTATTTGTGCATATTTACAATATAAAAGTCGCTAATGGGATATCGTAGCTCAAGGGGCAGAGCATTCCAATACAGGGTACCATTGGCCAAGGGATCTCAACAGGAATGAAGCACAGTGTTGGTTTTTGGCAGTCAGGAGGTACTCAGATGCAGAGCATGGTGCCCTAGTGGAAGTATATGTGCTATACAAAGATGGGTGGATATGGAGAGATGGGTGGATAAGTTGTGAATTGCTCAGAAGTAAGTGGTGAGAGGTTTATATGATGAAAACCATCAGGCTTGAACTGAGATACGAAAACGGCAGAGGATTTGGATCCTGGGTTTTTGACTTTGTCCAGGTGGCAAACAAGTGCTGTCGGAGGCTGACCACAGTGTTGGTTACAAAATCCAACGTGTATTGTACTGCATTTCTATAGTGCTTTTCTACCCCTTGTTGAAGCTCCGAAGCACTTTCCCTTTGGTCTGATGTTTATTTACCATGTCTGTAAGCATTGATGGGAGAATGATGTTGTTAATAGTTAGGTATATTAGTGTTGAGCTTAGGGGTCATGCGTGAGGCCCGGAGGGTGGCAGCGGCCGACTTCAGCTCCTTTGAGCTCCATGGAGTGCATCTCGCTGGCACAGTTCCCTGCTACTTACCTGAGAGAACAATGCAGGGGAAACCAATGGCAGGAACCAGTGGGGTCTCTTGAGGTGATTGTTAGAAGGGCATACAAGGTCAAACAGATAAAAGTGGTGGGGCCACCAACAAAGGGCAATCGTGAAGATTGTGCATATTTGTAATATATTTCTGTATATTAAAAAAATATATATATTTATATAGGTTAAAGTAACGTTATAGTTAAGTGAAATGTTCAGTAACAACGTAACACAGAAATTCACCAGTTATAGTTATAGTTACCTCAATCAACTATGACTTGTGCCCTAAGGTAACTCTAACTTGCACCACCGTCATGCACAGTTTTCTCATCAATAATTTCACTGCAAATGTTGCAGTGATATTATCAATGATGTCATAGAAGATATCATGAGTGATGTAATATGTGGGATAATTAGTAGTGCATGGCGCGGGAGAAAGTAATAATTACCTTAGGGCACCTATGTATTTTAAAGGGGAAGGGGGCCTCATGGCCCTCCTCCCCCAGCCTTATTAGGCCCTGGTACTCCAGGGGGGCCACGTAGAACCCCCCCCTCCCTGAGCCATATTAGGCCCTGGGCACACCCTATCCCCCCAGGGCCACTACTTAAAATATAGGGAAGGGGGAATGCATGGCTTCCCCTCTCTGAACCATATTTGGCCGCGGGGACCACATCCCCGGGGCTTGCGTTAATTAGAGAACAAGGGTGGGTCCCAAAATGCGTTTTCCCGATTCATTTTTCCATAGGAACTTTAGACACAGCTGCAGCCCAAACCACTGAACGGATTTACATGAAATTTGGCAGAAAGTTAGATTTTGGTCCAGAGTGCTTTTTTGTGATTTGGTGTTACTCTGTTCAGTAGTTTTTGAGCACTTAATGCTCAAAAACTATGTGTATAATACACTACACAGGATTGACAGAGCCGGCAGATCTCCTGCTGATATCTAATTTGCTCCCACTACGTTAACGAGAAAGTGGTGGCAGCCATCGTAGGACTCGGGACTCAGAAAGCAAAAAGAGAAAGGGATACCCAAACACCCTAGGCCTGTTGGTGGAGTCCCACAGGGACCCTCCTGTGGCCCAGTTTTTTAAAACAATTTTGCAGCCAAATAGTAGTGAATCCCCAAAGTTGCGGTAAACATTTTATAAATAGCGCGATAAAAAAAAACCAACAGGGTGGGCCAGCGTCTGGGGGTGATTCATTGATTAATTTACAGGAGGGGGTGCATGGCCCCCCTCCCTAAGCCTCTAAGAGGCCCCGTAAACCCCATTCCCTTTTACCGATATTTTAAAAAGGCCTCGGGGACCCCATATCCTGGAGCTTAGTATATAAATGAACAGAATGCCCCCCTCCTGGAGCCTAATTAGTTCTCGAGGACCCCATGCCCTGGTAACGGAATGTATAATAAAAGGGAATGGGGCCGCGTTGTCATGTCTGCCAGTTCGGTGACGCAGAGTCGCTGCATTGGAAGCCGAAGTCTCACCCAGTATCGCAAAACTATGGCCATCTTGCTTAGCCATCCTATTCAGATGCTGAGGAAGCCGGAAACGATACTTGTCGTTCCAGCTTTCTACCACACTTGCTTCCGGATTGCCTCTCCTGACCTCCTGTTGCCTTGGTGTTCCTGGCTGGGGTTCTTCGGGGGCTTCATCCACATCCTTCCCCGCATTTGTTTCCCACAGCATTATTGATACCTGAAACGAAATCAGAACAAAACGTTATCTTTTAAGGCGGTAACTATGCTCGCGCATGCTAGCGTGACTTATCTGTGTTGGGAAGTGTTTCTTCTCTCGCTAGCTCTGACAAGCCTTGTTTTACTCCATGCTGGCACCATTACAGTATCATGCTTTGCAACCAAACAGATACACAGAAAAATGACAATTGCATTGTGGCCTTAAAACACAGATAACCTTATATGGTATTTCTTATATATGCCTGTGTTTACTGCATGCAAGAGGTTTTAATACATTGTTGGCAAGACTGTTATTGCCATAAAAGAATGACTAAATGTTAATGTGGCATAATATATGTGACTGGTGAGTGATATTAACTTACTGAGTCACTGGTAACCTTATTCCCATATTGTCTAAGGCGTTTATCATGAATATACCTCATCAAACATAAGAGTTTATGTTTAAGCTTTATTTCTGTTTGTTGTAATCTACTTTTTACTTTCTACAAGACACCAGTATATAGGTACAAGGCGCCTTCTAGAATACCTTGTGGTATGTACATTGTTTCATTTCATCTTAGTACTTTTATAAATCATATATCAGTGATATACTACTCATGCATATACCTGCAGGTTGTCCAGGGTTTCCTGTTTCTTCCTCTACTTTCCATTTGACGTCTTTGAGGAAATCTTCAGAAAGGCGGGGAAAGAGGGGAAACAGGTATAGCCTTTACAAAATGTGGTGAGATTGGGATATTAGTGTGTTTTACATCCCTAATCTTACACTCTCATCCTCTAGGGAGTGAGGCCCAGTGTCTTCCAGGCCAAAGTCATCCAGGAGGGTCCTAGGATCCGGAGCTGCGATTTGTGTCTCCCACTTCCTATTCCCCCATTGGGTTCCAGTTGCTTTTATTATCTGTAACATAGATAGAAGACTTTAACCCTGGTGGGGGAGTTGGGACTCAGCAATGCGTATACAGCGCACTCTTTTGGGAAAATTCGGTGAGTGCATAATACGCGTGGCCCCCCTCCCCCAGCCTTAAAAGGGCCCTGGGGACCCCATCCCATATGGCTGAGTAAATAAAACAAGGAGGGGGGAGGCCCTAGAGACCCCATCCCACAGGGCTGAGTAAATAAAACAATGAGGGGGGGGACCCCGTCCGTTGGGGTTAAAATGTATAATAAAATGTGAGGGGGACATGCCCCCCTTCCTGAGCCATAAAAAACCTTAAAAAGGCCCCGGGGACCCCATCCACCGGGGCTGGCTCAGTTACTGTGTCTCGGGGAGCCCAATCCCAGAACACAGACGTTTTCCTTCCCACACTGATGCGGGTAGGGAAACATATGCTTACTCCCGCCTGGTGAGAGCATTTTTAAATCACCCACCAGACTGGAGCAAACATGCCTTCCCTGCCAGCAGGAGTGTGTGCAGGAAAAGCAAGTCTGATCCCAGCAGGTGGCAAATTTAAATATGCTCCTACAGGCTGGGATTAGACTTCTTTTCTGTTTCCTTTCCTTCACTCCTGCAGGGAGCTGTTTGGGGCCGCGGGGGCCCTGGGACTCCCCTCAAAGCCCCCAACAAAGGCTGTGTGTGGTGTGAGGTTTGCAGTCAGAGGGGGGTTGGCTTCATTCAGGTGGGTTAACCACAGGTCCCAGCCAACCTCTGCGGCACACTGCCAAAGGCCACGCGCAGCTTGAATTGGCTGCCTGCGGGGGTCTTGGCCAAAGGACCTGGCTGCAGGCCATGCCCTGTGGCCAAATGCTTGCTGCCCACATCCAAAGTCTCTGTCCTGCATGGGGTTGGGTGTCTCCGAGTGGGTTGGACACAGGACCTGGCTGTAGCCAACCCCCCAATGAGCACGCCCAAAGCCATGTGCAGTGTTGGATTGGCTGCCTGTGGGGTAATTGTCCACAGGGCCTGACCATAGGCCAAAAGGTCTGCGCAGAGTGTGTTTGGCTGCCTGCTGGGAGTTGGAAGCAGGGCAGTGTGTGGTGGGGGGTTGGCCTTTAGTATCGTATGGTAGCAAAATATTACTTTGCGTTAAAAAAATATATAAATTCACTGAAAAAATCAAAGGTTCAAGTAACATGTTATTTAGGTGATAATTTCAGTGACAACCTTGCATTTTAAACATACAAAACCACTGAAATTCACTAGTTATAGTTTGCTCTGGTAACTATAACTCGTGTCATAAGGTATCTATAACTCGCTCTTGCCATGGACTGCTAATTATCCCACATATTACATCACTCATGACATCTTCTATGACATCGTTGATAATATCAATCCAGCATTTGCAATGAAATTATTGATGAGAAAACTGTGCACGGCAGTGGTGCAAGTTATATATAGCAAGACCAAAGAAAATGATGGACGGAGTGTTGAACATTGCAAGCACTCACCCCCAATCAACTGATCTGGGTTTAATCCACCACCGTTCTTTAGCCCACTCTGCCACCCTAGTTCAGACATGGCCATATGCAAATCAGTCTGACCCTGTGCCTCATGGGAACAGTCCAGCCCGAACTGCCAAGCCATGTCTTCCCTGGCCCGGAAACAAGCTTCCTAGGACCGGTTTCTGGCATTTCAGCCGTCTTCAGCCAGGCTTGCTTGAATCCAGTGGCAAAGTGAGCAAGGGACTCACGTCTGAGCATACCCTGCCAACTTATGGCGAACAAAGCAAAACCAAAGGAAATGATGGACGGAATGTTGAACATTGCAAGCACTCACCCCCAATCAACTGATCTGGGTTTAATCCACCACCGTTCTTTAGCCCACTCTGTCACCCCAGTTCAGACATGGCCATATGCAAATCAGTCTGACCCTGTGCCTCATGGGAACAGTCCAGCCCGAACTGCCAAGCCATGTCTTCCCTGGACCGGAAACAAGCTTCCTAGGACCGGTTTCTGGCATTTCAGCCGTCTTCAGCCAGGCTTGCTTGAATCCAGTGGCAAAGTGAGCAAGGGACTCACGTCTGAGCATACCCTGCCAACTTATGGCGAACAAAGCAAAAACCAAAGGAAATGATGGACGGAGTGTTGAACATTGCAAGCACTCACCCCCAGTCAACTGATCTGGGTTGAATCCATCACCGTTCTTTAGCCCACTCTGCCACCCCAGTTCAGACATGGCCATATGCAAATCAGTCTGACCTTGTGCCTCATGGGAACAGTCCAGCCCGAACTGCCAGCCATGTCTTCCCTGGACCGGAAACAAGCTTCCTAGGACCGGTTTCTGGCATTTCAGCCGTCTTCAGCCAGGCTTGCTTGAATCCAGTGGCAAAGTGAGCAAGGGACTCACGTCTGAGCATACCCTGTCAACTTATGGTGAACAAAGCAAAAACCAAAGGAAATGATGTACGGAGTGTTGAACAATGCAAGCACTCACCCCCAGTCAACTGATCTGGGTTTAATCCACCACCGTTCTTTAGCCCACTCTGCCACCCCAGTTCAGACATGGCCATATGCAAATCAGTCTGACCCTGTGCCTCATGGGAACAGTCCACCCCCACTGGGGGTGAGTGCTTGCAATGTTCAACACTCCGTCCATCATTTCCTTTGGTTCTTGCTTTGTTCGCCATAAATTGGCAGGGTATGCTCAGACGTGAGTCCCTTGCTCACTTTGCCACTGGATTCAAGCAAGCCTGGCTGAAGATGGCTGAAATGCCAGAAACCGGTCCTAGGAAGCTTGTTTCCGGTCCAGGGAAGACATGGCTTGGCAGTTCGGGCTGGACTGTTCCCATGAGGCACAGGGTCAGACTGATTTGCATATGGCCATGTCTGAACTGGGGTGGCAGAGTGGGCTAAAGAACGGTGATGGATTAAACCCAGATCAGTTGACTGGGGGTGAGTACTTGCAATGTTCAACACTCCGTCCATCATTTCCTTTAGTTTTTGCAAGTTATATATATGCAGCTATAGGTAAATATATATATATATATATATTATCTACTGGCGGTCGCCAGTAGATAGTTATAGTTAGGACCGAGTTTCCATAGGAAATCTCAAAATTCTATTTTGAATAACTTTGGCGCCGATTGACGAATCCTCGCAAAATTTTCAAAACTAATGGGGCGCTCCGCTCCGTTCCTACCCTGAAAGTCTCGGGGTGATTCGTCAAGCGGGGGCCGAGAAAAAGGGGGGGTCCCAAAACGCGTTTTCCCCATGGATTTTTCCATAGGGACTTTAGTCGCAGCTACAGCCCGAACGGCTGAACAGAATTACGGGAAATTTGGCAGAGAGGTAGCCATAAGGTCCATGAAGTGCCTTTTCCAGGTTTGGTGTAAATCTGCTCAGTATTTCCAGAGAAAATAGCATTTAAATCAATATATATATCTGTACGCGCGCAGCGTGCGCGCTGGGTGCGCGCACCTTGCCGTGCGCGAGCGCAATTCTGATTGGTTGTTAGATCTTAGTAAACATTCGAATCGGTCGAAACCAGGAAGTGTCGGCCGCCATTTTGTCTCTCGCACTCTGAGGGGGTGAAAAACAAATGTGGAGAATGTGAAAAGGGAGCAGGGTGGACAGTTCCTGACCCCCTAGCCGTGGTCAGGGGGTCCCAGAAGGACCCCCAAGGGCCAAATTTTTTTTTATTTTTTTTTCGAAAAATCGCCGAGTGCGCGCACCCTGCGCGCACCACCCAAACGGAAAAAATTCTGCGAAGTTCGCGCAGCGTGCACGCACTCCGCGATTTTTCGAAAAAAAAAAATGTATTTGGCCCTTGGGGGCGAAGCGCTCCGTGCCCACAGGCACGAACTGTGTAAAGTGGGCGCTCGGTGCGCGAAGCGCACCGTGCGCGCGCCGTGAAAAAGTTTTGTTTAAAAAAATATATTAATAAATACATAACTTAGCATTTAAAAAACCGTACAAATTCACTGAAAAAACCATAGGTTTCACACACGTTATAGTTAGGAATTAGCATTTAAAAAACCTTGCAAATTCACTTAAAAAACCATAGGTTTCACACATGTTATAGTTAGCTGGGCATTTCCCTCGTAAAAAACCAATGAAATTCCCCCGTTATAGTTAGTGCAGGCAACTATAACTCACGCGACCGCAATCCGCTGCTGATGACGTCAGATATTACATCACTGATGACATATGTGTCTTTCTGAAAAAAAAAAAAAATGAAATATATGTATAGCTAAAGATGAATGGAAGAAGACATGGGTAAATAAGTGTCTAAATACAGTGATGTAATATCTGACGTCATCAGTAGCGGATTGCGGTCGCGTGAGTTATAGTTGCCTGCACTAACTATAACGGGGGAATTTCATTGGTTTTTTACGAGGGAAATGCCCAGCTAACTATAACATGTGTGAAACCTATGGTTTTTTAAGTGAATTTGCAAGGTTTTTTAAATGCTAATTCCTAACTATAACGTGTGTGAAACCTATGGTTTTTTCAGTGAATATATATATATTCACTGAAAAAACCATAGGTTTCAGGGGTGTTATAGTTAGCTGGACTTTTCACTTGTACAAAACCATTGAAATTCCCCCGTTATAGTTAGTTCAGCTAACTATAACTCGCGCGCCCGCAATGCACTGCTGATGACGTCACATATTACATCACTCATGACATGGTCAGTGACATCACTCATGACATCACTGATGACATCTCAAATGACATCACTGATGACATCACTGATGACATCATCCAGTGAATGTGTGTTTTTCTGAAAATTAAATATGTTTTATATATGTATATCTCAAGGTCGATGGAAGAATAAATGGGTATATAAGTGTCTAAATGAATGATTTGTTTTTGAAAAATTGATTGTGTAACTGACTGATTACGTGTATCATAGTGAATACATGGCTTAGTGAGTAATGTTTAAATATGTAAATATCTGTATCAGTCTCTCACTTTGTGTATAAGTGGCTGCATGGGTTGGTGAGTAGCTACATGGGTGTCTATATAGGTTATTAGTTGGTTTTTTGAGTATCAGTCTGAGTGTCTGCATGGTTCGGTGGGGGGTATTACGTAGTGCATAGGTGCATGAATGAGTGACTCACTGTTTGTATGTGTTGAACACAACATGTGTGCAGGACTGTATGGGTGGATGAGTGTGTGTATGGGTGTGTTAGTGAGTGAATGACTGTCTCAATAGTGTCTTTATGAGTAACTACATATGTTTTAAACTAGTATATGTGACTATTGGTGTATATATGTGAGTATATGTGAGAGTGAGAGATTGAAAGAGTTCCTGTATGAATAAGTATGTGTTTCTATAAGTGATTGTTTAAAAGACTAAGGATGTGTAAGTTTCCGTTGAAGTAAGTATGGTGGTGTGTGTATAACTGTATATGCAAGTAAATGTATGTTTGATTCTTTATTAGCATGAGTGACTATGTGTGTGAGTAACTCTATGGATGAGTGGCATTGTGTAACAGGATGTATAGGTGTATGAGTACATATGATGAGTGAGTACATGTATGAGTGACTGTATAGGACTGTTGGTGAATGAGTGGATGTGTATGTGGATCTTAGAATTACTGAAGAGGTTGTTGTAACTGGTATTGGTATGTCCATTGTTTTGAAAATTTTAGTCTCTATTTTTGAATGTGTGTATCAAAGGTTATATTAGGGTGAGAGGAGGTCTGCCACTCGATCACAAGGATGATGTCATCAGTGATGTCATCAGTGATGTCATTTGAGATGTCATCAGTGATGTCATGAGTGATGTCACTGACCATGTCATGAGTGATGTAATATGTGACGTCATCAGCAGTGCATTGCGGGCGCGCGAGTTATAGTTAGCTGAACTAACTATAACGGGGGAATTTCAATGGTTTTGTACAAGTGAAAAGTCCAGCTAACTATAACACCCCTGAAACCTATGGTTTTTTCAGTGAATTTCTGAGGTTTTTTAAATGCTAATTCCTAACTATAACGTGCCTGAAACCTATGGTTTTTTCTGTGAATTTCAAAGGTTTTTTAAATGCTAATTTCTAACTATGCCTACAGAGATAGGACATGTGAAGAAAGAAGAAAAAATGCACAGAAAGAAACAAAAGAAGTGCAGAAAGAAGCAACAGAAGTCCTCAAATACGAAGATAAGTGCAGGAAGAAGGATAACGTGCAGAAAGAACAAAAAGAAGAGCAGAAAGAAGCCTTGTTGCAAAATCATCCTGTACCCTCAACTTTTTCAGACGGATACTGGTGGTAACTGAGTCTGACTAACCAGTCCTAGAGCCAGTGCTATGTTAAAAGACACTTAGAATACAGTGAAAACACCTACATACACTAGGGAACATTATGCGTTGGGGTCCCCCTGTGATTAGCATGACCTCCTCTGTAAGCCCCTAGTGTATAATAGGGCATGGGGATTAAAACTACCTCTTAAAACAGGCCACAGGGCGTTTTTGCACACGTTAACTCAGGCCCCGTCCCCTCCCTTCACCACTGTGTAAACACGCCCTGTGTCCATTTTTAGTTGGGAGATTAAGTTCATTTGAATCCTGAGGGTCCCTAGGGTCCAACTAGCCCACTAGGTACCTCCAGTAAGTGCCACAGAGCTGCGTTGCAGAGAGGTGTAAAAAGTGGCACGGCCTGGACCACCTCTCTGCAATGCAGCTCAGTGGCGCTTACTGGAAGCACTTGGTGGGCTAGTTAGCCCCCAGGGGCCCTCAGTATTGAAGGGAAATTATATCCCCAATTTAAAACGTGCCATAGTGCGTGTTTGCACACGTCACCTCAGGCCCCGTCCCCTCCCTTCACCACTGTGTAAACGCGCCCTGTGGCTGTTCTAAGTTGAGAGATTAAGTCCCCTTGAATCCTAAGGGTCCCTAGGGTCAAACTAGACCACTAGGTACCTCCAGTAAGTGCCACAGAGCTGCGTTGCAGAGAGGTGTAAAAAGGGGCTTGGCCTCAGAACACCTGGCTGCAGCGCAGCTCCCTGGCGCATACTGGAGATGCCTGTTGGGGGCGCGTTTGCAGAGTGCTGCATGGAGGGGGCATGGCCTCCGGCACGATGCCAGTCTTTTATTTATTTTAGTTTTTTAAGAAGGGGGGCTGTGTGGTTCCCCTTCTTATTCTAATTTATTGGCCCTGATGACCCCATCCCCCAGGGCCAGTCTCCTAATTATATTTTTTTTACCCCAATCCCCAGGGCCGGCCACTGTTTTTTATTATTTTTAAAAAATATATATTTATAGACACACCTAGGACATGCTGGACAAACCGTACGTACCTATCACCATGACGATTTGCGTGATATTCATTAAAAGGCGACTATGCATGCAATGAATCCACGTGGAATGTATTTACACCACTAGTGAAGCTCTGACATGTCTGATGCCCTACCGTGCCTAATCCTGGTAGACACCCTTGTCGTTTATTTATACAAACATGGGTAGCTATTGACAGGCACATTTAATACACATGCACACCAAGCCATTCAAAGGGGATTCGACAAAAATTCGACCAAAACTATGCAAGAAACCCCCCTCACGGTTAATAAAACACACATCCACTGCCGGATGTGTAATACTTTTTATTTTACTCTCTGGAAAGGGGACGAACATCACTTGAGAGTCACAGCGTGCTCCTGACAGAGCCCAATGCTGTGTTACACCCACCATTGCCTGCCGAGTGCCACACACCTCTGTGTTGTATTCCACTAGCTAGTGCATATGCTATGACACTCTCTAGCCCATGTGCACTGTAACACCACCCCGTGAATATGTCATGCCACACTTGTCTTCGCACGGGTTATATTGCCCCATCTAACGTGCCTTTCTCGATGCCTATGTTATAACGCACAGTGCTATGCCATACATATTACAATCTGGGATCCATATCTTTGTCACAGTGCATATGCAACATTACACTCCCCAGCACATATTTTATATTACAACTTTAGAGACTAGTTAGGTTACACAACACTGCCCTGTGCATATTACACTCCAAGGCGCATATCGCATAGCACGCGCTAGTGCCTGTGCTATCTTGCGCTCTCCAATGAATCTGTCATTGCGCACAATGTATTGCATATTATATTTCACGCCCGGTTCATCTTATATCACACTTTTTGGTGCATAGTTTATGCCATACACTATATCTAGTTTTCATTTTCAATCGTGCTCTCAGGACTATGTTCTATATAACACTGTGTTCACCTACCCTTTTCACGGGCATTACATTTTGCGATAGGGGGTGGAGGGTCAGGGGGTGTTTCTGCCAAGTGAGCCCGGAGTCACAGTCACAAACGTCCTCTTCTTCCTTAATAAAAGTGAGATTATGCTGCATACTTGTTCATATTTTAAGTAGTTCGCACAGACACAATGTTTTAAAAACAATAAAGTTCCTAATACCCGCCTTCTCTGAACAGTTAGCTTGCTGCCCTATCCCCTTCCTCCCTATCCTCTGTTGTGTGAATCCATGGACTAGCCTCCTCCCTCCTGCCATGCATGGTCTGATGTGCTGCCACTGCCCTCAATTTAGTATGATGTACCAGTCCACTCCTCCTGCCCTCCATTGCCCAATTCTATGCCCCATCATTGACCTCCTGCTTAAACTCTGTGCTTAGCTTGCTGCCCCTATTCTCCTTCCCCCTGCCCTCCGATGTCTTTGTGCATGCCCCTGCTCCATCCTTTTTGCCCACCATGTCCCATGGACCTGCCACTCCTATCTACTCTGAGTGCTCTGTTGAGCTGCCACTCCCCTCCCACCTGCCTAGCATTGTCAGATGACTGTAACCTGTCCCTGCCACCTCCACCCTGCCTGTCCACATGCCATGCCCCTATCCTCTTCCTCCTGTCCTACATGGTCCATTGTACTGCCACACCCTTCTGCCCTCCCTGGTCTATTGTGCTGCAACTGCTCCTCCTGCCTGCCCCGTGTGGTCTGTTGTGAGGTCCCTTCCCCTGAACTTTCTTGTCTGTGCACAGGTCCTGACCCTCCCTTCTATCCTCCATCGTCCTTTGTGCATGCCCCTCCACCCTCCTTCTTGCCCATCATAGCCATTGTGCTGCCACTAACCCTCCCACTTGCCATGCATGGTCTTCTGTGCTGCCATGGCCCCTCCCACCTTCCCTGTGTGGTCAGTTAGCTGCCCCTGACCCCCTCCCACCTTCCCTCCATGGTCTGTGTGTATGCCATCACAGTCTCGCTGTTGCTCTTCATGGTGTGTCTTGCTTCTAGCGCCCATCCTGCCTGACCTCCATGGCTATCTTGCTGCTCCTGCCCTGCCCCCTTGCCCCCAGCCCTACTCCCTCCCTCCTGGCTTGTCTGTTCCATTGTAATGCCCCTGATCCGTCCCTCCTGCCCTTTATGGTCTGTTATGCTGCAGCTTTCTCTCCTGTCTGTCCATTATGGTCAGCTAGCTACCATTGCCTCTTGCCCCTCTGTTCTCTGTTGTCCATGTGCATGGTCCTGTCCCCTCCCTCTTGCTTTCTATGGATTGTTGTGCTGCACTCCCGTCCTGCATGCCCTGTGTGGTGTATTGTGCTGCTGCAAACCCTGATGCCTGCCCTGCAGGGTCAGTTTGGTGCACCTCTCCATGTCCCTCCTGTCCTCTGTTATCCAAGTCCATGTCCCTATCCCATTTCCTTCCATGATCCAATGTACCATACTTGCGAACATTTTGAACTTGGTAAGAGGGAGATTTTGAAAAAAAACTGGGGTATTGATTTTCCCCTTTGAGTTACATTGAAAAAGAGGATATTGTAGACAGGAGACAGATCAAATAAAGCCCATTTGAGCTTAAAAACATTGGACGTTTCCTGGCTGAATCAGGTCTGTTGGCATGTATGGTTGTACTACCATTGCCTCTTCCTTCTGCCCACAATGGTCTATTACATTGCCACAGCCTTGAAGGAGGGTAGATTTTGTATCACAGGGGGCCCCTGGCCCGTTCTGTCCACACCTGAAGTATGAGACCCTTGTCCTTGCCCTGCCAGCTGCATTTGTAGGCCGTAATAAATTGACCAGCGGGTCCTGTGTTGCTATATAATTATCCTGAGACATCCTTACCACTCAGCCAGCATAAAACCCCTGTGTAGGCCCTTCTGTTCAATATGTAGGCCTCTTTGTTAAATTGGCCATAGCTCTGCAATTTTAGTGTATAGCAGTCTGAAGGCAGGTCTGCGAGGCCTTCTGATCCAAACTAGTAGCCTCCACCCTACCCGAGTGCTCCGTGCTCGGTATCAAAGTTCAACATCCCCCTGAAGCTGTCGACATACAGTAGGCTGCATCCTGGACTGGTACTTGCTTCCTGGGCAGGTTTCCCGCTTTTAAGGAAGTGGCAACCGCAGAGCGTCAAGTTAGGACAACTGAGGAGATTTTATACATGAATATATTGAATTCCCGTACAATACCCATTATTTTCTGCTTGCTCTATGGAACTTACGATAAGCGATTGGCCTGAGAGACTGACCTTTTCACCCAGTCCATTGTCAGCATTAAGTGGGTAAATGACGAAATGTCTGGTAAAATCTGCAGACGAAGCTTTTGGGTAGCATACGTAGGTAGATGTAGCGTGCAAAGGAGCCCACAAAATGATATAAAAAGGGAGCACCCACAGATATCGACGGACTACCTCGCCGTCTGTATGTAGGTTAACAGGCAGTGCAGGTTTTCCCCAAGAGCTGGGAGCTCTTGTCTTCCTTTGCTTAAAATGTCTTGCTCTGCTTTGCTTGAAGTATCTTATTCTATTTTACCTATATGAAATGTCATGTTATGTTTAACCATTGTTCTCTTTACTTTTGCATTTAAAAGATTTTGTATTGTAATTGCACGAATGCTTGCTCTAAGAGTAAACGTGAGTGTTCCTAGGTAACATTTTCCTTGGTGTAACTTGTTTCTCATGATGCATTTATAGATGTGTTTTCTCTCTCTCTCTGTCAGTACATTAATTGAGATACAGAGAATATTATGACAGCTGTATGATTATCTGGATTCTGTATTTTGTACTTTATGTCTCTATTCTGCGGTTTCTTTGAAGTTGCATCTTCTCATTAAACTGCCATTGTATTCTGCCTCCAATTCCATGTCTCATATGTCTGTTTTCTTCATTTTTGGAGCAAGCGTTCCTAGGCACCCCGGCTCAAATTAAGGTGCCCCTTTTGTCCCTGACTCACTCTCCTGCTCAGTTCTGTGGTGGCTCCCGGGGATCTGGGGACCGCCCCTAGCTTCCTTGACCCGTAATAGATCTTCCCTCCAACAGCCTCTCTTGCAAGTCCTGTATTGTTGGTTTGTTGCCCCTGCCCCCCTTTCCACTGCCCTCCATAGTCTGTTGTGCTTCCACGGCCCTTCCTGCCTGCTCAGTGTGGTTAAATTGTTGCCTTTGCACCCTCCTACCTGCCTTCAATTTTCAGAGTCCGTGCCCCTGGCCTCTGCCTCTCAACAGTATCCTAATGAACAACTAGATTGCTAACATTCTATATTTATTACAAAAGTGTGGAACGCCTGACATCATCTTGATGTAATCAAAACTGTAATACCTAGAGCATTTCCTTTAGAAATTACATATATGAGAGGGTCTTATTGGCATCAAAATTATGGTTAGTGCTCTAAAAGACTAAAATAAGGACATATTTTCTGAGTTTTCAAATAGCGACAAAGCACAAATTATTTGTTATCTTTATGTTTTTTTATCCAGTTGACCACTTGATTAAATGTTGCACTTAGGGGAGAGGATGTGGTGTTACTTCCAGAACTGCACACTTTGCAACTGGGGAACCAGGTTGAAGTTTCTGCTTCAGCTCGACATTCTGTGATTCTGGTCAAATCACTTAGTCTCCCCATGTCTACAACCAAAATGAATTTGTTCTTGTGTGATGTAACCAATGCTCATGTAAAGCACTCCAATACCTGACAAGTCTGCACTATATAACACTGCAAAAACACAAAATAATAAGTGTTTTGCACACTTCTGTCATTGGGCTATATTTGGGCTACATCTGGGTGATTTTGGGCTACATTTGGGCTCTTTTGTCTCCGGTGGCCATCTTGGGAGATTTATTTGTTATGAAGTTTCCTAATTTCCTCATGTACTGCAGTCTCCTCAGTAGGAAATGCTTTCAGTTTTTTACTTTGATTCCATCATGAAGGTATTCAGATATGTCACACATTTGCCATAAATTCTGAATGTTAGCACTCTAGTTGCTCATTAGATCACTGTAGTAAAACTACTGCACCATGGAAGTCTGCTCCTGGTATTAAAAGTGCATGTTTCAGTCTGCATGTCAGAATTTTTTAATGAAATAGAAGAGGATTTGAGAAGTCACTCAAAATGTGCCCTCATTTTCTTTCTTCAGCATTAATCATAATTTCTATGGCAAAATGAACCTCCTCATTGTGTTCCTTTTTAAATTAAATGTTTTAAGTGTTACCAGTTTATTCCAATCAAGATGGCTTCAGGTGTGCCATACTTTTGTCATAATGAAGACAGTAAGCGCTCTAGTTGTTTTTAAGAACATTCTGGGACATTCTGTCATTGGGCTATACTTGGGCTACATCTGGGTGATATTTGGGCTACATTTGGGCTCTTTTGTCTCTGGTGGCCATCTTGGGAGACTTATTTGTTATGAAGTTTCCTAATTTCCTCATTTACTGCAGTCTCCTCAGTAGGAAATACTTTCAGTTTTTTACTTTGATTCCATCAAGAAGGCATTCAGATGTGTCACACATTTGCCATAAATTCAGAATGTTAGCACTCTTTTTGCTCATTAGATCACTGTAGTAAAGCTACTGCTCACCAGGGAAAACTGCTGCTGGTATTGAAAGTGCATGTTTCAGTCTGCATGTCAGAATTTTTTAATGAAATAGAAGAGGATTTGAGAAGTCACTCAAAATGTGCCCTAATTTTTCTTTCTGCAGCACTAATCATACTTTTTATGGAACAATGAACCCCCTCATTTTGTTCCTTTTTAAATTAAATGTTTTAAGAGTTACCACTTTAATCCAAGCAAGATGGCTTCAGGTGTGCCATACGTTTATCATAAGTAGGACTGTTAGCGCTCTAGTAGTTCTTTGGAACACTCTGGGAAGCTGCAGTAGAACACAAAGGAATCAACTGACAGTCTCTGCCCTTGTTGGATGTACATGTTTTACTGAGAATGTCAGACTTCATTCTCACATGACTGAGAAAGATAATGTGAATTTACAGAAAATAAGCTCTCAATTTAGCCTATAGATCACCTTCCAAACCTCTGTGGTAAAAGCATGAGAAAATATTTTTCTCTCAATCATGATATCCCAGCAGAAGGCTTTTTCACATGGTGAAATCACCTTAGAACATACCACAATTCCTAAAATGAGTATGGTACCATCAACAAATGATTTATAATGTAACTAAAGTCTTAAAACCTTCTATTAACTGCAATGCTTTTTAATGAGGTGCTATCATGTATATTGGTCCCAAGATGGCTGCCAACACTTCTTGGATGAAGTGCTGACAGCCAATCAGATCTCAGGATGAGATGTGTGGTTAGGCTCCGCCCACATATATATATGCTTTTAAATGCTATTTTCTCAGGAAATACTGAACAGATTTACACCAGACCTGCAAAAGGCACTTCCTTGACCTTATGGCTACCTCTCTGCCAAATTTCAAGTAATTCTGTTCAGCCGTTCGGGCTGTAGCTGTGTCTAAAGGTCCTATGGAAAAATGCATGGGGAAAACGTGTTTTGGGACCCCCCTTTTTTCTCGGCCCCTGCTTGACGAATCCCCCCGAGACTTTCAGGGTAGGAGCGGAGTGGAGCGCCCCACCTATTTTGAAAATTTCGCGAGGATTCGTCGACCGGCGCCAAAGTTATTCCAAATAGAATGTTGCGGATTTCCTATGGAAACAGGGTCCTAACTATAACTACCTACTGGCGACCGCCAGTAGGTAATATAGATCTATATCTATATATCTATCTATCTATCTATAGACGTGCAATCGGAATGGAAAATGCCGGTTTTTGCTAATAAATGGTTTTGGAAATCACTCTGCAGCTGAAGTTCGTCCTTGCTTCAGGGCAACTTTCTTTGGGATTTAACACGGCAGCCTGGCCGTGGAGGACGAACCACTTTGAAATAAAGCATGGGGCCCAGGAGGCTTAGAATTCTCTGACCCTCGAGGCGCAGCAGAGAAGAATAATTACCTAGGAACTTGCATTCTGAGTCCCACTTGGGTTGGAGAAAGAATTTAAAATAGACATTGAAATCGCACTGAACCCACTGCGGAGTTATTTGAGGCTCGCAAAAGACACTACAGGTACCAGCATGGTTGAAAGTTTACTCACCTGAGAGGCCCACTAGGGATGTATAATTATAACCAGCATGCAGTTAATGGCGCCAACGAGCTTTTCACTGCATTCAAATTCGTCATCTTATGAATAAGGAGCAGCCTTGAGCTCCGAAACGCTTCAGGAAATATAAGGGCAATCGGAATGGAAAATGCCGGTTTTTGCTAATAAATGGTTTTGGAAATCACTCTGCAGCTGAAGTTCGTCCTTGCTTCAGAGCAACTTTCTTTGGGATATATATATATATATATATATATTTCCCCATGGTATAGTTAGGGCCACACTTCCATAGGAAAAACGTTTTTGGTTTGCTTATAACTTTGGTGCTGGTTGACGTATTTTCACTAAACTTTCCCCCAAAAAGATTTTGGGGTGATCCATCAAGCGAGGCTTGAAAAAGAAAAAGGATTGGGGGTCCCAAAATGCGTTTTCCTAATTCATTTTCCACAGCAAAACTTAACAGTGATACCACAAAAACTGCTGACCGGAATTGTATCAAATTTGGCAGAAAGCTAAATCTTGGTCCAGATAGCATGCTTTTTGTGATTAGGTGTAAGTCCATTAATTAGTGTTAGAGATATTAAGGTTAAAATAAATATAGATATTTCAAGCCATGAAGAATATGTGAAGCTGACAGATCTTAAGATAAGATTGGATTGGCTGCCACCAAGTCAACAGAGATGTGACGGGTGCCATTTTTAGGTCTCGGCTAGCGAAGGCTGCACTTGCGCAGTCTCGCTTGGCGAGATTTAACGTTTTCTAGTATGGGGCTTGAACCCGCCCCTCTTCTCCATTGGCTGGCTTCCTAAACGGAGGCCAGCCATTGGAGGAGAGGGAGGTCTGTCCATTTAAGCCCCGTCTTTTTCAGGTTCGGGGGCGTGTTTTTTAGTTTCGTTCTCTCCCTTGGAATGTAAACATTCCAGCCAATGGGAAGAGGAGAGAAAGAAAAAACGTGCCCCCGAATCCGAAAACGACGCTGCGTTTCTCCGAGGCATTTCTGCTTGACCTCGGAGAAAGATGGTTACAAAGTCGGCGAGCTACCTTCGCACCACGGGTCACCCACTCTTGCCCTCGCCCTCACTCACCGTCAGGGTGTCGTCGATGAACAGCGGGATCTGTCGCTTCTCGAATGGGAACTCCTCCTCGCCGTCCCTGCAGACTGCGACCAGGCGCGCCATCTCTCCTGCTTATTGCTGCTGCTCATCCGTTGGCAAGGTCCCTGCCTGGTTCACAGCACAATCTCCATCTTGGAACGGGAATACGTGTGGTTCCTGCGAGATCGCCTTCCGCGTTCCATGTGATATTCCCACGCTGCTGCTGAACCTGGTGCATCCATCACTGCGACGGAAGTGCTGAGAGGGAAACCCTCAGAGAGTGCTCTCGAGGGCTGTGAACGTTTCACCTCGTCCTGTGTTAAACCGCATCGTATTTGTAGTGAAATATTGTATCACTTCTATCTGCCGTGCGCATAAGTGCCTGCGAGATGATTGTGGCTAATGGCGTCCCGCAATCTATCTAAAACAGAAATGCACAAACATGACCGGGCCGCCTTTACATCGACGACTACATTAAATATACCTCGTACTTAAGAACTCCCGTAAGCAGCACCCCTAAATATTTGAACTTGGAGCGCATTCTACCTTTAGAAGGATGGATGTCCGGTCTCCAGGTCAAGCACTTCAGTCAAAATGCATTGGTACTTTTTTTCACAGTACTACAAAAAAAATGAATATTTCAACACGGAATAACTTAACATCTCAGGTCGAAAGATTAAATAGGATTCATTTCAGTGCTTTAGCGTTATGGAAGTATAATATCCCAATTAAAATGATGATTCAGTGCTCTTTATGGGATGGAAATTGCATCTCAGAGCTTAGATACAGAACACGGTGTCATTATGTTTGACTGCCATACGGGCTGCTGAATTTTGAGTCAACATGCGCGGCATGCATTCTGCGCTTTTGTGCACTACTAGGCGCTGGTCATCTAACTAGGCATGTTCAGAAGAGAACAATAAACCTGTCCCTGTGCACCCACTGGTGGTTAATGGATAACTGTACACCAGATGTCAGATTCCGCGGTGTGAGCTACTAATGTTTGTACACATTTGTATTTGAAGCTTCAACCCCTTTTCTTTAAATTTCAGAAAATGTCCATGCCCTGGCAGACTGGCAGACAGTCACTCAAACACTGGTAACCAATGAGGTAGGAATAGACATATTCTAGTGCTGGCGGGAAAGAATGATGGCCTTGAATTGGTTGAAATAACTGTTGTGCTGCGATTGGCTAGTGGAGTTTGTTTATTGGTTGCTCATTGGCTATGTTGCTCCATAGACTGTACCTAGGATTGAGTAGAGAGGTTTGGGGGATAGCACGCGAGAGCAATCTTTACCGTACCTGTTGTATTTATGGCCCAGGATTTTGCTACTGCGCATCCTGATTTCCGGCTATTTGACTCTTCGCTATGTGATTTCGCCTGTCTGTCTGCAGTTCGTGTTTGAGGCAGCTAGAAGACCCCTGTGAATCTTGTGAACGTACCGGAAATTAGTGAGTATGTTGGTTTTAGTCGACTATAGCCTTCTGGCCTGCACCAGAGCGTCAGCAGCCCCCCACCCTAAACTTTTAGGGGACCGCGTATCCCTAAACTTATATAAATGTGATTCCAACGCCCCATTGTACGTTTTGACTAAAGCCTGCATAATAGGCAGTGCTGGAAATAAACAAAAATATGTTCCGGGAACCCATAAATTGGGGATCAGTTCCTGGCAGTGAAACGGTGGTGGGGTTACAAGGGTGTGAGTTATTGAAATGCATTCAAATATATGCATGTGGAGTCGTAGGGCTGACACCTGTCTGGCGAGCATGAACCCCTCTGAACCCCTGGAGTCCTGCAGGTCGG
Source organism: Triturus cristatus (assembly GCF_964204655.1). NCBI lineage: Eukaryota > Metazoa > Chordata > Amphibia > Caudata > Salamandridae > Triturus > Triturus cristatus. The sequence goes on along the minus strand of NC_140586.1, from coordinate 361,377,904 downwards.
CGTGTGCGGACAGTATGCCTCAGTATTCACCATCCTAACCATATTTCAAATATTCGGGCTATCGCCGGTGGGCTCTGACCAGTTGGAAGCAAAGGAAACACTTCACTTTTAGATCCAATGCTTCAAGAATATATCTGCTTCTCGGGCCACGCAGATTACTTTTAGCACGGGTGCTCACCAAGTCAACTACTATGAACCCTTCTAGAAATGTCCTTGTTTAAAATACCTTAACCGTACATATGATAACTCCTGCTCCTCCTGAATTTCATTACAAAATGTAATTACACTGGTTATAAAACTGTATTTGATTTTCTGCTCACTCCTCTAAAGTTATTTGCAAAGGTGCTTGATGTGGGGGAAAAAAACTCCCTGAAAATCGCAGATAAAAGTAAGAAAAGGGTAAACTCTGCTGTGCATTATTGTTTACGCTATGGTAAACCCTGCCTCCTAACTTATACCCCATTGAGTCTGTAACAACTAAATATTGATATTCATTGAATTCCAAAATGACTTTAGTTACTATGAGGTGCTAAGAATCGTTTGACTTCTTGTTTACATCGGTTTTAAAAAATCGAAAATGAATTACTTCGTATAGTTTTAATAAGTTTGTTTTCTCTTAAAATTGATTTATTTTCTCGCTCCTTAACCTTTGTTTTTGTTGTGTGTGTGTGTGTGTGTGTGTATATATATGACTCTGTGTGGGTGGCTCTATGTGTGTGGGTGGCTTTGTGTGTGTGGCTCTGTGTGTGGGTGCAAATGCAATAGGTCTAGCATTTGAGAGTGATTAAGCTATTGACATTTTAAATAACAATGCCGTTTCTTTAAATGTTTTAAAAACATAAACAAAAATAATGTCATGAGCAATGCCAATAGCTCTAACTTTAACAATGCCGAGACCATTGCATTGTAAATGCTTGTTGAATTTGGTGATTGAGTCCCCAGTCCTGAGGAAAAGGTTGAAAAAAGATATAAAGGGGCAGGTTAGGGATACCCTACGACTCCAGGCCTATTAGCGTGATCTACGAATTCACAGTAAATTTTTTTTTTAAAAAGCATGGGGTCCCACACTTTTTTTAGAAAGCCTTCGGGTGGACAAGTGCCTGGGGGGTGTGGGCAACACATAGTAATTCATTAGTGTGGGGGCATGCAGTGCACCCCCTGGGCAATTCCAGGCCCGAGGAACACCATCCCATGGGATCGTACAATAAATAAAGGGGAGTTGACTTACAGTCACCTCCACAAGCCTCTAATAGACCGGGCAGCCCCATCACTCGGTGGCAGAAAAACATGATTGGTAGAAGGGGCCTGCGGCCCCCCTCGCTGAGCCTTTGTTGCACCCCATCCCCCATAGCAGACGTAGGCCTCATCTCCTGGGATCATTATTTCCCTGTCAGCAAGAGTAGGGACAGGGAAGTGTCATGTGCAGAAAGCTACTCCCGCCAGGTGGGAGCAGAAACGTTTCTTCTTGCCTGCACTCTTGCGAGGGGGTAAACACAGAATTGCTCCCGGCCGGCAGGAGCATACAAAAAAAAGCTGCTTCCTCTGGGTTGGAGCAATGCCAGCTCCCAGCGCACCCGGGATGGGTGTTTGCAGGTGAGTCAGGGGACTGTGGGCCTTAGTGCTCCCCTGGCAGACCCTACAATAAAAAATGCTACGTGGTGCTCTGAGTGGACCTGGGGGTTCCCTAGAGTTTTTAGATTTTTTTTGTAAAAAGTGTTGCTGCCTCCAGATGCTTGTAGGGAGCAGGTGGAGTTAACTACAAGGTACCCAACAAATATTAAAGACGTGAGTGTCCCAGGTGGGACTGGGACTCCTAAAAACGAAAAAGACAAGAATAATAAATGAGCGTCAGGAGCTGCTAATTTAATATTCAGTGCTCCTGCATGGCGTGCCCCATAATGCCCTACTAGGGCTTTTTTACTGCATTTTTGGGATCCTGGTGGGGCCCCAGAAGGGGTACGGGCACCACCAAACAATTTGCTTGTATGTTGTGGCTGGGCTGCAGGGAGTGCAGCAGCCCCTCAGCAACATTAAAAATACAAGTAAGTCTCCTGGGTCATTAAATCGATGACCCCAGGAGAGCTTACATATTTATTAAGCACTCCTAATTAGAGCTTTATACTCTTGAGCTGGAGTGAAGGTCCCTCTTGTGGTTGTTTTTATGGCTGCATTTTTTTAGCTGAAAAATGTTAAAATAAAGACATGAAGACATGTTGATGTTTGAAAAAAAAACAACTTTATAACATTTATTAAACATTGCAATGTGTGAATTAATGGAATATGCATTTGATTATAGTTATTGGTGATTTCTTCACAAGGACAATAGGACTACTTTATATATTGTGATATACTGACCCCTTGATGAAGCCAATAGTCCCACTTTTTATATGTTGGTGTTCTGACCCTTCAACAGTCAGTAAGTGTGGGTTACTTAAAATAATAGCCTTTATATTGTAGCAACACGAAGTCAGCTCGCAGCGCACGACAATCAACATATTTCTTTACTTTTAAAGAAAACCTTAGAAATTCACTGAAATAATAAAAGATTAAAGGGGTGTTATAGTTATAGGAAAATGTCAGTTAGAACATTCCATTTAAAATTTTTACAAAATACTGATATTTGCAATTTGTAGTTATCTCAATTCATCCCTACATTAACAATAACTTGCACCCTTGCCATGCACTGATAATTACCTCACATATTATAGCCTTATAGCCCGCCGTAGCGGGCTATACCGGCTGTTAAAGGCCCGCTGCAGCGTTTAAGGCCCGAGCCGAAGGCGAGGGATTTTAACAAAGCAGAGGGACTTTAAAAGCCGGTATAGCCCTGCTACGAAGGGCTATAAGGCTATTAGAACATTCTGCCACTAGAGGGCAGAATGTTCTAACAAAACAAAGCCTTCAGGGAGCGCGAGGGCATTGAAATCCCCTCAGGCTCCCTGAAGTCTTTGTTCACAGCCAGAGCTGTGAACAAAGACACATTGGAATGTTGGAGCTCCGGGCTTATACCAGCCATTATAAGCCCGGAGCACTCCATTGTTTTCAATAGAGCTCCCAACATTCCAATGTTCTAATACATCATAACATGTTCTTTGACATCATTTATAACATCACTGCAGCATCTGAAATGACATTATTGAATACAACACTGTGTCTGACGGGGGCGTGAGTTGTAGTGACTTTAGGACACAAGTTCAAATCACTTGAGACGACTATGACTGGTGAATTTCTGTGGTTTTGTTAATTTAAAACGGTATGTTTTAACTGGCATTTTCACATAACTATAATGTCCATTTAACCTTTGTTTTTTTCTATATGCACACACAAACCCATACAAAGTTATTAAAGATATTTAGACAGACTGACATAAACATTACTAAAGTCTGTGGATGGGGTAGTTAGTGGTCTTGGGAATCTCTCAATCACTCAAGTTTTCTATTTCAACTTCTTTCTTCTGCAGTGTTTCTCTTGTGTCCTTTTCTTCCTGGTATCTTTCTGAAAACCTCAACCTGCATATCTAACAGCTCATCTTTTTCATCTGGAGCACCCTCCTTTCACTCTCTCCCGCACATACTTCCTTGCATCTCTTCCTTTTACCTCTACACAGGGACATCTTAAGGATTTGGGGGGCCCTGGGCCAAACGTATTTTGGGGGGCCCATTTTGGGAAGAGTTTTGAATTCATGATTAAATTTAAGCTCTTTCATGCAATCTTTAGCCAGATCACTAACAGGCACACTCGTCCAAATTCTAAATGTGTTTACTTCTAATATTCAGGGACAGTGACTTGTGTTTTCAATATTGTAACACAGCAGCAGCTCACTAATATTGCTGCAAATAATCTCAGTGACACCCGCCCATTTCTTATATGTGAAGTCCTGTTTTGATCTAAAAGAACGTTTTTTGTATGGATGCTGCATGAAACATAAACACAACATTTCTCTGCAAAATGTCTGAAACAGACTCTCACATACCGCCCACAATAAAATAAATTAAAGGGAAAATGATATTTAAAATAATCTGTCTCAAGAATTAGTAAATGTCATCAGTGCAAGACTTTCTGCAGAACAGATCTGGCTCTCTCAGGGGGCCCCCTGAAAGAGTGGGGCCCTGGGCCAGAGCCCACTTTGCCCATGCCTTAAAACGTCTCTGCCTCTACACACTCAACATACCCATTCACCTGTAAGCTCTGCCTCTTCTTTAACTTTCACAGCATCAATATTTAGGCAGTTGTGTACCTCCTCCACACACTTATGCTTAGAATTACATTTACAGTTGGCACACCTGAAACGTGCTCTATTCCCTCTGCAGAGAAACCAAGGATTGGATGAGCATTTATTCTGAATCCCTTATAACCCACCCACGTGCATTGTGAGAAATCCCCACTATCTTCGGCCTGAACTCCACAGCTCTCAATCGTTGAACATTATAAATACCCAGCCACTACTTGAACTCATACAACCTGATTCCACAGCGCTTGATGGTTGCTAGTTGTTAAACACCCACCCACAATCTGAACACGTGCAATCTGACATGTTTGAATGTGGATATAGAACTTTTTCTGTAATAAGGCAGATGCAGTGTAATTCCTTACCCTTAGAAATCAGGCTTTACCTTTGCAATCTTGCCCTTCAGAAACACCCACAACTATTGACTTTGGCAGTACTTGTTTGCCTGTGCATATATACATTTTGTGTGATGGGGCGGAAGCAAGGTCATTTCTTAATCTTAGAAGTCGCTTTGGAACTGTTGTCCATTATAAACACCCACGCTCAACCTGAAATCACACAAATATGTCAAGGCAACTGTCCTGCGGTATGCACTATACATGAATAATATGTTGCATGAAAAATACTTCAGAAACATAACCAGCAGGTTACCACCCACACCAGACCCTAGACTTGATGAGATTTTACTCTCTTTACAACAAGTTAAAGATGACCTCCAAGCTCTGCGTAAATTGATTCTTCACCAACCCTTGCCCAAAAGGTCGGAACATGAAACCAGGACAAACTTCCACACTAACTACTCCAAACTCACCCAACAGCGGCACGCACACCCCCAGAAACAGCTGCCTCCAAAATGGAGATCAGTTCCTTACCTCAACACCTCAAACCGCCCAATCCGAAGGACAACCCCTCTATCGGATTAAGACTTAGTCTCCCTACTACACTCTTATGATCTCCCGCATCCCGCCATTAACACAGGGCTCTCAGACAACTTGCACAAACATTCCATAATCCAAACTATCCCTTCCATTACCCACAGATCCTAAAAACACAATCCTTGAGGTATAGTGGAAAGTAACCTTAGGCAAGTCCCCCTCACACAAGAACCCAACACAATCATCATCAAGCCCCAGCTGAAATGCATACTCCTAAATTGTAGCTCCGCCTCAAGACATGCAGCTGATTTAGCCGACCTTATACTTACTCATGAACCTGACCTTCTAATTCTGACTGAAACATCGTTAAATGAATCCTCTATGCCCATACTCGAAATACTTGTACCCCCAAACCATGATATCATCAGACTAGACAGAATTGACAGGCCCGGTGGTGGCATTGCCTGCATACACCGGAACAATCTCTCAGTGAACCGCTCCCAATCTCCAGTATTCCCTTCTTGTGAATACCTAGGCTTAGACATCAGTAGTAATAACAAACCAATTTGTTCTCCACACACTCTCTACCATCCACCAGGGAATAACCTCACCTTCACCGAACATCTCATGGACATTGTTTCCACTAATGCCGGACAACAATACAAATATTTCTCAGAGACCTCAATCTCCACTGGAATGACCCCAATGATTCAGCGGTCAATAGCCTCTCAGACCTTGACCTCACTCAAATCTGTAACAGCCCCAAGCATGACAAGGGCGCAATCCCTGACTTGGTCTTCTCTAAATCTAAACCATTGAGCTCAATATGATATTACCATGTGACTGGTCTGACCATCACATCATCACCTTCTTCATCAACGAATCAGTAAAACTTAAATCTGCGCAGCCCACAAGAACTAAAATTTGGAAGAGGGATCTGAAAAACATCGATGCGGACCTAATCTCAACCTCCAGTTCCAATATGCTTCTTCCCCCAGCAGGTCTTTTCGAGGTTCAAGATCTTACTAACCACTACTTCCACTCAATGAACATAGTATTAGACAAGGTTGCCCCCCTACAACTGAAGAGATTCTCCACAAAAGACTCAAAACCCTGGTACGATGGAAGACTCAATGAAGACAGATGATCTCTAAGATTAATGGAGCGAAAAGGAAGATCTGCTCCATCCGCCAACCACCTCAAGCTGCTAAGACTGAAGAGAAACTCCTGCTACAGAAAGATCAGACGATCTAAAGCAGACTTCTTCAGTAATCAATTAGACCAAGCCAATAATCGTCCCAAAAAACTATGCGATCTAATTAAAACACAATCTAAGGATGCACCTCACCCTCCCCCCCATCCCAACTCAGACTCACTACCCAACTGCGAAGCATTTGCCTCCTTCTTCACTCTGAAGACTGAAAACATAAAGAAGGATCTACTCAACGTTTTAATAACGCACACGGACAAGCACATGGACATTTCATCATCCCTTCCAGGAGTCCCACCCCAAAGTTCAACAAAGTTTAACCTAAAAAATAATGCCTTCTGGTCCTCCTTCAAAACTTACAGTGAAGAAGCTTTACTCAAAATGCTCATAATTTTGAATCTCGCCAACCACTTCTCAGACCCTCTTTCAACAAACTGCATAAAATTCTTCATTCCACTGCTACTACCTCTGTGGACCAAGATTATAAATACTTCTCTCCTTCAAGGAATCATCCCCGAAATCCTTAAATCTGGGCAGGTATCCCTCATCCTAAAGAAGCAAATGGCTGACCCGGTGGACTTAAATAACTACCGCCCAATATCCAACATCCCTACCCTGGCCAAACTATTAGAAAAATGTGTACACACTCAGCTTGGAAAACACATAAACCATTTCAACCTCCTCAACCAATACTAGTCCGGATTCCGGGCAGAGCACAGTACGGAATCAGCCATGAACCACATAATAGATGATGCACTACAAATCCTTGACCAAAATGAAGCCTGCTTGCTAATCTTGCTCGACCTTTCTTCTGCTTTTGACAGTCAAACACGCCAACTTGTTAGATCTACTGCAACACAGAATGGGATTATCTGGTTCTGTTCTATACTGGTTCACCTCATTCCTTCAAAACCGATCGCAGCGATTCAAGGTCAATCAATCCCTGTCCAAACCCGTCCTGGTCACTTTAGGAGTCCCACAGGGATCATCTCTCTCGCCTACACTTTCCAACTTATTCATGGAACCACTCACCGAAATTCTTAACTCCTCTAACGTACAGTATCACATGTATGCAGATGATACACAACTATATTTAAAGATCCACTCACTAGAAGACATCAAATCGCTTAACTCAACGCTAGAGAAAACCCAGACCTGGCTAGCTGAAAACCATCTAAAACTAAATACCACCAAAACCGAATTCCTCCTATTCGCTCCTCCCACCCAAGTCATCATAATTCAAGACTGGCTGAAACATCTAACGGCACTCAATTGCCAACCTCTGATCATCGACTCAGCGAAATTGCTGGGAGTGACGCTGGACAGAAACCTAAGTATGCATAAACACATCAGCGCCGCAACAAAAGGAGCAAACTTTCAGATGAACACATTGAGAAAACTAAAACCCTTCCTGCCCGAAAAGGACTTCAAGCTGGCAGTACAAGCACTAGTTATCCTAAGAGTGGAATATGGGTGTGCCTCTCTTTGCGGTCTCCCCAGATCCTCGACGGCCCTGTTAAGAGCTTCAAACAACGCAGCAGCTAGACTTATTACTGGCTCCAAAAGAAACTCTCACATCTCCCCGGACCTCAGATCCCTTAACTGGCTACCTTTCGAAGCCCGAATTTTTTTTTTTTTTTTTTTTTTTTTTAAACCGTTTATTATAAAACTCAAAAAATATACAAAGATGGGCCTACAACCTTCCGGCCGGCCGCTAGTAAACAAAAGGAGCATATGATACACATTGTAGAGCGCGCGTTGCGGCTAAGGAAGATGCACAGGAGTTAGCAGCATTGATAGCCACACCATCCGGACCCCACTGTACGGTTTCATTTTAAACTGAAATAACAACCAGAAAAAACAAAAACCACAAGGCAATCTACAATCAGAAATAGCAGCATGTGCTCCCCTGAGAGGGGGGCCCTACCAATCCATAGGAGTATCAAGAAGGGGAAGAGATCAGGATTAGGGCTGGGTAAAACTCAATGCCCGGAACAGGGAAGATGGGTCGGCTACGGGGATGGGGCAGGCGACGGATCAGGCAATAACGGTGGAGTACAGATTCCCCCGCGGTAGGCGTTCCAGGGGCCCCATACTTTCACCCATGTCCCAGGCTTACCTCTCGCAACATACACCACCTTTTCCCGAAACATGCACCAATCCATATGTTCCTTCCAGGCCGAGACAGTCGGGGACCTCTGAGATCCCCACAGTTGAGCAATATCACGCTTGGCCACCATATATCCCAGAGTCACCCACCACGTCTGTGGCGCCGAGTAGTCGGTAGGTTCCCACACATTCAACAGGCATCTCCTCGCTTCGGGTAGCAGCACAACATGCGTAACCACACGCAGGACCTCATGCACACCACGCCAGAATCGCTCCACCTCCGGGCATTCCCACAATATATGCAGAAAGGTCCCCCAAAGCGCCACACCCACGCTTACACAACCCGTCCACAGCATAGCCCATACGCAGAAGCCTCGGCCCCGTCATGTAGACTCTGTGGAGTATCTTGAGCTGGACGAAGCGAAGGCGGGCCGGTATGGCCACCTCTTTCGGGGAGGCCACCGCAAGGGTCCAGTCCTCGTCGTCCAGCTCCAGTCCATCGGCAACCCAAGCCTCACGAAGGGCAGTCAGCAATCCCGTGCGGTCATTGATCAGTTTTTTGTAGATCAGTGAGATCGTGCTGTCCGGAACGTGTCCATCCAGCACTCTATCCTCAAGGGGGGAACACTCCGGGATGGATGCAACGTCCGGGAAGACGGAGCCCAGTGCATGACGGATCTGCAAATACCGAAAGTACTCCCTGCCATGCAAGTGGAATTCCGTCTGCAGCATCTCGAACGTTTTAAATCCTCCCCTCGTCCAGAGATCCCCCACCTTGCTAATGCCTATCATGTCCCACTTCTCGAAGCCCTTCGAGGTCCACAGGGAGCCCAACTGCTCGGACGCGTATAGTGGTGACGCCCGGGTCAGACGATCCTTCCACCCCATCGCCACATTAGCCGCGTGCCACACTCGCACCATGACACGCGTGGGGCCGGTCAGCCGTGCGTCGGGCGTGCTGGAGTAGAGCGCTCGATTATAGTCCCCACCCGGGAGTAGCATCTTATCCATTTCGAATGCCGGGTTTAAAGCGGGCCCATACAGGCCGTGATTAATCGCAGCCAGCTGGGAGGCCCAATAGTATCGTTTGATATCCGGGAGGGCAATCCCGCCATCATACCATGGGAGCGTCAGCTTCGCCAGGGCGATACGCGGCCTCCCGTCCCAGAACAGGCGGCGCTGCAAACTCTCCACCTCACGGAAGTAGCGCGCTGGGACGGGGTCCATAGTATTCTGCAAAGCGTAGAGGAAGCGCGGCAGAGACATCATCTTAAACAATGCCGCCCGGCCGAGCGGCGAGAGCGGCAAGCACCGCCAGCGCGTGACATCTTCCTTCAGGCGCTGGAGGGGGGGAAGCAAGTTCCGATCATACCGGGCCTCCGGGTCCAGAGTAATGAAGACACCCAGGTACCGAAATCCCTGCGGGGCGATCTGGATCGGACAGCCCCGCGGGAGAATGGGCGCCTCCCCAGAGAGAACATACACGCATGATTTAGCCCAGTTGATGACAAGGCCGGAGTTACGACCAAATGAATGCAAAACATCAACCAGTACTATCAGTGAGTTACGTGGGGAAGCTAGGTACAAGAGGATGTCATCAGCGTATAGGGATACGCGGTTCTCATGCTCGGGGGTCCAACGGAGACCACGGATGGAAGGCTCCCACCGCAGCCACTCTGCCAGGGGCTCCAAGGCAAGCGCAAAAAGGAGCGGCGATAAGGGGCAACCCTGCCGCGTGCCCCGGCCCAGCTCGAACGGAGCCGATACTCTACCGTTCACCACCACCTGCGCCAATGGGCCCGAATACAGCAATTTGACCCAACTGATGAACCCTGCGCCAAAGCCAAACTTCGCAAGCATCGCCCAGATGTATGGCCATTCAAGCGTATCAAACGCCATGGTGGCGTCCAGGGATGCCAAAATGGCCGGCTCCCGTATGTACTGAACACGTGCAAGCACCCCATGCAAACGCCGCAAGTTAAGAGCTGTGTTACGATGGGGAATAAAGCCGGACTGATCCTGGTGAACCAGTTCGCCCACCACGCCGACCAGCCGATTGGCCAGGACCTTGGCGAGAATTTTAGGCTCCGCGTTTAGTAGCGAAATGGGCCGATAGGATGTAACCCGGTCCCGAGGTCTCCCCTCCTTGTGGATAACCACGATTGTAGCCAGACGCTGGTCCAGCGGGAGGGAGCCCACCGAATGGGCCTCCAGGAACATCGATCGGAGATGTGGTGCCAGCGTATCCGGTCTCAATTTGTACAACTCGATGGGGAGACCATTAGGACCCATGGCCTTGCCGGAAGCGATCGAACGTATGGCGAGGGCGATTTCGTCGGAGGTTGGGGCGGCGTCCAACGACACTCTGTCCTCCTCCGAAAGGGAAGGCAGCGCGATATCCCTGAGCAGGGTACGGGAATCCTCTTCAGAGCAGGAAGACACCGGGGAATACACCCCACGGAAATAGTCCGCGAAGCAGGAGACAATTTCTTCCGGCTCAGTAACACACACACCGTCTGTTTTCTCAATCAGCGGGACTACACGACTCGCTCTCTCCTTTTTGTCCAGCCACGCAATCAATTTACCAGCCTTATCACCCACATCATACAATCTCCCCTGTTGCTCTCTACTGAGGCCCCTGGCTGCCTCCGTGACGAGGGCCCTATAGGCCGCTTGCTTGAGTTGGAGGACATGCAATACGGCATCCGTCACCCCACTTTCTAGATTACCCTCCAACTCGGCTATCTCAGCTTCCACCCGGGTCACTTCCTCCCGCTCGCGCCTCCGGGTGTGGGAAATGAGGGACAGGGCCTCTCCTCGTAGTACTGTCTTGAATGCCTCCCACAGTGAGACAGCCGAAGGCACGGACCCCACATTCTCGTCAAAGTAGCGCTGGAGGGATTTAATCAATTCAGCGCGAATAGTGGGGTCGCGCAAGTACCAGGGATTGATCGGGACCACCCTACCCTCACCCCTCGGAAAAAGGTCCAGGTGTAACAGGAGCGGGGAATGGTCCGAGATACCCCGTGCCAAATGGCGCACCTCTCCCACCCTCCCAACATAGGCCACCGGGACCAGGACATAATCTAGTCGTGAGAGACTACCATGGGCCCCCGAATGGAAGGTATACTGTAACTGCGTGGGATGTTTTAAACGCCAGCAATCCACCAATCCCAAAGTGTCCAATAGACCAGAGAGCCACGCTTGGGCCCGGGGGAGGTCCCTAGGGGGGTGACGATCCACAGTCCCGGAAACCACCGCATTGAAATCCCCCCCCACCACCAGAATCCCCCCCGGAAGGCCAAGGAGGAGGCGCCCCAGGTCCGCAAAGGTAGTCGACTGCAGCCCCGGTGGGACGTATACTGACACAAAAACCACCACTTTGCCCTCCATCCTTCCCACCAAGACCGCGTAACGTCCCCTGTCGTCATGGAGCACCTCATCAATCTCCAGCGGAAGCGAGTTCTTAACCATGATGCCCACACCCCTTGAGCCAGACGTAAAGCCCGAATGGGCCACTAGGCGATAGCCACGCCGATTCATGGCGCAGAAGGAGTTGCCAATGAGGTGTGTCTCTTGCAGAAAAACTACATCGGGCGAGATTCGCTTCAAGAACTGCAGGACCACCCCACGTTTAATCCTGTCCCCCAGTCCATTCACGTTCCAGGACAACAGAGTTAGTTCCCTACCCCCCATCATAGACAAGAGCCACCATTCATCCCCCCGAGAGCACTATAGAGCTAGCACAATGATACTTTTGCCTTGTGGTGAAAACGAACAACACCCCCCCCCATTCCTACCCACCCACCCCAACAAAACTCCCCCCTCCCTGCACCCCTGCATGAGCCCGAACAGCCCCCCCAACGTGCAGTGTGCCTGTCGCCCCATATATATAATAAAAACTAGCTAAGCCCCCTAGAGGAGGAGGGAGAACCCCCAAGAGACCCCACACAACCTCCATAGGAGGGGAAATTATACAGACAGATGCTTAATCGAGAGTGGCAACATTTTTGTCCAGAGTGAAGCCCAACATCACCCCCTCAGTCCCGATCCAGTGTGCCGTCTTCCCCCGCCGCCCCCCCCAGCCCCCCAGGTCACGATCCCCAGACAGAGTGTCCAGCCAGTCTCCGGCCGCTTCGGGGCGATCAAAAAAGTGCGTGCGACCCTCTACCTCCACTCGCAGCTTGGCTGGGAAGAGCATTGCGTATTTAAGGTTCAAGTCCCGAAGACGGCGCTTGACGCCTTGGAAGCTCAGTCTCTGCTTCTGGACCGCTGGGGTGAAATCCGGATAAAAGTTCACCTCCATGTTGTCAAGCTTAACCGGCCCCAACAGTCTGGAGGCTTGCAGGATAGCGTCTCTGTCCCGAAAGTTGAAAATCCGGGCAATGAGGGGCCGCGGAGGGGCTCCGACCTTCGGCCTTTCCCCGGGAACTCTGTGGGCCCGCTCCACCGCGAAGAATTTACTCAGCCCCCGTGGCTGGAGATGGGTAGCGATCAGGTCCTCCACAAATAGGTCCGCCGCCGCTTCCTCCCGTCCCTCGGGTACTCCGATGATGCGGATGTTGTTTCTCCGGGCCCGACTCTCGGAGTCCTCCAGGCGCCGAACCATAAGCGCGCTCGCCTGACTAAGCCGGCGCACCTCTGTTTGTAGCGCCGCCACATCAGTAGTAAGGCCCGATGCGGTGTGGGCCAAAGAATCAACTCGGTCGTTGGTCTTGGAAAGATCGGCCCTCACCAGGCCAACATCCACGAGGACCGAGTCGATCTTCTGTGCCAGTGTGTCGAACCGCTGGCCTACCGAGGCCTTCATCTCGGCAATGGCGCCCATGACATCCCGCAGAGTCAGATCCGTGGGCAGGTCCGGGGCATCAGGAGGGTCCTCAGGGGATTTGTGCGGTCCGCCGGGAGATCCCTTCTGGAGAGTATAGCGGTCCATACTGTTGGCCTGATGGGTGGTGCCACGCCGGGTCGGCTTGGTCTTTGCCCGGTCTCCATCTTGTTTGGTGGCCATGGCCACTAGTCTCCCGGTCGCACCAGTCACGTCGTGAAGGGCAGGCAATCAGGGCCACAAGCTCCGGGGGGGGCCACCCCCGATCGGCGGGGTGGGTCACAGCCGGCGGGCAGGCCAAGTCTCCCAGCGAGACCACACCAACACAAAGAGCCCCGCGACCCAACCCTGCAGTGATTGCAAGGGGGTGAGAAAGCGAAAGCGAAAGCGCGGGGTGCGCGACTCGCCAGGCCCGGCCCGCCGCTGTTGTTCACTTTGTCACTGGGTCACCCCTCAGCGCAAATCTGGGGTCTGGCGAGGAGAAGGCCGCAGACTTCAATCGGTGCTCACTGCGGTGTCCGAGGTCCGATTTGACAACGGGAAACGGGTGCCACCTCAGCTCAGGCTCACCAACACATTCCCCTCATCCGAGACAGGATAAATTCAGGATAGTCGTGGGAGGTTGCGGAGGTCCTCGGGAGCCTCGCACCTACGCGGCCATCTTGGTTGCGCGCTAGGCTCCTCCTCTGCCTCGAAGCCAGAATAGAACTAAAAATCGCATGTTTGACACATAAAGCCATACATCACAACACACCTAGCTATCTAGCACAGAGATTGGTGCCTTCATATGGCAACAGATCCTCCAGAAGTGCTACTAACCTTTTACTGAAACCACAAAGATTCAGCAAGAAAAAAACATACAACCGAGCCTTTTTGGGGAAGGCGCCCAGGATCTGGAATGCACTGCCCCCTGAAACTAGACAGAATCCCTCTACTGCATCTTTCAAAAAAGAAGTTAAATCTCTCCTCATGGCTAAATTCACATGAACAATGTTTATAAGTGGTTATACGACTATTGATTGTACGGTACCTTAAGTTATTTACAATATATCTGGTTGTTTCCTATATTCACCTTGTAAAGCGCTCTGATACCCGCAAGGGTCTTGTTCGCGCTATATAAAACCTTCAAAATAAATAAATAAAAATCCTAGAAATACCTAATACTCTTTTTGCATTCAAGAGTAACTAAAATGTGGAATGCAAACAGGAACACCATTGCTCTTCCCAGGCTGAGAGGACAGTATCTGTTTTGTTCACTACAGCTGTCATCAAGTTGTAAAGCATGTGGGGGTGGGCTAGAAACTAAAGATGGGGCACTACCAGCTCTGCCCCCCGCCCCCACCTCAGCGAGTATGCGGTGACTCAATGTAAGTACACAGAACAGTGAGCGAGGACTGGATACTCCAGAGAGGAGCCCCCCGGATAGGTCACAGACTGGCTGAGATGAGGAAAGCTGTAGGCGGGAGGCACAGGAGCCGCGCGCCCAGAGGAGTGAACATGGTGCTCGCGGCGAGCGAGGAAGTAGTGCCTGAAATAAACTATGGTTGCTGTGGAGCAGCACAGGGTACATAAAATATAGATAAGGCTGGACTGACAGACTGCGACGAAGGATTGAAGGACAGAGCCCAGAAGATCGTCGTGAGAAGAGTACCTAATGTTTTAAGACTCTGTAGTGTTATGCATGAAGGAGATAAGAGTAGCATTTATGTTAAGTTATGGACATTTTATAGAGTCAAACATACACCCGCAGGATTCTAGACACTTTATGGAAAGGGGGTTCCCATTAGCAGATTAATTTCCCAAATAAGTAGGTATTTGGGGCCTCATTTACAAGTTTTTGATGCAGGACAGGGCAGTAAGTCACTTAGCTGCGCTGCCGGGCATCAAAAGTAAAAGGCACGAATGTGCTGTATTTATGATATACAGTGCATTCCTGTCTTTTCCCTATGCGCTGGCGCCATTTTTGCTGCCTAGTGCCAACACAGGTACCCTTGCACCATGCTGCAAGGGTGTCTGTGTAGTTGGCAGGATTGTTTTTGTGCATTTTTCCTGCATAAAAACAATCCTAAGAGCGGTTTTCCGCTTTTTTGCAGCACACATAGAAAGAGGTAAAAACGAGGAGAAATAAACATATTTCTCCACGTTACGCCTGCCCTGGGGACACTTACAGTTTTGTCGCATTCCCAGGTTTACAGATCCTTGTAAATCTGGCAATGTGTCAAAACCCACAGCAACACCCATGGCATGCTTCTCTGACTCTGGTTAAGGCAACGCAGAGACATGCGCTGCTTTGCCTGGCATCATATCTACAAGGCCATGAAAAGTCACGCATGGCCTCATAGATATGGGTCTGCAATCTGCACTGCCGGAGCGTCGTAAAAAGAGACGCACCAACAGCGCAAGGGGTTTGTAAATAAGCCCCTATGTGTTTTCCTATTAGCCAAATGCAATGTGGTTTCTCTTATTATAAGGGGGAGATTGTTACAGATTTTTGGAGAGAGGTAGGAAATTGATCTTCCCCCATGCTGCAGGACTGGAGCAGCAGGTGGTTGTAAGAGAATCGCTCCTTTATATGGTGTTTTTATAGGGGTGTACCGCTGAGTGCGTGATTAACTGAAAGTGGGGACAGAGGAGCTAATAGTACGTTGCAAAATGCAAATAAGCTTCAAATGGACTCTGGCATGAACTTGCAGCCAGTGCAAGTGATGCAGTAGACAGGATACTGTATGGAAGTACAGGACTTTGAGAACAAGTATGGCTGCCTGATTTTGGATGAATTTTATATCATTTTCGCTCAGTGGATGAAACGAGTGGGATCCCAGATCTGGAAGCTACTACTGAGCCAGGTCAGGTCTGGCCCCAGTGAAATATGTCAAATTTATCCCAATGTAATTTGGTGAGATCGGGAGACACATTGAGCAGCGCACACAAGTCGGCTTTTTTCCGTTCCAAACAGCCACCTGCAGTGGGTGAGAAGGGTTTCTTATTTTCTCTCCAGCTGATGTGCCCACAACAAAGGAATGATTTAAAGGACCATTAGCCCTCCTTTTGTTCAAGTATCATTCTGGCTAGAATCTACCTGGAGACAAAATCCTGCATGCCAATGGAACAGAGGGGAAACAAAGACACCCAGCTTGCTATCACTTCACAAGTACTATGGTTGGGAGGCAGGCTTTTGTCTTTGCTTATCCTCTGTATGTGAAAGATAAGCATGTACTGTGAGAATTTCAGATGTGTCTGTCCGTATGACTTATTTAAAAAATTACGATTTAAAGAGCATTTTCGAATTAACTTAATTCTTTTATAGTGCTACTCTCTCTGATGTAGGGTGTCAGAGCACTTTACATTACACGCACAAAATATATGGAAACAATAATTCAGAGAAGTGTGTAAATCAATGTACAGGAAATGTTACAGAAGGATGGGGGTTACAAGATATAGGAGCCACACAGCGTCCATACTGTTAGCCAGTATATGTTAAGAGTGCATTGTCAGGAGAAACACAGGATTTAAAACTAAGATAGTGTTTGAGGTTGTGTTTACAAATAGGGCTTTATTATTACTCAGTGGAAACCTTTTAGCAACCTTCGAACAACTGCGGATTGAGAAGAAAACAAATACGGTTCCAACTCATATCTTGCCGTTCGCACTCAGCTCCTTGATGCTGGGCATCAAAAAAACAAATTGATGGATTGGATGCTTGAATTAGTCTCAGCCACTGGTGATAGCATGAGGCCACATCCCAATCCTCAGTTTGAACCTGGCCATATGCAAATCAGCCTTGACCAATCTGGACCATCCATCTGAACTGCCAGGCCAGATCCTCCCTGAACCGCACCACAAGCAACCCAGGCCTGTTTCGCTCTTATCAATGTGCTATGCTAGAAGGATTGCAGCTTATGAACTGCAAGTAACAAAGGGATCTATGTGCACAGTGACCAGGCTGCACACAACTGTAGTCTTCCATGCACAGGCCTCACACAAGTGCACATGCATGAACACACGTGTTCACATGTAACCAGCCAAGTACCCCTTACCCTTGTTGCATCGCAGCGGCAAAATCTTAAAAGGCATACACTGGTGGTAAACACAGGAAGTCCATGTAACGTGGGTGAGCCACCAGTTGTGAGGCTCACCCACAGTAAAAAAGGCCAAAAAACAGGTGATCAAAAGCGGAAAATCCAGGCAGATTACATGGGTAGAACCCATTTCATTACAGGGGTCCTTGAGCCAGGAGCCATCAGCATATGTGTAGAACTTCAAGCTGCAGGCTCAGATCAAAGCAGCTAGCGGTAGCACATAATCATTAAGGGGCAGAAGCCGCCTTGCTGCACTGTGCTGCGAGAAATGGCAGGAATGTGCTGTATCTAACATGATACGGCACATTCCTGTCTTTTCCTTGCTCTGGCATACACTGTGCTGCCTAGTGACAACGCAGGCACCCTTCTGCCGTGGTGCAAAGGAGCTTGCATCGCAGACAGGATTGTTGTTATGCGGGAAGGGGCACCTTCCTGCACAAAAACAATCCTCTGAGGCATTTTCCTCTTTCTATGGGTGCTGCAGAAGGCAGCAGACAGAAAGATGAAAAACAAGGAGAAATAATGATATTACTCCTCGCTACGCCTCCCCTGGTGATGCATACCCGTTTGACTCCTCCCTAGGTCTACCAGTAATGGTAAATCTGTGAATGCTCCAAAATCCATGGGAGGATGGATGGGTACACCCACGTTCCACCCATGGAATGTCTCCCTGTGGCAGAGTAAACGCAAGACAGTAATTTGCGATGTGTTGCGTTACTCTAGATTTATCAAGCCACTCTGGGCCATGCAAGGTGGCCTTGCATGGCTTGATAAATCTAGCTTTAGTGGTGCGTTGCCCTTGCACCATGTTGCGTGGCACAGGGGTAATGCAACAATATGATAAATTTGTCCCTTAATAAATAGGAGGAAGATGGGAGAACTCTGTGAGAGTCTGAAGTTAATAACATAGGACTTAAAGAAGTAGGGGCATATTTACAGGCAAACACACAATGTATATAAGGGTCCTAGGGGAACTAGTTTAGGGACTACAGCACCTTCAAACCCCAGGAGATACAGAAAACAACTAACAGAAGGTGTTAAGTCCAATCACGAAGAACAGAAGGCCACTAGATGCTGTAAACAAAATGAACAGTATAAGTAACAAGGGGACCCGATAAGGTAGCTAAGGACCACGGGTAAATTCGTATTTTGTTAACAATAGTCCCTAGCATAAACTTGAATAGGTAATATAATTACACTTAGGCTACAATGAGACCTATGTCAATTCCTCCTGTGTCCAGCCGGACAGAGAAGCATTTAATCTTGATATTTTTGCATAAAAATTAAGGGTAGTGAAAAAATGATGAGACAAAGGCACAAGCCTGTACCAGTTTTCAACCAAGGGGAACAAATTAAGAGAATAGGGGACAATACAAGACAGGCAAAAAAGGGCTTTGGAGCGATCAAGGCGGCTTACAATACATTGATTAAATTACGTAGGCACTAGCCAACAGCTACCACAATACATTTACACAATGGATCACATGTGGAACTGTTCTAGAAAGTCGACGTGACGTTTCGATCCCTAGCTCCTAGTGTATTGGGATCATCATCAGGACAAAGAGATATATAACAATTCCCTGGTATGAGTACAAAGCCTGTGGACGTTAATGAGGAAAAATTGGGAGAAAGAAAACATATCAACATTAAGTTTGAAAATCATTATTCAGTATGTCAGCATAAGAACCAGTACGTAGAGCTGCATTTATAGTGCAACATGCGAACAGTGATGAGTGACCATGCGTTTCATCGTGTGCGTGGCAGTGAACTTGGTCAAGGATGTCGGTCTTCCGCGAATGTTAGTGAAGTGCCTACTGTTGAGCGAGAAGAGTACGTGGTCGCTGAAGTCAATTGAGGTTCGTGCGACGATACAACAGGCGACGTGGAGGTCGTATGGGAGGATGCAGTGCCGGGCACGGGAAGGTGGTACATGCGAGGAACTTAACACTTAGCTTGGTGCCTGAGGGAGAGCTAGAGAGCTAATTAGGGCGATAACGAGGGGCGGAAGGCGTTATCTGCAGGGAGGGGGGTGGAAAATCAGGGGAAAGATAGCTTACCGGGAGGGTAGGCTGGGCTAAGGCGATCTACAATTAGTTGAGGTTGTCATGGACGCGCGTCTGGTAAGATATCCTGCGAGCTGCGGCAAATGGCTGTCCGTGATTCCGTAATAGGGCTAAGTAGAGAAAGTGCATTAGCGAAGATCAAGGATGGCGTGGAGTCTAAGGACCTGTGCAGAGGTGGCGCTTACCTCGATAAGGTTCCGCGGTAAAGTAGCGCGTCTGGTGGGATGTCCAGGCAACAGCTGCGGACGCTGTCCGTGAATGGCGTGATAGGTCTAAATGGAAGGGACAGTTTTAGAGAAGGGAGGGGTGGGGAGAAGAAGAACGACGGTGTGAGGAGTGAGGGTCGCGCTTACCTCGACAGTGTATCAAGGTCGGTGGGCGGAGAACAGCCGTTCTCCGGGTTAAGTGAGGACACGTCAGTTGCGATGTCCGTACGGCAGCTACAATGGCTGTCCGTGTGCCTTGAGTTGAGCTGGATAAAGGAAAGGCACATTAGGAGAGGGAAAGGTGTCCCGAGTTGCTAGACAGCTGGTAAATTCGGCGCTACCTCAAAAGGAGTCTCAATGTGGTGTGGATGAAGCAGGGTCAGCCAACAATGGGGACTGAGAACACGAGCAGTGTTGCCAGATTTTTAGACCCGTCCCAAGCCCAATGCAGCTCAAATACAAGCCCAAAATAAGCCCAATCAGACCAGTTCCAGCCCAAAAACCAGCCCAAATTAGCAAGTGTCCAATTAAGCGCAAATCGACATCAGAACCAATTTTAACGACAAATATACATTCTATTCAATATACAGATGGTGTGAGGGTGTTAACTGGGCACCTGCCTTAATGCTACTAATTTTTAAGACCAGTTCTCCCTGTGACTTTGCCATGTTAAACAGGCACTGCTCAGAATACAATAGTCGAAAACATAGATTTTCAGTTTACGTGTTTCTGTGACACAAACAAATACATGATCAAATGTCTTTAAAGTTAAAAGAATGCATTTCTGTAACATGTAGGCACATTTCAGAGCTTTCCGAACTCGTGCATTGTGTCCAGGCCCGGTTCTAGAGGGTGGGGCAGGCCCACCCAAACATGAGCCTGGCCCACCAAAACATGAGCCTTGGCCCTCGCAGTGAGGACATGAAGGGCAATATAAAATGGGCGCTTTAATTTAAAACGTTCCTCCAAACGTTGTTTTTCTTCATATTCTGGGAGATGCGTTATTGGGCCTAGGCTCAGGTGGTCCATGTCAAGTACAATAGGGGCATGGCGAAGGGAACAAAATTCTTTATTTGACACCGAGTAACATTTGCCTACCGTCCTGTGCTGCGTGGATATTTCCATTACTGTTCAGCATTTGAGAAAAGAAGTTTGTTTATTCTCATTCACCTTTCCTGACTACTGCAACTGCTTATCAGATCAGGCGGTGACACAAGGAGTAGGTAATCGAATGTATTACTATTTGTTTTTATTTCAAAAATCTGCACAAGCCCAGCAAGGCACATACTTTGCATATGCTTCATTTAAATTGTTTTTATCATTAACATGGCCATGGATGCAAGGCAACAATAAAAAATGTCCAGCGAACTGGTGATTAATGATCATGCTGGAGAGCAGCCCTTTGCCCGTTTGTAGTTTTGAAATGCAGATAGGCTGTATTTTATTTGGATAGCTCAGTGGGTTACTGCCTTTGTCACAGAGATTCTTGTGTTACTTGCAGTTCAGAAATTACAATCCTAACATAGGACAGTGACCTATGAACTGTCATCAAAGAGCTGCATACAAACATGGATGGTATAGTTAGAACTTTTTTTTGTGTTACTATATATAGTTAGAAATTCCCCAGTCTTTCATTATTTTAATGGTGTTCAAATGAGTTTGGTCCGATATACATTTTTATTAGTAAAGCCAACCCCCAACCACTGGGTATGCTTTAAATCCAGAGTTTGTGCTTTCCCAGCCCAAACCCTCTTAAAATATACTGCCCAACAGTATGGATGACATTTAATTCCTACACCTTGTAATCCTCATTGACTTATGTGACATTCCCTATAGACTGAATGACACATACTTGTATGATTCATTGTCTCTGTATATTGTGTGTGTGACACCCTACACTGATATGAATAGCGCTATACAACAAATGAAATGCATATGATAGGGGGCAAAACACAGAGACATGAAGGCACTGTTGGAGGTTGGTAGCAATGGTATCTGCTGAAAAAGAGGTGCCAAAAAAGACTTTCACACTAGCGCGCCGCTAAAACACGATTGTGTGTGTCATGATGTCTCACTCACTGTCACTTACCTGGTCGCTGGTGAGTCACGCGGTCACCGGTGGTGGGTGGCTGGCAGACTGGACACTAACGCTGCCTGGCAGGCTGGCAGCAGGCACGGTGGCAGTGGCTGGGCCTGGCCGCTGGCGGGCCTGGGGGCTGGACTCTGAGTGACTGGGGCCGGAGTGACTGGGGGCTGGGGCCGGAGTGACTGGGGGCTGGGGCCGGAGTGACTGGGGGCTGGGGCCGGAGTGACTGGGGCTGGAGGCGCTGGAGCGAGGTGGGCCTGGGCGGCTGGGCCTGCGGACTCGTGTCGTCGTTACTCGTCATCTGTCTTGCTCTCAGTCTCACACGTCTTCACTGCCTGCGGGCACGCCGCTACTGCACAGTACTGTGTGAGGTCGGTGACTGCTGCCTGTGAAGTGCTGCACGCTGCACCCGCACTGACAGTGACTCCGCACAGTCACTCATCGTCGTCCGACCTCAAGCAAGCAGAGTCAGCACTCAGCAGACAGACACTCAGACTGAGTCTGTCACAGAGTCTCTCTTGAGTCTCGATTCAAGTAGATCGCCGCCGCCGAAAAGACCGTGCTCAGAGAGGAATGGAAATTATTTTAAGTGAGGAATCTGAATGGATGATGGTCCGCTGAGGTCACGCACCGTGATGCACGCACGCAGGGGCTGGCCAAAAAATGATTCCCAGGGCCGTCATTGGTAGCGTTTTCGCGCGCTACTGGATTGACGGCCCTGGGGGACCCCCACATTGACCCGTGCACTCACGCGACGGACTCCTCGTGGTCGGCTCGGCTGTAGTAAATGCGCATCCAATATCGGCGCCCGCCCAGGCCAAAAAAATGCGCACAACCATCTAAAACAAGCCCAAAAAGTAGCCCCCCGCCAGGCATGGTATTTTCCCGCACAACTGGGAAAAAAGTCGCCCAATTGTGCGGGAAATAGCCCAATCTGGCAACATTGAACACGAGTGAAGTGCTGGGTTAAGATGGCAAAGTTTAGTAAAAAGAAGGATAGGACTACGATTGTGTGGAACCAGGGCAGTGGGGGCCATTTTGGAATGGGAAGAGGAGTGCTTGGTGCAATGTGAGAAATTGCGTGAATACGGGGACCATTTTGGAATGGATTGGAGGGTGCACGTGGGAATGGTGAGAATTTAAGAGAAGCCTAAGGATTATGAAGGCATAAACCAATATGAATTGCAGTTTAAAAAGCAATCTAAAGAACAATCAGTTTGCATATTAACCGTGCAAGCGAAAAATTAGAACAAGTAAATTGCAACATTAATGGAGCCAGCAAGAATGTTCGAGGGAGAAAAGTCTATGTATTTGGAGTGCAAGGTTAAATCAGCGTTGTCCAATCTTCTGTCCTGTTCAGGCCTTTACGAATTGAGTCAAAAGTGATAATTGCTTTCAATTCTTCTCTGTTTAGCATCTGGGCCATGTCACCACCACGTTGTGGTAATTTCAGTACTTTCAAAACAGTCCATCGGATGTCATCTTCGTGGTGATTAGCTTCCCCGAAGTGATCGACGAGGGGCGCGTTTGGAGTTTTGCACCTGATTCGGCTTCTATGCTGGCAAATTCTCGTTTTTACTTTTTGTGTGGTTTGGCCAATATAGATCTTTTGGCAAGGGCACATAATTAAGTAAATTACATTCACTGTGTTACAGTTGGAAAAGGAATTGCTGAGTGCAGTGATGTTATTGAACATGAAACTTTTGCCTTCCATAGAAAAATGAAAGCCTCTTCAAATAGTTAATACATCACTTGGCTGGAGTTAAGAGTCCATCAGCCCACCCTTTTTGGCGGAGCTTCGTCATCTGAGACTCTAAGGGGTCAAGGTCTGGGCCCACAATATCGAGCCAGCCGGCCCTGCCGGGTGCCCGACCTGATGATCCCAAGGTAGAAAAGAACTCCTGCCACGGTGTGTATTCCAACTCGTGAAGACTCTAATAATGTGCAGTGCTCAAATGTGAATGTGCATTAAAAATGACTACGTGGGCAAAAAATATGTTTATTAAGGATTGACCAAGTGTCATATCTAAAAGAACAAATAGTCTTGAAAAAATTGACTATTTCCTGACTTTGTCTCGTTAGGTCGACATGTTTCAACCGATGTGGTCAACTGACCCGGCTTTCTTCAGGACCTAAATTGATGGAAATCAAGGCTACTGCATATCATATACCCACGCTTTTAGTGGATAGGGATGTCTAGATTACATGTAACCAAGACATGAGGTGGATTAGGGATGCCATCTCTTGGAATACACACCGTGGCAGGAGTTCTTTTCTACCTTGGGATCATCAGGTGGCATATTTACAGGCCCCTGTCATTTTAACAACGTTCTTGTGGTGGCAGGGTCTTCACCATATTTACACGGCGGTGTTAAGCCACCTTACGTGGCTTAACGCCGCCTTGTAAATAAGGCATCTTTTCACACTATACTCAGTGTGAAAGGGGTGGGCGATGGGTGTTGTGGTGGGTGTTCTGCCGCAATACCGATTGATTTTGACACTGCCACCTATTAACAAGGGTGGAATAAATAGGAGACAGCACCAAAATTAAGACTAGGGAAAACCTGGTCTTAACATGGCAAAACTTCTTTATTTCTCCTCGTTTTTGCTGTTTCTAGGTGTGCTGTGCAGGAAGGTGTCTCTAACAACTTTTAGTAAGAACACGCAACATACAGTAATCAGACTGACAAGTCCTGGAAGCGTACGCAATCCAGGATAAACTGCAAGCGAGATCTGTCAGGAGTGGATCCATGTTCATATGAAGCAGCGAGGGCTCCCTGTAGGCAGGAGACATGTCACCCCTTAGAGGCAATCATGTCATTCTCACATGACATTTCCTTTACAACAGTGCGAGGCAGCTGGAGTAACGCAGTTGAGTTGTAAAGCTGTATGACTACAGGGCAGTCGGGCAGGGGAAGAGCGTGAGAGTTAGCAGGAAAGAAAGAAATGCCCACAAGAGGTGGAAGAAGATCAGCCCAGCCATGGATTTTCCTTCCTTTCACAATTCTTAGGACCGGGCGACATTTCAACGCTCTTCGTCTGTCACACATTCTTGTTCTGAACTATCCAGAAATGAACCAATACCCTTTCCTAGATCACTGCCACAAACCAGCTCCATGGAATCATTTTCTCAGATGAGATCTCTTGTTTCATGGTATGACGCATCTTGCACAACTCCTAGCCATGTTCATTTATTAATTGAAGGACTTTATTGGTTATTTAAAAAGTCTGTAATTATGCAGGACCTGCATTATTTGGGATTTTTTTAAATTCCAAATCCAGCTCCATGCTGTCTTGTGATCTGCCTCAGATTTTAAATCCAATTTAATATGAATTTCATATGCCATTGGTATTTCTTACCCCACCAGGTGCACTCCCACCACTAGGCCACGCTTTGGAGTATATGTACAAGGAAACGATGCAGCGCGGAGCTGTGAGCAATTTAGCAGTGCCACGCTGTGTCATTTGAAATATACAGGGATGCTCCGTATTTACAAGAATATGGTGCACCCAAATGTTTTCCCTTGCGCTAACGCTAAAAAAAAGCTGCCTAGCACCAACACAGACACCCTTGCGACATGGTGCAAGGGTGTCTGTGTTGCAGGGAATGATTGTTTATGTGCAGGAAGATACAACTTCCTGCACATTAACAAACTTTAAAGGAATGTTGCTCTTTCCACATTTGCTGCAGAATGCCGAACTCATAAAAAAACCAAATCGTTGCGCCAATCAAATGCCTGCTTTCTCATGGAGTTAGTTTTTGGCGCTGCCTCAGATTTACACATCCGTGTAAATCTGGGGCAGCGTCAAAAAGGAATGGGTGTTCCGGTGGAATGCCCACCGCAACACCCATTGCACACCCCTTTCACGTAGATACCTGCATGAAAGGGTACCATATTTACAAAGCGTCGTTAAGCCACCCAAAGTGGCATACTGCCGATTTGTTAATATGGAGCTGGGCATTGCGCCTCCGGAACATCGGTAAAAGTGACACTACTGTGGCACAATCCCCTTGTAAATACGTCCCTTTGAGTCTGTCATCTGATGGACCTAGGGGAGAGCATGTTGCCTTACAGCTAGAGCGGTCAACCTTGAAGCTGGGGAACCAGGTTCGAGTCTCAGCAACGACGCTAAACATCCTGTGATTCTGGGCAAATCACTCAATCTCCCCGTGCCTGACAAAAAATTAATATGTCCTCATGTAACAAAACTGGTGCTCATGTAAAGCGCTCTGATACCCGATGTCTTGGGTCTAGTTCGCGCTATATAAAACTCTTTGATAAAAAATAAAAATAATGAGGTTGTTCAAACCCAATGATTTAAAAAGGTCATTCTCTTCCCCCATCTTTCTCACGCTGGAATTAGCCTTGGTTGTACATGGTATTCTGTATGCTTCCTTTTTAAAGGAAAATTCTGTCTTAATGAAGTGCCTTCCTACCAATGTTCTCTATCTGCATGCTCGTTTAAGTCATCACTGAGTTAAAGACCAGTGGTCTTCCCTATAAACTATGGCTCAATTGTAACCTTGAGACTTCAGGCTAAGACAAACCCATGTCCCGATCCTTCATTCTTGCTAGGATGCCTTGCTTGCATGTTTTGGATATATACATATATATATATATATGTAACAAGACCATTAGACCCATAGTATTCTGGGTATACCATTATTTTGAACTAATAGTGGTTCTCATTGGCATCATTTAAATAGTTTCAATGATTGAAATCACTACATCCAATTACTGTTATCAACAAACCAAAAGGCCAACACCTGTGTCATTTTCAGGTATGCAGAATTCATCAAAAATGTTTAAGGCATTTCATACTTTCAGAATGTAGGAAATATCATGCAATGTGTCCCAAGTAAAGAAGAAACCACAAGCATTTTCATGCATGCAGTGACCTTGTTGGTATGAGGGCAGAAAGTGGTTAAACAGACCACTTTGTCACTTGGTTCCTCATTCTAAGGGCCTTATTTACTAGATTTTGCTATAGGGCAGCGGCGCAGGCCTTCCTGCGGCGCTTCCCTACAGTAAAAGAAAAGGGCAGCAATGTGTCGTATCTATCAGATACGGCGCATTCCTATCCTTTTTGCCTGCGCTGGCGCACAATGGACTGCTATGCGCCAACACAGGCACCTTTGCACCATGGTGCATGGGTGCCTGCGCTGCAGGGATGATTGTGCACAAAATCAATCAAAAAAGGCATTTTACACTCTTTATATGTGCTGAAGAATGCAGCACACATAGAAAAAGGAAAAACGAGGAAAAAGAAAGGTATTTCTCCTTGTTTCGCCATGTTTTTGGGGCTGCCTCAGGGTTATGATTCCTTGTAAATCTGGGGGTGTCAAAAAACCATCGGTGTTGCTGAGAATGCCTAAAGCAATACTCACTGCACGCCCCTTTAATGCAGAAAACTTTAAGGGAACAATATTTACGAGGCAGCATTACGCCATGCATAGTGGCTTAGTGCTGCTAGGTAAATATGGAGTAAACCCCTGTGCCACCGGAGCGTCGTAAAAACTGATGCTCTGATGGTGCAGCCTCATAGAAAATGAGAGAAGGTAGACCCTATCTAATAAGCTGCTCTGTTGTTCACCAATCCATGTATCACCATTTAGGTTATCGAGACCAGCTGCACATTTGTACACACCTTACGCTGGTGATCACTCTTGCAATATTCAAATTTCAGCCATTTCGACCACACTATATGCATCCTAATTGAGTTTATTTATCTTTCAGATGCCCCTATATTGCTAATGTCCTGATGAGACCCTTGCACCCTGGAAAGGGTCGAAACGTTTTTGACAACATAAACAACAAACAAACTATGGGGCATATTATCAAGGAGGGCGTTAAAATTATCGCCGTTTTAGCGGCAGGAAACAGCCGCTAAAACAGTGATAATGGGCTTGCTAATATGCGTTATAGAATTCCAATAGAGGGCCAGGTTAGATGTGCAGGACATCTAACCTGGGCTTCTATTGGAATTCTATAACGCATATTAGCAAGCCCATGTTTGTTGCATCTAGGAGCAGGCATTTATTGCCCTTGGATTCAATGAAATCTTTGTTTGTTTTTAACATACAATTTATAAATCTCCTTTTACTCCTCTGCTGTCCTCTTGTTTTAGTTTCCTTTTTCACTTGTGACACATGGAATGAT
Source organism: Triturus cristatus (assembly GCF_964204655.1). NCBI lineage: Eukaryota > Metazoa > Chordata > Amphibia > Caudata > Salamandridae > Triturus > Triturus cristatus. Next base: position 361,350,059 of record NC_140586.1, on the reverse strand, counting down.
TTTTCTAAAATTGTGAAAGTATGAAATGCAAAACATAAGTCTTGGCCATTTTGCTTTGTTGATGACAATAATTAATTGGAGATAGCGATTTCACTAATTATTTAAAAATATTTGAGTGATACCAATAAGAACCTCTGTATGTTTTGGATGTCAATACAACCATCTGTGTCCCTTTTGGATATCTGTGGTTCACTTTATTTCAGCTGCACACAGGAAGATATCTACCCTCACTTTTCACATCCAATGTAAGCCAGCAACCTCATTTTCCGAGACAAAATATAGGTTGTAATGCCAAATGCCTCTTAGGCCTGTTCTACTGGAAGTGATGGATTCCTGGAATAAAGAGCTTTGTTCTGTTGTACTGTGCTTGTTATGTTATGTATTGAATGCCTCTTCCTTCTTGTATAGATCATCAGATGCATGCCCTCATATAGACCTTATTTATGCAAACAAGTTGTAGAGGTAATTGCCACGTGTATTACCAGTTGCCTGTAATGTGAACAACTCTAGTCCCACCTAATTGCACAATTATGGAATTAGGGTCCATTTTATTCTTGGCACTGCTTCACGAGACACTAATTACAACAGGATAGGTAACGTACTTACTATCTGATGTTCCAGATGCTCCTGAAAAGGAGGGGTTTCACATTCTGACATAGCCACAAGCTGGCCAAAGGTCGCCATTCACAGCTACTCAGGGGGGTTTCACATTCTGACATAGCCACAAGCTGGCCAAAGGTCGCCATTCACAGCTACTCAGGGGGGTTTCACATTCTGACATAGCCACAAGCTGGCCAAAGGTCGCCATTCACAGCTACTCAGGGGGGTTTCACATTCTGACATAGCCACAAGCTGGCCAAAGGTCGCCATTCACAGCTACTCAGGGGGGTTTCACATTCTGACATAGCCACAAGCTGGCCAAAGGTCGCCATTCACAGCTACTCATTACACAAGAGCGATACAGACCATCTTGGCTCCAGCCGCACTGAAACTTTTGGCTGCACTCGATTGGTGGCTGAATAGCTCAGTGGTTTGGTGCATTTTAAATATTATGGGGCTTATTTCCTAGTTTTTGGCGTAGGGCAGCACCGCAAGTCTTCTGTGCCGTATTTACAACAATACGGTGCATTCCTGTCCTTTCCCTTGCGTTGGCACACAATTCGGTGTCAAGTGCCAACACAAGCACCCTTACACCCTGGTGCATATGTGTTTGCGTTGCATGCAGGATTGTTTTTTGGCAGGAAGAGGTCCATTCCTGCAAAAAAACTATCCATGGAGGATTTTTTCTCTTTCTACGTGTGCTGCAGAATGAATAGAAATAAAGATATTTCTCCTTGTTATGCTTTTCATGGGGAGGCATACCGTTTTGAAGCATTTCCAGGTTTACAGATCCTTGTAAATCTGAGAATGTGTCAAAACCCATGGGTGTGGCGTGATAAAACCCACAACACCCGTGGAATGCCCACCTGACACAGTGTAAGACAATGCGGCGACTTGCAATGCGTTGCCTTACACATTATCTACAAGGCCATTAAAATTTCTCGAAGATATGGGTCTGCACTCTGTGCCACCGCAACGTCAAAAAAAGTGTTGCACCAGCAGTTAAAGGGGCTTGTAAATAAGCCCTAAATTTAGGGTACGAGCAAGTTGTCAGTCCTCAGATGACAGATGTTCTAATAGAGTAATGACTGTAGTGACATGGATTGAAGTCACTTAGATTATGTGTAACAAGTGAATGATATCAGTTGTACTGCCAAAGTTTGTCCATGGGTTTCCTAAGCTGCTCGTTACCAGAAGCAGTCACTTGTGTGCTGCACAACTGAACGTACAACAAACACTGACACATTTGGTGCCTCAATACTGACAGTCTGGAGCGGAGTGTGGAGTTACCACAATTCTAACAACACATTTACAACTAACAGTGCATAACTCACGCTCTGGCCCACAGTTCTTGACCTTGGAATATATTCTTTATTGCTTGCTTTGTCCACCGTGGGTCCCTTGCTCTCCATGCCACTGGAATCAAACTATCCTGACTGAAGAGGGGTGAAACCCCGAAACCGGTCCTAGGATGCTTGTTTCCAGTCCAGGGAGGACCTGGCTTGGCAGTTCGGGCTGGACTGTTCCCATGAGGCACAGGGTCAAGACTGATTTGCATATGGCTGGGTTCAAACTGGAACGGCATGGTGAGCAAAAAAATGATGGATTTAGGCCCAGATCTCTGTACTGGGGTGAATGTACGACATTGTTCTGCATTCTGTCCATCAACTGTTGTTTTTGCATTTGCCCACCATTTCACCAGGAAGATTAGCAACTGTATATTCAAGACTTGTCTGCAACTCTATAAACATTTAAGTCTTGTGTGCAATGTTCCCTCTAATTATTTTTGTCTTGGTGCGGGAGCATAATGTTTATTAGTGCGCTTTATTTAGCTGTGTGCGGAATCAATATTGTAAATATCCACTTTGAGATGTACAGCCCCCAGTAGTTACCACAGAGAGGGATAGGGACTGGGTTTCCCATCAATAAAGTGGCACAGTATGGTAACATTTTAAAGCAGACATATTTTGGTGTTACTTTTTATTATTAGTATCCTTTACTCCAAATTACATTGGGAAATAATATTGGTTAAAACCTAAATAGAATTTTATAGAGTTTCTTTCCCTTGGAATTAGGATTTTGTAATTAGGGCATCTGTGACAAAGCATACTGTCTAAAGCACACAGGAATAAATCTTTGGTCAAACCTAATGAGATTTAAGAAGAACTTTACAGGTATTTTCTGGGGTCTTGTATGTGGGGTTTTAGAGAAAGTAAGAGGTACATTTTAAAGAATATTTGTTCAGTAACCGTTGTGAAAAATTAAAGGCATTTAAATACAGTGGGACTTCACATTTCTAGGCCATATTGAGATACCAACATTTAGCTGGAAACACTGATCTTATATGGCTACAATGTTAACTTAGAAGCACTACTTAATTTGTGAAAGAACAAGTGCTGTGCCCACCTTTTCCTCAGAAGCCCACCGGTGCCACTGTTGAATGTCGGGGTTGCTGAATACCAAGGTTCTCTTCTCTTGATTCACCTCATGCTTCCTTCATTTACCACAGTCCTCCTCCACCCCTTTATCTCACTCTTGAATGTTGCTTTTCCTTCCTTCTTTTTCCCTGTGTTACTGTTTTGATAATTCTGATAACTACAAATATGTTCCGATCCCCAATCAAAAGTGCTGGTGGGCCCCACCTGCAACCATCAGTTCAAATAAGCACAGCATACAGTGGAGCAAAAGGTATGGGAAAAGGTGGATTTTCCACTCAATCAGAATGGATTTAGAAGGCAGCTCTAAACAAACAGATAGAAATGGGGGCATGACTGCCTCATACTCTCAGCCATCTTTGCAGCAAGGACTGCACAATGAGGTTTCGAAGAGACTGCTCGCAGCATGATAAATGGTCTCAGTAGGGCTGGACCACTGGAATATGTGAAAGGTGTTTTGAGAATGTTTAGTAAACTAGAGGTCACTGGAAGCATGGATACGGCTCCACAGTGTTAGCCTGTTTTCATTTAGCAGATTGTCTGCTTTTCTTCTTTCCATTTCCTTTTTATCTCTCAAAGTCTTTCCCTCCTTTCTTACTATTTCTCCCATTCTTTATTCCTAGTGCTCTGTATTCCTCACCTTTGGTTCCTCTGCCTCTTCTGTATCCTTCTGCTATACCTGGCTTCCTCTTTCGTTTCTCTCTTTCACTTTACACAATTTGTCTTTATCTCCCTTTCAAATATCAGCATTCTTGAAATAAATGTGGGCAAGTGTAAACAACATGCATCTCATCTATGTAGTGAGATATGTATTTTTTTTCTTCTTCTGATGCCTCAGTCCCTATCGGCATTGCCATATCGGGTCTGTAGACAAACATAGCACATTTAACACATGTAATTTGGATACAATTGGAGGCTGAAACACAGTGCATCCCTAAAAACACCTGTTTATGCACACATGACAAACACCAATATACATACATCCTTTTTAATGCTATAGTTTATAAAGCACCCCATAGCCTAATAGCCTAAAGATAGCAGGTGTTGTACAGATGGTTGAGGATCAAATTTAAAATAGTAGAAAAATAGAAAATACACCAAGTGAAATGCTAAAAACCATAGCTAATTGCAATGATGCACCAATATTCACTCTTCCACCTCCACTCATACTCACTTTTTATGACTGATTTGTGTTATCTTTAGTCATACATTCTCCTCTTCACCAAACTGTGTGATCCTAGGCAAGTCACTTTACCTCACTGGGTCTCAGTTACCGTATCATTGAAAGTACAAGTTCCTAGACGTAGACTATCACATATATGAGAAGCTATATTTCACATGCACATGTATTAAGTTTACTTTTCCTGCGGAAGTGAGCTGAGTCTGAACCCAGTAGCACGTTCTAGAACCTTCTCATAGTATACTATGTGTCTGTGCCTGTGGGACAATAGTAGGATTGAGATATCCTTCTGGTCAGTGCGGAGATACATTGGCAGAATAGTATATTTTCTTTGTGCTGGGAAAGATGGATTTGCTGCAGATCCGGACTGACGTAGCAGCGAAGTCTTCAGCAGTACTTAGAACCAACCTACCAACAACCATTTTATTTTGGACATTGCACATATATATCCATCTCTCTATCTGTCTGGGTACCCGAGGCAAAACAACCTGCTGAAAAGGTCTCAGTAACCTCGTTCTTCCGTTTATTTTGCAAATCCTAAATAAACTTCACTTAAACCATACAAAATGAGTGAACAATGCTTCTGTCTAGAAGGGAAGACAGGAGAATGCATGTTTGTGTTACAGAGAAGCTTATTTAATGAGAAATATCACCAATGCAAAGAAAAACCTGACATCTCACTGCTGCATTCAGAAATTAAAACATGTCACTTTGCATGTTTTTAGAAACTAGCCATGCTGCTTCTCCATTCTGAACTTTGAAACTTTACAGTTTAAATAATAGGAAACCTGGCCTAACGCGGAACCATTTACCAGCACGCTTAAACTTATGACAGAATGTTGACAAAGAAGCAGTTATCAGTCATCTGCCACATGAGAAGTGCGCACGCGGTAAATCCATCGCTGCGCGGCATCAAGAATGAAGTTGAGCGGCCGCGCAGGCGCACACCTTAGAGGGAACTGTGCTTGTGTGTCCACTGAATGCATATGTGAACTTGTCTTGTCAAACCAGACATTTGTACGCTCAGGGTGCCTAGTTACTGTGACCCGACTAAATTTTCGTTACCTACTGTTGGTAAGACTAATCAAACGTTTGTGTTTCTCTCGTCCTCTATAGTATTACTGCTGCAAGAAAGATGAACCCGAAGAGGAGGAGGAAGAGGAGGGGCGACCTGATCCTGCCGTCTGTTCACGCTTCCCTTGTGCAGCACACAGCCTGGATGGGCAACAGGAGCAACCCACTGAACCAAATCACCACCTGCCACAGGCTACTCGCAACATCTGCCCCACCTGCTCCCCTTACGGCTCCCCTTTTTACATACGGACGGCGGACATGGTACGCAATGGAGGGGATAGGATCACCTATACGCCTACGCTCTACAAGGACACTCGGCCACTCCTCAGTATGGGTGGGACTCAGAGTCAGTCGGTGACCCGACCAACTCTCAGCCGCAAGGCCTTTGCCAGCCCCAGCGCTATCACCACTGAGGTGTGAACAACCAATTTACATGAAGCATGGGCACCGAAGAGGATATCCACGTAACACTTGGGTAGATATCCTTCCAGGATGAGAAACCCCAAGAGTGAACACCCCTAGGACCGAACATGTAGACACTATGAAGAAGGATTGAACTTCCCAATTGCCCTCAGATCCTGAAGGCGAGGAAATGTTGAGCTTTAAACCTTTTTTTCAGCATGGGATCTTTTATAGATTCACATGCTTGCATCTCCTGCCAGCTGAAGGGGATAATCAACATAGCAATTACTGTTTTGTCACCTAGTTCTTCAACTTACACTTGGGACTTTTCTATATATCTTCTTGAGGGCTATGAGTATGTATGTGAACAATAATATATCTATGTGCCAAACAACAGAAACTCTTCCAAGAAACTTGGGGCATCAGTTTTAACAGAGTGAAATGAGTGAGATCAAAGACTGCAGTACGCGTTGTGAGGCCTGACCATGCAAAGACCATGACGTAACAGCCTAGATGCAAATGACAATGGAAAGCATCATACTTTTCCACTCCTACTAAAAATGGGGTGACGCTAGGCTGGCCTGGAATGTTTTCATTACCTTTTTCATTATTATTGGATCGGGTGAGGGAGGTGGGTTTGGGTGCACGCAGGGACCAGCAGGAAGAGGTGACAGCCTTGGACTCTTATACTGTGCTTGTGTTACAAAAACCTGATATGCAACAACCTCTGTCCCCACCCCAATCTCCACCCCGAATTCCCTAATCTTTGTGCGTAGAGAAATGGAGGATTTAATCGAGAGATCTGCCAAAATGTGTCCGTGGCATGTGGGACAGGGACAATATGCCAGGGCAGTCAGTCATCTGACTGTAACCACACGACTCCCATCATTGTGTAACCAGCTTTTAAGACTTCACAATGCAAAGATCCGGCAAAATTAAAGACTTCTAGTTCCCCCATCATAATTTAAAAATCATAATTGATACATAGGCCTAGATTTACTAAGCCTATGCGTCACCCTTAAGTCGCCCTAGACGACGGAGAGCAACACAAAAGGCTTATATTGGAATTTACAAAGCCAAGCAACGCCTGATTTGTATGGCTTTATAAAGAAAGAAATGTGACGCAACACAACTGCTTGCTGCTCATTACGTTACATTTCAACTTGAGAGGAGTTCCATGGGTGGAGCACGGGCATTTCCATGCATCCACCCATGGATTTTGGAGCATTCCCAGATTTACTACAGCTGGTAGTACCTGAGAATGCATCAAAATGCTACGCCTTTCGCCAGTGAGGCGAAATATTGTTATTTCCCTTCGTTATTTTCTCTTTCCACATGTGCTGCATTCTGCAGCAGACATAGAAAGAGGAAAAAGCCTCTAAGCATTGTTTTTGAGCCGGAAGGTGCCCGTTCGTGCACAAAAACAATCCTGCCCATAATGCAGGCACTCTTGCACTGGTGCCTCCGTTGGTGGCAGGCAGCACAGAGTGCACCAGCACAAGGAGAGACCTGAAATGCTCCTTATATTTCTAAATATGGAGCATTTCTGCTCTCTCTTTCGTGCAACACAGCGCTGCAGCTTTGTTTGCTGCCCTTTGTTGCATGAAAAGAGTACATCATCCTCTTAATGTCCCGAAATGCAAATGCCAGAACACATCAACTGGCAAATCTAATTGCTGCCGGCTAGGGAATTTTGTGTCTATTGACCTGGCGACCGACATTTAGTAATGACCAGCTGTGATCACAGTCCCCAGACTCTCTTCTGCACACCTTGATTGACTACTGGCACTATAAGCAGTTTTCTACAAATCAACAACAATAATTAATCACCACTGGATTAACCACTAACTTTGGGCCATAAAGCACTTAACGCCTTATCCTGGGTAGTAAGTGCTATATAAAGTGAATAACAGTACAATACAATTCGATAACACAGTCCTGAAACATATGGGAAAATCTGATGCTAAAACAGTCCTTGATTGCTTGGATGAGCAGTTTACTTAAAGATCACTTACGCAATCACAACAAATTGTGTTGTAGGAAGCAGGGAAAACACCCTATTATGAATAGTTGACATATCACTGCTGACGGCTGTAGTAGTCTTTTATTTTACTGACTAATGTCAGGACTAATAAAGAAAACAGCAGAATTGAGTGGCGTTATTATTATTTTAACATCAAAACGAACGCGCTACAGCGTCACTATGAATGATGGAATTCAGGCACTAGAGCAAGTACTGTTTTAAAACTTATGTCATCCCAGGTGGTGTTCTAAACGCTGTGCTGTCTCCGCAGCTTAGGTCATTTCAGTGAAGGTGCTGGGTATGGGGACTGCTTCTGGGAGCCAGGGATTGCACTACTTAATATCGACAACAACAATATCATGGCATACTGATATCGTGGACAGAATATTGAGGGTCAAAATAACAAATGATTGGTGCATATAGAGATGAATAGTTACTATTGCTAACTCCACATCTACGTACCTTAAAGATATATGTACCGCATAGGTAACTATATATGGAGCTGGGTATAGAAAATCAAGACTTACTTACCTGATGATGTTTTATTTTCAATATTCTGTCTTCGACATTGCATCCCATCGATTTTGTTGATTCGTTATTCAGGGGGCACACCGAAGCGAGGGCAGCAAAAATTTGAAAGAATGATGGTGAGGTGGCACATTGCAAAGTATATTGCGTTTATGTGCTGGCCTCTCACAAAGAAGGCAGCCTCCACGTCTCATGTGTCCTTAAATGCTCTGCCAGGGACTTGAGCCTAAATCAAGCACCAGGTGCTACCGCAGAAGGGTATTGGTCGAACTAGAAGCATCCCATATCAGGCGCTGAAGCCAGAGACGACTCTCTAAAGGCCTATCATGAAAATATACCAACATTGGAGCAGAAAATGAAATAGTTAACGTTTCACAATTTGGGTTCCTGGTCACATCTCCCATCCCATCTCTCAGTCTTTTCTTCTTCTTGTATTTATTCCTCCTTTCTCGCCTCTTCTCCTACTCCCTTTTACCCCATAGTTCAAAACCCCCACAATGCCTGTCTTGCTCATTTGGTTATGAAGGATCTGTACCACGTCTCTAATAAAGGAGGTACTGCTGAATAACAACCCCATCCTGCACTGTGTAGTTTTTATGTTGCCTTGGTAACAGGCGAAGGAGACCATCACTTGCCCACTGTGTTTCCCACTACCTATCGGGGGTAAAGGACACATCTCACCAGTATGCGTTGAGTGAACAGCACAAGATCCCCTGGATGCAAGTTGTGCTGTTGCATGCAAGTCACAGCCCAGCCCCTTAAGTATTCCTGGACTCGAGGTAGCATCAACACCCCTGCCACATCCCCTCCCACAAAAAGAGAAATACCACATAACCTCTTTATTGTCAAACTTTTTGCTAGAAATCACACTGTATAACAAGTTACCTTCTCTTCTTTATTTGACTGCTCAATAAGCATAATTTTCTCTTGTTCAGAGTCATCCTAGCTGGACCCGAAAAGAAAGCCGCTGTCATCAGTAAAATAGTGCACTGCACTGCGGTCCACCCAGGCAAAAGGTCAACAGCAAGCATACCAATGGATCATGGAATTGGAGGAAATGTCCATGAGGAGAACTGAAATCCCTGATAAGTCCTGGAACCTTATTACACCATTGCAGTAGAGACTGGGGGAACTCAAGTAATCAGCCAAGGCTTCACCCACAAGGGACACAGATCTCAACTAACCATCTGCCCACCGTTTAATAGGGAAAATAGGGTAGCTGCAGGTAGGAATGTTACAAACAAGGCAAGGGTTGAAGGCTTATGGTACATTTGGCCAATCTCGTGCTCCTGGCGCTCTGGAGGCCATCTTGGACAAAGGTAACAAGTAAATCCAGTTAATGTGACCATTGCATTGAGTAATTTGACCATACACTGCTGTTTAGGGCAAACATTCATGTGTCAGTTTCATCCCAGAAAATCTGACAAGTCTTATGCGAGTTTGGATGAACATCTGCCAGAAACAAGGAGGAGCATCTTGAACTTTCTTATTTAAACTAAGAAAAAACTTTAAATGTACGTTCAAACACACGGCAAAGGGGTTTTTCAAACAGGAGCTCGTGTAGAGTTGTCAAGCGAACAAGTTATTGCATTTTTTTTTTTTAACAACAAATTTTATTTGGTCATTTTTCAATGAATCGGGCCGAAGACCCACATTGGCATAAACGAATAAGTGGACAATATGTGGAGCAATAGCTATTACCACAAAAATAATCAACATCTGCCAAACATGTAGGGAAACAAAAGATAAAAACATTTTGCAGACAGAGGTCAAATCACCTGATACAGTACATGATGCAGCAAGTTCCCTAGAGTCATCCCAAAGAAATAATAACGTAATCAAACACAATGGTTGGAGGCGTTGTAGGACAGGGGTTGGGGGGCAACCTTTATGAGTCATCATCGGGCAGGGGGGGCAAGTCTATTCCTCGATAAGTTGCCCAGCGTGTCCATATTTTACGATGTTTCCGGGCGCAGCCCCGGGCTTCAAAAACAGCTATCTCTGCCCCATGCACTGGTCTAATACGGCCTTCCATTTACCTAAAGTTGGGGGAGATGACGCCTTCCAACCCTGCGCTGTCTCTTTTGGCAATCGTGAGAGCAAGGAAGAGTAGATGTTGTTTATAGCGGTACCCACCAATGTCATCTGTAGAATGTAATAGGAACAGCTGAGGGTCCAGTGGAAGCACCCACCCTAATACCTCATTGAGGCACGAACGAATCCTGTTCCAGAAGGGATGCAAAGCAGTGCAGGTCCATACAGTATGGAAGAAGGACCCCTCCTCGCTGCCACACCGCAAGCACACCGGGGACTGAATGACCCCCATCCGCCACAGACATACCCTAGTGTAGTAGACTCGGTGCAGATATTTAAACTGGATGAGTCTGTAGCGTGTGGAGATCGCTGTGCCTCTAGGACTGGCAATCGCCTCGGCCCAGTCGTCATCCGTCAATTCAGGGATGTCAGCCTGCCAGGCCAGTCAGGTCTTGTACAGAGTTGTGGGGGAAGGGTGTCGTCAGGGTTTGATAAATTTGTCTGATTTTGTGCAGTCCAAGGACCCCCATTAATAGGCGGCCCTCCAAGGGCTGGAATTCGGGCAGGGCCTCTACATTACTGATCTGGGGGGATAGGGCGTGTCAGAGCTGTAAATATTTGTAAAATTGCGACCTATGAAGGCTGAACTCCGTTTGTAATTGTTGAAATGATTTTAATGTGTGACCCCTCATGACATCTCCTAGGGTCGAGATCCCTACCAGGTCCCAACCCCGAAACCCTCTCGGTGTGGTCGCAGTCTTAAGACATGTGCCCTGCCACAGTGGGGATTGTCAAGTTAGTCTCCCCTTCCAACCCATCTGCCTGGTCTTAACCCGCCACAGCTGAATAGCTAGTCTGCCAAACGGCGGAAGATGATCTAGCCTCGTATAGCTGTACAGTAAGTGGAGTAATGGGACATGTTCCATAGCGGCATGTTCTATAGCATACGCCGGGTCTGTGGGAGAATTGTACCATAGTTCATTGATCGCTAGGATGTGGGATGCGACATAATAGGAATAAATGTCAGCCACCGCAATCCCACCACAGTATGAGGACTGGGAACAAGTGCGGAGCACCACCCCACACCCCCATAGGAATTTTTTGGGGATATCATTCACTTGTGCAAACCAGGTATGGGGGATAGGATATGGGAAATTTTGGAGGTGATACAAAATTTGCGGTAAAGACACCATTTTGAAAATGGCCGAACGCCCATAAAGGGACAATGGGAGAGTGGATCATACTGCCGTCTCGTTTTTAAGGCTAACCGTTAAGGGGGTGATATTGGGACTTAGGGAGATGTAAATCCTAAGGTACTTGAACCCGTCTGTGGCCCGGGACAGCAGCGGCGCCCATGTTTCACGGTCCTGATGTCCGCACACTGGGAAAAGGACGGATTTGGCGGGGTTGGTGTGCAAACCGGTAGTGCTACCAAAGACCCGGAGGATTTCTAGGATACGGGGTCCAGAATACTACGGATCTGTCATGAAGAAAAGAACGTCATCCGCATATAACGCTATACAGTCTGACCGCGATCGGGACCAATCGAAGCCCCGAAGCACCGGGTCACTTCGTACCCAGGCCGCCAGGGGCTCCACCGCCAGGACGAACAGCAACGGAGATAGCGGGCAGCCTTGGGGGGAGCCTCTGTGGATCGGGAAAGGGCAGGAGCGGTGTCCAGCAATTTGGACCGACGCTGTCGGGTTCGTATACAAAAGGCGGTTGTATGCCCAGAAAGCGGGGCCCAAAGTTGGCTGCTTCAAGCATCTTAAAAAGATAGACCCAGCTTAGGGAGTCAAACGCCTTATCGATATCGGCTAGTAACAGGGCAGCAGGGTGACCTAGAGTGGGGGCTGCTGCGATGGCGTTGTGCACGCGTCTGATGTTATGCCTCGTAGCCCTCTGTGGCATAAAGCCCGACTGATCGGGGTGAATCAGGTCGGTGATGCACCCCTGCAGGCGATCGGCCAGGACTTTCCCCAGCAACTTTGGTTCGAAATTTATTAGGGAGATGGGGCGATAGGAGGATGGGTCCTCCGGGGGTCTGCCCGGTTTTAGAAAAAGCACTATTTCCGCATGTCGCCAGTCCCGGGGTAGACTTCCCAAGTCCGCGGCATCCTCTATGGTCGCCAACAAGTGCGGTCCCAACAAGGCCATGTGGGACCGAAGGAATTCCATGGGGACCCACTGGGGCCCGGGGCGCGACCTGGCCGGATCGCACCAAGTGCACCAGATAATTCCTCTAACGTAATGGGAGCCTCCAGGGTCTCCCGCGAGGAATCTGAGAGCCGGCGAGGCGGAATGTCTGTGAGAAACTCTGCTATAAGTTCGGCAGGGATCAGCTCCTTGCGGGCATAGAGAGATGCAAAGTGTCGTTCAAATTCGTCCGCTACCTCTCCCGGCGCCGTGTACAGGGACCCGTCTGGACCTTGGATCGCAGGCATGACCGCCGGGGCGCCGTCTGCTTGGCACAGTCTATGTAGCATTTTACTAGACTTATCCCCCCACTGATATATCCTATGTCAAGATGCCTCCCAGATCTCTTTGGCTTCACCTAGGAGGTATAGACGCAGTTCTTGTTGTGCTAGGAGCAGATTACGGTGAATAATGGGATAGGGATTGGCACTGAGTTGGGTAGACAGAGTCACCTGGCGCGCTTCCATGGTATCAAGGTGTTCCCGTCGCCTACGTTTCTCTTGTGTACGATAGCTAATGTCAACACCCCAGACGGTCGGTTTGAGGGCATCCCATAGCATCGTGTTTGAGGGGGCGGAGGGACCATTGTCGGCTATGTATGTAGTGATCGTTGCGGCAAGCATTTACTGATAGGCCGGGCTGCGGAGGGGCCAAGGGGACATACGCCAGCGGAATGGGGGCCTGCGTGAGCAAGTATGGAAATGCAGCATGACTACACGAGGTTGGTGTTGCACCTGAGAGAATCTATGAAGAAAAACCCGGGGAACAAAAAAGTAATCTAGCCGGGACTGTGACCCATGGACCGCTGACAGATATAAGTATTCCTGTTCGGTAGGGTGAAACTCGCGCCACAAGTCAGCCCAGTCTAATGTCGATACCAGGGTGAACAATTTGGTCGGACCATGTGTCACAGGGGTGTCCGAGGTGCGTTGTCTGTTGGGAGGCCCCATGGTATCACTCCAGTCGCCCCCCATCAGGGTCAACCCAGTCGGGAGGGATCCCCAGGCCCCTGACAAAGTGTCGATAAAACTGGCCCCCAAAGGTGGGGGGCATAAATGCTCCCAACGGTAATCTGCTCACCATTTACCTTACCCGTGACAAACAGGAAACGGCCCCCAGGATCCGCTCTATGTGCTATATATTGGAACTGGACTCTGCGGTGTACAAGAACTGCCACCCCCCTGGAGCCTCTCATGAACCCTGCGTGATATATGTAATGGAATCCGAAATGGGCGAGGCAAGGGGCCTTCGTGCCCAGTAGATGGGTTTCCTGCAGGAGTAGAATGTCTGCCCCATACCTCTGCCTGTCGCAAGATAGCCCCCCGTTTCACCTTGTTCAATAATCCCTGAACATTCCAGGAGACCACTGTTAAGTCTCCTAGGGGATGTGTCTCACCTGACGTCATTGGACTCTAAGAAGAAGTTAGGTGTCTACATCTAGGGAATCTGCATAGGAGACAATATGTATCTGAGCGCACCATCTGCACGTAGCAACCATATATAAACCCAAAAAAACATCTTGTCCGGAACTCGGACCCCCCCCCCCCCCAAAAAACAAGGAGCATCTGTCGTGGCGCAGATAGCAGAGGACCCCCAACGGGAGGCCGCCAGATACCACACCAAAGGTTCCCATCCCACCCTCTCAACCTAAAGAAACGGAGAGTGCAACGCGATCTATGCCTAATAGCCCGAAAAGCGGGTCCCACGCCCACTCAGAGGACGACATCACTAAAACACAGTTCTATATGCACATTTTCTATGTAACATTATGAGGCAAATGGAGCAGTCCGGAGTCAGGACAGTCTCTCTGGACTCGGCGAACCTCTCCCCGACCCCGGGCCCCGTCGCTACTGGGACTTATTGCGACGCGGCCGCTGAGTTCTGGACCTGTGGAAAGAGTCTGATTCCAAGGCTGATGGGGAATTCTCTCGGAGCTGTGGGCGCTCATCCGACCATGCAAAGACCGCCTCTGGGGTATCAAAGAAATATGACTTGGAGTTATAGATTACCCTCAACCGGGCCGGATAAAGCAGCATATATTGTATGTTCAATTCTCGAAGTCTGTGCTTTGCGGCCGTGAAAGATTGGCGCTGCTGCTGGACCAGACGTGTGTAGTCTGGAAAGACCAAGATGGAGTTGGATTCATATGTAAAGTTGTCTCTGTGTGTCCCGGCGAAGCGTAGGACAGCATCCCTGTCGGCGTAGTTCATGATCTTGGCGATAACAGGCCTGGGGGCCTCACCAGGAGGCGGCTTCCGGCCCGCTCCACTATGAAGGCAGAGGATAGCAGATCCGGAGGTAGGATATCCTTGAGCCACTTCGTAATAAAGCTTGTCATGGATGCTCCTTCGCAGCCCTCCGTCAGGCCTACGAAGCGAAGGTTGTTCCTCCGGGCGCGGCCCTCCACGTCTTCCACTCTAGAGGCCAGCTCCTGCGTAACAACAGTCAGCTTGTTGACTTTCTTTTGAAGTGAAGTTACAGAATCTTCAACCGTCGAGACCCTCGTTTCGGCCTCAGTGATCCGATCAACGGCCTTGCGGAGATCCTGGCGGAGAAAGGATACCTCAGACCCCACCGCACCGATTTTTGCATCTAACATATCCCGGGCATTATTGATTACCGCCAGGAGGGCAGCGTTATCCGGAGCCGGGCTGCCCCCATCTCTGCCTGCAGCACATCCGGCGGCTGTGGTAAACTGCCCCACCCAGCCCGCCCTTGCCCATCCAGATGCGTGACTGCAGACCGGGGACGAAGGGCCCACCTCACCAGGCGGGCGGCCGCTCCTCCAGACAGCACCAGGAGAACCGAGACCGGGGAGGTCCAACCCCGCAAATGCCTAGGCTGCGGCCAGGAGATCGGGCCGAGGGGGGTTACAGGTTACAGAGGGGTAGCAATCGCCCCTGTCTCCCTCACCAAGCAGACACACCTGATCCGGGGGGTCCCCAACAGGCCTCCGCGCGGCAAAGCAAACCACCAAGCCTCACTGATGTAAAGAGAAAGGGTCCCGTGTGTCTGGCCAGTCTCAGCAGCAGCCCCCCCCCCCCGGGCCCTTGCGTAGGAGGCTGAATCTTCACCACCTGGTGGGCCCAGCAGGGTACAGGATTATTTCAAAGGCGCCGTTGCGTGTTGAATGTCTCCGGCTCCACCCCAGGGCCTGGCTGATCCCCCGCTGGTCCCAAGAGAGGAAGGGAAGACTGTGGGCCACTCACCATCGGGGGCCTCGGTCCGACCCCGAAAATCGCCTCGGCAGCTCTCCGGGCATGCAGCCAGTCAGGGACAGGGGGCGTCCCGCTAGTTGCGTCCCTCCAGGGCACCACACGGCGCCCACAGTGATCCGGGCTGCACTAAGGGCGGGCGCCTCGGGCCTTGCCGGCAAGATGGCAGCCGCAAGGCTGGGAGGGACGGTCCGGCCTGGCTCTTTGCACGCCCGCGTTATTCCTCACCCCGGGGGAAGCACGTCAGGATCGTCAGGCTCCGCTGCACTAGGGTCGGTCGCTGGATGGCAGGCCCGAGGCCCTCGTCTCAATCTCGCCTCATAGGCTCCAGGCGGGCTGCAGCAGCCGATGAGGTAATCCGGACATCGGAAGGGAAGGATCTCAGCAGCCGCCCAGCTGATCGCTAAGCCGAAGGCATCGCCGTGCTCCGGGACCATTCAGGGAATCAATGAAGCTCGGTGAGTCATCTTAGAGTAGGATAATGCCGGATAATTGAAGGATTATGGCATGGGTGAACGGAGCTTCACTAAGCTGCGTCCGCCATGCTGGCCGATCAAGCCACGCCCCCAAGTTATTGCATTTTAAACAACAGAAGTATCTCTGGATCACAGATCTCGCATTCATCTTTATCAAAAGTGAGTATTTTATCCAGTCCTGATTCATTTTTTTTAATCTGGTGCATTTGTTTTGTGAAAACTCATACTAAATTTACTTCAATAAAAAGCAAGACTTAGATGACTATGAGTGGGCCGGATAATTCCGACCTGTGTGTAAACCTGTTTACGCACGGGTCGGAATTACGAGTTTGGCTGTATTTCAAATACCTCAGTTGTCGCTAAGTTTGGTCAGGCCAAACCTGCTGAAATTTAACAGGGGAAATTGTTCGGTATTTACTGTACAATGAGGATTTTGGTGCTTTAAACACCAAAACCTGCATTTTATTCCCCACAAACTCGTGATAGGTGTCATCGCACATGATAAATAACATACCCTGTGGGATCATTATTTATCATGTGCAATAAATGACAACTAAACTCATAATCAGGCCCACAGAGTTAGGCGAACTGCTCACGATTACCAGTGCAACGTAAGCTATCCGTTGTTATTGGGAAAGTCTTCCAAGTCGTTACAGTCTTCATGCTTTCAGTATCTTTCTATAAAGGCTCTTACATCAGATGCCTCAAGTTAACACAAATTGACCTGGTATCACTCAAGTGGCATGCCCAGTCCTGGAAGAGCCACACGAGAATGAAAAGTGCATTTAGTGTTGATCCCCATGTTTAATGCCCTTCCCTACCTACTGAGTTTCGCCAAATTCAATTTTCTAGAGTTGGGTTGCATGAACACGCTCCGTGAATTTTTTTTTTACACTTTCTGTGTGTATGTGTATATGCACGCACATGGTGCAGCATCAGGGTTCCTTCGGGTAGAATGGATGATAAGCACTGATACTCCTCTGTACGTTGCAACTTTTAGCCAAAATGGTTCTGACCCTTTCGGTTCTCCATCAAATGGAGTAAAGTAGCCTTACTGGTGTGCTGCATGTGACGTAATTTTACTTCAGCACACCAAACTGTGTGAAGGAATACATGATGTAAGCTCAGCATTAAGGTTGGATAGGCATAGGACAGGCCAGAGTGACAAAGCTTAGTAGAAAGATGCAGCTCTTTTCTGGGACACCCATAGTTTACATGGCGACCCGAGAAGTTAAAAAACTGGTGGGAATAGCATCTTTTGGGGGACCTTCTCACACAGGGCTTCCCCCCAATGCCATTCTTACTAGCCTGCTAAACGGGATTTCCCAATGTTAGACGCAACAGCAGCTCTGCCATTAGCAAAACCACCATCCTCTGCATACTAAATGATGTGGGGATACAAGAGGTGGTCTGGTGGGACCGCTTCCATTTTTGGTGGTTTCCCCTTTACCACCCACCTCTAAATGAAACCTTAAACTCTTTTGTTTGAACACTCATGGCGTGCCAGTTTTTTAGCCGTCTCTCTCCACAGGGCCAGAACTAACTGCCCTTTCAATGAGTAGAAGTTACTCACTCCAGTGAGCCATATACTCGTTGACTGTATGGAACTCTTCTTCAGAGTGTTCGATTGTCCAGGGCTGCAGCTTATAGTCACCTTAGACTCTGCCTGCTCCTGCACTTGCTGATTTCAATAGAGACCTTTCCTTACCGCTTAAATGTAAGGTTACAGACAGACGAGTGGATGGTGGGTGGGTTCATATGCAAAGGGTGGATTACAGTCTAACAGTAGAAGACCCTACATGGTGAGTAACTAAATGGTACATCTAAGCCTTGCTTCCTCCATTTCAGAACAAGTTTAGAAGAGGGAAGCTAAACAACAGCTCAAGCAGATTCTTGTAATAGGTGAACATCGGCTAGCAAATAAACCTATTTATGCAATGTTTGCTGGGAATATGTGGAGTAGCCGAAAAGGCTGCTTAGTAGTGTCCAAGGGAATTTGAAAATAGACATAAAAAAATGAGACCAGCCACGCAATGACCAATCAAAATATTGGAGGCCGTCTACCATAAATCATCATAAACCTACCTTAGGCATGGCTGACCTTATTACTCTGCAGGTAAAGATTAAGACATCGCCGGATGCATAGAGGGTGTAACCTCTCTGAATCAGAGGATGGTATTGGTAAAATGAGTGGAGCACAAACTCAGGATAAATTAGGCATTTTGTCAAAACCTTTGGCCTCAGTGATGGACCAGTGTTATAAACATTGTCTCAATTAAATATAGTGTAGGGCTCAGAACAAGACATGCGGCCTGATTCACAAAGGTGCACTTATGTGCAAGTTTACCACTTTTCGGTATTCACAAACTATGGGGCTTATTTACAAGAGGCCTGCGCTGCTGGAGCGTCACTTTTTTTGATGCTCCTGTGGCGCAGGTCTCTCAATCAAATTTATCAGGTGTCGCAAAGCCACCCTGTGTGGCTTTGCATGGCCTCATAGATATGGAGTAAGGCAAGGCAACGCAAAGCTCTGCATCGCCCTATTCTGTGTCAGGGAAGCGTTCCATGGGTGTTGCAATGGGTGTTCCCACGCAACACCCGTGGATTTTGACGCTGCCCCAGATTTACAAAATCACGCAAACCTGGGGTAGCGCCAAAACCTTATGCCTCCCAGAGCAGGCGTAACGAGGAGAAATGTTTCAATTTCCCTCGTTTTTTCCTCTTTCCATGTGTGTTGCAGAAGCAGAACACATGGAATGAGGAAAACGCCTCTCTGGATTGTTTTGAGCTGGAAGGTGCCCCTTCCTGCACAAAAACAATCCTACCAATAATGCAGACACTCTTGCACCATGGTGCAAGGGTGTCTGCGATGGCGCAAGGGCCCAAATTGTGCGCCAGTGCTGGCTGAAAGTATAGGAATGCACTGTATCTCGTAAATATGGTGCATTCATGCCCTTTCAAATTGGCATAGGGCAACGCAGCAAAAAGACTTGCAGCGCTGCCATACGCCAATGTTTTGTGTATGAAGCACTATGTGCAGAGTTTTCTAATCCGCACTCCCTATACTTAAGTGTGTGGCATCCATGCTCTCTTGATTGCATCTAATGAGTAGTTCCTGGCTGGAGATGGATCACGGCCAGCAAAATGTGCAAGATTCTTCTCATTACTGGTGTGGAAGGTTGACTGTTCGGTGATGGCGCTTTTTGTCATCCATCAGCATTCTAATCTATACAAGAGAGTGGACAGAACACAGCTCTGATAAAGCCGCAGCATGGTGTTGGTGCTGTACTGAGATGACTTCCAAACATTGTTTCACATCCTGAAAGCATTTCTGACCTTGTTCAGTCTGCTCTTGATGTCACTGCCTGTCCCTCCATCATGTCTGATAGTACTGCCTTGTTAGACAAACTCTTCATTTATAGCTATGTCCTCTCCATCTACTTTGATTGGTTAAGGATTTTGGTTGATAAGTGCCATGACTTCTGATTTCATGTTGATCTTCAGACCCACTCACTGCACATAGGTATTGAGGCAAGACGTCTTTTCCTGCATATGCTGGTGTGTGTGAGAGAGCAAGGCTAGTACAGCCACATAGTCATGGTCCTCCAATGTAAAGAATAAGGTCCATCTGATGCCTCTGGCTTGGTCTTCAGCTGTGCATGGTATCATCCAGTTGATGACAAGTTTGAAGAGCAATGCGGATATCACTCATCCATGTCTCACACTGGTCTTGACTTCGAAGCTATACTGGCAATCTCTCACCTTAAATGTAAAATTATTATAGAATCTCTTAATGGGAACTGTCTTCTGCGGTGAGCCATAGGCTCCCAGTATATGCCAGAAGCACTTACGGTGGATTCTGTCAAAGGCTCTGTCCAAATCAATGAAGTGGATGTATAGCTGTCTCTGCCTCTCCATGCACTGCTCCATGAAGTTCTCACAGTAAGGATCTGATCAACACACCCTCTGTTCTTGCCGAACCCAGGCTGTTCTTTCCTTAACTGCTTGTCCACTGCATCAGAAATGCACTCTAAAATGATTTTCACCAGGATTTTACTCAGGACTGACAGAAGGGTGATTCCACGCCAGTTGTTAGTGAGTTAATGCTCTCTTCTTTGGAATCTTGACTACGATACCTTTGTTCCAGGTACCTGGTACTTTCTTTACTTATCACATTGATGTAAACAGTGGTTGGAGTATCCTGGCTGATGTTTCAGAGGCTGCCTTGAATATTTCTGTATTTAGGTTGTCTTGGCCAGAAGCTTTTCCTAACTCTAGATATTATTTCTTCTTTCTGTGGTGCGGCGGAGTTCACACCCAAGTCTGTCTCTGCTTCTGGGATGTCCACTCCGCTTGTTGGTACTGGTCTGTTCAAAACGTCTTTGAAGTGCTCAGTCCAGTGTGCTTCCTGCTCTTTCTCTGCTGTGAGCAGTCTGCTTTGATTGTCCATGATAGGAGTGTTGTATGTTGCACAAGATTTACCACTGACTACCTTTGTGATCTTGAAGACATTCCCCTGTCCTCCTCTACTAGCTGCCTGCGCTGCTTGGCTGGCAAGGTTATGCATGTACTCCTGCATGTCTGCTCTTGTCATTCTCTTGACTGCTCCGTTTGCTTTTATGTACTGTTGCTTGTACTTCCCTGCAGCCTCTCATATTTGGCCAACATTAGTTTATTTTTTCCTGCTTTCCTGTCTTCAATCTCGTCTTAACAATTCTCTCCTCTTCCTGGGCTTGTACCACAGGCATGTTTCACTGCTCTTCACATATATTAAAGAGACCTGTTCCCATTTCCTGTTGACTATGCCTGCAGCTGGCTCAGACTGATCTTCTGTGTTTTCCAGGAGTTTGAACCTGTTTTTGATTTGGAAGACAAATGCCTTCTTGGTCGTGCGGTCCTGTAATTTTGCCACTTCGAAGTGCTGTTGTCCTGATGTTTTGCGTTCTGTTTTTCTGAGCTTCAGTTTCATAAGAGCAGTCATTAGATAGCGATTACTGCCAATGTGTGCTCCCCTCCTCACTTTGACATCTTGCAGTGAGTGTCACCAGGTGTCGCTTATCATCAGGTGTTCAATCTGTTTTCTGTCTCTGCAAATGGGTGACCACCAAGTTAGTTTGTAAATATCACGGTGGGGTAAGGGAGTTTCTTCTATGACCATATCATTTGTGGTGTAAAATCCCAACAGCCTTTTTCCATTGCTGTTCATCGTTCCACAACCTAACCTTTCCCATAGCTACGTCATGATTTGTGTTGCCATTTCCCACTTTAGCATTCAAGTCTCCAATCACATTATTTAGGTTGTGGTTCGGCAGGGCTTCAAGCTCAGCTTCCATTTGTTGGTTGAATATGTCCTGGACTGTTTCCTCTGCTTCATTTGTTGAAGAATAGCACAGGATAATGGTGGTGTTGATGTGTGTGTCTTTAAACCTGGATCTCATAATCTTGCTGGCTTTGTCCTCTTGCTCAGGATGATGACTACTCCTTTGTGATGTTGGTCGCTGCCGCTTCCCAAGTACAGTACCGCCTCTCCTGTGGTGGTATTCATCCTGCCCGATCAAGTCCACCTATTTTGCTGTCCCTCAGAATGGGAAGATTGTAGCGCCGCACCTCAGATGTTACTTAAGCTAGCTTTCCTGTGACATACACAGTCCGCATGTTTCAGAATCAGATTCTGGTCTTTCACTTGGCACTCAGGACTTCTGTCATTCTGTCAGTAGTTTCCTTGTGGCTTTGACTACTGTCAACCATGCACATATCATGCAGAGACTCTGGAAGTCCATCACCCCCAGAAGACATGCCCAGAAGATAAAAGAGATTTTTGCTGCTGTCTCTATAGCAAATGTTTTTTATGGGACAAGGTTGTTTGCCTTCCGCCCAACCTGGATGACTAGTGGATCGCGCTAGACTCCACCCGTTGACCTGTCTGACTTGGGTGACCTCTCGCCAGTAAAGCTCTTCAGGTCACTGAGATACGCAAGCTCCCTGACCACTTCAAGGTGGCGATCCTCCAATGAGAGGCCCACAGTGTAACTCACTAACCTAGTGAGCAGAGGTGAGTGCAACAAGAAAAACAGGAGCATATTTACAAGCCTCTATCACCACCACGTCGCCTTATTTACAAGGCAGTGTTAAGCTATGTAACATGGCTTAACACCGCCTTGTATATAAGGCACCCAAGATATACCTAGCGTGAAAGAGAAGGGCAATGGGTGTTGCTGTGGATGTTTAAATTTCTCCTAGTGTTTGCTGTTTTCATGTGTGATGCGTTGTGCTGCACACATGGAAACAGCAAAACGCCTTTGATTGTTTATGCGCAGGAAGGTGGCCCTTCCTGCACATAAACAATCATTTAAAAAATGTATATTTCGCAACTTCTATGTGTGCTGCATTAACCAGCACACATAGAAGTTTCAAATCACCATTTCTAATTTATGTTTATGTGCAGAAAAGGGCACCTTCTTGTACATAAACAAGCACTCCCCTCAACGCAGGTACCCTTGCATTATGGTGCAAGGGTGTCTGCGTTGGAGCTAGGCAGCTAAATTTAGCGCCAGCGCAGGGGAAAACGCAGGGCTGCATCATATTTTTGTAAATATGGTGCAGCCCTGTGTTTCTAAAGTGACAGAGCGTGTTGATAGCCTTCTTGGTTTAACAACACGCTTGGTCACTTTCTGTGTAAATATGCCCCACAGCTTCCAAGTCATTAGCTTAATATTTCTGAGCATCTGTGCATTTTAAGGCAGTGTTTCTGATAGTGCATCTCTTCGTGGCAAGAGTGCAGCGGTCTTTATGAACAACACTGTAGCAATGTTCTACTTTAACAAGTTAAAGGTCCCCACTTGACCCATTGCACCATCAAACTGTGCAATTGTGTTCTTGTCCAGGTCACAAGTGCCAGTATTGCACCTGGCAGGATCCTTTTCCATTCAAGAGAATGTCTTGAGTGGACTCATGCCTGCTCCTCACTAGGTTCCCAACTCTTCTATCTCAGATAGATGAAGTTCTAGTACTCAGTCTATTTGAGACCATGGGTCATGTAGTTGCAGGTGACCCACAGCTATTCCAAAACCGTACGGCAGAGGGAATTTGACGATCGATATTTGTGGCTTTGAGAGGGAGAAGGTGAGGCCCACTGGCAAGTTCACCTTTCATCCTCTCTTCCCACGAGACCATCAAAGAAAGTTGTTTGTCAAAGACTTCTTGATAGACGTGAATTTAAGCTGAATTTTGATCATATTTCTGGTTCTAATGTGTCGCCAGATGCATGTGAATAATAATATATTGAAGAAGACCAGCTGGACAAACTGAATGGTAGAGGTCAAGCTTCATTAGAACGTTTGGAGCTCTAAGTCATGGTGAATCCCCGGTTGTGAAATTGAGCCTAGGTCTGGTGAATGGCTGGGACACAAGTGGGATGAAAGTCGATCTGTAAATGACTGTCCAGCAATTCAATGATGGATGACATTTGTTGTGATGGCACTTGGAAGGACTTTTCTGCATTCACCAACAGTGTTGAATGTATGAAACTTATAAAGGAAGCCCTGTGAAGTCTCAGGGTAGGGTGGTTTTGATTAGCTAGTTGTCTAAATATGGTAGCGGTGCATCCCTGTTAAAGAAGCTGCATAGCCCCCACCACCAAATGTGGATGTGCTGTGCTCAACAAGGTGTGCACTGTTTTACTGATAATGCACATTCCCTTCCAAAACCTCCAGAACTTTTCTGTATGGAGTTGACACTGGGATGTATTAACCTATCTCTATTTCTGGTCAATAGTACACAATCTAAGCATCACAATCTAAAGGACCCTTTTGGCAGGAAGATGTTGATCAATTGCAAGGAGACAGCCACTCTGCCTCCAAGCAGCCTAATAAATCCATACAGCAATTGAAAACCAGTGCAGAAAAGAAGATTTATGGAAGAGAAGTTAAAGGTTACCCATTATAATGCTATGGCTGTACAATGGGCAGATGCATTACATTGCTGCTCATCAATAATCACTGATTGTGCTTACAATGCACAGTAGCATTTACGAAAGATTTGCTATGAGTTGCACCACCACAAATATTTCTACACAAATGCTTGAACTTTCTGTTGTGGAGCACTTCCTGGAAGCGAGGCCAAGCAGAGCTCTAGGAGGTGCAGTGGATAAGGATTCCAGGTAGAGACTTGATCAGAGTTTCAAAGGAGGCAAATAGACCTATCCTCAGTAAGTTCAACCAGAGGAGAATCTGGAATGGAAAGGGAACTTGAGGAAATGGCAAAAATCAACAAGGGTACAGTCCACAGAATGCTGGGTGCAATCTAGGAGTTACAGTAAAACAGATACCAATACACATAGGGCTGTATTTACTTTAGTGTCGCAGGGCAGTGCAGCAAGTCACCTTGCTGGCCTGCCCTGTGTCACAGGGAAAGGGCAGGAATGCAGCATATTTATCCAGTGCAGCACATTCCTGTCCTTTTCCCTTGCACTGGCAACTTTTTGGCAGCCTAGCGCCAACGCAGGCCTCCTTGCACCATGGTGCAATGGTGCCTGTGTTGTAAGCAGGATTGTTTATGTGCAGGAAGGGGCCCCTTGCCGCACAAAAACAATCCTGAGAAGATTTCTCCTCTTTCTATGTGTGCTGTAAAATACAGAAAATGCAAGGTTCTAGTAACTTTAAAGATCCGGGCCACTACCAAACACAGAAATGAACTGGTGGCAGGAGAGCAAAGCAAACTATCTGCTTAAGTACCAGTCTGTTATTTACATCTATTTTCTTGCCCAATCTTGAATTGAAATTGGGCTTTTAATTGAACATAGAAACCACCCAGAGAGGGTGCACCTGCATGGGGACAGTGACTTGCAGAACAGCTGGAGGGTGTAAAAGGCCAAAATACTCCTTGGTGCATATTCACAACAGAATGACGGAGCCGGGCGTTACGCCACAATTGATAACGTCGCACTTTGACATTCTGAAAACACAGGGATGCGCCATATTTACAATAATATGGTGCACCCCTGTTTCCCCTACGCCATATTTACAATAATATGGTGCACCCCTGTGTTTCCCCTAGCGCATGTGCTAAATTTAGCTGCCTAGCGCCAACGCAGACACCTTGCACCATAGTTCAAGGGTGCCTGCGTTGCAGGGAATGATTGTTCGTGTGCCGAAAGGTATCTCTACCTGCACATACACCATCACTAATAGTGATTTGTAATTTCTATGTGTTCTACAGAATGCAGCACATATAGAAGTTGTATCTCGTCATTATTTAATGAGTGTTTGTGCGCAAGAAGGGACACCTTCCTGCACATGGACATTCGCTAATGGTGACTTGCTCTTTCTAATTTATCATTTCTCATTGCGCCAGTTTAAGACTAGGTTTTCCCTGGGTTTATTTTTGGCGCTGTCCCATATTTACACCAGCCTTGTAAATAGGGGGTCAGTGTCAAAAAGCAATGGGTGTTGCGGTGGAAGGCCGACTGCAACACCCTTTGCCCGCCCCTTTCACACTAAGTGCTGCATGAATAGGGGCATTATTTACAAGGTGGTGTTAAGCCATGTTGAGTGACTCAACGCCGCCTTGTTAATAAGGCGAAGGAGTTTCGTGATCAGAACGTTAAAAAAAGTGATGTTTTGGTGGCGATAACCACTTAATATGCCCCCTTGCGTCAAGGGGTGTGAATGTATCCTTGGACATTCCAGGCAAGAACCCCCATCCACATCATGTCATCTAGGATGCTAAAAAATATTTAGCTTTAGAAGTTGTTTCCTCAACAGGTCATCACCATCCTCAAGCGACCCTTGTTAGTGTGCATAGAGGCTGAAGGGAATGGGGGAGATGAAACAGAAAGAACTGGGGGTGATGTGCATGTGAAAACCTCATCTGAATTATTGGAAGCAAATACCTTGATGTTGTGCCAAGTGGTATTGATTCCAGACTCATCACAGTTGGGAGCATTTGCTGCATGAAAGCTTCAAAGCGCCCTCATGACCTCAGGGAAGTTGGACACGGTACTCATGAAGCGAGCCTCTGACAAGCCCAGACTAGCATAAGGCACCAACTTAATGGTCAATGTGCAGAACCTAGCGTTCCACCGCTTTGGGTTTTGTGTGAGAATGGTGACGCCTGTAGCTGAGACAACTCTACTTGGCTGGAACAGAAAATGGACTAGATTAAATAATTTACGCCACGCAAGAAGTTGCAAGTCCTGTGTCTTCACCACAGTGAGAACACGGTGTTATGTGTAGATCAGTGTTAAAGGATGATACACAAATGCATAAGAAATCATACATGCCCCCTGTAAGCTAGATTGAGAAACTGATATAAGGGTCAAAGTCAATTAACAAGCATTTAAATTTCAACTTTGTACTGAAGAGAACACATCTAGACAAACATACTGAGTCACAGCAAGAGAAAAATAATTTTATATAGAAAATATGAGACTACAATTAGGTTCAACCCCTCATTTTGAGGATCAGTTAGCACCACAAATGTTGGCAGCATTGCAAGATTCTCCGGGAGTAAGTCTCATTCTTCAAAGCCAAACTTATTCCTGACCAGCACCAAAGGCCGCCAACGAATTCAAAGAAATCATTGGCATTTTACATTGTCACATATTGACTGAACTCTCCTGTGCTTGACATCTGCAGCCCAAGGGAGCTCTGCCTCTTTTTTGAAGGCAGATGTGGAGTGAACATAAGAGGAAAAACCTAAGAGCCGAATTTAGATATGGATGGTAATGTAAAAAACTCCAATATCTGGAGGAGGTTCTAGGATTCCCTGTATGATTTTGCAATTACTCCAGAAATACGAGGACTTATCATTACCACTCGACTGTAAATAAAGTCCTAACTCCCTCATTGACATGCACTAGAATCAGGAAAAGTTGTTGGAGAAAGTCAGGAATTTCCCGATTTAAAAATGAACAAGTTTCCCAACGATACAGCTTCTACAAAATCTGCAGTCAATCCATATCCAGTTTCCACCAATGTATGTTTAACAATATAATCCTGAAATTAAACTTTTTTTCCACACGACAACAAATCACATTCCAAGAAGGCCGCAGAGCTCTTACCCGTCTACAGGTACTGCTACAGTTAGGGCTCAGATAGCACCAGACCCATCAGTTCTTCTGAAAGCCCTCCAACTTTACCATGGCTCATAAGCTCAACAAAACAGGGGCACCTTACTCCTATAACCCTTCTTTATTTCTTGTTGTGAGCCCTCCAAATATGCAGTTAAAGATGGAGTTCGAGTGGCCATTGCCGTCTTTAGTTAACTGAGAACTTTCTGTAGACAAGAATTGAAGAGTTGAATTCATGTTCACCACCGCACTAGTACACCCCCTTCGTAAACTGAGAGTGGATTAGTCTGGGCCGTGGCAAGGGAAAGACGATGATGCAATTAGACTTGGATGCTATTGAACCTTTCCACGGCAGGCTCGGCAGCAGGCCTTTCGATAGTACCAGTGAGAGCACAGCTTCACTCTCAACACCAGCACGCAGTTTGCTGTTGGTTTATCCTCACAGTCTTCATCTGGCGGGGAAAGAAATAAAGACATTTAAAGTTTATCAAAGAGAACAAGCGAAGCTGGCAGCTTTTAGTATGGATAAATTGCTTAACTTAGTTGGGAGGCAAAGAATGACTGAGTTTCCCGGACACTTCCAAACCAACCTGAGTGTGAAATATAACTAAAATGCCCTTCATTGTATTTGCAACATCTACAGCTTATAAACTACAAATAACCACCATTTTCTGAGAGGAAGGCAGAATTTACAAGTGAGAAAATGTTTCAATTTCAACAATATTTGCTTCCTCTCTGCATTTATTAGGTCTGACTCTGGCAGCCATGCACATAAGGAGAAGATGGTACTAGCTTGAGGCAATAACACACTAGCATATGATCCATTTACAATCAGGCTGATGCACCAGCCGCTCA
Organism: Triturus cristatus; assembly: GCF_964204655.1. Lineage (NCBI taxonomy): Eukaryota > Metazoa > Chordata > Amphibia > Caudata > Salamandridae > Triturus > Triturus cristatus. The sequence goes on along the minus strand of NC_140586.1, from coordinate 361,321,973 downwards.
CACAGTGCGACCTTGCCTTTTGGGGCCAGTGCTTGTCTAAGGCGACTGTGGACAGCTGCCTTTAGACACCAAAGTATGTTGTCATCAAAAGAAGCCAGAGTGCAATATATGGCCTAAAAGTAATCCTTAAAATTTTTTGGGGGATATTATCAAGCACGGCGTTAAAATTATCACCGCTTTAGCGGCTGAAAACTGCCGCTAAATGGGCTTGATAATATGCCGCAGAGAATTGCCATAGAAGCCCATGTTGACACCAGAACATGGGCTTCTATGGAAATTCTCTTCGGCATATTATCAAGCCCATTATCGCCGCTTTAGCTGCAGTTTTCGGCCGCTAAAGCGGCGATAATTTTAATGCCGTTTCTTGATAATATGCCCCTTCTTTCTTTACTCTTCCCCATCCAAAAACCACCTGTTGGAATAGTCCCTGAAGGCATCGCGTGAGAAGGAAGAACATTAAAGAAAGGAGATTGAGTGGGCTGATAATGATTAAAGGAACAGCAGGTTAGCTCTTCTAAGATAAAAACACACAGGGTGTAGCCTACAGAACTGCTCTCAGAGAAACTCTCTTTGTTACAGACTATTAAATCAGTAGCAGCATGGGACATCATCAGTAGATTTAATAGAGCGCTTCTGTACTCAGAAATATTTTTTAATAAATGTATTTTTAAAAGTCTGAATCAATTTGCTCAAATTACAAAATGTCTTCTCTTATTAAAATGTGCTACATCCCCTGTATCGCCAAGCACCTACTGCCTAACTTTGCCCTCATCTTACAACATTGCATTGGCTCCAAACCCAAACATCCATTAATATTTTATTTGGTTTCTAAATCAAGGGCATTTTTTGTAAGTGTTTGCTTTCAATGTTTTTGTCCATTTAATCTGTTTTTAAACAAATTGGTTTTAGAACCAATTGATTTGAACTAACCATATTTCTCGCAGTTCATTTCCAACTAATCACTTAAAAGTGGATTGCCAGAACCCCTTTCTGAGAGCCACGGAGGGTTACTGGCCTAACCGTGGGGTTTGCGGCCTTTTACTCCTGATGTACCGGTGCCTGACCAACTATGGATCCTAAGCAACTAGGCCCAAGTACCACTTGACTCTCAGTGGTAGCTATGGTCAAGCAGTCCAAGGCTTCCTCGGGGGAAGTGTGAATACAGGTCAATGAACATGACTTATAACTCAAAAAGCGTCCAGCAATGTCACTAAATGAATGTCCAGTCAAATACTTATTTTTATAATAAAAAGAAGTATTTTATTTCTAACTCTACGCAGTCAAAGCAATATTACAACATATATAAACAATGATACATTCCCCTTGAAGTCAAGGCTCTAGTGTTTGGCTAGCAAATCCCTCTGCCGTCTGCTCTTCATAATGTGGTTGGGGTTATTCCCCATCCACTGGAGGCCGCATCCAGGGATGCTCACTATCAGGCCTTAACTCAAGAGTCCACTCCAAATCTTCCAAAATTGGCAAAAGTGTCCTGGCGCCGTGTTGTCCTCAGCAGCAAGTTCCGCTAGGTCCCGATAGGCCTGTAAACAGTCTTACCTGCTACAGCAGAGAGGAGGCTTGGAATGTCCCAGTGAGTGCCCTGACCACAGGCACTCACACTGCTCTGGTCCTGTGTTCAGAGTCAGCTTGGATTCCTGTGCTCACAGCCGAGGTCCTGGTGATGCAGCCAAGTACACAGGGAACCTTCCTCAGTTTCACGGGGGAAGCTCCGGCTCAATCCTTGTTGCTTCCTGGTGACCCATGGGTTACCGCTCAAATTCCTTGCAAGCAATTTGGTATCCCCTCCTGGCATACAGGGTAGCCGTAACGCTACCAGCTAAGGCAACGGCCCTCACCAGGTGGTAGTGCATACCACGACAACCGACCTGGCCTACAGGGTCACTGCTAGGCTCATTGCAGGTTCTGATCCGGCAATAACTTTCACAGCGGCCCCTCCTGCCTTGCGGGGTCGTTGCAACAGGCGTCACACGGCTTCGCTTGTCCAACACAGCACTCCGTTTATGACTATCTTTCCGGTGGCCCTCTGCTGGCATAAGGGGAAAAAACTGATTGGTGTAGCAGCCTTCTCCTCACACCTCGCATCTGGAGTCTGCTTGGCTGGGTTCCTCACTGGACTTCACTCCCTCCAATTCTATCTTCTTTCTCACAGGGCACACTTGTCTTGGCAAGCAGGCAGGCTCTGGTGCTCCAGAGCGGATAGTCTTGCTTTCTCTGGGTGATGTCCCCTTACCCAGCAGGGAGATTAGCAGGCCTTGGTCACCAGTCCTGGTCACAGGCAGAAGTCCTGCAGAGCCCCCCCCCGCACAGCTCATCTGGCTGCTTGGCAGATGTCAAATTTTAGGGTCTCAGCCACCCTTTATTATAGTCCATTTTCAGACACCAAATGTGATTTAGGGTCTGGGGCTTTGAAGGTTTATGTTGGGATTCTGCTTCTTTTTAAGTGTATGCTTTTCTCTCTATTCTTCCTCTTGAAAGGCTGCCTGTCACAGCAGGAGAGACTCCGAAGCTGACAGTCCCACAACACAGACCATGAGAGTGACTAGAGTTCACACCTGGATGTCAGCCACAGTTATATGTGTATCAAAATGTTAATCCTTGGCTTCCAACCCTACTCTTTATGATTCCCTTATCAGCCCTTCCTGAGGAGTGTCCAGGCCCTTTCCTTGTGATCTATCACTGACTCAAAGAGCTCCCTTTGCAGTGTACAGGGGGAGTCTCTCTCTCTCTCTCTCTCTCTCTCTCTCTCTCTCTCTCTCTCTATCTAATCCAGTGTCCCCCACTCAGCTCATAGGAATGCAATAATATACAAATCTGTCTGGGGGAATTCCTCTAGGTCTCGTCCCTTTACCAGTCAGGCCTGGGCATCCCAAAATGAAACCCAGGGTCCTTCATGTAATGTACCATTACAGACACACTTGCACTCAGTGTATGGCCACAGCACATACACTATCCAGTTCTGTTACCTCCATGCATTGTGCCATCATAGAAACACAAATTCATTATGTGTGCAATGGTCAGTACAGTAGCCTTTCTATATTGTACCATGGTGTGCTACTTGCAGACACACACACTGTCAGCACACACACTCACCATGCGCATGCTGAACACATTAACCCTTCATGTATTGTATTTCTCGCAAGCACAAAAAACTCAGCACATGCTTCCGCTGAGCATGCACTGCACAGCACTACATCTCTCATATAATGCATTCCCAGCATGTATGAATATACTCAGTACATGCACTAACCATATATATACTGCTCAGCACTCCTCTATCCCTGCACTGTACCCTTCCCAGGCACACATACATCCAGTGCAGACACCACTTCTGTTCCACACAGCACTGTGCATATACCTGATATCGGTCAAGGGCGAGTTAACCACACAGCAGCAGAACTTTAAGAAGGTGAGTGAGCCAGTAGGCCTCACTCCAGTGACACAGGTTAACAAGCATTGGAATAGCCAACAGGTCTCGCCTTTGGGACCTTAAAAGTGTTTAGCCAGAGCAATTGCCTTTGCCAATTTCTTTAAGCTATGGTGTAGAGCATTGTGGCAGCTGTGCAGCATGTTGAAAAGTTTTATTTAAAAAGTGTTAATCAATCTCTTGAACAGCTAAAGACATTAAACCAACTCAGCCCCCTCCCCAACAAGCGTGGCGCGGTCCATGAAAGAGGATCTCTTGTCTTTATGGGGCCATGTGTTTCGAAACACATGGCCCCATAAAGATAACAAAGCTTTTGCGACGACAGTAAGTCAAGGGAGCCAGTCCATGTGGGACGGCTCAAACAGAGAAAACTGTACGTCAGCAAGTGCTCTTTCCAAATGGCTGGCCGCCGTTTAGCATAAGCGGTGATGCCAGCAAATGGGAAAGAGGGGCGGGGCTTAAAGCCTGATACTGACACTGACCCTAAATCATTAAATCTCGCCAGCGAGACTGCGCATGTGCGCAGTCTTACGCTAGGCTCGACCTAAAAAGGACCTTAAGACCTGTTCACTCCTTCTGATCACTACATGGTATGCTGCCACCCCGATGCTCATGCTGCTTAACTCCTGGTGAAGGCAGAAGCCTTCCACCACTATAAGGCAGCGGTTTGGGCGCCCCTCCTGATTCAACATGACCGCAATCCGTAAGGCAGGCCTGTGTCATGGCACACACGCATGATCAGTGTTTGCATATGGCAACCAAGATCAGGGATCCAGACAACAGTACAGTTGGGCGTTCAGGGTAGTGGGTATGACCATAACCAATGCAGAGGCCTTTTCATCTCAACATGGGTAAAATATGGGAATATGCACCTAAAGGACCACTGACATTTGTATGTGCTACTCACACATGATTAAGCACATACATGGTGGTGCAGTTCTGCAATCCACTCGGAGCATTTGCCATAGGACAACACTAGGCAATACAGTGAGAAAGTGGGTTTCTGTTGCAGTAAACCACCCCCCCTTTCTTTTTTTTTGTTGCCAGACTACTGATACTCTTTGACTTGATGTGCTCTGGGCCCCTGCCAATCAGGACCCCAGGGCCTGTGTTCCTTTCCTAAAAACTGTATTGAAGCTTAAACCCAATTGGCATCTCTGGCCACGTCAGCCCCTGGTAAATGGTACCCCTAGGTACCCAGGGCTCTGTGACCAGAGAAGGCCCCTAAGTGCTGAAGCACTTATTGTGCCACCCTTAGAGGCCCTGTACCCTGACACACACACACACTGCCTTTGCAGGCTGAGTGTCTTGCTGCAGAACAAAACAGAGAGACGACATGGCACACATCCCTGTGTGCCATGCCCACAAACACACTGCCCTGGCATAACTCAGTCACCCCTCTAGCTGGGTGCACTATGCCAGTGGTGTAGGTACAGGTGCATGAGCCCTGAACCCCTACAGTACCCAGGTCCATTCCTGGGCACTGTAAGTGCAGTGCTGCCATTAAGAGTATATGGTGCTGGGAGGTCGTCATTACGAACTCCACAGCACCATAATGGCTACACTGAAAACTGAGAAGTTTGATATCAAACTTCTCAGCACATTAAACCCACACTGATGCCAGTGTGGGATTTAATGTAAAATGCATGACAGAGGGCAACTTAGAGTTGCCCCCAGAAACGAACCCACAACCAGTGTCCTGACTGAGGGGCTGCCTAGGCTGCCACCCAGCAGACAGGTTGATGGTCCCCCTGGGTAGAGAGCCATCCGCTCTCGTGGGCCTGCAAGAATGCACATCCTGGGGCGAGGTGCCAAGCCTCCTACCCCAGGATGGGCAGAGGAAGCTTCAAAGGCATGTTGCCTTTGTGAGCCTCCTCAGACCACTTGCTGTACTCAGCAACTGGTCCCCACCGGTTCTGACCCCCACTCTGGCGGGACGACTGGTGGGAAAACCCAAGTGAGGAAAGGGGGTGTGCCAGCCTCTGCCAACCCCACCCCTCAGGTGGGGACGTGAGGTGAAGCACAACTCAGGACTCTCGCCATCTTGAGGATGGGGGCCCTACCCAATCAGGACTAGGTTCCTGACCCCCTCCCACTGGAGAGTGGCAGGATAGGGGGTGTACCCACCCCAGGGAAGGGACCCATTGGTCCCTGCCCTTTACCTACCTGTAACGCCCCTAAATTTAGTATTTAGGGGCACCCTGAACCTTCCTTCCTCAGATCGCGATTCCGAAACTACCAAGAAGAAAGAAGACCTGCCGTGCAGCTGCTAACAAGAGGACGACACAAACTGACTTGGCCCCAGCCCTACAGGCATGTCGACCCTCGATCCTGCTCAATCCCGGCGTCTCCAGTGGTCAGCAACCTCGAAAACCCCAGATGACCCGACTGCCTTGCTCCTCTAAAAGACTGGGACACCCACGAGCAGTGGTTCTGCTCAAACAAGCAACAACCCCTGGTGCCAAGCCAGGAACCGCGAATCCAGCACACTCTGCACCTGCCGAGCCCGGCCTGTGCCTGAGTGAACAAAGACCATGAGGACGTCCCCCCGGCGACTGTGACCAAGAATCCAGCACCCAAGGACCCACCTCGACACGCCTGACGACACCTGCAGCCTCACAACCAGGGACCTATCCCAACCGCGACCAGCTGAGGGTAAGATTTCCCAACGCCAAAAGACACCCCTGCACCTGGCGCCCTGCGGCCCCCTGTGCCCAACTCCTGGGTGCCTACCTAACCTACAGCTCCCCAACTTACCTCTCGAAGTGGTTGTCGCACCTGAAGAATCTCCGTCCCCGAGCTTGCAGCCTTTGTTCATCTTGTAGCTTTCCCATTGAAATACATTGAGCGCCCGACGGCTCAAGAGCACCCTGCACCCAGCTGCCCGAGTGCCCCTGGAAGTGCAGCATCTATCCTATTCTACTTCCCCACTTGCCCTGTGTAAGTGATCAGGAGCTCAACTCCCACAGCCGCGTGGCCTGCCTGCAAGCAGCCACCAACCAAAGGCCCCCTGCCCGCCATAGGCTAACATAGGGCCTACTCTCGCTACACCCGACTGCCCCTGTGCCGCTGAGGGTGTAACAACTGTACCTACCTGACCCAGGGAGACCCCTGAGTCTATGCCCAGAACCTTAACTCTGCCAGTCGAGTACTTATCTGAGAGCCGATAACTCACTTTTTCTCCATAGGGTAACATTGACTGGTTTTCACTTGGAATTTCTTCTAAGTGTCGAGTTTTGAAACTTTGAAATATTCACTAAAAATCACCCGATCAACGAAAACGAAATTACTCACCTGTTATCAGGAGATATCCCAGTGCTGGATCTTTGTGCCCAGCACTGACCCTACAAAGCAATTACAACTGTGATTATCCGATAATCAAACTTTCCTGCATAGGATAACATTGCCTGGTTTTTGCCAGAAATTCTTCCAAGTGTCGATTTTTGAAACATACAAATAGTCCTTAAAAATCGCCTGTGTAACAAAAACGATTTCTTTCAACTGTTTACAGGAGATGCACCAGGGCTGAATCCAGGATCCAGCCCTGAGTAAGAAAAACCTATGCAAAGTAATTGGTATTGCTTTTACTTTAAAATTCCCATTGAGCTCAATGTTATAATTGTGTTTAACTTGTATTGCCTATTGCAACAACTGTAACTATTGCATTTAAAAGTCTGTTGCTTATTGAAAGTATTTAACTAAAGCATCTCATTCTGAGAAAGTATTTTGATACCTACTTGTGGTTCTAAAATAAAACAACTATATATTTTTATATACAAAACTATTGGCCTAGAGTTCAGTTCTTGAGTGTGTGAGACCATTTGCTGACTGAGTGTGTACAACAAATGCTTTACACTGTCCTCTGATACTGCCTTACTGCTCGACCAAGCTACCACTTTAGAGAGTAAGGTTATATCTAACTTTAGCCTCTGCCAAACCTCTGGGGACTGTGGACTCTGTGCACACTGAACCTTTCTTTGGTGCAGTATCTACAGAGCCACTTTCTTACAAATACCTATAGTTTACATAGGTTATGCCTCAGTGGTTGAGAAAGAAGGCATTCCATCCATCAGTTTTAAAGTATTGTTGCTTCCCTCTGTTCATCCTGTTGACTTCTGCTTATATAGAATTACTGTTAGTGTAGAAGCATCACAGTTTTGTGTATTATCCATAGTGGTTAAACATATTCTAATGGCAGCAGCTCGATAGCTCAAAGTATTGGAAAGAGAATTGTTGATCGTGACGGCGAGAATCACATAGTTTTCCATGGGCCCTATGTGCCTCTGTCACTTTAGAGAGACTAGCATACAAAATTAACCTCAAAGTCTAAATTCTGACAACAACTCTTAAGGTGGGCTCTCAATCAACATGTACCCACTAAAATATTTAAGCAACATATAGAAGCTGGAGAGGAACGGGGTTCCTGCAGAGGTGTCACTAAAGCTGTAGTAGCACCCCTTTCCTTCAGCACTGTCACTGTCGCCACCTGCTCCTGCAGTGTTACCTGTGTTCCTGCAGTGATAACCCTGTATTGGCCTCATTTACGAGGCCCTAGTGGCAATTTTTTACATTCCGGTGACGCAAAGTGTGCAGCATATTTACAAGGCAACACAAAGCCATTTTACGTGGCATTTCATGGCCTTGTAAATGTGCCCCTTTCATGCAGAAAACTGCGTGAAAAGGGCGTTCTGCATCACATATTGGAGGAAATCCCCTCCATTGATTGATTTTATGCAGAAAGGAGTCCCTTCCTGCACAAAATCAATCATCCCCACAATGCAGGCTACATGGCAACATGGTGCAAGGGAGCCTGCGTTAGCGCTAGGCTGCTTTATTAGCGAAGGGGTCAGAACAGGAATGCACCGTATTCTTGTAAACACCGCGCATTCCTGCACTTTTAGAATGACGCAGCACTGCAAAATTGCTTGCGGCACTGCGCTGCGCCATTCGATTGTAAATGAGACCCTATGTGTCTGTTACTTAATGCCCCAGTAGTGATCTCAGTCGTCCCCAGTGTTGCCTTCTGCCCCGCCACCCTTGTCCATGATTCTGCTGTGATGTCACTTCCCCAGTGTCACCCTTTGCAGTGACGTCACTGTCCCTGCAGCGGTACCCTGACACGGTGTTCCAGTCCTGTCTTGCATCTCCGTGAAGGAAGCATGGCCTCACCTGGTGCCTCGGTTGGGCATGGCTGAAGCTCGCACGTCTGCCTCGCCTCGGGTTTGGATTCCGGGTCACAGCCTTGCCCCAGCTGCTCACCTTGGTAGCACTTGACCTCGCGCACCTGTTGCCCAGTGCCGCATGTGGCACTGCACTGTGGGGAACGAAAAAGAGAGAGAGAGGGAAGCGATGAGGAATGGTGACGAATGACAAGCAACGAGGAAAGAGTGATAAAGTTGGGAGATGAACATCAGGCAACAGGAAGTTAGGAAAAAGGCACAGCACGCATGACATTTGTGAGGATAAAACGTGCTACCTCTTCATGAAGTGCTGTTTTTTTTAGAAGTGATGACGTTTAATGTGCGGCCTCTCAGTGTAATGAGGTCTGAGGCCAGACGGAATATATAGTATGTAACCTCTAAGCACTGTGAAATCCGACGTTCGAGGTTGCTGCATAATGTATATATAACCTCTCTACAAAGCAGTATGAGATTTGAGGATTGTGGGCTAATTATAAGCAGGGCCACTGGAGTTATGCACCAATGTGAGACCAAATTATATTGCAAGGATGCCTACATTATGTGACAACAAAAGGCCAATTATGCGGTACAGCCAGTGGCAGTATTATTTAACTATTTTGTCACATACAAAGGTTTCTTATGAAATATAATTATACAGATTTACCAGGTCCCATTGGAAATGGTATTCACCAACAAATAACGATGCTGCCTTGCATGAAAGCACAGGACTAACATGTAGTAACAATATTCCTTTTTAATCCCCCAGTAAAATAGCTTCTTCACTCAGCCGGGAAAAAACGCCGACATGTGCACACTCCTTGAAATAAAAGTTGTGCCACTTTTATTCCGCGCATTCCACTTAGGTTTCTGAACTGTTCTTTAGTAGTGGGTTTACTCCGTGTCCAGACATTGGGCCTCTGGAAGTACCTCTTCCCATCAAGAAACAGCCTTGCAGGGCAGCATTGTACATTACACATGTAAAACGCAAGTATCTCACTGAGAGACACTTTAAAAGATTCAAGACATTAGTCCTAAAAAGAGAAGTAAACTCTTTTCATTGCCCTGGCGGCTATCTTGACGCAATTGAAGACCAGGAACACTACCAGTGGTGTAACATGAATATGCACAAACAACCAATTCAAACATTTTAAATTAAAAAGTCACAAGCATTATTTCCACTCTGTATGAATTACATTCATATTCATGGATTTGTTCCAAACGGCAGCCAAAAGCCCTTCCCCAGTCTATAAATTCTGGATATTAACACAGTCTGGGCCAATGTTTCACCCCATTAGTACTAGTTTAGCACCTAAGTACCACAGCCAAGCACTGAAAGCTGGCTTTCATCGACTGTCTACCACCGCTTTGCGCCCTCTGTGCTGGTTTTTAAAAAATGACTTTCTAGCTGTCTGCGCTAAAGACTTTTTTTTGTTGAAATCTGCAAATTATGCTGTAGATGGGGGAATACTTGGCAAGTGTGACAAATCCAGACACACACAATTTGAGGCACATCCCCTCAAATTCGGCAGTTAAGCCCTCATTACAAGAGGTCCAGTCAAATTGCAATATTAATCAATCGCACCTCTTGTCAAATTTTGGCAGGTCACACCGGCCGGAATTTAAAGAGGGAGAAATGGCCGTGAAAAAATACACCGACATGCGGCTTTTGGTGCAGCAAGCACCAACATCCATGTTATGGCCCAATTTGAGGGGAAAAAACTTGTCGTAGATGCTAATTATTGCACTTGGTAAATTCTGAAGACAATCTTGTCGATTTTTATCGGGAGCAATATTTATTACACCAAAGAGCAAGGCAGTCGTAATGACACGAGAGCCTTAAGATGCCTCAAATGATGCCTCTCTTTGGTCTTCATCCCTGCCTTCTAGTTTACTCAGTCAGAAATCTGGGAGTCATCTTCTACGCAGATTATTCCTTTGTCCCTCGGGTGTTTTTCCACCTCCAAGCGCTTCTCCCATTACTTCAGTCTGAAGATCGTATGTTAAAGCAGCAGCCTTGTCATATATTGACTGCTTCTATGCCAGCCATCGGGGTCATCCAGCCCAATCACTAGGCCACAAGAGTTCAGGACTTTGCTTCTCGCCTTATCCTTAGATTAAAGGCTTGGACCACTTCACTCCTGCTCTTCGCTCCATTGGCTGTCCGTAGAATAAAGGGCTGCCTTCAAAACTCTGTGCCTACTACACAAACGTTTGCGTGCCATAACCAAGCGCTACATCTCAGGTCTATTCCCTCCATATCACTGGACCAGGCGCCTGACCGTGGCCTCCTTCAACTGGCCCACATGGCTCCTGTCGAAGCTGAACTAGCTTGGGGGAAAGCTGTACGCCATTAAGGGTCGTCGCTCTGGAACTCCCTCATATTCCATCTCTGGAACAACTCCCACACCTGATCCTTTGGGAATCATCCGAACATCCGGTTTTACCACTGAGTATTTACTCTCCAGTGACATTAAGCACCCCCTCCCCCCTTCTTGCCTTCCACCTTTCCTCAATATTCCTGTTGTCGTGTAGCACACACTTGTCCCCTGAGCGTATTACAACAACATTAAAAAAACTTAATAAGCTTTGGAGTGGCCTGCAGCCACCACGCATAGGCGAGGCCTAGTACCTGAGACCAAGAGGTGGTAAACCAAGTGGAGCAAGGCCTCTGGAAGCAGGCAGTCAGCACCTCCGGCTTGCTGGAGAGGTCACAGCGGGCTTCGGGGTACTCTTTATACGCCCCGTGATCCAGGCCTGCACACACAACACGGCGAGTTTTCTCTCCACGTCCACAACTGGCATTGCACTGAAAGAGAGAGAGCATGGTTAGCAACGGAGACAGAGAGGAATGGGGCAAAGAGGTACATAGGGGTATTTAGCCCGTTCTGCCATTATGGAATGCTGTTAATGATAGGAGTGACTAGAATACATGGGATTCTGTAATCCCTGTATAAATGGCAGTCTGTGATTTCTTTTTATAATAGGCGACTTGTGACGCACCCAGACGCCGATTATAAAGAAAAGGCGTGATAACTAAACTATTATAAATTATTACAGTCGAGATCTGACGTCACAATGCCTGCTGCCAGAGCTAGTGGTGGAGTGAAAGGCAGGTCAGGTCGCTGAGTATAACTGAAAAAGCAGTTTAAAGAAACAAAAACGGAACATGGGTTTCTTTCCCCAGCTCTATTTTAATAGCTTACAATGACAAGCAGAGAGAATATGTTTATTTTTTGCACTCCTTAGAGAAAAGCTAGAATCTTTCTGTATGTTTCACACATTCCAAGCTACTGCAGCTTTTGTTTTAACTGACTTGTATTGAACTGTTTGCAATATCTCTGTGCCACAACTATACACCAGGTTTTTGATGTGTTTAATTTTGCACTAGGGGTTTTATTTGTATTCGTCATATTTGCAAACATGCTCATTCTTTCATATGAAAGAGATACGCGCCAAAGTTGTAGGTGATTTGTGGGAAAGGAGATGGTGTGCCAGGTATTATATGTAAGGCTCGCTATTTTCCGTTTTTACTGATTTTTTTTTTTGTAAACAAATTTTATTCGTCAAAGACACATCCAGCGAAGCTCTGTGACCCAGAGACTTCACCCAATATCAAAAGACAACATACCAGTTTTGACATTTTTCTCATGAAGTATCGTATACAGACTACAAAAGAGACATGCAGAACCAAAGCAATCCCCTCCCTTAAAAAAACATAACACCACCCCCCACCCCACTCCCCCACCCATCGCACTGTCCATCCAGTCAAGGCAGCAGATCTATGCACGACTACTATTCTGTTCCGTCCATGACCCATACCCCCCAGACCCGGCTGTGCCTGGTACTCCAGTGTGCCATGCCTCTTTAAAGCTAGAGGGAGATGGTCCACCACCCACCCAACTATTCCTCCAATATGGGCTTTAAGTCCAGTCCCCTGTAGTCCGCCCAGCGCTTCCATATTTTATAATGTTTACGGGGGCAGCCCCGTGCCACATAGATGGGGGCCTCCAGTCCCATACAAAAATCGAGACCGGTCTTCCAGACAGATAGTGAAGGTGCGGCTGTCGCCTTCCACGCCCTCGCTATATCTCGCTTGGCTAGAGTAAAACCCAGGAGCATCAGATGGCGCTTATAGACATTGCCCCCTATATCCTCCATCACATGCAAGAGCATCAGTTTGGGGGACCGTGGGAGATCCCAACCCAGCACCTCTGACAGACAGGTCAAGACCCCCCGCCAAAACCTAGTTAACACAGGGCAGTCCCATATCGTGTGTAGCAGCGTCCCCTCTGCATTCAGGCAACGGAGGCAATGCGGAGAGGCCGCCAGGCCCGCCTTATACAACCTAACTCTAGTGAAATAGACTCTGTACAGATACTTAAACTGGATGAGCCGAAGGCTCACAGCGACAGCCGCCCCGCGCGGCGAGGCCAGAGCCTCCGTCCAGTCCTCCTCCTCCAGCTGACCCACATCCCCCTCCCAAACCTCACGGAGATGCTGCAACGACGGGGAGCAGTGAGTTACCAGGGACTGATATATTCTCGAAATCTTGTGGTCTCGTAGGTCCCCCATGAACACCTTTGCCTCAATTGGACTAAAATCGTCCAACTCCTCAAGACCCACCAGACTGGGGGAAAGAGCATGCCGGAACTGCAAGTATTTAAAGAATTGGGTACGCGGCATATGAAAGTCCTTCTGGAGCTCCTGGAAGGATTTCAGAATGGGCCCCCTCATAACGTCACCCAGGGTGGAAATCCCTATCGCATCCCAGTCCCGAAATCCGGGGAGGGCCGCCAGCTGCGGCAGACCCCCGTTTCTCCAGAGCGGAGTCTCCCCCGTGAGGCGATTCCACCAACCCATCTTCCGCAGCGCCTGCCTCCAAATCTGAAAGACCAGTTGCGTCACACTAGGTAGTAGCAGTCGCAGCGGAGCGGAATAGAGGAGGGTATGTAGCGAGTGGTTTTTACTGATTTTGACAGATAAATACAACAGAAAACATGTATTTTCTTGTCTGCATTCATTTTTAAATGAGGCTAAAAATGGAAATTGGGTTCCTTTTTGAGTAATTCTAGATACTGTCTACCATGACTACCAGGCTAAAAGCTGTGTTGATAGGTAAGGGGGTTAAAAAAGTAAGGAATTTTAGTAAAGAGGCTTTAACAGCAATAGATATGCACAAGGATGATAATGAAATTTGCATATTTTCATATAAGTGCATTGCTTTATTTTCTGCGAGTGTTCACAGCTTTGAAACCTGGCGGGCATTCAAGAATGAGTGCATGTTTATTGATTAAATAAATGTGTAAATATTCTAATTTCAGCTTCAATTTTACACAAAATTTTAAAGAAATCTGGATAAATACAGATAAATATAGACAGAAATGTCAAAAAAAATAATACCATAACACCAGGAGCCCTAATTATATGGGATAAAGTACCCTTCGGCGTCCATAACCCTGTAAAGGAACTCGACCTTCGATGTTGTTCCTCTACATGGCTATTGAACTCCTAGGTGACTTGCAATATCCTTATAATGTACGGCAAGTGGTCCTTTATCCGTTATATAATCCTATTTAATAGCAGCCAACATATTGACCTTGGAACGATGGAAAGCCGACTTGGCCTTGTTACGATTCAAACTTGTGACATGCAAATCCCACCAGATGTCAGCATTCAGCATTTAACTCACAGAGCCATTTTTTGGTAATCAATGTTTTTGTTTAGTAGCAGACAAACACATGGTATGCTGTATCTACGCCACCTACACATGCACTATATTGTAAAGTATTAATGTACCTGAAGGCAGATACGTGTTAAGGCATGGGCAAAGTGGGCTCTGGCTTCCCAGAGCCCCAGCCTTTCACGTTTTGCAGAGTCTTGCACTCATGACCTTGAATAATTCTTAAACAGATGCATTTAAATACCTTTTTATTTAATGTGAGTGATGAGCGAGAATCTATTACAGACATTTTGCAGAGAAATGTGTTTATGTTTCATGCAACCGCCATACAAAAGATTTTTTTAGAACAAACAGGACCTTACATATGAGAAATGGGAGGGTCACAGAGATTATTTGCAGTAATATCAGTGAGCTGCTGCTGCTGCCTTACACTATTGAAAACACACATCCCTATCCCTGAATATTAGATGTAAACACGTTTAAAAAGTGTGCCTAGGCCCCAAAAACCTTAAGATATCCTTGTCTGATGGTGCGGTCGGAAACAAAACAGAAGAATGTCCAGCTGTTAAGTGAAGGTTAGAAGGGATGGGGCAGACCCGCGGTCCGCCATGTTGCCGCCACAAGAATTTACAAAACACCGGGGGAGTGAGTTTATGTTCAAGACTGTGGATAAGTCCATGGGGTAGAGAAAGTAAGAAGTGATCAACACATGGTGAGATGGGATGGAAAACAAGAAGGGTAGCGCCTGGAGCGAAGGGAGGAAAATGAAGAGGTCGAGAGGGCAGCACATTTAGCGACAAGAATAGGACAGGCTTGCCGCTTTAGAGATATAATTGAGAGTCTGCTGCCCTCTTGTGTCCATAAGGGGAAAGATTCACCCAAGTCACAACACTTTTTGGGAGTTCTTTACGCACCACTAAAAGGGACACTGTGTATTTGTATGTATTGGTTCAAATGAATATATATATACTTTTTTACACGAGGAGGTTTAGATGTTGAGTAGATATGCAACAGAAAAGGAATGCGTCTGAAAATCTCATGATGGGCGGTGGAACACAAACCAGATTAGTCAACCGAGGCAACGTGCAAGGATGTTGGTGAGTGCTGAGTGGTCAAGTTAACGAGTGCTTTAGCTCCACTTTTTCTCTGATCTCACGAGTTGGCTCTTCACTCTGGTTTCAAACTTGCTGTGTGGGAGAGATTTGACGCTGGAAGCCGTACAAGATGGTCTGGAGGTGCGCAAGTTCCTTGTGAGTGTGTCGCAGGTTAGAATGGCGACAAGATAGTGCAGGGTAACACTATAAACCGTTTTGAACACTATTAACAGCTTGCAAGCGCCTGGTTTCAGCTGAGAGCCGCCAAGCTTTGTTGCAAAAGTGAAGGAGGTCCTATAGACTATGAGCCTTATCTGGCGAGGAAAAGGGATATTAACAGATGTCCACAAGCAGGCTGTTGCACTTGCCGAAAATAATAAGTACTAGAAAATACTAGTACTAGAAAACTAATGAGACCGTTGGAATGTTGGGAGCTCCACTGAAGACAAAGGAGTGCTCCGGGCTTCTAAAGGCTAGGGGTGGGCGGAATTTGCAAAACTGACTTTTGCAAATTATCGAGAATTTGCTCAAAATCTTTGTGAGCACACGGAACTTTCGCAAACATGCGAAAATTGCTTTTCCCGCCCGTTCGCGATGTGTTTTTGCGTGCCTGCGGGGAAATATATCTCCAACTTGCCCATGCGGTCACTAATGGGCGTGGCCATCTTGCTCGCGATGCTTATTTCCTGTTCCGGGTCGAATGACGTGTTCGCGATCGCAAACTCTCGCGGGATAGCGGCTACCAACAATCCAACATCTCGTGGCGCACGCGAACGGATAGGAAAACTCGTTGCCGAACGCAGAGACCCGGTAAGTCGTGACCGCGCGCGTGAGAACGCATTTTTAAAGCGCAAACAAGAAAAATACTTCCGTTTCACGGCAGATTGCAAAAGTTTTGACATTTTCGTGCTCACTGCGGAACGCGAAAATGTCAAAAAATCGCAAATTCCGCGAGCGGAACGAAATTTACCGCCCAGGCCTACTAAAGGCTGGTAAAAGTCCGGAACGCCAACATTCCAATGTTGGTTGTTCACAGCTGTTGCTGTGATCAAAGGCCTCACGGAGGCCTCGGGCTCACTGAGGCCTTTGTTTTATTTGTTAGAATACTCTACCCTCTAGTGGCGGAATATTCTTTTAGCCCAGAACAGGGATCGTAGTCAATTGTCTTCTATGAGGGAACACTGGATGCGCCCCTTCAAGTCACAGGACAGGTCCTGCACCTTGCCTTGTCGGGGACAGTACAGGCTTAGGCCACTGCACAAACGTTAAATTAGGGTGACGCTAGGGCCAAAAATAAAAGTCAGGATACCAGTTTCACATTAAATAAGGTACTCGGGGCAGGAGAACATAACTGTTTAACACACCGGGGACATTCGGGTTCCATGCAGGGGACAATACGGTTCCAACAGTGACACTGTGAATGTGGCCGCAGTAAAGAGAGGATGTTTTGAAAGGACCTGGATTTGGTGCTGTGGAAAGTTTGAAAAAGTGTACTCAAGGCAACTGTATAGCTGCCAAGCTTCTCTAGGGTCGTATGATCACGCCTTTTGCCTGTGAGGGCTGCCATCTTGCGTTTTAGAGTCCAGATGTCTAATGTAAATATTAACACGTCTCACAGATTTTCTGCACACAGTAAACATCCATTACAGAAGAACTATATCAGTTTGGGTGGGTATATTTAAAGGTGTGGACTAGACAAGGATGTAAGACAGAAGCAGGATATGTGGTACACAAATGGCAAAGGCATGACAGGACTTGGATATTGATGCTAAGATTACTTTAAAATACTATTAAAGGGATAGGCTGACCAACAACTCAATCTGGCAATGAAACAATGGGCCAGGCTGAATTAAAGGCAAGAGTGCTTCTTTTTGCTGGCATAGGGCCTCTGCTCTGCATTTCTTCACATTCCTCTTATCTAAAAGTAAAATGCACTTCTAAAGCTGCATTTTTCAGGGCATCTGTGCTGCTTCCCCTCCCTTCTGTCACCCACCATGTAAACAGATGCCGGCTCCTCCCTGTCACCTCTGCGCAACAGATGATCACAGTGTGCAGGGATACATTTGTGATATCCCGCATGAGAAATTCAGAAAAGAGCCATGTATCACTGTAGGATACCAACACTAGCAAAACAAGGCATCTTTGGAAGTCTTCTGAACAGTGAACACCTGAATCTTATGGATTGTCATTGGTGGCGGCTAGGTCTATAGTGATATCCTAGTTTGAATGAACTTCAATGAGCATCCCTCCGCCAAAAAATTTACTATCTCTTCGACACATTCACACATCTACTATCTATATTACATGCTTCTCTCTCGATGTGCATTACATGCCTCTAAATCACTTGTATTACCTGTTCCCATTCTTGCTCTACCCAATGTGCAGGGCAGTGTTTGCCTCCACATGGGTGAACTGCCAGTGGTTTGTTGTCTCGGTCACACTGAGAGTTCGCAATCACCTCTCCTTCCATATTTTTGCAATCGATATGCCGGATCATCCGTCCCTCTCCACACGGACCTGAGCACTGGGAAGACAAAAAACAGTATTTTAGATTATATTCACACCAAACCCAATGCCTTTAAATCACATAAAAACACAGTAAACTGTAAATAAGTTTAAGTTAAATTACAGATCTACACCCAACTTGTCTGGCTATCCCCAGCCACTTACTCAGATAGATTCCGTAATAAAATATCTTTCTGTTGCTTCAAAATTGGAATGTCAAAAGAGAATCAGGCTCCTGACTTAAGGAACATCTACCAACTGGACATTGGAAGGGTCTACAGAAGCCAAAAAGAGATATGTGAACCAGCGTTAGAGTCGAAGACAAAAGAATTGACAAAGTGAGAGAGACAGAGGGAGAGAGAGAAAATGAGTGTGTGTGTGTGTGAGAGAGAGAGAGAGAGAGAGAGAGAGAGAGAGAGAGAGAGAGAGAGAGAGAGAGAGGTGAAAAGAGATGAGGCACTAAAAAAGAGTAAGAAGGAGAGAAACATGTAGGCAACTAGAGAGGTGGCAGGACGCAAAGGAGTAAGGGCCAGATGTATGTCCAAAGAATTTGCGAGTCGCAAATTGGTATGTACAATAGTGCCTGCGACACTGACTGCGATGCCCAATGGGGCACAAATTGCATGCCTCATGCATATTAATAAGGCACATGCAATTTGCGACCCCATTGGGAATGGCTGGCCCTCCCAGGTATGGTGGTCTGCTGGGCTCAGCAGACCTCAATGTCTGGGACTGCTTTTAAATAAAGCAGTTTTTTTTAAATGCAGCTCATTTTCGGGATGCATTTTAAAAAAGAAAAATGAAACGTTTTAGTTTCATTTTTTAAGGGCAGTTTGTGGTCCCTGGGACCACTTCTTTCCCCCAAAAAATATTTCACCCTGAATTTGCAAAGGGGAAGGGGTCCCCTGGAGATCCCTTCCTATTTGCAACTTCATTACCACCCTCTTATATAGGGCAGTAAATTGCGAGTGTTTTGCGGCCGCAAAACATTCTTACATAGGGTTGCGAGTCGCAGTTAGGAAGGGACACCCTTGGAACGCCCCTTCCTAATTGCAAGACGCAATTCCTATTTAGCGTGTCGCAAATAAATTGCGACTCGCTAAATAGGGTTTGTACATGGCCCCAACAGTTTTTGCATGCGCAAACGGGTCGCTAACCCGTTTGCGCATGCAAAAATGCATCGTACATCTATCTGGCCCTAAGACAGTTAAAAAAGATGGACTGACCAGGAACAGAGAGAAAAACAAAAGAGATCTTAGTGACACAACAAGGGGAAAGTGAGACAGACAGAAAGATAGATTACAAAGAATGGGCTCAAAAGAGAGAAAAAGGAAATGAGATGGACTGACAGAGAGAGTGAGACGGGCGTACAAGAAGAGGGATGGAGAGAAGAAGAAAGTTGAGGTCCACTAGAAACTGGAGGGGACGTAAGGCTGCAAAAACAACAGTTGATGGACAGAATGCAGAACAATGTCATACATTCACCCCAGTACAGAGATTTGGGCCTAAATCCAGCGTTTTTTGCTCACCATGCCGTTCCAGTTTGAACCCAGCCATATGCAAATCAGTCTTGACCCTGTGCCCAATGGGAACAGTCCAGCCCGAACTGCCAAGCCATGTCCTCCCTGGACTGAAAAAAAGCATCCTAGGACCGGTTTCGGGGTTTCACCCCTCTTCAGCCAGGATAGCTTGATTTCAGTGGCATGGAGAGCACGGGACCCACGTCCGGGCATACTCTTCCCACTCGGGGTGACACATGCAAAAACAACAGTTGATGGACAGAATGCAGAACAATGTCATACATTCACCCCAGTACAGAGATCTGGGCCTAAATCCATCGTTTTTTTGATCACCATGCCGTTCCAGTTGGAACCCAGCCATATGTAAATCAGTCTTCACCCTGTGCCTCATGGGTACAGTCCAGCCCGAACTGCCAAGCCAGGTCCTCCCTGGACTGAAAACAAGCATCCTAGGACCGGTTTCGGGGTTTCACCCCTCTTCAGCCAGGATAGCTTGACTCCAGTGGCATGGAGAGCACCAGACCCACGTCTGGGCATACCCTTCCCACTCGGGGTGACAAATGCAAAAACAACAGTTGATGGACAGGCAGATGTAAAGCTGCCTGAGAAAGCAGCAGAGGAAGGACAACAGTTTAAGAGAAAATGAGTGCTGAAGAGAAAAAGTGGGGAGAGACCACCAAAAGGCTGTACCAAAAGGACAATGCTGTGAACTGAGTATGCCACACTGGTGATAATATCAGCAGGGAGATTTAGAGTCATCCATGTTTTTTAAAAAAATATGTATTTATTATTTTGTCTTCAAATAACAATATAATACATAACATACAGCAGAACCCAGCTTCAATAGCATCTCATAGATCCATCAGTGTACAACATTAAACCAGGTAGATTGACATTACAACTTATTCAGTGGGAAGGGGGAAGACTTAGATTAGTGTATGTACATTTACCAGTCTCCATTAAAAAAATCAATACATACCATCCCCTTTCTTCTACCTCCAAAGGCCCCACTCATCTACACCTCCTCTTACATTTCTCAGGTCGGACCCCACCTTCTGATGAGCTATCTGCTTGGGTATTCTTTATTATATTTTGGTCCGACGGAGGGGCCATCAGCCTTATGACCTTTTCCTCCCCTAACCTCAGGTCTCGATCTGCATTCTCATCCACTCTCACCTGACGCAGTCTATATTCCTCTGCCACAGCCCACTGATCTGGGCCTGCACTATTAGATTGGGGTCTGGGGCAATTGTAGAAAGCTAGTGTATGGCTATGCATCTCTTAGCTAGCAGTTTCCCCAAGGCTGCAAAACTATTCTACAGTTTGCAATCTTTTTTTGGCCTGGGTATTACCCCCAAGAGGCACCTCCAACTGCAGCGTAGCCACCCCCACCCCCTCCAGCTGCAGCGCAGTCACTACCCCGTCATTCGCTCTACCACTTCTGTCCAATAATTTTTCAACCTTTTACATCTCTAAGTCAGATGAAGAAAAGTTGCTTGCTTTGTGCCACACATTGGGCACGCGTCAGGTATGGCAGGGAAAATTCTATGCATTCTCTGAGGCATGAGATAAGTCAATGTAGATAATAAAAAGTAAGCCAGTTTGAATCTGCCATTGCTGGTCATATCCTGCATTGGTCGTGGTCCACTCACCGTCTGTGAGGGGATCTAAAAGATCGATATCCCACAGGCTTCATGTATTAAGCGGCTGACTTTTTTTGTCCTTCTTGAATGCTGCATTGAGGCGCATGATCATATTCTTGCTGGACCCTGCATCTAGCATCAGTCCAGTGAATGTGACTCCGTTGGTTCAGAAGGAAAATCAGTCGAAATCTCTTACACAATTCTGTTACCTTTTCCTTACTAAAGAAACTACCCAGCCCCAGCTGCAATATCTGTTGTAAAACACACAAGATGATGGATGGAATTTTGCACATTGGCAAAACATTCACCCCCAGTCACAGATCTGGGTTTAATCCATCGTTATTTTGCTCACCACGCCACCCCAGTTCAGACATGGCCATATGCAAATCAGTCTTGACCCTGTGCCTCATGGGAACAGTCCAGCCCGAACTGTCAAGCCATGTCTTCCCTGGACCGTAAACAAGCTTCCTAGGACCGGTTTCGGGGTTTCACCCCTCTTCAGCCAGGATAGCTTGACTCCAGTGGCGTAGTGAGCACGGGACCCACGTCTGGGCATACCCTTCCCACATAGGGCGAACACCTAAAAACACAAGATGTTGTGCCTCCTACCAAGTAACAAATGCACCATCTAGGTGCAGATCTCCTAATGTCGGACGTGCCCCCTCAAGGCACTGTTGCATTAGATTTATCCATGGGTTAAGCCCAAAGGAACTAGTGTGGTAATTATCCAAGTAAGTTATGCTCACCCCTAGTTTCAAGCTCTTCTAAGGTGTCGACCATATGACTCAGAATGATACGGAGTTATTTTTTTAATTAAGTCCCCTTCTGCTCTGGGGGGATAGGGAAGTCACAACTAACATTTTTCTTTTGTAATGTCAATCTCCTCTAGCGTCACGTACTGTGAATAGATTACATAGCAGTTCTGAGTGTTAGTGGAAAAAGGGGAGTGCTGGTTATTGAAAATAACCGGTTTACACCTCCTGTCCTCCCTTCTTGAGTGAACATCCACACACATTAGTGTTTGTTTGTTAAGTTGTCTACTAATGACCAGTGTAGGAATGTGAATTAATTTGGGTTGGACAAATGTTCACCTCAAAGATAAGTCCACCACTTGCTGGATGTCACATAAATATAATTAAATAAACCTGTGCTCAATTCCTAATAATGTGAAACAAAGCACAAAGGCTTAAATCAAAGGAAATGTGTAAAGTATTTAAGCAGTGCATACAAAATAGAAAAAGTCACACAAACCACAATAAAACTCCACAACCAATTTAGAATTAAAGAGACAAATGTTATGGGTAAATAAGACCAACATGACAAAAATCCATTAGAGATATGAAGATTTAAGTGAAAACAGCCCCAAAAAAATCACAAAGCATCAATGGTAGTCTGTGGAAGGGGTACACCGGACCTAGGCACAACTGGAGGCCGACCGCAATGGAGCCCTGGTCGGATACAAGTGCATTGGTCCTGGTGAAAGTCTGGAAGTCCAAAAAGTTCAGAACCATTTCAAAATCCCAAATTGTTTTGGAGAAAAATCTTCCTAGAACAGGCCACCCCTAAAATTGTAGCCGCCGCAATGCTGAAATTTAATCTCGAACTGTGGAACTGCCTCTCAAAAACGTTTCCCCACAGGTAACCCTAAAGCTATGGAGGAAATGTTTTTTTTTAACTTTCTTATGGTGCTCAAACAACCACAGGAATGTCTTAGAGGGTAAATGCAGGCTGGGTACTTCTTCCATATACTGTATTCATGCCCAGAAATACAGCAGAACCTGGAGGGAGTAAAGGAATGTTTGATACAAGTCACTGGACTTGTCACTGGACATGGGATCGCCTTCTCCCCAAAATAATTTGCATTAAATATATGGGGGGGATATGGGTTACCCAAACACACAAAGCTATGGTTAGGCATAGGCTTGATAGCCGCCAAACGCAATGTCGCCAGAAGCTAAGGGGCACAGAAGACACCAGATCTGGGACTGGATCTCATATTTTCCTTTTGACCACTATTTCAGTTCCTGTTGTAATTTGCTCATAATAACCAGTAGCTTTTCCCAATCCCAAATGACTGTCACCACTGATTCAAGAGCCACTCCTCTATAAGCCTCTTGTGTTACCTCGCCAAGGCTATTAGAAGAATGCATGATGCATCATGCCCATCCTCACTGTCACAGACTATGATATGGAGTAGTGGGGAACCTGTCTCTGTTACCCCAGAACTCTTTTCTGAATGGCAAAGCCCATTGATTTGAGTTTGTTGAGCTTAGCCCCAGAAAAACGTTGAAGATAAAGGTGAAGACCTTTGCGTAATGAATCGGATATCTAAAAAGAACAAGGTGAGAACAATCTCATTTGTACTGTTCTGGCACAGTTGGAAAGGGATTCCCTTTATCAGCCAGTAATCTAAGTTTGAGTGCACATTTATCACTGGCATTTTGTGAACACCCATGTTGCTGACTCTATCCCAAACGTTAGTAGTTTTGGGATAATGTGGGTCCCCAATTACAAAGCTGGGGTATAAGGGGTGCTCCTTGTTCATTTTGTGGTGGAATTAGGCATCCTTGATGTCTATTGATGCCAGGTAGTCTCCTTCTTCCAAAATCAGGATATCCTCTACTAAGCCCGTCATTTTGAATTTCGAGTTATGATCTGTTTAGGATTCTTAGATCAAAAACTGATCTAGAAAATGTCTTGCATGGAGGTCGGGTGGGGTCTGCTGGGGGCTTCCCTCCTCCTCGGGGGGACTAGTTAGTACTTAGCTATGGGGCGACAGGCACACTGCACTTTGGGGGGGCTATCTGGGCTCATGCAGGGGTGCAGGGAGGGGGGAGTTCTGTTGGGACCGGGGGGTGGGGGGGGGTGTGTTGTTTGTTAGCACCGCAAGGCAAACCCGCAACTGTTTTGTTGTTTTTAAGATGCTCGGTGGGGGGCGACCGATTGTTTTGACGTATGATGGGGGGTAGGGATTTGATTGTGTTGTCATGGAATGTTAACGGCCTGGGGGATAGGATTAAGCGTGGTGTGGTCCTGCAGTATTTAAAACGTATTTCTCCAGATGTTGTCTTCCTGCAGGAGACACACCTTATAGGTAACACCTTTCATGCAATGAATCGGCGGGGATATCGTTTGGCGGCCCACTCCGGCTTCACTTCGGGCTCGCGGGGGGTGGGTATTATGGTCAAGAACTCGCTCCCGTTGGAGATTGACGAGGTGCGCCATGATGAGAGGGGACGCTACACTGTTCTGGTGGGGCGAATGGAGGGTAGAGTGTTTATCTTTATATCAGTGTACGTCCCGCCTGGGTTACAAGCCACTACATTTGCGGACCTGGGGCGCCTCCTTCTGGACCTTCCGGGTGGCCTGTTGGTGGTTGGAGGGGACTTTAACGCGGTTGCCTCTGGGTCTATGGATCGCCATCCCCCTAGGGACCTCCCCCGGGCACAGGCGTGGCTGCCCGGCCTTTTAGACACGCTGGGCCTGGTGGATTGCTGGCGCTTAAAGCATCCCGTATTGCAACAGTACACCTTCCACTCGGGGGCCCATGGTAGCCTCTCGCGGCTTGATTACATCCTTGTCCCGGCGGCCCAGGCAGGGAGGGTGGGGGAGGTGCGCCATTTGGCACGGGGTATCTCAGACCACTCCCCATTGTTGTTGCATTTCGATGTCTTCCCGAGGGGGGATGGCAGAGTGGCCCCGATCAATGCATGGTATTTGCGCGACCCCACCATTCGTGCCGACTTGATCAAATCCTTACAGCGCTATTTCGATGAGAATGTGGGGTCGGTCCCGTCTGCCATCTCCCTGTGGGAGGCTTTCAAGGTGGTTCTTAGAGGGGAGGCCCTCTCCTTTATTTCCAATGCCCGGCGGCGCGAGCGGGAGGAGGTGACCCGGGTTGAGGCCGAGATTGCAGAACTGGAGGGTGACCTGGGGAGCGGGGTAACAGACGCCAAGTTGCATGCTTTGCACTTAAAGCAGGCGGCCTATCGGGCCCTCGTCACGGAGGCGGCCAGGGGCCTCAGTAGAGAGCAGCAGGGGCGATTGTATGATGTGGGTGACAAGGCTGGCAAATTGATTGCGTGGTTGGACAAGAGGGAAAGAGCGAGCCGCGTGGTGCCTCTGATTGAGTGCGTGGATGGTGTGTGCGTCACTGAGCCGGAAGCCATTGTCTCCTGCTTCGCGGATTATTTCCGCGAAGTCTACTCCCCGGTTTCTCCCTGCTCGGAGGAAGATTCCCATGCCTTGCTTCGGGACATCGCACTGCCCTCCCTTACGGTGGAGGACAGGGATTCGCTGGATGCCCCGCCCACCTCGGACGAAATTGCCTCGGCTATTCGCTCGGTTGCATCCGGCAAGGCCATGGGCCCCAATGGTATTCCCATTGAGCTATACAAGCTACGCCCGGATGTGTTGGCGCCCCACCTGCGCGCGATGTTCCTTGCGGCCCACTCGCAGGGCTCCCTCCCGCCGGACCAGCGTCTGGCTACAATTGTGGTGATCCATAAGGAGGGGAAGCCCCGTGAGCGGGTCACATCCTATAGGCCGATTTCGCTTCTGAACGCGGAGCCCAAAATCCTCGCCAAGGTGTTGGCCAACCGGTTGGTTGGCGTGGTGGGCGATTTGGTCCACCAAGACCAATCGGGCTTTATACCACACCGCAACACGGCGCTTAATCTGCGGCGCCTACACGGGGTGCTCGCGCGTGTCCCATTTGTGCGGGAGCCGGCCATCCTGGCGTCCTTGGACGCCACCATGGCGTTTGATACGCTCGAATGGCCATATATTTGGGCGATGCTGGCGAAGTTTGGGTTCGGCCCGGGTTTCGTCAGCTGGGTCAAATTGCTATATTCGGGCCCGTTGGCGCAGGTGGTGGTGAATGGGCGAGTATCTGCCCCATTCGCGCTGGGGCGGGGCACGCGACAGGGTTGTCCCCTGTCGCCTCTCCTGTTCGCCCTGGCCATGGAGCCCCTGGCGGAGTGGTTGCGGTGGCACCCTTCTATCCGTGGTCTCCGCTGGACCCCCGAGCATGAGGACCGCGTGTCCCTCTATGCTGACGATATCCTTTTGTATCTCGCCTCCCCGCGCAAGTCACTGATCGTCCTGGTTGATGTTTTGCGCTCCTTCGGTCGCAACTCAGGCCTGGTCATCAACTGGGCGAAATCCTGTGTCTATGTGCTTTCCGGGGAGGCCCCGGTCTTGCCACGGGACTGTCCGATCCAGATTGCCTCCCAGGGTTTCCGGTACCTGGGTATATATATCACTCTTGACCCGGAGGCCCGCTATGAGCAGAACTTGTTGCCCCCCCTCCAGCGTCTGAGGGAGGACGTGGTGCGCTGGCGGCGTCTGCCGCTCTCGCCGCTCGGCCGAGCGGCCTTATTTAAAATGATGTCCCTGCCGCGCTTCCTCTACGCCCTCCAGAATACCATGGACCTGGTCCCGGCACGCTACTTTCGCGAGGTGGAGGGCCTCCAGCGGCGCCTGTTCTGGGACGGGAGGCCGCGTATTGCTCTGGCTAAATTGATGCTCCCGTGGTACGATGGAGGGGTCGCCCTCCCGGACATCAAACGGTATTACTGGGCCTCCCAACTAGCTGCAATTAATCATGGCCTTTACGGGCCCGCCTTGAACCCGGCATTTGAGATGGACAGGACGCTTCTGCCCGGTGGCGATTATAATCGAGCGCTCTACTCTGGCGCGCCCGACTCCCGTTTGACGGGACCGACGCGTGTCATGGTGCGTGTCTGGCACGCGGCTAATGCAGCTATGGGGTGGAAGGACCGTTTGACCCGAGCGTCTCCGCTGTATGCATCTGAGAGGTTGGGCTCCCTGTGGACGTCGAAGGGCTTCGAGAAGTGGGACACGATCGGAATCAGCACGGTGGGAGATCTCTGGACGAGGGGGGGATTCAAAACTTTTGAGACGCTGCAGGCGGAGTTTCAGCTGCAGGGCAGTGAGTACTTTCGGTACCTACAGGTCCGCCATGCGCTGGGCTCCGTCTTCCCGGATGTTGCATCCATTCCGGAGTCTTCCCCCCTGGAGGACAGAGTGCTAGATGGCCATGTCCCGGACAGCACGATCTCCCTCATATACAAAAAATTGATTAACGATAGATCGTGTCTGCTGACTAGTCTCCGCGAGGCTTGGGTTGCCGACGGGCTGGAGCTGGACGACGAGGATTGGATCTCCGCGGTGGCCTCTCCGAAAGAGGTGGCCATCCCGGCTCGCCTTCGTTTCGTCCAGCTCAAGATCCTTCACCGGGTCTACGTGACGGGGCCAAGGCTTTTACGTATGGGTTTTGCCGGTGATGGAATGTGTAAGCGTGGCTGTGGTGCGTTGGCGACTTTCATGCATATACTGTGGGAGTGCCCGAAGGTGGAGCGATTCTGGCGTGGTGTGCATGAGGTTCTACGGATGGTTACGCGTGTCGCGCTGCTGCCTGAAGCGAGGAGATGCTTGCTGAATGTCTGGGAACCAAATGACTACTCGGTCCCGCAGGCGCGGTGGGTGACTCTGGGATACATGATAGCCAAGCGTGATATTGCCCAATTGTGGGGATCCCAGAGGCCCCCTGCGGTGTCGGCCTGGAAAGAGCATATGGATTGGTGTATGTTTCGTGAAAAGGTGGTGTATGTGGCGAGGGGTAAGCCTGGGGCGTGGATGAAACTCTGGGGCCCCTGGAACGCCTACCGCGGGGGTATTTGTGAGCCGCCGCTGCTACCGGCGGCCTCGCCGGCTCCGTCTCCCTAGATGGCGCCCCTCCCTTGGCCGCGGGCGCGCGGTCCCCCAGTCCCTGATCTACTCCCGTCCCCCTCTTCAGAATTTTGCTGCTGGTTTGGATCCCCCACTTATGGAGCGCGTGTTGTCACTTTGGATCGAGGGTTGCCTTGCGGTTGTGGTTTGTTTACGTTGTTTTGCGTTAAGAAAATGGAACCGTACTGTGGGCATGGAGCTGTGAGGCCTGCACCATTGATCACTCCTGTCTTCCTACTGTGCACCGCTGAGAAAGCTTTTTGTTGTATGTATGTAATATGCTTTTGATGCTCTAGCGGCCGGCCGTGTGGTTGTAGGCCCATACCTGTAACTTCTATAAACTGCAATAAACGGTTTCAAAAAAAAAAAAAAAAAAAAAAAAAGAAAATGTCTTGCTTGGATTCAAGGAGATAAATTGGGTGCCTGTATTGTGTTCCTCCTTTGGTACCGTTTCTATTGCTCTTTTTGTTAGAGGTCCTTCCACTTAATGGAAAACAAATTAGTATTCATTTTTGTATGACTGTCTCTGTGGTTGAATATTGGGAGGTCTGGTCTCTTAATTCTGTGCAGTATCCATAACGTACAATATTTAGACCCAAACTGCTGGATGTTATTTTTTACCATTCTTGCAGAAAACCACACTATCTGACCCCAACTGAAGCTTTGTAATGGGGGTCATCTCGGGTTGGTTTATTCATTGGCCCACCCAGAAACTCTAGGGGCCTGGCTCCTTTTGCTACCTAAAAAGGGCATCCAGCTCAGAGCTGCCTGCTGCCATCATGCTGCTGCGTGCTGACGTCCTGTGGCTTCTCTTGATTGAAAAGTTTGTTGGTCAGGAGGGCATGCCAGACCTTTCCGGTTATGAGGTGCTCCCTTGCTGAAAGCCCCTATGGATGTTGGGGCAGCTCTAAGAGTGTCACTGACCTTTTTTGGGAGATTCCTAGCCATGCATGCCTCCATGGGGCAGCATCAGTGCAGATTTGTCATCTAGCATTATATTTAGCACCCAAAGAGCACTTTACAATTCAAAACAACCTTTATTGATATTTGAGACAGCAAAGGACAAGACAACCAACCATACCCTGTCCCCTTTTCCATCCCGCATCCCGAGATTGATGCTCTCCGAAATAGTCATAAGAAATAAAGAACACAGTTTTGCCTGCCAGTCCCAAGCAATAAATGAAGCCCACCGCTAACTGCCCTACCATGTAAACCTCTGGAAACCACAAGACTCTGCCCCATTTGGAGTCCCTTTAAGATCTAGGTCAGATATTTCAAGAGGGTTCCTTAGAAATAAATCCTAGCTATGGTGACCAGATTTTGGAGAACATGCTCTCAGTTCCAGCCCTCTCATGGGAGACCTTTTTCGTCACTACCCAGGTACCACAGCCTATCAATCCAATCTAACATCACTGGGGGCTTAGCTTACTTTCGTCTTGATAATAGCAAGAGTTTGGCTGACAGCAAGGACAGCATCACCAAATTACATGTACCGCTAAATCACCACACAGATGATTTCCTGTGCCCAACCTAAGAGTAGCAGGAGCTGGATATCTTACTTCGGTTACCTGAAATGCATGGTTCAAAACCTGGGCCCAAAATGCACAGATCTTTAAACATTCACACAAAATATGTAAAATAGTATCAGGTTGCCTTTTGCCTAGTTAGTGTGTGCAATTTGATAAGAGTGTAATGCCACTCAGAGATTCTGGTTTACTTCCCTCTCATGCTTTTATCTCCTACGCGAATAGAATGTGATCCCAATCCTTATCTGAGTGGGTTGTACCCAATTCCCGCTCCCATGCAGTATTGAATCCACTTCTGCAACCATTCAGCATCTTGCAAGGGACCTCTTGCAAGATGCTGTAAATACCTGAGGTCAAGTGTCTATATGTGTCTGTAGGAGTTTCTTACAATGAATCAGTCCCTGTAATGCCCTAGGCTTTACTGTGCTGTGCATATCTCAATGTCTCAACTGAGCGCAATGGTAACACTTCCCCTCTTTTAAGAGACAGTCTTCTTGTGTATATTCACAGGTTTTAATCATACATCCTCTGAATAAATCAACCAATTTCAGGCACCTGCTAGTCTCCCATTTCCAGAAAGCTCACCTGCCTAGCCCTGGTGTATAGTCAGAGTTACTTATAAGGGTGTTAATTGGGGTGGATAACTTATCAGCACTAACTTATCCTTTACTATGTCCTAGACCTGTATGCTAGCTCTTAAAATCACAACTTTGTACAGTAATGTCCTTATCCTCTCACTTGATCCATGGGACCTCCCCATTCAAATGGGCAGTCAAAACATGGCACAGGAGGCACCAATGTCTCTCCCTGCTAGCTCTCGATAACTCTCACATATATCACAGATGAGCCACTTTGAGGAATGTAACTAGGTCTGAACCATCAAACCCACCCTGTTTAGTGGACAGAAAGCACTGTCTGATACCCAACTTCATCCTCCTCCGTCCCCCCAAAATAACTTGAAACATGCTTTTTGAACCAGTTGCAGGTATTCTCTAGGAACAGGGATGTCTAGGGCCTGGAAGAGGAAGAGAATCATTGGCAGGGTCATCATCTTGACCGTTGATATGGGCCCCAAGTCATGACAGGTGCTAAGCATGCCATCTTTTAATCATTTGAAACAGAGGTGGCTAATTAGCTACGAAGTAGTCTCCAGTATGCAAAGTGATATTAATATCTGGGTACTTTACGGATTTCTTGACCCGGCGGAAACTGTATCTCTTCGCAAGCAATGGGGATTGTCTGAGGATGTGTTCAGATTCTTCAGACTTACACAGATTTTTCTTGAAGCCTGCGATTGTACTGAACCTCTCAGGATTCTCCGACAGTCTCGGGTGGGATAAAGTGGGGCCTATCACTTAGAACTATAGGTCATCAGCAAATTTAGTGAGCATATTCAGGTAGGATCCCAGGTTTATCCCATCAATCCCAGGCTTGTTCAGAATCCTCTGGGCCAATGTCTCAATGTACAGAGCAAAGAAGAGAGGAGAAAGCTTGTATCCCCACCTATCAGTTTAAAGCTAGAATCTTGTGCATCAATCCTAACCTCTCGCAGTTGAGGTTGTGAATCTTGTTCAGGAATGAAATTACCCACATCGCTCATCTCATCCTCACTGCTTCTTTGGGAAAGCCCCAATTGCAGGCATTTTTTTTTACAACTAAGCATAAATGCACCTCCTTCATTTTAGGCCTCTGCCACCTTCGTCATGTTATTACTCACTCTCAACCCTACAAACAAACGTGATTGGTTTGGGTGTATTAACTTAGAAGGTCCCCAGTCAATCTCGATGCCAGGTTGACATCACTGCAGACGACTTAGCAAAAGAGTTAAACTACCTGGACATTAAGTCTATAATCTTAGGTCAGAATGCTTTAAAGTGGTGTATACCCATCAGGGTCAGATGCCTTCGAGACCTTAAGAGATTTAATCATCTTCATGATTTCCTTCTTTGTTATAGGATGATCTAGCTTCTATATGTAATCCAGTGTAAATTTATCCAAGTCCGCATGTTTCAACTAATCCGCGCCTCCCTCTGGATGTGATAGGTTGGTATTATAGTGGTCCTGGTAGAACGTTTTGACCCTGTCCAGAAACTCTACCTCCCTCACCAGGCCACTCCCTCACCCAAGAGTGACGCAATTCCACTCTGGTTTTATTTCACCTTTAGCATGGATGCCAACTAATGCAAAGGAACTACTTCGGCTTCAAGGCATTGTTTCCATTTTTTGATGTCAACTGCCTTTTCCTTGGCGTTGACATCAACACATTCTTCTTCTTAAGGGGTAGTGGAGTATCTTTATCTTTTGTCTTCTTCTAATTTCAATCTCCTTTCAAAGTCAAGTCTGAGTTTGAAGGTTTATACTATATGGTGTATTTTTCTTTCATCCTAGGGGTCTTTTTTAGGTCTCACTTACAGGACAGTGCAAGCTGTCTGTTTGCGAAAAGACCTATTATGAGCTTACAGTGGGCTTAGTTCCCGCCCCTTGCTTTCCAATGGTTGGCTTTATTGCCACTCTCAATTGCTTGCTTTTTATCCCTTAGCTTGTTTGGACTTTCCTTCCTCTTCTTGTGTTTATCCCTCCACTGGAGAATGTACTTATTATCTGTGTCCTTCCACTGCTTACTTTTCAGGCGCACTTTTTTCTTTTTGGTTAAGCACTACATGAGAGTGCATGAGCTTTCCAGCTGTCTCCCTGGTGTGTTTCTCTTCCCTATCCACTTTGCTTTGCTCTATCTCACACATGTGCTTCTCCTCGGCCCCCTCTGTGAGGCGCTCGTCCTCATGTCATTCTCCTCCAGTTGTTTTATCGTACTTGGGCTTCTATCCTCTCACTCCCAGTACTACATGCTGCTCTCTCTAGACCATGTTGTGTACTTCTTCCTCCACCCTCTGTGTTCCTTCTCTCGACCAGCATTCTCTGTATTGTTTCAGCCCCCCTCCGGGTAGTTCCCCCTACTCCATCCCTCCATGTTGCTTCTCCCCCTCCCAACCCTTCATGTAGTTTCCCTGCTTCTTTATATAAAAAAACAAACTTTTCTGATACTTTTTTACATTTATCCATCCAACTAAAAAAAAGGGCCCAACTCAGCTTGCAGGCAAGCACATGCATGCACTGCAACTGTGTGCTTGTCTACAAAATCACACAGTTGCAGGGTTATAGTGCCTTTTTTGGGGTTCTACTTTAGCCATGCTGCACAACACCAGGGATGCTGTACACCCCTGCTTAAAACCAGTAGCTCCCAAAGGCGAACACTACTGGCTTTGCCAAGGCTTGCTTCTTTATGCTTCATTCAGCTTCTGATTCTTTTTAACTTAGCGTCACATGAGCTTTTTTATCCCTAGAATATGATGACCCAGCTTTGACTTTCTGTCCTTCTGGTCTTGGGCTCCCGCTCCCTGACTACCGGCAATTATCTCCACGCATCTCTGGATCCTTGAGGCTTCTCCTTAATCCTGCTCGACTCCCAGCTTCGGCACCTGGATGTCATGGGTAGGAGTTTGATCCTTGACCCTCTTGACTGTGCATAACTCTGAACCCTTTTAGAATTCTTCATATTACCGCATGACCCCGAGCCCTGGCACTCGGACGCCATGGGCAGGACACTGCTCCTTGACCCTTCTGACCTCGCGGTCCACTTCTTGTGCTGGCGAGGCTACTTCTCAGGCATTCAGATTCTTCTGTCCTGATGATGATCCCCCGACCGTTGTTGGGGATCGAAACGTCATCGACAACTACATCTTGACTCCAACCATTTGCTTATGTTTTATATGGAGCATAAGATGTTTTCCTCATTGTGACTGTTGTAAATAAATGTATCACTGAAAGTCACTTTGGAAGCAAATGCTTGAGGTCTGGAAATCTGTTGATTAACCAACCCCGCCACTTCTTGGCCACTGCATTATATTATATGCTTTCTGCGCTTATTGAATGTTTAATTAAATACAATTCTTTCCATTTGAACACACACCCCCACAGCTCTGATTGTAATTCTGTGTGTATTACTTCATGTTTCCTTGGTAGGGACCACTGTCTCTCATAACAGATTCCACACTATCGCAGCGAGATGTAAACGGATTGAAGTGGAAGCTAATTCTGACCGCTGCAAGTGTAACAAATAACATATGATATTTTGTACGGAAGCATCGTGAGGATAGATGGTATTATTACAATAGATAACAAAACGCTTCCATTTAGCTGCATAACAAGCTCTTGTAGTAGGTCTTCTGGCCTCTCTAATAATGTTCATACAGTCTGGTGGAAGATTCAAATAACCAAACTCTATGACTTCAGGAGCCAGATCGTAAGATTCAGTTCTTTGGGATCTGGGTGTTTGATTTCTCCATGGCTCTATGTGAGGAGGTTGGTATGAGATGCAGCTTTTGATGTGGAACTACTGACAGGTCCAGCAGGGTCATGAACCAAGGTAGACGGGCCCATGTGGGAGCTACTGAAATCAGTGTGAGGGATGCTTGCCTGAGTTTCTGAACCACTAATGGAATGAGTGGGAGAGGCGGAAAAGCATAGGCGAATATCCCTGATCAGTTCATCCATAGTGCATTGCCTTTGGAGAGCGGGTGTGGATATCTGGATGCGAAGCTTGGGCATTTTGCATTTTTGTTTGTGGCGAAAAGATCTATTTGAGGAAACCCCCAACTTTGAAAGTAGAGGAGGAGAACTTGAGGGTGAAGTTCCCACTCATGGATTTGCTGCCTCTGTCTGCTGAGAAGGTCGGCAATCTGATTGTTTACTCCTGAGATTTTGTGGTGTATGGCCCATTTGCTAGGTGTGACAGTTGGAGAGAGCGTGTATGTTTTGTATATAATACATAGCTGTCATGTTGTCGGTGTGAACTAGGACAGCTTTGCCTACAAGGTGAATTTGAAAGGCTTTGAGCGCTAGAAACACTGCTAGCAGCTCTAGATAATTTATGTGGGGAGCTTTTTTCTTTTGACTCCACAAGCCTTGAATTGTGTGTTTCTGGAGATTAGCTCCCCAACCAGTGAGCGACGCATCTGTTGTTAGTATTGTCAGTGGAACAGGGTCTAAGAAGGGGCGTCATTTTGACAAATTTTGTGGGTTCCACCACTGCAGAGAATTGAATTGAACTGAATTAAAGGGCACTTGTATAGCGCATGGCTACCCGGAGTCCTCCAAGCGCTGAGCATTCCAAATCAGATGGAGCTAAGGTAACTTAGGGGAACAGAATAGTTTTTAATTGTCTTTGGAAGACTAAGTGGTTGGGTTCCCTCCGGAGCTGGAGTGGCAATGCGTTCCATAGTTTGGCAGCATTAAGAGAAAAAAGACGACCACCGCTTCTGGCCCTCTTAACTCTAGGGACCGCCAGAAAGTGGAGGTCGTCCGAACGGAGTTTCCTGTTAGCTTTGTATGGGAAAATCATAGACGAAAATAATGGAGGTCCTTTCCCCTGAAGGGACTTATGAACAATACAGAGGGCTTTAAAATGTACTCTTTCCTTCACCGGCAACCAGTGAAGTGAGCGAATGGCAGGTTTAGCTGAGGTGCGATTAGATACACCCAGCAGCAGTCTCGCTGCACAGTTTTGGACCGTTTGTAGTTAGGTTGTGACTGCTGTCGGGGCTCCTAGGTAAAGTGCATTGCCATAGTCAATCCTTGAAAGTATCAAAGATTGAACTAGGACTTTCTTGGCTAGTGGAGGAAGAAGGGGAAGCACTTACCTAGCCATTCTGAGCAGGCCGAAACAGGTGGCAACTGTCTTTCATGCCTGCACCTTGAATGACAGGTTCTGGTCAAGCCAGATGCCCAGGCTCTTTATTTCAGTTTTAGGAACTGGGAGTGGGCCCATGCATGCTGGCCACAGGGACTCCAGTATCACTGGGCGGGGTTACCCAAAATCATGATCTCAGTCTTATCCCAGTTGAGCTTCAACAGGGAAGCACTCACCCACTTAGAGACCTCAGTTAGGCATAAATAAAGGGCCTAAGTCTGATGTGTTGCTTGATTAAGAGTCACGACCAATTGGGTGTCGTCGGCGTAGGTTACCATTTGGATTCCAAATGGGGCAATGATTGCTGCCAAAGGGGCCATATATATATTAAAAAGAGTCAGACTTAATGATGAGCCCTGGGGGACGCCGCATACCAGGGGCTGGGGTAGTGAGCTCACATCTCCTTCGAAGACCTGAAAGAGACGACCCTCTAGGAAGAAGCGAAGAGTGATGAATACTGCAGTTTACCAACACTAGATCGGTTAAGAGACCCTGCGACTGGCTCCACTGACTTGCTAAGCACTCCTGAAGGGGACGCATGTGAAACTTGGCATGGGGAACAATCGTGATGCAAGAGGCCATCATTTCCAGCAGCTGCATATACACCTGAGCTGGTAGTGAGTGAGTGGGCTGAAAGTGAAGAATGAAAGCCTAGATATTGCGAATTTTGGCTGCATTGGGGAAAGCCAGAGCTTTCTGACTATCTAAAGTGGCTCCTAGATAGTTTTGAGTGTTGTAAGGTTGAAGATTCGATTTCAACACATTGACTGTGAACCCCAGCTGGTGCAGTAACTGCAGTGTTATGTCCGTGTGCTGGAGACACTATGGGAACGTATTGGCTTTGATGAGCCAGTCGTCCAAGTATGGGAAGACATGAATGTGTGGTCTTCGTAGGTGAGCAGCGACTACTGCCAGACATTTTGTAAAGACTCTGGGAGCAGTGGTGGCTCCAAATTGGAGTACTTTGAACTGGTGATGCTGCCCCGCTACCACATATCTGAGAAATTTGCGATGAGCGGGATGTATTGGAATGTGGAGATATGCGCCCTTTAAGTCTAGAGTAGACATAAAGTCGCCCTGTTGTAACAGTAGGAGCACTTGTTGAAGCATCACCATGTGAAAGTGGTCTGATCATATGTAAAGGTTTAATTCTCTGAGGTCTAAAATAGGTTTCAGAAAACCGTCCCTTTTGGGTATGAGAAAGTACAGAGTATACGCCTGACCCCTGATATTGTAATGGTACGGGCTCTATGGCTCTCTTCAAAAGGAGAGATTGAACCTCTTATTTAGGAGGTGTAAATGGTCTGGTGACATTTTGTGTGAACATGGAGGGATGTTTGGAGGATTGTCTGTAAGCTCCAGGCAATAACCAGAACAGATAATTCCTAGCACCCATTAGTTATTGATTGCCAGACTGGTAGGAATTGTTAAAGACGCCTGACAGATGTTAAATGATTGGGGGGGGAGTGTAGGCAAGTCACTGTTTGGCATTGGTGGCGAAGGTGCTACCTCTACCTATGCCATTGTTGCCTCAATAGCACTTCTACAGAAACCCTTGGAAGCAGAGGGCTGATTGTTGCCCTTGTGCAGTGTGGATGCAGTGTCTGAGGAGGCATTTCTGGACCCCCACGCTAGAAGGAGTGCCGAAAAGAACCCTGGCCAGAAGAGGACTGTAAGGCTCCCATAGATTTTGACATGTCTGTGTCCTTTTTCATCTTTTCTAAGGACGTGTCTACAACAGGACCAAAGAGGTGTTGTTTGTCAAACGGCATGTTAAGAATAGAAGCTTGAACTTCTGGTTTAAAGCCAGAAATTCTTAACCATGCATGCCTTTTTAGTAGCACGCTGGTGTTGACGGCGCTAGCTGCAGAGTCTGTCCCATCGAATGTGTACCTAATGGAATTGTTAGAGATGAGCTTTCCCTCCTGCACTAGGTCGTGAGCTTTGGACTTGTGCTCATCAGGCAGGAATTGGAGCAATTGCTTCATTTCGTCCCAATGCGCCCTATCGTACCTGGCTAAAAGGGCTTGGGTGTTGGAAATGCAGCTTGGGAGGCTATTCTTTTCCCAGAGGCGACTATCAACTTAGACTTTTTGTCTGGAGGTGGAGCAACTCCTGATGTTTTGAGAATTGGTCCGTTTACGGGCATTAGAAACTACTAACGAATCTAAGGGTAACTGGCCCTTGATGTAAACTGGGTCTGATGGTGCAGATTTACACTTTTTGTCTATCCTGGGGATGAGAATACGTGCCCGAACAGGATCCTTAAATATGTCATCCACATGTCTTAGCATACCTTCGAGCATGGGGAGTGTGTGAGTGGATCGTTGGGAACTGCTAAGTGTTTCAAAAAAGAAATCCTCTTCTAAAGAGTTTTTGTGTAATTAAACCCCTTGATAATCAGCAGCTCTGCGTAATAGTTCTATATAGCCTACATTGTCATCTGGTGGAGAAGGTTTAGTAGGGTAAAGATCAGGATCGTTACCTGTGGGAGAATCTGTGTTGTAATCCTTTCAGGGATCTGCAGGATCATTGTCCCCATCCCCGTCATCCTGATCATCAGGTGTGTATGGTGGTGGTGTATCAGTAGGGGTAATTAACAAGTGATGTGTTTCTGGGGAAAGAGGTAAGGGAGGAGGAGGAGGAGGAGAAGGGTTAGTACCCACATGTTTCTTCTTTAAAGGAATGTGATAGGCTTCCTCTAAGTCAGATTTGCGTTTGAGTGGCAATTTCGTCGCAATATGTCCAGTTTTTGGATTGATGTACAGTTCCTTTTGTTTCGGATTCAGATTTGGAGGCAGGACATCGAAATGGCGTTCCTTCTATGGTAATGGAGCATCTTTATGTTTTGGCGCCAAAGTTTTCGGTGCCAGTGTCTTAGGGGCCGAGGATTTTGGTCCCGAAGACGATTTTGGAGTTGAAGGAGGTGGGCTCGAGACGGGTTTTGGCTTCGACCCGAAGGTTTGGCTCAGTGCCTGTGTGTGGACGACTCAACCCCTAGCCGGAAGGCTTTGACATATGTTTCGGTGCCGAGCCCGAAGGCGGGCATTGGAAACATGTTCTCGGTGCCGACCAGGGCCTGAAGACAGAGGTGGAACTGGAGCCTTTTTCTTCAGCTGAGTTGGACTTTGGGGCAAAGGAGGATCGGTACCCACGATACACTGAGCTTGCGGAATATCTTCATCCACATTGGAGCAGGACTCGGAGACGGAGACAGGGTCCTCTAGTTCTTCCTCGACCCCTATGGCACAGCCGGTTTCTTGTTCGGAATCTTCTCCGAAGAGGTCCGGGATGGAGCTGGTGTTCTGACTCTGCATGTTGCAACATCGAGCCGGACGGTCGCGGAGTGGTTTTTTGGAGCGGAAAGATTTACATGCGTCACAGTCTTGTTTGTTGTGCTTCGGAGATAAGCACAGGTTGCACACTTCATGCGAGTCTGTGTGCGGGAACTTCGCGTGGCACCGAGGGCAGAATGGAGTCAGTTCCCTCGACAGCAAGGTGGACCGACGCGGGTAGGTCCGACGGCCTTCCACGAGTTTCCCTATCGAAAAGAGTTTTTTGTATTAAATATGATTCGCGGAGAAAGGGAATACGCGATCGAAAACAATACCATCGAGGGTAAGTGGATTGCGCACCGAGAGGAAACATGAGAAATCTAACAATGGAGTTGATGCCCATACACTTTATCACCGAAAGGAGGAGCACATACCTCATGACTGGAAAGACTTCTTTGAAGAAAAACAACTTGCAAACATCCGGACCCAACACTAGATGGCAAGAGTATGCAAAGCTTGTGATCTACAGCTCACATGACTTAAACAAAGAGTTTTGAAAAAATCCTTCAGGGATTATTCTTTTGAATTGTACAATAGTGTACTGTAGTGTGACAAACACTGTTTTGGTTGGGATTTAGCAAAGGTTCAACACCTTTCGCACTTGTGGTCCTGAGGAAGCCATAACATGCACAACTTATGTGTTTCCACGTGTCAGCTGCATTGTTTTGGGCAAATACTGTATGAACAATTTATCTTCGAAGTAAAAACATTTGGGAAGACTCTGACGCCTGCGAACTGGATCTGATCATTTCAACATACTCTTATCAAGAAAGGCCTTAATGCCATATCCTGGACTGTGTGTGCTGGAGCGCATTATTTTTCTATTTTAATTTACATAACATAGGCTCCCATGTGGTGTTATTTTAATTCTCTGCCCCTGTTGTTTGCGATGGGAGTGTTTTTGCTCAAGCAGTGGTTGGCAATGAGTGGTTCTTTTTTTATTTTTATATTCGTTTATTGAACAGCCTGTATAATACACAGTAGGTCCACTGCAAGGGGCCAGAACGAACATCAATGATCACTAATAGTATAAGCGTTTATTTTTGTTTCCCATGGAACAAAATAACAGCCCTCAGAACTCCCCACCACCCTCTTACCCATTGTCCCCTGTGGCACTTAAAAGAAAAATACTGTGACCCCAACTAAGCAGCTCATCACATTCGGCAGTATTACAACATATGGCTGTCCCAAGAGTAAGCTCATCTAGAGCATCAGATTACAGCATCTATTGTAAATCAGGGTTTGTAAGAAGATACACAGAGAGCGGAGCCCAAAAATCTTTAGGGTGTGAAGTTTCAGGCAATTCCTCGGCATAGATCTCAAGTTGCTCTTTGCAATACAGTAAATCTCGGACCCACTTTTTCAGTGTTGGGGTGAGTCTAGAGCCCCAGCACTGTGCCACCGCCTCCTTAGCTAATAAGGTCGAAACAGCTACCAGTCTGTGGTTGCAAGGTTTAAGATTCTTTACCCAGCCTAATAGGCAAACCTCAGGAGTATGTAGCACGGGTTCTGACACCATATTCCTAAGCATGTTTGTAACCTTACCCTAAAAACTGTATTTAGCTTTACAATTCCATGCAAGATGCAAGAAGCCTGCATCCCCCTGTCCACAACGAACACAGCAGGAGCTCTCCCGCAGACCAAAACGCATCAATTGCATCGGGGTGTAGTACATCTGGTGCAGGTATTTAAAATGGATGATGCGGAGGTTACAATTTGCAGTTAGTGGGCCAGTTAGGACACAGCAGAACTTCCACATATCTGGCGACAGTGAAGTCCCCAGTAGCGCCACCCATTTGTTATATGAAGGGCAATCGAGCTGTTCTCTTTCCCTAAGGGATGCAGTATACAATTTTGTGATCAGACCTGTGCGATCCGCACCTGCTAACACCGCCTGCAGTGCTAACAACGGCTTGGGCTCTGCCGGGTAATCGGGGTACATGGGCCGTATCGCATGCCGCACGCGCACATAAGTGAACCCAAGCATCAACCCCCGGTCCCTACCACCCTGTATGTCAGAGAGCGCTCTGAACTGGCCT
Organism: Triturus cristatus; assembly: GCF_964204655.1. NCBI lineage: Eukaryota > Metazoa > Chordata > Amphibia > Caudata > Salamandridae > Triturus > Triturus cristatus. The sequence continues at coordinate 361,281,510 of NC_140586.1, read as the reverse complement.
TGTTTATAAAGGTCCCCTAATTGTGTTATTCCTACCGTGCCTAATATCTTAAGGGCAGCCGCCACTTTTGCATCAGAAATATCCGGGTGCGCAGCGAGCGGTAACCTTGGGGCGTATAGGTACTGCAATTGTGCACACGTCGCAAGCATCTTCCACACCCATGCTGTGCAAAGTGCGGGGTTGATTTCTGTTCTAGGTCCACCACCCCCACCAGACAAGGTGGTCGCAGCAAGGGCCATCGGAAGGACAGCGTCAGCTTCCATAGCTACGTGCGGGAAGAACCAATAATGTGCAAACTGGGCCTGTGCACAGAGATAGTATAAGCGCATATCTGGGGCTACAAAGCCTCCCACTCGAACGGTAATATCAGCACCTCCCAGCTGCATCGAGGTTTCTTGCCACCCCACACGAAGGAAAGAGTGCGACGGATGGGGATATTAATGAACAAGTAAAGAAGTTTGGGCAAGATTGGCATTTTAACTTCAGGGTACCTGTGAAGCCATACCCCTAGATATTTTACTGGGTCAGTGTGACCATGCTAGTGGGAAGTCTAGCTCGACGCTCTGTGTACCAGCCGTTAGGGAGAACACCATCGATTTTGCCCAGTCTATGCCAAGCCCTGAAAAGCGTTCAAATTTGATTTATTCACAAAGCAGTCCTGGGAGAAACGTTGCGGTTTCTCGGACATACAGAAGAATTTCATCGGCGTACATCGATACTGCCAATGGACGCTGTCTAAAGCCGAGTGCTGCCTGTGTGTGACTTTGGCGGAGCTTACAAGCCAGTGGCTCCAAAGCTAGTGCGAAAAGCATGGGTGACAGAGGGCAGCCCTGCCGAGTACCCTGCCGAATGGGGAACGCAGTAGATACCCATCCATTGACCCGTACACGCGCTGCCGGCGCCTCATATAGTAGGTGTATCCACTTCAGAAAAAAGGGTGGTAGCCCCAGTCTGAGTAGGAATGTGAACATAAACTCCCATTGCAGGGAATCAAATGCTTTTGCTGCGTCCAGCAACACAGCACCAGCTTGAAAATCGGCCTCAAAGTAATGCAGGGTGGAGAAGACAGTACGCAAATTGTGCGCCGTGGACTGGGCAGGGACAACACCTGAATGATTCGGGAGGACCAGGTTAGGAATGAGGGGTTGCGACCTATTGGCAATCATTTAACGCGCAGTGAAGTGCTGTAACCTATGTGCGAGCTCCTGGTCTACTGTATCATTATATTCCGTTACCAACTCCCGTATGGTAGCTAGTATAGTTGAGGCAGGGTTTTGGGCATACTCGCGCTCTAAAGCAGAGATACTGTTGCATTCGACGTCGGAGGTCTTTCAAAACCCCCGCCTGCGCACCCATGCAAACGCCTCTGATGGTTACTTTAAATGCCTCCCACAGTACCCCAGGACTGTCTACCTATCCAGCGTTTTCTAGTTACTAATGGCCGCGCCGACTGTGCACTTGAACACCTGGTCTGTAAGTGAGGAGGGCTGCGATCCCCATTGAAACGGGGGGCGCTCGAAGGTGGGAGCCTGCATCTCCAAGAGCACGGGGGAGTGATCCGATAATGTTTTGGCCAGTTGGCGAACATACACAACCCAAGTGCATGCAATCTCTGAAAGGAGCCAATAGTCCAAGCGGGACCATGTGACATGTATCGTGGATATAAATGTACTTTCGCAGATACCCGGGTGCCGCTTGCACCAAATGTCCTGTATAGCCCCTGCATCTAGAAAACCCGATCACGCCTCAGTTGCCTGGCTATGTCGCGTCGCCCCGCTTCCCTGCATGTCGAGCTGCTCGTCCAGGCAGGCGTTAAAGTCTCCGCCCCAGAGCAATTCAGCCAGAGGAAATTTTGAGATGCGGCGCCAAACATCTGTGAAAAAGGAGGGGTCATCAACGTTTAGGCCGTAGACATTCACCAGAAGGACTCCCACACCCTCAAGGTGACCATGGACCAATGCCAATCAACAACAGGAGAGGAAGGGTAATAACACGACCAGTCCCCTCAAGGGAAAGACTACAAAACAATGAAGTCAGTGTAATATAAACAAGGCACTTTTCATCAAAAAAGGGGCACGGGTCTACGGGCTCGAAACCAACCAATATGTTGTAGAGAGGAATGCAGACCTATGAAGATGATACAAGTTATGTATAAAGCCCTCACTCACCAACCTGGTTGGTGACATGCTTCATCATCGGGCTCCACTGGGTATGGCCGAGTGCCATCCCAGTGTGCTGCAAAGCCAGGTTACTGCGGAGCGGGGTTCATGTGAAGTGATAGTGAATTTCAAATTTCCAATTAAGTCAAAAAGGTCAATTTAATAATTTTGCTAATTGGAAGAATTAAAAAGGAGTGAAGGTCAAAAAATAAAAGACCTGGTTCACTCCATGGCGGTCAACATGTTTCTGCCTTAATGTGTGTTCAACAGGCTTTCATCAGGACCAGAGTGGGAGTGCAAAAGCCCCGGTGGTATGAACGCGCTAAGGTTCACCCTACCGTGGGCTACTGTGTGAAAAATATATACAGTGCAAAATCCGCCAAGTAATACCGTGGTGGAGAGGAACGAGTTTATTCTTTAATTGGAAAGACACACAAACAAAAGACAAAACATAAAAGAATTGTAATTGTAAATGGTCAACTCGTAATGAAGCGCCACTAAGTCAGGCTCAAACATAGTGCTCAGATGGGAAAGTGCCAATAACAAGTACCTCAGGTGCAGTAATTGTGAAGACAGTGCACCTAAGATTAACCGGATACCGGTGTCAGGCAAGTAACATAGGACTTCACCTGAATAGCGTGACTAATACTGTATATCGGAACATACATGGAACGTAGACGCTATGTGAGAATCTAAAGCAAATATGGGACGGGACACGACAATGCGTGTCCCTGTGTAATTCATAATAGACCAGAATTGCAGGGAGAATGGAGAATGAATCTTACTACGAGGCATGACCGTTCGTAGCCTCAGGGATCCCGGGGTGGGGGTGAGAGCAATATGGCACACCCTACAAAGAAGATAGAAAAAAGAGAAGACAAAACGGCCTCGAGCGGCTGAGTATAAAGCACGCTTACCGTAAAAGGCAGAAAAAACGAAGGGAAGGGGGAAGTATGTACACTCACGCCCTCGCTGCTCGGCACCCGTTTGGAACCTGCAACGCCTCAAGCCACCGGGTCCAGGAAGTGAGGAGCCCTGGCGCGGGGCACGTATAAAGGAAGTTGAGTTAACCCGATAGGCAGGCAATGAAAAGTAAGCAGTAAGGTGATAGGGCAGACCGTCCCATGCTGTAATGTGATTGGCTGGAAAAGCCAAACACCAGCCAATGATGTAAAGGGAGAGTGAAAGTCGTCCAGGGATACTCGGCGACTCGTTTTTGGAAAAAATAGTTGCAAGAAACTTTATTAAGCGTGGGAAAAACAGACGCGGGGCTCACAAAAGTCACTAGGACCGTGGACCTAAATAAAGGGGACACACAAAAGGAAAACACAGACGGGAAGGATATGGAACATACGCTGTGTGCTCCATTGAAACTGGGGTGCCAGTAGAAAAGGGGAGACAGGAAAAACTGATGTATTGAAACTGCAGACATCAGCACCTGGAAAAAAGCAATCCAACTCAATCAGGTATACAGGTGTATGGGATGTATACTCAGTGGATATAAAGTGGAACCAAACCATATGACCGAATATAGTCAAACTCAATTCCGGAAGTAGTCGGGGAGAGCGTGGATGTAGATAGCTCGCTATGACAGACACACTAGCCAGTAGATACTTAAAGTATGGTGACCCATGGTATATTGTCATTAAGGCCCACGAGGTTGGTTCCCAAACGGTACACCCATCTTTGTTCCTTTTCAAAAAGGATTTTTTGAATGTTTTTGCGTGCTGTGATCTCCTCAATGACAGTCCAGTTTAAGTCATTCGTGGTGTGGTTGACAGACAAGAAGTGTTCACTCAGTTTGGTAGTGATACGCTTACACCTAATGTTACTCCGATGTTCACAAATTCGGAGTTTAACTTTCCTAGTGGTCATCCCTACATATCGTAGACCACACGGGCAAGTGATTAGGTAGATGACATTCGGCATATTGCAGTTGGTATGTCCTCTTTGGGTCCAGACCCTGCCTGGTTCCAGATTCAAACTGTTTGTATGAGAGGTCAGGTGACATATGCTGCAATCCGAGCAAGGGAAATGTCCAGTAATCTTTGGTAGACCCCAAGCTTCTGTAATAGATCTTTGAATGGTGTTGGGTTGTGTAATGGGGCGTGTCTGCACCAGGCTACTGCGCAAGCTCTGTGCTCGTTTAAAGGAGAACAACGGTTTCTCCCATCTACGATTATTGCTGTTGATAATGCGCCAATGTTTATTGATGGCTTTTTTCATAACATTGGATAGGGTACTGTAAGTGGTGACGCATGTAAGTGGTATGGGCGTAGCATCTTTGACAAAGTCCTCCAGAAGAACTTCTCTGGGTTGGTTTCTTGCCCGTTTATAGCTTCTGGAGAGGAGAGGGAGGGGATACCCTCTGGCTGTCAGTTTGGAAGTCAAATCACTGGATTGGTTTTTGAAGTCAACCAGGGAGGTGCAATTCCGCCGGAGACGGAGAAATCGCCCATAAGGTAGATTCTCCCTCAGTGTACGAGGATGAAAGCTCGTAAAATCAAGAAGGTTATTTCTGGAGGTAGGTTTGTAGTATGTCTTAGTGTGAAGAGATCCGTGTTTCTTAGTGATTAGAACATCAAGAAATACTACTTCAAAATGGTCGTAAGTATACGTGAATCTCAAGTTGGGATCCAAGGTGTTAACCCAACAAAGAAAGGTTTTCAGGGCGTTGGTATCGCCTTGCCAGATAAGAAGCACATCATCTATATATCGTCTCCATAGACCTATGGAGGATAGATGTGGATTGGAATCAGGGAGAATGAATTTTTGTTCGAAATTGTACACATACAATCCCGCCACACTGGGAGCAAAGGTACTCCAAATGGAAGTACCCGTGGATTGTAGATATAGATGTCCCTGATATTCGAAGAAGTTCCTTTTCAGGGCCAGGGTGGCACATTGGATAATGAAATCCTTAGTCGTTCTGTACCTGATTGAGTTGGATTGCTTTTTTCCAGGTGCTGATGTCTGCAGTTTCAATACATCAGTTTTTCCTGTCTCCCCTTTTCTACTGGCACCCCAGTTTCAATGGAGCACACAGCGTATGTTCCATATCCTTCCCGTCTGTGTTTTCCTTTTGTGTGTCCCCTTTATTTAGGTCCACGGTCCTAGTGACTTTTGTGAGCCCCGCGTCTGTTTTTCCCACGCTTAATAAAGTTTCTTGCAACTATTTTTTCCAAAAACGAGTCGCCGAGTATCCCTGGACGACTTTCACTCTCCCTTTACATCATTGGCTGGTGTTTGGCTTTTACAGCTAATCACATTACAGCATGGGACGGTCTGCCCTATCACCTTACTGCTTACTTTTCACTGCCTGCCTATCGGGTTAACTCAACTTCCTTTATACGTGCCCCGCGCCAGGGCTCCTCACTTCCTGGACCCGGTGGCTTGAGGCGTTGCAGGTTCCAAACGGGTGCCGAGCAGCGAGGGCGTGAGTGTACATACTTCCCCCTTCCCTTCGTTTTTTCTGCCTTTTACGGTAAGCGTGCTTTATACTCAGCCGCTCGAGGCCGTTTTGTCTTCTCTTTTTTCTATCTTCTTTGTAGGGTGTGCCATATTGCTCTCACCCCCACCCCGGGATCCCTGAGGCTACGAACGGTCATGCCTCGTAGTAAGATTCATTCTCCATTCTCCCTGCAATTCTGGTCTATTATGAATTACACAGGGACACGCATTGTCGTGTCCCGGCCCATATTTGCTTTAGATTCTCACATAGCGTCTACGTTCCACGTATGTTCCGATATACAGTATTAGTCACGCTATTCAGGTGAAGTCCTATGTTACTTGCCTGACAATTACTGCACCTGAGGTACTTGTTATTGGCACTTTCCCATCTGAGTACTATGTTTGAGCCTGACTTAGTGGCGCTTCATTACGAGTTGACCATTTACATTTACAATTCTTTTATGTTTTGTCTTTTGTTTGTGTGTCTTTCCAATTAAAGAATAAACTCGTTCCTCTCCACCACGGTATTACTTGGCGGATTTTGCACTGTATATATTTTTCACACAGTAGCCCACGGTAGGGTGAACCTTAGCGCGTTCATACCACCGGGGCTTTTGCACTCCCACTCTGGTCCTGATGAAAGCCTGTTGAACACACATTAAGGCAGAAACATGTTGACCGCCATGGAGTGAACCAGGTCTTTTATTTTTTGACCTTCACTCCTTTTTAATTCTTCCAATTAGCAAAATTATTAAATTGACCTTTTTGACTTAATTGGAAATTTTAAATTCACTATCACTTCACATGAACCCCGCTCCGCAGTAACCTGGCGTTGCAGCACACTGGGATGGCACTCGGCCATACCCAGTGGAGCCCGATGATGAAGCATGTCACCAACCAGGTTGGTGAGTGAGGGCTTTATACATAACTTGTATCATCTTCATAGGTCTGCGTTCCTCTCTACAACATATTGGTTGGTTCCGAGCCCGTAGACCCGTGCCCCTTTTTTGATGAAAAGTGCCTTGTTTATATTACACTGACTTCGTTGTTTTGTAGTCATGGACCAATGCCACCCTGCCTTGTGTATCCGTTTCTGTGTGTAGCACAGTGTGTGGGATCCCTCTCTTCACCAATATCATCACTCCCAGAGCGTAAGAAGAGTAAGAGGAGGCAACCCTCAGCCCAGCCCAACGGTTGCCCACATTCTTCTCCGAATGCTGCGTAAGATGCGTCTCTTGCAAGAACGCCACCTGGACGTCCAGTCTGTCTAACTGCGCTAGCACAGACCGTATCTTCTTGGGACTATTCAAGCCGTACACGTTCCAGGTAAGGAACTTTATGTTACTGCCCATGGACTTGCAGAGTCAGATGTAATCAGTAGTGTGAGAGATAATGTTGGAACCAGGCCGAAGTGGTACAATGAAATTGCGGTATGAAAACGTCTGCTAACCCACCCAACCCACCCCCCACCCACTTCAGCGACCCAACATTGCCGAAACCATCCCGTCCCGAACGTAACAATCCCCAACATGGAGAACAAAATATGCAGAACTTTGGGGAGTACCCATAGGGGAACACCAGAGTGCTACTAACCTCCCACATGGCAGGAGGTGGCTGATCAGGTAGAAGAGATGTGCGAGGATATATGAACAGACATCAATAGACATTGCATCAAACGCAGTCATTCTAAAGTTTGGTGCCGACCCTACGAGGCAGCGAGTTTGGGTTGTCGAGGACCACAATGAATGCGGGTAGCGTGAACCCCTCCGGAGGGAGAGCGAGTAAGCATTACAATGCCTAGCCATAGCCATATATGCAGCCAACACTGGAGCACGGGTACCTGGAGAGGCACAGGAAGACGGCAATAACCATCCACCTGCCCCAAAGTTCTCAGTGCCAAAGTAGAAGGGAGAAGGACACAACACTGTATGTGAATTTGGGACCTGACCGTCTAAAGGACCAGAATCCGGGGTGGAGTTCTCCATCCCCGCCGGAATCGGATACCGCAACAGAGAAGAGTGAGCATGCAGTGCACAGGCATTGCAGATAAAAACAACAGATAATAGCTAGCAAGGTGTGACCAGACAGCAATATGTACAGAAGAGCCCAGTGTGTCTACTTGCCCTCTCACCCCCGTCGCTTCAGTTTTTTAGCGTGTTCCATTACTGCCTTAGAGAAGATTTTTGACTCCCCCTCCTGGCCTATGCGTAGGCGGGCAGGGTACAGCATGGCATAGGAAATACCCTCAGATTGGAGAAATTTCTTAACTGCTCCATACTCCCGCCGTGCAGCCTGGACAGCGACCGTGAAGTCTTGGAAAGAATGATAAAGAGTTCCCTTGATGCTCCTTAGGGCCCTTCTCCCTGGCCATCCTCAAGACAAAATCACAGTCTCTATAATTTAGTAAGTGGGCAATTATGGGGCAAAGGAGGGCGTCTGGCACCAGCCTCGCCGCCAGGGAGCGATGTGCACATTCTACTATAAACATGGTGGACAAGTTCTCAGGCCCAAAGATATCTTTGATCAGGTTCTCAATGTAGGTCTCCATCGTCTCTGTGTTTGTCGATTCCGGCAGGCTGGTAATTCGAAGGTTATTTCGGCGAGACCGGGCATCTAAGTCCTCGTTCTTTGCCTGGATTAGCGCCAACACTTTCTCCATGTTAAGGGCCTTGCCAGCTACCTCACTTAAACCATCCTCAGGAGTGGAGACCCGCTGCTCAATCTCCCCCATTCTGGTATTCTGCTTCTCGAGTTGGTCTAGCCTGTGGTTCACGGCAGCCATAGTGCCCTCTATAGATTGGAGGCTTTTTCTGCATTGCTAAAAGAGTCACATCTAGCGTGGACGGGCCATCCCCCTGGACGTCCGCCTCAGAATCAGAGGCTGCTTTTTGGTGTGTTTTGCTGGGCTTACGTGCCTCGAACGTGAGGCGAGGCTGAGTTTTATCCACCCTCCCCATAGTGAGTAAGAGGCAGGCCAGTGAGGAGAGGCGGAATGTACAGTAGACCAGCTCAGGGCAGTGACACCTATGCCACCTCCACTATTACTCAACTGCCACGAGTAGACACTTTGGGCCCTGAACAGCTAGCACGATTTGTCCACAATACAATAGGTGCTACCCGCACTCGCCTGCAAATGTACTAATGCCACCCCCGCGGCACGCAGAGGGAGGACCGCTCCAGCAGATAGTGTGTTGCCGTGCCACAACCACCAACCGTAGGCCGCCTCCAACACGTGGCACACAAGTGAAGAGAACCAGCAGTCGCAGGATAGGAGCGTTCGCCACCTACGCAGCCCTTAAATGCGGCATAGAGGGCCAAACTGGGTCGAGCAGAGTGCAATGCTGCCAGGCCAAGCCGAAGAGAGAAAACTCCGCAGGAATGCAGCTATAATGCACCACACAGGCAGCCGCGCCAGATAGAGCACAGATGAGGAGTATAAACAGGCCCAGTCCAGCAAGCTATGGGTGCGGTGGCGTGTAGCGCGACCTCCATGCGCCAGGGCAGCAATGTCTGCAAGAACATCTGTACCCTGACACACACACACTGCCTTTGCAGGCAGAGTGTCTTGGTGCAGAACAAAACAGAGAGTCGACATGGCACACATCCCTGTGTGCCATGCCCACAAACACACTGCCCTGGCATACCTCAGTCACCCCTCTAGCTGAGTGCACTATGCCAGTGGTGAAGGTACAGGTGCATGAGCCATGTACCCCTACAGTACCCAGGTCCATTCCTGGGCACTGTAAGTGCAGTGCTGCCATTAAGAGTATATGGTGCTGGGAGGCCATCATCACAAACTCAACAGCACCATGATGGCTACACTGAAGACTGAGAAGTTTGGTAGAGATGCCCCTTGAACCTAACCAACAACCAGCATCCTGACTGAGAGGCTGCCTAGGCTGCCAACCAGCAGACATGTTGCTGGACCCCTGGGTAGAGAGCCATCCGCTCTCGTGGGCCTGCAACAATGCACATCCTGGGCGAGGTGCTAGGTCTCCTCCCCCAGGATGGGCAGGGGAAGCTTCAAAGGCATGCCGCCTTTGTGAGCTTCTCCAGGCCACTTGCTGTACTCAGCAACTGGCCCCACCGGTTCTGACCCCCACTCTGGCGGGAAGATCGGCGGGAAAACCCAAGTGAGGAAAGGGGTGTGCCAGCCTCTGCCAACCCCACCCCTCAGGTGGGGGAGGCGAGGTGAAGCACAACTCCGAGCTCTCGCCATCTTGAGGATGGGGAGCCCTACCCAGTCAGGACTGGGCTCCTGCCCCCCTCCCACTGGAGAGTGGCAGGCTAGGGGGTGTACCCACCCCAGGGAAGGGACCCATTGTTCCCTGACCTCTACATACCTGTAACGCCCCTAAATTTAGTATTTAGGGGCACGCTGAACCTTCCTTCCTCAGATCCCGATTTTGAAACAAGAAGAAGAACAAGAAAAGAACAAGAAGAAAGAAGACCTGCCGTGAAAACGCTAACAAGAGTACGACACCAACTGACTTGGCTCCAGCCCTACAGGCCTGTCGACCCTCGAACCTGCTCCTGCTAAACCCCGGCGTCTCCAGTGGTCAGCAACCTCGAAAACCCCAGAGGACCTGACTGCCTTGCTCATCTAAAGACTGGGACTCCCATGAGCAGTGATTCTGTTCAAACAGCAACAACCCCTGGTGCCAGCCAGGAACCGCGAATCCAGCGCACACTGCACCCGCCGAGCAAAGACCACAAGGACGTCCCCCCGGCGACTGTGACCAAAAATCCAGCACCCAAGGACCCTCCCCGACGCTCCTGACGACTCCTGCAGTCTCACAACCAGGGACCCCTCCAACCGCGACCAGCAGAGGGTAAGATTTCCCGACGCCAAAAGGCACCCCTGCACCCGGCGCCCTGCGGCCCCCTGTGCCCAACTCCTAGGTGCCTACCTAAGCTACAGCTTCCCAACTTACCTCTCGAAGTGGTGGTCGCACCTGAAGAATCTCATCCCCGAGCTTGCAGCCTTTGTTCATCTTGCAGTTTCTCCATTGAAATACATTGAGCGCCCGACGGCTCAAAAGCACCCTGCAACCAGCCGCCCGAGTGCCCCTGGAAGTGCAGCATCTATCCTATTCTACTTCCCCACTTGCCCTGTGTAGGTGACCAGGAGCCCAGCTCCCGCAACCCCGTTGCCTGCCTGCTAGCAGCCACTAACCAAAGGCCCCCTGCCTGCCTTAGGCTATCATTGGGCCTAACTCTCTCTGCACCCGGCTGCCCCTGTGCCGCTGAGGGTGTAACAACTGTACCTACCTGAACCTGGGAGACCCCCGAGTCTATGCCCAGAACCTAAACTCTGCCAGCCGGGTACTTACCTGAAAGCCGATAACCTACATTTTCTCCATAGGGTAACATTGACTGGTTTCACTTGGAAATTCTTCTAAGTGTTGAGTTTTGAAACTTTAAAATATTCACTAAAAATCAGCCGATCAACGAAAACGAAATTACTCACCTGTTACCAGGAGAGATCCCAGTGCTGGATCTTGGTGCCCAGCACTGACCCTGAAAAGCAATTATAACTGCAATTTTCTGATAACCAAACTTTCCTCCATAGGATAACATTGCCTGGTTTTTACCAGAAACTCTTCTGTGTCGATTTTGCAAACATACAAATATTCCTTAAAAATCGCCTGTGTAACAAAAACGATTTCTTTCAACTGTTTACAGGAGATGCACCAGGGCTGAATCCAGGATCCAGCCCGGAGTAAGAAAAACGTATGCAAAGTAATTGATATTGCCTTTACTTAAAAATCCCCATTGAGCTCAATGTTATAATTGTGTTTAACTTGTGTTGCCTATTGCAACAACTGTAACTACTGCATTTAAAAGTCTATTGCTAATTGAAAGTATTCAACTAGAGCATTTAATTCTGAGAAAGTATTTTGATACCTACTTGTGGTTCTAAAATAAAACAACTATATATTTTTATATACAAAACAATTGGCCTAGAGTTCAGTTCTTGAGTGTGTGTGACCATTTGCTGACTGAGTGTGTACAACAAATGCTTTACACTGTCCTCTGATACTGCCTAACTGCTCGACCAAGCTACCACTTTAGAGAGTAAGGTTATATCTAACTTTAACCTCTGCCAAACCTCTGGGGACTGTGGACTCTGTACACCCTGTACCTACTTTGATACAGTATATACAGAGCCACTTTCTTACAGGAACCAAGAGTGCCATTGAAGCAGGGGCCTAGCCAACCAAACCCTCTGTACCCGAGCACCTCAGCCCGGGTCCATGACAACAAACTGTGTGACCCCTGCTCCCAGGACACTCAAGAACCGAGCCCCCTGTTGGGAGCTCCTGGACTTGTCCCCAAGTTCTCCTCTGCAGCCCCATCTTTGCCTATGGTGTAGGGTCCCAGAATATGTTTGCAATATGTATGCAGTATATGTTTCTTCCTCCATAGGAAAGCATTACCACGTAAAAAAGCATTTTGTGCTACAATTTTACTTACCTGTACATATCTTGAAAAGTACTTACCCAACTACGAAGTTCTTGGTGTTAAAATATATATAAAAATACCTATTGTGTTTCTAAATTTGTCTTGAGTTTCTTCTTGAGTATGTGTCTCATTTATTGACTCTGTGTGTACAACAAATGCTTAGCACTACCCTCTGATAAGCCTAAACTGCTCACCCACACTACCACAAAGGAGAGCATTTGAGTATATTGATTTAAGCCCTGTAAACCAAGAAAGGACGTCTGGACTTTCTACATAGTGTACCTCTTCTTGGTACACTGCATATAAGGCCAGCTTTCTACAGCGGGGTATCCCGCCACAGGTTTGTAAATTGCATTTTGTAAGACATGAGGCAGGTAAATCCAAACAATTTTAATGCATTACTTTTAAGTTGGCTATAAAACTAGAGATGGGGAGAAAATCTGAGACCAAGACTACTTTGATGTCAGTGTGAACACATAGGGTCGTACATGGTCAAGTCAGAGAGGCACATACTAAAACTCAAAACAGGGTAGGAGGAGTTACTGAGCTGTACTATTGACTATATTTGTGAAAATAAGTGGTGACATCACAGATCAAGAAAAGGACACAAAGAAGTGACCCATTTGATTTGGTGAGAAGAATAAGTTACTTAACTGTAACTCTGTGTCTCCCAACCTTAATTATTACCGTCGCTACTTAATGAACATTTCTAGTGCCTAGAAGTGGGATCGACTAAAAAGTACATTTATTTAGTTTCTCTACCCAGTAAAGGTCCCTGCATTCATACCTTCACCGACTTTAGTAGCTTACTCAAAGAAACCCAATGTTTTTACCACTAACATCCACACAATAATGGTGGCTAAGAGTGTTCACAGAGACCCTCACAGAGAACTGTAGCTCTCAAGCAAAAAATGTTACTGATAAAAGCAACAGTAGCAGACTTTGCCCTCACAGAGTGAGCCACAAGCTGACAATGTACAATTGTGTCTGGAAGGCTTATACAAAAAGCCTAGCTCTCTCTGCGGGGAACACATATGTCTAAGAAGTAGAACCAGTAGCGTGTCAAACCCATTCAGGTAAAAATATGAAAGAGCCTTTAGAATTGACATGAAGCCATGTAGAAGAATGGCGTTATATGTGAGCAAAGATAGAATAGTATTGTGCTGCCCGTTCTCTTCTGGGTTTTATGATCTCACCAGTGATGAAGTTAATAAATATTGGTGTGTACGAACTTCAATGTCACTTTTATGTGGCTTTATGAAGGAATGCCCTTAAACCATGGTTAACAAAAATAATAACTGAAGTAATGGACTATAATGTTTGATTGACTTCTTAACTAAATAACTAAGCAATACTAAGGGCCTGATTTAGATCTCGGCGGACATGTTACTCTGTCAAAACGGTGACGGATATCCCGTCCGCCAAAATATAAGTCCCAGAAGATAGAATTGGATTTATATTTTGGTGGACGGGATATCCGTCACCGTTGTGACTGAGTAACCCATCTGCTGAGATCTAAGTTATGTAGTTAAAAATGTACAATATTATAATAAAGACTGTGTTGTTAAAAACACATTCTTCTGTAGACAGGAGAGACTGTTGCAGATGTTCTATTCACACTGCAGTAAACAATCACCACTGTTTGAATTAGAATGGTTAGGTTTTGTTTACTTTTCATTAATAGATTGTTGATTAAACAAGAATCAGGGCTAGTGACATTATGTACAAAGAGTATCCCACCCTGTATATGTCTCTTCAGGTGTTACACCGTCTGTTCAAAGGCAGGAAAGGAAAGAATTAATTTTCTTTATATAACCCTCACACACACTCTAATAGTGTCTTGCTTCATCATTGGGTTCACCCTGACTCATAACGGCCAGGGTGGGCTCGACCGGATTTCAGGGAGCACTTAAGAGAAGATCAGGTGGCATAAAGATTAAAAGTCCTCCAAACTACTCCAAGGTATCCGTTTATTGACGGAGTTGTTGGGGATATTAAAAGGAGAAAGATGTCGGGTATTGACGATATGATGGTTCTAGCGACATTATGAACTTCTATAGCTGATGCCTTTCCTGCACAAATGTGGATTTATAACACCTGCCACATAATGTGCTGAACAAACTTCAGAAGTCAACAACAATGTTGTTTGTAGCTCAAATAGAATTAAATAATACTGCCTGAAAATGTTCCATATATATAGTTTAGCATAATATGTCTTTTCTTGCCAGATAATTTGGTGCTTTATTGTGGCGTGACCCTAGTGGCCCTGGCAATGCTAAAGTTTTGCAAACTGTTTATGGGGCTGTAATTAGGATGTTTGAACACATATTTTACAAGAACCAGTGAAATAATTTCCATACGTCACAGTAAAATACTAGTCTTTACACTACTGCATTCTGGGCTATAAAACATGCAGAACTTGGAGGATACCAAATAAGTAGATTGCGGTCAAGACAACTTGACGAATGTTTGACTACAGGGTCCTCCCGCTTCTGAAGTTCTATGCTGCTAAGGACAAGCACATGCAATTTACATTTACAGGACATTCATCCTGTACTGAATCATAACAGAGACTGTAAGTTAAGATATTTTTGCGCGGATTCATGATTTATAGTGCACATGTGTACACTAATATAGGTGAGGCACATGATATTAGGGATCACTCAGTTCTGAAGAAAGCCATTTGACCCCTGGGGGCAGCTGAGACCATAGCTGAACCCTGTAGACCAGATATGTGGGAGACCATAACAGTCTTATTTTGCATCTAATGCTTTTTTAACCTTACCTACGGTTCCCAATATTAAATATCGCCTCCATTAAAAGGGATTCTTGAGGCAATTTTAACTATCCAGATCCCTGACAAAAATATCAATAACCTGCTCTGCTGTAAATCAGGCATCGAAGCTCACTCAGATGCACTAGGTGTCTAAGGTGGGAACCCTATGATGAAGCGAGCAACTAACTAGTGATAGAGTATTAGGGTTCTTTTAAAATCCAAGTAGGGGTTCCTACTTATCTGACCGAGGGGGTCTAACAGGATTTAGGTAGCAGGCTTCCTCTTAGTGATTGTCTGTAAAAGCATCTAAATATATAACATATATATATAATTTTCACAGATCCACCAGACAAGTAATGCTCTCACACGGGCGATAGTGAAACGGTGTCTAATCACAACACCAATAGCAAGTGTGCTTTTTAAACACCACTTGCTGCTTCAAACAAACATTAAAAATACTTAAATCTACATATGCACATAGAGCTTGTAATTTAACAAAAAATAGTACGCAAAATTATCGACAAAAATAATAATCAATGTAGTGGCACCAAATATTTACCAATGCACCATATTTCATCCCATGATTAATAATTCAATCATGGTATTAATAGTCCTAAACATAAAGTGCTCAGTGAACACTAAAATCAATAGTAAATTCATATACACAACTGCACCCTAGTGGGCAGTATCACATAGACAAAAAGTTACGATCATGGACTTTTCGTTGTGCTTCTACACATTAAATGAAGCGTAGATTGCAATGTAACTTTATTAATTTTGACTAGCCCATACTGCCCACTAGGTTGCAATTTTGTTCATGGATATACATATAGCTATACACACACACACATGCACACATGCACGCAGCGGTGATCAGCTGTGTTCTAGAGGCCTCCTCTCTTAAGTCTATATGTTGGCATCAGCGGAGCGGAGCCATAATCTGCTGAGAATACACATCTTGTTCTGTGTGAAAGAGGAACAAAGATTTAAGAGAGAAAAAGCCTTACCGGTCCCCAGTCGGATGCTGTCCACTGCCAGTCGCAAGGAGGACCTGTGCACTCCTTCTCGCTGATGGGCCTTGCCTCCTCATCACACAGGTGGGACTCTACCGAGCAGCGAACCTCCCGTCTCATGGCACCTGTTGAGCCACAAGCAGCTGAGCACTAGCACAAAGCAAGGGAAGATTAATGTAGCAAGAGATGTGAAGGTGAGAATAGGTGGATTCTTAACAATTTAAGGCAGACAGCAGGATGCAAAGGAAATAACTTAGGGGCATATTTACAAAGCCCCTGAGTTACTTTTACGCCGCCCAAGTGCCACTTTTGTGACGCTCCGGAGTCCAAGTGCCGGCCCATATTTACAAGGCCACCCAAAGTCACCCTGCGTGGCTTTTCATGGACTTGTATTTATGGAGTAAAGCAATGCCTGCCTGGAAGGGGTATTCCATGGGTGTTGCTGTGGCTGTTCCCATGCCACACCCATGGTTTTTGACACTGCCCCAGATTTATAACAGAGTAAATCTGGGGCAGCGCTAAAACTAACGCCTTCCAAAAGCAGGTGTAACGAGGAGAAATGTCTACATTTCTTCTCATTTTTCCCTCTTTCCACAGATGCTGCATCCTGCAGCACACAAAGAACGAGGAGAACGCCTCCTTTGATTGTTTTTGTACAGGATGGTGTCTTCCTGCACAAAAACAATCAATGCAACAAGACAGACACCCTTGCACCATTGTGCATGGGTGCCTGCGTTGGTGCTCGGCTGCAGTTTTTGCGTGGGCAGAAAGGACAGGAATGCTCCGTATCGTGTATATACAGCACATTCCTGCCCTTTTCTTTTGACGTAGAGCAGTGCAGCTAGAAGGCTTGTGGCGCTGCCCTATGCCAAACTATTGTAAATATGTCACTTAGTTTCACTGCATGAAAGTAAGTAAAACTTGGGAGGAGGTAGGTTATGGCATCAAACTTCGTGACAATTACTAGCATGAGCTGCAGACTTAAGTGAAGAAATAGCATGGCAGAGTCAGGAATCCCTGACTGACTGGTTTGAGGTTGGCTGGACAAAATGGAACATCCAGAGACAATATTTCATGCACACACTAATCATTGTGGTGAAACAATCTGCCAATCAACATGCATTCCAACTGTGAATAAAAAAGGCCATTAATGTGTCTGGTGCAAATTCAGAGTGATAGTCTTATTCATGCCATAAGTAATAGAAATTATTTCTTTTCCATCAACTGATCTGGTGTCCACAAATATTTTGTTGTATGATGCATATATAGGAAATGAGAAAAAGCAGGTTCAGGCAATGAGATACAACCTGATTCATGAGAAAACAAAGCATTGGTATTGTCCATTGTTGCCTGCACTGGAACATTGACCTTTGGCCCCAAAAGGCACCGCTCTTCTTATATCTAACACTTCCTAATTGTATTGGCATCTTTGTCTAGGCATTGAAAGTTATTTGAGAGATAGCACAAGTATTCATCCTGAGTGACAAAAATTTCTCCGCAATCAGATGCTGGTCATGCATTTTTCCATACATTGAGATTTGAGCTCCCTTGATAACCAAGTACATGGAAAACGATAGATTTCATTTACAGACATACAGTTTTTTAAACATATCTTTAGCCTCTGGAATTCCCGACTTGAACCAACTCTGACAAACCTGAATGTTAACATGTTAAATGTTATGGCTAGGGACGTGTGACTGACCAAAGCAATTCAACAGAGCTCATTGTTTTTGTACCATGAACACGCTATACAGACAAGGGGCAGAGTGTTCAACCAAATACATGAAATACAGACAGTTCTCATGTGAAAACAAGCGAGCAAAGTGTTTACCAGAAATGGGCCATGTAGTAACGTGAGCAAAAGCGGCAAAATTACGTCCAACTTATGCTAACTTAGCAATGTCTGTAGGTGAGTCATTATCCTCACTACACCCTCCCCTGGGACAGTGGTCTTAGAGAGAACACAGCTTTCAAAAGTCTGAGCAAGAATCAAGAGCATTTGTATCAGTGATACCTTTGATTTGTGAGGAATATTCGGAAAGAGAAAGAAAGTGGAAGAACAAATAGTTTGTGTCCCAAAAGGCGCACACAAAAAAAATAAAAAATCCAACATGGATACTGTGGCTGATTCAATGTAGCAGGGTGTACGAACAGTATGTTGCAATAGCCTCCAAGAGGAAGTCATTGTTTTCAGCAGAAAAAAGCGTTGCCATCCAATTAAGTAGAGTGAATAAACATATATGTTCTTCAATTACGGGTGCTTCCAGCACCACTAAAGGACAGCTTGCGTGATACTCAAAGTAACTACGTTGTAGGAAATCATCTGCTGCTGCAAAGACATCCCATTCAGCCAGAACTCCCAGCGCTGCTGCGCAGGCCATAATCCCAACACCGGAACATTCCTTCTCATGGGCCACTAAGGGACTCATCAGCAATTCAAAATTAGGTGGAGGAAATGCCGGATTGGAGAGGCAAAGATCCAATGCCCATTCAAAGGGACAATCCAAGCAGTGGAAGACAGGTTGCATGCAAGTGAAATAGGCAGTACGAAAAGACAATCCATAAGCCACGCTTAGTGTGGCCAAGGGCACAGCACCATAGTATTCAAGCATGCTGCTATGGAGTATCTGCAGCCAGAGTTCGCCTTGCAGAACCACAGGAAGTGCATCCATTTCGTAACAGGCAAATCAACAGCAAGAATCCAGCAGCTAAGGGGAAGCCGCCGAAAAAAATAGAATGAATAAAAGCTGGTATCACACCAAATATAGTTTGGAAAGAGGTCACAAGCCCAGAGCCCACAACTTTAAGAAAATGGGTAATGCTAGTAGAATTAGAAGCATTGAAGATAGTGTGAATTAACGCACCGAAATGTAGTGGGAGGTCAGTATTAAGAAGTGATTGGACCTCTGTACGAGTATTAGCCACGTGAAGGGCGAAAGTTTCACAGGCAGATGTGAGAGAAACTTCCTTTTGGGATAACAATGCTCTTATTCTGCTCAACTTATTGAAATCTGCCTTCAAGGTCGGAATGGAAGGCCAAATCGAGTTATTGAGTCTCCCGTGTGGGGGTGGGAAAATACTTTTTTTACAGCTAACTACACGCTGTGAAACAGTTACTATGTAAGGGATGCCGGCTAACATGCCGCAGCAGTCCTCATTATTTAAAAGCAAATAACTACCATTGGCAAGCAGAGTGAACGTCGGGGTTATAGACGGCACGGGTGTACCCTTCAAAACACATGCCTGATTCGGGACCGTTAGGTTACACGCGCTGTGTAATTTGATGTTCTTACATACTAGGGAATGACCTAATGTGTTTTCATATGATTCCCCAGTAAGGTATAGTTCTTTGTCATCCCTAAGGCATCTGTATGTGAAAGGCAGAGACCATACTTCGTGCAAGAACACACCTCCCAATGGTTCACAGCAGCCCAGTGGGTAGTGTTTCATACACAAGGTAAATTTAAACAAAGAAAATGGGAGCCAGACAGCAGAGTCTGTTTCCGCCATAGAGAATGGTAACAGGTCCAACCTTTCAATATGCAAAAGAAAATATGTAGCATCTTTCATGAACATAAACTGTTGTTTTGTTGTCAAGTTAAATGGCAAAAATAATGATGACGCGTTCAGGTAATCCCATGGAACTTTATTCATCTTAAGAGTCTGTAAAGTTCAGGCAAATTGCATAACTGAACGCAATTGATTCTGACCACGATACAAAACAGAAACATCCTCTTGTACGATGTCAACAACAGATGAAACAATATGGTCCAATGTATAAATGTGGGAAGAAAGGGTGTTAATACTATTATAAACAACAGCAAGCACTTTTTCAAGATCAGCCTGATCTATTGCCCTTAAACGCGAAGCTGCTTCAATTTGGGATAGTTTCCAGATTTCATTGTAAGTAGCATTGATAAATCTTTTTGATCTAGGACCAGCAGGTCCCTTTATAAAATCTGTTAAATCAATGTCACCTGATAATAACGACAAATGTTGTTTAACTTAAGCCAATGACGAGTGTTTTAACCGGTTTTGACAAAGTTTCCCCACCGAATATGTGGTAACAGAATGGGTGTTTGAAAAACGAGGATCATTCCTATCCTGTGTGTAACCAGGAGCCCTGGCTAGGAAACGAAGTTGACAAGCATCTGAACTAGTCTGCCAAACCAACCAACCTATGGGGTCCAGACAAGACAGATCAAAGGTGTCATTAGGTCTCGCCTGACCCAGCGCATGCGCTGGTCTGGCGAGACTTATTGAGAGGGCTCCAAAAAGTGCTACCAGGCCAGCCTAGAGCTACAGTGCATGTGCGCGGGAGCGCGCGCCGCGCTTTACCGCAATTACTTTCACTTTCGCGTTCGCTTTGATGTTTGATCGTGATCGCGATCACTTTCGCGGGCGCACCGCCGCTTTGCATAGCCAATAGGTCTCGCTTTTGGGACCTTATAAGTATTTAGTTATGCAACTGTTGCATGGCTAAACACTTATAAGGTCCCAAAGGCGAGACCTATTGGCTATGCCAATGCTTGTTTTTAAAAAGTGATTGTAATTCGACCATGGAATAATTAGTTAAACTGCTCCAGTTCTCATAAGCAGCCAGAGCAGGGGTAGCAGGGGCATTCATTTGTTTAGAAGTTGCCAAACCAAAACTGGTAGTTTTATAAATTGAGTCATTTAGAAATAAAATCTGTGTTGGGATGAGGCAGGCACGGTGTAATGCCTCTGTGCCTTGCACGTGCCAAGATTTAGAACCCCAGACAGATTTAAGATCAATCGATGATTTCCAAAGCTCATAGCCCCCAACTGTTAAATCGTCTATAAAGATTTAGAATATAATAATTTAGTATGGGTGAGCATCACCTTAGAATTAGAGGAAACATTCAATTTAAAATGGAACGAACCAGGGTTAGATGTGTCAAAATCTGTAAAATAGGTGAATTTTTTCAAAAACGTATTAGAGCTGCCTTTCAAAGGAGCTGGGCAATGTTCCCATTGTGTATAGTTAAAAACATTTCTAAACGTATTGGCTTTATGCAGATAATGATGACCATAGTGTTGGAAACAAAACAAATCAGCATAATTTGCAGTATTCAAAAACAAATCTTCAGCATCAAAAGCAGCATAATATTTCAAATCAGCGAACAAGGATTGCACGGCCTGTACGTCCCAATCATCAGATCTTATGTTATGTTTCACGACATCACCCATAGAAACACGAAGTACATTAGGGACATTAATTATCTCTTTAGGGGCATGGATTTGGAAATCTACAGCATCCCAAAGAATGCCGTCGATGACTGGCCAGGCAGTGATGTTGACAAAAGTCTGGTCTCTTTTCATGATGTGTGAAGAAGAGTGCGGAGCCAAAGTTCCATGAACCAGTTTAACAGCAAAGCGTTCCAGGAGATAGTGGCCATTGATCAGAAGGAAAAAGAAAGTCACAAAACCAATGGACATGAACAAAAAGATTGCGATTAGCACCAAACAGATGTAAGTCCAAGGTGGAATCAAGTAAGTTCGTTTAAACCAGGCAACAAAAATGCAAAATTTAGAAGGGGCCTGTGATGCTATGGAATGTGAGTCAAAGGAAAAACGTGATTCATTAGTGGCTTCAGGTCGCACGCCAGGCAATGAAATGGAATTGGGATATGCATATTCGGTTTCCTCAGTTTGTGTTGAAGCAGTCGGAAACAACAAGGTATTGTTAACAGAATCCATCTAAATGGCGGTGTCATCCTGCACGGTGTTAGATGCGGTTAAACCTGGATCTCTAGATACTGTTGTTGTAGTCCCAATGACACTAGCTGTCAAGTATTGCTTTAAGTCACGGTTCATTCGTTCCACAACTGAATTGCCCTCAGGCCTGTATGGAGATGAAAATTTGACCTGCACCCCCAAAGACCTCATGGTATCCTTGTACGCCTTAGAGGCAAACGCGGGACCCTGGTACGAATGGAAAGTGCCACATGCAAAAATTCCCACAAAGACACGCAAATCCCTGATGACAGTTCGGGCGTCAGTACTACGTTGTGGCCAAACCCAAAGAAAGCGTGTGCACGAATCAATTGCAACTAAGATGAACTTATAAGCAGTATCTGAAGAAAAAGGACCGCAGTGATCAAAATAAACACAACCGCAGGGTTTATTAGAAATGCATAGCTGTGTTTGTGGTGGGTGCGCTGCCGTTGACGGTTTAATGCTGACAAATGTCACAAGAAAGCACGTAATTACGGGTTTGATAATATAAACCGCGCAACCAGTAACGCTGCTGCAAAATAAAAATACTCGCAGACACTCCAGCATGTGCCGAGGCCTTTGTGTGCAGCTGTTATCAGTGCAGGCCTGCGGTCCGTGTTGGGAATCAACCTGTCACCAATGTCGTTAATTCTCACGCAAGGAACATTATCAGGACTTGAATGATAAAAGTATTTGGAAGGGAAACCCTGCGGATAATTATCACCCTTCTCTGTAGCAGCTATTGCTGCCAAAATGTCATTATCAATCTTATTCATGGATCTTGTAACTGCTGCGACTGAACATGTGGCTACTGCTGATTTGGCAGCTTCATCTGCCAAACTGTTGCCAACAGCGTGTACTCCTACGCGCTGATGAATTACTTGTGTGAGAGGCAACGGTCTTTAAGATCTGCAACTCGAACCCAAAGCATTTTATGTTTAATTGCACTGCCTTTAGAATAACGATAGTCATTTTGAGATCAAAAGAATAAGTTGTCATTGAAAGACTGAACACAGTAATAAGAATTGCTTACAATTAGAGTAGTCACTTTTGGATCTGCAAACTCCAGTGCCAGTACCAAAGTGCGCAATTCGACTAATTGGGTGGTACAGTCACCTAGTCCCTGTGTATGGACAACATTGGACTTGAACTCTCCGTTCACTATGGTACCCGCCACTATAGCGCAGGCCGCCGAGTAAGAATGTTTAGACCCAGTTGCGCTGAACCGTCAGTGTATATGATACATTGGTACTGCTCAAGTGGGCGCATCGCCAAAGGAGGAGGATGAATAAACTCATACTGTAAAAAGTCCTGCGTTCTCAAAGAAGAGTCAAAAATAAAGGTGATATCTGGAAAGGTCAACGATGTGGCCCATTGTATCCAACATGGATGCAATGCCTTTGAGTTCGGTACACTTGCCTTTGTCACCGCTTCAAGCGCCGGACATGGTGTTCCAACCAAACTCGTTTCCCTTGCGCCAGTGCACGTTCCTTTAGGATCGCCATCTGGACAGCTGTCAAATCTTTTTCATTGTTGGAAAACCTCAATTCTGCTGTTGTGTACAAATGTGACTTGTAAGCAATAGGCACTGTGTCTCCTTCATTAAACGTCAAGTATGTGAAACCCACATGTCCTGGGACGATTCTTATCGAATCCTAGCACAAAAATAATTTGCCAAATAACCTACCTCTGACCACTCAGAGAGCTCCCACTGTGGCCCACATGCCTTGCTCTTACACACTTTCCTTTCCATGGGCCTCACTAGGTCCTCTGCTTCACACACTTGATTGTAGACAGAGCTGTCAAAACCAGGCGCCATCATCTTCCAGCAGCGGACACTGCGGACCTGCACACCTTCACCACAGGTACGTGAGCACTCACTCCAACGACTCGTCTCCCATCTCCAAAGAGAAGAGACACAATAGCAAAATCATGCAAGTTTGAGAAATGTCACTCGAACATCTCAAATATCATCTGCAGGGATAGAGTGAACTTGGGGAACACATGTATGAAAACTATCACTCTTAGCTATCATCTCTGGGGAGAATAGCCAAGTCACACAAGCCATATATGTTTGAGAAAACACGCACTATCTTATCCGTCACCTTCAGGGAGAAGAGAAAAGACAATGAAATTATGCATCTGCCTGAATGATCCCTCTAGAATCTAAGCTATTACCTTCAAGAGAAGTAGTAGGACCGAGAAAAAAGTATATCTGAGAATACACATCCACAAGTGACAGAAAGCATTCATATCTGAGGACCAACACTCCTTCTTCTCCCTGGTCACATCCAGCGAACATAGAGAAGTGATTGAGTCAGGCTTGTGCAAGTACTTTTACTTGTCCCCCACTACAGAAAGAGCAGGCATACTACAATGTCCTGCACTAGAAGGATTCACATCCCCGGTGCAAATCACACAAGTGACAGCACTCACTCAATCTGTCCACTTTATTTCTTTGCATACCCAACACTAAGGAAAAGTGCATTTGTGAGAAGATTGTCTAACAACATGTCGCCAAATCTATAGACAAACATTCTCGAGTCTATACCCGAACACTCTGGGTCATTGACCATGTGAACTGCAGGCAAAGCACTCTCCAGAAACCACAGCGCTATAAGAAAACACCACTGTCATAGGAAACAGACAGGTCATTTGAGTCCTGAAATCGAAGGAACTGACTACCAGGAATTATTTCCACACTCCTTAGTAAAAGGAAGTCTTGTGGAATGGATTCAGTGGTGTGGGCAACATAATATAACCCCTAGTGACTCACATCCAAAGGGCCATCTAGCAGCCTTGCTCATATCTTCTTCACTCCTTTCCTTCTTCACTTTCACTTTCACTTTCTCTCTTTCTTTGCCCTTTTCATCTATAATTCTCTCCTCTCATACTGTTTCTGTTGCTTCCCTCTCATTCCAATGCTGCCTCTACAGTATAGTATAGTCTCCATAACACCAGATTCAGTTACCTAAATGGACTTGTCACTCCTTCCCTGATTCTGTCAATTATTTCTCCTGTACATCCTTCTTCCTTTCCTTATTCTGTTATCTCTCCTCCATTCACCACTTCTCTCACTCCTTCAGGTCCTGCTACCTTTTTTGCCTCCCTCCCTCGTACAGATACACATCAGTTAACTCTACCTCCTACGACCATAGTGTTCCCTTCTCCCAAATTCATTCAGTTACTTTGCTCTTTAAGCCACTTCTTACTTTTCTGTCTCCCCAATTCCCCCTTTCTTTATTAATAGAGATAGTAATAATAACTTTTTTATATAGGGCTTGCTATCATAATTATTTAAGTGTAATTATTACCCAACTAACTGATATTAATTTAACAAGTATGGGACTAAGACTGGCTGAGTTGCCCGTACTGGGATTTGACCAGCAACTTCATGGAAACCTCACTGGCAAGCACTAAACCCTCTCAGCCAATCTGTCACTTCGTCACCCTGCTCTTTCCTTACTTCCATTGTTCTGTCACTCTTTTCTTCATTCCATTAACAATCCTTTACTACTCCAACTGCTTTCCTTTATTTATTTCTAATTCATTAACTATTTGACTCCGTACATCAACAGCACCTACTTTCTATTCCTGTGTTCCTTTATATGTCCCCCCTTCGTTAAGCCTTGATCTTCTCACAATTTTCCCATCATTGACTGCGACTTCCACCCTTCCTGTTCCATCTGTTTGCAGTCTCTCCTCCCCTCCACAACCATTGCTCCAGGCAACCCACTAACACTTGAAACAAAGTCTCCTTTGTGCCTCTAATCTCCTCTCCCAGCAGCTACCTTGAGGAAATCACACCAGGTGATGCTGTACTGTATCTGATAGCTTTTCCCTTTTCGCTTCTGCACATCTCGCATCTTTAGCTGGGCTGACATTCCCACTACTTGCATTCTCACAAAGGCTCCTATGCCCACCACCTAGTGACTTACACTCCCACTCCTTGTAATCTCACCTTGATTGACACTCCCATGCCTTGCACAGTCACCTAATCTAACTCTCACATAGCTAATACTCTCACCTAGGCTCTCAATCACTTACCTAGGTTGTAACATGTGTTTTGACAATCTGTTACCACCGTGGCCGACACCGGTCCCGTGCACACTCACTTACACTTATACTTCTACTCTTCAGAGTTGACACTCCCAACTCTTGCTCACCCATTAAGGCTGACCCAGCTTTACCTGGCATACCTGAATGACCTGACATCTCTATTTCTCACACTCACTGGGGCTGATACGTCCAACTCCTAATCCCACCTGGGATGTAACTCCTGCCCTTACACACTGATGTGGGCTGACATGTAAACCCTCCCTATTCGTGCACAGTCACCTAGGCGGAAACACTGCCCGGTTACACATTCACTTAGGCTTGCACTCCTGCTCCTTCCACACTCACCTGGGCTGACATTCTCTCCCTGAACAGAATTCATGGGTGGGCTCCGGACGGGTGACGGAATCACAGTGTGCCTCATCCACTTCCACGCCATCATAGCGCACACACATTGCATAGGAAGAGCTGATTCCTGCCAGGGAAACAAATCACAGAGCCATCAGGACATGGTATGCAGTTGTTTTTTTGTGAGAAGTCAAACCCACACAAATCACTCTAGAGTGTGTTCCAGTCTAAGACGAGGATACTTGTGTAGGGGAGGCAAAGATGGCTTCCACTCTCCCTCTCTCTGCCAGGAAAAGATGAGGGCCAAGACAGGCAGTGCTTTAAGAATAATGAGTGCCTCTCTTCATGGGCACACAAAACTCAACAGAAAGGGTTATACACCGTTTATTTTAACATACCAGCTCATTTGTCCCCGACACACAACACTGGTATTTTTTTCTCATGAAATGCAAAATTACAAATTGGAAAATGCACCTCATTATAACATGATCTATAAACCGATGCTACCATACATTAGAAAGGAAACACAGAGCTCAACAAACACCAGTGATGCCAGTCTATTTTTGCATGCAGAAACAACTCGGTGATACATAGAATGCTTGAATGCAAAAACAACGTGGTGATGGATGGAATGCTTGAATTCATCTCAGCCAGTGGCAATCACTTCAGCCGCATACCAATCCATAGTTTTTCTCCCACCATGCCACCTCAGTTTGGACCTGTGCTACTGGAACCAAGCTATACCCGACTAAAGATCCCATAACAAGGGCGAAACCGTTCCTGGGTGCTTGTGTTCGAGGACTGGGCCTAGCACTTTGTGTTCGACTGTGCATTATTCTGTCATCTAGTCGCTTGGTCTGGAATATTCTTCTTAGTCCTCTTCTTTTTTGCTGGGTGTCGTATGTTACCATTTGGTGATATATCAATCCCCTTGTGATGTCAGATCCGCGCTATGGAAACCCACAAGCATCGTCACAAGTTCTGATTCTTTTTTCTCCTTGGCAACTTGTCTTGTTCTAATTGGCTTCCTACTGTGTTTGAAAGGGTATTGTGTTTTTTGTTGTATTTTGTTGCACCTTATTTTTACTCATATCGGTAAGTAACCATTTTGTTTTGAAGCATGAATCTTTTCTGGATTCTCATGCTGTGCACATATTTGGTAGTTGTATCCTTGGTCACCCCTGGAGGTACTCTCTGTCCCACCTTTGGCTCTTTTTTCTCTTGAATGTCCACACCGTAGTGTTCTGTGAATGTATGATTGTATGACCAGTTGGTCGTTTATGGAATCTTTGCTATAAAGTCTGGTGTGGCTCTCTCTTTCCTTGTGAAATGTGCTTCAGGTGTTTTCTCTAGTTGCACACTGCCCTTTTGGTGGCATAACTGAATTGTGTGGACTATCCATCATGTAACGGTACCTTTTGTTACTGGTGATGCCCGGTTTGAACGTGTAAAGGATACAAAGAAATACTTTCCTGACTTCCTTTGTACTTTCTAGGATGTTCATTACTGCCCTGTGCACATCCAGCATATGAAGGGCTATCACTTTAGGTTGTAAGTAGCTGAATTGTCTGATTCACGCAAAATTGCTAATCAACGTTTGGTTGGAAGTGTTGGTTGGTTCGAATTACTACACTTAACTTGTATATTTGCAGATAAGGTTGCTGGTTGGTTAGCACTTGCAATTCACTCACCCAGCACATCAATGTGATAGTAATTAAGAAGGTCGACTTTAAGGTTAGGAACCTGAGTTCTGTCTTGTGGAGTGGTTCAAAAGGCTCCTTCACTAGCCAAGTCAGGACCATGTTGAGGTTCCACATGGGTGTTGTAACTGGTCTACTACTGTGGTGCTACTTTCTCTGCTCCTTCTAGAAACCTTTCTCTCACGGTAGCTGTGAAGAAACGTCTCCCCATTTGCCCACTTGTTTAGGCTACAATTGCTATCAAGTGGACTTTTACTGAAGAGTAAGTTAAACTCTTACCCAGTAGGTATATTGGGTACCTGACCACTGTGGTATCTTTTGTCCTGTTTTGAAACAGTTCTTTTTCTCTGCATCACAGGACATATCTCCTCCATTTTGCTGTGTACCGTGTTCTTGAGCTTGGCCTTTGAGCTTCCTTTAGGATGTCCCTTGATTGATAGATTGGTTGTTTACGTTTAATGAGTTAACATTTATTGATGGATGCACAGGGGAAATATTTCCTTGACCAGTTCTGCAGCGTAACGGGGATATTCCCTTGGTTCTACAGATTTTGTTTGGTTCTGGTATATGGACGGGCGATATATGTAACTTATTCATGTTCCACTATAAAAACGCAATACGATTGTAACACTTAAGATGGCCATTGATCGTGTTGGGAGATTTTGCTGTCCATGTTTATGTCCTTAGGAACCAGGCTACTAGGCTCAAACTGTTAAGTTCCAGGTGGTGGACTCGTCCTCCCTGCATGGAGAACAGATTGTGTGTAGCTGACAGTCTTTTTATGTTTTCTTTCACTGTTTCCAAAATGTCGGAGAACCATGTCTACCTTGCCCACTATGGGGCAATTAAATTAGCATAATTTGTGACTGTTTGCAATTGTTTATCACCAGAAGTATGAAGGTGCATGCACATTTTCTCAACCCGCATAGCGACAGGGCATTTCCCAGGGAGCAGTGCTGTGGTGTCTGTATACGAAGACTTTGCATTTGGCTTTTTCTGCTGTTGCAAACAAGTCTAACTTTGAAGTGCCTCACTCTTGGGAAGACCCTTTGAAGTACTTGTAGGTTTAGTTCTCATTCGTGAGACACACGCTTATCTGCTTAGTCTGTCTGCTTCTACATCTCCAAATCTCTTGGGCTAGCTTTCACAATGCATATGATCGTGTCCCTCCTTATTTGCTGAGGTAAGACATTGTGGTTGTGTTGTCCATTTGGACTTGCACCATCTCTCCTCACACCTGCGTTTGGAAGGCCTTTAAGGCTAGGCTAACCATCTTGAGTTCCAGGACATTCATGTCCAGGACAACTTCTGCTTTCCATAGTCCCCTGATGTTGAGCTCTCCCAAGCGTGTTCCCATTCTCGTGTGGGATGCACCCATGGTGACAGACACAGTTCAAGTTGGTTGTATGAAAGGTCTGCCCACTATTAGTTGTCCATGTTCCACCATGTCACCTCTTCCTGTACCCTTTGTGTTACAACCACTAGATCTTTCCAACTCCCCATTGCTTCTGACCATTGATTTTGGATCCATTCCTGATTCAGTCTAATATGCAGTCTTACAAAGGGAATCAGTGGAATGCAGGAGGCCATCATGCCCATCACTTTCCCCACAGTCCTCAGTCAGAAACTGAGCCTAGAGGTAGCAGCTCACCTGTATTGTTATCGCTTGGATTCTCTTGATGATAGGGAAGGCTCACACTTCTACTGTGTTGATTCTTGCTCCTGGGAGGATTTTTGTCCCTGTCTGGCTGTGTTGATGATCTTTCTAGATTTATCGTGAACCTTAGCTGGTAAAAGGTGCTCATAACCATCTTGATACTCCTCTTACCCTTTGAGAACAAACTCGCTTACATCAGGCATTTCATTAGATAAGGATATAAGTGTATCCATTTTCTTCCCAGGCATGCTGCTACGGTGGCTCAACATTTTGTAAACACACTGGGTGCTGATGACCCAAAAATGAAGCACCTTGAATTGGTAGAAACCGATTGAAGTCATTTTACAATTCTGTGTCTTTATGAATTTGTTTGGGAAAGGAAGGTGTAGAATTGGCTGCAGTGATTTTTGGGGGTTTTGGGTCTAGAAAGTACGCTGAATAGTTTTCCCAACTGATTTCTGCAGGGGAGGTCTTTATAGTGGGCATTTCTGTAACAGTTCCTCTACCTCGTGTTGCAGGCATCTCATTATTTCTTTGGTGTGATCTTTTCTTTGGCCTGACCTCAGGTCTAGGGCATCTTTATAAGTTCTGGATGATGTTGAGAATCAAAGCAAAACCAAAGGGGATGATGGACGGAGTGTTGAACATTGCAAACACTCACCCCCAGTCACCAGTCACCGGTCCCAGGATGCTTGTTTCCGGTCCAGGGAAGACATGGCTTGGCAGTTTGGACTGGACTGTTCCCATGAGGCACAGGGTCAGACTGATTTGCATATGGCCATGTCTGAACTGGGGTGGCGGAGTGAGATAAAGAATGATGATGGATTAAACCTAGATCAGTTGACTGGGGGTGAGTGCTTGCAATGTTCAACACTCCGTCCATCATCCCCTTTGGTTTTGCTTTGATGTTTAGAATCCACTTTTCTGATGCAACTCTCTTCTTCTCCTAGAGGAAGCTCTCTATTCTCTGCCCGACTGGTGTTTTGTGGTGGGGCTGTTGCTGTGTGGAGTTACTTGTTTGAAGAGGTTATCCCCTTCCTCTTGCGCTACCTCGAAAGGCTGGCTCTGGGCTGTTTGGAAGAGGCACTGCTGTGTTGTGGCTTGTTGCTGGCCTGTATGTTGGTAAGGCAACTGTGATGGTACATCTTGGGAGCGTTCTCTTCCTGTTAGTCTTCACCTGGAGGTTCCTCCTCCTCACTGATGCCCTCAAAACTGCAATGCCCCTATGACCATTGTCCTTCTTTATTTACTGCAGCTGCACCAAACAGGCGTTGTCCTGTGAAGGGTGTGTTAATAATGTTCTCCTCACACCTGCAGGCAGGTGTCTCTCCTCAGGTTTGTCCCTGTGTGGCATATCTGCGGCATTTAGTGCAGAGTTTAGACATGGGCTGGGGATGGTTTTCCCTTCTTAGTGGGACTGCTCCAGGAGGTGCTTCATCAGCTCCCCCAATTCCTCTCAATGTTAGAGAGCCTAGAGGTTTAGAAAGGCATCTGAGTTGCCAATCCTCCACTGGGTTGCTGTTCCTGGTTTCACCTTTTGCTTACCATCTCTACTCTTTTGCTCTCCTTCTCAGTGGGTGGAGTGGATGAGGGGGCATTGGCTTTCTCTTTTCCTTGCAGTGGCAACTATGATGGAATGTGTCGCTGCCTTACCCTGATGTTCCTGATGTTCAAGGGCCCTTGGATGAGTGTTTGTATTTGTTCTTGACCCTTGGCGAAACAGACTTGCATTTTGCCGGTTATCTGAAGGCCTCTCTTCCCTGATCTAGGATGCAGGACAACATTGGGAGGTAACAGCTCTGGTTAAGTAAGGGTAGCAGAGTTCACCCTTTTCTTCCTCTTCTCAGAGGGATACATTGAAATTCCTTTTTTTTCGCTTCACTTCGAGTGCCCTTTCTTCGGAGTCTACCTCCAATGGCAGCCTCTTCTTTGGACTGGTGCATCAATGGCCGCCTCCTTTATCCTCTCACGCTATCGATCATTCTTCGACATCAAAAGTTTCTCAGAGGGACATCCTCCACTAGTGTCCTTGTGATGGGACCTGTGACGCTTCTCCTGTTTTGACTTTCCTTCGGTCCAAGACGGATTTGGTGCAAAGGCAGTCTTGTTGGACATTGAGTCTGAAGGCTTCAGCTCTGAGACTCCCTGTCTTTTACTGTTACCTGAGGACGTTTTCAGTGTTCTCCCTCCTTGTGTCTTTTTTCAATGATACATCTGGCTCCATCTTGATGACCTCTCCCTCTGCATCTGATCCATCCACCTTCACCACCTCGGTGCTCACGTTGTCTTTTCTTTGCTTGACAACCAGAGTTCCCTCAATGACGAGATTCTCTTCTTCTGCACCTGAATAGTGGCATAGTGTGCATGTCTCTGCATTGTCCTGGTCCTTAGCATCTTCAGTAGGAACTCGGTGCACACTTCGCAGCCCTCTGCGCTGTGGTCTTTTGGCAAGCAGAGGGTGTACACACGTGGTTCACCTTTTGTCCCAGGGTGCTTGGGGCACAACCTAGAGACGTGTGCTGGAGCGAGGTTTTCCTTAAGAAACGTGTACCTCCTCCATTTCATCATTTTGAATTAACATGAATAACTGATTAACATTAAATGGTATTAATTGTTTGCTGTGTTTAATTAATCAAAATTACTAATTAGAAAATACACGTGGGAATCGCATTTGCATGGCTTGATTGATACGTAAACTAATTTCGTACGCATACTAATATCAGATATTTTGAATTTGCCTGTTTAATGTTGCTTTTGTGATGTGTTTTGTGAGTCGTGCTTTAAATTGTGAGTATAAATTGCAATGCGTGTTACTTTTGGCTAGATAAATACATACACATAGTGGGTTTAGTGAGGGAATAACATTTTAATAGTCATTTCTATGTATTAATTACGTTTTGTGTTTCTTTGCTTAAGTTGACCTTACTGGAGTGGCCACAAAATGGCTGCCGTCCCTATTCTGATGCCCCGACATGACAGAGAAGTCACTGAGTGAAGTGCGCCTGTGCTAAAAGATGAGCAACAATAACCTCGTCCTGACCCCAGGCAGACTGTATCCGTGAAGGTCGTCCTGGGAGGAGCGCCAAGCACCAAACAAAGGATTTACTTAAACTATGAACTATTATATTTGATGGCACAAAGGACACGACCCTGCATGGGAATCAACATGCCTTGAATTAATTAGAAACTGTTGCAAATGAACCCAAAATTTGAGAAGCTGCATCTAATGCAACATTTGATGTATGAGAAGCATGAAGAATGATCCTGGTTAACCAATTAAAATTGTTTTGTAACATGTATTGAAACATTTGCCGATATTTTTTTTTTATAAAAGTAGACTAGAGAGGGTAGGACATTGCTCTTTCACTCTTTCACTCTTTGAGCTTACTTCTTCGCACCCCATTGCTTTACCAGATAGCCTGACGTTATGCTGACGGAGAGGACGGTGACACTGCTGGACAGCTGCTGCCAGAGACTCTGATGGACTGATCGGATGCCCAGTTAATTTACGAACTGTTCCTTTGATTTATGGGCATAAAGACGAAAGATCCAAAATTGACATAGAGGACGACATTTAGCCAGATTAGGTAAATATGCGAACTAAATATTGAATGCTATATGATTTCCTTATGCTTAAAATTAGATAAACATATGGGTTGCATTTAAAGAACTGTGTCGGGTTATTATTTGAAGTATTTCAATGTATATTGTTTAGAAGAATTAAGGGTTGCTATTCCCAGCAACTGGCTGATCCATGGCCAATAGTATGGGAGGAACTGCTAGGTTATCATGTATTAAGATCCTGGTGAGGTAGGGAGGTATAAGTAAACTTGTCGATACTCATCAGGTGATAGGTGCACTCTTCCTCCCATTTCCAGCGCACGGAATAAAGAAAAGACTCCCCTCTCTCGAGGACCATTGATGAATGTTTGGTGTTATGGGCCCCACCAGTGACTGAAAAGTGGTCCGGTCTGTAGCGAGGGGATTTGTGGTATTCAGCGCTGGAGCAGTTTTCTTGGTAGCAGAGGATGGTTAGCTATTGTTTTGGGTTTAGCGACGATTGCTTGTAAATAGCTTATTGATTATTGATTGGTATTGATTTATGTACTAACACTCTATGTTGAGTCGCGTCGAGTTATATGTTGTTTGCACGGCTTCTGGGATGTAGGGAGTCGGAAGTTTGTAACAGTTCCGTAGTAGAGCAGAGGCAGATGCTGCTCTCGAGAAAAACGGGATTGTTATAGCCCTGTAGGCACACAGGGGAAACGTGTGACAAGGGAAGTTGCACGGCGCATTGTCTGGGTTCGATTCGGTGATATCGTCGTGTGTTGCCATTAGAGACATTTTCTGTGTGGGAGAAGTGTGTATGATAGCAAAGGTTACCTGTGAAATTTTGGTCTTTAAGAACCAGGAAACCAATTTGCATACAGATAACGCTTATCACTGAAAAGGTAGCAGGTGTTCTCTGAGCTTGTTAGAAGAACAAAGTAGAAGGAAGCGCTGCTTTGTTAACGAGTGTTATAATTCTGTAGTAGGACAGACTGTTCGCTGTTCTCGGGAAAGACAGGATTCTGTGCATATGTACTACATTTTCTTGTATGAATGAGTGTGAATGTAAAAGGCATTCGAGTTGATTGCGAAACTCTAGGTTATTTCTAAAATACCAGAGAAACAATTAGCTAATGCTTGCTAGAAGGGTGAAGTAGAGGGATGTTCTACTTTATCAACGGAAGTAACGATTCCGTAGTAGGGCAGAGGTAAGCACTGCTCTCGGGACAGACGGAATACTGTGAGAAAGGTCCTTTGCTGTTCTTTGGTTAGCGAAGCAGACAATGGAGATGTTTTAGTGTTGTTACTAATCGAGTCGTAAAAGTTACAGTGAGAGTTCACGAAGCGGTCTTGTAAAGGAGGGGTAGACGAGAGCAGAGCAGAGCGAGCTGCTGCAGCGGCTGCTGACGTCAGAACGACCGCGCTGGGATTGGACAGTAGATTGGAGGCATAAAATGTTCCGGATTGGTGCGTTAGTGTAAAGCCGCGCTAGGAGTGGAAGAATACAGAGTGACGTAAACGCTCCCTGATTGGTGCGTTAGTAAGAGTCGAGCTGAGATTGGAGGATTGGAAAAGTGACGTAGACACTCCTGATTGGTGTGTTAGTAAGAGTCGCGCTGTGAGTGGACAGAATAGCGGTACCATTGTAAGAGGACTAAACGGTATACGGAAAACGAGAAAATGTTTTACCAACCACCGGAGAAGAAGAAATCGTGGTTTGGGAAAATTCAAAGATGGTTCAAGAAAGATAAAGTAGTTGAGACTAGGGAAGGACAGTTACTTCCTCCACCGAAAACCCCCGCATCTGCAATGATTGTGAAATATGGGTACCATACTTGTATATGGTTAGACAATTGGGTAAAATACACCAAGGACGATGGAGTCCTGGCGTTTCCAGAACATGGTTCCTTTAATTTGGCTGTCTTGAGAAACCTCCGAGACAAGATGATGAACTTAGAACCAAGACCTAGACCGACGCAGTTTGAGGCATTGACGGAATGGGAAGACGAGATGCATGAACGAGAGAAACAGAGAAGTGGTAGGGGTTATAGATATATGTTTGGTAGATCATATGGACATGAGACACATGACGATAGGATGAAAAGGTGGCGGAATGCAAGTATGACTGATGGTATGTATCCCGTGAGAATGATAGGAGAGAATGAAGGGAGAAAATGTACTGAGAAAAGGCGGAATACGGATTTGAGTGGGTATGAAGTGAATGAATCAGAAGATGATGTTCTTGAGGAAGTGTTTTACAAAAACCCACCACCGTATCGACCAGAACCAGAGGCATTGACACCAAGTGCCCCAATGAGAGAAACGTTACGAATAATTAAAACAGAGACCATGTCACCAGAACTAGGGAAAAGTAACTCTACAAGAGAGACAGAAAAACAGACAGGAAGTAGGGTAAATGATGAGAATTCAGTAGAACTGGCCAAAACTACCCTAGAATTAACTGAGAAAATAAGAGAATTGACCAAGAATCTAGAAGCTGTAACAGTTCCAGTAACGATAGGTCCGGTAATGCCCATATTTGAGAAACAGAAAGATACTGAACATTGTTTGACAGTGCCATACAGAGGCCAAAATACAATTGAGAATACTGAACGGAGTCAAATTGACAATCCGTGGGGACCGACAATGAATATGTTTGAACCAAATGTTTCAACTAATCCATTTGTAAATCAGATTTACGCAGAAATGAGCAGAATGACAATGGAAACATTATTAGAACCACAAAAGGCCCCAGAACAAAATAATGTAAATAATTCTGTGGGACCTTCTGTAGATGAGTTAAATGAATGGATCAGAGAGTTACAGAAAAAGGATCAAGAATCACAGTCAATAGATGTGGCAAATTTACGAATGGTATTGGAAGAATTAATAGTAGGAACCATCCCTACTGAGAAATTGAAAAATTACCAGGATGAGGAATTGTTGTTCCTTTGCAAGAGTGAAACCTGGAGAGCGAAAAACCTGCATGAAAGATTAGAAGAAATTGAAAATGAGATGGGAATAGATTTTGATAAAGTAAAAACACTGCAAAAATCCTATCGAGTTGATTTCCCTGAGAAGGATATAGAGAACATGAATACCGCAGGTAGGATAGGTCAAATTAAGGACATAATTGGTTTGTTGAGAAAATGGGGAGATGTTGACAGATGGAGAAGCAAGTGGTGTAAAAGACGTGATAATATCACAGAAAAGACATTTCCAGCATTTCCGGTTAGAGAGAAAGAAAAAGTGACGACAGAATACCCCATGAGAGAGATTCCAGGGGAGGGTATGTCCATGTTCCATGGACAAGGCAGGACATTTTGTCTTTCACAAATGATTTCCCTCGACTACGCGAAAAGCCCGTCGAGTGGTACCGGCAGGTAGACTGATTTGTAAAATTGGCAAAGGTATTATGGATAGATTTGAATAGTCTATTCGATATAATAGTACCAGCAGATTTGTGGACAGAGTGTAAGCTAATGATAAATTGGCCCACTCAAGAGTATCCTAGGGACCCTAAGACAGGAGCTCCCGATCCTGAAAAATAAGGTACCCCCTAAAGAAACCGATTGGGTAAAAATTGACAGGACCCAACAGGAAAGCAAGGAGTCAGTACATGCATATTATGAGAGACTTATTCAGGCATTTAAACAGTTCAGTGGAGACGAGAACCTAAGTGATAAAGACTTGAGCCATTTCGTATACAGGTTTGTATATGGTTTACGCCCAGAAATTGGTGATATGATAAAGCAGCATACAGTTGATTGGCAAAATAAGAAAATAGATGAAGTTTTGAGACATGCAAAATATTTCAGTGATGAGATTGAGGCAAAACAACGAAAGCTGAAGGAAAATGCAATGTGGGCACAGGTAAAGGTAGCCGAACGACAGGAAGCTCAATTGGTAGAACAGGCGAACAATCCAGGAGTGAAACCCCGATTTGGTACAGGGAAAGGGAGAGGTAATATAGAGGAAGCCAAAAAGAAATTCCCATGTCACAATTGCGGTGAGTTAGGGCATTGGAAATCCGAGTGTAAGAACCCTCCAAATACTAATATTGAAAATCGATCGTTGAATCCACAGGTGCGGAAAGAGGTGGGTGGTCAACTGCAGCAACAGCAGCAGGTGGTTACTTCCCAGAACCAGGTGCCAAAACCACCTTTACCACAGAACAGAAACTCGCAGAAGTATAGTAAAGAATCGGGATTCTACAATGAAGAACAGGTAAATAAACCATCACGCGCTCGCACTGTTTCGCAGTATTGGCTGCAACATGATGAGACTGATTCGGAAATGGATTATTGACGGTGCCGAAGGGAGGAAGAAGAGTGCGTACTTGGCGCAACTCTAGAAGTAGACCAGACAGGACCATTTGTAGATGGGAAGATTAATGATGACAACATTATTTTCCTAGTGGACACTGGCGCTACTCGATCTACTGTTAGATCAGCAGAT
The DNA here is from genome assembly GCF_964204655.1 of Triturus cristatus. Taxonomy (NCBI): domain Eukaryota; kingdom Metazoa; phylum Chordata; class Amphibia; order Caudata; family Salamandridae; genus Triturus; species Triturus cristatus. The sequence continues at coordinate 361,244,140 of NC_140586.1, read as the reverse complement.
GTTAAGAACCTTCCTCTTTCGGATGAAACAATCCAAGTAGTTGGTGTATCCAACCAACAGCTAAAAACACATCTTACAGAACCTGTAAAGGTTAGTATAGGGAAATTTTCTGACATGCACCGTTTTGTGGTGTGTGACACCAGTCCTGTGAACTTGCTAGGTAGGGACCTACTGTGCAAGATGAACTGCACTATATTTTGTACTCCAGATGGAATAGCCTTTGAAACAGCAGATGAGGATGTATTGTACAAAATGACCATAGCTAACAGAGAATGTGAAACTATTGGAACATATGCAGTATTTAATCCAGATGAATTGCCCAGAGAATTGAAACTGTCTGTAAAAGCAGAGGTTTGGGATTTTACCGGAGAAGATGTAGGGCTAATGAGAAACGTAGACCCAGTGAAAATTACTGTCAAAGATGGAGTGAGTTATCCAAACATTCCTCAGTACAGATTGACACCTGAAATAATTGAAGGAGTAACTCCAATAATTGAGAAAATGATCAAGCAAGGAATTCTGAGAGAAATATTGAGCAGTCCATGTAATTCACCCATAATGGGCCTGAAAAAGCCAAATGGGAAATTCAGAATAGTGCAAGACCTGAGAAAGGTAAACAAAATTGTTGTACCATGCTGTCCCATTGTGCCAAATCCATCAGTGATTTTGTATCAGATTCCCCATGACGCAGAATGGTATACAGTAATTGATTTGTGCCATGCGTTCTTTTCCATTCCATTGCATCACGACAGTCAGCAAATTTTAGCATTTCGGTTTGGAGACCGTATTTTGGCATGGTGCCGAATCCCACAGGGGTATACCGAAAGCCCCTCAATATTTAATCAATTGTTGAAAAAGTCATTAGAAAGTCTGCAAATGCCCGAGAGTTCAGTACTAGTGCAGTACATCGACGACCTCCTTGTGGCGTCGAAAACTCGTGAAGCTTGTGAGGTAGACACTATAGCCTTACTAAATCACTTGGCAGATGGAGGATTAAAAGTGTCCCCAGTCAAACTGCAGTACTGTAAGAAGGAAGTACAGTATTTGGGACATAATATTGAAAAGGGATTGAGGAAAATGACGATAAGACAGAATCAGAATCATAAAAGGAATGAGAGCCCCCATGACTCAAAGAGATTTGAGAAAGTTTCTGGGAATGGTAGGGTACTGCCACCAGTGGATCAGCAACTTTTCGCTGATTGCAAAACCTCTGGTACGGCTAACAAGGAGTGATGTAAAGGATCCCCTTGAATTGAACAAGGAAGAATTGGCAGCATTCAAACGATTGAAAGATGGATTGTGTGAAGCCCCAGCATTGGGTATGCCCGATTATGAAAAAGAATTTGAGTTATATTGCAGTGAAAGAAATGGATGTGCACTTTCTGTGTTAATCCAGAAGCATGGAAGATTGAGGAGACCGATTGCATATTACTCATTGATGCTTGACCCAGTAGCTGTAGGCTTACCTGGATGTCTGAAAGCAGTGGCTGCAACATGTCGAAGTTTGAAACAGAGTGAAGGAATCGTGATGGGATATCCTTTGAAAGTGTTTGTACCTCATGATGTGGCGATTCTTTTAACAAGAAGTCGTACTCAGTATATGACACATAGTCGGCTGACTAAGTATGAGAAAGTCATATTAGGTGCAACGAATGTGAGCCTTGCAAGATGTGTGAATGTGAATCTAGCAACGTTGTTACCTGATGGTGAGAATGTGGAAGTGAGAGATGAAGCAGATCATGATTGTTTGAATGTGCTTGAGTATTGTACGAAACCACGACCAGACATAAAAGATGTACCTTTGGCAGAAAATGAGTATGTAATGTTTGTTGATGGGTCATGTTTGAGAACAGAAGAAGGAGTGTTGAGTGCAGCATATGCAGTGTGTACGGTTTCCACAGTAATGGAAGCATCCTATCTGAAAGCAGTAAAATCTGCCCAAGTAGCAGAGTTAGTGGCTCTGACTCGAGCTTGCAAAATTGGGAAAGGTGTAAGAGTGACTGTGATAACTGACAGCCAGTATGGCTTCGGAGTTGTCCACGATTTTGGCCAGTTGTCGCTGCAAAGAGGTTTCCTGACCTCAAGTGGAACTCCTATAAAGAATGCTGAAGTGGTTGGAAAATTGATTGAGGCGATACAGCTGCCTAAACAATTGGCTGTGGTGAAATGTGCTGCCCATAACCAAGGGGAGGATTATGTTACTGTCGGCAACTGTTATGCCAATGACATGGCACAGTACTGTGCTAGAAATTATTATTCAGTCAATCGAGCCAAAGAGAAGGAAATTACTTCTTGTTCCTTAATGTTTACTAACGTTGTAGGGACATGGGAAGAAGTAAGACAATTGCAGGAGAAAGCAGGAGATGAGGAAACAAGGCAGTGGGTAAAAGCAGGATGTGCACCAAGAGAAAAGGATCATGTGTGGGTCTATCGAGATGGAAGACCAGTCATGCCTGATATCATGTTGTCTACCATGGCACGGATGTATCATGGCCAGGGACACATAGGGAGAGATGCTATGATCAGGTCATTTAAGCAGACCTGGTACAACCCAAAATTCAGAATCATATCAGAAAGCCTATGTCAGAGATGCTTAATTTGTCAGCAGTACAATCCTGGGAGAAAGACAGTGGTGAGTCTAGGAACTATAGGCCGAGAAGGAGGGCCTTTTACCAGAATGCAAATAGATTTCATTGAGATGCCAACATGTAACAGATTGAGGTACGTTCTGGTCATAGTCTGCCTATTCTCCAGGTGGGTAGAAGCATACCCGACAAGGAGAAATGATGTATTGACAGTAGCAAAGCTGCTATTGAGGGAATTCATCCCCAGGTTCGGGTTCCCAGTGACCCTTGAATCAGACAGAGGAGGGCACTTTTATAATGAGATTGTGAAATTGGTCAGTGAAGCATTAAATGTACAACAGAAACTGCACTGTGCCTACCAACCAGAGGCTTCTGGTGTGGTTGAACAAATGAATGGTACAATCAAGAACAGAATTGGGAAAATGTGTTTAGCCACAGGAATGAAATGGCCTGATGTCTTGCCTCTAGTTTTGATGACCATACGTGCAACCCCAGATAGAACTACAGGGTTCAGTCCTCATGAAATAATCATGGGACGTGCGATGAGGCATGCTTATATACCAGTCAACAAGCTGATGACAATTTCTGATGACATGGTGTTAGAGTACTGTAAAGGCCTGGCTGACGCAGTTCATTCTGTGTTTCATCAGGTTGGAGCGGATGCCACCACCCTTGAAAAGAAGCAAGCCCATGATCTAAGCCCAGGAGATTGGGTGAGGATAAAGGTCCACAGAAGAAGAAACTGTTTGGTTCCCATGTTGGGAAAACCAAGACAAGTCATTCTGACCACGACGACAGCTGTGAAGTGTGCTGGACTGAAAAACTGGATCCATGCCAGCCACACCCTGAGAATACCAAATCCAGTGGATTGCAAGGAGAAAGAGTACTATGACGAATCAGAGTCAAGTACTGAATCAGATCACGAAGATCCAAAAACACGTGAAAATCCTGAAAGGGGGGAAAACGAACCAAAACAGATTCTGGTCCCCAGAAGTGTCTCTCTGAGAAGAAGATTGCAGATTTCTGACAGCTCAGATTGTGAAGACGAGCAGAGAAAGAAAGGTCCCAGTAAAGAACCTAAAAAGAAAGAAGGAAGAGACAAAGAAGAAGTAGTAAAAGAAAGTCAAAGGGAACAGATCCCAGATGAAATCTTGAGATAAATTCCACCTGAACTAATAGATTTGAATGAGGAAGGGACAGTTACAGAGAGAGAGGGACAGATTGCGGAAGACCCCGAGGAGGTGTAGGGAATTGCAACATCCAGCTAGGTGAAGGGACAAGTAGTCAGCAGGAAGATTGCGTGCCGGAGATCTGAGGAGGGAAAGAAGTAGGGAAACCAGAACAAGTGGTGGATAAAGAAACTGGTGAAAAGGAAAAGCAAGTTGGGACAGAATCAGAAGAGAGTGGGAACGAAATACCTGAAGGTCGAGTTCTGAGAAAGAGAGCTTGGAGAGAAGAAAATAATGAAAAGAATGTTAAAGAAAGTAAAGTAAGAAAAACTGTAAAACCAGAAGTTTGGCCAAACAAAATAAAAAGACTGAGATATCGACTGTCTCGAGTGAAATCACCCAGAGCTGAACAGGTGAATGAAGTCACAAGTCAGGAAAAATCAAAGGAGAAAGAAACAGTTGTAACAAAAGAATCTGGAAGAACAAGAAAACCTAACCAGAAGTATAAGTCGCCGGAATGGACGTATGTGGCCCTGCCTGAAGAATCCCAAGAGGCAGATAATCAAGGAAATCCAGAGGAGGCTTTACTGAAAGTGGTTAAAGAAGAAGAAGAATCAGAAATCCTGAGAGTTCTCTTGTCCGACATTGGAGAAGAAGAAGCGGAGATTCAGGAAATTCTGTATCCTGATTGGGTGAAGGAGGCAAAGGACAATGAGATGCCAAACTGAATAATCAAAGAAGCTGTTGATGTGGAGAACTATAATAAAAGAGAAAAAGTAGAAAATTAGTAGAACCAAGTAGAAGCTTAGAAGCTTTGGGGTAGAAACTGGTCACAAAGTAGAAGAGGCTAAGTCAAAAGACACGGTCTATTTTAGAAAAATGGCTAACACAGATGGTAGTAAAAGTAGATGTACATTCATGAAAAGATGGTGTATAACATGTTGCTGTTGTACAGGATTATTAATGCTTTTATGGAGCATCCTAGCTCTTGTAATATCATTTAAAGTCACAATAGATACAATAGAAGGAAATGGTCAAAACAAAACTAACATAGGTAAAATTTCAAAGGTAGTACCGACTGTAGCAACAAACATTCATTTGCATAAAGATAGGTCTATTAATGATTTCTCTAATAATGTATTTTCAAAATTATTGTATGAATATGTAAAGACTATGGATGTAAGGGACTGCTACGTCTGCATGCAGTTACCTGCTTCTGTGGCAGAGGGAGTGACTCACCATCACCTTCCAGCTACTTATGGAATAACCTGTAGTGTAATAGCTAGTTTATTTTATGAAATAGGGAAATTAGAGTATTATTTTTCAGATGTAGATAACATTTTTGCATTAGTGCCTGCTAATAATAAGTTGAATAAGGTAAGACCTGCAAAGGTTTTAGGTGAATTTTTCCTAGAGACTAGTGAACTAACATCAGAAGCTGTGTTTAAATATAATTTGACATGCAGTTTGCAGAAAGAAGAAAAGACATTTTTGAACATGGTTGAGGAAAGAAGGCATAAGATGCACAAAAAGGCAACAGAAGGAAAGGTTGAGAAAACAGCTTGGGACATAGAAATGGAGAAACACCTGACAAAAGGAGAGTCAACACCAACGATAGCTTTAGACAGGCCTCAGAAAGGAAAACTTTGTATAAGAAGGAATCAAACTGCATATGATAACTTATTTCAGTGAGTGCCATGATACACACCGAATCATGGGTGGATGGGGATTCAAAGGTGGAAGAGATCCAGTATTTCCTGGAATATATTTTATCTGTGGGAACAGGGCATATTATCGTTTGCCAGACCATTGGTATGGCACATGTTATGTAGGCCTGGAATTTCCAAAAATCTTTCACATGGACAGAGAAGAAGGTGTAAATAGTTTAAATAGTCATTTAGCGTGAAGAAAGAGAGAATCTAGGGCAGAAATTGTGGGTGACACCCTTTGTGCATTGATACCGGCAGTGGGAATAACTCTGAATGCAAATAAAATTAGAAGATTATCTACAGTAGTGGATCGCTTGTCAACAAGCACTGCTCATGGATTCTTATTGGTTAATACTGAAATGGTTGCCATGCGTCCTATGGTGATGCAAAATCGACTTGCCCTTGACATTCTTTTGGCAAAAGAGGGTGGAGTCTGTGGAATGCTGAAAGTTCAACATTGTTGCACTTACATTCCAGATGAAAGTAAAGATTTAAAAGTTTACATTAAAAATATTACTGAATTGCACGATGAACTTGTACCACTGGAGGTTGAAAATGTATGGACAAGAATGGGAAAGAAAATGGCTGCTATTAAACATTTCTTAACTAAAATAGGTAGTACTGTTATAGGTAAAATTCTGTTTCCATTAACATGTGTGATAGTTGCAGTATTAGTGATAAGATTAGGGTGTATGTGTTGCAGGAAAAAGAAAACAAATAATACAATAAAAAGAGATAAACTTAAGAGAAAAGGAAAAGATCCAGAAAAGGATTTTGAAGAGATAGCCTTAGATGAGTGGAAAGACAAAATGTATAAGAAGGTAAAAAGAGATGAATATGAAGAAACTGAATTTTGAGCTATGAATAAGAAGTCATTTCAAATCTTCGAAAAAGGGTACTAAATTTGGGTGTTTTGTGGTGATAAAATCACCAAAGGGGGGATTGCTGGAGCGAGGTTTTCCTTAAGAAACGTATACCTCCTCCATTTCATCATTTTGAATTAACATGAATAACTGATTAACATTAAATGGTATTAATTGTTTGCTGTGTTTAATTAATCAACATTACTAATTAGAAAATACACGTGGGAATCGCATTTGCATGGCTTGATTGATACGTAAACTAATTTCGTACGCATACTAATATCAGATATTTAGAATTTGCCTGTTTAATGTTGCTTTTGTGATGTGTTTTGTGAGTCGTGCTTTAAATTGTGAGTATAAATTGCAATGCGTGTTGCTTTTGGCTAGATAAATACATACACATAGTGGGTTTAGTGAGGGAATAACATTTTAATAGTCATTTCTATGTATTAATTACGTTTTGTGTTTCTTTGCTTAAGTTGACCTTACTGGAGTGGCCACAAAATGGCTGCCATCCCTATTCTGATGCCCCGACATGACTGAAAAGTCACTGAGTGAAGTGCGCCTGCGCTAAAAGATGAGCAACAATAACCTCGTCCTGACCCCAGGCAGACTGTATCCGTGAAGGTCGTCCTGGGAGGAGCGCCAAGCACCAAACAAAGGATTTACTTAAACTATGAACTATTATATTTGATGACACAAAGGACACGACCCTGCATGGGAATCAACATGCCTTGAATGAATTAGAAACTGTTGCAAATGAACCCAAAATTTGAGAAGCTGCATCTAATGCAACATTTGATATATGAGAAGCAGGAAGAATGATCATGGTTAACCAATTAAAATTGTTTTGTAACATATATTGAAACATTTGCCGATAAAAAATTATTATAAAAGTAGACTAGAGAGGGTAGGACATTGCTCTTTCACTCTTTCACTCTTTGAGCTTACTTCTTCGCACCACATCGCTTTACCAGATAGCCTGACGTTATGCTGACGGAGAGGACGGTGACACTGCTGGACAGCTGCTGCCAGAGACTCTGATGGACTGATCAGATGCCCAATTAATTTATGAACTGTTCCTTTGATTTATGGGCATAGAGACGAAAGATTCAAAATTGACATAGAGGACGACATTTAGCCAGATTAGGTAAATATGCGAACTAAATATTGAATGCTATATGATTTCCTTATGCTTAAAATTAGATAAACATATGGTTTGCATTTAAAGAACTGTGTCGGGTTATTATTTGAAGTATTTCAATGTATATTGTTTAGAAGAATTAAGGGTTGCTATTCCCAGCAACTGGCTGATCCATGGCCAATAGTATGGGAGGAACTGCTAGGTTATCATGTATTGAGATCCTGGTGAGGTAGGGAGGTATAAATAAACTTGTCGATACTCATCAGGTGATTGGTGCACTCTTCCTCCCACTTCCAGCGCATGGAATAAAGAAAAGACTCCCCTCTCTCGAGGACCATTGATGAATGTTTGGTGTTATGGGCCCCACCAGTGAATGAGTGAATGAAAAGTGGTCCGGTCTGTAGCGAGGGGATTTGTGGTATTCAGCGCTGGAGCACGTGTTCTCCATTTCCTTCAGCGGTTCTAGACCCATGCCTGTGCATTCTGCCTCCACATGGTCAGTTCACGTGGTCCACCTATTGTTTGGTGATCTTTGGTGGTTTTCGATTTTTTTCTTTCTTATCCCTCGACGGATGTTCTTTATACTCTGTCTTTTCTGTTTTCCTCGACAATCGGTGGAAATCATTGATCTTTTTTTTCTGAGTCAACAGAGCTGCAGAAAAAAGAATCTAAAGGTGGCGACCAGGCACTGGGGCGCACGTCTGATGTCACAAGGGGATGGACATAACACCAAATGATAACAGTTGATGCCTAGCAAAAGAAAAAAAAGAAGAAAAGTGGAAAAAGAAAAGCATTCGGGATCAAATTAAAGAAAAGATTCATGCTTCAAAATTATATTTACTGGATATTATTTCCATATGTGTAGATCTATCTAAAATAACTGCCCATATTTTACTAGTTGGTGACTGGACTAGCCCACCCTGATACTGGGTGCAACTGACGATATTAATGGGCATGGAGTTTTGGATTTATGTTAAAGACTAGTCTTTATTTAGAAACTCAATGCCACTGATTATTCTAAAAGTAATATGGGCTGTGTGGTGTATGGATTTTGAGGAGGGTTTTCAGCTGTCTTGCAGACGGATTTCTGGATCACAATTGAGAAATAGATGTAGGCTGGAACCCATCTCGCCTCTGTGAAACCTGCAGATCAGTTACGTTCCTCAGAGCTCAGCCCTGTCCCCACTGTTAAAGATCTATTGGCTCTGGACCTGGACTGCATTCAGATGAAACCCCAATGGTGGCTGTGCTGCATAGAAAAGGCATGGATGGAGCAGGACAGATTGCAGGAGATACCTATAAAAAACATATCACATTGTACAATGTTGTATGAAATACAGTCAACTGGCCTTTAATACAGGGAAAACAGAGGATCTTGTGACAAGCCATTGCCTTCTCAACCAGGTCCTGTTTGATGGGTCAGTGTGACTGGGAACATCATTTAACGTTTACAAAGCCCCAATCTGCAATCTATGAGAAAAAAGTACCTAACTCTCAGTTAGATCAAATGTTCATGAAGTCATATATTCACAACCCGAGACTAACCACATACATCACAAAGTTCACGTCCACCCATCAGTGAGACTACTTGGTCTGGTCCCTCATGCTTTTGAGACTGAATTACAGAAACAACAGCTCCACAGATGATGGCTTGATTTACAAAGGCAAACCTACATTTTAGTGTAAGTTTTCAATTTTTTGCAGTACACAAAACAATTTTACGAGGAAGCCCTTGAACCCTTGATCTTTTGGCCACACCGAGGAGCAGGGAGGACTACAGCGTCCAGGCCACACCGCGGCAGGAGCCGCGTCAGTTCCGGACGCCAGCCAGCGCATAAAGGCACGGCCGGGCTCCTGCAGTGCGGGAAGCCATTGAACCCTTGATCTTTTGGCCACACCGAGGAGCAGGGAGGACTACAGCGTTCAGGCCACACCACGGCAGGAGCCGCATCAGTTCCGGGCGCCAGCCGGAGCATAAAGGCACGGCCGGGCTCCCGCTGCACGGGGAACCCTTGATCTTTTGGCCACACCAAGGAGCAGGGAGGAATACAGCGTCCAGGCCACACCGCGGCAGGAGCCGCGGCAGTTCTGGTCGAAAGCCGGCGCATAAAGGCACGGCCGGGCTCCCGCAGCGTGGGACACATGCAGGCAAAGCCCGGGCCAAGAACGGGCCCGTCTGCGCCCATCTGAGACTGGAAAAGGCTGGGCTGGGCCACCCCTCTAACATTGAAATCTCCTACAACAGCAATGGGTACGCGGAAACAACCTTTTGGTGGGGACCAGGGGGGTGTAAAAGCAAAAATATCAAGGAACTCTGCCTCCATTATATCCTATCTGACTTCGGCGGTGGGAGCCTTGAATAAAGAAATAGCTAACGCAGAGAAAGAATTGGGACTGGGTGCGAGCCAAGACTCAGAGGAGGGGCGAACTGTAATCGACAACAGCCCTAGTATCTCTGTTCCCTTGGAGCCTACTGTACTGATAACAAGAGCATCAATGGGGAGGGAAGACCTAACACATGATGACACTTTGACAAGGGGTAAGGTTGGTGAAAATAGGGAAGATAAGGAAAAAATGCCACCCATGGATAAGACAGTGAAAGGGGCTCGTATAGGTCCCCCAGGGAAAAAGAGGGGAAAAAAAAGGCAAACAAATGTGACAAAGCACACAATAAGGGTATTTTCACCCAGGCTGAAGGTCTGGACATGAACATCCAACTGACACTACAAAAATTCGTGGAGGAGATATTTAGTTCTCGGCTGGAATCTATACTTACGAGCATTGCCAAAGATATAACTGATACATTGAACACTTGTGTGGAGGGTATTTTGAGGAAATGTGAGCGTATTGAAACTTTTCTAAGGGTCTCGAATATCTCATGTGAGGGTTCTAATTCAACTACAATACCCCAAGTGCAAGTACAGCCTAATTCCCATACTAATGTGGATTGCCCCGGTAGTCAATCAATTGATAGGATAAAACCTAGCCTTTTGGTCATTATAGATGCAACCACAGGGAGACAAGCAGGGGGAGGACCTCCAGCCGGGATGAGAGACTGTAATATGTGCTCGTGGTGGCATCCTCGAGCGTCCTCGTGTCTGTAGTGTGGCTCGAGGATGCTGGTTGCGTGACATGTAATTATACAAGTGTTGTTCCATGTTCGGGAGCCGAACGTCACATGCCAGGATTCTGACAACGTTATTCAGTTGTCGGAGATCCTGGTATGCGGCGCCGGCACCTGGTTGTGGGTGTGTTGCGTTTTACGAAATAAAGAAACTTACAAGCAACGAAGTCTTCACGTTTCCCCTTACTTCATCTGGCGACGAGGGTGGGATACGAACCCACGCGTGCATAGCACAATGGAGTAGTTTCTATTGAATGCAATTCCATTCATACTTCTCACGCTGTGAGAGGTCCTTTAGGAACTGCATACTTTGGTACCGTGGAAATTCCCATAATGGCAGACTCTGGTTCTCCTATAACAATTTTATCGGATGTCATGTTTCATGATAAATGGAAAGGTTCTATCATTCTATGTCAAACTGACATCAATCCGAAAGCTTTCGGGGAGTTTGACATAGACATGTTGGGATATTTCAATTACAGATTGGAATGCTTAGGAAGATCCATTTTTACTAAAGTTTACGTTGCAGTTAGAGGACGTAACATCATTGGCTGGCAAGATTTGGCCAAAATGGGTTTGCATCTTATTCCAGGTTCAGACAATCCAATTGCTCTTGGAGATCCCCCTCAGGGTTATAGTCCTGCGGGATCTAGGAGCGATTTGCAACCCATTACTGATTGTTTAGGTCTTGTTGATCACAATTCTGACATCAAAAAACTGTTGGATACATTTCCAAAGTTGTTTTCCGAGAAGTTAGGAACCGTTAAAGGGTATCAACACCAAATTAGATTGAAGTCAGATGCCCAACCTTTTGTGCATAAAGTACGTCCCTTGCCTCTTAGTGCTAAGGATGAACTTAAAGCTGTCCTTGAAAAACTGTGTGATGATGGCGTCATCGCTCCTTGTGAATCCTCTGAATGGGTTTCTCCCATAGTTATCGTCCGGAAAAAATCCGGTGAGGTCAGATTATGTGCGGACTTGCGCACTTTGAATAACAACATTCTAATTGACTGTCATCCCCTTCCCAAGATTCATGAACTTCTGGCAAATTTGGGAGGGGCCAAGTTCTTTTCACTCATTGATTTGCGCTCAGCTTATCATCAGGTTCCCTTAACAGCTGATTCCCAGGAACTCACAACTTTCGTTACACCGTTTGGTGTATTTAAATATCTTAAGTTACTTTTTGGTTTGGCTTCTGCAGCCAGTGTATTTAAAAAAATTATGGACAATCTATTTAAGAACATTACTGGGGTACAAGCCTATCAAGACGACATTCTGGTCTATGCTAAGGATTGGGATACTCATTTGAGCAAATTATCCTCGGTGTTAAGCAAGTTAGAACAGGCAGGCATGACTATCAGGACAGAGAAATGTAAATTTGCAACACAACAGTTAGAATATTTGGGTCATACACTTTCCCCTGAGGGTATTAAGCCAAAAATGTCTCTTCTCAACTCATCAAGTTATACTATTGGTGGCCATCCTTAGAATCACAAGTTAAACATTTCATTGACTCATGCCCAGAGTGTTTATTATCAGACAAAAAATGGAAAGTCATGAACACTCCGCTGCATCCTGTACCTTATCCCACTAAACCTTGGGAAAAAGTTGGTTTAGATTTCTCTGGCCCTTATGAGTTGTTGCAACATGATCTAAAATACATCATATTGTTGATTGATTATCACTCTAAGTGGATTTATCACATGTTTTGTGACTCTCCTAGTTCTCATAATGCTATAAAATTTTTGAAGAAGGTGTTTTCTCTTGAAGGTTCGCCTTCTGTTTTAGTGTCAGACAATGGTACCCATTTTATTTCTCAAAAATTCAGTTCCTTTCTTACTGATTGTGATGTTACACATTTTAAAGTTGCTCTCTACTCACCGACGTCAAACGGTCTGGTTGAAAGAGCGAACAGGTTAGTTAAAGATGCCATTCAAACAGCTCTATCCTCCCAACAGGATACTCAAGATATTCTTGAAGCAAAGCCATGGGCTTACAATATCTCTCCTCATTGTACCACTGGGGTGTCACCTTTTTCGCTTCTAAGCGGTAGAGCTGCACATACCAACTTGTGTCCAAAGTGGTTGGTTAACAGAAATAAAAAAGATTCTTGCAACAGTGAGGTAGCTGCTAGAGTTGCTCAAAAACAGAGTCTTATGAAAAGTGTTCATGATGAAGGTAAAGTTTTCAATTCTTCACAACTAGAAGTTGGTGGGTGGGTTCTCATTAAGAATCCCAAAAAAGTGCCAAAGGGAATCTCAAGATTTTCTCATCCAGTGAAAGTCACTGGTGTCAATAAGGCATCTGCCTTACTTGGTCGTAGAGGGTGGTGGAATAAAAGATCATTGGTTCATCTTTCTGATTCTCAAGCTTATTCATTACGTAAATTATCCAGTCAAGAATTAGAGGAGTCTGATTGGGTTCATTTACTACATGATTTGCCTTCTGATGTTAGAAGTTCTTCCATCCAATCTCCTGTTATTCTTCCTAGTTTGGAACATTGTGTGGACGATCACTCCGTTGTTACAAACTCGGATGCAAGTGTTTCTTCTTCAGAATTGGGGGTTCGTTGTAGGAGATTACCCACGAAATTGAATGACTATATTTTGTCTTGATGCTGGAAGTTATAGCTTCTTGTAGGCCTTGTTATATCGTATTCATGTACTTTTATGCTGCAATGGATTCTATATAGTTGTTTAAGTTTTGATTTGTGTTTAGTTCCTTGTGGGGAGGGAGAAGTTGTAATATGTGCTCGTGGTGGCATCCTCGAGCGTCCTCGTGTCTGTAGTGTGGCTCGAGGATGCTGGTTGCGTGACATGTAATTATACAAGTGTTGTTCCATGTTCGGGAGCCGAACGTCACATGCCAGGATTCTGACAACGTTATTCAGTTGTCGGAGATCCTGGTATGCGGCGCCGGCACCTGGTTGTGGGTGTGTTGCGTTTTACGAAATAAAGAAACTTACAAGCAACGAAGTCTTCACGTTTCCCCTTACTTCAGAGACCCTTAAGCCCTTTGTCTAATGGCATGATTTCGGCTAATAGAGGGAACCAAAGTACTCAAGAGAGGAATATTAGATTAAACAGCAGTAGACTTAATCTCTCTCCAGAAGCCACTCCCTTGGTAGCTGTCCTTATAGGGGTGCCCCCACTTAGAGAGTGTGAACATGAATCTACCCTGGACCTGTTATGAAAAACCAAATACTGGTGTGACCAGCATTGTAGTGGCAACTCCAAGGTTTCATCTCATATCATAATGGCTAGATGTGTGGGGTGGGTTGGCAACTGTCCCAAACAGGCTGAAGGCGATTGTATCGTCGTTAACTTTGATAAAAAGGATATAGCGGGCCGGCTGTTCTGGGACAGCTCTATGGTGGGGAAAGGGGGCATCAGGGCTTTGCCCCTGGGCTTCTTCTACCCACCAGCAAAAGAACACAGACTTATGCTAGAACCCCAAGTGGGGCCGGCCCAATGATGATGGATAATCAGGGCGGTAACCGGTCCTTTTTAAATAATGAGGTGGAGAACCGCTTAGATAGGCCTAGTTGGAGACCAGTAACAGCCCCACAATCATTATCCCTGCCCACTGTGCGGAATGAAGAAGTAGGTGGTTTAGGCTTAAAATATACATTCCTCCCACTGTCCCAATTAGATACGAATGACTCACAGGAGATGTCACAGCGTCAAGAGAGCTTTCCTGGGGACAGCCATAATGGCCAGATAACAGATGTAGATGCAGCCCCCAATTGTAAGATCATTAGCTGGAATATAGCGGGTCTCAGAAGCAAGAAAGATGATCCCAATTGGTTGGGTTTTATAAAAAAAATATGATATAATTAGTTTTCAGGAGACCTGGGACAAGGCAGATAACTTCTGGATGGATAGGTATAAATCGTATTGTTCCCCAGCACGTCCCACTCCGGCAGGTAGAGCATAGGGTGGCCTTTTAATGTTATTTTTGTTAAAATTGATAGGGACCCAAAGGAGGTTGGAGGTGGAGTCTCATAACTGCTTGGCTATAGAACTACTGATAACTCCTAACCTCCCTAAAATGTTATTTGTTAATTGTTATAATTTAGGAGAGAGCTGTTTTATAAATCATTATTTAATGTATTTGAAATCTTTCCTGGAAGAATATAGGCTGAAGCAAACTTCTTCTTATCTTATTGTACTCATGGGCGATTTTAATATTCATGTGTGCGACCTGAACTGTCAGGTTGATGATCATCTAGGGCCAGCCTATTCCTCGATCCCCCATTTTGAACATACACAACAGGGGGAAGCCCTGGAGGATCTTTTGGCTGGGACAGATCTTTTTTAACCTAGTTTCAGTGATTCTACAGACCGGATCCCTACCTTTAAAGCGCGGGAGCGGGACACTCTCATAGATTATATATTTATCTCCTCCTCCATGCTATCCCAGGTGCTGTTTTATAATGCCAAGCTGTCGCCTTTTAATGATCACAATCCGGTTATTCTTGTGTTAGATAAAGAATGTGGCCTCCTGGGAAATACGGGAAAGAAAGAGGGAGCTAATAGCGTGTTAACAAATTACCTCTTTTTTTCGAACCGATGTGAGAAGGCTAAACACAATATTGCAATATGCCTTGATGATAATAGTCAAGAGGTAAATGTTCTTAGAGCTTTTGAAGGTATTTGTGGTCAAGTGGCCTCTGATCTGGCAATGACAACTAAACCCAGATTAATTAGGGCTGAAAGGTGGTTTGATAACAACTGTTCACGGGCCCATCGTAATCTGGTTCAAGCCTTAAAAAACATCCCACGAGAAAAGGGCCAGATAGCTATGTTAAGGAAACAGTATAAGATTGCTGTTTCTACACGGAAAAACTAGATTAAAGAGGAGGCTTGGAACGCACTATTAACAGTTGAAGTTCTTAAGGACAGTTCTAGATTTTGGGTCATTGTCAATAAACCTTTTTTCTCTGGTACAGAGAATGGCTCTCTAGAATGTAACATTACAGAAGACCAGTGGCTTTCCCATTTTGAAACAATTTATGGGTCTAATGTTACTGTGGTTGCCCCCGATAGTGTAGAAACTGATAGGGTTTTTTCTCCTGTGGTCTTTGTAGAGGATGATGTAGAAAGGGAGATAATACAGATGTCTAGCAATAAAGCTCCTGGCCCTGATGCCGTCCCTGCTGATCTGTATAAACGCAATCCAAAATTTTGGGCCAAAATATTAACTAATGTTTTTAATGTCTAAAGTTCCCAGGGTTTCCCTACATCATGGTCTTTAGCCACGATCATCCCAGTTTTTAAAAAGGGCCCAAGAGTGGATCCACGGTGTTATTGACCGATATCTCTAACTGATTCTGCTGTGAAAATCCTAGGTAGAGTGATCCTAGCCAAAGTCACGGACTGGGTGAACGAAAATGAGGTTTTATCGAACCTACAATATAGTTTTAGACAAGGTAAGAGTACTATGGATCAGTGCCTTAATTTACATTTATTAATAGGTAAACATACTATAGCTAAAGAAGGAACTTTACAGTCGGCCTCTATGGACCTCTCCTCGGCTTTTGATCTGGTTAACAGATCAAAGTTGTGGTCCATTCTGCTGGGTATGAGCATTGACCCAAGTTTAGTATATTTCCTGGCGGATTTACACAGGCTACAGTTAGGGTTACCCAGGAAGGGAAATGCACAAGGCACTTTAAATCTGGCAGAGGTGTCCGTCAAGGATGTATTTTGGTTCCACTACTTTTTACCCTTTATATTAATAATTTAGAAAAGTTTTTAGACTTGGCAAGTTTGGACATCTCGCAAGTAGGAGAATGAATATGCTACTTACCAGTATGCATCTGTTCTTGGCATGTAGGGCTGCTGACATTCATATCTGTGCATAGATCGCCGCCTAGTGTTGGGTCCGGATGTTTGCACGTTGTTGTCCTGGAAGAGTCTTCGAAGTATCCTGAGATAGGTGACTCCTCCCCTGGACCATAGTGCGCATGGGCATCCTCTCCATCCTCAGATTGTTTTTCGCCATTGTGGCAGTGATGGAGTAGATACAGAAAGTGATGACCATGCTATACAGTAATTCTGAGAGCTGCAGCTGCTACAGGCGCCGGGGAAGAGGGTGGGCGATATGAATGTCAGCAGCCCTACATGCCAAGAACAGATGCATACTGGTAAGTAGCATATTCAGTTCGAGGCATGTGGGCTGCTGAATTCATATCTGTGCATAGAATATATAGCAGTACCCTCTATTAGCGGCGGCTACCAGTGCCAGCTGCAGCGGTCTGAAAAAGAGTTTTGAGAACAGCCTGTCCTACAGCTGCCTGCTGTTTTGATTGCACATCTACACAGTAGTGTTTGGTAAATGTATGTGTAGTGGACCAGGTGGCTGCTCTACATATATCATGCAAAGGAATGTTTCCCAGGAAAGCCATGGAGGCCCCTAACTTACGTGTTGAGTGGGCTCGTGGGGGAATCGTTAATGTGCGTTTAGCCTTTTGATAGCAAATTTGAATACATTTAACGATCCATCTGGCTATACCTGCTTTGGAGATGGCGTTACCTTTGTGGTGTGGGGTAAAGGCAACGAAAAGTTGTTTTGTTTTCCTGAAGACTTTAGTCCTGTCTATATAGTACATGAGGGCTCTCTTTACACCCAGTGTATGGAGTGCTCTTTCTGCGACAGTTTGTGGGTTTTGAAAGAAAACAGGCAGTTCAATAGTTTGAGTCATGTGGAACTGTGAGATCACTTTGGGCATGAATTTTGGGTTGGTACGTAGTACAACCCTGTTTGCGTGAACCTGTATGAATGGCTCTTGAATGGTTAGTGCCTGGAGTTCACTAACTCTCCTCAAAGAAGTGATCGCTACTAGGAAAGCTACTTTCCAGGTGAGGAACTGAATCTCGCATGAGTGTAGAGGTTCGAAGGGTGGACCCATCAGGCGTGTGAGGACCAAGTTGAGGTTCCACATTGGAGCTGGTGGGTGGCTTGGAGGAATTACTCGTTTGAGTCCTTCCAAGAATGCTTTGATGGCAGGCACTCTGAATAGAGAGAGGTGCTGCCTGGTCTGGAGATAGGCTGATATTGCGGTCAAATGGACACGTATTGAGGTGTATGCCAGATTGCATCGGTATAGGTGTAAGAGGTAACAAATTATGTTTTGGATGGATGCATCTAGCGGGTTTATGTCATTGTTATTGCAATAAATTACGAACCTTTTCCATTTGGCTGCATAGCAAGCTCTGGTAGTGGGTCTTCTAGCTTCCTTAATGATGTCCATACAGTCAGGTGGCAGATTCAGGTAGCCAAACTCTAGGACTTCAGGAGCCAGATTGCCAGGTTCAGCTGTTGCGGATCTGGGTGCTGAATCTCTCCATGGTTCTGCGTCAAATGCGCGGGTTTGATCCGCAGCCTTTGATGCGGCACCACGGAAAGTTCGAGAAAGGTGGTGTACCATGGTTGGCGTGCCCACGTTGGAGCAACCAGGACGAGTGTCAGTGAGTGTTGTCTGAGTTTGCGCGCCACCAGCGGTATCAATGGTGCTGGGGGAAAAGCGTACGCAAATCTGCCGGACCAGTTCATCCATATCGCATTGCACTGCGACTGCGGATGTGGGAACCTGGCGGCAAAGCTTTGGCATTTTGCGTTTTCGCTTGTGGCGAATAGGTCTATGTCTGGATGACCCCACTGCTGGAAGTACGGTTGGAGTACTGATGGGTGTAACTCCCACTCGTGCATCTGGTGGCTGTGTCTGCTGAGCAGATCCGCCATCTGGTTGTCCTTGCCGGGGAGGTGTTCCGCCATGAGGAACATGTTCCTCTGAATGGCCCACTTCCACATGCTCTGAGCCAGATGAGACAACTGTGGAGAGTGTGTTCCTCCCTGCTTTTGTATGTAGTACATGGCGGTCATGTTGTCCGTCCGGATCAACACGACCTTGTTGCACAGATGTACTTTGAATGCCTTCATGGCTAGGAAGATTGCCATCAGTTCCAGAAGGTTGATGTGCATCTTCTTTTGTTGTGTTGTCCATAGTCCCTGCACTGTGTAATTGAGTACATGAGCTCCCCATCCCTGGAGAGACGCGTCCGCTGTCAGTATTATTTGTGGAACAGGCTCTCGGAACGGTCGGCCCTTGCAAAGGTTTTGTGGGTTCCACCAATGCAGAGAGTTGTATGCCCGACCGCTCACCAACACTAGGTCTTTCAGTTGCCCGTGAGCCTGATTCCATTGACGTGCTAAGCACTCCTGAAGCGGGCGCATATGTAGTCTCGCGTGTGGGACTATGAAGATGCAGGAGGCCATCATGCCTATCAACTGCATGAACACTCGCGCAGGAAGGGAGTGTTGTGGTTTGAACTTGGAAATCAGCATTTGTATGCTGTTGATCCTCACTAAATTTGGCTGAGCTGTGGCTGCCAGAGTGTCTATGGTCGCACCTAGGTACTGTTGTACGTGTGCGGGTTGGAGATGTGATTTTGGGTAATTTAGTGAGAACCCCAGACTGTGAAGAAGGTGAATGGTGTGGGACATGTGGCTGGCACATTGCTGGGCTGACTTTGCCTGAACAAGCCAGTCGTCCAGGTAAGGGTAGACGTGAATGTGTTGCCTCCGTAGATGTGCAGCCACAGTAGCTAGGCACTTTGTGAAAACTCTGGGTGCTGTTGTCACGCCGAAGGGGAGAACCTTGAATTGGTAGTGCTGCCCTTGAATAGTGAACCTGAGATATTTTCTGTGTGAGGGGTGAATGGGTATGTGGAAATATGCGTCTTTGAGATCTAGCGTGGCTAGGAAGTCTCCCTGTTTGAGCAGCGGGAGGACTTGTTGTAGGGTGAGCATGTGGAAATGCTCTGACAGAATGTAGCGGTTGAGGGGTCTCAGGTCTAGTATAGGTCTGAGTGACCTGTCCTTTTTTGGTATTAAGAAGTACAGGGAGTATATCCCCATGCTTTGCTCGTGGACGGGTACGACCTCTATTGCGCATTTTTCCAGCATACTTAGTACTTCCTGCTGTAAGAGCGCTAAGTGCTCTGAGGACATAGGACGGTGTTTTGGCGGTATTATGGGTGGAGTGGAGGTTAATTCTAGGCAGTAACCGTGTTTGATAATATCTTTGACCCACCTGTCCGTGGTGATGGAGTTCCACGTGGACAGGAACCGTTGTAGCCTTCCCCCGACAGGTGTTATGTGGTCGGGAGGAAGGGAGAGGGCGTCACTGTTTGTTCTTGGGGGAGGACCTGGTATTGCCGTATCCGCGTCCTCTGCCCTTTGTGCTGGAGCCACGATACCCACCCCGGGTGTTCTTATCGTAGGTACTTTGTGTGTTGCCCTTGTTGTAGGTTTGCTGTGACCCCTGTCCTCTGCCTGCTCCTCTATTCCCGGGGCGACGAAAGGAGCCACTCCGAAAGGTCTGTGTTTGGAGAGCCCCCATGGACTTTGCAGTGTCTGTGTCCTTTTTTATTTTCTCTAGGGTGGCGTCAACTTCCGGCCCGAATAAGTAGTCGGGGTTGACCGACTGATTGAGAATGTTATTTTGAACCTCAGGTTTGAATCCGGAGATTCGTAACCAGGCGTGTCGTCGTAGCATGACGCTGGTGTTTATTGCTCTGGCAGCTGTATCTGCGGCATCCAGTGCACACTTAATGGATGCGTTTGTGAGGAGTTGTCCCTCCCTGATGAGGATCTCTGCTCCCTCTTTGTATTGGTCAGGGAGATGTTGGAGTAGGGTTTCTAATGTGTCATAGTGTGCGCGATCGTAGCGAGCTAGGAGCGCCTGTGTATTGGCAATACGCCATATGTTAGCTGCCTGGGCTGCCACCCGTTTGCCGGAGGTCTCTAGCACCTTGGACTCTTTGTCCGGGGGAGGAGCATCCCCAGTTGTTTGCGAGTGTGCCCGTTTGCGAGCATTTGCGACTACGATGGAATCTAGAGGCAACTGGCCTCTAATGTACGTAGGGTCCCCAGGCGCCGACCTATATTTTTTGTCGATCCTGGGGTTTATCACTCTTGCCCTGGTGGGTTCTTTGAAAATGTCCTTTGCTGGTTTGAGGACACCTTTTAGCATGGGTAGAGTTTTGATATTCCTTTCTGAGGATGCGAAAGTATCCATTAGAAAATCGTCCTCGATTGTGTCAGAGTGGAGTTGCACACCATGATTTTCCGCAGCACGTTCAATTAGGGCGTTGAATGCGGCAGTGTCCTCTGTGGGAGACGTTTTTGCGCCATAGAGCTGCGTGTCCTGTGTCCTGTGTATCCATAGGTGCACCTGTGTCTACATGGTCATCCCAAGCCTGGTCAGGGTCCTGTTGGCCCTCAGGGTCCATCCCTCTTGGGTAGGGGACGTCGTCACCCATATAGTCCTCCAAAACGTCAGTGTCGGAGTGTGTCGGGGAGAAGGACTGTGGATCTGGGTAGGAGGTATGGAGACGTTCGTAAAGAACTGGCTCCGAATCCGCTGGCAGCTTTTTCTTCAGCGGGATCCAGTAGGAGTCCAAAGCGTGTTCGGAAGATATTCTCCGCTTGTGGAGCATAATTCTGCCGGTGTCGGCATCGATGATGTGAGATGGTGACGTCTCCGTAGGAGAGCGTTCGGCAGGTGTGATCCTAGTTTGGGTGACACGAGTTCTTATTTCAAACATTTTTGGCGCCGTGGATGGCGGCAGGCCAAAAGTGATATGAGGTGTCGCTGGAGAAGCTTTTTGAGCTTTTTTCGGCTCTGGGCCCGACGTGTCCTGGAGGGCTGCCTTTTCTTTGATGCGTTGCAAGGATTCTGCAACTTGTCGCACCTGGAGCGCCGACGGTTGTTTGGCGCCGAGCGGTTCAGTAGAGGCAGGCGTGGGCTTCTTCGGGGCCACGGGGTCATCGAGTCGAGGAGAGGCGGTAGCCGTTGACGGCGTCGATGACTGTGCCTTAGGTGCTGCTTTCGAAGGGGTGTGAGACGCAGCGGCCATTTTGACCTTCGTGGCCGGAGCTGATTGTTTCGGTGCCTGGTGCCGAGGCGGTTTGTCGGTGCCGATGGCCTTTTTCCGTGTGTCGGCGCCGACGTCTGCTGCTGCGAGTTCGGCACCGAAGTCCCGTTTGGTGCGGTCGGTGCCAACGGGTTTTGCTGGCGTCGAAGGTGTAGTGGGCTTCGATCCGACCAGTACCACTTTCAGTTTCGGTTTCTGTGGAACCGACACGACTTTTGGTTTCGGTTTCGATGAAGGAAAACCTGCCGGTTTGGGTCCTAATGGCTGTCGCTGAATGTCCGAGGCCGGGCCCGAGGGCGGGGCCGAAGAACCGCGAGATAGGTCTTGGGTAAGGCCCGAAGGTGATCCCTCGACCGGAGCCATAGACTGACGCACTGGGATATCCTCCGTCTGTACGGGTAGGCCTTGCTCGTCACCGGAGCCACTTTCTTCGGCCCCTAAGGCCTCATCGTAGTCTCCTACCTCGGTGTCGTCTTCATCTCTGTGAAAGAGTTGTTCTTCGATGTCTTCCGATCCGGAATCGTGTTCGGAAGCGGGGCTGGAGGGCAGGTTCTCCACGCCTTCTACATCTTCGTCCTCGGCGCTGAAGATGTTGGTCGGGACCGGTGCCGCTTGCTGCGCTTCAAGTCTCGCCGCTCTTCGATTCCGAAGGGTCTTCTTGGATCGGAATCGGGCACAGGCCATACATGTGGATTCGTCGTGATCTGGTGAAAGGCATTTGTTGCACACCGGGTGGACGTCGATATGGGGATATTTCGCATTGCAAACAGGACACCGCTTGAATGGTGTCCTCGATTCCATCGTCGATGGTCGATGCGAAAAAGTTGTTTTTGAAGTTAATAAACTAACAAGTAACTGTCGATACCGATCGGGAACAGTACCGACGCAAACTAAAGGCCTTTTGGCCTGAAAAAAGTTTTTCCTAACTTGAGTCAAGATAAGCACATCCGAACCCAATGGCGGAAAAAAACAATCTGAGGATGGAGAGGATGCCCATGCGCACTATGGTCCAGGGGAGGAGTCACCTATCTCAGGATACTTCGAAGACTCTTCCAGGACAACAACGTGCAAACATCCGGACCCAACACTAGGCGGCGATCTATGCACAGATATGAATTCAGCAGCCCACATGCCTCGAACAGGGGTATTCCTGTTCTCGTATACGCGGATGATGCTGTATTAGTAGCCCGTACAGCCATAGGCCTTCAGAGGCTATTGGATGCCTTTGGGGCCTATATGAAGTCTTAGGACTTAATAGTAAACATAGCAAAATCCCACGTTATGTCTATGGGTCGAAGAAATAGAAAAGTAAAATCCTTTTATTGCAATGGAGCTGAGGTGTCTAGTGTGTCCTCTTTTACCTATCTGGGGGTTCTATTTGATGAGAGAGGTTCCTGGGTCCCCCAACAGAAAATCAAAAGAAATGCAGTGGCAAGATCAACGGCTGCTATTCAAGGGTTCGCACAGCGTCTGGGGGACTAGGCCTTTCGAAGCCATGCTTAATATTTATAGATCTAAATGCTTGGCTATTGCTCTCTATGGCTCTGACATCTGGGGCTACAAGCACTTGGAAGGGGTGCAGATAGCTGGAAATAAATGTCTGCGTACCCTTTTGTTGGTCCCCCAATCAACCCCAACTTTTGCTATTCATCAGGAATTGGGGCTCGGATAAGTGTCAGACTCAATGAGGTTGGCCCCGGTAGTATGCTGACTTAACACTGAAACGTCAGATCATTCGGGACTGTGTTACCCTGGAGAAAGCCAGTAGTATCCCATGGCTGCACTACGTCAAGCATATGTTTTCTAAATTGGGGCGCCCGGATCTTTTTGATTACCCGGATAGGATTAAAAAAGAGGATGTTAAATTGGTTAAATCCCAACTTTTGAATTTATTGAGGATGGAGCGTGAGGAGAGGGAGTTATTGAAACCCTCAGTTAGGGCTCACTTTCTGTTAAAAACCTCCCCATTGATTGAGCCCTACCTAAGAATTGTTACCAAGCCCTTTCATCGTTGGCTTTTAACAAGGTTCCGTTTTAACTTAATCCATTTCTCCTTAGGTAATCTGCAAGGCTGGTGCAAACCAGAGGATATAGGCCCATGTCCTTGTGATAATTTTTCATCACAGGACACAATGCATTTCATAATGTGTTGTGACTATTATAGTGAGATTTGTAGGAGGTTTTTAGTTCCTCTGTTAAAGGGAAAGGGTTTCTTACAGGTCAGACCAGCCTTATTTTATCTTCAACTGCTTAACGATCCTTGGAAGATTTTTAACATTGCCAGTTTTCTAGTGGCAGCGGTTCGTCTTAATAAAAAAAGGAAACCTATGTTAAAATCTGTATGACTTTGTAGCATATAGATAACCTCTGCTTCATTTCTTATGAAATTATTCTTAATTGTGTTTTAAGCTCTTTTGCACTAGAAAATTGATCCTGTTGTATTATTTTTTTTTATTTATTTTTTTAAACGCTTATATGTCTTATTGGGTTACATGATTTTATTATATTGTGCAATGTGTACTGTACTTTTATGATTTTAATTAATCAAATAAAGTGATTTGACTGACTGACTGAGTAGTATCTTTCTCTCTCTTGTAGCAAATGCAGGTGAAAATCAAGTATTAGGTAAACTCGCCCATACTCCACAAAATTACCCACTGCCTTGGACTACACTAGTAATAATGCAAGACATCTAGGTAATGAGGAGTACCAAGAGTGAAACTCATAAGGGACTTCTGAATGTGAACTCAAGTATGAGCTTTGAATTAAGTGAGAGAAGGTAAAAGGTAATGTGTTTGATAAAGCTGCAAACACTTGGACCCATGCTGGTGCTAGCGTTAGGTATTTGGCTACAAAGGTTTTGGCATGGAACAAAGCCTATGGTCTGAATGAGTGCCAGAATCACTTGTGCAGCAAGGGTAAAGTGACATAGAGAGCCCAGAGGAAAATCTCTGATACAGCGCGTCTGGATTCAGTAAGGTGCCTTGAGACAAATCAGCTTGTAGCGGGCGTGCTGCAAATCACATAAACAAATACACATTAGCAATGATCAAACTCCAACCACCCACTTTGGAAGCTTAGGTGTGTGCCCTTACATGAGGCAGAAATGTTGTCTTCATTAGCCACAGGTATAACCTTTTCTGGGGTGAGACATCCATCTCCTCCAGAACTGGGAGTGTGTGACTTTAACTGAGAAGTAATAGTAATGGTGTAATAGGGTTCCTCTCAGGTATCTTAACAAGAAGGAATACCAACCATTTCAGAGCAGGAGGCATTTGACCTTACTCTGAGTAAGTTCCCACCCTCTCTGGAACACTTGGGGTATGTTCTTAATTGAGACAGGAAGCTCCCTTGGATGGTTGGCATAACCACCCAATTACATATGTGGGTGAGCGACGGGGGCCATATGTAGACCTAGGATAAGTGGGAAGCTAACCGTCTTTAGAGCACTGGTATGAGTCCTTATAGCAGGCAGACTATGGACTTGGTATGATTTTATATGATTACAGAAACCGCCCTCTGTAGAGATGTTGGTGTGTGATGGCCTTGTATGTTGACTTTAGATAATGCAGACAGTCCACTCACTATAGCTGTTTGTGTTTGATGGGACTCAGGTGTGGCTCTTACAGGAAGCCCAACCTTTCTCAAACTGCAGGTATTTCACTTTCTCTGAGGTGGGAAGCTCCCCTTGTTTTAAGCCACCGGCATGCAATGGAACTTATCTGTGAATCTTACCTGAGGCACAGCTAGAGCTGCAGGGAGCATATGCGGATACTTTCCAGCGGTACATGTCAGCCACACTGATGTCTTGGCCTAGCGGATTCACATCAAAGTCATTGCTGGAGAGACAGGCGAGTTACATTTAATAAGTATGAATGTGAAAGTGGGCAAAAGAGTATACAGAAGGAGAAAATTGAGTAGGAGGGGGGACAGTATAGTAAAGGGAGCAGAGAATGAAGGGGAGACTGTATCTTAGATAGATGGAAAGAGGAAAACAGGAAAGGAACAGGTAGCAGCGAAAGATAATAGGCAAAAAAAGAAAGAGCAAGAGAAACACAGACAAACAGATGAAGACAGAGAATAATGTTAGTCAGCTAGCTAGAAAATAGCAGAAAAGGAAAAGTAAGACAACAAATGAGAGAAAGAGTTGAATGGGAGACAGTTGTACTGGAAGAAAAACAAACAATGTGGGAAAAGGTAGTTGAGGACATGGGAAGGCTATCATTTAAAAGGAAAAAGAAGCAGAAAAGGAAGCGAAGTAGGGCGAGAAGGCAAAATTGAAAGGGTGAATATGAGATGGAAAGTAAGAGCAAAGAAATAGAATGCTAGGCAAAGAAAACTGAAAGGAAGGCAATAATAAAGGGTGATAGTAAAATAGGCGAGAGAAAGAAAGAAGGAACAAAAGAAAGGAAAAAAGAAAATACATTATTTCGACTGATATGTAATTGCTAACTTTTACATTGTTTATATTGTAAATGATAACTGTGTGATTTGTATTTTGGATAATGAATACATGATTTATATGGACCTAGTCTTTACATATGTTTTATGTAATCCCTACTAAACTACTAACATTTGAAATAAAAAAGAAAGTGAATAAGGAAAAACAATAAAACAAATCATGAGGGAGAAAGAAAAGGGACAGAAAACAAGAACATGGTAGAAAGAAAGCACTTGTGAAGATAATAAATAAATATCAATAAAAGTACTAAAATTAAGAAAGTAATTTAAGCCCACACATTTCGTTTGCTGATCTGCAGGATTTTGTCAATCTAACTCTCTGGGATTGCACGTAGCACAAAAAATCTCTTGATGTAATTGTAAATAGCCTATCACTTTGCAAAATATATATAGCACTTTTCTTCACTTCTAGATTTCACTTTCTTTCATCTCTGCTTCCTCCACATTGAAAGGGGCAACAGTACAACATTATGTAGCAAGATTTGCACAATATGCTCAATCTCTTGAGCAGCCAATACTCAGTTGATTGTGTGGCTAAAACACTAAACTTACTTCCTGTCTGCTTGAAGTTTAACTGCGGTTGCCACAAAAAGTGTTCAGGCTCAACATCAGTAAAATGGTGATCCTATTGTTTGGAAACACCAGCAAGAGATAGCACCATTTGCTTTGATCTCTCAAACTGAGCACAGACCCATACCCTGTAAACCAAAGTGAAAACCCTAGGAGTTATTTTGAATAAAGAGCTCTCCCTGTATGAAGCTGGCTCAGTACATACTGAGATATAGTGCGCACAGAGTCCAGTGGAACCCCAAAGGTAGGCAGAGGTAAAAGTGGATAGCACATTACTCTCTATTTGTGGTAGTGTGGGCGAGCAGTAAGGCTGTATCAGAGGGTAATGTTAAGCATTTGTTGTACACACTAAATCAGCAAATGATGTCACACACTCAAAGACTGAACTCAGACCAATTTTGTTTGTAT
Source organism: Triturus cristatus (assembly GCF_964204655.1). Classification (NCBI taxonomy): domain Eukaryota; kingdom Metazoa; phylum Chordata; class Amphibia; order Caudata; family Salamandridae; genus Triturus; species Triturus cristatus. The sequence goes on along the minus strand of NC_140586.1, from coordinate 361,217,164 downwards.
ATTGTTAAGGTATTTTATTACTAGAAACAAGCCAAGCCTGGCACAGGTAAGTGAAATAATTGCTTTGCACCAAAATATTATGCATTGTTTACAAGTGAATGCAAGTTCAAGTGTAGATGTTTGAAATAGAGTCAAGGTAGTGAAATTACTGTACAGATTACTTTTTTGTTACTTTTTCGATTACTTTTTAAGTTACTTTTTCTACTCAGTGTGATAAGCCTAGATATCACATTGGGACATTTCCTGGAGGAAAGGTAAGTAAAATCAGTTTTGCACAATTGTAATTTTTCAGGTTTCCATACAAATCAGCTCCACACAAAATGTTTCAGAGAAAAAAAACAGTCAATAGGTTCCTAACAAGAGAAATGAAGTTAACGGTTACCAGGTAAGTACTCGGTCTTTGAAGTTGAGTTTCTGGGATTAGAACAAGGGTTTCCCCAGGGTCAAGGATGCACTCTTGTTACACCCTCAGCAGCACTAGGGCGGCCGCGTGCAGAGTGCTGAGGCCCAATGTTATCCAATGGGGGATAGGGGGCGTCCGGTTGGTGGCTGCTTACGAGCAGGCCACAGGGTTGTGGGAGCACAGCTCCTGGTGTTAGGCTCAGGGCAAAGGGGGATCCGAGTTAGCACCCAAAGTACACCTGCAGTGGCGCAGGGGCGGCTGGGTGCAGGGTTATGTTTTGGCCTCGGGCGCCCTGTTGACTGAAATGGGGATTCTCCGGTTTCAACAAAGACTGCAGGATCGGGGACGGAGATCTTCTGGAGGTGACCACCGGTTGGAGAGGTAAGTTGGGATGCCTGGGGATGCTGGGACACCATCAGTGGGGCCACCCAAGGCCGTGGGGCTTCGGGTGCAGTGGTGTCTTTAGACGTTGGGTTTCTCTTACCAGCTCTGGTCGCAGTCGGGGGATCCCCCAGAAAGAGGCTGCAGGCTTCACTGTGAGATTCGAGGCAGGTCAGAGATCACCAGATCTCGGGTCAGAATCGCCGAGAAGACCTCCTCATGGTGTTGGGCCACTCGGGCCGTGGGTGACAGGTGCAGAGTGGTGCAGACTGGCGGATTTGGCCAGAGCTGGAGTCTGTGGGTGAACAAATCCGGTGTTCACAGGAGATAAAGTATTTTCTTTGGAAGGCAGGGCAGGTCCTCGGGGTTCTTGAGGTTGCTGGCTGCAGGACACACTGGAGTTTCGCTTCTGCAGGTTCGAGGTGGGGACAGGCCGGTAGGGCTGGGGCCAAGTCAGTGGGTATCCTCCTCTTTTCAGCTTCAGCAGGGCTGTTCGGTCCTTCTTCTTCTTTTTTTTTGTTGTTGCTTGTCTGAGGAGGCAAGGTTCAGGTAAGCCCCTAAATACTAAATTGAGAAGCGTTACAGGTAAGTAAAAGATTTGAACCAATTGGTCCCTTCCTTGGGGTGGGTACACTCCCTATTATGCCACCCTCCAGTGGGGGGAGGGGTTATATGCCTCACTCTGGTTGGCTGGGTCTCCCCATCTGCAAGACGGCAGGGACTGAGAGTTGTGCTTCACCTCGCCTCCCCCACCTGAGGGGTGGGGTTGGCAAAGGTGGGCACACCTCCTGGGGGAGGAGGCTTGGCACCTCGTCCCAGGATGTGCATTGTTTCAGAACCCCGAGAGCAGCAGGCTCTTGACCCAGGGGTCCAGAAACATGTCTGGTGGTTGCAGCTAGGGAGCAGCCACTCAGTCTGGACACTAGTGTTAGGTCTTTTTTCAGGGGGCATCTCTAAGATCCAGCTTGTGTGCATTTTCATTAAATTCCACACTGGCATCAGTGTGGGTTTAATGTGCTGATCAGTTTTCAGTAAAGCCATTATGGTACTGTGGAGTTGTAATGACGAACTCCTAGCACCATATACTCTTAATGGCACTACTGCATTTACAATGTCTAAGAATGGGCTTAGACACTGTAGGGGTACAGGGCTCATGCACCTGTACCCTCACCACTGGTATTGTGTACCCAGCCAGAGGGGTGGCTGATCTATGTCAGGGCAGTGGGTTGTAGGCATAGCACACAGGGATGTGTCCTATGTCGACTCTTCACTTTGTTCGGCACGAAAACACGCAGCCTGCAAAGGCAGTGTGTGAGTGTAAAGGTACAGGGCCTCTAAGTGAGGCACAATAAGTGCTGCCGCCCTTAGAAGTCTTCCCTGGTCACAGGGCTCTGTGTACCTGTGGTACCATTTAGCAGGGGTTGACTTGTGGCAAGAGTGCCAATTGGGTTTTGTCTTCAAAGCAGTTTTAGGGAAAGAACATAGGCCCTGGATACCTGATTGGCAGGAGCCCAGGGCACACCTAGTCAAAGTACATCAGCAGTTCAGCAAAACTTGGGGGAAACCATGCAGAAAGAGGGCACTTTCTTACACTCCTTGAAAGTCCAGACCAACTCAGGTTCCTCAACCTGTATTTGTAGTCTGTTTTTGAAGATTTGCACATATTTCCAGGATTGACTTTTGCAACCTTCCATACCTCAGCCCACTGGAAACCTCACTTGTCTAATTCCAGAGGATCCAGAACTACACTGGGCAGCTACTTAGCTACCTGTGCAAATCGCATCTTGTAACACAGGCAATGGTACATTTGCACTGGCTGTCTGTCAATATTGTCATCTTAAGGATTTTATGGGCCCCGGGCAAGACATATTTCGGTGGGCCCTGTTTGGTACAACTATGAATACTTTTATTACTCATTTTCTGGTACTTCAACCCAAATGGTGCCAAACAATACTAAGTTATAGTAAAGCTTTCAGAAACATGGTCACACAAAAATAGTTAAAATATGTCTTGCCCAGTGGTAAAAAAAATCCTTAAGATTACGCCATGAACAGAAAGGGATGTGGAAAGAACACAGGGAGTTCAATTGTTTGATTTAGGTGGAAAGAAGACACCACCTTAGGGAGAAATTTGGGATTTGTCCAAAGGACGACCCTGTCATTGTGGACCTGAAAGAAAGGATCCTGGAGGGTAAGAGCTTGAAGCTCACTTACACGCCTGAGTACGTTTATGGCTACTAGGGAAGCTACCTTCCAGGAGAGAAACTATAGAGGGCATGAAAGGAGGTGTTCAGAGAGAGCCACCATGAGTTGCCTGAGAACAATGTTGAGGTTGGAGACAGGGGGCGGAGGTTCCCTGGTTGGGAGGACTCATTTAAGTCCTTCCATGAAAGCCTTGATGACAGGGACACTAAATAGTGAAGTGTGTTCTCCATTCTTGAGTTAGGCAGCAACTGCAGCTAAGTGCAGTTGAACATGAATTGTAGGCAAGACCTGATGTTGCGACTGAGTTCTCTTCCCGCCAACATATAAATCTGGCCCTAAGTTCTGAATAGTCGGCTTGAAAGGGTCGATCCATTTCGGGAGACAGTAACGGACAAATGTTTTCCATTTGGCTGCATAGCAGGCCCGCATGGTGGGTCTGTGCCCTCCTTGAGGATGATTATGCACTCAGAAGGGAGACTGAGGTAACCAAATTCTAGGACTTCTATGCCGAATCACAAGGTTGAGATGCCTGGGGTTCGGATGCCAGGCTGGGCTCTGGTTCAGAAAGTCTGGCTGTTGGGCAGCCTCTCGTGGGGCATGAGGGATTGTTCGAGAAGAGTGGTGAACCAGGGTTGTCTGGTTCACCACATGGGAGCCACTAGGATTAGAGTGAGGCATGTTTGCCAAAGCTTGCGAGCCATGAATGGAAGGAGTGGGAGAGGTGGTAAAGTTTTGGCAAATAGCCCCAACCAGGTCATCCATAGTGCATTGCCCTTAAACTGTGGGTGAGGGAGCCTGGAGATGAAGCTTGGACATTTGGCATTTTCAGCGGTGACGAAAAGATTTGTCAGAAAATCCCCAACAACTGAAGTACAGGAACAGGACTAGCAGGTGGCATTCCCACTTGTAGACTTGTTTCCATATCCTGCTGAGCAGGCCTGCAAAGTCGCTGTCTGCTCCTGGCAAGTATTCTATGAGTAAATGGACTTTGTGGTGAATTTCCCACTGCCAAATGTTCTGAGCTAACACTGACAACTGCGGTGAGTGTGTGCTGCCCTGTTATTAAATGTAATACATGGAGATCATTTTGTCTGTGCAGATGAGGACACTGTGCTGAATGTGGCTGGAAAAAGCTTTGAGTGCTAACTGGATGGTCAGTAGCTCTAGATAGTTGATGTGGGAGACCAGTTGGTGGAATGTCCACATACCCTGAACAGTGAAGCCCTGTAAATGCACTCACCACCTGGTGAGGGAAGCGTCCATTGTGATGGGCACCTGCGGTACTGGTTTGAGAAATGACCGGCCTTGCAACAGATTGTTGCTGTTCCACCACTGCAGAGGGCTATGTGTGAAGGCCCAAATCAACACTAGATCCTCCCAGTGACCCTCCGCTTCTCACCACCGTGCAGCTAGGGGCATGTGTAAACTGGAGTGGAGACCTATGGTAATATAGAAGGCTATTGTGCTGAGGAGGCACATGACCGCCCTTACTGTTATTTGGCGAGCTGAGTGAAAAAGGGCCAGTAACAACTATAAAGCTAGGGCCCTTGCTTGCCTGGGTTAAGCTTTCCCTGTGACTGACTTGAGGACTCCCTTTAAGAATGGCTGAACCTGGAGGGGCTAAAGGTTGGTCTTTACTTTGTTTACGGTAAATCCTAAATTGTGCAGCAGGGCTATGGCGGCCTGAGCATGGGCCAGGCACTGTTGTTCGTCAGCCAGTCGTCCAAGTTAAGTAACACGGGGATGCCGGACCTCCTGAGATGAGTGGCTACCAAGGGAAGACACTGTGAATATCCTGTGGCATGTGGTGACTTCAAAAGGCAGCACTTAGAACTGAAAATGCTGGCCATGTACCACATACTGGAGATACCAGCGATGTGAAGGGTGGATGGAGATGCGAAAGTTGGCGTCCTTCAAGTCATAAAATCGGCTTGCTACAGTATAGGGATGACATACTGGAGCGTGACGATGTGGAAGTGCTCTGACAGGATGTATGCGTTAAGAGGCCTGAGGTCACGTATAAGCCATAGGGATCTGTTCTTCTTTGGGATAAGGAAGTACAGGGAGTACCCTACTTTGCTGCTTTGGTGTGGCAGCTCAGGCTCTATGGCTCCCTTGCGAATGAGGGCCTTTTCTTCTTCTTGGAGGAGGCACTGATGTTCACGGGAGAAGGTGTGTTTTTCGTACAGGGATGTTTGATGGGTTGCAGTGACTTCATGCAGTAACCATGCCCTATGATGCAGAGGACCAACTGATCTAAGGTGACCTCTTGCCACCCTGCCAGAAACCCCTGGAGTCTTCCCCCGATAGGCGTAGTGTGATCAGGGGATTGGAAAGTGAGTCACTGTTTGGCAGAGGCAGCTCCCGTAGCCACTCCATCTTTCCCTCTACCCCAAGAGTATTTTCCCCTACAACCTCCCCTCAAATAACCCTGTGAAGGCTTCTGCTGTAGCTGCAACCTCTGACAGGAGGTGGTAGCTTTGGGCGAGGTGGTCTTGGCACCCTTCTGTACTGGAACCTCCGAATGCAACCCCTGCGGTATACGTGTCCTTTTTGATTTTTTCCAGCATCTGGTCAACCTGTGGTCCGAAGAGGTGCTCCCCATTGAAGGGCAGGTTGAACAAATCCTTCCGTTCCTCTGACTTGAAGCCTGAGACACACAGCCTGGTGTGACGCTGTAATTTATACCACACGCTGCAGTGTTAGCAGTGTTAAGGACACTACAAATGGTGATGTTAGAAATCAGTTTCCCTTTAAGAACGAGCTTGTGACCACATTTCTTGTACTAGTCTGGGACGTGTTAGAGATGTTCCTCCATCTCGTCCAAGTGTGCCCTACCATACCTGGAGAGCAGGCCGACAGAGTTGGCGAAGCATCAATGGGTCACAGACTGAGCAGCCACTCCTTTAAATGCCACATCTATCTTCCTGCTCTCCTTATCTGGTGGGGTGTGTCTCCAGTGCCCTGGGCATTATTTCTTATCCACCCTAGAGGTGATCACTCTGACTTTAACCTGCTCCTTAAACACATCAGGAGCTGTTTTAAGCATTCCATTATTTATAGAGAAGAACTGTAAGGAGCGCTGGGTGGAGGACAGTGTCTCCACAAAAAAGTCCTGATCCTTCTGAATCTTGTGCATTATCACCTAGTGGAAGGCAGCAGCCTGATGCCGGGATGTTTTGGCAGGGTAAACATCAGGATAGGTATCTGCAGGTAAGTTGACATCATAGTTATCCCACGGGTCACCCTGTAGTTGAGGATCCTAAGCAGCATCATAGTGATTCAGTGAGTAATGTGGACTACCCTTCCCCCAAAGGAAGAATGAGAGAAACCCTCTGGTGATTCAGGTAGAGGGGCTTCTCGGGCCACGGTAATGCCAGGAGGGGAGAAGGGGAAGAGGATGGAGGAGGTAAAAGAAAAGGAGGATGTGGTAGACGAGGTATAGGGCTGGTGCCCCAGTGCCTCTTGGTCTTGGCCTGTGTAGTTCAGGCGACAGGCCAACAGCCTCTTCAAAAGTCAACTTTATTTTGGGAGGAATGGGAGTTTGAGTCTTTCAAGACTGGGTTTGGATCCTTCCAGTTTGTGGGTGGAGTTGAATCCGTTTCTGCTGGGCGTCAAGCTCGTCTTGAAGGCATTGCAGAGTGGACTGCTCTTGGTCCTCGAATGCAGTGGGGGACGGAGCTTTCGGCACCGGCCACCAAAGCTAATTCTGGTTCATCGCCGCCGAGGAAGTGTTGGGTTCCGATGGAGACTTCGGAGCCAAAGTTAGTCTTGAGGGCGCCTTGGATGCTGGCGCTCAAGTGTCGTCGGCCCTGGGAGCCAGGTCTTCAGCAGCTGTTTCGGTACCAGAGGCTGGCTTGACGTCAGATTCAAGACTGTTTTCGGTGCCAACTATGACCGTCAGGTAGTGGTGGACCGAAAGCTTGATTTCTAGGCTTCGAGAGTCGATGCCCAACCTTCTCAAGGGCAGTGCTCAGCCTCGGCTCAGTGACGAACAGGCAGAAGAGGGAGGAATGTTGTACTCATGATCGATGTCCTTAGCTGGAACTTGAGGGCCTGGGGTTCTTCGGTGTGAGTGGGAGCTGGGCTCTGGACTGAACAGGTGGGGCTGGTAGGCTGAGGGCCCAGGGCGTGGTTCCCCCCTTGACATATTGACCCCTGAAGAGGTCAGGGGTATAGTCTCCCTGCCGGTGTGCAATGGGTCATTGAGCAAGGCATTGATTGGGATGATAAAGCAGAGATTTCCTCCAGCAGAAAGTGAGGCTGGCAAGCATAGGAGACCTCGTTGTACTCTGGAAACAGACAGAGGTTGCAAACTTGGTGATGGTCTGTCCAGAGGAACCTCGCTTGAAACTGTTGGGAGTTCCGTAATGGAATCCTTTCCATCATGAACCGTACAATATCAGAGAAGAAAACAACGGGCCAGGCCCCGAAGGGGGGAGCAGGACTAGGAGAGGCGTCGAGTAGATCCCGGTCGTCGAACCTGACAAGGACTGCAACAATGTTGATGAGAGTGCTGTGCACGAATTGTTAACATAATGGTCTGGAGTAACTGAACAGGACAGAGAATGAATACCGCCAGGCATCGACCCAGGGTGTGGTGGAGACATGTTTGAACCCAACAGCGGAGAAAAACTATCTAACAGTGGAAACAATGCCCATGCACGCTACCAGTATTAAGAGGAGTCACTGTACCGTGTGACTTGAAAGACCTCTTTGGAGAAATACAAGTTGCACACTTCCGAGCCCAAAATTAGATGGCAGGAGTATGCAAAGAATATGTATCTACAGCTACACATACCACGAACATAGACAATTGTGAAATAAAGTGAAAGTTTACTTTCCCATGGGGCACCTTGGAAGGTGGGGGCCCTGGGCAAGTGCCCACTTTGCCCAATTCCTTAAAACGATGTTGCCTATCAAGCAAAGAATTGTTTTCCAAAGGCTTTGCCGCATGATGCATAAGATTTTTTCTCAAACTGAAAGATCCCATTGGCCAGCACATTTTACTCGTAACATCCCAAAGAGAAAACTTAGAGCCACTAAGAAGCTCCTAAGCTTGTTCCCCCTTTTAAACAGTGGTGCCATAGTGGTCGTGCTCTTTACCTATTGGGACCCCATTTCTGCAATAGTCTCTCACTACACCTTAATAACATTCAGTCCTTTTTAGCTATCAGAAAGGTTCTAAACAACTATCTCTGTGGTTGAACATCTTTTTTACTTGTTCCTTAGCACCAAGATTCCTATGTTAGCAAACAAGCTCTCTGTAAAAAAATCAAATCAACCAAATCTCAATGTGCCGACAGCAGAGCTACATAGACCTTACAGGGTCAAGCCACAGAGTAATCACTCAGGTTACAGAAACATTGCAGTGACAAGTTCCATTAATCATATAAGCCCAGGCTCCGACAGCAGTAGTGATAATGTCATCAAATAATGCAAATCTTTCTCAATGTAGATGATGAAATGCAGCCACACATGTCACAAAATTACAGCCACAGCTGCAAGTGCAGTTTGAGTCCAAAGAAACAAGATCACCAATGAGTTTCCCAAACTCAGTGTGAACTATCACTCACATACCAGTGTTAAATATATTTTGGAAAAGTAAAATAAACTTCTCTAAACACGTGTGTGTCAGTTTCTGGATATATATGCATTTTACTAAAATATAAGCCTTTCTTTTTTTCATAATTAAACCAAATTCCTCTAAATGAAAGCTTGTTTTCACAAGAACACACTAAATTGTCCTAAAATAGCAGGTTTTGTTTTTTCATTTTCATTTTGGTAAATACTCATTTGGTCCCCAAACATCAGTTTGTCATAAGATGTACATCACAGCACAGATTCCAATCCTCAGACTAACAGGTAAAGGTTTTTGAGGGACTTTAGCAAAATACCTTCATGGGTACGTTGCCCCACTTTATTATGGCTGCCTCTTTTCAAGACGACAGAAGAAACTTAGTGAAAGACTGCAAACCGGGAAGCCACAATTAGTCTGAACCTACAATTGCAAGACTACATGAGCTGGCTTAGAGATCACTTCACTGGCTCCAGAAAGATGCTTGAATTAAACTCAAAATAAGTGGACCATACGCTAGGCCTCCTAAGGCAAGCACATGCTAATTACAGAAACAGATATTCCACAATATTCCTGCCTGACGTCTTCAATCCAACACCTTTAATGTGATTCAATGATCAGGCTTCAAATGATAGAACCACAGGGTCAAATCCCTGTGTTTTCTAGGTTAAAGTCTTGATAATACCTTAATCCAGTGGATCCCAAACTGTTGGCTGCAACCCACTGGTAGGTCGTGAGGCGATTTTAGTTGGTCGTGAATGTCCAGGCAATAATAAAGATGCCTTTATATTATGTCTTTATCTTGTTAGGTTTGCAGCACGTCAAAGACAGAGGTCACATTTCAGGATATGTTTTCTGACAAATTGCTGCTTATTATTTTATCATGTGAATTGGAGATAGGCTTTAAGGGGACAGCTTCACCCAGTGTGTAACAGTCAACAAAACCTCTTATTTGGTCTACCATGATAACATTAAATACACTGGGCCCGAACATGGCAGTGTGGATTCCTCAGCTTAACCTCACGATTCTATAATTACAATTCATTTCACACTGGGTATCAACAGGCATAGATTGCTCCCAATCAATTGCATATCTTGGTCTAGGCTTATCCATACGATCGCATAACATGATATAGTTTTATCAGTACAAATGTATTTCCATGCAAATTTAGTGACCATTTCAATAGAACATACTCTTGTCTGTAAATGGCAGTGCACTACCACACAACGCTTTAGTTACATTAAAAAATCACCTGCCTCATCTCCATTAAAGCTAGGTGGATCACAAACGTCTGTCATTCTGAAAAGGAGTTTGTGGTTCTAAAAGGTTTGGGAAAAACTGCCCTAATCCCTAAACTGATGGAAGAACACAACCACCTGCACTTCAGAGAACTCCTAAAAAACAGAGCAGTACAAGCTGGCATTTTGACAGAGGGCGGTGACTGAAAGGTACTGTACACGGGTTCCCAACTCAGGTGGACATTAACTGCACAACCTTCAGCTTCCTCAAATTCAGCTGTAACAATAGTGATCTGAAGAGACCATAAAGTGATGCCGTGGCTTTATCAAAAACGTCCTAATTAACAAATGTGATAAATAGTCCCTTTATAAGGCATAAAGATAAGGGTCCACTTCAGGGCAACAGTAAACTGAACCTATGGTGGTGAAGATAATGCATAGATAAACCGCAACAACCATACCTCAAGCCCCTGCCAATCAAACATAACATCCAGCCACACAGAACCTAGGAGAGGACAGTAACAAGTACAGGACGATAAACGTGAAAGGCATACTGAAGTGTTCACACAAAAGAGGTATTACAAAGGGAAATAGCACTACCACATTTTTTCTTGTTACCAGAAAAGAATGACTGGAGCAATCTTGTTAAAGTAGGATTATGTGGTCAGGCAGGTAAGAAAAGGAAGATATCTCCAACTGTAACAACACTGGCACTTAAGACACCTTTTGCTGCACAGAGAGAGCGGCAATGTGCTGAGATGTCTTTTAAAGGTGAGGCAAAAGATACTAAGTACACCTGCACACCACAGGCGAGGGGTGCTACACCTAAAGAGCAGCAAAACACACAAGATGAAGGACGGAATGCTGGACATTGGCAAAACATTCACCCCTAGTCACAGATCTGGGTTTAATCCATCGTTATTTTGCTTACCACGCCACCCCAGTTCAGACATGGCCATATGCAAATCAGTCTTGACCTTGTGCCTCATGGGACCAGTCCAGCCCGAACTGCCAAGCCATGTCTTCCCTGGACCGGAATCAAGCATCCTAGGACCGGTTTCCGGGTTTCACCCCTCTTCAGCCAGGAAAGCTTTACTCCAGTGGCGTAGTGAGCACGGGACCCACGTCTGGGCATACCCTTCCCACATAGGACGAACAGCAAAACACACAAGATGATGGACGGAATGTTGCACATTGGCAAAACACTCACCCCCAGTCACAGATCTGGGTTTAATCCATCGTTATTTTGCTCACCACGCCACCCTAGTTCAGACATGGCCATATGCAAATCAGTCTTGACCCTGTGCCTCATGGGAACAGTCCAGCCCGAACTGCCAAGCCATGTCTTCCCTGGACCGGAATCAAGCATCCTAGGACCGGTTTCCGGGTTTCACCCCTCTTCAGCCAGGAAAGCTTTACTCCAGTGGCGTAGTGAGCACGGGACCCACGTCTGGGCATACCCTTCCCACATAGGACGAACAGCAAAACACACAAGATGATGGACGGAATGTTGCACATTGGCAAAACACTCACCCCCAGTCACAGATCTGGGTTTAATCCATCGTTATTTTGCTCACCACGCCACCCCAGTTCAGACATGGCCATATGCAAATCAGTCTTGACCCTGTGCCTCATGGGAACAGTCCAGCCCGAACTGCCAAGCCATGTCTTCCATGCACCGGAATCAAGCATCCTAGGACCGGTTTCGGGGTTTCACCCCTCTTCAGCCAGGATAGCTTGACTTCAATGGCGTAGTGAGCACGGGACCCACGTCTGGGCATACCCTTCCCACATAGGGCGAACAGCAAAACACACAAGATGATGGACGGAATGTTGCACATTGGCAAAACATTCACCCCCAGTCACAGATCGGGTTTAATCCATTGTTATTTTGCTCACCACGCCACCCCAGTTCAGACATGGCCATATGCAAATCAGTCTTGACCCTGTGCCTCATGGGAACAGTCCAGCCCGAACTGCCAAGCCATGTCTTCCCTGGACCGGAATCAAGCATCCTAGGACCGGTTTCTGGGTTTCACCCCTCTTCAGCCAGGATAGCTTGACTTCAGTGGCGTAGTGAGCACGGGACCCACGTCTGGGCATACCCTTCCCACATAGGGCGAACAGAAAAAACACACAAGATGATGGACGGAATGTTGTACATTGGGAAAACATTCACCCCCAGTCACAGATCTGGGTTTAATCCATCGTTATTTTGCTCACCACGCCACCCCAGTTCAGACATGGCCATATGCAAATCAGTCTTGACCCTGTGCCTCATGGGAACAATCCAGCCCGAACTGCCAAGCCATGTCTTCCCTGGACCGGAATCAAGCCTCCTAGGACCGGTTTCGGGGTTTCACCCCTCTTCAGCCAGGATAGCTTGACTCCATTGGCGTAGTGAGCACGGGACCCACGTCTGGGCATACCCTTCCCACATAGGGCAAACAGCAAAACACACAAGATGATGGACGGAATGTTGCACATTGGCAAAACATTCACCCCCTGTCACAGATCTGGGTTTAATCCATCGTTATTTTGCTCACCACGCCACCCCAGTTCAGACATGGCCATATGCAAATCAGTCTTGACCCTGTGCAAATCAGTCTTGACCCTGTGCCTCATGGGAACAGTCCAGCCCGAACTGCCAAGCCATGTCTTCCCTGGACCAGAATCAAGCATCCTAGGACCGGTTTCGGGGTTTCACCCCTCTTCAGCCAGGATAGCTTGACTCCAGTGGCGTAGTGAGCACGGGACCCACGTCTGGGCATACCCTTCCCACATAGGGCGAACAGCAAAACACACAAGATGATGGACGGAATGTTGCACATTGGCAAACATTCACCCCCAGTCACAGATCTGGGTTTAATCCATTGTTATTTTGTTGTTTTTGCATTTGTCACCCCGAGTGGGACGGGTATGCTCAGACGTGAGTCCCGTGCTCTCTATGCCACTGGAATCAAGCTATCCTGGCGGAAGAGGGGTGAAACCCCGAAACCGGTCCTAGGATGCTTGGTTCCAGTCCAGGGAGGACCTGGCTTGGCAGTTCGGGCTGGACTGTTCCCATGAGGCACAGGGTCAAGACTGATTTGCATATGGCTGGGTTCAAACTGGAATAGCATGGTGAGCAAAAAACACGATGGATTTAGGCCCAGATCTCTTTACTGGGGTGAATGTATGACACTGTTCTGCATTCTGTCCATCAACTGTTGTTTTTGCATTTGTCACCCCGAGTGCGATGGGTATGCTCAGACGTGAGTCCCGTGCTCTCCATGCCACTGGAATCAAGCTATCCTGGCTGAAGAGGGGTGAAACCCCGAAACCGGTCCTAGGATGCTTAGTTCCAGTCCAGGGAGGACCTTGCTTGGCAGTTTGGGCTGGACTGTTCCCATGAGGCACAGGGTCAAGACTGATTTGCATATGGCTGGGTTCAAACTGGAATAGCATGGTGAGCAAAAAACATGATGGATTTAGGCCCAGATCTCTTTACTGGGGTGAATGTATGACATTGTTCTGCATTCTGTCCATCAACTGTTGTTTTTGCATTTGTCACACCTAAAGAGCAGGCACAGAACATGTGGCACTTAAATGAGTTATGAAAGATAGTGACAGTGACAACAATGGGAATCAGGAAAAAGAAGCAGTGGCACATCATGTTTGGCACTGCTGAGACAAGTTTCAGTGAGCTGCATTATGGTACAAGTAGTAAAGTTAGAGCTTTGTTTAACTTAAGTTTTGGTCTTAAGTTTAACTGAGACGAGACTTTTTGTCTCAGTGAAACTTGAGACCAAAACTTAAGTTAAACTGACACAAAGGACCAACATTACTACTCGAAAATGCCCTTTGTGAATACTGAAAGTCATCAAGATAAACTTTCATCTCAGTTTACCTTTGTAAATCCGGCCCAATATGTTCAGCAGGTTATACTTAGGAAAGAGCTTAGGCAAATGCAATGTCATACAGTTGTGCAGGTGATCTCCGGTAGACATAGAAGACTATGGAGAAGGGACCGGGGATAGTATCTTCATTGTGTTGAATATGCTACTTACCAGTATGCATCTGTTCTTGGCATGTAGGGCTGCTGACATTCATATCTGTGCATAGATCGCCGCCTAGTGTTGGGTCCGGATGATTGCACATTGTTGTCCTGGAAGAGTCTTCGAAGTATCACGAGATAGGTGGCTCCTCCCCTGGACTACAGTGCGCATGGGCATCCTCTCCATCCTTAGATTGTTTTTCGCCATTGTGGCAGTGATGGAGTAGATACAGTAAGTGATGACCATGCTATACAGTAATTCTGAGTGCTGCAGCCGCTACAGGCGCCGGGGAGGAGGGTGGGCGATATGAATGTCAGCAGCCCTACATGCCAAGAACAGATGCATACTGGTAAGTAGCATATTCAGTTCGAGGCATGTGGGCTGCTGAATTCATATCTGTGCATAGATTATATAGCAGTCCCTCCATTAGCGGCGGCTGCCCGTGCCAGCTGCAGCAGTCTGAAAAAGAGTTTTGAGAACAGCCTGTCCTACAGCTGCCTGCTGTTTTGAGTGTACATCTACACAGTAGTGTTTGGTAAATGTATGTATAGTGGACCATGTGGCTGCTCTACATTTTTCCTGTAAAGGAATGTTTCCTAGGAATGCCATGGACGCCCCTAACTTTCGTGTTGAGTGGGCTCGTGGGGGAATCGTTAATGTGCGTTTAGCTTTTTGATAGCAAATTTGAATACATTTAACGATCCATCTGGCTATCCCTGCTTTGGAAATGGCGTTGCCCTTGTGTTGTGGAGAAAAGGCAACGAAAAGTTGTTTTGTTTTCCTAAAATCCTTTGTTCTGTCGATATAGTACATGAGGGCCCTCTTTACATCTAGTGCATGGAGCATTCTCTCTGCGACATTTTGTGGACTTGGAAAGAAAACAGGCAGTTCAATAGTCTGATTCATGTGGAACTGCGATATCACTTTAGGCATGAATTTGGGGTTGGTACGTAGTACAACTCTGTTTGCGTGAACCTGTATGAATGGCTCTTGAATGGTTAGTGCCTGGAGTTCACTAACTCTTCTTAATGAAGTGATTGCCACTAAGAAAGCTACTTTCCAGGTGAGGAATTGAATCTCACATGAATGGAGAGGTTCAAAAGGTGGACCCATTAATCTGGTGAGGACCACATTGAGGTTCCACACTGGTGCCGGTGGGTGTCTTGAGGGAATTACTCGTTTGAGTCCCTCTAAGAAGGCTTTGATGCCAGGCACTCTGAATAAAGAGAGGTGCTGCCTGTTTTGAAGATAGGCTGCTATCGCGGTTAAATGTATACGTATGGAGTTGTATGCCAGATTGCATCGGTATAAGTGTAAGAGGTAACAGATGATGTTTTGAATGGATGCGTCCAGCGGGTTAATGTCATTGTTGTTGCAGTAAATGACAAACCTCTTCCATTTAGCCGCATAGCAAGCTCTGGTAGTGGGTCTTCTGGCCTCCTTGATGATATCCATACATTCAGGTGGCAGGTTTAGGTAGCCAAACTCTAAGACTTCAGGAGCCAGATTGCCAGGTTCAGCTGTTGCGGATCTGGGTGCTGAATTTCGCCATGGTTCTGCGTTAAAAGTGCGGGTTTGATTCGCAGCCTTTGATGCAGCACCACGGAAAGTTCTAGAAAGGTGGTGTACCATGGTTGGCGTGCCCATGTGGGAGCAACTAGGATGAGTGTCAGTGAGTGTTGTTGCAGTTTGTGTGCCACTAGCGGTATTAATGGCGCTGGGGGAAAAGCGTACGCAAATCTGCCGGACCAGTTCATCCATATCGCATTGCCCTGTGACTGCGGATGTGGGAACCTGGAGCAAAGCTTTGGCATTTTGCATTTTCGTTTGTGGCGAATAGGTCTATCTCTGGATGACCCCACTGTTGGAAGTACGGTTGGAGTACTGACGGATGTAGCTCCCACTCGTGCATCTGGTGGCTGTGTCTGCTGAGCAGATCCGCCATCTGGTTGTCCTAGCCCGGGAGGTGTTCCGCCATGAGGAATATGTTCCTCTGAATGGCCCATTTCCACATGCTCTGAGCCAGATGAGACAACTGTGGAGAGTGTGTTCCTCCCTGCTTCTGTATGTAGTACATGGCAGTCATGTTGTCCGTCCGGATCAACACGACTTGTTGCACAAGTGTACTTTGAATGCCTTCATGGCTAGGAAGATTGCCATCAGTTCCAGAATGTTGATGTGCATCTTCTTTTGCTGTGTCGTCCATAGTCCCTGCACTGTGTAATTGAGTACATGAGCTCCCCATCCCTGGAGAGAGGCGTCCGCTGTCAGTATTATTTGCGGAACAGGCTCTTGGAACGGTCGGCCCTTGCAAAGGTTTTGTGGATTCCACCAATGCAGAGAGTTGTATGCCCGAACGCTCACCAACACTAGGTCTTTTAATTGTCCGTGAGCCTGATTCCATTGATGTGCTAAGCACTCCTGAAGCGGGCGCATATGTAGTCTCGCGTGCGGGACTATGAAAATGCAGGAGGCCATCATGCCTATCAACTGCATGAACACGCGCGCAGGAAGGGAGGGTTGAGGTTTG
This sequence comes from Triturus cristatus, assembly GCF_964204655.1. Lineage (NCBI taxonomy): Eukaryota > Metazoa > Chordata > Amphibia > Caudata > Salamandridae > Triturus > Triturus cristatus. The sequence goes on along the minus strand of NC_140586.1, from coordinate 361,200,792 downwards.
AACTTTGTGATCAGCAGTTGCATGCTGTTGATCCTCACTAAATTTGGCTGAGCTGTGGCTGTCAGAGTGTTTATGGTCGCGCCCAGGTACTGTCGTACGTGTGCGGGTTGAAGATGTGATTTTGGGTAATTTAGTGAGAATCCCAGACTGTGAAGAAGGTGAATGGTGAGGGACATGTGGCTGGCACATTGCTGGGCTGGCTTTGCCTGAACAAGCCAGTCGTCCAGGTAAGGGAAGACGTGAATGTGCTGTCTCCGTAGATGTGCAGCCACTGTTGCTAGGCACTTGGTAAAGACCCTGGGTGCCGTTGTTACTCCGAAGGGGAGAACTTTGAACTGATAGTGATGCCCCTGAATAGTGAACCTGAGATATTTTCTGTGCGATGGGTGTATGGGTATGTGGAAATACGCATCTTTCAAGTCCAGTGTGGCTAGGAAGTCTCCCTGACTGAGCGGTAGAACCTGCTGTAGGGTGAGCATATGGAAATGCTCTGATAGAATGTAGTGGTTGAGGGGTCTCAGGTCTAGTATAGGTCTGAGAGAACCGTCCTTTTCTGGGATTAAGAAGTACAGAGAGTACACCCCTGTCCCCTGTTGGTTGACAGGCACGACTTCTATTGCACCTTTTTGCAGCATACTTAGTACCTCCTGCTGCAATAATGACAAGTGCTCTACGGACATAGGACGGTGCTTTGGCGGTATGTTGGGTGGAGTGGACGTTAATTCTAGACAGTAACCGTACTGGATAATGTCCCTGACCCACCTGTCTGTGGTGATGGTTTTCCAGACTGACAGGAACTACTGGAGTCTCCCCCCGACAGGTGTTATGTGGTCAGGGGGCAGGGAGAAGGCGTCACTGTTTGTTTTTGGGGGAGGACCTGGTGTTGCCGTACCCCTGTCCTCTGCTTTGGTGCTGGATCCACGATATCCACCTCTGGTGGTTTTATCATAGTTACTTTGTGTGCCCCCTTTATTGTACTGCTGCTGGGACCCCTGACCTCTAGCTGCTCCTCTATTCCCGGGGCGACGAAAGGAGCCACTACGAAACTGCTGCGACTGCAGAGCCCCCATTGATTTTGCAGTTTCAGTGTCTTTCTTAATTTTTTCGAGGGTAGTGTCAACTTCAGGGCCAAATAAATAGTCCGGGTTGACCGGTTGATTTAAGATATTGTTCTGAATCTCAGGCTTGAAGCCTGAGATTCTCAACCATGCGTGCCTCCCCAACATGACGCTTGTGTTGATCGCCCTTGCTGCAGTGTCGGCTGCATCCAGTGCGCACTTGATGGACGCATTGGTAAGGAGTTGTCCCTCTCTGATAAGGAGCTCCGCTGCCTCTTTGTATTCATCTGGCAAATGTTGTAGCAGTGATTCTAGTGTGTCGTAGTGGGACCTATCATAACGGGCCAGGAGTGCCTGTGTGTTGGCAATGCGCCAGATGTTTGCCGCTTGCGCTGCTATCCTTTTGCCTGATGTCTCCAGCACTTTGGACTCCTTGTCGGGGGAGGAGCATCACCCGTTGTTTGTGAATGGGCTCGTTTGCGAGCATTAGCAACAATCATGGAGTCTAAAGGTAACTGACCCCTAATGTACATAGGGTCTCCGGGTGCAGGCTTGTATTTCTTTTCGATTCTGGGGTTCAACACCCGTGCCCTGGTTGTTTCTTTAAAAATGTCTTTTGCAGGTTTTAGAACTCCCTTCAACATTGGCAGAGTTTTGACGGTTTTCTCAGAGGAGGAGAAAGTGTCCACTAAGAAGTCTTCTTCTACAGTGTCAGAATGGAGTTCCACTCCATGATTGCCAGCAGCCCGTTCTATGAGGGCATTAAAGGCAGCAGTGTCCTCTGTGGGAGATGTCTTTATATTGTAAAGCTGCGTGTCAGGAGTATCTGGTGCGTTACCCTGGTCGGTGGGGTCATCCCATGCCTGATCTGGGTCTTGCAAGTGATCATCAGGATCGATATCCCAAGGGTAGGTGGTATCATCCCTTATATAGTCCTCTCCTGCGTCTGCCTCTGAATGCGTAGGAGAAAAGGACGGAGGATCCTGATGGAAGGGTTGAAAGTGTTCATGAAGCACTGGTTCGGAACCTGCCGGCAATTTGTGTTTCAGAGGAATTTTGTATGAGTCCAAGCCCTTCTCTGGCGTGATTTTCCGCTTGCGGAGCATCAACCTACCAGTGTCGGCGTCGATAAAGTGTGCCTGTGAAGGCTCGATATCGGTTTGTCCAGTGGATAGGGACTGTGTTTGGCGGACACGTGTCCGAATTTCAAACATTTTCGGTGCCGTGGGTGGCGGCAATCCAAATGTGATGTCCGCCGGCGCCGAGTGTGATTTTGCGGCCTTGTGCATTTCGGGACCCGACGTAGAGTGCAGGGTTGCCCGGTCTCTGATGCGTTGCAACGATGCTGAGACCTGTTGCAAGGTGAACGCAGATGGCGCCTTGGAACCGATCGGCACCTTGGAGGTAGGCGTCGAAGAGGCATCCGGCTTATTTCCAGTCTTTGGGTCGTCGATCCGAAGGGAGGTATCGACGCTCGTCGGAGTCGATGATTTGGCAGGCGCCGCCGTCTTCGACGTCGACGCAGACGGGTCGGCCACCTTGACCTTGGTGGGTTGGGCCGTAATCTTCGGTGCCATAGGCCGAGGCGCCTTGTGGGGACCGAGGGCCTTCTTCTTTGGCTCGGCGCCCGGACCCGTCGCGGTGAGCTCGGCACCGAAATCTCTTTTGGCGCGGTCGGTGCTGATGACCTTTGCCGGCGTCGAAGGAGTGGAGGGCTTCGAGGCCTTCGATCCGATCGCAACCTGTTTCACTTTCGGTTTCGATGTAACCGGTGCGACGGACGGTTTCGGTTTCACTGAAGGGAATCCAGTCGTCTTCGATAATAATGGCTCCTGTGAAATGTCCGAGGCCGGGCCTTGAGGCGGGGCCGAAGAACCGTGTGATTGATCTTGGGTAAGGCCCGCAGGCGATCCCTCGACCTGAGCCTTATGACGACTTAGTCTCTCGGCCTCCGTATCGACGGGTTGGCCTAGCTCTTCGCTGGAGCTATCTTCCTCGGCCCCAAGGGCCTCATTGTAGTCTCCTACCTCTTCGACGACGTCTTCGCCCTCAAAGATCACCTCATCGTCATCTTCCGATTGGGAGTCGTGTTCGGAAGCGTGGCTGGAGTCTACGTCTTCTACGCTCTCGGCGTCTTCGTCCTCGGTGCTAAAGATGTTGGCCGGGGCAGGCGCCGATTGCTGTGCCTCCAATCTCGCTGCCCGTCGATTCCGGAGAGTCTTCTTCGAGCGGAACCGGGCGCAGGCCATACATTTCGACTCATCGTGATCCGGTGAGAGACATTTGTTGCATACCGGATGGACGTCGATGTGTGGGTATTTCGCGTGGCATAAAGGACAATTCTTGAAGGGAGTCCTCGATTCCATCGTCGATCGAAGTTCGATGTTCGGACCAAAGCGGATCCGAAAAGCATGAAGAAGGTGCTAAAACACTAAAGAAACTGGTCGATACCGAACGGGAACAGTACCGACGAGATCTAAAGGCCTTTTGGCCTTAAACTAAAGTTTCCTAACTTGAGCTAAGATAAGCACATCCGAACCCAATGGCGGAAAAAAACAATCTAAGGATGGAGAGGATGCCCATGCGCACTGTAGTCCAGGGGAGGAGCCACCTATCTCGTGATACTTCGAAGACTCTTCCAGGACAACAATGTGCAATCATCCGGACCCAACACTAGGCGGCGATCTATGCACAGATATGAATTCAGCAGCCCACATGCCTCGAACTTAATATTTCATGGCACCAGAAGAAAGGAAACTGAGGAGAACGTTGGGATACAAAGGGAGACATATGACCAGCAGAATCAGGGAAGTTCAATTTAAACTTTAACGCTCACCCTAAGTTTTCCCCTTGAGAACTGTACCCAGTTCTGGAGGCCACTGTTTGAAATGCCAGTCTGCAGACAACATCTATACTACTGTGTCCAGTGGTAGATGCCATGTCCCCAAGAAGGTAAAGACACATTACAGGCAGTCTGGAACAGAGTTACAAAGGTGTTGTCAACTCTTTTTCAGAAATCATATCAAGAGGGATGTTATGGTTTAAGTCTGCATTACATACAAGAGGGTAAGAAGTGAGAAATATGATGAGTTACACATATTACAGTGGTGTTGTTGTAGGATGGAGGGACAGTAGAGGGGTCAATAAGTAAGATTTTCAAACTGGCTGTGAGCGTCCTGAGCTGTAACCCAGGACAATAATTAACACTAGAGTGGAGTTGGCAGCCCTCTTTGTCCATCAATATCTATACAACTTTGTAAATGAGTACCTGTCCGTATCTGTGGCTTGCAAGGGCTGCACCTTCGACGTTGCATTGGAGACTGCTGGATCTTGTGAGACAGCCACCATCAGGGCGATATCCTCAGACACCTCTGGTACATGGTCTTCGTCTGCCAGCTTGGCACCAGTCATAATATGGTCTTCCGTGCCAGTCATTCCCAAGGCATTAATTTTCTCAGGTCTATTACGAAGGTCTCCCTCCTCTGCCAAGCCTGCCAAAAGAGCCCCCCAAAAGCCACCAGTGCTGTTCCTGCGCGCTAGAATAGATGCCAAATGTTGGATACCTCGGCACAGAGCCAGTTCAACACGATCACCACGGTGACACAATCTCCAAAAGTATCGCAGTCTGGATGCCCGAATCCTGCTACTTCCCACCTTTCTTGACCTCAGTGGCCCCATGGGGCGGGCTGTGCTCATTGGGATGTGGTTTACCTGGAGTTCTGCAAGAATATGGTCAGAGGTGAATAATAAGACAAGGCACTATACAGACAGAGAGATATATCTTTCAATACGCACAATTAACCAATGTCACAGCTCACCACTGACTAGTTTGATGACTTGCAAGATATTATTGTGAATCATTCATTAGAGGCATATCACATACTTTCAGAAAAAATTACTAGTCTCTTGTCCTGCATAACAGACACTATTTCACACTTTGAATGAAAAACCCAAATGTGAGATGCATTACACACATCCCATGGGAGACTAATGAAGCAACTTACACAAGGAACCGAAATCCCTCCCTGTATGAACGACCTATCTCATGCCACTGCACTCCAGAAATCCATCTCGGACCATGAACAAGAGATCTACCTCACACTTTACCATAGACACCGCTTTCCCATCTATCATCACAACTGAGGTGACAAACCCAAAAGCTAACTAGAAACTCGTCTAATATCTTCATGAGAGAATCAGTTCACAACCTGCATAAAATACATCTCATATCTGGCAAGAAAAAGTGAACTATCTACCACCATTTTCGTGCCCTTGCATGACAGAGTAACAGGGGGGAAATATCTGCTGTGTTTCAGTTCATTCTTCTCAAGTCAGACTCATAAGGACCTGTTTACAGAGCCTGCTAATATTCTGTGCGACATCCCCCAAGAATCTGCTTTCTCTGATCAACTATTGCATGTATATGGACAATAATCAGATCTGCATCTGTACAGCTGAGGAACAAGACAACCAGTACCATGTCATGTACTGACCCACTATGTCCAATGAACAATGAAATATAACTGGGTATGCCTTAATGCAGCTGCAATAGAGGTCGTTTCTGAGACTGTGGAAATCCCACCATCCCTTCGTTCAACTGGCTGTCCTTTAAGAAACTCTTCATGCCATTACTATGGATTCCCAACCTAGAAATCACTTTTGATGATGAGCAGCTGTCTGTATTGTAGATTAAAGCAAAACCAAAGAAATGATGGACGGAGTGTTGAACATTGCAAGCACTCACCCCCAGTCAACTGATCTGGGTTTAATCCATCACCGTTCTTTAGCCCACTCTGCCACCCCAGTTCAGACATGGCCATATGCAAATCAGTCTGACCCTGTGCCTCATGGGAACAGTCCAGCCCGAACTGCCAAGCCATGTCTTCCCTGGAACGGAAACAAGCTTCCTAGGACCGGTTTCTGGCATTTCAGCCGTCTTCAGCCAGGCTTGCTTGAATCCAGTGGCAAAGTGAGCAAGGGACTCCCGTCTGAGCATACCCTGCCAACTTATGGCGAACAAAGCAAAATCAAAGGTGAGTGCTTGCAATGTTCAACACTCTGTCCATCATTTCCTTTGGTTTTTGCTTTGTTCGCCATAAGTTGGCAGGGTATTCTCAGACGTGAGTCCCTTGCTCACTTTGCCACTGGATTCAAGCAAGCCTGGCTGAAGACGGCTGAAATGCCAGAAACCGGTCCTAGGAAGCTTGGCCATGTCTGAACTAGGGTGGCAGAGTGGGCTAAAGAACGGTGATGGATTAAACCCAGATCAGTTGACTGGGGGTGAGTGCTTGCAATGTTCAACACTCCGTCCATCATTTCCTTTGGTTTTTGTATTGTAGATTAACAATACAACTAAAACATATTTTCCCTTTCTTGCAAGGACGTTGGATCATGCTGTCACAGCTGATCAACTTGGTCCTTATACACATCATCTCCAGGATGGACTCTACAGTCGGGCCAATAGCGACCTACCAAATAAAAGCAACAATAAGATCCAAAGAGCATTCCTTTGTGAAGCAAGCCGGAAATGGCAGGAAATGCACTAAAGTCACTCCATTGGTTGCCAGTCAAGCAGAATGTTGTGCTCAAAACAGAGCCTTGGCTGTCGAGCAAAACTGTTGTTCCCATACTACATGCTTCAGGTCGATCTCCCATAATTAGGAGTTTCAACAGGCCAATGTGGTTCACATTTCAGGGAGATCCCTTCACGGCCAATGCTCTTCCCCCAGATCTTCCTTCTGTTGGTCCTCAAAACTGACTTGCAGCACAAAGGCTGAAAAAGCACAACTCTTCCTCTGCATGCTTGGACCAACTTTGATTTAACAACTTTTCGAAGGTAAACAAACTGTCTCAGCCATGTGTTCCTTATTTTTTTGCTCCCCCTGCAGAGTGAGCAATATATAAAACAATGAATAAAGTATCAAATGCGATAAAATGAGAGATTCAGCTTGCACACTTCACAAGACCATCTCGCGTTCTGTAAGGCAGACCTCACTCTCAGAGGAGCTACTCACCCAAATGTCCTTCATCCTCATCTCCACCCTCTGCCTCTTGATCATCTTCCTCCTTTTCCTGTTCGCCCACTTGATTTGTATGATAGTTCCTGCCTCGGCTGTTGAATACCTCCTCCCCTGCTATCCATTTCCAATCTCCAGTGGCTCCAGAGTTGTTGGCCAAGTTGAACTGCCTGCTGTTGAAGTCTTCGTCGCCGTTCTGCGTGAAGCCACGGGATGCTTCAGCCTGTGACAGCCATGTGGAGTTGTGGCTACTGGCAGAATCTGGCGAGTCGAGGTCAACAGCATTGAGGTGAGAGGTTGAGTGGTGGGAGTATTGCGGTACATCCAAGTTGTACGCTGATGCTGGCATCCGAGGTACTGTGTACTCATATGTGATATGGGGCAATTTGCCATTGAAGTTGTAATACTGAGAGTAAACCACAAACATATATTTTATTGAAATAAAAAATCAATAAGCATAGCAAATTAAAAGGAAGACACAGAAGAACATAATATTTTATGGCGTGGTTGTGATTCTAAGCAACAATTTATTTCATTACTGCCTAGCTCTCATAACACAGCTCTCTGCAGAACAGTAGGCCTGGTAACGCTGGAGAGAATACTACAAGAGCACATGATGTGGAAATGTCATGGTGAAAGAGGGTGAGCAGCAGATTGACAGAGACAACACAGAAATGTAGTTGCGGCTGAGCAGGAGGATGCTAATGGTGTGTGGAAGGTTTGCAAACAGAGGTAGATTGTAGGAGGAGGAGGATTGTAGGAGGACTACAGATGGTGAAAAGGATGCTGATTGACTGTGTGTAGAATTATGGTAGTAGGTATAACGGTGTGACAGACGGTATACAGGAGGAGGATGGTGCACAGGAGGCTGGCAAAGAGTATGCTGTGGTTTGCAGGCAGTTTACAGAATGCTGACAGTGTATAGAAGAAAGATGGCAGTGTCTGAGCATGGCTTGGACTAGTGAGTGTGGGGCAATTGTAGAGTTTGCATGAGGACTAGTCATAGATTGGCAAAATGTTAGCAGCACATTTTCAGATCATTTCCACTAAGTAAAGACACTGAGGAGACAATTGGCAAGAGGTCTGCAGAAGTAGGCTATGTGGTGTGGAGAACACTGTCAATCTGTGAGCAGAATGTTGGTGGACCGCAGGATGTTTGCACACAGTGTGCAGACCTTTGGAGCAGAGATGCAGGTGGGCTGGCAGAGGATGTACAAGGCACTGCTGTAGAGTGAGTAGTAGGCTGATAGATGATGTACAGATTAGTAGTACAGGTGGTTGTTAGTGCCCCCACCATGCTCAATGTTGGCATTAACAATGTAATTTGAGATGTTATCAGTGATGTCACAAATGATATCATTGAACATGCGATGCATGATGTAACCTGTGAGGTCATAAGCAGAGAATGGTGGGGGCACAAGCTCTAGTTAGCTCAGTAAGCTTCAACTGGTGATTTTCAGTGTTTTTTTTGTGTTTCAATGTTACATTTTAACTCATATTTTCAACTATTATGTCACTTTAACCTTTGTTTTTTTCACTGAATTTCTGAGTTATTTGTTTTTATGTAATGCAAGATATTATTACCATACCCAACGAAAACATCACTTCAACCTTTGTTTTTTTCTGTGAATTTCTAAGGTTGTTTTAACCTAATGCAAAATCTAATTAAGATACCCAACCCCCGTAGGAGCACAACCACCGCCTGCGTCCAGGCCCTGCATCCATTCCCCTGTGGGTGCCCACCCCACAAACTCTCACCACACATTTTGTTTTTGTAATTTATTTTCCTGGTCCCTCAGAGTGCCTTGGGACTCCCTCAGGTCTTGCATTGACAGACCTCCCCCAAAAAATTTTTAATCTTGGGTCCTCGAGTCCCTCTGGAAGCCTCAGAACCTCCCCTCAAGGGCCAGGGTACCCGATGGCCACTGATATGGAATTTTGTTAAACATTTTCTGGATAGGGGACCATGTCCAAGAGTCCTGTAATGGCTGCCACAACATTTCTGTTCATTTTGCAACCAGTCAATCAAAGCACTTGATCCAAAAAAGTCTCTTCAGTCAATTAGTCTTGCATTTTTGAATTTCAGTCAAACTGTCACTATAGATACATTTCGAACCTTAATATCTTCAAAACTACTGAAATGATTTACACCAAATCAGAAAAAGTATGCTTTCCGGGTACAGATCTAGGGCCTCATTTATGAAAAGTGACGCATCGCTGCGTGAAAACAGCGATGCGTCACTTTTCATTGCGCCCACCTTGCGACATGTTGAATGCGTCACATTTACAGTATGACGCATCATGTCACAAGGAGTTACAGATACGTCAGTATTTCTGACGTATCTGTAGGCGCAAAAATGACGCATTGCTGGAGTGTGTCACAAAAGTCATTTAACGTGGGCAAGTCCCATTTCAAAGGTGCCTGCGTCAGTCTTACGCCTGCTGTGAGGCAGGCGTAAGATATTGACGCATGTGCATTCTAGAAGGCTTACTTGCGTTCTATGAGGCTTACTTGCATCGGAACGCCCACCCTGCATACATTATACCTGTCTCAGGTATAATGTGGCGCAGGGGTTTGCAAAGTGACACATCTACCTAGATGCGTCACTTTGTAAATATGACGCAACATGGTGCATTTATTACTCCGTCGGTGCGTCACAAAAAGTGACGCACCAGCGGTGCAAAAGTGACGTATTTGCTCATAAATAAGCCCCCTAGCTTTTTGCCGAATTTGGTGTAACTCCTTTCAGCCATTTTGGCTGTAGCACTGTCCAGAATTTCCTGTGGAAAACAAAGTGTGAACCAACTATAATTACACAGTATATATATGGGGGTGGTAGTGCCAGCATAGTTAATGTTGTTAGATTTTCTTGGGAAAGGGATTGTTCTTTTCTTAATAACTCTCCAAAAACAACACAAATTCATGCACTTTGGCACTTACAAGTGGGGCCAAGAATAAGGGGGGAGTGGGTGGCAAAACTTCAATTTGCCTTTGTAATTCCAATAGGAGAGTTTGCTCTCCAATACAGAAAAACAGCAGAACAGAATTACAGCAAATTTGGCACAAAGTTAGAACTTTACTCAGAAGGAGTTGCTTTTTAGGTCTCGCCTGACCCAGCGCATGCGCTGGTCTGGCGAGACTTATTGAGAGGGCTCCAAAAAGTGCTACCAGGCCAGCCTAGAGCCACAGTGCATGTGCGCGGGCGCACGCGCCGCGATTACTTTCGGTTTTGCGGCCGCGCGGCTGCTTTGATGTTTGATCGCGATCACTTTCGCGGCCGCATGGTCGCTTTGCATAGCCAATAGGTCTCGCTTTTGGGACCTTATAAGTATTTAGTTATGCAACTGTTGCATGGCTAAACACTTATAAGGTCCCAAAGGCGAGACCTATTCGCTATGCCAATGCTTTTTGTCTTTCCCTGTCTCATCTGGTCTTTCTGGCTGATTTAATTTCTCTCTTCGTCAGCCTTCCTATGTCTCTCCCTTTCTTTTGCCTCTAAGTCACACTTGAGTGTGTCTATTTATCTTATGCTGTTTCACTTTGCAATGCACATCAAGGGCAGCTTTGAAGTGATTTAATTTATAGTTGCTCGTTTTTTTCCCCTCCAAATACATCGGAGCTGCCAGGGCAATGGAATAGGGCAGTGGTATGTTTACGGTGGTATCATGCACAAAATCTTATTGTTTTTGTATAACACATGGGCTGCACTCTCAATCGCACTCTCTTCCTCCATAAAACAAGCATTGGCATAGCCAAAAGGTCTCGCTTTTGGGACCTTATAAGTAGTTCATTATGCAGCACAATATCCTTGGTGCAACAACATCAACTGTTGCATGGCTAAACACTTATAAGGTCCCAAATGCGAGACCTATTGGCTATGCCAATGCTTGTTATTATTTGGTGTAAATCTGTTCCCTTTTCGAGAAATTGCATTTAATGCAGTGCTCGTGTTGGGCATAAAGATTTTAACCTCCAGAAATAGTTAGCAATATCTTGACGGGTGGTGTCCAAATAGGCTCTGATTGGCAATGTAAAGGTGATTTGTCAATCCTGATTGGCTGGCCACAGCATGAACAATATGTTGAGAAAGTCATTACAGGACTCAGAGACATGGTCCCTGAGTCCTGAAATTGAATTAAAAAAATTTAAGTGGCTGTTTGGTCACATCCTGACACCCATGGTCATGTGTGGGGGGGTCTCGAGCGATCTCACCTGATTGGCTGGCCGCAACATGGGTAACATGTGGTAGGTTCCATTACAGGACTTAAAATGCATTGCAGTGAAAGCCTGTTTTTGAGGGTCACAAAAAAGAACACAAATGAAGGGTGATAACAGTGTTTAGTCAGAATATGAATTGTTTGTTGGTGGTACCATACTAATTTTGCGAATTGTGGTTTGTTCTACTGTGATTTCTTGGATTTGATGAACCACGGTTGAGGAAAAACAGAGGGAAAACAGTTTTCTCACATGATTTTCTCATGAAGTATAAGGAAAATGTTCCAGAAGCCAAAATGAGAACACATTTTCTATACCCTCACATTATCGTCCTCAGCCACGTGAGAAGAAAGTCTGATATTCCAAGTAAAGCATGTGCTTCCAACAGCAGCAGCATTCTGTCATTCGATTCCTCAGTTTTCTACTGCAACTTCACCACCGTGGTCTAATGAAGAAATAGTGTCAAAATACAGTACAAAAAGTGTGGCACACCTGAATGCCATCTTGATTAAATCAAGGCTGTTCAATTTAAAGACTTTTTTGAGGGGCAGGTTGACGTGAATGAGCATAGAGATGTTAATGCAGGTATGAAACCAGCCGGCTAAAAGGTGAGGGGAGATATGGGTTTTTAGTCATTTGAAGCATAATGTATTTTTAAAAGGGCTAAAAATAGTTTAAGAGAGAGGCGTCTGTGTAAGTACAGCAGCCTCTTTACACATGTTTACTCTCTTATATATCTTTAGAGTCAGTTAACAGCTCCCTAATTTAAAAATTGTACCATTTTGGTACACAAACTATATGCGCAGCAGGGGATGGACACCTGCTCAGGGTTGGGGGCTGGGACAATTTAGAACATGATAAAAACAAACAGAAATTCACTGAAAATTCCAAACCTTAAAATGAAGTTACAGTTAGGTTAGGTGCTAATACCTTAACTTATGTTTTTTTTTAAAACTAGAAATTCACTGGAATAAAACAAAGATTAAAGTGACATTATAGTTGGTGTAGAAGTGAGACAAGAACTACTGTGAAAAATAGTCATCAGAGGTTAGGCACGGGTATTCATTAATTTGCTCAGTGCACCTTTACAATAAATACATACCATGACGTTGAGTGACTGATTGATAGGGCCTTGTGCCATGATGTACTCCAGTCCTTCTGCGTGCTGTGTACTAGGACGCCTGTACTTGATCAAAGTTCCAGCAATACGGAAATTCTGGGGGTTATCAATAGCTGTGTTCCCATTGATGAAAAAGTTTCCTACTACATCAGACAGGGCTGTAGAGAGAAAGGAAATTTGCTGACAGTCGTATGTGTTCATTGTAAACTTAGCTCAGAAGCAAAAGAGAAAGATGATAAATTGTATCAATAAAATATCCCATTCCACTCCACATAAGCCGCACCCGAGTACTTCACAGGTCTTTAAAAGACCATTTACTTGGTAATGAGGCGTTGTTGTTTTTTCACCCCCTTCTTAGAGCCCCTGCAGCTCAACTCTGCCTGTTGCTGGAAAAATTAGCCCCCTCCCCTTGAAAAAATGTCTTAGCCGCCCCTCCCCCCCCCCCCCCCGAAATTTGGCTCTAATTGCGCCTCTGTGCTGGCCAGATGATCGGGTTTTCTGAGCGCCTTCCCACAGCCACGCAATATTAGGAGGATTATAATTGTGTTCACGGGGGACGTTTATCAGAGCCCGCCTCCAACCGTTCCAGGTAAATGTCTCAGCGGTCTACCAGATCCACCCCCCTTTCCCTTACGCGCATCGCCCTGTGTACAGGCAACTCAGCCATGACCCATTTCCTCACCTCTGTTCGACAGCGGGGCAGAAGAGAGGCACCGGTTGGCTCCCATGTCATAGCTATGCATTGATTCTCAAGAACCCGGGCCACATTCTGGAAGCGCAGTAGACCCTGTCTTCCAAGTGATATAACCCATGTCCAGCAGGCACCGGACGGGGTCTAGTGAGGGCAGACACACACCCCGTCACCTTCATTACACCTTGTGTCACTTGCAGCAGAGGGGCCCCAGGCGACTTCCACTCCATAGCTATGCATCATTGCACAAGAACCAGGGGCACATTCTGGAAGCGCAGTAGACCCTTTGTCTTTGCCCCTGTCACCTTTGTTATACCCTGTCACTTGCAGCCAGAAGTGAAAGATCACTGAACACGACCGCACCATGTGCACAAAAACTGCATCGGCCGTCCCACACCTGGGACACTCCCTGCTCGCCCCCTTGTACATCATCCCAATTTTTTTTGCTGTCAGGTAGGTATGGTGAAGGTAACTGAGTTTAACAAGGCAAAACTAAGCAATGCGCGCCACCTGCTAAACCGATTAAAGGAAGCCAAGCCATAACTTGTCCGTTATATTGGTGCGTACTGCAGCCCTCCACCAGTCCCTAAGCACCCCTGTCTCCCCAGCGGAGTGCCGCCTCAAGTCTACATATAGACGAGTAATGGCTCTGCCACATCTCTCTCCAATCAACAGCGTCTCCAGTGAGACCCTTGTGGGCGGGATACCGCGATTTGTGCCCCACGTATTCCACATCACCCCTATGAGGGCCGCACATACTGCTCCGGTCCTAGCCCATATACATCTGCCAATTCTTCGAAGGGGTGCAACCCTCCATCCGATGTCACATCTGCCCATGTCTGGATCCCTGAAGCCTCCCAGTTTGTGGTCCGATACATCACACAGAGAATGGTACATTCCGGCACCGCCCATAAGGGGGGCTGAGGGCATATGGTGGGGTCTTCGCACCTTCGCAGATAAACTGCTCCCAAGCCTGAAGGGCTACAAGAAGTAATACACACAGTCAAAGACCGTGGGCGGGGTGACATCCAGCAGTACCTGCTGGAGAGGGTGACCCCAAGTTTGCTCACTACCCCTGAGTATTCCAATTGCGGGGCTCGAGCCAGCCATCGCATCGGCCACTGCAGCTGACCTGGCGTATAATACAGCTCATAACTGGGAGCTCAGAAACCACCCTCTTCCAAGGGGGGGTATAGCTTACCCAAGGCAACCCAAAGCCTGCTATCTCCCCATATTAAGGCCATCAACAAACGCTGCAGATCCCTAAAGAAGGGCTTCCCTATGACCTTCGGAATGGCCGTGAAGAAATAAAGGAGCCTGGGTAGCACTAACATTTTAGAGATGGCAACCCTGCCCATTGATGATAGTGGCTATCCAGTCCAGAAGGAGAGTGAGAGGCAAATCAAAGGTATTGCCTTGCTGAGGTTTACGCTCAAATAGGTCAGCCTCTCTTTGATACACCTAGATCCCCAGATATTTAATGGTATAAAATTCTGATGGCAAGCCTGTTCTTGGCAGAACCACTTGTTAGTTTCCATCAGCGGCACCAAGGAAAATAAGCAAGATAGTCCCAGTTAATACAAAGTCTTAATCCCCACTCAAAGTTCTCAAACTCCGCCATTACCTCTGGGAGTACTCCTGGTTCTGCCCTCAGGTAAATAAGCACATTATCTGCGTAAAGTGATATAACCTGTGAGAGCCCCAGTACGGTAAGGCCTCATTGTGGCGTTTGTTCCCTAAGCAAGCAAGCCAGCGGCTCCATCACGATGGCAATGAGTATGGGGGACAGTGGGCATCCTTGTTGTGTTCCCCTACCAACCAGAAGAGGGTCAGACTACTCCTCCGGTGTGCCCCCAGGCGACTGGCGTGGTATATAGAAGATTCACCCACTTAAGGAAAGTCGGTCTGATACCCATTCGCTTTAACCGCCATGAGATATGGCCACTGAAGCGTGTCGAATTCTTTTTCAACGTCGAAGGATGCAACCCAGCCAGCTGTCACCAGGTACAGCGCCCAGTCCAAGATGTGAAACAAAAGATGCAGGTTAAGGAATGTGTTATACCCCGGAATAAAACCATTCTGGTCGGGTTGTGCCAAACCATCAACTACCACAACCAGGCGATTGGCGACTACATTACTCGGCGCCAACTTGGAATCCAAGTTTAAAAGAGACAAGGGACAATAGGATATCCCTGATTTATGAGCTAGCACTATTTTAGTGCATCCTTGTTTCTCAAGCATCCTCTATTTGGATCACTGACATGATATCACAAGCATTGGCATAGCCAATAGGTCTTGCCTTTGGGACCTTATAAGTGTTTAGACATGCAACAGTTGATGTTGTTGCACCAAGGATATTGTACTGCATAACTAAATACTTATAAGGTTCCAAAGGCGAGACCTACTGGCTATGCCAATGCTTGTTTTCTTTTAATTTAGCTTTCTTGGGCACAGTATCTCTTTCGTGATCTGGGTTGGAAAGTCTCCTCTGAGGTGTCAAACGTGTGTAGGCGATCATGTTCGAAGATTACGGATTGAGTTACAGATATGAAAGCGTCTGGAACTTCTTTTAACCTGAATATCCGAATGACATTAGGCGATAATAGCCATTTATATGATTTTTAACAAGTCAGCTCCACAATTAATATGACAAAAAATGAAATACTATAAATCCTGAGCTCTCATTGTCGCATTTGTTGGCGCAATGAAATCTTATATAGTTTCATAAATTCAATATTAACATAGTCATGATATAACAAAAAAGAAAAATCAAGGCCCTAGTATTCCCTCCAGAGTCCTGAAATGTGGCATCCTATAGCTCGTTCTTCTTTGAGCCCAATTTCTGTTTAATTTATATGCCGTCTCTTTGGCTTCCATTGTATAATTTTTTCAGATTCGCCTGGCGTTTGGAAATTAAACTCATATTATCACAGTACCCGGGATTCTAATGTTTATATTGACACCTGCACAGAAATCCGTTTGCACCAAGTTTACTGTTGTCTGCTGCTGTGCGTAGTAGTGAAGAAAAACACAGTTTATGGCAGAAACTGTCTACTCTCCGAGTCCATTTATCACTCCAGGTCTTCATTAGATATGTGCCTTTGAGACCAGTGTTTTAACAAATGATTCGCGGGGGATGCTGCACATAGGCATGAGTGTGGCTGTTGTTTTAGAGAATGCACATGTATAATAAGTGAGAGCAAGTTAGACCTTTCGGTGCGTCTAGACACTAAGACACGAGACTTCAGAGACCTGAATATTTTCTAAACTTGCAAAGAGCAATGTGTTTGGCTTCATGGTGACAGGCTTGAATCCTAGTGGGTCCACTTAACCATTTATCCTTCAGAGGTCTGACAAACTTAGTGCATTGAGTTGGGTAATTGGCAATGTCTGTT
Source organism: Triturus cristatus (assembly GCF_964204655.1). Taxonomy (NCBI): domain Eukaryota; kingdom Metazoa; phylum Chordata; class Amphibia; order Caudata; family Salamandridae; genus Triturus; species Triturus cristatus. Next base: position 361,184,295 of record NC_140586.1, on the reverse strand, counting down.
ATTTAATTTAACACCAAGACACCCGAAGCTGTACATGCGCTTTACGTTATAACACATACTTCTACCAGCCTATTTAACTTTTCTTTTTTAACTAAGCACGTCCTTTTGTAATGCAACTGGTCCTATTGTAAAGCGCTCTGACACCTTCGGGTAAAGTTCGCGCTATATAAAAACACATAACTAAATGCAAAATGCTGCCGTCTAACATGTCACAAGTCCTGTTACCATGCTTTACGGACATTAGTAGTTGCTCTTTAACTTGATTTTGTAGCATGTAGAGTTCTGCTTCCCGAAATATAACAACATTCGGATCATGGGATCAGGGTTTTCACAAAAGTTGGTCAGAAAAACAAGAGCTTTGCGCATAAATGTAGTCGAGGATCATCGACACAAACGAGGTGACTGTCAATGGTAATAGAAACAGAAGACAGACTATGCAACCTTTCCGTGCTACTGATTTAATAGCCAGTGTAATAGGGATGCAAAAGGTTTTTCTTTTTTTTTTTAAATAGCGCTTTTAGAAAAAGATATATGTTACAGGTATTTACAAGTCATAGGATTTTAACGATTGGCAAATTGAAGCGTGTCAATCTCATTGTTAAACAAGTACAACAAATGCGTCTCACTCTCGGCGTAGCCCGCGGGTTAACTGACGCTCGGTAAACAAGTGGGAAGGGTGGGGGAAGTGTGAACGAGAGCAGGGCCGCACAGCGTTTACCTTGTGGGAGCGAGCGCGACAATTGCTAAAAGATGGCGCCGCTCGCTCCCGCAAGGGAAACGCCAAATGTGCATGCGTTGCAATTGAAAGCAATGCAAAGCGTGCACGTTTTTGGGCAAAAAAGCTGATCGATTCCAAGAGGTCCCCTCCTATGCGGTGCATGCGCGCTGCGTAGGTGAGACCTAAAAAACAACAATATAGTGAGGCAAAAATATTGTGTCAAAAATATCGTTTACAAAAATATCGTGTCCCTATACTTATAATGGAAAGTACAAAAATATGAACAGGAAAAGTATTGTTTCACACTAATATTGTTAAAAAAACTTACAAAAATATAATTTTTAATATATATATATATATATATATATATATACACATACTCATACTTAGTTTAAAATAAGAAATCTTAAATATTTGAATATGTAACATTAATACAATGTAAATTAAATACATTTACATAATATTTAAAACTATGTATAAAAATATCCGAATATACGCACAAACACATATGCAACACTATTATAGAAAATATATATTTTACATTATATTACATTTTTGGGGTATTTTTTTACATTCACTACTATGAAAAGCATATATTCAGAAAAAAATAAATATATATATATATATATATATGTATATATCCAGCTCCAAGGTTGCCCTTCCAGTTTAAGAAGCACTCGGACCACAATGTTCGCTTACAGCATTTAATTGATGCAGGTAAAGTCCAAATGCTGTCTATTATCAGCCACTCGAATCTGCCTTTCGCGTTTCAAAATGTTTTCTTCCTCAGAGGCATCACGGGTGTTGTGTGCAAAGCGGCTCATCCCAGCAATTAAATAAATGATCGCACGCCCCTAATGGGCTGTCTATATAGAGCTGTGCAGTGCTTGCTGAGAATCGTAGTGCCTAATTAAATCCATGATGGTTGCACACAATAATAAATTAATTAAGACTTTGAATAAGCCCCAGCTTTCAGAGTTCACCTCAATTCATCACTGCGGTCCCACATCCAGGTTCGATAATCATCTCACCATGTGGCCCCCTTTGACCCCGGGGTGGTGCTTCTTCGAGGCAGGACGGCCGCGTACGTATATCCAGCTCCAAGGTTGCCCTTCCAGTTTAAGAAGCACTCGGACCACAATGTTCACTTACAGCATTTAATTGATCCTTGATCCACCTTCTTTGCCTCTGAGGAGGAAAACATTTCGAAACGCGTAAGGCACATTTGAGTGGCTGATAATAGACAGCATTTGGACTTTACCTGCATCAATTAAATGCTGTAAGCGAACATTGCGGGCGCGCAAGTTATAGTTATCTGAACTAACTATAACGGAGGAATTTCAATGGTTTTGTACACGTGAAATGTCCAGCTAACTATAACACCCCTAAAACCTATTGGGGCAGATTTATATCAGACTTGCGCCACTTTTACGCCGCCATTGCGTCACTTTTGTGACGCAGCGGTGGCGTAAACCCTGCGCCATGTTGCGCCCCATTTACATCGTGACGCATCTATGGAGATGCGTCACGGTGTAAAGCCCTGCGCCACATGAAACCTGCGTCAGGTTTCATGTGGGCATTTCTACTCAAGGGGGGCGTTCCGTTGCAGGAACGCCCCTGAAAAGTGACTCAGTGAAATCTATAAGATTTCACTGAGTCACTTTCCCAACGCTGATGCGTCAAAACCCTGCGCCTGCTTGAAGCAGGCGTAAGGCTTGACGCACCATGTTAGGGATAGGAAAGGTTGGAACAGTAATGGAGTTGCGTCGCGCTTGCGACGCAACTTCAGCACAGCGCCAACCTTACGCCGGCAGATGAGCCACGTATCTGCTTGTCCCTGCGCCACGATGCACCGCATTGTAAATGCGGCGCATCTGCGGTGGCGCAAGGGCAAACTCGCGTGACGCATCTTCCCTGGCGTATCCATGCTGATTTGCAGGGATGCGCCAGGGAACATAAATCTGCCCCATAGTTTTTTCAGTGAATATGTATATATATATGAAATATAAAAAGATACTAACAATCAACTGCAAACCATTAAACAAATTAACATATTAATATAACATAAAACAAATTCAATCCAAAAAGATAGTTACAAAAAATATTGTTACAATTATTTTTTTATTTTAATGTACCAGTGTACGCCACTCTATCTCACTCTATAAACAAATAATATAATATTTAAAAAATAAACAAATCACAATACTAGTTATAGTTAACCAATATTAGGAAATGTATTGGAGTCTGAGGATAATAGATATACTATTCCCACTCCAGTTAATTGAACAGTAGTGAAATCATGGGCTTTCAGAGGGGTTACATTTACTATTCCCACACAAAACAGGGTAAATTTACTATTCCCACTCTAGTCTAAGCAACAGTAGGGAAAGTACTTTACTTCAAACACATTACATATTTGAATATCCCTATTAATTTAGTACAAATAAAAAACTCTTAATATGAACATTATAAATTAACTGAAAAACAATTATATATATAAAAAATAAAAAACAATGAAACAATTTATATGATTAATAAACAATGTAATAATTAATTATTGATTATTATTTTTAATTTCTTACTTAACCTCCCATACTATAGACTTACAAACCTAGCAGCACCTACTTAAAATACAAGTAAAATAAAAAAGTATAGCACAATTTACATACTAGCTAATCAATTAACTAATTAATTAACCAATTAATAATTATTTGTTAATTAACTTGTACTTAATTAACATCCCACCCTGTGCCCCTACAAATCCAAGCAACCCGCAACTAAAATGAATCAGTATTACGTAATGTACATAATTATCAATTAAATAATAATACATGAATAATTATTTCCTAATTAATTATTGCATAATTATTGATTACTATCCCTACAAAGGCCAATAGCCCACACCTAAAATATAGTTATTACACAATTTACATAATTAATGACCAATTAAATAATTAAGAAATCAATAATTGTTAATTATTGCTTAATTAACTTCCCACCCTACACTGCAACAAACCCAGCAGCCGCATCTAAAATATAAAAAATATATAATTATCACACAATTTACATAATTAATAATCGATTAAAAACAGTAGGGAACTCGTTAGACTTCGGAGGGGTAAGATTACTATTTCCACACCATTCTGTGCAACAGTAGAAAAGCGTTGGGCTTTGGAGGAGCAAGATTTACTATTCCTACTGGTAATCAATAATTACTAATTAACTTCCAACCCTATACTGCTACAAACCGAGCAGCCCTCACCTAAAATACAACTAAAATATAATTATTACACAATTTACATAATTAATAGTCAATTAAATATTTAACAATTAATTATTAATTAGCTTCTACTTAATTAACTTCCCACCCTATACCCCTACAAATCCAGCATCCTGCACCTAAAACATAACCAAAAAATATAATTATTAGCCAATTTCCATAATTAATAATCAATTAATTAATTCATAATAAATTTGTAATTAGATATTACTTCATTAACTTCCCATCCTATACCCCTACAAACACAGGATCCGGTACCTAAAATATAACAAAAAATAATTATTACACAAATTTACATAATTAATAATCAATTACATTATTAATAATAAAGTAATAATGAATTGTTAAATAATTATTACTAAATTAACTACCCACCCTATACCCCTACAAACCTAGCAAGTCGCTACAACACTATAAATCACTTCAGCAATTAAAAATTATATATCAGTTAAAATTACAAACTACATTTACAAATATTATTAACAACTATATGAATAATAACATTATTATATGAGATAAAACACATTAAGATAATTAAAAAACAATATATTTTACAACTATATTACTGAAAATTATATTAACAACGATATTAACAATCAGTCTTGACCCTGCTCCCTATGGGAACAGTCCAGCCCAAACTGCCAAGCCAGGTCCTCCCTAGACTGGAAATAAGCAGGGTCACGACTGATTTGCATATGGATGAGTTTAAACTGGAATGGCATGGGGAGCAAAAAAATATGGATTTAGGCCCAGATCTCTGTACGTGGGTCCATGCTCTCCATACCACTGGAGTCAATCTAGCCTGGCTGATGAGGGGTAAAACCCCGAAACCGGTCCCAGGATACTTGTTTCTGGTCCAGGGTGCACATGGCCTGGCAGTTCGGGCTAAACGGTTCCCCTAGGGAGCATGATCACGACTGATTTGCTTATGGCTGGGTTTAAACTGGAATGGCATGGGCAGCAAAAAAATATGCATTTAGGCCCAGATCTCTGTACTGGGGTGAATGTTTGACATTGTACAATATTCTGTCCATCAATTGTTCTTTTTACATTTGACAATTACCAGCAGCATCAAGGCTCCTGCTTTACTTGCCTGGCAGGGGAGCATCCCCAGTGAATTGTGCAGAGGCAGGATTCTGTGCTGTATGCACCACTAAGGAGTATGGGTGGACCTGGTAATCGATATAGAGTGGGTCATGGGGGAAAGCTTTGAACTTCTTCTCAACCTGTGGTGAGATACCCCTTGATTTAACAGCCTCTTTAGCTGCGACTTCGAATCTGGGGATCCAGGTTCGAGTCTCGGCATCGGATCAACATCCTGTGATTTTGTGAAGATCACTTAGGGGCCGATTCTGATCTGGGTCGGAAAGCACTCCGACCGAGCCAGATCCGGATTGTTTTCCAACCGAGCCGGAGTCCTGCAGTCCGACCGAGCGAGTGCGATGCGGCCGTATGCTGCCGGACTCGGTTCGTTCGGACTCCCATAGTAGTCAATGGGAGCCGGTCGTACAACGCATACATGGGCTCCCATTGACTGAATGGGTACGTCACGGACAAGTGCACCCCCTACAGTGGGTACGCGTCGGTGCCATCCGCACCGTACATGCCTGTGTTGGACCCATGGGTCTCCCACTGTGTCCGAGTCGTAGGGCTGCGTGTGACAGGGGGTCTGACGCGGACCCCCAAAGGCAACCGCCCAGACAATTTGCGAGCCGGACACTCCGGCTCGCACAGGCTGTCCGACGCATGCATCGTACTGGCTCAGTCGTGAATCGCATCCATTGCATGGTACGATTAGCTTACGACCGAGAGGTACGGAGCGGTTTGGACCCGAAAACGACTCGGTCGGGGAATTTCATGTAGCTTGCATCGTACTTGCTCGCTCGTACAGCTGTACGAGTCGGCCGGAAAACACACGTACGGCACGCGTACGGCTCTTAGTTTTTCCGTCCAGATCACGTTCGGTGCCCTTCCGACCCGGATCGGAATCGGCCCCTTATTATCCCCATGTCTATGGACAGAGCCTAGAGACCCTCACGGGTGATTAGCTGCGCTATACAAATCCAAGGATTATTATGTAAGTATTATTAAAGTTGTCCCTGGCCAATTTTAGTATGCCCTTGAGCATAGGGAGACCTGGACTGTGCAGTCTGTTGTGGAGAGGGTCTCCACAAGAAAATCCTCCTCCTCCTGTGGGATATGTATATTCACCTTATGGTGGTGAGCTACCTTCTGAATCACAGCATGATATGCTGTGGTATTATCTGATGGGGAAGAATTTGCTGGTATGGCTCTAGGTTTGGGTAGGGTTGACATTATTATCCTCCCAGTTGTTATCCCCATCTCTATTACCTAGGGGCGAGTCAACAAGTTCTACATGACTATAAGGGCTTCCTGGGTCTGATAACGGGACCCCTGATCTCTCTGGTGACTCGGGAAGTGGTGGAGGAGGCGGGTTGTATGGGTATGGCAGTGGTGGGCGGAGGAAGAGGGGTGGGGGAAACTGCTTGGGTGTATTTGGTCGGAGTAGTGGGCTTGTGCGTTGGTTCCTATACGTCTTGGGCATGGGATGTCAAGGTGCGTCACAGACAAATGTTTCTTCCAAAATGAGCCTACTATTCTTCAGAATCGGGGGAAACGTGGTTAACAGCCGCCAAGGGAGTAGATTGGCAGTGATTTTGTCAGTCTATCGGTGAATAAAGAGCCAATTCTGGCAGGCTCAGAGCTCCCGCCAGTTTCTGCAGTATGGGTGCTCCAACTGAGGTTGTTTGCCACCCTTCGGTAAAGGGGGAGCCATCGACTGACGGGACTTGACGACATTCTTCGGAGGCCTGCTCTACTCTGAAGCCTTCTCCCAGTAACGCCAAGAGGCTTAATGCACATCTCCAGCCAAAACGGTGCTTTGACTCTGTATGGAGGCATTTAGTGATGCTGGTTTTGCTCCCTGGTTTTGCCTCACTGGAATTATACTCAGGTCTCTCGGATCTTTCGTTGTTTGAGGCCCTGCTCTTTTCGATGCTGAGGATGCCCCATCTTGATACACTCCCCTAGAGACGTTCAAGGACAGTGTCCCAATTAGACAGGTGCTGGTTGGGCCCTAGAATCCTGGCAGGACCTGCCTCCTCCTCTTCGATGTCAAGAGGGTCACGTTTTCCAAAAATGTCAGGGGTCTGCCTCTGAGAAAGATTGCTGCTCCTTCTTCATATACGTTCAGCGCCTTTACCGTAGATACCTCAAGTTCTTCTTGTAGTCAAAGGCGAGGCGAAAAACCCAGTTGGTCTCATGGTAGTCAGTGGAGTGTTAGAAGCCAGGGTGCCACACTCTGTTAGGCCCCTACCATACCTGACCGCACCCCCAATGAAACACAGTCACACTCTGGATTCTGTACATGCACCATGACCTTGAGTGGCCAAGTGCCTCTTCATTTATTCTGTCCGGCCTCCATGATGCGTGCGACAACCAACGTACCATAGTGGCCGACTGGTTCACTACATCCCTTATACCCTTTCACAAAAGAAAGACAGGAACATTGAATAGCTAAATATGAAATTGATAAAACAAGATGACATCCATGACCATGGTTCTGGGTACATACAGTCGTCTCAGCACACGGTCGCATGCTGCACAGGTCTTCAACACACAAAGTCTCTCAGCCTCTGGCTATGTCTGGGATTAGCTCACAGGGGGTAAGGGCGGCCACAGGTGCTCAACTAGACCTTGGCTGGCTGTCTTCTGGAATCCCTATTCTTGGAGTGTAGCCATCACTCCGGCAGGAATCCTCCCATGCGTGAGCTCCAGCATCTTCCTGACTCTGGCCATTCACACTTGTGGCCTATTCCCATGTGGGATCACCATTATCACTGTCATTCCGTCATCGACACCATGGTCCCGTTTATTTTCACCACTTCCCATGCCTCTTTCTCAAAAGGGGTGCAAAACTTTCACCCTGGGTGGCGATCTTTGATGACCACTCGATCACCCACTCACAGTGTGAGTTCCTCGGCTCTCCTGTCACAGCTCGCTCTTTCATTGTTAGCTCTTCTTTTCTAATGAGCGGCGTGGGCATCGAGTGTGAGAAAGTGCCTCTTTTTCGTGGTTAGCCCCTCCACACGTTTTACCCTGTTTTGATGTGGTTTCAAATGTAGTGCATAGGGTCCCTGCCAACCAGGTCCCTGTGTCAGTGCTCCTTCCCTAAAACAAACCCCCAATTGGTAATTCTGCCCACTGTAAGTCCCTAGTAAATGGTATCTAGGACCTGGGGGCTGAAGAGGGTCCATTGAGACCCCCTTTACTGGGACAATGCCACTGCCCTTGCAGCCTGCATGACCCTGTGAGGGAGAAAACGACAAAGTCGACATAGCACCCTGCCTGGGTGCCATGCCAGCTACCACTGCCTAATAGCATAGGTATGTCAGCCCTCTAAGCAGGCCTCACAGCCCTAAGGCAGGGTGCACTATACTACAGGTGAGGGCATACCTGCATTAGCAGATATGCACCTACAATATTGGGCCCCATTTCCTGATATTGTAAGCGCCAGGGAAGCCATAGAGAGTGCGTGGGATAAGAACAAGACAACTCGAGTGTCACAGCCAGTGCTGGCTGGTGACATTTGAAAGTTGTTGGGCGTAAACGTTTGGTATGACTTTTATGTAGTGAGCGACACGAGCAAGCTTAATGGACAAACGTGGGGTCCAGGCAAATGGTGCATAGACTTGAATGATTAAACACATTAAAAACTGCGCTATATTTTACTGCATTAATATGTTCAACAGTTACTGTAAGTGCAGATTGTACAACGCGACAACTTCAGCCTGTTGAAGTGAGTGCTTACCCATGTCTTGCACTGCATGTGGCATCAACTTTGGAAAAAATGCTCTAACTAGGCTCCGGCAAATATCCACAGTTGCTGATCAGTCATATAGAAATATGTGAAGACAGGTCTTTAAGTGGGATGAAAAATGTGGGTGCTCTCTAAAAGGGAACATGTAAAATATATTTTGGGGATTGCCATAGTGTGCTACCCAACCGCTAGTTTGGTTTCTCTCTGAGATGAAATTGCATCCAGATATATAACACAAGAACTGACCTAACCTAAAACTTGTCAGTACGATTGGCTTTGGCTGGTATCTTCATTTCTATGCTACGCATTCTCCCCTTAGTGTTATGTCCCCTGCTGCTCAGCCAGAGTAACTGTAATGTAATTAGATTGCTGGTTTGTGCATGGTTTGAGAGAGTGTTGGTTGAGTGCGTGAGCTGAGCAGCAAGGATGCTGCTCCCGGTGTAGCTTCCTTCTACCCTCTTTACCTGTAACCTGAGACTCCTACTTTGAGAATAAACCTTACTACTGGCTACCCTTCATCTTCATTTACCACATTCTGTCTATGGTTGTTAGCTGTTTAAGATAAATGAGTAACAACAAGGATTTGTTATAAATAATTAACCTTCAAAATGTTTCAATTATGAAATTTTAATAGTAGTGAGGCCTGTGGACGGAGTTTTGGCCTTCAGTTATATGCGCTTTATGTTAGATATGTATGTCTTTTTTCTATGCACATCTCATCCATCTGCACATGTTTAACTACCTCGCTTTCCTCTTCAGCAACTTATTTTCACTCTTCCCCGAATGCACTTCCTCGCATATCGCTCACTTCACCACTTCCAAACATACACTGCACTCACTCACATTTGAGCAATTTATTTCCTTTTGCCCTGTAAATATTTTGCCATTTGTACACCCCTTCACACACATGTTCACAGAATTGCAATTACAACTGGAATGCATGACCATTGTTCTGTGTGCTCTGCAGAGAGGCCAACCCACTGACAGGCACGTTGCTCTGGCTTCAGCCTCAGAGCTCTCAAACAAAGCCCCTCATAAACACCTGGCACGACTCAAAGTATGGATTTGGGAAAAAGGGGGTGGTGATGGACAGAGTTTCTGAATGATGCAGAATACTCTTACCAAGTCAAGAGATCATGGTTTTAATCCATCACCGTTTTTTAGCTCACTGCACCATCCCAGCTCAGAACCTGGCTACATGCAAATTAGTCTGTACCTGTCCCAGTGCATGATGGGAACAGGGCAAACCAAACTACCAAGCCAATTCTTATACTGGGAAGGAAACAAGCTTCCGGGGACCGGTTTCTGGCATCACAGCCTTCGTCGGCCCGGCTTGCCTGAATCCTGATGGTGCAATGAGCAAGGGACTCACGTCTGAGCATACCCTCCCACACTGAGTGTGGATAAAATCGATTTGGGAAAAAGGGGGTGGTGATGGACAGAGTTTCTGAATGATGCAGAATACTCTTACCAAGTCAAGAGATCATGGTTTTAATCCATCAGCGTTTTTTAGCTCACTGCACCATCCCAGCTCAGAACCTGGCTACATGCAAATTAGTCTGTACCTGTCCCAGTGCATGATGGGAACAGGGCAAACCAAACTACCAAGCCAATTATTATACTGGGAAGGAAACAAGCTTCCGGGGACCGGTTTCTGGCATCACAGCCTTCGTCGGCCCGCCTTGCCTGAATCCTGATGGTGCAATGAGCAAGGGACTCACGTCTGAGCATACCCTCCCACACTGAGTGTGGATAAAATCGATTTGGGAAAAAGGGGGTGGTGATGGACAGAGTTTCTGAATGATGCAGAATACTCTTACCAAGTCAAGAGATCATGGTTTTAATCCATCACCGTTTTTTAGCTCACTGCACCATCCCAGCTCAGAACCTGGCTACATGCAAATTAGTCTGTACCTATCCCAGTGCATGATGGGAACAGGGCAAACCAAACTACCAAGCCAATTCTTATACTGGGAAGGAAACAAGCTTCCGGGGACCGGTTTCTGGCATCACAGCCTTCGTCGGCCCGGCTTGCCTGAATCCTGATGGTGCAATGAGCACGGGACTCACGTCTGAGCATACCCTCCCACACTGAGTGTGGATAAAATCGATTTGGGAAAAAGGGGGTGGTGATGGACAGAGTTTCTGAATGATGCAGAATACTCTTACCAAGTCAAGAGATCATGGTTTTAATCCATCACCGTTTTTTAGCTCACTGCACCATCCCAGCTCAGAACCTGGCTACATGCAAATTAGTCTGTACCTGTCCCAGTGCATGATGGGAACAGGGCAAACCAAACTACCAAGCCAATTCTTATATTGGGAAGGAAACAAGCTTCCGGGGACCGGTTTCTGGCATCACAGCCTTCGTCGGCCCGGCTTGCCTGAATCCTGATGGTGCAATGAGCAAGGGACTCACGTCTGAGCATACCCTCCCACACTGAGCTGGATAAAATCGATTTGGGAAAAAGGGGGTGGTGATGGACAGAGTTTCTGAATGATGCAGAATACGCTTACCAAGTCAAGAGATCATGGTTTTAATCCATCACCGTTTTTTAGCTCACTGCACCATCCCAGCTCAGAACCTGGCTACATGCAAATTAGTCTGTACCTGTCCCAGTGCATGATGGGAACAGGGCAAACCAAACTACCAAGCCAATTCTTATACTGGGAAGGAAACAAGCTTCCGGGGACCGGTTTCTGGCATCACAGCCTTCGTCGGCCCGGCTTGCCTGAATCCTGATGGTGCAATGAGCAAGGGACTCACGTCTGAGCATACCCTCCCACACTGAGTGTGGATAAAATCGATTTGGGAAAAAGGGGGTGGTGATGGACAGAGTTTCTGAATGATGCAGAATACTCTTACCAAGTCAAGAGATCATGGTTTTAATCCATCACCGTTTTTTAGCTCACTGCACCATCCCAGCTCAGAACCTGGCTACATGCAAATTAGTCTGTACCTGTCCCAGTGCATGATGGGAACAGGGCAAACCAAACTACCAAGCCAATTCTTATACTGGGAAGGAAACAAGCTTCCGGGGACCGGTTTCTGGCATCACAGCCTTCGTCGGCCCGGCTTGCCTGAATCCTGATGGTGCAATGAGCAAGGGACTCACGTCTGAGCATACCCTCCCACACTGCCCTGTTCCCATCATGCACTGGGACAGGTACAGACTAATTTGCATGTAGCCAGGTTCTGAGCTGGGATGGTGCAGTGAGCTAAAAAACGGTGATGGATTAAAACCATGATCTCTTGACTTGGTAAGAGTATTCTGCATCATTCAGAAACTCTGTCCATCACCACCCCCTTTTTCCCAAATCGATTTTATCCACACTCAGTGTGGGAGGGTATGCTCAGACGTGAGTCCCTTGCTCATTGCACCATCAGGATTCATGCAAGCCGTGCCGACGAAGGCTGTGATGCCAGAAACCGGTCCCCGGAAGCTTGTTTCCTTCCCAGTATAAGAATTGGCTTAGTAGTTTGGTTTGCCCTGTTCCCATCATGCACTGGGACAGGTACAGACTAATTTGCATGTAGCCAGGTTCTGAGCTGGGATGGTGCAGTGAGCTAAAAAACGGTGATGGATTAAAACCATGATCTCTTGACTTGGTAAGAGTATTCTGCATCATTCAGAAACTCTGTCCATCACCACCCCCTTTTTCCCAAATCGATTTTATCCACACTCAGTGTGGGAGGGTATGCTCAGACGTGAGTCCCTTGCTCATTGCACCATCAGGATTCAGGCAAGCCGTGCCGACGAAGGCTGTGATGCCAGAAACCGGTCCCCGGAAGCTTGTTTCCTTCCCAGTATAAGAATTGGCTTGGTAGTTTGGTTTGCCCTGTTCCCATCATGCACTGGGACAGGTACAGACTAATTTGCATGTAGCCAGGTTCTGAGCTGGGATGGTGCAGTGAGCTAAAAAACGGTGATGGATTAAAACCATGATCTCTTGACTTGGTAAGAGTATTCTGCATCATTCAGAAACTCTGTCCATCACCACCCCCTTTTTCCCAAATCGATTTTATCCACACTCAGTGTGGGAGGGTATGCTCAGACGTGAGTCCCTTGCTCATTGCACCATCAGGATTCAGGCAAGCCGTGCCGACGAAGGCTGTGATGCCAGAAACCGGTCCCCGGAAGCTTGTTTCCTTCCCAGTATAAGAATTGGCTTGGTAGTTTGGTTTGCCCTGTTCCCATCATGCACTGGGACAGGTACAGACTAATTTGCATGTAGCCAGGTTCTGAGCTGGGATGGTGCAGTGAGCTAAAAAACGGTGATGGATTAAAACCATGATCTCTTGACTTGGTAAGAGTATTCTGCATCATTCAGAAACTCTGTCCATCACCACCCCCTTTTTCCCAAATCGATTTTATCCACACTCAGTGTGGGAGGGTATGCTCAGACGTGAGTCCCTTGCTCATTGCACCATCAGGATTCAGGCAAGCCGTGCCGACGAAGGCTGTGATGGCAGAAACCGGTCCCCGGAAGCTTGTTTCCTTCCCAGTATAAGAATTGGCTTGGTAGTTTGGTTTGCCCTGTTCCCATCATGCACTGGGACAGGTACAGACTAATTTGCATGTAGCCAGGTTCTGAGCTGGGATGGTGCAGTGAGCTAAAAAACGGTGATGGATTAAAACCATGATCTCTTGACTTGGTAAGAGTATTCTGCATCATTCAGAAACTCTGTCCATCACCACCCCCTTTTTCCCAAATCGATTTTATCCACACTCAGTGTGGGAGGGTATGCTCAGACGCGAGTCCCTTGCTCATTGCACCATCAGGATTCAGGCAAGCCGTGCCGACGAAGGCTGTGATGCCAGAAACCGGTCCCCGGAAGCTTGTTTCCTTCCCAGTATAAGAATTGGCTTGGTAGTTTGGTTTGCCCTGTTCCCATCATGCACTGGGACAGGTACAGACTAATTTGCATGTAGCCAGGTTCTGAGCTGGGATGGTGCAGTGAGCTAAAAAACGGTGATGGATTAAAACCATGATCTCTTGACTTGGTAAGAGTATTCTGCATCATTCAGAAACTCTGTCCATCACCACCCCCTTTTTCCCAAAACGACTCAAAGTATGCACAGAAAAAAAATACAGAAACACAACATGATTAAATAGCTAACTCTTGAGGAAGGCAAGATTAAGTAAAACTTGAAATAAGAGATAAACTAAATCGCTGACATGCATTGCCTTAACGTTTTTAACACTAATTGTTTGTATATCAAGCCCTGTTTTTAGCATTAATGTTCTTAAGGGCATGAAGAAAACTGTATACTGTAAGCACATATCTCCCATTTTGCGCTTGCCTCGGATACTAGAACAACTTCACAAGGGAACAAGAACCATGGCCTGCTCATCTTTTGAACAAATGAATCAGCTCAACTTCTAACGGAGGCTAGCGCTGTGCAACCAGAACCTGGGCTGTAACAGTGGGGGAGGTTATCGTGGCAAAGGGTCTCAGCACAATATACAAAACAGATGATTACCATTCTAAAACTTACCATGACTGAGAACAAGGCACCAAAACACACGTCCTAGGTGTGACGAATGGGAAAAGGTGTGATCTATGCGTGTGAATGACAGACGGCTGCTCTCACGCAGGGACGGAACTCCAACGCCCGAAACCATGACACTGAAAGCATCACTGGCCTATAGAGGATACTGCCATAGACTACAATGGCAATGAAGGGCTTTAGGACAAGCCCTGCTTCATGCGTCACAGATCAGAAAGTTGATTTACTGCCTGGCTTCAGTCTCCTGCTTCAGAGCGAGGCAGGGCAGACAGCCTGGGACAGACAGCCCAGAATTAAATACATCGATTTGTTTAGAAATACAATTGTATTGCTAAATAAATCGATCTATTTAATATTTGTACTGGAATATGAATGAATTTCAGGGGGGGTACGCAGCCCCAGAGCCCTAATGGAGAATCCGCCCCAGGTCCGATTTACTCCTTTAGTGAACCTATCCAATCGTCTCCTACCTATATCCTTTAGACCTAAGCCTGTGTGGATCTTGGGGTCTGAGCGTAGTTACATGGCTAAAAGTGTAAATATCTTCATAGAACATGTACATAGCACTCAATGGGTTACCTAAGATGTTTTCGGTCTTTCTGCGCTCAATGATCAGAATGTCCAGCGCTCCAGCAGGGATGTGGGTGATCAGTGCGTAGCCTACAAAGAGAGGAACATATATCAGAACATCATGGAAGGACTTTTTCACAGTCTTCAACACCTCGACTGCTGTCACGATACCACCATTGCTTCCAAAACCTCCCCACCCCCAACACTTCCACAGACTGACAACATTCAGTCACACACCTACACAACTAATGATGCAATCAGAGAGTGATTCAATATCCCCTTTCGATACCTAACCCTTACTCATCTCTCCATTCCTCTTAAGTCCACCTCTTTCTCCTTCCCCCAATCCTCTCCCACTCTTAGGGCCAGATGTATAATTTACTTTTCGCGAAATGCTGGTCACAATTTACGACCAGAGAATATAATTTTAAGAACAGGCAGGAGTATTAATTGGTCAGTTCTTAAAATTCCTACCTCATGAATATATGGTACTCACTAAGACTGGAGATCATCATCTCAACGTTTGTCCCGCTGAGGTCAGCAGCCCACCATGTCTGTGATAACATTTCAATAAAGTACTTTTTTTCTTTAAATGCCACCTGTTTTCCTTAAATGAAACGTGTCTGCATTTAACAAAAAATGTATCTTTAAAAAAAAAGTGGGTGTAATAGTTGGTAGTAGTCCCCTGGACCACTGCCCATTCCCAAACAAACTTTTACTTTACATTCATGAATGAGCTACTACCCCCGACTTGGGAACCAGTGACTTTTCAATGTTTTGCAACCGGATTCTGGTCACAAAACACTGTTACGTTGCATTATAAATCACTATTTGGTGGGACGCCCTAAACATGACGCTTCTAAATAGCAATTTGTTATAGGCTTCTGAGCACATTTTACAATTCAATAACATCTTACTGAATCGCAAAATGGGTTTGGGAAACAAAAAGCCATTTTGCGGTTTCAAACCCAGTGGCTTTGCGTCTGCGGAATGGCTTTGTACATCAGGCCCTGTTAATTTTTTCTCACTTTCTTTCTTCTCTTTCTCCTATCTTTCTCCTTCTCTGTGTCTACCTTTCCTCTTTCCTCTCGTCCACTCCTAACAGTGTGCACAGGACAAGAAGGAGATGCTGGAGTCAGACATATTCCATGATAGAAACCTGAGTACCTAACTGTGAGATGCCCTTTCTGAAGCTGCCAGAGACCCGGAAACAGGCACTGCCATCCCCGCCGCACACTCTACAGCGATCCATCGTCCTGGAGGAATGAAGCCTCCCATCGCATCCCACAGGCTAGTAACAAGAAAAAGAGAGAAAAAAGAGAGTAAAAGAGGTATAAGGGCATGGGCAATGTACCAGAACAGCTGGTGGGGCATAGATATTTTATGAGGATATTAATATATCCTTATAGACCTCTGGCTCTACCGGCCATTAAAGACCCGCTCCAGTGTAAAGGCCCGAGCCGAAGGTTTTAAGGCTATTAGAACATTCCGCCCCTAGAGTGCAGAATGTTCTAATTTGTAAAACAAAGGCCTCGTGGAGCCCGAGGGGGTTGAAATTCCCTTGGGCTCCGTGAGGCCTTAGTTAACAGCTGTTGCTTTGAACAACCACTGGAATGGTGATGCTCTGGGCTTCTACCAGCCATTAGAAGCCCGGAGAAATCTGTTGTCTTCAATGGAGCGCTCAACATTCCAGCGTTCTAATTAAGGCTGGGTATTATGCCAGGCAACACGTGAAATATGGAAAATGAGTCAGGAAAGTGGGTAAACATGTCCCTTAGGCTGAGACAATGGTATGATCCAGCTGCCAGGATAGTAGATGCAGCATGTAGGGTGATAATAGGGTGGTAAGTAAAACACAGACAATGTACCTTCATGGTTTTACGAGGGTGTGAGATGCCTGAGAGCCATGAGGACCTTGCAACCCAGCTGGCGAGGACCACCACAAAAAGCATCTGTATTACTTGGATAATATGGAGCTAATGCCACAGTAAGCGTGTTTCCTTTTTCCCAATCAGACATCACTCATATGGGATACTTATTGAATACCTCGCACTTGCCGCTGATGCAGACTCCTTGGTAGGCACGGTCTTTGCAGGAGGTGCCATCCTGTGCCGGCACCATCAGCTGCCTCTCTCCCCCCACAGTGGTGCACTGCAGGTCGCAGGGCTTGTTGGAGATACTGGTGTAATCATCTGTACTGGGTCACGAAACACAATTCATGAACTTAGAGGAGCAAAAACTGGCGGTCTGGCACCTACACCTCAATTCCAGGAGCAAAGATCTCACAGCCATAGCCCTCGACTCACACCCATAGCTCTGGACCCTACATGCATAGTCCTAGACATCTTAGTTACAGGCAGAGGATGCATTGCTATCTCTCTCTCTCTCTCTCTCTCACACACACACACACACAAACAACTACACACATACACAGTCCTAGACCTCGCAGCCCTAGTTCCAGATGCCTCACCTACAGCCGCAGACATAACAGCCACTGTTGTGAGCTGGGATGAACCCCAAGATTACTAGTGGAAGAAAACAATATTTTTAATGCTCAGTTTAGCGTTTGTCCTCTCTTTAGATTGAGGATGCCAATTGGTTATATTCAGTTTCTTAATGACGTTTAGCATTGTTGTCAGCATTAGATTTACAGACATCCCGCAAGTGCTGCTCATTTGGCTTTTAACTGAAAGCAACTGTCGTTCAAGAATGGTTTGAGTTGAGGGCGTGGCCAGCAAGATGGCCGACTAGCAGTGAACTCGGCGGCCCCACTTACATCCTACTCTAATCCTGTCATCTCAACTGCCATGGATCCAAAAAGACATGCACACACACTCATACACACAATTCACGCTTAGTACTTTCATGGATTCACACATCAGGCACACACTCACATGCAGGCGCGCAACGCCCACTGGGTTAAAAGAGCTACATCACCCCCACCCCGTCGTGTGTGTCCGCCCGGACTGAGACAGCTCCCCAGGCACACACACAGTTTTTGAGCTGCTGTAGGCTGGCTGGTCTGGCGTTTGTCTTATTACAGCCGCACCCGAGTACTTCACAGTTCTTTAAAAGACCATTTACTTGTTAACGAGGCTTTGTTGTTTTTCACCCCTTCTAAGAGCCCCTGCATCTCCACTCTGCCCCCACACACACACACAGACACACAATTTGGCTCTAGTTGCGCATCTGATCCCTTGCATGCATCAAGCATTGGGCAGAAGGTTACTTGAAAGACAGCTACGCTATGCACTGACCTGGATAGAGAGGTGTCCAGATGTAGTAGTGTTTCCCGAAGGCCTTGCCATTGAAGGAGGCACACTGCTGCTGCTTAAAGCTGATGGCATCCGCTGGACATGCCTGCAAGAAAACAAACACACATACATCCACTGTCAGAGCGTAGAGGCAAGGCTGCCAAATGAGAGGCTAGGCTCACACGCGTTGGGTCTCTTACAAGGAGACTGAGAACATCCTACTCACTGTTGAGGGCCAAGCAATAAGAACGCTGGCCAAAATCCGAAGAACAAGGGTGCTAGAAGTGAATAGAGTATGGCACCTCCTGAGCTCTCAATCAAAAATGAGGCTTTTCACTGAAGGGGTAAATCAGGACCTCTCAGCCGGCGCACCACTGGGCCCCTTAATTAAGACTCAAGATCTCGCACTTAATGCCCTCAGGGCTTCAGCCCTCTCACATAGACTGCATTTCTCACACAGGGATCGGGGCCTCTCATTCATGGTAGAAGTCTTGACCTGGAACTCAACAAAAGAAATAGTGTGTGAGCTCTAAGAAGAGCGAGTGATGATAAGTGTGCCAGAATGCAAGAGATTGTTGGTAAGTGGGGATTCATTTGTTGGGGAACACAGATGAGTCTAGCAGGGTGTTAAGGAACTTATTAGGAAGAATCAGTGAGTGATATGAGCAGAAATTGCTGTGACGGACATCTTCACGTTAAGCATACATAGAAAACGGTTTAACTTGTTAAACCAATTACGTCTTTTCAAGGACAAAGAATGGTTACTGTTGAGACTTCCCCAGAAATAGTGGCTCCTCTCTGGAGGGAAAAAATGTTTTGAGCAGAATCCACACAACATCTGTTGATCATGAATATGGATTCATATGTGTCTAGAAAGGTGGATAGGAGGCCGGTAAGAGCAGCGTCATAACTAACCACTGCTTCTTTAACACCTGGAAAACAGCTGGTAACTTTTCAAAACGATGCTGACCTCCGGGCCACAATGCTCCTCCAACTGATGCATTTCTGTATCTATCAGTGTTGATATTTACACAACACAACTTTTCCCCCTCAGAGTCTCCTGGTGCTGAAGGGCAGAGTTAAGAAGGTGAACTGCCAGAAACGAGATGGATCTCAGTTGATCAACATCTTCGGGTCTATTTTTATTTATGTATTTATGTAGCACGGACCTAGCCACATAGTTGTGAGGCTCAAAACATAACATAAGGGGCTGTTATAGAGATATTAGTGTTTTTACACCTCACATATTAAAAAATAGAAGGACAACAATACTGAAACAATACTAAATTGGGGGGTTTTCAACAGAAACTGAAATGAAGCTGATTTTTACCTCGATGCACTGTAACAAAAACAGGGTTCGGTATGTCTGGCACTGTGTCATGTTTTATTATTTGATGTAAACTTAATACCTGATATTAGTGACTCTCTCTGTAGGTCAGTTTTATCATAATGGACTTGCTCATGTTGGCTATATGTACAGCTCACCAGTCAATCTCTCTGACATCAGATGAAGTCCATCAAATAGTCTATGCTCCCAGGTGAGATGGGACCCCCATCCACCAGCTACCCTTCCTACTACATAACGGGGCGCCTGTGTGCGCCCTGCTACGGATTCCAACATCCTCAGCCTTTCATGGAAAATATATTAAAAAAGACAATGGGATTAATTAAGGGGGGAAAGGAGAAAAGGGGGCAAACTGAGAAGAGGAGGGGTGGGGAAATAAGGAGTGGGATGGGACCATGTCCTGAACTCCCAAATGGGGGCATGACAGAGCATGATGAGAGCGGGCACCTAGACCTGATTCATTCGTAACACAGAATCACTACATTAGAATAACCACTACTTGTACTGAGAGTGCTCTACATCGACTAAGGTATGTTCTAGCGTTAGCATAAGCATTAAGCTAAAATTACTTAATCTAATTTAATTAATATAATTATTATTCTTTGATTTAACTTTATTGAGGGTTTTGGTTAGAGTTAGAATTGCAGTGAGGTTTAGGTTAATTATTGCAATTGCTCTAATTTAGTATGGTGGTTGGGGTAACAATATGATTATCTCATTTAATATAACGGTATTTATTTAATTTTAATGGCATTTAATACATCATTTGGGTAAGGTTTAGCCTTGAGAACAGGTGAAGGTTACTAACTGAACCAAATATAAAACTATTTAATTAAATATAATACTATTTAATTTAATACAATTTGATGTATTTGTATTTTAGTATAATTTAATTTAATTCAGGTTCAGGATAAGCAATATCAGATCACGGTTACTTGATTTGAAGCAAAGGGCAGTATTATGGTTAGGTTCAGTGTAGATGAGCATGTTATCTGGTTGAAGGTAATTGAATCTTACTTACAGAGGTTGATATTGCCGAGTTGGAGGATTTCCCACTGCAATTTTGATGTCAGATTTCCAGGTAACCAATTCTATAAAGCCTATAGTCCCTTCCGTAGGCCTTGGAAAGGTATTGGTAACAAGCATCCTTTAAGTAAGGCAGGCCTAGGATGGGCCTTCCTAAGATACCCAGAGGTCTTGCCTTGAAAAATAACAAGGATGGAAATTAACTTCTCGATAATATTCAACCAAGGTGCTTTGCATCTTCGTATGGCACAGGTACAGCAACAATAAAATGCAAGCTTTCAGTTGAATGCTCTTTGATCCTGACCTCCTCTTCAGCGTATATCTCAAAGAGGTGGGGATATTTGCCAGAAGGATGCTGCCCGCTGCATCACTGGAGGTGTGAATGAACCCATACCTTGCTTAAATCAAGCATTGTTTTCTTATATCACAAAGCATGATCTAAAAACTATATAATGACCCTCCCATAACAGGAGAAGAAAATAACCTTTTCACAGAACAAAATGAAGACACAAGCATACCAGAACATGGAGGTCCGCTCTCTCTCAAGGAGAACGACATGTGGCCCCAGACCCAAAGAATATAGAGACCACCTTCACCCATGGTGAAGGAACCACAGTCTTTGGCCAGTGGCCCACAATACATGCATGTACAAGATACAGTTTTACCTGCTCCTGGCACAGCTGGTACTGTTTGGTTTGACCCAGGCACACCGAGCTGTCCAACCCTGGAGACACGCCAAGCCTAGGGGAAGACAAGAGAAAGGGTAGGATATTCTTCACCATCCACGGACGTCCAGGATAAACTTCTACCTCGAGACAACGCAAATGTGCTCACACACCTCCTACTGAGAGCTCAGGGAGGAGTATCACTGTTATCAACAAGGGGACAGAATTCACTTCTCACATTAAACAAAAAGCAACTGCAACAGCAAGACATCAGATGACAAAGCTCACAGAAGGTATACAGTCAATTCAAAGAACTGCTTCAATGTTAGATCCCACATATTTTCCACTGAGACTAAAGAGTACCCCATAGATCAACCCAACGAAAATACTATAGTCCAAATATTGCTTACCACAATGTTGAATGTATCTATATGGAACAAAATGGTTGCCCTACTGCAGGTGTAGTTTTGCATCTTGAAGAACTTTCTGAATTTACATACTGTGCATTATTCAGCCACCTAGAGGTTGGGTCTCAAGTGTTCATTTCTTTTTGTTAATGTGTGGGTGTTGTTGATGTCGACCACCATTTGGTGCCGTGACCATCTTTCAATGGAGTCACACATTTGCCATGAAAGCCCCTGCAAGTGGTCACCATCTTCAGATTCTTATTTTTTCCCCTGCGATTTACTAGTGTTGTTTGGCTTCCCAGAGATGAGTCTCTATTGTCTTCATATATGTTTCAAATCAACCTCATTTCGTGGGAAGGTCAAATGTGAATCCAGAAACATTTTCAAGCTTCAAAACTACGTCCTGAGGTAAGGAACCATTTCGTTTTTTAGCGTGAATCTTTTGTGGATTCACATGCTGCGCATAGAGTTTTCAGCAGTGTTCCCTTCCTTCGGGAGGTTGGTTTAAACTGAGTGTGTGTTTGTGAACAGATGTTAGAGTACTTGTTGTCCACTTGCGCTTCTTTGTTACCTTGAACATCCGCACAGTAGTGCTTGAAAAACGAGTGTACAGACAACCATGTGGCTACCTTGCTAACATTATTATCGACACATTGACAATGAAAGCCAAAGTTGCTGCCTTCTTCCATGTTGAGTGCGCGCTTGGTTTCTCTTGCAAAGCTACTTTTACTCTCTTACAGCATATCTAGATTCTTTTGAATAACCACCTTGCAGCAGTTCCCTTGTTTAACAGCAAACCTTTGCTAGCTGCTACAAAGAAAGCACTTCCCTTTCTGTATAGCTTTATTTCTTGTAAGTAGCACATCACTGCCCTCTTCACGTCCAGTGTATGAAGTGCTCTTTCTTCTTACAATACGGGTTGGAAGAACAGCTCTATAGACTGGTTAAGATGGATGTTTGATATTAGTTTCAGAACAAATGTTGGATCTGTCCTCATCACTACTCTGTCCATGTGTCTTCTTGCCTGGTGAAAGTTTGTACCTCTCTCACTCTTCATAAGGATGTGATGGTGTTAAATGGTATAATCTTCCTTGAATGAAGTGCGGACAGCAGGTAGATCTTCCAAGGATGTTTATTCACAAGTAGGTAGATTCAACAGCTCAGCCACCCAACTGCCTCTCACTCCTTCAGTACCTCACCCACTAGATTCTTTCCTGAGCCACAAGAGCTCTCACATTCTAGAACACAGGGATGTCAGCACCAACCTTAAGCACAGCTGACTGTCAGTAAGTAACATTACAACACATCTCCCTCTTTTACAAAAAAAAAAAATTCAAAAACAGAAAGTACCCATAAGAACACCATAACATTATTATACTACATAATCACTTAAATAAGCAGGGGTACGAGAAATTCTATTAGATCTCTTTAAAACACCTGGGACATTTTTGTCACCAGCATTCTGGGGAAGATCACCAAATTGAACAGTCATATCACAAACAGCAACACGACTTAAGTTCCATATTCTATGATCTGAAGTTCTCACCGCGTTGTCAAAAACCTTAATTACTTTCAAAGGTTTCGAAAATTTAGCACCAAAAACACAGAAACCAGGTCTTTTAATCATCACAAAATCACCGACCGAGACCTTAGTAGATTTAACAGCATGTCTCATATCATAATTTTCTTTACTTTTCTGGCACTTATAATCTTCCCTCTCCATCCATGAGTTTTCATCAACAAATCCACCCTTGGCGGAGAGAAATTTGTTAACTCAAGGTGGTTCCAAGAAAGTATCAGGTTGTCTCCCACGAAACAAATGAAAAGGAGATTTCCCAGTCGTGGTATGAGGTGCAAAACGATACACACTAACAAACCTGGAAACCTCTTCTTTCCAATCAAGACAATTCTGTTTTGCCAGAGAGATAGTTTCCTTAAGAACCCTATTAAACCTCTCGATAGTGCCATTAGATTCAGGGTGATATAAAGCACACTTCTTATGGACAATCCCACAATTATCAAGAAAATCTTCCATTTCTTTCGAGACATGTTGAACACCATTGTCTGTCAGTATAGTTAACGGTAAACCTTCCCTAGAGATAAGTCCCTTTAGAAAATCAATAACAGTATTTGTATTTGTGTTTCTAGCAAAAGAAATTTCTGGCCACCTGGAGTACAAGTACATCACTACAATAATAAAGGTATCACATCCATCGCCATGCACGGGTCCTAAAATGTCAAGAGCTATGTCCTTCCAAGGACCACAAGGACGAGATCTTTTCTCCATAGGCTGAGTCCTGATCTTCAAACTCTTCTCACTAAGAGAACACTGCACACATTCTCTAACCAGACGCTCAATCTGAATATCCATGCCAGGCCACCAGTAAGTCGCACGCACTCTCTCCTTAGTCTTAGAGATCCCCAAATGTGCCTCATGAGCCAAATCCAACAGATCTTTCCTTAACGACACAGGAGGAACCAATCTGTGACCTCTCCACAACATGCCTTCACAACAAGACAACTGATCTCTCACAGACCAAAAATCTTTTGTAGAAAGGCCACCTTGTTCTTTGTTATGCCAACTATCATGAATAAGATTCAAGACATTTTGAATAACCTCATCTCGACGACAAGCGTCTAACCAAGATTCCTGTGAAATTACTTTGTAATCAATACCACAAACAAAATCATGAGAATGACTAAACTCTGAATCAACATCACTACCAGGTTGATTAACTGGGACAAGTCTTGACAGCGCATCAGCAACAAAGTTATCTGAACCTGGAACATGCTTGACAGAGAAATTAAAACCCTGTAGCCCAACAATCCACCTGGAGATTCTTGGTGAAATTGAATCAACACCCTTACATGTTAACACCTCACACAAAGGTTTGTGGTCCGTTCTAACTACAAAAGAGGTTCCCCAAAGATTTTTTTTTTTATTTCTTTATTGCCCAGTATACAGCAAGGGCTTCCCCCTCAATAACCGAATACCTTGTTTCAGCACCCTTCAAACACCTTGATATAAACATGATGATGTTGTCAGGTTCAATACCACCTTGATATAAAACAGCACCAATACCCCTAAGACTTGCGTCAGTGGAGATGATTGAACATTTAGTGGGATCAAAGTTTCGAAGATTAGGAGCACTCTGCAACCTGAGCTTTATTTCTTCAAACTCTTTTTCACACAACTCATCCCACACAAACTTTACCCCTTTTTTAAGTAAATTTCTCATGTTGTAGGTAGCTTCAGCAAAGTTCTTGATAAATTTGTTATAATATTCTGCCATCCCCAAGAAGCGCATAAGTTCTTCCTTGGAAGAGGGAGAAATCAGATCTCTTATGGTGTTTACCAATTCAGCCTTGGGAACAACACCCTCAGCCGTTATTGAGTGACCTAAATAGTCAATCTTATCATGTCCAAATTTACACTTCTCACGTTTAATTGTGAGATTGTGAGCAGAAAGTCTGTCCAACACCTGTCGGACTCTCTTCCCATGTTCTAATTCATCACACCCATAGATTAAAATATCGTCCTGGTAGACACAACACCAGGTACATTGACCAAAACCCTTTCCATGACTCATTGGAAAACAAAAGCGGCAGAAACAAGCCCAAAAGGAAGTCTTTAAATCTAAAAGTACCAAAAGGTGTAACAAAAGCCGTCAGGTCTCTGGAGGACTGGTCAAGCAAAATCTGATGGTACGCAGAAGTTAAATCAATTGTGCTAAACATTTTGGCACCACTCACCATGCTCAACAGTTCTGTGATATTTGGAAGAGGGTATTTATCTACCAGCACACATTTGTTAAGCTGTCTGAGATCCACACATAATCTCAAAGATCCATCCGCCTTCCTTGCAGCCACCACCGGAGCCAACCAGGATGTTCCTTCCACCTCCTCAATAATGCCCTGTGACTTAAGCTTCTCTAATTCTTTCAGTATCTCGTCCTTAACAGCGAACGGCACATTACGCACCTTACTCGAAACAGGAACAGACCCAGGAGACAATTTTATTTTATGACAATACCCTTTCAAACAGCCCAGTTTGTCCCCAAAAACTTGTGGATATTCTTCTATCAATTGGGTTTGAAGTAAAGAGTGATGATTTATAGACTCAATTTTTTCCCTGTTTTTGAGAATGATGGGAGGAATGCTGTTAGGATCCAGCATGACACCCAGATCTTTCTGATGCCACCAGCTGATGATACTGTCCCCCTTCTTGGAAACATAGACTTTGCCAGACGTGAAACGACCCTCATATTCAATTAAACCCATGAAATACCCTCTTAATTCAATGGGATCTCCACCATAAGCTGTGGGGCGAATGTCAGCCTTAAGAAGCTTGACTTTTGATACTAGACAATCATTGAAAAACTTGCTAGATATAATAGTAATCTTCGCACCAGAGTCAAACAACACTTTGGTTTTCTGACCTTCAATAAAAATGTGATCTAACGGTCCATCACAACCAACTTGGACAATGATTTGACCACATTCAAAATCATGTTGATCATTAGGATCATCATGGCCAATCTCATTCACAGACTGTCTAGACGATTTGATTCTACAAGCAATCACAAAATGTCCCTTTTTCTTACAGTAAGAGCATATAGCATTCAACGCAGGACAGGATTTATCATTGGCCCAATGACCTGTATTGTTACATCTGTAACATTTATTTTCCTTATTGAATTTGATACGAGACTTAACTTCCTTTTTCTCTCTTACTTGAGCTTTCATTTGTGTTTCCTTAGACTTTGAATTTAAAGTCGTGTCAGTATCAACCAAAGACACATCTTTATTGAGATCTTTTTTGATCTCTTTAACACACTCAATAGAGTGTTCAATTCTTTTAGCTATTACTAAGACTTCGTCAAGAGATGGCTCATCTTTGAGCCACAATTTGTCACAAACCTTTTCTGAGATACACCCCAACATAAATTGGTCCCTTATTCTCTCATCAATTAATGTATTAAATTTGCAAGTCGACGCCAACCGTCTCAGATCAGTGATATAATTCTCAATACTTTCCCCATCCTTTTGCATCCTTCTACCAAAATGGTAACGTTCTAATATTGTACTGACTTTTGCAAGTAATGAGCATCCAGTTTATAAATGCATATCTCGAACTCATTTAAACCGGCTGCAGCACTGCTGGGGACATCAGGAAGATGGTCAAACACATCTTGGCCTTCTGATCCCAGACAGTGCATGAGTAGCGCCGTTTTCCTCTCTACACTGAGAGAAGTACCACAAACCCGGGCGTATCTTTCGAAAACTTTTTTCCATTTGGACCATTTTATGGGTGGATCTCCTGGAGACTGTAAGAAAAATGGGGCTGCTGTAACATTTTGCATGTCTAAGAACTAACGTTGAAAACAAATCAATTACCCACTTGACTGTAGACCGTTTTAACTAATACATTTAAAACTTGTTATAACTGTACCTGTATGAAGAGTATAATAGCTAAAAAGATACAAGTAAAACATGCATTTAAGATATAGACAGTGTGAAACAATGAGGCTTCGATGTAATACTGACACACAATATCACCAGAAACTATGCGTAACAACGTGGTGTTGACACAGGTATGACCAATAATGATTTATGTGTACTAACGCTAAAATAAATGTAGCACAAGAATCGTAGATAGCGCCTTAAATCCTTGCGCAGTTGCAGAGTTCACGTTGATACACGATGGAGAGAAGTAACTGTGCGATTGTCAGTGTGGTGTTGAAACATACAATATATGACCACCAATAGACTGAATATCAAAATTAAAACAAATAGCACAATAACTCTTAAAGAGTAGCAGGAAAGAGACGTCCACCCCACTCCACGTGGAACCTAACACTGTCACGATGAATCAGCTGGACACACAAGGAAGGAAAGATAAAAAAAAAATAACTGTGTGTGTCAGCGCTAAAATAATTAATACCACAGCAATAATGAATAGCGCTGTGAATCTTAAAACTGCTGTGTGAAGACAATGTTGACACACAATGAATAAGAGCAGCTGTGCGTGTCAGCGTAAAACTGTGGTCACAGATCGTGCTTTATGACTTCGCATTCCAAAGAGTGATGATTCATTTCTGTGTTAGGAAATAGGCAGCCAAGCAAGATTTAGAGCGTTATGTTGATAGAAGGAAAGAGACGTCACCCGGCTCAAAACTGGATAATTTACGCAAACGAAGCACAAACTGTGCGTGTCAGCGTAGCTAGGAAACGTAGCAGGCCGTGTGGATCGGCGAATAAAGAAGCTTTCAGCGTTGACAGGAAACGTAGCAAGCCGTGTAGAACACTGAACAAAAAGGTTATCAGCCAATGAGGGTTGAGTGTTTAGAGCGTGAGCATGCGTGATAGATTGGTGATACGCCTCATCTACGTTGCGTTTCAGTGACGCCGGCAGCAGAATTATGAAGACACGTCACAGAGTCTCACGGAGCAACGGCAACGCGCGTGAAAGCGGCAAGTATTTTAAATCAAAATAAAGTTATACGCCGTGCGCTCCACATCAAAACAAATTAAGGATTTGTTTTAACATCACAGATGAGTGTCCCAGAAATGAAAGTCAAAGTATCAGATACGCGTCATCTGCTCGTTTTGCCTCGCACGTTATCAACGAATAAAAAAATCTTACTGGGAAGTCTTTTAACTCTTGGGAAAGAATACGTTCCGTAGATTCCATTTAAAACATGTATTCTTGTAGTCGTCTTCCAAGATTTTGGTATGCAAGCAAAACTTCCGCTCGTAGATGACGTGTTGCAGCTTCCAATTATATTTGAAGATTTGGAGTTGAGCTGTTTTCCCAGTCATCGCCAGTGTTAAATGGTATAATCTTCCTTGAATGAAGTGTGGACAGCAGGTAGATCTTCCAAGGATGTTTATTCACATGTAGGTAGATTCAACAGCTCAGCCACCCAACTGCCTCTCACTCCTTCAGTACCTCACCCACTAGATTCTTGCCTGAGCCACAAGAGCTCTCACATTCTAGAACACAGGGATGTCAGCACCAACCTTAAGCACAGCTGACTGTCAGTAAGTAACATTACAACAGATGGCTATGAGTAAATACGTCTTAAACCTCAAGCATTTGAGTCCCGCCTTATCCATGGCACTAGGGCGGCTTCATCAACTGTTCGAGTACCAGATTTAAGTTCCATAAAGGTATGAGTGCTGTCCTTGGAGGGGTTATTCTTTTTACCCCTTCCAGAAACCATTTGATTACTGGTGAACTGAAAAAACGTCTGCCTGTGATACCCTTTAAATATGCCACCATGGCCGAGAGATGTACCTTAAGCAAGGTATTGGATAGTCCCTCATCTAGAAGGTATGTAAGTTACGTGGCAAAAGTAGTCTCCTGTACCCAGGTGTCTTTGTGTCACCATTTGTATTGCGCTAGTGAATGAACCTGCTCTATTTGACCATGTAACACTTTCTTGTGGAAACCCTTTTGGCTTCTTTAAGGACTTTCATTGTCCTTTGTAGCAACCTAAGATGTCCAAACTCTATATCTTCAGGAGCCATGCTAGCCTGAAGGTACTCAGTTCTGCATGGTACACTTCAGCCCTCTGTGTTGTGAGCAGGTCCTAATGGGCTTGGAGTCTCATCATTCTGCTCTGTGCCGTTTCCACTAGGTTTGAAAACCATGTCTGTCTGGCCCATTGGGGAGCTATCATACGTACTGTCACCTGAGCTTCTTTGCATCTGTCCAGTCCTAGCAATATCAGCGAGAATGGTGGGAAAGGGTATGCTAATTTCCCTGACCAGTCTACTGACAACGTTACATAAAGGGTAAACCCAATGGTACTGGGACCTGGGTATTGTACAGTACAGTAAGGGATGGTCCCAGTAAGCACTATTTACACAGGAAAATAATATAAAGAAAAACTAACACAACATCAAAAGACAGTACATACAAAGATTTAACTGAGTAGTGTTATTTAATCACACCCTCATTTTCACAATTTGTATGCAGAATACACTTATTATTAGCAATGTGCCCAGAAAGGAAGGACAGGGGTAGGGGGAAATTGGTGAATTGTGTGGGGCTATAGTGTTGTGGAAGGACAAAAGAATTGGTGCAATTCAATGATTCATATTGAACATACAAGGTGGGCTTATTTTTGAGCCACTGTAGCATAAGAAATTCCATGGTTAACATTGGCCAAGCTGTTTGGTAAAACGCAGTACAGAAATATCCGTTGTTTTAAAGCTGGCGTAAAGAGAAGTGTTGACGTTTCAACCCCAGAGATGTGTAGGTAAATGTCCACCTTACAGGGGGGTCTTCCTCAGGACTGTGTGGGGGGATTTGGGCACCTAAGGTACAATTAAAAACGTGTTAAGGATGGTAGTCTCCACAGAGACAAAGAGACTTAAAAACATAAAACTAATGGGAAAAGAGTTCCTCTAATTTACCCTAACAGACCACATCATGAAGAAAACAGGCACTGTGGCTCATTGAGAGGAGAGCTTGGTAACTGCATCAGCAAAAGTAAGATGTTGTTTGTGTATGAGTCTCTTGCATAAATGGAGAAAGGGCAACATACCTATAATTCACCAGATATTATATAAGGTACTGGCACTTGATACGCTTAAACTTGTAAGAGACAATCTAGCATGCATGGTAAATGGACAACAAACTTACAATTAAACAGGTATTATCTAAGGTAGTGGCAAGTAATACACTTACACTTATTAGAAACAATCTGAACATGTCCCATCCGGGCCATATAATTCATAACAGCCCTGACCATCAGCTGGGGCCAATGTATAAAGAATATACTAATAACAACCAAGGATCAAAAATACACCAACCAGAATTACAAATGACCGTGTCACAACCCAAATCTATAAGCGGTGGAGATCAGCCACCTCATAGTAAGTCAACATATGGTACCACAATTACCTGGTCCACTCCCAAAATGCGTGTCCCACGTTGGCACTCAAACGATATACGCGGTGCGAAAATACCAAAATTGCAAAGAAATAAACTCACCGCTCCTCGGTGGTCTGGAATGAGTCAGGGAATAAATACGCTGTATGTGACCGTACCTGGAAAAGTAACCGTATGCTACAGGTCACAAAACTGGCATATGCTATTAAAAAACTTAGCCAAGTCTAACCAGAGTAAGGAGTACACCGCTCTCGGGGGCATATTATCAAGACAGGCGATAAAGTTATCGCCGCTAAAATTGCGATAATGGGCTTGATAATATGCTCTACACATACGCTGCTTTGGGGAGGTGGGCCACCTCATATGGCTGTTGGGAAATGCTGTTGACCAGTTTACGAGGGAGGGATAAACATTCACCCCAGTACAGAGATCTGGGCCTAAATCCATAGTATTTTTGCTCCCAATGCCATTCCAGTTTGAACCCAGCCATATGCAAACCAGTCTTGACCCTGCTCCCTATGGAATCAGTCCAGCCCGAACTGTAAGGCCAGGTACTCCCTGGACTGGAAAACAAACATCCTAGGACCGGTTTCAGGGTTTCACCCCTCATCAGCCAAGCTAGCTTGACTCCAGTGGCATGGAGAGCACAGGACCCACGTCTGGGCATACCCATCCCACTCGGGGTGACAAATGCAAAACGAAGAATTGATGGACAGAATGTAGAACAATGTCATACATTCACCCCAGTACAGATATCTGGGCCTAAATCCATCGTTTTTTTTGCTTACCATGCCATTCCAGTTGAACCCAGCCATATGCAAATCAGTCTTGACCCTGCTCCCTATGGGAACAGTCCAGCCTGAACTGCCAGGCCAGGTACCCCCTGGACTAGAAACTAGCATCCTAGGACCGGTTTCGGGATTTCACTCCTCATCAGCCAGGCTAGCTTGACTCCGGTAGAAGGTATTACTGGGCGGCACACCTGCTTGTGGTGAACGATTGGAGGCTTAGGGGATCTGATGATCTGACATAAGCATTGGAGGGGGTCAGAGATGGGCCGTCAGAGCCTTCCACATCTTCTCTATGGCAGTGTTGTACCAAAGACTCTCCCATCTGCCACAAGAGTGTTGCTTGGAGTCTGGACAGCTGCTACTGAGTCTATAGCTTGGGCAAAATCTAAAAGATGTATGCACCATATCCTTTACTCATTCTCAAACCATCCGGTCGATAGATTAGATCAAATATTCAATGTAATCCTACTAAACTTTAGTTTTTCTTCAGTACTTTTAAATTCACTTGACAATCTCACCATTTTTTTAAACTCATCCTCGTTTTCCATCGATATTTTGCTAGAAAATTCGATTTTCTTGCTTCATTTTTAGAGATCCCAATTGTGCTTCCAGATCTAAAGGTGGAAAAATATCTGAAGATGGCGACCACCCGCAGGTCCTTCCAGGGCATACATCTGACATCACTGGAGGATGGACTTGGTATCAAATGGGGGTCGACATCGATAACTCCCATACACACAAACAAAAACAAAAAAGGGAAGGAAAGACACATTCCTGACTCAAATGCTAGATTGCGGAATAATGCACAGCATATGACTCCAGAAAAGATTCATGCTGTGAAAGTATAGCTTTATTATTCTTAACTACACTTCTACTAAGTGGAAACTATATATGTAAATAGACACAGGCAATCATGTGCACCTACACACACTACATACAGAGAAAAACAAAGTCAGACACATGCAATGGTGAGTATGAAAAAGACTGGAAGATCCACCTGATGATTAGGGAAACAGTAACAAACAGAATCCCTATCTGATGAGTTACACCAACTTATAGAATCAAGGACTAACAAGGGACGCAGTGACAGGCCAAGTTATAGGATGGTGATGGACGCGGTGATTGACAGAATCACAGAGTGATGTGGGAGACTGCCTGAAGTACAAGAAGGTGTTGTGGAAGACAGTAATTGGAAGAAGCAGAGTGATGTGGAAGACAATGAATGGAATTATTACAGGAGAACAATTGGAAGAATTGCTTGGTAACGATTGAAAACAGTGACTTCAAGAGTAAAAAAATTATGAAAGAGATCATTCTTGTTAGATTGACTGGTTGATGAGGGACACAGTGAGAGACTGAATCAGGTCACACTGATATCAGATCCCTCCAAGCTCAGGCCGCAATGACTTCAAAGCCAGACCAGCCAGCTCACCTTTGCCGCAGGCAGTGCCTCTCCTGAGACATGACACCTCCGCCACACGTTCGCGAGCAGGTGGACCATGAGCTCCATTCACCCCACCACCAGGGAGAGACAGCATCTTCCAAAGCAGCGGCATCTTCTGACACCTCACTACTGTCCTGACAAAACCAGAGAGCGGTCAGTGAGGGGACCCACACCAAGCACAGCCATACAACAAAGTCCATAGAAAACACATGTCAATGTAACACACCAAGTGATATGCAAAAGGTTCTTTCAATATAACATCTAGTTCATTAGCGGAGCAAATGAAGACCTCACTGTGCATAACCTGCAGGTCATAGTTTTGTATCAAGGCAGGTCTAATTTAGGTTTGGGTTAATAAACTGAGTATAATTATATGGCTAAACATTCACCAGGTATTTACAGTTATAGTAAATAGTCAAACTGCAGTAGCAAAAGCTATTTATAAGTAAGTTAAAAATAAAATACTACTTACCTGAGAAGAACACAGAGCAATCAAAGATTCGACCATGTCACACCCATGCACAACATGGTGCATAGCAGCAACACATATACACACATCAGCATACACAACAAGGTACGCCTCACCACTGTCTTGACAAGGCCAGATCATTATTAGAGGAGGAGACCACAATGCACAGACCTACAATGCAACACGAAGTTGGAAACAACTATGCAGACCCACACAAAATACCCCATGGAACTGTTCTCACCAGGGCAAGCATGAAGGGGACACCTTACACAATAAGAACACAAAACAGTAGCAATGTTCATACACATAAAAAAAGCAAAAGACTGCACAAGCACAATGTGAACACAGGTTAGTGAATGGAAAAAACGTGTATATAGTTTGACTAAGGAGGGGCCTTTTCATGTTTTCGTTGTCTCTCTTAGATGTACGGCCTGTTGCATGAGTGACAAGAGTGCTAAGACTTGAGCTGTGAACATCATTTGAGCTGCAAACAAATAAGTAAACTGAGAACAAATTGGAGACATTTGATAGTGTTCCCTGCCCACACAAGTGTGAAACCTATTCAAGTCCAAGTCTTAAAGTTAAAATGTGTGATGTCAGGTACCTTAATATTCACTGTAGTACATAAGTGGCTCTTCCTTGGTTATTTCACCCCCATTTCCCCACATAGTTCCAATGTAGCGTGGTGTAATCTTGCTCTAGCAGACTCCACTCTGAGCTGACTGTGCCTTTGCTCCCACATGGTGGAGCCCAAAGACAGTTCTTGAAGACTGGCCTGGAAGAACCACTTGGACCCTTCAGGGAATTGGTGTAGAATTGCATGGGGAAAGGTTCAGTCACACACTATGCATAAGAAGTGGACCAAAACATAAACTACTTATGCTACATTTTTGCATGCAGGAGAAAAAAAGACAACCCTATAACATTTTGAGAGTTGGTCAAAACAATCCATCCAAGGGACAGTGAGAATGAGAAGAGTTCTCCTGATCAGGAACCAGCCATGAGATCCTTGAAGATGAATGAACAGAAAACAATGGCCCAACGTACAGACAGACAGGTCACAATTAGTGTAGCAAAGTGATCACCTACTTTTTGCTACCTGGCATGGCAAAATGTCAATTCAGACAGACTTGCAAAATGGCCTGCCTAATGAATGTTAATTAGACGGGCCGCTATTTGAGACCACCTGTCATCGGCAACAAACACAGGTTTTACCACCACAATATTGAAGAAACAATTTTGTGGGGCCAAAATTAAGATGCTTAATTTCACATATATGTAACCTTGAAGATATATAACTTCATGGTATGTGGAATCAAGAATAGTCAATCAATACCTACCTATATACACTTTCCTTCACAATATTTTTCTTCGCTATATATAGGCCTCAATGATTTGGTCCCCCTATATTTTTTCTTCAATATCGTGCCATAAAATCGAACACAGGGATGGAGGCATGTGTGGTATCCTGTATTCATTACCAAAGTTCTGTAAGGGATGATGCACTTCTCTGTAACACGTGCATCATCCCTGAATGTTATTATTGGAATTGCCTGGGTGGACAGTTGAAAGCCCTAGCTGGACTGAGGCAGACGCTGTGGATGGGGTCTCCCAATACCATGATGCTTGACTAAAGAAGATCCATGAAACGCTAAATATTTGTGTCCTTCCACAACTTGAAACTGGCAACGAGCTGGTACAACCCTCTACGGCTTACTGAGAGAATACTTCCGATCATCGTGTCAAGTGGTAATGAAGGATGGAAGCGCCCAAATGGAACAGTTTCCCAGCAAAAGAAGCGGAGAGGCAACTCTTGTGAGAGGCACAGCGACAGTATAAAAGGAAAGCAAAACGTTTATTTTAGCAGTTGCAAGGTAATATATGTGATTGCGCCTGTGAGCTTAATTTGTTTCTCCGCTCGAGCGTTCGCTGCAGCTCTCCTCCGAAGCCCCAGAGGTGTCGATGAGGAAGCGCTATGTTGTGCGGCCACTGGTACGCTTCTCTAAGACTCTCCTTAGTTTTGGAGATACCCATATGGTTTGTATGGGCACAGACTACCAGCTTCTTCCTTAATTGTTGTGGTGGAACCAACTTACTTCCCCTCAAAAATAAACCATCAACTACTGACAACTCATTTTGCCAGAATCCAGAAAAATTTTCATAATTTTTGTCCTTACCACTCCACCTATTGTTCACTGACTTCATAACCTTCTGCATACACTCGTCACTTTCAAGCTCCCTTTTCCACTCATTCTCCTGTATCACACCTTCTGTAATCAACCAAACGTTCCCTTCTTCCTCAAATTCTTCGCCCCCAAAATATTAATCTATTCCCTCATCATCCTTATTTTGCAAACGCAATTGTGAGACACAATCAGCCTGCAGATTATCAGCCCCTGGTACATAGGACACAACAAAGTCAAATTCTCAAAGAGAAACAATCCACTTGCACCCCAACAGAAATTTCCTTAACTTCCTAATGGCCCAAAAATCACCAAGAGCCTCCTTTTCTATTACAGAATAGTTGGGTTCTGCTCTCGTCAAACCCTGTGAGGCAAATAAAACGGCCCTATATTTGCTGCCTGATTTCTGCAACAAGACAGTTCCAAGACCTTTAGAGCTGGTGTCAGTCATTGCTATATTCTCATCATTAGTATCAACTGCCGAGATCCACAGCGTTCTCCAAACTAGACTTAACATCATCAAATTCCTCTTGACATCCATTACACCAGGAAAATTCCTTGCCCACATTTTCTGCAGTCTCACCAATACCTCATGCAATCTCCTGTTATGCTCCTACAAGTCGGCACCAACTATGAGCACATCGTCTTGATATAATTTGACTCATTCTGGTTCCTTTAGCAGTCTTTCCATTGCCCTCTGAAACACAGAGGCAGCAGATATTAAACCGAAAGGCATCCTCAAGAATTTATACGTGCCAAACAGTTTGATAAAGGTGGTAAGCTCGTCAAATGTTGGATCCAATTTTATTTGGTGGTACTCAGAGCTTAAATCCAACGTGGGGAAACGCTTGGCCCCCTTAAGGACATGTTTTCTCTCATTGATGTTTGGTAAGGGGTAATGGTCCACCAGCACAGACTTATTAAGCTCCCTCAAGTCCACACAAAGTCTGGCCTCCCCATTGGATTTACGAGCCAACACCATGGGCACAACCCTTTCAGACACCTCAAGCTCATGTATGATACCATTATCCAACAGCTTCCCCAGGTCCTTTTTCAGACTTTCTCTGACCGACAAAGGCAGATTTCTGACTCTGGCAACCTTCGGTGCCGCTCTGTCTTAGAGCCTGATCAAATGCACATAGTTTTTCAAACATCCTAACTCTTTCTTAAAAACATCAGGAAATTCTTTAAGCAACACATTACAGCCACCAGAGACATTACAAATAACAGCCATGTCCCTGCTTTTAACAGTAGGAGACTCATTAGGATCCAGATAAACATGATAGAACTAACTTATAAGTGAGTCCCCCTTCACAGACACATGAACTTTTCAGGGTACAATGCGATCCTTTAATTCAGTTGACCCCCAAAAGTTTAATAGGTTCACCCCATACCCTCTGGCCCTTATGTCAGGTTTCAATAACGTCACTTAGCCATTCAGTTTGCACTCATAAAATACTTAACCAAGACTGTCTCCAGCAGACCTTCAGTATCGCCTTCTTTAGTTTGTAGAACCACAAAGACGTTATTGTCTTTCCTCAACTTAAGAGCCTGCAATGAAGAACAGCAGGCCTCTGGCTATGCTTTAACTTAAATATTTATTTTTAAGCAGCCTGTGTTGTTTAATGAGACAGGTTCTGCTTTTAAAAATATTTTCCATTTGGGAAGAGATGGGGGAGAGCACACAGTAGTCAAAAACCACAGAAACATATTGTGAACTGCAATTAGGAGGGAGCTGCTGATTCTAGCCTCCTCCTAACTGCGAGTCAGTGTAAGTCACAGAACTCCATTTGTGAAAGGTTTTTCCCACTCGCATATGTGGTGGTGTACATCACAAAAAAGTATTCTGCTGTGCTTCAAAAACCCACCGATTTTTACAAATCGCAAGCCTTGTGATTACAAAACTCTTTTGTGCATGAATCTCTATTTCAGACACCAATTATCTGTTGTGAAGCTATAACAACATTTTACAGTTCTAAGTTTTAAAACTAACAACGTCTTTACTTTCAAAAAGGGGCAATCCCTACAAATGGAAAAAGAGACTTACAGCATTTTCCCAGAGGACAGGAGCCTAGCCCTTTCAAAACTCCAGCACACGTCCACCCAGTTTGAAAGTATGTGCAAGGGTTTTCTAAACGTGTGAAGAAAATATTCATACTACACATTTTGCTGGACAAATCTTCCAACAATAAAGAGAGCAGAAGAAAAATGTGTTCATTAAGAGATCTGTATCACATGAAAATGTCTGAGCAAATCAGGTTAGGCGTGCCCACGAGTGCCTCTTCCCTCCGTTCAGACCAGAGGCAGTGGATTTTCAAAGCTAGTTCATAGTGGGTAGCTGTAGTTAAGTAAGACGGGAAAAAGGACAATCGCATGGAGGCAAACACATTTGCTGAATTTTACTAAGATATTGTGGGCATGAGTTTGGAAATTGTACATTAAAGGAGACAATGCTCTCAAGTCGTAAGGGAAATCTCAGTTGATGTGTGGTTTAGATATGGCCTGGGAGGATATAAGTAAAAATCCAAGTTTTATGATTATATTTTAAGGTATGAACCAAGTGTCAATGTCCCTAGTGGTGGTTCAGGTTCACAACCTCACATTAACATTAGATGGGCTAATAAATGGACTGGTAAAGAATCTGTCATGGCGGTTCCTGTCAATGTAGGAAAAGATTGATGGACTGTACCTTCAAACGTGACAGCTGACTGTCAAACATTTCTAAGGTGTTTTGTGTTTTAAAAACAAATGCCCTAAGCAGGAGTTTGTTTTAAAAAATAAAAAAAATAATGACCCTCACACCTTGGGAGTTTCCTCCTAAGGCATGTAAGCCATTATGTTTTCCTGCAGCTCAATACCAGGGCAGGAAAAGAACACATAACGCTGTTCAACCTAAATAAGGTGATGGTGTTATGTGCTTCCTCTGACGGCCCCTACTCCATCGGACAATATGTGAACGTATTACATAGATATAGCCAACAGGAGCTCCACTGACGGAATACTGACTGTCATTCAGACTCTAAATTGGGAGGACAGACTGGGGGATTGGTGGACAGGGTACGCCGGCCCTTTGCAACAGAATATCTTGCCCGTTAAGCTCTAAATCACCCCCTGGTTCACACTATGCTGCTTATTACACTGAAATGATACTACGCTTGTTAACAGCAATCATTCAGCCCTAAATCAATTGGCTCTAGCTTATCTTCCAATGACCTATTTATATTTCACCCTGACAAATCCAAATTGTATGGCTTTGGTTATCTATCCGTTTAAGGACAAGTTGTTCCATGAGGCACAATTCCTGAGTAGTTCAGTCCATGTCACATCAAGTAGCAGCATGTCATCTGAGACAAACAAATGCTGGATGGTTTTGCCCCCCAATATGGGAGGAAAACACTCCATTCCTCCATCTTTCTACAAATCAATATAATACAGATAAACAGGAGGGTGAAGAGTACACAGCCCTATCTCATGCCCGTGCTACTATGGGTGGACTTCAATGTTATTCTACGACCAGGATACATGCTGTGTCCCCAGGTCCCACAGTAGAACTCGATCAAGATCTGGCCCATAATTGGGTGTGATTGACCTTATCAAAGCTGTTTATTAGTTGAAAAAAGTGCAATACAAGAGACACTGCACAGTTTCACAGATTCTTAGCTGAAAGCCCATTTAAGTCATAGGAATGTTCAAACTCTGGCATAACAACTCCGTCAAGCATGCTCTTTACCAAAGATCTCAGAGGAAAGGAAAAGGGTGATAATTAGAAGAGCAATAATGTTTTCTTTATTACACCATGGCACTAATATGGCTCCCTCCAAGTGTCAGGAATTCACTCCATTTTGAAACAGCAGAAAGGAATTTACAGTTAAAAAATGTTTTTTAATACCAAGTGATCATCCATTCGATCCAAAAGTCCTTGCTAGCAATTTATGTGACTTTTTCAGAAACGGTTCTTCAGTTTGGGATACTGTTGTGGATGCATTGTCAATGTAACACTCAGTTCCATCATGCCATTAAGTCATCACAGCACCAATATCTCAGACTGGTATATCAGTAGTAACTAAACCAGTTAAGTCAAAGATATTTAAAAAGGGCATGTTACTGATAGTATTTTAGTGGTGTGGAATGCTCTATGAACATACTGCTCTATCTCAACTGAGCACATGGCTTTATTAAAGGCCTTTGATGAATATTCTTTGTATACATTTTGGCTAAAATATGATCAACCCATACCACTTTATAAAATGCATTCAGTGAATGCCACAAAAAACGAAATGAATACTTACCAGTAAGAGTAGCTTGAATAATTTTCTTGATTAACATGCTGTGCATTATCTCGCCATCTAGTGGCTGGGCCCAGAATCTTCTTGTTGGTCCTCTTTTCCTTTTTAAGGTTGAGCCGAGTGCAGCGTGCTTGCGCTGACTAGGAGATGACCTTTTGGAATGGGTCTGCACTTTTAAGCACTCGTGCTTGTGGCGGCATCCACATTGCAGGAGCGAGCAGCGGCACGCAAGGGCCATCTGTTTCCAATTAGCGTGGCCGCGCGCGCTTGTTTACAGTCTTCACTGCTTGATTCTGCTTGCGAGAAAGTGTCACTCATAGTCGTTGAATGTCACTCCTTATTACAGTGAAATTCTGAAAATGTCACACATAAGCAATCTGAAACCTCTCTGTTAGAATTCCCCCACCCCTATCTGCTACAGTCTTGGGTTCCTTGCAGTTTCTCTTCCAACCTACTTTTCTCTTCCTCATATATGTCCGTTCTCTTTATCCTGCTCTCTTATCTGGCTTTTTTTTGACGTGCTTCTTCCAGTCGACCCCCCTTTGGTCACTCTCCCTGGCCTCGCTACCGTCTCTTCCTACCCTCACCATGGCCCGACCTCCCTTTTCCGCTGCGTGGGGGAGGGGTGCGCCCGCAGCCCTCCCCAGCTGTATGTAAACAGTAATCTGCCGTGCAAAATGTTAGCTTTCCTAATCGTGCTCAGGCAAAAATAACTGAATGTTGCTCATTAAAAGGGAAAATAGTCACCCGCCGCTCCTCGGCATCCATGCTAGTTTTTTTCCCGGGTTTTCTCGGGCCTTGACACCTGGTGTTGTGGTCTCAGAGAGCCTCTCTGCCCCCCCCCCCCCCGTACCAGTCGGGCCCGGCGCGCACTTTCAAAATTATGCACCAACAGATGGCAACCTGCACTGTACGCCCCATGGAAGCAGTGAACAGTGCAGAGGGTCTGCGCAGGCACGTAGGGTACCCGTGTCGCGTGGGGCATCTTCGATAAGACTTAGCATATTGGCCAGCAGGAGCTGTAGTAGGACTGTAACTCCCATGCCGAGAAGTTTGTGAAGGATCTCTTGCAACTTGGTCTCAAGGGATACAAGTGAAGAAAGTTTTCCGAGTACACAGAGGCAGAACCCACCTCTGAGTAAAATTCTAAATACTAAAAAAGGGAGGATTTTTCAAGGGAAGTAGCGATCAGTAGTGCAACAGGCGCAGTGGTACCCGGGCAAAGGGGCATGAGGGGTCCAATGCACCCAAAGGAAGTCTGTATTTTACAGATTAACCTCATGCTTGCACCACGACCCTTGCATGGCATCCTTGTTATGCCACTGGAGTCTTCCTGAAAGATACAATGTTCAATAAGCATTGGCATAGCCAATAGGTCTCGCTTTTGTACCCTATAAGTATTTAGTTATGCAGCACAATATCCTTGGTGCAACAACATCAACCGTTGCATGGCTAAACACTTATAAGGTCCCAAAGGCGAGACCTATTGGCTATGCCAATGCTTGTTTACCCTTTTGGACATCGTCTGTAGCCATTGGGTGCTTTGTCTGCCTTCTAATGATGCCAGAAGTGCACCCCAGAAGCCTGTGTGTGTGGTCACCATCTTCAGATTCTTTTCCCCCCTTTTTTGGCGACTCCTTCTGTCCTTGCTGGTTTCATTTCTGTTTTAGGTACTTTTCTCACCTCATTTCCTAAGAAGGTGGAGAGTCGCATGTGAATCCAGAAAATTCTAAAAGCTGCAAAGTAATCATTTTGTTTTGCAGCATCAATCCTTTTCTGGATTTGCATGCTCTGCATTGATTTTGTAACAGTTTCACAGGTCTCTCTTGGAGGTGGTGTTAAAAAGAGGTTAAGCTTGGAAGCAGATACTTCAGAACTTTCTGTCTCACTTTCAGCTCTTAGTTTGTTTGGATGTCCACACAATAGTTTTTAATGAAGATGTGGATTGATGACCTTCTGGCTGCCATAAATATGTCATTTATGGGACTGTTTGCTAGAAAGGCCAGAGTGACTCCTTTCTTCCTTGTGGAGTGTTCGTTGGGTCTTTCCTCCAAGCGAACACCTGCTTTGTGGTAGTATAATTGGATTGTTTTTACTATCCACCTTGCAATGGAGCCCTTTGTTACTGGTGAGCCCTGTTCGAGATAGCAAATGATACAAAGAGCTGGTTTCCCTTTCTGAACTCCTTCGTCCGTTCTAGGCAGTACCTCACTGATCTGTACACGTTTAGCGTGTGTAGCGTTCTCTTGGCTTGTGTTTTTGTTTGATGGAAGAATTCCAGCAGTTGGATAGTCTGGTTCTGTATGATCTTTCGGAGATCTTGCATATTTGTATGTAGGGATATATGGTGGTTAGTGCCTGCAGTTCGTTAACCATGCACAGCAATGTGATTGCCATTAGGAAGGCATGCTGTAAAGTCAGGAACCGTAGTTCTACCTTATGCAGCAGTTCAAATGGTTCCTTCATAAGTTGGGTTAGTACCAGACTGAGTTTCCAACTTGGCGTTGGTGCCAATCTGGTTGGAGCTATTCTTTTTGCTACTTCCGGGAACCTTTTGATAACCGCCATTGGGTAAATGCTCCTTCCTATGTGGCCTTGTGTGCAGGCTACAATTGCAGCTAAGTGTACCTTTAAAGAGGCGTACATCAGGCTGTTGCCCTGCCAGTGAGTAAGGTACCTGATCACTGTAGTGTGTTCAATTCGGATGAGGAGCCGTCCTTGTCTCTGCACCACGGGACAAATCTCTCCCATTGTGCCATGTAGCATTTCCTTAAGCTAGCCTCCGTGTTTCCTTTAGAACTTCCTGTAAATGCTTTGGAAGGTTCAGGTGTTCGAACTCTATGTCTTCAGGAGCAAGGTGTCTTGACTCTGGCTCTTTTGCTTCTGGATGATGGACCTTGCCTCCCGGCATACAGAGAAGGTTGTGCTTCCTTTGTACCATTTTTACATTCCCCAGTGCCATCTCCCCCAGGTCTGACAACCAAGTTTGCCTTGCCCATTGTGGGCAATCAGGAGCAGTGTAATTTGAGACTGTTTTCACTTATCAATAAAGGAATGAGGGAAAACAGTGGAAAAGCAAACGGAAATTTGCCTGACCATCTATCGACAGGGCATTACAATGACAGAGGCGGTGTGGGTGCCTGGATGTAAAGTCTTGGCATTTTGCATTTTCTAGGGTGGCGAACAGGTTGTGCCACACTGCCGAAAATCCTCTTGGAGCACTGTGTCGTTTAGATTTCATTTGAGTGATAAGGATGGTTGTTAGCTTAGTTTGTCTGCAAGTCCATTTCTCTATGCCAGGTAGGTATATTGCGATCCGGTGTGTGATCTTGTCCCTCCTTGTTTGTTCTGATAGAACATCAAAGTTGTGTTGTCCATCTGGATTTGCACTGTCTTCCGCTTCTCTTGTGTCTGAAAATCCTTTAGGGCCAGAAAGACTGTCTATAATTCCAGGACAGTGATGTGCTGGTTCGCTTCTTCCACTCTTCATAACCCTCTGACTCTCCATGTTTTCCCATGTGCGCTACCCACCCCACGTGGGACACATTTGTAGTGAGGGTCACTGTTGGGGTTGGTTGTTTGGAAGGCCTGCTCACAGTTATGTTGTCTACATTCCACCATGTCTTCCTGTACTCTTTGCATTACAACCACTAGATCGTCTCAACTCCCCATCACCTGTGACCATTGATTCTAGATCCACTCCTGCAGTGGTCTCATGTGTAGCCTTGCATGTGGGATCAGCAGAATGCGTGAAGCCATCATGCCCATCATCTTCCCCACAGTTCTCACTGTCAGAAACTGACCCTTGAGTAGCAGCGAGCCTGGTCTGTGATTGCCTAAATCTTCTTGAGGGTACCAAGAAAATATTTTCTCTCTCTTTTAGCAGAGGATTTTTGAATGTTAATTGTTAAACCTAGCCTTTGGAGCATGTCCATGATTCTCTTCACACTGCACCTACGAGCTTGCTTTGATTAGCCAGCCGTCTAGGTACAGGTAAACATGTATTACCTTCTGTCCTACGTGGACTGTCACTGCAACTAGGCATTTTGTTAATACCCTAGCTAGGTGCTGACTTGATTCCGAACTGGAGTGCCCTGAATTGGTAGTGTGTCTTGTTAATTATGAACCGCAAATAAACGTTGAATTTGCTGTTTATGGGAATGTGTAGGTAAGCATCTTTTAGGTCTATGGTTGCAATATTGTCATTTTCCCGCAGTCGTGGGATATCATCTTGCAGTTTTGTCATTTTCAACTTTGGGGTCTTTATGAACTTATTTAGGAAGTGAAATTCCAGGACTGGTCTTAGTCTTTTTACGGATTTGAGACGAGGAAGTATGCTGAGTAGCTTCCTTAATTGATTTCTGTAGTGGGCACACTCTCTATTTTGCTGTAGCTCATGCACTTGGTTTTACTGCAACACCACTACTCCTCCTGATGTGACCTTTTCTTTGGTTTGACTCCGGGTGGCATCTTTACTAGTTCTATGCAGTAGGAATGTTGAATGATGTTGAGGATTCATTTGTCTGTCGTGACCCGCATCCACTCCTTAAGGAAGGCCTTTATCCTGCCCCCCACTGGTGTTATGTGGAGGGGTGGCTAGTAAGCTGAATCACTAGTTAGAGAAGCTGGCTCCAATGGAAGGTTGCCCCCTCCTTTTGTCCCT
The DNA here is from genome assembly GCF_964204655.1 of Triturus cristatus. Classification (NCBI taxonomy): domain Eukaryota; kingdom Metazoa; phylum Chordata; class Amphibia; order Caudata; family Salamandridae; genus Triturus; species Triturus cristatus. The sequence goes on along the minus strand of NC_140586.1, from coordinate 361,139,939 downwards.
CCCCTAAAGGTTTGGCATTGTTGTATTGAGAACTGCCACTTGTGCTGCACTTCCTGGTGTGGAGCTGGATGCTGGAAAGGCGACTGTGGTGTTGCGCCTTGAAAGCTTACTCGGTCCGCGTGCCTTCCCACTGGTGTTGTTCCCCTCCTTGGTTGACCACGGAACTGGAATGCCCCAATGGCCTTTGCGGTATCATTACCCTTTTTTATTTGACTTAGTGTCCACAGCTGGTCCAAACAGGCACTCCCCTGAGATGGGTGTGTTTATTATGTTCGCCTGAACCTCATTTTTTTAATCCAGACACACATAGCCAGGCGTGGCTTTTCATAGATGTTCCTGTTATCAGTTGTCAGCTGGCTGTGTGTGCTGCATCTAAATCTGACTTCATGCATGTGTTGGCTATTGAGCTGCCTTCTGCTACTAGTGCGCCACCCCTCTTTAGGTACTGTTCTGGGAGATGTCTCAGCAAATCTCCGACCTCTTTCCAGTGGCAGTGGGCATAACAGTTGAGGAGCGTGTTCAAGTTTGCGCGCCTCCATTGTGCCCCCTTTTCTACTTTTCGGCCTACCATTTCCGCTCTCTTGCTTTCCCTCTCCGGCCAGGATCCTGTGGATGTTGGAACATTTGGCCTTTTCTTGCCTTGGCAACAATGACGGAGTCTGCCACTGCATTGTCCTTGAAGCAGACAGGGTCCTTCTTTTCTATCCTCAGTGTTACCGCCTTCCAAGACTCTGGCTCCCTAAAGGCTTACCTCCCTTGACCTAGGATGCTTGGCAGCATGGGGAGGTATTGGCTTTTGTTCTGGGATGGTAGAAGTGCTTCTATGAGGAAACAGGCCTTTGTCCTCTCTTCGTCTAATTGTACTGGGTACATCTCTGCTGCTCTCTGCGCCACGGCACTGTACATTGTGATGTTGTCGGGCCCCAAGGTTACTCTAGAGGGATATGAATCAACGACCTCCTACAGTAAGTCCGTTTCGATGTCCTGCCATTGCTCGTCGCCACTTTCCTCCTGGAAGAACCCCTGGACCGCCGTGCCCTCCTCATAGAGAAACATTTCCTGCTCCTCTTCTTGCGGTTCAGGGGTTGTTGGTGGCTCAATCTCTCAGTGCTCATCTTCCTCCCCACCCGTTTCCCCAGGTTGTTTCAAGGGAATTATGAATTCTTTCATCGAAGCCTCGAAATCTTTTGTTGTCTGCAGGTTTGCTGCCATTTCAGCCTCGTGCCTTCTCTTCTTTCTCACGAATTTAGAGTGCCCGCTCTTCAGCGTCCAGAGGCTAAGACGTGCTTTTACCTCCAAGCCTTCCCTGGTCCTCTCCTTCTCTCGATTGCCTTTCAATGTCGAAGGTGTTGTCCTATGGGGCATCCGTCATTGGTGTCTCTCTTTTGGGCCCCGTGGGGTTCTTTTTGTTTTAAAGTCCCTTTGGTCGCAGAGTGCTTTTTGCCGAGGTATCATTGTGAGGTCCCTCAGCGATGGGCCCACTGTCTTTTGCCTCTGCTTGGTTATTTGGTGTTCACGCTTCTGCCTCTCCTTTGCTTTCAGGGTTTTTGGTCTACACTGGGCGCACATAGTTCTCTGTGTCATGTTCCTCTGGTACGCAGAGATCGAAGACCTCATGGTTTTCCTTTTGGGCAAACTTTTGGGGGCACTGAGGGCAGAATCTCAAGATACTGTTTTCCATTTTCCTTGGTAGCTCCCCCATCCCTTCCATGCCTTCTCCAACTGCGTGGTCGACGACTTACAGGATCCGGTTCCTTGTTTCGGTGATCCTTAGTCAAGTTTTCGGTGATCTTTGATTTTTCACCGTGTGTTCTTTATTATTTTTCTGTCATTCCTTCAACGATCTAACGCATTATCTTCGGTGATTACTTTGACGTAGGTAGAGCTTCAGCTTTTGCTTCCAGACCCAAAGGCAGAAAAAAAAATCTGAAGATGGCGACCACACACAGGGGCTTCCAGGGTGCACGTCTAATGTCATAGGAGGACGGGCAAAGCACCAAATGGATACAGACGATGCCAAAAAGACAAAAAAAGAAGACTAACAAGAAGATTGTGGGCCCAACAACTAGATGGCAGGGTATTGTACAGCATGTGAATCCAGAAAAAAATTAATGCAACAAAACCCTTTTTCCTGCACTATTTGTTTTAACTGTTTTCAGGCTGATACTATGCTTGTTAGTGAAGCTACTGAAAACCAGAAAGTTATGATATAATTATTGTGTACCTGTAACCATACATTGCAATACCTAAAACTTCTGTAAGGTTTAATGGAGCCATCACACAGGTCAGAAAACTTTATGACTGAGCTCCTTATGACTTTTAGAAACTTACAACAAGAAACACCCATACCCCCAGATCAATCTTTAACACATGCAGCTCTGGCCCAAATTGTTAAATCCATTTGGGGTCCTTCTCATAAAGAACCTGAAGCAGACGGTACATTGCAAATACTTTTAACTTAGGGTGGAGCCCCGGTCGCTACCTTTATAAATCGCTCCGTTACGGGAATCTCTCTTGTCTTAGGGCTGGCAGGAAACAGGTCTTAGTAATAGACTGCTCAGATGTTAAATGGGCAAACTTGCTCAACTATGTAGAGAAATCTCTAGGAACACCCGTTTGAAATTCTTAAAATTTAATTATTTCCATTGTATATATTTATTGATGTACGGAAATAATAGGAATACATTTCATAGACACATACACACAAGTATAAATATTTCAACATCCAATACAAACATTTCAGGTAAGGGATAGTTTTAGAACTGTGTAAGTAGTGAACCGGGTTAGGCTAATACATGGACGTGCTGAAAAAGATAATTGTGGGTTCTGCAGGGCGTGGCCAGCAGCATGGCCGTTTGAGACGTGCTTTCGCCGAGCTCTGGCTGAAAGCTTGATCCGACATTGATTCCGGTGACCTGCCGACCCGGAGAATTTTGCACGCACCTGCAGTCGAGTCCTGGATGACCCCTGGAGTTGGAGGCGGTGAAAATACATCCCCAGGAGGAGCTGCAGCAGCTAATCTCCTGGCCTGCTCCGCCGCCGAGAGTGGGACCCAAGATGGCGCCACGGAGGAGTTGAGGGGGCGGAGAGCGGACCCGAGAAATCGAGGCTGCACCGGCGGAGCTGCGTAGGACAAGAGCCGGCGAGGTGGGCTGTTCCCCTCGTACCCCATCAGAGTCTGTCTGAATGGATCAAGGTCCCTGAGGGCGCTGCCTGTGCCTAAAGTGTGCCGCGGACGAAAGGGCTCCCCTCAGGGAGTGAAAGGAGCTACGGCGGAGATCCGACGTCCCGGGAGTGAGCTCGCGGGCCTATAGAGACGCCCGAGGCTGCAGAGCTGACGTGTGGTGCGCCTTCGAGGGGGACTGCTCTCAAGCTGAGCGGCGGAGCTACATGAGGCAATCTGGCTGTGGAGTTGGGAGAGCGGGTGTGCGGGAACAGCCGGTGGAGCACTCTCTGGGGGAGCGCTGCTCCGTGAGGAGTGATAAGCACAGAGCAATGGTGATCGGCTGCGCCTGGTGACCGGGTGTCTGGGCCAGGGTGGTGAGACCCAGCGGTGCACCGCTGTGGTGGGTCCCCCCCCCCCCCGGCTCCCTGCTTGCTCTTTCTTTACCCCCTGGAGGCAACAAGAGGAGACGGCCGGGGAGGAACAGGGACCCCTGGCCTGTGCACAAGGGAGGCCTGGTGGTGAGGGTCACGGAGGAGCGGACGGCTCTGGCTGGGGTCGAGGGCTGAAGAGGGCCGCAACTTAACTGTTGGTGGGGCGTAGGCCTCTGAGGTGATGAGCCGGACCAGACGAGGTGCCAATTAGGGACGGGCCTTGAGAGACCCTCTCGGGGCACCGCCCGCTACACACTACCCTGGAGAGGCAAACCGCCTGTATACGGGCCTGTACGGTGGGCCACCTGTGCATCAGGAGCGGGGTATTCACCATAGGGTGGGTCGGCCGGACCAGGCTGCACACCCCCAGCTAAGTCACAACCACTGGTCCCAACGCCATCCACTATGGGTAAAGATAGAGAACCGAAACCGCCACGGCAGGGCAAGATGGACCAGTATGTGAAGGTCATCGCCCTCCCCCCTGAGGAACGCCCGACCCACAGCTCGGATACACACACCCTCCTCCAGGCGATCCAGGCATCCAGGACGGCATTGGAGGGTAAGATTGATGCAGTGGGCAGAGAGGTATCGCTCCTACGACAGGACCTCAGGAATTTGGCGGACAGGGTCACGGAGACGGAGGCTCGGCTAGGCGAGGCAGAGGATTCAGTATAAGACCTGCAGAAAGGTATGAAGGAACTCCAATCCTCTCACAAGGACCTGCTATGGTGGGTGGACGATGCGGAAAATAGAGCACGACGCAACAACCTCCACTTTGTGGGCTTTAGAGAGGGAATTGAGGGGACGAACATGCCTGAGTTCCTGCACTCATGCCTCCTGCGCACCTTCCCGACGGACAAATTCTCTACCTGCTTCGTCATAGAGAGGGCCCACAAGGCGTTGATGGCCCGAACCCTGCGGGGGCACAGCCGCGGCCCGTGATAGCGCGCTTTCTGAATTTTCTGGTCAGAGATTTGATACTTAGGAAAGCTAGAGAGCTTGGGGAGATCCGACATGAGAATACACGCATAATGATTTTCCCGGACTATATTCGGGAAGTGCAAAAGCAGAGACGTACTTTTGACTCCATAAAAGCGAGAGCATAAAATTCAGGACATGTTACTCTTCCCCGCAAAATTGAAGGTGCTATTTCTGGGCAAATCCCACTTCTTTCAGACGCCGGAGGAGGCCTGGCAATGGTTGGAGGAACGCCCCACACTGGGAAGATCGGACGCACCGGCACGCAGCGCGGTGCCCTCGGGAGAGGTAGTCGGACGGCCCCCGGACTCGCAAAGATCACTAAGACCCCGGCAGACGCGTAGGGGTGGCCTCCTGGAAGCGACTCCTTATACCCCAAAGGATATGGGCAGATTTAGAAGACGAAGTGGTGGCTCACTGGACTCTCGACTCTCGGCGGGCACGCGCACGCTCCGTCCCCTTGGATTGCCCCAACCAGACACCGAAAATTAAAATGAAGACAGAATCTCTTCCTCCGGGGAAGAGGAGGTGGTGGGCCCCTCTATGCACCCCTTGGCTGCTGAAATACTGGCGATGGAACAAGAAACATTGACAGAGGCCGGTGGCCTCTCAGGGCGAACCCCCGCATTCCCACTCGTGAACAAGGGCCCGCGAGGTTGGCTGTGGACTGAATTGACATTCCGGAGCATGCATGCTGGACACGCATCTCCCCTTTTCTTTCTTGCTTTTCCTTCTCTACTCCTCTCTTTCTCTTCCTTTCTTTGGTCAGGTTGCCGACATCTACGGAGACCTAGAGGACGCCTGCACAGCCGTAGGTGATAGCCCCATAGGGGCTGAAGTCTTGGACTCTTGGCGGTTCTCCCAATCTGGAAGCTGTGTTCTTTATTGACTTTCTGGATTTTCTCCTTCAATCTCCATCTTCTTCTTTTACTCAAAGACTTTGGGGCTGCTGCAGGAGTCGGAACTTGTGGCGTGAGTTGGGTAAGGGAGGACGACAGACCTCCACCACCCTAAGGTTTACTCCCCAGCGACTGGCCGGGATGAGACATGGGGGGGAGGGAGGTTGGGTGGGAGGGGATTTGGGAGGGTTGCACCAGTTCTACAGTTGGGGGGGGGGGTTTCATGTGTGGCTGGCATAATGGTCACATAGTCGCTCAGGTATACGTGTTCGCCTGCTGCCCCCCCTCGGAACACACCACTCTATAGCTCCATTAAATGAACAGAGACCCCACGCAGGCGGGCAGGAAACGGACCACTATAGGATTCTCACATGGAATGTAAAAGGCCTAGGGGATAAAATTAAGAGAGGGCTGGTGTCAGCATACATAAAACGGGTACGCCCTGACGTCATCCTGTTGCAGGAGACCCACCTCAAGGGTACGAAGTGTGGGTTTCTGGCGAGAGGAGCATATAAAGTACTGGCACATGCGGGATACACAACGGGCTCACGGGGGTGGCTATTCTGATAAAAAAAAAAACTTTTACGGCGATACGGACCTGGACGGACCCCCAAGGGACATATGTGGGAGAGTCAGGGACATGGGGAAGGCAGAGGGTCACAATAGTCTCAGTTTATGCCCCCCGAAGCTACAGGCCAGAACCCTGTCTGGACTGACTGATATTCTATTAGATACACCAGACACATTCCCCATTATAGGGGGTGACTTCAACGACGTCATGTCCGTCAGCATGGACCGATCAGGGAACCGAACTGACGGCCCCACGACTACGCATTTGGTCAGGGTTATGAACACATTGGGCCTGATAGATATGTGGCAGCATCTCCACCCGGACACCAGAAGCTATTCATACAACTCAGGTGCACATAAGGTGCACTCATGACTGGACTACGTCTTTCTCCCGCGGCGCGCAACGGGGACTGACTGCGAGGCTGAATACCTGGCACGGGGGATTTCGAACCACTCTCCCCTTCTGGTTAGGTCCGGGGGGAGGCCTATGGCTATTGGTGGGAACTGGAGGTTGACGGCTTGGGATCTGCAGAATACCGAGATAGTGCGAGGTCTCAGGGCTGACACGAAAGTGTATTTTGCGGAAAATGTAGGATCGGTGCAGTCGGGCGTTGTAGTGTGGGAGGCTTACAAGACAGTGCTCTGTGATAGGGCCCAAAATCGAATATCGTGGGAGAAGCGGAAAGCACAAGAGGAACTTACTGCCCTGGAAACCCAAACTAGAACGATGCTATCTGTCGGGACGTGACCCACAGGTCCTCCGACGTCTGACTGACACACAACAGCACTATAGAGCCCTAGCAACGGATGAGGCTAAGACACAGGTGCAGGCGACCCTACATAGATTATATGACGTTGGGGATAAATCTGGTAAACTCCTAGTCTGGCTAAGCCGTAAGGAAATGGACACCCGATGGATAGAAAACATAGTGGACCGACGGGGGCAGCCGCAGAGGGGAGATGCCCAGATAGTCCTGACGTTTGCCTCCTATTTTCAGGAATTCTACGAGGCCAGAAATTTGGGTGAACCGGAAGAGATTATGGTTTACTTGGACACTATTCAAACCCTGATTTTAACGGACGAGGACAAGGAGACCCTCGAAGCCGACATATCGGTCACTGAAATTAAAGAGGCAATAACTAGACAGCGCCCTGGGAAGTCCCCAGGCCCGAATGGACTCCCAGCCGAATTTTTTAAAAAGGGGGCAGATCTCCTGACGGTCCACTTGCTAGCGCTGTTTAGGGACGCGGCCCAAGAGGGTATCCTCCGGCTCGATCTTCGAATGGCCACGATCATACCTATATATAAACAAGGAAAAACCCCCGAGGACTGCGCGTCCTATCGTCCAATCTCTCTCCTCAACGTGGAGGTTAAGCTACTAGCGATGATCTTGGCCCTCCGCTTGCGCCAAGTAATCTCAGGCCTGGTACATCAGGACCAGACAGGATTCTTACCAGACAGGGCGACTAGACAGAATCTACGACGGACCCACAACTGGCTTATGGCGGTACAGGGACGGGAGGACCCACACATGTTTCTCTCCCTTGATGCTGAAAAAGCGTTCGACGCTGTACACTGTCCCTTCTTGAAGGCAGCTCTGGTCAAGTTTGGCATGGCCCCAAATTCAGGAAATGGGTGGGACTCCTATATGCAGACCCCAGAGCCCGGGTTAAGGTGAACGGGATGTTATCTGACTACTTTCCTATTAAAAGGGGGACCCGACAGGGCTGCCCTCTATCCCCACTATTATTCGCCCTTACCATTGAAATAGTGGCCTGTGATGTCAGACACACAGGGGAGATACGGGGGTTCCAAATATCGCAGACTGACACAGGGGAAGAACATTTTTCACTCTATGCGGATGATATCCTGTTGTACGTTGCCCAGCCGGCTATTACGGTTCCCGCACTGTTCAGGCTCCTGGGCAGATATGGCTCCTTCTCGGGTTATAAGATAAACTGGCATAAATCGATCCCGTACAGCCCAAGACCGGAGGAGATGGGGCCCACTCTCCCTGGGGCCCTCCAGGTAACGCAGACAGGATTCACGTACTTGGGGATCTATTTGACTATAGATAGAAACCTCTCCTATCAAAGAAACATCCAGCTAGTTGTTACAAACTTTGCAGACGATGCTCTCCGATGGAAAGCCCTCCCCCTACCGATACTTGGCCGGGCTGCAATGTTCAAAATGATTACATTGCCCCGTTTCTTGTGTGCCCTGCAAAATGAATACTTCCCTCTTCCTAGACAGACGTTTAGGGTGATAGATGAGGAAGTGCGCTCCCTGTTGTGGTTGGGAAAGCAACCGAGGATAGCCCTGGACACGTTACAGAGAAACCAATATAATGGAGGGATCTCTTTGCTAGACATTGAGGCATACTACTGGGCAGAGCATTTGGCGCCGGTGAATGAATGGCTCCATACACCAGTTGATCATCCCACTTACAGGTTAGAAAGGGACACCATGGCACGCCGTACCTGTTTGTTCTATTTATATGGGGGCGCAGGTAGGAGACGACTACTCCCGGTCACGCAGATAACCATAGACGTTTGGGATAGGGCAACAAAGATAATGGGATGGACACATAAACCGACAAAACAGACGCTGATATGGAACTGTACCTGGTTGAAGGAGCTCGACAAACTCAGGGGCTTTAGAGGGTGGGGATGACATCGGAATCTCTACTTTGGGGGATCTGGTGGCGAAGGGGGATCTTAAACCCTTTAGGACCCTGGCAACGGAGTATGGGTTGCACCCCACCCAGTTTTTTAAATACGCGCAATTGCGACATGCATGGAGGGCGGAGAGCTCGATCTCCTCTCCCCTGCCAGAATATGCCCCGTTAGAGGGTTGCCTATTGCAAGAACAGATAACCAACAAGGTAGTATCCTTTACGTATAAGACCATGAACAATAACATGCCAGATAGCCTGGGGAAACTGAGAGAAACCTGGGAACAGAACCTGGGGACGATGGACACCATAGATTGGGAGGGTGCCCTGATGCACCATAGAGAAGTTGCGATTAAATCCCGCCTCCGGCTCATCCAATACAAAATACTACACAGGGTATATTATGATAGGGTTCGACTACACCGTATGGGCCTAGCCAGTGACTCCAGTTGTCTCCGCTGTAGGCACCCGCAGGGGGACTTCTATCATATCATCTGGGACTGCCCCATCATCCACACTTACTGGGCACAAATATTGGGAGAGATGAGTAAGGCGCTGGAGGCAACACTTCCTAGGGAACCTAAATTTGTATTACTGGGGATAACCAATGATATAGACCTGAGCCGCCCACATCTGATATTCGCACTGTTGGCCCTGGGGGTGGCAAAGAGGGACATGGCACGGGTGTGGGGGGCGTCATCACCCCCTCAATTGGGAGAATGGAGGAGGGGGATGGACATGTATATGGCAGCGGAAAGGGTCACCTACAAAGCGAGAGGCTGCCCCTGGAAATTTCGCAGCGTATGGGGTAAATGGAGAAGGTATCATGGTCTTGATGGGGGTCTGGGATCTGATTGGTACGCTGTGGGTCCTATTGGGTACGGCTGTAATACGTGAAGGTATTTGGCTGGACATGGGCCCTAGACCCGGGGGGAGCTTGTGGGAGGGTATAAAAGGACTGTCAACAGTGTCATTTATGACAGAGCCGGATTTCGATAGGTTGATTGACATGGTGCTGTTACCGTGGGTGGTGGGTGGGGGGGTGGGTGGTTTTTCGGACGCGTGGATGACTATTTGTGGCATGCCAGTTGTTTTTGTATTGGTTAAAAATGCAAATTAAAAAAACTTTGGGTTCTGCAGAAATACATAGGTCATAGTACACATTAGTTTCAGGAAATAAACATAAAATGTTTTTAGTCCAATTCAGCTGCGCTGAAACACATAAATAGATTATATTTCTTTGCAGATACAAACTTGACAGGACATCAATCATTAGTATGGATGTCACAGATAAGGTCACAACATTTCTATCTGGTAAACAACAAGAGGCAGACAGTAGAAACTGTTTTTGCATTGTCATTGAGCACTACTCTGCAACACTCTACTCTGGAACTCTACTCTGAAACACTGAGCTCTACTCTGCACCACTGCATCCTTCGCTGCACCACTGCACTCTACTCCTCACCACTCTACTCTGCAGCACTATAAACTGTGCCACTCTGCTCTGAGCAACTCTACTCTGAGCCACTTTGAGCCACTCTGAGCCACTCTACTCTGCGCCACTCTACTCTTCACCACTCTGCTCCACTGCTCTACTCTGTGCCACTCTACTCTTCTCTACTCTGCGTTGCTCTACTCTACCATTTGCAGCTCTACTCTACTCTGTGCCACTCTACCCTACTTTACTCTACTCTACTCCCCTCTATTCTGTGCTACTCTGCGCCGCTCTGCTCTACTCTACGCCGCTCTACTCTACTCTGCGCCGCTCTACTCTACTCTGCGCCGCTCTACTCTACTCTGCGCCGCTCTACTCTACTCTGCACAACTTTACTCTACTCCACCCTGCTCCACCTTACTCTACTCTGCACCACTCTACTCTACGCCACTCTACTATACTGCTCTCTACACTGCGCCACACAGACTCCTCTGTGCCACTGCACTCTATGCATCTACACGCCACTCCAATCTATTCTGCACCATTACATTCAATGCCACTGCACTCTACACGACACTACACCACTCTACTGTACATCTCTGCACTCTACCCTGCACCACTCCACTCTACCCTGCACCAGTCCACAACACTTCACTCTAATCTGAAACCATTGATTCCACGCCACTGTACTCTGTGCCACTACAATCTACTTTGCACCACTCTACTCTATGCCACTGCACTCTACTCTGCACCACTATACTCTGCACCACTGTACTCTGCGCCAATGCACTTTATGCCACTGCACTCAACGCCACACTACTCTATGTCACTCCACTCTACGGACCTCCATTTTGCTCTACAATGTTCCTCTCTATGACGTTCCACTCCATTAAACTCTACACCACTCTATGACACCCTACTTCACTCTATGCCACACCACACTCTGGCAACACTCTACTCCACTCTTTGCAACTCTCAGGGATGTGTAATAAAATAAAATATCTACTTGTCCATGGGGAAGGTTGAATCATAAATCTACTTGCCCTGTAAAAAAATCCATGTGTTGCTTTGGTGCTACATAGTGCGGCAACAAATTATGACAGCAATCTCATTATAAAAGAGCTCTGATAATAGCCTTTCCGATTATGCCAGGGCTCATACTACAGTAGGGTCTGAACACCAACAATTCCCTTATTATTTTGCCAGCTTTCCGCACATCTACATACTGGGGCTGAATGTAGTGATAAGCAATAGTTCCATGGTTGGAATGCCCTTTTGAGTTTGTGCGAACATATTTACTTGCATGTTTTAGGGGTTTTCACCAGTTCTTCTTTAATCTTTTCGCATGTTGAGAAAGGTTGGACATTTGCTTCTTTAAGTACAGAAGTAAAACTTCTTCCATGGTTGGGACAAAAGTGTACAGATGAAGAGACGGTAGTGGTTGATAAAGGGATCGCACATCAATAACAGAAACTGTCAAGTACAAGGTGAAATCGAATGATATGGAAAAGTCTAGGTAGTGCCACTTAGGGTAGAAAACACCCCACTACTTTGGGTGCAAATGACACAGGTAACCAAAAGTGACCTGTGAAGCTAGTTTACAGAAACAGGGTATACCCCTGCACTCATAACATTTGAAACTAAATTATGTGACACTGTTTAGTCAAGACTAGTAAGGCAAACAATTGCTCTTAGCACAGGAAACACAAGATTTCATTTAACAAAACATTCACTAATTTATTTCATTGGTATCAGAAATGAGCAGAACAAATGTTATAAAATTTGTAGAGACTGAAACACTTGACTATCAATGATACAGTCTAACATTAAAGTTTCTATAATTGTAAGACAGTGGTCCAGTCCTTAATACAGAACACGAAACAGCCAACACGTGATTCGTCACATCCCAGACTTCCTCAAGGCTCTGAAAGAACGTTCGTCCTATGTTAAGAGTAATTTTTTGCCTCAATAGTCTTGACTAAACAGTGTCACATATTTTAGTTTCCAATGTTATGATTGCCGTGGTATACCCAGTTTCTGTAAATTGGGACAAAAGTGGTTTGAGGGAAAGCAAACTTGTAAAGGCTCAACAGATTCTCGCATGAGCCAATTTACATGGGCATATTTACTCGTGCTAAATTGCAATTCACAAGTATTTTATAAGAGTACGATTTCCTACCCTACTTCTGTAAATTCTTGTGAATTCATGAAAGTCCTAAATCTGCACTAATGCAATGACATGTACAGTGGGGTACACTTTTGTGGCTTTCTTTAAGAATTGGGCCACTAATTAGGTCGGTGTTAACCAAGACCTTTTGTTTTTACTAAAGATCTATCTATCTATCTATCTAATCTATCTAATCTATCTAATCTATCTATCTATCTATATATCTGTTACTTTGTCTGTCTATTTATCTATCAGCTGATTTCACTGCGAGTGACAGCATTCTGCTCTTTCACAAGGAGCATATTGGCACACAACTTTGTTTTGTTAATTGCCAGGAACTACTGTGGCAATGTGTGCTTTTTGAGACCAAAAAATAGTTTTACTTTTTGCCAATATTGTTATAAGAATGTTGTTATAATGGTGAAGGCCCAGGAGCTCAATCAAAAATAAAGATTTACAAACAGTATGACAAAACAAGACACGCATTGACAAAATCAAAAGGCTGACCACCAACGTCAGGACTATATGCTTTGCCAGTGCTTGTTTATTTTTATGTTTTCCATAATCTTGTTGGAAGTGGTTACACTGATTTTCCATTATGAATATTTTTGGGAAATACTAGCATGCATTAACATATTTTACCCAATGAAGCTTCAGAAAAATGGTACAGAAAACTTCACGTTGCATTATTTTGTGAACGTTTTAATTCAAAAGCAAATAATCATCAATATTGCTTTGAAGCTTCTGCAAATATTTCCATCTAATCAGACTGCATTATGGGAGCGTTATACGGAGTATCATATTGTTAAACTTTGCAAATGTATGTACACATTTTTATACTGGAACCACTGTCGGTAGAGCATTCTGAGCTTACAGCATGTTCTTAGAGCACTCACCCTATTAATAAAGGCTTTGCATTAATGAATCATAAATACAGGTTTGAACAGCATGAGCCTATGGACCAAAGCATTAAACTTAACTACAAACAACACCTTTCTCTGATCCATAATATGGTACTGTACACCAGCAGCCAAAAGAATTGTGCTGCAGGTGGTTTGGCTTTTTTGTTCAGGGAAAAAATAAACATGAAACCTGTTGTCCTTGAACCTAAACAATGTGTCCTGTGTGTCAGGCTAAAGGAGTTCTACACAACTCACTCTCTCACTCTATGCCACTTTACTTCACTCTATTCTATGACACACTACCCCACTCTATGTGATTCTACTGTCCTTTAGCATGCCCTCTACAACACTCCTGTCCACACCACTCTCCTTTAATCCATTAACTTATTGCCCTGCTGAACAGCAGCCATGCTGTTGTACAACATGGCTAAAGCATATTGGCAAAGCCAATAACCTTTGCATAGGCGAGACCTATTGGCCTTGCCAATGCTTGTTGTCTTTTCACGACAGATCCTGGCATTTTATCCCATAATTTAATTTTTGAGACCAGTCACTCATTTAATAGCTTCATCTGTTGTCCATTATCACAAAAAATAATATTGAGAGGGTGGAACAAATTCTAATATAATTGCGGTTTTGTCCTTAAATAAAGGGGGAAACGTTACACACTCACAATTTTTAGGTTGTGTATTGCTATATGCAAGATAGTCAAAAAACCTATTTTAAGTGGAAGAATCAGCTAAACTCACCCCAGATGGAGAAAAATATAAAAGGAGACACCACACAAGAACACCAAAAGAGGGGGGTGAGGGGTTAGATAGCTCCAAAGTAATTCCCAGGCTTCTCATTTCTGTTTCCTTCTAACAAAATTGGCATGGATATACTTTTTTTGCTTGTCTTTATCTGTCTAAAGAGTTGCTGGTTTACCTCCTGAACACTCATGTCCCTGACTTACATATTCCTCAAAATGTGATGCAAGATTAGAGTCTAAAACAAAAAATAAGTTATAAATTGGTGAGAGCTAAAATAATGTATTGCAAAAAGAATAAATATTTTGGGGCACATACATCAAGCCCGCATTGTGCTGTGAATTTTACCGATTCGCTATTTAGAAATCGCAAAATGCAATTCATGTAGGAATCACAAAAAAAAATGTGATTCCTTAACTGTGACTCGCAAATTGCAAAGGGTTCCAAAATGATACCCTGTTTCACCCCTGAAATTCCAATTTCCACACATGTTGCGCACACACATGCCCCAATGGCATGTGTGTGTGTAAAATGTGACTTTGAAAAATGCTCTTTTTTTCATTTTTCAAAGTTTTCACAAATTACCATCAACTTGAAGTTGATGGTAATTTGCGTTTCTTAAAATAGAAATCGCTATTTCTTTTTTTGTTGAATTGCATTTAGGGAATCGCAATTTGCGATTCCCTAAATGCAATCGCAATTTAAGTAATTGCACATTTTGCAATTACTTAAATAGCGATTTTTGCATTTGGGATGATGCATCCCAAATGCAACAAGCATTAAAAATGCAATAGGTCTCGCCTTTCATTAAGTTAAAGCCATTTGCTTTGCTATACAATACCATTAGCAAAGCAAATGGCTTTAACTTAATCAAAGGCGAGACCTATTGAATTTCCAATGCTTGTTTTGTTTTGAAATGGTTTTTGAAAAACGTTATTGTTGGAGAAGCTGCAGAAACTTTATCTAAAAGAAACAAGCATTGACATAGCCAATAGGTCTCGCCTTTGGGATCTTAGAAGTGTTTAGCCATGCAACAGTTGATGTTGTTGCACCAAGGCTATTGTGCTGCATAACTAAATACTTATAAGGTCCCAAAAGCGAGACCTATTGGCTATGCCAATGCTTGTTGTTACTGGAACTTTAAAATAAAATGCAACTTTTGACTGGAAATGCAGCAGCATTTTTGTCATCACTAAAGTAAAAAACAGAACACAGTGCAAGGTCATAAAACACAAGACAACAGAAATATGGCAGGGCACGACAGAACAAAAGTCAAAACACAATGTAACACAATAACTACAATAAAAAGGACATCAACAATACACTGCAATAATGGAGCACAAAAATACCACAAAGCTCAAAAACAACATAAACGATCTCCATCGCAATAAAATGCAGCACAACAAATATGCACACACACACTGGTCACACATTACCACCCCCACAAATTTTCTACCGGGATAAAAGGCGTTACAGCGAAGGACGTGTTTTATTGGTGCCGGTGAAATAATGCTTTGTCATCCGGCCCCCGCCCGCTCCCTGTGCACTCCCGTCTTCGCCAAGCAAGGCTGGTGGGTGGACGAGGTCCAGCAACCAGATCACGAGGATGCCAACCAGACCATGAGGATGCCAGCCAGATCACGAGGAAGCCTGGCCTTGTGTTTCCCCGAGAGCACTGAGTTGTGGGAGGCTCAGGGAGCCCCACCACCATATTCTGCGGGGTTGAGAGGGGCAACATTGAGTGTTACACCACTACTTGAGGCACCAAGACTCGGCTAGTGGGGGTGGGGTAGAGGGTAAGAGGGAGGGATGCTGCCCAAGGGCAGTGCTCGAGCCAAAGCATGATGGCTGCTTTCATTCATAACATCCGGGTTGGTGTTTACGTCCATCCTGTTGCCACGCGGAAAGTGTACATTAAGATTATTTAAAGCACACGATTCAACTTCCGTGTCACCAAATTTAGAAGCGGGTCTCAACTGGCCCCAAAAATGGCACTGGGCTACTTTGCAGACCAGTAGCTAAAAATAAAACAACACTTTTTATTTTTTAACTGTAGCATTTATCACCACAGCCCTTCTGCTGATCACTGAAAATAGCCGGTAATGTTACCAGAGTTAATGGTTCTCACTTTATGGACCTTTGAAACAAAGTAAGCCAAGTCAATACCATGGCAGTAGAACTATGGACGAACCGCAGCAGGGGCATTAGCATTACCCCACTTAACTATATGACTGGGATTAAACACAACGATCGGCAGGTTAAGGGCCAGGACCTGTAATTTATCAATCTGTTTTAATAAAATTTGAAAGTATCTGTGACCTCGGCTGCACCTAGATCAGTGCAACAGGGGCCTTAAACCAAGGTTTGTAGAAGTCAGGTAGATTTTGCAGCAGGTGCATCAACACCATCAGCTACCTTGAATGTGTGTCCAAAGATCGCTGCAACAGGCACATTATCCCAGCGCACTACCAAAGCACTATTGGCTTGACCTGGCTGTCGCCCTTCCCTGGCAGAGCACATAATGGACTCTTCCAGACAATGGGCGCTGCCGCCTGCGCGGGCAGAGCTGTCACGTCATTATTAACAAGCATTGGTAAAAGTAACGCCGCGCGGCCGTAAAAGCGAAAGTCATCGCGATCACTCTGAAAGCGAAAGTGATCACAATCGCGATGACGCGGTAAAGCACGCTAGGGATGCGCGCGCAGCAGCGGGGGGAGGGGCGGAGGCAGGGAGCAAGCAAGAGGAAAGACAGATGGCGCTGAAGGCTGGCAGTTCACGCATGCACGCTCGCGTGAACGCAAGCTTGTCGCCAGCTAGCAGCACTTTGAAAACTCACCTACTAAAGTCTCTCCGATCGGCGCATGCGCGCTGACTCAGCGAGACCTAAAAAACTCTCTTAAAAAGTACTCATAGCTATTGTCTGTGGAACTTTGGAGGACTATGTTGTGTGTTGGTGTGTCCTTTGAAAGGGCCGCACACAGTCATTCACAGGGAAGTCAGCCAATGGCGGAAGAGGGCTGACCCACTGCCCCTTGCTGTATGCTGTGGTGGGCGGGAACAAATGTGAAGGACACAATAAGAGACCTATAAATATAGATATCCACTTCAAAACTCCTATAAGGAGGTATAATATATATATATATGTATACTTTTAGTAGAATCAAGAGATTTAGGGTAACATGAGACCTAAGAATTGGATTGATAGTTGAAAAACACCCTCTTTGGAAGGCCTACAGAAGAAGAGAAGGACTTTATGGGGGTGACTGCAAGAGCGTACACCTTACATCACGACATTAATAATTAATAAAATAAGTCGAACCTGCTGGCCTCAGTTTATCTACCGGGTATCACTTCCGGAAAGTAAAGGGAAGGGTAAAAGTGTCAGCAGAGATTAAAGTGACGGGTGGAAGTGTCAGCGGAGAGTAAAGGGATGGGTGGAAAAGTCAGCGGAGAGTTAAGGGATGGGTGGAAGTGTCAGCAGAGAGTAAAGGGATGGGTGGAAGTGTCAGCGGAGAGTAAAGGGATGGGTGGAAGTGTCAGCAGAGAATAAAGGGACGGGTGGTAGTGTCAGCGGAGAGTAAAGGGACGGGTGGAAGTGTCAGCAGAGAGTAAAGGGAAGGGTGAAAGTGTCAGCAGAGATTAAAGTGACAGGTGGAAGTGTCAGCGGAGAGTAAAGGGATGGGTGGAAGTATCAGTGGAGAGTAAAGGGATGGGTGGAAGTGTCAGCAGAGAGTAAAGGGAAGGGTGGAAGTGTCAGCGGAGATTAAAGGGATGGGTGGAAGTGTCAGTGGAGAGTAAAAGGAAGGGTAAAAGTGTCAGCAGAGATCAAAGTGACGGGTGGAAGTGTCAGCGGAGAGTAAAGGGATGGGTGGAAGTGTCAGCAGAGAGTAAAGGGAAGGGTGAAAGTGTCAGCAGAGAGTAAAGGAACGGGTGGAAATGTCAGCAAAGATTAAAGAGGCAGGTGTAAGTGTCAGCAGAGATTAAACGGACAGGTGTAAGTGTCGGCAGAGAGAAAAGGGATTGTGGAAGTGTCAGCAGAGAGTAAAGGAACGGGTGGAAGTGTCAGCAGAGATTAAAGGGACGGGTGAAAGTGTCAGCAGAGAGAAAAGGGATTGTGGAAGTGTCAGCAGACAGTAAAGGAATGGGTGGAAGTGTCAGCAAATTGTAAAGTAACGGGCGGAAGTGTCAGCAGGCGGAAGTGTCAGCAGAGATTAAAGGGACGGGTGGAAGTGTCAGCAGAGAGGAAAGAGATTGTGGAAGTGTCAGCAGAGCATAAAGGGACTGGTGGAAGTGTCAGCAAAGAGTAAAGTAACAGGCGGAAGTGTCAGCAGAGATAAAAGGGATGGGTGGAAGTGTCAGCAGAGAGAAAAGGGATTGTGGAAGTGTCAGCAGAGAGTAAAGGGACGGGTGGAAGTGTCAGCAGAGATTAAAGGAATGGGTGGTCGTGTCAGCGGAGAGTAAAGGGTCGGGTGGAAGTGTCAGGGGAGAGTAAAGGGACGGGTGGAAGTGTCAGGGGAGAGTAAAGGGACGGGTGGAAGTGTCAGCAGAGTTTAAAGGGACGGGTGGAAGTGTCAGCGGAGCGTAAAGGGACGGGTGGAAGTGTCAGCAGAGATTAAAGGGACGGGTGGAAGTGTCAGCAGAGATTAAAGGAACGGGTGGAAGTGTCAGCGGAGCGTAAAGGGACGGGTGGAAGTGTCAGCAGAGATTAAAGGGACGGGTGGAAGAGTCAGTGGAGAAGAAATGGATGGGCGAGTGTTTAAGCAGAGAAAAGGCCCAGATTGGCGTGTCTCCAGGGGGAGAGATGTATACCTGGCGCTTGAACACGCCAGCTATCTCATCGGCCTAATTAGTAGAAAAACTGTCAGACCCTGAACGGATGGGCATCGCCCCCTTCCCCCCCACACACACACCACCCCCACCGACCCCCAAGCACCGATCTTTATGGGGCCATGTGTTTAAACACATGGCCCCATAAAGATAAGAAATCGTTTGCAACGAACGGAAAGCAGGCGAGCCCGTCCAAGTGGGACGGCAGAAAAAGCCAAAGGGAGGTAACACACACAGCTCTTTTCCAATGGCTGGCCACCGTTTAGCATAAACGGTGACGCCAGCCAATAGAAAAGAGGGGCGGGCCTTAAAGCCCTTTACTGAAACTCCTCCAAAACATTAAATCTCGCCGAGTGAACTGCGCATGTGTGCAGCCACGCTAGCCTAGACCTAAAAATTGCGGCCGCAAAGGGGCAGATTCGCAGAAAACAGTGTTGCATGTGCCCCATTATTTGTTATTTGAGATCCTGCACAGTTTATAAGAAATTACATGTCGAAGTTACACTAAGAAAGTAGATATATTCCACTGCATAGCATAAATCATAGCAGGTTTATAAGGACATGTAAACTGACTCTGTTACTATCTTAACCTACTCACTGTCCTGACGGAGTTGGAGGTGTCATGTACAGTCACCACTTAAACTTCATCTATTTAGCAAGGTCTGATGGGCCATAGCGGGCACTGGGCATTTTTCCAGTGGGCCGGAGGGTTTGACACTCGGGCTGGTTTTGCAGCAGTGCTGCAATATTGGTTCCCTGTAAGAACAAGCATGTGCATAGCCAATAGGTCTCGCCTTTGGGACCTTATAAGTGTTTAGCCATGCAACAGTTGATGTTGTTGCACCAAGTATAATGTGCTGGATAATTAAACACTTATAAGGTCCCAAAGGCGAGACCGATTGGCTATGCCAATGCTTGTTTAAATGGGCTACAAGAGACTTTAATGATGAACACCCTTGCCCCGTGGCTTCCTGTCCTTTGCAGAGAACCCTAAAGCCCCCAGTCTGGCAGGAACCTCCCATGTCATCCCATGCTGAGCCTCCGACGAAGGCCATACCTAGCTTGCCTCGCCAGGACTCTGAAGGACAGGGTTGTAGCACGAGATACCTTTTTACGAAGCAATCCAGTGCCATCCACCCCTCTAAATAACTATCTTGTCTAAAAGCTCTGTTTGGGCTAAAAGACATCAGCATAACTGTTTTGCAAACCTGAAGTAATTGTGATTTAGTGTAAAAAAAATATTTAAAAATTGTTTAATTAAAGTTAAGGACGACTGTAAAAATGTTCATTGGCTCGCCAGCGCATGGGGTAAGCAGACTTCCCCGCCGACGTCCAGCCAATAGTTTAGTCTTGCGCGCTATGACGCAATTGCAATAAAAGGCGTCTGACGCTGCTGCCTGGCAGTTGCACGCCAGATGGAGTAAAGTACACTCCATGTTTCCATGTGCCTCTGTTCTGAACGCCACGTGCTGGCTAGCCTGTAGGCCCAGTACCACACTGCACCACTGGCGTGGAAACGACATATGAACATCCCTACACTACTGGCTGCGGAGGGGCCCAAGACATGCTCACTGTTCAGAGGGCAGTCATCAGTCCCTATGACGTGTCTTGCTGAGCACATGCCCCTGCGGCAGTGCACACAGTATGATCTTTTCCAAGACCATCTGAGGCGGCCTCGTCTGCCCATCCAATGCCATCTTGGCGCCGATGATGTGTTGAGCGCTCTACGGCTCCCTTTATTCCTATCTGACCTCGCAGGGAGAGGCAATTAGGCTTGTCACAGCTTCACCATCAGCACTTGGTGGAGCCCGCAACTGCCCCGTGCCCACAGAACTGTGAGCAGGAGCGGGGCCAGCTGCAGGCTGCGCTCCTCAGCGCTTCAGTAATAGAGGAGAGGAGCGCGCCATTACCTCGGAGAAGAGGCAGCCCTGCTTGAGCGGCGAGGCTCAAGGAGGGGGCCGGAGATTACTCGAGTGACACCGAAAGTACAGCAGCCAGCTGCTGGCAGAGGAGGCGCAAAGGGGGATTCCCACAGACTGAATGCATCATAGCAACTGAGCATATCCCCCCCACACACACACACTCACACACCCACACCCCACAACCCCACAACCCAGCCGAACAGGATGTACCATTCCACTACTAGGCAACCCAACCCAAATGGACGTTCAATTCCACAACTGGGCAATTCCAGACGAATTCTGCATGTCAACTAGCAAGCTTGTAGCTCTACCAACTGGAAAACCCCAAGAGCATGAATAGGCTGCACCATCCATCAAATGCATCTCCGCCAACCGGGCAATCCGGTCAATCCAACTGTATTTAGCTCAACCAACTGGGACAAGGTCACTGGATGCGGCTCTAGGAAGTGGATAGCACCAGGTATATGGGGCTGCAATAACAAACATGCATTGAATACAGCTCTCCCAACGTATACATTGAAACTGAACGTATCTCTTCGAACTGGGCAACTTCAACCCTATGCAACTCCACCAACTGATACGCACACTAAATGCAGCTCCACCAGCTGATAAACCCACACCGGACGCAGTTCCATCAGCTGATAAACACTCACTGAATGCAGCTCCACCAGCTGTGAAACTCTCCCTGAATTCGCCCCGCCAGTAAGGAAACGATCAGTGAATGCAGCGTTGCCAACAGTCATCTCCTGAATTCAGTATTCGAGATTCTCATTAAGGACAGGCGTGTCAAACAAAGTGTCTTTAATTTTACATCCTTGGTCTCACAAGTGTTCCCACACCACGGTTCCTCTGATTAATGCAAAGGCTGCATGCACGTGCTGAGCCCTGTAACAGGCTGAGTGGCGCACACAGTCCATGAGAGAAACGCAGATCTAGATGAGAACAAGGAAAAAACGCACGCAAAAAAAAGCGCTCGCCAGTCAGCCACTGTTTATTTTTGCATCGCGCTGTCACTTTAAGCGCGATGCAAAAATAAACATGAGGCCTGCTTTCCTTCTGCCATGAAAGGTTTCTTGTCTTTATGGGGCCATGTGTTTGAAACACATGGCCCCATAAAGATAAGAAAGCTTTTACCACACACGTAAGTCAACCGAGCCAGTCCAACTGGGACGGCTCTAAAAGAGAAAAGTGTACGTCACTGGACGCTCTTTTCCAATGGCCACCATTTAGCATAAACGGTGATGTGAGCCAATGGAAAAGAGGGGCGGGGCTTAAACCCCGCTAGTGAAAGCTACTCTAAATCATTAAATCTCGCCAGCGAGACTGTGCATGTCTGCGCAGTCTACGCCAGGCGAGACCTAAAAATGGGAGTGGTGCT
This sequence comes from Triturus cristatus, assembly GCF_964204655.1. Classification (NCBI taxonomy): domain Eukaryota; kingdom Metazoa; phylum Chordata; class Amphibia; order Caudata; family Salamandridae; genus Triturus; species Triturus cristatus. Next base: position 361,117,840 of record NC_140586.1, on the reverse strand, counting down.
TCTTGCTAACCCCCACACCCCCAACCCCTGCAATCAAGGTCGGTTGAGTAGCAATCTGCCAGGGCTGGTTGCTGTTCCCAGTCCAACCCTGCTATTGAGACTGTCAAAATGAGTTTCACTAGGTCTGAAAATCTTGGCATACCATGACTTCTTTCTTAGCAATATGATGTGGGGAATATTAGCATAACAGCACTGTAAGACCGTGTCACTTTGAAAAGTACCTAGCATTTTCAGTGACAACACTTACCACGCACTGATAAAAAATAAGTCACATCAACATAGTTCTCAAAAGTCCTGTAAAGAAGAGGTATTGCATGTCCTCTTAAGGAGTTGGCTCTGTGCCATGTCACAGAGCCTGCTTCCCCGTGACATCTCCTGTATTGGGAGGTATCACACTGAAAGAACTGTGGACTGACATGCCAACTCAGTTCCACTGTCCAGGCGACAACTAACCTTAAAATCACCAAGGATGCTGCATGTTTCCACAAACTGCTGCAGCTGGGCACCAGATGCTCATTCCATGATTTTTAGTGGCAATAGCAGTTGAGAGAGTGGCCAACAGTTCGCAGTGTCCAAGCCACTGCGAGGTGTTTTTATAAATTAGCAGAAGGACCACAGCCTAGTACCTCACTTTGATGGGAACATGCATTTGTAAACAACGAGTTGACAATGGTGCTCAGGTGGGTATAAAAAGGAAACACTACATCCTTCAATAATTTAGGGGGCACAAGTCTTTAGAGGCACGTGTGGCTCTTCAGTTTTCACAGGCTTACATTCTCTATAGATGATGTGAGCTGAAAATTGTTTTGCATGAGCTCCGAACTAGGCAAGGTGCAACTAGGGTTACCAATGTCTTTGATTTTGTTAGCTTAATCAATTGCCAAACTAGTGCACAATTCATGAGAGGCACTAGTAGGGTGAGCTATTGCTGACGAAGACCCAGGGGTGTGGGAGTCTTTTAGCCCAACACCAAATACATATTGATTGGGGTCAATAACTTTACTTTGTCCAGTAGGCAAGAAGGCCAGGCCCAACTCCTTTAACTGCCAGTTTACTGTACCACAGTATGAATCTATGAGAGTACTTACTGCCTGCCACTAAGGCATGATTAAAAAATATGACAAAATTCATTAATACTAAACCTTTACTATTGGAGTGAGTGATCTAAGGAAATGCATGGCAATATTCTGAAAGAAAAGGATTTGTAATGGAGACTCAGTGCACAACTGTTATAAGCAGCATTATGGGTAACTTGGCAATAAATTAGGGAACCTTTTTATTAAAGAAAGTTAGAACAAAGTGCATGTGCAGGTCTATGATCTTACATTGGTGGACATATGTGACTTTCAGGAATTCACAAAAATGTATAGAAGTAGGCTTTGAAAATGTACTCCTTTCAAACTTTCTATTTTGCATGTGCACGTAAACACATGGATATTTCCTTGTGCAAAACTCTGCTGACCAATTGAAAATTGACTTATTTTTTTCTTTTTCTCCAGAGAGAAAATGAAGAAACCCCTTTCCGTGCACTCCTACCTTTTTCCCACCATGGAAGAAGTTTTACTCCTGCCCTTATCAGGAGTACATTTAAATCTTTTGGAGAAGAGTTGAATAGCTTAAACATGTATGTTTAAGTGTATGAGCACAAACTCAAGTACATTCTAGTCCTGCAACTAACGCTCCTGCCTACTTCCAGTCCCACCATGTTAATTTGCACAAATGTGGCAAAATCAAATCCTTGCTAGAATCCCAACCCTAAAAGGAGCCCTGGAGTAATGAGGAAGGCTAACATCAGAGCTCTGGTATTACAAGAATGCTGCCATAAGTTCTCATCTCACTGTATGGCACCAAAAAGGGACAAGGTGATTTTTTAACAGGACAAGTAGATTGTTGAAGCATCCAGTCCCTTTGACAAGCACACATATAAAATTACACGCTCTTGAGTACTAAATATCATCAGTCACTGAGAAACCAACTTTAATATTATTTGTGGCCTTATAGACATGCACTGTACACTAAGGCTCTCATTATGAGTTGGCCCAAATTTAGTGCGGGAAAGCGGGGGTAGCCCTGTATCATATTACACCTATTCTTTAATTTCTCCCCAAATTTTTGAATAACTTTATGTAAATACCCAAAAATCTGGTGTCGTTTACTGTACATTTTTCTCTACTCAGAGAAAAAAACAGTCACATTTTCCTCCTGCTCTGACTAGGTGGGACGTGTCAATAGGAGGGTCACGGTGGCATGCTTGAAGGTGCCTGGAATGAGGGTCTGGGGTTTCATGGCAGGTTCTGTCTGGAGGGAGGGAGCATTATCTGCATCAAAGTCAGGTTGGGTGTCTCCGGGCACAGAATTATCGTGTCTGGAGTTTACAGAAGTGATCATTCCGGGCCAGCAGACACTTGTAATTGTGGGTGACATAATCTCACCCAGGGTTATACTTATGTGTGAAATTACACCTCTCGTAACGTAAGTTGTTTAGTTTTAATAATGAGTTATTAACGTTTCATATTGCTCTTCTACAGCGTTCAATGGGATTTGGTGGACAGCAAGAGTGCTACAACTTTCTGAGCTTATTACATACATTCATAAGTTCCTGCATGGCAATTTCTGGCAAAGGTCACCCATGGTCAATCTCTTTCAATTTCAGTAGAGCCAAACAATCATCTGCTTATATCAACATCAAAGAATGGACAACATTTGGTTTGTGTGTGTCTCCTTTTCGAATAAACTGGCAGCATGTACTGCTGTAATTTAAATACATTACTTAAGAGAAAGAAAGACAACCGACATTAAATAATAGAGGCAACAATTAGAACTAAAAGGCTGATACTACAGTTTATAGGCAACTACCAGAAAACAGAAAATGCATTACAAAGGGCAGTGGATGAAGGACTTCAATGGCCTGATAAATGAAGGACTATAGGAAAGTATATGGTCGACAGTAAATAAAGCTGGATGTTGTGCCCCATATAACGAGATTCATTAGTAAATTTGGTATAGGTGGTATTACACTCTGGTGATCTTTAAACAATTTTACCAAGCCTGGTGTGTGGTGACTATTGAATAAAGTGCGGAATAACGCGATCTAATCCTTCTCTCGAAAACAAACAAATCAAATGTCATCCTTTGCAACCAGAAGATAAGAGTGATTACTGCTACACTCACTCTGAAAAGTTGAAAAATTATATTTCACACCCATTAAGTTATTATTGGTTATAGAGGCCTGTCTGTAGGTCTTTCCCAAATATAGTCATACAACTGGTGCATTTTATTATCTTTTCATGTTAATTATCCAACCCTTATTTAAGTATGCACCACTATTTTGGCTTGTAAAATGTCTTTTCCGGTCCAAATGTATTTTTTTGCTAAATAAATTAATTAATAAAGCCAAACAAATTTATTTTAGGCATCTACACTTGCTCTGAATTTCCAAAATGTGTTTTTTAATTTCCCAAAATTCTTGCATACTTAATTTTCAATATACAATGTAATGGCAGAGCGTGTGACATATTAGGGTGCCTGGGGTGACCGAATCTGCCCAGGTCTACCACAGGCTGAAATGAAATATGACTCACCTACCAAACTTTGAGACACTGGGTAAATATGCAGATTTCTGAAAAGGGCACATCCTCTGCCAGTGAGACATAAAAGTACCCGGTCAGCTCTTAGGGGCCTGATGCATGCTTTTACAACAAGTATTGGCAAAGCCAATAGTTTTTGCCTTTCAAGGTTGTTTCCTGACCTTTTGGCTTCATCAATGCTTTTCATCAAAGCTATTCTGCATCCACCAAAAGAAAAAAAATCTTGTTTGCTGAAGCGAAACACCATCGGCAAAAGAAAAATAAATACAAGCTTGAAGAGGCATAAGCTCATGTGTTATCACTCATGCCTGTGTATGTGCCATAATGCGACAGTGGCGTGAGCATCATCACGCATGAGCATAGGCATCACCTCACATTTACAATAGCTAAAAGCTATCTATAGATGAGACCTAAAAATTATGGAAAATTTAGCCCACAATAAGATGCTTCCCTGATTAGGAACTGCCTTGTATACCAACCTGTGCTTTTGCTTGCAAGAGACCTTTATGAACCTAACATATTTTTTTGTTACTACCTTTTAAGATCACAGACTCTTATTTTATGAAATAAAAACACTCTTGGGTCTGGGTTGAAGAGTAACAACCAGGTTATAACTACTGATCTTTCAGAAATACCCGAGTCTGTTATTGCAGTTATTATTAAGATTTTATGCTATTACGAGACCTCTTTAATGCTGTTAGATAAAACTATACTGTTATGTTTTTATGCTGCATACTTCTTTATTGATTTAAAGCCTCCTATTACATAACTGAGACTGGGTTCGGATGGGTGCCACGACAGACATGGGCTATTGTTTCCAGCTGTAACAAGTGAAAGATATTTACTACAATACAGTTGGGTTCACCAAACAATTGAACTCCAAACTGGATTACCATGTGCTCCCCTTTAGTCCCTGAACCCAAGGACAATGCAGCAGAGTAGTTCAAGGCTTACTCAAAGAGGTGATGTGGGCTAGACACTCACAACAGAACCAAAAACCGTAATATATGTAAAAAAGGCTCCCACTTCAGTCAGTGCTTTCGTTTGCAAATTGAAAAGTATCGGAGTATATATATGAGTAGGAAAGTAGCCAGTAAAATGAATGAAAAGCAGATTTATTCCATCATTTGGAAGCACCACCAGATAAATGTCTTCCAGTTCCGGTCGGCTCCCCACAACTGTTTGTCTTGACTCACAGCCTCGATCAGAACGTCTATTCTAGAACATCATGATCATGCCGTGAACCAAAACATTCAAACCAAAACATAACATGTATATACAACACATCTTCCCCTTTAATAAAAATAAAACAAAAAACAAAAAATTCACTTTACAAACTTGTATTTGATAAGAGAAACAAATTCAGACATCCATCCTAGTTTCCTCCGAGGACGTTTGCCCATTTGCTCATTACACTTATTATCAATAGATTCATTACCAACATCAGGAACTAGAACAGGATTCCCACTATTTCATCCTCGCGAAACCGATCCTGTGAAACTAAATTATTTGCATCAACGGTTCCACGCTCATCTTCCTCAGACATGTTTTGATCATTGGTCTCATAGACATCCTTGTCTGCTATTCTGCTCAAATTCCACACCCTGCCATCAGTTAATCTCAATTAGTTTTTTAGCACCTCCTTGACTTCAAACAGACCCATTTATTGACTTTCTCCTTTTCTCACCCTCCATGGTTTTTTAACTTTCACCAACATACCCACATTGACAATAGGATCATATTTTGAACCCTTTTTTTATCAAAATTCTCCTTGTTAATAGCATGAGATCTAGTAATCCTATCCTTAACTACTTCCAAATTCAAGTTAGAAGAAGTAGATTGCACTAACCACGAGGGATTACATTTAGTCCTAGGTAATCTACCTCTCATAACCTCATAAGGAGAACAGCCAGTCATATCATTGGTAGTGGTTCTGTACATCCAAACTGTTTTAAAAACTTGTAACTCCCACTTGTCACCGTCTAAATCTGCAATTTGTATGGCACTTTTAAGCACCCTATTAAATCTCTCAATAACCCTGTTCCCACTCGGATTGTACATGGACTTAGTACAATGAGTGACTCCAAATCTTTTGAAATAACTTTTAGCTTTGCCAGATAAGAACTGAACACAATTGTCAGTGATGAGACGCACAGGTAAACCTTCTTCTGTGAAAGTCCCATCCAAAAACATTAATACAGCATCAGTGTCAACCTTTTCTACAATTTTGATCACTGGCCACATTGACAAAATATCAATGGCAGCAAGGATAAACTTGGAACTAGGCCCTACTGGACCCATGATATCCATAGCAATGGTGTCCCATGGATTCTCTGGATTGACATGTTCTCCCATGTTGAGCTTGAGTGTTTTAAGAGATTTATCAGAATTAGCACACGTGATGCAATTCCTAACCACACGTTCAACAAAAATGTTAACACCTGGGCACCAAAATCCTCTTTTAACAGTCTGTTTAGTTCTCACGATACCTCTGTGGCCCTCATGTCCATGTAGAACTATACTGTGTCTCAAACTACTGGGGGGAATAGCCCGGTCACCTCTTCTCATCACTCCTTCAAAGCAAGATAACTCATCTTTTACCTCCCAAAAACACTTAAGATCGGGTTCAATAATATTTTTTCTAGTCCATCCACACAAAATTTATTTTCCACTTTTGTATCACCTCAATTTTGGTAAAACCTTCACTCCATGCAGCTTTGTCAATAGGCATAGTGCCCTCATCATGCACCAAAGCAATTTGAAACTCATCCCATTTATTGCGGACATCTTCTTTGATAGGTAAAGGCATCCTGGATAAAAAATCAGCCGTAACATTGTCTTTTCCAGGGATGTACACAATATTGTAGACAAAATCTTGGAGCCTCATTGACATTAGAGCTATGCACGTAGACACTTTGAGCATACCTTCTGTGGTCAACAAACGCACTAGAGGTTTGTGATCACTTCTTATAAAGTATTCTTTGCCCCAAACAAAAAATTCTAAAATGTTCAAGCGCCCAAACACATGCTAGCGTCTCTCTTTCAATAGTAGAATATTTGTCCACTGAAGGTGTGAGTGCTCTGGATGCCTGCGCAATAATAAATTCCCTTCCTGATTTAGATTTTTGTGTCAACACAGCACCCAAACCCTTTGAGCTGGCATCTGTGGTTATGATGCATGTGAGTAATGGATCAAATCCACACAATGCAGTGGCTTCACAAATAGCTTTTTTAACATCTTGGAATTCTTTCTCTCATTCATCAGTCCATGCAAACGTATTCTTGTTCTTCACTAACTGCCTAATATTAAATATCCTACAAGACATTTTTTGAACATATTGAATAGAATTCACATAACCCTAGGAAGGATCTCACATCATCCTTAGATTTGGGATGTGGGGCAGCTCATATCGCTTCCACTAAATCAGTTTTAGGTTTTATGCCTTCCTCACACAACTCATACCCCAAATAGGTCACAGATTTCACAGCAAACCTGTAGTTTGAATACTTAATAGTCAACCCATTATCACTAAGCACTCTAACGATGTCCTCTAAAGCTTTGTTGTGCTCCTGTTCGCTGCACCTAAATACCAGGATGTCATCCTGGAAACACACCGCATTTTTGTAATTACCCAACAGATCATGCATAATGCGTTGAAAAATTGCTGCAGCAGACGCTAGTCCGAAAGAGGTCCTGTTGTATCTGAAACAGCCAAAAGGCGTAATGAACGCTGTTAGGTCCTTACTCTTTTCATGTAGCTCAATCTTGTGGTAGGCCGCCGACAGATCAATAGTTGAAAAAAACTTTGCCACCAACAGTATCTAACATTTCTGAAATGCAAGGTAAACGGAACTGGTGTACTTGCAAAGTCTGATCTTGCCAATGGCACGTCTAGCCACCACGATGGGTGAAACCCATTCAGATGACTCAATCTTTTTAATGATGCCTTCACTAACCAAAGTATCAAGTTCCTTTTCAACTTTATCTCGTACTGCAATAGGAATGTTGCGCGCCTTGTGAATCTTGGGGATGCATTTTCTTTCAGATGTATTTCATGTTTGAAACTTTCCAACTTCCCAATTTCACTTCTGAAAACACTAGGGAATTTTCTAAACATAAGATCTCCTATACCATTTTGGTCACCATGACCATGACAGGCTCAGGACTGTTTGGGTTTAGTATAATGTCAAGTTTTCCTTACTCGAACCAACTCAGAACAGAAGGACCTTTCTTAGATACATATAATTTGGAGAAGGACCTTTCTTAGATACATATAATTTGGGTGTACACTGACCATTTTTGAATCTGAAAATTAAATGTTCTAAAACCAGTAATTTCTATTCTCTCATCGGACTAACCCTCAGGATTGAGTCTGAAACCTCCACATCATCTCCTAATCTTCCAGCAAATTGAGATTTCCATACACACTCAGTTACAATAGAATAGGGCGATCCGGAGTCAGCTTACATCAGAATCTACACCCCGCCAATGACCATGTTACAAACAGGTTTTTTTCTTATCATACTATGATACTACAATGTTCAGAATTGCAAGACTGGTATCTTTTATATTAAGTACAAAAGAACTACTTTTTTTCTACTCAGTATTAGACTGTTCACTTTCACTACCATCGCTATCATCTATGCATTTCACCTTATTATTTTTACTTTTCTTGCACACCTTTGCGAAATGTCCAGTAACACCGCAATTAGCACATTTCTGCTTAGTAGCTGGGCACAGTTTGCTGTTAGCGAGGTGTGACCTGCTATCATATCTATAACATCTTAAATCTTCTTTATTGGCCTCTGTAAATTTCCCTTTACTAGAGTCAAACTGTCTTTTCCTTTTGAACTCATCACTCTTGTTCATGTACTTGCTACCCACTTTAGCTATAGTTTCACTACCACGACTACTTGTATCACTTTTAACTTCTTTTGCGCTGCTCCGATTTTCTTACAATGGCTAAAATGCTCTCAAGATTCGAGTCGCCATTCACCCAAAGCCTTTCTTGAATGGTGGAATTGTTAAGACGCATACCTGGTCCCTAATAAGATCTTCTTGAAGAGTACCAAATTTGCAATCAAGAGATAAAGACTTAAGAGCAGAAACATAACTATCTACAGTTTCATCCATTCGTTGCTTCCTCTGAAAGAATTTATTTCTAGAAATGCCAATGCACACTTTTGGTGTAAAATAGCGATCAAAATCAGAAATAGCTTTCTTAAACACATTCCAATCACCTTCATTCTCTACTCTAGGCAAATGGTTGAAAGCTTTAAGTCCTTCAGGACCTAATGAATGTAAGAAAATATTATTCTTTTGACTTGCTGACATTTTACCTTGAACATCTAATGTTTCTATGTGATTTAAGAAGTATGCCTTCCATTCTGCCCAACGCATACAAGGTGAGCTACCCGCTGCCCAAAAAGACTGCGGCGGAGCCAACGAATAGCTTTGAGAGCACATAGTGGAAGGAAGTATAGAGAAGAAGAAAAGGAAAAAAACAGTAGAAGATGAAGAGAAAAGAATGAGAGAAAGAAAGAGAGAAAGAAAGAAAATAACGGAAGAAACAAAATGCAATAAAGACTGACAAAAAAAACGGTTACTTGGATAATAATTCCAGTCTAGATACAAAGGATTGCAAAAACAGGGAATTGTTCACTGTTGCAGAAAGTTTAAATCAGTGTCCATTCTTAGCCCTGTAAAAATATGATGAAATCTTTTCCTCATGAAGAATCCTTTCACATGTAAACTCCAGAGGTAAACAAAAGAACTAGCATTGGTAATAGAATTCATTGCCAAATGCAGCAAACACAGTGTTAAGTACAATGAATTCCCGAAAGTGACATCTCACCAATGATTGACAACTGCAGCAATGAATTTCCGAAAGTAAGCTTTCACCGGTAGTTGACAAGTGCAAAAAACCTTCACAAATCTAGCACACATACATGCAAGCCCGACGAAAGGCTTAGAGAAATGTTGCTATGGAAACGGAAAACAGATTGATGCGTAATGACTCGTGGACGCAGCGTTAACACGTGATGTCTTCTTTTCCGCAGCACGCTCACGCAGCAACGTGTAACGTCACAAATCCTACTGGGCTGCGGGATGACAAGACAAGGACATGGAACTTCGCTGTCGGCAACTTCGCACACAGAAGATGACGGCAGGGCAGCCTAGAACCTTGAAGACAAACGCCAGTAAGAAGTATACTTTTAAAAGTGCTGGTAGTTGAAGTGGAAGGTCTGGAAACTGTGTAGACCACAAAACGTAATGGTAGAAAAGTCGAAAACACTCCGCCACTTTAGTGACACCACTCCTCCAGTTTCCTTAGGTCAGGGCAGGATCACCGCTCCTCTAGTTCCCTAGGTCAGGGCAGAATCGTACAAACCACAAGTAATAGGCATCCTCAAATGAACATCCAGAAACTGCAGCGAGCTCGAGTAAATTCCTTAAACAAAACAACAAATCCCTCATGCGTGTAGTTCCGTTCGGTGGTGCTTTCCCCAGCTTGTCGCAAACTGTTAAGTAGGAAAGTAGCCAGTAAAATGAATGAAAAGCAGGTTTATTCCATAATTTGAAAGCACCACCGGATACGCGTCTTCGAGCTCCGGTCGTCTCCCCACAACTGTTTGTCTTGACTCACAGCCTCGATCAGATGTTCTATTCTACAACATCATGATCGCGCCGTGAACCAAAACATTCAAACCAAAACATAACATGTATATACAACATTTATGTCAAAAAGGCTCCTACTTCAGTCGGTGCTTTCGTTTGCAAAATGAAAAGTATCAGAGTACATATATGACAACATACTATTCAGAAAATAGGGATAAACAAATAAATCAAACTCTATCAAGCTCCTTCCTGTAGTGTATAACGAATTAGAAATGATGGAACCTTTTTGACTCCAGATGGACTCCGTAATAACTGTGACGTAAGTGTTAGAGTTGAATGCACTGAAGGTTTGTTTATAATGCTGAGAAGAATAAAAACGTGTACTACTAATCTCGATGTGTGGCGTAGTCTTTTGAAGGTACCAGGCTGCGGAGGACGCTACAATTGGTGGCAAGTTAGGGGAAACCCAAGATCGACAGTGCTCTCCAAGAGTTTGCTGTGGTCGACGCAAACTGTTCATGCGTGCCATGTGGGTTGCAGTCGAAGTGAGGAGTCAACACTTAAGCATGTGGAGTCAAAGCGCAACTCCAGTTGCCGTAAAGAAGTTAAAAATTATGAAAGCATTGCAAAGAAATCTTCGTATCGATGACCGGGAACTTGCTGGTCAGATCATACTTAAAGGTACCACACTGCTATGCAAGATACAGTCATATGTCTGGATTATGAACGCTAAAGGCAGATACAGCCAGGTTCTCAAAGAGCAGCTTTTGATACATCACAAAGTGCAAGACTGATAACAAAAAGATCATCAAATATATCTCAAAAACCTTGCTGGAGAACGAGTAAAAGAAGTCAAAAAGAGAATGCCACAAACCGATAAAGAAGTCACATACATTCAGATTAAAGAAGTGTTGAATCTCAAGTTGAATCCAATGCCCGCTATTGATTACCAAAGATACATCTTCAACCAGGAAAGACAGAAAGCTGGTGAAACCATTAATGAAGTGACTTGACACACTCATCAGACACTGTAAATTCAATTAATTTAATGATGAAGAAGCTATGCATCTGAGAGTTACTGATGGATGCTTGTCAGATTCATTCAGACGACGAATGCTGAGAGAAACTCTTAGTCTGGAGCGAGTGTTAATGGATGCCAGAGTTGAAGAGTGTGCCGATAGACAAGCTGCCAACATGGAGACTGGAGGTGCCCATAATGAATCAGTCATGAGTGTAAAAAGTAAGATGAAGCCAAAGACTGAAAGACACATGGTTATGTCTGCCCATAAAAAGAAGTTGTGTTTTCGATGTGGATTTTTGCTTCTACAAGAAGGTAAATGTCTCACTCTTGGACAGATTTGTAAAGCCTCTGGGGAGGAGAACTATTTTGTGACAGTTTAGAAAGCTAAGAGAAATTAAAGTGTGTCACAGTGTGAAAACAAAATGGCCATCGAAATGTTCCAGAAGCAATGTTCGAAGAGCACCTTTCATTATCGACAGAGGTGCATCGATAAACATTATGCCTGAGGAGAAATACAATGAATTATCTCTATGACCACAACTTATGCCATAGAAAACCAAAGTGTATATACATGGGCTGCATCAATGCCCTTAAAAAGCCTTACTCTTAGATATCATCTCCAAAAAAGAATTTCTTTTCCTAAATAACACACATCCTCGCACCCCAGTCATTTATGTACTACCCAAAGTCCATAAAGACTCTGCCAATCCCCCAGGACGCCCAATAGTGTCTGATTGTGGCTCCATACTGGAGCCATTAGGAAAATATATCGATTCCTTTTTAAAAACCTTTGTTCCTTTGACAGATACTTTTGTCAAGGACAGTACACACTTAATCAACATTATTGAGAATCTTTCCTTTGACAGCGATCATGATCTAATGGTAGGTCTAGATATTGAATCTTTATACACCAACATACCCCACTTAGAGGGCCTCACTGTCATAAGGTCACTTTTAGACACCCGTCCTAGACCTACTCGCATCCCGACAGACTTTCTCATGGACTTGCTACACATTGCACTTACCAACAATTATTTTTTGTACAAAGAAACCTTTTTTCTACAGATTAAAGGTGTAGCAATGGGAGCTTGTTTTGCTCCAAATTTTGCGATACTATATGTTCATCATTTGGAAACCACTATTTTTCTCACTTCCTTGAATCCTTTCCTCAGTAGGATCAATCTATGGCGTCGTTATATAGACGACATTCTCCTACTTTGGCGGGGTACATATGAACATCTTGTATCCTTTATGACTTGGCTGAATAATTCTCAAAAACCTCTCAAATTCACCAGTGATGTTAGGACTAATGACCTTCCCTTCCTTGACCTTACGTTGCATGCAGAAGAAGGCTCCATAGGTACTAATCTCTATCGCAAGCCTACAGAACGCAACACCCTTTTGATGTATTCCAGCTATCACCCAAGAGGCCTAAGAGATGGTTTACCTTATGGCCAGTTCCTTCGAATTCGAAGAAATTGCAAATGGCGAAAGGACTATTTCAGGAAAGCTGCGATTCTATCTGAAAAATTGGTCTCAAGAGGTTATCCAAAACGCATCGTCTCTCGTGCTCAAAAACGAGCTTGGTATTGCCACAGGGAGATCCTACTTGCCCCCTCAGAGAAAAAAACCAATTTGTGCATCCCCTTTGTTTCTAACTATAGCCCTTCAAGCAATCTGGTTAGCAAAGTGATAAGAAAAAACTGGTTGACCCTTCGTACTCATGCTCAATTCAAAGAACCCCCCCTGTTTTCATACAAAAGGGGTATCAATCTGTCAGACAAATTGGTCCATGCCATCACATGGCCCATAAAAGAAAAGAAGAACCAATCTGTAACTACCCTCTGGGGTCTTCCTCCAGTTATAGGCCATTACAAATGCCAAACATGTGCTGCCTGTAATCTTACGCACAACACCAAGAACTTTGTTACATCAGACCACACATACCAACTGAAAACTTTCTCCAATTGTCGTACCAACAATGTTATCTATGCCATCCGTTGTCCGTGTAATCTTCTTTACATCGGCCAAACCACACAGATGGTAAAACAACGGATTTTTCAACATCAAAGCCGCATACGATGCAATGTCGAAACGGCACCTCTTGTTGCACATTCCAGAGAAAAAAACCATTCAGAAACCGACTTGACCTGGCAAGTTATTGATCGCCCAATACTCCCACTACGAGGGGGTAATCTTCAACTCTTGCTGAACAAATGCGAATGCCGATGGATCGCACGCTGTGACTCAGTCAATCATGGATTGAATACTTTGGATGAATGGAATACAGTCACCAACACATCCTAACTTCCCCTTTGATTACTTGTTCTGACATGTTTTTTAACATATGACCCATTGCCCTCCGAATTACCCACTGGTTCACTTACGTTGTAATTTTTCTTTCTTCCCCCTCCCCCTTCCCTGTTCTTCCCCCCGCCCCTTCTTTCCCCCCCCCTCTCTCTATCATATATAGAATTGGTTTTGATTACTATTATATGACGTTATTGTATTTCGATTGTTAATGTGTATGTGATTAATCCGAACACATGATTTCTAAACGTGTCACTATGGTTGAATTGGTTATCCAATCTCAGATTGATGTAATCATGTCCTAAATTGATTTATACCCTGTTTTTCCTGTCCCCGCTCCCCCCCCCCCTTTTAACAACCCCAAAAAAAAAACCTATGTCCCCCCCCCCTTTTTCACCCTCTTTCCCCCCCCCCCTCCCTACCAACCCACCACTAACACAACCCCTCCACTCCACCCCGTCCTCCCCGCATCCCCTTCTTATCCTTTCTCAAATTGTTCCTGGTGCCCCTTCCAGCACACCCAAACCCCACCCCCACTCCTTTGTCCTTCCTCCTTTCTAATAAATGTAATTTTAATTTTTATTTAACTGTGACTTGCAATATAAATAAATAATCATTACTATTTATTTCTCCCAATGCGGTTAATACCAGCCTCGAACCGCTCACCCTCGGTGTTTTTTTCCCCGCCTGCCCGTTTCTCATTCCAACTCTTCTCCTCTTCTAAACTGACCCCCTGGGGCACTATTCAACTCACGCCAGTCATAGCTCTAGCTTTCTACCCGGTTTGTCCCGATCATGTGACACGCTGTAACTGACGCTTAATAGTGTTGCGAAGGGTTTTGCTGCTACCGGCATGGACGCTTGATTCGCCCGCTCCGTCCCGCATTCTTTGAAGATTTGTTCCAGCCCTTCGATCAAGTCAGTTTTGATTCTTCCCCCGAGGTAAGATTATACAATGTAGGAGCCGTTTATGATTCCGCTCCTTATTATCTTAGACAAACTCTGCTTCATTCCTCTCTCCCCTTCCGTCCCTTCAGGCACGTACTTTTTTGATGCCTACACCTGGCTCCCGGACTTCGAGTGGTTTCCGGTTGCAGACCCCAGTGATGTTTACCCCTGATTACTAATCTACTGGTAACTACAAGTACAAACCCCCCCTTTCCCCCCCCCCTTTCCCTTCCCCCCCCCCCCTCCCATTATACTTATGATTTTGGTTACTAATCCCGCTCCCTTCGCCCTTCTGTTCCCCCTTAGATTATACGCTGATTTGCATCCAGATTTATCTTTATTGGATTCTCCGTATTTACCTGTACTACATCCAGGTAATTTTCTCTTTTTTCCCTCATTCTTGGGGTTACGTTTCTATTTGGGCCTTTCTCTTTGAGATAACTCAAAATCCTCCCTCTTCTTTTTCCTTTCCTCACAGCACACGTTTATTTATGACCATTGTCCTGATGATGGCCTGAAATCAATCAGGCTGAAACGCCGTCGACAACCCTCAGCAAAGAACTTTGGCTTTTCTGTGGTCACTTGTAAATTTGTTCAAATTAGATTGTATATAATTATATTCTTATGACCACATTGTCATTATTATTTCATCGCCGTTCACGCTGTCTTCACCTATTGTGTTCACTGCGCCGTTCACCATCACTAGCACGCCCAGTGCTCACTTGTGTGTTTTGGTCATTTGTACTTTTATTGTACCGTAGTGCTGTTCTAACTACTTACAATATACTTTTTTCATGAATTTCTTTGTGGTCTCCCTTCCTTCCCCTTGTGATTTCATCATTGCTTTGAAATTTGTCTTTTTAATGACATCCAGTTGAGACATTGTTGTTTTGTTAAACTTAAAAAGTCAAGGTTCACTTCCAGCGCCAGTGACACAAGAAAACAAAGGTACGAGCACCCATCCATGTACTTCAAGGCACAGCGTCCAGTGCCTGTCTACTTAGTTTCAGCACAGCCGCTGATATGGGACTGATTTTTGTGAATTACAGCATGAATGCTAACCAAGAAATTGTAAGTCAGTTCCCTTTGTTATTTCATGGTTTGGGGAAAACTTAAGACTATGAAAGTGAAGTTGTATATTAATAAGGACGTCCGACCTGTTGCTCAAAGACATAGACAAATTGCTTTTCATTTCTTCCATAGTAGTAATGCCCAAAAAGGACGGTGAAGGAGCTGTAAACATATGTGTGGGTATACATCAAGCTAACAAGGAAATTGAAGGAGAATGATATCCAGGTCCACACATTGCTGACATGATACCGCAATTAAATGGTGCAAATGTATTCTCTTGACTTGATTTAAATAAGAACTTGAAGAAGATTGCAGGTACATTATAACCTTTTCTACACATGTTGGTCTGTTTCGATACAAAAGACTAAGGGCCTGATTTGGATCTTGTCAGACGGCTTACTCAGTCACAAAAGTGACGGATATCCCATCCGCCAAAATATAAATCCCATTATTACCTATGGAATTGCTTTTTCGGTGGACTGGATATCTGTCACCGTTGTGACGGAGTAACCCATCTGCCAAGATCTAAATCAGTCCCTATGTTTTGGTGTGTCATCCGAGGCAGAAGTGTTTTAAGACGTCAATCAGAGTATAATACAGCCTGTCATGAATGCGTTCAATTACAGTGATGACATATTGTTTTTCGGAGCTACACAAAAAGAACACGCTAAAGCTCCTACACAAGTATGTAATTTACTTGCTAAAGCAGGTTTCACTTTGGATGCAGATAAGTGTGAGTTTCATATGACAAAGCTAAAATTCTTTGGCCATATCTTTTCTGATTGGGGTATGACACCAGATCCTGCTAAAGTACAAGTGCTGTCAAATGCTGAATCCACGCTAGATGTTTCCATGGTGCGTTCATTTCTTGGCATGGCCAGTTATTCTTCTAGATACATACAAGACTTTGCCTCTATAAGTGCTCCATTGAGAGACTTTACGAGAAAGAATGTTTCATTCCATTGGTCACATGAATATGAGAAAAGCTTCAAGAAAATAAAACAAGCCCTTTAGAATGCTACAGAAATGGCATATTTCAATCCGAAGCTTCATACAGAGGTTGTTGTTGACACTAGCCCATTCGGGTTAAGCGCTATCCATGCAAAGAACAGTGGACACCTAAATGCTCGAAGGAAGATTGTGACCTATGCAAGTAGAAGCTTGTCATAAACAGAACGCGCCTACTCCCAGCCTCAGAAAGAAAGCTTAGGATTGGTATGGGCTTGTGAACATTTTCATGTATTCCTGTTTCGGGAAACCTTTTATGATGGTAACTGATCATGAAGCTTCATTTACTATATTTGGAAATCCAAAGTCCAAAATGCATCCTCGCATTGAACGATGGAGACTACGGTTACAAGAGCATCATAAATACCATTGTTCATCATCCAGGGAAGGATCAGAACCCTATGGACTACTTTTCCAGAGTGCCTATAAAAGGTCATGGTACTCCCTACAAGATGGCTGAGGCCTATATCAACATCATTGTAAAATCAAATACGCCAGCTGCCATTTCATTAGCTCAGATTGTCACTGCCACGTAACATGTTAAAGCTGAAGGATATAATTACACATCAGACATGGAACCAACACACTCAACCACTCACCAGTGATAGTGAAAATCAAAAGTACAAAAATGTGAAGGATGAACTGTCCATAAATCAGGAAGGGGTTATATTACAAGAGTCAAGAATCCTGATTCCAGAGAGTCTGAGACAGAAAATAATTGAGGTAGCCCATTAAGGACATCGTGGAATTATTGCCACAAAACTAACTCGCCAAGACTAGTTTGGTTTCCTTACCTTGATGACAGGGTTAAAAAGGAATTAAAGGTCTGTCATTTCTGTAACTGCCATTTTACAAAAACTATTCACCACCCCTTGAACATGTCAGAACTCCTGAAACATGCATGGGAGTGAATAGTCATTGACTTTTTCGGTCCACTTGACAATGGATATCATCTATTGGTGATTATGGATGAATATTCACGATTGCCACTAATTAAAGATCTTTTGTCTACAACTCAAAGCCAAGGTGGCATCTTTGCTGCATGGGGTGTTACAGCCATAGTGAAATCTGGCAATGGCCCACCTTTAAATAGTTGAAAGTTGAAAGATTTCTTGGAGCATTTGAAAATAAAGCATCTGTGATGTGCTCAAGATAGGCCCGGTAGGAAATAGTATAATTCTTGCATGTACACGCCTAAAGTCGCCTTCTCTTTGCCACATTAACGTTTGACACACATTTTGCATTTGTGATGCTTGGACTGATTTCGCAGAAACACCGGCCTTGCTGACACAGAACACTTCTTGAGAAAAATATTACACTGCCTTGGCATTAGTGCAAGGCCTCTCACATGCGTAATACAAATGTGCTTATTATTACATCCATATGGCGACACAGCTATCTGCAGACACCAACAATGGTTTCCTGATCACAATCTTGGCCCAAGGCAAGGATGCCATTTTCTATATATATCCTTTTGTTTCCTAACATAATTAGAGGAGACACTTCTGCTGATCTTCTGCATGCTGAAGCTTTTGCCTACAGCTGTCTTTCTCTTGCTACCAACTAGCAGCCATCAGCCAAGGTTGCTACACTTCAAAGTATTATGCATATTTATGTCAGTCCCCAATGTGTTCTGTGTTACTGTTGTGAACATTTGTAAATGTTTTACAAGTTTTCAATTTACTTTCTATAAATCGTCTTCAGATCCACGGAGTTACACATGGAGCCACCTCCCGAACATGACATAGAGTACCCACCTAAAAGCCTGACAAGCAAACAGTCCCTCAAAGGGGGGGTGCAAGGTCAGCATCTGGTGCCTTGTGATTGCTATGAGAGGCACAAGAATGTACTACCCGAAAAGCTACCATTGAGAGACCAAAGATGGTTTTGATGTCCATTCACCAGAATCCTTGTAAAAGGCACAGAGTATTTAAAAGGCTCTTCAAAAGGGGGGCTAGCGAGCCAATATGGGGTAGGTGAGCTTCGGAGCTTTTGCCACTACCCGGATATCAGCAGGTGCTGAATTCCAAAAATAAGCTCACAAAGGGCAGCTGAAGTGCCACAGATCGAACATACTCGATTTTCAATGATCATGAGACAGTGGCAACTGCCACCAGGAGTACAAATACAAAGAGAGGAGCTACCTGGTGGAAACATGATGGCAGCTCCCACAAAAGGCGAGGTTGCGTTTAGCTCTGGAAGACTGGAACTACAGACGAGAGGCCACCTCAGGTAAATGGCGCTACTCCAGAGGTCTGTGAGTGGAAAGAGGAGAGATGAGCACCGTCCAGGCAAGCCGCAGGGAACAAGCGTGAGCGGTGGTGGCCGAAGCCTTCAAACTTGTGTGGCCTAGACAGCAGACGGCAGGTATCAGGGTCCACAGTGATCAGCGCTACCATGAGTACACCCCCTTGGGGTCTCTGTGTTAGCTTTCCAGGTCACTCCTGTAACTCTGAGGTAAGCTCTCCCCACTACCACCCAGGAGGAGCAAGCAACACAACAGAAAGTGCAAACACATGGACTCATGAAGTGCTGCCACCAAAAGAAAACAGTAGTGTCAAAAGCATGAGCAGTGGAAGGATACGACAAGTAAGCCATACAAGGGCCATACTCCAGGAGAGGGCCAAACATAAGAAGAGGAAGTGAAGCTGGAATGCACTGACTAAAGAAAAGAAAGTAAATGGGAGTGATAATGAAGCCAACCATGGTAAGCAATGGTTAAAAGCCTCCGAAAGTAAACAAAATGCCTTGCAAGCAACAGCGCATGCGCCATCAAAAAGAGTATCAATTGCTAACTCCCAAGTCTTAGTAAAGACATTAAAATAATTGGTACAAGAGTGGTTGAAGTGGTAACATATATACAAGAGCTCTCACATGGAAAGACAGAGAGCACTAACAAAATTAAGATATCGGCAACACAGGAACCTGCAGGGAACGAAGGGACAACATTAAAGACAAAAATGTGACAGATGAAGCGGAAGACACAGACACAATCGCCTATGTTCACTCACTGTTCAGCTCATATTGCAAATGAAAGAGGGAGTGACTGCTGGCATTGAGAGCACACAGATGGGGCCAAAGACTACCAATGCTAACACCAGACCCAAAGACATAGTCATTCCAGCTAAAGAGCCCATACTAAAAAGAGCACAGAAATCTTTGCCTCTTCACTACAGAACAGACAAGATTATACTGCTGCAAGACCGCTTCAAGCAAATACTCAAGAAACCAAGAATGCTGAAACTCCTCACAGATGCCCCACATGGAGAGAAGATAGGACATTATCTTTTTGGGTGTGCCTCCAAACTACTGGCAGGAAACACCATGTTAACACAGCAAACAAAGGACTCAAGCTATTGGATGGAAAGCAGAAAAGTGGGCAGACAGCAAGGACGGTGAACTGAGGAGAGAAACACCAAAGTGAAGTGAAGATTAACGGACATGACAATAGGAAATGAAGCTGGTTAAGAGACTTGCCCTTTTAACACAGAATAATCTCTATCCAGTCAGCAGAGCCAACCTGAACCAATTAAGGACATGCGGCTCATGAGGAGACCAATTCAAGAACTTAAAAGCAGAACACCTTCAACAAAATGAACATAATGGTTACAATCTCCAGACTGGCTCATGAGACCACCATTATTTTTCTTCCCATGTTCTTGCTGTTAGTTGAAACTGAACAAATTAGACATATTTATCCAAGTTGTTTATATAGGACAGCAAAGATTTGGGGGTGGAGGAGGGAAAAATATGAGTGGTAACACAGGCAGGAATGTTTTAGACCACATCACATCCACAGAAGAAGAGTCATCAGTATGGACACAATTCTGGGTCTTCCTGCTAAACGAGAAAAAGCTTAACTCCCCTTCTAAAAGGAAAATAATTCACAAATTGTGACATTGCAAGAGACACATTAAAGAGGGCAATTCAAATAAATTCCAACATCAATACTACTTGAACACGCCCACCACGACAAGGGGAGTGGATATAATATCGGTGAAGCCTTTCGATATGATAGTGTTTGATGCACTTGTAGAATAAGATGGGAGGTAAGCAGTGATAAAAGGCACTTTTTAAGGGGAAATGATCACAATAGAAACCCTATAAGCTCCAAATCAACAACACAACAGATTCCTGGGGAAGGTATTAGAGAAGCTTTGGGGATTTTAAGAAGGGCTGCTAATACTCAGAGGTGACTACAACAAAGTCTCGCAAAGCGCTTCAGAGAGGTCTGCACCACCTCGGTTTACTGACAGGGAAATGTCCAAAGAGGTTCAAGAGCAAATCCAGGATTTGGGGCTGGTTGATACCTGGAGAGTGCTGCACCCAGGGAACTGTGTTTATACTATTTACTCCCATGGCCACCAATCCGACTCCAGAATTGAAATGATCCTCATCGTGAGTACAGCAATGCACTCGGTGTCAGATGCTGTTATAGGTGTCATAACAATCTCTTACCACACACACATATAGTTAGAATTTAAGTCTTGCGCACATAAAATGCAGGGACTGGACATGGAGGTTGGGGAAATATCTGATGCAGGACACAGCTAACAGAGCAGAGATCTCTGCTGCTATAGATGTTCTACACTGATACAAATAAAATAACACATACTTCTTCAAATATGTATTAGGAGGTACTAAAATGGTCATTAGAGGCAAACTGATAGCCCTAGTTGCAATGACCAAAAGGGAAAAATACTGCTACAGAGTCGACTTGAAGCAATCTAAAAGCAGCTAAAGAAAATCACAAACAATGAAGCACTAAACTAGACTTAAGGTCCCTTGTTACAACAATAAGAGGTCAAACTCTGTACATTAATAATGCAGAAAAGACTCTTTTGACCCTGAAAGGAAAAATGTACGAGGCAGAGACAAGGCTCACCCTATATTAGACAATAGGCTTAGAGCTAAGGTTAACAAAGACAGCTAGTTAGGGCTGAAAAATTCCCAGGGCCACATTTCTTGTGACTTACAGGAAAAAGTAAACTTATTACACCAGGCTATGCGGGCCAAAGCAATCTGCTTAAGCTACAATTAGTTAATTTCTGATCGGAATGCCCTTTCTTTAAAATAGCACAGAATCAGCTACAGGCACCTATTGAGGAGCCTGAAATTAAAGGTGCTATATATAACGCCACCCAAATCAAACAAAGCTCCCAGCCCCAATAGCTTCAGTTGCGAATTCTACGAACTATATGCAGTTAAACTATGTCCAATACCGAAAGAAATGCTCCAGTCCTTTAGAGACACCGGTAGAGTCACTCCTACGATGGATATTGCCACAATCGTGGTAATTTCAAAACTGGGTAAAGACCACTCAAAATGATCAGCCTACAGGCCGATCATACTACTGAACCTGGATGTGATAACTAACATGTAGGTATTAGTAATAAGGCTGGTCCCCATTCTCCCATCATTGCTACACGAAGACCAATCACGCTTCATGACAGCCATAGAGACTTTTGATAACTTATGACGGATAGCACACCATGTCGAAAAGGTAAAGCATTGGAAACCGAAGCCTGCCCTTTTGGCGCTTGATTCAGATGAAGCCTCTGACAGTGTGGACTGGCTATTTATGAAGGAGGTGATGGCAGTGGCGGCGCCTTCGCTAAGGCGGAGGAGCGCTGCCCCCTCTTTATTGCAGTGTAAAACAAGGAAAAATAAAATAATAACTTAAGGTTATTATCATTTTATTTTTTCCCGTAACTGCATCTTTGTGGGACGGGGCTGCTCTCAGAGCAGGGGAAGGAGTGGTTTGCACTCCCTATGTGAGCATGAGTGATTTGTCATGCGCACATACATGTTCTCCATGCAGGCTGCATTACAGCTTTGTAATTGGCTGCGGGGAACGTGGGAGCCCTGGTGCTTCCTGTTTCCCCCAAGAAGCCAGGAAAAAGACGCAGGGGAGACCACAGCGGCCGGCCAGCTGGCCGGTCGGGAGGTAAGTGATTTTATTTTTAACCTGATCCCCCCCGCCCCACTGCTGCTTCCAGGTAGCAGCCGTCACTGGATGATGGGTAGATTCAGGCTGGGAAACCCATTCCCAACAAATCAAATCAGAGGCATACCTTTCATTAGTATAATAAACCACAAGATACTTCTTTTTGCTAACAACGTGCTTCTCTCAATATGGAGCTAGAGCAATCATAACATCGTTGCACCAAGTCCTGATGGACTAAGGGAACGCAACAGGGTATAAAATGAAATAAAATAAATCTGACCTTCTTCCTCTGGGATTGACGGAAGCCGATGTCCAAACCCTCAAGCATAAAACCCCATTCAATCCAATTCAATTTTATTGTTGGATCAGGTTAAATATCCCTCAGCGCATTCAAAAATTACTTACAATAGAATACGATTTAAAAACCTGAAAGGAAACAAAACTATGTATAGTTATAACTTAATCCTCAGCGTTGATTTAGTATTACAATTTCCAGTCTAAAAGAATGTGCACCAGGTTAATAGATACATGATTCAAAACAATTTGTTTTACTCTTAACTACCAAATTGACTATAAAAAACATGAGCTAGCAAAGACCAGCTTGTATCAGTTTTCCATACCCCTAGCATGGGCTAATAATGATTAAATTTCATAATCAGACATACCGGAACAATCCAATTACTTTTTGGTCTCTGGTATTCCCTGCAGAAGAACAATTCATGCTCATTATTTTCTTTACTAAAATTGCACAAAGGGCAAAAGTTCGATTTAAGAATTGAACTGGACCACTGATGGGCAAAATCAGCGACTGAGAAAACACCAAGCCTTAATGTTATATATAAGACTCTTGCTAGTGGTGGATTAATATAGTCCACAAATCCTAAAATGTTATGTCGTCTTTGATTGTTAGAAAATGATCAGTGAGTCTCCCACTGGGTACATTAGATAGTCCTTTTTCTAACACAAACTCCCAGTATCTAGATTTTACAATTCTAACACCATTGGAGGAAATCAACACTGGGTTCTACCAAAATTCCCTAAGGTCCAAAATATTTAACCAGGTTAAAACATGTTTCTTCCACAGAATCTTTAGAACTTTAGGCTTCTCTTTTACATGTAAGAGAGTACTTCTGAACAGATCCAACTTGTCCATTAGCCAAATGTGTAGCCAATACAAAAGAGGTCTTAGATTTGCAGTATGGGCTATGCATTTTAAACCAAGGTCAATCTGTAACTGGGTAATGGGGGTGTTCTGTAGAAGTTTCAAGTGGGATTTCATAAATTAATTTTCAATCCTTCCAGGGAAGCTTGTTATATTTCCCCTCGCTCTTTGGTCTGTTGCCCAGTACAAGGGACTCTCTGTATTGCTCCTTTGTCATAATAACACCCTCACTCTCAAGAATTGAAGGTTTGAAGAATCCTGTCAAGAGAGCGGCGAGAGAGAACATATGAGTTAGGGGTTTAATAAAGATTTACTGCTTCACTTTTCCTGGAGTCTCCTCCTTGACTTACAACATAAATTGGTGATGAGGATCTCCTGAACCACACCTAGTTAAGATTCTAATGCAAAAGTGATGACCTGCAGTCTTGCGACATTCAGTTTGACCAATCAATGTTTACATTTCTAACAAGTCTACCATCATCTTTGAGGTTACAGAACTGTTCACGTGGGCACCGCATTATAAACCTGAATATATCAAGGTGGATCAAGCATTTACCTACTTGCTTTTTCTGATGCTAAATTACTTTGCGGCTCCTCTCTTTCACTGATATACATGGCGCCAAGAGACATGCCTCTCTGCTACCTCAATCAACATAACATTCACAGAAAGGAACGCACTATTTCCCACCTGTATATTGCTTCCTGACATTATCAGCGCGTCCTGGACTGTCTTTGCAGCTCCAGAAAGGCTGTGCCAGCTATATCATTGTAGAATGGAATGCCCACGGCAAACCTAGTAGCATTTTGTACATTGTTTTCAGCAAACCAGTGCGCTTTCCTGATAGTCTTAGAACACACAGGAACAATATAGATCAACAGCACCCCTCTCATGGCCATGCTTTAAAGATTTAGGAAGCATTTTGAGTCACCAATTTAGACAAACACGCACAGCTATCACATCACCTTATCATTAAAAAAAGATTTTCTAGGCCTTGTACAAAGCTCCCATCATGCTCCACAGCTCAGATGTCTGACGGCAACCAAAGGCATCCAAGATGGCGGGTGCTGCAGCGCTTGGCCGCCACAGGATTGAGTAGGAGCCGGTGGCACTCCCTAACTGGTGAGGGACTCCTGCAGTGGCAGGCCACTGCAGGACATATTGATTCCTCTGCATGTCAAACCGGGACCAGCAGCCGTGCCGAAATAGCCCCCCCGCCTCTCCCCCTCCCAGCCTTGCCAAACTTTGCCTGGCCATATTGCCGACGACCACAGACATGCTGTCAAGTGCAGGCTGCATACCATCGGACAAAGACAAGGATAAGCAAGGCTGGGTGAGTCAAAGTCAGTTCACAAGAGGCAGTAGTCTGCTAGCGCTGTGAATGGGCTCTATGAAAACACAAACTCTGGAATCTTAAGTTGGAAGCTGAAAGCAGCCTAATAATTACTATTGAGAGGGAGAGATAAACTTTCCTCTGGCACTATCCATCGAAGCAATCAGCCTAATAATTACTACTGAGAGGAGAGAGAGAGAGAAACTTTCCTCTGGCACTAGCCATGGCAGTGGGTTGCAGGGAAACGCTTGTTGAAGCATGCCTTCAGGGGAACGCACTAGGCTTCTACAGGGTAGGGAGGACTCTGTTGCTACAGAAGCGGTCGGTGTAGTCACGGGTGCGGCTTGCGGCTACCAGGGTGAACATATACGATGGAGCAGATCTCTTGTGACTCCCAGATTAAATCACACATTTCCACTTCTACTGAAGTATCTACTAAATCGACAAGTAAACAGTAAAGTAACAGTGGTTTCCACCCATGGCAACTGGAATGCAAGCACCCTCTCACTCGCTCGATTCTCAATTTGCTCTCCAGCAGGGGAGGGAAAAGCAGGGCTTTTGTGTGAATCTACCGGTCTTGGAATGACGGACCTAACTCCGGTGGAGGTGGAAGTAAAAGAAAATGCATCGCTTATCTTTGCTATAAAACAGCCCAGCCCCAGTTCCGCCTTCCAGTCAGCAACCAAATCAGCAGGCACTGGTATAACAAACACCCCCTGTTTGCAATGTCCAGGCTGAAGGAGACCCCAAAAATGCAGTTCATTTGGGACTTAAAGATAAAACTTTTAAGCATGACCAGACCAGACCAGAAACAACTCTGAACCTCATATTCTTAGCGTTGACACTAAATCTTTGCAGGTGTTAACTGCAGATCAAACTCCACCATCAGCAAAGGTGTTGGAGAATCAGCAAGGTATTAACATAGCAATTCCACTAACAAAGACTTCTTTTCACGATCTCTTCTGCCTCCACACAACTCAAGCTGACAAAGTAGAAGAAAGAAGTACTACTTCAACATAGACCAAACGTCTTCTAATTCTAATCAAACTTGAAACAATGAAGATCTTTCAGGATGAGGCTAACAAGGAAACAGAACAGCAGCTGAATCTCATTAACCATAATATGCAGAATCTAAGCACACATATTGCTGCGGTCAGGCAGCGGGTGTCAGATTTAGAGGATGAAAGTACTCAGCAGGTTTTTCCCTTTTGTTAAACTTTAAACCAAGCTAGCTGGCTTACAGATGAAAATTGATGATGCTGAAAACAGTTTCTGCCACACAAATCTAAGGTTTATTGGCATACCGGAAGGGCGCAAAAATGGACAAACAGCTCTTAGCCTCATCTCCGATCTAGTGCAAAGATATGTCTATCAAGAAGCAAAGACTCACAAACTCGACTTTACCCATCGCGCGGGCACACGTGTCCCTTTAGCTCAGTCTCCCATCGCGTAATATCTGCGGACGATACTTGCAAATGCTGGGGACTATCGGATCAAGGAGCATACTCTCTTCAATGCCATAAAAGAAACGCTTTATCAGATTCCAGGAGAATTTCCTTGAAGAGTTGTAGTAAAGAATTCAAGAGTTTGATTAGCTAAAAGTCCTTTTTAAAGGCTGTTCCCAAATGTTTCATTCAGTAGAACAAGCAGGAGATTTTCTGTGGTTAATTTATCAGTCAGTTTGGAAGGGGTGACATGTATGTCAGTACTAGAGCCGACACTGGGGAAAGCAATCATTAAAGTATCAGTAAAAGTTACTCTAGTAATACGGAATGTACTGCTGTGATACTACAGAAACACTAAATGCATATTTCAACGTAATAACCTATTCAGATTGTATGCACCTCATGTCACTTCCCATGTTGTATTGATATTGTCTTTTCTTTAGGAGGGTGAATTTGGTTATTTCTTGCTACTCTCTTTTTTTCTTTCCTTTTGCGCGATGCTCTAGGCGGCCTTAGACAATCTCCTGGTGCCATGTCAAGGCACCACTCCAATGTTTGGGGGGGCATGGAGGATGGGGGGGGTTGGGCACAGGGGAAGTTCACGGGAGGGGAGGTGGGGTAGGAGGGAGCTAAGGATGGGTCGGGCTCCAGGGTCAAAGGGGGCAGGGGTGGGGGACCAGACTGTGGGTGGAAGGGGGGCACACGCTTGGTGTGCTTTGGGGACTAAAATAGAGGGAAAATATGCGGCAGGCAGTTGGCCACAGATCTATATTTTGCACTGTCTCGTAATAAATTAAGCATTGAATCATGCAAAGTGAATGGCCTAAATGAAAAATTGAAATGTCAGCGTATGCTAGCCTGATTTGGTTCTCTAAATGCAGATATAATACTTTTGTAGGAGATGCACCTAAAAGATAAAGGCTGTCAGACGCGTATTCCTATGCATATCTAACATGCATACTTTGCCTCATCATAGGCTTCACTTCGAGGAGTTGCAGTGCTGATCACACGAGCAGCCCAGTCTGTGGTCCTCAAGGTAGATCGCAATCTGGGGGCTAGATCGAGTTTGGTTACAATGCAAATAGGGAAGTACCTATTCCCTTCCCTCCAACACGATCTTCATTCCCTTTTGCAATAAAAGACAGGTCATCTAATAGTAGGTGGGGATTTCAATTTAAATCAGGATTTGCTACTAGACACTTCACACGTAAATAAGTATCAAAACAAGCCCAAATCCATACGTGCTCTACAAAATCTTACACAAGACTTTGCTCTTGTCGATACTTGCCGGGCTCAAAATGGGTCTACACGTCAATATATATGTAACTCAAAACGGTACGGTACAGCCTCACGTTTAGTTTTCTATTTAATATCACATCTAGTCTCATGGGAGGATGCTGTAATATTGAATAATGCATTTTCTGATCACTCACTGATTAACTTAGTCATACCGTTGGCTATACCATTAGCACAGGGACCAAGATGGAGCTTCAATAAAGTACTCCTCACAGATGACTCTTGGGTCATGCATATGATGAATAATCTAGAGGAATGTTTGAATTTTAATGTAGACATTAAAGGTGTTTTTTAGAGGTCATTTGCTCCCAGGTTGCTCTAAAACAGGAGGAGAAAATACAGCGAGTTAAATTATGTAAGAATTTAGAGGAAGCCACAAAAGCATACACACAGGCACCCAATAAAACTACACAGATGACGTTAGCTGAAGCTAAGTATAACTCCCGGAAATTGTTTACCGCCAAAGAAATTGCGAGCCACACTTCTTATCTCCAGAAAAGATACAAGGAAAATGAATTTTTGGAAAAATAATTAGCCTGGTTTTCGAAGAGCAGAGCTAATGCCAAAATCATTACAAAACTCACGACCCTTTGAGTGAAAAATTCGTACACAACCTTTTGAGGTCACTCAGACGTTTCTTCAAAATTACGCTAGAATATATTCTGAATCCGATGATAGCTCCATCACGGTTATTAATGGATGGCTAGGTGGTGTCCAAGTTCCGAACTTACCCTTGGAGCAGGCTGACTCCATAACAACGCCAGGAACACTATTGAAGTACAACTAGCAATTAAGTCACTACCCAACGCTAAAGCTTGCAGAAGGGACGGATTACCTGCAGAAATATATAAGGTGTTTTCGCAGCAACTGGCACCCATCCTTGCCCGCCTTTTTAATCATATACTTCAGGAGTGTCCTATACCTAGTACCTTTACCGACTCTGTAGTGGTTATATTACTAAACAAGCATTTACAATGCAATGGTCTCGGCATTGTCAAAGTTAGAGCTATTGGTATTGCTCATGACATTGCTTTGACATTGACTTAACAGATGTTAATGCAGTGATACTAATCTAAAACACAAGCATTCAAGAATGAACCTGGTTTAATCTGAAATACTCTTTAGCATATTTTACGTGACGTTTGCTGCATTATTAACATGACGAATATTTTGATAAACGACGCTTGCTCTGGCTCCTAGACACAAGCCAGACCTGCTCGCCCGATGAACTTCATGGCTCACCTCTAAAAAGGTACGCTTATTTACTCTTTTATTTTACGCAGATATCGTTACAGTTGGCAAAATCAACCACGCCCTACAAACTACACAACTAAACACTGCGACCATTACACGTCCCCGAACACACAAAGCTGCATTCGACTTCTGCCGCAAATATTGAAGTGCGAGTGTTATCATTGTGAGGTGTGTTCAGAAATGATCCCGCTGTTTGCTGTCAAGATAAGAGCAGGGCCGAGTCCGCAGTCCGTCCTATGAGCAGCTTAATATTCACGCTTCACATGAGAGAGAGATCCGTCATCCGCCGACGAGCGCCGCAACATGACCGGAATCACTGCACGGACAGCTGGTAGACCTGATCCTCGCTATATGAGAGTATTTTGCAAACATTGGAGGAATGTGGCGTAAAGGCCAGAGCTGCTGACCTTGGCGCTGGGGAGCCAGGTTCAAGCTACAGCGTGAGCTCAACTTCCTGTGATTCTGGCCAAATCACTAAATCTCCCCGTGCCTTCCAAAAGTGAATGTGTCCTTGTGTAACGGAACGAACTGGAGCTCACGTAAAGCGCTTGAATGCCTTCATGTCGAAAGAAGGCGTCTATGGATTGTTACATCATCCCAGCCATAAATCTGACCTCTCTAATCTGTTAGGACACTGCCCGCGAATACTATGACGGGCTGCGCTCTCTTTTTCCACTGTCTCCGCCCGTCAATAACACCCTATCCAACCCTGAACCATGGCAGAGGGCAGCTCTGAGACACAAGAATGCACACAAAGCGCTACTCACACCGAGGCTGGCCAGCCGGGTCTGGGCGCCGACCCTTGGTTTGCAATGACGCCGTTCGCTGGCAGCGAGCACAGGGCGGGAAGGCTGCTCCCTGCAGGCACCGGGGTGATGTTGTTGTGTCTGCTCCTCGCTGCCTCCTGCCAATGTGCATACATCCGGCACACGGCATGGACACCCAGGCGATACAACCCTCCCCAAGAGTGCGGCCCCGCCCCCTCCTTGCCAACGGATGAGCAGCAGCAATAAGCAGGAGAGATGGCGCGCCTGGTCGCAGTCTGCAGGGACAGCGAGGAGAAGTTCCCGCTGTTCATCGAGGACACCCTGACGGCGAGTGAGGGCGAGGGCAAGAGTGGGTGACCCGTGGTGCAAAGGTAGCTCGCCGACTTTGTAACCAAGAAACAGCGTGTCATTTTCGGATTGGGGGGCGTGTTTTTGTTTCTCTCCTCTTGCCATTGGCTGGAATGTTTATATTCCAGAGGAGAGAAAGAATCGAAAAAACCACGCCCCCGAATCCGAAAAAGACGGGGCTTAAACGGACAGACGCCCCTCTCCTCCAATGGCTGGCCTCCGTTTAGGAAGCCAGCCAATGGAGAAGAGGGGCGGGTTCAAGCCCCGTACTGAAATCGTTAAATCTCGCGAGCGAGACTGCGCAAGCGCAGCCTTCGCTAGCCGAGACCTAAAAAGAAAGGAGACACTTCTAGCTTGTCACATGACACCAAGTGGGGCCATTTCTGATGTTTATCTTTACAGAGTATTTTCTGCAAGGTTTGAATCGCAATTAAGTCTCACACATAGTGCGAGTGTGACACAAAGTTTTGAATCTCACACACAATAGCACTTAAACCATGATAATGTCACACATAAGCAATCTGAAACTTGACAGCTATGGTGGTTGATATACCTATCCCGGATTCTGCAACGGTGGAGAGAGCACTAGATGGCCCCATGTGATATGCGACACCGTAGCTCATTCTTGACAGTTCAATCAATTGCACTTTAAACGTCGGATTTTTAAGCTTTTGCTTACAATATTAAAAGGAAGCAAAACGATGGTGGCTGAAAAGTAAGGTCTGGCTGATGGTGTCAAACATTACATGTGACCATTTAGCAGTTACGATCTACGTACGACAACCTGTAAACTCACAACCACCACCTGCAGCACTGTTTATTTGGTGGAGGCATTCATGACAGATGTCACACATCCCTCTCACTATGGGTAGCTCTTCTAGCCACAACACTGGCTGCAGTGAGGGAACGGATTTATCGCAAGCTTCGCTTCGGTTACAGATACCCACATCCCCCTTTCTGGTAGCCCTGACTTTCTCCACCCCGTTGCTTTTCACCTGCTGTGCTGCAACTGGGGCTTCGGACGCACCCCCTGGAGGAGTCCTGAATGTGCCTGCAACTTCCAGAGGCCTCTGAGCGCCGCCGTCTTGGCTTTAGAGCCCGCACACTTTTGCAGAGCACTAGTTACGGTACTTTGGTGTCGCACTGCCTCGACAGTTTGAGGACATATTGGTGAAGGAACGAGTCGCAGGGGCGAGCACTAGAACACTCCCTTTATCTAATCTCGCCTACAAGAAGATGCCATCTTTGTTGTGCAAATATAATGTGATTCGTACGCCATTCAGTCGGGTAACTAAAGGTGGAAAGGAAAACACTGTGAAAACGCATTTTTCTCATCGTTCGTCAAGATGCGATTTAACTGTACTATTCGCAAGTCAATTAAACCTTAGAGTCACAGAAATTGAAAACTAGCAAGAGTGCATACACAAATATGTATGTCATGCATGCCAATAGCCCCGATTGGGCTGGAGACTCGATTTTTTAATCCAATATTGAACCTTAAAAAGAGATGAACTATAGGATTTTCATCGAGGACACCCTGACGGCGAGTGAGGGCGAGGGCAAGAGTGGGTGACCCGTGGTGCAAAGGTAGCTCGCCGACTTTGTAACCCAGAAACAGCGTGTCATTTTCGGATTGGGGGGGCGTGTTTTTGTTTCTCTCCTCTTGCCATTGGCTGGAATGTTTACATTCCAGAGGAGAGAAAGAATCGAAAAACCACGCCCCCGAATCCAAAAAAGACGGGGCTTAAACGGACAGACGCCCCTCTCCTTCAATGGCTGGCCTCCGTTTAGGAAGTGAGAAAATAAAAATTAAAAGATCACATTAACCGGTTCTGTCCCCTCGCACACTTTCCTTTCTCTGCTGCTCCAAAACAATTCTATACAGCATCCGTTTTAGATACAGCATCCATTTTAGAATTCACTTCAGCTTGCCCAGGATCAGCCAGTTCACGTTTCTCCTCAGGTTGCACAAGTTCTTGGTCAGTTACACCCACACATTTTTGTGGTTAAGCCGATTCTGAAAAAGGGCCCACCAGCCTTCTCTTTTCAGAGAAAAAAGGCTTATCTAGTATCTCTTCGAAGCCAGCTGGCCTAACATTCACTGAGGCCCGCAGATTGTCAGATATTTCAGCTCCCTCCAAGGTTGTCTGTTCATAACCTAAGCACCAGCTCCCCCACCCTCTGATAAACAAAAACCCAAGCTGTTTCCTTGAAAAGTACGTGTCTATCTGTGTTTTGCTTATGTGCCTTGAGCAATGCTGAATTGCAACATCTTTCTGCTACGAACTAGGAGGGCTCTTCCCAATGACTTGCAATATATTGTGAAATGTATAATGTGAAATGTATAAAAACTGTATTCAGTGAATAAAGTGTCAGACCACTCCTGAACCTGCTGAGGTGAAGGAGCTCTCCCTTAACTCAAGTTAATGAATAAAGGCCCATTTAACTCTTACACCACGGACTACTCAGTTCATTATTTCATTTATATTGATAATTTATAGAAATTCAGACCTGGTAATTAATTTATTTACCACAGAAGCCAGCCAATGGAGAAGAGGGGCGGATTCAAGCCCCGTACTGAAATCATTAAACCTCGCGAGCGAGACTGCGCAAGCGCAGCCTTCGCTAGCCGAGACCTAAAAGGATAAATCAGAGCTCCACCCGAATTCATACCACCCCATAAGCACTGTCAACAGTGATTACAAGCTATTTACTAAGATCTTGGCTAAAAGGATCTCATTAGTAACATTGTCAATCATTCATAGCGGTTTTTACCCTGGAGGTTTATTTCCTCAAATACAAATATGGTGCAAGCGATACATTTTTTTCCAACCAGAATGTTAAAGCTGCTGCTATATAGCTTGTCACAGAAAAATAATTCAATTTAGTCGAAGGGGAAGAGCTATTGGCAATTCTGCATACATTTGCATTTCCGACAAACTTTCTGCACCTGCTGAAAACATTGTGTTCTGGGGCCAAAGCTGAGGTGTTGCATTCTAGTTCTCCTCCCACGTCATACATCCGCAATGCATTGTGGATATGGAGGATGCTCTGAATTACAGTTAGCGAGAGCAGCCTGTCACAGCGCTCCGCTCTCCCTCTCCAATAAAGACGTGGAACCTTCAAGCTGCAGTCTCCGTGTGCTTTATCCAGGGTTATTGGACTTTACAAAAGCATCCATAATTATTATTAATTCCCTGGCTGGGGAGATATGCATCAAATGTGGTACTCGTCAAGGGTGCCCTATGCCTCCCATTCTATTTGCACTATTTACAGAACCATTAGCTTGAGCCATTCGTCAGGATCAAACCATTAGTCCACCCATTGCTGGAGCTTTTAAGCTTAAACTGTATGCTGATGACATAGAATCAGTCTTAGCTGCAAATAAGACAAACGTCCAGTGTGCTTTTGAAAAAACTGCAGAATTTGTTGCTATCTGCGGCTACAAAATCAATCAGACAGATTGAAGGATTATTGTTCACAAGCTCCCCTGAGATACTCCTAGCAGCCGTGAGCACGACGTTTCAAGCAGGGTGACCTATTAGCTATGTGGGTATGAAGGTGACCCCAAACCACGGCGATTTACACACTCTTAATTATGGATCCCTACTAGTCAAAACTTGTCCGCGAATTCAACAATGGGATAGACTTCCCCTCACAATCATAGGGCGCATTTTGCTTATAAAAAAGAATTTGCTCATCCTTTTCTAATGTCTTGATCAAAATTCCTAAATCATTTTTTGAAGCTATTGATGCAGACATATGTACATTTATCTGGCAAAAGAACCAACCAAGGATTAAGCTCTCAGTTCTTCACTTAACTCAAGAGGAAGGGGGGCTGGCTCTTTCATGTTTTAAAAACTACTACCAAGCCACCCTATTAAACTGGTTGACCTTCACCTCTAAAAAAGCATCCAGCAAGAATAAATATTATTTGAACAATATGTTAAAAGCTGCCAAAATTGATCCTGTCTCTCTTTTATAGATCACTAGACTACCAAAAAGAACCAGTTATAAGACTCCCCGCATTATGGTAGATCACTTTAATTGCATCCGGTATGAATATAAAGTCCCGTATTTTCATCCTGAGTTAAAACTTAACTCCTGTTCAGGGTTTGGCCTAAGCTTTGACCGGTCCGCGCTTAGTTGTTGGGCAGGTTTGGGGTTTTTCAGCAGCTCAGAGATTTTTATCGTAACAATCAATTTAATTCAGAGCAAAGAATCATTAAGCAGAACACATTAATCAGGCCAACCCTTTTTTTAGTTTTACTCAAATACAGCATTAATAATGTAGTAACTCGACAGAAATGAATGAAGCTGTAGAGAAAATATGTCAGGGTTTTTTAATTTCTCGCCTATCTGGGACTGAAAATTGGTATTGATTTTTACTTCTGCACGAAGGACCGAAGTTAGTATCTGACCATATTAGTAAAATAGCAACTATTACAGGCAGAGATATCAGTAGAGCGCATTGGAAGTATTATAACCAGATGAGTGGAAAAGCCACCCGAGCGGCTAACTTTAAGCGCATGGCATTCTATTGTAAATGGATGTTATAGTATACTGCGGATAAGATTAAAAAGATGTATCCTTTACACCCGTATTGACAGGATTTTTTGCTCGCTGTCCCTGGTAGCTAATGTGTTGGACACTACATATTTAGGTAAAACCCTCTCCGATCATAACCCGTTGGAAGTAGTTGTGAAATGGGGGAGGGTGCCTACACCCATTCCGACATGGAAACTGCAGCCCACTCTGCTAGAGGATTCGGTGTTCAGGGATGCGCTATCCACAGCAATAACTAACTATTTTGATGTGAATGTACATACTGCCGGCACGCGGCAGCTTGAGTGGGACGCATTTAAGACAGTGCTGCGGGGAGTTGCAATTAGTACACAGGTGGGGGCCCATGCTGCTGTACTTAATCGGCTCAAAGCCGTTGAGAATAAACTCGGGGAGTTAGAACAGGAGGTTGTACAGAGTGCTTCGGGGAACGAGGAATTACAGGACGCAAATATTCAATATGCAGAACTGCTGGAAGACTTACAAGTGCTAGATTACACCTTATATACCCAAAAACAGCATGCTGAGGTTGATAGGACAGGACCATTGTTGGCCAGGATAATACGCGACGTCCCACAGACGGCCCCGATACTTGAAATTAATACACAAGAGGGTGTTCTTGCAACCACACAACTAGAAATAAATGTGGCCTTTCAATCATACTATGAGACGTTATATGCCGCCCCAGCAGAGCCTGATCAGAACAAGTCTGACTCCTTCTTCGAGGAACTCCCCCTCCCGCAGGTATCAGATGAGATCAGGAAGGAGCTCGAGAGCCCAGTGACGGAGGCAGAGATTAGAACGGCTATCCGGGCACTTCCCAGGAATAAGACTCCGGGGCTGGATGGCCTGCCAGCTGAGTTTTATGTGACTTATATGCCCTTGCTAGTCCTGCACCTACGCCAAATGTATCAGGAGTCTCTGGAACTTGGCTCTCTGCCACTTACCACACTTCAGGCACTGGTGGTCTCTTTGCCCAAACCGGGTAGGGACAGTAAGGATATTGCAAGTTATCGACTCCTTTCATTACTCAATACAGACTATAAAATTTTAAGTTAATTGTTAGCTAATAGGCTCCAAGGCCACATACCCCGACTGATTCACACTGATCAGTGCGGGTTCGTACCGGGCCGCAGTACAG
The DNA here is from genome assembly GCF_964204655.1 of Triturus cristatus. Taxonomy (NCBI): domain Eukaryota; kingdom Metazoa; phylum Chordata; class Amphibia; order Caudata; family Salamandridae; genus Triturus; species Triturus cristatus. The sequence goes on along the minus strand of NC_140586.1, from coordinate 361,082,022 downwards.
CCCATAACATCCGATGGTTGCATCACCTTATGTCGCACTCCAGAATGCACCCTCAACATCAGGGGTGTATCTCATTAGACATGCGTCAGGCTTTTGACTCTCTCCGGTGGGACTACATGTTCCGAACTCTACCGAAATTCGGGATACCGGATGTGTTTATACAATGGGTCTCCCTTTTATACACTAATCCCACTGCTAGAGCTCGTACAGGACAATATATTTCGTGACAATATGCAGTGGCGAGAGGCACAAGACAGGGCTGTCCGCTCTCCCCCTTAATTTTTGTGTTAGCTCTGGAACCCCTACTGGAGAAAACTCGTAGACTGGCGCTCCATAAGGGTATTACAACTGGCTATGATACGCATGTTGTCTCCGCCTATGCGGACGATATTATCCTATATCTCACAAACCTTGGTGGTGTCTCCTCGTCCCTCCCTGTCCTATTTCAAACATTTTGCTCATTGTCAGGGCTTGCTATCAATTAAACTAAGTCAGATGCCTTCGCGTTTACGGAGGGGTTGCTGCAGGACACTATACAATTCGGGCAGTGGTCATTCCGGGTAGCGCCGACTACGATTAAGTATTTGGGTATCAACATGTATAGGGAACCAGTAGATGTAATAGATGGCAATGTAACCCGTGCGATAAACTCACTGAGAGGTCAAATAAAGTTCTGGACGTCTCTTCCCCTCTCGGTGCCTGGTAGAGTGCCTATTACCAAAATGGTGATGCTCCCACGGTTACTTTATTACTTCACGAACCTACCAATTGTGCTTCCGATGAGCGTGTTCAAGTTGCTGGATACACTACTGGTGGAGCTGACCTGGGGTCCGGGTCGGCGCAGAGTAGGCCTAGCCAAACTGCAACTGTCCAGCAAGGGTAGGGGTATGAGCGCACCGGATTTCAGGGCATACTGTTACGCGGGACAGCTGCAGTGGTTGGCATATTGGATAGTGGGGCGCAACCTCCAGGAAATAGAAATGTGACAGAGAGAATGGAATGGAGGCTACCTGCATGCGCTGCTGCTGCCCGTCGAGTGCTCGCGCCATCCGTTTCCACATTACTGAAGGTGGCAATAATATACTGGAAAAGGGCATTAGCTGTGTAGGAGGTGTCTAAGACGTGATAAGTAGGTCATATAAGAAATGTTTTATATGCAAAATAGTTGCTGCTAGTCCGAACTTTGTCTGAGTGTGTTGTATCTTTATACTAGCTATATGCAATTTCATGAGGGTTCATGGGGAGGGAGGGGGTGCTATTTTGTGTAGTTATGTTCAAAGAGTCATGGACTGTGTTTCGAATTGTAACATGTCGACAGAATGTGCAATGATCATTACAACTGTTCACGCTGATCGGTAATTACGGAAATATTCCTGCACTGTATGACATATGTGTGTCATGACAATTAAAACCTTAATAAATATTTATTTATTTTTAAAGATTAAAAATATGTATAATGGAGTAGAAGCCAGATATCACTAAACGCTGGAAACGCCCGGAGCCCCCGCCCAAGATAGCCTCGTTTCACTCATTGACCACTTGGAGGCAAGCAGAGAGCGTTGCTCTTCATCGTGAAAATACCATGGGGATTGGTAAACACCCGATGGCGACTGCATGGGACACAATTATCCTTGACTTCCGCACTGCTTGGCAGGCAAATGCAGAACCCAAGGCACTCATCATGTACAATGGTGATACACTAGCCACCACGAACCATGAAACATAGTAGAAACACAAGTACGACCCACTAGACAAACCATCACTAGACCTAATAACTCAACATCACACATATATGTCCAGAGTACACAACATCTGATGGAACAGGAGGGACATAAATCTGATCCGATCACTAACACAAACTATAAGCGCTGGGGAGTAATAGATAACCAAGTTGGACAAAAGTTAATATTGTTCACACCCTGACCCTGCCTTCATTCCCCCTGACACTTCACCCCCCCACCTAGCCCTCCTTGCTTGCCCCATACATGCTGCACGTAGATATGTGCAATCTTGTTGGACACACCAATGAACAATTGACACTTCATCACATGCAGTAATCAGACCATCACTGAAGACATGATATGTATTGTTACTCAACATAATTTTAACCTAAAATGCAGATGCATTCTGACTGTATATATTGCTGATATGTGCACATGTATAATGTTAATTACTCAGAAATTAATTAACAAATTTAAACCCCCAAAAAAGAAGACGCCAGATGTTTTAGATGTTGATCGGATGCTGGGGATTGGCTTCAATTAATTTTTATTGCCCTAAACTGAGGGTGTTTTGGTCTACTAATTTTAATGAAATAGGAGTCCAGACGAGATGAATAATTGGCCCCGATCCACTGCGGGCATTTTTGGCACCCCGTAGAGTGTAAACAATCTCCCTACCAAACTCATTCAACTATGTTTCATAGCCACATTAGTGGCAAAGTCCTTAATACTAGCAAGGTGGAAGTCAACAAACATACCCACTATGACCTAATGGAATGTTAAAATGTCTAGGGTGAAGAATCATGAGAATCTGTAAACAAAGAGAGTCGGGCCAATAAGTGCTTTAATACAATTTGGTCAGATTGGGAAAGAGTTGGAAGCGGCAATTCTATTAGACCTTTGATTTCGCTAGCCAATGTGGAACAAAGGAGGCGCAACTTTCAATCATTGGTGACAAGTATCCTATCAACCTTTGTGATTATTGTATTCGATTTCTTTTGTAAATGAATTGCTATTTTTTCTCAAATTCTTAGCCAGCCAGATACCGGTTAGATGCAACGTCATTCACAAATATGATTCATTTAATCACTATTAATTTTCACGATTATTGCATTTGAATGTATGTAAATTGATCAATTGGTAATCTGAAGTCTTATTTATGAAGTGAGGAATGCCATATCTGCTGCATTTGTGATCAATAAAAATACAATTTTAAAAAACAGTGTATAAATTTACTTTTGACTATCATTTATTAGGAGCGTCATGTCTGTGTGCAGTAATTTAATTCTACATATACTCCGCAATTGATGCAAAAAACGTTTGCCTTTTATGGTGTAGCAGCCTTTAATTAACAGCATTTTTCAGGCACCTTGAAATAGCTCCATTGACTATTCCTTCAAGTTGTGTTGCTTTCATTCATTTTAAACACATTTCTCTACAGCAAATAAAACAAGCATAATGCAAGGAAATGTAAATCGCCCTCCACGCTTTTTAGCTGAACCAGGCGAGCTATTGTTAAAATGGAGTGTCTAGATCCATGTATTTAACAACTATTTGGGATTTATTGCTGGCTTAAGATTCTATCCAGAAAGAAAAAAATACTTGTTGGTGCATCATCTAAAATTTGAAAGTCAAGCAGTATTTGAACATCTACCGCCTCTTCCTTTAAAACAAGAAGGATCCAAGGCAACATTTGGAAATGATACCTTGGATGAATTTCAAGACACAATCAAAAGATTAGAAAGTCAATTTGATACTCAACCACGTTTGGTTTTACACAGATACAGGTTATTTTCACATGAAGAACAAGCAAGTGAATCCATAGATCCATACATTGCATCATTAGAGGTCGACTCATATGGGATCAAATTACCACCAGATGCATCGACAAAAAAGTTCAAGTAAAGTGAATTGACTAAAAACTTCGCCCATGTTGAAGATGACTAAACTATCTACTTCAAGCAACAAATACAAAAGAACCTACTTGTTATAGATGTGGAATTATTTCACATCAGGCTAAATTTTTAAAAAGTCTAGTACAAAAAGTGTTGTATGATAGGGAGGAGTAATGTAGTTAAAATGATTTTTTACCCAAAATTCTTTACTTTTTCAGGGCCATCCCTCTCAAGGTAGGAAATCAATGGTTTAAAGCAATTAACAGGATGATCTCAAGATTCTTATGGGCCTACACCTGGCCCAGAAGGGCGTTGAAGCATCTGACTCTTCCTAGAGACATAGAGGAGTGGGCAGTTCCCAACCTTAGACTTTATTACTGGGCTACCGCCCAACAACAGATTGCTATCTTTTTTAGGATTAAAGAAGAGGCGGTGGTCAATGAAATTTACTCCCCTACACCATATTAGCTGTTGATTGGGGAAGAGGCATGGAGAGGCCAGTTACGGCAGCTAGAATTTGTTTATTTCAAAGGGGTGAGATTCAAGACTCTTTGATGTGCATATAAAACCTGGTCAGCGGTCCGGAGAAAAATGGGTATTAGTCGGTGAAATTTTTATATCCCTCTACTAAAAAAAAGTATTTTACCAGATATCTTCTGGGATTCTCATGTGGGACGCTGGAAGGAGCAAGGTCCTTTTAGGCTGGAGGATTTCTTCCATGTGATTGAATTTATTACAATTGAGACCCTCCACCTTAATTTTAACCTGGAGCATAATGAATTCTTTAAGAATCTGCAGATTTGTGATTTCCTCAGGAAGAAATGGGGAGGGGTTACAGGGTCCTCTAGGGAAGAGCTTGTGGAAGCGATAACAGGAATGCAGACCTCTATAGGGTCATTGTATTGGGTTCTTAATAGTTTAATGCCAGACTATATGGATAAACACGACAGACAGTGAGTGGCAAGAGAAACTGCATATAGGAAAGGGAGTCTTTTGTGAATGTCTAGATCTTGCCAAGTCTTTTTTGGTTTCAGCGAACCTGTAAGCCCAGCATTTTTTAAACAATGTTTAAGGTATACAATACCCCGGGAAGAATCGCGAAATGGACCCCCGATGTCCTCTTCATAGTGCCGATTTGGTACATATGTTTGAAGAATGTCATGCTTTGGGGGTTTTTAAAGGGGATATAACTGACTTTCTGGAGAAAATTATAGCCTTAACATTTACATTACTCCCCAGCTTATATTTGGGGTTCATAAGTGGTTCCAAGCTATGCACAGGCATTAATGTTAATCGCAATGACAGTTTTTAGATTTTGCTTAGCGACGGCTTGGTTGGATAACTTTCCTCCTAAGCTCCACCAATGGTTAGCCATGTATCATATCGAAATGGCAGTTTTGCACGGAAAAGTAAATTAGCCAGGAAAAAAGGGCAAATGGTGTGGGCTCCTATTTATGACTGGATCACTACGATGTTAGAGTGATTGTAATGGGAGGAGAACGGGGAGTCGGCTGCCGCTTGGCTTAACTGATCTATCTGCACTTTACTTGATTAATTATTTATTGTTTTAGTATTTTTCTGGACTGAGCTATTGTATCGTTGTAATCATGGGAATTCATATCTTTTTATGCCCTATTGGATTTGAATTAATTGTAATAAGAACTGTCTGCTTGGACTGGGGCGGGGGGTTATTATTAAAACTTAATAAATAATGTTTTTATTTTTTTTTAAGTGTAGTATAAACACTATGAAAAGAAAGGCGTTTTGCAAGGGTTTGCAAATCTAATAGGAACAATGTTGTTAGAGCTATTGTCAATGAAGAAAAGAATGAAGATTTGAAAGAACATGTTTAGTAGAAACTGAAATTTATATAGCGCTTACTACTCTTCATGAGGAGTTGAAGTTCTTGCAGAGACAGGCACAAAAGTAACTCTCATAAAGAAAGAACATTTAGATAATGATATTAAGAGTTCCAATTTAGATATTTCACATCTAGATGATGCAATTAAATATGATAATAGATGTCATACAGTTTCAAGTCTTTCTGGATTCAGGCTCATAAATTACTATTTTGTCTGATCTCACATTTTATCACAAATGGCCAAAAGGTATCAAACCTTTTCAAAGTGATGTACATCCAAGTGCTTATGGTGGTCATAAACTGAACATTCTAGGATACTTTGTTTCCAAAAAAACTATTAAGGAAAATTAATAGAAGGTAAATTATATATTGCAGAGAAGGGTATAGACATTTTGGCTGCCTTCACAATAATACATTTAAACTCACATTCGAACCTGGTGCACAAGTATATGGCCTGGCCTCAATTGAACAAAATAAAATGTGTATACTACCTCCATTTTCTAATCATCACATCAGTGTGACAAGAACATTTTAAACACTAATACACAGAGTATTCTATAGAAATGTCCAAAAATATTTTCTCAAAAACTAGGAAATTTCGAAAGAGTTACTCACACTATAACGTATACTACTACTACTCTCCACCACCTTACTCAAAACCAATGCACCCTACGCCACTGCACCTATGCCAACTACTTTGCACCACTGCACTTTATGCCACTATATTTTACAAGATTCTACTCTATGCCACTGCACTCTACGTAACTGCACTCTACGCCATTCTAGTCTACTCTGCACCACTGTACTCTAAGTCACTGCACTCTGTGACGCTCTACTCTATTTCACTCCTCTCTGCACCACTCTACTCTGCACCAATCTATGACCCGGCATGCTACAACTCTACTCTGCATAACTACACTGCATGCCACTGCACTCTACTCTGCACCACTCAACTCGATGCCACTCTAATGCACTCTACCCCACTGCGCTCTATACCTCTGCACTCTACACCTCTGCCCTGTACTACTCCACTCTACTCTGCATCAATGCACTCTATGCCTCTTCACTGTACCGCACTTTATACCATTGTACTCTACGCCACTGCAATCTACTCTGCACCGTTCTACTCTATGCCACTGCACTGTACACTATTCTACATCACTGCACTCTATGCCAATGCACTCTACACCACTTTACTCAAAACCAATGCACTCTTAAGCCACTGTGCTCTACATCAATCTACTCTGCACCACTGTACTTTATGTCCCTACACTCTTGGTCACTCTACTACACTGTTCTACGACACTCCACTCCATGATACTCCACCATACTCGACTCTATGACTCTATTCCACTAAATTCTACTCCACAGCACTCTACTCCACTCTATGCCATTCTATGACACTACTCCATGCTACACAACTCCCTCTATGCCACTTTACTACACTCTATTCTATGACACACTACTCCACTCCACTTTATGCCACTCCACTCTATGACAATCTTCTCCGCTTTATGCCACGCTACTCTACAACACTCTACTCCACTCTACGCAAAACCCTCTACACCACTCCACTCTGCTCTACACCACTCCACAAACCTCTATGCCACTCTACTCTATGCCAATCTACTCCACTCTACGCCCTTACACCCCATGACACTCTGCTCCCTCCATGACACTCCACAACAGTGTACGTTACTCCATGACACTCCACTTCATTCCTCTCCACGCCACTCAACTCTACTGTACGCCACTCCTTAACACTCCACTGTATTCCACTTTACGACACTCCACTTCACTCTCCTTTACCCTACTAACTTTTTGCCGTGCTGAACAGCAGCTCCTCTGGTGTACCACATTGCTAAAACATATTGGCAAAGCCAATGGCTCTTACAAACGATGTCTGTGGACAGATGGCAGATGACACATTATGGAACTTGTATCCAAATAACAGATTTATCTTTCTGGCAGATGCGGTAGAGATCTTCAATCAGGGAACAGGGCAGTTCTTGCAATTTGCCAAATTAGCAGCCACTGCGTGGGGCATCTGGCCCTCGTTTCCAGACAAGCCCCTGGAATCACAGACACTGGTGACTCGGCTCGGTATGGTGGTGGGTAGAAAACTAATTTCACATGTTTATAGGGCATTACAGGAAGACATACCGTTGCCTACCCTACCGGTTCAAGTTAGGTGGCAGGGGGTGATGGGCGAGCCAGTCTCGGATAAGGACTGGGAGGTTATTCATGAGGTGGTGAAGAGGACCTCTATCAATGCACGATTCAAACTACTACAATACAATATAGTACATTAGGTGTACCTCACCATCGATTACATTACATGCTATTTACCCCGATCAGGCATCTCCCTGACCATGCTGTTCTTTGAGTGGGGCAGAGCCTCGGGTTGGGCTGCTCCCAGAGAGATTAAACTGTGCCTATTGAGGATGGTCCCCGTCCGGAAGAAGAAAACCCTTATTGGGAAATATATACTGCTGGGGCCAGTTAAGCGTAGGGTGGCAATTCATTGGATGTCCCTGAGCACCCCGTGAGGGAATGACTGGATTAGAGATATGACCAAATGGGTGGTGGCAAAAGAGAGCCACATTCGTAAATTCGGGATAATAAGCTGGCAGATGACCTGCAGGCTTGGACAGCGATGCTTGCTGAGCTACTGGCTCCCCCAGATGCTATGCCCCCTTGAGGATCATGTAAGGAGAGGGTAGCGAAGATGGGAGACAGCCGCATAGATGAGAACCTGGACAGGAAGGTGTGAATAAGGATTGAACCCCAAACTGGGTGGCAACATAGGGACTGTTCTGTGAGCCGAGGGATCAATTAGGGGCCCGAGTTTGGGCAGGCTCTCCTGGATAGCCACAATAAAGTCATCGACTTGTCCTATGCGGTTGTTGAAGTAGAGCACAAGGGGGAATATTCTGGGAAAGTATATAAATACAATAAGATGTATTCTGGTTTATCTCAAATGCCAATAAAAAAGTACGCCAAAAAAATAGCTCTTGCATAGGTGAGACCTATTGGCTTTGCCAATGCTTGTTGTTGTTGGTCTGCGCCACCATCTTCATAGCTGTTCTCACAGTACTTTGATTACAAATGCTAAAAATCCTTCAGCCCTGCTTGGCTTTACAGGGATTAAGGAAGGGCATGAGAGGTTACAGTGTTAAAGAGTGCTTCAGCGCCAGGCCATCTGAGTTGATAAAGAGCTTTTTTGGGAGAGTTGGATGGGAAGGGCTGACTGATGGCTCTGCTGGGTTTGTCCCTCCTACCATGCACTACATTGCTGCAAGTGGTGCCTGCACCGACAGCACAATACAGGGGATTTCAAAGGAAAGTAGTTAGCTATTCATTCTTTATACATCACTTGTAGTGATATCAATTAGTAGAGGACTTATGGATGTAACCATAGCTCATCCATACAATGGCATTCAACAATTCAACTAGATGCAGCAAAACTTTAAAGACACTTTCAGGCCTTTGCGCTAGCTAAATAGGTGTTGGCTGATTATTTGCAAATGATACACCCTTGCACGGATTTTATCCTTTAATAATGTTGATGGTTGAACAGATAACTAATTTGACCCTCCACAAACGATTGCCAATATTACCTTGACGGTACTATCTGCTCTTTCTCTACTTGCCACCCTTCTCATGTGCTAAATTCATATGTACATTCACATAGAGGTGGCTCAGTTTTTAAAGCTTGCTTAAAAGTACCATGTGCTCAAATGACACCATTGCTGCACACAATTACAAGCGAGTAGACCACTTTCATAGGCTAATCTGCTTTTCCTTATAGGCTGCTTAGTTTTGCTTGTAAACTCACTGCTTTGAATGTATGTGTCGATGCTGGGAAAGGCAGGCTCACATTTTAAGTGCATTTCAAGAACAGTCCATCATTTATACTAATGGTTTCCAAACAAAGTCCAGGACGGTCCAATCTATGCCAAACACTCCGTTTAGCCATATAATATACATTCAAATACAATTAGTTCCAACCGAACTCATTTGCTTAGTCATTATCATGAAAGTCAGAAGTGGACGGGACCTACGTTGGACACCACTGATAAACAACATTATGAGAGCCAAAATGTAGCATGTTGCAAATGGTCACCGGATAAATAAATAACTACGTTTAAGGCATTTCAGCTTCTGAATTCATTTACTATCCATGCCCCTGGAATAGAACAGTTTTCACATGGAAGGGAATGCATTAGGAAGTGTCTGCACATGAATGCAGGTCATTAGGAGGGGCGTTTCAAGCACGTAGTAGGCTTATCACACCCATCGACTGGGTATTTTTTGGTCTTTGGTTGTGCACGTGAATCATTGAAAACAGAAAATAAATTCCCCACAATGCCACTCCACTCTAGTCTATGCCACTCTACTCTATACCAATCTACTCTACGGCATTCCACTTCATACCACCCCACTCCAGTCTACGCCACACTATTCTATGAAACTCCACTCTATGTCACTCCACATCACTCCACATCACACAATGCCACTTAACGGCAGTCCATACCATTCTATTCTGCGCCACTCTACTCTATGGCATTCCACTATACGCCACTTCATTCCAATCTACATCACTCTTCGCCCCTCTGCTCTACGCCACTCTAGTCTATGCAACTCTACTGTAGACCACTCCACACTACGCACCTCCACTCTACGCCACACCACTAACTTATAGCCATGCTGCTGTACAATATGGCTAAACTACATTAGCAAAGCAAATAGCTCTAACATAGGCGAGACCTACTGGCTTTGTCAATTCGTGTTTGTAAAGGGCAACAGCATCTGATGGTGGGCTCTTGTTACTACTGATGAAGGGCGGCAGTACCTCCTGGTACTGCTTTAAAAGTGTCTCCAGTGTGATAGTTCTATGACGCTCCTGAATATACTCTAAATAATTCTCCATTTGGGGTTTCAAACTGCCTCCAACGGATTGTGTCCTTCATACCTGATGCATTTCGGGACACTTCATGACTTCTTCACAGGTATGAAACATTTTAAAAATAATACATTTAGAACACAAAGGAAGTGTTTAGGCTTCACAAAGGGTAGGAAATTTGTTATGAAGATAAAAGTACAATGGACCCTTTGCCACTACTAGTCTCTAAGGCTAGACACCTGAAATTCCACATCCTACCTGGTCTATTGACCCAATGTGCATTATAATTCAGATTTCCAGTTTTTCGTTTTTACTGATTTTTACAGATAAATACTGACAGAAACCATCTATCTTCCTGTCTGTTTGTACTTTTAAATATGGATTTTTTTTAAACGGAAATTATGTTGTTTTTGAGTGGTTCTAAATGCTGCCAGTCATGGCTGACAAGTAAATAGCTGTGCAGATTGACAGGTATGGGAGTTAAAATAGAGAGACTGTTTCCTAATGAGGCTTAAAAAGCTATACATGTGGACAAGGCTTATACTAAAATATGCATGCGCTCATACAAGTTTAAATATGTATCAACTATGGGTATTTATATTATTAAACCCTATCAGGCATTCAGCCGTGAGGGTACATTCACTGGTTTAATAAATGTGGAAATATACTAGTTTCATATTCATGTTTTTCAGAAAACCCCAAATAATTATAGATAAACACAGATAAAATTAGCAAAAAATAAATATGGATAAATACAGTCGGAAATGCCAAAAAAATAAATATCATAAACCGGGAGCCCTGATTAAAATCTAACCGTTTCTATGGATTCTGTGTAAAAGCTGTTAAGTCTTTTTATGTTGAGACCCATGTTACTGGCTAGTTTTAAACGAAATATTCATCACATATTGTCTCAGGCAATGACAGGGAAAGGACCCCCCCACAAGTAAGTTTGACTAGAAGGCAACTCCATTGCTTTAAGTGTGAGCCCCCTTCAGTCCATTCCCGACGTTAGAGTGTAATTGTGCCCCTGCCTCCCCTCCATCCCGGATGCGTCACCGCCATGATGTGGCTGGGGGTGCACTACGCAGGTTTCCTCTGTAGTAGCAGTGCAGAATGTACGGGTTAGTCCTTCCCAGCTGTGAATGCACATATGGCGCCTTCATCCCCTCTGTCATCACCAGCAGCTGGGGTAGGCACCAGCAGTGGAGAGAAGGTGGGAGGTGGTGAAGGGCGGGGGCCAGGGGGCGACAGCAGCTGGAGGAACACAACCCTCCTCCCCCAGGCAGATGCTTTGATCTAAAAAGTCAAAGGGCCGAGAATGGAAGTCTCCCAAAGTATATTTGAACAGGGGGGAGAATGGGGGGATCTGGAGTCTGGGATCAGGCTGTATCCTAGAAAGAGTAAGAAGGAGGGTTTTGGCAAAAGAGCCCCTTCAGTGACAAGCAAGAAATGTACCCTCACTGAGATCTACAAGCTTACTCTGCGTTTACAAGCTCCATCATTGGGACGTGCAAGATCCTGATTCGAGGGATGTGTACAATTACCATGGTGCAATGCCCAAACCCATCTCAGCTGGATGTGTAAGCTTCCTGAAGTGGGAGGAACAAACTACTCTCTAGGGAGTGGATGTACAAATCCCTTCCCTGTGGTGTGCAAGCTCCCCTCTGTGAGATGTGCAAGCTTCCCTCTGTGGGATGTGCAATCTTCCCTCTGTGGGATGTGCAATCTTCCCTCTGTGAGATGTGCAATCTTCCCTCTGTGGGATGTTGTGCAAGCTCCCCTCTATCAGATGTGCAAGCTTCCCTCTGTGGGATGTGCAAGCTTCCCTCTGTGGGATGTGCAAGCTTCCCTCTGTGGGATGTGCAATCTTCCCTCTGTGGGATGTGCAAGCTTCCCTCTGTGGGATGTGCAATATCCTCAATGGGTTGAGTCAAGCTCCCCTCCTCTGCGTATGCTTGCGTACCTCAGTGGGAAGTGCAAGGTCTCTTCAAGGGTATGTGAAAACTCTGCTTAGTGTAATCCAACTCCATTCAGTGGGATGTACAAGCTCCCCTAAATGGATATTGCAAGCTTCCTCTAGTTCAAATAATAAGTTCCATTCAATCAGATGAACAAGTCCCCCTCAGTCATATGCACAGATTCTTATTAGTGAAAAGAATAGTGAAATGTGCAAGCTCCCTTCAGTTGAACGTTCAAGGTCCCCTCAGAGGGATGTGTAAGCTCACCTCATTTGGATGTGCAAGCTACCTTTGTTGCCTATGAGTAATGAATAATGTCACCTCACTGGGAAGCATAAGCTTCTCCCAGCTGGATGTACAAGCTCCCATAAATAGTATTCGTTAGCTCCTCAGTAGGATTTTCACACTCGTCTTTGTGGAAAGCAAAAGCTTCCCTCATTGGGATGTGCAAGCTTCCGTCAGCCAGATTTCCCAGCTCCCTCTTAAGGGATGTGCATACTTCACTCAGAAGGGTGATTAAGGAATGTTCAAAAAGCCCCACTGTTGGGATGCGCAACCTTACCTCAGTGGGATGTGCAAGCTCCACTCAGTGTCAAGTGCAAGGTCTCCTCAGAAGGGTGTGTAGGCTTCCCATATTATGATGTGAAAGATTGCCCCATGGGATGTGTAAATTCATCTCAGTCAAATGCACAAACTCCTGTCAGTGAGCTATGCAAGCTCCTGTCAGTGGGATACGAAATCTCCCTCAGAGGGATGCATAAATGCCCTAGTGATGCACCAACTCCCTTCAGGGGGATGAATATGGTGGGATGTACAAGCTCACTTTAACAGAATGTACAAGCTCCTCTCAGTGGGATATGCATGTTCCTTTCATGAGATGCAAAAACTCCCCGCTGAGGGATACGGAGTCCCTCTCAGGGGGATGGCAAAGGTCCCTGAGTGAGGCCCAGACACATCCTTCATTTAGGTGAACCACCTTCCTTTAGTGAGATATAGAGGCGTAACTGGACTTGTGCACCTTAATTCTGGGATAGGAATTTTTCATGAAAGGCAGCAAATAAAGTAAGCAGTTTGAGATATATATATATATCGCTAAAGGTAGGGAGGAGGAACCATATAAACATTGCACATAGTCAGCAGGTACGCTATGGGGCGTTTATTAAGGTTTAGATTCACAAATAAAAAGTAGTATGCCCAATAAAAATTCGGCATGCATTGTGTTGTGATTTCTGGGCAGCCAGCATGAGCTGGTAGGCAGGGCTGATGTACCGCGCCATATATGACGCACTCACCCCAGCCCTACCGGCCTTTCATAGGTTCCCGCCTTGTCCCGAAATCCCCCATATGAACACAGACCAGGCCGCCGCTATTGCCCGCCCAAGGAGAGCCAGCGAGTCGAGAGGCAGAGTCCAGCCTTACCTTAAGGTGCAGCGGAAGCGGCCACAGCGACAGAAGCAGCAGTGGGGGCAGGAGGCGGGCACCCCCGGGCATGGTCCGGGCTCGGAGCAGCGCGCGCGCCAGCAGCAGCAGCAGCGCCCAGCACCAGTTCAATGAGAGGCCGCATGGTGAGCGGCCCGGCCTTTACAACCTGTCCACTGGAGGGAAGCCTGTTCAGGCTTCGGGCGCTGATTGGCATGCCAACCTGAGCCCCCCGGGCAGGGGAAGGGGTGGGCTGAGAGGAGGGAGGGGCAATGGGAGGGGAGCGAGAAGAGGGGCAGAGCACCGAGGAGGCAGAGCCCAGACATGTGGGTAGAGCTAAGGCCCACGGGAGGAGAGTGTGTGTGTCTCGATGTCGAGAGTCTCCGGTCTGTAGGGGGGAACATCACCTATTTATTTGTTTATCGAAGAGCTAATAATCCGCCAGTGACAGACAGCTCCAAAGCGTTTGGGGGAACTACTTTAAACAGAGTTTGATAGTATATGTTTTTCCTTGTGATTTATGTTCAAGCTGTCACACTCGATATATAACTGTGTAAAAATAAAGATTTTTATTGTAACTCTGACATGAAATTATTATAAATGATATATAAAACCATGTTGTAGCCCTGTACCACAATCTGTCTGAATATTGTGCAAACTGTCTCTGATGCTTTTCAATTGGACTCGAATTTGATAACTCTTACTTTCAACACTTTGATGGTGCTTTGCACAATGTGATATGTACTTCTGTGGTGTATTACATAGCGCACTGTACTCCTCTTTGGGGTGCAGAAGCGTTTGCGGGTGGTTAAAAGGGTTTTGTTCTCGTTTTGACCCGACGTAGGAAGTATTTCCATGTTGGGCATGATCCGTTGCGGTTACCTTGTTATGGGATGCAGAGCTTAACAGTATATTGTATTGCAACATTTATATAGCGCTTGCTATCCTTATGTGGAGCACTGAAGCACTTGCCTACCCGGGCAGCATGCTACGCTGTGTAGGGTGTGTGGTTGGAAGGGTGATTTTGTTTTTTATCCAATGTGGTAACTTTCCATGTATGCGTGATGACCACAAGGTGCGATTATGATATTATGGGAGGCAGTGCTTAGCACTGTGGTGTATGAAGAGGTGTGAGAAACAGGCAAACTGTTTATGGATTTCAGCAGCTCTGCATGTCCCATTATGGTATTTCTTATGATTATAGCCCACTTTGCTGGTTACTACACTGGGTTGTTTAATATGAAATATTTTGTTTAAAGTTTATTGTCCTGTGCTGCCATAGGCTGGGGAGAGAAGACGTTTGGAGATTTGCCGAGATGCATTATGTAACTGTTAGAAATGGGAGTCCCTAGTTGGCAGTGGTTGGAACCCTGTCCAAGTAGGGACACTTCCTTTTAGTCAGGGAGTTACACACCCAAGATAACCCCTGCTCACCCCCTTGGTAGCTTGACACAAGCAGTCAGGCCTATATCAGAGGCAATGTGTAAAGTATTTGTACATAAAACACCCAGTAACACACTGAAAACACTACACATAGACACCACACCAGCTTCATCTAAACCAAGCAAGATAAAAATGACAAAAATCCAAAAATACACAAGCAAAGATATCACTTTTTAAAGGTTTAGGAACATTTGTCTATAGAACTCTATGGATGTGTCGATTTTAGCACAAAGTACCTTTAATGTGGCAAAATCCGGGATGAAAAAACAGTCGCAGAGGAGGGAATCGTCGGAAAACACAAGCGATGTGCCGATTCTTGAGTCCCTGGGGAATGAAAGTGTCAGTTCTGCAGCACGTAGGAGAAGTGTAGCGTCGATTCCTTACTGCGAGGAGAAGCGATGCGTCGATTTCCGAACACACAGCCTCGGCTTCTTATGGCGTTGCTGGAGACCTGGCACACAGGTGCTATGCGTGGAAAATATGTATGTGCTGGGGTCAATGCGACATAGATGAAACAGGCGTTGCATCGATCCTCCCAGCTGCAAACAGGTGCTGTGTCGATCCTTTGGCCATCACGCAGCAATGGTTTTTCAGGTGCACAGCAGGGCATCAGAGTCCGAGCAGGTGTCTCGGGCGTCAGATGCGCGGTGTCCCGACTGCTGTGATCTTGGAGCCTCGCGACCAGGAGCTATGACGATTCTTCGGCTGCAGTGAGGCGATGCGTACGTTTTTCAACCACATGGCAAGCTTGCTGTGGGAAAACAGGCGCTGAAGGTCGCCACATGGATTTTCTCCTTTTTACAGCAAAGCCACCTCCAACTGTCCAGAACTGGATGGATATGCACCACTTGGCAGGCCAGAACTTCCAGCACATGAGTTCAGGGGCTGCAGGTGAAGTCTTTGATGGCCCTGGGACTTCTTAATAGGAGGCAAGCACACAAAAGCCCTTGGAGAACCATGGCAAGCAGGATACAAAAGCAAAGTCCAGTCCTTTTACTCTCCAAGACAGAAGCAGCAAGCAGCAGGCCAGCACAACACAGCAACAAGCAGAGTGGCAGTTCTCCTACAGCTTCGCCAGCTCTTCTTTTTGGCAGAATCTCTTGATCCAGAAGTGTTCTAAAAGTGTGGGGTTACTGGTCCAACACTTATACCCCTTTCCGCCTTTGAAGTCAGCATACTTTAAACAAGCATTTACAATGCAATAGGTCTGGCAATGACATTATTTTGAGCTATTGGCATTGTAAATGTCATTGTTTTTTTTCCCCCCTTCGTGAAGCATTAATCAAATGGTGTAATGCAAAATGGCAAGAGCTCACTTTGTTGTAATTGCGAAATCTATTGCATTGCATTTGTACTAGTGTGAGTTTCGTATTGTAAATGGTACTGGCTTTTATTAATGTTTTTTATTTTCTATCACATTAATCTAATGCTCCTCTGGGGACAGACTATAGCTGCCTGGTCTGGAGGTCTCCCCTCTTACTAATCTGCTTGAAGGCCTTTCTTTTCGGTGCCCTAATACTGGTCCCTTCACTGAGAAAAGGGTGCAGTTGGACGATTAATTTGTTGATGAAAAGTGAGCGCACCCAGCCCTTGACGCAAACACAATACCAGCAAAGAAGTCTAGGAAGGAAGAGGACTGTACATAACACACACACATAACTATTGTAATGCAATAGGTCTCGCAGTTACCCGAGTTTAAGCTATTGGCATTTTCAATGACAATGCCTTTTATTTATGTTTTTAAAACGAAAACAAAAATAATAGGCATTGTTATTTGCAATGTCAATAGCTCAAACTCGCATAAATGTGAGGCATATTGCATTGCAAATGCTTGTTTTAGTAGAATCCAAGGTCCGCCCTCTTCAGCTCTGCTCTGTCTCAGAAAGTGGCAGGCAGCTGGACATGGAAGTAGTGACAGTTCACGAGTTCCCAGCAAGGCCGGACTGTTGTTTTACTGGAGGCTGGCATGGTAGTGGCTGTATATGAAGCTAGTGGGGAAGGGGGGTGATTTTATTACTGGGGGCCGGGCTGGCCACATTTCCTGCTTGTTCTTTTTCCTCTGTGCAGTGTTGTGTGGCATATTAGCATCCCTAGGATAGACCTCCCTAGCCATTCACCAACACGCCGGGGCCGCGTGTGCCTACAAGCCGTTGTTCATGCCTCGAAGACGTTGAGCAGACGGCTGGCGCTGGCTCCACTGCATAGCGCTACAAACGCCTTCATGCTGCAGCAGATTGAAGTGTGTTTTGCCTGTAGCTCAGTGCTGAAGTCTTGGTTAAACAAGTGTACTTACACACATTTACAATGACTTTGTCCCATAACTATTTTTAAGAGCATTGTTTTGCTCCCTAAGCAACAGAGTTAAACTCATTCTTGAATAGAAGGAATGTAGAGCATAGATTGATGCGCCCCTTATGCCTTTGTCTTACATTGGCTGTGTCTTGGCATCGCCAAGCGCGCTGTTTATATGAACACTTTCTAGTAAAGGCAGAATTATATCGCAAGCACAGTGGTCAGCGCTGCCCCCACCGTGAAGGCATCACGCCCCTGAGACCAGGGTCAAAGGAATTGTGTATGGCCGGCAGGGTCAGGGAAACAAAAGACGAGAGATGGCCGGCAGCAGCCTCAGGCTGCACCGGTCAGCGCATTGACCAAATGACCACAGCAAAGCAGATGACATCACCGCCCTCCCAAAGCAGCGAGTATGTAGCTCATTATCAATTATAACAGGCAGGTGGCACGAGAGATACTGCCACTTTAAGTGACGCGCCACGCATTTTGGAACTTAGTGGTGTAGCTATTCTGGGGACCACAAACAACATCCATCAGCGGCGCAACACAAAATGATGTGGCCCTGTGCAAAATGTGATGAGGTGGCCCCAGGTCTCCCAGGTCTCATATATTCATTGGCATTGGGTCGAATGGGATTCCCATGAGAGGCTGGTTACCACAGGGGCCAGTATTAAGCCCCTAACATCTATATAGAAAAAGTTGTGTTCTCCCTCAGGCACAGCAGATAGGTCACAGATTTAACTAGAACACCAACATCAAGTGTGTCGCAGATAACTAGCACAAGGATGCATTTAACTCTACTTCAGATATCCCTTTCAAAGGACCAGAGAATATCTCAGGTGCCCTCGAAAGGAATAGCTGACCAATTCCATGGGTGTAGCTCTGTTCCAAGCTATCGAAGATGGTTTAACAGATTACTCGATGATCAGATCTTACAAAAAGAGTATTCTGGCGCTCATGTATTCCACGTGCCGCATTTGCGGGCTCGTACACAAGGAAACACTCCCCACAGTGGTAAAAGTTCTACATTCAAATATATGGTGCCATTAGAATACCATACATGCCAACAGACCCGATTCAGGCAGGAGACTCATCATTTTTAAAGCAAAAATATGCTATCTTTTGGCTGCCTCCCGCCTGAAACTGCCTCTGCTTCAAAAGAAAGTCAATGGGGGAAATGCGCCCTCTTGATTATTATTATTTTTTTTTATCTTCCTCTTTCCTCTTCTAAAATATTAGCATGCATGGAATACTACACAGTGGGCAAAGGCATTACCACATCGGTTCCAAGCCACAATGTGGCAGAGTACTTCCTGGCTCACAACACTGAATAAACCACAGAGAAAGTGTTTAAACCAGAGATCTCTCTGCTGCCATTCCGCCGTATACACAAGAGCTTGCTTTACACAGCCGGTGAGAGGCTGGTGCTTATGTAAGCACGTTCATACTGCCGGGTCTTTCCATTATAGCACGCTGCATTCTTTTTACGGCAAGCCTGTGTAAATCATGTCATATCTGCATTAATGTCACTGCATGTACTTGAAACAGTAAAATCACGTGACAGCTTTTTATTTCTCAATACAGCACCGTGAGCGCGCTCTGAGAGGAGCACCCATCACACATGGTAATGCAATACGTCAAAAAACAACACAATGAGTTGCTATAGAAATGGGTGCATGAACTTGCAGGACCGCTCCGTGACCAGAGCATCTTTGTGGTGTGACTCACTGACAACCATGATCTGCTGTATCTTATGGGGGAGAGAGCAGCAGCCAGCTCATGGAAACTTTAGAACTTGGGCAGCGGGGGACACGCATTAGGAGGAAGTGTCAGGAGGGGGCTGATACCCAGCCCCCGCGCCCTCTCTCCCCATGTGAGCCTGACGAACACTTTACAGCCTAGAAAGTCAACCCGCGGGCTACAGGAGCGTGTCCAAACAAGTAACCTGATACTGCTAATTAGAAACAGATGACCCCCCTAAAGATAAGGAATTGCTTCACGACAGCCGCAAAGCAGATGATCCTGTCCGGATGGGCCGGACGAAAAAAGGAAAGGGCAGCAACAAAAAAAACTAATTTCCAATGGCAGGCCATCGTTTAGCATAAACGGTGACGCCAGCCAATGACAAAGAGGGGCGGGGCTTCAAGTCCCCTTCTGAAATGTCCTCATTAACAATATGTCTCGAGTGCGAGCAGCGCATGCACGCTGCAATGCTAGGCGAGACCTAAAAATAGTTTTTGTAGTGCCCAGATCGAGCCATGCCCTGACCTGGCTCCAGACACACTACAGGGGGTGGAGACAGCTTTGTGTGAGGACAGGCACAGCCCTATCCAGGTGTCAGTGACAACTCCTCCCACCACTCTAGCTCAGGAAGGCTCATCAGCCTGGTGATTGGCAAACCGGATATGCAGGGCACAACTCATCTCCCCTTGTGTGATTGTCTAGAGTGAATGCACAAACAGCCCAACTGTCAGTCGAAACCAGGCGTGGATTCCAAGGCAGGCACGGGTTGGTAAAGCAAGGAAATGCCCACTTTCTGAAAGTTTTACCAACAAACTCAGTGTCCAAATAGGTAGTTTTTTAATTACTCATACAAGACTTCAGTGCTTTGTTCTAAAGCCCGTGTGTTATTTATTTCACTTCTTTTTATACTTTTTTCAAACAAAATTAAACTAATATTCTCATGTCTTTTGTCGGCCCACACAAATTTTTCACAAACATATTTACACATTCAAAACAATATATAGTATTGTAACACCACAAAATGCATAATAAAAATCACAGTGCAATACATATAACAAGAGATAAACAATACAGATACAGATAACCACTCCGTAATTTTACAAATACACCTGGCGGACACTCAAATATAGTCCCAAAGGCTCCTGCCTTTTGTCCTGCCTATGTGTAACTCTCAGGGAGAACTTGATTCAAAGGGTGTTGTCTATAGGGGGACCAAAAGAGGTATAAATTCCCTCGAGGCACACCCAGCTGTTAGTCCCATGAGCACAAGCCAACGCGTTTCAAACCCTATACTGCTTGAGGGTTCTCCTCAGGACTCGGACTTGGTGGTCTTGGTGAACTAAAATTAAAGCCAAAGAATGTGTGTTTTAGTATTGTGTCACTCACCCTCACCCAACCCCCATGTATTTTATTTGACCTACTTTATTTCAGCTACTGAAGAGTCTGTTTCCTTGTTACACCATTTTACTCCAATTCTCACTGCTGTATTGAAATAAGACATAATTATACTCTAGAGCAGAGCACTTTTAGCAACTAGTCACAGATAATTTAAAGGAAACATTTAACATGTACCTTATTCTTTCTTTTTCTGTCTGGTGCCTGATTTCTTTTGAACACTCTGACTCCCGTAGGATCTCGTTACTAAAAACCAAGAAATTACACTTATGTCAGAGGCATGTAGATTCAAACGCTATCTTTTTGGCAGCTGTTCTCTTACAGTTGCACTTAAGAGCTTATCCATGCATATTTTTCTAAACACATTTTGAGCACAGAGGGGTCCCAGCATTTAGCAGCGTGTGGTTGGTTTGCAGTTAAAAACTTTCATAGTTACTGTGTGCTACAGTCCCCAGTCACTTGCCTTTCAAATGGGTGTCCTTCAGCTCACTGGTCCTTGCTCGTTCAACTTCAACAGCCGGATTTTAGTTAGACTGTTTTGTGAAAATCATTCGGCAATTTTCAAAGCCTGGAGTGGATTTCAAAGCAAGCAACTTGATACATTGCATTCTGGGTTTCGTAGTTCGCAAAGTTGAAAATTCTACTGAGTGTCTTACAACCTCGCTATTTCTAATAATTCATTGAGCTCTCTTATTGCAGTGTCAAATTTCATAATCAGAAATGCTTCCCTTTGGGTCAGCAGTGTGTCACAGTCACATCTTAATGTTGATTTAATTGAACTTAGAACTGTCCATTTGAACTCATTCTCAGAGTGGTTGTTTGCAATTAAATGATTCACCATTGGTGCGGTTCAAACCTTATTCTTTAGTCTGGAACGATGTTGTATGTTCCTTTGTCTCACTTCCTTACTGGCTTTGCCAATATACATCATTTCGCACGGGCAAAAGATTGCATATACTACATTTCGGGTCTTACAGTTGGTGAAATCATTATGGCGCCAATGTCTTTGACCATCGCTGAAAATGTTGCCTTCTATTGTAGTGTTGCACACGGAGCAACGACCGAATTTGTGGTGCCCCATAATTGGTTGTAGGTTGAGCATCGTCCTCAATGTGTCGCGTCTTTCTTGTGGGTGAGAAGAGGTACGTATCACTTGCTGGCCAATACTCTGATTTTTCTTTAGTGCGAATAGCGGTCGGCCTACACCGGATATCGAGCCTTCAATCAGATGCCAGTTGTCCATGATTAATTTCTTGACAGGCTGAGTGTGGGAGCCAAAGGTGGTAACGCATACAATGCAGGACTCAATGAATTATCAGAAATAGCGAGATTGTAAGACACTTAATAGAATTTTCAACTTTGCAAACTACGATACCCAGAATGTAATGTATCAAATTGCTTGCTTTGAAATCCACTCCAGGCTTTGAAAATTGCCGAATGATTTTCAAAAAACAGTCTAACTGATATCGGCTGTTGAAGCAGAACGAGCAAGGACCAGTGAGCTGAAGGCCACCCATTTGAAAGGCAAGTGACTGGGGACTGTAGCCCGCAATAACTATGAAAGTTGTCAACTGAAAAACCAACCGCGCGCTGCTAAATGCTGGGACCCCTCTGTGCTCAAAATGTGTTTAGAAAAATATGCATGGATAAGCTCTTAAGTGCAACTGAAAGAGAACAGCTGCCAAAAGGATAGCGTTTGAATCTACATGCCTTTGACATAAGTGTAATTTCTTGGTTTTTAGTAACGACATCCTACGGGAGTCCGAGTGTTCAAAAGAATTCAGGCACCAGACACAGAAAGAAAGAATAAGGTACATGTTATATGTTTCCTTTAAATTATCTATGACTACCTGCTAAAAGTGCTCTGTACTAGAGTATAATTATGTCTTATTTCAATACAGCAGTGAGAATTGGAGTAAAATGGTGTAAGAAGGAAACAGCCCCTTCAGTAGCTGAAATAAAGTAAGTAGATCAAATAAAAATTCTTTTAGTATACATAGGGGATTGGGTGAGGGTGAGTGACACAATACTTGTTATTATGCATTTTGTGGTGTTACAATACTATATATTGTTTTGAGTGGATAATATTACGCCATTTCCATGGTCAGATCACAAGGCAGTGAATTTTACGGTCAGGACCGGAATATCGGTCATTCCTTCGGGCTATAGGGCAGAAAAACATATGATCAGACCATGGTCTCAGGTGACCGCTGATAAGCTCCTCCCTATCCTGAGAGACTCACGCCCCGCCTACGCTAAAGACATCACGGAGGCGGCAATACTCTTTAAGGATTGGTTGGCGGCCGCGGTGCAGATAGTAGCTCCTCAGAAGCTGCTGGTTTCTAGGAGAACTAAACTATCTGCGCCTTGGTATAACAAGGAACTCAAGATCCTGAAGGGTACATGTCGGAGAGCTGAGCGGCGGTGGAGAAGGGATTATAGTGCTGAGGGCAAAGTACACTATAATTGCACTCTTACAGCTTACAGGCAAGCAATAGTGGCAGCCAAAAGTGCCTATTTTGCTACTAAAATTAGTGAGGCGGGCAACTCGGCTAAGGAGCTTTTTAAGACCATTACAGCTCTTGCTAAATCGCCACAGGATAACACCTATCGACCTGACCTGGAAACCTGCCAAAAGTTGGCGGTATATTTCCAGGAGAAGGTACAGGATATCTACAATGAGTTTAGCAGCGTGTCTCCTAGTTCAGACTCGAGCGATCAGAGGCAGGAACTTGGCCCTAGGGGCCTTACTGGTCTTAGTGAGTTTGCCCCCATTACGGTGGAGGAAACTCGTAGGCTGATCATTTCAGTTACCTCAGGATCACCCTTAGATCCGTGCCCGCCATCAGTTTTTCATCTTGCTGCCGAGGTGATTGCGGAGGAGCTATCCCAGTTAATTAATACAGCTACGCAATCCGGTCGGTACCCCTTAAGTTGGAAGAGAGCAATAATCAAGCCTCTGCTAAAAAAACCTACACTAGACCCCCTTGTCTTAAAAAACTACCGTCCAATTGCCGCATTGCCCATGGCCGCCAAGATTCTGGAGAGGGAGCTAAATCGCTCCCTGACGGCATATCTGGTGGCCCACGATCTGCTTGACTCTTCTCAGTACGGTTTCCGTTCCCAGCACTCTACAGAGTCAGCACTTCTATTGGCTGCAGAAAATGTTCGCACCATAGTTGACGGGGGAGGCCGGGCGGTCCTGGTGATGCTGGACCTCTCGGCCGCCTTCGACTTTGTGAATCATACGGTGTTGCTTCGGAGGCTCCAGGAGTTTGGTGTCCAGGGAACTGCACTGGCCCTACTGGCCTCTTTCTTGGAGGGCAGGGAGCAGAGCTTGTCTTGGGGGGGTCTACAGTCCGACCCCTTTCACCTACCGTGTGGAGTGCCGCAGGGTTCTGCCTTATCTCCCACGCTCTTTAACATCTATGTAGCCCCCTTGGCCAAGCTCATTAGGGCTCATGGCTTCACGATTATCTCCTATGCTGATGATTCCCAGCTCATTGTGTCTGCAGGTGAACAAGCCAATGACACGGCTATTGAGTTTCATAGCTGCCTGTCAGAAATCATGAGCTGGATGCGAGAGAACTATCTCAAAATTAATACGGAGATAATAGATTTTGGCCGGGGAAATCCGGTGTGGAGCGGCTCTTGGTGGCCAGAAGAGGCCGGTGAATGCCCCTGTCCCGTGCGTAAAGGTCAGAAACCTAGGAGTGGTGTTTGATAACCAGCTCAATTTTTCTGCACATGTCAGTAACCTTGCCTCATCCTGCTCCTATCTAATAAGGACGTTGCGGAAGATCTTCCCATTTATTAAACCTGAGCTTCGCAGGAAGGTAGTGGTGGCCTTAGTGCTGTCCAGAATGGATTACTGCAATGCTTTGTTATTAGGAATAAACAAGACCTTGTTGAGGAGACTGCAGGTTCTGCAGAATGCGGCAGCCAGACTCTTGCTAGACGTTCCCAGAGATCAGTCTATTGCGGAGGGAATCAAGGCACTTCACTGGCTCCCAGTCCAGCAGCGCATAGATTTTAAGGCTTTATGCCTAGTACACAAGGCAGTGTTTGGGGGGGGAGCTAAGGGGGTTCAAAAGCTCTTGATTCCCTACTCCCCGGGTCGGGTACTCAGGTCTTCCTCTCAATGCCTCCTTAAGATAAACCGTGTTAGGAAAGCCAGATGGGGCGGCAGAGCCTTCTCTTTTCATGCTGCCAGTCTCTGGAATAAGCTTCCTGGTTCTCTGAAACTAATAGACAGTCATCAAGTTTTCAGAAAACTGTTAAAAACACGGCTGTTTGATGTGACCCGGTGTTAAGATGGGGTTGTTTCTCTCTACTTACCAGCGCCAAGACGGTTCGGCATTCGTTCGCGCTCTACAAGTGGCTATCCTATCCTAACCTATCCTATCCTATCCTATCCTATCTTAATGTGTAAATATGTTTGTGAAAAATTTGTGTGGCCCAACAAAAAACATGAGAATAATAGTTTAATCTTGTTTGAAAAAAGTATAAAAATAAGTGAAATAAAAAACACACAGGCTTTAGAACAAAGCACTGAAGTCTCGTATGAGTAATTAAAAAACGACCTATTTGGATACTGTATTTGTTAGTAAAATTTAAGAGTGGTCTAGTCCAGATAGTGCACAGACCCAAGCCTTCCGTGTTCACTCACTTTCTGAAAGTGGCATTTTCCAACACACAATTTAAAAACCACCTTCACAGAAAGATGTGTTTTTAAATTATTTGATCAGGGAACCCAAACTCCAAATCTCTATCTCTTCCCAATTGAAAGTTACACTTGTAAAGGGTTAAAAGGCAGCGCCAATGCTAACCTATAGGAGAGATGGTCCTTGCAATGGTGAAAAACAAAATTAGCAGTATTTCACTGTCAGGACATGTAAAACACAACAGTACTTGTCCTACCTTTCACATACACCGCACCCTGCCCATGGGGCTACCTTGGGCCTACCTTAGGGGTGCCTTCCATGTAATAAAAGGGAAGGTTTGGACCTGGCAAGTGAGTGCATTTGCCAGGTCGACATTGCAGTTTAACACTGAACTTACAGACACTGCAGTGGCAGACCTGAGATATGGTTGCAAGGCTAATCATGTGGGTGGCACAATCAGTGCTGCACGACCATTAGTAGCATTTGTCTTACAGGCCCTGGGCTCACACAGTGCACTTTGCTAGGGACTTACCAGTAAATCAAACTATGCCAATCATGGATAACCAATAATTTGTTTTTTAAACAATTTTATTGGCATTTTATTATTTCACATATATAACAGGCATACAAGTATGTTAGTTACTCAAGACATTACAATCAAATGTTACGATTTGCTGGTTCAGGTGAGAACCTTGAAGTTACAAGTGAGAAGGACGGGAAAATACAATTGAACTATGCATATCTTGTGGAGTCGTGAGGTGTCTTCATAAATTTGAGTGTTTGCTTGATTGGTGTGTCGAGGAATATAAAGCCAGCTTCATGGATAACCAATCATGATCACAATTTACAGAGAGAGCATATGCACTTTAGCACTGATTAGCAGTGTTCAGTGCCCGGAGTCATGGAACCAACAAAAACAGGTCAGAAAAAATAGGAGGAAAAAGGCAAAAAGTTTGGGGATAATTCTGCAAAAAAGGGCCAGGTCCAACAGTAATTATCATCCAAATTCTAATTGTCATTGTGGTATGTAAAGAAGTCTCCATAGTCTGTAGCTACTGGGGACTTGCAGTGGTGTACTGGATCCGATTGGCCAGCAGTATGTGTCTGACCTCTTACAATCTTGGTTAGAGATGGCTCGTTTATGAGCTAGTAAAATACTGGGTGATCGATAAAATAAGTAGCAGATCTGTCTAATGTGAGTGTCAAGTTTAGAGATTACGAACGTGAGGATAGTGTAGTGAAGGAAGAGGTGTAAGAGACAGATGCGCGTTTTATGATTAGTAGTATGCTTGCTTCCGTACTCAGCTCCGCAGGTCCCTTTATACTGTTCTTGATCTCATGGTCCACCAAGATGGTTACCGCATAGTCATGTTACAAAACTAAAAAAGATTTTCTGGAAAATATTCAACAATACTTCTAGTGCAAAGAATATCCTTTAAATCTGCTTATATATAATTCACCATATAAAATACACAGGTGATGCAGAAACGTTACATAATACTTTACCTCTTGTTCACCCACTTTTCACTAGGCCCATTTTAAGGTGTGAACTATTTCGTTTGCAGAGATGGTTACTGAGTTAAACATCATAGGAATTACTTTCCTCTGCAAAAAAAGCACCTCAGCCATCTCCTCCTTAAATCCTTCAACCACCCCCTACCCTATAACTAGCTTTAGAGTTCTCATCCATGCCCTTCTCTACATTATAAGAGAAGAGGTGTGGTGCTGTGGCCAGGGCGACTGACTCCGTAATCTGGGGATCACGGTTCGATCCCCGGCGGCAGAGTATCCCAGCACCATGTGACTCTAGGCTTAATCTTCCCGATGGCCCCCAGCGCCTAGAGACCCTTATGGGTGATTGTTCGTGCTTTACAAATGTGGATATTATTATTACATTATCATCCTGCTATCATGCTAATTTAAAAACGACCACATAAAATCAAACTGTAGATTGTGTTGAGTAGTTCCATAAACATCATTCTCCTCTAAAGTGTATCCAAGAATGACTTAGTAACGATGATAGAGTAATTTCAAAACTCAAAGATCAGGTGGTCTCGGCTGCACCTGTGGTCAGCAGGCAGGGTGGCGGTCATGAAAATGATAGTACTGCCCGAATTTCTCTACCTCTTTATTAACATACCAATGTGTCTGTCACAGACCTTTTTCAACACACTCAAATGCCACATGATCACTCTAGCTCGGGCAGTAAAACAGCCTTGAATCAGTTGTGACGCACTCACTCTCAGGTTTCAGTGCCCCGGGCTTGCACTGATATTACCTGTGCACGTCAGCACAGTTTGCCCATTACTGGTACTATCCCCAACCTAACATGCCACATCTGGCGTGAGAAAGTGATGATGCATAGCCCACTCCCCTTAAAGCTATTTTGCCACAAAGTTGACCTTGTGGTGCGCGTGTGGAGATCAACACCATCAATTGCACTATGAAGGCATGGAGGGCCCTAGGTACCAAGACCTGCTGTCTGCACCTGCACTTCCAGTCTTGTATCACCCAACTATTTCTGTCACACATGAGAGTGGAGCAGTTGATATGCTCAGGGAGGTGGATTAAGGACAAAGGGGGATGGTTATCCTGAAAGGACTTTGTTTCTGTGGCTGATGTGCTTCAGGCACAGCGCAGGGCCCCTCTCCTGACATTTACCCACTACCGCCTTCGGGCTGCCCTGAGAGAATTGCACCCTTTATTCCCTGCTGAACCCCCTGCTCTTGGAGTGCTCCAAACTCTGCTCACAAGCACCACACGTAGAAATTTGATGACTAAGTTGTATAATGCAACACAAAGAGACAGACTCACAGCAGTGACCTTGACCTTAGACAAGTGGTAGGTCATGCTTGATACACCGCTGAGCCCAGCAGACTGGGGTTTTTGTTGTGCATTCACATGTACGCTCACATCCAATTATAACCTACGCATTATACATTTCACATTTTTGCAGCAAATGTATTATACTCCTGTCAAATTGCTTAGATATGGGCTCAGAGTGGATGCAAGCTGAGTGCGCTGTGGGACATTGGACGCGGACTTCATGCACTTAGCTTGGCTGTGCGCTCCTATCTGGCACTTCTGGGAGCCGGTTACGACAGCACTCACAGATGTGGTGCTGGAGTCGGTGTAATGAACTCCTCAGATGTGTTTACTCTGCTTCTTGGTTAAGCCTTTACAGCCAGCCAATTGTAAACTACTGGAGGTGGCCCGCTCTTGGCTAAGAGGAGGATGGCCATACACTGGGGAAAAAAGACAGTACCGAAAACTAATCAGTGGTTCAGTGACCTGGCTGGAACTGTTTGCAGAGGAACTGCCACGTCCTTCAAGGCCAAAGGATGTTTGGAGCCCGTTTACTTCTTACTTACTGTCAATCCCAAATGCTCCTCATTAAACTGCAATAGGCAAGAGCAACCTGTATGTTGCCTTTGTCGACCTTAAATCTGCTTTTGTTCTGGTTCCATGTTCCACCCTCTGGCAGGTCCTGAATGACATGAAAATGCCTTCAATCCTCCTGTCTTTGCTGATACGCCTCCACGAGGACAATTTAGCCCGCGTCAGGTCGGGGAAACAGGGTGAGCTGGCTGATAGGATCCCAGTCCTCTGAGGTGTACAATAGGGTTGCGTGTTGGCTACCATGCTCTTCTCTCTATTCATTAATGACATTATCCCTTTCTTATCTCACGTTGAAGCGGATGCTCCTTCACTGGCCTGTGTCAAAACCCCAATCCTTTTATTCACTGACGACACCCTGCTGATCTCTAAGACCCTGAGCAGGCTACAGAAACTCCTATATCTTTTTGAGGAGTTCTTCCTCGCTCAGGGTCTGGGGATCAACACCACTAAAACAAGTTGATGTCATTCAACCCCCACAAATCTTTCAAGAAGAGTATTGTTTTTTTTGGGGGGGGGGGCACCTCTTGAGATGGTGGATTGTTTCACTTATCTGGGCATTACGTCAGTGGACGTATGTCCTGGAAACCTTACGTCAACAAAGCTGCCCTAAAGCTTAAACAAATTACTGGGAATACATAAAGAATACTGTGCCTCTCACACCAAACCCATTCCTCCAGCGCTCCACATTTATGAAGTTAAGGCTCTGGGTTTGGTGCTCTATGGGACGTAGCTGTGGGGCTTTCCAACACTGAGTCACTAACTAGCACTTAAAACAAATTCCTATGCAAACTTGCTTTCCACCCTCCCACCACCCCTTTGTATCCGTTCTTCCAGGATATGGGAGTAAAAAGTCTCGCTGGTAAAACCAGGTTACGCCCTCTGCATTACTGGAGGTGGCTGTGGTCCACCCCACAACTTGCCAATTAAGTTACAGCACTCCAGGATGTAATGAAAGCTGACCAATTTCACAAAGTCCCCTGGCTTCTGAACATCAAAAAGTTTGCTTCATTTTGTTGGATTGTCAGAACTTTGGGACCACCCTGCTACCACCAGCTTTCTGTCCAGGAACTCACTGAAAATGCTCTAATGGGCACTTATAGAGGCCAACAATTCTAGGAAGGCTGCTTCTTCCAGGCTGACAAGTGACTTCCCTAACTTCAAGCCTGAGAGTAGGTATAAGTCATACTAGAACCAGGTGACTGTCTCCATAGACAGGAAGCTATGCTTTCAGTTTAGAAGGTGCCCTCCCACTGAGAGTCTTCACCTCAAAGTGGTCTTGTGGGGCTACCACTGTATGTCCTGCTTGTGCCCCCTCAGCAGAGAGTGTTGCACACATTTGCTTTGCTTACTCACTTTATGCCTGCCCCCATAGTTTTTAGTTAGCTCTCATTTGCCGATGCCTAGGTGCTCGTAGCCATTCTGTCACCCTACGCATTCTAAGGTTGGATTACAGACAAACTTCTGCTATCCCGGTAGCTAAGTTCCTGCGCACCATGTGGATTCTCAGCAGAAAGGCATTGTCCCCTCCTGGGATACTATGTTGATTATCAAGTTTTACTTTTTTTCTTGCAAATTGCACGCAGTAACCCTAATTGGTCTTCCTTGCACTCTTTTCATGCTCTGAACATGTAACTTGTTATTTTAAATCTTTTATTGTATTTAATTTGGTGCTTACCTATACAAACTATGAATTTTCATGTTGAAATTTACTTTTTTAATTGTTTATTATGTATTCTTTTATTTGCACTTTTATGGCACTTGAGTCTGAAATAAAGTTACTTGACTGACTGCTATATCCTCCTGCTTTGGGAAGAGATGACCTGGCTTTGATTGGTTTGGGCTTGCATCTTTGGCATTCTGCGGTATTCGTGATTAATAATATTGAATGTAGCACTTGTTGGCATTGTGTATATGCTTGTTGTATAAGATGATAAAATCCAATGGAAAAAAAAGAATGCTTAGTAGCTGAAGACCAACATGCCTTGACTGCAAACCCAGAATCCTTCACTGTTGTCAAATATCATAGTTTAAATTCTAGTGATATTAAACACACCTCCTTGTTTTCTCAGCCACACTGTTAGTAATTGGAATCTCCGGAAATTGTCAATTTGCCCTATGGATCTATGCTACACTGCATGCATCAAACAATTTCCCACCACTCAGACAACATTATCAAGTCATCGCTTCACTCTGGCACAATTCCTGAACCTGTGGAACATGCCCTCATCACACCCATCCAGAAAAAGGAACATTTGGCAATCCACCAATACATCTCCAGACTCCAATTCATCAGTAAAATCCTGAAGAGGGAGGTGAAAGACAACTTCAAGATTAAGTGGAATTTAACCACTTAATCCACAACCAACAATCAAGATTGCATCCCTCGAGAGTCTCAGAAATTACTTTGGTCAATACAAGGGTAGCAGTCCCCTCTCCCTGGACCAGGACAACAAAACTGCCCTTATTCTCCTTGACTCACTCACTGCCTGTTCCTCTGTAGCCCTTACAAACTTAATGGAGGGACTAAAACAGTTGGCAGACATATCTACCTTGTGCTGTAATGGAATCAAAATGTCAGGATCGCATCATTATATAATCCACACATCCAGTGTCTTGAGTCGCTCCGTAAGGAGCTAAACTCTCCTGTTGTCTCTTCAACATTGTTAAGAAAATCTGTTCACACACCATTCAAAGTCTGAAAGCGTTTATTAACAAAATCAAAATGAATAGCCCGTGAATCACAGGTCCAGTCGACCAGAGTATCTCCCGAAAGGTTGGGATGAAGTGTTCTCTATAAGCAAAGGTGAGGCACCAATGTATAATAATACAAGAAGATGATCAACACAATCTCTTTAGTATTCATTCCACAACTTCCAAAAATGCTTCTCAGCCAGGACCAAAAACCATTGAATGCAAAAATGTCTATGCTACGCAGTCCCTTAACACTATGACATATGTGATCAATTTGCTCATGTATTCCCGTAGAGACGTTTGGAAAAAATGTACGCCACCTTTGGAAGATTGGACAAAATCGAGAGCCATTCTGTTCTGCAAAATCCCAGTTTGTTGACCCACTAATTAATCAGCGATCAAGGCAGTTGCAGATGAGTTTGCTATTTCCTCTGAAACATTTTCTACTTGGCGTATCTTATAAATCAATACTCCCAGTCCTTAGTATGGAATCAGGATAACAAAAAGCCGGGCCATCTCTGAAATGTCTCTAGGCTGTATCTTCCATGGGATAAGAGGCTGTGAACAGAAATGTTTTATAACAGATACTACGTAGGCAGGATATCAGGATCCAGACAAGTTCTTAAGTAACCACACATACACTCTGATCCCACATATATAGTGAGCCCGGCACCTCTTAGCGGTCCGCTATG
The DNA here is from genome assembly GCF_964204655.1 of Triturus cristatus. Taxonomy (NCBI): domain Eukaryota; kingdom Metazoa; phylum Chordata; class Amphibia; order Caudata; family Salamandridae; genus Triturus; species Triturus cristatus. The sequence goes on along the minus strand of NC_140586.1, from coordinate 361,049,943 downwards.
TGCCGGCAGGGCTTCAGAAGGGTAGATTGTTCCCATCAGAGTCACTTGAGTTTAATTAGGGTATGGGATTGGTTTACTGTGCTTGGGAATGGCCAGGTTACATTCACTATGCCGCATGAAGATACTCCTGTTTCCAACTATAAAGACAAGTCCACAGGCAGCAGCTAAAAGACGAATAGAAGGGGAGGTGATGGGTTGATCGGGCAGTGGCACTGCTTGATTGGCGAGTGAGAGACGTAATGCAATGGTCGCATTCAGATATGTAGTGCCTATGCGCTGGGAAACCCTTTTTGGGTAGCTATGCACTCTATAAAAGTCTAATAATAATAATATGCACATGCATGTAATCACACTGTTCATTCTGATAAAACTGGTCCAGGATCATGGGCACGTGTTTTAATACTCAGCATGAACAAAGTTTCAAATCCTGTTTGTTCAGGATTTGCTTAAATGTATTGTCTTTGTAGAGGGAATATTTATTACTGGAGTAGACAACAGGTATACTATGTTTGGTTGCTTCACATTCATCCTCCAGTCACACAGTAAGGTGCCAATTACGATCCTGTAAAAACCTGGTACGAACCGTGGGACGGAGCATATTCTCCGTCCGACGCGTACCAGGTCGTCAAAATATACAAACATGGAAGTACGATTCGCACGGAAATACCATTTCCGTACGAATCGTACAAAACCCCGACCGACGAAAATAAACATACAAATGTGATCCGGGAAAGCGCCGTCGTGACGTCGGGACGCACGCAGCCTGCCATTCACGAACCAGGAATTACGATTCGCACCGACGTCATCCCGCACGGTGAATATTTTCCGGCTGCCAAAAACTGCCGGGAAATCAGGACGACGCGAACAAGGAGGACCTGTACGCGACGGACAGACAGGACGACGCAAACAAGGAGTACCTGTACGTGACGGACAGACATGGACCCGAACCTACGTGTCATCCCGGCCCTCATAGCAGTCGACCTCCTCTACAGGTACCGACGCAGACGCCGCAGAAGGTCAGAACAACAAAGGGAAGGGGGAAAGGGGGGGGGGTGGCAGGACCAGGGCAGGCCACAAAACCCCCACCAAAGTCACACAGCACACATGCCCTGGACATACCTGACCCTCAGGCCCTGGTCACTACGAGGGGGTGGGGGCGTGTCCAGCTAAGCCAGCGACCGCCACAACGGAAGTCCTTGACGACGCGAACCGGCAACACAACCATACAGGTACGTCCCGTACCCACGCCTTAAGAGCGTGGGTACGAGTCGTACCACGCCCACACCTACGTCACCCCAACAATGGCGGGACGGCTCGTACCCATGTGGCAAAGGCCTGGGTATGGCCCGCACAAGCATTCCACAGCATGGGTACGGATATGTACGGACCGTACCCCCACCCGCGTATGCATGGAGCGTACCCCCCATGCCAACAGTGTAAGTACGACACGTACCCCCACCCGCGTATGCATGGAGCGTACCCCCCATGCCAACAGTGTAAGTATGACACGTACCCCCACCCGCGTATGCATGGAGCGTACCCCCATGCCAACAGTGTAAGTACGACACGTACCCCCACCCGCGTATGCATGGAGCGTACCCCCCACCCCAGCAGTGTAAGTATGACACGTACCCCCACCGCGTACGTATGGAGCGTACCCCCCCCAACAGTGTAAGTACGAGCCGTACCCTCACCCGCGTATGCATGGAGCGTACCCCCCATGCCAACAGTGTAAGTACGACACGTACCCCCACCCGCGTATGCATGGAGCGTACCCCCCATCCCAACAGTGTAAGTACGACACGTACCCCCACCCGCGTATGCATGGAGCGTACCCCCCACCCCAACAGTGTAAGTACGACACGTACCCCCACCCGCGTACGTATGGATCGTACCCCCCCAACAGTGTAAGTACGAGCCGTACCCTCACCCGCGTATGCATGGAGCGTACCCCCATGCCAACAGTGTAAGTACGACACGTACCCCCACCCGCATATGCATGGAGCGTACCCCCCATGCCAACAGTGTAAGTACGACCTGTACCCTCACCCGCGTATGCATGGAGCGAACCCACACCCGTGTATGTTCTAAGCGTACATATTGTGAAATAGGAGGGGTGTGTGCAGAGTCCTCCCAGCAGTGCCCAGAGACAGGAGGGGTGGGTGCAGAGTCCTCCCAGCAGTGCCAAGACACAGGAGGGGTGTGTGCAGAGTCCTCCCAGCAGTGCCCAGAGACAGGAGGGGTGGGTGCCTAACACTCCCAGCAGTGCCCAGACATAAGAGGGGTGTGTGCAGAGTCCTCCCAGCAGTGCCCAGACACAGGAGGGGTGGGTGCCTAACACTCCCAGCAGTGCCCAGACATAAGAGGGGTGTGTGCAGAGTCCTCCCAGCAGTGCCCAGACACAGGAGGGGTGTGTGCAGAGTCCTCCCAGCAGTGCCCAGACACAGGAGGGGTGTGTGCAGAGTCCTCCCAGCAGTGCCCAGACACAGGAGGGGTGGGTGCCTATCACTCCCAGCAGTGCCCAGAGACAGGAGGGGTGGGTGCCTAACACTCCCAGCAGTGCCCATGTAACGCAAAGGGTGGAGTAGCCACAGATACCATGCCCACAAATGTCAGTCAGGTGCACAAAGACCCTGCAGTACATGTACCACATGTGTGCGAGGCTGGGAGTATACGCATGCATAGGGCCGAAAAGAAAACATGTCCACATGAAGTCATGTCAATAGTCCACATACACAAGTACAATGACTACCAAGGATGGCACGAATGATGCAGGTGGAGAATCGCTCAGCATGCATGTGCAAACTTGAAGGAGTCCGTCACACACCCAGCTAATGTACACACAGCTCAGCGCTAAATTTTGGGAACACCCTGCAGGGAAGATGTCAGGGTACACAGAGGAAGGAATACACCTTGGGACAATTGCACCATGCAGCAACTGCTTACATGAACGGAGAAAGCTAGCTAACACCGTGTGATGGCACACAGATCCCAGGGTCCCCCCTATGAGCAGCACACTACTACATTTCCCACACACCCAACACATGAACACCACCCACAACCATGTAGCAGCCCCACCAACAGCAATACCAGCAAAGCAGTAGTGTTCCAAGGGCAAAAAATAAATAGCTTTATTCAGCATGATCCAAAAAATCTTGTTTGTAGGAAGTTCAATAATTACAAAGCCCATAGGGCAGTCCAGGAGTCACAGCTGGATGGGGGACACAGTGGGATGCGTGTCCCCTAGCTTGCCTGCACAGTTACATACCGTCGTCTTCCACAGGGGTGAGGGCATCATGTGGGGGGGGAAGGACCAGACACCGCAGGGACATGAGGGCGAAGGGTAGGCGTCGTGGGTGCAGGGATGGAGGACTGCACCACAGGGGGTGGGGCAGGGCCAAAGGTGGAGGCCAGGAGCTCGCTGCACACCTTAGCAAGGTCCTCCAGGGAATCCCCTGCACCCGAAGGAACCACAGGCCCCAAGGAGGGGGGGGGGTCAGAGGGATGGGTCGCAGCGCCACTGGGGGAGGGTGTAGACAGGAGGGGGGACTCAACCACCCTGACCGGGGACTCCCTTGACCGCTTACGGGGTGGTGTCACTGTGGGGCTCAGGGACAGAGCGGCCATGAAGGAGTCTTTGTGTGATATGTGGCCAGGAGAGCTGAGGGGAGGGGATTTGGAGGGAGTGGATTTGGTGGAATGCAGACTCCCACTCTGGCTGCGTGTCTTATGTTTGCCCCCCGACCCAGTGGGTGTGCCTACTTCACCCTGTGTGTGCGTGCCAGGAGGTGTGCGGGTGACCTTCCCTGCTGGTGTGGTGCCTGTGTCCGTCGTGGTGTGTGCATGCTGACGTCTGGGTGTACATGGGACAGGCATGGGAGTGGGAAGTGTGGATGGGGCAGGGGTAGGGGGTTGGATGAAGCGCTGCAGGAGACCCACTGCTGCAGTCAGTGTCGAGTCTATCGACCTCAGCAAACTGCGTTGGTCAGCCTGCGATGAGTGAATGCCCTCCAAGTATGCCTCCATGTTGTTGAGGACCTGGCTGTGGCCATGGAGGACATTAAGGATCGCAGCCTGACCAATCTGCAACTGCCGCTGGATGTCCACAGACTCGGCATTGGCGGCAGCAGTGGAGACAGGGGCAGGGGGTGCGGTGCCTGGCAGGAAGGAGACATGCAGTGACTGGGCACGCTGGGAAGGGACACGAGCAAGTGGGAGGCGGCTGATGGCAATGGAGGGGGCGGGGCGAGATGTTGTGCCGCTGGCAGATGGTGGTGCAGCCTCCGCCCACTCGGAGAGATCATCCTCGGACCCGTCAGCTTCATACTCTGTTGTGCCAGTCGACAGGTCCCCGGCTTCACTCTCCTCCGCCTCAGTCCCACTCGATGTGCCAGCCACAAAGTCACCGCTGGCACTGGTGCTCGGTCCCTCTGCTCCGTCTGTGCCCATGTCTCCCTCCGTGTCCCCCGACGATGCTGTGGGCAGGGTGAAGAGACAGCAATTAATCATACACCTGTATACATATGTCACATGAGTCCAATCTACATAGGTTACAGTGAATAGCCTGAAACAAAAGAAGAGTTACATCTACAACACAAGGTACATATGTAGGGCATGCAAGACACAGTTGTGTGACCCACCATGCCACTGAAAAACTATGGAGAGCATGACACAATAGCAAATGAGATGAAATGGAATTTTGACTGAGGAGCAAGGCCCTGGGGACAATCCAGCACTGCATCTGCACCACACAGCGTGGCAGGAAATAGGGATGAGCAGGGACCATAGCCAGGAACTAGAGGCACATGCAGCATAGGTAATACTGAAAACATGCCCACCCTGACTGGCTCACTGCACCTTGAGTGTATGTCCAGACAAACATCACACACTGGCCAGTCCTAGCAAGGAGATTTCAGGTTTTGACATGTAGGCCATGCCCGCACCACCCACCCCCTACATGAGACAATTCTTTGGAGACACAGGAAGCACTTACATCTCTTAGTCTGGGTGAAATACACATGGGATGCAAAAATTCAATAATGCACACAAAATACCCAAGGTGCGCCTGTCCAAATAATCATGTACAAATGGGCATCATCAGATGATTGTAACAAGACACACAGGCAATGGCCACCGTGAGTTTGAACAAGGAAAATCAGGTCAGGCTGGACAGTGGACACTTGTACTACATTTCACGTCAATATACATTGGGCCAGGGGACAATGGCACAGAGCACAACCTATGCTGTAGACACTGAGAGTGCCGACATTTTCGGATTACACACCTGATACCTAGGTAAATATGCCCCTGGGGACAGTAGTGGCCACACAACTCCATGCTCCTGAATGGGAATGACTGCAACACACGCTACCATCCCTGCACTATGCGTACCGCACACTCATGCACATCATGTCACAGGCCACCACATAGGACATGCGTGCTATAAGGCCTCACACTTGAGAGACTAACTCCCATGTCTGGACTCAGCATTAGTGCCAACTGACATGGAACCCACAAGTTCAGAACTGGACAGGGCACAGGCAAGGTCCCAAAACCTGTTACACACCACCCCCACACATGATGCTGCAGGCATTGTACACGTGGAGAAGGTGCCAGGCTACATTACCTTGTGACGGAGTGACTACACACAGACCAGGGAACACATTGCAAGGAGGGGAAGGGAGGCAGGAGAGCACTGCAATACTGTGGGTAACAGGATCTGCACAGCACCATTAAACCCTGCCAGTGTATCCATGGAACGGTGCACTTACAAATGCTGGTGAAACACAACAAACACACATGTACCTACCCCATTCCGGCTGCTGCATCTCCTGTAAGCGCCTGTCCAAGTCTGGAAATACCACCGCCAGCACACGCTTGTGATGTGGGAGAGACGGCGGCGCCCGCGGTTCTTATGGCTCTCAGGTGAGTCCCCCAGCAGGACCCGTGCGATCCTCCGTGTCCAGCACCGGATATCCTGCCAGCGTTTCCTCACCTGGGACAGGCGCCGCTTCCGACCATCCGCACTCCTCACGGCGCTGACGGCGGTCAGCCATATCTGCTCCTTGGCAGAGGCGCCTACCTGTGAGGATGAACAAGTGACACTACATCAATACACCTGCAACATGTCACAGAGACAGATATGAGAAGAAATTAGCTGGTTACAACAAGGCATGTCATGCAGCCAACGCATTGCACCTTTGCCATAGGGACATTCTCCTCTGGGGAAGGGCAAAAGCAGTACGTGCCAGTGAAAGTACACAGGTGGAATGAGGGCAAAGACACAATCAATGATCAAGGCTCACACTGTGCATCACACCCACCCCTCCTGCGTCTGGGCACTGCTGGGAGGACTCTGCACCCACCCCTCTCATGTCTGGGCACTGCTGGGAGGACTCTGCACCCACCCCTCCTGTCTCTGGGCACTGCTGGGAGGACTCTGCACACACCCCTCCTGTCTCTGGGCACTGCTGGGAGGACTCTGCACCCACCCCTCCTGTCTCTGGGAACTGCTGGGAGGACTCTGCACCCACCCCTCCTGTCTCTGGGCACTGCTGGGAGGACTCTGCACATACCCCACCTGTCTCTGGGCACTGCTGGGAGGACTCTGCACCCACCCCTCCTGTCTCTGGGCACTGCTGGGAGGACTCTACACACACCCCTCCTGTCTCTGGGCACTGCTGGGAGGACTCTGCACCCACCCCTCCTGTCTCTGGGCACTGCTGGGAGGACTCTGCACACACCCCTCCTGTCTCTGGGCACTGCTGGGAGACATCAGGCATTCCCCCCTCTGGGACCCCCCCTACAGTACATAGCATGTGTGTTACACCTGGACACAATGCCAGAAGTCACAGTCACAAAAAAGGGACACAGTCTGTGCTAGTGGACTCTGCACTCACCTGATAACCTGCTCGCCCATACAGCATGGGGTACTGTGGGAGGATCACATCCAGCAAAGCCATGTTCTCCTCCAGGGTGAATGGCTGTGACCTCTCCACAGCCCTTGACATGGTTGCAGGGAATCAGTAGCAGCAGCTGGGTCGTGGAATACAAAGATGTGCAGGCAAGTGCTCCCTCATGGGACCTGGCTGCCTTATATCTGCCTTGCTGGCCTATTTCATGCACAGGAGTACAGAGTGATTGGTCACTCACATTTGCATCCTATGTTTCCTCCAATCCCTTCAAACCTAGCAGTCAGTGGGTTCTTAATGTGTTTTTTTCTTGAGCATGATGTCAACTCTAGAACTACATTGCAACAAAGTAGATTCATTCCAACTGACTTCTGCTGTGCACCTTCCTGAAAAAATTCAAAATTCAAACTTGGTCTCCATGACAACCAGCATGCATGTAGGCCTTTATACTTGTCCCTCATGTGTCCCCCATGTAATTTTGAGCTTCAAACACAGGTACGGTGCGTTCCGGGGCCCTAGGGCACCCCAAATGCATAGCAACGGCCCGTACACGCGTGTGTACGCTCCGTACCACTATGGTTGTTCTCGCGTATGCGTACTCATAGTGATAGTGAGCGTACAGGCGTGTGTACGCTCCGTACCACCATGAGTACGCATACGCGAGAACACCCATAGTGAGACGGGCCGTACACGCGTGTGTACGCTCCGTCTCACTATGGGTGTTCTCGCGTATGCGTACTCATGGTGGTACGGAGCGTACACACGCCTGTACGCTCACTATCACTATGAGTACGCATACGCGAGTACACCCATAGTGGTACGGAGCGTACACACGCGTGTACGCTCACTATCACTATGAGTACGCATACGCGAGAACAACCATAGTGGTACGGAGCGTACACACGCGTGTACGGCCCGTCTCACTATGGGTGTTCTCGCGTATGCGTACTCATGGTGGTACGGAGCGTACACACGCCTGTACGCTCACTATCACTATGAGTACGCATACGCGAGTACACCCATAGTGGTACGGAGCGTACACACGCGTGTACGCTCACTATCACTATGAGTACGCATACGCGAGAACAACCATAGTGGGACGGAGCGTACACACGCCTGTACGCTCACTATCACTATGAGTACGCATACGCGAGGACAACCATAGTGGTACGGAGCGTACACGCGTGCGTACGCTCACTATCCCTAGGGGTACACATACGGCAGCACTCCCATAGTTATACGGGAACGTACACAGGCCCTCTTTGCGAAAGTACGGTGCTTTTCACACATCACAGTGGTGACAGGCAGCACACAGGAAGGAATAGGGCTGACATACTTGTCCATGGATGGACATCAAGGCATTGTCTGGGCAGTACTACATGTGTGGGGCACAGGTGTGAACGGCTGTGATGTGGCACATTACTCCTGAGTCGAGAAGTCACCAGATGTATGATGAGATGTGTACACATGTAATGTGTGACGGTGCAATGTGTGCCAGGCATGCCCTTGACTCCTTTGACATGTGTGCATGTCGTACTGCACACTTGGGTTGAGCGTCACTGGCATGGCACGGACAACAACACACGCAAGTGTCCCCTGAGGCCCGGTACAGGGGTTACCACACCTGACATGTCACTACCCACGGTGCACGATGTGACTATGTCATGTATGTGTGGGGGGTTCCCATTAGGTTGATGTTGGAGCTCCCTCAAAAGCAGCAGCTGTTGCAGCAACCAACATGTGTCTGTGTGTAGATTGACATGGCACACTGTTCCGCACACCATGCCACATGTGGTATTGGATGTGAGGTGCGTATGTATGCATGGGACACGGAGTAGCCTAACAAGGACATGTCTGCATCCTGTCCATGAATGTGTGGTGAGTCATCACATGTACACCTTCATGGCAAGGTGTGTGGGCTGTCCTAGTGTAATGTCATGTGACCTGTGGCTCTAGTGTTCCGCTACCAGTCTCTGCAATCGACATCCTACTTCTGCTGATGTGTGGATGTATGTCACTCCTGTGTGGCGTCTGGCTGTTCACTTACACTGGGACACAGCTAATCCCATGCCATGGCATGTGGAGGTTCACAATCTCCGTGTGTATCTGGGTCTTGGTAGGGGTGTCACCTGGCAGCCATATGTGTCCAGGGCATGTGGCACATACCTGACTCCGTATGTAGCATATGTGTATTGACAGATTAACATGTGCTCAGTACAAATAAATTGCTGTTGTGGTGCACTCACTCTTCCTTGTCACCTCCAAATTACTGCAGAGCGCCGCCTCTTGCCCGACCAATTCCGGACTTTGCTGCCATACGGGAGAATTACTGTATCCGGTGCTACCGCTTCCCCCAACGGTTGATTCTGGAGTTGACGGCGAGACTGGCACCACACCTGCAACCGCTGCACAGGTATCCTACGGCACTGACACCCAAGCTGAAGGTAATGGCAGCCCTACATTTTCTTGCCACGGGTACCTTTCAAAATACCATAGCTCATGTTGGTGGCATGTCCCAGAGCATGTTCTGCCGTGTGCTGCATGATTTCTTAGAGGCCATGTTGATTCACCTGGATGACTTCATCCATTTCCCAACCCCTGCAATGTTGACTGGGGTCAAGCATGGATTCTATGCCCTGGGAGGGATGCCCCATGTCATTGGGTCCATAGATGGGACACATGTGGCTTTGGTACCACCACAGGCACAGGAGGTAGCGTACAGGAATCGCAAACACTACCACTCCATCAATGCCCTTGTGGTGTGTCTGTCCAACATGGTGATTTCACATGTCTGTGCTCGTTTTCCAGGATCAGCACACGATTCCTACATCATGAGGCGTAGTAGGATGCCTGAAATGATGACGCAGCTGCGCAACGAACGAGCATGTGTTGTTGGTGGGTACAGTCTGTCTGTCCTGTATTTTGCGTAGACTTCCAGCACGACCGCTTCTCCTGTCCTACTTATGTCCATGTGTTTTCCATGTAGGGGACGCTGGCTATCCCAACATGCCATGGCTGATCACACCTCTCCGCAACCCCATCACACCGGCCCAGCTCCGCTACAACACCGCCCATGGCCGGACAAGGCGAGTGATAGAGAGGACGTTTGGCCTCCTGAAGAGCCGATTCCGATGCCTCCACAAGACCGGCGGCGCCCTCCCATATGCCCCGGCGAAGGTCTGCAAAATCTTCATGGTCTGCTGCATGCTGCACAACATGGCAGTTGAGAAAGCTGTGCCACTCATCCTGGATCAAGATGACCAGGACCATCCACCTGTGGAGGACGAAGGGCTTGGCAATGGGGATAGTGATGTGGAGGATGTGGAGCCGCAAGAGGACATCCGGACTCGGCTCATACGCGACTTCTTTGCTTAGTGGTGACTACCTGTGTCTGAGTGTGCACGCATTGGTCCCCGTGTGGCATGTGTTGCGATGTGTGTCTCCACCTGCATGTATGGCACGTGAGTCAGAGGTGTGTGTGGATGTGTCACTGGAGTGATGGTGCCAGTGATGGGTGTATTTCCCCAGTCCTAATTGTGACCTAGCATGTTGTCATCCATACATGTGTCGAGTAAATGCACATGCAAGTGGCTGTGCTTTTTGTGGCTGACTTCTTGTGTGTCTCTCTTCCCCAGGTACTTGCACATGCCGTCTGCTGGTTGCATTGTTGTGGCACTGCTATTCCTCATGGACACGTCATCGTGTGCTGACTCAGCGTTACAGGCACGGACACGTTTGGAAGTCTCCTTAGGGTAAGGGATGCATCAGGGGTGTATTGGGTGTGGCAGTTGTTCACGATGTATGCACACTGCCCCTGTCGATGTTTGGTTCCTCTGCAGACATATTGCATCACCATGGTACACATTACATGCAGCTGGGTACACCTGAATAGATGGTGGGCCTTGTTGACAGTCATCAGTGATGGGATTGTGGAATGTGATGATGGCATCAATGTGTGTAACACTGCCCTCGGACACATACGGTTTGCATTGGCTTGACATGCTGTGGGACTTCCACATCAGCGGATCAATGGTGTATGGCAGGCTCTCCGTGAGCAGCAGGGGGTGTTTAGCTGTTACCCGACACTTGTGTGCCAGTTCCATGGCTATCACGCATTTGTGCTGCAGAAGGGGGGTGCCAGTGTTGGACCCACATGTTACTCCACATGAACTGTTCATGTGTACTCCGAGTTGCCTCTGCAATCCCGAATACATGACTAATAAAAGGGGTCCCTATGCCTCCAAGGTGCCTCTTCTCAGTCAATGCTGGTGTGTTGCCACGGTGCATCCGGCATGTCTGGCATGGTTTTCCGTGATAGTGGCTATGTGTCTATGTGTCGAGTAGCAAGATGCAAGCTGTTTGTGTGGGATTTGACTGTGTATTGTGCATGATGTCCATGACTGTGTGGGTATTGTGACATGTGCCATCCTCATGCATCCAACGTTGGCCAGGCCAACCTTCTCTGCATCCACCTGACTCAAGCTTGCAGGACATGGTTCTGCCACCTGTCTACACATACCTGGGTGCCCCCCAGGACACTCGACATGATCCCTGACCTCTGCGCATGACTGTTGCTGTACTCAATATGTCTGTCTGCACCGTTGTGCGGCCACCCCCTCAGCTGGTTGGGCCCATCACGGGTGTGTATGGTGCTCCATGTCTGTCTTGCCTAATACACTGTGACCCGTGTGTCCTGTGCCAGACTTAGGCCCCAGGGTGTGGATGGTTGAAGTCAAAAGAGAACTCAGGCATGTTTAGACTTTACAAGACACATGTAAGGTAATAATGCAACCAGCAGGCATCTTCTCTTCATGGTGTGACTTTTTATTTTAGTGGGGGGGGGGGGTTTGACCTGAGGGGCTTTCCGGGTGTGTGGAATCCAAAGTTCACTAGGGGAGTTGGCGTCCTTGCCATTAAAAATCCTCAGAGTCCATGCCACAGTCTTTGTCAACATTGGTCAGACAGTGACCAGCAAGGCCATGTGGCAGAGAATGTCTTTTGCTGCTGTGCTGCTGTTGCTCCAGTGGGCCAGGTGCCAGGCCAGGTGTCCTGGGAGATGGTGCTGTTGCGCCGACCCTCACGGTCTTTTCCGTGGACGACCCGCCCTCCTGCGGGGACCCTCAGAAGCAGGCCGTGACGATGTTTGGGATGCTCCATCGGATGTTTCCTCCTCCTCCTCCTGATCCCTCCCTGTGGGTGGTGATGTACTACGCCTTCTGGCACAGGGAGGGTTGCCCATGTTGTCGGCCATCCGACGGAGTGTACTGTGAATTCCCGTGAACACCGTCAGAGCTCAGCCTGTCAGTCCTCCATCCTCCGTTGGTGTTGCAGTAGACAGGCATGTTGCTCCGCATGTTGCTGGGCCTGCTGGGTCTTGATCTCATCGAGGGCCCCTTCATATCGTTGAGGGTGGACAAAACCTGGGCCATGCCCGTGGTGTCCTGCCGGTATGTGTCCAGGATGTTTCGGACATGGGAAAATACCGGTTCCCCAGCCAACTGGTCAGACTGGCGCCTCCGCCGTCCTCCACTCCCACCACCCCTGCCCACTTGCACCTGGCCTGCCCTTGTGGGCACATCGGGTCTCGGGGACCCCTGAGGGGTGGCATTGGCGTTGTCGCCTGCCTCCTCCTGGGTGCCCGGGACACCGTGTCCCTCCTGGCCAGCCTGGCTGCTTTGTGGTGGTGGGGCAGGGATCCTGGGTGTCTCCTGGGATGTGGCAGGAGTGGGGGTGGTGGTTGGCCCCGTTGTACCTGACGCAGGTGCTGCAGGTCGTTGGACACCAGAGGGGCCAGGTTGGTCGGGGTCGTCCACAGAGTGGTGAGAGTCGTCGCTGCCGGTGGGATCGGCATCCCGCTGAGCTGGGTCCTGTGAGTCTTCCCCCCCAGTGTTGGGGGGTGATCCACGACATTGACCTGTGTGTGAGAGAGACAATGTTAATTTTGTTCCATGCAACATCCATGTTTTATTAGTTTCAAAGTTGGAACATTTCCTCTGGGAATTTGGATCTGTCTTGCATTCCACTGACAGTGCACTTGTGCATGGGTATGTCCCTTGGGCACAGCTTTGGCGACTTTACCTATGTGTGGCACAGTCTTACTTGCTGCGTCAAGTGTGACTGCAGTCAGCAGTGGAGTGGGCAGGTGTGGCGAGCCGTGCATTGGCGCCTTCCGTGTAGCACTGTACGTGGGCACATGAAGTTGTTCCACACACTTATATGATGCAGGTAGCTGTCGTTGTGCTCGTGCACAGGTTGTGACATGGCCCTGTGTTTTGCCATGGAGGAGAGGGGGGGTGCTGGCACTGGCCACCCTTGTCTACATGCACGCAGTCCACCTGCTGACGAGCAGACATTCCCACACACCACAAGGCTGATTTGCTCTCCCTGTGTGTCCCTTTCTCGCTCCCTCTCTGTCCCCCTCTCCCTCCCTCTGTGTGTCAGCCTCCTCCCTCTGTCCGCCTCCCTGTGTCTCCCTCCCTCTCTGACCCCCTCTCCCTCCCTCTGTGTGTCGGCCTCCTCCCTCTGTCCGTCTTCCTGTGTCTCGCTCCCTCTCTGTCCCCCTCTCCCTCCCTCTGTGTGTCGGCCTCCTCCCTCTGTCCGTCTTCCTGTGTCTCGCTCCCTCTCTGTCCCCCTCTCCCTCCCTCTGTGTGTCGGCCTCCTCCCTCTGTCCGTCTTCCTGTGTCTCCCTCCCTCTCTGTACCCCTCTCCCTCCCTCTGTGTGTCGGCCTCCTCCCTCTGTCCGTCTTCCTGTGTCTCCCTCCCTCTCTGTCCCCCTCTCCCTCCCTCTGTGTGTCAGCCTCCTCCCTCTGTCCGTCTTCCTGTGTCTCCCTCCCTCTCTGTCCCCCTCTCCCTCCCTCTGTGTGTCGGCCTCCTCCCTCTGTCCGTCTTCCTGTGTCTCACTCCCTCTCTGTCCCCCTCTCCCTCCCTCTGTGTGTCAGCCTCCTCCCTCTGTCCGTCTTCCTGTGTCTCCCTCCCTCTCTGTCCCCCTCTCCCTCCCTCTGTGTGTCTGCCTCCTCCCTCTGTCCGTCTTCCTGTGTCTCGCTCCCTCTCTGTCCCCCTCTCCCTCCCTCTGTGTGTCACCCTCTGTCACCTCAGCCCAGCTTCCTAGGCACACACTTTTTGCAGATCTTTGACTGGCCCTTGGCTTGTTGATGTGAGTTTGTTTCTGATCAGCAGGCACCCATTGGGTGTAGTGTCTGTGTCTGCGCTGCTGCTGTGGTGGTGTGTGCTGCCACTCTTTCACAGTGTTGGCTGTTCATTAGCTGCTGTCATGTGCAAAAAGTGCCTTCACCCCCATGTCTTCATGCAAGGCGTCCGCCATTTGCTGGCAAGTCTTTCCTGTGTGGGGACAGACTATTTGTCTGGCTGTGACCTAGGCCATATGGGCAGAGGGCATTGTTGTCTGCTTCTGAGTTGCACTATGTGATTTTTGGGGCCCACACTACCGCCATCCGGGTTACCGTGTCTTGTGTTGGTGTTTTCTGTGGCCTGTGACTTGACATTGTCCAGCTGGGTGCATGGGGCATGGTGGCGCCAGTGGCATGTGCGTGTTCATGGAGTGTGGTTGAGTCATGCAATAGCTTGGGGTGGTTGCGTGCCTGTTTGTGAGTTTGGTTGTGGATGACGTTCCCCCCATGTGAGGTGAGTTGTTAGTGTACTCACCCGGGTCTCGGAGACCGTCTAATCCGTCCACGGCCTCCACCGGCAGTATGGCCATCACCCTCTCCTTCCAGGGATGGTAGTGTACGGGTCTGCGGGACGGCCCTCCTCCAGTGACGTTGGCCTGGTTGTGTTCATCCGTCATCTTGGCTCGGACCCTCCTCCGCAGATCGTACCACCTGGCTTGGCATTCCTGCTTGTTCCTTCTGGTGTCCGCAACAGCATCAGCATTCACAGCATCGACGATGGTCTGCCACATGGCTGTTTTTGCTGAAATGCTGGTCTGTCTGACCAATGTTCCAAAGAGGTGTGGCTCGACTCTGAGGATTTCATCGACAAGGACCTCCAACTCTCGGCTAGTGAACTTTGGATTCTTGTTAGTGGGCATGGTGAGGGGTGTGGGTGTGGATGGTGGGGGGGGTGTGGATGGTTGTGGGTGTGTGGGTGTGTGGGTGTGGTTGTTTGGGTGTGTGTGTGAATGTGATGTGGGGGTGTTTGTGAAGGTGTGTGTGGGAATGTGTGCAAGTGTAAGGTGTGGTCAAGCTTCTAGTATGGTGCTGTAGGTTGTCTGTGGGGTCTGGCAGCAGTGAGTCTGTTGCAAAGGCTCATGGTTTGTGTGTGTGGGCCCTTTTTATTGGTCTATTGGTGGGTGTGGCTGTGTTTGAAGTTTGGGTAGGTGTGTTATAAGGAGTGGTTGTGTTTTGGGCCTCTGTTTTGGATTTTGGCAGTTGCAGGTCAGTGATTGTGTTGTTTTTGAGCTTGTTGGACATGTTTAGTGGCTTTGTGCCATTCGAATGGTGTATTCTTGTGTTGTTTTGCTTTGTCCTGGTTGTGTACGTGCGTTTTTAACGTGTGTACGGTGTGTACTTCGGGCATTTTGTTGTACAGTGCTGTCCTTGTGTCTGGCTTGGTACGACTCGTACATGCGCGATGTTGTGTGAAGGTGCTGGTGTTGGGGCCTGGGGTACGCTCCATACGTCCGCGGGTGAGGGTACGGTTCGCACATACACGGGGGGTACGACACGTACACGGGTGGGGGTACGACTCGAACGTACACGGGTGTACATACACGGGTGGGGGTACGACACGTACACGGGTGTACATACACGGGGGGTTCGACACGTACACGGGTGTACATACACGGGTGGGGGTATGACTCGAACGTACACGGGTGTACATACACGGGGGGGTTCGACACGTACACGGGTGTACATACACGGGTGGGGGTACGACTCGAACGTACACGGGTGTACATACACGGGTGGGGGTACGACACGTACACGGGTGTACATACACGGGGGTTCGACACGTACACGGGTGTACATACACAGGTGGGGGTACGACTCGAACGTACACGGGTGTACATACACGGGGGGTTCGACACGTACACCGGTGTACATACACGGGTGGGGGTACGACATGTACACGGGTGTACATACACGGGGGTACGACACGTACACGGGTGTACATACACGGGGGTTCGACACGTACACGGGTGTACATACACGGGTGGGGGTTCGACACGTACACGGGTGTACATACACGGGTGGGGGTACGACACGTACACGGGTGTACATACACGGGTGGGGGTTCGACACGTACACGGGTGTACATACACGGGTGGGGGTACGACACGTACACGGGTGTACATACACGGGTGGGCGTATGACACGTACACGGGTGTACATACACGGGTGGGGGTTCAACACGTTCACGGGTGTACATTGACGGGTGGGGGTACGACACGTACACGGGTGTACATACACGGGGGGTACGACTCGAACGTACACGTGATTGTGTTGTTTTTGAGCTTGTTGGACATGTTTAGTGGCTTTGTGCCATTCGAATGGTGTATTCTTGTGTTGTTTTGCTTTGTCCTGGTTGTGTACGTGTGTTTTTAACGTGTGTACGGTGTGTACTTCGGGCATTTTGTTGTACAGTGCTGTCCTTGTGTCTGGCTTGGTACGACTCGTACATGCGCGATGTTGTGTGAAGGTGCTGGTGTTGGGGCCTGGGGTACGCTCCATACGTCCGCGGGTGAGGGTACGGTTCGCACATACACGGGGGGTACGACACGTACACGGGTGGGGGTACGACTCGAACGTACACGGGTGTACATACACAGGTGGGGGTACGACACGTACACGGGTGTACATACACGGGGGGTTCGACACGTACACGGGTGTACATACACAGGTGGGGGTACGACTCGAACGTACACGGGTGTACATACACGGGGGGTTCGACACGTACACGGGTGTACATACACGGGTGGGGGTACGACACGTACACGGGTGTACATACACGGGTGGGGGTATGACACGTACACGGGTGTACATACACGGGGGTACGACACGTACACGGGTGTACATACACGGGGGTTCGACACGTACACGGGTGTACATACACGGGTGGGGGTTCGACACGTACACGGGTGTACATACACGGGTGGGGGTACGACACGTACA
Organism: Triturus cristatus; assembly: GCF_964204655.1. Lineage (NCBI taxonomy): Eukaryota > Metazoa > Chordata > Amphibia > Caudata > Salamandridae > Triturus > Triturus cristatus. The sequence goes on along the minus strand of NC_140586.1, from coordinate 361,032,905 downwards.
CGGGTGTACATACACGGGTGGGGGTTCGACACGTACACGGGTGTACATACATAGGTGGGGGTACGACACGTACACGGGTGTACATACACGGGTGGGGGTACGACACGTACACGGGTGTACATACACGGGTGGGGGTTCGACACGTTCACGGGTGTACATTGACGGGTGGGGGTACGACACGTACATGGGTGTACATACACGGGGGGTACGACTCGAACGTACACGGGGGTACATACACGGGGGGGTTCGACACGTACACGGGTATACATACACGGGTGGGGGTAGGACTCGAACGTACGGGGGCTGGGGGGGTGTTGGGCGCGTATGCGGGCACATGTCGGCATGGTTGCTATGGGAGTTCGGTGCGGACGGTGTTTTTTCCATACGGTTGTAACATCGGACGCACGGGATGGATCGTGATTCCGCGGTCGGACTTCACTTTTCACATTTGTACGGTAAATCGTCCGGGGACGTGTCGGACACGTTTTCCGACCCGAGGACGTGTGGGGAGTTATTCCCAATGCGATTCGTATGGTCTTTTTCCCATGCGAATCGTAATTGGCAGTTTGTACGGCACTTGTACGATTCGTACGGTAAAAAGACCGGATACGAGTCGTACGGGCCACTTTTTTTACCGGATCGTGAACGGCACCTAAGTCTATCAAGCAGGCTTGCAGCGAAGATGGCCCACCAGATCTTTTGAACGATGAAGCGGGCCAGCCAGACCATTTGAATGCTGAAGTATCTGTAGACTTCATATTACTGTGTGCAGCAGGAGGGTTTGCATCTTAATTACATCAGTGCTGTGCGGTGGCAGGATCAGGGTTACTGTGAGTTGCAGATGCAGTAGAACTGTGATTTGTAGTAGCAGCAGCAGGGTCAGGAGTGCTTCAAACTTCAGGTGTTGTGTTCCAGATGCTTTGGTTAGATGGGCGGTAGCGCACCCCGCAAGGTATAGCCAGGGGTGTATTTTCAGGGAGGGGGTGTTTGGGGTGTTATACCCCCTTTAAATACATTTTCTGATAAATAGTTGGGTACAGGTGCTTTCAGTTGGGTATGGGAAGCTGTCTGTCCAATTTCACCAGGAATGTTTTACATACACAGACAAAAAAGCTCACACAGAATCTCCCTCTCTCCGTTTTGAAAGTCATCAAAAATGCTGGCTATTTACAAAATGTTGTGTTTTATCTGGATCACTGACATAATATCATCAGTCAAAATATCGAGGTAGTACAATATCGAGTGAAAAATATCGATGGACAAAATATCGACTTCCTATCTCCATAAAGGTAAGTACCAAAATTTCGAAACCAAAATATCATTGTTAAAAATATAGTTGTATAAAATATCATTTTGTTAATGTCTTAAAAATAATATAAAAGTAATTAAATTATAAATATAATTAAATAAAATATAGTTAGAATTATTTAAAAAATGTTAAAATGAATAAATAAATGTAATGGGAAAAAATGTTAAACATGCATAATTATTTTTTTTATATATATATATATATTAACTTAATATTATTAATAAATAATTATTAAACGTAATTATAAAATTGTAAAAACATAATTTACATTATAATTTCATATATATATCTAAATGAACCTGTAATATAAATATAAAAATACATTTTATATATAATAAATTAAATTATGGTGCTGAGGCAAGATGGCCGCTGACTGACCTCAGTGAGGGCAGCGCTGACTCTCCCTCTCCTTCTTCGAGCTCTCTCAAAATGCTCGGCCTAATCAACTGATATGTTTCTGTGGACTTACCCGGTGGTTTTGCAGGTTGCTGATACTCGCGCTGCTGATGTTTGAGCGCTTGGTGATGAGGGCCGCGGTCAGCACGCCTCCCGGTCAGCACGGATTGGCGTGATTCTTCAGTGGGTTCCTTTGTTCCTCCGGCGGCTCTCTGTACAATTACAGCGTAGGATGGCCCCGAAGACGAGCAAATCAGTTAAAGATACAGTCAAGGACCTTAATGCTGTGAAAGGCGCTGTAAAAGATGCTAAAGGAACTCTAAGGGATGGCACACAGGATTCAGTGCACGGCACCGGCCAGGTGCGCCGGGGGAGGACAGTACATCGATACAGAAAGATGTTGGTGTGGCAGGCGGCACCAGACTGCGTGCCGCTGCGGCCGCTGGGGCGGTTTCTCTGCGGCACCCATCAGTCGCGGAAGCGTTCAGAGCGATAACGGCTCCAAACGCTGTTGGCCGTGCCGCCTCACTCCTCCCGGTTGCTCTGGAAACTCAGAGGTGTCAGCGGACCCCCGCTCTCACAGTAAACGATCCTGACAAAGATTCAGTGGGCACTAACGCTTCAGTGACTGTGCAGGGGGATTCTGGGCTCGGTAGTCCTATGCCTCAGTCCGCGGTTACTATTGTTTCGTCTGTAATTTCCGGACCTGATCAGAGCGGTGAGTGTCATCAGGACTCCGAAGGATTGGTCAGAGTAGATGGGTCTCACACAGGCTTGCTTGCACAGACGCCGCGTGAGCTAAGTGACGAGGAAAATCCCAGGGCGCTTCCCAAGGAGGCTGCAGACTCCCTGATCACAGCGCTGGAGCAGGAGACTGCCAATGCAAAAAATAATAATGGTGAGAATAATATCAATGGCAATGGTAATGGCAGTACTATCCTGGAAGGCTCGGTCATACGCTCTGATACGGCAGGTGTTCAATTAGCATACAGACAACAACAAGCCTTGGCACAGTCACAGGCACCGGTACAGCCGGATGAGATGGAAAATGATGGTGGTAGTGCCAGTAGTTCGTCCGAAGATCGGAACAACCATGGTATAATATCGTCATGGTCAAGTGTCCCCTTGCTCTCCCCTGAAGGGGGTACGTTTTTCTCTTTAAATGATGATTCTGATTCATCAGAGATCAGCGAACTTGAGACGTCACAGAAGATGGCTTCTGGGGAGTCATCCACTACTCAGAAAACTCACTGCAGTTGGTCCAGTATCGCAAAGCGACGTGCCAAGGCTAAAGCTAGATTATCAGACTCAACCACTCGCAAACTTGAATGGGACTATTCGGCAACAACTCTGACAACGAGAAGGTTGGTTGATCGGACCTTGGAATTACAGTACAAAGTGGTACTGGGGGTGCCAACACCTCAGAAACTGTGGCTCCCTCTCCAACACTGGAGCTATTGTATGCTACTCTGAAGCAGATGCTGGGGGAGGCGAGACAGGAGAGTTGAAGATCACTACAGGCCACAAAAAAATTACAGGGGGCTATCCATAAGATGAATATGGTATGCACGGATATGTCGGAGCAAGTAACCTAAATTGAAGAATGAACTGCCGCTGTGGAGGTCGAAGTCGATAAATTACAGACATTCAAGGCCTCGCAGGATAAGCAGTCTCTAGATGTATGCTGGAATTTGAAAATCGGCAACGCCGCAACAATGTGCGGCTACTTGGATTGGAAGAAAATGTGGAGGGCGAGAATATCATGGCCTTTGTCATCACACTACTGATGGGTGCTTTTCCGGACTTAGCCCACTGGAACTGGGAGATGGAAATACAGCGGGGTCATCGATTTCCAAGCAAAAAGTCAAGGGGACCAAGAGCTATTTTGATTTTTGTTGGTAATTTTTTGTTAAGGCAGGCTATAATAGATCGGGCCAGACCTGACTCGAAGCGATCTTACGAGGGCCACACCTTCTTCGCTCGGCCTGACTTTTGCCACATGACGGTCGAGCGGAGGTGGAGACTTCGACAGATGATAACTCCGTTTCAGGGGGTGGGTTGTGAGGCTTTTCTACTATTTCCTGCACGGCTAAAAGTTATCTCTAATGGGAGGGTCAGAATGTTTTTTTCTGAAGTCAAGGCGCATGAGTATCTCGCTGAGCTAAAAGAAACTCGTGGGCAAAGGTGTTCTGGTAATATTGCACAGGGGGGGGGGGGCAACTGCTGCTGATTACATTTTCTGCAGTGACACTTCCGGGGAGAGATGAAGTATACATTTTCAGAAGATTATTTGTTTTGTTATCTAAAAGCTTCAAGGGTTGTGTTCACTGGGTCTGATTGATAGTTAGGATGAGCTCACAGAGGTTATTTGGTTTATGGGGGTCTCCGGGGGAAGGGGGTCGGCGCTGCCTGAGATGTAAGATCAGCTGCCACATATAGGTCATGTTTGACCTATCTGCCTGTATGGGGTGCAGGGGGGGTTGTGGGCAGGGTGTGGGGTGAGTCTGAGGGGGGGTTTGGTTTGGGTCAGCACAGTACTAGTCAGTACAATATGTGAGGGGAGGGAACGACTTGAGTATCTGGAGGCAAATGTATATCGAATGAGTACTTGGAGAGCAACTTTAAGCATTGATAGACTTAAAGGTAATAGGAGAATTATGGTTTGTGGTAAGAAAAGGGGGAATATATCATTACTATGACCATTTGATTAGCAACAGTCAATATTTGCGGGTTAAATGATCAAAATAAGAGGCAAAGAGCTGCAATTTTGTTTAAATCCCTACGTATAGATTTTCTTTGTGTCCAAGAGACACATATAGAAGGGTCCAGAGCCCGCATCTTGAAACAGGTTGGATACAAGCTTGTGGTGAATACTACACAGGGCTCCCGCACAAGAGGTGTAGCTATCCTTACCCGGGGGAGTGATGTAAAGTTCTTAAGGAAATCTGCTGATCTATGGGGCCGCTGGGCTATTGTTGAATGCTCGTTGGGAGGCCAAAAATTCACATTATGTTCGGTAAAAGGATCAACATGTGATGACCCGGAGATGTTTGAATTTTTGGATACTAATCTCGCATCGTGGTCCACTCCGATGATTGTATGTGGGGATTTTAATATTAATGGTTTGGGGGTACACTGTGGTACTCCAGGAAGTCGATATCCGGGAAGGAAAAGAAGGGTCGGTGCAGCTTTAACAAATTTAATTATTAACAATGGTCTCACTGATGCATGGGCCTATATGAAACTTACTGGCCCCGGCAGTACTTTTTTTTCTGCACCACATACGTTTATTTCCCAGATAGATTACTTCTTGTTATCGCACCAGTTCATCTCTAATTTTAGGATCGAGAAATACCCTCAGATACTCTCGGACCATAATCCATTAGTTCTCACTGTTAGCGTTTCTGGGGGAGATAAGCAAATTCGGGGTTGGACTTTCGAATGGAGGTTGCTATATGATCCAGAATATTTGTCTCATATGAAGGGGTGGATTAAGGAATTTGGGGATTTTAACCGAGGGAGCACAAGTGCAGGGATAGTCTGGGACGCTTTTAAAGAAGGGGTTAGAGGGGAAACCACTAGCTATAGTGTGCATCGCCATAAGGCCCAGCAGGAGGAGGAGGTTAGAGATAAGCTAATTAAGCTAGAAGAGGCGTTGGCCATGGCTGTTAATACCAGAGGGTCAATCGAAGACATAATGCTTCAACTGGCCACAAATAAGGCCGAAGCGGGAGAATGTATAGCGGTCAAAGCCACAGAAATATATCTGGCAAAAAGAGAACAATGCCATGAGTATAGCGAGCGGGTGGGGCATACTCTGGACATAAAAGTAAGACAGAAAGCGGTTGCAGGGGAGATATCGGAAATTTTTTACGCTAATAGGAGTATAATAGCAGACTCCCCAGGGATTCGAGAGACGTTCCGGCATTTTTATCAAAAGCTATATAGTAAAGAATCCCTAGAGACGCCGATGGCGATACGGGAATATTTAGATAAAATATCTCTACAGCAGGTTGATCTAGTAGAAAAGGAGGCACTCGAGATGGTGTTAACTCAAGACGAAATAATGAGTGCTCTGCAAGATTTACCATCTAGTAAGGTGGCGGGCCCTGACCAGATTCCTTTAGAGTTTTATAAAACTTTTGCGGAGGTAATAGGACCTGATCTGATTGAGGTTATCCGGCTTGCTCAAGGGAGGGGGCCAGTACCTGAGTCTTGGGCTGGAGCGGATGTGGTTGTCTTTTTAAAGAAGGATAAGCCACCGAGGGAGCCAGGCCCTTATTGACCTATAACGCTATTGAATAGCGATGTTCAAATCTTTTCAAAAGCTATGGCCACTAGGCTTAACAATTTTATGAGGAAAACAATCCACCCTTGCCAACATGGGTTTATAATGGGCCGGGGGACAACGCAGCATGTACAACAAGTGATAACACTTCTTGATGCAACAGAGATCTCAGCTGACCCTATGTCCGCTTTGTTATTAGATGCTGAGAAAGCATTTGATAGGGTCTCCTGGGATTTTCTGTGGGAAGCCATGAGATGGTTTGGTTTGGGTGAGGGCTTCATCAAAGCTATACAGGCACTATATCAGGCACCCACAGCTCGTTTAAGGTTGAATGGTGGCTATACATCGCCTTTCATTATCCAGCGGGGGACACGGCAGGGATGCCCGTGTTCACCCCTGCTATTTGCCATATATATTGACCCTTTAATACGGCGATTCGAGGTTAACAATGGAATTCTCCCTATCATTTGTCAGGGTTTGGCATCCAAAGTTTTGGTCTAGGCGGACGATGTCGCTATTGTTACGGCTGATCCCTCCTCTGCATTGATGGTGGTGGAGTCAGTAGCATAAGATTTTGGCAGATATTCCGTGTATGCTCTAAACAGAACTAAAACTCAAGTCATAAAGAATAGGTATGCCATCATCGATGATCCTCATGTCACAGAATCAGCAGTGTACCTGGGAATAACAATTGTGTCAGATTCGGAGAATTTGGTAGCCAGGAATATCGAGCCAGTAATTAGGAAGGCGAGAGCTGATTTTGATAGAATCAATAATCTACATTTATCATTAGTTGGCCGATGTAATGTGGTAAAGATGATGTTTTTACCAAAAATTATTTACTTATTCAGGGCAATGCCGCTGGAATTTGAGAAATATTGGTTTGTAACTTTGGAGGGTATAGTTAACCGATTTATTTGGGCGCATAAAAGAACTAGGAGGGCCCTCAGGTTTATGTCATTACCACAGGAGCGAGGGGGGTTCACTGTTCCTGATTTTAGATGTTATTATTGGGCTGCAGCTCTCCAATATATGAGTATCTTATTTGGCACACCCTCTGGAGATATGGAAGGGGTAATTGGGCTGCCGGATGTATATAAGTTGTTGCTTGGGGATCATGCTGTGAATTGTTTTATGAAATTTACGGAGCCCAGTTATTATAAACGGACAAAATTTAAGACTATTGTGGCTGCCTTTAAGATCTGGGCGGCACTTAAAAAAAAGACTGGCCTAGGCCGGCTCAACCACTATACCCAGCTCTATAAAAAACCCATGCTTTCTGAAATCTTCCCAGATGAGATCATGGCAGTTTGGTCAGTGAGGGGGGTCCGGAAGGCCGGGGATCTAATACAGAAAGAAGGCTTTCGACAGTTTGGGGATATTCAGGCGGAATTCGGGCTCAAAAGAGGTAATTTCTTTAAATACTTACAGCTGCTTAGTATTTTTAGTAAGAAGGAGGGGGGTATAATAAGTTTAGCAGAATCAAAGTCATAGATATTATCCGGGGCAGCATGAAGGGCGCTATCAGGCTATTGTATGCAGAATTGATAGCATTAAAGCAAGACGATTTGGATAAGCACGCGGGTAAATGGACAGAACGGGTGGGTGTTGTACCAGAGAGGGTTTTTGAGTCTTTAGAATTAGCTTAGAGGGCTCTGTGCTCGGCCGGGCTTCAAGCGCAGCATTTTAAACCTATCTTTGCTCTTTCTCATACCCCGGCTAGAATAGCACAGTGGGGTGGGTCAGTAGGGACTATTTGTCCGTGATGTGGTGCATCGGCTGCTGATCTCGTACACATGTTTGCATCTTGCCCACGTCTTGAAAACCTGTTAGACTCTATCACGAAATTCCTAGATTTGTCACTTGGGCTGAAAGTTACATTAACCCCTGCTCTGATCTTGTTGGGAGTTAGCTGCAGCGAACTGCAAGATCCGGCCTATCAATTTCTTTTTGTAGCCATGGCTGTATTGCGGATAAGTATCGCTTCCGCTTGGCTTGATTTGTTACCTCCTACGTTTCAACAGAGGCACTCATACTTACTCTCATATATAATGGAAAGAGCTATTTATGAGAGGAAGGGGAAGAAGTAGAAAATGCTGGGACGGTGTATCTGGGACCCTCTTGTAAGGTAGAAGCTTAATTTTAATGTAGATTAATTTCAATATTGGATTGTATCCAGGGGAGGATCTGTGATAGACTCTGACTGTATTAGTTGGTATACTGAAGTCAGGGGATAGGGAGAATGGATCATTCTTCACAAAATGTTATAATAATTAAGATGTTCTGTTCTAACCTCATTTTGTAATTCTGTTTATGAATATTTGCTGATCTCTGGGAAAACATTGAATAAAAATATAAATAAAATAAAAAAATTAAAACTAAAATTAAATTATTAAAATTATTCTTTTTTTAAATTAAATTTCTCACTACCTTAATTATAACAGTAGGGAAAACATTGCATAGCGTAGGGGATAAAATGTATATTCCCACTCCAACAAGTGTAACAGTAGGGAAAGTGTTGCATAGCGGGAGGGTAAAAATTACTATTCCTACTCCAGTGAGTGGAACAGTAGGGAAAGTGTTGGATAGCAGGTGGGTAAAAATTACTATTCCCACTCCAGAGAGTGCAACAGTAGGGAAAGTGTTGGATAGCAAGTGGGAATAATTTACTATTCCCACACCAGCAAGTGTAACAGTAGGGAAAGTGTTGGATAGCGGAAGTGTAAAAATTACTATTCCCACTCCAGTGAGTGCAACAGTAGGGAAAGTGTTGGATAGCGGGTGGGTAAAAATTACTATTCCCACTCCAGAGAGTGCAACAGTAGGGAAAGTGTTGGATAGCGAGTGGGAATCATTTACTATTCCCACACCACCAAGTGTAAAAGTAGGGAAAGTGTTGGATAGCGGGAGTGTAAAAATTACTATTCCCATTCCAGTGAGTGCAACAGTAGGGAAAGTGTTGGATAGCGGGTGGGTAAAAATTACTATTATCACTCCAGCAAGTGCAACAGTAGGGAAAGTGTTGGATAGCATGTGGGAATAATTTACTATTCCCACACCACCAAGTGTAACAGTACGGAAAGTGTTGGATAGCGGAAGTGTAAAAATTACTATTCCCACTCCAGTGAGTGCAACAGTAGGAAAAGTGTTGGATAGCGGGTGGGAAAAAAGTACTATTCCTACTCCAGAGAGTGCACCAGTAGGGAAAGTGTTAGATAGCGAGTGGGAATAATTTACTATTCCCACACCACCAGGTGTAACAGTAGGAAAAGTGTTGGATAGCAAGAGGGTAAACATTACTATTGCCACTCCAGATAGTGCAACAGTAGGGAAAGTGTTGGATAGCGAGTGGGAATCATTTACTATTCCCACACCACCAAGTGTAACAATAGGAAAAGTGTTGGATAGCGGGAGTGTAAAAATTACTATTCCCAATCCAGTGAGTGCAACAGTAGGGAAAGTGTTGGATAGGGGAGGGTAAAAATTACTATTGCCACTCCAGTGAGTGCAACAGTAGGGAAAGTGTTGGATAGTGGGAGGGTAAAAATGACTATTCCCACTCCAACTAAAGTAACAGTAGGGAAAGTGTTGGATAACGGGTAGGTAAAAATTACTATTCCCACTCCAACGAGTGTAACAGTAGGGAAAGTGTTGGATAGCGGGTGTGTAAAAATTACTATTCCCACTCCACTGAATGCAACAGTAGGGAAAGTGTTGGATAGCGGGAGGGAATAATTTACTATTTCCACTCCACCAAGTGTAACAGTAGGGAAAGTGTTGGATAGCGAAAGGGTACACAGTACTATTCCCACTCCAGTGAGTTCAACAGTAGAAAAAGTGTTGGATAATGGGTGGGTAGGGGATTAATTTAGTATTCCCACTCCTGCAATATAATTAACGTTAATTAACAATTAATTAATTTAAAAAAAAATATTTACCTCCCACCATATTCCCCTATAAACGCCACCACCAATATTGTAAAATATTAATCAATTAACATAATTATCAATTAATTAATTAACTAATAACAATTAACGATAACATTAATAACCATCAAATATAAATAATTCACACAATTAACACTATAAAATAACTTTAAAAAAATGTATATAAAAATTATTAAAATCTTAATAATAATTAAATTACTTCCTACCCTACTCCCCTATCAACCCTCAACACACTCCTAAAAAAAGTACACAATTAACATCATAACAGATTAATTATCAATAATTAATATCAAATTAATAACTAATTAATAACCTTTTAAACACAATTACCATATTTACTGATACAGTATTAATACACATATAATTAATTAATAATTGATTAATTAACACAATCAACAATATAAATTATTAAATACACAAATATTAATGTATTAATTTATTAATTTAAATTAAATTACTTCCCACCATATTCCCCTATAAACCCACAACGCACTACAGAATAAAATTACGCAAAAATTAATTAACATATAACTAATTAATTTAAAAAAATCTTAATTAATATACTATAATTAAATTACATCCCACCCTATTCCCCTATAAACCCACAACCGGCTAGAGAACTAAAATACGCAAAAATTGTTTAACATAAAATTCATTACTTTTAAAAATTTCAAACATACATTACAAAAATAATATATACTTTTAACACATATACTGACACTAAAAAAAATCGATATTTTTAACAACGTTATTATGACTGACAATATTACTGACTTCGATATTATGACAAACGATATTTCTTACCTGCATATCGATATTCTGTACCACTATATTTTTGACAGTCGATATTCTGTCCACTCGATATTTAAAACTCGATATTTTGTCAACTTGATATTTTAAACTCGATATTTAGACTGTTTACCATTTTATCTCACTGAGTACTCCTAACAAACCGCATTCGGCACCATTTCGATTTCCTCTTAAACCACTCTCATGAGCCCTGCTTGTCGTGTAATGTGATGTAACATTATATGCCAGCGTGATTGTTGGAAAATGTGAAGCTCCACGCTTCCACCGCTCCAAGCTAGGCCTCTAAGTACAGCAGCAACCTCACCACTAGAGCATAGAGGGGCAAGTCATAATAAACAATATTTTTCTTTCATGCCTTCAAGATCTTGCAATAACACAAACAAAATCAAGCCCTCCCTCTCATGGTAATACAATGTAAAAGGTTTGCCCTAATCAGGCAATCCATATGCAGGTGCACAGGACAATGCTGGGTTAAAGATACAATTGCTTGCTCTGCCTTCTTGGTCAAATGCAAAGATTCAGTGGTGCCTTACTTGACATAATCTTGTAACAGTTTGACAAGGCTAGCATATCCCATAATCCACTGCCCTTCATCTCAAAAGAGTGTATATATGGGAGATGGTAACTTGTCTGGATAGCATATGGATAGCTTAGATGTGACTGGCAGAGTGTCATGACCAAAATATTGATCACGAGGCAAACAAAATGTTACTTTTTTGTTAGACGCTTTGTATCCCGTTTTAACAAGTTCAGTCAGACGATACTGTGATCTGGAAGCAACCATCAAATCGTCAAAATTTTGAACAATCATGGACCTTCTGGGAAGCTGAGGATGTCCAGATCTTTCTTGCGTGCCTTTGATAAGATAGAAGGGGACTCCGTATACCCTTAAAACAATCGAGACCATATGAGTTAGCCCCAGAAAAATGAGAACGCGAAAAGTTATTGTCTATCAGAGTATATCATAGTAGAGAAAAGGCAGAACCATGCAGCCATTGCTGGTATGTATGACAGAATGGTAAAAGGGTTTGGCACATAAACAGTAGGGGGTCATTAGCATGCCATACCCCCCGGAAATGGGACCGCCCGCAATGCATGCGGCGGTCCTGCACATACCATTAGGATGCGCCCGCCACACTGGCGACCGCACCCCGCATTCCTAACATTGCGCCGCAATGCCAAAAATGCAAGTTGTGCATTTCAATGCACAACGTGACAGGCACCGCGCGGTGCCTGCCACGTTGTAAATTAGTATCCCCCATGTGCACCCCCACCCCCCAGAATCCCTGGGGGCCAATGTAGAAGACTGCATGCCACGGAAAGGCATAACCCCGCATGTATCTTAATATGGATTAATATGGATGGCGGTGTCTACCAGACACCACCACCATATTAACAGCTTTTCCTCCCGGTCGACTCATCGACCCGGCGGAAAACCATCGGACGGTCTTTCCATCCGCCGGGGTCCCCCCACCTTAGTAATATGGCGGGGGGAATTTACATGCGGGCGGGAGGAAATGTCGGGCGGATCGCCACCGCCATGCGGGCGGTGGCGATCCGCCCGACATACTAATGGGCCCCTTAGTTTCTTTACCAGGCTTTTTGATGGGTAAAATAGGAGCGTTACAAATCCTTACAGTAGCCACCAAAATTCCTCGTTTCAGCAGAGCAGCAATGATTGGTGGATGCCAGCCTCCATCTCAGGACGTTCTGGGGACTGTGGTATGCTGGGATGCACCCTAATTCTCACAGGTCTGCCAGTTAAGAGGTAACACATAACATTAGCAATGTTTGAACCCTAAAGTGGGAGGAACACTCAGTGCTTAATTTGAGCCGGTGCTTTCTGGTGCTCAGCACCGGCACTTAATTGGTTTCCGGTGCTCGGTACCGGCACCTAATTGTCAACACATGGTGGCGCTGCTCATCTAATTTAGAGATGAGAAGAACAACAGTTGATTAGGAATACAATATACATTAAAATTGCTCATATCTACCTCCCCAGCCATTACTTTAGTTTTGGGACCTGGAATAATCTGAACTGTCGCAGTTACATGCAAGAGAGATGGTCAGTAGTTGCTTTGGCAGTGATGACAAGGGCGATGGGTGATGCAGGATTCAGTGGCCTCAAGGTCACAGTCCTGGCACTTAACATTTTACAAATTAAGCACTGGAGGAACTTGATCAAGTATATAAGATATTGATTGAGTTGAAGGTTTCATTGTTCCATTTGCTTTACATGAATCATTATTTTCATGCACAACTTTCAAACCAGCATTCTCTTTTTCCATGGTGACCTTCAAATAGACACCATCACTATAGTACAGAGTACTTCAACTTAGCATAAAAGATACCTTCCAAGGAGGTTAACATACAAGGTAGCCTCAAATGAAAGGCATGTTGGCTCGTGATTGGACCGAAACTGATAGATCCAGGAACAGTAATTTCAGAGAGGAACACATGAAGAATAAGAGCATGAATTATTTTACCTTAGGTAGTGAGGGAAATTCAGATGTTTTGACAGGTCTGCTAGCAGCAGACTCAAGGAGGTATAAGGGGGGCCTTTCAGTTATTGGCACATCATATGTAGGGCCCCTTCTAATCTACAGGGATTGAAACATCAGTCGAGCAGTCAGCGCCTCTCTGGCTAGTCTAAACTTAGAGTATTGATTTTGTGGGAGCGAGGTGAATTTAGCTTGTTCATGCTGGTCATGCAAGGTCTGGGGCACATTTGGTCAATCCTGTTTCCAGTGTCCTAACTGGCCACAATTAAAACATGAGGTGGGGTGGACTCTTGCCTTTCTCCGCCCATGGCTTCGCCGAGACGGCTACTCTCCGGGCACCCTATCCTCCTGTTTGATGAAAGGATTGCATTTGAAAGACCTCCAGTTCTCCAGCCAATGCATATTGCACATATTTGTTCATGGAGTTTGGGCAAGAGCACTTGAGCGAACACAGCACTGTTTCTGAGCTTTAACAATACCAGAATAGCAATCAAAACATCTTTTAAACTCTCAAGGTAATCAGATGGGTTTGGGCCTTTGGTTTGTTTCCAGTTATTAATCTTGGTCCTATCAGAAAAATAGCATTCCAAAGTGCTTCTCTAGCCGCAACAAGAGCACATTCAATAAATGGGCACTTTTCAGAGGCAATTAGCTTTGACTAACAATCAGTCTTTCATTTTACTGGGTACAGTTACACTTAGGAATTGATTGACATCCATCCAATTAGGTTTATAGCACACAAAAAAGTAAGCAATTCTTGAAACTTTTGAGGGTTATCACATATTTCAGAGAATTGTTGAGCTATGTTTAGATGCTTGAGTGGGGACTAGGGAACGTGAATAATGCAAAGGTCCTCTCATAAAAGATGGATAGCATCTGGCCGACCATGGGAAAAGTCATTTAGGCCTTCACTGTTTTCCTCACGTACTGAAGGAGAGTGTCGTTTGAGATGGGTTGCGCTTTCAAACTCTCTCTCCCTTTGTCCTGCAGTCATCCTTGGACTGTCCCGAGAATATGACTGCATGGCTAACCACTCCAATGCTTCTCTTTTGCAGGGTGGGAAGCTAAATAAATAAAATGAATCCAGGATTTGTAAAGCCTGGCAAGTCACCCATGAGGGTCTCAAGGTGGCGAATTGTAAGCACGAGGAGATTAAGTGATTTGCCCAGAATCACAGGATGTTGACGAGGAGACTCGAACCTGGTTCCCACTGGTTCCAAAGTTGCCAGCTCAGAACTTTACACCACATCCTCTCCCCTGAGATTGTATAAGTGGTGAAGTGGTGGCAAGTGGGGTGTTGTAGTGTCAGCCTCTCGTTTTGCTCTTTTGCCAGTCACACCATAGTTGGCCAGATTCGCTGCACTAAAACATTTTCTAGCTAACACATTTCAATTCTATTAAGGACTCGCCGGCGAGTATTATGCTCTCTCTTTCTTCGCTGTTTATTCATATATTTTAATAGCAGCCAATTACATTTCAAACATTTAAAAAACTAAATTTTCCAGTGATCCTCACATGACGTCATCCACGATACACCAGTCAGGCCATGCATATGCCGATATAATGACAGGACGTCACATCCATTCCTCTTTCTTTGCCAGCGACGGCAAACAGTCTTTTATGAACTTGGATCTGTTGAGAATCGGAAGAACTGGACAAACCCATCTGTCCACTTGACTTACGAACTGAAGCGGAATCTCTTGCTGGAACATCCGGTCAACTAGAAGTGGAACCCGGGTCAACCCGCTGGAACATGCCTATTCCATTTTCTGCTCGGAACCTGGAAAAGGAAAAATGTGTAATTTCCAAATCGCAATTTCTTTTTCAACAAGTCTCATTAAGCTAATAATAAAAAGGTCTCAACAATCACGTTAATCAAACATAATGGTGGGCAATAATACATCATGCAAAACCATCAGACACAATTTGTAAGATGAACCGGGTGGGATAATCCTCGCTTCCAAGGACTTAGTAAAATTAAAAATTCTACATGTGTTAGCTAAAAAAAATATAATTTTATGTCAATCAATCAATCAATCAATCAATCAATCAAAAGACCTTTATTCGAATTACTTGAATTCATAAAAGTACAGACATAAAAAACAATTCATTAATACAATATACATAATACAATTTTTTTTTAAAAAATTTTAAAAAGGGAACTAAGACAGCAATCTTTCAAGGGTTTTCCATCATATTGCGTACACGGATTATTAGTCTTAAAAAGGTACTAGTACGAAAGGTCAGTTCCTCAGTATCCAGGGAGAGTAACATCAAGCGAGACTCCTCCAAGGAGAGGGGTCTTTGTTTTCTAAAATAGGGTGTTAAGAGCCAATTAATATATTTTAAATAAAATTTGCAAAAAAATAGAAAATGCAGATCATTCTGTTTGCTGGTACCATCACAGGGGCAGGGGTTACATTCTGTAGTGTGATTATAACCCAAAGGAAAGCCCAGCAGACATTTTATAGAACCTGCCCTTAATCGAAATAACAGAGACCTCTCCCAACTAGACATAGGCAAAGTAAGATAGAGTGGGAGGGGTTGCCTTGACAGATCATCCTCCATGTATCTGACAACAGTTGATTTGGATATTTCCCTTTCCATCCTTTCAGTTTCAAAGAGTGCGTATAGTGCTTGTTTGACCTCGACCTTATCTTGGCATCCGATTCTGGAGGGATCTAAAAAGAGATCTCCTTTATTCACGGCACTTAATAATTTTAGGACCCCAGCAAGCCATGGAATTAAGAGGCCGTGATCGCATTTAAGACAATCTTTAATTATGTCTTGTGTTAAAGAGGCAGCATTGTTCCTCCAGATTCTCAGCCAGAATAAAGCTGGTCTACATCTGATAAAATCGCTAATATAAGGGAGGTTCAACTCTTTGTGACAAATAAATTCGGAGGACGAGATTGGGGCACCCAGTACTTTCCTACAGAAACGTGTCTCTTCTCGTTGGATACCGGGGGTTTTAGCAGTGCCCCAAACTTCTGCCCCATAAGTGGCAACAGGGATACACTGTAATCTAAAAACTTTTAAAATAGCACTGGTTGCGCCTAATTTTTTAGGGCGTGGAAGACTCAATATTGAGTTGATGGCCTTCGAGAACTTACTCATGGCGTGGGCGGAATGCCCACTCCATGAGTTGTTCGCAGCGAAGGCCACCCCAAGATATATAAAAGAATTTACATAGTCAAGTTTGTCAGACCCGATATGGATAGCATTAAGTTTCCGTTTTCCGGGTCCACATGACATAACGAAAGATTTTTTGAAGTTCACACGCAGATCTAATCCCTCCATATGATGGACAAAGTTTTCCACGAGTAAACGGAGGGCATTAGGGGTGCGGGCCATAAGGACCGCATCATCTGCGTATAACAGAACTGGCAGGGGGTGCCCCAGGACAGTTGGGACATCTCTAGTTACTTGTTTTAAAACCTTTGCTATGTCATTGATGTAAATAATAAACAGCAGGGGTGCTAAAACGCACCCCTGTCTAACCCCCCTACCAATTTTTATGGCTCCGGAAACTTCGCCCCCCGACCCAATTCTAACTTGAGCCCTAAGGTCAGTATGGAGGTGCGCCAAAAAATGCACTAGGGGCTCGTCCAGTCCATAGTTGAGGAGCATGGGCCACAATTTTGATCTGTTTACCAGATCAAACGCAGATGAAAGATCCATAAAGGCGAGGTATATAGGGGACGATCGAGCGACGGTATACTTATCAATTATTAGTTTTAAATTCAGACATTGCTCGACCGTGCCCACCCCGCTCCTAAATCCCATCTGGCATGGATCCAGCAGGTCAGAATCTTCCGCCCACTCTACCACCCTATTATAAATGACTCGTCCAAGTATTTTTAGAGTATTGTCCAAGAGCGAGATTGGGCGATAGTTAGCTGGGTCTGACCTATCGCCCTTTTTATAAATTGGGACAATAATACTGGAAGACCACGTCGTAGGGATAGGCGCTCTTGTCAGACTGTTAAAAACATTATGTAAAATTGGTGCCCATAGATCTGGACTGTGCTTTATAATATCTATGGGAAGGCCGTCTGGTCCAGGGGCCTTGTTGCTAAGGCTCTCTCTGACGGCTATCATCACCTCGGAATAATCGATCCGCAAATCTCGCAGCTGTCCCAAATCTGGGGTATTTGTTTCTTCAAAAGGGGCAGCATATATATTCGAAAAGTGGGCTTCCCAAGTGTTGCTGGTTATATTGCAGCCAATTGGGGATAAATGTTTACCCGTGTCGCGCATTTTCCTGACTGCGGTCCAAAATGGTCCACTGCTCTTCATATTAGCGCTGACAACCAGGGACTCCCATTGTTCCATCAAAAGTGCCGCTTTTCTTTCAGCTATTTTTAGTTTATAGAGTTTCCTAGCTGATTGTACCTCCACTATATTCCTTGGCTTGATGGTTAGTACCCTGCGCAGTTCCCTGTTTGCCATGGAACAGGCGGAGTCGAACCATCTTGGGTCTTTTGCCTTAGTGGGTAGTGGGACTAACAAATAGTTTTTAATTGCCACAGACAGTTTACCAAAATCTGCGACTATTCTGTGGCAGTCCCCGTCGGGCAATAAGCAAGAATTTATTAATGCAAGGTGATCGTTTTTTACACGATCCATTAGGGCTTCACAATCAATTCCCCTCCATTTTAGACGAAGACCATCACCTGATGGCGTAATATCTCTCGCGCCATTAAATTTTGCATATACTGGGCTAGATCCCAAGTATAAGGTGACTGTAAGGGGATTGTGGTCCCCATATGATGTCTCAACCACATTTGAGTCAATGACACGGTCTATTAGGCAGGGGGATGCGAAAATAAAATCGATCGTTGAGTGAGAATCTCTCCCTCTATGCGTGGGGGCACAAATCATCCTTGAGGATTGGCTTACTTCCATTACATTGCTAAGGATATGTTCATTTAATATCTTAGCAAGCTCAATGCCTCTACGATCTGCTAAATCTTGGCAGCTTTTATCCTCTAATCGATGCTTTTCAGGAATCTTCGCATTGAAATCACCCCCAATAAGGATCCCTGACTTCTCGTCTGTGCCTATATTTATGTTAGTTTCAAAGTGTACCAATAAATTAGAAAGTGCTATATAGTTCCTGTTTGGTCTTGAATTAAAATCGTTATTGTAAAAATTAATTAAATAAATCTTGGTCTTTCGCTTGTATTCGAGAACCTGAATGTTTGGGTTCCCGAATGATAAATCTTTAAAAGTACCACCCGCCAATATTCTAATCCCAATGAAAAGTCCTCCCATTGCACGGCCAGAGACAGACTTAGAGGCAAACACATTAAAACAATGATAACCCTCTATGTGCACGTTCCCTACGGCCCAGGTCTCTTGGAACATGATAATATCTTTGCCATCCAATAGCTGGACCCACTGAGGATCGGACAGTCTAGATTCTATGCCTGCAACGTTCCAGCTAAGGATTGACAAATCACAGCCGCTTGGGGTGCTTAAATGCTTGTCCCTGGTTATCTGCATGGGGTTAATTTGGGGGGTTGTTATGATGTCCTCACATGCAACTGGTAATTCAACCAAGGCAGACTGTACGGCCGTGATATAAGGTATGACAATTTTTACCAGATCTAAGGGGCCCTCGGTTGCATTGGTTGCCTCTGCGCATTCACTATTCCTGTCACTATCCCCCAGTCAGTCCAATTCCTCTAGATTTGAAAAAACATGTTCGAATCGATTATATGTGGGGACATTATACAGATACCTCCTCTCATGCTCATCCGGGTAAATATTTTGATTGGTCGCTGCATACGGCCTTACCCTGGGAATGTGCTGGGGAGCGACTAAGAAAGGGGGATATGACATTTGGTATGCAGGTGGTGCAATCACGTTATCCAATGGAAGGCCATTACTAATATCAGGATATTGGCCCTGGTGGTAACGTCGATTATTAATTCTAAAATCAGTATTAATGTCCTGGTGGTGTCCCAAGAAATGAGTCCCAAGACTAGGATTAGAATCTATTAGGTGCCTATAAAAATACCCCAGAGGGAGGAGTGTGGTGTTATATTCCCAGTGGGAGGGCTGTGGGGCTTTTGCTAGCGTACATTGGGCCCATAGAGGGGACTTAAAGTTTATAATTATACAGTCCCCTTCAAAC
Organism: Triturus cristatus; assembly: GCF_964204655.1. Taxonomy (NCBI): domain Eukaryota; kingdom Metazoa; phylum Chordata; class Amphibia; order Caudata; family Salamandridae; genus Triturus; species Triturus cristatus. The sequence continues at coordinate 361,013,512 of NC_140586.1, read as the reverse complement.
TTTTTCCTTAGGGGGCCCACCCATCCCACTCTTTGGGTGTGAATAATTTCTCCAGCGCCATCCATCGGAAATTGACAATATCTAGATAGCCAATGGAGGGTTCTGTTTTTTAGGCTAACAAAGTTTTCCTCTTGGTCTTTCCTTAGCTTAGGGACATTAGCTAAAACCAGGACATAAGGTCCACACTCTGGAGGTAAACTAATACGAGCCGGAATTTGCTTAGCAATTGTTAAGATAGTTTGATCCGGTTTAGGTGAGGGAGGGGATAAATCAGGTAAGACATCAGTATTAGTTTGACCCAAATGTGCCAAATTACTTTTGGAAGCGGTTTGAGCCGTAACTATAGGGGTAACAGCCTTGGGTGATATTGGTTTAAGTACCCGTTTGGCACGGTGCTCCACAGGTGGTAGGTTTTTACTTGTGCCAGGTATTGGGAGCAACAAGGGGGCCCTGTTTTTAGTTTTGTTAGGCATTTCGGGCTGATTTATTTGGACATCATCAATAGTGGTGGTTGCCCCTAGAGAGGGAAAAATTTCTTGATGGCGCCCAGAACTTAGTTTAACAACATGATCAGTCAGCACTCTCATCCTTTTTTCTATATTTGAAACGTGTAAATTCAAAGGGCCCAGGGAGAGTAGATATCAATGTCTCCAGTCTCTCCCAGAATCCCTGGGCCCCTGACACTGTGTTAATTTCTATAATGGATGAATCCATCCTGTTAGATAGGCCAGCCTCTTTAGACTTATCTAATGCTGCAGGGGCAACAGATCTCCGTGATTGACTGTTCCCACCCTTCTGTTTATTTTGTACAGGCTCAATGTTTTTCCGTTTGTTCTTAGCTTTTTGTCTCTTCGCTTTCTGGCCCCTTGTTTGCATTGGTCCACTAGTGCTTTTATCCCCACCTGAGTCCAGGGCTTCAAAAGTCATGGCATAAGTCAGTCCCTTCAATATGAATCGGGTTGTCAACTGGAGATGGCAAAAGATCCAGATCCCTATTTGGGCTTGGCTCTAACATAGTTGGAGTTGACGATAGCCTCGTATCCATGGACAGGTGGTCATGGGGTGCTATGTTTCCATTAGGGTGGTTCTCTTTTGTAGCTGTACCCGGAAGCCCTGCGTAAGATGTCGCAAGTAGGGAATCAAGAGATTTATCTGAAGAATTATCATGATGCAAAAACAAGGGCAGGCTTGGTGGGAGCGAGAGGCGTCTTTCGGTGTTCTGAATAGCCGTAGCAACGACCCCTATTGTTTTTTGCAACATTTTGTCTATGGCCGTTAGGCTTGGCAGTGGGGTAGTAGGTGCTGCATGTTGTTTAGCCTTACCCGATCTTCTAGATGCAGCTGACGTCTTTTTCCCCATAGCAGATGTCGGTGCGGGTAGCCAGAAGTTGTTTCTCAGCTGGATGCCCCCAGGTCAGAGAGGTTAAGGGGGGTGGCCCAGCCCTGCCTCCTCCTGCCCCGGACGGCCACAGACGGCCCGCCCTCTGCCCGGGCTCAGCCCGGCGCCGCCCGCGCGCGTCCCGCGACGCTGAGGGAGCCGCTGCTTTTGTAGCGTCTCCGGGCGCGGTGCTGGCCGGAAGTATGCCCCAGATAGTGCCGGGAGCTGTAGTTCCCCCTGCTGCAGCCAGCAATGACAACTGGCGTCGAGGGGGGTTAAACAGCGCCTGCCTCCCGATTGCCTGGTGGTCCAGTGGGCTGTGTAGCGTAAGTGTCGCCGGTATTGGCCTCCCCCGCTCCACCGGGGGAGCCGCTGCTTTTGTAGCGCCTCCGGGCGCGGTGCTGGCCGGAAGTATGCCCCAGATAGTGCCGGGAGCTGTAGTTCCCCCTGCTGCAGCCAGCAATGACAACTGGCGTCGAGGGGGGTTAAACAGCGCCTGCCTCCCGATTGCCTGGTGGTCCAGTGGGCTGTGTAGCGTAAGTGTCGCCGGTATTGGCCTCCCCCGCTCCACCGGGGGAGCCGCTGCTTTTGTAGCGCCTCCGGGCGCGGTGCTGGCCGGAAGTATGCCCCAGATAGTGCCGGGAGCTGTAGTTCCCCCTGCTGCAGCCAGCAATGACAACTGGCGTCGAGGGGGGTTAAACAGCGCCTGCCTCCCGATTGCCTGGTGGTCCAGTGGGCTGTGTAGCGTAAGTGTCGCCGGTATTGGCCTCCCCCGCTCCACCGGGGGAGCCGCTGCTTTTGTAGCGCCTCCGGGCGCGGTGCTGGCCGGAAGTATGCCCCAGATAGTGCCGGGAGCTGTAGTTCCCCCTGCTGCAGCCAGCAATGACAACTGGCGTCGAGGGGGGTTAAACAGCGCCTGCCTCCCGATTGCCTGGTGGTCCAGTGGGCTGTGTAGCGTAAGTGTCGCCGGTATTGGCCTCCCCCGCTCCACCGGGGGAGCCGCTGCTTTTGTAGCGCCTCCGGGCGCGGTGCTGGCCGGAAGTATGCCCCAGATAGTGCCGGGAGCTGTAGTTCCCCCTGCTGCAGCCAGCAATGACAACTGGCGTCGAGGGGGGTTAAACAGCGCCTGCCTCCCGATTGCCTGGTGGTCCAGTGGGCTGTGTAGCGTAAGTGTCGCCGGTATTGGCCTCCCCCGCTCCACCGGGGGAGCCGCTGCTTTTGTAGCGCCTCCGGGCGCGGTGCTGGCCGGAAGTATGCCCCAGATAGTGCCGGGAGCTGTAGTTCCCCCTGCTGCAGCCAGCAATGACAACTGGCGTCGAGGGGGGTTAAACAGCGCCTGCCTCCCGATTGCCTGGTGGTCCAGTGGGCTGTGTAGCGTAAGTGTCGCCGGTATTGGCCTCCCCCAATTTTATGTCAGGACTGAAGGCTTCAGTTTATACGTTTTTAAAGCTGATCTAATACCACCTTAGTCTAGATCCAAAAGATCCAAAATATGTTTGCAATACAATGTTTAAAGGTAGAGTCTGAGGACCAATCAGCGGCCCTCATAATGTGCTGTAGTTGTGAACCTAGGAGAAAGGATTTGGAGGCCATAACTACCCTGACCAAATGGGCCCCGAATTTACTGGCGTCAACACCGGCTTCCCCTAAGAGCCACTTCACCCATCTTGCTAAGGTGACGAAGGAAACTGCTATTGAAAGGCTTTTGAAGAGAAATTAATAACTGGCCACCAAGAGAGCGGCAAAATTCTCTAGTCCGATCCTCATAGTCCTTCAAACTTTGCACAGTACATCATTTTGGATTGTTCGGGAAGTGCAGTTATGAAATTTGCCTGGAATAGGTTTTTGTTCCCCATTGGGAGTAAACACTCTACCTGTTAAATCTAGTGCTTTCACTTTGTATACTTTCCTGGAAGACGCCAAACAAAGTAGCATAGGCAGCTTCACTGACAGCTGTTTCCTTGAAGGGTCAGAATTAGCCGGCCACCTCTGTAGGAATGAAAGGACCATATTCACGTCCCACAGGTATGCGTGTTTGGGTCGCGAAGGGTTGCTTTAGCGAATTTCCCGCATGACCCGGCTCACCAAAGGGTGATCAGCTGAGATGGTGGAAAGATAGTTGTTAACAAAAGAATAGGCTAGTCCTGAAGACATCGAACCCGATAGGAAATTGGTGAAAAAGACAATGCGGGCTCCCAGGGCATCCAAACTCCGTTTGTTGCACCAACCCAGCCAGCGTCGCCAAGCTGATGCATAACATTTATATGTGGCGTCTGAACAGGATCAGAGAAGTAAAACTTTGCTCTGTCAAGAAAGGTTAGGCAAGAGCCAATGGTCCCTGAAATGCGACATTTCATGAGATTTTGATGGCTTTGCATCAGTAAGGGATGCGAAATTCCTGACGGATCCAGGAGAAGATCCGGGAATCGAGGAATTCTGATACGGGCACACACAAGACATCTCCATCAGATTAGGAAACCAAGGTGGGATCTCCACAGTGGAGAGATCAGGATTAATTCCTCCTACTGGTTACAAGCTTGGGCTGACACTCAGAATCAAGAGAAATAGCGGGAAGGCATAATGAAGAGGGCTGTGCCAGTCCTGAAGCAAAGCGTCAGTGGCCAGAGCCATCGGATCCGGTCATCAGGAAAAGAACTTGGGAAGTTAATTAGATAGGTGAACAGATCCGTATCACACGGGCCCCACTGTTTCTGGAGTAATAACAATATGGAAGTTTCCACTCACTGGCATCCCAAAGGTACAGAGAATTCCAGTCCGCCACAATTTTGTCGTGACCTGGGAGATATTCTGCAATCACTGTGATGCGGTGGTGAAGGCAATAATGTCAATATTCCTTGGCAAATTCCACCAGAACCTGGAATTTGGCCCCACCCAGTCTGTTGATGTACCGTACTGCGGAGATGTTGTCCATCCTCAGTAATACATAACAACTGGAAGTGTGAGGTGCAAGATTCTAGATGGCAAAACAACCCGCTAAGAGCTCTAAGCAATTTATGTGGAGTTGCGATTCGTTGGACTTCCATCACCTACCAGTAGAAATACTCCCGCATCCTGCCCCCCACCCTACTAGCTGGAAAGTGATTTGATCACCGTGTCTGAATGAGAGCCGAAAATGGCCCTGCCATGTGAACAAGCCACCATTGCTGTTCTGCTCGGGAGTCTGGTGTGTGACTGATCATTTCGGAGTACAGGGGCAAAGGTTGCCTAGGATCCCCTAGGAAAGGCCTCGTTGAAGGTGGAGAATTGTTAAGTGTTGGAGAGCTCGATAGTGCAAGAGGGCTGGAAATATTGCTTGTATTGTGGAGGCTAACCGGCTCACAATCCGGGCTAGAACCCTCAGATAGACTCTGTCTTTGGAAAGGGCTGAACAAATTTCTTTCTGAACTAGTTTCAACTTCGGACGAGGGAGGGAGATGAGGGTTAACACCGGGTCTATTTGAAAGCCGAGTAATTCTATACACTGGGAGCGGCAAAGAATGGACTATTTATGATTGACCAAAAAGGCCAAATCCTGGAGCAGTTGAATGATCCATGAAAGATGTGTTAGCAAAATTTGTTTGTCTTGCACCATCAGGAGGATATTGTCGAGGTATATGATAAGACAAAATCCTCTGGCGAGGAGTTGTTCCCCTGCTGGACGCATCACTTTGGTGACGCACCATGCTGCCGGGGACAAACCGAAAGAAAGGACCTTGAAATGTAACCACTGGCCCTCCCACATTAATTGGAGTAACTTGTGATGAGAGGGAAAAATGGGAATGGAGACTACGAAGATGTTGCTGCAAAACCCTGGGGGATCGGGGTGGCAATGCCAAATCGCCCCCTTCTGACGTAGTTGGGCTAATTTGTCTGGAATAAAAGCTTGATTTCGAAGGGAAAAAAGGAGAGGTCATTGGAGGAGGGATTGGTGGGGTGTCCCGAAAAACTCTAGTTTGAACCCGGAGACTGTTTCCAGAACCCACAGTTCTTGTGTGATGGACATCCAGTTGGGGAGGAACTGTTGTGTCCTGTCCCCCAGTTGAACGGATGAAGGGGAAATAAGTCTTACCTGAGCAGGCGTTGAAACTTCCTTGGCCTCTGTGATAGCGGTAGCGCCCTCCACGCCCTTTGGAGGGGTAGAAAGTGGAGCGTGCCCCAGCATCGTAAGGGCTGTTTTACTGATGTGTAAGGACAGCGCGTCAAACGATCTCTGTATTGAACGGGCCGCCCAAAAAGGCGTTGGTTACAGAACACCTAGTGCAGCGAGGACTGCAGTTTGTCAAGAGCTGTGAAGGTCTGCACAAATTTCTCAATATTTTTAACCAATCTGTCTCCGAGAAGGAGGCCATTTGCCTCCGGGCCTGGTTCTGCGTTGGCCAGTTTTGCTAGTTTGGAATCTATGCGGATGAGTATGGATCTAAGGGGCACCGCTTACAAAGTGCAATTAGTGTTTCCCAGCAGGCACAGCGCTCTCTGGACCCATCCAGCCAATGTGTCTGGGTCGATGGGGGAGCCTGCATCTTTAGCAGAAACTGCTATTGCCAAGATTTTGCAAAGGGGTCTGTCAAGTCGAGGACCTTATCCTGACAGGCTTTCCACGACCTGTTGATCCCCTTCTTGGGGTCTTTGGATGAACCTTTCAAGAATGTCGCAAAATTGGGGTCCAGTTCTGGGGTTTCAGTCACTTTGTCCATGATGTCGTGACGGGGCCTGTCCCCGAGAGCAATCTATTGTGCACTTCTTTATCAAATCCCTTCCTGATGCATTCGTGGATGTAGTCTGTGACAGGAGAAAGGGGGGCCCAGGCTGAGAAGCGAAGATGGATGATAGAATCTGGGTCAAAGTCCAGGGGATTCAGAGGGGGTGGAGAAGTGTGGGAAGAAGTAGAAGGACGTGAGTAGTCGTGTTGGGCCTTTGAATGCTTCTGGGGCAGGGGAGTAGCGTCGTTGGGGTCAGAAATTAGGGCAGAGGGTGGATCAGAGTCCAGGTTGTGTGATGTTGAGGGCGTGGGGGCTAGTTCCTCTGGTGACATGTTGCGCGCGGAGCACGCATGTTCAGAGGTAAAAGTGCGTGAAATGCAGATCATAATCACAATGTGGGGCCAGTCATTGAAGACCAATACATTACCTGCATGGGACGGGCCTGTTGGAGGACAGGAATTGAGGGCATACCGCTGCAGGTGACTTGGAAAAGGCTGGAGGGCGGCTGCTAAGGCCCGGTTTACATCGTGTGTCATTGAGGTGCCACAAGATTCTCCTCAAAGAGGGGCAGGTCATCCTGCATGTCAGGGTGGTAGGCATCTTCAGCAAAAAATGGACATCCTGCCATTGTGAGAAGACTTGTTGGTTACAATTTGAGGGAGGCACATAAGGCTGGCACAAGTAGCTGGGCGGGCTGCCCCGAAGATACCACTGTGAGTAAAGGCCGTTAGGAGGCAAATGTAGGTGACATCAGGCCCCTCAGGTGAAGCCTGTACTGATCGTTTACACTTGCTCATGTGGATGTAGGGGAAGCGTTGTACAGTGCCTTCCGGCAATCGCAGCTCACAGAGATGCAGGAGCTCTGCCCAGTATAACAGGGCTTCCTGCAGCATGCATAATGCGTGGGCGCCAAGGTAGAGAGGGAACAGGATTGTCTGTGCGATGAATGCTCGGCTTCCTAAGCACCCACGTCAGGTGCGCGATAAGCAGCAAAGAGCCAGCAGTGCGCAGATGTAAACTTTACAGCCACAATCACTGTAAACAATAATGAGAATAAAGACGAGTAGTTATCTCTGTTGTGGAACAGCAAAGAAAGAGGAATGGAAATGGCGTCCTGTCAGCAGAGGCATGGCCTGATTGGTGTATCGCGGATGACGTCACGTGTGGATTACTGGGAAATGTAGTTTTTGAAATGTTTGAAATGTAATTAGCTGCAGTGAAAATATATTAATAAACAGTGAAGAAAGAGAAAGCATAATCCAAACCCTCTGGTCCTGACATAGAATTGCTATGTTGTCTGTGCTTGTATGCGTGTGCCCCTCCCACCAGCTAATGGAATCTCCTTGCGGTGCACCCCAAGCATCTCCTGCCAGTACTTGGAAACTCAAAACACCAAATATGTCCCTAAAATATGATCTGAAAACAAAAAACAAGGGAACCCTACTCACTTGGAGCCTGGGCAATTAATCTAGAGAGAAAACAATGGCTCCTGTGGAATAATAAACAACTATTTGATAAAAAGAGCACAATGGCAATATATAGGGTTTGAGATGGAGTCAGAAAGAAAGTTGGCTATACACATCAGAAAGTCAATACATAATAATATTGTTTTATTCTTTTAAATAGGCAACAGATAAACAGTGTATAGATACACAAATAAATACAATAACAGAATTAGCAAGCAATCATAAAAGGTGTCCCAGTGAAAAAGTAATTGAACCTAAACTAAAGGTGACGTATCATGTCACATATGAACAAGGTTTCAATTGTTAAGCATAAGGGCGACCATGAGGAATAAGGCAATATAATTCACAACACTTTTTAGTCATAGGTGTTGAATAATGATTCGCCCTTGTTTACTGTTGACGGCGTTTCAACCCTATATTGGATGTAGGGTCTCTTCAGGACCTTAAGATGTAGGGACACCTGAACGGTGGTCTGCACTGCCTGATGCGTAAAGAACAGTGAGTATAGTGAAGGAAAAGAACTCACAGGGTACCCGTCTTCTACTATGCCTTTACATCTTCTGCTTACTCCTGCTGTTATTATCCTTCATGATCTTCAGTTATCTCCAAAACTCACCAAACCACAATGTCGTCTTTTTCACACAGCAATGGCCACTGCAAAAATGTGTATTCTACGACATTGGAAATCATCATCCACTCCTTCGCAAGAAGAATGGTTGACAACTATGTTCCAAACAGCATCACATGTGAGAATAATTTATAATCTTCAAAATCAAACTGACATATTTCTTCGTGTTTGGTCACCTTTCCTGAATCTGAATAGTGGCACAGATATTGACGATAACACTCCAAGAATGGATACTAATACCCCTTGAACTGGCATTTGACAATATATTTTCTTTTCTTTTTATCCCCCCCCCCCCCTTTTCTTCCTTCCACCCCTGGTTCTCATGCTTTCCTATTATAATATTAACTTATAATTTTGTTGCAATACTATTTCATTATTCTATTATCTTATTATTCTCTCTTTTCTAATTTTCTCCTGTTCTTCTATTCTTACTACATCTTACTGACATTTCATTTCTCATCTCTGTTCATATAATTTCTACTGGTATGCTTTGTTAATTCTTATATCAACTATTTTTCTATATTCTATTCACTATTCCTTTCCTGATATATTTTACAATATTCAACTTTACAAATGAATTACTCCTCGAGAGCTGAGGAGATTTGTCGTATTACTATTTTCTATATTTATAGCTATATATAATATTTAATCTATATACTCAATCTATATATCCATTGAGTTATTCTATGATTTTTTTTTTTTTTTGTTTGAAACCGTTTATTGCAATCTCAAATATATACAAGTATGGGCCTACAACCTTCCGGCCGGCCGCTAGAGTGACAGGAGCATATGACATACATACAAAAAAGGCTCTTGGCGTTGCAGAGAGGTAAATCAGGAGGTATCAACGACGTGGGCCACATGACTCCGAGCCCGCAATACGGTTTCGTTTTATAAGAACACAGCAACACAAAAAAACCACACCCGCAAGGCAACCCGCAATCCGAAGTGACAGCACGTGCTCCTTAAGTGGGGGACCCCAACCATCCACAAGAATCTAAAAAGGGAAACGGGAAGAGAGCAGGGACTGGGGGACCCTGTGCCCGGGGCCGGGGGAGGGGGTCAACTAGGGGGACGGAGCTGGCGAGGCAGCCGGCAGCAGCGGTGGCTCACAAATACCCCCGCGGTAGGCGTTCCAGGGGCCCCAAACTTTCACCCACGCCCCAGGCTTACCTCTCGCCACGTACACCACCTTTTCTCGGAACATGCACCAATCCATGTGTTCTTTCCAGGCCGACACCGCCGGGGGCCTCTGGGATCCCCACAGCTGCGCGGTGTCACGCTTAGCTATCATATATCCCAGAGTCACCCATCGTGTCTGCGGAACCGAGTAGTCAGTTGGTTCCCACACATTCAGCAAGCATCTCCTCGCTTCAGGCAACAGCGCGACACGCGTAACCACTCGCAGGACCTCATGCACACCACGCCAGAATCGCTCCACCTTCGGGCATTCCCACAGAATATGCAAAAAAGTCGCCAAAGCACCACACCCACGCTTACACAGCCCATCCTCGGCATAGCCCATACGCAGGAGCCGTGGCCCCGTCATGTAAACCCGGTGGAGGATCTTTAGCTGGACGAAGCGAAGGCGAGACGGTATGGCCACCTCCTTCGGAGAGGCCACCGCGGAAATCCAGTCCTCGTCGTCCAACTCCAGCCCATCGGCAACCCAGGCCTCGCGGAGGCCAGTCAGCAAGCCCGAGCGATCATTAATCAGTTTTTTGTATATGAGGGAGATCGTGCTGTCCGGAACATGGCCATCCAGCACTCTATCCTCCAGGGGGGATGACTCCGGAATGGAGGCGACGTCTGGGAAGACGGAGCCCAGTGCGTGGCGGACCTGCAAGTACCGAAAGTATTCACTGCCCTGCAGCTGAAACTCCGTCTGCAGCATCTCGAATGTTTTAAATCCCCCCCTCGTCCAGAGGTCCCCCACTGTACTGATGCCGATCGTGTCCCACTTCTCGAAGCCCTTCGAGGTCCATAGGGAGCCCAACCTCTCAGACGCATATAGCGGTGACGCCCGGGTCAAACGGTCCTTCCACCCCATAGCTGCGTTAGCCGCGTGCCATACTCGCACCATGACACGCGTAGGTCCCGTCAGGCGGGGGTCGGGCGCGCCAGAGTAGAGCGCTCGATAGTAGTCGCCACCAGGCAGGAGCATCTTGTCCATTTCAAATGCCGGGTTTAAGGCGGGCCCGTAAAGGCCATGATTAATTGCAGCCAGCTGGGAGGCCCAGTAATACCGTTTAATATCCGGGAGGGCAACCCCCCCGTCGTACCACGGGAGCGTCAACTTCGCCAAGGCAATACGCGGCCTCCCGTCCCAGAACAAGCGACGCTGTAGACTCTCCACCTCACGGAAGTAGCGCGCCGGGACCAAGTCCATAGTGTTCTGGAGAGCGTACAGGAAGCGTGGCAACGACATCATCTTAAACAATGCCGCCCGGCCGAGCGGCGAAAGCGGCAGGCGCCGCCAACGCGCGACGTCCGCCTTCAAGCGCTGGAGGGGGGGAAGCAAATTCCGCTCGTAGCGGGCCTCCGGGTCCAGAGTGATATAGATACCCAGGTACCGGAACCCCTGAGAGGCAATCTGGATCGGACAGTCCCGCGGGAGGACGGGAGCCTCCCCGGAGCACATACACACATGACTTAGCCCAGTTAATGACAAGGCCTGAGTTGTGGCCGAATGAGCGCAAAACATCAACCAGGACAATAAGTGATTTACGCGGGGAGGCGAGGTACAAAAGGATATCGTCAGCGTATAGGGACACGCGGTCCTCATACTCGGGGGTCCAACGGAGACCACGGATGGAAGGGTGCCACCGCAGCCACTCCGCCAGGGGTTCCAAGGCCAGTGCAAACAGGAGAGGCGACAAGGGGCAACCCTGTCGCGTGCCTCGTCCCAGCGCGAATGGGGCCGAGACTCGTCCATTCACCACCACCTGCGCCAATGGGCCCGAATACAACAATTTGACCCAGCTGATGAATCCCGGTCCAAATCCAAATTTCGCCAGCATCGCCCAAATGTATGGCCACTCGAGTGTATCAAACGCCATGGTGGCGTCTAAAGACGCCAAGATGGCCGGCTCCCGCACAAACGGAACACGCGCGAGCACCCCGTGCAGGCGCCGCAGATTAAGGGCCGTGTTGCGATGGGGTATAAAGCCGGACTGGTCTTGGTGGACCAGATCGCCCACCACGCCGACCAGCCGGTTGGCGAGCACCTTGGCGAGGATTTTGGGCTCCGCATTCAAGAGCGAGATAGGCCTATAGGATGTGACCCGTTCTCGGGGTCTCCCCTCCTTGTGGATCACTACGATTGTAGCCAGACGCTGGTCCGGCGGGAGGGAGCCCCGCGAGCGGGCCGCCAGGAACATCGCGCGAAGGTGGGGTGCCAGCACATCCGGTCGCAGCTTATACAGCTCGATAGGGATACCGTTTGGGCCCATGGCCTTGCCCGATGCGACCGAGCGTATGGCAAGGGCAATTTCATCCGAGGTGGGAGCAGCCTCCAACGACTCCCTGTCCTCCACCGAAAGGGAGGGCAGCGCGATGTCCCGAAGCAGGGCATAGGAATCCTCCTCCGAGCAGGGAGAAACCGGGGAATACACCTCGCGGAAATAATCCGCGAAGCAAGAGACAATGTCTTCTGGCTCGGTGATACGCACACCATCCATTCTCTCGATCAGCGGGACCACACGATTCGCTCTCTCCTTTTTATCCAACCACGCAATCAATTTACCAGCCTTATCACCCACATCATACAGTCGCCCCTGTTGCTCTCTACTGAGGCCCCTGGCCGCCTCCGTGACGAGGGCCCTATAGGCCGCCTGCTTAAGGTGTAGAACATGTAGTGCGGCATCCGTCACCCCACTCCCCAGGTCACCCTCTAGTTCAGTAATTTCGGCTTCCACCCGGGTCACCTCCTCCTGTTCGCGCCTCCGGGCATGGGAGATAAAGGAGAGGGCCTCCCCTCTAAGAACTGTCTTGAAGGCTTCCCACAGGGAGATAGCCGAAGGGACAGACCCCACATTCTCCTCAAAATACCGCTGCAAGGATTTAATCAAGTCGGCACGAATAGTGGGGTCGCGCAGGTACCATGCATTGATTGGAGCTACCCTGCCCTCCCCCCTCGGGAAGACATCAAAATGCAACAGGAGCGGGGAGTGATCTGAAATACCCCGCGCCAAATGGCGCACCTCTCCCACTCTCCCAGCATAGGCCGCAGGGACAAGGACATGATCAAGCCGCGAGAGGCTACCATGGGCACCCGAATGAAAGGTGTACTGCAGCTGCGCGGGATGTTTTAGTCGCCAGCAGTCTACCAATCCCAATGTATCTAAGAGGCCGGGCAGCCACGCCTGTGCCCGGGGGAGGTCCCTAGGGGGGTAACGATCCATAGTCCCAGAAGCCACCGCATTGAAGTCTCCCCCAACCACCAGAAGCCCCCCCGGGAGGTCAAGGAGGAGGCGCCCCAGGTCCGCAAAAGTGGTAGATTGTAACCCCGGTGGGACGTACACTGATACAAAAACGACTACTTTACCCTCCATTCTCCCCACCAAGACCGTGTAACGTCCCCTCTCATCATGGCGCACCTCATCTATTTCCAGCGGGAGCGAGTTCTTAACCATGATGCCCACCCCCCGCGAGCCCGACGTGAAGCCCGAGTGGGCCACCAAGCGATAGCCCCGCCGATTCATGGCATAAAAGGAATTACCAATAAGGTGTGTCTCCTGCAGAAAGACCACATCTGGAGAAATTCGTTTCAGATACTGCAGGACCACACCTCGCTTAATCCTATCCCCCAGTCCATTAACATTCCACGACAACAGAGTCAAATCCCTACCCCCCATCACATACAGAAGCCATCATTTGTCCCCCCAAGAGCACCTCAAAAACACCAACACAGTAAAGGGTTTGCCTTGCGGTAAAAACGAACAACACCCCACCCCAACCCACCCGTCCCAACAGAACTCCCCCCTCCCTGCACCCCTGCATGAGCCCAGACAGCCCCCCCAAAGTGCAGTGTGCCTGTCGCCCCATAGATGAAAAAACTAACTAGTCCCCCAGAGGAGGAGGGAAAGCCCCCAAGAGACCCCGCACGACCTCCACAGGAGGGGAACATACACGAGCAGCCAATGATAACAATAATATTGTCCCGAGCAAGGCCTACTATTTGTCCCTCAGTCCTGATCCGGCGGGCCCTCCCCACCAACCGCACCCCCCCACCCCCCCGGCCCCGATCCCCGGGCAAAGTGTCCAACCAGTCCCCGGCCGCCTCGGGACGATCAAAAAAGTGCGTGCGGCCATCCACCTCTACCCTCAGCTTAGCTGGAAAAAGCATTGCGTACTTAAGGTTCAGGTCCCGTAGGCGACGTTTAACTCCGAGAAAACTCAGTCTCTGCTTTTGGACCGCCGGAGTAAAATCAGGATAGAAATTGACGTCCATGTTGTCGAGTCTGACCGGTCCTTGTAGCCTAGAAGTCTGCAGGATAGCGTCCCTGTCCCGAAAATTGAAAATCCGGGCAATGAGAGGCCTCGGCGGGGCTCCGGCCTTAGGTCTTCCTCCGGGGACCCTGTGGGCACGTTCCACCGCAAAGAGTTTACTCAGCCCCCGGGGCTGGAGATGGGTGAGAATCAAGTCCTCCACAAACAGATCCGCCGCCTCCTCCTCTCGTCCCTCCGGCACCCCGATAATGCGGACATTGTTCCTCCGGGCCCGACCCTCGGAATCCTCCAGTCGACGATCCATCAGGGCGTTCGCCTGGCCAAGCCGGCGCACCTCCTTTTGGAGGGCCGCCACGTCCGTAGTGAGGCCCGAGGTGGTGTGGGCCAAAGAGTCGACCCGGTCATTCGTTTTGGACAAATCGGCCCTTACCAGGCCCACATCCACGAGGACCGAGTCTATCTTTTGCGCCAGAGTGTCAAAGCGCTGGTCCACCGAGGCCTTCATCTCGGCGATGGCGCCCATGACGTCTCGGAGGGTCAGATCCGCGGGCAGAGCAGGAGCATCAGTCGGGCCCGCAGGGGACGTACGCGGCGCCTCAGGAGATCCCTTCTGGAGGGTGTAGCGGTCCATGTTGTTGGACTGATGGGCCGTGCCACGGCGGGTCGATTTCACCTTTGCCCGGTCGCCATCTTGCTTTGTGGACATGGTTGCAGTCCCCAAATCGTGCCAATCTCCTCGAAAGGGCCGACAAACCAGTTCACGGGCTCCGGGGGGGGGGCGACCACAGGTCCGCAGGCCAAATCACAGACGGCGGGTCGGCCGGGCAAGGCCACACCACCGCACACCGCCCCGCAACCCTACCTCGCCCGTCAGCAAGGAGGGCGCAAAAGCGAAAGTGAAAGTGCGGGGTACGCGAGTCGCCCAGCCCTGCCCGCCGCTGTTGTTCACTTTGTCTCCGGATCGCCCCACTACTCCAATCCGGGGGGCCGGCGTGGAGAAGGCCGCAAACCTCAATCGGTGCTCCCGCCGGTGTCCGAGGTCCGATTTGGAAACGGAAAACGGGTGTCACCTCAGCTCGGGCTCACAAACACAGGCCCCTCATCTAGGACAGGATATAGTCAGGATTAATGCAGGAGGTCGCGGAGGTCCTCGGGAGCCTCGCACCTACGCGGCCATCTTGGTTGCGCGCTAGGCTCCTCCCCAAAACAACCGAGTTATTCTATGATTGATTCTTCAAGACTTTTATATTTTTTATATTTGTTGCTTGCATTATTTAAATATTTAATATTTTTCACACTATATTTATTCTATTGTATATCTTACTACTTATCTTTACAGTTGTGGGTGTTATTTATTGGTGCATAGTATTTATCATATATACATTTTTCTCTTTTTCTTTTACATATATTCAGTGTATTTACTAATTTCATTAAAATTGAAAGTTGTTATTAACTTTACTGTACTTATGATGACATTTTCTCAAAATGTCAATAAAAAATTCTAACACAAAAAATATATATATATATATATGTCCAACTCCTTTTCTTCTTCTGTTTCTGGGGTTTCACTAGTTATATTTGAGATATACTTGTAGGAGACTGTGTAGTAGGTGCACAAGGCCTACCTCTGTTCCTCAAGTGACTACTTCGATATCTCAGTTTCACGTGGTGTCTTTCAGTCCCCACATATGAGATTCCTACTTCTGTTTCAAGTCGTCTTCATACCAATTTAGAAATGCTGTCCATTGTTCTGACTGGAGCTGTCCATTGTTCTGACTGGATTTATACTTAGGACCTTTCAATCGTTTCTCAAGGTTATTCAAACACTCAATGTCAAAAGTACCTTGTATCGGAAAATACTTCTTATCCTCAACCCTAATGTACGTAGCCCAATCTTGAATATGTGCTTTTGCCATACTAGTGGTGCACATCGCGTGGGCGGAAGTCCCTTTTGCTAGGGAGTGCTCTAGTTTTGATTTGCCTCCATTTTCCTTATTACACACGGATTCATCCTATTGGGAGTGGGGTAGAAAGGTAAGAAGCGAAAGGGCGGGTCTTACATTGTCACAAAGCCAGCTCTTGGGGCAACGTTATGACAAAATATTACTGACGATTATTTACTAACATCCTATATCAAGCAGAATAGATGATAATCCTGCAGCTACTCTCTCCAGGAGAAAGGGAGTCAGAGAGAGAAACACTGAGAGAACATGGCGCCACTGACATGATCTTAACGTCGTTTTCCTCAGATAATAACTCCTCAACCAGCTCGTATTGGACTCATGCTTCTCTCATATGTTAACTCATAGAAAATATGAATGAACAGATAATAATTATATAATTCATTTAATGTGAGAATGCTAACATAATCCCCTTGTCTGTTTACCTAATGCTCCAGTGAATGGGCAGTTGACCACCCCAAAGAGAACCAGCAACTCGCCCCCTAATCAGGAGCACTAACGTTTGACACGTGCAAAATGCCAAACAGGCACAGAGATCATTAAACGAGGGAAAAAACTGAAGAGCAAACAAAGAAAGTCAGAAGACAGGGAAGGGAAACATAACAAATGAGTAGGAGGACGCAACACTGGACAAACTAGTGGCTACCAAGACCCTACAACTAATGAAGGTAAGAGGTAACTTCTTCAATTCTACTTAAGCTAACTTGAAACCCCCCACCCAGCCCTTCATGTTTTTCTATTAGCCTTATGGCAGATCAGGACCTAAACGTCTGAACTCCGGCTCTGCCTCCCCAGCCTCCACAGGCCCGGCTGCGATCTTCTCCAATCACTCAGTGCTCTTCTACGTCGTACGTGTGCTCCCTGCTGCCTAAGGTGGGTTACACTCACTTCATTGACTCCCTATCCTCCTCTAGGCTTTTATCTCAGGTTCTTGACAAACAGCTCTTCTTGTGTTCTGTTGAGGGAGTTAGGAATGTGCGTTCATGCTTCTTCACTGTCCCCCTTGTGCTTGGAGCCCTCCCGTCACAGCCTTTTGTGGCTTACAGATATTTTAGGGTGGCTAGATCCACTGCCTGTTCCATTGACACATTCATCTGCTAGGACCTGGTCAAGGGATCCTGGGCATCCTTTGCCCCTGTACTCCTCTGGAGACTAAAGTATCTCAGGATCTCCCCCTTTCCCACTCATTTGACCAGATAAAATATGTCATTTTCAAACACACATTAAATTACACTTATACTGTCAAACATAATCAAAATTTACAGTTAAGAAATTTGAAAGCACACTGATAGTGTATGTCTAATTTATAGTATTGGACTAACAGTTTTACAATAGGAAACACGAGATAGATTAAAACAAAGGGGACATACAGGTGTCCGAAGACTAAGAGGATGAAAAAGGACGAATATGATCTTGAGATTGTAATAAGGATGTGCACATTTCAGCTCATAAGCTTATCCGCACTCATCTCAGGAACCAATATGTGAAAGAGAGACTCTAAACTTCATAGGCGGGCAGTTCCTTCAGGCAGAAAAACATGGCGAAGTAGGATACAATTAAGCTAATATAAAATGATTATTCCTCAGTGTCTGCTTGTGCCCGCTGGCTCAGCTCTTGGAGTAATGCTAAGTGAACTTCTAAACGTACACTGGCAACACACAAATCCACAGGTCTGAGAACCTAACCGCCATCAATGCGTGCCTGCACCACAAGTTCTGTTCGATGGAGCAGAACTTCTTGTGTATGAAAGGCACCAAGATCATGATCCTAGTAACTGGATACACTGATTCCAATTCGCTAACTTTTGCCTGGTCCTCAGTCATGTCAAATGTAAAGTACCAGGTGATTCTCTTCCATTTTGACCTCTCTTTCTCTCTCCGATCATCATGTCCTTAATTGGGTCTAGAAAAGGAAGGCTTTCTGTTAATTGTTGCAGCACAATCCCCTAATGAACAATCCTTTGCTTGAAATAATAAGTTCCCAGAACATCCATCAAGTAGCTGAAGACGATGGTTACCTGGGTCCTTGAGGTTCTGGAATAATTTCTTTAGTGAAAATCCAATGGCGACTCAGAATCCACACAGAGTTATTGGTAAGCAATGACATGATGTTGACACACCCTTGGATAGTGAAAGCTAAACATGGCTGCCGCATTGGAAGTCTCCCGAAATCTTGGGAAACTACCAAATCTTGCAGGATTATGACCTTCATCTTGTATTGGGAGCACAACCTCCATGTTGGTACAGGAAACAAACACTATTACGTTTATAGGTCTTCCATGGTCTCTCGTGCTGATATCTGCTATCATTAAGTAAAGGAAAAAGAGAAGGACAAAGGGTACTGTAGAACAGCTGCTAAAGCTATCCTCCCATGTTAGCCACCATAACCTGTCCTCTCCTGTGTAGAATGGTTAATGTCTTTAAAGTGTACCGGTACGTGACACCCATCGGATCAACCAACAATCACTCAAGAGAACAAAACATAGAAGACATCACTGGGCATATGTAAAACAATGCTAGTGAAGACCCAGATGCTGGGGTAGTGCAGATCTTTTTATTGGAGCAATCAAGCTTCGGTCCAGGGCAAGGATGGTTAGACCTAAAACCCCAGAGAAAATCTCTTGGTAACAAAATCCCCAAATCTAAAAGTGTCTTTCCCCGCAAGCCATCGATTATTGTTTTATGAAAACATTTTGTCTATCCTAGGCTAACAATCCATTTAATCAGAGAGAGGCCGGTGGTTTGCTTGTTTCATTCACAGGGGTACTCAGTCCTGTGCTTAATCCATTATGAAAACGTTTGTTCATGTTAGTTTTATTGGTTTTGTTCCAAAAAGGAGTAGGGTTCATGGATTTATGACATCCTGGGGAGAGGGGCTATACTACTTGCTTCAATCATGTGCAAGGAACGGTGAGGAGACATCAGGAAGTTGCCCAAGTGTCCAACCCAACTCTCATCCTGTAAGAAGATCCCCCACTACCCTTTCCCTTGACTCTCCTGACTTGCCTGCAAGGAATTGTGAGAAGGCATTAGGAAGGCACCGAGCTCTCCAATCTAACTCTGTAACTCTTACAGTGTTGGGTTTATATAGAGCTTGGCCCTACGCCCTCCCTCATCCTTCCGGAAGTTCATAGGTCTGGCCTCTATCATGGAGGGACCACGCCTGGGCGAGTCCCTGTCTCTACATTAGTTCTTCTCCTTTGATCACCCCGCTCACTATCAGAAGAAGGGATCCTTTTTCTGGTATTTTCTCTTGCTTCTGTGACATGGCAACCCTGGTTGTGCTCTCACTTTGGGGCCCCCTAACAGACACCTATGAAAGCCACACGCCTACCTGAATCAGCCCTGTACCAGCCTGAGGTAGAGAAGACCCTTGGAGAGGGTGGTAAGTGTGGTAGAGGTTTTTGAACTGACAGGTAGGTAACCACTTGAGGTGATACAGACAAAAGAAAGAAGAACCCTTGGATTCTTGGAAGCCCCCCAACCTAACCAGAACTGTCATCCTAGCTTCCACAGAGGCTAGCACTGATGTATTGTCGGGTACAGTACCAAGCCGTGTGGGTGACCCGTGACAAACCACTGAAGTGTTATGGCTCCCCGGAACAGAGCCCACCAGTTCAGAACACAAGGGCATAGGATTAAGATCCAAACCCTACTGCGGGCAGTTTAGGAAACATTTGAAAACTTTGCCGTTAATTCATCTGAATATGGAACACCGGTTGTGATCGAACCATTTCAGAAACAGTTTATCACCAGTCAGTCTGGAATCTAACCACCAAACCTCTCATGCTATTGTAATTTCCCTCCCCTCTGTCAGACACACTGAAATACCCCAAAGGAGTGGTGTATCACCTAAAAAAAAATCCTAATAATAAATTATCCAGACTTGTCAGGTGCACATAAGTATACAATAGGAGCATTTTCTATTAGCCCCTAACAATAACCTTCACATTTTCACTACTAACTTTCACTCCCTAAGAGCATCAGTGACTACATTTACCAACCTGAAGTTTGTATGTGCTGGTATTTGCACAGCACATATCTAGCTGGAGGGCAACAGAGTAGTTAACAGGGGTGGGAGCCAAAAGATATGATTCAGGATTGTTTACAATGTTGCTAGGTGGTGCTTCTTATCATGCTGTAATGTTGCTTTCTGAATGAGGTGAGTCTTCGGATACTTCATGAACTGCAGGAGGGTTTGGGTAGTTCTGATGTTGAGAAGGATGCTGTTCAGCTCCTGGGACGTAGATGGAGAAGGCCAGGGAAGGTTCTTCTGCTAAGGCGGAGAAGCATCGCCCCACTGCATTTCCACGCTGCAAAAAAGGAAATATAAAGTGATAACGCAAGGTTATTATCATTTTATTTTTCCGTGCTGAGGTAGTCTGAGGGGCGGGGCTGCTCTGACGACAGGAGCAGGGGGAGTGGTGAGCACACTGTGCAAGTGCGCATGAATGTTTGGCCGTCCATCTCGGGTCGGCCAAACATTCATGCACACTTTGCATATTCTCCACCGAGGCTGCATTACAGCCGGGGTGGAGAACAAGCCCAGGCTCCCATTCCCTGTCTGAGCGCCGAGCCACTGCACTCAGACCAATGACATTGCAGCGCTGTGATTGGCTTAGGGAGTTTGGGTGCTTCCTGCTTCCTGTCAGAAGAGAAGTCAGGAAAAGAGGACAAAGGCAGCAGGCCAGCTGGCTGGCCGGCAAGTGATCCTATTTTTTTTACACCCCTCCTCCCCCCTCCACGTCCCCAACCGATTTGCAGGGGCAACCGTCACTGGAGAAGGCATATCATATGTTTTGTCTTCATGAATTTATTTTGTTTACAGTATGGGGATGTCGTGGCTTCTCGCCTGTTAGTGTGCACCTGAGGTGGTTATTTCTCTGCCCACTGTATAGGGGTGCCTTCTCTGTTAGCCAGGTAGATGATGCAGTGGGTCTTGAAGATCATTCAGGCTGGGATCTGGAGCCAGTATATTTTTTTCAGGGTTGAGGTTGTGTGCTCAAACGTCTTCGGTCCTTTGATGAAATGTAGTAAAGCAGTAGGTTGCCTTTTTTGAGTGGCGGCTTAGTGGTGTTAGGGAGACTGTAGAGCAGGACTTGCCTCCTTCAAAATGGGAGAGTACTAAGGCACAGAATGTTGTTCTAAAATACAGATAGGAAAGGATTCACTTCCTTTAGGAGGAACAGCTGTTACCATGCTGTCCTGATTTTCTTGGTGACGTGTTATTTGAAGGAGAGGTCCGTGTCAGTGGTGACTCCAATGGCATCAGGTGCTGTTGAAGTTTATATCTGACAGCCAGACCTGAATCTGTGGTTGTTTGTTGCTTTTGATGAACAAAAGGAGTTCGATAGTCAACAGGTTGAGTTTTAGGTAAGCACTCAACATAATTTCTGAACGATATCATTACTGGATTTCCTAACCTATCTATCTTCTTTTTCTCATAAATCTCATGGAGCTCCTCACAAACAAACTTAGCTTTCTTTTCTCATATTTTTTTTCTCGTGATTTTAATCTTAATTGGGAAAAAAGGATGACAAAGCACCTTGAATTATTCTTAAAAGAGAAGGACCTCTTTCTACACTTCATCTTATGTAGTCACAATGGAGGTTATACTTGTGATCTAATCAGTTCTAGATATGATTGTGCGCAGGTTCATTAACCTGTGATATTGATTGATCTAACCCCATGCACATACCTTTCACTATCAGTACCATAACTCAAGCATCCATAGTCCACTCAGGCAAAGAACCTGATAGGGATAAGGTACATCATATTGATTGATAGAGATGCCTTGGGTCAGTAATGTCCAAGGTATGTCCATAAGGCCAGATCCAGGCTAGATTTTGAAGATATCCTCATAAGATACATCTACTTACAATTAGTCCAAATGGAACTCATTTACATAGTCATAAGTTACTCGAGAAATCTAGCATGGAGTGGGCTACCTTAGAATTATGATCGGAACCGCTCCCGTGGACTCTTGGTTCTCTTCCATAACACTCCCACTAGATAAACATTCTGACCCAACTACTTTAGTCACAAGCTATAATGAAGAGCTCTCTCACATTCTGGGCAAACGCGCTCCTGCAGCTTTCAAACACTTGCAAAAGTAAGACAATGGGCATTGGAAAGACAGTTCTAAAATGGTTCATGTCTTACTAAAACAAATGTATGGCCCTCAATTAAAAATCAAGAGCTTACTCCATAAAATCCCTCCACTTCTATTTGGGGTCCTTGTGTGCTCCATACCTGCCCATTCACTCTTTTCATTCATGTTGAACTTCTGTTAGAGGTGCTGACCAAACGTGGGGGTTTTGTTTGATCAATTGTAACAATGATCTATTGATAAGGACATACAGAGTGGTTTGTTGTCATGTGATTATCAATGCATGCCTCCCTTCAATATTGCTTTGCAATTAAAATGTTCCATTCCTGTCCACGTTGACTACAAACCAAAAAACGAAAACTATTGTTACCTTAACTAATAGTTCCTCAAATTTAGATCAGGTAATCTGGCCTCTAACTCCGAGTTAACAGAGACACGTCATCAATGCTCAGATGGTTAGTCAGGCATTCAAAAACGTTTATTTCAGGAATAACCAATAAAATTAAAAAGAACAACAGAACAAATATTAAAAAGTGACACATATTATCATAAACATAGCATAACCAGACGTATGAGTGAGCCATCACATCCAAAGCTTAAAAATAGTCATTATCAAAAATAATCAAGCATTAAGAATGGCAAAGATACTGTCATTTAGTGTCTTGTTGACAACTGTAATTTAGTGTTTTGTTGCCCTATTGTTCAAGCAGCATGCAAAATGACAAATACCATATCTCCTTGAAAGTGTCTGTTTTACGTATTACTACTATTCTCTCTATTTCACTTTAACTCACACCCTTTGCCAGCTAACTAAGCTTTTTGGGGCCAGATGTACTAAGGCTTTTTGCAGTTGCAAAGGAACCGAAACACAAAACTGGACCGTTTGCGACCGCAAAATACCCATTTGGTAGGTTCCAAATCCAAATTCAGATTCAGTAACACGTTACGTTACCGACTCGTAATTTGGATTTGCGATTATATACCAAATCAGTATTTGAAAGGGGCATGTTTAGGGCTCCCCTTGCAACAGTCATATTTTAACAACTACAGAAAAGTAGTGGTAACCTATTTGCAAAAGAAAAGGAGCCTGTTACAGACCCCTTCCTGTTTGTGAATGTTGATAAAAGCATTTTTTTAAGAGTCGGCAGTGGTCCCATGGACCTCTGCCTAGTCTTAAAAAAGTTTTGTGAAAAAAAGAATTAAACGCATACCATTTCCCTTTAAGGAAAAGAGGATATATTAAAAAAAAAAGAGTGCTTTATTTAAAAGCAATCCCATCATGGTATTCTGCTGACCTCATCTGGCTTCCATTCATGTGATGCAATTTGCAACCTACCTTATTAATATTCTTGAGGTAGGTTGAATTGCAACCCACTACGATTCCGTATTTTGTGAACCGACCTATTAGTACATAGGGTGGTTCAGAAAATACTGTATTGATTCAAAAATACTGGTCATAAATTGCGACCTGTATTTTGCGACAAGTGTTTAGTACATGTGTATGGTGAGCATTTTGTGACCAATATTTAGAACATCTGTACAAAACACTGGTAGCATAATACTGGTTCCAATGTGCATTGCGAACAGTATTTTAGGACCAGTGCTATATTTTGCATTTGTACAAATAGTATTTCGCAACCAATCTTTAGTGTGTGGGCCAAGAGATTTCTTTTTTCTCACAATTTGTTTTTTCCATTTTAAATTGAATGAAAATTGAATCCCCAAGTATTCATAAGCCTGAACTTTCTGGGCAGGTGAATTGTTCAGCCTACAGTTGTTCCCAAAAGTCATCAGTTTCGTTTGTGAGGTATGGATGGCTAGACCTTTGAATCCACAGAATTCCTCGAATGTGTCTAAAAAGGAGAGGATGGCGGCACCTGCATCACACATCCACTATGGGAAGCCATGGGACGTGGCGTATCTTGTCGCCAGCTATATTTTGCACAACAGAGACACGGAAACACAGAGTAGCAGTGGTGATGATGGCTTGGCGGCAGGACCGGCTCTAGGGTGGTGCAACCGGTGCAACTACACCTGGCGCTGAGTTCAAGGGGTGGGGCGGCGCTATGTTTTGAAATAAAATATGGGCTTAAAAGCCCCTGATTCAGAGTTCCTTGCTCATCCAGCAGTTTTCAGGCAACAATATAAATGTCAAGATAACTCTAGTGAGTAATGTTGCTACTGGTGAGAGATCGAGTTGTATCTAGTGGCAGTTCTGACTCAGCGTAATGCAGCGCAGAGTGTTAATATGCCGGCTGCAAAGAAAGTGTACTGTGTTGATCACAGAACTGAATTTTATGTAGATAGCTGAGTAGGTTAGTGCTTTTGTCGTAGAGAACCTTTTGTTACTTGCAGTGAGGGAATCTGTGGAGAAAGAGGTAATTGTGGAGCGGCACCAAAAAGGTTGTCACATCAGACACCACGAGCGATAAAGTCGGCCTTGCTTGGCAGCGAACCTAACTGTAGTTTCATGAGACTATGTGTGCTAGGACCCTTGTGGTTCTGGGCAGACTCAACAGAGGAATTACGTAACTTGCTGGGAGGTGTCAAGGTGTGGCTATTAACGGTTATAATGTAAGGAGAGTGCAGAGTGTGATTGTATGCTGAAGAATAAAGACATCTATTACACAGCTCCATGTGTGGCATATACATTTGCCCACTCCCGGGCTGGGAAGGTCGCTACAACTGGCGACGAGTAGGGGATACGTGCCCCGAAGAAACAAGACTACTCTCCCTGAGCGGTTGCAACGGTACAGCAAACTGCTTGTGCATGCCATGTGCGCTTAAATCGATGAGAAGCAGTTTGAAGTTGGTGTAGTGGAGTCAAAGCCCGACTCCAGCCCATACATGGCCCTTGAAGAAGGTGAAGACCCTGCAGGGGAGCAAGGTCGGAAGGTCTGCCAGAACCCGCTAGTAAGGCTGAATAAAGAGATAGTGAGTTTGGCCATAGCAGAGCCATCATCCATGCAAACGCTAGAGGCAGCCAAAATAAGTTATAAAAGCACAAACATATTTACCGGCAGGAGCTAGGGAAGTGCCACATGACCTTGAATCAGATGTTACTACCCGGGCCCGGGTGAGAGGCCAATACCTGCAAAGCGGCAAGTGGCATCTTTTGAGGTTCGGCCTCAGATCAGGCTTGGTATCTCAAACACACGGCCCGCCGTTGCAGAAGTTGCTGGTTTGTACCAAGTGCAGTAAAAGCTGCAAGACCAGCACACACTTCCAATGGTGGTGGAAGGGAGCGCAAAATACACGGCAGCCACGTTCCTGAAACCACCACCGCCATTCGACATGCCTGAAGCAGAATCTGGATATTGGCACCAGGTGGACTGCATTGGTTGAGCCGTTCGATGGCTTCACAGATGCCCTAGAAGACATAATTGATAAGAAAATCATTAAATACTTAAAGAACCTTGCCGGTGATGAACTAAAAGAAGTACAGAAGATGCAATATCGTACTGTCAGATCAAAGAAGCATTGGGAACCAAGTTCAATCCAATGCCAAATGTCGACTATTAAAGGTACATTTTCAATCAAGTGAGGCAGCAAGCTAGTGAAACGATGGATGAGTTTCTTGAGAGACTTGACGTACTTATCAAACAATGTAAGTTTGGTGAGTTTAATGACGAAGAAGCCATGCGCCTCAGAGTCATTGATGGCTATCTTTCAGGCTTGTTCAGAAGACGCTTGTTGAGAGAGATGCTCAGTTTAGCGAAAGTACTAATGGCTGCAAGTGCAGATGACAGAGTGGATCAACAAGCTGCTGATATGGAAACTGGAACAGCAAAAAGTGAATCAGTGTTGGTCATGAAAAGCAAGCACAAGGTAGATGCACGAAAGTCAAGGTCTCCAAAGAAGAAAAATGTGTGTTTTTTTGATGTAGGTTTTCATTTTCCCATGAAGGCAAATGTCTACCCATACGACAGATGTGCAAAGGTTGTGGGAAAGAAAACCACTTCATAACAGTTTGCAGGGCAAAAGAGAAACCAAATGCATTACAACAAGAAGAGAAAATGGACGTCAGAAGGTTCCAGAAGCATTCTCGCCACGCCCACAGTCCAAAAAGCAACATCAGTTATGACAAGTAGAAACCAGACAAAGTTGATCGTCATCAAGTTCATCCTACAAAGGCTATTCAATGTAACTATCAAGCACCAGTGAAGAAAATGGATGTGCGATGATGGTATCAACTAAAGAATTACATGCACATGTAGGTTTGGCTGCTTCCAGAGAGGAAACAACAGAATTCATTTGGACAGTGCCCCAAGATTACTGACCCAGATAAAGTGCAAGTCCCCCACAAGATGTCACCATTCTGCGATCCTTTTTAGGCATGGCTGGTTATTGCTCAAAGTACATTAGTGACTTTGCTACATTGAGTGCCCCATTGAGAGACTTGACAAAATTAATGTCCTTTTTCAGTGGTCTCCTTAATGTGATTAAAGTGTCAAAAGAATAAAACATGCAATTGAGAATGCAACGGAAATGGCCTATTTTGACCCAAAGTTACATACTGAGATCACAGTAGATGCGAGACCGGTGAGGCTGGGGAAATCTGTGCTCAACATAATGGTCATTCGAATGCTCAGAGACACATTGTGGCCAATGCTTCTCGAAGCCTTTCTGACACAGAACATGTCTATTCTCAGCCAAAGAAGGAGAGTCTGGCTGTAGTGTGGGCGTGCGATCATTTTCATGTGTTTCTATATGGAAAACCTTTCCCTGTCGTTACAGACCACCAAGCACTGCTCACTATTTTTGGAAACCCGAAAGCCAAGATGCCCCCTCTCGTTGAGAGATGGAGGTTGTGACTGCAAGAGAACAACTATGCAATCGTACACAAGCCAGGGAAAGATCAGAACTCTGCTCATTACTTTTCATCAGTACTGCTATATCATCACAGTTAAACATCAAAAACGGCTGAGGAATCCTTCAACTTCATTGTGAGGTCTAGCATGCCAGCAGCCCTATCCTATCCGTTGAACAGGTTATTGCTGCTACTAATGCCAATAAAACCAGGCTTATCCTCAAAGACATCATTTTACCTCAGTAGTTGAAGAAGGGTGGTCAACCTTTTGCTGGCGATATTGAATTAAAAAAATTGAAAAATGGACAGGATGAACTGTCCATTACCAGGGAAGGTGTTGCAGTGAGAGGCTCGAGTACTAAGAACCGAAGACAGCAAGACGTTGAACTAGTCCATGAAGGACATCATGGCATTGTAGCCACCAAAAAAGCCATAAGAGACAAAGAGTGGTTCCCCCGCCTAGATGAGGAAGTTGGGAGGGAACTAAAAGAGTGCCATTTTTGCAACTGCCTTTTCCCCAAAGTGAAGCAGCATCCATTGACAATGTTTGACCTTCCTGCACATGCCAGGGAAAGAGTTGCAGTTGATTTCTTTGGGCCCTTAGGAAATGGACACGTCTCTTTAGTAGAGAAGTTATCAACAACACATGGCAAAGTCATCGAGCGGCTGGATGACATCTTTGCAGCTTGGGGTATCCCCGCTATTCTCAAATCTGACAATGGTCCACTGTTCAATAGCAAATAATTCAAGGAGTTTCTAGTCAGACTCAATGTCAAGCATCAAAAGAGTACACCTCTGTAGCCCCAAGCAAATGGTGTTGCGGAACGATTTATGGGCACCCTCAAAAGGATGGTTCAACGAGCATCGATGGAGGGAATCAAGGTAAACCAGGCCCTGTCTCAAGTCCTCCAAGCTTATCGTTCAACTCTCCATTCCACAACTGGAGAGAGTCCTGCCACCTTGCTATTTGGGAGAGCTATTGTAACCAAACTGCCACAGTGGACAGCAGACAATCAATGAATGCTGATAAGGTTTGTGTCACAGACATTTCTCAAAAGTGCAAAATAATAACATATAGCGATTGGCGTCAACGAACTCAGGAAACAGTCTTCAATAAAGGTGACTGGGTCCCGGTCAAGCAGAAAAGGAAGCGTAAAGCAGACACTCCATTTGCTGTCGATCCTCTGATAGTTGTGACATGCAAAGGACACATGGTGACATCATCCCGGAAAGTCCATCACATGGGACTTGTCACAGTTTAATGTTTGTCGGCTCCTGCAATCAAGAATGAGGTGACCCAGCCTAATAGTTCAGATAAAGCATCAGAACCTGTACCATTATTTCACAATCAGAGTGCATCTCAACTACCTCACACCACTCAACCTGGCCAACTAGCACGAGTGCCTTGACGACTTATTGAAGAAATATGATGTGACTGTTATTTACACTTTTTATTTAACAAAGGGGGAGATGTAGTGACGTGAGACTATGTGCGCAAGGACCCTTGTGGTTCTGGGCGGACTTACGTAACATGCTGGGAGGTGTTGAGGTGTGGTTATTTATAATTATGTAAGGAGAGTGCAGTGTGTAATCGTATGATGAAGAAGAAAGTCATCTGTTACAGAGCTTCTTGTTTGGCATATTAATTTGCCTGCTCCTATGCTGGGGAGGATGCTACACTAACCATGCTGCAACAAGCTCATAACAGACACTCGACTCAGCAGGAAGCGTGGATGAGCTTGGCACTGAGACTTGCCCGATTAACACTGTGCAGTCTTCCTCCACATTGCTTTGGATCGGCATGTCAGTAGAACGTTTGCCAGCAGCAGCCCTACAACAGTGGACCCCCATGGACTTTTAAAACGCGATGAGATTGAGTCCCTGTGAGAGTGAGTCCTTGATTCCCCAGAGGAGGCAGGGGAGCATTGGACAAAGTGGATCTCTGCTTTTGATGTTGCGTCTGAGCTCACATATGTGGGAGAGCAGTTTTGTTTACATATGTTGTTGCTGAATGCAGGGAAACTGCTGTCTCTGCTGGGTTTTCCCTTTTTGAATCAGTTTTCAGGCCCTCATTGAACATTCGTGATTGTATATTCTCCCCCTTGCCAGCTCCCAAACTGCCTGCAGGTATTGCTCAAATATTATTTGGTGACATGTGGACATCCTTCTGAAAGCAAGAAATACAAGCCTGGTGATTGACAACTCAGCTTAAGTCATTGTGGTAAGCAACACACAACGGCGAAACTCACAGTGAAAGAATACGTAGCACCTTCTACTACCGATATTAAGAGAGCCTCTGGGTTTCTGGGCTGGGCAAAAACCTGCTTAGCTACTGTTCCTAAAATCATGGCTGCCAAGAAGATACCCAAAAGCTTCCTGTGGCAATATACAGAGCAGATATGTCAGGAACACTCAGCCAATGTAGTAAGTATTGTTGCTCCTAATGAAGCCTTGGCAAGAGATACACCCTTAAACAACAGTAATTTACAATCTAATGATGGCAGCTCTATGAAGGAGGCGCCCGTGAACTGGAGCAGAGACCTCCAGACAATAAAGAGGCAATGTCAGAAAAGAATCAACCATATCTTCTCATTGAGAAGCCCAAGCCCTCTGAGCTCCAGAAACCGAGAGCTTTATCAGAGCGCCTCAAGGATTCCACTTCTGATTCAAAGCCGCTCCAGTAGCTGTTTGATATTAACATGAAGGAGATTTGGGAATTTAAGCCCTTGCAGAATCAGTTTATGGTGTTTTTTAAAACCCAGTTATGGGTATTGATCACAAACTTTCACTCATTACTGAAATATTGAGCGGGTAGAGCAAAACAATTTTAGACCTTGGAGATAAACATGGGATTCTCCCGAAAAGTTCTGGCCATTTTGAGAAAGAAATCAGTCTCTTAGGGGAGTAACAAGAGGAAATAGAAAACCATTCTCGCTGTTCGCATCTAAGGTTTATTTCTAAACCATAGAATGCAGAAATCTCAAGTTGGATGTTCGCATTATTCAAAAGACTTATACAATAAGTATATTATGCCCGATAATACCGCTGACCTCACTATTATGAAGCCCATCGGATTCCCAGGCAAACTCGCAAACCACTCTCGAAGCATCCACTAACAGTCTTGGTCAACTTCTCAGACTTTTGGCCCAAAAAAAAAAGGTATTGTCTATAAGCATTCAAACAGAAGTTATTGGGTTCCTCGGAGTAATTCTTTTTTCAGATTTTCTTAGATATGACAGTTGCAGCGGCCAGCAAAAGGAAAGACTTTAGAAACGTATTGGGTGCTTTAAGAGCTGCTAGTCTGCAGGCTTCACTTGTTCAGCAGTCCAAGCTCAAAGTTTTACATCAGGTCTTTACTTTGGTTGAGCAGGCGCAGTATTTCTTGAAATCCCCAAGCAACTTGTCAAGGCGATAACATCAGTAAATGCACCTGGGATGGTCGGTATCATTTATGTAAGAGTCCTTGGGCATGCAGTAGAGTAACAGAGAGGGACTTTGTTTTTCTTTTCTCTACACTTTCCTATATTCCCTTTATCTTTTTTCCCTTTTTTTATTCCTGTTTAAGAGTCGACGGGGTTCGTGTTTGATGTTGATGGGCGATGTTTATAAAGATGTCTGCAATGTATTTTATCTGGGATGATATGAGGGGCATAAGATATATCCTACTTAACCTCAGGACTGTTTTACTAAACTAGGAAGACTCATGGGGCCTGAGGAGGGTTCTTAGCCAACCTGGATTGTAATCTGCTTTTGTCCCTCCGCTTCTTAGAAATGGAGATGTAGTTCGCACATTGGCATCCTGCACTTTTCAGCACAGGCACTTTGGAGGGTTCTTCTGTACTTATGATTACTTCAGTATGATTTGGGGTACCGAAGAGATGTTGGAGACATGTAAGATCTTTAGGCTATATGCTCAGATGAGCTGCTTAAATAGTCAGCAGTGTGAGATTTTAGATTCTGCAGGTCTGCTGAAGCCCACTGAGTTAGATAGAGCATCTTCAATCTCAACAAAAATAGGGTGGGGTGAACTGGAGGTTCTATCATTTAATGGCCTGAATAATAAACGTAAATGGCAAGTCGTAGAAACATTGTTATTAAGCCATGTCCCAGACATAATCTTTATACAAGAGACCCATATAAAGCATTCTAAATCAGCTGATTTTCATATGTTCCAGAAATGGTGGGGGTTTTAAAGTATCTCTTCCTTGGCCGCAGCCCATAGAGGCATTGGTATTTTTATCAATAATCATCTGCAGATGGAGATTTTAGATTCCAGGTCGATAAAGACGGGAGTTGGCCATGCATTAATGGCTTAATAGGGGGTTCTTGTGCTGGAGCAGGGTTTTCTGTTGAAAATTTATTGGGTTTTAAGCTCCAGTTTTGTCTATGTGTCCTAGTTAAAATTATTAATCTGTAATTACTAATTATTGTTTTTCGTGATAGATTTTGACTAATCGATATACTAATAAGAGAAACTACACGTGGGAATGCATATATGTTGCTCAATAATAATGTGCATTTAAATAAACGACGAGAGTGCTGTTTGTTTTATATTTATGCTTTTTAATAATGTGTACTAATGCTTAAATATGTCGCAGATGGCTAGATAATTACATACACATAAGGGTGTTAGTGGGAATTAACACTGTTTAATCATTGCGATGATGTAGTAACGTTGTTTGTGTTTCTTTCAATTAAGATGGTCCGTTTTGGCCTAAAAGAAAATGGCTGCCATTTACAGCTTACGTTCGAGTGAATGTGATGTGTCGGAAGGCCTTGCTGAACATGGTTGAAAGTCACCAGATCGCAGCCTCTGCACAAATTTGAAAAAACTTCTATGATGACAGCGATTCAAGGCATGCTGCCAATCTGCTGAGTTGTCCTTGGTTGAGGATGAAGCCACAATGAACTATTATGACTTTGCTAAAGATTCCGAGGAAGAGCTTCTATTAACGCAACATTTTCAAGATTGAGTTTCCTTCTTCCGTCTTTTTATTTTTGTGATTTTTTCTGAGCGGAGGTTTCTTAAATGTAGCGATGCTACATCCTTTCCTGCTCGCTCTGCTCGGTGGCTCAACGGACATTCAGAATACGTTTGTTACAAATATTTTGTTAGTTTTATTATAAATATACTAGACTAGAGAGGGTCTGCCCTTCTTTTGCATTCGGGATTTTGAGACCACTTCTTTCTGAACCCATGCTGGTGAAGATCGATGCTGTGAGGACGGCGACTCGAGAGACTTTACTGAGAGACCTGTCCTGACCCATTTATGACATTTAGCTAGAATAGGTAAATATGAGAATAACGATTTTGCTATTGATTGACTTTCACTTGAACTAATTTTAGATAAAATTACCTTATGTTTGAATTACAGTGTCGGGTGGTTATTTCTTGTCAGTTATTGAAGTCCTTATTGTGATTATTATTGTTTAAATCATAACTCAGGGTAATATCAATTTGGTCGCATTGGCCTAAGTGTAGATGCAGAGTGATTTAGGAGTCTCCTCTCAGGTTTAGTGCGGATAGAGTAATAGAGTGTATGTTGGTGTGATGGGCCCTAGTGAATGATGAGTGTATGTGCGTGTATCTGTGAAATCACTCTATCCGTGGAAGTAGGGAGAATTTATATGCTCTGATCTGCATCACTTGTTTCACATTTGCTACAATTCAAATGTGACTCTTGAAAGATGTGTGAATGTGAATCCAGCGACATTGTTGCCTGATGCTGAAAATGTGGGTGTGAAGGATGAAATTGATCATGATTGTTTAGATGTACTTGACTACTGTACGAAACCAAGACCAGATATTAGAGATCTTCCTTTACATGTGAGTGATCATGTGTTGTTTGAGGATGGATCTTGTCTGAGGACTGACGATGGTGTGCTGAGTGCAGCATATGCAGTGTGCAAAGTTTCAGAAGTGATGGAAGCATCTTCTTTGAAAGGAGTAAGATCTGCTCAAGTTGCTGAATTGGTGGCGTTGACGAGAGCTTGCAAGATTGGAAAGAATCTGAGAGTGACTGTAATGACTGATAGTCAGTATGGTTTTGGAGTTGTGCATGATTTTGCCCAATTGTGGCTACAGAGAGGTTTCTTGACGTCGAGTGGAACTCCAATAAAGAATGCTGAAGTGATTGGGAAATTGCTTGAGGCGATACAGCTGCCTAAAGAATTAGCAGTTGTAAAATGTGCTGCACATGGACAAGGAGATGATTTTGTTACTCTTGGTAACAGATATGCAAATGACATAGCACAGTATTGTGCTAAGAATAACCAATCGATTAATCGGGAACGAGAAAAGGAAATGTCTCTTTGTTCTGTGATGTTTACTAATGTCCTAGAAACGTGGGATGAAGTGAAACTGTTGCAGGATGAGGCAGGAAAGGAAGAAAAGAAAGATTGGATTAAGGCAGGTTGTGCTCCAAGAGAATCAGATCATGTTTGGGTCTGTAAAGATGGAAGACCAGTCATGCCAAATAGCATGCTGTCAACAATGGCAAGAATGTATCATGGCCAGGGACACCTGGGGAGGGATGCCATGATTAGGTCTTTTAAACAGACCTGGTACAATGCAAAGTTCAGGTTGATTGCAGAAAGTATCTGTCAAAGATGTTTGATTTGTCAGCAATTCAACACTGGGAAGAAGACAGTGGTGAGCCTAGGAACAATAGGCAGAGAAGGAGGTCCTTTTACCAGAATGCAAATAGATTTCATTGAAATGCCCCAAGTGAACAGATTGAGGTATGTTCTAGTGGTAGTCTGTTTGTTTTCGAGATGGGTGGAGGCTTATCCAACTAGGAGAAATGATGGAATAACAGTGGCAAAGTTACTGTTAAGAGAACTGATTCCTAGGTATGGGTTTCCAGTAACGATTGAGTCTGATAGAGGTGGACACTTCTATAATGAGCTCATGAGTTTAATTTGTGAAGCACTAAGCATACAGCAGAAGTTACATTGTGCATACAGACCAGAGGCTTCTGGAGTTGTTGAACAGATTAATGGCACAATCAAAAACAGAATTGGTAAGATGTGTTTAGCTACTGGAATGA
The DNA here is from genome assembly GCF_964204655.1 of Triturus cristatus. Taxonomy (NCBI): domain Eukaryota; kingdom Metazoa; phylum Chordata; class Amphibia; order Caudata; family Salamandridae; genus Triturus; species Triturus cristatus. The sequence goes on along the minus strand of NC_140586.1, from coordinate 360,979,961 downwards.
AATGGCCAGATGTCTTGCCTCTAGTGTTGATGACCATTAGGTCTACTCCAGATAGAACTACTGGTTTGAGTCCGCATGAAATCCTAATGGGACGTGCGATGCGACATGCATTTGTGCCTGTCAACAAGTTGATGACAATAACTGATGACATGATTTTGGATTACTGTAAAGGCCTGGCTGACGCAGTTCATTCTGTGTTTCACCAGGTTGGAGAAGACGCTACTACACTTGAAAAGAAGCAAGCCCATGATCTGAGTCCAGGAGATTGGGTGAGGATAAAGGTGCACAGGAGAAGAAATTGCTTGGTTCCAAGGTGGGGAAGACCAAGACAAGTCATTCTGACTACGACAACTGCTGTAAAGTGTGCCGGGGTGAAGAACTGGGTGCATGCAAGTCATACTCTGAGAGTTCCAAATCCAAGAGAAGGGACTGGTAAAGAGTATTTTGAAGAATCAGACTCGAGTGATGATGAAGAAACTGAGCCAGTGAGAAGGGAAAAGAATCCTGAAAGAGCTGAGGAAGAAAGAGAGTCAGGTGATTCTTTCCTTCCAAAGGAGGCATCAAAGCAAACATTGAGAGTTACAGAGGAGAGATCAGATTCTGAAAGAGTGCCTGAAGTTCCAACGAGCAGTGGAGAAGGAAGGAGAGAAAAGAGCAATTCCACAGGGAATACTCCTGAATCAGATGAGGAGGCTGAAATTCCACTTGAGATTACACCTGAAGAAGTAGGGTCAGAAGAAGATAGAGAGGGACAGATTGCAGAAGACCCCCGAGGAGGTGTAGGGAATATTTCTGATGAGCTAGGTGAAGGGACAAGTAGACAGCAAGAAGATTGCGTGTCGGAGACCCGAGGAGGGACAGCCATAGGGAAATCTCGAGTGGTGAAAAAGAAGTCTGTGGAGAATAAAAGAATTGCTGTGGGACAAAAGGCAGATGAAACAGAATCGGATGAAAGTGAGAATGAGAAACATGAGGGTCGAGTTCTGAGGAAAAGGACTTGGATTGGAGAAAGAAATAATAAAGAAGTGAGACCGAAAAAGGTTGTACGAGGAGATATTTGGCCTAACAAGATAAAGAGGCTGAGGTACAGATTGACACGAGTGGATTCGTCAAAAGCTGAACAGGTGAACGAAGTGTCGAGTCAAAATAAAACAAAAGGTGGAAAACAAGAAGAATCGAAGGAACAAGGAAGAATCAAAAGAAATAGACAACCCAACCAAAAGTACAGATCACCGGAATGGTCTTATGTGGCACTGTCTGAAGGAGAAGAAGAAGAAGCAGTGAATCAAGATAATCCGGAGGGGATCTTGAGAAAAGTGGTTGAGGGAGAGGAAAAGTCTGTTGGAATCTTAAAAGTTATCCTGACTGATATTGGAGAAGAGTCGGATGCACAGGATGTTGAAGATCTGATACAATTCGATGTTGCTGAAGAAGAAGTGAAAAGTGATGAAAATCCAAATTGAGTGAACTGAAGGAGTCACTTGGAAAAGTGAAAGAGGAAACTTTGAAGATTAGCTGTTTAAAATAAAATTAGAGTTCTAAACTCAGTAGTGGAGTAGAAGAGGCTAAGTCAAAAGACACTGCCAAAGTAGTAAAATGGCTAACACGGAGAATAATCAAAGTAGATGTGCCTTCTTAAAAAGATGGTGTAGAATGTGCTGCTGCTGTACTGGATTATTAATGCTATTATGGGGTGTACTAGCTTTATTAGTTACCTTTAGGGTTACAATAGACACTTTTGGGATGCATACTGAGAATATGACTAATGTAGGGAAAAATTCACAGAAAATAGTTCCAACTAGAATTAGTAACATTAACATACATAAAGATAGGTCAATTAATGATTTTTCTAGCAATGTTTTTTCAAAAATGTTGTATGAATACGTAAAGACAATGGAAGTTAGGGATTGCTACGTATGTATGCAATTACCTGCATCTGTTTCAGAAGGTGTTAGTTTTCACCATTTACCAGCTACGTATGGAATTTCATGTAGTGTGTTAAGTAGTGTTTTTTATTTGTTAGGGAAAATAGATTATGAGATGTCTAACAAAGATAATATTTTTGGGCAATTGCCTATGAATAAAAAGCTGAATCCAGCTAAAGAAGCTAACATTTTTGGTGAAATTTTTATTGAAAAAGAAGAATTAACATTAGATTACATTTTTAAGAACAATTTAACTTGTAGTTTGAAGGAAGAAGAGAAAGCTTTCCTGAACATGGTAGAGGAAAGAAGAATTAGCATGCATGAGAAGGCAGGGAAATATAAAATGAGTGAGACAATTTGGGACATTGAAATGGGAAAGGAATTGAGGAATGGGGCCAGTCCAACTTTGGCTTTAGATGCACCACAGAAGGGTAAATTATGCATTACCAGGAGGAAATCCCAATATGATAATTATTTTGTTGGGGCTAGTGAGTGCCATGATACATACTTCATTGCAACAGGATGGGGATTCAGAGGAGGAGAAGATCCAGTTTTCCCAGGAGTGTATTATATTTGTGGGAACAGGGCTTATTACAGGTTGCCTGACTATTGGTTTGGCACATGTTATGTTGGTCTGGTCTTCCCAAAGATTTTTCATATAGATAGAATAGAAGATGTAGAACATATTAACTTACTAACACGTTTTAAGAGAGAGACTTGGTCAGAAATAGTAGGTGATATATTTGGAGCTTTAATTCCAGCAGTGGGAATTTCTTTAAATGCATATGGAATTCGGAAACTGTCAACAGTGGTGGATCGCTTATCGACAAGTACCGCTGGAGGGTTTCTTTTGGTAAATACGGAAATGGTTGCTTTACGTGCAATGTCTATGCAAAATCGACTTGCCCTTGATATTCTATTGGCCAAGGAGGGTGGAGTCTGTGGAATGCTGAAAGTTCAACATTGTTGCACTTACATTCCTGACGAAAGTAGAGACCTGAAGGTCTATATCAAAAATATTACTGATTTGCATGAGGAATTAGTACCACTGGAAGCTGAGAGTATTTGGACTAAATTAGCTAATAAGAAGATAACTATTAAGAGTTTTATTGCTAAAATAGGTAGTACTATTATAGGTAAGGTGTTGTTTCCTTTGACATGTGTGATTGTTGCTTTGTTGATATTAAGATTGGTGTGTTTGTGTTGTAAAAACAGGGGAGGGAAAAATAAAATTGAAAAGAGACAAAAGAGGTCGGAAAGAGACCCACAAGAAATAGAACTAGAAGAATTGAGAGAGAGTGTTTACTTGGAGACAAAAAGGGATGATGAAAGGGAATCTGGTGTGTAAGTTGGGTAGAAAGAAAGAGACATTTTGATTTCTCCTAAATTGGGACAAAAATTTTTTTTTTGGGGGTTTTGATTTATTTGGTGATAATATCACCAAAGGGGGGATTGCTGGTGCAGGGTTTTCTGTTGAAAATTTATTGGGTTTTAAGCTCCAGTTTTGTCTATGTGTCCTAGTTAAAATTATTAATCTGTAATTACTAATGATTGTTTTTCGTGATAGATTTTGACTAATCAACATACTAATAAGAGAAACTACACGTGGGAATGCATATATGTTGCTCAATAATAATGTGCGTTTAAATAAAGGACGAGAGTGCTGTTTGTTTTATATTCATGCTTTTTAATAATGTGTACTAATGCTTAAATATGTCGCAGATGGCTAGATAATTACATACACATAAGGGTGTTAGTGGGAATTAACACTGTTTAATTATTGGGATGATGTAGTAACGTTGTTTGTGTTTCTTTCAATTAAGATGGTCCGTTTTGGCCTAAAAGAAAATGGCTGCCATTTACAGCCTACGTTCGAGTGAATGTGATGTGTCGGAAGGCCTTGCTGAACATGGTTGAAAGTCACCAGATCGCAGCCTCTGCACAAATTTGAAAAAACTTCTATGATGATAGCGATTCAAGGCATGCTGCCAATCTGCTGAGTTGTCCTTGGTTGAGGATGAAGCCACAATGAACTATTATGACTTTGCTAAAGATTCCGAGGAAGAGCTTCTATTAATGCAACATTTTCAAGATTGAGTTTCCTTCTTCCGTCTTTTTATTTTTGTGATTTTTTCTGAGCGGAGGTTTCTTAAATGTAGCGATGCTACATCCTTTCCTGCTCGCTCTGCTCGGTGGCTCAACGGACATTCAGAATACGTTTGTTACAAATATTTTGTTAGTTTTATTATAAATATACTAGACTAGAGAGGGTCTGCCCTTCTTTTGCATTCTTGATTTTGAGACCACTTCTTTCTGAACCCATGCTGGTGAAGATCGATGCTGTGAGGACGGCGACTCGAGAGACTTTACTGAGAGACCTGTCCTGACCCATTTATGACATTTAGCTAGAATAGGTAAATATGAGAATAACGATTTTGCTATTGATTGACTTTCACTTGAACTAATTTTAGATAAAATTACCTTATGTTTGAATTACAGTGTCGGGTGGTTATTTCTTGTCAGTTATTGAATTCCTTATTGTGATTATTATTGTTTAAATCATAACTCAGGGTAATATCAATTTGGTCGCATTGGCCTAAGTGTAGATGCAGAGTGATTTAGGAGTCTCCTCTCAGGTTTAGAGCGGATAGAGTAATAGAGTGTATGTTGGTGTGATGGGCCCTAGTGAATGATGAGTGTATGTGCGTGTATCTGTGAAATCACTCTATCCGTGGAAGTAGGGAGAATTTATATGCTCTGATCTGCATCACTTGTTTCACATTTGCTACAATTTATGTACCTATCAAAGACCAGCCCAAACCATTAGTTGAGCTGTTTTAGTTTATGGTCATCAGTGCGTGGAGCAGTGATTTTTTATAGGAGGGAATTTTAATATTCTCCAGAATCCAAACCTAGACTCATCAGCTGCGAAACGTAGACAAAATAAATGTAGAATTGCCAGGACATTGCCCCAAAATCAGGAAAGCCTGAATCTAGTTGACACCTAGAGGGTAAACTTTCCTAATCAATGTGTTGCAGGGATTCTGCACATACACAGAACTAAGCGCAAGAAAACAGGACCTCGGTGTGTCGGGGCTGAGCCTTACTACTGCCTTAGTACCCCAAATCCCAAAACCAACTAGCTATAGTGTCTCATTCGCTCTCCTACATAATCACGAAGCTACAAATGATTAGACAACCCAGAACACAACACTCCCGATTCTCTCAGGAATGGCGGTAGCAAGACGTACCCTTTCGCTCACTCACTCGTACCTGTCCACAATAAGAATTGACAGAGTCACTGTTATAGTTCAAAATGTTTATGTTAACTATAGTGCTCTATAATGCAGTATACGAGCCACTACAAGCAGCAAAACGCATAAACCTAAAACAGCATTGTTGCAATGCCATAGATTATAAAGGGGGATGTCATCGTATATAGACAGTGGATAAAGGACTATAAGGCCTTACCACCCTCATCTTGATTAGAATCAGCAGACCCCATACTTTAGTGCCTAGATGGTATTTTTACATCATAGGAGCAGCATAGCTCTTCTCCCTGGAAAGGTCCCTCTCCAAGTGTGCTTTTAGCCAACATGCATTCCCATAATATCAAAGCATGGGTCTCCAGCAGTAGAAATAAGTTTTTCCAAAAAAATAAAGAACCAGAAAATCTAAACTCTCATGGAGCTATTAGTTTGCTGAATTTGGATTACAAGATAGTAGCTAAACTGTTGGCCAATAGATTAAATCAAGTAGCGACTTTGTTGATAAATAAAGATCAAGTTGGCTTCATTACAAGAAGGCAGTTCTCAATAAATACACACTGTATATCGGGGGCGTGGCCCACTGCCGGCACTGATGGCCATACGGTAGCACGGCTCCGGCCCTGACCTCCTAAACCCCTGAATATCCGCACACCTATCCGTCACTGCAGACAAGTCTCCATCGGAATCGACGGCGCGAGGGTCGGAAATCGGAATCTGGCGTTCAAGCACTTGTTTGCGGCCTGCTCTCATGTCTCAAGAATCAGGAGAGGCCCTAGGTGCAAGTGGACATACCACCTGGAAGCCTGCGACACCCCTCCAGCGCAAGCAGACCCTACGCTACAAGACATTCTCAATGCTGCCGCAGCGGTACGCACGTCATTAGAATCCCGTATTGATTCCGTCCCCATTGAAGTTGGCCTCATCCGGGCGGATTTTCGTAAAATGATTGATCATGTGACTGAAGTGGAAGAGGTGTCTCAGAGCCTGACTACCACCTCCAAGGGCTTAGAGAAGCAGATCCAAGAATTGCAGAATTCCATCAGGGCACTTGATGACTGCGAAGGAAGGGCCAGGAGTAATAACGTGCAAATTATTGGTGTTCCCAAGAAGGCAGAGGGCCAGGCAGTAGACTTATTCGTGGAGGAACTAATCACACAGCGGCTCCAGCCTAAGACTCTCTCCAAATACTTTTCAATTGAATGTGCACATCGTGTGCCGGGAGGCAAACCTAAGCCTGGACAACCCTCCAGGCCCATTTTGGCCCGAGTGTTCAACTTCTGTGATAGGGACATAATCCTGCAAACTGCGCAATGTGCTCCTCTAATTAAGATTGACAATAGCATCATCATGTTTTTCCTGGATTTCACCCGGAAAGGTCCAACAAAAGCACAGAAGTTTCCTGGAAGTCAAAAAGGCCCTAAGCGATAGAGAGCTGCAATATGCAATGTTGTTCCCTATGAAACTCAGGGTGGAAGCTGAAGGCAAGGCATGGTTCTTCACGGAGCTGGAGGCAGTCTGGGAGTGGCTGGACGGCTGGAGACAGGTTGGAGGCACGCATAACTCGGACAGACGTCAGAGGAGAACAGGAAAGGACCGCAAAGTGAACATGTCGGAACAAGAGGGAGGTGATACCACAGATAAAGAGCGAACAGAGACTGGCCGACCTGGTCCTGCATAATGTAGTGGGAACAGGGACATACCTAAAGCAGGCAGAGGAACATACGTTGCCATCCGTGCGTCATTCGCGGCTCCTCGCCGGACTGTCTGTTATTCGATCCAGCCTGGAGATGTCTAACGGCCGCTGCTGAGGAGTCGGAGAAGCGACACCCTGGACTGGTAATGGCTGAGTATATGAACTGAATATGCTATAACCGGAGACTGTTTGCAATACATATGTTTGATGTGAAGGGGGGGGTTCTATCCTTGTTGGTTCACATCTCCTCCGAAATTGGGATGGGTGGGCGAAGGGTGCTCTGCAATGTTGGGATGGCGGGTTGTTTGGAGTCTGTCTTGCAGGGAGGCAGGGTGGGGCAAGTTAAGGGGAGTTTATTATTGTTCACATGCGTCACAATGATCATCATTTCATCACTGAACACAGCTGTTGATGAACCCCATCCGTTTTGTCTGGTGTACACAAGCCACTACCTACAAACACATTTTCTACCAAATATGCACACAGAGCGTCTTTGGCTCCTCCGCGCCCTAGAGGCAGTGGGACTAGTGGGAACCCAATATAACCATAATGGCGACTCCCGATCCCCACTGTGACATAAGACTCGAGGCGACACTAACTCTACTCTCCTGTTAATGGGCTAGGGGATAAAATTAAGAGGGGGTAGTGCTACAATATATCAAAGACAGGTGGCAGACATGGTTCTACTGCAGGAAACCCACCTAGTTGGGAACACCTGCAAGGTGCTTGATAGATGGGGATACAAACCTGTAGTCCATACAGGATTTACTACTGGGTCTAGAGGGGTAGGGATACTATTGAAGAAAAACCTCCCATTTGTTGTAACTGAGACGCACACAACTACCTATGGACGCTTTGCTGGGGTGTCGGGGATCGGGGAGGGTAGAACTATGAATGTCTTCTCAATGTATATACCTCCTGCTTTACACAAGTTAGCTTTGCCGGAACTGAGTAGGATGATTCTAGCCTTACCAGAAGGTGAAGTGGTGTTGGGTGGTGACCTCAATATGACACTTTGTGACCAAGCTGACAGATACCCTCGAGGGGCGCTGCAAGAACACAAACCACACTGGCTTAATTCACGACAGCACTGGGCCTGACAGATATATGGCGGACGGCTCACCCGCAGACACAGCAGTATACATACTAATCGGCCGCTCACAAAAGTCACTCCTGTATTGATCACATACGAACTTTAGCTGACGTTGCACACCACTTCACTGAGGTTCAACACTTGGCGAGGGGCATCTCCGACCACGCTCCCGTAAAGGCACGATATGCAGTAAAGGCTACCCCCACCCGCAGGACACTTACCATTAACCCACAGTGCCTTCTGATCCCCCATAGCAAAGACGCATTGATCAAAGACACAGACTTTTACTTTGTCGAAAATGTGGGGACGGTTCAGTCGGTGCAGATTCTGTGGGTGAGCCTATAAGGCAGTATTTAAGGGTCAAGCACTTATCGAACTGGAGCAGGACATCCTGGCAAGGGAACACGTGTTAGGGGACAGCTGAGATGAGGCCGAGAATCACATTCTGGATCTTAAACGTAAAGAGTACAGAGACCTAGCCAATGAAACTGCCAAGCTCAAACACCGTGCCACACTGTTCAAAATATATTAGCAGGGAGACAGAGCAAGTAAACTCCTAGCATGGCTGGATAGGAAGGAAAGGGCGGACCGCTGGATCAGAGTAATACGCGATCAGAATGGGACCTGTCTGCGTGAACCACAACAGATAGCAGATGGGTTTGCAGAATATTATACGCAACTTTACTCACCGATTGCAGCAGTTACTATAGAAGAAGTACGGGAGAACATAACCGATATACAACTCCCTATTCTAACCCCAGACGACCAGCAACTACTAGACGGGTATATCACTGTCGAGGAGGTCACAGCCGCCATACTCAACATACATTGAGGGAAAGCTGGGGGTCCCAATAGTCTCCCAGTGGAACTCTTCAAAGTAACAGCATCCAAGGTGGTACGACACATCCTTAAAATTTACTTTTTTTTTAACAGAATTTTATATAGCACGAACTTGACCCGAATCGGGTATCAGAGCGCTTTACATAGCACCAGTTACGTTACATGAGGACACACATTAATTTTTTTTAGGCACGGGGAGAATAAGTGAATTGCCCAGAATCACAGGATGTTAATCGCTATTGCCGAGACTCTAACCCAGTTCCCCAGATTCGAAGTCGACCGACCTAGCCGTTAGGCCAGCTCCTCTCCCCAATCTGGATTCATGCCTGGTAGTAACACTGCTATCAATCCACACCGCCTCAATGGTATAAACACCATTAGAGAGGGTGCGGCCATACTCTCCTTGGATGCACGTAATGCCTTTGATACGGTAGAGTGGCCGTATATATTCGCCGTCCTTGAGCGTATGGAATATCTCGAGTGGATCAAACTCCTATATGCTGAACCGCTGGCTCAGGTGATGGTAAATAGCCATGTGTCCACTACATTCACCTTGCGCCGTGAAACGAGACCGGGCTGCCCCTTATCTCCTCTTATATTCGCTCTCCTCCTGGAACCCCTTGCATATTGGATATGCCAGGACCCATTGATACAAGGGCTGAAGTGGGCAAACGAGTGGGAGGACAGAATATCACTTTATGTGGATGCCATCCTGCTCTACGTCGCCTCCACATGTGCCTCAATCAGTAGATTCCTCCAAATCTGTACTAACCACCACAAATACTCTGGATACACCATAAACTGGTCTAAGTCAATGATATATTTACTGTACGGGCCTGCTCCAGCCCTCCCGGCCACCTGTGAAGCCATGGTGGTAGAGGATGAGTTTAAATACCTAGGTGTGTTTGTGACAGCGGATCCCCCGCTTTTCTATGAGCGGAACCTTCTAGGCCCATTGACTCAACTACAAAGTGATGTGCGCCACTGGCGTACGCTGCTGGTGTCACTCCTGGGACGAGGTGCTCTCTACAAAATGATGGCTCTCCCTTGGCTCCTATATGCATTGCAAAATACCCCATGTTGCATTCCCGACGCGTACTTTTCATCAATTGAAGGGGAAATCAGAAATCTGCTTTGGGACGGGGAGCCTCCACGTATCTCTGGGCCGAAACTGGTCCATGGGTGGTATGATGGGGGAGTTGCCCTACCGGACATCCGACATTATTACTGGGCCGCTCACCTGTCAATCATAAACAAATGGGTATATGGATCGCAACAGGACCCAGCATGTCGAGATGGGATCCGCGATGCCACCCCACTGGAAGACAGATTACTGGAAGATCCCATGCAGAGCAAAGCAATCTCCCTTGCGTACCGGAAAATAATCAATAACTCACCAGACCCGATGATCCCCCTATACACACGCTGGCATTCTGATGTAGGAGACTTAGAGGAAGAGGACTGGCGTGATGCGCTGTCCTCCCCACGCGAGGTAGCCATACCGTCGAGGCTGCAACTGGTACAATTGAACGTTTTATATGGCACGTACATAGCATGCATGACATTGGTCGAGATGGACCGCAGTAGTTTGACAGACTGTAGAGGGAGATGTGGGGAGGCGGGTACGTTCTACAACATACTCTGGGAATGTCCATTGATACAGAGTTACTGGGAGGGAGTTAACCAAGTAGTGAGTGAGGTGAGTGGAATTGCCTTAACACTATTCCCCACCACATGTCTCCTCAACATCTGGGACGCCACTGACTTCAACAGTATGGATCAATTGTGGGCAGCCAACAGTTATGCACTTGCAAAGCGTAATATTGCCCATAAATGGGGAGTTTCCAGACCTACCAATGATTGTAGAATGGAAACGGGATGTTGATTGGTGTATGCTGGCAGAGCAAGTAGTCCATACGAATAGAGGTTGCCACAAAAAGCGGGATAAGATATGGGGGAAATGGAATGCATATCATGGTAACATTTGCACCTCCCCATCAGAACAAAGAAATGGACCGGACACACGCATGACACAATCCTGAATGGGGAAGGGGGTGGGCAATAGATGGAATGTTCAGTATTGAATTGTAATCTCCTGTCTTTGATCTGAAGTGATGCATAAGATTGCAATGTACATTATTTATAACATTTAATAAAAAGATTTTTTTTTAAATACACTTAAATTTAGTTGATACTTTTGATTTTTTTTTTTTAAATAGTAAACAGCCAGCTCCTATTTTTATTAGATGCCAGAAAGTCCTTTGATTTGGTTAACTGGGAAAGTCAATTTTGATAGCTTTTGGTTTTCCATCTCAATTGATTTCAATATTAACTCATCTGTATGAAGGATCAAGAGCTCGATTGACTGTGAACTCTACTGAAGCAGGTGTATGTAAAGTTAACTGAGGTAACAGGCAGGGATGCTCGTTGTCTCCCATTCTATTTGCTCTCTTTATTGAGCCACTAGCAATTGCTGTTATAAAGGATGACCAAATCAAAGCCCCAATGAATGACATTTCTAAAATTAAGCTTAATGCAGATGTAATTATGCTCATTTTAAGACCTGGGCTAGAGGTTCAGAGCAGAGTTTTTGATGTTTTTTTAAATTCCAAGGGCTAGGTGGCCAGAAGATTATTAAATCGAAAACTGAAATTCTATTATGCGAGACTTAAAGCAGTATTACTTCGCTAATTTTGCACATTCTTTCTCCTGCTTTTATGATTTTTATTCATCACGTAATAGATAAGGTAACAATTTTATAAGCCAGATGTTGGCAGAATATAATATTTCTGATTTTATGCGTATGACCAAATTACAAAAGAAAGTGAGATATAGAACTCTCTTCTGGGCTCTGAAAAATAAGCACCAATTGTTCAGAACTTACTCCATTTCATGTTTAATCCTTATCCACTTAGAGGATATTTGGCTATTAGATCAGCAACTTATGGAATGATATATGGTGCAGAGATAGAGAATAATTGATTATACTAGCTTGGCAGATTTTATGAGCCAGGACACTTAGAAAATCTGGGCTAATATTGATTCCAGGATTAAGTGTTTTAAAGCCTCCATAATTTGGGTCTAAAATCAAATTTGTCAGATTTTGAAGAAATTTGATCCCAAACTAATGAGGGAGAGCTCAGAGTTGGTTGCAGACCTGATTGAGATTATCACATTTAGATCAGTCAGATACTGGAAAACCAGATTAGAGGCAGCAAGAGAGATTATGCATTCTCAAAATGCCTCCATGTTAACAGCAGCAAATAGTTGTAGAATGACATTTTTTACACAATGTCTATTATATGGAACACCAGCATCTATAAATAGAATTAGCTGCAAATTCCATCCAGCAGCATTAGATGTTCGTTTGAGTCAGAGGGTATTAGACTCACATTATTTTGTTATGGCTGAAATTAGAGGGATGTTTGGTTGGAAAATCTAAATATTGCTAGACAGCTTTGGACTTACCTTTCCTGAAGATCCCTAATTAATAATACTGGGATACTCGCCTAGTGCAGGTTTGAACTCAGAACAGTGTATGAAAATTTACATAATAACACTTGTAGCGCATTCATTAATTTTGCAAAACTGACAAAAATCTAATGTTCCCCTCGGTTAAACAATGAAAATTTAAGATTCTGAAAGTAAAAGAATGTGATAGGCTGTGTGCCTTATGGTCTGGGTCAAATTAGAAAAACATTAAACTCTGAGACAATATAAAGATTTGAACAGATTGGAAGTATTTCTAGAATTAGATAGGAACTGATTGGAAATATAGCAGGAGTATTTCTAGAATATGGCAGCTAGATCAGATTTAGACTGATGGTGTGTAGAGTCTCAATTTATTTATGTATTTATAATATGGATGCTGAATTGACATATGTTTCATTGTATTTCTAAATCAAAAGACTTAGATTTCTCCCAATAAAAATATTTTTAAAAATAACTTGTCTAAGACATTCTGTCTTTGAAACATCTTCTAAAAAAAGTAGGATAGAAGTTCTCAAGCCAGTCAATACAGGGCCTCACAATCTTTGTTGCTCACAAACTGTACTACCTGTTTGATAAGTTAAGAAAACAAAGTTGTACAAGCTAGCAGCCCTCGCACAATCCTATGTTTACAGGAAGAAGCTCGTAATGTTCACCACCAGGCCCACACCGCACAGTGGCCTAATTAACATGGTGTAGTTTTACAAAATGTTTAATAAGCCTGCTTTCCAAAAATATTTCCAAAGAAAGCGTCCGAGAATATTGTCAAAAGCACATTGGAGATCCACAATACCATGTGCAGGGATATAGTCATGATTATTACATACTTTTCTAAAAGCAGGAAGAAAACAAATGGTTTGTTTCCTAAATTTAGCTTGACAGTGAGAAAGAGTGTGCTCTTGTTCCACACAGGACACCAGTCTAGCCAGAATGATACCTGCAAATATGTTTTAATACCATTGAGAAAGATTATCAAGCAATAGTTTGCACAATGGTTTCTACATCCTTTTTGTGTAACAGCTCTACGTCCGCACGCTCCTTCTAGAAATGTGTTACTAATAAACAGAAAGTAGTTTCCTCACAATACAGGCGGTGACTTATTCAGGACCGCTGGAATCTTATCTAGATATAGGGAAAATCCCTTTTTTGCTCGTTAATTGCTAGGAAAACCTCCTGAAAGGTAAAAGGTTCCAAGTTTGGGCTCTCAAGGCACAAGTTGTCACAAAGTGATCCGTGTGCACTTAAGGCCCCTCCATCATTGTGCAAGGGAGAGAAATGTTGGAATGTCTGTTCAGTAATGTGGGTGTCTGGCTTGGCAATTTTCATCATACTATCATATGCCACAAAGTGCCAAAAAGCTGTTCACCATTTGCTGTCACTGCACTAAGGAGGACAGGCCATCTGATGTGTTCCCATTCCTCCCATTTTCATCCTAGAGCATTTTATATAGTCTTCTGGATAACTTGATATCCTTGGCACTCCTTCTTTTTATGGCTATAAAAAGATGGGTCTTTGCCAATCTACAGTGTCTATCATACCAAGGGTGTGCCATAGCTCTCACTCCCTTAACAAAAGTTACTGGTTTTGTAGGATACATAGAAATTTGGTTGAACATATTTGTGTGCAGTATGATGGAATGGCGATTTTATGTCTGCTAGTCTTATTTGTCCCTTTATTCTCATAATCAATCAGTAATCGGTGGTAACAATGCCCCCACTTCAACAAAATCCAGTTTGACCTACAGCACACATTTGTTACCATTATTTTGGTGCAACTCTCTGCTGTACTAGCAATAAGATATATGACAAGGGCGCCTATGGTTTGAGTAACTTAACACCATACACTCTCACCAGAGAAGTATGTTCGGTATATCTTTCTCAATTGGGATAAAGCATGCTGACTATCTGTCAATTTAACCCATTGTTAGATGGTTGATAAAAATGAATGTTTTGGAACTTGAGCTTTCCGAATGTGTTGCATGCCTATTTTACAAGAAATATGTCAGTATTTACCCTTGACAAGTTGGATCCTAAGATTGTGATTCTGATGCATTACGTATACACAGTATATCTCCCATGCTTTCAATAGTATGTTATGGTTTAAAGTATACTATTGACTATCTGTAGCTAATTTTAAGATTGATGATTAATTTAAAGACATGAGTACCCCAGATGCATCATTTTATGCTTACTTCCGGGGACTACAGGAGCATGCCTGTTTCTAAGCAGACCTTCAAAATTGTGACTCAAACTCCAAACACTTTTACAGGGTAAGTTTTCAAAATGAAAGCCTTATTATTTGCTGAGCTCCCTACGAAAACATGGCTTATTATAATTGTTAGTCAAGTGGCCTATTTCTACTTTGGATAAATGCAATTAATCCAAGCAGAACAGTTTGATTTCTTTCCAGGATACATGATATGTTTTTCTTACATAGAATCATATGTTTTATACATTTAAGGGCAATTCGATCAATACACTTTGATATTGGTCTAGAAGTTCATTGATTTAATTAATATATCACAGGATATCCTATTGGGAAAGATACAACTAAATAAGTCTTATGTTTTTTATTTGGGGATACCTAGTTACCCTACCTCTTACAGATGGAAACGTCATGATGAATATCGATTTGCAATATAGCAATTTATAAAAACTATTTTTCCATAAAAAAAGAAGTCTTCTGATTAATGTAAATAATGGTGTGCAATACATTTTGTATGAGGTCCATAGGAATGGGTGTTTGCCAGTATTGGACACAATTGAATGTAATGACACATTATGTAGGCTTTTTAGATCTTTATGATCATCTAATGTCTCTTAGTGAATTAACCTCCCCCATACACCCAGGGCCGATTCACAAAAGGACTTACGTGTAGTAAAGTTAAGAGCGCAGAGTCTCTGCACTCGGGCGGAATCTCCGCATAGCACGCTGCAGAGAGTGTGCAGGGCAGAGATTGCCCCTGAGTGTGGAGATTCCGCCCAAGTGCTGAGACTCCGCACTCTTAACTTTACAACACATAAGCCCCTTTGTGAATCTGTCCCCAATGTCTTCTTAGTAAATGAACTTTCTAAAGATGGCTTTAAATATAGAATTATTGACGTAAGGACAATTGAAGATAAAAACGAATTCACCATTATAAGCAATGTATGAACTGGACGAAATGAAGGATACTTTATAAGCTGGAATTGATGTTTTTAATGTTTTGTACGTAATACAATAATAAATTCTCTTAAAGTTTTGTATATATCATATTGTAGTCTTGAAAAAGTTCTTCATAACTAAACACATTAGCTGATTTTATTGATTAAATTAAGAAATAATTGGAAATTGGAATTCCATGAGTGGCAAATCTCTTCTTTTGGACTATGAACCACAACTATATGAAGTAAGAATTGCATATGTTACCCATCTGGTATCTCTTTATGCTGATGAATCCCTCTTTTATTTGACGGCGTCCAGGCACTCTCTGCCCCTGCTCGTGGAATGTCTGGACACATTCGAGAAATCTCTTGCCTATTAACTACAAGACATTTTTGGTCTTTTCTCTGTGGTCTCTCCTTTCCTGAACTCTGGAGTCCCTGCCGAAGTTTCCCCTTCTGAGGGAAATTGAAAGATTCCGTCATCTGGATGTGGTAGTGGCACACACTGAGCAGAAACGCTTACAGTATCAGGTCATGGAGGGACCGCGGTCCGCCGTCCAATTCTGGAAGACTCTTCCCTATTCCCTCATGGGGCGAGTAGATACCTCCAAAATGGTCTTTTTGCCATGGTGCCTTTACTCCATCCAACACTCATTTGAGTCTTCGGACTGTAGTGTTCTGGTGGCTGCACACTCTAGTTTCCTCCCTGATCTGGGCGGGCGGATGTAGTAGGGTAGAAGGGACATTCTTTTTCGGCCATTGGATAAGCGCACTGTGATATAGATTTTAGAAAAGCCCCCCTGTGCCAGAGATTTTGTATTCTGGGATTTGGGAGTGGGGCAATTTTTACAACACGCTAGCCTAACAGATATAGTTAAAGAAATATGGACATCATTTCCAGCGGCCCTGGATGCTTCAGCACAAATTTTGGGCCTTACTGGAGTTGGGAGAAGGGCGTCATCAAGTTTCCTCATTTTACAAAGCAGTTAGCTATGGATGCACTATGAGGGTTCGCAGTGGGCTAGACTGTGCAGATTGGTAAAGTCCATTTCGAGCAATGCCAGATTCAGACTCACCCACTTCCATTTTCTACACAGCACCTACATAACTCTGTTGACCCTACAAACTAGTGCATTGCCCACGCCAGCATCCTCTGCTTATTTTTTACATTTGGTAGGAAACTGCCCGCCGGTTCATGCATTTTGGATGGATGTGGTTGCTCTGGTGTCGGCAGTCATAGCTACCTCATGCCCAGCTGAACACAAAACTTGCCTTGTGCGTGACATACGGTCAGAAAATTACATTGAAATTCTTACAACTGCTCCAGCTGCTGGCTAAGAGCTAAGTAGCATGACATGGATAGGGACTGTGGGTCCGAGTCTGGAACATAGGGATGTGGCTGAATGGGCAGTGGCAGTTGAGATCCGCCTGAGAATGTGCTGACATGATGATAAAGTGGGAGATGAGCTCAAGGCCTGGGGAGAGTTGCTTGCCAATTTCTTAGACCCCTCTGGCTCTCGTCTGGCCTCTGAAGCTGAGGATGACATTTTCTCCAACTCCAACAATACTTGATGTTTTTATAAGAGATTATCCTTTTCGTATTTGTATCCAGCATGCCAAGTTGGCGCAGATATCCATTACTCAGCATCACCTTTTATGTATTACTACACCTACATGGATGTGCATGTGTAATTCATTCATACAAGCTACTTCTCCCTGTGATGTTGTTGCTCTTGGCACTTGTTGTTATTTACCTGTTAATATAAAAACAAAATGTAAAAATACCCAATAAAGGATGTCTAAACATTTTTTTTAAATTTAATGTTTATTTCAATTAGAAGGAAGACTGTAAAGAACTAAAGGGCTTTACCAATCAAACCAAAATATTTGGGAGTCCAAGTCTATACCCAGGGTACTAGAGAGAAGACGTCCAGTCCTTCAGGGTTCATCTCAGTACACAGACAGCAGGTCAAGTCCACTTCTGATGTTCCGCAGGTCCAGAAAGTGTTCTGAAGTGTGTGACTAAAGATGCCACTCACATGCCTGGCACAAGATAATGGGTGGGGTGACTCCTGGACCCTCTATAATCAATTGGGTAAAAACTGCCTGGAGGCAACCTTACCCATTTTTTTCAGTAGTTCCTGTTTGCCTTACTGAAAACAGTCTGAAAATGCAATGTGTCAAGGCAATTTTAAGATGGTGAAAGTCTCTGTCCACCCTAAACTTGGGCTCTTGAGACTAGAGGTGTATGTGGGGAGTGTACTATGGTAATCCTAGTGTTCTCACATATCTAACATTAAACTCCAATTTGGAGCATGTACTGTACCTGCAATAAACCTAGACACAGATGTCTGGCTGGACAAAAGCAGGGTCCTTCATCAACCAGACAGTGGTCTACACAAGATTTGTATTGGAATCCTGTTCTCTCCCTTTCAAGTAGACACCAAGTGTTATATGTTAAACCAGCAGACAAGGCAAGCAGGATTTGACACCCAAGCAGGTATTGACACTGTAGTGTCAAAAAAGATGCCCACTGCCCCCACCTTACAAATTCTGTGCAGTTCAAATAATTCAACTGCCCATTCGCATCAGCCTATTGTTTGCTCCTGGGAGGTATTACACATCTTGTTCACACATATTCAAGGATAATCACTGGCTGGGAGAAGCTGGAAAGTCATTGCAAATTAGCATCTAGGCACTTTAGGCAGGAAAAACTGTAACTTTTGAAAAGTTACTTTTCTTTCATATTTATTATAACACAAACATCACCCTTGAATTGGATTTTTAATAAATATTAAAATATTTGTTTAATCATTTGTCTACTGGTCCTATTCCTGAGTAATAGTATTTTAATCTGTACTCTAGTTTTCCACATAGGACAGCCCCAGTAAAAATAGCTTTTTGTCACGGTAGGGAGATTTTTATACATTTCTCACTCCTACGTACCATGCATCCTACCTTGTGGGCTACAAGACTCACATGAGATGACCTAATATTTAAAAGGAAGTTTTTTACCTGTTAAAAGAGTTAATTTTGACAGTCCGAAGTGCACGATTTGCACTATTACAGTCAGGCTTCGGTGGTAGGCCTGACGCCATGTTTGCACTGCCACTATTAGTGAATAGCACAACAGGTGCTGTAGTCCATTAGTGGCATTTAACTTCCAAGCCCAGGGAAAATTTTGTGCCATATACTAGGGACTTACATGCATGCCAGTTAAATATACTAATTAGGAGTATGCAAATTCAACCATGTTTGAAGGCAGCGCAAATGCAACATTACCAGTGGTTAGGAGGGTTAAAGTGCACAGAGTTCTAAAGCCAACAAAAATATAGTGTCCAGCAAAAGGCAAAATATCAGGGGTGACCAAGCAGAAAAGGCAGATTTCCTATACAATGGATACCCCAAGCATTATCTTTTCCTTCCGTAATGGCACATACTCCTGAAGGCTTGAATGTTGTATTGAAATCACCTGCAGCCACAATAACAGTCCTCCTTGTGTTCCTTGTGTTGCAGCTATTTTACTGGAGCTCAGTGTGTCTGCTAGCTAACATATTTTGGGTTATTGATTCACATGAATATTTGAGTTCCCGATACCTGAACGAGGGATGGGAGATTGTGGCCGGGTCTCACTCCGCCAGACGCCACTTACCGCTGGGGTTCTGCTCTGCTCTGCTGCCTCCCACGCCGGCCAGGCCTGGCTCCGCCGAGGTGTGTGGGGGAAACTACAATTCCCATCATCCCGAGCTCCCGTCATTTCCAGCGCGCCAGGAGGCGCAAAAAGGCTCACCTGGATCTTCGTCCCGCGCGGGACCTCGCCGGGCTAAGCCCGGGCAAAGGGTGGGCCGTCTGTGGCCGTCCGGGGCTGGCCGAGGCTGGGCTGGGCTGGGCCCCCCTCTTGGTTCCTTGGTCCAGGACACACGTTTGCTGACAAGAGGGCGCCAACTGGTGACTCGGGATACGGGGCTAAGGAGAAGAAGGACCACTGATTCGAACATTGGGCAACCAGAGAATAACTGTAAGCCACCTCTGGAGGGATTGTGAGGGCCTATGGATATTGTCTTTTAGTTGGCTGGGTCCACTGTCCCAAGTGCGCTAGTGTGTGGGCTAGTCAACCGCTGGACGATTGAGCATGGCAACTAAAGTAAAAACCCGTGCCGCTAAGGCCAAATCAAGCATCCCTCTGTCACCGAAGATTGTAGTCCAGGAACCTAAACCCCAGCCCCCCCTAAATTTGCAACCTACTGCAATTGATCGTATGTTGAGGAAAGCACTAGGGGTAGTCTCGGACGAAATAGAGCGCACGGAGAGAAGGCTGTCATTAACTCCAGTGATTGCCCCTCCCTCCCTACCTCAGGAAATCGGCACAGAGAACATGGTGACCCCTTTATGTTTGAGTTCCGAGCTTTCCACACAGGATAGTTCATATGCACAGTTGCCAATTAGCAAGAAGTGCACCCAAGAAGGCCTTAGGCACTAAGAAAATTCAATCTAGATCAAGTATTCGCCGAGTAGCACAGTCAGCAGCTGAAGTCCTTGAACCCCAAGAGGCCTGCCAGCTAGTACCCCCAAGTTGGATGGCCCGGGTGATTCTAGAGTTAAAATCTTCTCTAGAAACCTTTATAGCGAGTCAGATTAAACCGCTAGTCAGCAAGCTGAATAAAATCATAAATGAATTACATAAGAAGGGAAGGGCATTGGGTACTCTCATAACAAGTGATCCTACAGGTAATAGTCGAAATATAGACACCACTGAGACTACCCAGGCAGATACACTTTTAGTTGGTAAGAGTAGAACCCCGTTGATGTCAAGGCATGACTCGCCACCTGCAGACTTAACAATTCACTCTAACAGGGGCCCAGACCCGGTGGGAGGTATATCTATATTAGGCAGAGGGATCAGTACATCTATAGCACAACTACAAAATAAGAATGTAACAATTACCAAACCACCTGAGACACAACAGTTAACCTCTGCTAAAAAACCATTATTACCCATCCCTTTACCGAACATTAATCTCCCACCTGAGGCATGTCCTTACGTAGTGGTATTGGGGGGAGTGCCAGAGTTGAAGCAAGATCAGAAAGAATCTTATCTTGAACTTAAAAACAAGACAATAGGCTGGCTGAATAAGCACAGACCATTGTCAGGGAACAATTTTGGAGAAATTCTGTTTGTTAGAAGGGTGAACTGGATTGGCAGATCAAAGAAAAATCTGGAGGGCAACTGTGTAATTGTTAACTTTAGGGACAAGAGCTCGTTCGAGGACATTTATAACAGGTGGTTGGCCACAGTCGGAAAGCACTATAAGATCGTTACCATTAGGTTATTTTTATCCCATGCAACGTTTTTTGCATGATTCTAGGCAATATCAGGGGAGACTAGAGACGGGATTAACCACATATAGGGATCGAACCGTGTTCACAAATACTTCTATGGCTAATTTTCAGGAAGACCCCTTCTGGGCAAATAGATTTCGACACCTCATGACCCTAGAAGATAACGATTGACCACGAATTCTAATGCATCAAGTAGTGGTGACAACTGGGGGTGAGGCCATTAAAACAAGTTGCCCTAGTAGAGATAGAGAGGTGGACAACAAAACCTACAGTTGTGCCACAACCGCAAGCGCACCCCGCACCATCAACATTAGTAAGTCACACCAGGAATTTATGTTTGGAGGCTGAAATTCAACCCAGTACCCCAGTTATAGGGAGAAAGGAAGTAGTGTTGAGGCCTTCGGAAATTGTAACATCAATACAGAGCCATGGGTTACAAATTGGTCCCTTAAAGACAGAGGAGGGGGGGAGGGCGCAAAGACAGGGAGGTGGCAACCCAAATGAAGCAGTACATACGGGGGTGGGGGTTTGCACCGTACATACGGGGGTGGGGTGGGGGTTCACACCGTACATACAGGGGTGGGGGTTCGCACCGTACATACGGGGGTGGGGTGGGGGTTCGCACCGTACATACACAGGTGGGGTGCGGGTACGTCACGGACATACGGGGGGGGGCTGGGGGTACGGCACGGACATACGGGGGGCTGGGGGTACGGCGCGGACATACGGGGGGTCTAGGGGTACGGCGCGGACATACGTGGGGGGTGCTGGGGGGGTGCTCGGCGCGTACCGGGCCCCCTTTTCCTCACGCTTCGCGGCGTACTTAGCTTTTCCAGCACTTTTTGTGTGCCGTAAAAATATAGCCGTCCGGAGTGCTGTCGGTACGAATCGTACTTGCTGGTACGTAAAAAGCTGCCTAACTCCGTCTGCATGTCGCGTACGCGCCGTCCCGGATCACATTTGTATGTGTTTTTGTGTCGGTCGATGTTTTGTACGATTCGTACGGGAATGGTGTTTCCGTACGAATCGTACTTGTATGTTTGTATGGTGTCTTTACCGGGTACGAATCGGACGGAGAAAACGCTCCGACTGACGGTTCGTACCCGGTTTCTCCAGGATCGGAATCGGCCCCTAAGTGTTCACGTGCCCTGAGAGACTTAAAATCTAGTGTAAAAATCAAACCTAGGGATAACTTGAGAATAGCCCACTGCAGATGGACTTATAAACAGGTCCTGAAACAAAGGAAGACTGCTCTTCAAAATGAAGCATGGGCAGACCTAAGAGAGGCGGGAGAAAGAAGGGACATGAGTCAATTCTGGAGGATAGTTAATAATCCATGTTTTCAGGATAGTCATACCCCAGAGATGGGAACAAACATCCTTCCAGAACAGTGGGTTTCTCATTTCCAGGGTCTGTATAATCATAACCAGGAGGTTGATCAGGAAAGAGGGTGGGAAGAACAACAAGGGCCTAATATTGAGTTCTCCCTAGTGGAAATCACACAAGGGATAGAGGGCCTAGCACGAAACAAAGCTCCAGGCCCTGATGGTACACCACCAGATTTATATTTAAGTAATGTAGACCTCTGGGCCCCCATTCTTACTAGAGTGTTTAATGCTGCTATCCAGTCGGGTCTACCATGTTCATGGTCAACAGCAGTCATTATACCCATTTTTAAGAAGAGTAATGGGGATAACCCGCAATGCTTTAGACCAATTTCCCTAATAGATGTTTCGGCCAACATCCTGGGCAGGGTAATTTTGCAGCGACTGATGGAATGGACAGAGGACAATCATATAATCACAGACATCCAATATGGCTTTAGAACAGGAAGATCAACGAGCGACCAATGTCTGAATCTTTATATGTTGGTTGCAAAGTACACTAAAGCCAGTAATGAAGCCATGTATCTGGGATTCATGGACTTAGCAGCTGCCTTTGATAATGTCAATAGGAACAAGCTATGGTGTCTGATGAGCGATATGGGTATCGATTTGGGCCTGATTAAAATTCTTAGGGAGCTACATCGGGACACAACAGCCAAAGTTTGCTATAATTTGGAGGGAGGGAACACGAAATCGTTCCCCTGTACGAGTGGGGTGAGGCAGGGGTGCATTCTTGCCCCCTTCCTGTTCTCGCTATACATTAACAACTTAGAACAGGCTCTGCTAAACCTAAAGACAGATTGCCCGAGAATAGGATTGTGCCAAATTCCGGTGCTATTATACGCAGATGATGCGGTTCTGCTCGCCCGTACACCAAGGGGCCTGCAAGGCCTGATAGATGGGTTTGTAAAATTCATGGATACCCTGGGGTTGTCAGTAAATCTGAATAAGTCATTTGTAATGTTGACAGGTGCTAAACCATGCAAGAGTTTTGCATATAAAATAGGGAACCATCAACTGGAGATAACTCCCTCTTTTTCCTACCTGGGGCTACTTTTTGATGGGGCACTCAAATTTAGATCCCTAGTGGAGGATCGATCCACAAAATTGATCTCCACAAATGGGGCCATATTAAATTATGGCCGAAGGTTGGGCCGATGGTCCCCAGAACAAGTGATGAACCTTTATGGTTCAATTGGCTGGGCCAAAGCCACGCATGGCTCAGAAGTCTGGGGTTATGTCAACGTAGAGCAACTGCAACTGGTGGAAAACAAATTTATGCGTAGGATCCTGAGGGTCCCCCAGAGTTCCCCAGCTGAAATTGCTCATAAGGAATTAGGGAGACCCTTTCTAGAGGATGAACTCAAGATAAGACCCATCATAGCCTGGCTAAAAATATGGGCTAACCCTGAGGCAGATTTTACAAGACAAATCTTGAGGGATTGCCTGACAAGGGATAAAGGATTACAAATTCCTTGGTTAAATTATGTCAAGACCACCCTGGAGGGCATTGATCAGAGGGATCTCTTCACCGATCCCAGTTCTTTTTTATTGTCTGATAAACGGAAAATTAAAACTCTGTTGGCTGCTCAACTCGCCGAAATAAGAATAAAACGGGAGTTGTTAAAGCACACTGTACTCACCTATAGCTATATTAAGAACACAGAGGGCATGGAGCCATATCTCTATGTAATGTATAATGCCCAGGATAGGTTCTTAATGACTCATTTTAGGCTCAATCTTTTACCTCACATACTGGCAGAGCCGCCAGGTTTTACACAGTCCATTGAGCAGAAGGGTGCCTGCGGTTGCAACAATTTGTCTCCGCAGGACACCCTTCATTTTGTTCTTCTGTGTCCTTTTTTAAGTACCCTAGACGAAAGTTCCTGGTTGAGATTTAAAAAAAAGAGAAGTTTCGTCCAGCTAAAATGGCTTTATTGTTCTTGCAAAGAGCTCATGACCCATGGTCACTGTGTTGCATTATGAATTTTATTAAGACTGCTGTAAAGTTAAGAAACACTAGAGGGGTGGGTGCTTGAAGGGCCCTGTGTTGAGCATTGTGTTAATCGTTTTTATATTTAAACTAATGAAATGCTGGAATTCATAGTAATGTAACTTTTCTTTTTTAAATTTGTTGATATGTGTACTTTTATGATGTTTTTAACTATTGAATAAAGAATTATAAAGGTAAAGGAGTTCCCGATATATACAGTTAAAAGCGCAATGATTTACCGTATTTGAAAGTTAAAGATAGTCATTGGAAACCTAAAGTGCCACAATCAATTTCTTTGATCGAACAGTTGAGGTCAATATGAACCCAAACTTGCAATTCATTTTGTGGCGTAGCCTGCCCCTGAGGCCCTTAATTGCAGGCACATTAACAGATATACATCCAGCCACATAGAATGGACTTATTGCTGATGTTTTTGGGACTAAACAGATTGAGCGGCTACCAACAAATTCAAATGAATCTAGGGTGGATATTTCTTGAGAGATAACTGCGACATTTGAACTAAGTAATATTAGAGAGGATAAAAAGCATGAACCACCCGCCTCGGTCATGCAGAATGCAGCACACATAAAAAGAGGAACAAGCATTTGCAATGCAATAGGTCTCGCATTTACGTGAGTCTGATCTATTGACATAGCAAATAACAATGCCTTTTATTTTTGTTTTCGTTTTTAAAACATAAATAAAAGGCAATTATTTACAATGCCGATAGCTTAAACTCGTGTAAACGCGAGACCTATTGCATTGCAAATGCTTTGTATAGCGCAGTGTCCGTGAAGACGGCGCCGTGCTCATTAAAGTAAAAAAGAAAAACAAGTATTCTTTGATGCAAAGCTATTTGTTGTAACACTGTTTATATAAGAGCAACTTCCCCATCAACCTGCACAGTCTATGGTGTCATACAGACGCATATAAAAAACAATAACATCAGAAAAAATGCCAATTCTATACTTACAACCATACAGCCTGCACTGTGTAGCATGCAACCCATGTAGGGAAGTATTTTAGTGCCCCATATAAGGGTAGTAAGCGCTATATAAATGCTGCAATACAACATGATTCAACCACCTAAGCAGCCACTGCCCACGTGTGAACTGACAGTAGTGGCAACTCCTATTTAAGGAAAGCATAAATATAGTCGACGTACAAGACAGACAGAACCTCACAGTGAGCAGGATGCAGTGACTGAACTTAACAGTGACTATCAGCGGAAAACACAAGCAGCTTTGGATGTGAACGAACAGCACTGACAACCCGAGTGTGTGGAGACAGTGGAGGCAGTCGCTGACAGCCCTGGGGTGTGAAGTCGGTAAAAAGAGGCCATGGGTGTAAGTAGAAAGCGGCCTGTTTCCATTTTGTGGGCAGAGCAGTAACGTGGTGAGAGCAGAGTCAGAGTAGACACCCTTGAAATAACTGAGACAGCACCATGTAGTGACGGCACCTGCGGGTGAACAGACAGAAGTGACGGTTCTTGAGCGCGCGCGCAGACCACCAAGAGACTCCCAGCACAGGGAAAAAACACAACCTCTAGTGAGAGCAGTGACTGGTGGCAGCCCACGCATTGACATCGCTGAGTGGCAGAGTTGTGACGACCCCTGTGATATGACAGTCAGGCTGACAACTGCACTCTACGTGATCACGGAAACTGTTTCCAGTCATTACCTTTTCACCCTCAAATCACAGCTATCAAGTGTTCACATCTCATTTTTTCAATTGAAGAAAATCCGGACTGCAACACCCAGAATGCATCACGGTGTCTTGAAAGCAAAGGTATGTAAACAGTGATCACCAGGACATGGAGTGAGGTGGACACCCTAATGACAGCAGCGCGTGCCTACAGTGACTGAGCAAAGGACCGACAGCCCCGGGGGCTGAATAGATATAGGCACGCAGTGACACTAGGGCCAGAGTCAGGAGCAGCAGGTGCAGTGACACCGAGGACCATGGGTGTGACGGCTCCAATTTATCCCCATTAAAGTGTGTTTTTAACTACCAAACCAGAGGATTGGGCCCCATTCCCTTACTTGCTTTAGGGCCCCTGGCACTCTAGGTGTGCCACTGAATGAGTACCGCCTGAGTGAGAGCACGCAGCTGATAAACTCACGTTGTTGTTGAGCTAGGCACACGCAGAGGGCCAGTTGGAAGGCCAGGACGCGCCCGAGGATGCACTTCATGGCGAGGTTGAAGTGATAGGGAAAAGGCCTGCACACAGACCCTGGAGGAACTGCAGAGAGAGACCTGCACAGCACACACAGCCTTGAAGGCACTGCGGTGGGCGTTTCAAAAGTGCAAAAGGGTCAGGCGGTGGAAATAACTGGGAAAAGCTGGATTACACTGTGACCAGCAGGATGTTGCTATCACACGGTTCCTTACACACTCTTGCACTTACACAGCGACTCTGTGGACATGTTTGGGGACTCGCTGCAGGGACTGCGGAGGGTGGAGCACGGTGTGTGGCTGGATTCTTGACATAATTTAGGTGCGCTGCGTACGGAACTTCTAGTGAAGGGGCACTCATTCAGCAAAGCCAGTAGCCATGGGCTGTGTATGTGGTGATCCTGACACTTTCACTGACTGACATTCAGGGCAATAGGAGACGGACTGTAATCCTGCTTTGCGAAATGTGAGGGTGTTGCACTTTGGCGTCTGTATAACTCTCGACTTCCGTGGGCTCCAGCATTACCTGCTGTGCTGTTGTGCCGAGACGCGCAGCCTGGCACATGAACAGTGAGGCAAGGTCACTAACAGCGCACTCGAGCTGTCACGCTGACGGTAATTGTAGCGCTACTGAGGGTGCGGGATCCTGACCTATGTGCGAGACATAAGAGTTTAGTGCTTAAGGCCTGGTGCAGCTGTGTGTGCACGGGGACAGCAGGGTGAGGAAAGGACAAGCAGGGGCCAAAGGTGAAGGTTAGGTGCAGTCAGAGCGAGCAGCTTGTACAGGCCGCAGGCACTTACCAGCTTGAGTGACAGCCTCAATGTGGCACACTAGTCGTGGCCGGCATGACGAGCGGGTGGGGAGGTGGGAGGGGGTCATGCGACATAAGCAGCTCCAGCGCTCAGACAGTGACGTAGCTGGAGGGGTGTGTAGGGGGGAGGTCTTCCTCGGGCATGACTCTTTTTAGGGCGGCAGAGAATAAGGAAGAAGTCAAACGAGTGCAACACGTCGCTGACACAACGATAAAACACAAACACTTACGAGAAATGCTCGTTCTAACTAGCTGCAGGGATTCTGTGCTGCTGCAGATGATGCGGAGCCTGGGCAGTGAGTGAGGCATCTGTTGCTAACTTTACACTTGAGGATCCTGAGCCTTCCCCTATCCAAGCTCC
Organism: Triturus cristatus; assembly: GCF_964204655.1. Classification (NCBI taxonomy): domain Eukaryota; kingdom Metazoa; phylum Chordata; class Amphibia; order Caudata; family Salamandridae; genus Triturus; species Triturus cristatus. The sequence continues at coordinate 360,952,443 of NC_140586.1, read as the reverse complement.
TTGCAGCTCCCCCACTGCACAGACACCGCACTGCTCAGGCTGGAGTTGCCTATTGATAGTACCGTGGCTGCTTTTAAAACAAGAACAGGCACGAGGCTAGAAGACTAGTCTGTGGTACTAACGTTCATTGACAGAGAGACAGTATGGTAAACAGTCCGACAGCTATAAGGTTAAAACAGAGAGATAAGCATCACGGGGGAGCTGAAAGTGAGGAAACATATAGGGCAATAGAGAGCATTCGTCAGACCAGGAATGCTAGAACAAATCCTCACCTTCTTTACAGCGTCGAGAATTTACAGTAAACACAGGTTAAAAGCACAGTTGCCGAGGGCCTGCCTCATTTACCTCGCCTGTTTAAAGATAGATTATCTCCCTATAAAAAAAACCCAACAAGCTGCACTGAAAGCGATCATGAAAGCGTTCGCTATTGTAAAAAAAGACCACGCCTGCAAGTGGTGCGCGCGCGCGCCACAACGAGCCATATGTTTTCAATTATCGCACCCATGTCTGGGCACGATAATTGAAACCAAATGGGCTTTGGTACGCATACCAATAGGCCATGGGTGGAGCAATGCGTCCGCCTTTGCTCTGTTTAAAAAAAGCACACACTCAAAGCCCGATAACGGAAGTCAAAACTAAAAACACACGCACAAGCGTGTACAATTCCAGGGTCCGTTTTGGAATCCGGACAAATGGACTCTCGCTGCGCGAGCAGTGCTTCGCACTGCATCGCTAGGCGCGAGACCTAAAACGGAGGAGAACTGAAAATATTTCTCCTAATTACATCTCACCTGGGGAGGTGTAGGTTTTTGTTGCATTCCCATATTTGCCACTTCTGGAAAATCTGGGACTGCATTAAAATCCATGGATGTTGAGGAGGAACACCCACACAACACCCATGGAAACATCTACCAAGCCCAGACTAATGCAACGCAGCGATTTGCTCTTGTTGCCTTACTCAAGATTTATGAAGCCACGCAAGGTGACCTTGCAAGTCTTAATAAATCTCATTTTTAAGCTGAGTCGCTCCTGCACGATGTTGCATGGTGCCAGAGCAACACAGCTGGGGTCATAAATATGGCCCTTAGTAAATGCAGCGTTGTGATTGGTCTGAGCGCCGTGGTTCAGCGCTCAGACTGGGACAGGGAGCCTGTGCATTTTCCCTACCCAGGCTGTAATGCAGCCAAGGTGGGGAACATGCAAAGTGCCCATGACTGTTTGGCTGGCCCAAGATGGCCAGCCAAGCAGTCGTGCACATTTAGTGTGCACAGTCTACGCCTCCTCCCTGAGCCACCAGCCCCGCCCCGCCATAACCCAGCCCCACAGAAATGACTAATAAAACGATAATAACCTTGTTACTATCGTTTTATTTTTCCCTTTTCCGCTGCTCTGAGAGCTGTGGGGCGACTCTCCTCGCCAAGTGTACTTGTAACTTCCAAAAAGAGATAAAGCGCATGATTTAATAGTTCACAGAGATTTACATTAGTTTTGCAAAGGGCAATGGACAATCTGTTTAGCAACATATTATTAGAATTGTGTACTTTGCTTCGAAGGAAAGAGTGCAATCCAGGTATCATTTACATGCTATATGTCAAATGGACCCAATGCAGTAAAACACAAGGGTGGGACATCCCGTGACACTTCTAAAGTGGGCACATGTCTTGTAGGGTCGAAATAGAGTGTTTCAAATGTCATATTTGTTCCTTTTTAAAGAAAATCTGTGCTGGAGTTGTCAGTTACTTGTCAGAATTCACGCTCTATAGCAGGTGGGAAAGGTTAATCACGTGCTTGCCTGCTAAGCAATACAGACCATGAAAAAAGAAATGTGCATGGTAATAGGCACACTGCCTGTAACCCCTGTCACGTGCCGAGCTGTCTAACACACAACAACGTTTGGTAGCATGTGAAACTGTAGACGCACATTTATAGATTTCCAAAATATAAGCCAAGCACACACAGCTACCTACAAAAATGTTAATATACACCTAATGCTACTAACAAAAACTTGCCCCTAGATCTGTTACAACTGGAGTTAAAATACTTATTAGCCGTGTGCTAAAGAGGTCGGAGGTGAGTGCCAATGGTATTAGAAAAAAATGACAATCGATATTTTTGAGCATATGCTTTTCAGTCTGTGCTTGGCAGTCAGTGTTTTGACACCTTGTATTTGTTTATGGCAAACAATATTTCTGATACACTGGTCACCTTGGACACATCTTGGTGCCATGATCACCCGCATGATTTAAAAAAAAAATAATTAGGCTGCTTGACATCATACCCTCACTGTTAAAACTGATTTTCAGCGCCGTGAATCCTTTTTTGGGGGGAAATAGGCGCTGCTTCAATAATCAAGACAATAACATAACTTTAAAAGGGTGAGTTGATAGAAGGTGACATCATGCATTAGCTCATCATTGTGGCATTTCAGTTGCAGATGCAGTGGTAGACAGTTCTTGACATTGTGTATTAATTTACCCTCCTCCTCATTAGGCTGTTTCTGACCACAGATTACAGCCTATCCTTAAGCCACACCCAGCCGCATGCCCATCTGTATGCTTCTTCCTACCATTAGAAAAAGGCCTCAGGCTCACATATGAACCATCAAAGAAGGCATCACAAGAAGACTGCGGCCACTGCAGCTCCCCGCTCCTTAATTGGGTTCGTCTAGTTGCTAAAAGAGGATGCAGCTGTTAGACAGACAGAGCAACAAAGAAGAAAATGGAAAGGTCTTCAAAACTTGATCTTCTTCCTAGAGATCATGTTTGATCTGGCGTGAAGCTTTAATCTAGTGTGAGGCGTGAGACTTCTCTGACAGGAGAGCGGGTTTTCAAACTCTAGGTATACAACTCTGCACCTGTTTTTATTACACCCTTCAGTATGACAGCCTGAAGTGGAGTACTATTTATTAATAAAAAATTCCACCCATCAGTTTTTAGGTCGAGACAGCCAGACATTGCAAGCTAGCTGGTTGCGAAAGGCCTATTGTGAACTTACCACAGTGGGCTTCCAGACGAACACGGCTTACCGTTGGTTGGCTTTATTGTCACTCTCATTGGTTTACTTTTTATTTTATGGCGTGCCTTCCTCTTCTTGTGTTTGTGGTGCCCCTGGAATATAGCCTCTTTATGTCCTTTTGGTTGGCTAACGTGTACCCGTCCACTGCTCATATATAGAGAACTTTTTTCTTTTTCATTCAACAATCCACGAGCCTGCATGTGTTTTACAGCTTTCTCCCTGGTGTGCTGCCTCCCCTTGCTGCATTGCTCCCCATACCCCTCCTAACTTGTCTGAAAATACAAAGCAACAGGGATATTTTTGCTAGGGTACGATTGAAAAGCAGACTTTAAGGGTTGTTTTTGCTTTATCTCCTAAATTTCCACATATTGCATGAATGTACAACTTTTGGCACACAATGGCTTTTATGGTGCTGCAGTAAGGCCATCTGATCCATTCACATAGCTGGCGTCTGAGGCAGAAGGTGTACTTAGCTTGACACTTCTCATGAAGGCCCATAAATGTCTTCCCTTGGGTACTGCAGGAAGATCAAATGGCTCAGCCCTGTAGAAAGTTAGGCCTTGGAAAGCATTTCTCTTTACAGTTGGATACTTTCCCTTTTCTATGTAAATTCTGTTTAGTTTTCAGAGTGAATTGTTTTCGAAAGATAAACCATGCCATTTATAAAGACTGAAAACATTGAATTCTATGTATAGTTTTGATATGCATCACATATGTGTTTTTTGCTTTCAATTCAATGTACAGTTTTGATATACAATTAGATATTTGTTTTTGCTTTGTTTTCCTTGCCCTATTTTAAATTTTTTGGTTATACTTAATTTTTACCAGCATTGGCAAAGCCAACTACTTGACACTCACATTATAAAGGTGAGACCTATTGGCTTTGCCAATGCTTGTTTGTGTTTCTCAGTGAGACTTCTTTAGTGCTATGCAGATACTCACATGTGGGTCACTTGCTTACTGTGCCATGGAACTAAAGCTGCACCTCACTAAGGAAACCCAGAAACCATGTCCTATGTTGCTTTTGTTACATTTCAGAGGAGACGTCTCTTTGGAGGTGGAACCTAGACTGATTTGGACATGGTTGGTCCCTGCAGTATTGGCTCAGTGAGCAGAAAACAATGGGTTGGAAAAGCTTCTGCCTAATTACCACTGGATTAAATTATTTCAAGCATCTAGCCACCACTTTTTTCTTCTTGTACATGACTAGATTTGGATATTTGGGGATCACAGTTTCGGTACATGTTAGACAACTTTATGGATTTGGCATGTGGTGTGGGTTTTTCAACTTGTGCGTGAGACACTACAGTGCATCCAGCGGTACCATGGTATGTACTGTACACAGGAGAGGCATTCCTGTGCCTCAGGCAGCTAACTTCTGCAGTCCTGTGTGAAGGCATTGTGCAAGTCTAATCATACCTTCTCCCTTGGAAAGATCTGGACTATGATTCAGTAGCTCCACATTGTTCTGGACATAAGTAAACTGACACAACACAAAATAATCACCAATTTAATTTACGCTTGAGCCCTAATGGCTTTATTACACGGATATGTAGTCGACCTGATCAATATCAATGTTCAACATAAAGGGGCCATCAGGGAATTAACCGTTTTTCAGGTCTCTAGGAAAACCAATGCAGTCCCAACAAGGACGCATATGTAGGGAATTCATTCATACATGTCATCTGACATGAATTTTGACGATAAATGGGCCTTTCAAGGTGTCCATCATCTATTGTTACCAGGTTCTAAAAGTTGGGTCTGTTAACCATTTTCAAGCTTTAATCCTATCTGCCAAATGTGACAACCCAGCTCTAGTCAGCTGAGTCATGACTATGGCTCCCTGTTTTCTGTTTTTACTGATTTTTACAGATAAATCGAGACAGAAAACCATTTAGTTTCCTGTCTGTATTTATTTTTAAATGTGAATAAAAATGGAGATTGGGTTGTTTTTGAGTGATTCTAAATGCTGTCAATTATGACTGCCAGGTCAATAGCTGTGCGGTTTAACAGATAACAGATTTGAAAAAATAAAGGACTTTTTGTAAAAGGCCTTAAACAGCAGTGGATATGCACAACCTTGATACTAAAAGTTTAATATTTTCTTATAAGTGAATATTTTATCAACTGAGTGTTTCTATCACTGAAACCTATCAGCGGTTCAGGCAGGAGTGCACATTTTTTAGTTAAATAAATATTAAAATATACTTGTTCTAGCTTTATTTTTCACAAACCCCAAAATAAATAAGAATACCGATAAAATTAGCAAAAAATAAATATGGATAAATACAGATGAAAATGTCAAAAAAATAAATACCATAGAACCCGGAGGCCTAGTCATGACCTAATGTTGTGGCTAATATCCTATGATGCAATGCTTGTCAAGTAGGGTCTGTAAGATTGCAACTGTTTCTCTTATCCTTAATCGTATTAATTAAAAACAGACTGCCATGGACCCTGGAAAAAGAAGAATAGTAGTTGCCATGCTGACTACTTTTATGCACCAAGTATCTGGAACAACATTCCTCTTCATAGTATGCTGCCCTATTTGTCTGCAGTCCAGAATGGAGCTTAAGACCACCTTGTTGTGGCGACACTTCTTTTATATGCAGTAAGGACTCCTAACTCCTGCTACCTGCTGACCATCAGACAGCCAGTCAATATAGTTTACTTCGATCCAAGACCCGTAAGAACATACACATCAAATTACAACATGAAAGTCACAGTTTTAAGCGCAACTTCACATTCAGTATAACACCATAGATCATTGCACATGGCTAAAACATCAACAAAACAAGATAGTATAAAAAGTAATCACCCTTGCCTGCTCACTTATAGCAGCAGCTAAATGTAATCACTAAACTGCTCTAACAAACCCAGAAACACCATAACTAATTAACAAGGTGTTCAGCATTGAAGAAGTTTTAAAAGTTAGTCTATCATTTCAATGGTCAACTGATAGCAATACCGGTTGTTGATATTTCTTACTAGGAAGATCATAGATATTGCAGAAAAGTAAAAGTGCATGTGTGACACACCATCACAAGGGCAAGAAGGGGCACATTTTCTGTGTACGCCAAGTTTTATGGGAAACTCAGTAGTCTTGTACCTAGATCAAATCTAAAGCAGCTAGTAAGTTCCCGTCTGATAGACTTTGCTCCTTCCATGCAATTTTTCAGACGTTTTGCAAAGTTCTTCAGTCTCCCAAGAAGGTTGGGACCTGAGAGAAAACCCAGCAATTTTCTTCCAATGAGAGGTGAGAAAACTATTTAGACTACTGTCTACCGCTTCACAGCCTAGTCGTCCCAATGTTTGTTTCACATAATGTAACCATGGATTTGTTAACAGAATTCCTACCCAAGAGTGTCTTCTAGGATGAATGTAGTAAGTTTTAGATGCACTTTATACGATACAGACATTCAGAAAATTAAAGGGGCACAGCGTATTTTGTCTTCTAAAAGAAACAGTCAAGTCTCCTGGCGAAAAGCAAAACCTGGGCTGGACTGTGGTACATTCAAAAAAATATATTCGCCTCCACTTGGAGTGGATGTGTTTTAAAATAGTCCCACACTCCCACCCATAAGGTACCATAGCAGCATGTTTGCTACACACAAACAAAGCATCAAGGGGATATAGCTACCACCACCTTATTTCTGATTAATCTAAGGATGCCACCCTACATTTTCACCACATCTGTGGACTAGATAACAAAAGGAGCAAACTCTCTCCAGTGCCAGATACCTGATCTTAAGTACCTTAAAGCATGAATTCTTAGGGTCAATAGTCAGGACTTAGCTCTATTTGTTTTTAGAGTATGCTGGTTCATGAAATCAACAAACTTTGTGATCAGGAGTGTTAAGGCCCTATTTTTGTCATGGAAATCAGGATGGCATCATCAGCACATAAAAGGACTAGGATGCTTAATTTGTTTAATTCTGGGGACATCTGCTACAAAAGCACATAATCTAGTTCTAAATTATTTATACACATAGAGAAGACAAATGAGCAAGCACACATCCCTGCCAACGCCCTTTGATGATTATTTTATATTACTTTATTTTTTGTGTGGAGTTTTTTGGTACATAAATATTTTCTTGACTTTTTCAGAACCTTAATGTGAGTAAATGGGATGTAGTATATGGTATGTTGTGGTTGTGCGACTTCACCATGTAATACACTCACCAACCCTTTTAGAACTAGAAGGTTTTGTTTGCCAAGCCCTTCACTCAACCCTAGCTACCTGTGGCTCTGAGAAGTCAGGCTTACACAAACGAGAAGGTATAAAGCATTTAAACAGAACCAAAACAATTGAAGAAGAAACACACAAGCCTTGCAAGAAATCTGACACCATTTTATAAAAATAGAGTATATTTATATGCATTTTAGACACCGCAATGAAAAGGATCTATTAGAGGGCCCTGGAGATCCAGCATTTACAAGGTATAGTAAAGATGCACTGTTTACTTAACCACGAACAAGCACTGGCAAATTCAATAAATTTGACACTGTGATAATTTAGATAAGTATCAATGCAGTTACTTTGAGTCAACTTCAGCAGAGAGCCAGTCAGTGGGACCAGCAAGGTCCTCAGAAACAGTTACTGTGAAGGAAGAAGTAGTCTTCGGTTAGTTCCAGGCACTTTTATCTCCTTGCCATAGACTCCAATGAAAGTGGTCCTGAAGCAAGAGACACAGGATGCTGTAGATGCTCAAAGATGCTGTGTATGAGACTCACTCGGCGGGGGTCTTTCTGCGGCTACTCCTCGGTCCACGACTTGGTGATGCGGTCCTGGACACAGGGTTTGACGTCCCTCAAAATCCTCTCGGGCTTGGTATAAATACAGTTACCACAGGGCTACCAATCAGCCAGTAACATGGTCATGGGCAAATCCTTCTTTGGGTGGTAACTCACCTTCTGGGTGACCAAGCTGCACTCCTATGACTCTCCCGGGTCCAGCAGAGTTGGGGGCAATTTTGATTGTCGGTACATGGTTCTTGGTGCTGCACGGTATGAGGAGCGGCGATACGAAGATCTGGGCTTCATCATCTGTTGCGAACCTGTACTGTGAGCAGGAGATCAGCCAACATGACCTTTGGAGTCTCTGACTAGGCTGGGCTCTGGAATTACGTCTTCATGAACAGGGCACTGCAGTCACAGTCCATTCTCCTTTGCTAGCCACCAGGTTCACGCGGGTGCAGCCTCTCTTCGCCAGGTCCTTGGTGCAGCAGGGCATCCTTCTTCAGTCCTCTTCTTCAGTCCATCAAGATTTGAGTTCTGGGTTCCAGGGGTGCCCTTTTTTTGCCCAGAAAATGTCCTCAGGATAGGTTGCGTCAGTAGCCAGTGGGCTACTAGGCTCCCTCTCTCCAGATGACTGCTTCAAGAGAAGTGTAGCATCTTGCTATCCAAGAATTCTCCATTTTGCCCACTTCCAATATGGCAGAATCGTTCTCTTGGTGTGGAGTCCCTAGCCCAACCTAGAGGTGTGGCTTCCAAAGGGGGCTACAAACCCCTGAATGGGGGTTACAAACCCGTAGAAAACGGGTTGGCAACAGGTTTGCCCTCTCCTTCCCACCTGTCAGCCTGTCTACCTAAACAATAGAGCAGCCCCCTCCTAAGTGTTCACTATTTGCCCTTCAAAGGCGGCTTCGCCTTTGAAGCTCGCATTTGGGCTATCACCCATGTGGCTTCCTGCCAGGGAGAGGTAACACCTCTCACCCATGCATGCTTCTGTTGTCTGCTTTCCTGTGAGTCGCTTGTCCATCTCCCAAGGAGGTCAGAAAGCTATCTCGTGGACACGCCCTGTGTGCAACCAATGATAGGCCCAGGGGATTGAGGGCAACAAAATGGCAATTTTGTAAAAGTTGCACACTGCAAAATATTACATTAATTTCGACTTCGGCATCAAGTTACGCCTAATATAACGAGTTGTTTGATGCCTTACATTATCAACTTCAGTAGCCCCAGTCAGAAGTTAGCAGGGCTGCGGTGGCACTTGCACCTCTGCACTCGCCAATAGGGCTGCAAGCCTTGTCTACAGTAAAATAAATAATTGTTGATTTTTACTGTTGGAAAAATACATGGTTCACTTTTAAATACAGAGCACCCTGTCATAGGGCTCGCTAGGTCTTCCTTAGGGGTGACTTACGTATAACAAAAAGGGAGATCTTGGCTTTGCTATTTCTGTAAACGGCAAAGTCGAGATAGCAGCTTTAAAACTGCCCTTCCAGTTTGTATTGGCAGACTAGGAGCTCTGTTTCACCTTTGTCACCCCCAGGGTGACACAATCAGTGATGCAGTTCCTGAGGTGACAGTCTAATTTACAGGTCCTGGGTACTATATACTAGGGACTTACAAGTAAGCTAATTTATTCCAATTTGGTATAAGTCAATTCAATATTCAGACTTTCAGGTCAGGGCAAAAGCACAGAGGTCTGGTTAGCAGGCCTCAGTGTGATCTCAGAGTCAAAAAATCAGCAGCATCAGACCAAAACTTTGGGGGTGACTACAAAAAAAGGCACTTTCTTACCCGTAATATAAGGAACTAACAGAAAACAGCCATGCGGGACGTAGTCTGTGCGTTGTGATAATTTTATTAGAGTTTCATCGGATTAAAAAGGATTTCAGACTTACGCAAAATAAGTTTTACCCAACTTAAATTTTAGCTGCTGCACATGTTATGAAATGTGGGTCACAGTGGCAATCGACAGAGATGTTCCACTTCAGATCACCTTGATGCATAAAGATAACGAAGAGAGAAGGTATACATTTTGCTAAGGGAAGCTTGTAGACAGTGAACTGGTGATTCTCTGTGTTTACACTCCTTATGTTAATTGAGAATCTTTCCTGTTTGCATTACTTGAAACAGTTAAGGACTGGCCCAGAAAGAACTGTTTATTCTGGATGACTTCAATGAAGTTCCCAATGGGGAAGTAGGCAGACACCATCATGATCAATATAATCATAGCTCTATGTCTAAGAAATGACAAGATTATCTCCAGGAGATGTGCTGTTGGATAATAGGAGAGAAGCACACTCTGGGGTTCGATCCTTCACCATTTTCTTCCATGGTCATAGGTCCTACTGTAGGATCGATTTGATTCTTGGAACCCCTGCCTTTTTAAATGGCACCAAACAGATAGCTTGTTAGACTTGGTATCTTTTGGCATGTTTCCCCTGACTTTTTGCTTTCTGACCTCCCGATTTTGACTCTGTTTTTGCTGGTGTAATGATTCTGCGCACTTTCCTCACTGCTGTCCAGTGGGAAAGTGCAAGTGCTCCTGTAGAAAATGTGTATGGATTGGTATTTCCATGATTGGCCTATTTGATCTATGTGTCAGTCCCTAGTAAAGTGCACTGCGAGTGCCAGGGCCTATAGATCAAGTACTGTTGGTGGGCTGCAGCACTGGATTGTGCCACCCACGCAAACAGCCCGTAAAGTGTAACTCTGGCCTGCCATTGCAGAGCCTGTGCGCAGCCTGGGGCTGCCATGTCGACTTGGCAAGTGCACCCACTTGCAAGTCCCTAAACCTTCCCTTTCCTACATGTTAGTCACCCCTAAGGTAGGCCCAAGGTACCCCTGTGGGCAGGGTGCATTGTTTGTGAAAGGTAGGACATGCCCTGAAGTGTGGGGCATGTCCGGATAGTGAATTACAGCCTACTTTGTTTTTCACTATTGCAAGGCTACCTGTTCTCCATAGGCCAGAGTGGGCAGTTAGATTATTACATCCTATAATCCTAACTGACCCAGGGAACATGGTAGAACTTCAAATTTAGTATGCCTGAACTCAGAATGATAAAAATACATCTTTTAGTGAAGTTGGTTTTAACATTCTGAGTTTGAAAATACCACTTTTAGAAAGTAGGTATTTTCTTGTCTGACCATCCAAGCCGCCTCTGCTAGGTTGTGTATTCCTTGTCTGGAGTCCGAGTGACAGGGGCTGGGGGATTCCAGGAGACAGGGTGGGAGGAGTTGCACCTGGTACCTGAATAGGACAGTGCCTTCCCTCCACAATGCTGGCTCCACCTCCTGTGGTGTGTCTGATGTCCCTGGCCTACTCTCTATAAGGAAGGAAGGAAGGAGGCTTGTCAACAAAGTGCTCCAAGACTGACCAGAACTGGTTTGGACCAGGCAAAGGCCCCTCTGCCTCCAGAGGACAAAGAGAAATTGAGGATAAAAAGGGGGACCCAAACCCCAGAATTTTAGATCTCGCTGGAATCAAGGAACCTGCCAAGACGAAGAGCTGGAAGAGCTGCCAGGAGGAGTACTGCCCCTTTGCTGTGTTGTTGCTTTGTTGGGTTGGCCTGCAGCTACTGCTTCTGCCTTGGGCAGTGAAAGGACTGGTCTGAACTTTCTCTATTTGTGCTGAGTATCTCCAAGGGCCTGAACCGAGCTGGCCGCCTGTTAAGAAGTCTCAGGGACTGCAAAGACTTCACCAACCTCTGGGTACCGCTCCTGGAACCGCTTTTTCAGTTGCCACAGAGAAGAGGGAACCGCGACCGACTCTGTCAACCGACTCCGTCGCTGGCCTTGTGTCCTGAAGGCACCGCAAGCCGCACCGACTCGCCCTGCACCGTAAGCCTTGGTCTCACCGACTCCGTCACCAAGCCACTGCCTGCACCACATCGAGAGACACCGCAACCTGCATCGCCTCGCTTCACTTCGCTGGCCTGGGCTCACCGACACGATCGCTGCTGGCTCCACACCCGTGACCGACTCGTCAAGCACAGCTGTCTGACTCGGCCAGTGTCACTTCCCGCCAACCCGCTCTGTTGTTCGCATCGCAACTTGCCAGCACCGCATCAAGCACCACCTCGCCCTGTACCGCCCGCCTTGGTCTCTCCGACGCCGTCTGGCTGATCGTCACAGAGCCGCTGCTCGCACCGCATCGAGAGGCACCGCACCGTGCACCGCTGCCACTTTGCACAGTAACCGCGACGGACGCCACGACCGGCTCTGTCACCTGCACCGCAACCTCCCAGCACCGCATCGGGCACCACCTCGCCCAGCACCGCCTGCCTTGGTCTCACCGACGCCGTCTGGACGATCGTCACCGAGCCGCTGCTCGCACCGCATCAAGAGGCACCGCACTGTGCACCGCTTCCACTTTTCATCGCAACTGCGGCGGACGCCCAGACCGACTCGCACCACCGTGTGGGTCACACTAAGAAAAGTACTGTGAACGAATCTTTACCCGCTGCTGCTGGCCCGTACCGACGCAGTCAGCTGGAACTGCGAGACTCTGTTGTTTTCAGCATCGCGGTTGGCTCGGACTGAGCTACCGACTCGTACAAACTGTGTTTTTCAACGTATTTTGCAACTTAAAGACATTTTGAGAAGTAACTATTTCTGAAGTACTGTATTGTGGCTGTTTATTGTATTTGGTCTTGTTTATATAAAAATCTTGGATATTTTTCTAAAACTGGTGTGATGTCCGTTTGTAGTGCTTCCATTGTATTACTGTTGGTTTTGTGCAAATGCTTTACACACTGCCTCTAAGATAAGCCTGACTGCTCGTGACAAGCTACCAAGGGGGTGAGCAGGGGTTATTTTAGGAGTGTAACTCCCTTGTCCTGACTAGAGTGGTGGTTTCTGCCTGGCTTGGGTGCAAACCTTAGCCAACCAGAAATCCCATTTCTTAGCTATAGTGGCGATTGTCCTTTTGGATCATGCAATGCTCAAATGGAATGTGGGTTTGGGACTCCAGCCTAACTGAAGGGAGTATTGAAGGTTTCATGGACCTGTCTTAAGAGACAGGCTATGAGCCCAGAATCTTGGAGAAGTCATATTGTTATGTTAAATGACATGGTGCTAGAATAGAACAGAGAAGACTTGGGGAGGGATCACTAAGGAGAAACCTGAGGCATATCTAGTGAAGGCAGAAAAGAAAGATAAAGAAGCAGCAGCTTTGAAAGTGGTTAGGGAAATGACTTCCCTTAGAAGGAAATTGAAAACTATTGGCAACAGAGGACAGCAAAAAACTCTGCCTCAAACAAACATGCTGTGAAAAGGCCAAAAAAGTTGATTTGATATTAGCTAGGAGACACCAGGCTCAGATGTATTAACTAATTGGTTTTCTAGATGTTTCCAAATCAGATTTTATGCCCAGTCTGAAGTCGCTATTCAATACATTTTTATTGACTAAAACAGATACCTTCAATGGTGGAAGAAAACATTACACTGATTCATAAGGCAGGGAGGCCAATGGACTCATGCGTAGCATAATGATCTATTGCCCTCTCGAACATAGATGTAAAATCGTTCACCATGATACTAGTGAATAGATTAATCCAATGTACACCATTCCCTAATCTACCCTGACAAATCAGGGTTTATACCCAACATACAGACCTCGGACAACATAAGGATAATTCTGCACCTGACAGAGAAATGAAATAAACTAACATCGGCATTCTATCCCTCGGTGCTGAAAAAGCATTCCGCAGAGTTAACTGACCATTTATGAGTCAAATGCAGAAAACTATAGGTCAGGATTCTAATATGCGATCCTTCATCTTTGCAAACTACCAAACACCTATAGCCAGATTTTTTTAACTAATGGAGTTAAAACGGATAGAGTGAGCCTTGGGAAGGGAACAAAAGAGGGAGTCCCCTCTCACTCCTTGGCTTCACATTAATGATTTAGCCTCTGGCTGTAGTGTTGGGTGAGAGAGATATCCGAGGGATGGCATTTGGGGACGAGCAGCACAAAATCCACCTATTTGCCGACAAGGTCTTACTTACTTTGACTAATCTGGATCAAATGGATCTCTGTCAATTCAGCACTTTAACTGATAGCTAAATATAGTCTAATATCGGTTTTTAAGGCCAATTTGGAGAAGTCAAATATAATGGATGTAGGATTGACACCTAAACTCAGGCAAACATGTTGAGGGATAATGCCGTTCATGGTGATGAAAATAAAATAAATTAGCTAGGTGTACATATTACTCCGACCAATGGCAGACTTTATGCAGTCAGCTATCCTAAAATCTTTGTGGAGATCAGGGAAGATCTCCAGCGATGGGAACCTCTCTGTATGTCATGGCTGGGCAGACAATACACGGTGGAAATTAACGTTTTGCCTAGATACGCTGTTAATTCTAAACCATTCCAGTGACAGTCCGGGCTAAAGATATGGCAAATATAAAGAGCTTGAATAACAAGTTTGCATGGGCAAATAGGAAAGTTGACTATCCAAGATGGTCCTGAGGGTAAGCAGAGAACTGGGGGGTGAGGGGGAGCTGGTGGGGCTCTACAAAATGTAGGCTTGTCCTGTCTACCATCTCAGCTATTTGTGCTTTACGAATGGTCTCTAACTGAGATGGAGAGGCATTGGGTACATATGGAAGCTAAAATAATGGAAAGGGCCCCATGGGTTGCAGCATGGCTTCATAAAAAGTATAGACCAGTGCTTTGATTTGTTTCAGATATTCTGTGCATTTATGGAAGCGTAGGATAGATTGAGCCCTCACTCAAATGCCACGTCCTTCCCATCATCGTTTACATCAGAGCATGAAGCGCATTGGTATTATCTTTAATTACCCACGAGATGGGACTATTTGTATTGATTATTGGGCTTGGGGTAGTCGCTAACGATATGGGTCGGCATGGGATTGGAGAGGGAAGGGTGTTGTTTTGATTATGTTGCATTGATTTTCACACAACTACAGCACATGACACACACACATAGACACAGATACTGCAATGCCCAGGGAGACTGGAAGATACGCAAGGGACACAGTTAGCCAATGAGGACTTGACGAAGAATCACTATGCAGAAAATAATCACCTGGAATCTTCGGTGGGGTGAACAACCCAAGTGAAGCATGTGAAGTGTTAGCATACGTGAACCCCCACAGAGTGAATGTGGCTCTGCTACAAGAAACACACCTCTATTGCACCCACTTTCCTTCTCCTCTACCTGGGGTCCTCACTTGTACTTCTCATTGTACTCTGCCTATTCATGAGGGGTGGCTATCCTGATTAGAAAGACTCGCTGGTTTACTTTAGTTGACCACCTTGCAGACACCGCAGTAAGGGTGATAATTATTGCAGGAGTGCTTGAGTGTTACCGGCAACTGCTGGTTAATATTTATGACAATAATGTGTACGACCCCTTGTTCTTTGACAAGGCATTATAAATGTGCTCCGTGTTTAGAAATTGGCCAACCATATGGGGGTGGGACTTTAACACTTTCCGCACACCTAAACAGAGCATATCAGATGGCGCGATCCACTACACACACGAGTACTTCTGTCACCCATATAAGGAAATTATTCCAATTGAAGGGTATTACACCCAACAGATTCTGAATACGTGTTCTACTCCCCGACACATAATATGTCCTCTTGGATCGACATGTGGATGTCCTTCAGCACAGTGATGAGCTCAGTTAAGGGGGGAGCGATCCTGCCCAGGACTCTATCTGACCACTCTCCGGCTGAACTAGTGCTGTGTGACCTGACCCCCCCCCCCCCCTCCCTTCGGGTCTATAACTGCAGCTTGAAAGGCAAGGAATTTATAGATGTAGCTTTTAGAACTGAAATTAGGGAGGCTCCAGTTGAGTACTTCAAACTAAACGAGAATACAGTAAATTATGCTGGAACTCTGTGGGAAGCTTTTAAAGCCTACATAAGGGATATGTGAAAGTCCAAGAGCGCCTGGGTTCTCAAAGCAATACGCAACTGACAAGACTGGCTCGAGTCAGAGATTAAGCCGCTGGAGACTGAGCATGTTCCCCTGGATAGCTCGGCTACGCCTACCAAGATCCAGTCGGCTCTGGCCAAATTCCGTGAAGAGGTGGAAAGGGAGACCCTTTACCTTGGCAGGTGGGCCCTAGGCTGACAGTTTAGTGAAGGAGATATACCCGGCAAAAAGTTGGCCTGGGTTACTAAAACCACTTGAGATGCCGGATGAATAATTTGTATCCTCTCGGATAGGGGTGAAATCACCAAGGCACCTGCCGATATTGGAGCAGTGTTCCAGCGGTATTATGAGTGGCTCTACACAGTTAGATGCAGTTACAATAGCTTGATATTTGGACCAGGTGACATTAGCCTGGATCAAGGGCAAAGTTAGAGAGCTTCTCAACCACCCACTTATGATAGGAGACATTAAAAAAGGCAATAAGGACCCTAACCAGTCGTACGGTCCAGGGAGGGATGAGTTGCCAGTACAATTTTACAAATAGTACATAGACTTGCAGGCTCCCTGATTATTGGAGATGTATACTGCAGTCATAGATTGGGGCAACCTACCGCACAATACAATGAAGGTGGTTATCACAGTTTTATTGAAACGGAACAAAGATTCCACACAATGTACATCCTACAAGCCTTGTCACTATTAAATACTGATAATAAAGAAGTTGCAAAATTACTGTCACAGCACCTCCAACCTTGTTATGTGATTTCTGATCCTGCCGGAACAGGCAGGGTTTGTACCCCAAAGTTCTACAGTCTTTAACCCGAAAATGTTGGTGGCACTTCTCCACAAGGTGGTCCGACACTTAATGTTGGTGGCGGTCCATCTGGATGCTGAAAAAGTGTCCAATTCATTGGAGTGGCTAATTAAGATGGTGGTCCTACGGTGCCTGGGCATTGACAGCTATTTTCAGAAGCGCATTGATTTGTTATATACATCTCCAAAGGCCAGAATCAGGATGAACAGAACATACTCGGACATCATTGCTATGGGTAGAAGAACCTGGCAAGGTTGTTCTCTAACTCCAATAATCTTTGCGTTTGTGATTGAACCACTAGTATGCTTTATTTGAGATATGCATACACACGGAGGGCTACGGCTCGGGAATAGCTCCCTAGTGATCTCGTTATATGCTGACAATGTGATTCTTTATATCCAACAGACAGAGGAGAATATATTTCCCATTGTGCACAAAAGTGTATAAATCGTGTGCTTCTTGGGGGTTGTGCATCAACTGGACGAAGTCTGAGGTTTTCCCCTTTACAGACTTCAAGTCTGTCCCGGCCATGGCATATCCACTGCAATGGAGCCCTGACGGTGTTAAATATCTGGGTGTACGGGTTACTCTCAACATCCATGAATTGATCAGGCGTAGCTTTGGCACAGCAATGGAGCAATTGACTACCCGTGTTGACCGCTGCACTGGCATACCACTTTCTATGATGGGACGAATATTCCTAATAAAGTTGGTAGTGCTGCCAAAGTTTCTATATCAATTTGCTAACATCCCAATATGATCGCGTCAATCCCAAAGATCAAGTAGCGTGTAACAATGTAGCCTTCTGAACTCAAATATCTTACACATGGCATGACAGTGTCTTAAGGTACTGGTGTATTGGCAATGACTATTTGACATACTAGCTGAGGTGGTGAAAATGCCCGTGGTCCACTTCCCCCAGAGGGTACTGCTGGGTGACACATGACAATTTTGTTCATCAATTCACCACCTGGCATCCAATGCATTAGTCCTGGTCAAGCTGTGGTAAATAATTTAATTACCGGGACTTAATTTGATACAGAAACATAATAAAAATAGCTCAATAAATAAGAGGCAGAATCCGTGGTATTAGAGGTTCGGAATGGGCTTTATTCCAATGGACGATTCGAATCGGTTGCTCCAAGTTCCATCACCACGAAGGTTCAGGAAGTGAAGTACATACATTATTGATAATTAATCACTTTTATACAATAGGCATTACAGTGAATCAAATGCAAGAGGCGTAACAATTGATAGTGTAGATAAAACATACATACGTAGCAAAAGTAGGTGTAACTGGGTGTGACTAAAGAACGTCATCAGGTGTGATGTCATAATAGGGTGGTTCCATGAAAGAATTTCGCAATGTCAGCAGAAATACTTGGCAGAAATGCGCGCGCAGCAGCATGACGTGTGATTGACGTGCAGCTAGGGGGTGAAGGGGACTTGACATTTAGCTCTACATGTGGCGACAGATGTCTGGAGGGTCAAGTCAACCTAATCCCAAATCATATCTAACATCCTATGTTTAAAGAACTATGTTATCCAAAAGAGAGGTCTCTTAGAGTAGAATCTTATTCTATACTGACTATACTGACTGTTAGTGCGTGTACAAGCGTCTAAGTGTCTACACTAGATGCGAGGGCAGAAGTCTTCCATAATAATAAGGCTATGAATTACTTGCATAAAGACAGAGAAGCCGGGCCTTTGCTCGGTAGCTGGAAGAATGTTTACTTAAACTACTAGACAGGAATGCATTGGGCAGGGAGCGGAGCAGATAATTTCGAAGGTGAAATACAGTTTCTTGGCAGGCAACAGGCTGATGTCAGGCATCGTGAGCCGCGCAGGGAATGAGACAAAGTTCATGGTCACAGATGCAAGCTCAGACTGGAGTTTCAGAGGTAGAAAGCAAGAAAAGCTTGATGACAGAATCAGGGCCTACTTGCCTGGACTGTAGAATGGCATAAGTGAACCATATAAAGCCGGTGGCCTTTCATACTTAGGAATGGAATATCCAGCCTATTCATGGCGGATCTGAAAGAGGACATGTTGACGGTGGACGCACATGAGTTTGCGTCTTCATAACTGGAACTGGAGGGAACATACATGTACTTGTGATTTATACATGAAACCGTTGGGGTCCAAGATAGGGGACATAACTGATCAGAAAAATCCATATTTCCACATTCCCTCCTTGTCCCCTACTTGCCCGTCAAGAGATATCAATCTTCATCAATCCATTGATCTGTTCATATAGCATCATTTGTTCTTCTTTTTTCTTCTGGGACGAACGAAATCTTGGTGATGGAATACACGATGTGGCACACAGACCACAAATCGCTGGTCCACATTGTAGGCATAGACAGCGACTGAATAGTATGAGAAAGCCAATACCTAGGAAGGATAGGACCTTCCATCCAAAGGTAGATAATACACTCCAAAACCAACCGGACCAAGTCCAGGTGCCTGGATTCTGGTGTATCTGGCTTACAATCTTATGAAGGCGAGTTATGGCTTTATATACAGATGGCGAATTTTCTGGTATGAAAATGCAACAACTTGATCCGATGACCCTACAAGCTCCGCCCCTATCGGCCAGGATGACGTCAAGGACAAGACGATTTTGAAGCACAACAATCCGCATAGCAGACTGTTCTTCTGTTAAATTGCCTAAGGCGGAAATAGTTTCGTTCACTACTGCTTCAAGGGTTCTAGTTAATCTACGTATCAACTTACTATTAGTAACGGTACCTATATAGGGAAAGAGACCTTTATTGAAATCTGTGTATTTTTCCCATGCTGTTTCAGTGTAATCGACTATTGGGAGATCTCTCCTTTCTCTATTGTGTACTAAATGAGTATTTCTGTGATAATCGGGAGGAGCTAGGAAAACAGGTGGCAAAAGGAATCCAATGTAGCAGGTACCATCCCAATCTAGAGGCAAACGTACATATGCCGTCTGACCACATATAAAATAGGAATGGCGGGAAGCTCTAAATGTCGACTTGCCTTGATCACTGAATTCTATTACAGTGGTGCATCTACTATGGCCCATATGTATGGAACCATTCTTTCTTACACATAATTCACCTTTTACTGGAAATACTGACATGGCGGGCAAAATTGGAGTAGCTTCGGATTCGATATTTATGATCATAAGATTAGGCGTAAAATTACCTAATCCATAAACTTCATTTTCTAGATCAGTTCCTGTTCTCTTGGGAAGTCCCTCCTTGTTAGGGTAGCAGACTTTAAGTAAAACTAAGTTTAAATTTCCCCATACCCAGTTATCTTGATAAACTGCAGAATTCGAATCTAGGGAATTAATTAAACTAAACCATGCTCCACAGGAGCCGTTGTGTGTGAATGGGTATGGAAAAAGAGGTAGAATTCCTTTATAATTCTGATAGGGAGGGAGTCGGCCACATATCCAACAATTTGTAGCATTGCTAACCTGATGGGAATGATGTAACATACTAATAAACGTATTATTGCGCAGCGCAAATCTATAAGACAACTCAAGCGGAGGTAATTCACTAAAAGAATGTTCAGCAGTAACATTATAAACATGTCTAGAAATAGGATAATATATGTGCAACAATATACTTGCAGTAATTATTAAAAGACTTAAGAAAAACAAAATTAATAACGTCACTGTGCAATGACTATGCAGTGATTTACAGTACGCATGTCGTTTCAGCATTTTTCGGGTGTTTTCTCTATTCAGGTCTAAGGGATACATGTCAGAGACAAATTCAACCGCTTCACCTTGGAGAGGACTTAAACAATCAAATTGCCTGACTGGTTAGACCTGAGTTTTAGTTTATATTGTTCGTGATTACTAGATTCAACCAAAGGAAGTTTTAAGTCAATGGGTGAAGACACACGAGGTGTGGTATTTACATCCGATGGTAGTCCATGAAATTTCTTGATATGGCTTGAATGTACCCAGCCTTTCCTGCCTTCGATCTTCACGGCTGTCCTTGTGGTGAGCAAGACCAGTTGCGGCGACCTCCACCTAGGATCCAGCTGAGTCTTTCGATCAAAGTTCCTCACCAAGACCAGGTCCCCCGGAACTACGTCATGGGGTTTCACCTCAGTGTTGTCAGGAAAAGCTGCAGCTACCTGTGAACGACAAGATTGTAGTGCAGACATCAAGGAAGCCAAATAATCTGTCAGCATATTACAGTCAATATCAGTTATTTTACGTGGTATAGGCGTCCCCCACATATTTGGTGGTCTGCCAAAGATCACCTCATACGGGGATAGCCCTGTTCGAGAGTGTGCTACCATTCTCATGTAAAAGAGTGCAACTGGTAACGCTACTACCCAGTCGACACCTTTCTCTCTGCATATTTTGGACAATCTGATTTTCAGGGTCTGATTATGTCTTTCCACGAGACCTGCTGCCTCGGGGTGTCGGACACAGTGAAACTTCCACTGATAACCTAACAAAAGTGAAACGTGTTTCATTAGTTCGGATGAGAACTGCTGGCCGTTATCTGAGTAGACAACACGTGGTAAACCGTATCGTGGGAAGAATTCTCGAACTAACTGTTTGGCAGTAGTCGGGGCAGTGTAATCTGAAACCGGGTATGCCTCTGTCCAACGGGAAAGAGCACAGACAACTACGAGAACATATTTGAATCCTCGACATCGTTCCATCTGGATATAATCCATCTGGAGGACTTCAAAAGGGTGATCAGGAGGCTGAAATCCACCCTGTTCTACGGGAATGCTTTTTCCTGGGTTGAACTGACAACAGATCATACAGGTACGAACTTTTTGTTTGGCTGCTGCTCGTAAATGTTTGTTGAACCAAATGTGTTGAATGCTGTCTAGCATAGCTTTTTCTCCTAGATGCGCTGGACTATGTATAGTGTTAATTATAACTTGGACCATTGAATCAGGAAGGAACCACACAGATTTTTCCTTCGTCATCCATCCTTGATCCGTTTGGATCCCTCCTAATTCAGTCCATTTCTTTATTTCGTCTGGAGTAGCATGTGTCTGTATGTCAATTACATCAAGAGTGGGATCCTTAACCGTCATACAATGTGTTGGCGTCGGGACTATTGTCTTTGTCATGTCGGATGTTTGAGTTTGAGCAGTCTGTTTAGCTGTTCTGTCAGCTAGATCATTGCCTTGAGAAATGATATCAGTAACTTTCGTATGAGCTTTACATTTCATAATTGATATTGCAGTGGGTAGATGTATTGCATCTAATAAGGCATGAATGAGGGGTCCGTGCTGAATGTGGGCACCGTGAGAAGTTAAATAACCTCTCTCTCGCCACAGCACGCCGAAGTCATGTACAACTCCGAATGCATAACGTGAATCAGTGTATATGTTGACTCTTTTATTTGTGGCTTGAATACAGGCTTGTGTCAGAGCGACGAGCTCTGCTGCTTGAGCGGACAAGGTATTTATGCAGTTTGTTTCAATGATTTCAGTGTCTGTTGTGACTGCGTAAGCGGCCACTAACTCTCCTGTACTTGTTCTCATACATGAACCATCTACATACAACGTTAAGTCTGGGTCTGACAATGGGACGTCTGTCAAGTCTTGTCTGGGTTTCGTTGTGATTGTAATAACATCAATACAATCATGAGCTAGTGGGTCTGTTCCGATTACGGGTAAAAGTGTGGCAGGATTCAATGTGTTACAACGTCTGATTTCTATATGTGGCTGAAACAATGTTAATTCATACCCTGTAAGTCGCGCTATAGTCAAATGTTGTGTTTGCGTTCGATTCACAAGAACCTCTACTGCATGTGGTACTTGAACTGTCAATGGATGTCCTAACACTATGGCATCGCTTTGTCTGATTGCTAAAGCTGTTGCTGCCACTGATTTCAGGCATGCAGGCAAAGCCTGAGCTACGGGATCTAATGTACTAGAAAAATAAGCACATGGTTTGTGGGATCCTGCCTGTTCCTGTGTGAGTACTGACAAGGCAGTACCTTCGCGTTCTGTAACAAAGAGTGTAAACTGTTTATTGTAACATGGTGTTGCTAAAACCGGTGCTTGGCATAAGGCTTTCTTTAGGCTTTCAAAAGCTTGTGCATGTTCCTGAGTCCAAGGGAGAACAGTCGATGTGGCTGCCTCCTGTGTTGTCAATTGAATGAGTGGTTTTGCTAGAAATGCATACTGAGGGATCCACTGCCTACAATATGAAGTGAGGCCTATAAAAGCCCGCACCTCCTTTTATGTCTTGGGTATTGGCATGTTAGCTATTAACTGAATGCGGTCGGGTGTAAGCTGCCTTCCCTCCTTGGACAGCGAGTGTCCAAGATAAACAACTCGCTGGACACAGAATTGCAGCTTAGAAGGGGACACCTTGTGCCCTTTTTCGGCTAGAAATTGTAAAACTGTCAGTGATGCTTTCTCACATTCAGGTTCGCTTCTAGCGGTGATCAGCAGATCATCGACATATTGAAGCAGGGCAGTGTTTACTGGCATGTGGATACTGTCGAGTTCTCGTTTCAGTGCTTGGCTATAGATGCTGGGGCTTTCTGTAAATCCTTGAGGTGCGCGTGTGAATTTAAAGCTACGTCCATTTAAACTAAATCCGAACAAGTATTGGCTTTCCGGATCTATTGGGACGCTGAAAAAGGCATTCTTGAGATCAATTACAGTAAAGAATGTTGCTTCAGAATCAATAGCTGTCAGTAATGACGAGATATCTGGGACCACAGGGAATTGTGGCACAATGCATTTGTTCAATTCGCGCAGATCAATAACCAATCGATATACTGGCGGGGCCTTTGGATCTGTTCGTTTAAGAATCGGAATTATCGGGGAATTACATACATTGGAGTCTGTTTCCACAACCACTCCTTGGGCAATGAGCTCGTCAATGATTTGTAGTAAAGCCACTACAGCATCTGGTGGTAACTTGTATTGTCGCATTCGTGGTAATACCACTCCTGCCCTTAGTGTAACTCGATATGGTGTAATATTCATGCAACCAACATCAGTAGGGCCTTGTGCCCATAAATGTGTAGGTAAAGTCTGCAGTCGGGGATCCATGTCTCGAGACACATAGTGACCTTTGAAATCACGTAAAAACAATCTTACTCCTTCCGGAGAACAACATATTATAGCTCCTAGAGCTTTCAGTGTTTTTATACCTAACAAGTTTTCTGGACATGATTTAGTAAGCAATAAATCTGTAGTTCTGGTCAAAGGTCCTATCGTAAGTGGAAGAGGCTGTGATACTTCATTAACAATAGGTTTTCCTGAAAAACCAAGGGAAATATTCTGTGAGCCTGAGAGGGGTGCCCCTGGAACTTCACTGTGTTTTATTGTTGTTCGACTTGCCCCTGTATCAAGTAAAAATTTTCTATCTTGGCCTAATAATTCACTATGTACATAAGGTCCTTCTTGGTCTACAGGGACCTCGATAAGGGGTAAGTCAACTTCCCTCTCTAGGCTGGTTCATGCATATCGTTGATAATCAGGATAGTCATACTGTGCGGTCTGGTACAGCTGTCGTGTCGTGGTTTGTGTGGCAGCAACCGGCAGCGCTGGTGCAGCTGGCACAAACTGTATCGACTGTTGTGGAGCTGGCATGGACTGTGCATGCTGCGGGGCTCCTTGTTCATTCTGATCCTGTCTAGGTGGCCGTGGTCTTTCCTGTGTTTTACCTGTGGCGATATTACGCTTCAGGACTGGGCAATCGTGTATGTAATGTCCTGGCTGTTTACAATAGTTGCATGTCCCTTTTACAGGTCCTGCTGACTCACCGGAATGTGTCGTACCCTTTTTATGTCCTTCAGCTGGAACTGTCTGAGAGACTAGCATTTTCATTTTCGTGTCTTTCATGCGTCTTTGTTCATGTTCTTGTTCCTCTCTAATTCTATTGTAATGGTACTGTAACATTTGTAACATTTGTGATGGGGTATTACCTTGCCAGGTACTCTCGAATTTTAATACTCTATTCTTCACTTGGGGCAAGGAATTTTCAACTAATTTTGTCACAAACAGATGTGGGTATGATTCGCTACTTGCTTTTATGCCACTATTTATACCAAAACATTTTTCAAATCGGGCATAGAAATCACTAGTGTCTTCATCTTGCTTTTGTTTACAGGCTGAGATTGCACCCCAGTCTTCCTTTTTCGTAGTTAATAAACGTGGCAGTACCTGTACTAGTAAACCTGGTAGTGCTTTAGTTTTGTCCCCAAGCCCCGAACCTGGACCTCGGGCCTTTTCTTCATTTTCTAATGCTGTCCAGTCTATCTTTTGGTCTCCCACCTCCCACTCTTTTTCCTTGAGTTTTTCATAAATGCCAGCAGGCATTAATACCTTTAATATTGTCATAATGTCGGGATAGGTATACTCTCCCATGAGTAACATGTCTTTAATTTCTCGGTGGAAACCCGCTGGGTCTTTGTCATGACTGGGTACCACTTTCTTCATTTCTAACAATTCTATTTTCGATATGGGCGTATATACAAATACACGTTTAAACTGATTGTCCTCGCCCTTTATTGGGTGTACTTCTCGTAAAGGATTCTGTCTGTCCATGTAATACATCGGTCTTTCCTTGATGGGCAGTAAGACATGTTCTGGGCATACAAAAAGAATGTACTGCTTTCTTGATTCTAGTATTTCTTTAATTAGCTTAGTACCTGAACCTCTCCATCTATTCGTGAGTAATTCAGTCAATATATCAGGTAAGGGACCAGGATCTGAATGTTGGCTTTTATATAGTATAAGAAGTTGTTGAATCATATAAATCCCAGCTAAACGCTGTTCATCTGGGGTGAGGTTCAAAAATGTGTGTGCTACTGTATCATCACCATATTTTCCGGGACTGTCAACCCAATGAACGGCTGACCTGGCTAATTCTTGTTCATCCATAGAATCGAGTAAATGATAACCCCTTCGTTCTCGCAGTAATTTGTCAGCGGCTTGGAACGAATGCTCGGGGGACCTCATATTTATTATAGGTGTTTGGAAATTCCTGTTATTATCTGGACATATCGGACGTATCGGGTCAGTAAAACATCTAGTACTATTACAAGATCTTCCTCTACCTACATAGGCTATGGTTTCTGACTGTCCTGTGGACAGTCCTGATCCTTCCTCCTCCTCGTTTTGTTCAAACTGGTCTACCGCTAATCTCTCTTCGTGTAGGCGTTCTATTTCTTTACGGATCTTTCTGCACATGGCTATTATACATTTTTGCCTATCATGTCTCCCTTCTGATATATTCTGGCTCCATCTGGTAAGAGTTTCCATTGTTTCCGGGTCTACCCCCGGTCGGTCTTGATTTCTGATCACACAATTTATGAGGAAACGTAACAGTTCCCCCTGTATCTCCACTTTCTGGTATTCCATAGCTCTGTTAATACATTCAGAATCTCGCCCTGTTTGGACAAAATGATATATATTATCTAGATGCATAGTCATTCCTGGTAGCTTCCCTAAATACACCGCGGCTCGTCTGATACGTAATGATGCCATGATCATTTCGTCCTCTTTGCCGGGCACAGGGTCATATCTACAATCTATAAGAAGTTCCTTAAGCGTGCGGGCATTTATGAGTTTGGGGGTACGTGGATGTGCTGACTCTTGAAAGGTAAGTTTATTTACTCTGGGTGGCGTAGAAAAAATGTTGGTAGCACCTCCCGTAGCCCCGTCTGGGGTATCGGGCGTGAAAGGATTCGTAGAACGCGATACAGCAACTATAGGTGTGGACACAGCTATAGAAGTAGCTGTAGGAACAGATGTGGAAACAGATGTGCTTGCCGGAACTTGTGTCAGGATTTGTTGTTGTAGAGATACAGATACAGGATCTTGGCGTTGAACCTCCCCGGCCGACGGTCTATGTGGGGCGGGGTTAGCATACTCGGGAGCTGCGTCATTTAAATATGAGGAAAGAAAAACATCTTCTGCGGTTCTAGGATGCCCCTTAGGATGTACTTTTATTGGAAATAATGGGGGTGGCAAGTCTTTTGGTATCCCCGGAGTAGCCTTAGGTAATCCCTCGGCCAGAAGGGGATACATACCCTTCATAAGGGCATTTCTTTGTCTGTCTACTTGTTCTGATTTCACTCGTGTACCTTCTTCAATTAATAGATTTTCTCGGACTTTATTTGAATTCTCTTTATTTTTCTCTTCCTGTCGGAGTGCTTTTTCTGTACGTCTATGAGATTCTTTGCGCCATAACTCAACGGCGTCTTTCTGTGACTGTCTGGCTTTCCTTTTCCATAACTCTTCCTCTACTTTCATGATGCACTCTGCATCCCAGGTCCCAGCTGCGGGCCACCTCTGACTTTCTGGTAATTCCTTGGTGTAGTCTACCCACAAATCAAGAAATAGTATAGCGTCTAAGCCGTGCTTATGATACATGAAGTACCCTGGAGTGTCCCTAGGAGGAATAGGAACAGCTTCTTCGAGTACCCCTTTTCTAGTTGTGAACTGTCTTAATTTCGAAAAGAGCGGCATATTGAGAACTGGTCTGATACTTGATCTTGAACAAACTTAATACAATAAACACGATAATGAACGGTCATTCACACCACAATATGCAGAACGTATTAAAAAACATTTAACATTTAACATTTAACTGAGCAACGATGATGATGACGATCTAAGGAAACTTAATCACTAAACATAATACTCGGCATTAACTGAATTATTCTGAATTTATATACTTGATATACTAGATATACTGCTAAACAGTACAGATACACTGCTAAAACAGTGCAGACCGGATTTGTGTACCCAAACCCGTCTTGACCGGCACAACCTATGTGCACGTCAGAACGCCTCCCCAGTAATGGTACTCACCGGGTAGCTCGGAACGGAAGGCCTCGGAACGGAACTGAACTGAACTGGACCGGACTGGACTCGACTCGACAACTTCGGACACTTCTGAGCTTCGGAAACCTGGTGGGCCTCTGTATACCTCGGATCTTGCTCTCTCAGCTAGGCTCTGGTCGGGATACTTCGCACTTCTCACCGCCTCGTCTGGGTGTTGATCGCAGCCTCAGTCGCCCCCGCTTAACCGGAGGGAGATACAGGAAATCCTGCTGGTACGCGTTGTTGTCCGTCCAGCTGTGGCAGGAGACCGGGCCTGCAACGCACCGCCGGCGCGTGAGATGAGAAAGTGTCCCTGTTCGGGCGCCATTCATGTGGTAAATAATTTAATTACCGGGACTTAATTTGATACAGAAACATAATAAAAATAGCTCAATAAATAAGAGGCAGAATCCGTGGTATTAGAGGTTCGGAATGGGCTTTATTCCAATGGACGATTCAAATCGGTTGCTCCAAGTTCCATCACCACGAAGGTTCAGGAAGTGAAGTACATACATTATTGATAATTAATCACTTTTATACAATAGGCATTACAGTGAAGCAAATGCAAGAGGCGTAACAATTGATAGTGTAGATAAAACATACATACGTAGCAAAAGTAGGTGTAACTGGGTATGACTAAAGAACGTCATCAGGTGTGATGTCATAATAGGGTGGTTCCATGAAAGAATTTCGCAATGTCAGCAGAAATACTTGGCAGAAATGCGCGCGCAGCAGCATGACGTGTGATTGACGTGCAGCTAGGGGGTGAAGGGGACTTGACATTTAGCTCTACATGTGGCGACAGATGTCTGGAGGGTCAAGTCAACCTAATCCCAAATCATATCTAACATCCTATGTTTAAAGAACTATGTTATCCAAAAGAGAGGTCTCTTAGAGTAGAATCTTATTCTATACTGACTATACTGACTGTTAGTGCGTGTACAAGCGTCTAAGTGTCTACACTAGATGCGAGGGCAGAAGTCTTCCATAATAATAAGGCTATGAATTACTTGCATAAAGACAGAGAAGCCGGGCCTTTGCTCGGTAGCTGGAAGAATGTTTACTTAAACTACTAGACAGGAATGCATTGGGCAGGGAGCGGAGAAGATAATTTCGAAGGTGAAATACAGTTTCTTGGCAGGCAACAGGCTGATGTCAGGCATCGTGAGCCGCGCAGGGAATGAGACAAAGTTCATGGTCACAGATGTAAGCTCAGACTGGAGTTTCAGAGGTAGAAAGCAAGAAAAGCTTGATGACAGAATCAGGGCCTACTTGCCTGGACTGTAGAATGGCATAAGTGAACCATATAAAGCCGGTGGCCTTTCATACTTAGGAATGGAATATCCAGCCTATTCATGGCGGATCTGAAAGAGGACATGTTGACGGTGGACGCACATGAGTTTGCGTCTTCATAACTGGAACTGGAGGGAACATACATGTACTTGTGATTTATACATGAAACCGTTGGGGTCCAAGATAGGGGACATAACTGATCAGAAAAATCCATATTTCCACAAAGCAGTGGGTGGAAAAAGTCTGGATGCAGAGGAGATTGCCAACAACGAACAAATGGCTAAAAGACATACTGCTGTGAATGAGGATAATTATTTAACAAAAATATGTCCAGCGACGAGTCCCAAACATATATGGGATTCGTTCTGCTCCTATTTGCAGCGCTTGACAGGCCTTGCTTCTACTCCACGATCAAAGTGCTCAGCCTCATGAACACTCCTGGGCAAATTGCATAACTGGTCATGATGAATTTATAGGTGTTGTTTTAAGGTAATTGTTCTGACAATGCAACAAGTATCTGACTTACATAATTTGTATTGTAATGTGATGCTGTAAGCTGTGTTGTTTTTAGGTCTCGCCTGAGCCAGCGCATGCGCTGGTCTGGCGAGACATTTGGGAGTGGAGTTCTAAAAGTGCTGTCAAAGGCTTTTGCTGGCATCTGGCGTGCGGTTACGCGCGCGAGCATGCGCGCAGCCGGCAGCTTTCAGCGCCCGAGGCACCATCTGGAGCGTGATCACTTTCACTTTTGCCGCTGCTGCGCGCGCACCACTCGCGCGCGCACAACTCGCTCACCACTTGCGTGGTTTTTTTTAGATTTCCTTCACACAACTCCCGGGCTTGCGGTAACACCAGGCATAAAGCATGCGCCGCCTTTCTTTCCTGTCCAATGTGTAAGCATATATTATTAACTGGTGAAACCATAACACGATGCGGGCGGCATTAAGTGTGACCGTCGAGTTTCCTCAGGTTCCTGGAGGTTGAGTCTCTTGAAAGATGTGAATGGGCTGCTGTCTTGTTATTTGTCGCCTTAGGCACAAGGATGTTTTCGCAGATTCGCATTCTCTAAGGCAGATAGCTCAGCGTGCACGGACGGTATCTGGAGAAACCTGTTACTTTTTCTCCCAGTTGACCCTTGTTATACACGCCTTCTTGCACGTGATTTTTCCTCCACAACATTGCCCCTCTGTGAGGTAGCTGCCACTGGAAACCTAGACGCACTTCGGACTATATATAATAATATCCACATTTGTAAAGTGCGAACAATCACCCGTAAGGGTCTCTAGGCGCTGGGGGCCGTCGGGAAGATTAAGCACGTTATTGCCCAGAGTCACATGGTGCTGGGCTAATCTGCTGCCAGGGATTGAACCGTGATCCACAGATTCCGGATTCAGTCACCCTGGCCGCGGCGCCACACCTCTTCCCAGATGACAATCTGTCACGGTATTTGATTACCAGGATAGGGTGAACGTGAAGTCATCGCATTACTGGCGTAGACGGTGCCCGGTCTGTCCATGATATGGCAACACACTCATACTTCTCCTTGGTCTCAGAGTTTAACACAGGGACCACACCAATTTCACAGAACTTAAACTTAGGAACCGGTATACAAACAGGAGGCCTAGTCTTAAGTATGGAATACTGGAAATGAAGACCAATCTGGCAAGAATGCACAGAAACCAAAAGCAGCAATGATTCTAGCAAAAAGAATCAAGCGTGCAAATCAATACTTTTTCTTCAACAATGTCTATGGTCAATGTGCAGAAATGTGAGTGTCTGCACTACAACATGTTCACCACCAAACAACTTGGTGCCCGTATCTTAGGGCATGCAGAATTTCCATAATTTTCTGAGTGGCATACATTTATAGCTGTGTCTCTTTTTAAAAAAAAACAATTTAGAAAGTTTCATTAGACAAAACAGAGCCACATGCTGTCTGTGGTGCCTTCGAGGAATAGAAGACCACACGTTGTGAAAAAACACCTGGACAATAAAAACCACACGAACATCACCGGGCATCGGTCACCCAGGAAATATGATTTCACTTCACAGGTACTGGGGTACATTGAAAACGTTGCACCACCCATAGAAACAGTTCATATGGAGTGATGCAATTAGGTCCTTCTATGGAAAGGAATGGAATGGGAAAGACACTATTTTGACACAAAATTTAGTACAACCCTTGAAGAAACTCTAAAACGTCCGTTGCCTTTTTGCAATCTAGCATGGGCTCCTGAGGTACTCCTGTTACACAACTTGTTGTTCTAAAATAGGGGTCTCCAACCTTTTCTGGAGTAAGGGATACTTATGTTCACTGAAGATCTTCCCGGCATACTACTATAACTAGTGTTGTAATAGTGACAACATCAGACAAGATTATATTGGTGGCATTTCCACTGAAGACTATTAGCAGTGAGCACCTCAGTGCATCAGGCAGGATTTCCAGCAGCAACCTAAACATGCATTGGCATAGCCAATAGGTCTCGCCTTGGGGACCTTATAAGTGTTTAGCCATGCAACGGTTGATGTTGTTGCACCAAGGATATTGTGCTGCATAACTAAATACTTATAAGGTCCCAAAAGCGAGACCTATTGGCTATGCCAATGATTGTTTTGTAGGCTTGCTTTTGAAAAAAACAATTAAAAAAAGGATGAGAGCTGCACGTTCCTGATTTTTATAGATTGTTAGAATGTTTTGAAGTTCTAAATTCTTACAATTGTTGCTGCTGTGAATGGTGGCAATAAAAGAGTTTTGCATAATCTTAGCCTTTGTGTCTTTAATAAAATCCAAATGTTCTGCCCACCAGGCTGTGGAAAATCTACATCTTCATTTGATAATTGGTGTTCAAGTACGAATCGGGAGAGCAACAAATTGCACACTATTAACGTTTAATCTTAGAGAAATGTTACAGAGTATCTCACATAGAGAGCGAGGAGCCAATTTGGTTCACATGTTCTCCGCTTGTGATGCACTTGGTAAGAATTTAGAAGAATTCTTGCAGCCACTAACCACTATTACAGGCTCAACGATTAATAATCAATCAGAGATAAAAGTAAGGGAGTAGGCTGCTAATGTTGCCAATATTTGTTAGCAGTTTTCTGGGGTCAGAAAGAGAAAGGTGGTAGAGTGATGGTGGTGGGCCCATACGTTTAGAGAAGTATTCCTTTCCCGCTTATGACTTATAAGGCAGAAATAGACACATAGACAAATATGCATATTATGATTTACAAAAATGTGCTGTACAGGATAGAAGAAATGAAGTATTTATGCATATTACATAACATCAGAATATAACTCAAAAAGAAAAAATCACCATTTGTGTTTATAAATGCACAGAGTACATTACATAACTTCATGCACAAGCCATCCATTTGCAAGGGCACAGATACACAAAAACAATTAAGTGGAGACAACATGGCAGACGACCAAGACAGCGATGAAGTACCCTCTCTGCCGAACTCAAGGTCCACCTGCCCGATTTAGAGGTAGGCAGATCTTGAGTATATTGACCACGGAACCTACTCATAACTTTTGTGTTGTTCACCCCTGCCAGGTTTTGGGCAGTAAAAAAATATGAACACTCCCTTGATGTGGCATAATTAGTTTTTCATTTTTCAAAACAAACTCCTTCTTTGCGAGTATGTTTTTGAAAAATTAAAAACTTTGTAAAATGTTGACGGACAACCGTTCTGTTTGACGTTGCCACCTGCTAAGCTTTTACAACATTGACAGGAACCACTGTGACAGCGGTTTCTGCCCATGTTAAGTGTTGTCCATGGGTCTAGCTGACAACTCTGGCTTTAGGGGATGAGATGTCCATCAGGGCAACAAAGTAGGTCACTCCATCACCATGACGGACGTTACTCTGTCTGCCAAAATCTATATAAGGCCCTTTGTTCCATTCCAAATAGGTTGCTCTAAACCAGTCAACATAAAATGAGCACCAAGAAGTGACTTAGTATGCAGTAAACATGCCAGACATGCACTTCCAACAAGGTAGCGTTGCTACCAATCCGAAATGTGCTTCAACTACCCAGAAGAAAGCACTATATATATTCTACAGTCAGTGGTCAAACTGCATTAAAAAAAGTATGGGAACTATGATGCTGTGCGCCAAGTGGGCAGGATGAGTGAGCGTGGGGGCGGAGTTAAAGGCGTGGCTAACAAAACAAAATATTCTTTAACTTTTTTCGGTCTTTCACCTTCAGATAACTACATATAAAATAAGGCACAAATGAAATAAAAAATAAATGTGAGTTAATTTAAACAGTGGTAAATGCACTATCGTACATTATGAAACCTTTGCAGAAGTCTGTGTCTGTAACCAGAGAGCCACAGAACTGGAACCTGGGTGATGCAGTGGAGAATAGTGACACGTGTATGTTTAGTGCTACAGGGTCCCAATCTGTGACAGAAAGCACTGGGAAATATGAAAGTCATTATTTTAAACTTGCATTAAAAGCAGTATAAGATAGGCTGATACAAAATGTGCAAAATGCTTTAGAACAAAGTTCTTCCAATATATAGATTTTAGTAATACCCAGCCTGTGCATACTGCAATTTTTTGCCACTGTCCATTAAAAGCACATTTCAAAGCTCAGCAGGGAACTCCGTTGTAATAGAACTGTCTTTAGGAAGCTTCAAGTGATTACATCTATTAAAGCCAATACCAGCTTCCAAGAATACTTAAGGATTGCAGATTAACCAGCTGTGAACATTTGCATTTCTATCAGGCAAGCAGGCACCCTGGCAGGAAGGCTTGTTTAGCTGTCTGCCCTCCTTCCGTTGCACAGCTCAGGATACTCGCAGCCTCACACTTCTGCTGATACATTTCAACTCTCCGAATTAACCCTCCCGGGACGGTACTCTTTTCTCAAAAAGTAGGGGAACTGTTTTACTCAAATTGGAAACGTATGGGCACGTCTTGGCCTTCAGATCCCACTGACTTCGACCACTGGCTACATACATGCCAACATTTTAGGACAGGGACGTGGGAGATTGAAAATAAAAAATCGGGAGAATGAAAACTCCCCATTGACTTCTATTGTAGAGAATGCAACTTCAGGCAGAGACAGCTAAAATAAAGCTTGAAAAATCGGTAGTCTCCCGCCTGAATCGGGTATATTGGCATATTTGCAATATAATACGACGGTTCCCACTCACTCATGCTGCTGCACATAAAAAGCAGTCGAGATAATTGCCCACTTTCTAGGAAAAAAGTCAGACTTTCTAAGAAACTCAGAGGAGTCAAAATTCTGCCTGCTCCTTGGGGTATTACGGTAAACAGAAGAGAGGTCAGCAAAATATATCACTGTGTGTGACCAGTTGATAGGGGGGGGGGCGTGGCACTGCCCAAGAAACCAAAATTGGAAGCTAGCATCATTTTACTCTTCTATTGCATTCTCGTAGCAGGTAATATACAGCAGCCTGGTGGTGCCAATAAAGTGCATTGCATTGGGTTGCACGGTGACATGTCTGCACACAAACTAACATGTGGAATCCGCTTGGGGAATATGGTGAGAGGGGGTCCCGTCTCCGCACAGACTACTGCAGGAGGAGGGGCTGGGGTGGGCGGCCGAGGGTTAGGTCTGCACACCAGATGTGCTGTAATTACTGTGGGAAGCTCCCCCGGCCCCGGTGCTTCTCCCCCACTAAGGGTCTGGGCGCAGGAGAGCGAGGTGCTGAGAGATGTCAGCTGGAATTGTGACTGCAGGCGTTGAGGGGTACTGATCAAAGAGACATGCCGAGGCTGGGGGTATGCGGAGGGGACGGCGGGGGGCTCTGCGTCTTCCGCCCCACAGTCTCCCCCATGAGAGCAGATTTGGTTGATGGCAAAGTGAACCATTCATGCAGAAATTAGTTTAACTGCATATGGGCCTATAGGAAAAAGATGAGGGGTGGGGGGCTGACAGAGCACGGGGAACAGAGAGATGTACACAGAAAAAGTGGGAACATAGATACATAACATTATACAGAGAGAAGGAAGGGAAAGGCGAAAGTGGGAGGCGAGTGAGGGGGAAACGAGTAGATGGATACACAGAGAAGGAGGGAAGCAGGAGGGCACAGAGTGCGAGGAAAAGAAAGAACCAGTAGGGAGTATGTATGTATATATATATATATATATATATATATATATATATATATATATATATATATATATATATATATATATATATATATATATATATATATATATATATATGTATAAATATACATACATATATATACACACACACACATATATATATACATATATGTATATATGTACACAAAGGTTGCCCTTGAGGATTCACCACACACGTAGAGGTTACCGCTCACGTTGCCGCAGGCAGGAAGAAAACAGCATGTCTCAAGCCTTTAATCAAGCCATACGCGTTTCGAGTAATAGACGCTCTTGTTCACTGGCAATGATCGAGGAAGCAGGTAAGTTTGGAACACCAGATTTATTCAATTATAAGTCCCGCCTCCATGGGCGCGCAGGCATTCTGGATACAGTAGTTTCCCTGGTATGCCTGAAGACTCCATCGTTCCTTTTAGCAAGTGCACTGCTGCCTCGGTCACAATAATGTTTCATCCCGGTTGGGCAAAAGGTCCTGAAAGCACCACTGGGTGCTCCCCAATGTGACCCTGTGGCACACGCCTCCTACGTTCCTGCGAGTGTCCAAAGTCCGAACTCTCCGGATCCGCTGAGATGGCGGCGGGGCAAATCCGCGACCTGGCCGGCCGCAATTAATTTGTACACAAAGGTTGCCCTTGAGGATTCACCACACACGTAGAGTTTACCGCTCACGTTGCCGCAGGCAGGAAGAAAACAGCATGTCTCAAGCCTTTAATCAAGCCATACGCGTTTCGAGCAATAGACGCTCTTGTTCACTGGCAATGATCGAGGAAGCAGGTAAGTTTGGAACACCAGATTTATTCAATTATAAGTCCCGCCTCCATGGGCGCGCAGGCATTCTGGATACAGTAGTTTCCCTGGTATGCCTGAAGACTCCATCGTTCCTTTTAGCAAGTGCACTGCTGCCTCGGTCACAATAATGTTTCATCCCGGTTGGGCAAAAGGTCCTGAAAGCACCACTGGTTGCTCCCCAATGTGACCCTGTGGCACAGGCCCCCTACGTTCCTGCGAGTGTCCAAAGTCCGAACTCTCCGGATCCGATGAGATGGCGGCGGGGCAAATCCGCAACCTGGCCGGCCGCAATTAATTTGTACACAAAGGTTGCCCTTGAGGATTCACCACACACGTAGAGGTTACTGCTCACGTTGCCGCAGGCAGGAAGAAAACAGCATGTCTCAAGCCTTTAATCAAGCCATACGCGTTTCGAGCAATAGACGCTCTTGTTCACTGGCAATGATCGAGGAAGCAGGTAAGTTTGGAACACCAGATTTATTCAATTAAAAGTCCCGCCTCCATGGGCGCGCAGGCATTCTGGATACAGTAGTTTCCCTGGTATGCCTGAAGACTCCATCGTTCCTTTTAGCAAGTGCACTGCTGCCTCGGTCACAATAATGTTTCATCCCGGTTGGGCAAAAGGTCCTGAAAGCACCACTGGTTGCTCCCCAATGTGACCCTGTGGCACAGGCCCCCTACGTTCCTGCGAGTGTCCAAAGTCCGAACTCTCCGGATCCGCTGAGATGGCGGCGGGGCAAATCCGCGACCTGGCCGGCCGCAATTAATTTGTACACAAAGGTTGCCCTTGAGGATTCACCACACACGTAGAGGTTACCGCTCACGTTGCCGCAGGCAGGAAGAAAACAGCATGTCTCAAGCCTTTAATCAAGCCATACGCGTTTCGAGCAATAGACGCTCTTGTTCACTGGCAATGATCGAGGAAGCAGGTAAGTTTGGAACACCAGATTTATTCAATTATAAGTCCCACCTCCATGGGCGCGCAGGCATTCTGGATACAGTAGTTTCCCTGGTATGCCTGAAGACTCCATCGTTCCTTTTAGCAAGTGCACTGCTGCCTCGGTCACAATAATGTTTCATCCCGGTTGGGCAAAAGGTCCTGAAAGCACCACTGGTTGCTCCCCAATGTGACCCTGTGGCACAGGCCCCCTACGTTCCTTCGAGTGTCCAAAGTCCGAACACTCCGGATCCGCTGAGATGGCGGCGGGGCAAATCCGCGACCTGGCCGACCGCAATTAATTTGTACACAAAGGTTGCCCTTGAGGATTCACCACACACGTAGAGGTTACCGCTCACGTTGCCGCAGGCAGGAAGAAAACAGCATGTCTCAAGCCTTTAATCAAGCCATACGCGTTTCGAGCAATAGACGCTCTTGTTCACTGGCAATGATCGAGGAAGCAGGTAAGTTTGGAACACCAGATTTATTCAATTATAAGTCCCGCCTCCATGGGCGCGCAGGCATTCTGGATACAGTAGTTTCCCTGGTATGCCTGAAGACTCCATCGTTCCTTTTAGCAAGTGCACTGCTGCCTCGGTCACAATAATGTTTCATCCCGGTTGGGCAAAAGGTCCTGAAAGCACCACTGGTTGCTCCCCAATGTGACCCTGTGGCACAGGCCCCCTACGTTCCTGCGAGTGTCCAAAGTCCGAAATCTCCGGATCCGCTGAGATGGCGGCGGGGCAAATCCGCGACCTGGCCGGCCGCAATTAATTTGTACACAAAGGTTGCCCTTGAGGATTCACCACACACGTAGAGGTTACCGCTCACGTTGCCGCAGGCAGGAAGAAAACAGCATGTCTCAAGCCTTTAATCAAGCCATACGCGTTTCGAGCAATAGACGCTCTTGTTCACTGGCAATGATCGAGGAAGCAGGTAAGTTTGGAACACCAGATTTATTCAATTATAAGTCTCGCCTCCATGGGCGCGCAGGCATTCTGGATACAGTAGTTTCCCTGGTATGCCTGAAGACTCCATCGTTCCTTTTAGCAAGTGCACTGCTGCCTCGGTCACAATAATGTTTCATCCCGGTTGGGCAAAAGGTCCTGAAAGCACCACTGGTTGCTCCCCAATGTGACCCTGTGGCACAGGCCCCCTACGTTCCTGCGAGTGTCCAAAGTCCGAACTCTCCGGATCCGCTGAGATGGCGGCGGGGCAAATCCGCGACCTGGCCGGCCGCAATTAATTTGTACACAAAGGTTGCCCTTGAGGATTCACCACACACGTAGAGGTTACCGCTCACGTTGCCGCAGGCAGGAAGAAAACAGCATGTCTCAAGCCTTTAATCAAGCCATACGCGTTTCGAGCAATAGACGCTCTTGTTCACTGGCAATGATCGAGGAAGCAGGTAAGTTTGGAACACCAGATTTATTCAATTATAAGTCCCGCCTCCATGGGCGCGCAGGCATTCTGGATACAGTAGTTTCCCTGGTATGCCTGAAGACTCCATCGTTCCTTTTAGCAAGTGCACTGCTGCCTCGGTCACAATAATGTTTCATCCCGGTTGGGCAAAAAGTCCTGAAAGCACCACTGGTTGCTCCCCAATGTGACCCTGTGGCACAGGCCCCCTACGTTTCTGCGAGTGTCCAAAGTCCGAACTCTCCGGATCCACTGAGATGGCGGCGGGGCAAATCCGCGACCTGTCCGGCCGCAATTAATTTGTACACAAAGGTTGCCCTTGAGGATTCACCACACACGTAGCGGTTACCGCTCACGTTGCCGCAGGCAGGAAGAAAACAGCATGTCTCAAGCCTTTAATCAAGCCATACGCGTTTCGAGCAATAGACGCTCTTGTTCACTGGCAATGATCGAGGAAGCAGGTAAGTTTGGAACACCAGATTTATTCAATTATAAGTCCCGCCTCCATGGACGTGCATGCATTCTGGATACAGTAGTTTCCCTGGTATGCCTGAAGACTCCATCGTTCCTTTTAGCAAGTGCACTGCTGCCTCGGTCACAATAATGTTTCATCCCGGTTGGGCAAAAGGTCCTGAAAGCACCACTGGTTGCTCCCCAATGTGACCCTGTGGCACAGGCCCCCTACGTTCCTGCGAGTGTCCAAAGTCCGAACTCTCCGGATCCGCTGAGATGGCGGCGGGGCAAATCCGCGACCTGGCCGGCCGCAATTAATTTGTACACAAAGGTTGCCCTTGAGGATTCACCACACACGTAGAGGTTACCGCTCACGTTGCCGCAGGCAGGAAGAAAACAGCATGTCTCAAGCCTTTAATCAAGCCATACGCGTTTCGAGCAATAGACGCTCTTGTTCACTGGCAATGATCGAGGAAGCAGGTAAGTTTGGAACACCAGATTTATTCAATTATAAGTCCCGCCTCCATGGGCGCGCAGGCATTCTGGATACAGTAGTTTCCCTGGTATGCCTGAAGACTCCATCGTTCCTTTTAGCAAGTGCACTGCTGCCTCGGTCACAATAATGTTTCATCCCGGTTGGGCAAAAGGTCCTGAAAGCACCACTGGTTGCTCCCCAATGTGACCCTGTGGCACAGGCCCCCTACGTTCCTGCGAGTGTCCAAAGTCCGAACTCTCCGGATCCGCTTAGATGGCGGCGGGGCAAATCCGCGACCTGGCCGGCCGCAATTAATTTGTACACAAAGGTTGCCCTTGAGGATTCACCACACACATAGAGGTTACCGCTCACGTTGCCGCAGGCAGGAAGAAAACAGCATGCCTCAAGCCTTTAATCAAGCCATACGCGTTTCGAGCAATAGACGCTCTTGTTCACTGGCAATGATCGAGGAAGCAGGTAAGTTTGGAACACCAGATTTATTCAATTATAAGTCCCGCCTCCATGGGCGCGCAGGCATTCTGGATACAGTAGTTTCCCTGGTATGCCTGAAGACTCCATCGTTCCTTTTACCAAGTGCACTGCTGCCTCGGTCACAATAATGTTTCATCCCGGTTGGGCAAAAGGTCCTGAAAGCACCACTGGTTGCTCCCCAATGTGACCCTGTGGCACAGGCCCCCTACGTTCCTGCGAGTGTCCAAAGTCCGAACTCTCCGGATCCGCTGAGATGGCGGCGGGGCAAATCCGCGACCTGGCCGGCCGCAATTAATTTGTACACAAAGGTTGCCCTTGAGGATTCACCACACACGTAGAGGTTACCGCTCACGTTGCCGTAGGCAGGAAGAAAACAGCATGTCTCAAGCCTTTAATCAAGCCATACGCGTTTCGAGCAATAGACGCTCTTGTTCACTGGCAATGATCGAGGAAGCAGGTAAGTTTGGAACACCAGATTTATTCAATTATAAGTCCCGCCTCCATGGGCACGCAGGCATTCTGGATACAGTAGTTTCCCTGGTATGCCTGAAGACTCCATCGTTCCTTTTAGCAAGTGCACTGCTGCCTCGGTCACAATAATGTTTCATCCCGGTTGGGCAAAAGGTCCTGAAAGCACCACTGGTTGCTCCCCAATGTGACCCTGTGGCACAGGCCCCCTACGTTCCTGCGAGTGTCCAAAGTCCGAACTCTCCGGATCCGCTGAGATGGCGGCAGGGCAAATCCGCGACCTGGCCGGCCGCAATTAATTTGTACACAAAGGTTGCCCTTGAGGATTCACCACACACGTAGAGGTTACCGCTCACGTTGCCACAGGCAGGAAGAAAACAGCATGTCTCAAGCCTTTAATCAAGCCATACGCGTTTCGAGCAATAGACGCTCTTGTTCACTGGCAATGATCGAGGAAGCAGGTAAGTTTGGAACACCAGATTTATTAAATTATAAGTCCCGCCTCCATGGGCGCGCAGACATTCTGGATACAGTAGTTTCCCTGGTATGCCTGAAGACTCCATCGTTCCTTTTAGCAAGTGCACTGCTGCCTCGGTCACAATAATGTTTCATCCCGGTTGGGCAAAAGGTCCTGAAAGCACCACTGGTTGCTCCCCAATGTGACCCTGTGGCACAGGCCCCCTACGTTCCTGCGAGTGTCCAAAGTTCGAACTCTCCGGATCCGCTGAGATGGCGG
Source organism: Triturus cristatus (assembly GCF_964204655.1). NCBI lineage: Eukaryota > Metazoa > Chordata > Amphibia > Caudata > Salamandridae > Triturus > Triturus cristatus. The sequence goes on along the minus strand of NC_140586.1, from coordinate 360,911,972 downwards.
CGGGGCAAATCCGCGACCTGGCCGGCCGCAATTAATTTGTACACAAAGGTTGCCCTTGAGGATTCACCACACACATAGAGGTTACCGCTCACGTTGCCGCAGGCAGGAAGAAAACAGCATGCCTCAAGCCTTTAATCAAGCCATACGCGTTTCGAGCAATAGACGCTCTTGTTCACTGGCAATGATCGAGGAAGCAGGTAAGTTTAGAACACCAGATTTATTCAATTATAAGTCCCGCCTCCATGGGCGCGCAGGCATTCTGGATACAGTAGTTTCCCTGGTATGCCTGAAGACTCCATCGTTCCTTTTAGCAAGTGCACTGCTGCCTCGGTCACAATAATGTTTCATCCCGGTTGGGCAAAAGGTCCTGAAAGCACCACTGGTTGCTCCCCAATGTGACCCTGTGGCACAGGCCCCCTACGTTCCTGCGAGTGTCCAAAGTCCGAACTCTCCGGATCCGCTGAGATGGCGGCGGGGCAAATCCGCGACCTGGCCGGCCGCAATTAATTTGTACACAAAGGCTGCCCTTGAGGATTCACCACACACGTAGAGGTTACCGCTCACGTTGCCGCAGGCAGGAAGAAAACAGCATGTCTCAAGCCTTTAATCAAGCCATACGCGTTTCGAGCAATAGACGCTCTTGTTGACTGGCAATGATCGAGGAAGCAGGTAAGTTTGGAACACCAGATTTATTCAATTATAAGTCCCGCCTCCATGGGCGCGCAGGCATTCTGGATACAGTAGTTTCCCTGGTATGCCTGAAGACTCCATCGTTCCTTTTAGCAAGTGCACTGCTGCCTTGGTCACAATAATGTTTCATCCCGGTTGGGCAAAAGGTCCTGAAAGCACCACTGGTTGCTCCCCAATGTGACCCTGTGGCACAGGCCCCCTACGTTCCTGCGAGTGTCCAAAGTCCGAACTCTCCGGATCCGCTGAGATGGCGGCGGGGCAAATCCGCGACCTGGCCGGCCGCAATTAATTTGTACACAAAGGTTGCCCTTGAGGATTCACCACACACGTAGAGGTTACCGCTCACGTTGCCGCAGGCAGGAAGAAAACAGCATGTCTCAAGCCTTTAATCAAGCCATACGCGTTTCGAGCAATAGACGCTCTTGTTCACTGGCAATGATCGAGGAAGCAGGTAAGTTTGGAACACCAGATTTATTCAATTATAAGTCCCGCCTCCATGGGCGCGCAGGCATTCTGGATACAGTAGTTTCCCTGGTATGCCTGAAGACTCCATCGTTCCTTTTAGCAAGTGCACTGCTGCCTCGGTCACAATAATGTTTCATCCCGGTTGGGCAAAAGGTCCTGAAAGCACCACTGGTTGCTCCCCAATGTGACCCTGTGGTACAGGCCCCCTACGTTCCTGCGAGTGTCCAAAGTCCGAACTCTCCGGATCCGCTGAGATGGCGGCGGGGCAAATCCGCGACCTGGCCGGCCGCAATAATTTGTACACAAAGGTTGCCCTTGAGGATTCACCACACACGTAGAGGTTACTGCTCACGTTGCCGCAGGCAGGAAGAAAACAGCATGTCTCAAGCCTTTAATCAAGCCATACGCGTTTCGAGCAATAGACGCTCTTGTTCACTGGCAATGATCGAGGAAGCAGGTAAGTTTGGAACACCAGATTTATTCAATTATATATATCCATATATATCTGCACATGTACAGATTGTTATATGCTATGTATTACCCTTGCTGAGTGTGGGGAGGGGCCATGACTCACAAGAAAGAAAGCCTCAAATGGGCCTTGATGCCCCGGGGATGTGGCTATGTCAGTGCTACACCCCCAGGCTGTACCAAGAGAGGGGTCTCACCATCTTGGGAGAGGACAGAATAGTACATCCTGGGATAGCCAGATGCCAAACTCTAAATGAAGTGGTTACCAGGTGGAAGGGCACCTTGTAGCCCATCGGCTACCAACTGCATCCTGCCCTGAGGGCACCTTCTGAGCATAAAGGGGAACCCCTGGCACCAAGACCTCAGATCTTGACCAACTTAGAAGAAGGACCAAAGAAGGACTGCTCAATTGCACCGAAAGAACAGCAAAGAGAGGCTGCATTGACAAGCACTACACCTGCTGCACCTGGTGTTATGTTTTGTAATGTACCCCAATATAGGCCTGGGTAGTCAACTAACCTTTCACCTACATTTCCCTGCCATTGTACTACATAGCATTTTTTTGGTATTGACCTTTTACCTAGTTAAGTTTCTCCATACATGTTGTGAGGTTTTCCCAGAAAACTAGCCTCATTTATTATGCATGAGGATTCTCAGAATCACAGCAGGATTACCATCTTCTGCATAATAACTATGTATAAGGGTCATCCCTTCCCTCATCCTCGGCCGACATGAACTTCCATGCTGACACACTGACGCGAGATGCTGAGGTTCCTGCACGCAGACACTCTAGCACGCAGTGGTCCGACATCACTCACGGAGTGTCCATCTCGAGACCAAGACAGGGTCGTTCATTCTCTCACACCAGGTAATGGGGTTGGCATCATCCTAGGGGGATTCTTGGCTCTACACCTACCTACATGCTAGGTACACTTAGGCACATCTAGTTAGGGTTGCATCATAGGAGTATGCATTATTATTGTCATGTATTTTTATACCTGCATATATTCATTGGTTTAGCACTATGGCAAACATCTACCATCCATTTACTCTGTTGGTGCTTATAATCATTTATATCTGTTTCTGTCTAATGGTTGTTTCAGCACACCTATTTTACAATAGAATAATGCTTATTGAAAAACATCCCCACCATTTATTCTGTGTATCTCTCTGAGACTAAGTGAGCACTAGTGACTGAGCGAAAAATACTGTACCGTTTCCACGATCCTTGATGGGACAGTGTTGTCATGTTCGATAGTTGCCAGAAACTATTCACTCCTTGGTAAGGGGAGTTTACATTAGCACAGTGAGCTAGCTAGGTATACAGGCAAACATACCGATGGGGGTGTCTGGAATCAGTCTGGACACCTATCTAATAGTCTATGTTGTCTAAACGTGCAGATCGTATATAGATTTATAGGAACTACATGACACTGATGGCTAGCAAAGAAAAGGACTGTGCCTGCCGTCTCCGGCTCAAGGAGAAATTGTCTTCAGAACTGGGTCAAGCCAAGAGAACTCCAATGGCCATCTTACTGGCCTCCTGTTCGCAGCACAGGGACACAACAGCTGAAGAAACCTGCTGGGGCAAGGTGGTAGCCAAATTTCTTCAAGCTTGTACAACACCACCATTCAGCACCAAGGACCAAGAACCGGCTCACAGAATTGCACCTGAGTTTGCTGCATCCAGGGTTGCTGCTGGGGAGTGGCTGGGGCCCTCAGAAGGTGAGTTATCGACTAAGGAAGGATTAGCGAATGACTGCGACAATGAGTAATTGGTAGTCCAGTGTATAGTGGAATTCAGCCAGACCAGAGAGAACTTCGTGGGACATCAACCCTGCAACCAAGACCCCCATACCATCTTCGTGGACAAAGGAATCCCTGCAGCAAGACCCATGTCGCATCTACAGCATCCTCGAAGAATCTTCAGCATCCTTCATACCTTGCATCAAAGCCACTCTATAGGAATCCATTGCAACACGGATAAAGTGCCTGGAACCATTGAAAGACAGCTTCTCCTGTGAAGATAACTGATCTTGAGGACCTTGCTGGTCCCCCTGACTAGCTCCCCGATGGAGCTGGCTGTCCCCAAGTACTTCTAAACAACCCCATTGACACTTATCTAAGTTTGTCTTGAAAAAGTTTTGAAGTGTGCAATTCGTTGACTTTGCCCAGACTAATTTGTGCTTGAGTAAAATTGCACTGATTTACTATTGCTTGTAAAATCTATGTCCTCGGAACCCTCCAGTGGATCTTTTTTGTTCTATTGTGTAAATTCTTATAAAAATTCGACATATTTTTATAAACTGGTGTCGGATTTCTTGAGTGTTGTGTTGATTTCTTCTTTAATTGTTTTGGTGTTGTTTAAATGCTTAACACTTTTTTCATGGTGAAATCCTTGCTGCTCAGTGCCACAGCTACCCAGGGTTGAACTGAGGAGTTTACAGACAAAACCTACTGAAGCTAAAGCGGTTGGTAAGTGTATTACTCAGTGAGGTTGCACAACCACACAATATCATACACCCCATTTCCTCACAAAGATGATTCTCTGAAACAGGTCACTATTAATATTCAGTAAAAATAACAGTTTCTACACAAACTGGAGCATGGTCTGTGCATTGTCTTTTGCATTAGGGGAAGGAATGGCACTTTGTAACAGGACCTGCTACCCAACTGGGCACAGGCGCTGCTAGATAGATGCAGCCGGCTTTGGCAGCAGTTTTGTATATACATACATATATTCACAAAAAAAAACAAAGGTTACAGGGACGTTTTAGTTAGGTTCAGATTTTACCCACATAAAACCATAGAAATCCAGCAGTTATAGTTACGTCAAGAGACTTGTGCCCTAAGGTAAGGGCGCAGCGTGGGCTTAACTGCATGAAGGTGTTTTCTGCATGGCCTGGCCATGGGCCAGGCCCTGTGGCCAACTTCCAACAGAGTTTAAAAAAAACTTCGAAATTCACGTAAAAAACAAAGTTTACAGGGACGTTATAGTTAGGAAAACGATTTTTTAAAACTTGAGAAATTCACTAAAAAACTACGGTTATAGGGACGTTATAGTTAGGTTCACAATTTGCACACACAAAACCAAAGAAATTCAGCAGTTATAATAAGAGTTACCTCAAGAAACTATAACTTATGCCCTAAGGTAACTAGAACTCACAACCTCATCATGCACTGCTAATTACCCCACATATTACATCACTCATGACATCTATAACATCATTGATATTCTTGAGATAACTCTAACTATGATTTCTGAATATCTATGGTTTTGTGTGTGTAATTGGTGCTTGGTGCACCTAACTATAACGTCCTTGTAAGCTTTGCTTCTTTTTGCGTGAATACATATATATATATATATATAACCCCTTGGTGCTGTCATTGATGGTCGAGGATTCATCGTCTCAGGCAAAGGCCAGTATGACGAGGGGCAAACTCGAGGCAATTGATCAAGGCAGGCGCATACGTTGGTCTAACATAGATGGGGAAGCATTTTATAAAAATCTTATTGCAACTCCCGATTGTGGGATCTGGATGTGTTTAGACCAGGAGGTGAAAGGCAAAAAATTGATAAACGCCTTTATAAATATGGTACGGGACATTGATAAGTTACTCAGGGCTAAAGCATCACCCACGTCCAACAGCCAACCGAAATGGTTTGACAAAGCTTGCTCCAGTGCCCAAAGAGAACTAAAACGGGCACTTAAAAAAGTACCGAAAGATAAGAGTAGGATAACGGAATGTAGGGCCCAATATAAGCTGGCCATAAAAAGGAGGAAACAAACCATCCATCTGAGGCTTGGGGGAACCTAAAGGAGGCAGCGGAGCTGAGAGACATGTCTAAATTCTGGAAGGTGATAAACGATCCAATATTTCAGACATCAAATAGCGAGAAGATGGCCTGTAATATCCTCCCAGAAGAATGGGTTTCTCATTTTAGTAAGCTGTATAATCATGTCAGCATTCCAACCCAATTAGCCACAGAGGTGGGAACTCTGCCAAACTCATGGGTGGAGTTTACAGTGGATGAAGTTAAAAATGGAATTTGTGCCCTGACAAGAAACAAGGCCCCGGGGCCAGACGGGATTCCTCCAGATCTATTCTTATCACAGGTCGAGCTGTGGGCACCTATATTAGTGAGAATTTTCAATACAGCCGTGGAAGAGGGACTGCCAAGATCCTGGTCAACTGCCCATATTGTTCCCATATTCAAAAAGGGAAATAAGAGTAACCCACAATGTTACCGACCAATTTCTTTAATTGATGTGTCTGCAAAGGTGCTAGGGAAGGTGATTTTAAATCGCCTCATGGACTGGGCGGAGGAAAAGGAAATTATCACAGACACCCAGTATGGTTTTAGAATGGGCCGCTCAACTACTGACCAATGCCTCAATTTATATAATTTGGTCGCAAAATATACGGTGGCTGGCGAAGGTACAGTTTTTTTAGCTTTTATGGACTTAACAGCAGCCTTCGACCGGGTCAATCGAGGGAAATTATGGGAGATTCTAGAGTTGCTAGGGGTAGACTTGAGCTTGATATTCATTTTAAAATCATTGCACATGAGTACTACAGCCCAGGTTCGGTATAGTAACGAGGGGAATCTAACCGACCACTTTTCTTGCACAGGGGGTGTGAGACAAGGCTGCATCCTGGCGCCTTTTTTATTTACATTATATATAAATGGTTTGGACAATGCTCTGAGTACACTGGGAGTTGATTGCCCGAGAGTAGCAAATAGAAATATCCCGGTCTTACTGTATGCGGATGACGCAGTACTCCTCTCGCGCACAGGGAGGGGTCTGCAATCTCTTATTGACGGCTTTTGCGAGTTCATGGCAAATCTAGATTTATCCCCTAACCTCACAAAATCCTACATTATGGAAGTAGGAAAAAGACCAACCAAGAATTTTGCCTTTAAAATTGGGGGACACAAACTAGAGAAGGTCGAGGTCTTCAACTATCTAGGGATCACCTTCGACAAACATCTCAATTTTAACGCACTAACCACTGAAAAATGCAAACAGCACGTGAGCATTATGGGCTCCATTATGAATCGTGCCACGAGATTAGGTAGATGGTCAGTGCTGGAAATATTGAATTTATATAATTCAATTTGTTGTTCTAAAATTATGTACGGGAGTGAGGTTTGGGGATTTAGAAACGTGGCCTCTATTCAACTAGAGGAAAACAAGTTTCTTAGGAGGATCTTGCAGGTTCCTCAAAGTACACCGGCCCATATTATTCATGAGGAGCTAGGGATCCCGTATATCTCTGACAGATTAAGTTTCAGGCCATTACTGTGTTGGATCAAAATCTGGACCAACCCTGAAGCAAGTCTAAGCAGAGAAATACTAACAGACTGTATTAACAGGGATAAAGGTCATAAGATACCATGGCTTAAATATGTTCAGGATAAACTGGAGTGGCTAGGTTTTGCAAAATATTTTAAGGAACCAACGGCACTAACACCGCAGCTAAAGGTCACGATTAAAGCAGAATATATGAGGCGGATAGCCTGTGCCCGGGAAGATAGCGAAATTCGGAAAGGGTCAGTGAGATCTCATATATTAACTAAATCTGTTGTAGGTCTCGAACCCTACCTGGCACTGATCTATAATAAAAATGATAGATTCTTAATGACCAGATTTAGACTGGATCTCTTACACCATATTTTAGCAGTTCCCGCGGGATATACGAAAGAAATTGACACAAAGGGTCCCTGTGGCTGCGATCTGGGATCTCCACAGGATACCCTACATTTTGTATTCTTTTGTCCATTTTATGAATATCCGCGGGCTCTTTTTTTAAAAACCATCCTAAGAGCGAATAAATTTACTCAGGTTAGAGTAGCTCTCTTATACCTAAAACTGTCTGCGGAACCCTTCACATTGTTCTGTACTGTAAATTTTCTAAGATTAGCTGTGAAACTGAGGAAATCTAGAAGGGAGGCGTAAGTTAGTTTGATTGCCGGAAGCTGTTGTTGAGGCACCCGGACTAAAAGGCCCCCCGTATGATAGTTTTACACTGTACACAGTACAGGAGATGATGTATGGAGTTTTTACAATTGTTGAATTGTAACGTTGACAGTACTTGGGATGTTATAAGAAGTTTTTTTTTTTAATCAGGCTACAGCTTTTTTAACTTGATTGATTTTATGTAAACTACGATCTTGCATTTTAATTATTTTCAAAAAGTTGGTATTCCCTACCTGTACAGATGTTATTTAACTGCACTTTATAAAAAAAACAAAACTATGAATTTGTAATTTAGCATAAATCTTGGGCCCAATTTTGCTACTAATATCTTGGAATGGTCCATCAGACATGTTGTTTTTTAATGTTTTAAGATGAATTGCTCAAATTATTGTATCTGAAATGTGTAAATATTTTGTTCTTTTCTGGATGTTTTAATATCCGAATAAAGATACTTTTGAATTGAAAATTGATATATATATATTATCTACCGGCGGTCGCCAGTAGATAGTTATAGTTGCAACCTAGTTTCCATAGGAAATCTCAAAATTCTATTTTGAATAACTTTGGCGCCGGTTGACGAATCCTCGCGAAATTTTCAAAACTAATGGGGCGCTCCGTTCAGCTCCTACCCTGAAAGTCTCGGGGTGATTCGTCAAGCGGGGGCCGAGAAAAGGGGGAGTCCCAAAACGCGTTTTCCCCATGCATTTTTCCATAGGACATTTAGTCGCAGCTACAGCCCGAACGGCTTAACAGAATTATGTGGAATTTGGCAGAGAGGTAGCCATAAGGTCAAGGAAGTGCCTTTTGCAGGTCTGGTGTAAATCTGTTCAGTATTTCCTGAGAAAATAGCATTTAAAAGCATATCAATATCTATACGCGCGCAGGGTGGGCGCATTGTGCGCGCACCCTGCCGTGCGCGAACGCAATTCTGATTGGTTGTTAGATGTCGGTAAACATTCGAATCGGTCGAAACCAGGAAGTGTCGGCCGCCATTTTGTCTCTCGCAGTCTGAGGGGGTCAAAAACAAAGGTGGAGAACGTGAAAAGGGGGCAGAGTGGACAGTTCCTGACCCCCTAGCCTTGGTCAGGGGGTCACAGAAGGACCCCCAAGGGAGAAAAAAACTTTTTTTTTTTTTTTTTAAATCACGAGGTGCGCGCACCCTGCGCGCACTGCGAACCGTGGGAGCTCGGTGCACGAAGGGCCCCGAGCGCCCACAGAGCGCGCACGGGGCGCGAAGCGCACGGTGCGACGCACACGGTGCGACGCGCACGGTGCGACGCGCACGGTGCGCGCACGGTGCGCGCACGGAGAAAAACCTGAAAAAAAAAAAATAATAAAAACATAACTTAGCATTTAAAAAACCGTACAAATTCACTAAAAAAAACATAGGTTTCACACGTTATAGTTACAAATTAGCATTTAAAAAATCTTGCAAATTCACTTAAAAAACCATAGGTTTCACACATGTTATAGTTAGCTGGACATTTCACTTGTAAAAACCAATGAAATTCCCCCGTTATAGTTACTGCAGGCAACTATAACTCACGCGACCGCAATCCTCTGCTGATGACGTCAGATATTACATCACTGATGATGATGTGTCTTTCTGAAAAATAAATATTTGTAATATATGTATAGCTAAAGATTAATGGAAGAAGACATGGGTAAATAATTGTCTAAATACAGTGATGTAATATCTGACGTCATCAGCAGAGGATTGCGGTCGTGTGAGTTATAGTTGCCTGCAGTAACTATAACGGGGGAATTTCATTGGTTTTTTACGAGTGAAATGTCCAGCTAACTATAACATGTGTGAAACCTATGGTTTTTTAAGTGAATATATATATATATATATCCATATGAAGCTGCTCAAACAGTGAAGTGCCACACACGACATTCCTTTTTGCCAACTTTATTCAGGAAGCTGCAGCAAAACCCAGCGCACTTTGTACAGCATCATATATATATATAGATATATATATATATATATATAGATATATATATATTATCTACTGGCGGTCGCCAGTAGGTAGTTATAGTTAGGACCACGTTTCCATAGGAAAACCTCAACATTCTATTTTGAATAACTTTGGCGCCGGTCGACGAATCCTCGCGAATTTCTCAAAATAGGTGGGGCGCTACGCTCCGCTCCTACCCTGAAAGTCTCGGGGGGATTCGTCAAGCGGGGGCTGAGATAAAAGGGGGGTCCCAAAACGCGTTTTTCCCATGCATTTTTCCATAGGACCTTTAGAACGAGCTACAGCCCGAACGGCTGAACAGAATTACTCAAAATTTGGCAGAGAGGTAGTCCCTAGGTCAAGGAAGTGCCTTTTGTAGGTTTGGTGTAAATCTGTTCAGTAGATTCTGAGAAAATAGCCTTTAAATCAATATATATATCTGAGCCCGCTTACGGTACGCTTACCGTACGCTTACGGTAAGCGTACGGTGGCGTGCGCGAGCGCGATTCTGATTGGCTCTTAGATCTTAGTAAACATTCGAATCGGTCGAAACCAGGAAGCGGCGGCCGCCATTTTGTGTATTTCACTCTGAAAAAAAAGAGTGAAAACAAGGAAAGGGGGCAATGAGGAGAGTTACAGACCCCCTAACATTTGTAAGGGGGTCAAAGAAGGACAGAAAAGTACAAAAAAAACATTTATTGATTTTAAAAAAAATCACGGGGTACGCGTACGGTAAGCTTACGGTAAGCGTACGGTAGAAAAAAAAAAAAAAAAAAATGAAAATCAGATTTAAGTGTTTAGATATTAGGGGGCTCTAAAAAGAGCCGTTGTGTTTATGAAATGATTTTTTAGTGGTACCTACAAGTAAGTACCGATGCAGAGTCTAAGGTTCAAGAGGAAGACTCTGTTCCCTTCATCATTGAAGTGCACACCATCTCCTCTATAAATGTCTTGCATGTCATAACGCAAGTTGTTGTGGTAAATGGCACCCATACCATAGTCACGGAGGAAAGCAGAAACAGATTTGTTGACGTGCTTTCTTGCTTTGTCATCGCACCGCGTGCCCACCGTGCGTGCACGGCACTAACTGCGTAAAGTGGGCGCGCGGTGCGCGAAGCGCACCGCGTGCTCACTGTGCGCGCACGGTGCGCGAAGCGCACCGTGCGCGCACGGAACGAACTGCGTTAAGTGGGCGCGCACGCCACGAATGGCGTAAAGTAACTTAGCATTTAAAAAACCGTACAAATTCACTGAAAAAACCATAGGTTTCACACGTTATAGTTAGGAATTAGCATTTAAAAAACCTTGCAAATTCACTGAAAAAACCATAGGTTTCACACATGTTATAGTTAGCGGAAATTTTACTGATAAAAAACCAATGAAATTCCCCCGTTATAGTTAGTGCAGGCAACTATAACTCACGCGACCGCAATCTTCTGCTGATGACATATGTGTCTTTATGAAAAAAAAATATTTGTAATATATGTATAGCTAAAAATGTATGGAAGAAGACATGGGCAAATAAGTGTCTAAATACAGTATTAGCATCAGCAGAGGATTGCGGTCGCGTGAGTTATAGTTGCCTGCACTAACTATAACGGGGGAATTTCATTGGTTTTTTATCAGTAAAATTTCCGCTAACTATAACATGTGTGAAACCTATGGTTTTTTCAGTGAATATATATATATATATATATTACCTACTGGCGGTCGCCAGTAGGTAGTTATAGTTAGGACCACGTTTCCATAGGAAATCCGCAACATTCTATTTTGAATAACTTTGGCGCCAGTCGACGAATCCTCGCGAATTTTTCAAAATAGGTGGGGCGCTACGCTCCGCTCCTACCCTGAAAGTCTCGGGGGGATTCGTGAAGCGGGGGCTGAGATAAAAGGGGGGTCCCAAAACACGTTTTTCCCATGCATTTTTCCATAGGACCTTTAGACACAGCTACAGCCCGAACGGCTGAACAGAATTACTTGAAATTTGGCAGAGAGGTAGTCCTCAGGTCAAGGAAGTGCCTTTTGTAGGTTTGGTGTAAATCTGTTCAGTAGATTCTGAGAAAATAGCCTTTAAATCAATATATATATCTGAGCCAGCGTGCGGTGCGCTTACGGTGCGCTTACCGTACGCGTACGGTGGCGTGCGCGAGCGCGATTTTGATTGGCCCTTAGCTCTTAGTAAACATTCGAATCGGTCGAAACCAGGAAGTGGCGGCCGCCATTTTCTCTCTCGCTCCCTGAGTTGGGCAGCAAAAACGAACCCCAAAAATGTGTAAAGAGGCAGTTTCATGAGATCCTAACCACCCTGCATTGATACAGGGGTCCCCAAACCACTCCCAAGCCCAAAAAAAAAAATTTTTTTTTTTTGGAAAATCGCCGATTACGCTTACCGTACGCGTACGGTAAAAATGTATAAAAAAAAAAAATTATCCACATTCTCCCCACCCCGTGGGCACCATTTGTGCATGGCATATTATATCTATGAATTTAACAAAGAATACATTTCACAAAGATGCGCATAATATGTCCCCCATGTGCGCACGCATCGTGCGTACATGGCCCATCCCGCTTAACGTGGGCACGCGGTGCGCGCAGCGCACCGCGTGACCACCGTGCGTGCACGGCACTAACTGCGTAAAGTGGGCGCGCGGTGCGCGAAGTGCACCGCGTGCTCACTGTGCGCGCACGGTGCGCAAAGCGCACCGTGCGCGCACGGAATGAACTGCGTTAACTGGGCGCGCACGCCACGAATGGCGTAAAGTAACTTAGCATTTAAAAAACCGTACAAATTCACTGAAAAAACCATAGGTTTCACACACGTTATAGTTAGGAATTAGCATTAAAAAAACCTTGCAAATTCACTGAAAAAACCATAGGTTTCACACATGTTATAGTTAGCTGTACATTTCACTCGTGAAAAACCAATGAAATTCCCGCGTTATAGTTAGTGCAGGCAACTATAACTCATGCGACCGCAATCTTCTGCTGATGACATATGTGTCTTTATGAAAAAAAAATATTTGTAATATATGTATAGCTAAAATTTAATGGAAGAAGACATGGGCAAATAAGTGTCGAAATACAGTATTAGCATCAGCAGAGGATTGCGGTCGCGTGAGTTATAGTTGCCTGCACTAACTATAACGCGGGAATTTCATTGGTTTTTTACGAGTGAAATGTACAGCTAACTATAACATGTGTGAAACCTATGGTTTTTTCAGTGAATATATATATATATATATATATATATATATCACGCTGCCAAATTTGCACCTAGGAACCAAGGCACTCGCAGCCGGGTGCTTTCGCGTGGTGGTGCCCCACGTTTATAATATATACGCTTCCCAACTTCGTCCTCGTCTTGTAACAAAGTGAAGCACTCCAGGGGGGGTCCGTATCATCTCATCTTTAATCAGCAAGTAAACAAAACAGACACATTTCGGAGATTCCTTCGTCAGTGTTTAGTTACGAACGCCGCGCGGAGGCATTTAAATTCATTTTACGTCACTCACGCAACAGCAACATAAATGACGGATATGTCGGCCTTATTTTTGCATTTTACAAAGCGGCCATCTTGGAACAGTAAATTTATCGTGGAACATTCTTATCTATTATAACAATTCATTCCATTGCTAGGTAATTTGGCAAACAGATTTAAACAAATGATACAAATAATTTGATATCACAATTCTTTGTACAAATATTTTCAATATGTTATAGAGCTTCATGACCTCTCGACATTAAGTGATGTATCGATGCATATATGCTGACAATCAAAACCGCACTACTCGCGTTGAGGTGCAGACAACTCGTGAGTTCTACTCTGATATTTAGCCGTGTATCGGCACTTGGTTATCCAAAATCTCGCCATATATTGGCCTCATTCCACGATACTCCAATGTTACAGTCATATAGATTGTTGAAGGACATATCGCTGTCAATCGGCGAAACCAAAGTTATCAATTTAACTCCTGGCATTAAGACCCGCAAAAGCAAAGGAAAAAATTGAAAAATAAATAAATGAAATGTAGATAAAAAAGTGACGGAACTATATACAATCAGCAGGATAGGATTTAGGGAAATCGCTTTAGGGATGCAGATTCAATATGCCCCAATTATCTGCCCAGATGGACAACTAGTTATTCTCCACTGTTAAGACCATATGGCACTTTGGTATGTAAATCAATTATGTAGCGGGATTCCAGCCGCCGCAGCCTCTGTACTCTATCTCCACCCCTTGGACTCATGGGCACATGGTCCAAACCAAAATATTGCAGCAGCTCCCTGTTGCTATGATGTTTAAGGGCAAAATGCCTGGCCACTGGGTAATTGACATCTTGATTCATAATAGCGCGCTGGTGTTCAAGGATGCGCATTTTAACATTTTGAATGGTGCTCCCTATATATCTAAGCCCGCAAGGGCATGTCAGACAGTAAACAACATAAGTAGTTGAACATGTGATAAATTTCTCTATCATTCTAGGTTTCTTTACGCCTTGGATGTTATAATTAAAAACTCTTTTGCTGTTAGCACAGGCCCTACATTTTCCACATGGAAAGAAACCTTTCATTTCTTTGAGTGTGCCTGTTTTCTGAGTGATAGGCGACAAATTACTCTGGACCAATTTATCTTTGAGTGACCGGGATTTTCGAAATGTACCCAGTGGCTAAATGCTAAATGCTAAAAAAACGTGTTGTGCTAAAGGCTTTTACACACGATATACACTGCCCCATCCTTCAATTTAAAGCTCTCCGTCGAAACTTCCCCAGTTCACATCGCGCATAACTCGATGCGCCCTCCTAGTAAACATCGCACTAGAAACCCTTTTAAATCTAAATAATAATAAAGATGTGAACTGGGGAAGTTTCGACGGGGAGCTTTAAATTGAAGGATGGGGCAGTGAATATCGTGTGTAAATGCCTTTAGCACAACATGTTTTTTTAGCATTTCATGGGGGAACTGGGTATTAGGGGGAAATGTTTTGTGGTACTTTTGATGGGGGTTAAGGCTAGTAGGGGTAAATGTTGCATTGGAAAATCTATTCGTATTGTACTGTTAGTTGAAACAAATATACTGATATATATTTTTAAACATCATAGATACCCCCCGAAGAAGGTCGTGAGGACCGAAATGCATTGGGTAAATTACACATCTGGTAAATCATGAAGTTTCTGCACTAGCCTGCGAATAGGCCCGGATGGGCAATCTCAGAGCATTAAGACGCATGAAATATAGAAACTTTTCGCCTTTGACGTGATGGTTAAAAAAGTGACGACATTTTTAATAAAGTGGAAGAACTTCGCAAAACTATGGAGTATTCGTGAATATTGTTCACTTGTGTGTATATTGCTGTGCAACTCCTTCGTGACACGCACACAGCGTGTCACAACATGGATTTATGACAAATTTGGCGCCGTTTTGGGACGGGGCGCATAGGAGTGTTGCACGCTAATCTGATGAAAATCGTGATGAAATTAAAGGATAAAGATGATAAGGGTGTGCTTCAGGTTCAACATATGAATCATACGGAATTTGCCAGCATCGTTCTCTTCATCCCTTCTTACTGTATTTGCATCTTTCTTTTTTAGAAGTTCTTTTCTTGGGATTCTTTCAACCTTATTGCGTGTGGATATCAGTAGCTCTTGATCATAACCGCCTGGCATGAAATCTAGCAATACAGTTATCAGCAGCTTGACTAAAGTCGATCTCTCTAGAACAGTTGCGTTTGAGTCGGTGGCGCTCCCCATATGGTATACTATTGATGAGTTTGGGAGGATGGTTACTGCCGGCATGCAAGATGGAATTGCCGGCAGTAGGCTTTCTATATAGTTCTGTTTCAAGAACTCCATCCCTCACATATACCTTAAGGTCTAGATAGTTCACTGCCACTGGGCTGATTTCATACGTGAACTTAAGATTAAGATCGTTATTATTCAGTTCCTCTATATATTCCTCCGCCTGTTCAGTCGACCCGCTCCAAACTAGGAGGAGGTCGTCAATGTATCTGTGCCAGACAACCACATACTTAGCCCATTTCATCTTATCTTGGGTAAGGGCCACCTGCTCCTCCCACCAGCCAACGAATAAATTTGCATAGCTGGGGGCGAAGCAGGTGCCCATAGCCGTTCCCGAGATCTGTCTGTACAACTCCCCCTGAAATAAAAAGATGTTATTAGATAGACAGAATTCAATAAATTCTATCAACATGATGTTATGTTCCATAAATCTCAGGGGTCTTTTGTTGAGGAAATAGTTCATCGCCTCTATACCTTGACTGTGATTAATACATGTGTACAGGCTGGTGATGTCTAGGGCAATTAATAAGTATGTAGGTTCCCATTGAATGCCACTCATCTGCATAATGAAATCTTTGGTGTCTTTTACATATGATGCCAGTTGAATAACCAGTTGGAAAAGAAAAGAGTCTATGTAGGCAGACATGTTTTCAGAGAGACCTCCTTTTGAGGAGACTATCGGCCTCCCAGGTGGATCAACTTGGTCCTTATGAATTTTTGGAAGTTGATAAAAGGTAGGTGTCACTGGATCACTATTGCGCAGAAATAGAAATTCATTAGTGTCCAACATGGCTTTATTGCGCCATTTTTCAATGAGGTTATGGTACAAGGTGATACTTTCATGGTATTGTTCCTTGTTTGTCTTTTCATAGTATCTATTGTCACTCAATTGACGAAGTGCTTCACGGCAATACTGTTCTCTGATAAGTAGCACAATATTTCCTCCTTTATCTGAAGGTTTACAGATTATTCCATCATCCGTACTCAGGTCTTGAAGGATCATTACTTGTTCTTTAGTCAGGTTCCTCTGTTGGAGCTTACGTGATGTATCCTTCGCTCTGAATTTAAGGAGGTCCTGTAGTACTGCATCAGAGAACGAATCAATCGCATCATATGGCATTTGTGGATTAAACAGTGATGGAGGTTTAAAGATGGTAATTGGTGTTTCTTGTTCAATGCCCACCCGACAAGTTATCGTTGCCACATTTCCACTAGGGTTGTCCTTGTACTCTTGTTCCGCTCGCAGTTCCTCAAGCGTCTCAAGCATGCTTAGATCCTGTACCACCAGGATATCTGTGTCCCTTAAATGTGGTTTCCGCTTAAGCTGCCGTGCCTCAGTTATAGATGGCTTAAGTTTAAAAAATGTATGCAATTTGATTTTGCGTATAAATTTGAACAGATCGATTCTGGTCTGCGTGTACTCCAAACGATCATTCGGACAGAATGATAGTCCCAGTTTCAGGGCAGATTCTTCCGCTGCTGTCAACACTCGGGGTGTCAAATTGATGATGGTAAGGTCGTCCACGCCTCCTATCATTTCTTGCCCCTGTTGCTGCGTGTAGCACGTGATGTAATTCTGCCCCTTCCTCTTCCCCTTCTAGCCGCCTCGCCTTGTCCGTCTTCCCTCTCGGGTGGCTTGCTCTTCCCGCCTCTGAGCCATGTTTGGCGGATAAGGTTGAACTCCAAGTGAAAAGGAGTTTTCCCTTGGTCACTGGAGGGGGCGGCCATCTCGTCTCCTGACTGCTCACTCTCCGTAATCTCCGATTCGGAGGTTTCAATTCTTTCAGTGGGAGGGGGAGGTTTCTTTTTGTTAAGTTCTTTACGGGGTTCGTCAAATTTCTTTGCGAAAGTTCAAATCCTGCCCTGGGCATAGTCACGCTCATCACGCTCAAATTTATCCTGCTTTCTTTGCCGTATCTTCAGTTCGTATTTATGTAACCGTTTCCTCATTTCCTCTCTTAATTCTTCTTGTTTACTCTTGTCAACATCATTGGCTATTTCTTTTTCCAAAATCGCTATCTCCGCCAATGCTTTTTCTCTGTCACTCCATGCAAATTTGACCAGAATGGCCAACATCCCTTTACAAGATGCTGCTGTGTACTCTGCCCATTCTTCTAAAAGATGTGGGTCCGGGTTTTCATAAGCAGGTACGGTATAAATACGCAAACCCCTTGGCACCCTACCCACATCCATATAGTTTTGGAGAGAAGTGGCTTCCCACCACTTTCTCATCTCCCTTTCGTACAATCTCTCCAGCTTGGTAAATTGCATACGCAGGGTTTTGCGAGTATTGAACTCATTTGATATATCCTCTGGTCCCACTGTTGTCTTTGTTGTAGACTTTTTGAATATATCAAGCGCTGCCTCGCGGCGATCTGTTTCGTCGAACATTTCTTGTTAGCTGATGTGGAAAGGCTGAGCGCTCTTACCACGATACTCCCCCCCACAAGCCTTACACCAGACTTGCAATGAAGCAAATATAGAAGTTAGAAAATCTTAATGGCACGGCTTACCCGTTTCCGTTATCATAACTTGGAACGCCAGTCCGTGCGTTGCTTTTGGTCTTCGCTATTAAATAGCTGCCGTGTCCTGGAGTGGTGCCCTGGAAATAAATCACGCTGCCAAATTTGCACCTAGGAACCAAGGCACTCACAGGCGGGTGCTTTCGCGTGGCGGTGCCCCACGTTTATAATATATACGCTTCCCAACTTCGTCCTCGTCTTGTAACAAAGTGAAGCACTCCCGGGAGGGTCGGTATGATCTCATCTTTAATCAGCAAGTAAACAAAACAGACGCGTTTCAGAGATTCTTTCATCAGTGTTTAGTTACGAACGCCGCGCGGAGGCATTTAAATTCATTTTACGTCACTCACGCAACAGCAACATAAATGACGGATATGTCGGCCTTACTTTTGAATTTTACAAAGAGGCCATCTTGGAACAGTAAATTTATCGTGGAACATTCTTATCTATTATAACAATTCATTCCATTGCTAGGTAATTTGGCAAACAGATTTAAACAAATGATAAAAATAATTTGATATCACAATTCTTTGTACAAATATTTTCAATATGTTATAGAGCTTCATGACCTCTCAACATTAAGTGATGTATCGATGCATATATGCTGACAATCAAAATCGCACTACTCGCGTTGAGGTGCAGACAACTCGTGAGTTCTGCTCTGATAATCAGATAACCTTATTTCTAAGGGGGTTCCTTTTGGAGATGCTAAAGAGGGTGGCCATAGGTGAGACGTTAATTAATTTGGTTAGGATGTTATATGCTCTTCCATCAGCTACGTTTAAAACTGAAAGGAAGATACCAAACTTGCTTAAAGTGCTGAGAGGGACCTGCAAGGGAACCCCTCTATCCTGCTGATCTTTGTATTGGCCATGGAACCACTGGCCAGTGCATGTCGATCAGAAGAGCATACTAATCGCAGGAATGGTCCACATCATCTCCCCATATGCTGACAATATCTTGGCATATTAACAAGATACCACTAGGGAACTGAGTAAAACTATAATGTTGCTGAAGGAGTTTTGAGAAGTGTCTGGGCTCCAGGTCAACGGGATAAGACTTGTGTATTCCCAATTGGACCCACAGACCCTGCAGAGTAGGACCTGAGCTGAGAGCTAGGTCTGACGTGGGAGTTGCAGACATTCTATTATCAGAGAGAAGATGTCATTGACAGCAATGTTGGCAGAGTGATACACTTCTTAAGAGGTAGCATTGCCTTTTGGAACTGACTCCCAGAAGCGATCATGAGTAGAATAGTATTATCAACAAGCATTTACAATGCAATGGTCTCGGCATTGTTAAAGTTAGAGCTATAGGCATTGCTCATGACATTATTTTTGTTTATGTTGTTGTTTTTAAAAGATTTAAAGAAACAGCATTGTTATTTACAATGTCAATAGCTTAATCACTCTCAAATGCTCCTGCAAGGGAAACGCTTTGTGTGCTCTTGCACTCCCACCCCACCCCTTCCACTTGTAGAGCGAGGCGCGTGCTTGTTTAAACTAACGATGTGTATATTCACAAAGCGCTTACAGGCTGTGAAGTCAAAGAGCTATGAACACCCACCTCTGCGGCCCCCTTCTCTTCCTAAATCCATTGTTTATTTTTTTGCAGGTTGATATAGCGCAACCTCTACCCGAAGGTATTGGAGCGCTTTAAATGACCACCAGTTACCTTACACAAGACACATTCATTTTTTATAAACACGGGAAGATTAAGATATCACAGGATGCTGAACCAAGGCCGACACTCGAACCCTGTGCGTCAGCTCCAAAGTCGGCTGCTCTAGCCCTAAGTCTACGTCCTCTGTTTGAATTATAGGACCCACTGACCTGCCTCTTGACCTCGACCACTTAGGAGACTTTGAAGGCGAATTTGTTTAAGTTCTCGTGTGCCCTGATCCATGCGTGAGCAGCTCGCCGAGTTCAGGTTTTTCGCTGTGCCTTCTAAGACTTGTAGCCCTAATTTTAACTCATTCTTACAGGAGAATTATAAATCCGAACCAGTAACAAAAATACAATCTGGGTAGGATTAACTACCCTCGCAAGGACCAAGGAAACTACACGACCCATCATGCATCTGAGCTCACACTCATCATGTAAGCAGAACGCGTTGCCCCGAACAGTCAGAGGTTGTTAACTTTAATCTCCCCCCTCACAAGTACTCCCAAACGTTCCCTTCCCACTACAGCCGCACCACAATCACTATGTCTGCCAACTTCAGTGCTGAAAGGAGGTGCAGTAAAGGGGTAAGCTCAAAGATGCTAGATCTGCCGGAGAGAAAAGAACCAATGTATAGTGTATGCTAACATTGTGAATACAATCCTGGAGACAAATAAAAGCTAAGATAATACAATTATAGAGCATTTATTTCCCCCCTCCCCCGCCCATTTCATAGTATCATCTAGATTGCTGTTGAACAGTGGAGGGAGTGTGTAGAATGTCCTTCACATTAGCAGCCTCAGAAGGATTAAAGGCTGTGTCACCTGCAGGACTATTTTTATCGACCTCGGAAAGATGACATGCCTAATTTGAATTATGATATTTATTATCTCCTAGGCCACTCGAATGACGCAGAAAGGGAGGACCAAACTAGGAGGCAAAAAAGGCAACTATGCAGTATAATGAGGCACTTTTTTATAGTATTGCTTCATTATTTTGTGGTTTTTTATACTTGCTAACACTTTCTGGCAAAAGATTTGACCTCATTGGTACCAGTTTAACAACCAAATACGGTCATAAACAACTGAAGGATGGATAACCAGTCAACCTTTGCGGGTGGCATTCTATTGTGCGGAAACAGGGGTCGCCACATATTTAGTAACGTTTGATGCGATTCAGCTAGACGCATTGTTTGGTTAAAATCTGCAGATACAGCAGTGGATGGATCAAGTGGCAAATGGGGCAAATCTATAATTATGTGGAAAACGCTGCGGCTGCAGAATCGCATAATTCAAGTGGCCCTGATTATATAGATCTCCGAAGGATAACAGGTTGAGTTTCACATATGGCTGTGAATATATTGACCTCGTAAGGATTGCGGCCTATATCTGCCCAATCATGACAGCCTGGGTTTAACGGTACTCTTTGCAGTAGGGTCCCAACACACTGAGCTTCCTTTAGAGGGGTGACCTATAGCGCCTTGCCCATCACACGAGGGCACTGTGGGAGGTGCCAAGACTTGAAGGTTCGCCACCGCAGCGCCTCATGAATAAGGCACATCCTCCCAGCCTGGCAGAGTCTGGCGGCTCTTAAATTGCATCAGAAGCTTGTTAGCAAACAATAGAGCGCACAAGGGGCTGGGAGGGGCCGCGGGGGGTGGAAATGGCGCTGTAATTGGATAGGGCGGATGCACTGAACTTAAAGGTAGGGGGGAGGATCCGTGTCAAGCACCGGTACTGTGCCATAGCTGAGAGCTCCGCAAGGCTAACTGCAGGGGAAGAAGAGTGCACCTGTGGCACCCCACACACTCACCTCGCACTCCCAGCTGGACCCGTGCGGACCCGGTGGTGCCAGGGCACCGCGCCCACTCTTCAGCAGATCCTTCGTTCTCCACCCGCTGCAGCTGAGGGTGCAGTGCACAGAGGAGCCAAGGGCGCATAAGGAGCGGCGCGGCAGGGACGGACCCTTGGACCTCCTTTCTGCAGCTCTGCCAGCACCGAGGACATCCTGGGGTACGGGGGACCCCAACAGTGCGGCTCCAGTGCAGGAGGATGCAGTCTTCCAAGATAAGGCTTAATATTGGAGCTTAGACCGTTCCCGGGGAATCCGGAACTTTGCACCGGGAGTTAAAGTGGTTTGCGCAAGATCACACGGTTGGTGTCAAGTGGAGAAACCAGGATTTAAACATGTTATGGTTTGTGACCTGAGTTGGAAACGTAAACATCAGAGCACACCTCACCACAAGCTCCAGGTTGCGAGGATAGGGCAGCGAGAGCCATGAACACCGCCGCCTTTCTCCGAGGCGAAGCAGAAATGCCTCGGAGAAACGCAGCGGCGGTTTCGGATTCGGGGGCGTGTTTCTCTTTTCTCTCCTCTTGCCATTGGCTGGAGGAGAGAAAAACACGCCCAGCGAAAAGTAGCGAAAAAACAGGCCCCCGAATCCGAAAAGGACGGGGCTTGTTTTGCAAGACAAAGACTCTTCTCCAATGGCTGGCCAGCATTTAAGAGGCCAGCCAATGGAGAAGAGGAGAGAATAGGGGCGGGTTCAAGCCCCTCTTCTCCAAAACATTAAATCTCGGTCTCGGAGCGAGACTGCGCAAGCGCAGCCTTCGAGCCGAGACTTAAAAAGGGCGTGGCTAAAAAGTGGAAAGAAGAGCACGGAACACGCCCCCCGAATCTGAAAA
The DNA here is from genome assembly GCF_964204655.1 of Triturus cristatus. NCBI lineage: Eukaryota > Metazoa > Chordata > Amphibia > Caudata > Salamandridae > Triturus > Triturus cristatus. The sequence continues at coordinate 360,889,744 of NC_140586.1, read as the reverse complement.
AGACGGAGCCTATTTGGAGGGACGGCTCTCTCCTCCAATGGCTGGCCTCCGTTTAGGAAGCCAGCCAATGGAGGAGAGCCAAAAAGAGAGGCGGGCTAAATAGCCACTCTAAGCATCATAAGATCTCCGGACTTCCGGTTCTGCCTACGGCAGACCGGACGGTCCCTCGACCTAAAAATGGTAAGGCTGCCACGTCTACTCTATTATGTTGCTAATTTGCCCTTCCCACTACCCCCCAGGTTGTTTAAGGAGCTGGACACTTGGCTGTTAATGCTAAACTATAATAGCAGTAGGCTTAGAGTGACATTACACACACTGAGATTCCTGACATAGGAATGGGGCATCGGGGTTCTGAATTATCTAGCTGCGGACACTGTTCCTACCACCTGCGGACTCGAACTGGGAATGGCATGATCTTAGTTTGCCTGAAATCATGACTTTCTGACAACTCCCATTTAGACCAAGAAGGCCTTACCCAGGCTTTCTTTGATGGCCAGGAAGTGTTGGGAGAGTTATCTTTGGAAGCGTAAGTGAAAAGCAGCATATGCTTTGGTTATACCACTTAAGGCTCTGACCAAGGGCTTTGTTGGCACTCACCAGACTAGAGGGCCCTTGGTATTAACATAGTGGGTGATTTACATGGATCAGGAGCATTAAAGAAATTTGCTGACTGTCACAGGAATATATGATACCGGTGGAACTGATCCTGAATTAAGGGGGACTGGTAGGAGCCCTAAACACTAGACGGAGAGAGGCAACTTCATCAATGAGCTGCCTGCAAGTCACACATTACACTATCTGTTCAGATTAGGGCTGTGAGGAGAGCAATAACTCACATCTATAAAGTAGTCATGGATGATTTTAAATTAGACCTGAGTGACTTGAAGAGTACATGGGCTTAGGACTTCTGTGAGGAAATGATGGACAAGGCGTGGGAGACAGACCTGCGCTACACACCCCAGTTATCTAGGAATGGAAGGTTTAAGGTGCAGCAGTTTGCCTAGCTGCACAAATTGGATTGCCAAGAGCTGGTGAAAATATAGCCAAATTAGACGTCTAAATGTACCAGATATATGACTGGTAAGGCAGGCATTTTTTATATAGTCAGGACATTCCACTCGTAGCAGATTATTGGAAGATGATCACAGGGGCGCCTACGTTGCTAGGCAGAACTGGTTTATTAAGGCCTCAGGCTTGCTTGTTGGATTTAATGCCCTGACTTAAAAAACAGAAAGAAGGGAATAGATTTCTTGATTTGGCTTTGGCGATTGCTAAAAGGAGTATAGCGCAAGCATAGAAATCTTCCACGGAACCTGATTTCAAACACTGGACTTTGAAGATTCAGTTTAATTATTTCCACAGAGCCTATCTTACAGCATAAAAGCTAGGTGGACTATACACGGACAGATCTGCAGTGTGTCTGAGATTTGAGAAGGCAGAACCTCGGTTCTTGCATGTGACTTGGTCATGGTGGGTGGTTGAGAAAATCTGTTTCGAAGTGATGGATAAATAAAAAGTGGGATATCTCAACTCACAATTAAACATTTTAGGAATCCCAGTTACTGTATAGGGCACAGAAGGCAAGGGTGCGGGTTAACGGGACGATGTCTGCGGAGTTTGAAAAAAAGGGGAACTAGACAGGGATGCCCACTATCACCAATGCTTTTTGCATTGACTTTGGAACCCCTGGCGTGTATCATAAGATCACATTCGGTGATACAGGGATTCACAGCACATGGGATCGAAGAACGTAAATCACTATATGCAGATGATGTTCTTCTATACGTCACTGACCCCTCATCTACGATCGCATCCCTTTGAGAACATGCGGGTTATAAGACCAATTGGAACAAATCAGTCCTTTATGGGGTGGGCGGGCCCCATGAGATATATGACCTCCCCAAGGAACTTCAAATATCTACAGAAGGCTTTAAGTACTTAGGGATGTATATATCCACAGATATCACGCAATGTCTCACACGCAATATTCATAGAGTGGTGGCAGACTTCTGTGCAGATGTTGAAAGATGGAGTCGGCTACCCCTAACATTGTTGGGCAGAGCGGCAATGTACAAGATGGTCACGCTCCCCAAGCTTTTATATATTCTACAGAATACACCTTACAAAATTCCCGAGGATGTATTCGGGGCAATAGATAATTGGATTCGCACACTCCTGTGGGATGGGAGACAATCACGTATTGCGCTTTGTACTCTGCAGCGCACTCCGTACAACGGGGGAATAGCACTCCCAGACATTAGAGCGTACTATCGTGCCGCACACCTTATAGTAATCAATGAGTGGGTACACCTACAGAGAACACATAAGACATACACACTGTAGCAGGGGCAATTTGAGACACGCTCCCATTTACATTACGTATATAGAGGGAGGGGAGTAAGAAGTCTGCTACCGGCCACCCAGAGGGCACTCGAGGGGTGGAAGGCGGCAGAGAGGCAAATGGGATGGGACAAGAAAATAATGAGGTAGACCCCACTGTGGGAAGGAATGCGTCTCCCAGAACTGGGGAAATTGAAGGGTTTCAAAGATTGGGATAGGATAGGCATTTCAACCGTGGGGGATATAATAAAATAAGTCTCGCTGATCTCCTTTGAGGCCTTACAGCAAGAATTCCAACTAGACGATCGGCAAAGGTATGAATATATATGCAACTGCGACATGCTTGGAATGCAGAAAAGATAGACATTGCGGGTATCCCTGACTTTGCGCCGCTGGAGGGTAGGCTCCTGCAGGAAAGAATATCGGAAAAGGCGATATCTTGGACCTACAATACACTTATTAATAACATCCCAGATAATCTGGTAGCTTTGGGGAAAACGTGGGAGACCTCCTTGGGTACCCTAGAAGACATAGACTGGGAGACGGGGCTAATGTATCCGAGCGAGGTAGCCATTAAATTGAGATTACGGCTAATTCAATTTAAAATTCTTCATAGAACATACGTAATGAGAGCCCGTCTCTGTAAAATGGGGCGAGCAGACTCCCCGAACTGTGTAGGATGTAAGACAGAGACTGGTACGTTTGTGCACACACTGTGGGACTGTACGCGATTACAAAGATACTGAGAGAGTTAAGCGAAATACTGTGGTACCAGCCTCCGAAAGATACTAAATATGTCCTGTTAGGCATACCGTCAGATATAGATCTTCCCAGGAGGAGTCTGGTCTTATGTAACTTAGGGTTGCCGGTAGCTAAGAGGGATATAGCTAAGAGATGGGGTGCACCAGAACTCCCTACTTTGATGGAATAGAGGGCGGGAATGGATATGTAGATGGGGCGGAACATGTAACATATAAAATGAGAAGATGTCCCAAGAAGTTCTTCAAGATTTGGCGTCCCTGGCTCAGATATTATGGCGTAGAGCTGGAGGATGACCAAGGTGTGTCTGCGAGCCCACACAGACTTCAGGAAGAAATGAAGACCAATGATCATATGTCGGTGGGGGGGAAGCGATGAGGTGCTCCGTGGGGACTCACTGCCATGTTCTCAAGGATGTGTATATTGATGTGCCTAAAACCACAAGTACTCTGTAGACAATGGAGAGATGTGCAATACAGGGTGACTTTCTTATGTGCCAAATGTTTGTTTGATGTGTACCATAATGAATACAAATAAAACAATTTAAAAAAACATTTAAAAAAAATACATTTTAGGAATCATGCAAAGATTGAAAAAGGAGAAATTGAGAAGTAGATTTGCAGTGTCTGGAGCAGTAAAATGGAGAGGCGCAGAGAGGTCCATTGGTTGAGACTCTAGGGTCCTCAGGAGAAATTGTGGGGAAAAAGATAATTGAGTGAGCGGCAGCAGAGGAGAGCCTGATGAAGCTAATGACGAAAAGATAACAGAGGTTCTGGCAGGATGCACGAAGATGATAAAAGAACTATCAACCACTCCCTTTCCTCACTAAGATAGTTGAGAAAGCGTTCATCAACAACTCTCGAGCTTTGAGACCAAAAATTGACATTTGCATTTCTCCTGGATGGGTTCACATGCAGATAATAGCACTGAACTCACCATTGCTTCTGTACTTGACAACAGCCTTCGACACGGTCAATCATGTTGCTCTTCTACGCAGGCTCTCTTAACTTGCCATCACTGCACAGCTCCTACTCTCAGTTATTAATTTTCTAACTCAGAGATCGTTCCGGGTGACACAGGCCCCTTCAAGTCTTTGGAAAGACTTTGCCCACGCGGAGTACCTCAAGGCTCTAGTTTGTCCTCACAGCTATTTAATCTTCATGTGATTCCCTTGGCCCACTTAATTGAGCCTTTTTGTTTCAACTTTTTCATATATTTGTATGATACCCATCGCCTCACTTGAAGGTGAACCCTCAACTGCTGTGGGTAAATTGCACAACTACCTCTTCAATGTGCAGTGCTGGGTGAGTAGAATTTCTCTCACACGTAATAAAGCAAGACAGAGAATTTGTACCCACCCAAACCCCTGGGGTGTCTGAACCTTGCAGACTGGCCTTCCTCACTGGGCCCAGTCCTCCTCTTGGTGAGAGTGGGGAAGAATCTGGAAATAAAACTTGTCTCAATACTAACTCTAGCAGCCCTGGGCTCAGGGTGGTGAAATCCTGTTTTTTCACCTATATACCCCGAGGCGTCTCCTTTATCTTTTAGACCCTGCTGAAAAGATTAACATTTTGAATGCCTTTATTTCCTCATGCTCAGACTACTGCAATGCTATACTACCGGAGTTTGCCTTCCTTTCTTTTCTCTAAATTATAGCTCATTACGAGTTATGCACCAGGTTACAGTGTGTGCCTCAACCACAGGATTCACATCTCCCCTGCATTCGCCTCTTTATATTTGCTGTTATTGAAGGAGGCCATTCTTTTCCTTTCAGTAAGGCCTTGAAGACCTGGCTTTTTACCTTGTAATGCCCTCTTAGCTCAGGGACGATGCTCTTGCCCTCCCCAGCAGACTAACCGCATTAGCGCCTTGACGCCTTTGGGCATTTGTTTGCACTTTATAAATTTCCAAATCAAATCAAGCAAATTTTCAAGTCACTTTGGTTCACAAAGTGATGTATTCTCCCAGTAATTCACCACTTCAGCATCCTTTTAAGTGGTGTCTTTCTTGCAATGCTGCAAAGATCCATAAATCTTTATCTTCTTGTGACCCCTAAATCTATGGGCGACAGAGATTTTTCTATTGCGCCTGCAGCTAGATGGAATATGCTGCTCTTGTGCCTTTGTTTTGGAGCTGGCCTACTAAAATTGAGCAATTTGCTGTAATCTTGGCTATGTCCGAGCTCAGCGGCCTTCTGTAGCTTTGTTGTATTTAGGTGTATTCAGGAATGTTAAGTTTCAGCACCATGATACCCTAATAAGGGCGATAGAGCACTCTACAAAAACCAAATATAAATACAACAGTAGTCTCAATAGAAAGTATTCGTCCATCCCTTTATCACATTTTATCATGATAGCACTGACCGGAATAAATAGAGTGCCAGGCACCATGAGCTAACTAGAATTTATTTGTAGGTGTTATGCTTCTTTCTCTTGCCAGTTGGCTCTGACATTCATAAAAAATGCTTCAATGATCTTCTCAAGAACACAACCTCCTCTCAAAACTTTCATGTTGCCACTATTCCGTGATGTCCCTTGTGAGTGAGGTCTGTATCCTACAGTAATAGAGCTGTCGCGATAATTATTTTTTTGTCATCGTAGCACACATCAGTGTACATATAGAGTTTGCCTTCTGGTTAGACTCCTTATGTGAGGAAGGGAGTGTCTGAATCTTGTGTTAAAGCCCTCAATTTCCAACTTTCCCCTATCCAACATTCCTTCTACTTTGTATAGTTTCGGATTGTTCACCCAAAATCGGCCTCGCTGGGCAATTGGCATAATTTTACTCACATTGCAAACAGTCTGCAGACAAGCAGACAAGCAAAGGAAGTAAGTCACTGATTTCCAAGGTGAGTTTGGTGGGGGTCAGTGGTCTAAGAGATGTTTACAAATTGTACCTTTTATGGCCCATTTTTCTAGGTACATTGGGTAAAAAGATTTATGTTCCTCCTGAAGTTTTGAAACAGAGCTCCTGAAATGAATAACACACTTCAGGGTCTGCCAAGTAGATGAGCCTTTATGCTTTGACAACTGCATAGATATTTATGTGGCCTACAGAAGTCTGTGTGCCCACTGGACCAAAAGATTCACAACCGACTGGTCATCAGGTGGAACGTGCCCCATAAGAAATATACCTTATCAGGAATCCTGTACCTGGGGAAATCCAATGTTTAATTTGTGCTGGTGGTTGCTGGTGGTAGGCAATGGCACTTGTAGGATATGTATAGTGTGTGCCATATTTTGCCTATTCACTGATTTCACCCTGCCATCGCTACTGCCTTTGGTAAGGCCCGCTGCTTAACTCAGCATTTCCTGCCCAGACACTGCTAGTGTAAACATTAAATCAAGCCCTGTACAGCATAGATTGCCTCGGAGCAGCCCCAGCAGCCAATCAGCTGCTTCATGGCCCCAGCACACCAATGAGAGGGCATGAGGGAGGTGCTTGACATCACACAGAGTATTCACAACATTGTCCTCATAATTATACCATCACTTCTACTCTGCGCATCCCTGTGGTGACTCGACATCCATGTAGCTCAGACGTGCTGGTGGTGCAGAGGTCATCTCCAGCAGTGGTGTAGCAAGTGTGTCTAGGATCCCAAGGCAAGTATGGAAAATGGGCCCTCTACCCCCAAAATGGGAAGCAAAAGACATATAGAAGTGGGGTTCGCTAGCTCCCTTACACAAATGCCTTGATGCAACTGTACCTCTTGCACATTTGCTACACTCAAAAGTCACTGTTGCAATAAGTTTACTTGTTGTGTGCCCAGTCTGGCTGGTGAATTGTGGGGCCACTCCTGCCAGAGCTCAGTGCTGCAGCACAGCCGGACCAGGACACAGGGTTTCTCACTTACTGACAGAGGTACATACATATTCCTACAAATCAGGGGTAGTAGAGTGAAGGGGAAGGGGCTACTGTGATGGTTACCGTCTACATGTAGTGTGGGTGGAAGGACAAGAAAGTGTGCAGAGCCATGAAATCTTATGCCTGTATTTACTCACGGGAGGACATGGCATACAGCTGGGGCAGTATTTGGGGGCCTGATAATTACAGGGCAGGTGGTGTAACAACAGGATCTAGAGTATGGCCTGCACTGGCATTATGGAAGCTCAGCCGTGACATAATGGGGATGCTTGGCACATTCTGGCTGTCTCTGTATATATGTGGTATTTTTATAGCATAAACTTAGTTGATAGGCCGAGGAGCGCTATACAGGGTCAAAGTCAAAGTCAACCCGTGAAGGGAGAAGTCGCTGGTTTGTGGACTGTTACTGTGTCATAATGTAGTGTTCTTTAAATAGGAGAAACACCTGCTCTTTTCTGAATTGGAGCAGGGATTCTGGCTAACCTTGGTGAAATTGCCCTGAAATTCTCTAAATTTAGATGGCTCCCATCATTGATGATGGTGATAATGAGCATGAAAATCAAAAAACTGTCCTTGATTGGCAGTAGTACACAGGAGAGCTTGGTGAAATTTAGAAGATGTGGTGTGGGAAACACAAATGTACTGACTAAAAATGAAACTCTGCCATTTGAGGACGAAAATACTCTTTTCGGATGATAGCTAGATGGGGTTGAGCTTATTTGTCTAAAATGCAAACTTTCTAAATTTCTGTGCTTTCAGAAAGTTGGCATGCTGATGTTTCTGAAAAAAAACTATTTTATATTCAGAATTATATTCTGTCTGGCATTTGAAAGGATATTCATACAGAGCTCAGGACATTTTGATTTTGATTGCTTGGTAACACTTAAGAAATGTCTGACATGTGAAGGCATTTCATCATCAGTACTGAACTAACTTTCTATAATATATATCACAACTGCTATCTGAGACCCGAGCATCTGTGATTGGTGTAGATTTCATAAGCAATGTATTTTAGCTGTGGCACTGCTGTATGAGTCTGTAGTAGTTGTCTAACATTACTGTTATGTTATGAGATTATGTAATGTCCAGCTGAAGCGGTGTACAATTTATAGTCGTTCACAATATCTGCAATATACCATGAATAGAATTCTATAACCAAGAATTTTGGCCCATAGAAACGCTATAACCACTTACAAACATTAGGTCCTCCGACAGATCTTTGGAAGAGCTAATAGGGACGCAGATAATTAGAGACGGATGCTATTTCCTTCATGAGGACCTGTAATGAAGAAAATGCCTAGCTAACACCAATAGTAAAAATACTTATCATATCAGATAACTCATAAAATAAACAGTATACTTATCAAGATGCTTTTATCTAAATTATCAAATATGAATGGCAATACACAAACACATTATCAAGTCAATATTTTGCTCACCTACATCTATGTATGTACCATCAAACAACAGTAACATTTGTATACCATCTGAATGTTATAAAATCAATAAAATTGTGTTTCAAAAAATTCAAGTCAATACTTTGTTATTTGACTGTTCCAAGTAAAATCGCAACAAGAAAATACAGCTCATGGCAAATACATCATAAAATCAATAACTTTGTGTGAGAGGAAAGAGAGAGAGACAAAAGAAGATATACATTGCAATTTCAGTAAGCAAATCGAGATTCATACGAACCTAAGATCAATGAGCTAATGCACAGCGTGCAATAAGCAGAAATTAGCCAACCCTTCAGCCGAAAATGTATAGCTTGCGCAACATCACCAGCCAATGAAGTGCAAGGCAATCAGGATAATTCAGTTCAAGGAAAAATCAAGTTCAGACTGACTGCATGTCACGCCCAGTATTGCAAGGATAATAGCCACCCAGAGAAGCATAGAAAGTGCATAGCAAAAGGCTCTCTTCTCATCATCAAACAGCTACTTCACAGTTCTTTTCCCACAAAAATAATTATACCCCAAAATGTTCACAATTTCAACCCCCAAATGTTTCATTTTCCCAGTTTTACATGATTCTATTGGTTAGGACTCATGAGGTGATAATTCTCCAGACTAGTTCATCTGGAACTTTAGCAAATTAGTCATTTGTTCATTTGAAAGACGTCATATAGCCTCGGAAGTAGAAAGCACCTCGACACTTCTTCATATCTACACGCTCGCTTCCAAATCAGCTTGCAACATAGTCGACACAATTATTCATAGAAAGAAATACTCCAACCGTAGGAAGGGAACTCTACTGATACGATTGTACACATCTAAAGTTAATATATCAACACTTTAGAAATAATGAAGGACATTCTTCTGAGGCCTACGTTACAAAAAAGGAAAATAACACTAGCAGATTTTGAGGCCTTCACAGAAAAAACACAATTTGTCGTTTTCTGAAGAATAAAAACACACTTATTATTAATAATGTATAAGAAAATAGAGAAAATGCATAAGAATACGATAGTCAAGAACCCATCATTTCAATTAAACTTGTAAGCATAATCTAATTTTGAAATATAAGCAATCACATTCTTAATATGCAAAAGAGAACATAATCAAGAAACATTTTACTTTTAGTGTTTTCATTATTGTAATTTCTATAATTCTTTTTGTAAGTTACATTTATTTGTTTCCTCTCGTGTCATAATCATTTTCATAAACACTAGTTTTCATGCTTTCTGCACGTTTTTCATTGCAGCTTTTAATTACTAAATGTGTCATGTTTTTCTTGCACATCTTCTCGTTGTACTTTTAGAAACTCCCACCGTTAATATTTTTCCACACTGTTAGGTATGTTTATTAAAACACACTTAATGAGCAGACTTGATCAGACTTGATCAAGCAAGATCATTTTCAAATAATTATGCTCTATTATAACACTTAAGAAATGTCTGTGTTTTATGACGTGTGAAGGCATTTCATCATCAGTACTGAACTAAACATCTATAATATATCACAACTGTTGTCTGGGACCCGAGCATCTGCAATTGGTGTAGATTTCATAAGCAATGTATTTTAGCTGTGGCACTGCTGTATGACTCTGTAGTAGTTATCTAGTACTGCTGTTATGTCATGAGATTATGTAATGTGCATAACGTTGATTTTTCCAGCCTGCCCATGTAAGCTGATTTTCAGAATCTACTTGGAAGGGGCAAACTGGAAAAATGAAGTGAAGAAATATGTTTTATACATTTAAATACATTATGGACCATGTGAAATAGAATATTGTAATTCTTTATGTTACTGAGATAATCATAGCTTTCAAGCCATTTTTTTAGGAAAACCATTTGACATTGTTTTCAAAGACCTCTTGAAGAGGGTAAGACACACCAAAAGTTATTGGAATAATTCATTAGGGCTCCTTCAGAAGCTCTTGATTTTTAGTCTATTTATGTGAAAGTTGTGCTGAAAAACTCAATATTTAGCACTGTTCTTTTTTCAACATTTTCTAGAGAAGCCCCCAGTCCCATAAAGAAAAGTCATGTGTGCTCACTTTGGTTGGTTGGACGGTTGTATTGGAGCCAGGTATTTGCACCCCACCACCTTTAAGAGTTCACATGTCAAGGACGGTTTGTAGGCTAGCAGGGGCTAGCACTGAAGAATGTAGGTGGTGCCCATGGTGGCAAGTGCTTGCACCACTGGTGGAAGTGAATGTTCCCAGCACTAGAAATGGGGCACACAATTGTAAAAAAAATGTGGGTTCTGGCATTTCTATTTGTTTTTAAATTAAGCGCTGTAAATAACACCAGTTGGAAGTACTATACGAGCCAAAATAGGGTAAATTCATGAGTCATTGGAATTTCTGGGACAGAAAAAAAATATCATCTGAATTCCCATCCCTGTGTGCCCTCTCTACCAATCCATAGTGTTTTGTATGCGCCTAGACGCTTAGGTACAACTGCAGGACAAAGTTGAGGGGAGACCAAATAGGCTAGTATAGGTAAAGCCAATCTATCAACGCTTTAGTACTTATGTGAATCCAACTTCATTCAACTATTTACAAAAAGATTGGGCAAAGAATTCCAGAAAATAGAACCTTGTACGGAAAAAAATCTACTATCATGACAAACTCTCCCCGTTAAGAGGAACAGAGTAGCTTCATGTCTGAAGCCAGTCTGATACTTACTGAGTGAATTTTGAGACAAGGCAGGAAGTTTGAACTCTGTTCCTAGTCTTTTGTACCAAGCACATAGCCTTTTAGGGTAGACACCTCACAGACAATGTTTCCATTCCTGGGCGTGTGTGCTTTACATCACTGCTACCAAGCCTGTTAGTCTAATTGGTTCAATGGATGGAAACCAAGACTATCAACTCAAAATGCATTAGGTTGTCACAGGAAAGCCCAGGATTCAAACAGTGTCCATGATGAAATGGTATGGGGTGGCAAACATATTTATGATCAATATGATGGCTTAAGGGAAGCCAGAAGAACAACAGCAGGGCTGAGCTGCTATGATCTTTCCATCTGTTTGAGTAGAGTAAGGGCTTCACTTTGAGCTAGCCTGCTGGTGAGGGATTTGGGAAGGGTCAAGAAGACAGTGCTGCACTAGTCTAGACAACTATAAGCCCAAGACTCTTGTCTAATACAACTGGAAGAAGCACACGACCTAACTGAGAAGCCCAGAAATCAATAAATCATTTGTTAGTCTCAGGTAACAAAAGAAGACCCTTGTCTCACTGTCACTCAACTTTTGACAACTCAGACACATTCACTGCCAAAGTCAATGGCTATAAGACATTCATTGAAATTGAGTCATGGGGCTCAGTTCCCCCAACTCCACTTAGAGAGAGATCTGGTAGTCATTGCTATAATAACATCATATTCAGTAATCTCTGCTATCTCTCATTTTATTTTCTGTGCCCCAATTTAGCAGTACCCAGTTTAAAATCATCATTTCTTCTTCCTCTCAAGAAGCAAAGCTAAATAATTCCTCTCTTTGGGGATACTTGCCAGGCCGCCTGCTGTGAATACAGCGAGAGCACTAAATCTGGAAAGGGCTATCCCTTCATATCCTTCATCCCTTCTCTTCTTGGTTTTGTCCCGCCTGTGGTGGGACCTGGAAATATATGTACAATGTCTCCTAACTAATCCAGGCCTGGGCGTGAATGTGTTGTGGATGAAGTTGTGGTGTGGAGTGTGGAGCATTCAATGCATTGGTACTGCTCCATTTGATTTTTATTCAGAAGAATAAATAATTTTGAGGTGAATTGTGGTTGATAGTCTCACTGAGATTTATTTGAGGATCCTACTTTATTCTTTTTAAAATAATGTCATAATTATTTCAGGAAATCAAAGGTGAATCTCAATCTTTCCTTTTTTTTTTAAAATTACATGGGGAGATCCCCTGAATGTCCCTCTTGTCTTAACCGCACCGTTTCCCAGTACTTTTCCTTCCTTTATTCCTATCCCGGCCTAGCCCTAAACCTCACTGTTACCCAATTTAAGCTTACTTGCCTCCTTCCCTATTTGGGTACTCCAATGCTTTATTCAGGCATTTATATTACTCAAACGTTTTGATCCCCCCGGTTTTTAGCCAAAAATGGAACATCAGTGTTACTGCTTGTAGCTTTTGGCAAAAGGGTCACAATATAGACCTGTAAAAAGGATCACAAGCTGATCTTTGCAGCATTGACTGATCAAGCAAGAGGAAATATTTGCTTCTCTTGATAAGACCCAGTCCAACAAACTGTACTCACTATTCCCAGCTGACACCATTCTGCAAGAATATAACAAAGGAAACCAGATGTCACACCAGTCCCTCCTGTACCACTCTATAAACGTTGAAAGAATACTCCGAAAAGTTACATGACACATTTTTAGGGGAGTACAATTGTTTGGGGTGAGCCAATATGTTTTTATTATATGTTTTTACTTTCTTTTGTGTCAGAAATCAATCTCGGAACAGAGCTGAAGTTGTGAAATCGCCAATGCCTGAAATACCAGATTCAGATCTTCAACAAGTACAGACCTCATTGTTGATGTCACTAGTTTCGATTCTTAATATGCAGTTTTCCAATGTTCGTTATGTGTGTCTCTAAAGTGCTTTTCTGTTGCGAGGGTTACTAGAGATTTCTCTTTGTAACAATTCTTTGGTCTATTGGCCAGCTTCAAGCAGTCTCATTTGCCAGTCCTTTGCAATGCTATTGCTTGGGTCAAGGCTGACTAATGTTTTTCAACCATCTTTATTGAGATTTTTTGCTACTATGACAATGGCAATACCACAGTAACATAATATATATACAACATTGCATGCGGATATACAACCATTAGGTAGTGCTCAAGTATGGTCTTATTGAACTCTGACCACATATTTAAAACACAACTGTGAGCCTGATTCTATGCAATACTCTTAGCAGTTATTGGAATGTAGTGTCCACGGGTGGTACGTTGACGTACAAGGCCGCGTTCCCCTATCAGTTAAGTGGGTGCGGTTGGATAAGAGTGGGTTAAGGTTATGAAACATACAACTTAAGGTGGGGGAGGGGCCATGCAAGGGGAGTGTAGTGGCGTTTATGCGTCAATCAGGGGTGGCCTGGTGTCGAAATTGGGTCGCATGGAACGTGAATAGTAAGACGTACAAGGCGGCTGCAATTGGGCGTTTCCACAGACCCCATATGTCCTCTCAGTGTGCTTGAGTCGAGTCTGATAATGAGAATCTCTGTAGTATTCTGAGCCAACTTGAGCTGTCAAGAGGATTTCCAGTTTTAAATTTCAGATATGCAGTCTTTAATGTAGCTAATGGATAAGCCTTTTTTTGGTTTTTACATAGATCTAGCTGCGTATCAGCTTACTGGTATATAAAAGTCCAAAAGTGTTAAGAAAAACCCCTTGTGCCCATAAATACAGATAAAAAGGGATGAGTGTGAGTATGGAGCTCTGCTGGACGCAAAAAGTAGTAGGATCAGAAAAGGGGTTAATTTTCACAAGTTGGTACCGCTCATTTAAATATGATGTGAACCATTATAGCACTGACCCCCAAATGCTGAAGCAGCAGATCAGTTTGCTTATAGGTATGGCTGGGTCAACCTTATCAACCATCAGCAAACAAACCCAGTAATATCAAAAGATATGCTCCCTAGGGGCGTGGCTTCCGACCTACGAAAATGGCCGCAGCCTAAGAGGGCTCCTGACACCACCAGGCGTGCCCCGAGAATCCTGTCATTAATCCGCACTCTGCACCTTTGGAAATAGACGGCGAGGGCACCGCTACACCTCCGACGGCTGCTGCCGAAGTTTCAGAGAAAAACATGCCAGGGAAGCCGCCGAAGGCGGAGGGGCAGCTCTGAAGCCTGGATCCTGCGGTGAGGCCGGGATCTGCCGTGCCAATCAACGGCCGCCCACGGAAAGGGCGCGATTGAAAGATTGCGCGTCGGTCGGGGACGTGGTGCATATACGGGATCCAGGAGCAACGGGACTGCTGCCGCGACTGCCCAGACCAACAACTAAACCCGGAGGTGAGGTGGCGCGGGGGGCCCGGGTCGCTGCGGGTCCGGGGCGAGAGCCGAGGGCCGAGAGGAGTGAGGAAGGCCACCTGGAAGACTTGCTACAGCGGATACAAAGCGGCGTATGGCGCCGCATGGTGGAGGGAGGCAGAGATCGGCGGCCAAGTACTAATTAAGGACGACTGCCTGCGGGGGATCGTGTCTACCACGAGATAATTAGCACAGCGGGCAGCTGGGGCCCCGCATTGGTGACGAATGAGGAGAAGCCACAGAACTATACAGAGGCACGGATGGTGTGAAATTGCCTCAGGGAGCAGTGCAACAATGGTTGATGGCCTTATAAGGAGATCGCCGGTGGTGGGGGACCAGTAGTTCACCGGACAGCAACTACAGATACAGCCGCAGAGACACTTGGAGGCAGCATAGAATAAATCTACAGTGCCAGTCTGCTGAGCTCAGAGGACCCTTTCTCTTGCCCTTGCGGGCTGCTCCCCAGCGGGCAAATAGTAGACTCTAAGCCGGAGACACTAAGCCATGTAAACGCGGCGCAATTTCCAGGTGATTAGAAGCGCAGCCAGACATCAGTGATGGAGAGGGACAGATACTTACCCCCAAGGTTGGGCAAGCACGGACGGTGGGTGCCATACGCTGTCTTCTTTAAGCCACCTGAGAGCAATCCACCCTCCTGTACTTCGGAGCACCATGAGCGGCAAAGGACAGAGGTCGGTGCAGAGCAACCGAATAGACAAGTATGCTATCGCTAGAGACCAGCAGGAGACACCCGGCACCACATTAAGCGCTACAAACAGCCAACAGCCAGGACACCCAAAAGAGATCACCCTAAATGACGTGATGACCATGCTTCAGCAAATGCAAACCTCCATTGGGACTATATCTTGCGACATAACACTGCTCAGAGGGGACATTTCCAAAATGAGCGCGAGAACGGCGGAGGTCGAACCACCACGGCGGCCCTCTTGACGGACACAGCAACCCTGCAGCGGCAGGTACGCCACCTAGAACTTACAATCAAGCAGATGGCGGAGAAACTGGACGACCAAGAAGGGCGCTCGCGGCGCAATAATGCGCGCTTGGTAGGTGTGCCGGAGAGCGTCAAAGGGCCAGCACTTGACCTCTTTGTGGAAGAGCTGATTCAAACACAACTACAGCCCCGTGGACTCTCCAAATTCTTTTCGGTGGAAAGGGCCCATCGTGTCCCGGGTGGACGACCAAAACCGGGAGCCCCCCGCGGCCTATCCTGGCGCGACTATTCAACTTCAGGGACCGAGACGCGATCCTACAGGCGGCCCGCGTTGCACCACCCCTACGGATTGACAACAGCAAGGTGTCCCTCTATCCGGACTACACAGCGGCAGTCACGAAACAACGACGGAAATTTACAGATGTCAAACGGGAGCTCCGCAATAGAGAACCTAAATATGCAATGCTCTTCCCGGCAAAGCTGATAGTCGAAGCAGAAGGCAGAAGCTGGTACTTCGCGTCGCCGGAGGAGGCGCAGGACTGGCTGGAGGGTTGGCGCCCGGCCAAAGGAAGCAATAGACAGGGGGCGAGCCGAAGTCAACAACCTATACACACTGCCCTGCCCGTGGTGACGGAGGGATCGGCAGGGACAAGCACTAGCGCAGAGACCGGAAGTGACGCTGATTTGCATTCGGGGGGAAGAATCCCAAGTCCATGAGATGTGATCCAAGCTAGGTTGTTGCTGTAGTGTATACCTCTACATCACGCCAGGATTTCACTAAGGATCTACAGACAGGATACCAGGCGGCGGAAGGGTCTACGCGCTTGTAGGATATAAACAAAGACTATAATGGACTTGGATAGCCGGTGCCTGAATACCATACCACAGATGGGATGGTAGCAAGGTGCAGAGCGCACATCGCAGACTACGAGGACACTCTCGGGGGTGCGTGAGGGTCATGGAGCGACCCTCCCCCCCTTACGCAAGTACACAGTTATGGGACCAAAGCACTCTGCTCAGTTGGGGTGGCAGGTAGTTTTAAATCCGCTAGGCAGGGAAGCAGGGTGGGGGGTGGAGGGCTGGGATCAGTTATCTTTGGGGTTTTTCGTTAAGGTTGATGTCTTATTTTGTGATGGTACGGCATGGATTAATATAGGATACTCCACAACAGGCAAAGTTAGAGTAGCCCAGGGTGGACTGACAAATAGAGATCACTATGACAGACACAAGACAAGACAATGAGGACACTGTCCCGCAGACACAGACCACCCAGCGGCTTCGCCCCCCACTGACAGTGATCTCATTGAACGTGAATGGACTAGGGGACAAAATTAAACGTGGGCTAGTGCTACAATATCTTAGACTGAAAAATCCGGCGGTGGCTCTCCTCCAGGAGTCGCACCTGCAGGGAACGACTGCTAAGGCCCTGGACCGATGGGGCTTTCGAATGGTAATCCACTCTGATTTTACCTCTGGTTCCAGAGGGGTGGGGATCCTCGTAAACAAGTGCTTCCCTTTGATAGTAACTGGGTCACACAAAGACGATCAGGGTAGATTTGCGGCAATCACATGCCAATGGGATGGTAGGCTATACAATATTGTATCAGTATACATACCTTCGACACTACATCAGTCCGCCTTTTCCGATCTGGGGAAATTCTTACTCGCACTTCCATATGGAGAACTAATTATCGGCGGGGACTTTAATGCCACCATGAATGCATCAATAGACCGACATCCCCCTAGAGACCCCGGTGGACCCACCCATTGGCTGCGGGAATTTGTGGAGGCGCTGGGACTGCTAGATGTGTGGAGGACTAGATACCCGGAGGACAGACAATACACATTTCATTCGGGGGTACATAATAGCCTCTCCAGGCTCGACTACATTTTCACTTTAGCCACAGGAATACTAGGCATGACAGAGATCAGGCATTTGCCTAGAGGCATATCGGACCACTCCCCAGTCCTTGTTGCATATGCAAAAACCAAAGGTTGCTCCCAATACGCCCAGGGCATCTTACAATTCGGAAAATAAGTAAGGGCCTCATTAAGGCGACAGAATGCTATTTTCAAGAAAATAAACACTCAGTTTCCTCTCCAACAACCCTATGGCAGGCATATAAGACTGTACTCCGTGGGCATGCCATTTCCTTAATTGTGGGACAGAGGAGGGAAAGCCAAAAACACCTTGACGGGCTAGAATTGGAGGTCGGATTAGCGGAGGCGGCCCAGGCAGCGGACACTACCGACGAGACGATGCACAGACTACACCTGACACTGCAGGAATATAGAGCATTTACGCGTGAAGAGGCCTCTAATAGGTTGACCAAAACACAACATATGATTTATGAGCAGGGAGATAAAGCAGGCCGTTTATTGGCATGGTTGGGAAAGAAGGAAAGGGCGAATAATTGGATAACTCAGGTCAGAACAACTGACAAAGGCCTAGTTACTGCACCTCAGCAAATTACTGAAGCATTTGCACAGCATTACAGGGCGGTTTACACACCAGTTGCCACTGCAATGGTGGATGAGAACCTCGAGTTTCTACATAACGTACACATGCCCACCTTCGGCGCAGATGCCAGAACAGCCCTAGAGACGGACATCACACCGGAGGAACTTACGCAAGCAATCAGAGCGCTACACACGGGGAAAGCATTAGGACCCAATGGGATTCCGATCGAACTTTATCAATGCGCAGCTCCCCAACTCGTGCCACACCTCTTGGCCATGTACGCGGAGAGCTTAGACAAAGGGATCCTATCGAGAGACCAGCGTCTTGCCACTAGTGTTACAATACATAAACCTGGCAAGCCAGCGGCAGAATGTACATCTTACAAACCGATTTCCCTCCTTAATGCGGAGGTAAAAATACTTGCCAGAACGCTAGCGCTTAGGCTGCAACCACACTTATCAGCGGTGATACATCCGGATCAATCTGGATTTATGCCCCACAGCAACACAGAGCTTAATCTCAGAAGACTGCATGGCGTGTTGGAGCACAGATCGACTATAGTAGAGGATGCAGCCATACTCTCACTAGATGCGCGAATGGCGTTTGACTTGGTGGAGTGGCCCTTCCTGTTTGCTGTTCTTAAACATATGGGATTCGGGCCAAAATTCTGTGCATGGATTCAGCTATTGTATACGCAACCAATAGCGCAGGTAGTAGTAAACGGCCATCTATTGGCTGAATTTCCACTGGGTAGAGGGACGAGGCAAGGTTGTCCGCTATCGCCACTTGATTTTAAACAATTAAGTAACAAACCTACACATAATAAGGGACACACTCTTGACCTCATCTTTTCTAACGCCTCCAGTCTTGCGGCAACCGACCCGATTCCTCTTCCATGGTCGGATCACTCCCTGATCTTCTTTACGTGGATAGTTCAAGAGGCTCTTCCTTTGGTGGAGAAAAGTATTAGGCGCACGCGTCCTTGGGCAAAATTATCATGCGACTCCTGGATTACTTATTTAAAAGAGTCGGTCCCTATAGTAGACTCTAATCCGATAACTGCAAATGATGAACTCAATAAATGGTTAGAGTCATCGTTGGATATGGCTCTACCCAAGAAACTTACGCATAATAAAAGAGGAGGTCATCATAATTTGTGGTATACGACCAATTTAGGTGCCCTTAGACAAGCTACAAAGAAGTTAGAGCGAAGCTGGAGGAAAGACCCGACAGCTGATAGGAAAGCGGAATATAGAACTGCAATCAGAACCTATAAGTGTGAAATGAAATTAGCTAAATCCGCTTATTTTTAAAAGAAAATTATTTCAGCAGGAAATCGCCCCCGTGAAATTTTTAAAATTGCCAAATCTCTTTTTATTCCTCCTTCCCCCCCTATCACTGTTAAGGACATCCCTCGACGATGTACTTTAATCGCCAAATTATTTAATAAAAAAATACAATCCATTTATAAATTGTTCCCCGCGGAACCTGAGTCACAGACAGGGTCCCCCATATGCTCTGTTGCTGATCAGCTAGAATCCATTCCCCTTTTGAATTTGGCCAACATTCAGAAGACTCTTAGTCAATTGAAATCTGGAGCTCCTTCGGATGTTGCCCCCCCTACCATCTTAAATCGAGTCTCCGAAACTGTAGCCCCGGTGATTCTCAAAGCAATCAATGCTTCTTTAAAAACGTATATAGTACCCCCCTTATGGAAACAGGCCATGGTCAGAGCCCTGTTAAAGAAACCACATCTGGATCCAGAGATACTATTCAACTATCGCCCTATCTCGTTGCTTCCTGTCATTGGGAAACTGGCAGAGAAATATGTTCATACTACGATCTCTACATTTTTGGAAAATAACAACTGTTTCCACCCCACTCAGACCGGATTCAGAGCTCAACAGAGCACTGAGACCGCCCTTTTGGTAGTGGTGGAAAGCCTAAGGAAAATTATGGATAGCGGGGGCTGCACTGCATTAATCCTGCTCGACCTCAGCGCAGCCTTTGGCACGGTTAACCACCAGCTTCTGATTCAAAGGCTTAGGGAGGTCGGCATTACTGGCCTGGCATTAAAATGGCTGCAATCTTTCCTTAAGGACCGCTCTTTTGTGGTCTTTGAAGAAAATTTTGCTTCGGAGCCAATGCCCCTTGGTTGTAGGGTTCCTCAGGGTTCGTCCCTGAACCCCACTCTTTTTAACATGTATATGAGTCCCTTGGCGGAACTCGTAATCCCTTATGGCATCCAGATTGTCACGTACACGGATGACACCCAGTTAGTGGTTTCATTTAGTCAAGAGGACAACTCTGCCCCCAATTTGGCCTTATGCGTGCAAGAAGTCTCTAGATGGATGGACAACTCTTATTTGAAGCTCAATGGGGACAAGACGGAACTTATGTTTTTGGGAAACCATTCCCCTTGTACAATAGCCTCTTCTTGGCCTAACTGTCTTGGTCTCCCGCCCACTCCCAAAGCAGAATCGAAGAGTCTGGGAGTGTGGGTAGACCATAACCTGGATTTTAAGAAGCAGGCGAGTAAGGTAGCCGCTGGCTGCTATGGAGTACTTAGGAAGATCCTCCCTTCGCTTCCACCCACTGTAAGAAGAGTATTGGTCCAGGCACTTATTCTCTAACGCCTGGACTATGCCAATGCCCTGTATTTGGGAGCTCCCCTGGTAGCCATTAAGAGGCTCCAGATCATTCAGAATTGTGCAGCACGGTTACTTACTAACTCCTCTAAGCGCATTTCAGCGAAACCGTCGCTTGCAGCACTTCATTGGCTGCCGATCTCCCAAAGAATTTATTTCAAGGCATTATGTATTACTCATGGGGGCACTTTACAACAAAAAGAAAAGACGCAATCTTACAGGTCCAACACCGCACAAGCTACGCATATGGTTTGAGGCGCAACGAACGTTGGGCTGGGAAGGGGTGGTCACACTAGCAATGCCGCTATGGGATACTCAGCGACTTGGGATGCTGGGTAATACCAAGGGCTTCCATAGCTGGGATTTAATAGGAATATCGAAAGTTGGGGACCTGTGGCAGAAGGGAGGAGTGGTTACTTTTGCCCACCTGCAGGACACATACAGCTTAGCGCAGACAGAACTATTTCGATACATGCAGATCAGGCATGGACTGCAGTCCCTCCTGCCAGCGGGTGCGAGGCCTGAAGAATCCTCGCCGTTAGAGGATAGGCTTTTAACTGACCACCTCCACAAAAAGGCAATTTCGCTGACTTACCGCAAAATAGTGAATAACCGCTCGGATCCCACAGAAACACTGAAGGCCACGTGGGAGTTAGAGTTGGGAGACATTGATGAGGCTGACTGGCGGGAGGCACTTGCGTCCCCCAGAGAGGCTGCAATTCCATCACGACTACGAATAGTGCAGATAAAAATTTTACAGCGCACGTATTACACTAGGACACTCTTACATAAAATACACCGCACAGATACGCCGCTCTGTCTCAGACAATGCGGAGAAACAGGCACATTCTACCATACAATCTGGCTCTGCCCGAAAATGGCACACTACTGGAAGGCGGTGATACGCACACTCTCCCAGGTCACACGTCACAATACTACCAGACCCGAGATGCTGTCTCCTCAACATCTGGGAACCCACAGATTTGAACAGGGTTGCTCAGGACTGAGTAACTTTAGGCATGACAGTGGCAAAGCGAAATATTGCACAACTCTGGGGATCCAGGCTTAGCCCTACTCTCAATCAATGGTGCAAAGATATGGACATGGCAATGATGGCGGAAAAGTCATTGTATATTCACCGAGGGTGTCCTAAAAAGTGGGGCAGGGTCTGGGGAGGTTGGAACGCCTACTGTGGACACATCTGCGAGCCCCCCCCCATCGGAGGAGTCCGAGTCTGACGCTAGTGAGTGAACACACCCTGCTAAGGGTTCTTTGGGGAGTCCACCCTGGGGAACTACCCGGGCGCATGGGATAGAATTGATGGGTATATACGCAGGAAATGTGAGATCAAATGTCTATGCAATGCAGGATATATGTCTGCATATTATGTGAACCGAACTGTCATGGAAACACGAAATGTTCAATAAAAATTGTTTAAAAAAAATACAAATAAAATTCAATTCAATTCAAATAGACTTTATTCGGATTTCACAAACCATCCATAAAAGCACATAAACAAACATTGTAAAATACACATCAAAAACTACAATTTTGGGCCGTCAGACATTACATATAAGAATATAATTTATAAAAAGACAGCAATGAAAACACAAAAACCTACTCACTGGGCTGTGCATAATAAAACTGAATAATATGTTAAATTCAGTCAAGACATGTTTTAAAGTGCAAAGTAAATATTTAACAAAGCTAATCAATTTTCAACGACCTGCGTGAGCATACGATGGCTTTAAGAAAGCTACTAACTCTAAAAATTAATTCATCAGATCCTAGCATTAGAAAGTGTCTATAGGCAAGGTTGTGGGTAAGCAAATCATATTTCTTACAGTATGGTATTAGATAATGTCTTGTGAATTTCATATAAAATCCACAACCGAAAATAAAATGGAGCATAGTCTGGGTTCCACCGTGGTCACAAGGACAATATAGTTTTTCCAAATTTTTAATATAGCCCAGTGGAAAGCAGATAAGATTTATAATGCTCCTGTCCCTGAATCTAAATAGTAAACATCTGGTCCATCTGCCCAGTTTTTTACATAAATAAGGCTGGGGGGACATCGGGGATTCAATATGAGATTCCTGGATTGATAAATAGTCGACTGTGGATTGTTTCACAGAAACTGCTCTTTCCCTTTCATTCTGGAAATGCTGATAGAGTGCTCTTCTCACCAAATTTTTATGAGAGGCGTCAATCCTACCCGGATATGTGAACAGGTGACCGTAATTGACGCTCTTAAGGCTGCTCTCTACCGCATTAATCCATGGGATTAGGGCTACATTATCACTTTTCAGACAGTCTAAGATAATCTCACGAGTCAATGAGGCTGCCGAGTTTTGCCATATCCTTAGCCAAAATAATGCAGGTCTCGCTCTAATAAAATCCTCAACATATTTTAATTTTAATTCATTGTGACAAACAAAGGTCGGTGCGCTAATAACTCCCCCCAGGATTTTTCGACAAAATCTGTTCTCTTCGCTCTGTATTGGTTTACAGTTTGAAAACCCCCAAACTTCTGCACCATATGTGCCAGTTGGGAGACATTGGGTTCGATAAATTTGTAATAGGCTAAGAACCACATCAGCCTGACGCGGTTGGCGTAGGGAGGTGATAGAATTAATCGATTTTGAGAGTTTATTTCTCCCCATCGCCACGTGTGGTTGCCACGAACCACTGTTGGAGAATAAGAGACCCAGATAGGGGAAAGTGCATGTGCTTTTTAGGATGTTTGGACCTATCACAATCTTTGGGATTTTATAATTTTTAGGGCCGCAAGTCATGATAAACGATTTGTTAAAATTAGTGCACAGCCCAAGATCGGACATATAATTAACGAATCCCGTTATTAAAATACGTAGAGCATTCGGAGTGCGGCCCATAAGGACCGCATCATCAGCGTAGAGTAACGCCGGGATAGGTTTCTTATTGATAATTGGAACGTCCTTTGTCAAATTACACAGAGAATGAGTTAATTCATTGATGTATAGGATAAAAAGCAAGGGGGCCAAGACACAGCCCTGTCTTACCCCCTTGCTAATTAAAATCTCATTTGAAACCTCACCATCATTATTTAAACGAACTCGGGCTTTCAAGTTACGATGAAGATTGGCCAGAAAGTGCACTAGGGGTTCGTCTAAACCATAATTTAAAAGAATGGACCACAAACGAGAGCGATTAACGAAATCAAACGCTGAGCTTAGGTCCATGAAGCCAAAGTACAGCGGAGAGCGTTTAGCTCTCGTGTATTTGGCCATTATGAGGTTAAGGTTTAGACATTGTTCCACCGTCCCAAGCTTGCTCCGAAAGCCGAGCTGGCAACGGTGGATGATGGAGTTATCGTCTGCCCAAGTGCTTATTTTGTCAAACAAGACCCTGCCAAGGACCTTCAGGGTGTTGTCGATCAAAGATATTGGACGATAACACCCCGGGTCCATCCTATCTCCCTTTTTAAAAATAGGCACAATGGTACTACAAGACCATGTGGGAGGGATAGATTCCTTACCTAAATTATTAAAGAGATTACAAAGTAGGGGGGCCCAAAACCATGTATTTGATTTTATCTGGTCGATGGACAGACCATCCGGGCCAGGGGCCTTGTTGCCAGCACTATTTGCGATGGCTTCCTCCACCTCCTCTAGTGTAATGACTACAGTATCATCTGGGAAAGTGTCCTCAGAAGAATTCCCGGCTGTAGCATAGAGCTTAGAAAAATGGCTGACCCATGAATCACCTGTGATATTACAATTTATCGGAGTGATGTTACAGCCCAGGGCTCTCAAACATTTTACTTCTTTCCAGAAGCCGGTGGTATCTTTTAGAGCGGTTGTTTTGGTGAGATTATCCCAGTGGCTTATTAGGAGCTCTTCAGTTCTGGTTTTTAAGACCTGTTTATATTTAAAACGTAATGAACTGACAAGGGAAATATCTCGGGGTTTAGCTTCAAGAGCTTTCCTAAGTTCTCTATTAGCCCTGGAACAATTACTATCAAACCATCTTTGGGTGTTCGTATTATGTTCTATTACCGGTCTGGAAATAGCCCTTTTTATTACTGCACATAGATCACAAAAGGATCTAGTAATATCAGGTCCACCAAATGTTAAACAGTTAGAAATCAACAGGGGATTGTTCTTAATTACATTGGTCAAGATCTCTCGGTTATTGATCCCTCTCCAGATGATTCTTAGTCTATCAGAGGATACATTAATATTTTGAACTCCGACCTCACATAGACCTACAGGCTTTTTAATAGATTTAAGATGAATTACTAATGGTAGATGGTCACTGTATGGGCTACTGACAACCTTAGATTTAATTAACACTTCACTAAGGGGGGAAGAGGTAAACATATAATCAATCGTGGTTGAAGAACCACGACCAATATACGTGGGGGCCGGTACCTTTCCCTCATCAATTCCACAATGGCCCATGACATCATCTAGGTCTCTACTTTGCAAAAGATCCAATAATTCCGAGCCTCGTCTACAGGGCGGAGATGTAGTATGAATATGGGCATTAAAGTCTCCGCCAACACAAATACCATCGAATAAACCGTATTTTTCACCATCCACAACATCATCGATAAACTTAAACAGTTCTAAAAAGGTGGGGTTAGGATGGTTGACAAAATCATTATTATAAAAATTTATAAAACAAATCTTTACCCTTGCAGTATATTTAACGGCTACCAGATTTTTACTAGCCACATTTAGAGGTTCAATTTTCGTATCCTTAGAAATTTTTGCCCAGATAGATAGACCGCCGCTTGGACGTCCCGAGGCAGGGGTTGGTGCAATAAGATTGTGGCAAAAGAAACCCTCCAACAATTGGGTAGATGTACACCATGTTTCCTGTAACATTACCACATCAAAGTTACTTATCCAGGTAACCCATTCTTTGATTTTCATCTTACCTGGGAGCCCTGCAATATTCCAGCTAATGACGCTTAGGGTGTCAGTTGATGGGCTGATGGTAGAGGAAGTAGGAATAATGGGACAGTCTGAACAAGCTACATGTGGCAGGACTAATCTATCTGGACAAGATTTATTGGTGCGTATAGAGTTGACCGTATCCATAGGCACTGTACTAGCAACCTTATCCACCGTGGTGGGAAATGTTGATGGTTGTCAGTCTAAACTTTCTAAGTCCGATAAGGCAGAGAATCTATTAGCTATAGGGACGGTGTAAGAGGCTGTCTGAATTGGTCTGTGGGGGGGCCTGTAAAAATAGCCCAAAGGGTGGAGGCTTATTGTAGTGGATGTACTGGCATAGATGTTGCATGTGTCCATAAAATATTTCACAAAGTTCGGATGTCTAAAGTTAATCACTATACAATCCCCGCTAATATTTTTCTGTTGTGGCCCCACCCAACTTACCCTACGAGTTAGTATAATTTCATTTGATATGTTCCATCTTGCCCCTCTATGTTTTGTCAGCCAATTAATGCATTTATTATGTAGTTGTACCCATGACTCACTTTGACCTTCTTTCAGAGCAGGTACGCCAGCTAACACTAAAACATATGGGCAAGATTCTGGGGGTAAGTTGAGGAACTGCCCTAAATTATTAGCAGATCTGTTTCTTACTAATGGGCCTCCTCCAGCACTTGTGTCGTCCGGAGTAATACCTGTCCTATCTGTTCTGGGGACTAGCGGGGTCTTGGCATCCGGGATAGAGGTACCAGTTACTGTTCCTTCTGGACCAGGGGGGTCATGATCAGGACCCGTGGACAATATAGGTAAAATGTTAGCAGAGGTACTTTTAGATGACACAATTTTATCAACAGTAGGACCTTGCATATTTACACGGCTGAAATCAGTGGCGACATTCTGATTCCCCTCCTTCAGATCCTTACATAGAGTTTCTAATTTACTCATAATTTTATCACCTCTAACAACGTCTAAGTTAATAGATCCTTTCCTTTTTATTTCCTCTTTTTTAACAAGGTTTTCGATTTTGTCCAGTCTCTTAAAAACAGTATTAAATTGTTTGACTATTTGAATTTCGACTTGTTTAAAAATAGTATCAACAATTGTTTCTATCAAGTTGCCATTGAATTTGAGTAAAAAGTTTTGATCGGTGACCTCAGTCTGGGTACTGACTGTATTGACGCTACTCTCCTTGGATGACATAGAGACTCTACAAATACTTTTGTCCGCGGTTGGAGACTCTAATCTTTGTGTGAGAGTAGTAGGTCTCTCGGGTCCTTCATCCAGTGGAAATGACGAGAGTAGTGAGTCCTCATTGGCACTTGATGTTACTATTTCACAGTCTTTGGCTTTATCTTTATTCCACAAACTCTGTGGCGTTGGTTGATTTCTGCATCGACCTAATTGTTTCCTTTTATTTACTATACTTTTCACTGGGCCTCTCTTACGTTTCTCTCTTACAGGTTTGTTGGAGCGTGGCATTTTATCTGGTGCTGGCTCCGCTTGACAGTCTGTTACAGCAATAGACCGCAAACTTGGTTTTCCAGTGGTCATACTTAGAGTGTCCACGTTACTATTTGTTTTAACGACTGTTACTATGGGGGAGAGGGGGAGGTCCGGATTAGATAAAGCTTTAGGTGATTGTGAACATGGCACAGTAGTAGTAGTAGTGGGGAATCCAAAAGACATTCTACGTTCAGTGTCAGCGATCTCATTTGTAACCATAGTGAGAGCATTGGCCAACAGTGCATCTATTGATGTGGGCGAATCAACAGGGGCGGCAGTAACAGTGCATGTAGTTTTCGTAGTACGTTTGCCCATGCTTGGAGTAGTTACCTGTTTCGTGTGTAGAATCAAGAGGGGTGGCCCAGCCCGGCCTCTTCCGTCCCCTGAGGGCCACAGAGGGCCCGCCCTTTGCCCGGGCTTCTCCCGCGGGTGCGACTCGCGGGTGCGAGGGACGCTCCGTGCCTTAAGGCGCCTCCTGGCGCTCGTGCGGCGTCACTTCCGCCGCCGGGGCACCTGGGTACTGTAGTTCCCCGAGCGTCGGTGCGCGAGCGCTGGCCGTTTCCCTCACGGCAGGAGAGCTGGAGAGCTGGAGCACCACTGCTGGGCACGCTGGACACGCTGGCCGTTCCCCTCACGGCTTGAGAGTAAGTCCCCGAGGAGCTCAGGGCGCTCCGTGCCTTAAGGCGCCTCCTGGCGCTCGTGCGGCGTCACTTCCGCCGCCGGGGCACCTGGGTACTGTAGTTCCCCGAGCGTCGGTGCGCGAGCGCTGGCCGTTTCCCTCACGGCAGGAGAGCTGGAGAGCTGGAGCACCACTGCTGGGCACGCTGGACACGCTGGCCGTTCCCCTCACGGCTTGAGAGTAAGTCCCCCAAAAGATATGCTCCCTCTTTGTTCAAAATTTGATATGCCGGATCTATAATGTTGAACATAGCCGTTGCAGTATCATGTTCTGACCGGAAACCTAAATGAATATTATTCACTAGTCTATTTTCGTCATTTATTGGGTAGGTTGCTTTGTTGCACATTTTTCCCTAATCTTAGTAACAGAAGTTAGCTATGTGATGAGGTAATAGTTTTCCCAGGTGTAAGGGTCAGCTGTGTTCTTTTTCAAAATGGGTCTTATCAGGGGTTTTGGCTTAGGATCTGTGGACTAGGCCCTTGTCGAGGGAGGTGTTTATGATATTTTTAGAATGGAGAGATAGAAGAACTTTGGTTAGTTTAGGTAGTAAAGGATTAGCTGAACAGTTGGTGGAGGATTCAGGGATTCAGATGTTGTCACGTTGAAGGAGGTCTAGCTATCCAGCGTTGTTTTTGATTCTGGTATAGTTGTGATATGATCTAAATGTGTCACTGTGAATGCAACTTTGTTGTGGACAGTTTGGATATTGTCTGCGTCTAGGATGCATCACACTGGTTCTGAGGAGAGTGCAAGCTGCGATGTGAGGTCTGGATGCGTTGCACTGGGCCCAATGCAGCTGGGAAATGCGTCATGCTGTTTCAGTTCTTCACACAGTGCCACAGCTGGGCTGGCAGAGCACCTTCAGGTCCACTTCCAAGGGTCCAGGATTGAGGTGGGACTACTTAGGGGGAAAGACTCACAGCAGACAGAGTCCAGGTGCTAGGTTCAAGGCGGTTGGAGCCTTTGCTGTCCCTGAGGCTCTAATAAGTAGGTCAGCCAACTAGCCCTTGAAGTTACTGTGAGGCTCTGGGTTCTAGATGCAGGACCAGACTTTTTCACTAAAGCAACAAAGTATCACTCCTTCTTGCAGAGCAGCACAGCAGTCCTTCAGAGTCCTCTACAGATCCAGAGCCAGAGCTATTCTGAAGAGTTAGGTATGATTAGCAATGGTAAGGTGCACAGAGTCCCAAGGCCAACAAAAATGAGAGCCTCAAAAATAGAAGAGTATGGCAAAAACTTTGGGGGAAGACCAACCAAAGGCTGTCAGGTCTAATACTTTGTGTTTCTGCTCCTTTCATACTCTGGTTTACTGTAGTGATTATCTTTGGCATTTTTTTTTACATTTTAAAGTCAAAATTATGGGATATTTTTAATATAAATTTTTCTGCTACCTGTTTTTTAGCAACGACCCTCTTATTTGCCTTTCTGCTCTATTCATTATTATGTTTGTTTCTCTTCCTTCTCTGTCTCATTTTTCTTTATTCTCTTTGTCTTATGCTTATAGTTTGTGGTCATTTAAATTCTGATAGAGACTATGACATATCGTATTAACTAATCTTCAATATTGTATATATGTGTAAGGTTTCTGGGGTGTGGTGTTTATTCTTATGTTCAATGTATATATTGTATTGTTTATATTTATTGCTAGAATTGTGGGGTTAGAGACTGTGTTGACATTGGTTTTGGATGTCACATTGTTGTACGTAGATATTTATGGGATGTATGTCACGTACATTTCAATGTATTGTATATGTTATTCTTTTTTATGGTTTCAACTTACAGCCCTGAAGAAGTTCTGCGTGACAGGACGAAACGCATTGGCTGTGGCTTTTTAAGAACAAAAATAATAAAGAAGAAACTTTCCTAATTCAAAGCCTATTGGATTATAACTATATGTAACAACCTGTTCTCTTTGAGTGGTACAGTCCTGATGTAGTTTGTTTACATTACCTAGGAATATACCTCTTGAGCGAGCTGGTTAATTAGGCTCTTTAGAATTATTTGAACCACTATAGGGGATCCTGATTTTACATTTGTTGTCTGAAGCGCAATGAACGATTTATAAAAAAAAAAGCGTATACATGAAGTATGAAGGCTTTAAACATATGAGGGATCACTTTTATTTTGTGTATATCAACAACTTTCATTCATTAGCAAGTCATCTTGGTATTTACAGCAAATATGACACAGTTATGTAACATTAACAGTGTGTCACTATTTAACATGAAGTGCTAGATTGTTGTACGGAGAGAGGTCATGTGGTCATCCCGAATGTCACCAGTTGTCATCTGAGACTGCAGAGATGTGTTTTGACACAAGGACGTTTTCAAGGCTATTGAATTTTGAGGTGAAACTTAGACTATTGATAGAATTGGCCTTCCCAACAGGATTGGATATAGTGTCCGTCGGGAATCAATGATAGCACTTTGTACTGCTATTCTATGTGGAATAACTAGGAACAAGTCTTAGAATGTAAACATTTACTGTAGTTAGCATTGGTCACATTCGTCCATAGGTAAATGGCAGATATGAATAGTTCATGAGAATTTGTAAGCCTGTGTTTCTCCTTCGGTGTCAGTAAACACCGTCTACGGCCATCAATGTTTAGTAGGGAGGCCTTTAGGGAGGCCTTTGTCTTCACTATGTACACCCCTGTGGAAGCAAAAGTTTAGTCTGTTGTAGCACAATATTGTATGTGCACTTAACATATTGATACATGTGTACAAGGAGTCACTAACCACGAGAGAATTGCGGTTTCCAATACCACTGCTACCATTGTAAAGTTTGTGATCCGGATTTTAGGGATAAAAGACTTGTTTTCACTATTCAAGTCCCTATACGTTATCATAATTTGAGAGATAAATGTCTTGTTTCCTGTATTCTTAGGGTGCCGGGTATCGTCTGTATGTTGGGAGATTTTACAGCTACATTTTAAGGGAACTGATGGGGACACATAGCTTGTGATTAGATTTAGTTGCTTTGCTACATTTTCGTTTCCATTTCTTTATTGGTTTTATCATGTATAGCAAAAACATCAACCCATCTGGGATGCAGCCTGGCACTAGGAACATCACAGTGGAGTTACAGTAGTGCATTTGTTTCAAATCATTCCCTGATATTTAGCAATACAGTTAGATTACAGATCACCATCACATAAACGTATATTACCAGTTATGTAGTCAGATTACCTCATTGGGAGGTTCTGAAGTGGGGGGACAGCCACCCATCAGCAGCCCGGTTACTATGACCAATTCGACAATTGAGGGGCCTTTGTATCGCGTGGCTGGGTACATAAGCATAAGAGAAGCCAACAAGACCAGAAACTAGGCATGCATTTTACTTTGGAGAGCCATTTCTTAGATTGTGTGCCCACAGATATTGTGGGCGGCTCTAGGCTCCCAATGGCATTGCAACAGACTTTAATGCCCCTGATGGGATATGGCTCAATTCCTAATGCTCCATTACCATTAGACTATGAAGTGAGCAATAGCCATTACCCCAGTTCCAGTTCCATTGCGTCTACAGGTCTCCACAAGGACATATGATTGTGCTTTTGTCCACATTAACAAAATGTGGGGGCCAACCTTGTATGTCTGGGGCTGCGTGGGATTTCCAAGACATTGCAATCTGTTGTTTGAACAGTATAAATGATAGGTCAATGAATCTATGTAGGTATTTATCCTCCTTGGTCCTGGGCCTAATGCCCAACAAACAGGATTCTGTTCCAAAACTATGCATTCAGACAATGTGAAGATGGTCCACGTAATCTCCCTCCAGGCCCACCCAATCACTGGGCACTCCCATCATGTGTAAAAATCCTGCATCTGGTTCACTGCATTTGGGACACCCGGAGGGAGGGGGGTTGGGTACATGCGTGCTATGCATCATGGTGTGATATACTTTTGGTGCAGGTAATTAAATTGCATGAAGTGCAAGCGTGGGTTGCGAGAGACCTCTTTTACCTGCTGTAAGGCTTTAGCCCACTGAGTGTCCGAGAACTGCGTCGAAAGTACGGCGCTCTTGGACCCTAGTGTCCGGTTTGTGATGATGAGCCAGCAAGGCTGTGAACAGGGCCATTAATTCTACATGTGCCTCCATGGGAAAGTGTTGTGTGTACTGGAGGTGCTGTGAGTGGTTCAGTGTCCCCCAGTATGTGATGACGGCAAGTTGTACGGCATTGTGAGTCAGAAAGTATTCTGTTGGTATACTGTAGGTGTCCATCATATCCTGGAAGTTTATTCATGTACCCCCCTTGAAGAGATCCCCTATTTGCTCTATAACCGCTTCCCTCCAGCTCGTTATATCGTAATGACGACTAGTGCCTTGAAGAGCTGCCATGCATCAAATGGGGATCAATGTGAGTACTGGCGTGTGTGCTTTGGTACCATGTATACATGTGTGCCAGCAGTGGCGTGCTATCCTCATCTGATGGGTCTCACTGGGAAAGAGCAGCTCGGGCAAGAAAACCAGGTGTATATATGTGACCCGTCGCGGAGATGCTGGATGTCTGCTCACTCTGAGCAGGAGGCCGTCCCGAGCCAATGTAATGAACACTGCATTTGAGCCGCCGCTTAGTACAGCTCGCAATTAGGGGCGTCCAGTTCCCCCTTCTTGCAATGGGGGATGTACTTTATCAATTGCCTTCGTGTGCCCCATATCAGTTCTAATAGGAGCTTATTCAAGTCATCAAAGAAGCGTGCGGTGAGTGCGAGCAGTAACGCTGCAAAAAAGTACAATAACTATGGTAGGATGAGCAATTTGGATATCGCTACCCGACCACAAATGAGAGCGGGAGTGACGTCCAGAATGGGATGGACACATGGATCGAGCTCAGCACCTTGTACATGTTCCCTCTATGAGGTCAGTGTCTGAGTGGTAGATCTGTACACCCAAATATTTGAACGTATTATACTGCTACTTGACCCTAGAGGGGTGGCAACGCTCCTCTATTTTGTTCTAGGACCAAGGATAGGGGGAACAGGCAGGACATGGACCAGTTCACTTTGCGATCCGACATCGCCCCAACATCATTTAGCATCTCCATCAAAGTCGGAAGTGTAGCTCCGATGTTGCGCAGCTGGGAAAGGGTGTCATCTGTATATAGGGAGATTATGTGGTGGCTCCCATGTGCCTTAATCCCCCATTGGCATGCTTTCATATATAGTTTACAGGCCAGCGGGTTCATGGCGAGGGTGCAAAAAAGCAACGGGGACAGAGAGCATCTCTGCCTGGTGCATTTTTATATATCGAAACATTCAGAGATCAGCTACCCCGTTTTAACTCTTGCTACCAGCTATTAGTGCCTCGCGGAGTGTCTCTAGAAGCTATCCCCGCTCCCTCAGCTCATTGTGAATTTCCAACAAGCTGGGGGAAAGTGATGAACTAAAGGTGGCATAATATTCTATAGGGAGGCCATCCGTGCCCGGGGTCTTATTGCGAGTTATTTGAGTGATGGTCAAAACGGACCTCTTCAATTTGAAGAGGAGCATCTAGTTCTGCTCTTTGGAGTGGATTGAGGTGGGGGAGGAGTAGCCCCCGTAAGCAGTCATATAGGCCGTCTGTGGAGGGGCATTCCACCTCCGCATAAAGGGAACAATAGAAGTTCACAAAGGCAGCAATTATGTTCATTTGCGTGCCGCGGACATTATCCCTATGTAGTCAAACTGCCCCTATTGGTGGGCATGTCTGGTCACCACGGACCAACCATGTCAGCATCCTAACCGCCCTGTCTCACTCGTCATGGAGTAGGGCAAGGTATTGAGTGTTATCAAGGTTCTCCAGACGTGCTTCAAGGTTCCTGTGGTCTTTCCCCAGCTGTCTTAGTTGATCAGCCTTTGCAGCCTGAAATGGCATCTCTATCTTGAGCAGTCTCATTTCTTGCTCCAGAGCTAGGAGTTCCCTACGCAGGGTCTGATGGACCCTCCATGCGGGGGCTATGCAAGGTCCCCGCACAACCGCTTTGTGGGCATCCCACTCCATTGCCCTTGGCGGGGGTGGAGCCTGCATTTTGTTTGAAGTATTGGGTGAGGGGCATTGCCAGGGCCTCATGGAAGTGTGCATCCTGTAGTGACGCAGGTTGAACCCTCCAGGTTGGTATGATGGGACGGGCTCTTTCCCAATGCAACGTCATTTACAGTAGGCAGTGGTCTGAGAGAGTGTGCACCAGCTACTTAGTACGTAGGAGCAGTGTGCCTAATGTTTCGCTACAAAGGAAAAGCTCTAGTCTGGCGCTGATGCTGTGGACTGGTCAATAAACAGAGAACTCACTATCCTCTGGGTTCCGAAGGTGCCATATGTTGTACACTCTGCTATTGTCCATCCTTCTCTTAAAATGTTGTGTTTCGATGTGATAAACCGCTCCATTCATTGGTGGGGCAGAGCGGCCCCTAGCAATGACTGGGATGCAGTTAAAATCCCACCCCAATTGCTAGGAGTGTGTGGGTCATGGAAAAGAACTGGGGTCAGGCGGTCCAAGAATGTGGAGTGGCTGGAGTTTGGAGCATAAATAACCAGCAGCCTGAGGGGTGAGCCATCCAACCGGCCCTCCACCACCACGTACCTGCCCTCTGTGTCTACCTTGTGCGTTTGCGTTTCCTCCACAAGCTGACCATAAACTCTCTTTGCGTATGCCAAAGTGGTAGTACTATATATCTGGCCTCTACATTTTTAGTGGAGTTCAGTGTGCGTCAGGTTTGTCTATTGCAGGAAAGGTATATGTGTGTGGCGTTGTTTAAGGTAAGTATGGACCCAGTACAATTTGGTAGGAGTGGCCATGCCCCTCATGTTCCATATCAGGAAAGTGTGTTGCTGGGTGGTAGCTCATTCAGGTGTGCTTACTTATAACAGTGGGTCGTAGTCTGCATCCCATGGTCCCTGTGACTTCATGGTGTGGATCTCCCTCACCTTCTCCCTATTGTGTATGTTTACTTTGATTACAATACTGACCAGGCATTTGTATATTGTATTTCCAGTAGTGTAGCAAGAATATAAACAACATTCTTAAACCCACGTCCAAGGAACCATCTAGTGCCCAGCCATAATAATAAAACGTATGCATAATAACCATACAAAATGTAAGTGAAATATTCTTGTCCAATACGGTAATCGGGGTGCATGATAGGCTATACCCTGTAGTACCGGGATCTCGAGCCCTCCACAATGACCTTGGTGCTTGCCCCCGCACGTACTCACACATACCCGCTTCCCCCGATATTCTAAGCTGTCCGCCTGGTGCGCAGGTCTGGGCTCAGTGCTCACCAGCAAGGATATACTGAGTGCCTTATAGCAAATCATCTGCTTATCATGGTGTCAAGTCCAGGCCATGACATTCCTCTCTGGGAGAGACTACATTGTCTTTGGTGTCCGATCATGTGTCTGAGGTACGGTCCAATTGTAGAGTCACAAAGGGGTTACAGCTCTGCTGTATCACCTCCACCATCGCGTGTGCACATTGCTTAGCCGCTTGTTCATTTGTGGGATGAATTTGTGGCCTCTTGGGCCGTCTGTGTCTCGATCTCGGTGTCAGCTAAGCCTTGGTGTGTAGTTCTGCTGTCGGTTGTGTTGCTATGCCCTTAGCGTTTAGCCAGGTCCAATCACTCAATCAAACATTTGTAGAGCGCACTACTCACCCGCGAGGGTCTCGAGGCGCTAAGTGTGGGGGGGGGGGGGGGGAGCTGCTACTGCTCAAACAGCCAGGTCTTGAGAAGTCTCCTGAAGGTCAGCAGGTCCTGGGTCTGTCGCAGGTGGATGGGAAGGGTGTTCCAAGTCTTGGCGGCAAGGAGGAAGAAGGATCTGCCACCAGTGGTCATTCGGTGGATGCGTGGAACGGTGGCGAGGGCGAGATCAGCGGAGCGAAGCTGGCGGTTGGTAGTGTAGAAGTCGCTTGTTGATGTATGCTGGTCCGGCGTCGTGGAATGCTTTGTGAGCATGGGTAAGGAGCTTGAAGGTGATCCTCTTGTTGACGGGGAGCCAGTGCATTTCTTTCAGGTGGGCAGTGACGTGACTTTGGCAGGGGATGTCGAGGACGAGGCATGCGGAGGCGTTCTGTATGCGTTGAAGTCTTTTCTGGAGTTTGGCCGAGGTTCCGGCGTAGAGGGCGTTGGCGTAGTCCAGCCTGCTGGTGACGAGGGCCTGGGTGACCGTCCTTCTAGTTCCGGTGGGGATCCATCTGTAGATCTTGCGAAGCATGGGGAGGGTGTTGAAGCAGGAGGAAGAGACGGAGTTGACTTGCTGGCACATTGACAGTGATGAGTCCAGGATGAACCCCAGGTTGCATGCGTGATCGGTGGGTGTCGGTGGAGCTCCCAGCGAGGCCGGCTACCAGGAATCGTCCCAGGCGGAGGGGGTGGATCTGAGGATAAGGACCTCCATCTTGTCCGAGTTCAGTTTCAGGTCGGCTGTTCTTCACCCATTCGGCGACGGCCTTCATTCCTTCGTGGAAGTTGGTTTTGGCGGTGGCGGGGTCCTTGGTGAGGGAGAGGATCAGCTGGGTGTCATTGGCGTATAAGATGATGTTGAGGTCGTGCAATCGGACGATGTTGGCGAGCGGTGTCATGTAGACGTTGAACTGGGTCGGGCTGAGGGATGATCCTTGGGGTACGCCGCAGGTGATCTTGGTGGCTTCGGATCGGAAGGGAGGGAGGCGGACTCTCTGGGTTCTGTCAGTGAGGAAGGAGGTGATCCAGTCCAGGGCTTTGTCGCGGATCCCTGCATTGTGGAGGCGTGTGCGTAGGGTGTGGTGGCAGATGGTGTCGAAGGCGGCCGAGAGGTCTAGGAGGATGAGGGCCGCAGTTTCGCTGCTGTCCAGCATGGTCCTGATGTCGTCAGTGGCGGCGATGAGGGCGGTTTCGGTGCTGTGGTTGCTGCGGAATCCGGATTGGGACGAGTCCAGGGTGTTGTTTTCTTCGAGGAAGCGGGTCAGTTGTTTGTTGACGATCTTCTCGATGACTTTCGCCGGGAACGGGAGCAGGGAGATGGGACGGAAGTTCTTGAGGTCCTTTGGGTCTGCCTTGGGTTTCTTGAGTAGGGCGTTGATCCAGCTCTCCGGGAAGATGGCGGTCTCGAAGGAGCTGTTAAAGATCTTCCGGAGTTGGGGTGCGATGATGGAGCTTGCTTTGTTGAAGATGTGGTGAGGGCAGGGGTTTGACAGTGAGCCGGAGTGGATGGTGTTCATGGTTTTGATGGTGTCTTCGTCGTTGACAGGGTTCCAGGAGAGCAGGAGGCCGGTGTGGCTGGGGGGCAGTGAGTCTGGGGTGTCAGCGGCGGTCGGGGTGGGTTCTGAGTGTTGAAGCTGTCTTGGATGTCTGTAATCTTGCGGTGGAAGAAGGTGGCTAGGAAGTCGCAGAGGTCTTGTGACGGCAGGATGTTGTTAGAGCTGGAGCTGGGGTAGGCAATTTCCTTCAGGATGTTGAAAAGCTCTTTGCTGTTGTGTGCATTGTTGTCGATGCGTTCCTTGAAGGAGGTCCTTTTGGCAGTTCGAATGAGTTGGTGGTGCCTGCGGCTGGCGTTCTTGAGGGCTGCATGGTTGTCTGGTGTTTGTTCGTGGCGCCACTTCTTCTCGAGTCTTCGGCAGGTCTGCTTGGATGCCTGGAGGTCAGTGCTGAACCAGATGGCCCTTCTGTCGGTGCGTCTGTTTGAGGGTTTCTTGATCGGTCCAGGTGTTCGCGGGAGACGGAAGTGGGTGGTGTTCCCCCAATATCACCTTTATTTTTGCAGGAAGGAGAAGTGCATATTTCAGCCCTAAGCCATGCAGTTGTTGTTTGACAGATGCATAAGAGCTGTGGCGATGCTGCACCTCCACTGTGAAATCTAGTTAAGCAGAGATGGTGCTGCCCTCAAAGTGCAAGGGGCCTTTCACCCAAAAAAGTTGGAGAATCAAGTCTGTCCCTACAATTAAGTAGTCTTGATATCATAGGTCTCTACTAAGCCCTTGGAGATGGAGGCCGTCCCGGCAGGCGGTGTGCTCATTCAACGGAGAACAATTTTGTTGTTTTGCCAGACAGCACTATGGACATCAACCAGTGTTCAAGGAAGAGTTCCATGCTCAGACCCTCACAACACTCCGGAAGCCCAAGAAGCAGACATTATTGCTCCTCGGGTGTCCCTCTGCATCTTTCACTCTCTGTTGCAAAGAGACCATGTCGGTCTTTATTTCTTGTGGCTGAGTGTGTAGCTCATACATCATGTGGCGCATTATGGTTAAGGTGGACTCTGCGTCGCCCACCCTCTCCACCTGCCTCCTGTGGTCTGCACAAAGTAGGTTCCTGTCCAGGGAAACAGCATTTATCTTAGACTCCAAAGTAGATTTAGTATCTAAGATTGCCTGTTGTATCCGTTCAAATTGGCCGGAGGGTCAGTTGAGGGTGGCCTCCAGGCTACACAGAGTGGCCCCCCCTAGTGTATGATCAGCGACCTGGATTGTGGAATCCTCACCAGGTGGGGAGGGATTCTTGGACAGCCAGGGTTTCACCATTTTCTCGGGTGAGCGCAGTTCACAGGTGAAGTTCACACCAATAGCCCTGGGGTTGGTCTCCAGTCCCCCCACTGTGTCCTGGGCCGCCGTTCCAGTGGGCTTGTGCGCCCTGTCTTGGGGGCCAATAGTTCATGAATGATAGGCAGTCCAACATATTCTTCTACCAGTTGTGCACCATAATGCAGGCCCACCACACCAGCCAGTGACGTGGGGCACTTATGGGCCACCTTCCTCCTGGCTGTCCAGGGCTGGGGAGATAAGCCCCACCAGGGTACTGCTACTGCTGAGCCTTCACATTGCACTGCACAGGCACCAGCAGTCACTCCCATTACCTTCCCTCATCCTTGCCCCCAGCATGGGAGTCAGGCTTTAGTATCTCATCCACTTACACCATGTTAGCAGGATCAGGTCACAGCGGGTCCGCAACTTGTGCTGCGGTGTGTGCTATATTGAGTTCACCACTCATGGCCTGCACTGTAGAGGGAACAAGCGGTCAGTAGTCCCAGTCCATCTGAGCTCCACTGTTCAGCCCAGCTTGCCTCCACATGCCTCAGAACTACCTACTAGAGGCAGGGAGCGATGGTTCTGCCAAATGGCTGGGTGGTCTGGGCCCACAGCATCTTCTGTCTTTCAGCACTGCTTGGCAGGGGTTCTAGGGCTCACATCCTCTCTCAGCAAGCATGCTGCCAGGCTCAGGAAGGAACTTCTGGGCCCCAGCCACGCCCTTGCAGCTGGGCGATCATCTCGCTGGCATCAACCTGCGCTGTCTCTGTGGGGGGCAGGCCACAGCAGGCTCCCAATTCACTCCACAGTGCATGTTACCGTAGGACCACCAGCCGGGGGTCAGCTGCCCCAACACTTCCGATCTTGCTGCTGGGAAGCGGCCCGAGCCCACAGGTGCAGCCCCCTCTTGCCGCACAACCAGGAGGTCTTACCAGAGGCGAGTTGGTGCCAGTCGCGGCCAGCGTGACTCGGGGGTGGGGGGTGCGCAGGGGGGGCAGGGGTTTCTCGTGGGGGTTAGTTTAATTTTTAAAATATATATAATTAAACTCACCTTTCCTCTGGCTGGGTTCTGCGTCTTCTCTGCTCTCCTGCTCTACAGGAACAGGAAGCAGATGCAGGCAGCCAGGCACCCTCCCTCCCCTAAGCCAGTCACAACGCTGCAAGCAGGGATGTGATTGGTCGGGACGCCGCCCAGCAGGGGCTTATGGGGAGGTCATTTTCTCGATGTAGGCTGCATTGCAGCATGCTTAGAGAAGGGCAGGGGGCCGACCGAACAGTCTTTGCACACTCTGGAGTGGGCAGACACACCACTCCTCCCCTGCTCTCAGAGCAGCCCCGCCCGCAACCAAACATAAAAATGGACAACGCAGTGGGGCGACACTCCTCTGCCTTAGTGGAGGAACCTCCCTTGGTTGCAGCTGGAGCAGGGCCATTGCCCCGGCTTGATCAGCACCTCCACTCGTTTCTGCCTGCGACACTGCACCCAGACATATGCCTCGTGACTTTGGGCGTCCTGAGTGGGTACATTCGCACTGCAGTGGGTGCCTGAGGGTCAGCTTCGGGCCAGACCTCAGGCAAGCACGTCTGCTCTGGTTGCCTTCTTAGCCATGCCTCACTGCTACATTTTGTTTGATATCTAAAATCGAAGATGAATTTTACTCCCACCATAATATACAGGTGCTTGGTTTTTGGGAGACAGAGAGGCTGTGTCAAGTTTCAGAATCTCTTTGACCAGTGTACGATTAAATCCTTTCTCTGGGTGGGAGCTTAATTTGGACTCCCTGAGTTGGAAAGACCGCAATACCAGCAGCTCATCATTGGGTGATGCATCCTACTTTTAAAGCTGAGGAGACCAACCATGTCCTAACTCACTTTAAAAAAATGCTTGACTTCCGGGGAGCTAAATAAACATTAGGACCCAGGTTTGCAAAGATCTCACACAGCGCAGTGTAGCACCTAAATGTGCTTTGCTGTATTGTGCAAAGCGGAAACAGCACAGAACCATATCAGTAAAGATTTGTCTATCGCTGGTGTCACTCCTGCACTGGCGCACAGACTGCCTTGAGCGACGCAAAGCCTTGCACCATGGAACAGATGAGAGTGGTTATCTTTGCACACGATTTGTACTAAAGGCATATCCTTCCACTACAAATTCCTATGAATAGGTAACTACAGAATATTTAGATGGCTCATACGAGTGTGGTGCACTTCAGTACACATGCAATTGGGAAATCAACATATTCCCTCTTGTTTATGCCTTCTTTCACTAGGCGGTAGTTTTTGATGCAAAGTCCTATCAGGTTACCTCACTAGATCAGGCTTTGCATCAAAACCTATGGATTTTTGAGCCCAACCACCCTTAGTAATCTCACCTCAACACAAAGTGGACTTTGCGCTATAGGAAGGGCAGCTTTCGAGTGCAAAACATCTTTCAAGCCTGAAAGTAAATCATTGCTGGTGCTTTGAATCGTGCAAGCACTGGAGCAAAAAATTGGTAAACATAGGCCTTGGTGTCTGTACTATACAGGATTTTGCTTGAGGAGGGTCATCAGCCAGCCCACCACCTACCCTGTCATGTAGTTCCTACAAATCTATATAGGATCTGCACGTTTAGACAACATAAACTAAGGGGTTGGTGTCCAGACTGAATCCAGGCACCCCCAAAGGATATGTCAGTCTGTAGACCAGCTAGCTCACAGTGCCACTAAAAGCCCCACAACCTTACCAAAGAGCGAATAGTTTCTGGCAACTATCGAACATGACAACCCTGACCCCTCAGGGATCATGGAAACAGTACAGTACTTTTCGCTCAGTCCTTCGTGCTCACTCGGTCTCAGAGAGATATACAGAATAAACGGTGGGGACATTTTCAATAAGCATTTATTGAACCAGCGTCGTTCTAGTATAACATGCATGTGCTGCAACAACCATTAGACAGAAACAGATATATACGGTTATAAGGATCAACAGAGTAAATAAAAGGTAAATTCTACTATGGTGCTAAAACTATGAATATATGCAGGCATAGAGATACATGGCAGTAATCAGGAGTACTCCTAAGATGTAAACCCTAACTAAATGTACCTAGCATGTATGTAGGTGTGGAGCCAAAAATCCCCATAGGAAGGAGCCAACCCCATTTCCTGATGGGAGAGAATGAAGGACCCTGTCTTGGTCACGAGTTGGACACCCCTCAAGGGATATCAGACCACAGCGTGCTGCAGTGTCTGCGGGCAGGGTCTTCAGTGTCTGGTGTCAGTGTGTCAGCATGGAAGTTTTTTCACCTCAGATTTGCCCAGCAAATATGTGATACTTATATACCCGAAAGGTACCCTTAGGGGTTCTACCTAGATGTGTCATGGTACTGTGAGCATGTCGGCCAAGGATGATGATAGTGGTGACCCTTGTACAGAGCTATTATGCAGAAGATGGTAATTCTGCTGTGATACTAAGAATCCTCATGCATAATAAATGAGGCTAGTTTTCGAAGAAAACCACACAATATTTATTTGGCACCTAACAATGTAAAAGGTCAGCACCAGAGCCGTTATGTAGAGCAAGATAGGACGAATGTAGGTAGAAGGTCGTGCAACTACCTAGGCCTATATAGGCCTGGGGATCATAACAACCCTACTTGGGAACAGCAAGCGAGGAGAACACTGAAGGATCCGAATTGGGAGGTCATACCTCAGAGGACTTATATGGTATCCAAGAATGCAAAGAGGTGGGAAGCAGCTTTGAAGTTTGTGTGCTATTGGTACTACAATGCAGTGAAATTACATAGTTGGGTAGAATGCAAAATGTAACAATGTTTATGGGGATGTGGAAGACAAAGTAAACTTCCACGGTTATTCTCAGATTGCATGGAAATGCAGGGTTTTGGGAAGCAGGTCTTTCAAGAGTTAAATGCAATGCTTGTGCCCTTACCTAGAACTCCTGAGGTAGTTCTACTGGGTCTTCCAGTTCGAGAAGTCTTGACATTATGTTAAGGTAGTGAGGTGTGATGGAACAGGTGATCTTGGTGGGGGGAGGACAGGTAATAGCTGCCCAATGGTGAAGTTACTGCTACCTATGGATATTTTATGGCTTTTGCCACTCAGGGACCTCTTGGTAATAAGAAACTGACCTAAACCCTAAATCTTAGAGAGGCAACTTTTGAGACAAGCTGGGATTCAGTCTTGAAATTCTTCACTTTTGACTTTAGGGAGCTGTTCCGCCCCTCCACCAGAGCGTTATAAGTGTGATGCCAAAAGATCGATCCAAGGTACAGGGAGACCCTTCCATTGAGTGTTCTTCTTAGACAGATTGGGAGTGTCGTGTCCATCAGAACAAATGGTTATTGAAAAAGATGCTAAATTGTACTTGCAAATGTTAGTCTTTTCAGTCTACTGCTCAGGGCTTTTAACTGCTACTGCAAGGGCTAGACGTAGGAGTTTTGGGGGTGGGGGGGAATATGTTGTATTTGTCCTCTGCTTTGCCTATTCTGTAGCTGGCTGTGAAAAGCACCAGCTGCCAATAGATGTGGCTGAAACAGACATATATTTGCTGTAGCATGGTCATTAGACTGTCACATTCAGAAGTTCTTGGGTTAGGAGGAACAGTGTAGTTGGCTGCTTACGCTAGCTACGTCATTAGTTATTCCTTTATTCAAGAGTGTATTGTCCAATATTTGGAGGCAGGTAAGGTATAAGTGCCAAGTTAGTTGAAGCTGTTATGGTTACTGAATTTGGGATATTTCTAGGGATGGCATGTTGGAGGCGGGTAGCGTGCTCATCTTTTTATGGTTATGGTCTACTGCTGGTATATTTTCTAAAAGGAGAGCAGTAAGGTGGAAAGAGCTGTTCTTTTAGCATCAATGAGTGTCTTCTTTTTTGGGAAGAATCATTGAGATGTGCTCTATGGTCACTGACCTTGTGTCAGTATGTTATGCTCAGACATGGTTTGGGAGGTATCTCTAAATTAAACAAATGTATTTGGGAAATTACAATTGCTCCTCTCAGTAGAATAACTGACACTGTCAAAAATGGTGATATGAAATGGGGGTGAAGTTAAGAAGGGCGAAGAGTAGGACGCGATTTCACCTATGTCTGCCTGGGCTGAATATGTGGCAGTGACCCTGGGGGGCTTGACCCACATCGCACTCAAAGAAACTGCCTTCCCAGTGGTAGGGGGGGCATTGTGAGATAGCCTGCCCCAGTGAGGCTGCTATGCGCTGATGTCCGCATACGCTACTGGAGCTGAAACGTGAAGGGGCTCGGGTTGGTTCTCGCATGCATGGGTGGAGGAAGAGCCTTGCTGCCCAAAGGGGAATACAGCCACTTCTGTGGAGGTCCGGAGATGATGAGACTGGGCTGTTCAAGGGGATCCTGTGGGAGAAGGCTGCACCAGCCCCAGATTTCTGTATTGTACGGGGGTGAGACTGCAGGGCTGTAAGTAAACACCCCAGTTGGGCTCCTTGATCATATGTTCTCCTGCTGGGCCTTATGTAAGGGGCATGGGTGAGGTCAGGCTATGCAAATCTTGAGCCCACAGCCTAGTAGCCGCTCCTAAGCTGCGCCCTTAGACGTACACCCTTGGGTGACCTTAAACACCAATAAGGCAGGCTGTTCCACAGGAACGACCGGATTACAAGTGAGCCTTGCTTCCCAGATCGGTAACGCAGGGCCTTGGTGGCCGATTGGGCATGCCCACCACTGGCTGGAGTGAATTTAGGGGCCACAGAGCTATATCTGCCATGAAAAGCATAAAGGATTTTAGCATCAAAGACATACTGACTAGTGTGCTGTGTATGGGCCAACAACGAGTGACTTCTGAGGTGGCTGGCAACACATTCTTTGGTGGCCCGGCCAGGCTCGAAAGTTACCATCACTAGACCCTTCATGGAGGAGCTTTGTGGGGGCTTTTGGGACAATATTGCGCATCTCCGAGAAGACGTATTCATGGATCTTCAAAGACGGTCCTTGAATATGCCGGGGTGAATCCGGGGATGGGAGGGAAACAGAGCTGGGAACCCTGAGCCAGTAGCTCATCCCGCTGTGTGACTAGAACTCCAACCTGCAGGTCCATCTTGAGGATATAAAGAGCCAGTCACAATGCCAGAATATCCGCATGAGGTGGGTACACTTTTGGCTGGTGCAGACATCGAACTGTATGTTAAAACACTCTTTGTGCACGTCCTTCCAGAGCTGTTGGAGTCTGATATACATCTGGACCAGACACACCGGGTCAGACCCCATGGAT
The DNA here is from genome assembly GCF_964204655.1 of Triturus cristatus. Taxonomy (NCBI): domain Eukaryota; kingdom Metazoa; phylum Chordata; class Amphibia; order Caudata; family Salamandridae; genus Triturus; species Triturus cristatus. The sequence continues at coordinate 360,845,402 of NC_140586.1, read as the reverse complement.
CGGCAGGGTGGTCCTCCACCAGATAGCCTAACATGTGAGCACTATTTCACCCAGAAGGAAACTATCATGAGAGCTGCACAGGAGAATGATTATATATAAAGGACATACCCTGCATCTCTAAAAAATACCTATCAACCCTCACTCTTAAAAAACAACGCTCGTTCCAGCTGATCATGACTTACATGAGGTCTAATGGTGTTTTCCACAGGTGGGGACACCCCTTTTGCCTGGTCTTTCAATAGGAGTGCCAAACCTACCAGGAATGCCTTTGCCCAGAGGCCCAGCTGATCCTGGGGTTGGAGGAGGGGAGGAGCTGCAGGATGGAGCTGAGACCAGGACCCTCGACAGTGTGGCTGTTTCAAATGGCACACCATCCAGCGCAAGCTCTCCAGAGTCAGGCCTTCTGCCGCAGTCATCACCTCTGAGAGGATTGCAGTCCTATCTCAGCTAAGGGGCTCACGCTCACCGACTCCCACCCAAGACACTTAGCTGGTGACATGCAAAGACTCTCTGTGACATAGTTTAGGCTGCCATTAATTCTTAAACAGGGAGCTTGGGTCTACCAAAACGTACAACCACTGGAAATGTTTTCTGGGCCCGGGTGGGAGGGGAGTGGGCTTCAGACAGATGCCAACGAGTCTGATCGCCCGGTATGGACGAACTTTGGCTCGTCTGTGCCCCAATAGCTACAAGGGAGAGAAGTACTTCGATGGTTTGTTTATTGGTTATATGTTTTTGGGGTGCAGTTCATCTGAAGACCCCCAGAAAGGTGTCTCTTATACAAGGAAACTGCTTAGGCACTCCCTCTGTGTGGGGTGGACCCTGGAACATACTCCTGCCGGTGACCCTCCATCGCTAATGATGCATGTGAACTACCCATGACCCACCTCCTTAAGATCATGAGCCCCAAGGTGCGGGGACTCAATGCTCCGGTGAGGAGCAGGGTGGTCCTATAATCCTATAACACGTCAGAGATTTAGAGGACCATATTTGCCTTCTGCCGGAAACCTACCTCCTGAGTGGTGACTGGCAGAGACTTCAATCTAAATGGGTCCACCAGCACAGTCTTCCTCATGGATGGTCTACAGGGGGTTGGCTATCCTTTCTCCCTCGTTCTCGGGATTAGTGAAGGAGACTATACTGGATGTTGATGGGAGGGCACTTGTGCTCAGGATACAGGTGGGTGACTCCCATCTCATCGGTGTGTTCCTGTACGCCTTCAACGAGAAGCAGGAACATTCCCTCAAAGCTTTAATTTCCACAATACTGCAAACAACAAACGCCGACCTTATCACTGGAGGGGGAAGGGGACTTTAAAATAGTTATGGACATTGTGGTTGATAGATCTTGACTTTGAGTGGGTCACTCTGGGGAGATATCTGGAGACACTAGATTATGGTTAACAGGTGGGATGTTTGGAAAGTGTTACACTCTGCAACACAAGATTACATGTTCTTCTCAGATATGCGAGAATTGACTACCCGCTGAACTCTCCTGGGTTAGTGAAACAGCTCATAGAGGCCTCCATTTGGACCAGGTCGCTGGTTGATCAAACGCCCATATGTGTCCGTCTGAATCTCAGGGCACCAGATAATGCAGGAGCGAAATTGCAACTGAGAACTGCCATGCTTTAACACCGGGATACTATATCTCAGCTGTCAACGATGATCTGACAACGTACCTCACCATGTTGTGATGCTCTGAAAGCTTACACGCATGGCTACCTCATTGCCCTGGACTCCCAAATCAACAAAGACAGGAGAGCTAAGAGGACCGAGTTAGAGGGCTGAGTCCATGAGCTGGAGGAAGTACACCTACGAACAGGGCCCAGAAGCACCCTTTGGCAGTTAGAAAAGCTCTGCAATCAGCTCAGGCTATCGAACATGGCCACCATATCCAGACGCCGTCCGCAGGAGTACCCTCCGAGCTTTTCTCTTCAGATTTTCGGTGACCAGATGGATATGTATTAAACAGGAGATTGTGGATATTCCTCATTACTGGCTCGCTAATCAGGATGTCAATAGTACTCCTGGAATATCGTAAATAGGACTGTTTTAACTTTGGATATTTTGTCATAACTATACATTTTGGAACATTGCGCGATATTTGCCCTGAGGAAGTCTGTGGCTTACACCACAAAAACACGAAACACGTGTTGGCGGCTAGGACTGTGTTGAAGCGATATAAAGAAATAAAGAAGACAAAGAAGAAGATCTGTGTCTACATTTTATTGAGTTTGAGTTTGAAAGTACTTTTAGAGCGCACGTATACCAGCGGTTTCTTGGCGCTATAGCTAACGGGGACTGAGGTTATAAGCAGGGAGGGCAGAGGGAGCATTTATTCAAAGGACTTTGTGAATAAGTGGGTTTTAAGGCGTTTGCGGAATTGTGAGTAGAGGGTGATGGAGCGAAGTTCAAGGGGAAGGGAATTCCAGAGGGTGGGGGCAAGGATAGCAAATTTGGATCCCCCCGCTTCTTTCTCCGGAAGCGTGGGATGGTGAGGAGGGACTGGGAGGAGGAACGTAGAGCCCTGGTGGGGACGTATGAAACAATCTCAGAGGAGATGAAGGCAGGCGCCAAACCCGATCGGGCCAGAAAAGTGATGGATGCGAGCTTGAATTGAATTCTAGCTCGCACGGGGAGCCAATGAAGTGATTTCAGAAGTGGGGTAGAATGGTGAAATTTAGGGAGATTGAAAACCAGGCGAGCCGCCTGGTTTTGTATCTGTTGTAGGCGACGCAGACTGTATGCAGGAATACCGGCATACAGGGCGTTCCCATAGTCCAGGCGGGACACCACCATGGCCAAGATGATGAGTTTGAGGGCAGAGAAAGTGAAGAAGCGGGACACCCTGCGTATAGTACGCAGTGAGAGGAAGGAAGAAGATACCGCAGAGCTAACCTGGGAGTGAAGGGTGAGTTGAGAGTTAAGTTTTATGCCTAAAGTTTTAACTGAGGAGGAGGGAACAGGAGAAGAACCAAGAGAGGGGGGCCAAAAAAGAGGGGACCAGGGACTGGATGAACCACCCGTCAACACCAGCTCGGTTTTATCAGGGTTGAGTTACGAACTGTATCTAATTATTGTGGAATATGCTCAGGATATATCCCCTTTTTTCGAAACTGACAAAGGACCTGCCATTTTGCTCCTCTAACTGCCCTATATCTTTATTGAACATAGAAGCATAAATCTTTTCTGCCATCCTGGGAAAATGCCTTGCCCAGCTCATGAAAGCCTGCTTTGACCCCAACCAGGATGAGTTTATTTTGGGCAGAAACATGGTAAACAACATCAAATGCACCCTCGTCCTTATCGACAAAATCATGTGATCATGCACTATTCATGTCAGCCAATGTCAAAAAGGTCTTTGATGGGGTGCCCTAGCCTTTTCTCTAGAGAGTCCTTGATCCGCTTGCCCTTGGCTCCAGATTTAGGGCATGGATTGAGAATATCTACTCTAACTCTTGGCCAAGGTCCAAGTGAACGGGGGTACTTCAGATCCTTTCATAAGGGGGACTCTGCAGGGCTGCCCTAATCCCCCTTGCTGTTTGCTCTGTACACGGAGCCATTAACGAACATGATCAGAACAAACAATGCTATTAAGGGAGACCCATTTGGTTAAGAGACACAGAAAATCTGCCTATATTCCAACAATGTGCTTTTGACAGTGACAGACCCTACTAAACGAATTAGCTATATTTATTGGGGTGGCAGGCTTCAAAATAAACCTACAAAAATTCCAACTTTTTAATCTCTCACTCCCATGCCCCAATGTGCAAACAATTTGGGCGCAGTACCAGTTGATGTGGGCTGAGAAACATATAAAGTTTTTTGGGGTAAGCTGTTTCCCTCTTCTGAAGACACAGCCCGGGTAATTATTTGGATTTGCTGTACTCCATGTGTGTTGGCTTGGCACAATAGGGGCTTATCGTTACTCAGCCGCGTAGCTACCATCAATATAACTGTTCTTCTGAGTATTTTATATTTGTTCCAATCTTTTCTATTTCAACCACCACAGGACCGTCAAAGCCTAATTAACTCCTTTATCTGGTTGGGCGTAAGAAAGCTCCACTACCTAAAAACACAATGGACGGGCACTAGTCAACTATCACTATGCCGTCTAGCAACGATATTTGGTGGAATGGGGAAGTATAGCTATGGAGAAAACATGGTGCTTCATGGACCAAGCGTTAGCAGGGACTACATTTGGAAAATCCCCTGGATGCCCAGACGGTCTCAGGCATGGGGTTTATAGTCTTACCCAGTTACACCGTCCATACACATCGCCTGGGACACGGTCATGCTCAGACAGGGACTCTCTTCCTACCCTTCACTTCAATCCCTCTTTGGACGGGCCTTCGAAGGTGGGAGGTCGCGTTCAGGAGGGCTCTTACATAAAAGGAGTGGTCCGAGATTATAGAGAGACCCACATTAAGCGCGCACAGTTCTTCAATGAGGGAGACCTTAACAAAATCATGCACTTCTGATACTACAACCCTGAAAGGGTGCACATTTGGGCTCCCCTTAAAAGTAGCTTTGTTGGAGGAACTGCAGCAATACACACCGGCTCTAGCATTGTTCCAAACTTCAGAGATATTGGGAGGGGGTTTTAGGTAAAACAGACCAGATATATTGGGTCAACTTGTTGAGGTTCCCGCTATACATCATCTTTTTTTTTATAATCAACTTTACTGATTTTGTGAGAGGCCAACAAAAGAAGACAAAAGACCAGCAGCTTGTGCAGATATCAGCGCATAGCAAAAACATGGTGTCATTATAACATCGTATATGACCCTGGCAGTCAAGGGAAAAGCAGGGTAGCACCCACCACAGCCCACGGTTGCCCAATGAGAGCGTCAATCTTCTATCACCCCCACCCATTTGCCCCACATTTTCCGATACTTCTTTGGGCATCCTCTGACCTCATACAAGGGCCGTTCCTGCGCAGCGCACCAATCCCCCCCCTGCGCCATGGTGTCATGGTGGGAGCAGTCGAGTTCAGCCAGTTTGCTGTAATGTCTCTCTTGGCCACCAGCATGCCGTATTCAGAAAGAGTTTGTCAGCTCTGGAGCCGTCCATCCCCTCGGTGATTCCCAGGAGCACATTCATTGGATTGAGAGGCACTTCCCAGCCCAGGACCTCAGTAAGCTACCCCACCACTGATCCCCAGTAGCGCGTGAATACGGAGCAAAGCCATACCATGTGGTACAAATCAGCTTATGGGTGGTTGCAGCAGGGACAGGATGCATCGGGTCTGAGCCCAGCACGGTGGAGGCGTAGCGGTGTAAGGTAGGTGGCGTGGAGGTAGTATATTTGGACTATGCGGAGTCTCGCCAAGGCTGTGATTGTTTTGGGGGCCATCAGCACATGCCTCCAATCGTCATCCCCCAAGGATCCAAGCCATCCCGCCCATCTGTCTCTGAGCCGGAGTAGTGGTCGCTTGACCCTGTCTAACAGCCCATTAATCCAGGACATTATATGGAGCAACCCCCTTCCGTTGTGGTTGTCAGTCATGGGGGATATGAGTGTAGGATGAGACACCTAGAGCGGGTGTCTGGCGCGGGTGAAGTGTTTCACCTGCGTGAGGTAGTGGGTGTACCCCTATAGTGCTGGTTGTGTGCGCGCTTGCCATGCTGTTGGAGAAGAATGCTGGTGCAGTGAACTAGGTGTGTCAACGAAACCTGGGACAACAGTCCCCTTCCCCAACCCTAATCCCTCCCCCCTTCCTACACTTCGGGAACGAAAGCATCTGTCGACCCTAACAGAAGAGAAACCAAACTAAAATGCTAGGGAATGGTGGAGGACCCCTCCTCATAGCAGGATGTTCTGTGGTAGTATTCATCGAGAGAGATAAATGATGGCAAACTTAATTGCAATACCAAGGGCCGTGGGACTTGTTGAGGTCAGTAGGCTATTGTGGGCTCAAGGTGGACCCGTGAGAAGGGCCGGGCTTCGGGATAGATCTGTGTCTGCTAGGTCCGGCAGAGACAGTCGGGGTGAAGTGCCCCCTGGGTCCGAGTGATTTGAGGAGCCAGAACGACGTAAGGTGAGGAGATCACTTGGGTGTGCTCCGTGTGTTGGAAGTCAGGAGGGACCCAGCGGCTAGTATGATCTGGCCCGTCATGGGCCCCGTCTCCTGCACGAGCGGGTGCGCTGCAGGTGCGGGCGAGGCAGGCCCCGGTGTGTACCCCCAGTGTGGTCCTCGGGGGATGGGCTCCGGGTGCTGAGTCATAAAGGGCGCTCCTCTGTGAGCCACGTCCAGGACTCCTCAGGGGAATCGAAGAAAAGGGTTTTGTGTTGGAACACCACCCGCAGGCGGGCCGGAAAAAGAAGCCTGTACTGAATGTTGAGGGCACGCAGCTTTTTCTCCGAAAGAACGTCGTTGGCCTTGGACCTCCCGGGTATAGTCTGGAAAAATCATGGTTGTCTGGCCTTGAAATTTGAGGTGCTGCTGCTTGCGTGCTTCAGCCAGGATGGAGTCCCGATCTCTGAAGTTAAGGATCCGCACTATTATTGGCCTGTGGGGCGCACCCGGCAGCGGCTTGGGGGCAACAGATCGGTGGGCCCGTTCAATGGCAAACCATGGGGAGAGGGAGTCCTCGGGCATTCATGAGCGCAGCCACCGTTCAATGAAGTCAGATGTTCGGCCCTGCTCCGAACCCTCCGGAAACCCCACCAGGCAGAGGTTGTTTTGCCTTGACCTGTTCTCTGCATCTTCGGCCCGCCTGTGTAGCTTCTGGGTATGGGTCTGAAGGCGGGCGACCTGTGTTTTAAGTTGTTGGACATCGTCTTCCACCGTGGAGAGGCAGGATTCAGTTTCTTTGATCTGGGCGTAGCATTGCAGTGGTCTTGACAGATAAGAGTCATGTCGACCCGGACTTCTTTAGTTTTGCCCTCCACCGAGGATTGGGAGGTACGAATGGCTTGAAGGATAGTGGTCAGATCTGTAGCGGTAAGGGCGTCGGTTCCCGCGGCTCCCCCATCGCCCCCGGCTCTGTGGTCGTATATTGGTCAATTTCAGTTTGTGTGGCGGTCTCTCCCCATGATCGCCGCTCATCAGGTGGAGCCGGGACGTCAGATACGTTCAGCTCGGACAAGAAGGAAGCGGAGAGCTTTCGGGTAGGCAGCCATGGCTTACCCCAGGGGAGGAGGAGAGGAGGCGGCCGTGCCAGCAGTCGCAGGGTCCCCTTCCCACTGCTCCAGACGGCCAGAGGAGGTGCAGGGTCTCAGAGTCACGTGGCCCCGCAGATCATTGACAATCCAGGGTTCTCGGCAGACCCAGCCACAACGCAACTCCGTCGCCGGTGCACTATATATTATCTGAGAAGCTGCGGACCAACTCCCATATCCTTTGAAGTCCTGCAGGGCTCACCAAATCACACTTCTCTTAGGGGCAGCCAAACAAGCCATCTTGTGTCTCTGGGGCAAAAAAGAGACCCCTACGTTTAGATTTTGGATGCACCGGGTGTGGAAAGAGCTGGGGATGGAAAAGATTTTGCTAACTATAGGGCAGGTGTGAATGCTTTGCTTCCCTCTGGAAGGCATGTCTCTCTACACTCACAACTTAGTTTAGCAAGATCACCTGTCCTAGATACTTGAAGCTACCGCTGCTGCCCCCACGGCCTATCCCCCTGCCGGTTCCCTAGCCCCAGCCGTATTTAATGGTGGCCGCTGCTCGGGTGTCCGAGCAAGACCTCTGAACTCCTGGTCTGAGACCTGCTCTCTCCCCCACTGTTATGCCACTGCCGCTGCCCAATTTCACTTCTGCTGGTAGGTGTTCGAGGCGTCACTGTCTCTGAGTTTGTGCCCGTCTTGTTTTGTCCTTGTCAGTGTTCTGTTATTGAGCCTCTGGTGTCTTGTTATTATGCCTTTTTTCCTCCTTGTGCCTCTTTGCCTGTCTTACTGTCTTTCCTGGTTTTCCTGTTTCCTCTGTACCAGTTTTTCCTGCCTCTGCTGCCCCCGCGGCCCCTCCCCCTGCTGGTTGCCACGCCCACCTCCCAGTTGCGCTTCCCTTCCCTATTTAATGGTGGCCGCTGCATAGCCGTGCTCATCAAGCACGCTGCACCCAGAGCTAGGGACCCTGGTTCTCCGACCTCCCACTGCTACGACTCAGATGCCCTCCCCGTACTCAACCCCAGACGGAAAAACAACTGCCAGCTGTCTACGCCAAACACCACCCACGGCCAATTCTCCTGCCGACAATCCTTCACCATCCTCCGCACCCACATGAATGCCGCACCCACGCCCGATGCCAGCACCACCAAAGCCCTGAAGTACATCCTCCTCAATGTGCGCTCACTGCGCAGACATGCTGTAGAGATCTGGGACCGCCTCAATACCCTCTTGCCAGACGTCGCCTTCCTCACGGAAACCTGGACCAATGCCTTTCCACCCCCGACATCGCCACCGCCATTCTGGATGGATACAAGAGGAAGGACCACCCAGGAGGAGGACTCACCATCGCACACATGAACTCCCTCTGACTCTCCACCTCCAGTACGAGCGACTCCCCTCTCCCCCTCAACCACCTTCACTTCCAGATCCAGATCCATCCCAGCCCTAGAACTACGCTTCGTGGCACCCTCGCCTACATATCCCCCAGGCCTCGCGCTTCATGCACCACTACCATCGCGGACCTCATCGCACCCCACGCCATCACCTCCAAGGACTACATTCTCATCAGAGAACTGAACTTCCACCTCAAAAACCTCAGCGACCTAACTACTCTGCCCTCCTGGACAACCTCGCCAACATCAGAATGAAACAGCTCGTCACCACCCCTACCCACAAAGCAGGACACGCCCTCGACCCCTATAGTTCGGAAGATATTACGTTGCATTACTCTATTTATAACACTTGGTGATTGCATACGAATTGATAAGATGTCATGCTCTCTATGATTTTTTTTTCTAATCATCCCGCAGGTCTTGGGATGTAGGTGGGTGCCTATGTATTACAAATGAATAGAATTATTGAAAAAGATATGATATGTAGTTCACATTTTTGATCTTCATATACGGAGATAGTATTTGTTACCATGAGGTATAGCTTTATTTTTAAAACAGCAGCAAAAATTGTTTTACAAAGAGGCCATCTCGTAGTGTCTTCAGTTAAGAATACGTTTGTTTTGATTTTACCATTAGTCTGACTTACATATTTTTCATCAATGATAACATCTTGGTTAATCAGCTACTTGTTGTGGCGCTAGAGATGAAGTTCGACCTCTGGCTCCCTACCACTTTTCGGAGGAGTTGCACCTTTCTGTAAATGGTCAGATAATAAAACAATAATAATGTGGCACTTAATCCCACTGAAGACTTGACCAGATCCTTCCGAATTTTACCTTGGAGCGTGATCCCAGAGCTTTAGCTACTGCCAATTGCATTTGATAGACCCCCCTCAATAATAACCAAAAATCGGTAATCTTGGGACAGACTGGGTCAATCCAGACCCTAGCGATACAAAGCCGAGCAGTAAGAATACATATTGAGACTAAAGAAGTCGATAGAAGGCCTGGGTCCGCTACCACACCCAAGACTATTTCTTTCTCAGTTAATTGTATTTCCTTACCAGCCAGCCGACTCATAACATTTGTAACATCATGCCAGAATGTAGTAAGTACAGGACATTTAACAAACATATGTCTGAGATCCGCAGCATATTCATTACATTTAGGACAAAATGACTTTGATGAAGCCTGCGAGGTAGTCCATTTCAAGATAACCTTAGGAGTGTAATATAACATAAACATAGTACGATGTTGTTGCAGTTTTAAATTAATTGAAATAACAGCAGAGTTGATTATGGCCATTGAGTCAGTAATCTCTTCTATATTAATATCTGTTAAGAACATGGAAGTAAGTTTAGTCGCAGTCAGCGATCCGTCGCTTTCGCTTACGGACCGAAAACTCTGATAAATTTTCCCAATCTGACCCCAGCCAGAAATCTTAACGATAGCCCACAGTATCTCTGAGGTACAGGGGAGGGCAAATAAGCCCTTCCCTCGTAGAAAGTAATCCCTGACTTGCAAATACTTTAAAAAAAAATTATGGGATAGTCCAAATTCCTCTTGTAAAGAGGAAAATGACCTGAAACCATAATCATCATATAGCTGCCCTAACCGTATTATTCCAGACTGTGACCACAGCCTGGATACTGAATCCGAGAATATATCCGGAAACCTAGGATTTTCCCACAAAACAATAAATTCGTGTAAATCTGGTAGAGCAAAATTTTTGGCAATATCTTGCCAAATACGGTAGATGGGTCTGACTATCTTAAAACTAACTCTTTTGAAGTAGTTAGGGTCCTACATGCTATGTAAAAGAAAACCTGTATTAAAGCCAAATGCAAGCTGGTACGCTAACCATGTTTTAACTACATAAGGTCCCAAAAGTAACGTTTTTTTAAAAAAATTTTATATACTTTTATTTTTGATTATGAACTAGTTCTAATTCTACCCATAAGATGTCTCTATCTGGATTTGTCAATACTCTGTATATTGTGCACATAATCAAACTGTGTATATCTACTCTTACAATGTAAAGGCTTGATATTCCCCTTTCCTTACTTCCGTGTATCTGATTGTTTTCTCTGTGCTGCGTATGTTATCCAGGTTTTTGTTGACATCCGTGACTTAAAAACTTATAAATAAAGTTTAAAAAAAGAAAAAAAAAAACATTTTTAAACATAACTGTGAGTTGGAATTTTCTACCACATATCTTGGTGCACTTGGCTGGATGCAGTAACTGGTGCTGGACTTGCCCTCCGCTTGGCAAACCCAGGAGCCATGGTAAGATGGACAATTTTCCATGAAGAGCTTTGTTGAAGAATAGCCTGATGTTCAGTTCAGAGTTCAGGTCAGACAGTCTAGCAAGATTCAAGTTAGACAGTCTAGCGAGATTCTATATCAAAATTTCAGCCTGTGCATACTCATTACATATCATACACATTATGTTACTTTAATTACAGATAAGTCACCCGACAAGGAGACAATGGAATCAAATGGATTGACAGGATCAGGGAAGTCACATGAACTAGGAAGTAGCGGTGTGAGGGAAATCCACAGTATTAGAGAAGGTAGCTTGGGACGGATGACAATGATTGCACAAATCTCCAGCATATATCCTACTGGATGGGTCTGTTGAAAGAAATACAGTAATTCAGCTGCCCAGGGTCTTCTGCAAGCCGTAACAGAACTTGAGGGGTTCTGAATTCAAGTGGGACCAGGAACAAGCCTGAATACACTTTTGAACCTCCCTCCTTCTTTCCTACCCCCCTCCAGGGGCATATGCTGGGGCAGAATACCTAAGCATTTTCCTTGGTTGCGAGTGAGGGCAAGGAAAATGGGAGCCTAGGAATCCACACTGAATAAGGCCTACATAGTAGAACTCCAACCTGTATTATGTACTACCAGTCTGGCTGTAACACAAGCAGATTTATAGAAAATTGGGCAAAGCGCAGTAATGGAGACAAAATACATGTCCCTTCCAGAAAAATGTACTGTTGATATGGAACACTTAAAAACTGTTTAACAAAAGTCTAAATAACCCTACAAATAAACTCAACTCAGAACAATGGTTGGTCTATCATGAGGAAGGGAAAACATTCTTGTAGGAGTCTCAATTGAGGGGTATTAAGGACACCCATGAGAACCCAAGACATCAGATTAGACGAATGATTAATAGGATGCTAACCTGTACCCCCACTGCAGCATTAAGTGTGGAAAAATCTGTATTTTTAGTGGCTTTAGATGTGGGCCTTACCTGCAGGGTTGAACAGGAACTACAAAGTGTAGATTGAGCCAGTCCGAATCCAAGGAGATTCTGACTTCAGGAGCACCTCCCTGTCCACCAGCCTGTGCCTTACTGATTAACCCTCTAGCTCCCAAGCAACCAGGAGTCCTCCTCTCACACCTGCACAGGCCCTTGAAGTTTGTTGAGGGAACCCCAAGACAGCCACCTCCATTATGTAGCCCCAGCTTCTCTGCGTCCTAAACAGCCTAGTGAGCAAAAGACAAAGAAGGTGGTAAGAACATAGACATTGTACTGTGTATTTTTGAAACTTTAAAACTGCTTTTTACCTCTACCCATGACTGTTTTCATGTACCTCTTGCTTTCAGTCAATTTGTACTTTTTAATACCTGTGACTGTTTAAATATCTTTCATAGTTTTTCCTTATACGGTGCTAAAGCCTGTAGAAGACAATCCATCCCCCCTCTTTTTTTTACAAGTTAAAAAGGCAAAATACACCTCAGAGGCTAACCAGAGTATGTTTAAGAGACTGCTGAATCTGCTTTACGTTTTAAACTGTGTTTGGAAAGTGTATGTAGCACTCGTTTTTGGCTAGAAAAAGTGATTAGTGTAAGTGTGGGAAAAGCAGTATTTTTAGTGGCTTTAAATTTGGGCATTACTTGCAGGGCTGAACAGGAACTACAATTTGTGGATTAAGCCGGTCTGTATCCAATGAAACTGTCTTCAGGAGCTCCTCCCTGCCCCCAGCCCACCAGCCTGTGCTTAAGTCACTTGCCTCTTATATTAGCTTTTACTGGTTGTTGAATCTGTACTCTAATTGGATCCTGGGGCTAGGGTTTCTAGTGGACTTAGGGTTTGTGTTCTGATTGGCTGTTAGGACTAGGGTTCTGATTGGTGACTAGGGTTCTGTAGGGGTTTGGGTTTGAGTTTTGATTGGTCAATAGGGCTAAGGCTGTGATTCGTTGATATGGCCAGGTCTCCCATTGGCTCGAGGGTGTAGGGCTAGGGTTCGATTGACCAAAGGTCACCGACCTAGGGCTATTTACCTTAACAATGCTAATGCTAGTACTTCGGCTTTGTGTAGGGCTAGGGTTCCCATTGGCCAAAGGTCACCTGACCGAACGCTATTTACCTAAAGGCTCAGATCGTAGAGGCTAAGGGCAGAGAGGACAAGGGCAATTGCCTATTCGGGCCTAGGACTAGAAATGCTGCCCTTTTTACCATTCATCAGCCACCACCTTAACTCATCAAGACCCTCAAACATAATAACAAACTCACAGTAAATGCACTCTACTCATTCACTACAAACAAACCCGATCCACACTTCAATGTCTCAACAACCACTACAAAACCCCCCAACCCTCACCTATACAACCTTCTACCCCAACTACCACACAATGGCACCTTCGCTCTCACCTAAAACACGCTGTCATATACCACTAACAAATCCACACATCACCAACACAACACAAAACCGCATTATACATAACTTTAATCTGTCCAGACACAAACTCCCCGTTTATGCAAATTGCCACCCCGGCCCTCTATTTGCTCTTAACAGACCACTTTCTGTTACCACCAAACATTTGCTCAGACCTCCATCATATCAACCAACATCCCCCATCTCTTTTTGCCAAAAACACACAACCAAACAATCCTTACACTCTACCACACATATTACCTCTGCCAGCTATCAAATCTAACAAAAACACTCATAACCCTTGTCCAACACCTCTCACACACCACATACAATCTTTCCAAAACACATCACCACGCACTTTACCATTCAACTTTCCCTCACCAATAGTACGTTACATACAAATCTTTCTCAGAAAACCAATAAATCAATATCACCTCTCGCTACTACACAAAAACAACACATAACACACACACCAGCACATCAAATTCTCACAAAATTTAATAAGACATTCCATCACAAATTGGAAACATACACCCACTTCCACCCTCATGACTACACAAATACACATCCTAAACCATCTTTACTCCCAAATTTTCTATCTTCACCAACATCTACCACAAAAAAGCCAGCACAACTCTCATTCAACCACCTCTCATCCATTACACGATTTAGAGCCTTAAAACATGACCCACAGGCATCATCACCACCCCTAACCCATACACCTTCCACCCTAAACAGACGCAAAGAAAATAAACAACATGCCACTCATCACAACTTTGCTTCGACATGCCTATTGCACAACAAGGCTACTTAACAAAAACAACACAGCTCACCAACCCACTCTCAACCACCACTTATACACACAGACCCAATGCCTTCTAAGCCTGCTGGACGAGTAATACAAAACAGAAAAACAGCCCTATTGCTATCCTCATACAGTTAATACCAGCACTAATGACACACCTGCACAAGTTCAAAAAGACCTGCTCACTCTTCTAGAAAACAAAGTCACATCACACCCAAAACACAATCTTTAACCCCTTCCCCGCTCATGACGGAGCCACTCCGTCATGAGCCACGGTTGCGCTGTGCTCATGACGGAGTGGTTCCGTCATGCTGCGGCCGTTGGCCGCCGCTCCGCCCACGCGGCTCTAATTCCCCGCCTGTGCGGGCGATTAGCGCAGTGGGCGGAGTCGTGACGGAACCACTTCGTCATGAGCACAGCTCAACCGTGACTCATGACGGAGTGGCTCCGTCATGAGCACAGCACCACCGCACTGCCCCCAAACCCCCCCCCCAGCGCTGCGGCGGAATTCCTGCCGCAGCCAAGGGGTTAACCTGCCTACTAAGTGCTCAATCTCTCTCTAAAAACAAGCACCACATCTACGACCTACTCACTGACACACAACCCTACTTACTCTTCATAACTGAATCATTATTGTGAGATTAAGCTGTTTAGCATGGCTATCAAACTATCAGACAAAATTGTATAGGCAAAAGAGGATGTGGCCTGTTATATTCAAGCAAACAATAAATCTCACTAGAGCTGATGACATTTCCATACAAGGTTGTGAGGTCCTCATCACCAGAAGTAACCTTACACCAGCTTCCTTCTGCAAGTTCCTCCTCCTTTACAGACCACCACCTAGCAATGCAACATATAGATACACATTTCTAGACACAGTTTCAAACCTCATAACACTGAACTCCAAGCTATGCATTCTTGGTGACCTATGAAATTGGTTTGACAAACCCAATATGCCCCATCCAAAAACTATTATCGCTGGCCTAGTCACTGATGTTCAGCAAGGTTCTGATGTAGAACCCTCAATGTAGAGCTTGGATTCTAGCAATGCGTCTCACACTCTGGCAGTTGGTAAAGAGCTGAGACGGACTGCAGAAGTGTCCATGTGCTATCCGTGTCTTTACATTAAAGGGACTTTAATTCATCCTCCCCGTCTTTGTGCTGTTCCTTACAGCATGTTTTGGCGATGAGGAGAATATTACCCATTGGTAGACAGACAGCACCAGCACAACCGTGCATTTACTATGCGGGCCATGTCGGAGGTTTGTGCAAACTGAGTCCGGGCAGGTGAGCAGCAGGCTTTCAGATTTAGCCTACGGCACTCATTGCTGAGATAGCTCCAGAGCAGCATAACACAGTGGTGGCAGTCCTGTGGCATTTTGGGGGCGCTTTACGTAATTGGATAGTTGGCCGCACAAAACAGGACCCAGCATTGTTCGAATTTCCAGCGTTTACTCGCGCCGGCCACGTGTAGTGGCGGCTCACCTTGTTGCCCAGCAT
The DNA here is from genome assembly GCF_964204655.1 of Triturus cristatus. Taxonomy (NCBI): domain Eukaryota; kingdom Metazoa; phylum Chordata; class Amphibia; order Caudata; family Salamandridae; genus Triturus; species Triturus cristatus. Next base: position 360,829,928 of record NC_140586.1, on the reverse strand, counting down.
TGTTATTAGGCGTCTGATCATGACAAACGCCACACTCAAAGTGCTTTTGCTTTGCCGAAACAAGCGAGCGCACAACACACCACGTTTGTGAAACAAGTCCTATCCACTGAGGAAATCACATGATTTACGCATGGCGGCCATGTTTTGGGGAAAGGAGTTTTATGCTAACGCTAGTACTTCTGCGATAGGAGTGCCTTTGTGGAGATTTGTTGTGCTGGTGGCAATCCTGTTCAGCAAAAGACATGCTGTAATCTGATGTTATTTGCCTATCCTTGCCTTTCATCAACAGGCACGCTATTTCATGATTTAGTTGGCAACCATCTTTGAAAGGTGAAAAGAGTTATAATCGTCAACAGGCACACCTGCTACAGCATTTTGTTCTGCACTCTGCAGTGTGGTTCAGCGACCGGCATCTTGTGGTTCTAGCAAGCATGATTTGCCAGTCTACATGGAACAAGCACGCTTTTTTTGTGGCACTGATACATTAGAAAGTACGTTGGTTTTTTAAATTTGTCCTTTGGCTATTCTAAGACTTTTTTTTTTTTTTTTACATACAAAGTGAGTGGCGGCATTGCACACTCGCCACAGAATACACCACCATATACAGTGGAACAACAGAGCAGCACAGCATCAGTGCAGAGAGAATGTGGTATAATACCATTAGGGTACGCAACAAGACCCGACCATTTCATCCAATGTGTGCATCAGTTATGTTGATACTGCGAGGACATGTGTCTCCGAAATTGGATCATGGCCTGTCTGAGCAAGGTTCCAGCACTAGGCCCAGGAATCTCACCCATTCTTTTCACATTTTATAGTTTTTGGGGGCATCCTCTTGCCAAGTAAATCGGACACTTGAGCCTCATGAAGTGGTCCATGCCCTTAGCCCATGTTTCAACTACAGGGGCTGATATGTCCTTCCAGGCCCTCTCAATATCTCAATTAGCAACAATCAAACCCAACCAAAGCTAGGCCCTCTGATACCGATTACCCCCGGGTAATCAGTGATATGTAGAAAGATGAGTTTAGGGTCCCAGGGAATAGGCCAGCCCAGCACCCCCTCCAATCGTCTCAGGACTCGATCCCTTCCAGAAGTGAGAGAGTGTGGGGCAGTGAACCCTGTGGGTCATCGCATCTCAAGCAGCTCCCTGCCGCTATTAGGCACATGCAATGTAAACGTGCCCTAGTGAGGTAGACCCAATGGAGCAACTTCAGCTGTATCACTCTAAATTAGGATGCCATTAATGCTTCCATAGGTGCTTCCACTGCTTCCCTCCAATCATGGTCAGCCATTTGACCTAGGTCCCCTTCCCACGCTCTTTTCACAGCCAGCATTGGGTCGGGCAGATTGCATAAGGGATTTTATAAATCTCGGAAAATTTGTGATCCTTCATGTCTGTGAGCAAAATCGTAGACCGGATGACAGCATTTCCCCAGAGCTATTCGAGGCAGGACCACCTCCCCATAACAGCAATCTGATGTACGCGCTCTATTTGGTAAAAAAGGCCCCCCCTGCTGGGATTAGGGTGGTTCTGTAATTGGTATAGGAGGCTCAGCAAGAATACCATTTCAAAGATGGCAGAACGTCCCAGAAGGGACAGAGGAAGAGTGAACCAGAATTTAACACCCCTCAGTGCATGGTCTGTTATAAAGACCCCCAAGTATTTGAACCCCTCAGAATGTATTGGCTCTCCTTTGCCCACAGGATATCCACTGGACAAGGACCAATAGGATAGATCAAGGATTTATGTTCACGTGAAGCCCAGGGTACGTTTCGAATATATGCAAAATTTGAAGGGCTCTAGGTCCCAACAACTGAGGGTCACCCAAAAACAACAGGATGTTGTCTGCGTATAGCGAGATTCTGTCGCTCACCTCAGAAGGCCATTGAAAGCCCTGGAACATTGCGTCCACTTGCACCCATGCCACCAGGGGCTCGATCACCAAAGCGAACAGCAGGGGCAATAAGGGACATCCCTGGCAGGTGCTGTGTGTCACTGGAAACCACCCCAAAGTTGCCCCTCCTACATGCACCCTAGCCCTAAGGTTGGTTTAAAGTAAATGCACATAACCAATACATTTTGGTCCAAACCCCTCGCAAGACAAGAGGGCAAATAGGTATTCCCAGTACACCAAATTAAAAGCTTTCCCAAAATCGACGAGAGGAGGGATCTGGGCCAGGACAGGTCTTGCTTGATTCGATCGCATTGTGCACTCGTCTTCGGTTGAGCCAAGCAGCCTGGTGTACCACAAATGCTGACTGGTCGGTTGACAACCCCTTCTAGGCAGCTGACCAACATCTTGTCCCAGATTTTCACCTCAGAGTTCAATAATGAAATCTGTCTAAAATGCTCAAAGTGCATTCCTACCATACCTGTTTATGGTAATACATCGATTTCCACAGATCTACAGTCTGTGGGTAGTTTGCCATGCTCCACGGCCTCCTGAATGGTCTCCAACAGCAGAGGGCTTGTCTGGGTTGACACCAGATACCAGAATTCTGTGGGGAAGTCGTTGGGCCCCGGCACTTTACCAGCCTATAGCTTCGCTAAAGCTGTGCTCAGCTCATCACAGGTGACATCCGTCTCTAGGATGTTGCGTTCCTCTAGGGACAAGGATAGCATTGGCAGGTCCTGCACAAATGTGTTTAAGTCTGCACAAGGGTACCAGGCTGTACAGCTCCCGATAATAGGATGCGAAGGCATGTGCAATAGGTTCACTCCCAGTCTCGTGAGAGTCACCTTCGGCCAACAGATAAGCCACCGGCACCCCGCTGTCTCAACGAGTACACAACCAGTGTAGAGTCTTCCTGGCCTTGTCGTCCAATTCATAAATCCTGCTGAATGTGGCCATCCATGCCTTCCTTTCCTCCTGGGTGAGCTCCTGCCTAAGCAGTGTGTGTGTGTGTGTGTGCAGCAAGTCTTGTATTTTCTCTGAGTTTTGCATCAACGTCTCATAACGTCCCTAGAGTTTGAGTATTTGATCCTCTAGGTCTTTGACTGTCTGTCTTGTCTGGGCCTTCTGGTTTTTAGTGTAGCTTATGATATCCCCTCAGGTGGTGGCTTTCTGGGCTTCCCAGTATACCCGGGGAGGCCATCAATCCCTCATTTTCTGTAAGGAATCCTTTACATGCCTGTTGGCACATTTCCCTGAAATACCTGTTAAGAGGTTCCAGTGGCTGAGGTCCCAAAGTAAACTACAACTCCACTGGTGCGTGATCAGATAGTCCCCAAGCCGGTAGTTTCACATCTAAAACCAGAGCGCCAGCACAGCGATGCATGAGAAAATAGTAGAGCCTAGAAAAAGATTAATGAGTGCCAGAGTAGAATGTATAAACACTTTTCTCTGTATGGCGCACTCTCCATACAACAATCCAATTTAAATTATGCAGAAAAGCTGAGTGAAGGGCCTGACGATGACCAGTATTCATGAGTCGAGGAGCAGATGAGGCCCAGATCGCATACCCTATTGACATCACCCCCCAGGAACAACTGGAAGCTCCTGTATCAGGCCGCCAAGTTTGGTAAACAAAAAAAAACTAAATATCGGATGTCAGGGAAGGAGGTGCACAAACACAGAGTAGTGTAATTGGGTAGTCATGTAAGGTGCCTTAACCACATATCGCCCCAGCCCATCATGCCATACCTTGGAGACTACCAGAGGTGCATGTCTTTGAACCAGAATGCCCGTGCCTCATGAGCCACTGTGAAAGCCAGAGTGATACACCTGGCCGAAGACCCTGTGGGCCCAAAAGGGACACCTGTTACCTAGTAGATAGTTTTTTTTGAAGTATCACCATGTCCCCATCGGTGTGTTAAAACCGCCCCTCTCTTAATTTTGTCCAGCATTCCACTGACATTCCACGATAGGAGTTTAAGTGTAATGTGGATTGCGTGTCTCTACACTGAGGCCCCGTGATTGACTGAGTCAGACATTATCTAGTTGTGTTTGTGAAGTGTATAGAGAGGTCTCATGTGTTTGCCACAAACTGTCACCTGCCGTCATTCTCAAAAAGAAAACTAGAAACATCGCCCTGGAGCCCTCACCCACCCTCAGCACCCCCCTATACTTCGTGAATTGGATGTACCTGTTGTGGTGCGACTAGGGACTGCAGCCAACAGAGCAAACATATGATGGGTATCACACCTACAATCGAAACCCAGCGCCCCAACTAAAGCCATCCCAAACTAAAATGTGAGGGACCTAACTAAAACCTAGCAAAGCACCCATGCAGATATCAATCATAGCAATAAACACAGACTGTCCGGTGGTACCAATGAGGGATCATTGGTGTCTGTTTGTGCAAGTCATCCACCTCCACGGCAGGGTCCCCTTTGTGGGTGCAGAGCTCTCAGGGTCCAGGGAGCAGACCCACCACTCCCTCCTGCATGACTCCTTCCTTAGAGCTGTGCGCCATTCCCTTGGAGCCCCCCCCAGTGCTTCTCCCACTCCTCCCCCTCCCACTCATGGTGGTAGATTGTTGGTGTTCCGGTGAGGGGGTGGGCGCTCCTCAATCCACTACCAGCCTGCCATAGTTGTATCGAAGAAAAAGGTCTTGCACCGGAAAATGACTTTTAGGTAGGCTGGGAATCGAAACATGTAGGTAACGTCCATGGGTCTTAATTTTTGCTTTAGTTCTTGGAAAGAGCGTCTTTGCTGTTGCAGTTTCAGTGTATAATCTTGGAAAATTATCCCCAAGGAGGAGTGACAGGACAGCTGGCCAGCCTTGCGTGCTGCCCTGAGGACAGTGTTTTGATCGGCATTGTTGAGCACTCACACTGTGAAGCAGCGGTTTAGCAATCAGGGCCCTGTGCGCTCACTCAGTGATGAAGCAACTTGATTCTTCACCCATGGGAATCCAGCTCAGGAACCGGTTCTAAATAAATTTGGTGGCTGTGGACCCCTCTGCATCCTCCGGGATGCCCACAAAGCATAGATTGTTGTGCCTAGACATGAACTCTGCATCCTCGGCTCGGGCCTCCAGCTGTCCGACCAGGCACTGCAGTCACCAGCTGTTCCTTGTGTGTTTTGACAGTGTCTTCAGTTTCAGGCAGCCTGCCCTCCACCTAGGTGACCGTGTGGGCGGGGTTACATAGGTCTTGCCTGATAAGCACCAGATCGACTTTCAGTTCCCCCATCTTGCCTTCTAGGGTGACTTTAAGACCTTGGTATTATGTGTAAGATAGGAGAGGTGTATGTGTTGTCCTCTAGTGCCCCCCAAGCGGCACCCATCTTTCCAGCAGGCACAATGTTTGGTATACTTGTTTGATTTTCTGTTGGGAGGCGATGGAAGCTGGTTTGTCCTTTCCCATCATACAGCCAGGCTAGAAATAACTACCGCCTCAATAACCACTCAAGTGTTCCTCGCTTTCCCCGGCACGCGTGTGAGGTCTGCCTCTTTGTGCCCTATACAAGAAGGGGCAAGAGAATAATAAGCGTTCCCCAAAGTCTGTGCTAGGATATAGTTTGAAAATGGAGAATAGGCTCCTCTCAAGTTCCCATGCAGTGCCAAGATGGTGACGAGTGCAGTGTGTGTTGGGTGGCCTTTTCTGACTGAGCCCACCTATGTTCCCCTCACTTTTACAGTGCTCCGTAGTTGCTCCAACTGTTGACCAGCAAGTGATGAGTAAGAGTGTCAGCCAGCCGTTTGGGGGGTCCGCAGCCCAAGGAAAGAGAAGAGAGTAAGGAGAAATGAATAATCTCACCCGAGGCTGTTGCAAAGCATTAGATGATGTCAGGCACCAGGCAGTACTCTCATCGCCTCAATCGCATCCTCAGGGGGTCGCCACGGCAGTTCAACAGGGTCCCCAGAAACTGCACTTCTGGGCTAACCAGGAGCGGGCCTACCCACGGAAAGCAACAATCATGCAGCCCACTCAGCCATGATTTTAAATGGATTGCACTGTGTCAGTTAGCCCCTAAAGCTCTGAGGCTCTCCTACCGGGACACCGCATTCAGCAAAGGAGGATCCTGTAGGCCAACCAAAAAGAACAATTGATGGACAGAATGCAGAACAATGTAATACATTCACCCCAGTACATAGATCTGGGGCTAAATCCATCGTTTTTTTGCTCACAATGCCATTCCAGTTTGGAACCAGCCATATGCAAATCAGTTGTGACCCTGCATCCAATGGGAACAGTCCAGCCCAAACTGACAAGCCAGGTCCTCCCTGGACTGGAAACAAGCATCCTAGGACCGGTTTCAGGGCTTCACCCCTCATCAGCCAGGATAGCTTGACTCCAGTAGCATGGAGAGCACGGGACCCACGTCTAGGCATACCTGTCCCACTCAGGGGTGACAAATGCAAAAAGAACAATTGATGGACAGAATGTAGAACAATGTCATACATTCACCCCAAAACAGAGATCTGGGCCTAAATCCATCGTTTTTTTTGCTCCCATGCCATTCCAGTTTGGACCCTGCGCCCAATAGGAACAGTCCCCTTTTTGCACACACACATATCTGTGGTTACCATTCGGTTTAACTTCAGCCACACCTGTTTTTCAGAAGCTGTTTAAGCTTTTTGAGGACTGTAAGCAAGCATTGGCAGGCATATCACGATGATATCCTGGTGAAGACAGAAAAATGCAGTTTCGTGGTACCAGAGTTTGAGTATCCTGGGCATGTTCTCTCTGCGGGAGTCATCAAGCTGAAAGCTAGCTTAGTAGACGCAATCACATTTGTTCCATAGCCTGCAGATAAAGACCAATTAAGATCGTTTTGGGGCCTTTGCGAGTACTAATCCAGGTTCATAGAAAACTTCTTTCAATCAGAACCACTCAGGAAACCATTATGTAAAGGTGAAGTGTTTGAAAGGGGAACCATGGAGCGTGAATCATTTGAGGGACTAAAGAAGTTAATTTTGGAGGCCCCTGCGCGTTATCCCTTCAGAGATGATGTGATGTCCATTGTGACGGTAGATGCCAGTGGAGTAGGGTTGGGTGCTGTGCTTTCCCAGATGGTGGATGGGAAGAAAAGTACTGTGGCCTTCGCCTCAAGGTGCTTATCCTCAGCAGAGAGCAACAATGGTACCATCAAGAGGGAAGCACTGGCATGTGTGTTGGCAACCACATATTTTGTGATATATTTGTGGGGACAGAAATATTTGGTCATCACAGATCACAAAACCCTTTTATACCTCTTATCTGAAAAGAATTTGAACAAGGCTGGTCCTGAATCGGCAAGACGTCTTGCTAGGTTGTTAGAATTCTATTTTAACATCAACACATTTCTGGAGCAAAGAATTCACAGGCATATTTCCTGTTGAGCTTTCCAGTCAGTAGTAGCGATGGCGGGCCAGGAGATGAGGAGGACAAGTATGTTGTTGGGAAGGTAGATGGAATTGTGGCGGTGGGGTGCAGTACGTTTCCAGGTATGAGAAGAATGTGTTATGCTTGATAGTTGCCAACTCATGTTGGCGAAATTCATTATTGGGGGTTGGCATCATGAAAGGAACATGAGTGAGGACGTTAAACCTTATTTTAAGATCAAGGAGGGGTTGTCCATAGAGGGTGGGTTAGCGCAGCGTGGAAGTCTTTTTATTCCCCCAGTTACCCTTAGAGCTCGATTGGTAAGAATTGCTCATCCGCGTCACTTGGGAATGAGAGGCACAAAGAAAAAGAGTACACGTTTTTTACTGGTGGCTTGGCATGGCCAACTAAATTGATATGATTGTGGGTAAGTGTAGTGGTTGCAGTCAGACTGACAATCTTCGTGAGTTTATAAAACACACTTATGCCCGGTAGAATTACCTAAAGGTCCATGGGAGAAGTTGGGCATGAATTTTGTGGGACCCATGTATGATCTGCCAGCAAATTTGAGATTCACTTTGCTGGTCTGTAGTGAATGAGCCACTTTTGTGGTCTGACACCCTACGATGACCCTCAACCATGACCATTTTGTACTGACTTAAGTGTGTTATGTTACCCTAGCCTTAATGTAGGATGGGTTTGCATATGCCTGCTTCTCTTCTGTCCTGTAATCTTGCTGTCTTTTAGTAGAATAGTCTTGCCAAGAATAGAAGGTATGGGATGTTGAGGTGCAGTCTTGTGGGTGGTGGTGCACACATGTGCTCAATGTTGTATACTGAGGGATAAAGTCTATAGTGTTATTTGGGTTATGTGAATTATGTGTTGAACTATTGCCTTTGACATGGCTTCATGTCATTCTGATTTCTGACTTTATCTTGCTTTATGGCAGTGCGGACTATTGCCTTTGACATGGTTTCATGTCATCCTTGCTTTTTTGATTCCATCTTGCTTTGGGCCTTTGTGTGCATGGCTTAACTAACTCCATTTTCATGACTGAAGCTATTTTCTGTGCCTGCACGAAGCTGCAAAGGTGGGGAGGGCATGTTTTGCTCTTCTCCTGTTTTTCGCACTTTACTGACTAGAGAGAACTGGTTCTTATCAGAGGAATGTACATGGTCTGTCTCGGAGCCATAGCAAAGGCCTGATCAACAGATGCAGTGGCCTTGGAGCAGGCTGGTACGGGCTCTCATGAGAACGAGGGGGCGAGGCTTGCTAGAAGCTTCGTTGTGTTTGAATTTGTATTAAAAAGGGGAGCCTACACTGGCCTGGTGGAAGTTCACGCTGTGGAGCAGACGTGTTGTCACGGAAAAGTGGTGTCACCTCTCAGCTTTCACCCAGTTCAAGCAATGGACTCCCCTTGAGCAAAGTGGGGTGAAATGATGGAGCAGTAGGTGAGGTGTCTCTGCTACTGTCTCTTGATTCTTTACTTATTCTTTCCTTTCCTTCTTATTTTCTGATTCTTATATCCATACTATATATTTCTACATATATGTTTGCCTTGATTGTGTTTTCAATCATACTATTGATATGTTAGAGTCTGCTATTTACTAATAAATATGTCCCAGATATACCAATTCGTCTTTTCCTTGTAGCAGGAGGTGTGGACTCTTCTTGGCCAAGTATTCTGTTGTAGAAGGATGGGTGAATTCCCTTCTAGCAGGTAATTGTGTTATAGGAAGTTGTTCTACTCCTGGCAAGTGCTGTGCAAAGTATATTGTTTTCTTGCCTTGCCTTTGGGGGAGTGTTGAAAGTTTGCCCACCTTAGGAAGTGCTGTGTATATGTTATATTCCATAAGTTTGGAACTGATATTCTCTCCCTGGGAAAGTGACAGTACATACCTTGGTCCAGGGGAGATCTGAGACCTTTCATTACATGGTCGTAGACTATGTTTTTAGGTGGGTGGAATGCAAGTTCAAGTGGGACCCAACACCATGCTGTCATGGAGTTGAAGGTTTTCCCAAAGTGTTGGTTACCAATAATGGTGTGCAATATAGGGAAGCCGAACAGGACATGGATCATAATCAATAGTGACGCTTTTACGGCCATCAGATATTATATTGCATATTTCCCTCCCCAACCAGCATGGAGTTTAACCAGCTCTCTGCTCGTCAGTTCCACTCATAGGCTTGCTAGGCCCCCCCACACCTTTTCCCATTTCTTGGGGCAGCCCCTTGGAACAGCTTTACAATAAGGCCTATGTTTCTGCCAGATGTGTGAAGATGAAGGAACCTATACAAAAACACTATGTATTGGATCCTCATCCCTGAAAAAGTATTCCAATGAGATACATGAAGTCTGAGATCTGCTGGATGGGGTGTGGAGTAACCGGAACTTTAATGTACTAGCTATTGGCACCAATCAAATACAGATGCGTGAACCCTTGCAAGCTGGAGCATGGTTTGAGACAGATGCTCCGCTCTCCCTCAGCACAGGGTGCTCACAGACTAAAGAGCCTGAGACGATCCAAACTCAACCCCTACCACTTAGTAAGATCTGTGGTTATGAAAACGAACATTGCAAAACACAGGTGTAGAGGCATTGTCTATTGGCATCTCTGACCAATCGGAAAACAGATGTTGGCGTTTCTTAGGAGTTTTAACACAATGTTGGGTTTTACAGGCTGCACTCCACTTTATGTCATGTGGTGGCTGCTGCTAACAGGTTGCTCTCCATTTAATGTCTGCTGCTAATGATTTATTTATTTATTTTTTGCTGGCTCGCCTCATATTTGGGCTCTTCAACCCAAGTCAGACCACTGGCTCAACTCTTCCTATGAACTGTATAGTTCGCCAACATCCACGCCCAAATTTTCGAATTCATCGGGAGGTGGTCCTTAAGAAGGTTGACTGGGCATTCAACGTGCGCATGCCTAGTGATCCAGGAGTGATCCCTACTCGGGCTACCAATCGTGGCAGGGCACACACAGATCCCGACAGGGTAAACAACTCATGATCGCTTTGATAGTAGCTACACAAGCAGTCTTATTCCACTGTGGGAACTGTTAAGGATCTTACACTAGGAGACTGGCTAAATAGATTATAGGACACACTGCCAATGGAGAAACTTTTGCTGACGCTAAAGAACAAAAGCAATGCATATAAAAGTGACTAGGACCCTATATTGCAATACTCTGCTGGGTCATCCGGGCATTGACATGCACTCCGTATCTCCATGTCAATCAACTCACCCCACAGGAAAACAACCCCACCTAGAATACAACGCGACACAATACCAAATTAGAAATAACCGCATCCCAGGACATTCGATAGACTATTTTTATCATCAGGGTTAGATTCAAATCCAGATCTCGAGGCGGTGGGTGGGACAGAGGAGAGGGAATCTTTAGTCTTACCTTATTAATATCATTTCTGTCATCTAACACAAGGTAGCAACAGCATTCAGGCCTCCTCGCCGACCGGTGGTTTGCAGATTACAGTATGTGTATGCAAAATCTACAAACAAAAAGGGTTAAACAATAAAGTAGGATTTGTAGTCCTTTGTATTTCATTGAATAAGAGTAAGAAGTGGCAAGACAACAGTAATTAGGTGATTCCTCCCAACTGTTGCACTTTCATAATTCTAGCCGCGGAATTTGGAGATTTCAACAAACAAATTGTTTGTAGCTCAAAAGGATGTAAAGTAACGGAAAAAGCTGCACATAAGCTGCAGCCCACACAAGTCTCTTTGCATAAGTTAACTTTTCACCTTCACTATTGAAGGGGTCAGACTTGTGTCCTGATGTTGTCAAAATCCCCAACTGAGTGACTTCGGGAGGGATCTCTGTGAAAGAAAACTAAAACCCTACCAATTTATATGCAATTCCAAGCAGTGAGTCAAGAGCAAATCCTTCTTTGTCATGAAAATGTTTTGTGCTGCCACTCTTGCAACTGTGTTTACATCCTAGATAGTGCTCTCAAAGTAGCAGCAATTTCAATACTTGATAACAATCTCAGCCAATCTTCAATTGTACTGAATGCCTCCCAGTGAGACGTGTACATAAAACAAATTCATTATGTTCGTTAGTTAGAGGGCAAAAATGAATCCTTGATTCCATTGAACATTTCCGATTTTCATTTTCCTTGTAGCTGTAATCACTCTTACGATTCCAATTTATATAATGCAAAGTCTTTTCATTTCTTTCTTTACTTAATCATCAAATGTTGATATCTTTTCATGTAAAGTTATGTTTATTATACATCTAGTTTTCCAACAATACTGTGACAGACCCAGCCAATGCGTTTCATCCCTTACAGGGACTTCATCAGGGCAATTTAATTTATCTTCCTTCGCAAATCTTCATTTTCTATGTTTATTTCTCTTGATGATTTTAGAAATTCCCTCACTTTGAAAAAGCCATTCGGCACACATTCAGTAGCCTCCTCAAATCAGTTGAGACAGAGGCTATCACTCTGGGAGGTGGAGAGGACACTGTCAATCAAATTGTGTGCCTATGCTTTCATGCACGACAAAATCATCATTTGTTGGTGAATAAAATTTTTTAACTGAATCAACTCAATATACATTTTCTTCATTCCTAAGAACCCTATGTATTTTTACTATAACACTGCGATCTCTTTTGTGCCAATGGGTATTAATATATCAATAACATTCGAGAATAATACCACAGACAACCCTGCATTATTTGCCTTTGCTTGTTACATAATCTGCCTTTCCTTTGCAACATAATTTTATCACCCACCACATTATTTGGCCAAGCACTGGTGCATAATACTACTGACTCCATATACTGATCAACATTTGAGAGAGTGCTAGAGTGGTCAAGTAACTAGGTCTTTTCATAGTTTTTTCTATACGGAGAAATCTTTAAGACTTTGGCCTGTGGTGGCAATGTGGTAATCGCCTCATCTTCAAATAGGTAACGCCAATAGGCCAATCACAGTGCACTTAAAAGACGTGCAATATAAAAGATTTATTCCTATTTATATTACAACAGAATTAGTTTATTCTTGAGAAACATTAGAAACGCAAGCCACAAAGAAATGAAACATACACAAGCTGCAGAGTTTGAAGAATTTGCTAGAAGCATTCCATCCACCATATATTTTCTAATTTTCCATAATGTAACTAAGACCTGTAATCAAACCCTTTTCTGGATGTAAAGCCTGCGGTTCGTAGAAAACATAATGATGTTTTTACCCCAATAAAGGCATGCTGCAGTGTACAAAGGACACACTGAGTTGAAAATGTCTTCCCACGCACAAACTCAGTTCAAGTTGGTATGAGGAGGGGAGCGTGAAAGTAGAATCTCCCTCCTCCTACAGAACTGCATTAAAATGTGGCAATTGTTTGTGACCACAATTGCAGTAGTAAACTATCGATTTGATACTAAATCCCTAAAGGGGATGGTATTCCATTTGCAAATTGAAAGCTGCATCTACCTTGTGAATTTGCACATTTGGCATCAGTAATACAAGATACCACTGCATGCTCTTCCGAATATCATTCACTGAATTGAAACTTTTTTTAGGCAGCCCCTGGCCCTGTAATGCCCAGAGATGCTTAGAAAAAATAGAATTTTTAAGGAACCAGACCATTTTGCATTTTTAAGGTGCAGTGACGACTTAAAAAATAATGGCATTTAATATAAGCACATGCAAAAATTTAGACGGCTGCCACTTCCAGGACTCCATCCATTAATTCGCATTGAGTCACAAAAGGGCTCATATGTCATACATATTAACAATAATTAAGTTTTTGAGATTCCCTGTGATTGCAGGGTTTGCAATGCAACTGATTAGTACATGAATTACAGCAATAAACTCAGGTCTGCTTGAAATGTAGTTAGTGTATAAAAAACCCGACTGCTTTGAGATATAACCTATGCACCTTGGACCCGTAGTTCTTTTTGCAAACAATGGGTTTCACTTTGGAGTGCAGATGTGTGCATTTCACAGTCTAAGCGCCCTTGCAAAACAGTGCTGCAATGCAACGTTGGACAGTCCATACTTGCGTAAGTCTTCCTTTATAACTAAGAAGGATCCGAATTTTAAAAAAATACATCAAAATTCACATTAAGGAATGCATATGTGGGCAGGGACCATACATTTTTGTTTCCGATGTTGTCCCAACAACACTCCGGTAGAGTTTACCATCTTCACATGTTCATGAGGAAGAATTAGGTGAAGACCGGCCATGACCTCCTGCTTCTCGGATGTTCTGAAAGGCGCTGGATGCTCAGGCACATCCTTATAACATATTAAATACTCGTGTTTAGATTAAAATACTATTACAGAAATATACATTGAGGTTCTGTAGTGTAAGTGGCTGGTTCAAGGCAACACACATGAGTGAGACAGACATAAACTACACTGTGTGATTAGTATGAACATTTAACCAAGAAAAACATTAAGACAATCCCATATCCTAGAACACCATAAGCATGTATTTGGGATGAAGGAGAAAGAGGTGTGACCTGGAAAGCAGTGTGAATAAGGGAGCAGAAAGTGAGGTACAGGAAGGTCTCTTCAAGTCGGGGGAGAAGCAATGAGAAAACACGCAAACAATTGAGATAATGTTTTCTTAGTGAAGGGCCAGTGGTCATTTTTTTGGTAAGAACATTTGAGCTCAGCACGCAGATCTGACCTACAGTGTCAAAATTTAGATCCTACAGTGTTACCAATGGAATATTGTTAGAATGAGGCACAGCACTGTAAAATGGCTTGCGCCCGACAGACAAGCAGCATCAGTTGCAGAACTACAGCAAATAAGGCACAATGAAGCGAAATGGTCAACTCAAGATCCAAGAGTTAATGGGAGTCAGTTTTCAATTAAGATAGAAATAGGGACTTTCACAGTCCCGCCGAACCATGACAAAAGCCAACTGAAACTTAAAAAAAGAAGAAAACAGAAAACCCTCTTTTATTTTTCATATAAATCTAACTTGGATAGGATTGTATTTGGCTTGGCAGTATTCTGTTAAAAAAGTCTCAGATCACCAGGCGGCTTCAGAGTACAACGTATTTATTTAAAACTGAAAATAACTTCTGAAAGTGCAAAGTGCCTTTCTGTCAGTCCCCCTTCATTGCCCTAAAAGGAGTCCAGTTGTTTTGTGAAGTCAAGGGCAACGTCCTAACTCTATCCTCTCCACAGGGTGCACCGGAAGCACCACATGGGAAATGCGGCTCCACAGTCCACCTAGCTTGTCTACATCCATGTCATTGTAGGCACTGGGGGTACTGGAGCTAGCGAACTTACTCCACAGAAAGTCTCTCACTTTTTCTTCCACTTCCCTGAGCCCAATCCCTGGAGGCAGCTTCTTGTCATCCAGAAGTACAGTCAGCACGAATGCCACATTCTTGAAGGCAGCATTCTCATGGTCACAGTACTTGTAGAAGATCAACAGGGATCCAGCAGGCAACTGCTCGAAACGGTGGATCACTGCAGCCCGACCACCTGCTTGAAACCCCTTGCTCAGATCTTCGTCCACTTTCAACTTGGCGAGGTCACTGTTCATTGTAGTTTTCCTGGTTCCATCAACGGAGACGGTAGAAGACTTCAGTGAAGATGCATAGGAGTGTGCTAACTGTTCACTTAGGCATTTTAAGGTTTTCTCTCCATCCTGGGCAGCAGTAAACATGACTATGGCAGGCTCCAAATGATGTGTGGAGTTGAGATGTTTCTGGAGCAATTTTCGGCTCCTCAACCAGAGGCCTTGGTTTTGGCCAGGAAAGTTGGTCCGCACACGTTCAAACTCAGCCAGGAATTCATCCAATGCTGTGCTTTTGGAAGGATTTGTTGGATGAGTAGGATAGTAGATACTGTAGAGTGCTGTTGCACATGCCAGGACAGCTACGAAAATGGAGATGACAGAGGTACCTGGGAGAAACAGCAGAGTTGAGAAATTGTATATTAGAGAAGTCGGACAAATAAAACCATACAACAGCATTGACCTCTGGCATATGACACAAGACAATGTATCCAAGCTCTGAATCACAGGACAAAATAATCAATGATGACATAATTGCCAAGCTTCTCTGGATATCGGCCGAGCGCAATGTCACAGCGACGGAACAAAAAGAATATGGCTGACTGTTAATATCACTAATGACCTACCGATGAGCTTGCTTGTTTATTCCCCCTTAGAAACATGTCAGATATGGTTTCCTTGGTAAGGTTGCATATCAGTTGACCAATGAATATCAGTGATCTTTTTTGCATTTTTCATCTTTAAGGGAGTTAATAGAAAAAGAAACAGTCTAAAGATGCAAAGCATAGCAGGAAACATTTGTGGAGGAAAGGAGAGGGAAGGATAGGAAGCAATGGATGTTAAATGGAACAGAAGTAAGAACAGGGATAGCAAAGAGGCATGTCCGTGTCAAGCTGGTGTGATATTGTTAATTGCAAGCACTAGGCAAATACAAGAAATAATGAAAAAGAAGACACACTGCTGCCTAAGCGTTGGAGTGATATAATTGCAAGGAAAAAACTGAGGAAAGAAAATAACAGTTGGTTGGAGTAGGAAAGGAAAGAGAAAAGGTACAGGCCAGGAGGCAGCAGCCAGCGTTTCTTCCAGCTTGTGTGTCCACCCGTGTAAGATCAGATAACTTGTAGGGCTGATAAAGTAAAGTTAAATCGAAACTTAGGTTCCAGTTCAAATTGTGGGAGTCATGTGAAAAAATGCGAAATTGAAGGTAGAAGGACCAAAATAAAATGAAATCAGAAAAGTGGGGTATCGTAAGCATTAGAGGGGGGGGGGGTGCACAAATTAAGTACGCATGTTTATTGCCGGCCACATACCACTCTTTCATTCTAATGCTACCCAAGTGCATTGTGAAGCTGTTTATGAACACAAGTGAAAGTGACCCAAAGTCGTCCATCTCCCCGTTTGGATTGCCCTTCCTCTATAGCTTCTCTTCTCACCTTTACACTACAATCTCAAGGGAGGGGGGCATATTTCTGCTATTTGTAGTTCAATACGAATATCTGTTATTTAAGTCCCTGGACTCCAACCCATTTTTCCTACAGCTCACCCATTTAGGCCCTCTAAAACAACTCAATCATTACACATCAGTTCTAACATGCAGGACACACTACAATTCAACCACGGACTATTGTTTCCTTACCATAGCCTGTGTTGGTAGCTTGCACTTCCTGGACGTCTTCCTTTTTTGAATGACTTTCTGGATGCGTTGTCTGTTTGCCTAGGAGCCCATCAGGTTCCATGTTTTGTCTCTGTGTATCTGAGCTGGAGCCATATGACCAGCGTTCTTTGTCACGATCTTCTGATCTTGAGTCTGGAGGAAAATTTACCTCTGGTAACAGAGAATCCTGGTCATTTGTTGTTTGAGTGTCTGCTGACTCCGTAGATTCCTCTGAGGTCAGCGATCCAAGAGTCTCTGGGGACAAGGCATTCTTATTTGATATGTCTGGTACAGTTAAGTCACAATATTTCTGGCCAGCGGGTGGGTTGGGTAAAAGCTCCACCTTTAGGGTGTTCACTTTTTCTTGTGATGCCTCGGTTTCTTTTTCAGTTGTGGGTGCATTCATCTGCTGGGTTACTAAACACTTGCTCTGGTTTCCACTCCCATGGCTAAAGGCACCCATTGCATCTTGTTCTTGCTTGGCTATAGATCTTTCAGACTCCTGGGCAAAATTTGTTCCTTGTGATCTTGTTGATTCTTTTTCCAGGTTGGATGCATCTCCGATGTCCAACTGCGAGGTAGTACATTTATCTTTGTTGCTAGCTGATTTTATATGGTCCAACTCTTCTGCAGATTTGCTACCTTGGTTGGAATCGAATATATGCTCTGACTCATGGAAAGTATCTCCTTCTTGGTTGCCCTTTGTTACCTGCTCAACAGTGGGTGAACTATTAATTTCCTCTGCAGTTTTAGAGGCATTTTCCTTTTCATGCGGCTGCTGGTAAACAACCAGAGAATCCTGGTCATTTGTTGTTTGAGTGTCTGCTGACTCCGTAGATTCCTCTGAGGTTAGCGATCCAAGAGTCTCTGGGGACAAGGCATTCTTATTTGATATGTCTGGTACAGTTAAGTCACAATATTTCTGGCCAGCGGGTGGGTTGGGTAAAAGCTCCACCTTTAGGGTGTTCACTTTTTCTTGTGATGCCTCGGTTTCTTTTTCAGTTGTGGGTGCATTCATCTGCTGGGTTACTAAACACTTGCTCTGGTTTCCACTCCCATGGCTAAAGGCACCCATTGCATCTTGTTCTTGCTTGGCTATAGATCTTTCAGACTCCTGGGCAAAATTTGTTCCTTGTGATCTTGTTGATTCTTTTTCCAGGTTGGATGTATCTCCGATGTCCAACTGCGAGGCAGTACATTTATCTTTGTTGCTAGCTGATTTTATATGGTCCAACTCTTCTGCAGATTTGCTACCTTGGTTGGAATCGAATATATGCTCTGACTCATGGAAAGTATCTCCTTCTTGGTTGCCCTTTGTTACCTGCTCAACAGTGGGTGAACTATTAATTTCCTCTGCAGTTTTAGAGGCATTTTCCTTTTCATGCGGCTGCTGGTAAACAACCAGAGAATCCTGGTCATTTGTTGTTTGAGTGTCTGCTGACTCCGTAGATTCCTCTGAGGTCAGCGATCCAAGAGTCTCTGGGGACAAGGCATTCTTATTTGATATGTCTGGTACAGTTAAGTCACAATATTTCTGGCCAGCGGGTGGGTTGGGTAAAAGCTCCACCTTTAGGGTGTTCACTTTTTCTTGTGATGCCTCGGTTTCTTTTTCAGTTGTGGGTGCATTCATCTGCTGGGTTACTAAACACTTGCTCTGGTTTCCACTCCCATGGCTAAAGGCACCCATTGCATCTTGTTCTTGCTTGGCTATAGATCTTTCAGACTCCTGGGCAAAATTTGTTCCTTGTGATCTTGTTGATTCTTTTTCCAGGTTGGATGTATCTCCGATGTCCAACTGCGAGGCAGTACATTTATCTTTGTTGCTAGCTGATTTTATATGGTCCAACTCTTCTGCAGATTTGCTACCTTGGTTGGAATCGAATATATGCTCTGACTCATGGAAAGTATCTCCTTCTTGGTTGCCCTTTGTTACCTGCTCAACAGTGGGTGAACTATTAATTTCCTCTGCAGTTTTAGAGGCATTTTCCTTTTCATGCGGCTGCTGGTAAACAACCTTCGTGTCTGTATCTCGATTGGCAGCAGATCTGTCTGTAAAATTCTGGGAAATCCCTCCTAAATGGTGTCCATTTGTTTCTTTGTTGGGATTCTCTGTAGGATCAATGCCCAGGTTTGTGGTAACTGGTGAAGAACATGGTATTTCTTTTTCCTGGGTGGCTTTTGTGCTAGTTTCCATTTTAAGAAAAGTAAAATTACTTTTCAGCTACCGTGTGAGTGAACGTGGACTTCTAGGTGTTCATTTATCAGTGCGTTCCTTTTTGTGATCTGGGGCTCTACTTCTGTTGCTTGTCTTGGCAATGGTGTCAATGCTTTGAAATGCAATCTTTCCTCTAGAACGTTACAGAAAATCAGTAATTTCCTTGCCCATAGGACACAGATTGTATTCTTCACCAGTAGCTACATGTTCCCTTCTTGGGGCGGGGATATTCTTCCACAACTACCTTGGAACCTGGTGAAAACAAAATTCAAGAACATAATGCAATTGTCTTCTTGGAAATATCTGTAAAACATATTTATCACAAACACTGTATGTGTCGAGTTTTAACAATCTGTTTTCAGGTTGAGCCTGGGCAGCGCAAACGCTGCTCTGCGAGGCGTGCTGTATTAGAATATAACTTGAAGTCCCCCCACTCTCCGCCCATATTTCTCAATGGCTTCTTTAAATGTCCTTCGTAAATGCTTGCTTCTAATTCGTTAATAGGCTGGTTAGTCCCTCCTTATACCACTTTGTCGTCATTTGTAACCTGCTATGAGGACTGGCCATTGTTCTTCTGTTGTTAAACGGTATGTCATTATTTTCTTTTATGAGTTTCTCCTACTGCAGGCACAACATGCTTTCGTGCAGTACAAAGCACACCATGCGTGCTTTCACTTTCCAAACAGCCCGGGACAGTGGCGGCTTCTTATTTGAAATTAAATAGGTCTTGCATTTACAAGAGTTTGAGCTACTGGCATTGTAAATGACAATGGCTTTTATGTATGTGTTAATTATCAAAACATAAATAAAAGGCATTGTCATTTACAATGCCAATAGCTTACACTCTCGCAAATGCGAGACCTATTGCATTGCAGATGCTTGTTTTCCCTGTGACTGCTTTTTATGACTTTAGGGTAAATACACAGTGCTACTGATTGCCCCAAGATGCTTGTGCTCAGATAACGGCAGTGCTATGCCCTTTGATGCACACTCTCTTCGCGGAGACTGTCTGAATCCAGACAGTGCCTCAGAGAGTCGGAAGTAACATACATCGGTAACTTAGTTCCATACAAAATCATCTAAAGAAACACACTTCTGATATCTGGAATATATTATAGCCATCAAAAGAAATTGGCTACTTATATTTAATTTCTTACTATGTTATCATGTCTACAGAATCAACCTGTCCTAAGCATCTTTGAAGTCAGCAGAGTTGTCTAATGATCAATTAAGGAGGTAAAGACAATCTGCAGCCAAATTTACACACAGCAAAATCTCTCAGGATTACAACTCCTGTCTTTTAGTCATTTCTGTCCGTACTTACTCTGATTTATTTTTTCTAATCTTCATGGTATTTTAGCTTTATTAGCAAATAGTGCCACTCCTAACCCCTTAAGCTGTCACCAAGCCCAGATACTTGCACGGCTGTCATAATTGACAGCATTGGGGAGACACTCTGAAAAAAATATATTACATTAAATCTCTTCTTTTTTTTAAATAATACTAAAACAAACTGACATCAATCTGGATTTGTGTCAAAATTAGTAAAGATTGAAAACTGTGAGGTTTGTTTATTATATATACATACACCAAGCTCGAAGCAGTTGCTCGCCTATTGCTAGAACCTGTATTTGGATTGGATACCTAGCTGTTTTTGCAATATAGAGGAGCCAAAGGCAGTGGGCCAAAGAATGAGGTCATTTGATTAAGTCATGAAAAAGCAGTCCATCATCCGGGATGTGGATACTTTATTAGGAGAGTGGACTATGATCGCAATCAATGAACGGAACAGGTTTTGCGCAGCTATACTCGAGGCCAAGGTCAGCTTTTTAGAAAAGAAATTTGTAACAAATATAAAGATGGGGGGCGTAGATAATCGTAGATTTTGTTGCCGTCCGAACAAAAAGCTGCCTTTACTTCCACAGCTCCATACTAAACACATTCTTATTAAAATCTTGAGAACGAGGGACCTCCACAATTGTACAAATGAAGTAAGATCTCATACAGACTGAAGTCAGGAAGAATAAAAACATGAAATCATCGTTGTGATGCATGTGCATATATGAGCATGCACTGGGGTCAAGGAAGAATGCATTTGATTTGTGGGTACTGCTAACTTTCCAGCAGAAAATAATGAGATCCTTGGAGCTCCTACATTCCCTCTAAAGCATCCTGCACAATTCGCGTAAGAACTGTAATTTTACGAACTGTAGGCATAGGATCCCGATTGGAATGCACTTCTGTTTTGGCTAGTGTACTTGCATGCCTAGTTTCTATTTTGAGAGTGAGGTCTCTTCCCTGGGCTAGTGACCCTTTCCTACACAGCTGGAACCAACTGACCCAGACCCTCTAGAGCACGATACTGTCATTGCCCCGTGCCCTAGCCGAGGTGAGGCTGTAATCCTTTTTGACTTGGCTTCCCATTGATGTATATGCTGGTCGGGCTTGAAACAAGACAACTTCCACTGGACCCTTCAAAGTGGCCCACCATCTTTGCATCTCCCTGGTGAACGGGTTTCAGAACCTGCCAGGTGGAACTAAAATGGTATGTTCCCCTGCGATATTAGTATGCTTGGTATACTGTAGAGCCTGCAGCCTGTCATAACACTCAGGTGCACCATAATCCTGCTGCCAGCTGTTTAGACCATGGCGGTGTGAGTATGGCATGAGTCCATATCCATTGGTGAACCGAAGAGACAGAGTCTGCTAAATGCCTCAGATGGTTGTGCTGAAGCACTAAAGACACCCACATAAAGGATGTGGTGGCCCTACTACGCTTCTGCCGTCTCGCTCTGCCAGCAAGACTTGAGAACTACTGGTGCCCCGCATGAATGAAGTGATGACACTTTTTAGGTCTCGCCTAGGCAGTGCATGTGTGGTCTCTTTGAGACATGCTTTACCTACTCTGTGGGGTAAGTGCACTCCCATTGCTGACCGTTGCATTTAATTGGTTCTTTGTAGTGACTCTAGTAAATGCGTGTTTCTTACCGGTCACAGAGTTGTATTTGTCCCTCCTTTCGTTGCTTGGTTTCCTCCCATGGAAACTGCCCCTGTTACATATACGCTCACTCTGTTCTTAATGTATATGTTTGTTGCTGCACGATTTTTATGGTCAGTTTGGCTCGTTATCTTCAGAATGGCGACAGATGCTCCTGTCAAAATGGAACACACGTTCGGCATCCAGCCACTACTGCACTCCCTCATACCCGCAACACTCCATGCTTCTTTACTTTTGCAACCACATCAGAATCTTGGAGATTTTTATGTTGATTCCGCTCAGACTGTTTTTTGTATCAGCACTGCGTTGGCATTTTCGGTGTGTCCACATTCTTTCCCGCTACTTGTATTGGTATTATAATCGGCATTAGTATTTGTTGTATAAGTTTTTTTATTCTGGTGTTGTGCTGCTGTAAAATATATTTTGGCAATATATGTTTTTTTGGGTCCATGTGTTAACCACTACTATCTGATCGGCATGTTTAGCACATTATTATTTATTTTATGTAAATCTTCTTCATTCTTTTGAGTTACATTTTTGCAGTAGCACGGATTTGTGAAGGAGTCTGTGTGACCGTATGTATTTGTTTTTAAGCTTTCTTTATTTTACCAATGTGTTCCGTTCGCCATTTTGTTTTGCATGCTTTTTAGGTCTCGCCTAGCAACGCAGCGCATGCGCTGCTCGGCTTGACGAGATCTATTGTCGTCGGTTTTTGTTTGGGAGGGAGACCGGAGATGTGCACGTGCCCGGACAGGCGATGTGCACGTGTACGGCTCCGGACGGCGTTTCTGCAGAACACACGCATGGCTTTTTTTCTCTTCTGTTAATCATTTCTGGTCCTGTTTAGTGGAACTGGAGTCGGACTCATGTGTCTCTGTACTTAAGGCTAAAGCACCACATGTTCACCTTTCCTTGAAAGGTGAAAGCATCGTGATCCGATAAGCCTACGTGTCTACATGGCCCCTGGCTTGTGCGCCCCCCGCAACCTGTGCTCTGCACGTTTAGCACCACAGCCGGGGCGCTTGCTCCCGCCAGCAGCCCACTCGGGGGCCCAGGGAGCTCTGCGTGTGCCAGGCCCGGGCACTGCTTGCTCGTCCTCCTAACAGCTGTGCCCGGAGCCCGCACCCGGAGGGAAGCCGCCAGCCCTGTATGTGCAACTGAACGGAGAGCCGGCTCACCACCTGCGGCCGCACAAGCAGCCCTTGCACACACAGAGCCGCTACCTGCAGCGCACTGGCTTCCGACAGCAGAGCCAGCTGCAGTACGAGGGGCTGGAGCCCGAGATCGCATGCTTTATCCGCTTCTACACAGGTATGTGTTGGGGTGTGAGCTGGAACAGGTGGGACTCTGAAGGTACGATGTGGCAGTACTGGGAGAGGGGGTAAAAGTGCTGGAGCAGAGTTTTCAGTTTGAAAATTCTGGGGCTTTTGAAGCTCTGGCATGTCTATTCGTTGTACTAATTTATTAATAATTAATAATTAATTATTTGTCTTGTGCAAGTGTGTTTATATTAATCAATCCGTTTGTCCTAATAAGAGAAGAGAGAGTTACACGTGGGTGTGCATAAATGTGCTGTTTTAAAAATAACGTGCGCGTTTTCATGTTTAAACGTTGCTATGTGCTGTTTATTTTTGAGCACAAAACGCTTTCCGAATTAATGCTTTTCTATGTTGCAAGTGCTAGATAAATGCATACACATAAGGGTATTAGTGGGGTTAACACTGTTTAATCACTATGCTGTGGTAACGTTGTTTTTGTCTCTTTTAATTAAGATGGTCTATTAAGGCCTATGTTGGCCTAAGAAAAGATGGCCGACTTGTGAGCCTGGCTGTGATTTATAATATGAAAACTGTGACGAGGGAGACCCCTGCTGGAAATGGTCTTGAAGCTAACTGACCATGGTCCTTGCTTGAAAAACTTTCCATGAGGACAGCAGCAGTTTTTGGGAAGTCTCCAAGTGAAATGAAAGTGTCCTTGGCAGCCTTGGGAAACAAAGGAGCCTTAGAGAGAAGCTCTGAACTGTGGCTCGATAGCCGAGGAGAAGCAGGATTAATATGATACATGTTTTATTTTCTTGGTTCCTGTTCCGTAGTCTTCATTATGTGTACTTTTTCCTGAGCGGAGATTCTCAAATGTAGCGATGTTACATTCTTTCCTTCTCGCTCTGCTCAGCAAGTCCGGCGGACATTATAGTTTTTCTATGTTCCCAACGTATCTTTCTATTGTTTAGAAACTATAAGAGATGTTAGCCTAGAAAGGGTTTTTGCCACTTGCCATTTTGCCTTTGCCGCGTACCGAATCTGCGTTGCTGAGGATTGATGCTAAAGGGACCTCGTCTTGAGAGACATTTACCGAGAGACTTGTCCTGACCCGTTCTGACATTTAGCTAGAATAGGTAACTATGAGAAATGATTTACTCTGATTGATTTTCTTTGACTAATTTTAGATAAAGCAATATAATTTTAAACATGGAGTTGGATATTCTTTCTTGTCAATTATTGGGTTTGCATTATTGATTATTGTTGTATATATTGTATAGGTTATGCTTAGGGACAGTCACAAAAACCAGGTCTTATCGACCTCGATATAGATGCAGGGTGTTTAGGAGTGTTTTCTTTCCACAGGTTTATTGCTGGTAGAGTATTTGAGCGTATGTTAGTGAAATGGGCCCTAGCGTATGATGTATGCATGTGCGTGTAACTGTGAGATTACTTTATCCGTGGTAGTGGGAATATTGTACACACCCTGATCTCTATCAAAAGGACTCGGTTGATGGTTGTTGCATACTGAAGCGTAGCGGAGGAGTGCAGCTTACACTGTTGAAAGTGGTGGTTCCTGAGTGAAAATAAGTTGTGTACACATTATGTTTTCAAAATGCCAGGCATAATGCACTGGTGGAGTATACATTCTGTGAATGAGTTCGACATTGGACTCTATTATGAGTACTCTGAAGAATGGTGCTGGATATTGGTGGTGGCGATGAGTAAGCGACACAAAAGGGACAACAAGGAGTCTACTGGGGTGCACACGGGTGCAGGGCTGAATGGCGCCATGCAGTTGTTGGGCTCTGTTTCTTGTGGGAGGCTAAAGAACACTTGATGGTTGTGCATGCACCACCACTATAAAGAGCACTGTAAACTCAGAAGTATGTAGTGGAATGTATGGTGCCAATACATTCTTACCTCCGTGGTGGGTTTCACTACTGTTCTCCTCTTAAAGCTATTCTTTAAACTGCTACACAACTAACAATGCAATAAAATAAAATACACAACATATCACATACACTCAATAACACATAGCTCTAACAAACAAATGCGAGACCTATTTCATTTTCAATGCTTGTTTTAGATGGCATGTACTATTCAAGGGGTTACAATATAAAGTATCGCAATTCCGTAAAGCTGCATCCAGAGGACAGCATCATGCTTGCATACAGAAAAAAAATAATATTATCCTTTTCATTAAATACACTTTGAAAAACACTTTATTTAAATGATGGGGTTATACAGGAGTGTGTGTGTTCACCCTACTATGGGATCGTCTTTTGTTTTATGTTTGCAGTTAAGGATTGCAATGAATGCATCACCCTCCACAGCCAGTCTCTTGAGACTTATATTAACATATTTTGACAGTACGGGACCGAGCGGGCATTAAAACATTGTTAACAATGCTCAGCACGTATTTGTAGCCGTTGTGGTTTGATGTGCATGCAACATTCTAGAACATTAACACATATATATTTGAGTAATAAAGCCAAATGCAAATTTACTTTCGCAGTATAATATATATATATATATATATATTCACTTAAAAAACCATAGGTTTCACACATGTTATAGTTAGTTGGACATTTCACTCGTAAAAAACCATTGAAATTCCCCCGTTATAGTTAGTTCAGATAACTATAACTCGCGCGCCCGCAATCCACTGCTGATGACGTCACATATTACATCACTCATGACATCACTGATAACATCATTCTTGTGATAGATTGGCGGTCGCGCGAGTTATAGTTATCTGAACTAACTCTAACGGGGGAATTTCAATGGTTTTTTTACGAGTGAAATGTTCAGCTAACTATAACATGTGTGAAACCTATGGTTTTTTAAAGTGAATTTGCAAGGTTTTTTAAATGCTAATTCCTAACTATAACGTGTGTGAAACCTATGGTTTTTTAAGTGAATTTGTAAGGTTTTTTAAATGCTAATTTAAGTAGGGTTTTTTTTTTAATATATTTATTTTACAATAAACTACCTATGTATATTATAGTTATAGATTGATCCTGTAATATGGAATGGCTCAGCTCTTTTTTTTTTTTATTTGGATAAAGTTGAACAGCATAGTTAATATCTTCTATAAACTTATAAACAGTTTAAAATGTTTTGTTTTTGTAAAGTTTTTTTCACGGTGCGCGCACCCTGCGATTTTTTGAAAAAAAAAAAAAAAATGTTTTTTTCACCCTGACAAAGGCTAGGGGGTCAGGAACTCTCTACCCTGCCCCCTTTTCAGGTTCTCCACCTTTGTTTTTCACTGCCACACACAAAATGGCGGCCGACACTTCCTGATTTCGACCGATTCGAATGTTGACTGACATGTAACCACCAATCAGAATTACGCTCGCGCACGTTATGGTGCTTTTATTAATTACTTTCAACTGCAATTTTCTCAGAAACTACTGAACAGATTGACACCATATATGCAAAAGGCACATCCCTGACCCGAGGACTACCTTTTTGCCAAATTTCAAGTATTTCTGTTCAGCCGTTCGGGCTGTACCTTCGACTAAAGGTCCTATGGGAAAATCATGGGGAAAACGCGTTTTGGGACCCCCCCTTTTTCTCAGCCCCTGCTTGACGAATCACCCCGAGACTTTCAGGGTAGGAGCTGAGCGGAGCGCCCCCATTAGTTTTGAAATGTTCACGAAGATTCCGTCTCCGCTAGACTTTTTACTCATTTAATATTGTTTAGTTTAAAAAAATTACATTTGAAAAGTGAATCTCTCTCAAATCAAATATAACTAAGGCAAGTATTTTTTTTTATTAAATACGCTTTATTATTCGGCACTCGCATCACTGTTGACAAACACCGGAGAAGTATATAAAGCACGCACTGTCTTCTATGTGTTTTAAATAATCTTAACATTCGCCAGCTGTCTCAATTTGAATCTCGGAATTGGCGTGAAACAGAGCCAAAAGTGGTCCGCAGAAATCTCTAGGAACATATTTCCTGTTCGGCTGTGCTATCAAACTCTGTATATTGCTTTTGCATTCTTTTGTTAAATTATTGCTTATTTCTGTAACTTTGCAGTCTGTGCTTTTCTAGAAGCAAAAAAGTTCTGGTAAACACTTTCTAGCAGTTGATCATTTGTTTTTGGGTTCATTCATGCCAGCCTCCAGTTTAGTATTATGGTGTAAATGCATTAGCAGTTATATGGAATCTGCGGTGAATTGGTTCCAGTGACAGTGTGCATAGGACCAACCTCTGGGCCTACCGGTCCCACTTAGGACGACATACTAAAGTATCAAAATAAAGTGATGGTTAGGATGGAACTGGTCCTGGGTAGCTTGTGTTCCAGTTCAGAGAGAACCTGGCTTGGCAGTTCAGGCTGGACTGCGCCCATTGAAGCAGAGTCAAGACCGATTTGCATATAGCTGGGTCAAAACTGAGGTGGCATGGCGTGCAAAATAATAATGGCTTGGGATTCAGCCCTGAGTGATTACCAGTGGCCAAGATCAATTTAAGCATTCTATCCATCACTTTTTGTATACTTTAGTATCCTAAACTAACCATACTGTTTTCTCGAGATAGGTAGCTAGAGTCCTCAGCTTCTGATGCTATTAAAGATTCATTTACTTGGTTCAGGCAATCGCCTAACTTTGTCTATTTAGCTCAAATTGCCCTATCAGAGGTAAAGCTCCTCACCTGTGAACAATGGTGAGGCCCTTGCAAGCAAGTATCGAGCAAGTCCAAGGGAATTAACCATCCAAACGCTTAACCAGCTCCACGCTATGTTTGCAATTTAGGGCCATTCAAGCCTATGCCAAATTCATGTTTTGCCACAATGATGCTTATTTTGGCATCTAGTTATTTCTTCACCTAGAAACAACTATAACATTCAGATCACACATAAATAGAATTTAAACCTACTGGTACTAAAGCACATTGTCAAGAAGCACAAACTAACAGTGGTAAGCCTAATTATCTTTTAAAGAAGTTAGAGAAAATAAGGGGGGGGGTGGTGGTAATCTGCACTATAGTCCAAGTGTAAACATTCCACAAAGAACCAAGACTGAAAGGGCAGACGGACTGGCCTACAGTTTTAAATGGCCATGGACATTTATACCCAGGGTTACATAGAGGCCGACACAGAATGGGAAGAGGGAAATCTCTCATCACTAACTAGAAGGATTCCGCCATAAGGATGTCAAGCACTGACTGGATTTTGACAGCCACACCCATGAAGATTTCCTCCACATCGAGACCAAACCGAACCTGGACTGGACATGAGGCTTGTGCCACCCAGCCCACAAAAGATTTTTTGTTTAAATCCAGAAAGGCCAGCAGTCTTTAGCCTTTACCCTCCTATTGTATCCTTCACATTCACATAGCACATTGGTATGATAGCTGAATGGGTTAACACAACTGCTTCACAAGCCAGTGTACACCCTGATCATCAAATGAGGCCAACTCGACCTTCAACTCTCCCAAGGTCAATAAAACGAGTGCCACAAAGCTTCATCTACTTTAGATGCTGCTATAAAGCTGTGCTGCGGACACTGATCACTTTGTAAAGCACTGGTCTGATGAAAGTACATGGATAGCTATTATTCATTTGGAATTAACACATTTGGGATTGATCGAATTAAGGTTAGACGGCAGACCTTGAAAGAGGGACGGTCGTCAGCTGAGCTGTGGGCGCAGCCTAGTGACTCTTTGAAGAGAAGCAATTCCAAGCCGCTCTAATAGAAAGCACGAAGTACTGTTCGGCGTGAAAACGTGCAAAGGAGAGCCTGAGGAAATGTCAGTGAAGGAGCAGCTGCCCACTTGGCCGAATATAGAAAGGCCGCCGAGAGATATACATCAGAGCCAAAAATTGCTCCCTACCTTTCGTGTCTCGCGCTTAATAAAACACGCGGACATGGAGTGGGGATTAAAACCTCTTTATTCTTTTAATGACTGTTCCCCGATTGGCGCTCTCTTGCGCTGCCCCTCCCTTCTACTTCCTGCCATGCCTGACTCGGAAGTAGCGGACAGAGTCAGGCATGACAACAAGACATCTCCCCCCTGTTTGATTTGGCAACTGCCCCAGTTCCGTCACTTCTCATAGAGTTCTTCAATTAGTCAAACTGGTCTCCGAATGATTCTCTGGGTCAGACGGGACAAGCTGTACTCGGGCTTCACCCACATCGGTGGGGAGAGGGTGTTCTTCACACTGATCCATTTCTGGGCTTGACGTGTCCGTGTCACAGTCTGCTTCATTTTATCGACGGTAGGCTTCTGGGTTACATATTTTGAAGTGCGAAATGTTTCTGGTGGTGCTTTTGATTGCAGAGGCAGCTGTGATCATAGTCCCTCTTTTCTTTGTTACTTGGAGTGGGTGAGCATGATAGCGGCTGTCAGCTTTGGTTTTCCGCTCTTGCTTCACCAATACCCAGTCTCCTTCTCGGATGTCAGACACCTTAGCGTGCAGACGATCGTCAGCATATTTCTGGATCCTTGCTTTCTCGTCCTTGTCGATGTTCTCTAGTGTCTCATGGTCTGATGCCGGGGGCCTGGACCGTGCAACTGCATCGGAGGTCGGTATCAGAGTGTGCGGGTTTCTCCCGAGCATCAGAGTGGCGGGACATCTGTTGGTGGTACTGTGTGGCGTAGTTCTGTATGCTCGCAGCACTTCATTGAGAGCTGGTTGGACGTCCCATTGACAGTTCTGCTTATTGCATTGTCTTCTTCAGGGTGGCCTTGAAGCGTTCGATCATTCCATTGGCTTGGGGCCATAAAGGAGCAATTTTCCGATGCTTGAAATTCAGGTGATTTGCAAACTCTGTGAATTCACGTCCGTTGAAGGGTGGTCCGTTATCTGTTTTCACTACTTCGGGGATTCCCCAGGCTGCAAACGCTTCGTCAAGGATGGGTATGACGGTGGACGCCTTTGTGGATGAGAGAAGATGTGCAATGGGGAATCGGGAGTACTCATCCATGATGACGATCACATATTTGCCGGACTTCAGCGGGCCGAAGAAATCGACAGCTACTTGTTGCCATACGCTGTCTGGGAGGTCTGACATTTGAGCGGAGCGGGTGGTTCTTCACGCCCGACTAGTTGGCACAGTGGGCAGTCTTGCAGCGTGGCTTCCACCATCTTGTCAAAAGACAGGAACCAGACCATCTCTCGCAGTGCTTTCTTTGTGGCCACTACGCCTCTGTGGCCTTCGTGTGCTAGATTGATGGTCCCTGGTCTTAATTGGTGAGGAATGACAATTCTACTGTCTCTTAGCAGTAGCCCGTCTGCACTGATCGCGAGATCATCTTTGACGTGTCAAAGATGAGAGCTCTTGCAGGTTGGTGGCGGTACATTTGTTTGCACGTCCTCCAGGTGTCTCCAGGAGCCGGTGCGGACACGTTGCATGACATTAAGTGTGGCGTCATTGGTGGTGGCCTCTCTAATGATTTCCAGTGGGACAGCAGGTGGGCGTGCTTGGTCAATTACAAAATGGAGGTATTCTTCGGCCACTGAGGCACGTGTTTGTGTCAACCCTTGAGGATGGCGTGATATGTAGTCCGCCGGGTTCTCTGCCTTCCCCGGTTTGTGGATGATGGTGTATGTATAGTCTTGCAGGCGGATCCCCCACCTCTCGATCCGTGGAGGCATTTTCGCTCTTGGGTTGCCAAATATGGTGATTAGGGCTAGATGGTCGGTAATGAGCGTGAAGTGTTTCCCGTACACGAACAGGTGGAAACGCTCACATGCCTATACAACTGCCAGACTTTCCTTCTCGGGCTGTGAGTATGCTTTCTCCGTGTCGGTTTGGCTGCGGCTGGCGTAGGCCATGATGTGACGTTGATCTCTCTCTCTCGTCATCATACTGGGCTAGGATGGTGCCAAGCCCGACAGGGCTGGCGTCAACAGTAATTTCTGTCTTTCGTCTCGGGTCGAAGTATGCCAGGTGTGCGGCAGAGCTCACAGCTGTCTTGATCTTGGTAAAAGCACGCTCGCATGCAGTGGACCATTGGAAGGCCTGCTCTTGTCTCGTGAGCTCTCACAGCGGGTAGCTGATGGTCGCATAGTCCTTGATGTATCGGGCGCAATAACTGGCCATGCCCAGGAAAGATCGAATGTCACTGACATCATGAGGTTGTGGCTTGTCAGCCAATGCCGAGACCTTCTCGGGGTCAGGTCTCATGCCGTCTTTGGAGAAGATGTGACCGTAGAACTTGACGTGGATTTGTGGAATTCACACTTTTCTTTGTTGAGGGTGAGATTGGCGTTGAGAAGGGCGTGACACACTCGATCCAGGTCGGTGTCATGGTGTGATGCCGAAGACAAGAATGTCGTCACTACAGTTAAATGAGTTTGGGATGTGGTGGATTACTCGCCGAACAGCCTCTTGAAAGATCTCGGCCGCTGAGGAGATACCAAAATTGAGGCGCTTATACCTAAAGAGTCCTTGATGCGTAGTAAATGTGGTGATGTACCTGGATCTTTCATGGAGTGCGAGTTGGTGATATCCTTTGTTGAGGTCTAACTTTGAGAAGACTGTCGCTCCATTCAGGCGAGTGATCATGTCACTGATGTGGGGTCCTGGGTGCCTCTCTCGTTCTATAGCCTTGTTTGGGGCTCGCATGTCCACACAGGCGCACTTCGTTCTGGTGTCCCCGTTTCGGCACGACTACCACTGGCGACACCCATGGAGTAGGTTCGGTTGATCTCTCTATGATGTCCGCTCTCAGCAGATCTTGGAGTTCGTCATCAACTGCTTGTTGGAGATGGAACGGTACCTTTCTGTGGTGTTGAGCCACTGGTGCTACTTGTTCATTTATGTGGAGCCTGACTTTGACATTAACTAACTTTCCCAGGCCTGAGAACAGTTTCGGGAACTTGTTTACGATGTCAGGTGAGTCGTCAACTTTGAATAGAATCTCTACCAGCCTCAGCTGCTTTGCTGTGGGTAGACTGGGGAGGCAGTCAGCTGCGTCAGGACCTTCTATTACGTGAATGTGGGCCTGAATTGTTCTGTCTTTGTAGGTTAACGTGGTGGGGAATCAACCCAGGCACGGCAGCGGTTCTTTGGACATCCACGTGTAGACACGTACTATGGCTGGGTCCAGCTGCGGCTTTGGGCGCATTTTCTCATTTTCAGTCGTGCCGATGTAATTGAGCGATGCTTCTGTGTCTAGAACGAACTTGGCCGATTGGTTTCCCATCTGTATGTGCAACTGGGGGTATTTTTTCAGTCAATCCGGGTCTGCCACCATACACACATATTCATCACTCTCTTGCAATATGGGGGTGAGGGCGGACGATTCCCTTGACGTTGATCGTCGAGATCGATATAATGAGCGTGACTGGGTGCTGGATCTGAACTAGCTCGTTGAGCGGTCTCTCCTTCTTTGCACCACCCTCGCGTGGTGGCACGGTCCAGTGCTTCGCTTGGTCGATTCCTTCCGACGGGTTTGGCACATTGCTTCGAAATGGTGGTCTCTTCCGCATTGGTGACACTGTTGTCCCATGGCTGGGAAAGTGCCTGTGTGAGGATAGTCCAAACCACAGCGATAACATTGGAGGTGGTTGTTTCTGGGTGTTGCTGCCTCTGGTCCCACCATGGGACGAGTTTGTGGATTTTCCGGATCTCCTATTTCCGGCCGGCGTTTTGCGTCCGTTTGCGATTGTATCGGGAATGCTTGCTCTCGTTTCTCTGTCTTTCCACCATATATTGTCTTTGCGTGTTCCTCAGCTTGATAGTTTATTTGTGTGAATTCCTCGATGTCGTCGAGCGAATAATGTTTCTTTAGTAGTCAACGTCGTATGGACTCTGATTGGCACCCTTCGATTATGCGCAGGCGAAGGGCATCTTCTGTGTTGAAATGATCAAACTCGCAATATCGCACCAGGCATTTTAGTCGAGAGATGAAGTCTCCCATGGACTCACCCTGTTCTTGGGACGCGAGGTTAAACGTGTATTGTTCACAGTCCAAATTGCGCCTGTGGAGGAACTTCCTGTCTAAAGCTTCCCTCACATCTGCATATGACGCGTTATTTGCTGGAGGCAGTTCTTTGATGAACTGGCCAATGTCTTTTCCTACCAGATTCTTTAGTGCTATGAGTTGATGGTCCTGGTCATTTACTCGAGACCCTTTCAGGAAGTCCTCGAAGTCTTCTATCCAGCTCTTCCACTTGGGGCCCATGCTGTTCCCAGACGTTAGCTGTAGGGGCTCGGGGGGACGCAGAAATGACACCCTCATTAGTATGGGTCTCTGCAGCATGTCTCGGGCCAGGCCTGGTTGTGTGGAATCGGGCTGAGCGGTATTTTGGCGGGCTTAGGAGTGTTCTTGCCTGACTAAGATGGCCGCCGGGCTGGTAACAGTGATCCCTTATGAGAGATGCCTGACCTCAAAATGGCCGCCAAATGCGACCACTCATGCCGGTTACTGAAGAGGGGTTCAGTGCTCTTACCTCAATTTTCATCGGCATCGGTTGTTTGAGGCTCTGGGGGCTCAGGTCGCTGGGCACTCTTGTCACTGACTGCACTGTGAGCGCTCTTGTTTCATGTATTCGCTCTGATGAGGCGCTTCTTGCTAACAGGCTGCAGGTGCTCTGTGTGCAGCTCTTCTTGCCTCTGTATGCTCCTGGTGGGTGTCCTCTCATCCCACCCTCATCGCCAAGTTTCGTGTCTCGCGCTTAATAAAACACGGGGACACGGAGTGGGGATTAACACCTCTTTATTCTTTTAATGACTGTTCCCCGACTAGCTCTCTCTCGTGCTGCCCCTCCCTTCTACTTACTGCCATGCCTGACTCAGAAGTAGCGGATAGAGTCAGGCATGACGACACAACACTACCCAGTCAGTCCTCTCTGCTTTCTTTACTTAATGCTTTGCCTTCTCTAATTATACAGCTCGACACAGATAATCCAATGGCAGAACCACACAGACACCCCCACCACAAATGCTACATTTCAAGTGGTGCCCCATTTCCTTCTGATCTACATTAAACAGGTGCTTTCAAATCCTACCATCCTCTTCCTGCGGTAGTGAAAGCAGGTGCAGGACTAGCAGCTACCCGTACAGCAGCAACGACCCCATGCCACTCACACGCCATTCGTAGCCCGTCCTACAAGCCTATCTACGTGGTCACGGCCCACAGCAAAGGAAGGACTCTGACCCTGCTGCTCACAAATGTTCACAAGTGCAGCAGCAGGACCGGGAAGGCGTGGCGCGCGTCTCACAAGGCACACGCCTCATGCAGCACGCACATCCAGACTCTTCCCAAAAGATTGGAGTGCACGACTCGAAGATAACATTTTTCGCTGTGAAATTAAAGAATCATCAACACACAGCTTGCAGTGTCTTAATGATCTAGGTCGTTTATTTTGAATGTTCACAACTTAATATCTGTTAATCAGTCACTTCATACATATTCAGACCCTCCAGGATTTCGCGATTTGCCGCGAAATCGGCACTTTTTAAAAAATGACGCGATTTTTACAAAAGTGCCCGCAAAATCGACACTTTTGTAAAAATGCCGCAATTTTTACATAAGTGCCCGTGAAAATTAAGGAATGCAGGGAAAAGGTTTTTACATTTCTGATATTTCTTCACTTGTCTAGAAATGCAGGAAATCAGGGTTCACATAAAACTATGAAGCAAAATATTTATAGATGAGGGCACCGAGTGTACTTGTGGACTTCCATGATGCCATTTACATTTTGGTAGTACAGGATGTATAAATGTAAACAGAACCACCAGAGAAATGCGTACGTGGGGAAAGTGATGGAATACGTTGGTTTAAGAAATTGGTGACACTTCACATCTGGTAAATGTAGAAAGAAAAAGAAAAAAAAAAAAAAAGGTACATCCAGTGATGAGAAAGCTTAGAGGGAAGATTATACAGAGTTGCCCCGTCAACAAAATAACACTAGTGTACAGGGCGCAAACTATCTAGATATTTTTTCGTAAAGTGAAACACATCTCTGTATTAAGACACACAGAGAACTATGTTTATTCAAGTACTATACTTTGAAGATTCTTCACGGAAAGCACACCAGTTCTGGTAAGCTTTAATTCACCACATATCAAAATGATGAGATAATTCACATTTACTAACTCGACAGCCAAAACTGTATTGCTGTAAAACCATAAAACGATAGTCCAAGCCATTCACTAGCAAGGTCTAACGCAGGCTTCTCCAACAAGTAGCTCATGAGCTACCAGTAGCTCTACAGCTACCTGTAAGTAGCTTTCCTGTGTGCAATGCAACATACTAAATTAGAAGATTTGCTAGGCTGAATTAAAATGCACATACCAAAACTGAAAAGTATGTATTTGAAACGAAAATATGTGCAGTTTCATAGCTCATAAACTGATGTTTTGAGAAATGGTTCAATTTGCAAAATATATTTATTGATTGATATATGTTCGATAACTCATCAGGCATTGGGCAGAATTATTATTATTATCACTTTGTGCCAGGGGTATTGCAGCTATGGCTGGTATATGTTATACATGTAAAGGAATTCCAAATTGGCAAAGCCTTGTTACATTACTGCTGGAAACCCCTTCTGAAGCACTGAGGCCGACAACTAACTGCTGGTAATCATAAATGGGGTGGCCACTAAAATAATCTTGTGTGATGTAGTCAGTATAAAAAACACTAATAATGTTAGCAGCTCGGTATGATTTTCATTGCACGGAAGTAGGTCTGCTCACAGAGAAGGTTAGAGACCCCTGGTCTAACGCAGCCCCCACCATTAATAAGGGTTCTCCTGCTTTAAGGGGACGTGTGGCTGACACTGATGTATGTCTGCAGCAGGTAGTGTGGATGTCGGATGTGTAGCTTGTAGTAACGCATGGCCACACATGAATGCACAAGGGGCTGGCTGGCTGGTTGAGCACCGCACAGCGGCCTGCCCTTTCACGTCCAGGCGCTCCAGGGAATCCGAACGACGTTGGATCCCTTGCAGTGTACAGAACAGAGCAGAAGAGAACAATATACGTAAAAGGTAAAATAGAAAGCCCTTTAATAAACCTTTCAAATTCAGAAGTTGCTTTAATATAAAAGTATGGGTGGTCTCAACGTATCAAGATATATTTTAAATACAGGCACTTTGGACATGGAAGGTGAGGGGGTAACATGGCCAACTAGAGCATGGGCGTCAATTCACTAAAATGCTAGGGGTAGTGGAAGGGACATCACAGGAAATGACATCACGTCAGGGCCTATTTCAAAGTGGAATACTCTGCTAAACGTTTCCATTGTTTTAAAGCTGCAAATGAATGATTATGAGTAAAATAAAGTGCCGCAAAAATGCCGCTAAATGTCCATATTTGTGCCGCTAAATTTCCATATTTGTGCCGCTAAATTTGCTAATCCATGCCGCCATATCCTGGGGGGGGGTCTGCATATTACAATGATCATAACGTTGTGTCGATGCCTAGGCTCGAATCTGGTTCCCTGAACTCCAAAGTCGGCAGCTCTGTTTTTACTAGGTCATATTTTAAAAATGATCTTACATTACTTGCCCTTGTAATAGGAAGCGTCTGAAACAAATGTACTGCTGGTAAAAGTGTGTATGTGCTTGTGTGAGTGAGACAGAGCTAGAATGTCAAAGCACGTGTGAGACACTGAACTAGCATGGGACTGAATGTGAGAGAAGGCTGGATGAGGAAGCAAAGAGTGTGCCGAGAGACTACTGGAAGCAATGCGATATACTGGTTTATGTAAGAGCGTTGCTGCGATGGGGGGTTTGGGCGAGGAGCGCGTGAGAGTGGGAGCGAAATGGGCTAGAAGGCGAAATTAGAAGCTGCGAGAAAAAAAGTTGTGAAAAGAGGATGTGGAAGAGAGCAAAGTATGAGAGGAATGAGGGAGAGGAAAGGCTAACGGCATCAGAGGATAGAGAGAGCTGTGGAATGTGAAAGATCTGTGAGACTGGGAAAGGGATATTTATGTGGAAGTAAATACTAGGTAGATGTCATTCTTGCACTTCAAGCACAAAAGTCATGCAACTAGTCCTAGAAATTGGAGTGCGAGTGCACAGTTAAAAACTTGGCTGTTCTCTGGTTAGTCCGCTTCCTCTTTTAGGCTCCTGTCTTTTTACTGTTATGTTTTCCAGTTCTTTCTTTAGGTCTGGAGCACAAAGCGCCGGGACACTCCTTTGGAGTAGCCGTTGCGCTATAAAAGTCCCATTTTAACATTAACATTAACAGTTCCGGTTTGTGTTTCCCCAGCCGCAGAGATGCTGTATCCTCTCGCGCAGGAAAATGAAGAATTTGCCTGGAGGCTAGCTGATGGCACCGAGGCTTTCTACGCACGAAGAGCGCCGACTGGAGTTTAGTTTGTTAGCTGCGCCACCACACTACAGACCCCCCAGGATATTGCAGCATGGATTGGGAAATTAAGCGACACAGAAATGAACATTGTGCAGCACAAGAGTGTGTTTTTTTGCAGCACCTTATTTTAGTGACAGTTAATAGTTAAGTCCTGATAAAAAAGGTAATCAGTAGGAGAAAGTCATGGTGTGTGGTCTCCTAATCACGACAGCATGTTAACCTGTCACCCACTTTCTAAATCTCATCCTTCAAGACTTAAGAACAAAGCATTAACCTTCCAGAGATGCCCATCTAGTCGCTGAATTACACAACATCACAGGAAAAAAAAAAAAAGCACAGATTAATCTTGGCTTTCTGCTTGATCACATTGTGTAATCTGAGGCAAAGACTTTATTTCACTGAAGCCAGTGCCTTAAATGGGAAAAAATAGTGCAGGTACTCATTGAAATCTGGAGAGTGGTCGGGGCTAGGGGCGGGGCTAAAGGCAAGACATGCGAAGCTCATTGACTTGTATACTAGTTGCACCACATACCAACGAGAAATTGGTTTCTATAAACAAAACAGGTTAATTTGTTATACAAAACGAAAGTCAAACAGTGATGTTTTAACATTTCCTTATTTTGTAATTTCTCTCTCGCTTTTCTCTCACACAAAAACACGCACACACAAGCAGGCAAACAGACAAACCTAAACAGACACTCAGGCAAAAGAA
Source organism: Triturus cristatus (assembly GCF_964204655.1). Lineage (NCBI taxonomy): Eukaryota > Metazoa > Chordata > Amphibia > Caudata > Salamandridae > Triturus > Triturus cristatus. The sequence goes on along the minus strand of NC_140586.1, from coordinate 360,792,046 downwards.
TCAGATGGGATTAAAGCCCTTTTACCTCCTTACCTCCCATGGCTTTCTTCATTCTACTGTCACTGGGCTGCCTCGATTCCTTGCAACACAGCATGATGGTGAACACCCGGAGAACATGCAAATGAGCCCACGCTGAATAGTTCAGCGGGGGCTCAGCTCAGAGCTATGAAAGTCCTTTTGCTGTCGAACGCTAGCAAGTCCTGTATTTACGCATTCAGGGAGGGAAGTCAAGACCCGGGTTACACGCTGAATGGTACAGGGTGCAATGGAGGGAGGGCACCTTCCGATACCTGGGAATCCAGATATACCGTCAGCCGACTGACCTATTCGATAGCAACCTGGGCAAAGCCTTAACTGCAATCAGATCGCAAGTCCACTTTTGGAACACGCTCCCGCTAACGGTAACTGGCAGGGTAGCACTATCCAAGATGGTGATACTTCCCAGTCTCCTGTACTACTTCGCTAATCTGCCTATATATGTTCCAGCGTCCTTCTTTGCTACACTCACTAAGTTACTCAGGGACTTCCTCTGGGGGACCGCTCGTCACAGAATGGCACTAGCAAAACTATGTCTGCCCACCGACCAGGGGGGTCTGGCTGCGCCTTGTTTTGAGCACTATTATTTAGCTGCTCAACTGCAGTGGATAGTCCGCTGGCTTGCAGGTAGGGGTCGCGAACACACTGCAACCACAGGACCTCCTCACTCCCTGGAACAAATAACCAAACTCTTTCATCCAGCCACTAAAGCCGCAACGCCGGCGCCGCTCCTCCTGGCGGTGGCATACAAATGCTACCGTCTCAGTTTTTATCTCACCAGAGCGCTGGTCCCATCTGCGCCGGCCATACGATTGGAGGGTTCCCCTAGCGGGTCTGGGGCACTCATATCTCTGGCACTTGCAGAATGGGGAGAAGCAGACATACAGACCCTGAGAGATCTGTACCGGGATGGCACACTCATACCATATGAATCCTTAGTCGAGGAAGCAGGACTGCCACCGGGGCAATTCCTGCGACACCGATCGCTGGTTGCAACACTAGCAGCTAGATGGGGGGACATGACCACGGAGCCGAGCCAACACCTCACTATTCAATACCTCCACGTTATGGGGAGAGGCAGACACTTGGTTTGCTGCGTCACTCCGTACACATGCAGCGATAAGTCTAGAACCACTTCGCCGCAAATGGGAATTAGATCTAGGGCGTCAGTTGGAGGACAGGGAATGGGAAAAGATAATCAAGAGTCCAGTGCGTATACCTAGGAATATGAGGTTCAGACAAATACAACTGTTCATAGTCCACAGAGCATACCTTACACCTGAAATGATCAACTGGTACTTCCACCATGTAGACGCAGCATGCCCTTGTTCTGCTGAACCAGGGGCTGGACTGGTACACATGCTGTGGGGCTACCACAGATTACATACACATTGTCACGCAGTCAGTGGGCTATTAAACACATGCACAGGCCGTGACGTGCTCTTTGAGTGGCCTGTTTACTTATTGCACCAATTCCGTAGAACCCCGACCACAAAAGTAACATCTCGATTTCTTGACTTGGGTTTAGTGGTTGCTAAGCGGCATCTAACTACGCGGTGGAAGGCACAGGATCCGCCGCATATACGGGCGTGTAGGTACTCGCTCCTAGCATTGGCCAAAGCAGAGGGAATAGCCATCCTGAGGGAAGAAACGCTGGGGCTACGGAAGGAGCCCATAGCGTCCCAGTGGGAGGGTCTACCTCAGGCCCTGCAGCAGACGGAGGAGGACAGCCCTGGGGGACAGTCCGAGGGCGAGAATAGAGAACCCGCGTTGGGTGACAGGTGTCCCGCCCGTAGGCAACCGTAACATCATGCGCATGCATACATATTACTCGACACACAGGGAGGACACAGCCACAGCTAGTGAGTAGGGGTGACTGTCAAGCTGATGGCACGAAGTGGGACGTTGGGGGGCGGTGGTGGTGGGGGGGGGGGGCAATGAGAGAGATAATTATACCGACACCGGTCTATGTTGCTGTAGTTGGTTTTGTTTTGTTTGTTTCTGACCATAAGATCTGTTCTTAAGTCCACGATCTGGAAGGACTCTGTACACTGTATTAATGGAACCATGCAATTGTTGTATTGTAACTTCTACCCTTGATGAAATGGACGAGCTAGTGGGGTTAAACTTGCCTCTAAACTAACGATGCCCGAGATATATATGTTATGTTCAATACCCACTGAACTATAATGTCTCCCGAATATTGGTAGATGGTTCAATGTGTAGATGGCATTTATTACAGTCGGTTGCCTTCATGAATATGTACGATTAAAATCAATAAAAACAGATTTAAAACACACATAAAAAAAGTACTTTGGCTGTCAAAGAGACGGGCTACCACCACTAGAGGCAAATGAGCCTACCCTTCATGAGTACCGGTACCCTCCATGGCAGTAGGGAAGTGCCAGTACTCAAAGTGATAAAAATAAGAAGTGCCGGTACTCGGTACCTGTGAGTACCGGCCCATTTAAAGCACTGGCTGATCCTACTACTTTGTTGACTGGCCAGTGTGAAGCTGCCCTCCAGCTACCAGGCATAGGCTCCCTAAACGGAACGGTTGGCCACACACAGGGGTAAGCAGGCTGTCAAGTGTCGTGTCCCCTCTCCCACCCTGCTGCTCCCCAATAAATGGAAAACACATGTACACATCTGCACTGTCAGGGAGAGGCTGTGGGGGTAGGGTTGCAAGGTGCCACTGCCAGCGTGGGTCAGTGGGAGGATGCAATATGAGTGGTGTGCATATATGTCTGAAGGGTGAGCAATATGCCCGAGTGCAAGCTGTGTTGTTTTAAATGCAGGGTGAGATGTGTACTTCAATGAGTGCCGGGTGGGGGCGAGCCTGTGTGAGTGCATTGTGAGCAAAGTGCCCGGGTTTCATGCCTTTCTTGTATATGTGCAGACAGAGCCATGGGCACTCTTTGTGCAGAGTAAGGTCTGTAGTGTGTGATTTCAGGGTGAGGAGGTGTCTGTGCGAGTACAGGATGAGAGGAGTGCTTCTGAGTTCTGGGCAAGCAGTGTGCCTGTTAGTGTAGGGTGAACACCGTGAAGGGTGAGTGAGTGGTGTGTCTGTATGAGAGGAGGATGAGTGGTGTAATTGAGAGATTGCAGCCCATAAAAGTCAGAACTATTGCCTTTGACAGTGTTCGTTTTGGTAATAATGAGAGAGCTGAAGAAAGGCTTAGACATGTTGCACATCTGGATCACACACACACTTTTCTGCATGCATTAGGTTTCTATTTCAGGGGCATGCTTGCTCTGAGGCCCTCATCAGAAGGTAGTACTACATTTAGGGTAATACCACAAGAAAGCAGTTATGTTACTGTAGTTGAGGATATATATATATATATATATATATATATATATATATATATATATATATATATATGACAAATGCACCTCATAATATGGGTTATTATTCAATGGAAGCTGCATAGGCCATATATGACAACTAAATGGGAGGGATGACTTGACAATAGAGTGACATATTGAGGCACAAAGTAGTTGCAGGAACCTTTTGCCCATGACAAGCTCCATGTTTTTCCATAATATAATGTAGTTTTGTCACATTTCAGTAAATAGTTAACAAATTTACCCCAAATGGAACACACTAATGTGCAGCAATTCAAAAAAAGCACATATGTAGGGTTTTGAGCCATTCTAAATGAAGGTTTAAGTATTTGGTAGGGATATGCTTTTGAAGCCCTCCTTTTTTTTGTTCAGATGTTTATTGGTTTTCAATAAACAAAGTACAAAGTACAGCATCTTTAGACAAATCTCACATTGCCTTATGAAAGTCCACATATTGTCCATGAGATAAATTGTAAGGCAATACAGGTAAGCTCGTGTAACAACAAATGCAATGTTTAGCAGGAAAGGTTTACACCATAACATGGAAAGGGTTGCTAGGATATAAATAAACTTAATAGAAGTGAGGTGTGATGCACAGCCAATAGGATATTGACAAAGATAGTAGATGTTTTGTAAACGGAGGAGAACATTCCTGAATTAATAAGAAAACAGATCAATGGAATAAAGAACAACAACAACAAAAAACTCACTTTAGCCCGTCTCCCTTCCCACACACAACAATCGGCATAATTTTTTTAAAGAACTCATAAAAATTAGCAGGATTTGCTAATAACTCTTGGAACAAAAATGGCATGCATAGGGGAAGGCCATGAATCCACCAGAGATCATTCCATCAGTTGGATCCTCAAACGTCTACTGCCCTCTCCCCCGCCACCCCACCTCCGATCAAATAGGTGTGCCAGGAGCCGGCTGCATGACTGCCTGAAAGTCTGTCAGGATGGCCTCCCAGTTGGCCGCTATTGGGTATGTACAAAGTCCCAAATTCTTCCCTGTATAGAGCAGTACTCTCCGCCCTGACCCATATAATCAGAGATTGTGTCCAAACCACAAGGGCTGGAGGTTCTTGTGCAGTCCATCTTCTGGTAATGAGGCGCTTTGCTATCAAAAAGCCAAGAACCAAGAAACGGGACGTGGCTTTGATGCTTTTGAAGCCCTCAGAGCATAAAACATCACACAAACACTTACTTTGGACAAGAATGATTTCTTTTCATTCTTTTTTTGAGTTTTATACAGTGTGAACTGGACCCTTTACATGACTACCAGATTTAATTACACAAGAACAGATTCTTTATTTTTCCTTTAGGGACAGGGAAAATAAGTGATTTTCCCAGGATCACAGGACGTTGAGCCGATACTAGGACTTGCACCGGTCCACAGTTCCAAACGGCAGCTTTGTTTGCTATACTACATGGTCTCCCTTTCACCAAATAAAAAATTTTAAAAACCCACATGCCACCATTTTGACACTAGAAAGAGGGAGATTTTCAAACAAAAATCGGGAAAGTCAATTCCCACCTCCCCCATTGACTTGCATTGAAGAAAGGGCAACTTAGGAGGGAGCCTGTTAAAATAAAGAAACTTTTGGCAGAGAAAAACAGGAGTCTCCCGCCTAAATTGGGACTGTTGACATGTATAAAACAATTGCTTTGTGCATAGTACTAGGATTTTTTTTTTTTTTTTAAGGGAATAGCGTCAAGTTCTTATTCTCCCGCTTTCATCATTTTCTTAATGCCGGAAGGGTGCAGCCAGTGGGAGAGGGGGTAATGACAGTGCATGTTTGGCCGTGTCATCCCGGTCAGCTCCGTGACAATATCTGATGTGCTAATCTGTGCCCGTTTAGAAGTGGGAGGCCAAATGGAATGGAGCAGTACAAGTGTAATGCTCCAGGCTCCAAAAACAACGCGCCTACTACCTGCGGTGTTGAATTCTCCTTTTGCTCTCATGTGGTTTGGCAGCAGTTTCACATACAAGGAAGCAAAAAAATTAAATACCACACGGGAGACCGGTTTCTTTTGTCTTTGCAGCACGGTTACTAAAAATTGCGGTAATCCATGGATTATGCAGCAAAATTGCGATTTGTGAAATCGCGAAAAGCCGGGGGTCCTTACTGGTGTGTGCAGAGCATTGCCAGCCCTAACCCAGTGATGTGACACATGCCCCAAAAAGCATTGAAAATGCAACAGGTCTCGCCTTTAAGTTAAAGCCATTTGCTTTGCTAATGGTATTGTATAGCAAATCAAATGGCTTTAACTTAATCAAAGGCGAGACCTATTGCATTTTGAATGCTTGTTTCACTTTACTATAGAGTACTGATATTGGCATATTTATTCCCTATATAGCCTTTGCCTTTTTGCATAGTAGTTCTAGAGTCTGCATAAGAACCCGCGGGATCGCTATAAAAATAGGGGGGTCTTTGTCTTTCACCCCCAGGTTTTGTTTGTTGTGCGTATTCATGGTTCTTCTCACCCTATCGTTTGATTAGAAAGCTTTCAAGACAGGCGGGCAACTAGAGCTAAATTTGGAGGAGGGGAGCTGAAAAAGATTTGGGGGGGGGGGGTAATTCTTCCAGCCATAGGCAGAGTGGCTCTAAGAAGGAGTGAAAACACAACAAAAGCCTCATTAACAAGTAAATGGTCTTTAAAAGACCTGTGAAGTACTCGGGTGCGGCTGCAATTAGACTGTCGCCAGCCCGCGAAGCTGTCCCAGCCCGGTGAGCCCAATGGGTGTTGCGCGTCTGTTTCAAGACAACATAGTTCCGATACTGAAGAAACATCCCTGGTTTTCATTGTGTGTTAGAATATAGTTCTAGCTAGCCTGCGTAATTTATAAAAGGTGCCCACTTTCATATCCACGTGTACTTGTAGACAAACTAAGTGTAGATGTAAGAATTTAAGATATTTTCAGATTATGTAATGATGCTGGTATTTGTATAGCGCGTCTCCCTCATCTTCTATGCATAAGCAGAAAACCAGAGAAACAGTTTGGGCCAGAATTTAAAGTTAGCGCAACACTTTAAATGAGGCTGCAACAGTTGCACAGAACTCAACAAACAACCTGCAAGTTAACCTATAACCCCAGATATGTATGGGTTTAACACTCTAAACTTAGAACTGCGTTCCGTTGTATATGATGCTCAGAGAACTGGGACAGATCGAGGCACACTCCCTTGATGACCTTATGTTAATTTTTCGCACTCAGAAACTAGTAGATTGTTTGAAGGGGAACTGGGAACTCGGCATTAGCACCCTAAAATCTAGTATTCTGTGTGAGGATACAAGGAGCTTGATCAAGTGTTCATAAATTGTTCACCTGGGAGGGTTTGTTAATGAGAAATTGTATTGGCAGTCTTATAAGATGGCGTATACTAAAGGCTTAAGTGAGGGTACTGCTGATCACACACTGCTGCCCCTCACGCCGCCCCTCCACACTGTTGCACCCTGGCCGCACCACTGGATGGTGATGTACTGCGAGAGCACTACTTTTTACACTGCTGTTCACCCACCACACTGCTGCAAACCGACTGCTCCACTGGATGGTGTGATTCAGTGAAAGCACTGCTAATCACACTGCTGCCTGCGCGCCACACTGCCAGAGCTCTTTCTACAGACTGCCCACAATACTGCATGCGTGGCACTCCCATGCGATAGCGTTCGATGTCTTGCAAACCGAGCACACTGCTTCACACTATTCCAAAGGCACGATAGTGTTCGCAGCATGGATTGTTCTCCGGTACTCGTCTAGTGCTTAGACGCCCCGGGGGCGGAGAGATGCTGTTGGAGGACTTCTTCCTACCCCACTGAGCTGGTGCACTCGGGCTCAAGGGGCCCTGAGGGGTGCTCAGACTGGCTCACTGTGCTGTGTACACTGAACGCTGCAGCATACCTAGCACTGTGCGGTGCGCTGAGCCCGACCCCCTCCTCCACTGTTTGTATATTCTCTGTTGTGAGCTGCACCAGTTCACGCATACACTGAAAGCTTCAAGGACGTTAGCACGCACCACGAAATTGTGTACTTTGCAAGTGTAGACGTGCTCGAAACGTTGCTGTTTGAGCCGGTAGCTTGCAGGGTGCTCACACGCTTCTGCAACAGGCTCATTAACCCACAGACACACCGCACTAGCTATATTTCTTTCGACAATAGTACACTTATGACTACACACTGCTGCATGAACCCAGGGAGAAAGACAAGTAGGGCTGAACGCTGCATCTGCAGCAAAGAACATCGCAGTGCATGGGAAATTGGCGACTTCTCTTGCTTTACATGTCTCTCTTCAAAGCCCGAGAGCAGTTCAATAAAGGTTAACAAGCGCGGTGAAAGCAAATCGCGCAGCAAATTGTAATTAAATAAATTAACAAGCGCTGTCCTCAGCGAGACCTAAAAAGCTATCGCCACGCCACTGTGGGAATGAAAAAAGAAAGTGCTCACCGAGCAATTAGAAGTCACCGTGTCACGACGCGGAGTAAAAGATCCAGTCGCGGTGGGCGTGGCCAAAAGTGAACAAGGCGGTAACCAGGAGGAACTAAGAAGCCTCCTTTTCATTCATGAGCCAGCGTTTACCATGAAGGATGACGCCAGCGTGACGCCAGCGAATGAAAAAGATGTGCGGGGCTTCTGAAAGCTTCAGAATCCGTATTGATTCCAAGAAGCCCTCTGTAGTGAGAGCAGGGCATGAGCTGCTAACGCCAGGCGAGACCTAAAATCGGCAGTTGCAAGAAAATCTTTGTCCTATACCCTTCAAGTTGAGAAGCCATCATGGGCTCTATGGAGAATACCTCCTCTCTCTCGCTATGGTCTTTGCCTCTTCTATCCGATCCTGTGTGGGTGGGAGCAACAGGGATGACAAATGGTCCAGAGAGGATGAGAGTGTCATGCATCATCTGCAGACACAGCAGTGAGACTTGCATGGCATAAAATCAGCACGGGAAGAGCAGTACCAGGGGGTCTTACAGTAACAGAGGGAAGCGTGTGCTGCTGCCTGGCTGCATCTGGCCAAAGTGGAAAGAAGTTTGCACTGCTGCTGCTTGATCTTTACTTGTCCTTTGAGGGAGGGGAGGACATCCTGCACTCTGCGTGTGACAAAGTGTGCCACTGTTGCTTCTGCCCCTATTTTTGGGTTTTGTGTAACAAATGCTTGCACTGCTGCTGCCCCTGGTACACTAGTCTTGGCTGTTAATGAAGTTTAGTAAAAACATGTTCAGTCTATGAATGGCAAACTAATGACGTTTGCAATGCTTGCATGCATGGATAGTGCAAATCAATTATTGTTCCTCCATTAAAATACCTGAACTAGTTTGTATTTTGTTTTCCGATGCAAACCGAGCAGTAACAGCATTCCAAACAGATTAGACTACTTCGTGGAATTTAAAAACATGTATTTTTTTAGCTAGCAACATTTTCATGTTGGGATTTTTCACCCTCCACTTACAGTGTTAAATTACGTAATATCCATTACGTAACATGCTGGTGTCCGAGAATCCAGGTCTGTCCAGGCGGCCAAGGCCTGGAATACCCTGCCCTTCGAGCTTCGGAACATCCATGACCTTAGGCTTTTTAAAAAGCAGCTAAAAACCTTGCTTTTTAACTAATCATCCAGCCGCGGGCTACGCCACCCTGTCTCCTTAGAACTGGCTTTCGCGTCGGGACAATTCCGAGTATCCGCACGCGTTATCAATGGTGGATAACATAACATAACTGATGTAGCAACCCATAAAAATGTGACGTTTGGCAAGGAACGTATATCGAAACATAAAAAATGTCTGTTTGCGACTTTCAGCCTTTATTGTTAGATGTATCCAGCTGTTCTTCAGTGAAGGGCTCAAAGGGTGGATGAGTTTGGTTTTCGTGTGCAGAGGCGAGAATCTTGTACTAATGGGAAAAGTTTAGACTCCTCTAAATCACTAGGGCCACTCCCCACTGAATCATTCTCAATCCCACAATGTATGCCTGGGAGTAAAATCTGCAGTTTCAATCACATTTGCACAGATGCAGGCTCACAGCGGCCCGTCATAAGTCGTCATAATCATAAATCATTCATATTGCACAAGCATCATCAGCTTCCAAGTTCTGGCGATGAAGGCAACAGACCATGTTCTATGTATTGGGGTCAATTTGGTGGGGATCCCAACACTCCCATGGTATGCTCAGATCAGTACCTTGGGCGTCTGGGTCACGGCCATCCACCTAACGGGCCTGTGCTGTGTTTCTTGTCTGGAGACCCCCTTTGGTGCTAGCAGGCCTTGCTGTCGGAATCCCTAGGCGAGCAGCGCAGGTCCTCCACTTCATCCTTGATGACTGTGTGTGGCACCTCCTTCCTGCTCCTGGTTTTGAGTTCACCACCCTTGGTTGGCGACTGAGACATCGATTGTTCTTTGAAGGTATGGGTGAATGCGTTGAACATCACTCTGTCCTGCCACCATCTCAGGTGTGCTAGTCCCCCAAGTGGTGCCCTTCAACACCTTTGGGCCACAATTCTGATTGGGCAATTCCATTCTTGCCGACAATTCATTAGCCCACGCTCCACGCCCATATCCATTTTCGTGGGCTTTACGTCCCGTTGGCCTCCGCTTCAGGTGGCGGCAACTTGCCATGGGGGCTCTCGAGACCCTTCTTTCCAGACTGTGCGGAGCAGACTACGTGCCACAGGTCATGCTATAAACCCTTTTGCACCTTAAACCCGCCTCACAGTCAGGCTGTCTTCCACAAGTACCCACCTAAAAGAAGTCTCGAGAGGGTGTCAGGCCTATTACAAGCACCAGCTGTAACCCCGGACCCCTCTTGTGGTCTCGCTGTATAGGAACAGCAGAACATATCAGAGGATAAGAGGACAATACATACTCTGCACTGGCCCCTCGGATCCGGAGTAGAGTGCATGTTTGGTGCACTCACATGCCCCTACGATGCCACTTCAAGCCCTCAGGTAAAATATTACTGGGGTCCGTCCCTTACAGAAGCTGGAGCCCATGTGCGCAAGACGAGGACACAAGACTACAAAAGATCAAGCCTGAGGGAGAACAGGAAAACTACATGTTTAAATGAGCATTTAAAAATGTTAACAAGCAGTGGCATAGCCAATAGGTCTTGCTTTTGGGACATTATAAGTATTTAGTTATGCAGCACAATATCCTTGGTGCAACAACATCAACTGTTGCATGGCTAAACCCTTATAAGGTCCCAAAGGCGAGACCTATTATCTATGCCAATGCTTGTTTTCAGCATGGCAAGGTCCAAGAACTGATTGCTTCAGTTTGATTGCTGTCCTTCCACTGATTGCGTTGTGATTGTGGTACTACGCTTATTTTTTCTTCTTTTCTGTCATCCTTGTTGAACCTTTTGCCTTCTGTAGCATAGATATGTTTTGCTATGCCACACACACTTAAAGGAAGCCCTTTTCTTCTTTTAAATGGAGGTTTATTCTGACAACAGATGTTATCTGCTTCCAAATGTATTTACACTAAGACATGGGTGTAATTGCTATATTTATGTGAAAGGATTTTTTGGCAAGTGCCATTTTTTATTTTTGTCATATTCACGCCTCGGGAGATTAACTGATTAACTGGCCGTCGTACAATTAAGCAAGGTCGCGGAGCAGTGAGCTTTCTTGTCTAACCCCATTATAGGGTTTCACATCCAGGAGCCCGGGCCTCGAAGGAGAACAGCCCCCACCCCCTCTCAAAACCTGCCATCTGCTTCCAGGAGGTATTTTGTTACCCAAACATATGTACCTGCTCGGGGGCTCTGAAGAGCACAAGCAGCGATATCAGCAACTGGACAGACTGCAGTATAAGTATCTGCACGCTTAATTCCACCTTTGAGTTAGTCATCTGCTGACACGGGGACATTCCGTCCCTGGCCGTCCATATAGCGCCCTCGAAAAAAATAGAAAGGTTTCTAAGCGCCTACACAGGGACATAGCTACCAAAAGTGTGCCAGCTACAGTGGCGCTGGAGCCTACTGAACTTGGATAATTGGTGTATTTTGCTCTCCACCCAATGATAAGGTGTCCAATTCCCCATGCTTACACAAACACCCATGACACCTTGGCTGCCCGTTGTGCGCTTACATGACAACCCATTTCAACCGCCTTCCCTTCAACAAACTCACAAGGCTGAAAGGCTGAGTAGAGGTCAAAGCTAATAGGTTACAGAAAGACCACTGCAGCAGACGCTCAGCCCACAGGGCAACCATGCCGTAACAGGGTCAATGGTGCCTGCTGCCGGGTTCTCCTGTTTACTTCACACACACTTCACGGGCTGGAGTGGTCTATAGGGCTCGGGGTGTGGGAGGAGCTGTGGTGGGTGCCAGAGGTTACAAAGAGGGTACCACCACCACAGTACCCTTTCCCATATGCATGTATTTACAACGAAATTCGTGGAAAAGGTAACACGTGGTAATGGTCCTACATTGTAAATGCATGTGTGGTAATCGCATGCATGATTCCATCATACAACCATCTCAGATGTACCACCACTACACACTTTGTGAAAGGTGATGAGATAGAGGCGCTTGGCTTCTGCTTATGCCCAGCAGCAGACCGCACTCCTATATGGAGGAAGCTGGATGGCTGTATCCAAGCACATTCTTACATGAGGGTAACCATAGTCAAAGTTCTCAGTACCAAGCACAGAGCCTGGATCAGGGCTGTGGGACATTATTCACCATTAGGCCAGCCTCAAGATCATATGGGAGTATTTGCATAGGTTTACCTTACAATCCTCCTTTTAACAAGGTAGACCCTGCTTACCTTGTCCACCAATTTGGCAAGAACTAAAGACATACATTCAGACTTGATTGTGTCTTTGGAGAGTGACTAAATAAAACAGTAATAAAAGTATAAAAAAGAATGAGTGCAGTTTCTGTGTCTTTGTAACATTTACTAACAAACCCAAAAGCATAGAGGACAGCTATCCCAATTTAGGAGAAAAACACATTTTTCTATATTAAATTTTTTTGTCTATATTACATTTTTGCCCTCATAAAACATCCCTTGTCGGTTTTCATAATGCCGGCACGACTAATGCTGCTAAACACTTTTGGGCCTTAATGACAAGCTGCACCAACCCTACCCCACGGATTCCAGAGCACACCCCAGGTAATTTTTTTATTAAATCACATCAATAACCAATATAAAAGTACAATGCCGGCTGGTGTCTCCTTTTGAGACGGGTTGAAGCTGCTTTCTCAGTGATTCTGTTAATGTTTAGATACGTATGCGGTTTAACGCTTTTAAATGAGGAATCTCTAGACATATATTAACAAGCATTGGCATAGCCAATAGGTCTCGCTTTTGGGACCTTATAAGTATTTAGTTATGCAACTGTTGCATGGCTAAACACTTATAAGGTCCCAAAGGCGAGACCTATTGGCTATGCCAATGCTTGTTTAATTTATAGTGCTGCGTTTACCGATTGCGTGTCCTCTGGGAGCTCCTTGGTGTCTTGGTATGCCGACCGTTCAGTTATTCCAGTGGGGTGAGCTGTATACGGGGTCGGGTTCGCAAAGTTTTCTTGTTCTCGTTCCACAACCAGCATTGTCCGCGAAAGCGAAAGTGATGGCAGGGACGTGCTCTGTGGTGGGGGGGGAAGGGGGGGGGGGGAGGGGGGGGGGAGAGCGAGGCACTTCGGGAGCAAGGCTTAATGTGCCATAAAAGCCACATGGCGGCTGCACGCGTGCACCCTCGTGTGAACGCAAGCGCTAGGCCGCCTGTGGCAGCACTTTGAAATACCGTATACAAAATGTCTCTCCGAGCAGCGCATGCGCTGGCTCAGCGAGACCTAAAAAGCAGAGTGTGAAGGCTTCAGGCACACTGAACAATTGAAAACATACGAAGTTTGTTAGGAGTTTCTAGATGTGGGCCGACTGCGCAATCATGCAGGATTACACAAGTGCAGTTAAGCAATAGCCAGAAGTTAATTAAACCAACGAGCACTTTACGGAAAGGTAAGCAGAGAGCACGCGAACAGGTCGCAAGGCGGTGCTCGTCGTTGTCTGTCTTCCCACTCCACATTAAAGCAAAATCCTGTTGTACAGCCACATCCAAAGAAGGAATGCGACAGGAAGGCTAAGAGACAAGTGAGCCCCAATATTTCAGGAGAACTACAAGTTTACCAATTAATTGAAGCCGCAAGTGGCCACAGGCCTCGTAACAACATCAAACAGATTATTGCATTTCAACTAAGAGTACTGCAGGTTAGGATCTACCGATTTTTTTTACATCCGTGTACCGTGTTTTACAAACCTACGCTTGCAAAGTTATTTTAGTTTAAACGTGTTAGCTGACTGGGGCGGGGGGGGGTTCACGTGACAAGGAAAAACTGTGAAGCCACGAAAAAACGTAGTTGCAATGACATGTTTCTCCTGCACTTGAGCAAAGAAGGTGGTGGTGTGCGTTAACTTAATAAAACACCCAAAGTGGGTGAAGGGTCGTACTCTAGGCGAGCATCCTTCGTAAATAACCGGGCAATACATAATATAAAAATTTAACAATTAGTACATTAGGCCCGTGTAAAACAAACTCAGGTTTGCCCACCGTTGGGGGGAAGATAGGCGATGAAAGCAGTCCAGGGCAGCTTGGGGGCTGTGGATTTTAGCGACTATGCCCACTGGGACAATATTTTGACGGCACACACACACACACGTTTAGTTTTACGCCGGCGAGGAAAGGAAACAGGCTTAAATAAAAAACCAGATACAACCTTCCACACGTATACGTCAACTCCCCCGAATCGCGAAAAAGGAATAACGTTATAACAGCGTTCTCTTGCTTACAAAGAGAATTAACTTCGAGGTAAATTGGTGGGAACAATAACGGAAACTAGCGTAAACGGAAGCCTCTCCTAATTCTAGTGTATGTATTTTCTCACAAGAAACGCCCGTCCCTCCCAGCAGCGCTTGGCCAAGAAACGATGCCTGCTGTCCATGTACAGCATTTACCTTGCGGGAGCGAGCAGCGGCGCCATCTGTTTCCAAAGCGCGAGCGTGATAATTGCAAACAGATGGTGCCGTTTCTCGCTCCCGCAAGGTAAACGGCATACATGCACGAGTACTAATTGGAAACAGTGCAAAACATGCACGAGTTTCCACAAAAGCCCGGAGTGATTCCAAGAGGTCTCTCCAAAGCAACGCTTGCGCGCTGCGTAGGCGGCACCTAAAAATACAGAGATGAAAGAATGGTGTATTGTCTTAAAACATCTCTAAGTGACAATAAAAAGATCTCTCTCTGGATTTTGCCTCCTTTTTCCAAAGAAATGTGAAACAATTTCTGCAGATTTGTACACATTCTTTCACCGGATTGGATTGCCTCTAGTTAGGTGTTGCCTTGGCTCCTCGTGCAGCGCGGCAATTGGCACACTAGAGGCACAATGCCTAGCAACCACACAGTTACATTCAGTCAGAAAAAGTTACTGAATCCCAGCATGAACTGTGCCTGCAGGTTAAACTCAACCTCTGCCTTCACTTCACGGGGGGTCTTGAGAGGGACCCACCTTCTGCCTCTCCCCCGAGCACAAAGAGCCGTTCCATGACGATGCAAGCGATGTCACCAGCCTTAAGCAGGTAAGAAACAGTGTGTGTTCCACTGTTCCCTTCCCTTCCCTTCCCATCCCCCTCTCCAAAGCCCATCTGACCTGCTCCCAAAGCCCCGCTGGTCTATTACTTCCCTTATCAGTTTCCTTTAGGCCTTTAATTACTTTACTGAGTCTGAACCTCTTTCCTCAGACCCTGTCAGAGCAGGGTGCCTCCACAAGCACCTGGTCTACCAGCGGGGGAGGTATGATAAAAGCTCATCTTCACCGTTTAAATGGAAGCCACGCCCCCAACGCCCCCTCTCATCATTCATCCAATGCTGCTGACATTTTCAGATAGCTACAACAGTACTAAATGTAACACAAAAGACTCCATAGTTAATTCTCAAAGTAACTGCCTGGACAGTGCTGGAGAGAAGGTCTACAGAGCACCGTACTTGATAAATAATGCAAAATAAATAAGCATTGGCAAAGCCAATAGGTCGCACCTATTCGAGAGCTATTGATTTCGTCAATGTGTTTTAGCTATGTTTTAGCTGTTCAGCATGGCTAAAAGTTATTACTTCCCTAAGGATTGGCGGAGAGCGTAGTGGTGTATTGTGGAGTGGACCAGAGTGGAGTAAAGTGGCGTAGAGTAAAGTATATAGAGTGGAGTAAAGTGGAGGGGAGTATAGAGGGGGAGTGGTAGTAGCATAGAGTGGAGTAAAGTAGAGTGGAGTGAAATGACGTAGCCTAGAGTGGAGTACAGTGTCAGAGTGGAGTATATAGAGTGGAGTGAAGTGGAAGGGCGTGGGGGAGAGTGGAGTATCGAGGGGTGGAGTGGAGTCATGCAGAGTGGAGTGGCGCAATGCTGGGGGGATTGGAGTGGCACATCCCAGGGTGGAGTGGCACATCGCAGGGTGGAGTGGCACGTCGCTGAGTGGAGTGGCACATCGTGGAGTGGCACATCGCAGAGTGGAGTGGCACATCGCAGAGTGGAGTGGCACATCGCAGAGTGGAGTGGCACATCGCAGAGTGGAGTGGCACATCGCAGAGTGGAGTGGAGCGTCGCAGGGTGGAGTGGAGCGTCGCAGGGTGGAGTGGAGCGTCGCAGGGTGGAGTGGAGCGTCGCAGGGTGGAGTGGCATACAGCGGAGTGGAGGGACAGAGCGGAGTGGAGTGATGTTGAGCAGACTGAAGTAACGTAGAGGGGAATAGCTTATGGTAGAGGGGTGTAGAGTGGTATAGAGTAATGTAAAGTAGAGCGTTAGAGTGTTGTAGGGTGGCGTAGTCTGGAGTATGCATGGTTTGGTAGCGCCCAGCCATTACAGACAGCACATTATCAATTGAAATGACTATTACATTTGCACAGACACACCGTTTTAGTGATAAAACTGTACTGCGCACAAATGATAATGTGTGAAAATGGCATCACCTAGTGTATGGATTGTTTTGATCAAATTAAAATATTTGTTTCCACCACACTTCAGAATTACAAACAAGTGCGCTTCAGTTGTGCTTTCCTAATCTGACATATTCAGAAAGATCTTCAGAGTTTATTTACCGACATCCGAATGTTGTTGTGTGCTAGAAAAACAAAACATTTCCATTTACAACCCCAGCAAAATTGTCACATAAATCCTCTCACTTTGAAATCGGATAAAGAGAAGTAAACACCTAGCTCCATCGGAAGACAGAGCCTGACATTTGACCTCTGTCACTGAATGCACTGCAAATGTGACAAGATTAGAAAAACATGTAAAGGCCTGTTCACAGAAAGTGAGCACTTGCTGAAGAAAACAAGGAGCTAGATAAACAGGCTATGCTCCACACGAGGGACCAACTCAAACTGGACAGCCTAAAAACAAATAAATCCGGCAAATGGAAAGCAAGGAAATGTGAGTTACAGGACACAAAGCTAATGGAAAGCAATACAATGAATGCATTCCCAGGGAAGGTTTCAGAATGCCCCCAAGAAGTCTTTAGCAAACCAAACAGCTGTACTGCCTGGTAGGCTTCGACCTAAAAATGAGATTTGGCCGAGCGCAAACCCAATTACCACACATACAAAAAGACAACATCCAAACCCACTTCCTAAAATTGGCCTAACCTGGGTCAACATCAACATAAACATCTGCTCTGCACCGGCACATGGGCCCAACAACGTTAAAGCACTGCCAACAGCAGCTGACACGAAAGAAGCCAGAGATCCAAACATTCCAGCATTCTGCTCCAATACGCGAGCCTTACGGTGCAGCGAGAAAGCACAAAAGAATGTCCCCACCTCCACACTACTCCATTTCCAACCTACCCTGTGAGTCAGTTTCTCACAGACTCTCACAGCGACCGAAGTAGGGCAGCTCGTCTTTTCTTTAGGAACTGTTACCCCTTGTGATTACTACGCTTAAGCAACGCCAAGCGTAAGCACCAGTTGCAGACACTGCTAGTCGAGCCCACATGGTTATATTGCATTATATAGCCTTTACATCTCCGACTTGATGCCCCAGTGCAGACCGCTCTGTGTGGGTGCTGAGGATGAAGAGTGCGTCTCCGTCACAAGGCTTTTATAGGTAGCATTTTCATGCCATGCAGGAGGACCAGTAATGCGTTCTTATGTTTTGCATAAGTATGAATTTGAAGCAAAAACAGGAGACACACATTTCTGCATTAGGCTCTATGCAGTACTCATAGAAATTCTAAGTGGAAAGTGAGGGAAATGTGTGTGTGGCAAAGACTGCTCAAACTATGCCACAACAAGCACATAGTGGCCAATGTGCAGGGATGCAGAAAGGTGTGAACAGAGATGCACTTGTGCATGCATGTGGATACCTACTTAGGGAACTGTTTCAGGAGTGCCAAGTCACACACAGGCTACTGGTCTCCGATTTTAACAAGTAGAACCTTTTAACACAGGTGTCCTGGGGCTTTCCCCACTAAGAAGCATAAAACTAAGCACCAAGTATTCCCTTTTAGCATTTCATTCTCATGGTAGCGAAGTCAAGCAGTTCCAAACTCATTCAGGGGGGTAGTGCAAAATAGAAAACCCTATTTTTTTTTTAAAAAAAACCACATGTAATAAGGCAATAGAACCAATGGGGGGGGGGACGGGGGAGTAAATCCAGGGGGGAAATCCAGCCCATTATGAATAGAACCCGATGGTCCAATAAGAAATGAATAACTACTAAGGGAAATCGGTAATTCTCAGTCCGATTTTTCTGGTATTTCCTCATTTACCCCTAGACTTTCACGTGTACATTTTGGCTGGTTTCAGAAGTTGAAATCTTCATCTGAAAGCACCAAACATATAACTCCGACTGGGCCACTGACTCCTTGCGGTCAGCAGCCCCATCAGGATTAAGAAGTCACTCATAATGAGGGCCAAATTACCTTATTTACGGCACACAATTAAATAATATACAAGCTAAATTCAGAGGATTTTACGGCACACAATTAAATAATATACAAGCTAAATTTAGAGGACCGAATATTAGCACACAAATATTTGGGTACCGCGGTTGTCAGAAGGCTGCGAGATGTGATCGCTGTAAGCACTAAACCATCATAGGGGCTTTTATTTCAGTGCACACTACAAGGGTCCCAACCCATCCCCACCCATATTGGCAGCACAGATCCTTCTCCAAGTTGAAGCAGGCTTCATTCTGCAACTCCTACCTCAGTCCCTAGCTGTTCTCTTTTTCACAGCAGTATCTTCCTGGTGAAACTGGACCCTTCCTCAGTAGTCAGCAAGTCTGCTCCTTCCCTCAACCAAGGCCTCAGGCAACTCTTCAGCAGGCAGGATGCAGAATTTTAAGGTTCCTGGACCTGAACCTAGTGAAAGGGAGGTGACCTGAGATCTTAGCACATGAAAGAGCTACTTGATCGCCACTGGAGCGGGACCCCGGGATTCTGGCAGAAAAATCTTTGCAGACTGGGTGGCATCTTCTGTCCTATCTTTATACTAAGGTTGCAGGGCGAAAATATAGGTTTCAGCCCTCCGAGCAGGATTGTTGTATGTCCTGAGGCAAAACCTGAAAACCTACAGAACTTGCCATGGTAAAAACGTGGACGGGGTGCATGTTTTCGACAAGCTTGCATCAAACAGTTTAACTTACACTGAGTGAGCACTAGAGGTATCCAGAAGTGAAGGATGCTATTCTTGCGAGACAGGGGTATCATGTGAACTACAGCACATGCCCAGATGTCCTAACAAGAGAGGCAAATGAGCAACCAATAGAAATGGGTACTACACAAGCAAACATGCAGTATGATTTGATACGTACCACCAGGAACGGCAACAGAGCAACCCATAGCGATAGTAATTATATCGGACTGAGCAGTTCCCCCAGTTGTGGCAGGGAGCAGCCCAGAAGAACGAGCTATACAACTATCCATGTTACTTACTCTGAGGAGTTCACCCAGAAGCAGCAGACGGCAACATGGTAATAGGCATTGTGCAAGCAGCCATAGTCTATCCAAGAGGGACAAAGGAATAGTCCTTGTACACCCAGCTTCAGTAATAGTCTTGGGAGTCTATCCTGGGGTTAGCGGCGGAACAAGCCATTATAATGTGCATTGGAAAACCAGCCGTGCTATGTGGCCCGGAGAGTTCGTCCAGGAATTGCAGAGAAGTAAGGAATCGAAACATCACACACATTAAGGAAACAAATGATGTCAATCATGGATTCTGTGAAAGGAAGGCATTTTGGTTGTAGAACAATGGAGAGAAGGGTGCCTCTGCCCTGGCCAAAGGCCCTAATCAGGGAAAACACCTTAAGAAGATGCCCTTAACCTCTCGACTTTTCATCTGGGTGCTTAGACTGCAAGTGCTTCGAGTCGAAATTCAAAGAGGCAGAGAAAGGCACCCGACTACTAAGGGCAGGCTTGCTAGGGAAGTGGAGGCTGGAGTTAAATGCACCTCTCTAAAGCGGCCACTCATGCCTTGTGTGGTTTACAACAAAATACACATAATTGGCATATGAAAAAGGATTATACATTTTAAAGAAACAGAATAAAGACAGAGATGTAACATTTCAAAAACATTTCACAAGGGTGAAAAGTGTTTTCTACAGTGTGCTTTCAGTACAGCCAACAAAGGCTAACCAGAAGGCGGTACCAACATGCCAGACAGAATTACACCACCCTCACCTGATAAAGCACAGCAATGCGAAATAGCTGGTCAATACAAGGCAAGGTATCTCAGGTCAAATTAGCTGTCAACTAACCACAAAAGAAAAGGTCTTCCAGAGAAGTGGGAGTGGGCAGCTAAATGCATCAGGACATGGCCACCTGCATGTAGGCCTATAAGCATAGGTTGTACAGAACAAAGAGCAAATGATGTGTAGGTAAATAAAGCACTTATTTAAGAGAAGGAATGCAGAAGAGCTGCAAACATTTCTAATTTCACAAAGGAGAAACACATCTTGCCTACAGCCCTGACATCATCAGCCCCAAGCCCAATCAACACTAGTGACCAGGCCTGTGGCCCAGAGATCCCAGCACTCAGGCTCAAAAGATTCAAGCACTTCAATTACAACCCTGCAGCATCACAGCACAGAAGGTGGCACCGCTTTAACACAAAAGAGATGGCAGCACCTGCTCCCCAAACTAGTACCTGAGCGCAAACAATGACTAACTAATCCCAAACCGGGAGCGTCTGAGAACCAAAATTGATACGAAGTCCATATCATCCTAAATAGTGTACAAAATATCTCCTAGATCTAGGAACGGACCGGTGCTCGAACGCCTCCTGAAAGTGACAGAGGGGACCACCCAGTCCCATGCAACATTTTGTAGCAGTTTGTCAGGTGACTCAATTCCAGAATTTTGTTAAAGTATGATATTATTTTACTACAAGTATATTTAAATCTGTATGTTTAAAACACAGTCTAGGGTAGACACTGATTCAAGTGCTTGTCATATTTAAAAGAGTAATATTAATTTTATACACAGGTTTTGTTGTGCTTCGCTGTTATCCCTCTGCTCTCCCAGCTGTGAAACTCTGGCCAACGCAGCGGAACAGTAACTCAGTGAGATGAACGTTCATGCCTTGAGGAAAGAGTTAATCGACAGGTCACGAGTTTTTAATTCCGGCAAAGCCCATGCAGCTTTCGGTCATCACCAAAGGTCGGTAAACTGACTAAAGTTAATTGAGAAATAATACCTGTTATTTACGGAGTGCTCCACTACTGTCCCTTGCCTGACACTGCAGCCTGTTTCACCCAATAGCAAGGTGGGTGGTGAGAGCAGGCTGTCGCGAGACCCCTTACCCCAACCCCAAGAAAGCATCAAGACAGGTATCAACCAAGGGCAAATTAGTTGAGAGGTATACAGCCCCTCTGAATTGAAATGGAGAAGCCACCAATTTCTTTGAAAAGAAAGTAATTTTTTAGCGCTTTGAAATGGAATTTACTTGTGTATTTTCTACAAACCAATAAAACAAACCGAAAGTACCTTATCTCCAAGTGGACAAGATGTCTATAAGACACAGACACGTCACATCTGAGTAGACCATTACACCTCACACAAGACGGACCTAAACACTTCTTTTGTACTGCCATTGTGGCACCATAGCAACTGATAATTACTGGAAGCGGACCAATGGTCCACCGTGCTGTCCTGTGGACCCTGCACTTGGCCGCCTTCTTCTCTTGTTAACTCCCCCGTGTGACATTTCCTGCCACCTTCAGAATGCTTAACTGCTAGCACCGCTGGACTCCCCCAACGACCACCCATTAACGACCATTACCTTTCTCCTTGCCCGATGTATCCCCTCATGCATATTTTACTCTGAACCGGGGCGTGGTTTGGCAGCAGATCAAAATGGCCGCAAGCTAGAGCGGCTCCGGGACCCTCCCCGACCTACCTCATAGATCCGTACCACTTATCCGTGACACATCAGCGGCACCCGAAACCGGAGGGCAGGCGGTCCTTAGCGGTGCTACCCGGAGCGGCATCGGGGCTCGCGTCCCGGAGTTATCAGCATCGGCGTGTGACGGCCTGCGTCCACTGAGGCCGGGGAGTGCAGTATAGAGGCCCGCCGCTGGAGACGTCGTGGTGTCGGCGAGGCCTCCTCCATCCGGACCCGGGGGACCGCGGACTCCGCCGGAAGACTCGGGAGGCTGCCGGGAGGCCTCCCCCCCGACCCCCTCCCGGGGTGCTGATGGAGGGGAAAGGAATTACAATGGGAGGAATGGTGTCCCCGGCGAGCTGCGATCGATCTGATCGCTAAGTGCACACAAGAACTGCTGAGGACCCGCCGGCGTCGCGCTGAGTGGTTGCTGCGGGGCGCTCCCCTCGGACTCTGGGACCTGTGGTGCGACACGCTGGGGAAAGGTGATATTACAGAGAGCTGAGCGGAGGGGAGAGGGTGCTTGTGGAGGTGAAGTGACGGTGCCTTCTACGGCGGTTACCCCCGAGGAGCCACATTGACTGCATCCAGGTACTGAGGTGTGGCCTGAGGTTGAGTGCAACCCTGGAGTGGGGCCCAGAGATGGACACGGCGGCAGCTCGGCTGGGGCCGGGTGGGTTGGCCCCTTGTTGATGCCTTCCGTCACTGCACCGCTGGGGGGGGGGAATACCGGGGGCCGTGCAGGACGGTCAGCCCGCTCCCCACCACCCCACTGGGACCGCGTTGACCGGGTGGCTGAGATGCCGGGGCTGCCCATCCTTCCCCGGGGTTGATCCCTGGTGATTGGTGCCTCCCTAGTGCTGGGGGAGCGACGAGACCCTAAAGTGGAGCCCAATTACCGGGCCGCCTTCTGGACAACGATCCACGGATACAATTGACTGGGATTGGGGAGCTGCCCTTGTGGTGACGGGGCGCTGCACGGGGGCAGGGGCAAGGGTTTCCACTTACCTGCACTTAAAGTGTTGATGCACCGCCGTTTTGGCGGGTCCGGGTCCCGAGGGGGCATATCTCATCAACTTTGGCCGCCATTTTGGATTGGGGCTGTTGGCGCTTTTGCGGGCGCCATCTTAGAGCGTCTTGACGCTCGCTTCAGTCCAGGGGACGCCTATTTAAGGCGGACTCGTGGGGTTTGACGGCGGTCAGGCTCTGCAGTTACCTCTGTCACCTCTGTCCTAGCTTTTTAGCGCGTCGCTGTTTAGCGCTGCTTTTTAACTACATGTCCTTCTGCTAGCGCTTTTTTATCCTGTGCTTTGCTGCTTGGCCTGGGGGCAAGGGTTTCCACTTACCTGCACTTAAAGTGTTGATGCACCGCCGTTTTGGCGGGTCCGGGTCCCGAGGGGGCATATCTCATCAACTTTGGCCGCCATTTTGGATTGGGGCTGTTGGCGCTTTTGCGGGCGCCATCTTAGAGCGTCTTGACGCTCGCTTCAGTCCAGGGGACGCCTATTTAAAGTCGTCCTCTCCGCGCAGCGGGAACGCGCAGCTGGGACGCCGTCGCGTGGCCGGAGTCGTGCCAGAGTCCTGCCCGTCTGCGCCCGTCCGCGCTAAGGACGCGCGGGACTCTGGCCAGGCCCTGCTGGTACGAGGAGCGGTTGGTTATTTCCAGCCATGTTGACATACTCTTGCGATACCCTGCGTGACCTGGGGCGCCGGACTGCTGGCTGTAGCTTACCCCTCCTACATCCATTGGACGGTCCCTATCATTGTGCTGGATGTCAGTGGTTTTTGGAGCAAGCTACTTCTATTGCCCCCACACGTCCGGTGGCAGCCGTTTGCTACACCTGCCCGGAGCATGTTCTCCGCATTTTTAGTTTTAATGCTAGGTCTCTGGTGTCACATTATCAGGCAGTATTTGACCTGTTGCAGGATGCAAGCCCGGACATCGTGGCTATCACCGAGACATGGCTGAAAGACGAGGACGCAGCCATTATTAATCTGGCATTCCCCCCTGTCTATACAGTCCGTACCCTTAATCGATCTTCTAGGGGAGGGGGAATTGCCCTGGCTATTCGTTCTAGTCTTACTTGCTCCTGGACCGCACTGACCATTGCGGGATGTGAAAGTGCGCTGTTTAAGATTCTGGTCACTCCACACTTTTCACTCTCGGGGATGGTGGTCTATCGTCCCCCAGAGAGCGAGGCGGCGTTCCGCGCCGCTTTCCCGGATGTGGTCAGCTCCTTGGTGGTGGGGTGTCCCAATTTTTCGATTCTGGGGGACCTTAATCTCCATTTCGATAGACCTAACCTACCCGTGGTCAGTGGCATTCTCATGGATCTGGAGGCCTTACAGTTGTTGCAGCTTGTTCAGCAGCCCACCCACATCGGTGGCCACACGCTAGATCCCTTCTTCACTAATTTGTCTAATGCTTCTATCACTGCCGTCTCGCCCCTGGGTTGGACTGATCACTCTTTGGTCGCCATTAGTACCCCTTTGTCAGGTAGGACTGTCATCCCTCCTGCAAAGCTGATCGTAAGGCGGCACTGGGGCAAGTTACGGTTGGAAGATCTGCACCGTGTCCTCGCTGCAGAGCCATTAGATCCGTTTGTAACTGTTGATTCAGGTTACGATGGGTTCTGCGCGTGGATCTCTAAAGCACTAGATGCGCTCATTCCACTAACTGCCTGTAAGACCAGTGCCAGAGAATCTAGCCCATGGTACGATGGCGCCCTACGTGCGCTCAAGGGCAGTTGCAGGCGTGCAGAGAGGGCTTGGCGGAAGGCGTACGATTCAGGGAAAAAAGCTATCTATCTCGCCTCCGTCAAAGTATACCATCGGGCTGTGTGCCGTGCTCGGGCATTGTATTATACTGCCGAAGTCGGCAACAGCTCTAACCCCTCGAAAACTATTTTCAAATTGATGAAGGATCTTCTAGCTAAGCGCCCCGATGCCCCGACGACGGGCTCTACTGCTCATTGTGAGGCTCTCGCGGTGTTCTTTCAGGAAAAGGTCCAAAACATCTATACGACCTTTCCATCTACAGGACCCCCAGTTGAGTCTCCGATTTCCATCTGTGGAGACACAGCCCTGCACTCGCTTCCCCTGTTGACATTGGAAGGGTTTAACATCTTGGCAAAGCAGGTGAAATCTGGGTCCCCCGCCGACCCTCTCAGTTCGGCTCTCTTTAGAGATGAGTCGTTCGTGGGTCGGACCGTGATACACTCCCTGATTAACATCTCGTTGGAGTCGGGCACGGTCCCCCGTAGCTGGAAACGGGCGATGGTTTCCCCCATCCTTAAGAAGCCCTCATTGGACCCAGACAAGCCTGAAAACTATCGGCCTATCTCTTTGCTTCCCTGGCCTACCAAAGTAATGGAGGCCCATGTCAACAAAGTTCTCTCGGCCCACCTCATCCAGTTTAACATCTTGGATCCCACCCAAAATGGCTTCCGTGCTGGTCACAGCACGGAGTCTGCCCTTCTCTCCATGGCTGAACACCTACGCACAGTGATGGATGCGGGGCAGACAGCGGCGCTCGTTTTATTAGATCTGAGCGCCGCGTTCGACACCGTGTCCCATCCTATCCTGTTGCATCGCCTGGAGGAGGTCGGGCTGGGTGGCTCTGCCCTCCAGTGGTTTCGCTCTTTCCTAAACGATCGTTTCTTTAGCGTTGCGCTGCCACCGTACCAGTCCCAATTCCTTCCTCTGAGACAGGGGGTCCCGCAAGGCTCCTCGCTGAGCCCCACGCTCTTCAATCTGTATGTGAGACCGCTGGCTGAGATCGTCAAGCAATGGGACATGACTATGGTCTCGTATGCTGACGATACTCAGCTAGCGGTGACTATCAGCGGGGATGCGGATCGGGATGCCCCCAGGTTTCAGAGTGGACTCAGGGCGGTGGCAAGCTGGATGAAGAACAACTGTCTCCAGCTCAACGCGAAGAAAACCGAGATCATGATCGTTGGCAGGAAGGCGGAACTGTGGGGGGACAAGTGGTGGCCCATTGAACTGGGGCCGGCCCCTCTCCCGGTCACTGAACTTAGGAATCTGGGAGTGTGGATGGATCCCGCTCTCAGCTATGAGGTCCACTCGAAGAAAATCGCGGCCGGTTGTTTTGGCATCCTGCGGTCGCTGAGGCCCATTCTTAAGTTCTTTGACCGTGGTACCAGGCAGCTGATAGTCCAGGCCACGGTATTATCTCGCCTGGACTATGCCAGCTCGCTTTTGGTAGGGACCAATATGGCGGAGACTACCCGCCTTCAACGAGTGCAGAATGCCGCGGCTAGAGCCATTGTAGGCTTACCCCGAAGGAGCTCTGTCTCAGGTGTCTTGAGATCCTTGCATTGGCTCCCCATTAAATCACGCATCCAGTTTAAGGTGTTGTGTTTGGCGTTTAAGATCTTGAGGGGAGCAGGTCCGCCAATTCTTGCTGACCTCCTGTCGTGGTATGTCCCTCCCCGCGCTTTGAGATCGGGAGGCCAAGCGCTCGCGGTGGTCCCCCGATACAGGTTGTGTCGGGCTGGTGGTCGCTCTTTTAGGGTGAGGGCGGCTGAACTCTGGAATTCCCTCCCAGCGGACTTGCGGCTACTGACTGACCTCCTGGCCTTTCGCAAAGCTCTGAAAACGTTTCTTTTTTAAATAGATCTTTTATCTGTGTTGTGTTTCTGTTATCTGTTGCACATTGCCTGCCATGCGCCAGGACGCCCCTTAGCTGGGGCAGCTGTGCGCAATACAAAAGTGCTTAACATAACATAACATAACGGCCTCTTCGTCGCAGTCTGGGTCGGTGAGGAGGGCCGAGGCTTCTGAGTGGCTGCAGGGGTGACGACTCAATCCCTTGGCCGATCTGGGGTCTCCTCCGGTGGCTGGGAAAAAACCTGACATGGCCACAACTAAGGGCGCCGAGGGTCTCAACAGGCCAAACTAGACCGCTATACCTGCCCGAAGACGGACCTTGCAGAGCGCAAAGGGGCTAGCGAGAAACTGCAGAGTGGCCCAGAGCATGACTCTCCAGAACCAACGATGAAAGACTTAATGGCTGCTATTAATGGGATCCGCGCCTCAATTGACTCTCTCTCCTCGGAGGTTACGCTGATAAGAGCGGATCTAACGAAACATAGAGAAAAAGTCAAACAGCTTGAAGTTACTACCACCAGTCTAGTGGAGGATACTGCGAAACTCCAGAAGAATATCAGGGAACTTCATTAATTCCGCCAATATGCAGAAACCAAACTAGACGATTACAAAGGACGCCTACGCCGCAATAATGTGCGCATTCTTAGCGTGCCGGAAAACTCAGAGGGTCCCTCTGCTGACCTGTTCGTCGAGGAACTGATCACTAAGAAACTGCAACCAAAGGGCCTTTCTAACCTGTTCATTATTGAGAGGGCCCATAGAGTGCCGGGGGGTCGTCCAAGGCCGGGAGCCCCCCGTCCGATACTGGCTCGTCTACTCAACTATCAAGATAGAGACACCATTCTGCAGGCGGCGAGGGTTGCGCCTCCGCTCCGCTATGAAAATTCAGACATCACCTTCTTTCCCGACTTCACCCAGGCGGTGCAGAGGCGGAGGCGATCCTTCCTAGATGTTAAGCGCAGACTGAGGGACAAGGGTCTCAGGTACGCCATGCTCTTTCCAGCGCGTCTTAGAGTGGAACTTGATGGGAAAACGCGTTTTTTCGATCTCCCGGAGATGGCCTCTGACTGGCTTGATGGCCTCGGATCCTTGCCGGAAGGGAAATCCACGGAGGGCTGATTTGATAGATGGCATAGCCTGGATTGTCCCCAGATTGTTGAGACTACATGGCTTCTGCTGAGATCGGCTCCGGGGCCGCCGGAGTTCGCTGCACTGAGATATCAACACCATATGCCGAATTACTGAGACTTTCCTGATTACAGACTTGAACATTGGGTGCTGCATGCGGGAAAAAACTGTTATGATAGGCGGGGAGGACAACAGATCCCTGTGGGCCCCCCCCCGGATTGTTTTTCTTATAGTAGAATAGTTGGGCGACAGGCATTCTGCATTTAAGAAACATGGGCAGTTCCGAGCCCAGAGTGCAGGGGAGCAGGGTGGGGGGGTGTTGGGTGGGATTGTTTTGTATTAGTTTAGTTGTAATTATGTTTTATCTCGACGGTAGTATATATAGGCATGAACCCAATAGTAGGGACTGGTTTTGCCACCAATGGGGATGCAGTGCAAGAAAGAAATAAACATTTTAAGTTGGAATGTTAACGGACTTGGGGATAAGATCAAACGAAGTGTAGTATTGCAATACATTAGGAGGCTGTCACCTGACATTGTGTTGCTGCAAGAAACACACCTCATCGGCAACATTTGCAAAGCAATGCATAGAGGGGGATACACGATGGTGGCCCATGCAGGCTTCACATCTAGTTCAAGGGGAGTTGGTATCATGCAAAAAAAATAGTTTCATTTCTCACTTAGGTCCTCCCTCATAGACGACCGGGGCAGATACGTAGGAATCACTGTCTCCTGGGAGGGAAGGCCAATTACTTTTCTTTCGATATATGTCCCGCCGGGGATGCAGGCTACAACATTCACGGACCTAAGTACGGAACTCCTTAAGCTCCCTGATGGACAACTACTGCTAGGGGGGGAGACTTTAACTCAATAGTGTCACGCGCTCTAGATCGGCACCCCCCGCGCATGACTCACCAAGTTGCGCAAGCCTTCCCCTGCTTCTTAGAAGCGATGGGACTAATGGATGGCTGGCGGACATACAACCCAGATAAGAATCAGCACACATTTCACTCCGGAGCACATAATAGCCTGTCCCGTCTGGACTACATACTTGTCACAGCATCACAAATCACTGACCTTCGAGAGGTCCGACACCTGGCCAGAGGCATCTCTGATCACTCTCCACTTTGGGCTCACATAGTAATTGACCAAACTCAGGTGGGACGGATAGCCCCGGTGAACCCCTGGTATTTTAAAAATCCCAAAATTCGGACAGGCCTCATTAAAGGCATGGACGATTATTTCCGAGAGAACGACCACACAGTTGAATCCCCCCAAATACTGTGGGAAGCCTTTAAAACTGTAATCCGAGGTCAGGCCCTTTCTCTGGTGGCAGGCTCTAGGAAGGATAAGATGAAAGAAATCTCCGACATAGAACAGGAGCTGTACCGACTAGAGCAGGAAGCTACCTCAGACCCCACACCTGAAACACTTCACTCTCTCCGTTTGCACCAAGATGAATACAGAGCCTTGGTCACCGACCGGGCTAAAGTGATAGGACGAGATAAGCTGGGACGGATATACGACTGGGGTGATAAGGCAGGTAAGCTGCTCGTCTGGACAAAAAGGAACAAGCAAGTAGTCTGGTACCGGAGCTTAAGGGACCTGATGGATCCTCAGTAACGGACCCGCAGAAGATAGCAGACCAATTCGCAACACACTTCCAACGAATATACAGTACAGTAGCACCCTATCCGGAGACAGATTTCATTGATCTCATAAAAGACGTCTCTCTCCCGACACTATCAGATTCAAATCAGATATTCCTTGACAGTGCACTCACGGCTGACAAAATAGCCACAGTCATATGGACGTTACGCCCCGGGAAAGCAATGGGCCTGAATGGCATTCCAATTGAGCTCTACAAACTTCGACCGGATAAACTGGCCCCCTACCTTAAATCAATGGACGACGATAGCCTCGAGCAGGGCATGCTGCCATCCAGCCAGAGAATAGCCACCATAGTCACTATACATAAGGCAGGAAAGCCCAGAGCGGAGTGCGCTTCCTACCGACCGATTTCACTATTGAATGCGGAACCCAAGATTCTGGCTAAAGTACTAGCCACTAGACTGGTAAAAGTAATAAGCGACCTTGTGTATCCAGATCAGTCAGGGTTTATGCCCAAACAAAACACTGCCCTCAACCTGCGACGCCCACACGGGGTCCTGGGAAGAGTACCGACTATTCGCGAGGAGGCCATTGTGGTTTCCTTGGACACCACCATGGCCTTTGATACCCTAGAGTGGCCCTATCTCTTCGCGGTCCTTGCTAAGCTAGGATTTGGGCCGAACTTTTGCCGATGGGTGCGACTGCTATACAGCGCGCCGATGGTGCAGATAGTGGTAAATAATAAGAAGTCGGAGCCATTTACACTGAGCAGAGGTACCCGTCAAGGGTGCCCCCTCTCCCCCCTTCTTTTTGCCCTGGCCCTTGAACCACTAGCGCAATGGATCCGCAAAGACGTTATGATTTGTGGCATCCGCTGGTCGGCTGAGTGGGAGGACAGCATATCCCTATATGCAGATGATATTCTCCTTTATCTCACGTCCCCAAGGAGATCCTTAATAGCAGCTTTTGAGATCTTAGACGTGTTTGGGAGATATTCTGGGTTTCGCATCAATTGGCAGAAATCGCTCTTATATGTCCTTTGGGGGGCTACCCCCCCCTCTACCCAGCAATTGCCCAATTCCCATAGTCTCCGAGGGATTCAAATATTTGGGTATATTTATTTCTCTTGATCCACTTGCCCGGTACTCACATAATTTGCTCCCCCCACTGAAACGGCTCAGAAGTGATATAACACACTGGAAGTCACTCCCGCTATCGCTCTTGGGCAAGGCGGCATTATTCAAAATGATGTCACTGCCCCGGTTCTTGTATGCACTACAGAATTCGGCCGACCTTGTCCCAAACTCCTATTTTAAAGAAGTAGTAGGACTCCTCAGAGATCTCCTATGGGGAGGAAGACCTCGTATCGCCCTAAAAAAGCTGACACTTGGCTGGTAGGACGGAGGAATTAAAAGATACTACTGGGCCGCCCACCTTATTGCTATTAATCATTGCACATATGGTCGCTTGGATAACCCAGGGTACCTAATGGATCACTGGCTTCTGCCCACCGGGGCAATATCCACAAGATCATGAGTGAAGTGCTAGGGGTGGAGATCATGCCGGAGGCGCCCAGATGCCTCCTAAATATATGGGAACCCACTGACCTCACCACTTATACTAGGAACTGGGTAACGCTCGGATGCACAATAGCCAAGAGAAATATCGCTCAGCTCTGGGGTGCCCCACATCCACCCACGGTCACAGCTTGGGAGAGAGATTGGGACTGGTGCATGCTACGGGAAAAGACAGTATACATCGCCCGTGGTTTTCCACGGAAAAGGTCGAAGACCTGGTCCCCTTGGAACTCATACCGGGGCGAGATATGTGCCACCCCCCCAACTAGCTGATGATGATGACTCCCCATCCCTGCAACTTCCAATGTAATTGAATGACTGTACTGTAATTACCTTGATTTCACTGTAACCCTTAACTTGATTCAGTAATTTTGTACCTGTAAGTCGAGAAGGTTTAATAAAAGAAAAAAAAGATTTTAAAAAAATAAATAAAAGTGTGAACCATACCCAAGTGGGCTGGTGGAGCTGTACAATAGGTGTCAACCCCTGTTGGAGAATTAGGAGGGTGGGCACAGAGCAGACAGGGGCTACTGGACCGGTAGTTTGCCACTGGTGCCCGTCCTACTAGGTCTCTACAAACTGGGCCAAGTACATCCTTACTTCGCTTGACTTGAGGGACAGTATTCAAACGCTTCCAAGGGAGGTAGTTTAGAAGGTAAGAGCTCACAACTCAGCAGTCAATCAACAGACTCCTAAACATATTTTTCAGCCCACAGCGCATCATTTGGGTTACAAGAAAGTAATTTAATCATACAGCATAAAATAATACTACACAGAAAAATTAGGAGATTAAGTCACAGGTTTTTTTTAATCATGCTTGTGATAGTCGGTGAGGTGCTACACACTACACTCCCTTCACTGATGGATTTCCCCCGCATCTACACTCTGTGGTGTAACACGGGACAAGGCACTGATTAAGAAAATGTGGATTCACCCAAAACACCCCCAACCCCAAGATGTTCAATTCAGTTCACTTTCACCTCTGAAGTCCCATACCTCCCCCAGCAGAACGTGAAGCATTTAGTTGATGCCCCTCAGCTCTTGGAAACTGGCTGTCAGGCAGACACCAGGCCTGGCAGCAGTAGTTCTCAGAGCACTCTGAGGGGAACTGACCTTCCTTGGTCACAAAGAGCCTGGAACTGGAAAAAGTGGGGTTGTTTGGATCCCACCTTTACACACAATCTTTCAGAAAGTAGCTCTGGATCCACTGTCTAAGGTTTCAGAACTTCTGAGGGTGGTTCTCTCTTAAATGTAATTTTTTTGGCCACCTTTGTGCAAAATGATGTGGTGCATGGTGATGACGCTCACAGACTGTACCTGTGATGAGGTCTCCAATAGGGAAACAAAATAGCTTTGAAAGTGCTTCACCTGACCAACAGAAACTGGAGCTGCACCCCTCACTCCTCCCATGTACCAAATGGTTGTGCTAAGGAAAATTAATCAGCAGTCCTCAGCTAACAATCACCTCATTGGATTTCTAAGGAAAGTCCTGTCTCTACCATCTTTCACTTCAGTGTCTGGGTCGCCACCTACAGCATGCAGTAAAAACACTCCCACTGCCTAGGGAAGCAGTCCTCCTCCTCCTTCTTGTGCCATGCTAAACAAGAGAACTCAGAATGGGCCCCACTGGTCCCAGTGCGACCCATTCAAATGGGCTTGGGTGGAGACACTACCGTTTACATTTATTTAAGCTAAATGTGAAGGATTTGAATTCCGATAATTACCACAGCAGAATCTGGGGTTACTTAAGGACTCAGGATCCTGACATTGTATATATCCAGGAAACACATCTGTTGAAGGTCAGCCAGTTCAGAATGAGACATGCATCCTACCCTCCTCAGTACTAGGCTGCTGCCATTACAAAGTAGACAAGTTACTATTTTATGTAAGTATGATTTAAGGTACTATCGCACCAAAGTTAAAAGAAACAATGGTTGATTTCTACTACAATTAGAAATTAGGGGCCATCTTACAGCTTCATTAACCGTTAAGCATTTAACACAGCACAAAAGGACTTCATCTGAGCTAGCCAAAGAAAAGTATTGGGAGACAACCTAAACCTAGTTTTGAGCATTCCTTAGATCGCATGAGACAGGTCGCTCATGCTTGTAAGGAGAGGCCGAAGACACTGAAGGTGATGTTTAAGGACCAAGGACTTGTGGATGGTTGAAAATTTCCATACCCAATAGACAAGATTATCCCAGCTCTATGGAGTGCTAAAAGGAGGGAGAGTTGTGGGGGAAATAAAGATAACAGGACCAGTAGTCCACAAGCCTGGGCAGGGCTCTTTTTGAGAGGTGGAGGAAGGACAATCTATGGTGCGACATACTAAAATCTTTCACGGATATAATTCAGCAGAGAATTATCAAAAACATTAAGGTTTCTGTGGCATTTCATTCTCTAATGTGTACAGAAGATACACCCCTCACTATTGGGACTAATGTGGCACAAACATACGGTCTGCACTACATGTAAAGCGGGAATGTATCTATCCAATTAAAGGGGTTCTGGAAGGATGTATCAGCCATGTAATAGGGGTGATGTAAAAGGGAGCTGGAATTTCCCATCTCTCTAAGTGCAGTAACAATTGTTCTGGGCTTGAGAGCTGACGATTCATTGAGGTGCATAGGATAATACTGTCCCATACACTGGGTGAAGCTGAGAAAGAAATAGCGAGGGATTGGAATAAGATGACAGTGTCCGCAACTGAATAATATTTCGATTGTGGCAGGCATTAGCTGTGAAAAAGGCTTCTCACAATTATAGCGATACGACCTGTGTCCCTCGTTCCAGTCATTACTTTTAACGTAATCCCCACCTCAGACTTGATAAAGAACAGGAAGTTTGACCAAACGCCACAAACCCCAGGCGTGCCATAAATGATAGCTTACCCATACACCTGCCTGTTTTTTCCTCATATCTCAGGACGGCGACCACAATGGGAAGTAGAGATCCCTGTCAAACAAGCATCCACAATTAATGCGGGTATTCCCTCTGTGCCAGGCACAGTGGAAAAAGGCTGTCCAGTACCAGTTTAAGAATGGGAGAAAACCATGTTCCCTTTTCCTAGGATTTTTTTTTTGCCCCAGTGGAGGACCCATCCTTCTGCTGTGGCAAATCAGGAACACTGGGGTCAGAGTGGGAATAGGAGATGGTGGAGCCTGTCTCCTACAAGGATGATAATCGGTAAGAATTGTTCATGTCATAGGAAGCACACTGTTGAAGGTAGGAAGTTGTTGCTTCCTTTTACCATGTGTAATGAAGCACGAGGTCTCTGTTATTGAAGTGGAGTTACTTGCCTCAGCATGGTCGCTGGAACACTTGTGCTGAAGTACATGTATGCTTTCAATACAGATACACATAAATGCACTTTCTGTTGTATGCACACAATTTTAACAGAGATATTTGGCCAGTGTCTAATTTGTTGTGAAATGCTGTTGGTTGCTGCACTGGTTCCTGGTGATTTTCCTGTCTCCGATCTTCCAATATGGGGAAAACAGCAAAGAAAATACATTATGTTGAGGTCGGATCTCCCTTTCTTAGTCTTCCTTGCCCCCCAGAAATCTCAGAAAGGGGCGGGTGGATTATTCCCAGGATCATTTCAAAAGAAGGATCAGGAGAATTATGCTGGCAATCATGGCTAGCATACCAACTCCTGCAATTGCAAATCCTCAGATGCCACATCATGATGTCCGTTTTTCTGGGTCTATTTTGGAGGACGAAGACATGGAAATTCCCCTTTAAGATCAGAGGGGTAAATACACTGCTACGGAAATACTGCCAGAGAGTTTCACCTGAGTATGTCAGAATATGGGATTTCCTGCGGAGGAGTTGCCTTCCACATCTTCAGAGTCTGTACTGAGCCAAATTTAACATGCCCCTTCTCTGAGGTTACTCATTCTTCAGAATGTACTATATGTGATCATGTGAGAACGCAAGGACTCTGATAAAAGAAATGTCCCTAGATTCATTTCCAGATTCCATCCATCAGAAGGTATATATAAGTCTACTCAAGTCTGTGGCTGTGCACTCTATGGTTGCTAGCTTGGTGGGACAGCCTTTTAAGACAGAAAAAAGCATTCTCAAGGATCAGACATAAAAAAGAGGGACTCAGCATTAAAGAAAGGTTATGATGGTGCACAGTTATCTGAGGACTGTGATACATGGCGCATATACCAGTCAGTTTCAATTTCTGACTCCAAATCGGTGCAGGAGGAATCTGAATGCTCCTCTTCATTGGAATACATGGCAAAACAGATGGAGTTGGTCTCCAATATCATTTGATGTGGTTCAAGCATCAGCTGTAACAGTAGGTGCCACTATTGCATAAGGGTATCAGAGCGCTTTACAAAGAAGCAGATAAGATTGGCAAGAAAAACGTACATAATAAACCAAACTTGTGGTACCTGTAAAGTGACAAAAATTGCGATATTGTATTAGAGATCTGTGTTGCATACAAGTAACAAAAGTAGTCATGGAGTCTTCAGGGCAATCTGGCAGTGCTCAAAGAGCTGGTTTAACAGATTAGTGTACGTACTTGCAAACATTTTAGAACACGAAAGTGGGAGATTTTAGAAAAGAAATCGGTGGGCTGTATTTTTCGCACTGACTTCTATTTAAGCAGAAGCAATTTCAGACGGGAGACAGTGAATGAAATAGTACTCGCCTTATGGGGTTTTGCTTGAAGGCATTTTGGGGCAAATCTAAGTTCCAAAACTCTGTGGCAGTCAGGCGTTTGAGAGATTCCTCGAAGTACCGAGTGAGGCTGTTCATTTCTTGAAAAGGAGAGCAACCAAGCTTCCTCCGTGCCAACCAGAGTCTGTGGCAGATATTTAAAAACACACTTGCCTGTGCCACCCGTTAATCAAGGAGGCCAAGTTCTTGTCGGATCTGATCAGCTGAGATGATCTCAGCAGGCAAAGAGTGGCCTTATAGATCCCAGTGACCAGGGTTTTGAGGAGCTTACCATCCCTCCCAAACATGATCTCGCTTTGATAAACCAAAGTTGGAATAACCTTAGCCCTCATTACCTTCAGGAGTGGATCGAGGCTCATCCCCCACAGCAAACTGGACAGTTTCAAGAAAGACGACAACAGGGCCAGGGCTTTTGCTTCCATAACCTTACTGTGGTGGACAAAGGAACCCCTTTTGTCAGTTGTGACACTGAGATAATTATTTGTCTGTTCCTTGGAAATCCTATAGCCGTTAAAATGTCAACTTCCCATCTTATTGATTTATCTGCCCAAGATGAGAACCTTTGTTTTTTTAGGTTACCTTCCAGCCAGTTTGCATCAGTGTAGGAATGCAAAGCTTCTAATATCTGCTGCAGACTGACTCTTGTGTGGCTGAACAGAACTAGGTCATCTGCATAAAGCAAGTTGTTAATATGTTCGCCCCTGATCTTGGGGGGAGGACACTAGACATGTCAGAGATATACAAGTTGAAAAGAATTAGGGCAAGCACGCATCCCTGCTTGACCTTCAGCGAACTGTTCATTTTTCTAGACACACGAGTCTCATCGACTTGCTTAACACGTATCAATATGTAGTTGTTCGCTGGCCCCAAGGAGACTCAGCGGGTTTCCCAAGTTTTTTAGGTTCTTCCACAGGGCACTCTTTGGGACACGATTGAATGATAAGAACAAAGTTTAAAAGGCCTGTGTACAGAAGCTAGGACTTGTGGAAGAATACAAGATTTGCTCCACAGAGTGACAAAGACATACTGGACAACCTAAAACAGATCAAGCCAGCAAATAGAAAGTCAGAACATGAGTCACAAACCACAAAGCCAATGGTAAGCTATGGGTGGAATGCATTCCCAGGGAAGCTTTCAAAATGCCCACATGAAGTATTTTAGCAACCAGAGGCAGGCTTCGACCTAACTAGCAAAAAACAAAGTGGTTCCAGGGCACCGCGGAGTTGGCTCCTTGCTTTCACACAGGCAGGCCTGTGTTTGATCTTCAGTGTCTGTGGAAACATTCCAAACAGAAAAGCTCATCTTCGAATCTTATGACTATGCACATGCACTCATGTGTGTACATTGTCAGTTTTATTGAAAGTGTGTTCAGTTTATTGAACCACCTATGTTAACAATAATGAAATAACTGAACACAAAGCAGTGCCGTTGACGGTAAACCGAAGGGAGAGGGATGCAACCCTATAGTTTTCAAACTTTACGTATGTAACTGTGTAGTCAAATCCCTGCTTCCCACTAGACCAAACTCTGTGATCTACAGCCCATCACTTTACCCCACCATGTATTGTTTTCCTCAACCATCCACATGAATTAATTCAATACAGGACCTGTAACCTGCAAAAACCTCACTTATATATGGTTAATAGAAAATAATCTTGCTTCATATCAAATAACAATGTAGGCTATATAGAAAGAGAACATGACAAACACATATTTTGGGTAACTCGTGGCAAAGTCGTTGGGGTATCCGAATATTCTTGGCTGTTCAATTTAAAAAATATATAACTTTCAATAAATGGAACTCAATTCAGTGATATAATCGTATGTACTTAACAGAGACACTGAGAAAAATATTTTACATCATGATCTTTCGATGGCTTGGCGCGTGCTTTGGTTCTTAGAGCCAAATGAGACTCGCTCCTAGCTCGGCTCTCGACCCCTTGTGTTTGACGCCCCCTTAGTCCCCCAACCCCCAAGCCATACGCACACAAACCCCGCCCGAAACGTAATGTTGTCTGCACTCCTACGCCCTTGCAGAAAGGTGGGTTTGAAAACTTCAGGAGCGGATCTGACATTTCATATCAACACAAACAACGTTCACGGCCACCTCTAGCGCATAGATGCCATTATAAGAAGTTCGCAACACTCTCCATCAATGCACTTTGCTCCGGTCCTGATTCTTCACAGGAAGCCTTGTGCACCCCCGATGACACCACTGACTCACCCGTACCCTAAACAATTTCTAGCACTCACCTGCTAAGGGAGCCTTTGCAAGCTTGCAGCAACTCTCGAGGCCTCTGGGCATTCTGAGGAGGAAGTGAGCAAGCGGCAGGAAAAACGAAAGTAGTCAGCAGGATTCCCCGCCCATCCTCCACGTCAGGCGGCCTTAGCCCTGCGATGTAACAGCTGTCCTCTGCTCCCGCACAGCATGCTGGGAAGTGTTGTTGCCCGACGCCAGGTTTCGTCACAGGGCAGCAGGAAGGCAGACAAGGGTTCAAGACGGTGGCAACCTGCAGTACCACTTTACTGAAGCATCTCGAACGTGTAACAAGCATTG
The DNA here is from genome assembly GCF_964204655.1 of Triturus cristatus. Lineage (NCBI taxonomy): Eukaryota > Metazoa > Chordata > Amphibia > Caudata > Salamandridae > Triturus > Triturus cristatus. The sequence continues at coordinate 360,754,097 of NC_140586.1, read as the reverse complement.
GCATAGCCAATAGGTCTCGCCTTTGGGACCTGCTGCACAACTAAATACTTATAAGGTCCCAAAGGCGAGACCTATTGGCTATGCCAATGCTTGTTTGTTTATGTCTCCAGATTCAAGGACATTCTCAGGGCCTCGTGTATAGCACCAAAACACCGCTTATAGGCGGTGCATAAAACACTCTTCAGCCATACACTACAAAGTCAGTATCTACTCACTTGACCAGGTGGACTGGATTGGGTCATCTTCAGGTGATATATATATGTTACAGTAGTACATAGATTTAAAGGAATGTATTTAGCAGACTTGTCCTTTTTGTAATCCTTTTTGCTCAGTAATTACGCATTTATAAAGTGGTAGGCTGTGCACAAGGCGCTTCCAGGCTGCACGTTCTCCCACCCTCTGCCTCGCATGGGCCGGTACTTACACTTATGTTGGATGGAGGAGATTCCCGCACTCATCAGCTGAGCTGAAATATCTCCACAGGCAGAGTACCACCTCCCTCAGCTGCTGTGCAGTGTCCTTTAACTGTGCAGTTGCAGAGGACAGATGGGCAGAGTTCATGTATGTGTACTAGATTACTTTTGTTACTGTTGAGGTACAATTTGTAGAAAAGGCTTGAGGCTTTCAGTTGTGATTAAATGGTGTCCAGGGAAGGTCGAGAATGGCTGATGTACCTTGGTTTATATCAAATACAATGGGGGATAAACTCCTCGCTGTTAATGCTCAGCATTGCTCATTTCACCTAAGCGCTTCAACACCTCATATGGGGTAGCAAGCGCTATATAAATGCAAACCTTTTCCTCTTCTATCCCTCCACTATCTTTCTCAATCCAACAAGTAACATATCCACCACTCAAATTAATTTCATATTTCACTTCACTAATTCACCATTAACCCTTTTTGGGTTCCGGAGTAGCATGCTACTCGGCGAAAAAGCGCTTCTCCAGGGGAATTAAGAGCTATATAAATGGAAATACAATACAATACAATAAGCCGCGCTATATAAATCTACAAAGCAAAACAATTTCGGAAAACTGTGGCAGAGTGGGCCACACATGCCATCGTGTCTCTGACAGACCATCCAGGGCGGGGCAGAACAATTCGCTCTTCTGGCCTTATAACCCGTTCTTATAAAGGTTTGCAGGCTTGGGTGAGAGTCAGTCACATGCCAGTGTGTCCTGAAGCCTGGCAGCCAGAGTCAAAGTAAGCCACACATCAGAACGATGCCCCTGGAAAGCCAGAAGAGATGTTAGAGAGAGAAAGCTACACTCAGGCTGGTGCAAGACAGTCGTTTGCCAGGCTGGCACCTCATACTGTCAGCACCTCCAGGGCAGAGCCAGTCCCTTACCTGGACGGTGTCTCAGGAGGCCCGCAAAGCAGGGGGGGGGGGGGAGTTTGCCATAGCAGTGCCGCTGAAGGTCTGTTGGCGCTGGGACAGAGTCAGTAACAATCCAGGTGTTTGCCTGTGAAACGCTGGTGTTCTAAGTTGGTCACACTTCACCGAGGAGGGCATCTGTGGTGAATCTTCGTGGACCGCTTCTATTCCATACAGGGAGGATCAGGCCGGGAGGGTTGCACCTCCCTTTCAAGTCGAAAAGTGCACTTCTAGAAAGCTGGACAACCAGGAAGCTGAGCTTGGTACTCCGGGTGAAACGCTGCTTCCCTGGCGAATTCGGCCACATGCTTTCATTCAAGCACCGTCATTTTGAAAACAGTCCAGGGTGATGCTTCTGCTCACATGTCAATGACGCACACTAAAAACTCAGAAGAAAAAAATAGTCATAAGGCAGAGAGAGCCCTGAAACTGCTTTGTATACGAACAACTCCAGCTACCTGCTCATCCTACGAGCTCAAACCCGACCAGGTGTCGGTCTGTGGAGAAAAAAATCATAATCCCACATCCAATCTGGAGCTTTTAATGTAGCCTCAATGGGCCAGAGAGATGAGCTGCGGGTATTAATCGTGACAGGACACGTCCATGTGCATGCGAACATGCTCTGCGCTGGTTCAGACAGGAAAGAATTAACGCAGATGGAGGCCCCAGAGAAAGGGAACGCAGCCTGTGAACAACACAGGATTTGTGCGGGGAAGCAGCTGGTCTTTAGAAAAATAACCCGATCAAATGGTACGTCTGGAAGGCCGGCAGGGCTGGGGAAGATTAAATTACTTCAGATCTCACGTTGGGGTGATTAATGCCTCTGACATGCCGGTAGGGTTGAGATAAAGTCACTCACACGTCAAGCAAGAGGAAATTAGGAACTGATTAACAAAGCCTGTGATTCTGACGGATAGGAGGTAGGGTTGGGGATAAGTCACGCACACATTAAGCTAGAGGAAATTAGGAACTGATTAAACAAGGACAACAACCGCCGTGGTTTACTGCAGGAACCATCGGATTGGCACGGTTTGGAGTTCTCAGGCCTTTTGAAAAAGAAGATCAGTTTCTGGATACAGCAAACACGTTGATTAAACACGCGCAGCAACGCGGCCACGTACGGAACGTTAGGAATGCAGCTGGCACCCGGCCGCGCTGCTGCTCGCTCCCGAGCACCCTAGGCCAGAGGAGAGAGAAGGCGCCTGCCTTTGGCCAATTGCGTGCTGTCTTTCTTAGAAAGACGCACACAAAGGCCAATAGGGTGTGAAAGCACACGCACAAGTGTGTGCTCAGAGGTGAAAGCCCTTACTAGAAGCCTCCCAGAGCAGCGCATGGGCGCTGGCTCAGGCGAGACATAAAAACATAAATGGGAAGGGCTAGTGGGAATTGAGGGGATGTTAAATAATACGCGCCAAAGCAACAGTTTCAGGCGTGAATTTACTAATTGGTTCAAATGTATTTATGCATTTTTATATAGCGCAAACTTTACCCAGAGGTGTCAGCGCTTTACAAATGAGCGAAGTAAATTACATAAGGAATGAGAGTAGCATGGAAGTAGGTACAACTATAAGTACTCGTGACAAAAGTTACATATTAATAAGTTACAGTACATTCAAGGTGCTAAAATACAAAAAGGTGGTGTGAATAGGGTAATACAAGTACAGAATACATATGTACAAAAATTGAGCACTCCTGAGTGTCATGTGGCAGTCAGTGTCATGACCTGGGATGAGGTAAATTATTCACAGATTGTTTCGATGTGTGCTAAAGCAGTCGTTTGAAGTTTATTAGCATATTCTACAGTAGCTCATCCAATGTAAGTGTTTTTTCATTACATTCTGAGACTTCTAGTCCAGTTTATTCTGTGAAGTTTCATGATGGAAAGAAACAAAACTGGCTTTATGAACGATTCATGCACGTCCTGGGAAACTTAATTTTAACATTTCCCTGGAGGACTTCTAAACAGTCCCACCACTTAGTTTCTCAGGGCACTTATAGTTCTAGTGGGGAGCATTAGTCCGGAAGAGCTACTGCGCTCTTCATAAACAACAGCAGCATTTTCTGCACAGCTGTAACTTTTACTGCAACAATACAACTACTTCTCAGCTGGGTTGCTGTAATATTAATTTATTAATTGCCAGCATTAGAGGTGATCATCAGTCAAGGGCTGCATGCACCACAGCGACTTGCCTCGTTCCTAGAGTCGTTGTACTTACCGGAGGTCACAAGCGAGAAAAGGGAGCAGTTGAACGAAGACATCACAGTAGAAGAGATAAGCTGTGCAATCATGGGGATGACAAGCGGGAAAACCCCTGGACCGGACGGATTCCCAGGGGAGTTTTACAAGACCCATGCCGCCACGCTCACCCCTTTCCTACACGAGCTCTATAAGTCAGCCATTGAGGATGGACGGCTCCCTCCTACAATGAACGAGGCTAACCTGGTGTCACTACCCAGCCTGACAAAGATCCCATGGACCTGGGTTCATACAGGCCGCTGGCACTTCCGAATGTCGACTATAAAGTGCTGGCGAAATTGTTGGCGGATCAGCTGGAACAGGTAGTTCCCACCCTGGTACACCCGGACCAGAATGGGTTTGTGCCTTCGCGAAATACATCGCTGAACCTCAGGAGATTCTTCAGGGTTGCCGCCTATTCGACTGCCCAATGGCCAAGAGCGGGCTGCCTGGTATTGGACCTTGAAAAGGCATTCGACTCCCCAGAATGGGAGTCTCTATTTACAGTGCTAGAAAAGCACAAGCTCGGAGAGTCCTTCCTGGGGATGGCCCGGCTGCTTTACAGTGCTCCCACGGTAAGAGTGAAAATGGGCCCTATCGGAACCAGTGCGCGTCAGGAGAGGAACGAGGCAGGGATGCCCCCTCTCCCCGTTTCTCTTTTCCCTAGCGATTGAACCGCTAGCGGAAGCGATACCAGCCGGGGTCGACGACGGCATACCTCTAGGAGATAGCACGCATAAAATATCACTGAATGTCGACGACCTCATGGTATATGTCAGGGACATCAGCCACATCCCGCACAACCTGGTAACGATATTAGAAAACTTTTCAGCCATATCAGGGTTGCGAGTAAATGCATCTAAATCCGGTCTTTACGCATTCAATGAGCAGAGCGTAAACCCCAGCTATGTGTTTGGTGCGACGAAGGTCCGCTGGTTCCTGGACACGTTCCGGTACCTCGGACTGCGGATATACCAGAATGCAGTGGATTTACATGATGGCAAATTAGGAAGGGCTCTGACTGCGATCAGAACGCAGTCAGCTTTCTGGAGCACGCTCCCGTTGTCAGTGCCGGGGAGGGTAGCCTTGATAAAGATGGTGATACTACCCCGGCTACTCTATTACCTCACAAACCTCCCAGACTACATAATACCTCCATTCTTTCATCACTTGGAAAAGTTAATCAAGGACTTCATAAGGGGCACCTCCAGGCATCGGGTAGCTATTTGTCAACTTTACTTACCTACAGATCAGGGGGGCCTAGCAGTCCCGCACCTGGAGAAATACTATCTAGCAACACAGCTCCAATGGATCTCTAGATGGCTGGCAGGACGCCATACTGGCGACACCACATCCCTACAGCTGCCGATGGCGGCAGCAGAACTAACCAGGCTATTTCACCCATGCTCCAAAGTCAAACCGCTCAACTCCCTACTGGTGACGGTGGCACACAGAAGCTATCGCAGGACGCTGTACATCACTCGGAGAGCAGTCCCATACGCACCTGTACTACCACTGGAGGGCACACCCACGGACATCAACAGCACAACGCTAGCAGAACTGCAAGAGTGGCACGAAGCAGGGGTACAAACTATGGGAGATCTATACAACGAAGGCATATTAACGCCGTATACTACACTCGTGACAGAGGCTGAAGTACCCCCAGGTCAGTAATTACTCCACCGCTCCCTAATAGCGGAACTCACAGCAAAGTGTGGCGACCTGGCAGCCGAACCTGCCACACACCTCACAGTACAATACCTGCATGTCATGGGTCAGGGGAGGACACCTCACTAAGTGGTTTGCCGCATCGCTCCGACACCACACGACATTCGCTTTGACGTCCCTCCGCCAGCACTGGGACACAGATTTGGGCAGCCTGCTCACGGAGCCGGAATAGGTCTCAGTATTAGAAGCTCCGACAAAGATCCCCAGGAATGCGCACCTGCGCCAAATTCAATTTCACATAGTACACAGAGCATATCTCACGCCCGCTAAGATTAACCGGTATTTTCAGCGCACCGACTCGGCATGCTCAAGATGTGGGCATGTAGATGTAAACATTTTACATATGACGTGAGGATGCCCGAGACTAACTAGCTACTGGTCAGATGTGGCGGAAGCGCTAGCCCAATGCACAACCTGCACTATTCCATTTGAATGGCACATCTACTTGCTACACCTACACCTACACCGCAGGAATCGTAACAATACAGCCACAGCTAGATTCTTAGATTTGGGAATGGAAGTGGCGAAGCGTTTGATTACCAAACAATGGAAGCACCCCGATCCCCCAAATATAAGCATGTGGAGATATTCAATGTGCACCTGGGCCAAAGCAGAGCGCGTTGCTTTAAGGCACGAAGATACATTAGGCCTGCGTAAAATACCCCTAGCCGCATATTGGGACAAAATACTGGCAGATTTAGTGCCTCCGTGAGCTGTTGTAACTTCCCCTCAGGCCCCAGCAGAAATCAAGACCTGACCAGCGGAGACACCCACTGATTAAAACCAGGATAACACGCAACCTAGCACATGTCTTGCGCTATCCTCATAAGAACTGCTAATGCAGAGTCATTCACAATAACAAGGGGAAGGGAGGGTTTAGGCAGCATAAACACTGGTTCCTAGTTCACACCTATTATGTATTAATTTGTCCCGGTTTAGTTAACACCCGCCTTCATGTTTTTCTTTTGTACCAAGCAGTAATGGTTGATATAAAAAGAATGGTTAAATGTAAAGCTCACAAAATAAATGCTATTAATCTGAGATGTGGTAACATGTAGCCATATGGGCAACTCAACTGATTGTACAGAAAAATTGGCAAATAACCTGCATATGTTGGTAAAGATTGTTAAGCATATAAAATCAATAAAAACAGATTTTCAAAAAAAATTAGAGGTGATCATCAGAAGGCAGAGATTTTGTGATGATGCGGTTGTAAATTTACCCCACTACTCGTTTTTGCTTGTAAAACGATAAATCATCCACAAATATAAATGTTTAAACAATAAATGTCAGAAATAAATGGGTGAGAGAAAATATATATATATATATATATATATATACGCTTTCTCCCTCTGAATGAAAGCGAAGTCAGCACTCCGTAAGTTTGTTATCTGGCAGATTTTATTTTCAGAAAAACGTCATCACGTTTCAGACGTTTCCTCACGGCCTTGTTCACGTAACATAACATACGTGTTAAGAGCCTCCTTCCAAATCCATGCTAAGCTGGTTGGTAGGTCGGCACTTGAACCAAAATCAGCCCTGGCAAAATGCCCGAACCAGCCCCACAGTGCAGGAGAGCACAATTAGAGATGAGCAATTGGTGTACGGTTGGATCATTGCATCCCATCCTTCTGTGGAAGCAAGATCATATTCTTATTAAAAAGGAATGCGAGAAGTGGACTGTCCAAAGATTGCATCCTCCCTTGTAGAGTTTATCGCAGAATCTAAATAAACAACCCAGATATACCGCATCTGTTACAGTTTTTTAATATTCTCTCTAAAAAGGTGCGAGTTTCTCACACCCGCTAACCTAAGTGGCATGCTTCATCATCGGGTTGCTCTGCATCTGTACAACATTTTTGATGCAACAGCTGGACTCCTGGATGTTAGGAGCTCTTGAGTGGAGGTATTTTTGCTTCCTCTTGAAAGTATTAGGATCCCAAAAGAACGTAGAATTTGCTATATACAGATGACCCAAAGGATTTTTCGAATCTATGGAAATATTAAAAACAGTGAAAGTGGGGTGCTTATTGGTCCCCCCGCCTCTCCTACTCGTCAACATCTTTTAACTGTATTTCTGTGGCCTCATGCAAATTCCCATTTCCTACTGGACCTAGATCCCTGCCTATAGTATAGCTCAACTCAGTTCTATGTAATGAGTTGTAATGGTGAGGGCGGCCGCTTCACATTCGTACTAATGCACAGTAAGATTATACTCAAGTATCAAAAGCACAATACAGAGGGTTGAGTTTCGGTGAGTGTATGGAGAAGCAAATGGACAACAGAGGTCGGGATGGGGGCAGCAAACGGACAAAAGAAGACGGGCAGGCAAGTATGGGGAAGCAAACGGACTACGTATCATTAATGGGCAATCACACAGACAATGGAAGGTGGGCGGGTGAGGATGGGTAAGCATTGGATGGGGGCGGTAAGCAAACTGGAAATTGAGGGATGGAGGGCCATGATCTGGAAGGACAGGGACAACATAGGCTGGGCAGATAGTGATGGGGAAGCAAATGGACATCAGAGAGTGGGTGATGATGGAGAAAGACTTGGACAATGGAGAGAGATGGGGAAGCAAGAAAAGGTGGACAGATGAAGATGAAACAAGAAAGATAAATGATGGAGGAAAAGCGAGGGGATAAACTCAGGCAAGAAAGAGGAACACAATGTGTATGGGGAGACAGCTGCAAAATACACACTCTTGTACAGTGCTTAAACTAAAACAAAAATGTAGTACCTGTAAAAGGATCAGGGAAGAAAACTAATGTGAATGTGCTCCAGGGGAGGGATCAACCCATGAAGAGAAATAGTGAATAAAAAGCAAGCACCTGTGAGTGACAATAAAGCTAATCAATGGTAAGCAATGGGTAGGCGGTAAGCTCACTGAAGTTAACAATATGTCTCGAAAAAGACAGAACATGCGCTGTCTTATGCAAGATCTAAAAAGGATGCTAGAATGACCTCTATGTACTAAAAAACAGATTTTGAGTTTGCATGGAGGAGTGTGGGCAACAGGGTGACTTACGTTGAGCCACTCTATGTTGGCAGGGCATCAAAATGCAAACCATGTGTGTCTCCCACTGACATGCATTGGTTGCCAGCCTGGCTAGGATTTTAGGCATTACCCAACAAGGACTCGTCTCACTGGAGATTGTGCTAGAGAACGTGACTGTCTTCTGCCACCAACCTCTGATTAAAATTGGCCACGGACAGGCAGAGGGAGGCTGAGAAATTCAGCATCTCCAAAAGACTATGTGCGTTCTACTCTTACCACAAACTGTTCTTGCGGTTCATGCTGTAATCAATGTATAGGTCTAAATCATAGTTTTCTGCTTATATTAATATCAGGATTAAGGGCCTGTGCTCTCGCTCTATTACAAACATCCACAGCATGATGTTGTCCTTCTTTCTTGTATTGTGCTTTGTGACTAAAGCCAATAGGAGAGCACATACAAGCACACCAATACACCTTAGACATAGATCCCACATACATCGAACAGAGTGCATGTATGCCCTACAGCCGCCTTTCATGTTGCTCTCAAGAGCACATACTATCAAGACACACCTTGTACAAACAAACACACAACTAGCAACAGCAGGCCTAGCCTCGATAAATGCTGGGCCTGGGCAAAGTTCATGTTACATGCCTAAGAGACGAGTAAGCAATTATAAATGCCTTTTAGACACTAATATCAATTAGCAGGTGAAGATATTGGAGAAGGGTTTGTAGTCTAATACCTTTCCTGAAATAGGGAGTGCGAGTAAGTGTAGAGAGCTCGTCAGGGGTAGTAAGGCGGTATATAAATGCAATTACAATACAATACATTAAAGAGGCTGCAGAGATCTATCTCTACCCAAGACAAAAAATGGGTAAAATGAATAATAAGCACATTTTAAGATATGTTTCACTTTTCCTGTTGCTAAAAATCCACATGCTCCAAAACAGGGAGTTCATGAAATATTCCAGTGTACTTACTAAGCCTGACCAGCCCATATTCTTAATAAAATATCTGGGGAAGAGGATTAGTTGGAAAGATCCCCCAGTTGCAGTGCACTGGATATAATTGCCATCTGGGCTGGCGATTTAGGCATGGGATTAGAGCCGTAGCTACCAATTGTGCAGCCGGTGCAGTGGCATCAGGACCCTGACCCTGAGGGCCCATTGAGTGTATTTTACTACCACAACAGCAGCCTTAGGGGGCATTTTCCTTGCATGCTCCAGTGCTCAAGGCGTGCAAGCTACGCTACGACTTAGGATCTGAATCCCTGTTGACCCTTACCGATTGATGATAGACCAACACCCCACATGCCCCTTCTTCTGCCAGCCTTTACCTACACTATGGCTGTGTGATTTCTGTGACCCTTATCCTCTGAACTTTAACCTTCATTGCCATACCTGAGCCACCCGTGCCTACAAGTTTGTACCAGTTCTGTTGATGCTGGCATTGCTCCTCTGCACCTGGTTGCAGGAAAGCACAACTGTTGAGCACAGCTTGACCTTAAGCTGTTTGATGAGTGAAGAAAGAGAGGTTGCACCGGACAACAACAGCTCCATAGCAAGGCGATCTACATTTTCAAGCACTGTCGAAACATTTCTGTGGAAAAAGTGAAGGCAAGCCCCCAAATATTACACCTATCAGTATTGACCGAGAAAGGGAAATATATCATATAATATGATTACTAGCACATTTTCCTTCGCTGAATCATTTTAAACATTTCTGGAAACTACTGGGAGGTTTAGTTCTCAAAATGTCTCCTGCAGACTTCTGTCAGCAGGGTAGTTTTGCAACAGTAACCAGCGGACGCAGTGCTTCTGGCGGTCACGCCCTAAAATCAAGGGGCAAGTATAAAAAGTGTCAGAGAAGGTTTTGTGTAGTGTTAATAAATTCCCATTTCTGGCACCTTTCACTGAAAATGTGCCACTGGGGCCAATGTCCGTTACCTGATTTCCCTTATTTCCCTCATTTCATGCAATTTACTGTATTTATGTATGCCAACTCCATGGCATGCATTTAGTAAGTGTAAGTGAAAGAACAGGCGGTACCACAGGGATGTGTAAATAGTGTATCTTAAGGCTGGTGGAAGGTAACACACTGGACTAAACCCATGCAGTTATTCATTTATTTATGGAAAATAATCAATACAAATATAGAACATAAAACATACTGAAATGACTGGTCTATGCCCAATAAACATCAGTGCTTAATGCAGACAGCTCCTTAGAGTGTTCTCATCATTATTGCAATAATAGCATTTTTGCTATCTGCCTCCATCTAGGATTTTTACATGCACACATCGGCAGAAATATAGACACTCTCTCTCTCTCTCTCTCCTTTCTGTTTTGAAGTTCTTAAAACTGTTGGATATTTTACAACATATTGGGCCAGATGTATCAATATTGGGAATAGCGATTACCTAATTGTGATTCTCTCCGAATCGCAAATTGGTAATTGCTATTCCTAATGTATGAAACTCATAGCATTTCATTTAGCAAATACTAGTGGGTCACAAATCGACCTACCTCATGAATATTAATGAGGTAGGTAACAATTTGCAACCCATTAGGAATCTCGAAAATCACGAGGATGGTGGCCTGCTGGGGTCAGCAGACCACCATGTCCGCGATTGCTTTTAAATAAAGCAATAATTTTTTTTAAATGCAGCCCCTTTTCCATAAAGGAAAATGGGTTGAGTTTAAAAAAGAAAAATTAGAGACTCCAACTCAGAAGGCAGGAATTCAGGGATCTGGGTGAGCAAAAGGCAAGGGCACATATGCTAGCAACCCAGAGGAAACTCTACGATGTAGGAGATAAAGCAAACAAATTGATTGCATGGTTAGAACGCAGAGATAGGGATAGAAATTGGGTCCTGGAAATAACAACCCCTGAGGGTGCAACTCACAAATCCGGGAAAGAGATAGAAGAGGCCTTCGAACAATGCTATGAAAAATTGTACACCTACTTCCCACAATGCTCGGCAGAGGAATGTGGTGAACTGTTGCGAGAGATTAACCTTCCTACACTTTCGACAGTAGATAGCCAAACGTTAGAACAAGATTTCACGGTGGAGGAATTGGTGGGTGCGCTCACTGACCTGCAGTCCGGCAAAGAGCCCGGTCCAAATGGGCTCCCAGTCGAATTATACAAAACTGTTGCAGGCAAGATTTCCCAGTATCTATTAAACATGTACGAAGAGTCTAATGAAAAGGGGGAGCTTCCGCTTGATCAACAAACAGCCATAATAGTAATGATATCCAAGAAAGGCAAGGTCCTGCACGACTGCGGATTATACAGGCCGATCTCTTTATTAAACGTGGAGACTAAGGTGTTGTTGAGAGCTCTGGCAACCAGATTGCAGACAGTGATTTCCACACTGGTCCACCAGGATCAGTCTGGATTTATGTCCCACCGGAGCACTAGACTTAACCTCCACAGGCTATACAGGGTCCTAGATTGGACGAGAAGGAGCCTCAGGGAAGATGTGGTACTGTTCTCCCTGGACGCTCAGATGGCGTTTGATAGTATTGATTGGGAATATATGTTTGCAGCATTGAACAGAATGGAATTTGGATCCAACTTTTGCGCGTAGTTGAAACTATTATATCAGGATCCACAAGCTCGGGTGAGAGTAAATGGAGAGGTATCCCGCTCATTTCCACTGAGAAATAATAATTTAGTAGGCAATGATTTAGGAACATACATTGGGAGAGGCCAAGGCGCTCTAATTGATTTTTTATCATTCATAACATTTGTCACAGTGATCACTGCCCCTTATCTTTAGAGCTGGTGACCCAACTCGATGATCAAACTGCATCTGCCAGATCAGGCCCATTAATCTATAACAAGAACAAGGGGTTAATGCGGAAGTGGTCTACTATAAACCCTGACCGGGTTTTAAGTCAAATTATAACAACTAATTTGACCCAAGTCCTAGACTGCCTGGAAGATAATATAAATCCCTCAGTCATGGTAACATCTTCGGGTCTCTATAAAATAGGCAGTGAATCTGTTTTTAGTACTAATACTAAATATGGGTCAATAACTATGGCACCCCCAACATAAGATGAGGTGGACAGGGCCTTAACCCAGACTGTGACGAATAAGGCCTCTGGCCCGGACGGTATTCCAGCAGATTTGTTTTTAGCTAACATACCCCTGTGGCTCCCTCTACCAACAAACATTTTAAGCTGCTATGTGGCTCAGGGACCCCCGACTCCTGGAGATCCGTGACAATAGATCCCATCTTTAAAAAAAGGTGACAGGGCGGATCCCAAATGCTACCGGCCAATATCTCTAATTGACTGCACCTGTAAGATCATGGGCAGAGTAATTTTAGAAAGGCTGGAGGCCTGGGTAACAGAAAACGGTAAGGTTTCGGATATCCAATATGGCTTCAGAATAGGTCTAGGCAAGGTAGAACAGTGCCTCAACCTGCATCTGGTCATAGGCAAATACACCTTAGACAAGCTGGGATCCCTCTATTTAGGGTTCATGGACTTGACGTCTGCCTTTGACTGGGTGCAGAGAGGGAAGCTATAGGAGAAGATGCTGGAAATGGGCATAGAACCAGCTATTGTGCATTTCATAGCAGCTATGCATCGGGATGTCACAGGGAGAGTTCGCTATGGAACAGGTGGGGAACTCACTTCCCCAATTAAAATGAGCCGCGGGGTCCGCCAGGGCTGCGTCCTTGCACCATTTGTATTCTGTCTGTATATAAATGATTTAGAAAGCTATATTATAAATGGAAATGTGGATGCTCCCCAGATAGGCCGAAGGTTGTTACCGGCATTATTATATGCAGACGATTCTGTTTTAATGTCCAGAACCGGGGTGGGGTTGCAAAGGCTTTTAACTAGTTTTAATAATTTTATGAATGACCTTGGCCTGAAGACCAATGTGGCCAAATCTCATATCATGGTGGTGGGTAAATCTCCAACAACTGTAAAGACATGTTTAATAGGTAGTGAGAAATTGGTTTATGTACCCACTTTTCCTTATTTAGGAATTCTTTTTGAGTCACAAAGCACCTGGTTTCATTTAATAGAGGCAAGGACTAGGGTCTTCAACCAAAATCTGGAGGCCATTTTCAGATTTGATAAAAAAACTAGGCTCCCGCCCAATAAGAGCAACTATCGAAATCTATAAGGCACGTATGTGTGCGGCTACTTTGTATGAAGCTGGAGTCTGGGGCTTTTGTAATATCTTCGGCCTACAGAGAGCCGAAAACATGTTTTTGAAACACTTGTTGACTGTTCCAACAAGCACTGCTGCCACTATTTGTCACAGCAAGCTTGGCGTGATCCCGCTGTCCTTTCGCATCCACACAACGCCTCTATTTTTGTGGTATAACATTTGGGTAAAGGAAGAAACAGTTCTGAATCCGCGCTGTTATTACAGATTGCCTAAAATTAGAGTGGTTGAACAAAATCCATTGGATTTCTTATGTTAAAGCCCAGCTGAAGAATTTGGGTTTGTTGGATTGTTTCGACAATCCAGGAAATATTGCCAAAATATCAAGGGCCAAGTTGAAGAAAGAATTTCTGGCTCACTCTTATCTGAAAAGAGACACTCTGAAGATGGCAAAAAAAAAGGGTTATTGATCACTCACTTCTAGTTTGTTATTTAGGTACTGAGCCTTATCTCTCTTTTTATTTTAGCCATGCTCAATTGTACTATCTTATAAGGTTCAGGTTTGGAACCTCTTATCTGTTGGTTTCATACCAGCGTAACGTATATTCTGATGCCAAATTGAATGCATGTCCATGTGACTCAAAATCAGCACAGAGTACGTTGCAATTTATGTTTTTCTGTAAACTTTATATCAACCCAAGGTGCACTTTTTTAACACCACTCTTAAAATTCCTAAACATAAGAAAATGTCAGGCTGCTTTGCACTACCTTCAGCTTTTAAAAGATGAATGTATTTGTTTAGTGGTCTATAAATACATTTCTTCTGCAGTTCGGCTACGGAATATTGTTGGAAAATATTTCCCATGTTTTTATTATAACTTGTGCACAGGATGTAAGATCCCTTAGTGTGGGATCGCTTCCCATAGTGACTAATGATGAAATTTGAAACTATTGCCAATAAGTATTACGCACGTAGTTGCTCCCTTTTTTGTTCTTCTACAATCTCTAGTTCAAACACTGTTGTGCCTATATGCCTTCGTAATAATTACCTGAAAAGAGATTGTTATCTGGAGATTTGTAAATTATTCCTCTTAGTAAGGGAACTTTTATCTGATATTTGTAATTTTATCAACTTCATTGTGTTTTTAATCAAAAATGCTTTTTTATGATGTATTCTTTTATGGTTTGGAATATAGCCGAATAAAGATTTCTGACTGAGGCCTTCGCATAATGCTATGAAAAAATGCATGATACATATGGCCCATTTTCTTTTAAGTAACTAACAATTCACACTGCTATCCCGTTCCACTGCCCCTTTAGACCCCTAATGCTCTGCTTATCAAATAATGTATTTTACCACATATGCCAGCGTGATTATTGGGAAATTTGAAGCTCACTTCCCTCTCAATCTTACTGATCAAGCTACGACACTGCATACGCTAACAACGTCCTCGTGGACTGATACAATTGCTGGCAGTGAGAGTTTTGTTGCACATTATTTCGTATTTTACCTGCCTGAAGGCTTGATGGAATATAATGCTGAACATCCAATGACAATGGGTCCAGAATTTCCACTTATGCCTTGGATGCTAGATCTAGAACTTCTAATGGCCAGACAGATATAATAAAACCATGTTTAAAAATGCCTGAGTACCAAATCAATATTTCTCTGAGTGGCAGTATTAAAGGACTGATCTAGAGTTTAGAGGGAACTAAAAATACTCAAATTGCTAGGGGAAATGTTAAATACAGAGTACAATACTTCTAATGAATTTTCTCCACCCTAGGGGTGTTATCATGCGGAAAACTCAGCCGATGGAGTCTACTCTGTATACAGTGGCTAGACAGGAATATCCTGTAGTGAAAACTGTTCCAAATAGTTACATGCTGAAACTCAAACGTCAGAGGAATTTACTCAGAAGGGCGTATAGTGAAGAGACAGTGTTACTTGATGTTGAAGTCATAATGAGGTCTGCAACCGAAAGACCTCAGATGATGCACCAGTGCAGTTCCTTTAGGATTCCAGAGCTAATACTGCTGACATTTTGACAAATGGAAATATTTCATTAATTGTTCCGTAAACGTCACACTAGGTTCTCACTGGACCTTTAGAACTATGGCAAAATCATAGCCCTGTCCACCAACATAAATTTAAAATCTTATTAAAAAAAACACTTTGCCCATCCCAGAACTATTGTTCATTCCCCTCACCCTTTAATCTTCTCACTGAATCCGCTTGGTCCTTCCCAAACAGTCTGCTTCTCATCATGCCTCCTTCTGAGACCTCCACATCCTATCGCAAACCGTGACCATGATTTACCCAATAACACCCCACCAGACCTTGTTCGGGTGGCCACAGGACAAGCAACTGGACTCCAACTGTGGTGATTGAGGTCATTTGTCACTATGGTCCTGGGGCCCATCAACTATGGCTTTGCAAAGTGGCCCAAGTACACCCTTTTCTGCACTTGACCCTCAGGGTAGCAAGGGCAAGCAATCACGGGCTTCTCAGGGAGGTAGTGTGGGGAGCACAAGGTCAGAACTCAACAGTAGACCAACAGTCACAATAATGTAATGCTGTTAGACATGGGGGTCCCTTGTTGGCAGAAGTAGGTACCTTTGTCCAAATAGGGACCTTTGCTTCTAGTCAGGATATGGGGGGTACACTCCTGGATAACCCCTGCTCACCCCCTTGGCAGCTTGGCACGGGCAGACAGGCTTATCTCAGAGGCAGTGTGTAAAGCATTTGTGAACACATACAGTAATACAGTGAAAACATTACAAATGGACATCACACCAGTTTAGAAAAATAAGTCATCTTTACTAGACTTAACATAAGACCAAACGACAAAAATCCACAATACTGTAATTGAAAAGAAGTCTTTAAAATGGTAGAAAATAGCTTAGTTCATTATAGATGGTTAATGCGACACTTCACTCTTAAAGTACCTTATATGTGTCACGCCATGCAAACAAAGGGGTCGCAGGGAAGTTGAGGCTCACTTCCTTACTGTGTGGGGAGTTGATGCGTCGTTTCTTACTGCGGCCCGGTGCCGATACGACAAGATGGCGCCTCGATGCGATGTCAGGAACTGGTGCAATGCGACAAAATGGCTTCTTTGATGCAATAACGTCGGATGGGATGCGTGCACGCCCGACGGCTATGCGGTGTACTCGGTAACTTCTGAGCTGCGACAGGCCCTGCGACACGCTTCTCCAGTGATGCGATGGCGACCTCTGTGGCGGCGACACGCTTCTCCGGTGATGCGACACGCTTCGTTGGTAATGCAACGGCGAACAGCTGCGTCGGTGGCACGCTTCTTCGGCGATGCAACGGCAACTGCTGCGGTTGCGGCGACGGGCTTCTCCTCATTGCGTCGCGCTTCCAGCTCCCAGCGACACGCAGTCTTCTCAGAGGGCCAAAACAGTAGGCACCTCTCTGCAGGTAGAATTCCCAGCAAGGGAATTCAGGGGAGCTGGTGGTGAAGTCTTGTATCCCTGAGACTCCAGGCAGGAGGCAAGCACACTTCAAGTCCTTGGAGATTCTTCTTCAAGATGATGAAAAGTTCACAAAGGTTCTCTTCCCCTTTCCTTGGCAAATAAAGTAACCACTACAGGCCAACCACAGAAATAGCAAACAGCACAGGGGCAGTCTCATTCAGCTTCCTTCTCCTTGGCAAAGGTTTGTCTTGATTCCCAGAAGTGATCTAAAGTTATGGGGTCTGGGCCCCAATATTTATACCAGTAAATCATTTGTCCTCTGAAGGCAGAGGGCAGAGGGTGCTTGTGCCCAGCCAAAACCAGTTCTGTGCAGCTTCCTGGCAGAAGGTGGAGAAAGCATTGTTGAAAGCAGACCTGGCCCAGGTAGCTGAAAGGAAATCTCTTTCCCCTACTCTTATTCTATGAGGGCTCAGGTCAGTGGAAGGAAATCTCCTCCCCCCACTTTCTATTCAATGCAGGCCCTATTTAGCCCAGCCCTGACCCATCAGACTGCTGGAGCCAAAGCCCTCTCCAGCCCCCTATCACTCACAAACCAGACATGAAATACACAAACCTAGCAGAGGCATGCTGGATGGTTAGGCAAGAAAATACCTACTTTCTAAAAGTGGTATTTTCAAACACAGAATGTAAAAATCACCCTCACTAAAAGATGTATTTTAACATTCTGAGGTCAGGCATACTAAACTCGAATTTCTACCTAGTTCCCTGGGTCAGTTAGGATTATAAGATGTTATAATCAAACTGCCCATTATGGCCTACGGGAACAGGTAGCCTTGCAATAGTTAAAAAACGAAATTGGCTGTAATTCACTATCAGGACATGCCACACACAACAGGGCATGTCCTACCTTTTACATACAATTCACCCTGCCCATGGGGGTACCTTGGGCCTACCTTAGGGGTGACTAACAGGTAGAAAAGGGAAGGTTTAGGGACTGGCAAGTGGGTGCACTTGCCAAGTCGACATGGCAGCCCCAGGCTGCACACAGGCTCTGCAATGGCAGGCCTGAGCCACATTTTACAAGCTGCTTCTGTGGGTGGCACAACCAGTGCTGCAAGCCCACCAGCAGCATTTGATTTACAGGCCCTGGGCACACATGGTGCACTGTACTAGGGTCTGACAAGTAAATCAAATAAGCCACTAATCCATTACAACAATTTACGATAGGGAGCACTTGCACTTTGGCACTGAATAGCAGTGGCAAAGTGCCCAAAGCATCTAGACCAGCAAAAACATAGCATACACACACGAGGCAACAGTGAAAAAATGGAAGGGAGACCCACGCCAATGGTGCCAGGTCCAACACATGTCCCCTCCAGATGAAATGTGGGGCAAACTACCCACCCCTTGGAAGTTCTCTTTACTAAGGCGGAAAAATCTGGACAGACCATCAGCATTGGCGTGTTCTGTACCAGGGTGGTGTTCCACCATGAGGTCCATCCCCTGTAGGGAAATGGACCACCTCAACAGCTTTGGATTCTCCCCCTCATCTGCATCAACCATCTGAGGGCCCTGTGGTCTGTCTGAACCCGGAAGTGAGTCCCAAACAGGTATGGTCTCAAATTCTTCAGTGCCCAGACCACAGCAAATGCCTCAGGCTCAATTGCACTCCACCGCTGTTCCCGTGGAAGTAACCTCCTACTGATGAAGGCTACAGGTCGGTCTAGGCCCTCCTCATTTATCTGTGAAAGAATAGCCCCCACACCATGCTCTGTCTGTACAATGAACTATTTAGAGAAGTTGGGCGCCAGAAGCATGTGCGCCGTGCACATGGCAGTCTTCAGGGCATCAAAAGCTTTCTGACAGGTGTCAGTACAGTTCACTTTCTTGGGCTGTTTCCTGGAAGTCAGGTTTGTCAAGGGTGCAACAATGCTGCCATACACCTTGACAAACCTCCTGTAGTACCCAGTGAGTCCTAAAAAGGCTCTCACCTCTCTCTGGATCTTGGGGGGTTCCCAAGCCAGGATGGTCTCAATCTTGGGATGTAGGGGTGCCACCCGGCCGCTCCCAACCTGGTGTCCCAAGTACACGACAGAACCCTGCCCGATCTGGCACTTACTCACCTTGATCGTGAGGCCTGCTCTCTGCAGCGCCATCAACACTTCCCAGAGGTTGCGCAGGTGTTCTTCCCAACTGGCGCTGAACACTGCAATGTCATCCAGGTAGGCGGCACTGAAATCTTCCAGTCCAGCCAATACCTGGTTGACCAACCTCTGAAAGGTGGCAGGGGCATTCTTCATCCCAAAGGGCATAACCCGGAATTGGTAGTGCCCATCTGGTGTGGAGAATGCTGACCTCTCTTTTGCCCCATCAGTTAAGGCGATCTGCCAGTACCCAGAAGTTAGATCAAACGTGCTGAGGTACCAGGCAGCCCCTAACCGATCAATGAGCTCATCAGCTCTGGGGATGGGGTGCGCGTCAGTCCTTGTGACTGAATTGAGCCCTCGGTAGTCCACACAGAACCGGAGTTCTGGCGTGGCACCCAGTGCGGCAGTCTTTGAGACCAAGACCACTGGGCTGGCCCAAGGACTGTTAGAGGACTCAATCACCCTTAATGCAAGCATCTTGGAGACCTCCTCCTTAATGCAAACTCTCACCCTGTCAGTCACTCTGTAAGTTTTGTGCTTAACAGGAGGACCGTCCCCAGTGTCTACACCATGGACACACCAATCAGTGACACTGGGAATCAGGGAGAACAGATCAGAAAACTGTCCCAACAACTGGCGACAGTCATTCTGCTGCTCAGGGGTCAGGGTGGAAGAGAGGTTTACACCATCCACTGACCCATCTTACTCTGTTGCAGACAGGAGGTCAGGAAGAGGCTCATTCTCCTCCTCCATTCCATTATCTGTTGCTAGGAGCATGCCCACTTCGGACCGCTCTAAGCGGGGCTTCAGGCGGTTGACAGGCCGGACCCGCAAAGGGTTCCTGGGAGACCGTAAGTCCACCAAATAGGTGACATCGCTCTTGAGCTCCACCACCTCAAATGGTCCGGTCCACTTATTCTGGAGCGCACAAGGCTCCACGGGGGCCATGACCCAACATTTCTGACCAGGCTGAAGCTTCATCAGAGTGGCTTTCTGATCATACCACCGCTTCATCTCTTCCTGGCTGGCTTCCAAATTCGCCTGGGCGAGTTGCCTGAAACACCGGGTTTGGTTTCTGAAGGCCAGCATGTAACTATATACATCCTGGGGAGGTTTCCTTGGAGCTTTCTCCCAGCCTTCCTTTATCAAACTCAGAGGTCCTCTTACAGGGTGACCATACAGCAGTTCAAAAGGGCTGAACCCTAAGGACTTCTGTGGCACCTCTCTGTAAGCAAAGAGAAGGCATGGCAAACAATGTTCCCTCTAATTTTGATCCTCTGTGTGCGGTAAAGAAGGATGCTTGTGCACCACAGGTAAGGCTATGTGCGCCGACATGCAACATATCCCTAGGCAAGCAAATGCTGCCTATAAGCTACCAAGTGCCTAATGTGTGTTTTGATTTGATTCCAATTACCCTCTCAGTCGTGATAGGGAGGCAAACATATTGAAATTCATTTGTAGGCTGGTCTGTCACCTCCAGCGGTCTCTGGACTTAAACAATGGAATATTTAAGATTCACCAGTGTGAAATCCATTGAGGAAATGAATTAACTCCACTATCTGTTCAATTTCAGAAGATCTCAAGCTCTGGTAAATCCTCCTGGAACGAGTAAGGATAATCAACAATTGTCAAGATCACCAAAATACAAAGAACTAACTGGTAACTGCTAATGTGCTCTTTCTCACTCACATTCACTTCCATGCATAAATGTTCCTACAGCCTGACTGCATCTCAATTGGAGCAGACCTTCAACCTCACTTATTTCACCAAACATACTACATTCAGGTCAGTGCAAACAAACACTCTGCCAGTTATACCGCACTACAACAATGTTTCTTACTCAAACATCCAGAAAACTCTTTATGGCCTCCTGAGGATTATCGTTTGCTGTCCAAATGGTAAAGTACAATAATATATGATAAAACACTTATGTATCAGTTCAATCAATTAATGAGATCACTTGAAAATTAAGGTACATTTCTATAGAAGAAATTGGGGTTAGGGAATTAAACATCCATGAGTGTATAGAATAATTAAGAAGACACAGATTTAGGCTATAAATATGGGTGCAAACTTTAACTGGGAGACAGTGCATGGCTCTACAGCCTGAGACATGGTCCAGCTTCATCAAGTCCTAGGCTGATGTTCTGTCCCACATGAAGCAAAAACCAAAGGAAATGATGGACGGAGTGTTGAACATTGCAAGCACTCACCCCCAGTCAACTGATCTGGGTTTAATCCATCACTGTTCTTTAGCCCACTCTGCCACCCCAGTTCAGACATGGCCATATGCAAATCAGTCTGACCCTGTGCCTCATGGGAACAGTCCAGCCCGAACTGCCAAGCCATGTCTTTCCTGGACCAGAAACAAGCTTCCTAGGACCGGAAGAAATATTTGCCGCAGTCCGCCTTCCCCACTTGACCTGGGGTCCTGATCCGCGGTTTGTAGCCCAGAGGTTTGGCTCGCGTGACTGTTCGACATTTTTAATAATCTTTTGTACATTTCGCTCTGTTGACTATGTAGGTTTGCCTATACCCATTCTTGCTGCATTATCTGTAAAGCACTCTGATACCCTCGGTGGTCATGTTTGCGCTATATAAAACTTTATAAATAAATAACTCTCACTGTTTAATACAGGACCTTGCCAAAATGCCAGGAGTAGCAGAAGTAGATTAAGCACCCTTTTTTTTGCAAATCTGTTTTTATTGCTTTTTTAGGTATAGTAAAGAAAATTACATGGTTCGGTAGGATACATTGCACACAGAAGTACATGAACATATGCAGGTTGCTGATCCGTGCCCGGCCTAGCCAGCTGAATGTCCCCCGCAGTCAAGTAATGTGCCCACAGCCACCCGCCCGGGAGCCGGCTGCATTCACCTCATCAGTTCTGGTGTTGTCTCTTAAAGAGGGGCAGCAGCCACCATATACCAGCCACTTAGCCGTACATGCAAATGTATGTCGCCCAGGCAACTTAGGCATTGAGAACTGATAAGTCACAAACAAGTCAAAAGAAAAACTCAGAACAGTGGCAGCGTGAACAGTTGTACACAGAGTTCTCCCCCCCCCCCCCGTCCCACCCACGACTCCCCTCCCGCCCCTGGTCATCCCCGGGATCGCCCCCCCAACCCTCATGATTGCAACCGTCCCCATGTGGCCGCAGGTCCCCCTATCTGCGGGTCAGAGGCAGCAGGGACTATGCTATCCCATCTACGGGGCAGCCGATAGCACGCCGTCGCTCGCGCAAGCATTCCCAGCCATCCCCGCGTGGCCCGTGTGACCCTCCCCCTCTAAGCGCCGGAGCTCAGCAAGCAACTGCTCCCAGCGATCCGCCATAGGTTCCTTCCGCAGCCCCAGGGTTTCCTCCCTGCGGATGGCCGTCCCCTCCGCCCTAGCCCATGCCTGGAAGGAGGAGCTCCATGCCCGAGTGTGTGGTGAGTCATGTGCCTTCCATCTCCTGGTGATGAGGCGCTTTGCTACTATGAGCCCCAGGTCCATGAATCAGGACGTTGCCTTGTCTTTGAAGTGGTGTAAAATGTGCTCGGGCCAGTCAAATGGGATGTTGCGACCCACACTCCCCTGCAGCAGCCCATTGACTTCTCTTTAATAGGCGCTCAACCCAGGGCAGCTCCACAGCATGTGTAAAAACCCCGCCCCCTGTTCTCCGCACCTAGGGCAGAGTGTGTCATCGCGGCGAAAGTACCTGTTAATCAACTCAGGTGTGAGGTAGGCCCTGTGTACTATGAACAGCTGGATTTGGCGGAACCGCATATTTCTGGGGACACGTACTGGGCCTTTAAGAACCCTCTCCCACTCCTTGTCTGCGAATGGCCTCCCCAGGTCCTGCTCCCACTTGACGCGGAGCGGGCTCAGACTAACCGCCGTGTGCTCCCGCAACGAAGCCGCGAACCAGATGCCCGCCCCTCCCCATGACGTGCAGGTATTGCATGGTTAGGTGCTGGCGAGGCTCCGTAGTCATGTTCCCCCATTTGGCGGTCAACTTCGCCAGGAGCGAGCGGTGTGTAAGGAACCCGCCGGGCGGGAGCCCTTCCTCCGACACTAAGGTCTCATACGGTATAAGCTCACCGTCTCTGTATAAATCCCCCAGCGTGTGCACATCTGCCTCCCACCAGCTCATCAGTGCAGGGGCCGCAAGCACCCCTCCGCCTCCGGGGGAGCCCTCCAGGGGTATTGCCGGCGCGTATGGAACAACCGCGCGAGTGAGGTACAGAGCCCTCCGGAAGCAACTGTGTGCCACAGCTAGGAGGAGCGGCAGCGGTCCCGTGACCGTAGCTAGGGGGTGAAAGAGTCCGGTCACACGTTCCAGCGAATAGGGTGCCTCTGCCGTGGCTGTGTCGTCCCTGCCTCTATCAGCCAACCAGCGGGCTACCCATTGTAGCTGAGCAGCCAGGTAGTAGTGTTCAAAACAAGGAGCCGCCAGACCACCCCTGTCTGTTGGCAGATATAGTTTTGCGAGCGCCAGCCTGTGTCTGGCGGTTCCCCAAACAAAATCCCGCAGCATCCTAGTGAGCTTACCAAAAAATGCGGGGGGGACATACATCGGCAAATTAACAAAGAAGTACAGGAGGCGGGGGAGCATGACCATTTTGGCGAGTGCCACCCTGCCCGTGGTCGTCAGTGGGAGTGTGCTCCAAAAGTGCACCTGCGACCTGAGCGCCGTGACCGCCCTTCCCAGGTTGCCATCAAATAAGTCAGTCGGGCAGCGGTATATTTGCAGCCCCAGGTATCGAAAGGTGCCCTCCCTCCATTGAACCGACGTGCCATTCAGGTGATAACCCGGGTCCTCCGTCCCTGCGCTAAAAGCCTGCATTTACGCAGAGCCATGAGATAGTGGCGAAGGACTGCAACAACTGGGCCAACCGCTCCGGGATGCATCCCACATCCTTGACGTATGCTAACAGGTCGTCGGCGTAGAGCGACACCTGATGAACAGCGTCCCCCAGCGGTATACCATCTCCCAGGGTCGTCCGCACGGCCACCGCCAGGGGCTCCATCGCCAGGGCGAACAGCAACGGGGACAGAGGGCATCCCTGCCGGGTGCCCCGGCCCACCGGTACCGCCTCCGAGACATAGGGGCCCAGCCTGACACGGACCACGGGGTTCCTGTAGAGCAGGTCGACCATTCTGAGGAATTCCCCGTCCAACCCGTACCGCAACAATACCATGGACAGGTAGCCCCATTCCAGGCAATCAAACGCCTTCTCCAAGTCAAGGAGAAGGCACCCCGCTCTGGGCCACCTGTGCACGGCCTCGCCGGCTACCCTGAAGTATCTCCTAAGGTTCAATGACGTGGACCTCGCAGGGACAAACCCATTTTGGTCTGGATGTACCAAATGAGGGACCACTGGTGCAAGCCGGTCCGCCAGTGACTTCGCTAGGATTTTGTAATCCACGTTGAGCATCGCCAGGGGTCGGTATGAGCCCAGGGATGTGCGGTCACGATCCGGTTTAGGCAGGGAAACCAGGAACGCCTCCCGCATGGAGGGGGGAAGCAACCCGTCCTCTAGCGCTTTGTTGTAGATCGCTCGTAGCAGCGGCACTAGAGACTCACGGTATGCCTTGTAATACTCCGCAGGCAATCCGCCCGGCCCCGGCGTTTTTCCCGATGCCATCGATTGTATCGCCTCCCCAATTTCCTCCAGGGAGAGGGGCCCACTAAGCGCTTCGTTATGTTCCCTGGAGGCCACGGGCAAGCGGATGGAAGCCATAAACTCCCCAAGGAGGTGCCGGGGACCCGTCCCCTTAGCCGTGTACAGTCGCCTGTAGTGGTCAGTGAAGGGCCGATGTATTTCGCGCTGCGTGTATACCACCACTCTGTCTTCCGTGCGGATTGCCACGATCGGGTCCCGACGATCCTCTTGGCGGATTAACCAGGCCAGCAGTCGGCCCGCCCTATCTGCTCTAGCATGTGTTCTGGCTGTGTGCGCCGCATAGTTGTGGCAGCGGAGCCGCTCCAAGAGCTCCGCATGTTTCCCACGGAGATCCTCCAGGCTACGGGAGTGTCTACCCCCTCCTTCTCCGTCCCTCTGATACTGCAAGAGTTCGTCCTCAAGGCGCGCCAGAGAGTCGGAAAGGGTCTTATGTATGTTCCACTGGCCCCTCATTTGCGTCAAAATATGCTAGCACAGCCGTGCCAAGGGAGGAGCGGAACTCCGAGTCCTCCAGCGCGCTCGGCTGAAGTCGCCAAGTGGGCACCGGCGGGCGATCCGCCACCCAGCCAATCCTAAACCACAGGGGGTTATGGTCGGAGTGTGTCCGCCCCAGGTACTCCGACTGCTCGATAAGTGGGAGCAAGGATCGGGAGCCGACTATCCTATCCAACCGTACGTGCAGGTCATGAACTGCTGAATAGTAAGAGTATATCCTATCCTGCGGGTGTAGTGCGCGCCACAAGTCCTGCAGCGACCAGTGCGTGAGCCAGTCTCCCAGCGCCCGGGCACCGGACTCCGCTACCGTGGCACGGAGGGGAGGATCTATCCAACTGGACATCCAACACCATGTTGAAGTCTCCTCCCAACATCCAGGGGAGCCCAGCATAAGGGTGTAGAAGCTGCGTCAATCGCACTAAAAAGGAGGCCTGATCCACGTAATGCGCATATAACGAGCCCAGCAACATCTCTTGACCATTCAGCTTCCCTCGCACTAGCATGTATCTGCCTTCCCGATCCACCACCACCTCTTTGCAATCGAAGGGGACGCCTGCTCGCACCCAGATCAGCGTGCCCCGCGCGTGCGCCGAGTAAACAGTGCCATAAGTCTGCCCCCTCCAACGCCTGGAGAGTCTGCCCAGCTCCGTCTGGGTCATATGCGTCTCCTGTAGGAGGGCAATCCCAACGGAATGTCGCTGCAGGTAGGAAAAGATGGAGTAACGCTTGGACGGCATGTGCATGCCCCGTATGTTCCAGGTCACAATGTTGGTGTGCGCCATCGCGAAGCCGGTCAAGCAAGCCGGGCCGGGGGCAAAGCGTCTGCGCCAGTGGAGGGGGGTGGGCCACAGTCCGGAGGGAGCATGTTAATGCGCTGCAATGTAAACAGTGTAACCACCATGAACAATTTAACAAATGGGGCGTATTCCCAACGGGGCATCCGTCCAAACTTCTGAGATGCTAAGTAAGATTAGGCTATTGCAGGGTGGTGCCTGATGGGGTTCGTGCGAGTGTAGCTACGCGTTGGTACTAGTTCCCCTCCCCTGTCTCCGCTGAAAGAAGGTGGAGCAGCATCGTGGCAAGGACTAAACTGCCGTGCGGGCCCAGCGCAAGGCGGGGCGGAGGGAGCCCGCAGCTGTGACATCTAGTGGGGCGCACCATATGCCACCCGCCCCCGCGAGGCCAGTCGCTCCCAGCGCTAGTCCCTCTCCCCCCCAGCAGGTCCCAGGGTCTCAGAGCCACCCGCCACGGCAGGCACTCGGCCCCGTCTAGCATGCATGGTCCCTGCCCAGACGTAACATTGCAACATCTGATCACACCATCAGGTCGGCAGTCTGTGGGGTCACCACTGGCAAAATCAAGTCTTCCGAGACCACCGTGGACGCCAGTCTCCATTCGCCCACTGGCAGGCGATGCACCAAGCGTCGCCACTTCCTCAAGTGCCTCCTGCCGCTCCATCTGCATTCTCTCTGGGCTAGACGCCACTGGTCCCGGACGCGCCAGCTGCCATGCCCCTCTGCGCCCACGTCTTCTGGATCGTCTCCCAGGGCGGCCTTCGCTATACGGACCATCGGGCCTCGCCCCCGTCCGCTATACGGACCATCGGGCCTCGCCCCCGTCCACTGCCCCGTCTCCTCCAGCCAGTCCCACACGTCCGCCGGGGAGTCGAAGAAGCGGGTCCCCTCTTTGGCCACCACTCGGAGGCGGGCCCGGGAACAGCAGGGAGTAAGGTAGTGCCAGCTCCCGGAGCTGCCTCTTCACCGCCATGTAGTTGCTTCTGCGCCGCTGCACAGCTGCAGTGTAGTCCGGAAATAACATGACTTGGCTACTGCCCACGGTCAGGTCGCCAGACTTCCTGGTTTCACTCAGGACTGCATCCCTGTCCCGGTAGTTGAGGAGCTTGAAGAGAAACGGTTGGGTCCGGGCCCCCGGCTTGGGCTTCTGCGCTGGCACCCTGTGTGCCCGTTCCACTACGAAGTGCTGAGACAGTACCCTTGGAGGCAGGAGATCTCGCAGCCAGGTTTCCACATAGCGTTCCGGGGGCCTACCCTCCACTCCTTCCGGAAGGCCCACTGCGCGGATATTGTTGCGCCGGGAGCGGCCCTCCGCATCGTCCACCCGGTCTTCAAATGCATGGACCCGGTCTAGCACATCCTGCAATGCTGCGCTATGACTCTGGACAACAGGTGGGAGCTCCTGAAGCGTCTGGTCGTGTGTCGCTACCCTCTCGGCCAGTTTGCGATGGTCAGCGTGAAGGAGGGTGAAGTCCGATGCGACCTTGTCAATCCTCGTTTCGAGGGACTCCCGTGTTTGGTCCAGGGTGGTGCTAAGTCTCTCCACCGCCGCAAGCATGGTGTCCATTTTAGCGGAGAGGGCCGCCGTTTGCGGCTCCGTGACTCCCTCCGAGCGCCCCTGCGGGGGATCCAGACTCCCGGCGCGCAGCTGTCCTTGCTGCGATTTGTCGCGAAGCCGGCCCATCACGTACTGCTGGGCGGTCGGCATTCACAGTTCGGCCCCAGGTGTCATAGGCACTGCCAGGTGTGGGCTCTCCAATCCCGCCAACACTCCGTCCTGTGTGGCCGCTGGAGCTCTCCTCAGCCCCCGGGGCCCAGCCACTGGGCCGCAAACAGCCGGAGGAGGACCGAGGACATCCCACAGCCCGCGCAAGCAACAGGCTCCAGGGGGGAAGCACACCAGGAAGGCTCCCCTGCCCGGATGGGGCGCACAGAACCGATCACCTCTTACCCCTCAGAGCACCGCACCACTGTACTTGTCCCCCGGTGCGGCAACCGGCTGACCTCCAATCCAGTCCCTCTCCAGCCCTGCCAGGTACACCCAACCGTTGCCCGCCAGCGGACCGCTGTGTGCCCAGGCGCACTCTATCTGCGCCGCCTTGACTTTGCGCCTACTGGGGGGTTAGTCGGCCCAGGCGTGCCAGCCCCGTCAGCCGGCTTCACGACGGGGGCCCCACTCCCTCAGTCTCCGCACTCCGCACTCCGCTCCCCAGCTCACCGTCTCATGAGGGGGCCCCAGACTGCTCCGCTGCGTGCCGGCCGGCGATCCCCGCAGCGTCCGGCAGACCAGGCGCCTCTGCAGCCGCACCCAAAATGGCGCCTCCCACGGAGTGGCGTCCGCCTCTGCCTATGCCAGGCCTCAGGGTCAGCAGCGGGCCGCCCACGTCGCGGCCTCCGGGTCCTCCGGGCTCTCCAGGCGCGCTTCTGCACCTCTCGCCGCCTTACGTCCCTCGACGTGCACCGGCTCCAGGCCACCCCAGTCCAAGTTCCTGTGCCCGTGTCTTGCCGCGGGTGCGACCATGTATCACCCCCCGATGCCAGGGCCCTCCGCGCCGCACATCGCTCACACAGTCACTGCGGGCTTACTTTCAGCAGGGGGACCGGCACAGGCCCCCAGCCCCAGCTCACCTCGCTGTCCGGGCCTCAGCGACGGCTCGATACCTCAGGCTCCCCCTCACATTCCGAGTCTCGTCGTCCTCCCGGGCCGCAGCCCCACAATGCTCCGTCACTGATCGCTCCACAGGGTGCAGCAGGCCTCCAGTGGGCAGTCCTGGTCGCTGTACTCCGCCTCGCGCCACCTCCTCTGAGCCCCTCGCAACGCCCCAGCGCCCGGTAGGGCTCCCGCCAGTTCGTACCCTCAGGCGCCGTCGGCCCGCAGCCTGCAGGTCACTCCGTCGTGAAGCGCCGTCTCAGAGCCGACTCCCAGTGCCAGCGCGGGCTCCAGTGGCCGGCCCCTCCTCACAGGCCGCCGCGCGCGTCCTCTCCTCCCGAGCCGCGCCGGGTCCCGGCGCCGTGCAATCGCCGCCCGCTGGGCTGCGCGGACTCCTCACCGCTTCCTCACACCGGGCCCGTGCCCTGCCGCCACGATCTGCCCCCTCACAGGATCATTGCCAGGATTACCAGGAGGTAACGGTCGGAGCCTCAGTAGCTCGCGTCCGCCATGTTGCCCGGTTGGCCACGCCCCCTGTAGATTAAGCACCCTTTTACCGTAATTACACCATACAAAGTGATATTACTTAAGTTACCAATTAACATGTAAGTTTTGGGTCAATAAAACAAAAAACGGTTGTGGTCAAAGGGTTGCAGGAGGTATGCTCTAACATTACATTACACAGTCAAGCTTGATATTGTACTTTTAGCTTGAAAAAGCCTTGCTAAAATCAAAAACAAATTCTTTCCAGACCCACTGATATGCTGCACTGTGTTTGTTTCTCAAGCACATGTGCTACAAGCTGGGCACACTGAGCATCTGATGTCTTCCAACTCATTCTTTGGGCCAGATTCTCAAAGCCGACACGGAATGCAGCGCAGCCCCCTAAGAGGCTGCGCTGGATTGCGTGACAGGGAGGGAGCAGGAAAGCACCATATTCACAGAGAAATGGCACTCTCCTCGCCTCTCCCTAGCACCGGCGCTGATTAGAGCAGCCGTGTGCCAGGAACACACGTTAGCACCTGTGTGCATTGTGTTATCATACAGAAGTGGGCATTAACAATGGAAAGGAAATTGATCATCAGATAATGTTGAAATGTGGAGCTCTGAGATTTATGCATTATGGTCTCGGGGACTGTAACAGAGGAAAGGAAGTCCATTATTAGAGAATGCTGTAATGTTAAGCTGTCAGGCTTTAATAGCATGGGTTCAGAGATATTAACCAAGGAAAATAAGTCCATTGTTAGAGAATGTTGAAATGGTGAGCTGTGACACTGAAAAAATAGTAACTAAGCTCAACAAGTTTAACACGGCTGAGGAAGGGTAGGCGTGCACTAGAGAATATTGAAAGGTTGAGCTCTGTTCCTCACACTTTGGGCGCTGGGGGTAATTGAAACAGGATTCCACGTGAAGGGCCATAGGTGAATGTTGAAAATTTGAGAAGTGTGTGCCCTACTATATAGGTTTGGAACCTGAAACCCATGCAGGTAGAGGAGGTCCTCTGGTGAATGTTGAAATGCTAGACAGTGAGCTTAACACACATATAGTCTTTTAAATACCCTGCTCTCCTCTAAGTACAATTTCAAAATGAAGCAACGGTGCCCTACTAAACACGGGTTGCCCTGTTTATGACACAGGTTGTATTACATTAAAAAGGACAGATGTTGGTGTTGTTGTGCAAGCACTGGCCAGATCTTAGAATAAAATGACCTCCAGTGAGATTCATTGTATTTCGTGCAGGGGTGTGGGTCAAGTTGCAGATATCCACCACTCAAGGACCAAATGGAACTTGGGCCAACCTGCGTGGATGAATTGTGCAGTTGGTGAGGCAGAGGCCTACTGCCCGACCTTAGGCGTCGAGTATGCTGCAGAATATAGTAGCCAGGTCCCTCTTTATAGCTAAACACACGCTAGTTGTAATTGCAAACATATACAGGAATTAAGTATGCAAAATCCATTAAGTACTTTCTGACCAATGAATTCACCAGCGCGAGTCTCCTGCTTTGCTGATTTATTTATGTGAGCCAAACGCAGCACTGCCAATCACAGAAACAAGATTACAATGGAAAACATGCATTTCACTTCCTTTGTTTCCAGGTAAAGCGAAAATATCATTTTGACACAGCACTTTGGGTGCTCTGGCACTACTTAAGAAGACAGCAATCGAAGTTTGGAAAACAGTTTAAAATGAGAAATGAGCTTGCTCGAGAAAGAAACAAAACGAAGGCCTCGTTTCCATGTCACAGAAACAGGTAGTAAGAAAACCTATATTTTAACAGATAGCTCTAGAAAGACCGTCACACTCAAAGAGAATAATTCCAATTAGGGGAAAAATGTGTCAAACTATCACCTTGAGATCTCATACGTTTAAGGAAAAGGGCAAGTCCAACCACAAAGGTTGCTAGAGAATGATGCACTAATGACCCCTCAGCTCTGTGACCTAAAAACAGGCCCTGTGAGTTAAAATGCCTGCTCGGTCACTCTGTAGCCCCTCCCCCCTCTCTTGTGTGCTCTGCACACGTAGGCAATTGTGCAGCTTTCTACCACCACAGGGGTCCGACATTTCCGATCCCCTTCCCAGCGGGCTCGATTTATCTTTCACAGCATCAAGAGACACTGCCTTTCACACTGATCGTCTTTCTAAAAGACGATCTGCTAACAATAGGCAGGATCTCTCCTTCCTAATGCCTTGAACAATCTGCGCGCTTTCAGATTAATTCTGCGCGCTTGGTGAAGGCTGTGTGTGCGGGCGTGCAGGCGCGCACATTGGAGGAAACCTAGATGGCAAGTGGACGTCCCACTTAAGCCTCATAGGTTCCTCAAGACCCATTATCATGCCTTTGAGGGTCCGGTTGAATCTCTCAACTAGCCCATTACCTTGGGTGGGGTAAGGAGTGGTGAACTTATAGGTTACACCACACTCCTGCCAGAGGGACTTCATATACTTGGATATGAAGTTGGTACCACGGTCTGACACCACCTCTCTGGGGAACCCCACACGGGAGAAAATCCCCATCAACGCACGACCCGCCACGGGCGCCGTAACCGAACGGAGAGGGGTGGCTTCCGGGTACTGGGTGGCATGGTCCACCAAGACCAGGATGAGCCTGTTGCCCATGGCTGTCTTGGGATCCAGAGGCCCCACAATGTCAATTCCCACTCTTTCAAAGTTGGTGCTGACCACAGGGAATGGCTGGAGAGGAGACTTGTGCTTCCTCCCACTCTTACCACTTGCCTGGCAAGTCTGACAGGTCCTGCAATGAGTATCTGAACTCTTGCGCATTTGGGGCCAATAAAGTGGGTGACACGCCTTTCAAAGGTCTTGTCCTGCCCCAAATGTCCTGCTAAAGGCGCATCATGAGCCAAACCCAGTAGGAAGGCTCTGAAGCGCTGGGGTACCACCAGCACACGGGCTGACCCAGGGTCAGCAACCTTAGGCTCGCTATACAGGAGACCATTCTCCCAGTAGATCCAATGTGATTCAGACTGATCACCTGCTGCCTGGTTTGCAGCCTGTTGCCGCAAACCCACAAGAGAAGGGCACTTCTTCTGCTCCTCATAGAATTCTTCCCTGGAGGGGCCTCCTTCCTGCTGCCAATGGGTCAGCTCAGGCAGGTCCCTCAGTTCAGCTACTTGCTTCCCTGTAGGTTCCAGGGCATACCCCTCAAGGTCTGCCTCCTCCTGGACCGTGGGAACAGTGGGGGCAGCGCCCCCAGCCTCTTCTCTTTAAGGCAGGCACCTGGGCCACTCTTTCAGGCTCCAGGTCCTCTTGAACACCCTTACTGGCTGCCATGGACTGAGTGGTCAAACACGCCCACTCAGGCAGACCCAACATCTCCAAATGAGCACTTCGCTCCACTTTAGCCCAAGGGAAGCCCTCCAAATCGTTACCCAACAGACAGTCAACAGGCATGGCTGGCCTCACAGCTACCTGAAGAGTACCTGAGACCCCCCCCCCCTCAAAGGGAACCTGAGTCACCGTGCAGTTGCTCTCTGTGTTGTCAGCGGCAACAACCGGGTAAAATGCATTGTGGATCACCTGCTCTTCAGACACCAGCCTACAACTGACAGCTGTCACACTGGCTCCGGTGTCTCTAAGAGCCTCCACTCTATGGCAATTGATGGTCACCCACAGCCTTTACTTTTTAGTGTTATCAGACAGCTGGGTCCTGGGGACCACCTCACAGTCTCCTAAAGAGACTAGAGACATCTCTGCGGGACCCCACCCACCTTGGGCACCCATCTCTTCACCCAGGGCTGCACTATCCATCTGCCGGGGCAGTGCACCAGTGGGTGCTGTTTTTTCTCTCAGGGGGCAATTGGGATCATAGAAACAGTGGCCCACCTCACCACACTTAAAACATTTTGGGGGTCCCTTAGGAACAGGTTTACCTGTTGGGGTCCCTGGCTTCTTCTCAGGGGGAGGCTGGGAACCCTTCCCTTGGGGATTACTTTAGGGCCCTTTCTGGAACTCCCTCTGTTTACCCTTGTCCCCCCCACTCTTCTGTTGGGGACCCTGCCCACCTTTGGTGAAGTCTCCCACATGACCCGGGCACTCACCCAGCGGTCCACCTCCTCAGCAAGCTTCCTAGGGTTAGTCAGCTTGCTATCAATAAGGTGCTTGCGTAGCTCTGGAAAACAATTACTAGACAAGTGCTCCCATGCCAACAAATCATAGAGCCCCTGATAATCATTCACTTTGCTACCCTTCACTCAACCATCCAATGCTCTGCAAAACAAAGTCACATATTCTACCCAAGTGCTAGACTTCAGTTTCTTACAATTCCTAAACCTTTGTCTATAAAGCTCAGGGGTCAACCCATACCGGTCATTAAGGCTTCCTTCATGTGCACATAAGAATATTGATCCTCAGAAGGCAATTCCAATAAGGTATCCCGCCCATCAATGAGGAACCGCAACCACAACCCCGCTCCCCAATCCTTCTCAGGGACCCGGGGGAGGTCATAGCTACCTCATAGGCCTTGAACCATTGCCCAATATCTTCATTCTTATGAAACTTCTTTATGACATCCTTGGGAATAAACATTCTTGTTTCTACAGGCACAGACGCTGCGCTACCACCAGAGGGAGAAATTTCTAAACTTTTAGCTTTCAATGCCAATTCCCTCAACATCCTTTCATGCTCTAAATACATCCTCTTTTCCTCCAAGGCCAACTTCTTACTTTCCAACTCCATCTGACCACCTAGTTTGAGCTTGGCCAGCTCCATCTTATGCACTCTATCTCTCTCCCTGTCCTCCAACTCTCTTGGGGACAGGTCCTTTGAAGAAACACTGCTGCCTGCTCTGGAAGGCACTTTCATCCCATCCAGGCCTACTGCCCCCTCTAGCTGCCCATCTAAATTCCTCCACCCTAGGCTCTTCAGGATGCTCTCTGGCATTCCATGATTCTATCCAGGCCTTCAGTGCCTTTTGGTATTCCTCTTTCTTGGTGAGGCCTTTCATAGAGACTTTAAATTTCCTGCAAGCAGCTTTGAGGTAAGACACAGTGTAGGTGTCAATCCTATCTTCATCAAAATCAATGTCAACAGATGCAATGGATGCTGCTTTGCTCATGATGAAAAACAGTTGGCAGTTCTCAAAAAGCAAAAAGAAATTCCAAGGAAAATTCTATCAAAAATGTATGTGGTCGCGTTATGGTCTGCACTCACTAGTAGTGTACACCAATCACTGTATATGAGTCACAAATGCAAGTACAAATCCTCACCGCTGACCACCAATGTTAGACATGGGGATCTCTAGTTGGCAGAGGTAGGTACCTTTGTCCAAATAGGGACCCTTGCTTCTAGTCAGGATACGGGGTGTAAACTCCTGGATAACCCCTGCTCACCCCCTTGGTAGCTTGGCATGAGCAGACAGGCCTATCTCAGAGGCAGTGTGTAAAGCATTTGTGAACACATACAGTAATACAGTGAAAACACTACAAATGGACACCACACCAGTTTAGAAAAATAAGTAATCTTTACTAGACTTAACACAAGACCAAACGACAAAAATCCACAATACTGTAATCAAAAATAAGTCTTTAAAATGGTAGAAAATAGCTCAGTTCAATATAGATGGTAAATGCGACACTTTACTCTCAAAGTACTTTAGATGCGTCGCGCAATGCAAACAAAAGGGTCGCAGGGAAGTTGATGCGCTGTTCCTTATACTCAGGGGAGTGGATGTCTCGGTTCCTTACTGCTGCGCAGGGGAGTTGAGTTAGTTACCTAGAAGGGTAAACCCAAGTAAAGTCACTGGGACCTGGGTATCAAACAGTACATTGGAACAGCGGTCCCAGTGGACAAACAAGTATACAAAACGAATATTACTTCACAAAGAATGAGAAAAATTTATTAAGCTTGCTGGACAGTGTTATTTAATCACACTGAACTGTTGATGAATCAAAACAATTTTAACACAATGGTAAAAGGAGTGCCCCAGGAGGGGAAAGGGAGGGGGGGAAACTGATTGCTGTGAGGATGAGGGAGTGAATAAAGGTAAGTGTGATTCACAAAATCCACTATTTACAAGAAATGAAGGCTCATGTTTTCAGCCAAGTTATTCGTACATTATCGAAAAACATTTTTCGAAGCCATAATCAGTAGTACATAACACAGTGATTGATTGCTGTTGTTGAGACTGGCTAGTGTAACAGATGTTGATGTTTCGACCCCTAGAGGATGGTAGGTGAATGAGTCCCTTTTGGCGGGGTCTTCATCAGGACAGTGATGGGGAGTGGGAGGGGTGGATATCATGAAACGGTCCTCGTGGGCCTGATAGACCGGTAGGGCGCGTAGGCTCCTATTAGGAAGAGCGAGAACAGAAAACCAATGGAGGGTGTAAATCCCTTGAATGATGAAGGAAGGCAAAGCTTAATCAATCAGCTGGGCCGAAGAATTTAATCCAGTAGAAAACGGGCACAACAGCTCTGTGGAGAGATCTCGCTGTACGTAGATCCGAATCACTCCACAGGGGAGTTGAGGCTCGCTTCCTTACTGTGTGGGGAGTTGATGCATCGTTTCTTACTGCGGCCTGGTGACAATGCAACAAGATGGCGCCTCAAGGCAATGCGACGATCTGGTGCGATGCGACAAAATGGCGTCTTTGATGCGATGCAAAAACGTTGGATGGGATGCGTGCACGCCCGACGGTCGTGCGGAAACTTCTGAGCCGCGACAGGCCCTGCGACATGCTTCTCTGGTAATGAGACAGCGACCTCTGCGGAGGCGACGCACTTCTCCGGTGATGCAACACGCTTCGTTGGTGATGCGACGGCGAACAGCTGTGGCACGCTTCTTCGCCGATGCAACGGCAACTGCTGCGGCGGCGACACGCTTCTCCTTGTTGTGTCATGCTTCCAGCTCCCAGCGACACGCAGTCTTCTCAGAGGGCCCAACAACAGTAGGCACCCCTCTGCAGGTAGAATTCCCAGCAAGGGAATTCAGGGGATCTGGTGGTGAAGTCTTGTATCCCTGAGACTCCAGGCAGTAGGCAAGCACACTTCAAGCCCTTGGAGATTCTTCTTCAAGATGATGAAAAGTTTACAAAAGTTCTCTTCCCCTTTCCTTGGCAAATAAACTAACCACTGCAGGCCAACCCCAGAAATAGCAAACAGCACAGGGGCAGTCTCATTCAGCTTCCTTGGCCCTTCTCCTTGGCAAAGGTTTGTCTTGATTCCCAGAAGTGATCTAAAGATCTGGGGTCTAGGCCCCAATATTTATACCAGTAAATCCTTTGCACTCTGAAGGCAGAGGGTGCCTGTGCCCAGCCAAAGCCAGTTCTGTGCAGCTTCCTGGTAGGAGGTGGAGACAGCATTGTTGAAAGCAGACCTGGCTCAGGTAGCTGAAAGGAAATCTCCTCCCCCTACTCTCTATTCTATGAGGGCTCAGGTCAGTGAAAGGAAATCTCCGCCCACCACTCTCCATTCAATGCAGGCCCTATTCAGCCCAGCCCTGACCCATCACACTGCTGGAGCAAAGCCCTCTCCAGCCCCCTGTCACTCACAAACCTAGCAGACGCATGCTGGATGGTTAGGCAAGAAAATACCTACTTTCTAAAAGTGGTATTTTCAAACACAGAATGTAAAAATCACCCTCACTAAAAGATGTATTTTAACATTCTGAGGTCAGGCATATTAAACTCAAATTTCTACCTAGTTCCCAGGGTCAGTTAGGATTATAAGATGTTATAATCAAACTGCCCATTATGGCCTATGGGAACAGGTACCCTTGAAATAGTGAAAAACAAAATTGGCTGTAATTCACTATCAGGACATGCCACACACAACAGGGCATGTCCTAACTTTTACATACAATGCACCCTGCCCATGGGGGTACCTTGGGCCTACCTTAGGGGTGACTAACATGTAGAAAAGGGAAGGTTTAGGGACTGGCAAGTGGGTGCACTTGCCAAGTCGACATGGCAGCCCCAGGCTGCAATGGCAGGCCAGAGCCACATTTTACAAGCTGCTTCTGTGGGTGGCACAACCAGTGCTGCAAGCCCACCAGCAACATTTGATTTACAGGCCCTGGGCACACATGGTGCACTGTACTAGGGTCTGACAAGTAAATCAAATAAGCCAATCATGGAGTCACTAATCCGTTACAACAATTTACAATAGGGTGCAATTGCACTTTGGCACTGAATAGCAGCGGCAAAGTGCCCAATGCATCTAGACCAACAAAAACATAGGAGGCAACAGTGAAAAAATGAAAGGGAGACCCACACCAATGGTGCCAGATCTAACAAATGTCCAGCCCAGTGTTTATCTTTTGAGCAAAATAAAAGTAATTTAATCGCACAGCAGAATTAATACTGCATAATTCAAGTGAGGTGATTGACAGGGTGGCAAATCAAGTTGCATTAAACAGTGTGGTGCTACACCTCCTTTTCCCCAATAGATCTACGGCATCCCCCTTATCTTTCCGCTATGGTCGACATCCTGTATCTACAACACACTATGGATTTAGGCAGGAGTAGACACAGATGCAGATAACACATATACTCTTACAGGTCAAATGTTTAACTCAGTTCAATTTCTTTTAACTTCTTTGGCAAAAAAGTGTTAGCATGTGTGGCAGACTTGTCTACACACGTTTAGTCTCTTGTCCCTGGTGCAGGCGAGGCCCCACATTTTACCTGCTGGTTATTGTAGCAGTTCAGGCTGTACAGCGGACACATTTCAGGCTACTACCCTAAATGCAGTAGCACCTCTCCTGAAGGGATTTTAAGGTCAGCCTTGCTAGGGACAAAGTAACAGGTGCGATAGATGGAGTAGATTTGCACAGAAGCATGTGTTTTCTGAGGTGATAATCCTTCAGGTCATTTGAAGCCCAGTGTTCTGGTGTGGCAGTTGTATCCTGAAGGCAAAATCCCTTGTGGTGGTGTTTTTTTTGGAAGATGTGGCCTCGGGCACTTCCCCTTTTTGGAACACATGGCTTCACTTACAGTATCAGTAGCAGCACCACTAGTATGATAAGCTTGTAGCAAACTGCTGGGCAACACAGGATACTTGTTCTAGTACAATCTCAATCAGCTCACGCAGAAATTGTGTTAAGTGATCAGGGGAT
This sequence comes from Triturus cristatus, assembly GCF_964204655.1. Classification (NCBI taxonomy): domain Eukaryota; kingdom Metazoa; phylum Chordata; class Amphibia; order Caudata; family Salamandridae; genus Triturus; species Triturus cristatus. The sequence continues at coordinate 360,715,852 of NC_140586.1, read as the reverse complement.
CCCTCCATGGCTTTGCTATCTGAGTAAGTGAGCTTTTTCTGGGTGCCCCTAATGCCAGAAACATGCTGGGCTTTTCCTTCTGGACAGTCTCTTTCCTGCAGAATCACTCACACTCCTTCCCCTTTCTAAGCAAGCAGGCGGGCTTCTAGGCACTTAAGGCAGACCCTCTGCTCCTCCCACTGAAAGTACTCTCCCAGAGGTGATATCCCCCTCACCTCTGAGAGATTGGCTGTCAGGCTGGCACCAGCCCTAGTTACACAACAACTCTTCAAGTACTCTGTGGAACACTTGATTTCTTGATCAACAAGAACTTGGGACTGTAACAAAGTGGGGTGGTTTGGATCCAACTTTTGTATACATTTTCCAGAGGGAGGGTGTGGATCCACTATCTAAGGTTTCACAACCAGGTCAACTTGGTTATCTTTGAAATTTCATTTTGAGCTTTTCTCCAAACACTGCCTTTGTGCATGGTGATGGCTCTGATAGTAGGAAGCAATGGGACCAGCTTCAAGGATGAATACCAAAAACATGGGCACAATAAAGTGTGAGATCTCTGCACTTGGCCATCATCTGCCTTCCAGAAGCAGTTATGAAGAAGAGACAAAAGAGCAGGACCTACATAGAAATGTGCTCACCCTGAACAACAGAAACGGCAGTCCCACCCTGCACCTCTTCTACCTGCCAAAAGCAGTGCTCATGAAGACAGAATCAGCCTCATTTTATTAACAAGACCGTAATTGAATTTCTAAAGGTAGTCCTGTCTCCATCCTCCCTCACTTCAGTGTCCGAGTCTCCACACTCCAACTTCACAAATGTAGGCAATACATTTCCCCTATCTGGTGGAAGCTATACTCATGTGCCATGCTAAAACCAGGGTCATTTAAAATGAATCCCACTGCTCCAGTATTCAGACTCAGACAACACTCAGAGACCTACTACCATACATGTTCTACATACTTACTGTACATACACGGACTCAACATGCTTGTGAGATGTCAAAGCAAGGTTAGGAGTTTCACATAACAGCAGAACTTTACATGAGGGGAGACAACAGGCTGACCTCTGCCTGACACATAGAAAAAGACCAGGTCACATTACTGATTCACAAAAAATGGTACACTGCCATCACCTCTTTATATAAAGCACACTGTACCGCTTTGACTACTACACACCACATCGTTAGATGGAGGTGCCGTAGTCAGGCTTTTGCCTGTCTGCCCAATCCAGAAGAATGCTCACAGTACACCTCACAGATAGTGAACTTACAAAGCACCTGAATCAGCATATTTTTTTCTCTTCTCCATTCAGCAGCCAAAGCTTGCTTCCGATTATACATTGTTGCCACTGACCTCTCCCCCATCTATTAGCTGTGACTGAAACTTAGTTAACAAACCAACTAATTGACGCCCCTTAAAAGGCTTTTATTCTAGCCCATTACAACATTCTGCTACACAGCAGACCAGTGGGATAGTGTTGGGGGCATTCCTATGATGTTCTGTGACTTCTTTCAGTGCAAGGGGCAACCTGACCTGATTTAAATACTTTGAGCACCTTCAGGTGAAATCTATTTGTGGTGCTGCACCTTCCTTTCTTTGTTTGACATCCACCAAAATAATTACCACAATTTTTTGTTACTGACCTCCTTGACCTGGCCTATAGCATACTAACTTTCTTGAAGCATTGTCCCTTTTTAGGAGACCTCAACTTCGGAGCTGGTGATCTAGCCAACTCATCTGAGCAAGGAGTGCTTGAAGACATGGACAGTCTTGGCTTGTCAAAAATGGTCAATCATCTTGTCCATAAAGGAAGCCGCAGTGTAAATTATACCAGGCTGTTATTCAGACCACACCCTCATCAGCTTTATCAACCTTAATGAACTCATCTACAAGAAGGTCTCCCCTGTCAGTCTAGCAGTTCTCATGTGGTCTACCAACTTGAAAAACAGCATTGCAAGCCATATTACATACACTTTGAAACTCAACCTTTAAAGGGTCGCTCCCTCCCTGTCTTTGAAACTACAAACATATTTGATTGCAGAAAAATGGTGTGAGAAAATATCTGGACTTTGAAGGCTAGAATGCTATAATTATGGCACAATTTGAAAAGAAAAGGTTGGTGGCGAGGGGCCTCCCCTACACAAAATGTACCTGTTTTGGCTACTTCAAACTTCTGGGATGTATTTGAATCCTGTTACAAAAACAAAGGACAGTCACTGGCACAACCTGGCCAGGTATAATAAAGAATTACAATTAGAAGTTAACAATCTTGAAAGTGGGTATAAAAGTAAGGAGACTTAAATCATATTTGATTACAGAAAAATAGTGGTTAAAATAGCGGGATTTCTTTTTAAAAATGTTATTTATTAAAGTTTTTAACAAACAGTTACAGGTACAGTTTTGTATATCAAATCAAACAGTTAATATTATTCAGAGAGCAATAGATTTAGGAAAATTGTATTCCAGGTTACTTAATAATAACACCATATTGTAAACAGACAAGGTGCCTTAGTTGGAATGAGGAGAAGGGGGAACAAGAAAAGACACAGCATTTCTTCATAACCAAAGGTTCAACAGCCCACTGCCGTGTATTTGGCTTACACATTGTCACAGGTGCTATAAGTTCCATTTTACTACACAACATCCTATGAAAGTGGTTTCTGTGATTTTATGTTAACATAGTAGTGCTTGCTCGGTATGTGTGTAACGGCGCTTAGACATCCGTAGTCCTGTTGGCCAAGGGAATTGTGGAGCCGCAGATTTCCTGATGGTAATTACAATACACTTGATCTGACAACCATTGTTTAATTTTGGGGGTGTGGTTTCATGTCACTCTTCTCAGCCAGCAGTAGGGTAATCAACATGAATCATCTCACACGACTTGGATTTTAAAAAAAATGTTCATTGTGCACTCTAACAGAGCCAACATGGGTGATACCTGAGTATCTGCTACAGTCATTAAGGAGATCTGAATTAATATTTTGTGTCAATACCTATTAACTAGTGGGCAGTGCCACGTTAGGTGGAGGAAGTCTGTCTTGAAAGCACACATCTCGTACAGGGGGAGTTTGCCGCTAAGCCACAGGGAGTTTGCCGCTAAGCCACAGTTAATTCATTTTCAGGGTGTACTGTACACTTGATGTAGGAAAATGATCATCTATCTCAGAAGTGAGTGTCTGAAAAGTTTCAGAGCTCTGTCCATCATCTCCTTGTGTTTGCTTTGTTCGCCCTAAGTGCGCCGGGTATGCCCAGACGTGGGTCCTTTGCTCACTTTGCCACTGGATTCAAGCTAGCCTGGCTGATGAGGTGTGTTTCCCCGAAACAGGTCCCAGGATGCTATTTTCCGGTTCAGGGAAGACCTGGCTTGGCAGTTCGGGTTGGACTGTTCTCATGAGGAAAAGGGTGAAGACCAATTTACACATAGTTGTGTCTGAACTGGGGTGGCGAAGTGAGCTAAAGAACGATGATGGATTAAACCCAGATATGTGACTGGGGGCGAGTGTCTGAAAAGATTCAGCGCTCCGCATCATCTTCTTGTTTTTGCTTTTATCAATCTCAGTCTACCATTAGGAGCTAGAATCCCGGGATGGGCACATCAATACAACAGTGCTTTGTCAAAAATAGTATAATGAAGATCAGTTTCACACCTTGTTCTAGCCTTGGGAGCTATAATGGGAGCCTCTGCCTGCATTGTGTTGTAGAGTCTAGTAACACTATGTTTATTAAGGAGAGGGTGAAGTAAGTGAGTAATTTATTATGCATAGTTAATAAAAACCTTTGCATACAATAAAACTGAATGTAAGAATCAAAAAAAGTGGAACCACAGTCAAAGGAGTATGCACTGCATCATAACATTATGATCAAAAGGAAGAAATACAAAATTAAAATGGTCCACCAGAGGTAGAAATGGGAGTTGGGGATTTTAAGCTGTCCTTAAGTTTTTGTTCTACTTTTATTTAAAATGTGGTAAAAGTATAACGTCCATGGGATTAAAAGAGGCTGACGCCACCTGTCTGCATGATCGAATAGAGGGTAGAAATGTTGGTGCTTTACTGGTTAATGGTTCCTGAGGAAAAGAAGGTTAGCTTGTCTTATATAGTGTCCAGAACCTGGAGTAGAACTGGATATCCATATATAGAACAAAGTGATCAGGCATGTTTGTAATGTGTGAGAGTTCAATAAAGTGTCCAACAGGGAATATGACTCCAACCCTTGTTTTTCCCAGCTGTACAATGTATGGAGTACTGCATTTTCACTGGCAGGCTGCTGCAATGGACGTTGATCGAGTGATTGTTCTGCAGCGCAAAGATCAGAGGGATATATCCTTTTGCAAAGTGTGTTCCAAGCCGTCTGTGTGCAAGAGACTGGGTTGTTCTCTGTATAAATGCAAGAGGGGATTCTGCAGACAAGGGTGTTTACGGGCGTTGGGTATGCAGAATCTCGCTCAATCTGCAAATGAGCTATGCGTGGAAGATGATGCAGCCAGTAAAAAGCAAATTACACCTCTGCGAAGTTGTATTAAAGCTCAAAATAGGGTAACACTAAGCCACCTGGTCGTATGACAGTGTGAGCATCTCCCATTTGAGTCTTGGTTGATCGCCCACGCCATCCTGATCCTGTTGGACCTCTGACGCCTGAAAAAGAGTTGGTTTATTGAAATTGGGATATTATTAAACGGGTATAGGAATTTTGCCAAGATGACCATTTTCATAAGGGCAAGTCGGCTCACAAGCCTCAGTGATAGCCTGTTCCATCGTTCAATATTATCAGCAATATTTGACATTGTCATCCCATAATTTTCCAACATGACTGTAGCTCTGTCATGATGCCCTCGTATTGGGCAGAGGTCTGGTTACAGGAAAGGGGGAAACTGAATGTGCAAGGTTGGGTACCAGAGGTCAGCAGAAGTACTGTGGATTTATTCCAATTTATGGTTATCCCTGATAGCCTCCCAATTGCTGTGAAATCCCTGATCACTGGGCTGAGGTTTTTGGCTGGATTGTGTAAATATAGTGTGGTGTCATCAGCACATAAAGAGATGATACCGTTTCAGGCCTCTGTCTGTGTGGGACTGTCTTATCACACATGCCAGTGACTTAAAAGCTATGCAAAACAAATTAGGGAACAGGGGACATCCTTGACGAGTGCCCTTCTTAATAGGGATGGGGCCTAAAAGGAGACCATTAAGATGGATACTGGTTGTTGGCTCAGTATACAGCAATTTTATTCAGTTTGTGAATCTCAGAGGCAATCCCTTTCTAGCAAAATAAAAAAATGACGGATGGAATGCTGAACATTGCAAACATTCACCCTCAGACACAGATATAAGTTAAATCCATCGTTTTTTTGCTCACCATTGCGCCCCAGATTTCTCCCAGATCCCAGGGGTGAACTTTGCTAATGTTCAATTACTATCCATCAGGCGCGCAACACCCATTGGACTCAAAGGGCTTCAGCCCCCCCGTGTCGTGTGTGGCAGCCCGGGAGGAGACAGCTTCCCGGCGCACACACAGCCACACCCGAGCACTTCACAGGTCTTTAAAAGACCATTTGCATGTTAATGAGGCCTCGCTGTTGTTTCACCCCATCTAAGAACCCCTGCAGTTCCACTTTGCCTATGGCTTAAAAGATTCAGCACCCCCCCCCCCCCCGAAATTTTTTCTTAGCCCCCCCCCCCCGAAATTTGGCTCTAGTTGCGCCTCTGCCATCCATCAGTGACGGTTTCTGCCTTAGGGCATTGGGGAATTTTCCCACTCAATATTTTGCCCCCATCCCCTTTTAGCGTTATAAAGTTGTGTTATTGTTAACACACTGCATGATCATGAATCAGTCCACGAGTCAGCATTCAGCTGCGGCTCTTAAGGGTGTGGGGTTTCAATGATAGACATGCTGCTGGTGGGTGGCAACACACAAGCACAGTGCACCTAGGCCACAGTGCGCACATTGGGTTGGGCGGCTGCCTTTCTCGGCCAGCCCAAGGGGACTAGAGGCTTCTCTGTATTGTAAATTAGTGAGTTGGGATTGCTCAAAACCACAGACCCCCAGCCACCTAATGAGCGGTTAATTGTCCTACTCAAGTCAATCCTGGCGCTGCTCTCATGCTGTGTAACAGCAAGGGTAAAAAGAACAATTGATGGACAGCATGTTGAACAATGTCAAACATTCACCCCAGTACAGAGATCTGGGCCTAAATCCATCATTTCTTTGCTCCTCATGTCATTCCAGTTTAAACCCAGCCATATGCAAACCAGTCTAGACCCTGCTCCCCATGGGAACAGTCCAGCCCGAACTGCCAGGCCAGGTCCCCCTTGGACTGGAAAAAAGGATCCGAGAACCGGTTTCGGGGTATCAACCTCTCATCAGCCTGACTAGTTTGACTCTAATGGTATGGAGAGCACGGGACACACGTCTGGGCATACCAGACTCACAAAAGAACGATGGATTAAACCCAGATCTCAACTGGGGGTGAGTGGTTGAAAAGTTTCAGCACTCCGTCCATTACTTTGTTGTGTTTGCTATGTTCACCTTAAGTGGCCAAGGGTATGCCCAGACATGGGTCCCTTGCTCGCTGTGCCACTGAACTCAAGCTAGCCTGGCTGCTCAGTCTTGACCATGCTCCTCTTGGGAGCAGTCCAGCCCGAACTGCAAGGCCAGGTCCTCTCTGGACCGGAAACAAGCATCCTGGGACCGGTTTCGGGGTTTCACCCATCATCAGCTGGGGGGGGGGGGGGGGGGGGGGGGGGAGTGGTTGAAAAGCTTTAGCACTCCGTCCATCATCTTTTTATGTTGCTGTAGTCTCCCTAAGTGGCAAGGGTATGCTCAGACGTGGTTCCCGTGCTCACTATGCCACTGGATTCAAGATAGCCAGGTTGAGGGATGATACCCCGAAACTGGTCCCAGGGTGCTTGTATTTGGTCCAGGGAGGACCTGGCCTGGCAGTTCGGGCTGGACTGTTCCCATTGGGCACAGGGTCAAGACTGATTTGCATATGGCTGGGTCCAAACTGGGATGCATGGTGAGCAAAAGGCCGATGGATTAAACCCAGATCTATGACCGGGGTGAATGTTTGACAATGCTCAGCATTCCGTCTATCATCTTTTTGTGTTGCAATCCCTTTCTAGCCAGCATGCAAATAGAAATTCTCTGTCCAGGGAGTCAAAAGCTTAAGTGGTTTCTAGAAACATCTCCACAGCCTTCAAATTGGGGTCCAACTGATGCATTAAAGCAAACAGGCAGCGTAGATTATGAGATGCAATAAAGCCTGCCTAATAAGGCAGGACTACTTCTGGCACTGATAGATGCAAGCTATTGGGCAATACCTTTGCAAAAATCTTAGCATCAGTATTAATTAGGGCAAGCAGCCAGTATGAATCTAATAGTGCTGGAGGTTTACCTAATTTCAGTAGTATTATAGGAAGTGTTTTTTGAATGAGTGAGGGAGGATACCAGATGTTAACACCTCCTCATAGATTTGCAACAATCCAGGGGCCAGCCTGTGGGACTTTGTTTTATATAACTCACTAGGGAGTCCATCATTACCTGAAGCTTTACACGTTGGCAAGCTGAAAATTACAGATGTAATTTCTTCAAGGATTTTGGACAAATCAAGAAACTGCTGGCACGCATTGCCCTTACAGGCTAATGAAATGTGATTAAACAAAAACTCAGGACATTGAGTAGATGTAAGGGACACAGGTGGGGCACACAGGTTGGAGTAATATGCAGTGAATTCCAAGAGTATGTGCTTAGTTTAGTGTATCACCACACTTTCCTCCCCCTCAATCTGCATATTATCATGTGCCATCCAAAGAGATGTGCACGAGTGTAGCAAGGGTTCTACCAGGCCTCTCACCCTCTCTGTATATTCTCAATCTGGCATGTTTACTCGAGTGCTTCACTTCCTGGTCTGCCAGTTCAGCAAACTCCTTAGATTTCATTTCTGCTATGGTCTAAGTGCTACTTTGACAAACGTAGATCATGTCTCATGCATGTATCTCTTGCTCAAGTCTATTCAGTTGGTCTCGGAGTGTTTTCTTTATCCGTTTTGCTTTTTGCTAAGTACCCCACCATCTCCCCAATGAAAGCTTTGAAAGCTTCCCAGAGTGTGCCTACATTGCTCACTGATGATTCATTAAACTGAAAATATTTAACAATCTCTGCCTTCACCACCTCTTTGAATAAAGTTTTGTGACTTGCTTGGGGCGGTAGCTGGCAGACGAATGCTCAATGTCATCGAGACGAAAACTTGCCACCAGTTTAACAGGGGAGTGGTCTGAGAAAGTCTGCAGCAGGTGTTCAATGGACGTGGTACAGGAACAAATACCAGTACCAAGCCAATAGTTGATTCGTGACCATGAGCCACGGGCTGATGCTACATGTGTACCCTCTTTTAAAGATAGGTGTCCTTTCCTCCAAATATCGGTCAGGCTACATGTCTCCATAGTGTCTAATAGTGTCAACGAAGCTGCATGGTGAGCGTGATTTGATTGGTGCGAGCTACTAATTAAGTACACAGTTAAAATCACCACCCCATAGTATAGTCTGGGGCGTCATCGATAAGCACTTGTATCATAACTGCTGGAAAAATGCAGGGTCGTCTGTATTGGGTCCATAAATGTTTACCTGTGTAATGTGTTTGCCATGTAACAGGCCGTGAATTAAATTATATCCCCCTTGGTGGTTGTTCACCACCTAAAGGAGTTTAATGGGGGGGGTACCATGTTTTATGGTAATGGCAGTACCTCTGGTACAGGAGGAGTATGTGCCTAGCGCCCTATATCCTCTCCATTTTGATGCATACTTAGACTCAGCTTATTTAGTGAGGTGAGTTTCTTGGAGAAGTGCTATGTCCGTTTTATGAACATCAAGGTAAGCTATTATCTGTCTGATCATGCCGGATTGTTTAGGCCTTTAACGTTTTATGTTAACAATTGAATGGATGTCACTCCAGTACACATCTTGTTCGAAGTGATAGCAAGTGTGTTGTCATGCACTAGACATCTCACCATTTAACCTGCCATAGGTGGAGAACATATATAAGGAGTAATAGAAGTTCAATATGCACTTGTTGTGCACTAGACATCTCACTATATAATCTGCCATAGGTACATAATGTATATAATGGATTATAGAAGTTCAATATGCAGTTGTAGCACATTGATAATATTTGCCCTGTATGACCACCGACACTATAAACCCAACCAACCAGTGATCAATACTAATACAGAAAATCCCACCCAACCCAGATCTGATATAACAACATCACGTGAACCAGTGAAAACAACAACCGTAGGGGGGTACCCTTTGGGGAGCCATAAGAACCTGCAAGCTAATATCTCCACATGAGCGGTGTTTGGCAGCAAAAAATGGTATAGTGGGCCGCGGTAGCAGTAGTTGGGCAAGTGAAGTACGATGCTGCAAGCGTTTAGACCAAATAGCGCTCTTTGTATAGCTAGATTGTATTGTAGTTGTATTTATATAGAGCTTATTACCCCTGACGAGGTGTTGAAGTGCTTTTTGGCGAGAAGCACGCTACTCCGGAATCCAAAAAGGATTAGTGCTGGATTTGTATAGTGAAATTTGAGATCATTTGAGTGGTGGACATGTTAGTTGGATTGGAAAGGATCAGATCATGGGTGGAATGGCGAAATAGAAGAGGGAAGAGTCTAGAAAGTGTTTATAGGAAGATCATAGTAGTAAGATTAGGTTTGGGGTGAGTATAAGGAGAGATGGAGGGAAGAATCTCTAGAAATGGATTAGGGAGATCATAGTAGTATAATGAGTTTTAGGATGAGTTAAAGGAGGAATAGGTGAGGGAAGCATTTAGAAGGGTTGTTTTGGAGATCATTGTAGAAAAATTAGGTTTGGGATGAGTCAGAGAGTAAAGGTAGAGGATATATTAGAGAGGTATAGGGTGAAATATAGGGCAGTGAATCAGAAAGAGTCAACGTTTTTATTACAGTAGGAGTAAAGTAATAAATACATAGATACATCAGTACATATTTATATCAAGAAATACATATATCTAGATACATATAATCAAATTAATGTTTATATACACAAGAACATGCTGTACATTTGCATTTGAGTATGGTGGTTATGTAAGAGCCAACTCTTGAGAAGTCTTCTGAAATTAAGATAGTTATCTGTAGATCTTATTTATGGGGGTAATGAATTCCATAGTCTGGCTGCTTGAACAGAGAAAGATGTGCCACCTATGTTTTTTCTGTTGTTTGGTGGGAGTTTGAGGCGAGGTGCCAATTTAGAGCGGAGGTTCCATTGTTGAATGTATTTAATGACTATATTCCTGATTAATTTAAGTACGTTGTCTGATTTATTTGATCACTGCAGGGGCTGGCTGTTGTGTCACTAACACCTGACCTTACAAGTGTGCTTATAGCGTGACCTTAATGGTCATCTAGGTATTCCTGCAGTGAGAGGATCTAGTACACAATACTCCAAAAAGTGCACAAGGCCATCACGATGAACAGATTCTTGAATATCCTAAATGTTAACTAGCTAGTCTGAATTGATCCTGATGAAGAACTAGACTAGTTCCCAGCATTGGGAAAGGCGTTGAACTTTCTGGTCTGTAACAGCCTGACAAATATTTTCTGAGAAAAGCCCAGACTGGTGTTTTGCAAGTTCACTATAAATTCTAAAGTGCGCAAAGCATGTTCATAAATAGTAAAGTGTTCTAATGCCTTAGGGCCATGTCCACACTATACTAAATTGCAAAAATAAAGTAATGAGATTAACAGATATTACCAGTAAGTAATCTGCTCATTACCACAAGATTCCTGACAGCCAAATTGAGGGCCTGTGACTTGCCATGAAAATTACACTTCTAATGTCCACTAAAATGCGGTTGCCAAACAGAATACGGCAATCCTCTTACCAAACGTGGCTTCAGCCAATCAAACACAAGCATTGCAGCGCAACTCCAAATGAGAATACAAGCAACAGAACATTGCAAGAGATTTTCTTATGGGCAGAGTGCTGCTGGCACTTCCTATCCTACCATCCATATAGATACCAGTAACATAATTAGTTGCCTTTTGACGAGGTTCACATACGTGATCCAGGGTAGCCAAAAAGAGGTGATGTTAAAAAATGTTTATCAATTTGACCCCAAATTTCAACTCTAAATAAGCAGAGAAAATTATTTTGTGGAACATTCAGTTTGCGACACATTGTTAGAGGTGAAAGATTCCCGGTGTCTCGTTTGAATGACACATTTTAACAACTAATAATTAACTTTCTACATTGTTATAGTTAATAGTCTATTTAAGAAAGAAAAACAACTGTGCCAACATTTTTTTGAAATACACTTCCTACAAACGTAGAACTGTCACTCAAGAACGGCTAGTGCAACCTCTCAACTGTTGCAGAAAGTACGTGGGATTTGTAAATGAACCCCATGGACTGAAAAAACACACAGGTTGGGATGCAGAAGGACAAAAAATGGCCATGCTGGCAATTGTGGCCATGTTACTTACAGTGTGTGTATCAAACGTCAAATATTGTGGACATCTCTTTGGGCCAGACCAGAAGGGGTAACTTAAAAATTAAACTGGGGCACAGAGAGCACTTCTTGGGGGGGGGGGGGGGACGACTTTGGGGCTTATTTACAAGCCCCTTGCGCCGCTGGTGCGTCACGTTGCGTGACTCACCGGCAGCGCAACCTACTGCGTGATATTTACAAGCAGACGTAAAGCCACCCTGCGTGGCTTTACGTGTGCTTGTAAATATCTCCTCTCTTCACGTAACACTTGCGTGTTAGGGGCGTGACATGGGTGTTGCTGTGGGTGTTCCTACCCAACACCCATGTCCACTGATGCATATCCAGATTTATGAGCTATCGTAAACCTGGAAATGCGTCAGAATGCTACACCACCCCAGGGGTGGTGTAGTGAGGCGCAACAAGGGGAAATGTGTTCATTTCTCCTTGTTTTTTTCCTCTTTCCATGCGTGCTGCATTCTACAGCACGCATTGGAAGAGGAAATCACCTCAATTGATTGTCTTTGTGCAGGAAGGTGCACCTTCCTGCACAAAAACAATCTACCCACGACGCAGGCATCCTTGCACAATGGTGCAAGGGTGCTTGCGCGGGCGCATTACAGCAGTTTGTGCGCCAGTGCAGGGAAAAGCACAGAGATGCGACATATTGTTGTAAATATGTCTCATCCCTGTGCTTCCAAACAAACGCGGTGTGGCTCAGCAAAATGACTTGCGGCACCTCGCTGCGTTAGTTTCTCGTAAATAGGGCCCTTTATTCTGAGAAAATAAAAGATAGTATGAGAATTGGGCTGAAATATGTCAAAAATATTTCAATTCGAAAACTGCCCGAGTACAGAGGATAACACAGAATAAATGTTACTGAAACCCCAGGCACGAGCATGAAAAAGTAGCACTCTAGCATTCATACAACTAAATGTAACAAAATAGGACTATTTACAATACAGAGGATGAGATGAAACACGCAATATATTAACTATGCTCCAAAGAAGATGCGAGTCAAGCAGGGCTCTAATGTGAAAAATATCACAAAATGTGCCGCATAATGCGGCACAATTTTGCCCTCCCCTGCCGCATAATTCCAGTGACCCTGGGTATAACATGTATCATCTGTCTTTAACATAATTATTTTCACTTAATTCACCAGTTTCTGGATTTTCCATTGCTCCTAGATATATTTCAGCACATTTGACCAGCCAAAATCTATCAGTGTAAAAATGAGAGGGCATGTTAATAATCACACAAATCGTAATACCGATGCCTGGCAAAGTGCAGAATATAGAGCTAAATATATGTTTTTAAATTAAATAAAAAATAGCAGCCCAAGTAGTGACCAAAAGCCATGAAATATAACCCACTGAGCACTCAACGAAATCAGACCAAGGTTCCTTTAACAAATATTTCAGCCGTAGACACGGCCTTCATTTCAACACAATGGTAAGGCGAACTGCCACACTTTAACACAACCAGATTCATAAGCTGCTCCATATCAGTCCAAGCTAGAAAACTTTGAAACCAACCAGTTCAGGAAATTACAATCCTACTGCGCTTTCCAGAAGGAAATCAATATTTGGCTCTTCATAATTTTGAAGATCTGTGTGATCCATAACACCATATAAGACAACATCTATGAAGGGGTGTGGCTAGATGGCCAAAATGGCAGATGTACTTCCTCGAGGCTCCACATCCTTACCCTTTTATCCAACATGAATCCTGTGCCGGTACAGTCATCCGCCCTTTCTATCAATCAGAAAGTATAGGGAATCTCCTCTACCAGCTATCTCTCCTGTGTGGGCTCTCCGCCCCAGTTTCCTACGTGGTGCAAGGGGACAGGGCCTGCATTTATGAAATGGTGCATTAAGGGCACCATGACTGGTGTGCTGTCCTGGTGGCGAGACTGGAGGAAGGCAGCGGCGAAACCGGACCACTTGGGGCTACCCTGCTACCGATCCACAGCACACTACCTATCCTCTGTGGTCCCACGGTGTAGTTGTCCGAATCGCCGGAGCCACTCGAGGCAATCACGCTGCTGGAGCGGGCGTCACGGCAGCCTTGGAGGGCAGAGATTACCGGGCCTGGACAAAGGTCTCATGGAGAGGACTGGCTGCTGGGCGTATAGACCACCATTAAGGAGTGAGCTGCACCCTGACGATCTTCCTTCCTGTTACCGCGATGGAGTAAGAACGTCTATCAGATCGTCTCCAGTCGTATAAATTACGCTGTGCCCCGGATTGCCTGATTCATTCAGCCAACTCTTGCCATGCATACAGGCCCGAATATTACGTTCCATGGATGGTCTGGGCACCACCGTCATGGTTTATATCTACTGAATAACGGGATTTGTCCTTAGTTGGCCCTTGCCACTTTACGGGCACTGGTGTAACCAGGTTTTGGACTCCAATAGAAAATGCAAGATTGATGAGGGTCACTTCACCTGTTCCCTTGTCCTGAGGAAGATCCGCATGGCTGACGTATTAAAGTCCCTCGGTTGCCGATAAGCCTGATCGAAACGTCGACGCTATCCCCCACCGCACCTGGACCAATTTCTTCCCCATTACCCCTGTTTACAACCTCAAGGAAACTCTCCTTACAACTTTAGAAACTATAATTCAAATGAATAATTTGCATGTGGCCAGGTTGCATCTAACTGTTTATTGGATATCAGTTCTGTACAGTCTTGTAAATATATGCCCTTTACTTTTCTACACACTGAGCTCTCTTGACTCCTTTATATACACTTGAGCACTCTTTCTTGCACGTTCCCTAGAACATTCTCCTACCTTCTTGAGCCTCTAGTGATTGTTTCTTTAAATGACTAAATAAATATATTGTAATAATACCTAGTGGTTTTTCTGCACATTTGTTGGTTTGAATTATTTTCACAATTTACAGACGTTTGTGAGCTGATTAACCCCTTCAGTGCCCATGACGAGCTGGACTCGTCATGGGCTGCGGTGGCGCTGTGCCCATGACGAGTCCAGCTCGTCATGAACTCCGCCCGCTAATGCAAGGCGCGGCACTGGGCGGGGAAAGGGGCGGGCATGCAAGGGGTTAATGTGATCTCAAGCAAGTTGATAATTCTGCTAAACTAACTCTTCCTTGAATAACTGGTCCGTGATGATGGATGAGCAGCCTGGCCCAAACTGCCTTGCTGCCTGCAGGAGAAGAGTGCAGTCCTGACCACCCGCGAACACGCCTGCATACACCAAAGGATGAGGTGAACCGCTCGACGAGGGTGTCCTGCGCTCTAGCAGACCCGCTACTATTGCTGCACCTTGTGGAACCCCCCCCCCCACCCAGTAACACGCTCCTACACCAACACAGAGGTCGGATCCGGCATTGGCCGCACTGCGGGGTAGCCGATTAGTTGCCCTAATATTTTTATTGACTATGACTGGAGTACTGTCTCTTCCACTGCAACATCCCCCTAATGCTGTTCCTGGCTTTGCGGGGATGGTGGTCAGGTAACCTGGCCCCAAATGCCGCCTGCAAGGGGGGGTGTACCCTGGCTGCCTGCAAACAGCCTACATACCCAAAGGGATGAGGTGAACGGCCCTACGGTGGCCGGCCTGCTCCTGTTGCTGTACCTTGCGGGCCACTCCCAGCACCGGCCCGAAGACCAGATCTGGCCTAGGCTGCGCTGCAGGGTATGGCAAACTGTGGTGTATTTTGCCATCCTTCCCCGCAACCGCCTGCTGTGTCGAGGTGATACCGGCGTAAGCCTTAAAGGAATAACTGAGGCCTACCAGCTTGGACTGAACCAACAGGAGTTGAACCTAGGCGGGGCGATGGACTTGTGGGTCGCCCACACACCCGAATGGGCCCTGGTGCTGGAGAATGCCTCGACCTGCCCCCTCTCCTCGGGGTGCAACGTCACCCTCTTTGCGGGGGTCCGGAGGTCGGGTCTTGCTTAGGCTCGCCTGCGTGAATCACTATTTGTAGCTGCTATCTGCGGGTGGACATTGGCAGTTGCAGGGGCGGTCTGGCAGCTGGTCTTCACTGCGATGCGGACTTCAGACCGGCCAAATAGAACCCCATTGCGGTGAGGCCTTGATGTGTTCCACAGACACCGCCATGTTCCCACCCTCTTGGGGAACTCTCCTTCCCTCTTTTACTTCCTCCTCTCCTCCTGGCACTCTGCCTCCTGCACAGGCCGGGGTTCGGATCAGGCCTAGGCTGCGTTTAGGCGGGGGGTGGGGCTGGGGTGCCACTCGACAACAACCTAGGATTCACTCCACCGCCCCTCCCCTGGACACACTTGCTGTACTGACCTGGGGATGAGATACGTGTCTGACTGTCCGCGACCTGCAGGGGCCTGCTTGCCCAAACCACACAGGTGTGTGTTGGGCCTAGGTGGGTCGCTGGGCTCACATTGCTCCTGTCCAGCTGCGCGCCTGCCGCTGTGGTTGAATGAGAGTCCGGTTTCCGATCGGAAACCCCTGATACACTTCCTGCCTAGGTGAACGCATTGCCTAAGCATCGGCCTGCATGTACACCGAGCTACTACCTTACCAGGGCGAACACTGGTACCATCCCCTGCAGTAGGCGTCCATCCCAGACATCCCGCACAGGCGGCATTGACGGACAACTGCGGGCCCGCTGATGCCTACTGCATAGCAAATAGTGATGGGCTGTCTGTGATCACCCGCTCCGCGCAACCTGCACTGAATCCAATGAGGCATTCGGGGGCACACCCAGAGGTGGAGATGCCGCAAGATGATGCGGCACACTATACCAAATTAGAAACCGTTCTGCTAGTGGTGGAAACAATTGGTACTGCTCTTGATCAAAAGAACACATCGCTTGAAAGCAGGATAGACAAAGTGACAACGGATTTCACTCTCCTGCACGCAGACCATTGTAAATTAACTGACCACACAAGAAAACTCGATCTTGCTACAGTCAGTGCATTGACCATATAAGAGTCACCTGCACTCTTTCCCACACTTGGGCAAACGAACTACCATGCATGCACACACTCGGACCATAAACGTCAGTCATTACAACTCAAATGGAAGTGGCACTGCAGGCCATACCCACATGGTGTCTTCAACCCTCAGCACTGAAGGACTTGCCATACTTGGAGGCACTTGGTACCGCTAAAGCTGAATACTTTAAATTCAACTATGTCTCCACCCGTAGCAAATTCAACAAGTGGGATGCCTTCAAAATCACCATTAGGGGGATCAGAACCTAGGTATCTACTGGAACTTCAGCAAGCCACTGGACGAAACCATTAGTAAGCTTGAGCGCATGGTCAATACAGCTGGAGACGCGATCAGTGACGCAGCCAGAGTGTACACACCAGACGAAAAACGTGGGGAACATACCACTCTCATAGAGCACCTTTTATGTCTAAACTATGCAGCACTCTCCTCCCACTCATGCAGCCTCGGATCGTGCGGGGTGCCTACAGGTGTGGCTCATATGCCAGGAGCAGGCTTGACATCTAATCCAAGCCCTGCGAATCTTACGGGACTCCTTCTACATACACAACATGATGATGAGAGAATTTATATGGAACAATTCCTGCTGCCGCGTGGTCCTCATTAAGCTTTACCTGTCAACAGACCAGGGTGGATTGGCAGTCCCGAACATGGAACAGTACTACTGCACCTCACAATTTCAATAGCTGGCCAAATGGCTGGCGCAATACCAACTAAATGACACTGCTGCACTCTCCCCGCCGTGGTGGACTGTGTCCATACTTCAGCTGTTCCACCCCTGTGCCAAAAGCAGACTACCTGAACCTCTACTTCTGGGAGTTGCATACCAGTGCTACAGCAGAAGTATATACATTACGCGCTCGTTATTGCCATACACACCAGCACTGCCTCTGAAGGGTATGCCGTGGGGTGACCTCGTAATCTCATCCACCGAGCTGACCGCCTTGTTAGAGGCTGGACTTCACAGTTTGGGGGCTTTATACCAAGATGGTAACTTGCTGCCTTACAACACATTGACAGAAGTTAATGGCCTCCCTCCCGTTCAATTACTATTGTACAACTCATTAATTGCTGCCTTGGGTAGCAGATGGTTGGGGGGGGGGGGGGGCGGAGGGGACACATGACCACCGAGCGCAAAACACATTCGACCATCCAGTATTTGCATATCATGGGGCGGGGGAGGCATCTCACTAAATGCTTTGCTGCTTCACTGCGACAACAGATAGAGGTGTCACTAATGCCTCTGAGGCATCACTGGGCCACGGACAGGCATCAACCCTTCACCGACTAAAAATGGGCCACAGTACTGGGTATTAAACCATGTTTTTATTGGTATTTATAGTTTACAATAACAAATTGCATTAGGATACATTTGGTTGGATTGAATTTCTCTCAGTTTACATTGTGGTACAGTGCTATTCACACAATAGTTAGACAGATATCCTGGCAACAGTAAGGCTTGATGCTAAGTGATTGCCATATAGAACTGGGGGGGCGAAACTGGGGGGAGTGTTCATGGAATTCTGGGTACTGATGTCAGATGAGGGATCAGGGCGATATATGCCACACTCGTCGGTACAGCTGTGCGCTACTAGAGGTAAGGGGGAACATGTGGTCGGTCACGCTCCGACATCTGGCCTTCGGTGTGGTGTGATGTATGGTGCTAAAAACAAGCAACTCTACGTGTGCTCTGCGGGAGGGGATCTGGGGTGTGTTTTTGCGGGCTGGGGTGTGTATATGCGGGCTGAGCTTGTGATTGTGGGGTCATCGGTGCGTGCATGTCACCATCTGGGTTATCATGGGGCAGTGACTGTTTGAGTTGGTGCAGTAATAGGGCCCACTCCATGGAAATGGGGAGTTTACGTATAGGGGCCACGGTACTGGGTAGTCCCATATATATTCCCCTCAACGCCCGTGTCCACCTCATCCAGCATTACATCGTACAAAGGGCATACCTCACCCCAGCCAAAATAAATAGATTTCACCGCATAGACGCAACCTGCCCTAGATGCCTAACCACTGATGCCGATCTCCTCCACATGTTGTGGACCTGCCCAACCCTTCTTACATATTGGCGATCAGTCGTTGCTGCCTTAGCTGCCTGCACCGGTCGAACTCTGTCAAACAGTTGGGAGATGTGTATTTTACATCTCTACTCCAAAAGTAAGTCACCTCCCGCTTTCTTGACCTGGGCATGTTAGTAGCCAAATGTCTGATCATGAAACGGTGAAAGCCGCATGACCCTCTTAATTCCATATCTTTAAGCTGCTCGTTACTAGTGTGGGCTCTGGCGGAGAGCGTGGCACTACACACTGAGGACGCCTTAGATCTCCACAAAATCCCCATAGCTGCAAACTGGATGATATTTTACATGATCTTCACGGTGAACTACCATTAGATGTGCACCCCATCGCCTCCCCAGCGGAGTTGTGTGCTGTGAGAGCCTGATTCACCCATGCGTAATTGAGACAGACACTGCGTAAGGGACAGGGTGTTGGCCACTATTCACTAAGCCAACATTTGACACTCACAGCCACAAGCGAACACACCTCATTTGCGATCAATTCACACGAGGCCAGACAACACCCCAGTTGGGCCAAGTTTTCCCAGTTATTCTTGCTTTGTCCAACCCTTACTCAAGCCTCCTACTACCTGCAGGTACAGAAGGAACAGATACGCCTCAACCAGTGCATGAAGATACTCCCCGCAACACCATTGGCTTCTGCTGATAAACGAACACAAGAAAGGCATACTTATATATCTGTCCATGCACACCATCCCTCGTACAAGCACGATTCCAACACTGGAATGCAAACGGTATTGTAAAGGAAATGCTGTATATTGTACGAAAATCTGTATTGTGTCTGGCAATATTGTTTGCAATGGAGTACTCCTTCCCTGTGTTTGTAACAGTTTCCCACGTTTGTATACGAAATAATAAAAAAACAGATTTAAACATAAATAAGACAACATCAATGAATCATCAAAGCACATCAAGCATCCAGACAAGAAACGACTCAACTAGCATAGCTGCATATATGCAAAAAGCCCTGGAGAGGTCTCTTTAGACAACCAAGCTGTTAAAGAACTAGCATAGACGAGAAGATTCCTTGCATGAGTGATTTATATGCAAGTGAAGGGGACTTTGGTTATGCCCAGCTGTTGGGTACCACACTTGAAGAGAAAGAAAATAATTATTCAAGATGTAGCAATACACATCAAGCTACCTGAAGGAGGAACATATTTTCAAAACAATGAATAGTATGCGTTCTAGTGCAAGATTGCCCCAGGCACAATACTTTATTCGTTATAGGCTTTATAACACACTTTTAGTAACCATTACACAGGTTATGAAGCAGCTGCTGTGCAAGTAGCTAAATGTTTTTTAGAAAGCTGTTGCTGTGTAAGGAGCTAAAGGACTAGGCTCACACGACAACAGATAGACAATAAAATGCTATCTCCCAATTGTGGGAAGACGCATTACATAATGTTTCAGCGATTGAGCCGCAAACTGTCAATTTGTAGCATTATTTGTAGCACTGCAGGATATGAAATGCTGAGTGGCTAATTCTGTTGGTAGGCACTCTTGTGAAAAACTGATGTTTATTGGATTCCCTGATGGTCATAGAATGGAGGCATGGAATACAACATATACAAAGAACTGAGATAATGAAATATAAACAGCATCGTGTAAACAAATATGAACTCTAATAGGCAGAGATTGTTGGCATAAAGATGAGATGTGACACCACTTTAGTTTAAACTGTCTCCATCACTAACTAATCAACCTTTTTTGGCGTGTACTAGCCTTTTTTCAATATTTTTATTGATTTTAAAAGGTCAGACATCAGACGGTACAAAACACATAAGGACGCTTTAATCAGTATATTAACCAGCAATAGTACGCCCATTTAAGACATCGTTTTGTATTAAACATTAGTAATAAATGAAAAACCCAAGTTGCACGCCAGATCATTGTTCCATTTGTCCACAAGTTCACTCCAGGCATCCATATCACAGCAGTCCTGCTCCAAGGCGAACGCCGGGCTTTTCCATCATTATCGCGTCGATGGGTGGACTATTGGAACAACATACGATCCATAATGTCCAAAAAATCAAATCAGAACTTATAGCAAAAAAATAAATAAATAATTACACACACACACACACACACACACACACACACACACACACACACACACACACACACACACACACACACCTACCTTACCCCCCTCCCCGTGCTCAGATCCTATCCTATTTCAGTGTATCCTAACTCCTGTCATGTTCCAGTGTATGCAGTGCGGTGGTAATGTACACCGTTTCATTCTGGCCCGTCAGTGGTTATTGCCAGTACACAAATGCATGATACGGAATCGGCGGCTTGCGCTACCGGCGCAAGCTTACTCAGTGTAACTCAGTCCCTAAGGTGGGGCGCGGTCATCAGTCATCAACATTCAGTGCAGCAAAAGCATTCAACAGTGCATGCCATTCCATTGAAATAGGTGTACGTCTTAGCCCCCTGTATTCCTCCCTGCTTAACTCTGTTCCCTCTGCTCCCCCCCATCGAATTACCTCGGCATGCCAGTCCATTGGGGATGGGGGTCTGGTTGACTTCCAGCGGGTGGTCACCGTATGTTTGGCCAGAAGAAGCGCAAGATGAACAAAACGCGAGGAGGCGTTTCCTTTCTTGGCGTGGGGGCCCAATCCCAGGATGCAATATTCTAAGGAGTCATATGGGTGGGACGGTACCACCGCCTCGAGACTGACACGGACCTTTTCCCAGTATTGACCCAGTTTGGGACATGACCATAGCATGTGTAGTAAGCCCGTCTGTGACGCTCGGCATCGCGGGCATTCATCCGTCGTGCCCGGAAACATAGCTTGTAGGAGCCGCGGGGTCAGGTACGCACTATGGAGCACCATTAGCTGTATGAATTTAAATTTAGGGTTCCTCGATACCTTTTTAGGGAATTCCAGGATCCTGCACCATTCTTTGTCCAAAAACGGGCGACCGAAATCCCCCTCCCATTTGTTTCGCGTTGTCAGTAAAGAGAGCTTTTTTTCGCTCCTGATCCCGCGAGTCAGCCACTTTACTAGCCGGGCACCATTGCCCATCATGTACTGCATTGTGAGAAGTGCGTTCGTGGGCGGCTCAGCCCCCGCAGGTCCCCATGAGGTGCGAATGTAATGAGTTACGTGAGTGTGCAGGAGAAACAATGTGGCAGACGTGCCATGCGTCTGCATGAATTCCTCATGCGACATTAAAATGCCATCCTGGAAAAAATCCCCCATCGTCGTAACACCGGACTCTGGCCATGCCCGAATCGCGCGGTTGGAGAGCATGCCCCATCTAGTAGGTACACCAAGTAAAGGTATAGTAGGGGCATACGGTGTTGTTTTGCTAATATATCTCAGAGCGCTGCGCCAGGAACCGACCGCCAACCGAAGCAAGTGCGGTAAAGCTGGTGATATGGGAGCATGGGTCAATAGTAGCCTGTGAAGAAGTCCTTTATTTTTGTCCCAGTCTGTCAATTCCAGCTCGTGTAGGTTCCGCCCCGCTAACCAGTACGCAAGCCACTGTAGGTGACATGCATAGCCATATGCCCTCAGATCCCGGACCCCCATGCCACCCTGGGTGGTAGATAATTGCAGCTTTGCTAGACTAATACGACGTCGTCCCGCGCCCCAAATGAGGTCTGTCAATAGGGTATTCATTAGCTTAAAGGTCTTTGTGGGTATAGGCAGCGGGAGGTTGGTAAAAAAAATATATTAACCGTGGTAACATTACCATTTTCGTAATGGCTACTCTGCCAGCTATTGACAAAGGTAAGGAGGTCCAAAACTGAACCTGAGACTTAAGCGCCGTGAGTGCTCTACCCAGGTTTCCGTCAAGCAGGTCCTGGGTGTTACGGTAAATATGTATGCCCAGATATTTGAAGGTAACCGGCGCTGTTTGGAATTCCCAAATCGCGCCGTCCCTCCTCCCGCTCACCGCCGAAGTTATATGCATGGGACTTAGATTCATTAATGGTAAGGCCTGATATTGCGCTGAAGGCATCGAATATTTTTCGAATATTTTTGATATAGGGTCTAGTTCGGTACTCCGGTCCTACAGATAGAGAATGATATCATCTGCGTAAGCAGAGACAATGTGGGTCGCAGTGCCACGGATCACACCCCGAGGGGACGCAACAGCGTGAAGCTTGTGCAGTAGGGGCTCCAGTGCTAAAATAAACAACAAAGGGGATAAGGGGAAGCCCTGCCGACTCCCCGGGCAACCACATATGGGTCTGAAATATGACAGCCGGTACGGGCCCGTGCAGTGGGGTTGGTGTACAACAAACGCACCCATGCTAGGTATATCTGTGGTATGCCATAGCACTCTAGGGCACGAAACATGTAATCCCATCTTAGCGAGTCCAACGCTTGTCTAAGGTCTAGGGAGATGCAGCACTCTTTGCTGCCCGAGGGGTGCGTACCCATCATAATCTGATGCAAGCGCCTGATATTAAGGGCTGTGCTGCGGCCTAGCACACAGCCGCACTGGACCGGGTGTATGAGTAGGGGGACAAATTGGTTAAGTTGGGTGGCCAAGAGGCGGCTGAGGATTTTGTAGTCTGTATTAAGAAGGGATAAGGGTCTGTAATTGTGTATGTGCAGGGCGTTTCTGTCTGGTTTCAGCAACAAGACCACCAGTGCCTGCAATGTGGTGTGCGGTAAACAGTTGCCTGTGAGAGATTCTTGGTAAAGGGTTTACAGATGGGGCACCAGGAGGTCAGCAAACGTGACGTAAAACTCAGCTGGGAACCCGTCATTCCCAGGGGGTCTTATTACGCGACAAGGCCTTAATGGCGTGCCGAATTTCCGCGCCTGTTATGGGGCGCGCCAGTTCATCTTGTTGATCCTGTGTGAGCTGCGTCATACAAATACCTTCAAAAAATGTGTCAAAAGGGGCCGTAGTCTGCGGTGTAGGAGGGGCGTAAAGGAGTGCATAATTGTCTCTGAATGTAATGTTGATGTCCATTTGTGTGTTGACCTCTTCCCCAGCGCTGTTAAGTATGTGCGTTATTGGGATGAGAGCAGGGTCGTTACGTACCAAGCGCGCTAGCAGTGGTCCGGATTGGTCTGCTTGCGAGTGTTGCATTTGGGTATACAGCCGGTAGTCCACTACTCTAAGCTCCTCTAATAGTTCAGCATATTGTATATTGTCCTCGCACAGTTTCATGAGCTGGTCACATGTTCCTGCCGCCTCCCCTCCCAGCACAGCCAGGTCGTCCTCTATTTTCTTTTGTCCGTCAATGATCGCCTGCCTCACCCCAACTCTAGTACTGATGGCCACTCCCTGCACTGTCGTCTTGAAAGCGTCCCATTCTATCTGCCGGGAGCTAGCAGTACCCACATTCACCTAAAAATATTGTTTTATCGTCTGTCAGGGCCGCCCGGAAAACCTGGTCTTCTAACATGTCTGGCTGCAATCTCCATGTGGGGATCGGTGTCGGTATCTTACCCCATTGTATCTGTAGCTCCACCGGATTGTGATCCGACAGTGTTTTCCCCATGTGGAGTGCCGATGTGACGGAGTCCAGCAATTTGGCGGAGCACAGAAAACGGTCTATTCGAGTGTGCAAGCCGTGCGGCGGGGAGTAAAATGTGTATTCCCTGTGTCCCGTGTGTTTTGCTCTCCAGGCATCTCTCAGTTCCCATCCCTGTGCCCATCCATAAAGTGCTTCCGCTTGTCTCCTGCTCTCAGTGGCGTGTAGTGGAGGGTGGGATCTATCCAAGGCAATATCTAACACAGAGTTAAAATCCCCGCCCAGTATCCATTGGTAACCGGCCCAGTCAGTTAAAACTGCACTAAGTGCAGCCAGGTATTTGTCTTGTTCAGTGTTGGGCGCATATATACAACCCAGCACCACATGTCTCCCATCTAGCAAACCATGCAGTAGAATATATCTACCGTTACTATCTATTTTTTGTTCCAACATTGTGAATGGCACTGTATTCCTCATCCATATCGCCGCCCCCCTTGAGAAAGCTGAATAATGAGTGGCAAATAATTTTCCCCGCCATTTCTTTTGTAACTTAGTTGCTTCGTCCCCAATAAGGTGCGTTTCCTGTAAACGTGCAATGGAGATTCTCTTGTCTATTAATTTGCGCCAAGACTCTGTGGCTCTTGTGGACAGAGCCCAGTCCGCGCACATTCCATGTACAAAGAGTATATGTATTAGGTGACGCTGCCATAGGAACAACTTCTTGTATGGGTAGAACCCGCTAAAGAGGCCCTGCTATAACATGTACAGAGGGATCTGAGCACATAACCCCCCCAATAACATCCCAACACTAGGTTCCCCTTGTAAAACTATAGAGGACCAAACCAATACCATTAGCCCAACATGGGCAACACTAGTTAAATAAAACCACGCAGTCGCTCGGGGGGTGAAGGCCATACCAGCACTAAAACAAACAACCCTACATAACAGTAGAATTGCGCCCCAGGAAGCTCATGCAACCAGGGTTGTATCAGCAAGTCTTAACATCATGACTCCACATCATGCGCTGTTGCATACTTTACCACCGCAGGGCACCCCATCAAAGTCAAAAGTAATTCGCCATCTGCGCTGTGATCGAGGGAATAGTGGCTGGCTGGTATCAGACTCCGAGCATATTGTGTTAGTGTCCAATATAGGCTCCACTTGGTTGACTGTCTGAGCATCATGCGCCGCCAGGGCAGCCTCCGTGAGTAGCGCATATTCTTGGCTGGTGCTGATTTGCTCCAACGTTGGTGCTGTTTTCGAGGAGAGACTCCCAAGGCCATGACCAGACCCATGTATGCCCGGATCCTGCCGGGTTGCAGCAGTGCTGGAATGATTCTGCAGGAGCGGGTCCTGAGAGAGATCCGGTGTTGAGAGTGACTTCGACCCATTCCGCTGCTTCTTCAGGAGTTTCAAAAAAGTATGATTTGTGATTATAGATCACCTTTAGGCGTGCCGGGAAGAGCAGGGCGTACTTCAGGCTGTGGTCGCGCAATCTTTTCTTTACCTCTAGGAACGTCGCTCTTGCCCTCTGGACCATCGGGGTGAAATCTGGGTAGATTGAGATAGTTCTATTTTCAAATTTCACTGGCGGATTCTCCCGGGCAGCCTTCAAGACGGTGTCACGATCTTTGTAATTAAGAATGCGTGCTATCAGTGGGCGGGGGCCCACCCGGTCTGGGCGGCACTCGGTGCGCTCTCTCCACGCTGTAAAGAGGTGTAAGTCCCGTCGTGGCAACCTTGTCCCTGAGCCAGTCTTCCACGAACTGCGTGGGATCAGACCCCTCGCTGCGTTCCGGAAACCCCAAAATGCGCACATTGTTGCGACGGGACCTCCCATCTGCGTCTTCCACCCTGTCTTGCAGTCCCCGGAGCTGGTGTTTGAAGACTTTGAGGTGCGTGGAGTGCAGCGTTTGTTGTGGGATAAGATCGTCCAAGGCCAGCTTGTTCGATTTTACTTTCTCGGCCAGCTTTTTGTGATCGGCTTGTAAAAGCGTGAGGCCCGTTGACATTGTGTCCATGCGAGTTTCCAGCGCCGTTCGAGAGTCCCGGATTTCTTTTAGTATCAAGTCCAACTTAGCAGCATGGGGGTCCATTCCAGTGGGTGGGATAACCTCGTTATCCGAGGGACTGAAGGGGTCTCCACCGGTAGAGGATTGCGTTGCGTTGTCCATCGTGGCATCCGTGTACTAGCCTATTTACGTTATTTATATTTTTTTGTGTTTTTGCGTTTTATGTAGACACACCCAATTTGTGATCTAATACATTACTGGTTTACTTAGATACTTTTTTCCCATTAAAAATCAAGCAAAATCTTGCCATCCCCGACATATATCCCACTTGCCATACGGTGACTCACAAATCAGTTTTGCTGAATGAACGTTACACGATCTGTGCACCCTATCACTTCTCACATAACCTTTGAAATATCCCATTTGAGAAAGTGGTATGTATGCTTCAACACCACATGCCAGGTCATCATGTATCACACGCAACTTCCCAAGAGATGCTACCACCACCCTCCAACCAAGCATACAATTATACCTGTAACTGCTACAGTCCGAGTATTAGGATGCCATACTTTTGGCAGGTCATCGCTTTAAGAATGCCAGATGATATAACTTTCCAAAGAAATGACCAATATATCCAATACAAAAGATCACAGGCGGCATACAGAATTTTATTTTAAAAAACAAATATTTAACTGCTTGAAGTGGGAACGAACAATGAATGATCTTTTAATCCATACGGGCCTTCAGAGTTCTTGTGGTGATCTTGTCTTTTTCTCTGTAGAGAGGACAAAAACAACATTTGTAGTTGAGTTAGGAGTATGTCTATGTCAATATACTTCAGGAATAAACATCTCATTCACAGCAACATGTATTCTCAAAGAAGCCTGTTCTAGTTCAAATGGAGTTTAATCCTGGGAAGCAGACAGAAAATCACTGATCCTCCACACCGCCCACTTAGATATTTCGTGGACTGAATTGCTATCACCACCATACCAAAGAAAGACCACTGTGTCAGCCTTCACATGCCTTGACAAATTAAAACCTGTCAGCCTCACCTCCAAGTAATGTTAATCACATAACTACTCTTAAACCTAAACTACACAAAATAAATTAACTTTACGGTATTTAAAACTTGCCACAGATTTTTGTAGTTTTGCGACTTTAAACTAATCTTGATGCTCACTAACGTTACCTTTAGAACAGGTTTGACCTTCTCCAGCATTCTATAGAGGTGAGCAGTCGAACATGCTCCAGAATCCACTGGTGCATAACAGCAGCAAAAAGGCCCAGGAGGCAGACTGCTACAGCAGAGTCTGGTTCGGACCACTTCCTAGAGCGCTGCATAATCTCACAGTCCAACAGCAGGAAGTCACATTTGAAAGAAATACTCAATTTATTTAAAATCCTCCTTGTTGGATTGCATGCAACGGTCAACCAAATAAGACGATGAAATGATGTCTCTCTCTTTATTTTCAGAACGCATATGTAATCAAAGTCACCAAAAGGACAGCTGGGTGCTTGACATCCAGAAATATACGTATTGCTCTTATTAAAGATTGAATTTCATTTCTATCCCTCTGTATTTGTTCAATAACACAGATGTCTTCTTTGATCTCCAAGCTACTGACGTTTCAAAGTCACAGGTAAACAGTGCAGACGTGAACTGGTCCGAAACAGGTCTTCCTGCTGTGCTGTTGCCCTTTTGAAGCCCCCCAAAATAGACATTACTCCAACTGCCATCCCAATGCACCTCCTAAGTCTAGGACACCGCTTCAAAGAGTTTCTCTGTGAACAAAGCAACTACCACTAACAACAGTTGGATTTGATAAATGATAACAAGAGACATTATACTCACATTACATGCACAACAACTCCCATGCCGGATACAGCATCCCTGTCCACTGCGTTCAACATGGCCTGAGAGATCGTTTCAAACAGGTCGTCTGGCTCCTACAGGGAAAACAAAATAAAAGTCAAGAAAAGGGCCTGCCAGAGAACTTTTTCAAAACTTTCAAGATGGGCCATTTCCCATGCTGGCCTTGTTCTCCCAGGATCTTGTCAACCGCTCAAATGTGGTGTTAACTAGAAACAGTGATGTGTAGTAGTGGCGTGTCACTGTTTTCAGAAAGGAATGTTCTTTCATTCCTAACCTCTAAAATAAGGAGTCTGCATCACTGTCCAGTTGTCACACACTGCGGATATTGTTGTTCTTCAGGTGAAGACATCAGAACAATAGTGACTTGCATATCAATCTTAGCATACTCATGTCCACGAACGCCAATTCAGTTTAAGACTAAATAAGCAGGCACCCATGCTCTAGTCTGAAACTAGCACCCTTTTCTCAAGTGAGGAAGCAAGTCCAATCTCTAGGACGCTTCAACTCTTTCAGTTCAGCAGAAATCAAGGCGAAGAGAAGGTCTCCGAGTAGAAAGATATAGTTCTCAACATACAATGGGGTTGGCCATGCTACCCTCTTACCAGAAGACGATAACTTTGTCATTAGAAGAGCCCAGCCTTTAAGAAACAAAGTAAGCCTAAGATGAGCCCAGCCAACTCTGCACAATGCCTCTTACCCCTGAAGGCTGCTGGCAGAACATGGGGGCAGGCAGGCAAACAGGTTGATGGCATGCCAGCTAATGACAGCCATTAGATCATTAGGCCAGGCTTCCTTCTGTTGTTTAGAAATATGGTAGTTGCCTAGTTTAAGAACAGTCAGATTAGCTGAGTCACTAATACATTGGTTTTAGCATTCAAATAAAATAGTTTGGGGATGTGTCAGTAACACTGGGCCTGATTCTCATAAGTAGTTGCACTTCTGGAATGTTGCAAAAACGTTTGGTGTTAATTTCAGTATTTTCTGGGATTTGCAGACAATTCCTGAAGACAGCTTGAGATACACAGGCTTTGTTCTGGACTTCGTTGTGCTGATCCATGTTAATTTGTAAAAGCATGTGTGCATGAATAAATATAACTTCCGTTTATTCCAAATTAAAACGTTTTTTTTTGTTGCAAAAGTGCATTTACACTATTAAACGTTTTGTTTGTTTAAAAAAAAATAACAAACCCCCCTCCCCAAAAAATAAAACTGGTTGATGGCATTTGCACCAAGTCACCAGCAACAGTTTTACACAGCCAACCCACCTACTGAATGTGGACCATCATGAACTACCATACTAGGGAGAGATCATCAACTACCAGCTTCCTTACAGACTCTGTGCACTCAGAAATGGCAGTAAAATAGCATGCTAACCCTAAAAAAAACCTAAACAAAAAGACCATATCAAATAGACAGCAATGACATTATCAAGGAACAAGTCTTAATGGACTCCATTACTCACCATGTCGGGTTCAAATAGGGACTCACACATTCCGTACATCTGCTCAGCGCAAGTACCACTGACAACAAAATCCTCTGTCACCATTGGGCAGCCAATCAGATCCAAAGAGCATATGAATGGTTCATAGGTTTTTGGGTCTAGTCCAGCAATAACCGGCTCAACGTAGTAGGGTCCGAACCTGGAAGTAGAGCACAGGCAACTATCAATAGAGTTTTCCTTAATGTAAAAGAAGTTCGAGTGAAGCATTATCCAGCAGAAAGCAAAAGTTGCTCAACTAGATGTCCGTGATATAACTAACACGCATTCCTCCTCTTGGAATTCAAATACAAACCCTAGACCACAGTTGCACACTATTCCTGTTTAACTGTGACGTTTAAAGTAGGGTTATAAAAGAAAGGCTCCTTGCAGTACAATGAGGTTTTACTTTAAAGGGGTCAAATGTCACAAAGCACATCAAAACGGCAGCTGACATCAAAAACAATATATTGCTGGTGATTGTTAAATACACAGAATGGTGCAAAGGGAACGTCCCCCCTATAATGGATGGGCACTTTAAGGCTTTTCACTTTTTTCCTGGAAATCCCTTGAGAGGGAAGTCCAACAGTAACCATGGTAACCTACTTCCGCCATGCGTGAGGGATTGTATGATGGAACCACACATGCCTTACAACGAATATTTAATTATTTAATGGGCAAGTATAAAGTTTTTACACACATGCGCTGTCTTTTTGTGGACCCATTGCTTTTCGTTTCTTTCTTTCAGTGTCCTTTACAAATCCTTGATTCCAAGTGGTTAATCTTTCTTATTTGTCCATCCCTTTCGTTGGTTGTTCACTCCCGCGGAGCAGCACCCCATTACTTGTAGCCTTTCACTTGTCTTATTTTAGTTACTGCCTCAGGACCTTTTTCTTAATTCAGAAAGTGAACTTCACACTAGCGTTCATGTTTTGAGCAGCAATGAGCTTCTCTGTTAACAGGAATATTATATATATTACCTGCTGGCTGTCGCCAGTAGGTAGTTATAGTTAGGACCTAGTTTCCATAGGAAAAGCATTTTTTGACTTGGCTATAACTTTGGTGTCGATTGACCAATCTTCATGAAATTTTTCCCAAAAAGCGTCGAGGTGGGTTCTATTGTTATGGAAAGTTTAGGGTGATCCGTGCAGGGGGACTCTGAATTTGAACACAAAACAAGGTTGCGTTTGTAATGTTAATTCCCATAGGAACCTTTAGCCACACCTACAGCTGATCCGCTGAACAGACTTGCATCAAATTTGGCAGGGAGGCAGATGTTGGTTTAAGGAAGTGCCTTTTGCTTATCCGTTGAGTAGTTGTTGTGAAATTTAACTTTAAAACTATAGAGATATATCTGGTCACAGATATTCGTTGTGGTTGCGCAATGAATCACAAATGCATGTGCCAACGGGAATGGCTGGACACAACCTGAACAGAAAGTTGTGGCCACCTTTTTATCTATCAAGACCGGTTCCCGAGGCTGAAAATTTCAGCAACAGCGAACATAAGAGGTCAATGTAGAGGTACTCTGACTCCATGTTAGAGAAATGGGGGTGTTAGTGATACAAGTTGTGTCCAAAATAGTTTTTATTTTTTTATCGCGCACGATATATCCGACGACGCCCTGACCTTCAGCACGGTCCCCTTGTACCATCGTGGGGACATCGCAACTATCAATGTCGTCGCAAATATTAGTGAAAATATAAAAATATATATTGGTGATCATTAATATGAATTGTTATAGAGATATTGAGTTATTTGTATAGTGAGTTATTTACTGTGATGGTTAGAATTAATTATATAGCTATTATTTTTGAATTTGGTGGTGGCTATTGAAATATTGCTTTTGCTTTACTCTTTCGCGACGTAACCGTGGGGTTCGCGACGACTGACGGCATCGCTATCCCCTGTCTCACTGAGAAAACGGAAACTAGGCTTTAGAGAGGGTTGTTCTTGAAATACATTAGAAAAACATGAGTGAAGTGTAAAGTAATAAACCCCTAGTGTGTAAAATAATGTAATATATGTTTTCACTTTAAGGAAAAGGCGCGACCGTCGCGGTTAACTGTGACATAGCGACGTCCCGAATAACCGTAAAAACAGAAAATAGGTATGAAAAAAATGGATTTTAAAGAAACTCAATACAAAAATAAGAGTTTAAACATGCTTTGAAAGAAGTATGTATATAGTAATATGTGTAGGGCAATGTTCAGAATGGATTTCTTTTTTTACATATTTTTGGATGTGTTGGTGGTCATTGAATGTCTGCTTTTGTTTTCCATTTATGCAACATGCCCGCGGGGATCGCGACGTTGTCGCGAATATAAAAAAGTAAAGAAAAAAAAAAACAACGCTTATTAATCCACTGAAGAAAATACAAGCTTATAAAAATACCTCTGATAGAGCCATTTTAGATAGAAAATACAATTTAAAAACCTTAAAAATTCAACAAAATATCATACGTTACATGGATGTTATAGTTGGGAAATAGAGTTGAAAAACCTTTGAAATTCACTGAAAAAAAAACAAAGGTTACAGGGCCTTTATATAGAATTTCAGCAGTTCTAGTTAGCTGAGCTAACTAAAACTCATGCCCCCGTAATGCATTGCTTATAACCTCACATATTACATCACTCATGACATGGTAAGTGACATCACTGACATCTCGGATGACTGAGTGTTTTTAAAATGTTTGAATGTTAAATATATATAACAAGGTATATTGATGAATCAGTGGCTGTATGAGTGCCTGTATGGATGATTCAGTGGGTGCGTGACTGATTGTATAGGTGAGTCATTAGGTGGCTCAGTGAATGTATGGGTGAATGACAAGGTTTTACGAATGTCTGTATCAGTCTGTCAGATGGTGTTTAAGTGGCTGTATGGGTTGCTGAGTGGATATATGTGTGGCTGTATGGGTGATTGATTGGGTGACTGAGTACCTGTATAGGTGAATGAGTGTCTGTGGGGCTGGGTGAGACGGTATGTGACTGCCTGCATGGATGATTGAGTGGGTGGGTGAGCGAGTCAGTGGCTGTATGGGTTAGTGAGTGTGTATGTGAGGGGCTGTATAGGTGACTGTGTTTGGGTGTGTCGGTGAGGGAATTAATGTGTCAGAGGTATATGGGTGAGTAACTGGATATTTGAAAGGCAGTATAGGTGAGTGTTGGAGTATATGAGTGACTGTGTGTGAGTGAGGGATTGTGATAGTGACTGAATGGGTGATTGTATGCTTTAGTCAGTGTCTGTATACATGAGTATATGTTAGTTTATGTATGAATAAGTGTGTATAACTGTAAGGGTGAGTATATGGCTGTGTGAGTGACTCTAGGTGAGTGAGTAGGTGTGTGAGTAACTCAGAGTGACTGACAGTGTGTGAGTGGCTGTGTGAGTGAATATATAAGTGGCTGTATTAGTGAGCGAGTTGGTGTATGAGTGGCATTATGGGTGACTGAGTGGATGTGTGTGTAGACCTATGAATCAGTGAGTGGGTGTTTAAGTACTGGCATGGGTGTGTCAATGGTTTCGAGAATGGTAGTATGGGAGTTGGAGTGGGTTTATGAAAGGCTACATGGGAGTGCGAGTGGGCGCATCAGAGATTCTGTTGATGATGTCACCAGTGATGTGACTAACCATGTCATGAGTGATGTAATATGGGAGGTCCTAAGCAGTGCATTGCATGGGCGAAAGTTATAGTCAGCCCAGCTTACTATAAATGCAGAATTTCTCTGGTTTTGTAAGAGTTAAATGTCAGCCTAACTATAATGTCCCTGTAACCTTTGCTTTTTTTTTTTTTACTGAAAATGTATATAATATATACACACACACATATTCACACACACATATATACATACACACATTACATATATACACACACACACTTAGACTCCCAACCCTGCAAATCTACCACCCCAAAGCCTAAAAATACCCCTGCCATCCAAATAACCCCACCCACCCTATAAATACCCTTGACGCCCACATACCCCTACCCACCCTAAAAATACCCTTGCCACACAAAAACCCTACTCATTCTAAAAAAAACCTTGCTACCAAAATACCCTTGCCACCAAAAAACCCTCACCCACCCTAAACCCTAAAAATACCCTTGCCACCCAAATACATCTACCCACCCTAAACCCTAAAAATGCCACTGCCACCCAAACACCCTAACCCGCCCTAACACCTAAATACACTCATGCCACCAAAATACCCTTACCCACCTTAAACCCTAAAAATACCCTTGCTACCCAGACACCCCTACCCACCTTTATCCCTAAAAATACCTCACCCACCCTTATCCCTGCAAATATCCTTTCCACCCAAAAACCCTCACCCACCCTAAACCCTAAAAATACCCTTGCCACCTAAATACCCATACCGACCCTAAACCTTAAAAATGCCATTGCCATCCACCCTATAAATACCCTTGACACCCACATACCCACCCTAAAAATTCCCTTGCCGCCCAAATACCCCTTGTCACCCTAAAAGTACCCTTGCCACACAAAAACCCTACTCATTCTAAAAATACCCTTGCTACCCAAATACACCTCCCCACCCTAATCCCTAAAATACCTTTGCCACCAAAAACCCCTCACCCACCCTAAAAATACCCCTGCCATCCAAATACCCCCACCCTACAAATACCCTTGATGCCCATATACCCACCCTAAAAATTCCCGTCGCCAAGGGTATTCTTGCCACCTAAATACCCCTACCAACCCTAAACCTTAAAAATGCCATTTCCACCCAAACCCACCCTAACACCTAAATACACTCATGCCACCAGAATACCCCTACCCACCCTAAAGCCTAGAAATACCCATGGCACCCAAATACTCCTACCCACCCTAAAATACCCTTGCCACTCAAATACTCCTATCCACCCTCAACCCTAAAAATACCCTTGCCAACCAAATACTCCGACCCACCCTCAACCCCAAAAATACCCTTGCCACCCCAATACCCTCACCTATACTAAAAATACTTTTGCCACCCAAATACCCCTACCCACAGTAAACCCTAACAATACCCCTTGCCACTCAACTACCATTACCCAACCCTAAAAATACCCTGACCACTCAATACCCTCATCCAACCCTAAAAATGTTCTTGCCCATAATTATATATACATACATATATATATATATATATACACACACACACACACACACACACACACACACACACACACACATATATATATACACACACACACACACACACATATATATACGTATACATACATACACACACACACACACACACACACATGCTTACTCACATTTTCGTTGTCAAGGCATGCATGGTAAAGGCATAGGTGTTGCGATGGATGGTAAATGTATTGCACAGTAACGGTCATATTGTAAAGGCTGTTTTCAATGCATGAGCCCTTATAAGATACTAATTAAATTTTGCATTGGAATACTCAGAGGGGAGATCCAGACATACCCACAAATGAAAGAGCAAAGTCTCATGCCGACAAAGCAGTCAAACCAATATAAATCTTAGCTTGGAGTAGAAATGGAAACCCAAACTGGAAGCAAAAGAAAGAAAATGCTGTGGCAACGCATTACAAAGCCCATTTGTAGTAGAGTTAAAAAAAAAACACCCTCAGATGCTGAGAAACACTCTTCTGCAGTCAAACTTACCGCTTCTCATACAAAAGGTTGGACACCAGACTCATGAATGTCTTAGGCTTGATCTGACGGCCTTCCTTTAGTTCGTAGAGGTTTAGCCGGAATTTCAAACGCTGAGACCTATAAATGGAGACAAACTCAGTCTATTATCTTCTTCATCAAATATCAGTAGCATAATAGAGACCACATTGCAAAGGTAAATAGAAATTGCTCTTCCTGCCTTTTACCTCAACATTAATCTTCATTCTGAACCACTCCAGTGACACGGGTCGTACTGTGTTCAACGCCGTGCTGTATAAAAGAGCCCCAGACACCTTCCTTCTCTTGTTTTGGTGCATAATGCCATCAACTGTATTAAACACCCTTCTGCAGTTATAGAGGACATTCACTAATTTTCATGGTCAAACCACTGATGTGGCGCAGGATCCCAATGACGCTGCCACAGACAGTTTGCCAATTCCACAGCTGTAGTACTGAATCCATGGGAACTATGCTATTATGCTCATAAAACTATTGATGTACTGGGCCTCACAGACGATAAACAACGTTTACCCGAAACTTTTTCCCCGCTTGGAATCACAACGCGGTCGTTACAACACCTTCCCTAGTGTCCGCACAGGCTGGAGTTGGAATAGTAAATTATACTATTCCAATATCCAGCGCCCCCCCTCTGCAAGTCGTTGTTCCGACTTGCGGAGTAATGGTATGCGGAATCACAACACGGTAGTTGTAACGACCGCGTTGTGATTCCAAGCGGGGAAAAAGGCGGCAGAGTAACGCCGTACATTCCTCACAGACGCAACGTCACTCCCATGTTATGCTACATTAACCAAGCAAATGCTCACGTCCAACCCTCTTCTGTGACACAAGATTACCAATGGTCAAAACCTGCTAACCCATGAAATGACAGACTAGCAATGCATATTATTGTGCTGTGGAAGAGGGTCGCTGAGAATCCTGCTGCAGTACAGGATCTTTACTTGTTTCCAAAATCATGATAAAAGTAGAGAAAGTCACCGAGTCTGTTCTATCCGCACCCAAGTAGTAATTTGTTAGTGAAGGATTACAAACTCTTGTACTGTTGATCCTCAAATGGGAAGGCATTTCAACAGTAATCTGTAAAGCCACTATACCACCACTTCTCACTATTGTTAAGAGCACATTTTGAAAGGATACACTCCGCTCAGTACATCATGTCAACGTTTTCTTCGAATTAAGCGCTTACAACTCAAGTGGCCAAAATTACTAACACAGAAAATCACGAAAATGGTGAAACAGATTTAAAAACAATGCTCCCAACGGCACTCACACAACAGGTATCCAATAAATCATACTTCTTGTCTCATACATTTTAGTAACGCATAGAGCATGTTTTCTCCATATAAAATATACACATTTTCCATAATTTGAAGAGATGCAGCAAATGTCACTAAGCACCTTTTTCAATGGAAAATAAATCCTTAGAGCCTAAACTTACACTGTCAAGACGTCTGTTGCCAACCCTGCTAGTCCAATATATAGGCGCTCTCCCATTGGAAAGATCTTCTGAAAATCGGTGGTCACCATTTGGGCCTGGACTCCGAACCGTCTGTCTGCTGCGATGGCAACACAGTTCTTTCCTC
The DNA here is from genome assembly GCF_964204655.1 of Triturus cristatus. Taxonomy (NCBI): domain Eukaryota; kingdom Metazoa; phylum Chordata; class Amphibia; order Caudata; family Salamandridae; genus Triturus; species Triturus cristatus. The sequence continues at coordinate 360,679,231 of NC_140586.1, read as the reverse complement.
TCATGGCCATGACGGCCCCTCCGTTATATGACATAATAGACTACAAAGAGAACAAATAGATTCGATCTCAGTGCAAAAGCAATTAAAAGGGCAAAGGGGAAATACATTGTTTTTTGCATTGCACCCTAAGGTCACTTGACTGCACAGGATTCAGCTCTACTAAGTAGGTCCAAGGTGTTGCTACAATACAATATCACGTCCCAATAATCTCCCACACCTAGAGGTTTAAAGAATAAAGTTAACAAGATGACCATTTATTTTTACATTGAGCCTAAACAGTGCATGTGCTATCTCTTCGAGACATGTTGTATATACTTTGTGGGCTTACACCCGGCCCACTGTTTGTCATTTATTTCTGTGTCCTTTAATGCTTAGAATGGGTTAATTTTTCCTATTTGTCCATCCTTTTTGTTGTTTGTTCACTCCCATGCAGCAGCACTCAATTACTTGTAGCCTTTTACTTGTCTTATTTTAGTTACTGCCTCTGGACCCTTTTTTTCTTAATTCGGAAGGTGCACTTCACACAAGCATTCATGTTTTGAGTACTGGAGTAGGTAAAGCTTGACTTTCATAAGGAAGATTGCATTTAACTGACTTTCTTTTACAATATCCGATTAGGAGGACTGCAAAGGTCAAGTTATATACTTGGAAGACTTTTAGAGAAGGGGTTGGGGTGAAAGGCACCAAGTTAACACTCCAAGAAGAGCTATATTCAGATTTCTTTCTTTATTTATTTATTTTTAGAATCTGTTTAATATTCGTTCAACAAGAAGATACGGAGTCCTTATGAAGAAGACAGGGATAAACATTCACCACTTGTACATCTGAAATAGACCAGTTGAAACAGCCTAATCGCCCAGATCAGTAAGATGCAGTTACATCACATGGTAGTTACATTGGGCTGCCTTGTTCAATGATAATCATAGAATAACGAAGAGAGGGAAATGCAGAAAGAAAAATAAGGAGGGGGAGAAAGGCTGACGCAGCAACACACAGGCTCATGAATCTATACCTGGTAGGGAGAAGTGATATACCCTGAGCTTAGCATCTATTAGCAGGTAGACGTCTTGAAGTCACTTTCAATTGGCATAGGTCATCTGTTAAGGGGGATGCACGGTGCATCACTATTTTCAGCCCTAATCGGCAGTACCATCAGCTGATTCGCGCAAGCACATAAAAGCCTGAAAAGGTTCTCGTATATATCTGGGACAGGAAGAGAAAGGTATCAAGTCCCAGAAGTCGCCAGCTGGCTCTGGTAGTACTTAGCATCTCTCAGACAATCCTCCAGGCGAGGGCACAGTCGACGGCCCCAGCACATTGCCTTCCTCTGCTTACCTAGGAGCAACAACAGCACGACCAACTTACAAAATTCTGGGAGGACCTCTTTGACATACCCCAGTATGGCTGTAAGGGGTGTGCGGTCCAATCGCAGTCCTGTCATCTCGTCTATTGGATCTATAACGGCTTCCCAGTATCGCTGAACTCTGGGGCAGTCCCACGACAGGTGCATGAAATTCACACAGGGACAGAGCATCTGACACAGCGCACCTCATCCAAGAGTCCCTACCTACACAGCAACTCCGTTGTTCAATACAGCTTGTGCAGAAACTTAAAGTGAATCAGTCGCAGCCTATAATTGGGCAATAGTGTCATTGACTGGGCGCAACAGAAAGTCCATTTATCTACCAGAATAGGCGCTCCCAGGAAGTCCTCCCAGTCTGAACGGGCAGTGGGGATTTGAACAGGTGCAGTGCGCTGCAATTCAGAATACAGTCAGGTGATCAGCTTGCGCAGGGAGGGATTCCAAGAAAACGCTCAAGTACAGGCAATGTGGGGGGCACTAGAGAGAATGAGGCATAGGAGGTGCGCATAGCAGCCTAAGCTGGTAATAGGCGAATCGATCAAGCAGGGTCATCGTGTCCCACTCCAACACTTGCTGTGGCAAGATGAAGAGCCATCTGGGAATGCTGCTCCCATGGTGTTCGACTAAGACGTCTCCATTTTATCACATACGCCTACATCCTAGGTGAAGGGAAACAGTGGGTGTCTGATCAATGGGAATGAAGCAGCAAATAAGACATCGAGTCGCACACGCCCACAGAGCTCATGCCAGGCCCAAATTCTACACCCAATCATGTCCACCGTTGCCCGCGAGCAGGGCCGTGCCCTGTATAATACATTATGGATTGGCTGTGGCACAGCATGATCATGCTTCGGTGGTGTGTGTGCCATGAACTGTATAGGATACAACTGATAAAACGCAAACTGTGCCTGCGCGCAGCAATAATATAAATTCAAATCTGGTGCACCCAGCCCCCACCCCCCTTCCTTGCTCGAATGTTAGGGTGAGAATCTCCCACGCAATCCTGGGCTTCCGCCCAGCCCATGCCAACGTCACCAAGCTCGAATGCAGTTTTGACATAAAGATACCTGTAAGACGGAGGGGAAGATTGACTAACAAAGAGAGACGTTTAGGCAGTATAATCATTTTAGCAATGGCTAGCCGTTGCGCCTTAGAAAGTGGTTGGCGCACCCAAGCAACTACCTGGCTCTCCAGTCACTCAATCAGGCACCCATAGTTAGATCTCCACCTCCCGACTTAACCATATTCCCAAAGATTTGATTGGCTCCTTCGCCCAGCAAAGGGGGAATTCCAAAGGGAACTCCTCTGTGGCATCTGTAGGTGGAAAAACTACCGACTTAGCCCAATTAGAGATTTTGGAGAGTCCTTCAAATCTTATGAATTCCCTAATCAGGGTGTTCCGGTTTCTAGCAGGATGCTTAACGTATAATGTGACATGGTCAGCATACATTGAGACCAGCACCACTCGAGGGGTAAAGGCAAGGCCACCCGGAGCTCGATGTTGCCTAAGATGCGCATCCAGGGGCTCCATAGCAATACCAAAGAGTATAAGGGAGAGAGGGCACACCTGCAGAGACCCGAAACGATGGGGAGACCATGCTATTAATCCGGAGTCACACCGTGGGATTGGTTTAAAGAACACCAATCAATAGAATACATTTAGGGCTAATTTCCAAGCATGCTAACAAGATGAACAAGTACAGCCATTCAAGTGAAACAAATGCCTTGGTGGCATCTAGAAAAAAAGCCGCTGCAATTGATGGCTCTATCGCCTGAAGGATTGCGAAAAAAGTGCACAAATTGTGTGTTGTGGCCCTCCCTGAGACAAATCCCAATTGATACGGTCATGCAATTCGAGGAAACAGCGGGAGATGCTGCGATGCAATTAACTTGGCCAGAATTTTACTATCCACATTAATCATGGAAAGAGGCCGGTGACTCGCAGTCCTTATAGGGCTTCAAAATAGTAACAATAAGTGCCTCTCTAAGCAATGAGGGTAGGTCGCCCTTCTCCAGAGACTCACTGAACATATTTATCAGATGTAGGGCCAAGAGGGGTGCATACTCCCTATAAAACACTGCCGACAGGCCTGGAGCTTTATCGCCCCGGAGAGCCCTGATAACTTGAATGACCTCCTCCTCTGTGCAGGGTTCGACAACAAAACGGCGATGCTTCTCCCCAAGCCACAGCAATTGGATAGAGTCAAAGAATGCTGCAAGATTGGGGGGTTTGAAGAGGGGGTGTCTGTGCCGAACTATACAGAGAGGAATAAAAAGGCAGCATTTCATCCTGCACTGCTACCTGGCCAATGACCAGCTAATCCTCGTCATCGCGCAATTCAGCAATATATTCAGTAGCCCAGGGCTTGCGTAGCAGGCCAGCAAGGGTCTTGCCTGCTCGATCCCCTTCACCATATCCTTTAGCTTGTGCCTCCTGTCCCAAATACTGCATTTCGCGCAATGCAGCCTGAAATTCATCTATTTTACCACGTATGTAACTCAGAAACTCTGCCCGCCGAGTTGCATATTATTTACGTTCAAGAGCTTGTATCTGGTTCTCAAGCCGTTGTAGGTCTTCCCGAAGCTCTCAAAGAATTCCAGCCTGCTTAGCAATACATTCCCCCTTATCACTAATTTGCATGCCTCCCAGAGCATGGAAGGGGATTCCACTGTACCCTGATTGGATTGAAAGATCGAAAGAATTGAAGTAACGCCTTCCGCGTGGCCTCGCGAAATGCCCGATTCCCTTAGGGCTCTAGTTGGGAGCCGCCATGTAAATGCCCAACCGGAGTATTCCAGGACCAAGAGCTCAAGAAGTACCGGCAAATGGTCCAAGAAGGTTCTTGGCAAAGGCAATACAGCAGCCATCCATGCTTTCACATCTCCAGACGTAAGCCAGTAATCAATCCGCGACCAGGAGGAATTTGCTGAGGACACACAAGTTTCCCCTCGGCATCAGAGTGCCTGGCCCTCCAAACATCTATTAACCCATTATCAGTTATTAAAGATAAAAGTTAGGCAGTCAACCGAGGATGAGGGCGACGGGAGGCACACGATCTATCATACCGCATATCTAAGAGAACATTGAAATCTCCCCACACCACAGCGCCTGGCCCCAGAGCATCCACCTCTCCAGAGTTCTGCAAAAAAGTCAAGGTCATTAGCGCTCGGCCCATACACAGACACAAGCCTTAGTGGCCATGCCTCGAAGGTGCCAGCCAACGTCACATATCTCCCCTGCTAGTCACATTTGGCCACCCACGTGCACCAGTGTAGCCCCTTCCTAATAAGAATTGAAACTCTCCTCGCATAATTGTAGTAGCACACCACATGCTGCTCGCCAATCCAGCCTGCCCGCAAACGTGCAGCTGTGTGTTTAGTCAGATGTGCTTCTTGAAGACAGCAAATACCTGCGCTTTGGTGCTTCAGGTATGCCAGAACCAACCTCGCCTTGCACCGATCATACAAACCTCGCGCATTCCAAGTAATGATCTTCAAGGGCGCCAGGGATTCAGCCTCAGTACACAGCTTGATGGCTCCCCCATATTGCAAGCTGTGCAGTCCCTCCCTTGCACATTGAAATAAATTATTTCAGCCAAAGAAGAAGACTGGGAAAGAGAAAGAAACAAGGAACAGGATAGCAAAAACAGTCTAAACACATCCACACACTTCCAATCCCCCAAATGAGTTAAAAACAAACCATCCACCCCTGCCATTGCCCAAGAAAGCTAGCAATGCATATTAACAGAGGAATCATCATGGGCGAGTGGGGTCACCCAGCGCTTAGCAGCCAAAAATAAAGACAGGGTGGCCGGAACAGGGAAGACATCCACTGCTGCAAGCCGGAAATACCCCAAATCAGAGCACATTCAACGATGAGAATTAGGGGAGCACTGCAAGATAAACCCTGTAATTCGCCCAACCCGGCAGGGCCAGGCCCTTTTTCATGAGCAGTACATAATATGAATGGCAGAACTAGTGCACTCAGTCGTTATCACTTGTACAGCTGTCTCATCATTGCCGCAGGGAGTGTTCAAGTCAGTCCCAGCCAGGGGCAGGCTCCTGACAAATTTCGCAGCTGCTTTTGGATCAGTAAAATAGACAGTCTGGCCAGCATGGAAAATGCAAAGCTTCGCAAGGTAAATGTAGAGAGTACGTAGCCTTAGTCTTTCGAAAGGAGAGCTTCACCGCAATGAATTCTCACAGCGCTGCCTAGACTGTGATCATAAAATCGGGGTAGAAAGAGGCAGTATTCACTTGGTACGACATGGTGCGCTACTCCCTGGCAAGTCTGAGAACAGTGTCCCTACCTCTATAATTCAGGAGCCGGGCAATAGTGGGTCGCACAGGGGCCCCGGCAGCGGTCTTGGTCCCAACGATCTGTGTGCCCGCTCCACTATAAAGACGGTGGATAAAGATGGTCCAAATAATGTCCAAGCATTTGCTCCACGTAATCCTCAATTCCAATTGTCGCGGTGGATTCCAGTACATCCATGATTTTGACATTATTTCTCCTTGACCTGGCTTCTAAGTCCTCATTTTTTATGCAAATTAGCGTAAGCACTTTTTCCATGTGGCGAAGCTTTTCTTTCGCCACATTACCATCGTCTTCCACTATAGAAGTGCGCTGCTCGAGTTGGCTAATTTGCTCATCGTGATTCAAAACCTTCTCCTTTAAGCGATCAAGTCTGTCAGCTGGAGAGTCTATTTTGTTATCAATAGCCGTGAGGGACTGCTTCAAATCTTTGAACATGGCCTGTGCATTAGGTTCCTCTGGAGTACCCCCACAGGCTGCTGGATCAGTAAAAGACTCCTCCAACTGGGCCTCTGTACCGTGCGGCGGCCTCCACTGCTCAAAGAGCAACTTTGAATGTCTAGTATTAATTTTGCCCATACCGATGGAGGGAGAGGGCGCTTGCTCGGTTACAATTCAACCACCTATCAGTTGGAGCAGAGCCGAGGGATCAAAATCTGCTCCCCCGCGAATGTGCAATGAAACTTATGCCAGTGGGCAACTTCCCGGGTTGTAACTCTCCTCCGCCAGCCAGCATTCTCCCCAGAGCCGGCACTGGTGCACAATGCCACTTGTAGCCTTAGTGGCACTTAATCCATCCGCTTTTGCCAATGTAGGCCGTGACTCTACTGCAGTCACCTGGACTGGAATCTCTGGCTATGGCCTCTCCTGGAGAGGGCCACCCCGCGACAGGACCTGGACAAGGCCCAGGAGGCGCACACCCGTCACAGCCGAAGACGCTGCTAGCCAACATGGAGACCGGCAGCTTGTTTTCTCCACTTCCCTGCTGCCTCTGCAATCACATTGCCATTTAAGGGAGGCCACATGTGTTTGCACCACCTTCTGGGGTCTCCCCTACGCAGAGCCACCAAGTTCTCATCCTCCGATTAAGGGCCTACAGCACCGCAAGACCGTCCCAGGCCCCCCCCCCCACAAGACAGCCCACCCTCCGCTCAGCAGATTAATCCTAGGGCCCAGTCAACTCAGTGCCTGCTGTCCAGGGGGCACCAGTTCAAGGATATGCTGTGAACCTGTGCGCAAGGCTGCCGCTCCTCCAAATTTGTCCCCTCAGTACCTAGTATATGGCTGTTGGCAGCAGCAAAAGTCTCCGGTTCTCTCCAGCTCACGACAGCCGCTCTCACTGCACTCTGCCCCCGCCCTCAGCTCTCCGCATCTAGCCCTGCACTGGGCCAAGGCTGCGCTACTCCTCCCAGTCAGCTGCGTCGGTACTGGGGCTCCGTCTGCTCAAAAGTTATCCTCTCCCCATTCCACTTCAAGAAAGGAATCTCTCCTCCACCAGGCCATTCCCGACAGACCTGATGTCTGCCGATAAACGTTGAATAATCGTTACGGCCTGCAGAGCCTGTAAGAAAGTGACTCTGTATATACTGCACCAAAGTAAGGTTCAGTGTGCACAGAGTCCACAGTCCCTAGAGGTTTGGCAGAGGCTAATTTGAGATATAACCGTACTCTCTAAAGTGGTAGCTTGGTCGAGCAGTAAGGCAGTGTCAGAGGACAGTGTAAAGCATTTGTTGTACACACTCAGTCAGCAAATGGTCTCTCACACTCAATAACTGAACTCTAGGCCAATGGTTTATTTAAAAAATATATGTCTGTTTTATTTTAGAACCACAAGTAGGTATCAAAATATGCTTTCTCAGAATGAGATGCTTTAGTTAAATACTTTCAATAGGCAATAGACTTTTGAATGCAATAGTTACAGTTGTTGCAATAGGCAAAACAATTCAAAACACAATTATAACATTGAGCTCAATGGGAATTTCTAAGTAAACGCAATTAATTACTTTTGGGATTACTTTTCTAACCACAGGACTGGATCCTTGGGGCAAGATGGCCGCTGACCGGCCGTAGCAAGCAGTCGCACTCTCTCTCCCCTCCTCCTCTTTGACTCGTATGGAGATGTAGGATGCTGGTCGTTGCTATCTGGCTAAAGCGATCGTCTGGTTTGGCGCTGGGGCACGAACTCTTGCAGTATTGGTTACCTCGGCGACTTATATATTTAATGAGATTGCATGCTTGCCAGAGGGCTGATAGCAGAATGGCGCCTAGAATATCTAAACCCCAAAAGGAGCAGAAGGTGTCTGCTGACCCTAAGGACACGCAGAAGGAGGTAGCGGTTCCGCCCTCATCTTTGCGGGGCAATCTCGAAGATTGACCGCCAAGAACGCAGAGGGTTCCGAGGATACTTCTAGTGGCAATGGCAACAGTGCTCTTATTGTTTACGATAAGGATACGGCAGCTGGCGGCGCCGTCCGGAAAGGTGCTAAGAACCGACAGGAGGGCGGCAGTGAAAACAAAGAGAACTCGCTGCGCCAACCTACCTTGTATGAATCTTTTGCAGCAGCTTCACTAGAGCCTGCGGGAGCCCCCGCGACAGGGTATGCTGGAAACAGTGAAGTTTGTGACGATACGTTGTTGCAACCCTACGCTGGGCCGGCAGAAAGCCAAAGGGAGCCAAGCGGCGAGCTCACGGATGAACAGGATGATCTGAGCTCCAAGGCGGGGACGGAGGCAGAGGTAGGATCCACAGCTCTCAGTACTTTGGGTAACACGTGTGGTAGCGATGGGGGAACCGGGCTGGTTGGTGCTGGGGGGGCAAATGGAGACTCTAGTACAAATATTGCTTGTACCCACGCAGTACACCCTTCAGCAACTCATCCAGTAATCCCTCTAGTAACCCAGGGGATTGCAATCCCAAGGCAGCTGCAGCGACCGGATCAGTCTAAACCAATACCTGGCTCGCCTGACGGAGATCGCTTTTTTTCCCTTAATTCGGGGTCATCACTCTCAAGTGAGGGCAGTTTGTCTGGGGACTCAGACTCAGCACATTTAACAGAAAACTCTTCAGTGCAAAGGGCATCTGCTGTCCGCAGGGCTAAACATCAGAAAACCAAGTCCAGAACTAAATCTAAAGTGACGGAGAGTCCATCTCACATTGAGGCTGCCAAAAAACTCTTCTGGGACTATTCGGCCACGTCTCAGTTATATCAGGAAGATGTGTTATAAATCCACAACAACAACAGAATAATCCGAATAGTCCTCGACAGACCCCCTCAATGGACTTACTGTATACCACCTTAAAGCAAATGCAGGGGAAAGCCAGGTCGGAGAGCAAAGCAGGCAACAAAAAAAATACAGGGTTCTCTCAGGAAAATGAATACGCTGCATGAGGACATGGCGGACAGAGTTACTCATGTGGAGGAGAGGACAGGAAGACTTGAGGATGATGTCAATAAATGGCAGGCATTTAAGGAGGCCAAAGAGAAGGCGGTGGAGGATTTTCAGTGGAAGCTCGAGGGTTTTGAGAACCGCCAAAGGCGGAACAATATCAGATTGCTAGGAGTGGCGGAAGGGGTTGAAGGGCAGGATGCTCGGGCTTTTGTTGTTGCTCTATTGAAGGTGGCCTTCCCTGGAATGGCTTCATGGAATTGGGAGAATGAGGTGCAGCGAGCACATCGATTCCCTCTGACCCAAAGGAAAGGGTATGTGGCATCTCAGGCCGACAGACCTAGCGCGATTCTCGTCTATGTTGGCAACTATCTTCTCGGACAGGAAGTTATGGACAAGGCAAGACCTGAGGCCAGACGGTCCTTTGACGGTACTAAATTCTTTGCTGCCCAGATTTCTGCCACACCACCGTGGAAAGGAGATGGCGTCTAAGGCAGCGGACAGTCTCATTTCAGGGTGTGGGCTGCGAGGCCTATCTGTTGTATCCAGCACGTCTTAAAGTGTTAGTTAATGGGCAGGTTAGGACGTTTTTCTCCAAAATCAAGGCCCAATTGTACTTAACAGAACTGAGGGAGCAGAAGGGGAAATTAGTATGTAGCTCTGTGATGTAACTAGGTATTGGGGCATTGAGTTGATTTAGGAAACTTAGTATAAAAGATTTAGGAGGGCACAAACATAGTATAAGCACAGAGTCGGCTATAAGGGAAGGGGGTGGGGAGGGGTCCGCGACTTGCTACAGGCTCAAGCTGTCACACACAGGTTATGACAGACCTATTTGCCTGCAAGGGGGGAGGGGCAGACTTTGAGTTGGGGTTAGGGGGGGTACAGGGCACAGCACAGTCTGGCATTTGGGAAATGCGAGTGAGCACAGGAGGTGTAGAATACTAAATAAACTGATCAAAAATTAGGAATCCGGGAATTTAGAAGGTATTAAGAGGAATTCGAGCACTGACTTGCTGGATATTTGGTTGGGACAGTCACCTGATGTGTTTTAATGAGTATACGAATAGTCTCGCTGAATGTATGTGGGCTTAATGATCATCTTAAAAGACAACGAGTCTTAGCAATCTTAAGAGCAATGCGGGTAGATTTTGTATGCCTACAAGAGACGCATATTGAGCGGACAAAGGGGTACTAATTGGAGCAATTGGGGTTTCATCTTATAGCTTATTCAAAGCAGGGAGCTAAAACCAGAGGGGTGTCTATACTCTCCAGGAGGAATGACATTGTATTTAGGAAAAAAACTGGAAGACCAGTGGGGTAGATGGGTTTTAATGGAATGTATGATTAATGGTGAATGGGTTACTCTCGGTTCAATTTATGGGTCTACGGAGGAGGACCAGTATATATTTGAATTCTTAGATTCAGAACTAGCTTCATTATCCTCTGCGAAGATCTCAATATAAATGGGGCAGAGGGATTGGGTATGGAACCAGGAGATCGATACCTGGGCCGAAAAAACAAACAAAAAAAAAACAACGTGCCGAGCAATTGTTAGCCTGGCTCAGAACAACTCTTTAGTAGATGCCTGGGCAAAGTTGAAGCCTAATGACCCAGGTAGCACTTACTACTCTGCCCCGCATAAGATCTGTGTTAGGCTTGATTATTTTCTCATCTCCAATTGTTTATTGTTGAAAAGCCAGATTGAGAAATGGCCTCGGATGATTTCTGACCATAACCCGATCATTTTAACTCTAGAAACTACAAAGACGGTTAGGCACGAACGCATATGGACTTTTTTTTTTTTTTTTTTAAACCGTTTATTACAATCTCAAATATATACAGGTATGGGCCTACAACCTTCCGGCCGGCCGCTAAAGTGACAGAAATAAATGACATATATACAATAAGGCACTTGGCGTTACAGAGACACTAAAGCAGGAGGTATCAAACAACGTGGGCCACAAGACTCTGAGCCCACAATACGGTTTCGTTTTATACAACACAACAACATAAAACCACACCCGCAAGGCAACCCGAGAGCGAAAGTGACAACATATGCTCCTCAAATGGGGGGACCCCAACCATATACTAAAATCGAAGGAGGGGAAGGGGAATAGGTCCGGGACTGTGAAAACACTGTGCCCGGGATTGAGGGAGGGGGTCATCTAGGGGGACGGAGCTGGTGAAGCGGGAGGCAACAATGGCGGCTCGCAAATACCCCCGCGGTAGGCGTTCCAGGGGCCCCACACCTTCAGCCACGCCCCAGGCTTACCCCGCGCCACATACACCACCTTCTCTCGGAACATGCACCAATCCATGTGTTCTTTCCAGGCCGACACTGCCGGGGGCCTCTGGGATCCCCACAGTTGAGCGATGTCACGTTTAGCAATCATATAACCCAGCGTCACCCATCGCGTCTGCGGAACCGAGTAGTCGGTCGGTTCCCACACATTCAGCAGGCATCTCCTCGCTTCAGGCACCAGCACGACATGCGTAACCGCTCGCAGGACCTCATGCACACCACGCCAGAATCGCTCCACCCTCGGACATTCCCACAGAATATGTAAAAAAGTCGCCAATGCACCGCACCCACGCTTACACAGTCCATCCTCGGCATAGCCCATACGCAGAAGCCCTGGCCCCGTCATGTACACCCGGTGAAGTATCTTAAGCTGGACGAAGCGAAGGCGAGCCGGGATGGCCACCTCCTTCGGGGAGGCCACCGCGGAAATCCAGTCCTCGTCGTCCAGCTCCAACCCATCGGCAACCCAGGCCTCGCGGAGCCCAGTCAGTAAGCCCGAGCGGTCATTAATCAACTTCTTGTAGATGAGGGAGATCGTGCTGTCCGGAACGTGGCCATCTAGCACTCTATCCTCCAGTGGGGAGGACTCCGGGATGGCGGCCACGTCTGGGAAGACAGAACCCAGTGCGTGACGGACCTGCAGGTATCGAAAGTATTCACTGCCCTGCAGCTGAAACTCCGCCTGCAGTGTCTCGAATGTTTTGAATCCTACCCTCGTCCAGAGGTCCCCCACTGTACTAATGCCTATCGTGTCCCTCCTATCGAAGCCCTTCGAGGTCCATAGGGAGCCCAACCTCTCAGACGCGTACAACGGTGACGCCCGGGTCAAACGGTCCTTCCATCCCATAGCTGCATTGGCCGCGTGCCATACTCGCACCATGACACGCGTGGGTCCCGTCAGGCGGGAATCGGGCACGCTAGTGTAGAGCGCTCGATTGTAATCGCCACCGGGCAGGAGCATCTTGTCCATTTCAAATGCCGGGTTTAAGGCGGGCCCGTAAAGGCCGTGATTAATTGCAGCTAATTGGGAGGCCCAGTAATACCGCTTAATATCCGGGAGGGCAATCCCTCCGTCATACCACGGGAGCGTCAACTTTGCCAGAGCTATACGCGGCCTCCCGTCCCAGAACAGGCGGCGCTGCAAACTCTCCACCTCACGGAAGTAACGCGCCGGGACCAGGTCCATCGAGTTCTGGAGAGCGTACAGAAAGCGCGGTAATGACATCATCTTGAACAATGCCGCCCGGCCGAGCGGCGAAAGCGGCAAGCGCCGCCAGCGCGCGACGTCCTCCTTCAAGCGCTGGAGGGGGGGAAGCAAATTCCGCTCGTAGCGGGCTACCGGGTCCAGCGTAATATAGACGCCCAGGTAACGAAACCCCTGCGAGGCAATCTGGATCGAGCAGCCCCGCGGGAGAACAGGAGCCTCCCCGGAAAGCACATAGACACAGGATTTAGCCCAGTTGATGACAAGACCTGAGTTACGGCCGAAGGAGCGCAGAACATCGACCAGGACAATCAGTGATTTACGCGGGGAGGCTAAGTACAACAGGATGTCGTCGGCGTAGAGGGACACGCGGTCCTCATACTCAGGGGTCCAACGGAGACCACGGATAGAAGGGTGCCACCGCAGCCACTCCGCCAGGGGTTCCAAGGCCAGTGCAAACAGGAGCGGCGACAGGGGGCAACCCTGTCGCGTGCCCCGTCCCAGCACGAATGGGGCCGAGACTCGACCATTCACCACCACCTGCGCCAATGGGTCAGAGTACAACAATTTGACCCAGCTGATGAATCCCGGGCCAAATCCAAATTTCGCCAACATCGCCCAGATGTATGGCCACTCGAGCGTGTCAAACGCCATGGTGGCGTCCAAGGACGCCAAGATGGCCGGCTCCCGCACGAATGGAACACGCGCGAGCACCCCGTGCAAGCGCCGCAGGTTAAGGGCCGTGTTGCGATGGGGAATAAAGCCGGACTGGTCTTGGTGGACCAGATCGCCCACCACGCCGACCAGCCGGTTGGCAAGCACCTTGGCGAGGATTTTAGGCTCCGCATTTAAGAGCGAGATCGGCCGATAGGATGTAACCCGGTCTCGCGGTCTCCCCTCCTTGTGGATAACCACGATGGTAGCTAGACGCTGGTCCGGCGGGAGGGAGCCCCGCGAGTGGGCCGCAAGGAACATCGCGCGGAGGTGAGGTGCCAGTACATCCGGACGCAGCTTATACAATTCGATAGGAAGGCCATTCGGGCCCGAGGCGACCGAGCGTATGGCGAGGGCGATTTCATCCGAGGTGGGAGCGGCATCCAACGAATCCCTGTCCTCCACTGAAAGCGAGGGCAGCGCGATGTCCCGCAGCAGGGCATGGGAATCCTCCTCCGAGCAGGGAGAGACCGGAGAATATACCTCGCGGAAATAATCCGCGAAGCAAGAAACAATGCCTTCCGGCTCAGTAATTCGAACACCATCCATCCTCTCAATCAGCGGGATCACACGACTAGCTCTCTCCTTCTTATCCAACCACGCAATCAGTTTGCCAGCCTTATCACCCACATCGTACAGTCGCCCCTGCTGCTCTCTGCTAAGGCCCCTGGCCGCCTCCGTGACGAGGGCCCTATAGGCCGCCTGTTTAAGGTGTAGAACATGCAGCGCCGCGTCAGTCACCCCACTCCCCAGACCACCCTCCAATTCAGTAATTTCGGCCTCCACCCGGGTCACCTCCTCCTGTGCGCGTCTGCGGGCATGGGAGATAAAGGAGAGGGCCTCCCCTCTGAGAACTGTTTTGAAGGCTTCCCACAGGGAGATAGCCGACGGGACGGACCCCACATTCTCCTCAAAATACCGTTGCAATGATTTAATCAGGTCAGCACGAATAGTGGGGTCACGCAGGTACCAAGCATTGATTGGGGCTACCCTGCCCTCTCCCCTCGGGAAGACACCCAAGTGCAACAGGAGCGGGGAATGATCTGAAATACCCCGCGCCAGATGGCGCACCTCTCCCACCCTCCCAGCATAGGCCGCAGGGACAAGGACATAATCAAGCCGCGAGAGGCTACCATGGGCACCCGAATGGAAGGTGTACTGCAGCTGGGTGGGATGCTTTAAACGCCAGCAGTCCACCAATCCCAGTGTGTCCAAAAGGCCCGCTAACCACGCCTGTGCCCGGGGGAGGTCCCTAGGGGGATGACGATCCATAGTCCCAGAAGCCACCGCATTGAAATCCCCCCCAACCACCAGAAGCCCCCCCGGGAGGTCAAGGAGGAGGCGTCCCAGATCTGCAAAGGTGGTGGACTGTAGCCCCGGTGGGACGTACACAGAGACAAAGACAACTACCTTGCCCTCCATCCTCCCCACCAAGACAGTGTAGCGTCCCCTCTCATCATGGCGCACCTCATCTATTTCTAGCGGGAGCGAGGTCTTGACCATGATGCCCACCCCCCGCGAGCCTGATGTGAAGCCCGAGTGGGCCACCAAGCGAAAGCCACGGCGATTCATGGCACAAAAGGAGTTACCAATAAGGTGTGTCTCCTGCAGAAAGACCACATCAGGCGAAATCCGTTTCAGATACTGCAGGACCACACCCCGCTTGATCCTATCCCCCAGTCCGTTAACGTTCCAGGACAACAAAGTCAAATCCCTACCCCCCATCACATAACGAAGCCATCATTTGTCCCCCCCAGAGCATCTCAAAAACAACAATACAATAACGGGTTTGCCTTGCGGTAGAAACGAACCACACCCCACCCCAACCCACCCAACCCAACAGAACTCCCCCCACCCTGCACCCCTGCATGAGCCCAAACAGCCCCCCCAAAGTGCAGTGTGCCTGTCGCCCCATAGAGAAGAAAACTAACTAGTCCCCCAGAGGAGGAGGGAGATCCCCCAAGAGACCCCACACGACCTCCACAGGAGGGGAACTTACCCTAACAGTCAATAGGGTCAACAACGCAGTCCAGAGCAAGGCCTACCATTAGTCCCTCAGTCCTGATCCGGCGGGCCCTCCCCACCAACTGCACCCCCCCCACCCCCCCGGCCCCGATCCCCGGGCAAAGTGTCTAGCCAGTCCCCGGCCACCTCGGGTCGATCAAAAAAGTGTGTGTGGCCATCCACCTCCACTCTCAGTTTAGCTGGAAAAAGCATCGCATATTTGAGATTCAGGTCCCTTAGGCGACGTTTAACACCAAGAAAGCTCAGTCTCTGCTTTTGGACTGCCGGAGTGAAGTCAGGATAGAAATTGATGTCCATATTGTCAAGCTTGACCGGCCCTTGTAGCCTGGAAGTCTGTAGGATAGCGTCTCTGTCCCGAAAATTGAAGATCCGGGCGATGAGAGGCCTCGGAGGGGCTCCAACCTTAGGCCTACCCCCGGGGACCCTGTGGGCACGCTCCACCGCAAAGAATTTACTCAGCCCCCGAGGCTGGAGATGGGTGAGAACCAGGTCCTCAACAAATAGATCCGCCGCCTCCGCCTCGCGTCCCTCCGGCACCCCGATAATGCGGACGTTGTTCCTCCGGGCCCGACCCTCGGAATCCTCCAGCCGACGATTCATCAGGGCGCTCGCCTGGCCAAGCCTGCGCACCTCCTGTTGGAGGGCCGCCACGTCCGTTGTGAGGCCCGTGGTAGAGTGGGCCAAAGAGTCGACCCGGTCGTTGGTTTTAGACAAATCAGCCCTCACGAGGCCCACGTCCACGAGGACCGAGTCAATCTTCTGCGCCAGTGTGTCGAAGCGCTGGTCCACCGAGGCCTTCATCTCGGCGATGGCGCCCATGACGTCTCGGAGGGTCAGGTCCGTGGGCAGAGCGGAAGCATCAGTCGGGCCCGTAGGGGACCTACGCGGCGCCTCTGGGGATCCCTTCTGGAGTGTGTAGCGGTCCATACTGTTGGATTGCTGGGCCGCGCCACGGCGGGTCGATTTCATCTTAGCCCGATCGCCATCTTGTTTTGTGGACATGGTTTCAATCCCCAAGACGAGTCAGTCTCCTCAAGAAAGGGGGGGGGGGCCGACAATCCAGTTCAAGGGGTCCAGGGGGGAGCGACCACCGCTCCGCAGGACGGACCGCAGCTGGCGGACCGGCAGGGCACCCCAGCGAGACCACACCACCGCACACCGCCCCGCAACCCAACCTCGCCTGGCAGCAAGGAGGGCGCAAAAGCGAAAGTGAAAGTGCGGGGTACGCGAGTCACCCAGCCTTGCCCGCCGCTGTTGTTCACTTTGTGTCCGGATAGCCCCACAACTCCAGTACGGGGGGCCGGTGTGGAGAAGGCCGCAAACCTCAATCGATGCTCCTGCCGGTGTCCGAGGTCCGATTTAAAAACGGAAAACGGGCGTCACCTCTGCTCGGGCTCACAAATACAGTCCCCTCATCTGGGACAGGATTCTGTCAGGATTTATGCAGGAGGTCGCGGAGGTCCTCGGGAGCCTCGCACCTACGCGGCCATCTTGGTTGCGCGCTAGGCTCCTCCCCCGCATATGGACTTTTGAGCGGGGATTACTAAAAGATGGAAAATATGTTCAGCATATGAAGGAATGGATGAAAGGGTATTGGGAAATCAGCAGAGGTAGCACTTCTTCAGGGGTTTCTTGGGATGCTTTTAATGCAGGAATCCGTGGTGAGACATTGAGTTTTAGCTTATATAGACAAAGGCAGGAGCAATTAAGATCTAAAAAACTGGCTAAAGCAGTTACGGATGCTGAGGAGGAATTGAATTTAGCAATTATATCAAGGGTACCTCTGGATTAGGCACTCCTTAAGGTTGCATGTGCAAAAGCAGAAGCAGAGGAGAGTATAGCTAGTAAAGTGGTCGCTACTTTTTTGGCAAAAAGGGAGCAATGCCACGAATTAAGCGAGTGCGTAGGGCATACCTTAGCGGTTCGTTCAAGGCAAAAAGCGGCTTCAGGCGAAGTTAAAGGGATCACAGATGGCAAGGGGGGAATACTCACAGATCCAGATGGGATCCGAGAGGTATTTAGGCAGTTCTACGCTATGCTATATAGTGAGGGTCGGCCAAAAGACCTCTCGGAAATCCAAGAGTATCTTAGGGAAATCTCTGCTTCTTTTCTCTCTAAGGAAGATAGAAAAACGTTAGACGCACCTTTGGCTCCTGAAGAGATTCTAACGGCTCTGAATCGTCTCCCATCGGGTGAGGCTGCGGGACCCGATCAGATTCCGATAGAATTTTATAAAGCTTTTCAGGGCGCAATTTCCCTAGACTTGTTAGATACAGCTCAACAGGCTCAGTTAGGAACTTCTGTTCCAAATTCCTGGGCAGGTGCGGATATAGTTGTTATATTGAAAAAGGGGAAACCATCTACAGAACCAGGGTCACATAGACCAATAACCTTGATGAATTCTGATGCAAAAATCTTTTCCAAGGCTATGGCTCATAGGCTCTGTACGGTTATAGGTAAAATTGTCAGTCCTACTCAACATGGATTTATCCCTGGGAGAGGCACCACAGAGCATGTACGGAGGGTCATTACTCTTTTTGATGCCACGGAAGTCCCAGGAGACCCCATGGCAGTTATGTTGCTGGACGCTGAAAAGGCATTTGATCGGGTCTCCTGGGACTACCTCTGGTCGACTTTAGGGTGGTTTGGCATCGGAGAGGGTTTCACCAAGGCTATCCAGGCTCTATATATAGCTCATACAGCTCGAATTCGTGTGAACGGGGGATATACTGCGCCCCTACAAATCAAGTGGTGCACGAGGCAGGGATGCCCATGTTCACCACTGCTATTGGCGCAGTATATCGATCCATTACTTCGTAAGCTGGAGGCAAATAATAGGATCCCTCCTATAATGGTTCAGGGCATAGAATGTATATATTGGCATACGCCGACGATGTTGCCATTGTCACCCCAAGGCCTGCAGACACCATAGTTGAGGTCGAGACAGAAGCTATCACCTTTGGTCGGGTGTCAGGATACGACCTAAATGGGCCTAAGACACAGATAATTAAGAATGAGGGGGCAGTGTGCAGCGATACGCGAGCGAGTAGTGGTCTCTGGTGACTACCTGGGGATCAATATTTTAGTGGACTTGGATAAAACTGTGGATAGGAACATTGAGCCTATAATAGCCAAAGCTAAACAAGCATTTGCAATGCAATAGGTCTCGCATTTATGCGAGTTTGAGCTATTGGCATTGTAAATGACAATGCCTCTTATTTATGTTTTGGTTTTTAAAACATAAATATAAGGCGTTGTCATTCACAATGCCAATAGTGCAAACTCGCATAAATGCGAGACCTATTACATTGCAAATGCTTGTTTCATACTGCCAACAAACCTACCCCCATGTCACGTGTATTGATGCATATACCTATATCAAAATACTTCAGGCTCCCATAAGGTGGCTTCAAGCGTGACTGAACAGAGCAAGCAAGAGTCCTCCAGGCTGGCAGGGTACCATAGTCCCGTTCTGAGATTTTCATTCAAAAGACCAGTGCATTCTGGGAGAGGTGGTCTTCATTTCCTTACATTGCAGCTATGCAGCTACCACTGAGAATAATTTATGAAAAAATGTCAGACAACGATTGCCCGGGATGTGGCCTAACAGCTAGAGCGGTCGACCTCTAAGCTGGGGAACCAGGTTCGAGTCTCGGCAGGGACGCTCAACAACCTGTAATTCTGGGCAAAATCACTTATTCTCCCCATGCCTACTAAAAATTAATGTGTCCATCTGCAATGCAACTGTTATTTATGTGAAGCGCTTTGATACCGTCGGGTCCAGTTAGCGCTATATGAAACTCTAGAAAAAAAACATCTTGGCACCAGATCAAGGAAATTGCCCCACTGCTGTGAAATGTTGCGCTCCTTCTGAGTAATTTTGAAGCACAGCAAGTCTTAGGGCTTTTATATTTGCACTAATGAAAAGCGTGAAGATGTTGTTAGTGCAAAAAAGATATTTTGTGCTAACTCTGGTCGAGGTGTCAGTTCATTGTGTGAAAATTTGCCAAGCACCAGTAAAACCAAATGCTGCAAACTGTACGAAATGGCCGCCGTTGTTGGTGCCTTTTACATGAGCTGGCCCATAGAACGATTACAAACCATGCTCTGCTGTGGGGTTGCACAAAGCCCGGTACACAGTTTTTAGTCACGTGCACGAAAGCCCCTTTCACTCCCAGGATGGTGGATGAGGAAATGATTCTCATGCCAGCACACTCCGTACTAGTAAAGGAAAAGTCTTGTTGCGCAGAAAATGCCATTTAGACATTTATTCCGGAATTGCAGCCATTACAAGCCCAAGACAGCGCTGGCCGAGGGTCTGCATTAATTGCTTATTAATGGCATGCGACCTCAGAGCACGGTGTCCCTGAAGCGGGCGCCGCCCTCATTAAAAAAACGTAAAAAAATAAAAACTGAAACCGAGTGTGGTGTCCCTGAAGCGGGTGCCGCACTCATTACAAAAATAGAAAAACAAAAAATGAAACCGAGCGCGGTGACCCTAAAGTGGACGCCATGCTCAGCATACAATTAAATGTACGAAATGGCCGCCGTTGTTGGTGCCTTTTACATGAGCTGGCCCATAGAACTATTACAAACCATGCTTTAGTGTGGGGTTGCACAAAGCCTACAGTTTTTAGTCACGTGCACGAAAGCCCCTTTCACTCCCAGGATGGTGGATGAAGAAATTATTCTCATGCCAGCACACTCCGTACTAGTAAAGGAAAAGTCTTGTTGCGCAGAAAATGCCATTTAGACATTCATTCCGGAATTGCAGCCATTACAAGCCTAAGACAGCGCTGGCCGAGGGTGTGCATTAATTGCTTATTAATGGCATGCGACCTCAGAGCACGGTGTCCCTGAAGCGGGCGCCGCCCTCATTAAAAAAAGTAAAAAAATATAAAATGAAACCGAGCGCGGTGACCCTAAAGTGGACGCCGTGCTCAGCATACAATTAAAAGCACTATAAGAAAATCGGCTGCCATTGTCTAAACATTTGAAATTTAATATTGACTAGAAAGTTCTTAAAAGGTCTAGTAATTCGTACTGAAAAACAAAGTAGAGAAAATCAATCAAAAGCTTCTTACAATGCAGAATACAAGAAGGATTAGTCACCAAAAGAATGAAAACAAGACAAGCCCGGCGGAGCGTGGCGCGCGCGCTTGGCGGGGGAGCGGACCCTTTGAAGTGCGATGCCAAACGGATTGCATGGCGGCACGATGCGCGTGATTGTGCGCGTGCTCGCTATGCAATCCGCTTTTCGGAGCACTTTTAAATGCCTCTTACTATAGTCTCGCTTTGCGATCGCTTGCGCGATAGCCAGGCGAGACCTAAAAAGACCTGGATAGAATGCATAATCTTAATTTTTCCATAGTAGGGCGTTGTAACATAATTAAAATGATCCTTTTGCCCAAATTTCTCTACCTCTTTAGGGCAATTCTGCTTACATTTCAGGCAAAATGGTTTACATTACTAGAGCAGATGATTAATAGATTTATATGGGCACACGGGAAAACCAGAAGGGCTTTACGTTATATGGCGTTGCCTAGGGATAGAGGAGGTTGGGCTGTCCCTGATCTTAAACTATACTATTGGGCGGCAGCCCTTCAGTACATGACTGGTTTATTAGGGAACCAGGATGGCAATTCAGGGTCTATAGGTATATACTCGCTACTGCTTGGTGGGAAGGCAGGGAACTGTTTTTTTAAAGTATTCAGATCCTAGCTATTTTAAAAGAACAAAATTCAAGACTTTGATGGCCACCTATAAGATCTGGACCTCATTTAGGAATAGAAGTGGACTGGGCAGGTTTAATGCTTATACTCGAATATGCAGGAATTATACTCTCCATGGGGAAATATATGCAGATTCAGTCTGTGCAGAATGGGGGCGACGCGGAGTGAGGAAATTAGGGGACTTGATGGGCCCCGAATGGAATTGGTCAGTTCTCGGATATACAGGGGGCTTATGGTATTGATAACAAGAATTTTTTTAAGTACCTACAAGTTAGGAGCTTTCTAGCAAATAAAAAGGGGGGGGGGGGGGCCTGCAGGGTTTAGGAAAAATAAAATAATGGATGTTATTGAGGGTAGTGCAGATTGCACTATTCGAAGGTTTTATGCTGAGTTGATTGCGCAAAAAGAGGATGATCTTGGAAAATATGAAAATAAGTGGTCTGAGAAACTCGGGATAGCTCAAGATTGTTTTCAATTTTCATTAGACCTGGGACGAACTATCCTATGCTCTGCGGCACTACAGGCCCAACACTATAAAAACAATTTACTCATTGTGTTACACGCCCGCAAGGATTGCGCAGTGGGAAGGAACAACGGGCACTAAATGCCCCCGCTGCGATAGCACAGATGCTGAGATAGTTCACGTTTTTGCTTCTTGTCCCCACCTACAGCCATTGCATAGGGCTATAGAATCCTTCTTAGAGGGATCCCTAGGAATTAAGATTTCTCTTACACGGTCCATAATATTACTAGGGGTAAATGGCGACGATATGCAATGTCCTTCACGATACTTTATATTTATGGCTATGTCAGTCCTTCGTATTTTTATCGCAACGACATGGCTAGACAAAGTCCCACCAACATTTCAGCAATGGTTGGCTAGATTGCTTTCTGTGTATAATCCTGAGAAGGGGATATATGCAAGGAAGGGCAAAAGGGGGGGAGAAGATTGGGGATATGTATATGGGAGCCCATTTCTACCTGGAAAGAGAAGCAATAAGTACGTGCTTTGCTCCTCTCCCCTTTATTTTTCATTATATATTTTTTTATTATCTTTTCTCTCTATTTTCTATTGATTTATTTGCTCTGTTCTTTGTGATGTGCAATATAGTTCCAGTGTTTTCGTATATGTATGTGCTCCAGAAGATTCATTGTTTTCAGTACGTTTATATTGTATGCTGCTGTGCTAAAAATAATTATTTTTTTTTAATTAAACAAAAAAAAATTAAAAAAAGAGGACTGGATCCTAGATTCAGTCCTGAGACATTTCCTGGAAACAGGTGAGTAAATGCGTTTTGGTTAAAGGTATGATTTTTAAGGAATATTATTGTATTTCAAAAGTTGACAAAAATGTTTTCACATAGAATCACCAATGTTATCCTATGGGAGGAAATTCACTTAGCAAGTAAGTAGGGTTATCGTTACTTTTTCTTACTCAGTGCTGGATCCTGGATTCAGCACTGGTGCATCTCCTGTAAACAGTTGAAAGAAATAGTTTTTGTTATACAGGCGATTTTTAAGGAATATTTGTAGGTTTCAAAAATCGACACTTAGAAGAATTTCTGGTAAAAACCAGGCAATGTTATCCTATAGAGGAAAATCAAGTTATCGGTAAGTTACAGTTGTAATTACTTTTCAGGGTCAGTGCTGGGCACCAAGATCCAGCACTGGGATCTCTCCTGATAACAGGTGAGTAATTTTGTTTCCAGTGATCGGCTGATTTTTAGTGAATATTTTAAAGTTTCAAAACTCGACACTTAAAAGAATTTCCAAGTGAAACCAGTCAATGTTACCCTATGGAGAAAATGTAGATTATCGGCTTTCAGGCAAGTACTCGACTGGCAGAGTTAAGGTTTTGGGCATAGACTCAGGGGTCTCCCAGGGTCAGGTAGGTACAGTTGTTACACCCTCAGCAGCACAGGGGCAGCCGGGTGCAGAGAGAGTTAGGCCCAATGTTAGCCTATGGCGGGCAGGAGGCGTTTGGTTGGTGGCTGCTAGCAGGCAGGCCACGCGGCTGTGGGAGCTGGGCTCCTGGTCACTTACACAGGGCAAGTAAGATAGGAAAGATGTTGCACTCCCAGGGGCACTCAGGCGGCTGGGAGCAGGGTGCTTTTGAGCCGTTGGGACGCTCAATGGATTTCAATGGAGAAGCTACAAGACGAACAAAGGCTGCAAGCTCGGGGACGGAGATTCTTCAGGTGTGACCACCGCTTTGAGAGGTAAGTTGGAAAGCTGTAGGTTAGGTAGGCACCCAGGAGCTGGGCACAGGGGGCCGCCGGGTGGAGGGGTGTCTTTTCGCATCAGGAAATCTTACCCTCTGCTGGTCACGGTTGGAGGGGTCCCTGGTTCTGAGGCTGCAGGCGTCGTCAGGAGCGTCAATGAGTGTCCTTGGGTGCTGGATTCTGGGTCACAGTCCCCGGGGGGGACGTCCTTGTGGTCTTTGTCCACTCAGGCACAGGCCAGGTTCGGCTGGTGCAGAGTGTGCTGGATTTGCTGTTCCTGGCTGGTGCCAGGGGTTGTTGCTTGTTGTTGAGCAAGACCACTGCTCGTGTGAGTCCCAGTCTTGGTAGATCAGCAAGGCAGTCAGGTCCTCCAGGGTTTTAAAGGTTGCTGACCACTGGAGACGCCGGGTTTCAGTAGGAACAGGTTCGAGAGTCGACAGGCCTGTAGGGCTGGGGCCAAGTCAGTTGGTGTCGTCCTCTTGTTAGCAGCTGCACGGCAGGTCTTCTTGTTCTTCTTTTGGATTCGGGATCTGAGGAAGGAAGGTTCAGGATGCCCCTAAATACTAAATTTAGGGGCGTTACAGGTAGGTAGAGGTCAGGGAGCAATGGGTCCCTTCCCTGGGGTAGGTACACCCCCTAGCCTGCCACTCTCCTGTGGGAGGGGGGCAGGAGCCTAGTCCTGATTGGGTAGGGCTTCCCATCTTCAAGATAGCGAGAGCCCGGAGTTGTGCTTCACCTCACCTCCCCCACCTGAGGGGCGGGGTTGGCAGAGGCTGGCACACCCCCTTTCCTCACTTAGGTTTTCCCGCCGATCTTCCCGCCAGAGAGGGGTTAGAACCGGTGGGGGCCAGTTGCTGAGTACAGCAAGTGGCCTGGAGAGGCTCACAAAGGCAGCATGCCTTTGAAGCTTCCCCTGTCCATCCTGGGGGAGGAGACCTAGCACCTCGCCCAGGATGTGCTTTGTTGCAGACCCACGAGAGCGGATGGCTCTCTACCCAGGGGTCCAGCAATATGTCTGCTGGGTGGCAGCCTAGGCAGCCTCTCAGTCAGGACGCTGGTTGATGGTTAGTTTCTGGGGGCATCTCTAAGATGCCCTCTGTCGTGCATTTTACATTAAATCCCACGCTTGCATCAGTGTGGGTTTAATGTGCTGAGAAGTTTGATACCAAACTTCTCAGTCTTCAGTGTAGCCATCATGGTGCTGTGGAGTTCGTGATGACGACCTCCCAGCACCATATACTCTTAATGACTGCACTTACAGTGCCCAGGAATGGACCTGGGTACTGGAGGGGCACAGGGCTCATGCACCTGTACCCTCACCACAGGACCTCTAAGGGTGGCAAAATAGATGCTGTAGCCCTTAGGGGTCTTCTCTGGTCACAGGGCCCTGGGTACCTAGGGTACCATTTACCAGGGGCTGACATGTGGCCAGAGATGCCAATTGGGTTTAGGCTCCAACACAGTTTTAGGGAAGGAACACAGGCCCTGGGCACCAGATTGGCAGGAGCCCAGGGCACACTCAAAGTACATCAGCAAAAAGTGGGGGCATACCATGCAAGAAAGATGGCACTTTCTCACAGCGCCTCACCAAATGGCAGCCATCTTGCAGCCGGGCTCTCTGGCGCCTACTATATTCCGATTTCTATTAAACTAATACCAGGATAAACAAACAGTGGCAAAGCACTAGGTCTGGCTTTCATGTTGTAAAGCAAGCAAAAGCAGGAATGCACATGTGCTGTACTGGTGAAAACGGATGTGGTGGTAAACATGATGGCAGTTAAGGAGGTGATGGTGGCAATGTAGTGATGTTAATTGTGAAAGGGGCATTAGAGAGATGGAGGGGAGTAAGGGGAAGAAGAGAGCCAGATTTATTAAGGAGCTGAACAAGGGGGCAGAGCCAGAGAACAAACAGGAGTATCTAGCAGTGGGAGAGCTGCCGTACAGGGAGTTGATTCACAAGCACCCAGTGAGCGGACAATGCAGCAGCATCAAGGGTGCCGCTGGGCATTAGAAGGGCTGCTGAAATTTGTAAACAAGTGCCTGGTGTAAGATCACAATGCACCAGTGACAGCAGCCTCATGAGATCTTCCGGGTGCTCCAAAAGTGTATATAGCAGCCTGGCAGCAAAAGAACTACAGTCATGTTAACAGCAAGGAAGATTGGGTTGAACAGGGGTCCGGCTCTTGCAAGACTAGTTTCTAATTTTGTTTGAAAATGAAAAAGCAAGTAAGTGGCCATCTAAAGCTAAAGTTTGCACTAGAGTCCTGACAAAACATGCAATTTCTGTGCAATGCACACATGAAATAAATAACTGAATGTGTGATGGTGGAGCATTTTTGAGATGTACAATAATCCCTCATGTATTACATAGAACACTAAATTATAAAACAAAGTCAATATCATAAGCAGAGACATCTATACACCAAAATGCCAGGGGTACTAAAAGTGACATCACAAACCCTTTGACCTTAATATCACATCACAGAAGTGACATCATCATGCCATTTGACCCTGAATCTTTCTACGAAGTGATATCACATGATCTTGATTAGATTACGATAATTGACATAACTAATTTCCATAATACCTGCATGATTAATTTTATAACAGAAATGTCTATTTCAGACACCACCTATTCTAAGATGCTGATAAGATATGCCATTGAACTGTATTCCTTTCTCTTTGTATTAAATGAAAAATGATGTGTTTATTATGTGCACATCTCAACAGTACGCAGTGCCGCAAAATAAACTGTACTGGGAGCCTAAATTATTTTAAGGTTGTATTCGTAAACTTAATTTTTCATGTATTCGCAATGATAAAACATAGCAACAACTTTCTTATAAATGTTGCAAAAAGTCATATACAAATGTGCCAGGCCAGTATCAGAATTTTGCCATTAGTGCTCTACATATACTACAGGGGACTCATGTTAAAAATTACCTCTAATACGTCAGGGCCAGTATTTTGGTTGCCTTTCCCCTCAATATCCCACGATTATCCTGCTGTATGACAAGAAGTACTGCTGATATGCTAGTCCCAGTATTTTGTCAAAAAGGTTGCTCCAGTATGCCAGTGCTAGAATTTTTCCATGGGTGTCCCCAAATGCCAAGTGTTATCTATAGAATGGCACTGGCATTAATTTTTTTTACAGGTGTCGGTCATGCTAAGACAATCTAAATAAACAAGTGTTCGAGTGTCCGAGGTTATGAATACAAGATCAATATAGATGATTTATGAAAAAGCAAAATAAGGTGCCCACACACTAGTTCAAAAAAGCATAATAAATTATTTTTGCAAGAAATGTAAAAACAAGACATAAACTTAAGAATATATCAGTGCTCAAATCAGTACACAACAAAAAACACTGGGTAATACATAGTGTATTGAAAACAAACCGTGACACCGGAATAATAAACTTTGTGAATAATGCATAAATCAGTGGTGGATTCTTGTTTTCTTTGGTGATCTGTTCAGGATATACGACTTTTCACTGGGTGTTCAGCTTCTAATTTTTGTAACTTGACGATTTATGGCTTTGAAGGATTTTTCCGTTTCCATATGTAAGCTTGTCAACTTTTTTGATTTCTTGGTTACCCGATTGATTGCGGGCTTTGTCCAATAGGTTTAAATTTGAGTACTGGTCAAGTCTAAGTATTACTAGACCCATCCGTGGTTTGGTCCTCTGTACTTATTTTTCTTTTCCCTTTTCTTATTAATTATGGTGCCGTCTTCTTTTTGTCTGTTTGATTTTTCAGATATTACATTTTGCTCATTAAATTGTCTCTGTCCTGATGATGACCCTTTGACTGTGGGGTCGAAACACAGCCAGGGCTCGAAAAATCCACTTGAGACAGATTTAATCAGGATGAGCTATCTTTAGGCCTTACTGGCCCGTCTGGGGAGCTGACAACAGGTGTTCTGCTTGCTCACAAAGTGAATGAGTAATAAAGATGCCTTTAAATCTTGTTATCTTGTCACATTTCTCCAATTTCAAAGACAGAGGTCAAACGTCAGTTTGTCTTCCTACATTGACTTTTCTTTCTGTGACTGAAGTTAGAGGATTTTGTAAAGTTAACTGTGTGACAGTTGGGATGAGACCACTTCACGTGCTAAGTACAATACAGTTAGGTTGAGTAGTGTATTCAAGTTACTAGACCTGCAGGTCTAATAACATTTTTATGATTTTTCGAGCCCCGTCTGCGCTTTCAATGTTTGGAAGGGATTAAAATCTGCAAATTGGATCTGGATTTATGCATTATCTACAAAGTATCTTATTCCAGTGTCAGTCTTTGTTTTTAAAACACTATATTACCCAATGTTTTTGTTGAGTAATGATTTGAGCACGGATATATTCTTTATCTATGTCTTGTTTCTACGTTCTAGCAAAAATAATTGATTATGCTTTTTTTGAACTATTGTGTCAGCATATTTTGGGGTTTTTCATAAATGCTCTTTATTGATTAATCTTGTATTCATAACCTCTCACCTCGAACCCTTGTTGATTATATAGGTTTTATTGCGTCTAGTTCTGGGTTGTTTGGGCTGCCCTATTGTGGTCAACCTGTCAAGACAAGCACCTGTGCCAGCACTAGTTTGCCATGGGTACCACTATAAGCGAAGAATTACATTCAGTATACCACAGTCAACTGCAGACTTGCAAGCAGAGCACCACTCTCTTAAGTTCGCTTACTTTCACTCGCTGAATACCACTCAAACGTATTCATTCTCTCTCACTTGCACTCACTCTTATTTTAAATCACTCATTTCCATTTACTCATTCGGACTGATTCAAATTCTCACACTCTTTTACTCATTCTTACTCTCACTCACACATTTTTTCTCACTCAGTCTCACTTGAACTGATTCACTCTGACTCACTCATTCATGTGCACTCACTCACTTACATTCTCTCTTGGTGTCACTCAGTCCTACATTCCTGTTCACTCACTTGTAATCATTCTCACCCTCATTCACTCATTGTAACTTATTCTCACTCACTTTGACGCATCTATTCTCACTCAGTTACATTCATCACTGCCACTCACTCTTAATCATTTTTACATTCATTCTCATTCACACTAATTCTCTCTAACACGCATCACACTCATTCTCACTCACACTCACACTCACTGTCACACACAAACATGCTTGCACATAAAAATACACTCATTCTCACACTTACGCTGTCACACACACACTTGCACACAACATACATTTAAAAGCATTTTCTTTAACTTACCTTAGCGGTTAGCACATGTCCTGTTACAGCTCCTAGGACTCCATTTTATTACACTAATATGGAGTAATAGACTATTATTCATTATTGGCATAAAAAAAGGCCACATAACAGGAAGGGAGGAGACCTAACACTCACAAATACAGCTGCCTCGGTGTTCTTGCCACATCAGATGCCATGAGAGAGCAAAAGCACTGCGAGGGATTTGAAAGAACAATCCAGGAGTCACAACTGAGACCCATTGCAACCCCTAATCGATATCCATTGCCCTATTTCTCAGCAAATCCTTCTATCATGTTTGTCTCATTGGGCCTCTCTCTTACACATGAATCCCTATTTTTCTGTCCCTCTCGGAGTTCTCTCACAACATTGCTTCTTGCACTCCTACACTTTCGCTCTGTAGGTCTGAACCTTCTTTCTCAGCTGTCTCTCTCCCTTCACTCAGATGTCTCTTTTTTTACCCTATCAGCTGTCTCTTTATCACCTTGTCAGTCCTGTCACAACAATCTATTTTTGTCTCTCTAAGCACAGTCTTTCTTGTCTATCTGCCTGATACATATCTTCCCTTCTCTAAAATCTTCACTTGCAGCCGTCACAACTTCTCTTTTTCTTCCCTTCTCTCAAACCAATATATATTTATCCCTTCAGCATCTCCACAAACACACATATTTTTCTCTCTTTATTTCACTTCTGTCTTCTTCCTTTCTTCTAGATTCTCTGTTGCTCATGGTCATTAACTCTTCCTTAACTCCCTCGTCTGCTGGGCCCTAGTTCAATTACTATTTTCTGTTTGAGCACACCACTTTCGCAGCACACTGCAAAGGCAGCGCAGGCCAGATCCCCCAGTTCAGGAATGGTGGAAACATTTTTGTTGGAAGTTAAATAAACAATAACATCTTGACAATATTTTAGTGCACAAGATCGGAGGCTCAGTGACCAGTCTCACTTTCATTCTGTTCCAAATGTATAAAGCAGCCATCGAGAGTGAAAGAAAGGGTTTCCATATGAATCTCACACGAATCTTTTATCAGTGCAAAGTTAGCACAATATGAACTTGTGCTCCTGCAACTCCACAGAAGACTACTTTTGAATTATCAACAGTTCAGACATGTATTATATATCTGTATACCCAATATTCAACCCACGCCCCACCGCGGACTCCAGTAAACCATTTCAACAGCCCCGCAGGACCATATACAACGCTCATCCATCTTCAATTTCGTAGGGACTCCCAGATGCCGACACACATGTACTAATAGTGCATACGATGAGGAAGCGCAATAATGCATGCAGCCCTAGCCTGGATTGCCACGGTCTAACCACACACCCTATCCAGTCCCTGGGGCAGGAAGTGGTGCCCTGTACCCAGGCCTATTTACAAGGGAGGACTTTCTCTTGCATGGTTCTAGTGTCCTTGAGACATGACACATAGTTCATCCAGTCCTTTTGTTTTCAATTACAACGGCATGGTAGGTAAAATGCTTATGTTTTCATTACAAAACACTAAACTGCATGTCTCTGAACGCACACAGAAGAGGACTTGCAAGCTCAGAATTGGACTGTATTTCTGCTTCCAATACAGCGTAACTCAAATGGTCAAATAGAAGACACAGGCACATTGCAAAAATGTCACACTTCTTCAACGGGAAAACTTTGCTGGGATGTGTCGGTCACGTTATTTCCAGATCTAAAAAGGAAGTTTTTCCGCTTCAACAAGTTTCCATATTCCGCTTTACTCAGACTGCATTCGGTCCCCCATTTATCCAACAGACGGTTCAGCCATGACCAATTTTCAGGATATCCATTGGCTGGTGAGCTTTGTGGGATTATCCACGACATTCTGCCCTGAATAATTTCCCACGCCACATACCTCGCGCTTGCTTTCCCACATCTGCTGACCAGGTCCGTTTCACTGGCCATGGTGAAGTGTTGTTCTTCACATCCAACCTCAAACCCCGTATGTGAAGCAGCCGACCATGGACACTGAAATCGCCGATTCCCAAAACACGATACTCCCTTTGGAGCTTCGCACGAGTCATGCATCTTAACCCACTGCCTCAAACCCACACTCCGAGGAGTTCACTCAGCCCCTTCACTTAAAGCTACTTTTTGTCGTTTCCACTCATTCTCTTCACACTAGCCATTCTCTCCCACTCACCATGGTTGTAGATGTAGCTGGACCCCGGACACTGCCAGAAAACAAATCGAAAGCCACCGGTCACACTTCCCTACCGAACCGCCCACGGACAAAGCCTATTGGATCTCAGTGCCAGACACTCTTCGTATTCCACCCGCCGATTGGCCATTTTAACAAACTGACACCGCGTGGTAAATATTAAGACCCATGATTGTTGCAAAAATCTATCAGTCACTCAGAAGGCTAGAGACGCCGGAAGCTACGATAAAAAAAATGTAGAGTCACAGCCGGGTCTGAAATCAGATACATGCCGGGATACTGGAGGTATGGGTGTGCCGTGAAGCATGTTGGGTCTTTGCAGTGGCTGTCACCATGGCAGCATAGAGTCAGTGAAAGAGAAACAAACATTAAAAATGCAATAGGTCTCGCCTTTCATTAATTTAAAGCCATTTGCTTTGCTGTACAATTCCATTAGTAAAGTAAATGGCTTTAACTTAATCAAAGGAGAGACCTATTGCATTGTTAATGCTTGTTTTGTTAGGCACAGGAATAGAAAGTGATTTGCTACAATCACGTGATGTGTAATTGATGCCTAGGGAAACCTAGCACGCGCGCCTTTATTTAGCTACTTGCGAATATGACGGACATCTTGGAAAAGAGGTGAGTAGGGGCGACTGTAACTAGTAAGAGCTATGAAACAAAGCGGACATTTTGGATTGTGTCCCATGACATTATCGGGGTGCGAAGTGGAAATTATTTTTCTCTCTCTCTAAGGCGTTATAAAGATATATTTGTCAAAACGCGATATATTGTTGCCTTTCACATACTTGGTACAAAAACATGCTCTGTGGATTACTCTCTTGTTGTCTCTGAAAAGCTCCACATCAATGTATCGAGTTTCGTTTTGCTTTATGTTGAAAGAATTAGCGTTATCACTTACAAATGTCATGGTATACCTCTGCAAAAATGTGTATATTGTACACACTGTGCAAATATAAAACAACTTTTAAAACACGGTATTGCAAACCATCAGTAATAAGAAACGTTTAATTATATGTCCACCTAACTGTGACTAATTGTTGTCTGTACAGGGGCTTTCCTTTAAAATGAAAGTTCAGGAAAAGCGTTGATGTTCGGGGTTTCTCGTTGTCTTTTTCCTCTTGCGATGTCCATTCCATCATGGCGAGTTTCTTTGAGTCAAGCCATATTATGTGTTAGCGCATGTAGGGTGCTGCAGGTGCGGTGCTCCTAGCGCCGAGGCTCTCGGACACTACAATTCACTCTCCGCCTCTTCAGGAAGCGGCGCGCAGAGCAGGAAGGGAGCGGCTGATAGGTACCTTCAGGCGGGAGAAACAATGTCGGGCCGCACAAGAAGAGCGAGAAAGGAAGAACAGCCTCCTTCTGCTGGTAAGTGTTTTCGGGAGATTTTAGTCGCTGTCTCGGGTATCACGGTACACCGGGCTAGCATTCCACCCTGAACCGTATTCTGTAGGAGTACGAGAGGTAGGCGGATATGTGCTCAAACACTGGTCCAGGGTGGCCCCATTCATGTAGATAATAGGGATAACCACTGACAGCGTTAGAGCCCAAAATATTAATAGGAATAGTCGAGCAGAGGAAGTCGGTCTTTCTTGGCTCAAAGTGCCAATGTATAAGATTTAATAATATTTACCATATAAACAATGCGACGAACATCATGTTTAATATGACCAAGGAGCCTCAGAATTGTAAAATAAACAAGCATTTACAATGCAATAGGTCTCACAATGACAATATTTTGAGCTATTGACATTGTAAATGACATTGTTTTTTGGTTTTGTTTTTCTTTTGTAAAACATAAATAAAATGCATTGCGATTTTAAAATCGCAATAGCTAAAATGTTTGTAGATGTGAAACTTATTGCATCGGATTTACACTAGTGTGGAGAGAAGGATCATGCAAGGGGGTGGAAGAGAAGGGAGACTCCGAAGGGGACAAGATCCTGACAGTGTCTGTCATGATCACCACAGCGGTCACCATTGTGATATCTTTATGTATTTATTTATTTATGCATTTTTATAAAGCGCAGACTGTACCCGAAGGTGTCGGAGCGCTGTACAATAGAACCATTTACGTTACATGAGAGAAATGTTACAAAGTAGAAAGTACAAATATAGTAGGACACAAAATCAAACACAGCAAGCAAGAGGAGATAGGGAAAAACGTAGCAGGCAAGAACACAATATAAAACGCAGCAAGCAAGGAATGTACAAAAAAAAAATTACAAAATTTAAAATGACTGACAAACTTTCAGGCGGGGTCTGAGAATGAAGGAATTTGTTCTGAAAGTCTCTTTGGAATAGAAGAGATTTGAGGTCTGCTTTGAAGATCCGGATGGAAGTGGTGGCATGGAGGAAGCGAGTTCCAGATTCTCACCGCATTACCGCAATTGAGCCATCAATTTTTCCCTTTTGAAGGAAAGGGGCTCAAGCAGAAACTTTTCCGCATTCCGAGAAGGTCTCAAGCGTCCAGACAATTTCAGTTTATTCGTCAGATAGCGAGGGGAGGAAGTGTGCAAGGCTTTGTGGGTGATGCAAGCCGTTTTTTAAATAGCTCTTGCCTCGATGGGAAGCAATCGGAGAGAAGACAGGATAGGAGTGATGTGGTCACTTCGTTTGGACCCTGAGATGAAGCGAGCTGCTGAATGGAGGACGGATTTGAGGGGGGAGAGGTGAGATTTGGGAAGGCCAGTCAGAAGAGAATTACAATAATCCAGTCTAGAGAGAACTAGCGATTGGACCAAAGTTTTTAGGTCATTCTCCGGGAAGAACCGACGAATCCCCCACAGAAGGCGCAGCTGATAACGTGCGTTCTTGGCAATGGAGTTGATGTGTGAGATTAGGTTGAGTCTTTTGTCAAGTATGACACCTAGGGATTTAGCGCAGTCAACAATGATGGGTTTACTGTTGAGTAAATTCAGCTGATCCATCCAGGATTGAACAGGAGGCGGGGAGAGAGAGGTAGATAAGAGGGGGAATTCAGATTTGGAGGGATTGAGAATGAGTTGGTGAACTAACATCCAGTTGTGAATAGAGTTGAGAGTAGAGTTGAGTAGTGAGAGATCTTGTGAGGAAGACACCTTGAGGTAGATTTGGGTGTCATCCGCATAGAGATGGTAGAGGATTCCAGATTTGCTTAGGAGGTTCCCTAATGGTTCCAGATAGAGATTAAACAGAGTGGGTGCAAGGATAGAACCTTGAGGGACTCCTTGACCAACCTCCAGTGGAGACGAGAGACTGTTCGCAATCTTGATAATTTGGGATCTGTCAGAGGAATGAGGCAAACCATTTAAGCACTGTCCCTTCCACGCCCATTCTCTGATGAAGAGTGTTAAGGAGGGTGTTGTGATTAACAGTGTCAAAGGCTGCAGAAAGGTCAAGAAGAATCGGAAGGCACGATTCCCCCGAATCGAGTATATGCAGCGCATCATCGATCACTTGCAGCAGGGCTGTTTCAGTGCTGCAATTTTGAATAAAGCCAGACTGGAACACGTCAAGGAGATTATTGTCCATAATGTGTTGGGAATGTTGTTTTGCAACACTTTTCTCTGTGATTTTTGAAAGAAAATGGAGATTGGTGATGGGGCGGAAGTTATTGAGGTCGTTCGCATCTGCAGAGATTTTTTTAGAAGGGGGGGTAACCTGTCCTGTTTTGAGGATAGTTGGGAGGGATCCTTGACTGAGGAAGAGATTAACTAGCCTGGTCCAATAAGCGAGAGTATTGGTATAGAAATCAATGGCGATGACACTAGGGATGGGGTCAGAAGAATGGTTGGAGGGTTTGGTTTCGAGGATGCATTTGAGGAGGTCATCTTCCGAGATGGCTGCAAAGTTCTGCCAAGTGACTAAGAATTTTCGCTCCTCAATAGGGGTGGGGTAGGTGACCTGATCCACCAGTGATTTGACCTTTTCATCAAAGAATATAGCAAATTCAGTTGCTTTCTTTGAGGCATCCTCAGGTTTGATGGTTTGGGGAGAGCAGTTTGGGTTTTTGATGAGGTCGAAAAGTTTTTGGGGTCTGTTTTTAGCTGAGTCGAGGAGAGATCTGAAATGTGATGCTTTTTCAAGGAAGATGTGCTTGTGGTATTTGGATCTTTGCTGCAACTCATACTGGGCAGGTCGTGGAGGTAAGGAGAGGCTGTCCCCCTTATCATTTCACAAAGCAACCCTGCCATACAATCGGGTCATCTTAATGCACAGATCATGTGGTTATGCATACGCCTTTATGGCCCCAGCTCCAGCCTCGCTGTGCGGTGGTAAACGCAGAAAATGGAAAAATCAGTCTGCAGAAGAGGAGAGCATTTGAAATCGCTTCTCAAACATGCCGACCATCTCTAAGTGTAGAAACTTTCTTTTAATAAGTGTAACAGGGACATAAACTATGAAAAAGCAATATTTGAGCAAAACTGTAGGATATTTGGAAACACAGAAGCGAGACCTATTGCATTGTAAATACTTGTGTTATTAAAGCTGCCTTTCTTTTTCAAACCGAACTCCGTGAAATCTGGAGTTGTGGATCTGGGAAATAAAGGGGGACATCTGGGCAGTGTGTGCAGTCAAGTTCCTACACTACACATTTTTATTACTGACTCAAAGGTATTGGAGCGCTGTAGGTTTAGGTGAAAAAGGTAACAGTTGCATGCAACTATAAATAAAACTAAATTAAACAGGAAAGGGTTTGGGAGTGAATTTCAATAGGCTTTTGCCAGCAGCGACACGAGCACAATGCCTGCAAAACCCTTAAGTAAAATGCAGATGGTGCTCTTTTGCACAAAGGTCGGGGCTTGCATACAGCTCTGGGGTAAAGGAAATCACAACTACATGCAGAATTCCACAGGGTGGACTCCGCAGGGGCCATCTTGAGAACAAGGAAGGGGTTGGGTAATCTTGTGCTGCGTGTGCGGAAGATTCTTTTGTTTGATTTTATGTTGTGCATTTAGGGGTGAAGCGAAACAGTTGAGTGATGGTGTGTGCATGTTGTGTTTTTTTTCTGTGAAGAGTTTTGTTGATTATTCAATAATTGGGCTTTGCATGGCGTGATATATAGCAGAGCTATCAAAAAAACATCATTTAATAATGTGTACATCCTAATTATCATGGTAGCATTTTCTTTGTGGCGAGTTATTCCTGGGTGTATTTTGCTATGACCTCTCTGTATATAAATATACCTGGTCACTTAGGAAAATGGTATCCCTTCCATCTTCTCTTTACACCGATTATATGGGGACTCTTGCCACCTAGTGAAATGAAAGACGCATCATTTGTTGAACATTCTGTCCTGTGTGTTAAACTTGGAAGGTGAGTGTGGGGTATTGAGCTGTATACGAACGAGGGATGCAGCTTGACTAACATTGTTTAGCACTTTGTGTTCCTTTTGATTTCTTACATGAGGCAACACCAAGCACACAACTTTGCCCATTTTCTTTCTTTCTTTATGTTAATCTGTTTTTTGAGCTTTCAACTTTTCATTACCATAATGATGATGAAAATAAACCGCAGCATCAACAATCGCATATACAAGTATAATTACAATCAATGCCAATCACAGCCAAAGGGCTATTCGTCATACAGACTAGAAATCAGCCTAGAACCACCTTCTTCATTTCTTGTTTGCCACGCTTACACCTTGCATAGTCCTACTGCCCCTTATTCCCACACTTTTGTTGTCTACGTGTTTTAGTAAACTTCATAAACCGCAAGTCAATACTACAGCCCTACATTTCGTAAACAAGTTAATTAGAAAAAGAACATTCCAAATTTCCCTCCACCCATATCCCGGTTTGTTTAAGGATTTCATTACAGAAGAGGTGCTTGCATAATGTGGTGGCTTTCCAGATCAATGCAAAGAAACATCGACTACTTGGATTAATTGATTCTAGGAAAGCGATTCCAAATAATCCATGATCACCCACCCACTTATTCCAGAAAGTAATCAAGGAGAATCTGGACCTGGTCATGGCTTGTTAAATTAAGCTCCACATCATCTTTCCAGCTGCTGTAGCGTTTACCCAGCTCTGTTCTATCATTTGGAAAGTGCTAATGAGACCCTTGCATCCAATTGTTAACAGACCTAGTTGATTTAGTCACAAATGCTCTGTTGATAACCGCCAATTGAGCTCGGCCCTTACGGCTAACCCGAGGAATCCTAAAGAGGTGTCATTGTTACGTAAGAAATATAAAGAGGTCACTATAGCAAGGAAGAAGGAAGTACTGGGCCAACAATGGAGTTCACTAGCTTTGGTGGCAAACAAAAAGAATAGTAAACTTTTTTGGTCAGCAGTGAAAGATATGGTACCCCTCCAATTAGCTGTAACATTTCTAGCGAGGCCTGGGAATCGCATTTGACTAATATTTACACATCCATCTCTGCTGAAAATAAATTCCCTGTTGCTTCCGCTCATGCAGTAGCGCACCTGACTCTGGGTGAGGTTGAAGATGCTATAAGTCAGAGTATTGGGGGGAAAAGCCACTGGCCTGAACGGGGTACCAATAGACCTTATTAAGTATAACCCTGAATTCTGGGCTCCGTTATTATTGAATGTTTTGAAGAGCCTGGCTGATTCTCCTTTACCAAGCACATGGCCAACCTCTATTATTGTTCCCTTTTTAGGTTCAACTAGACCGCGCATATCCTGTCTCTAAGAGACCTGCTGTAATTGGTCTGTGAGCTTCAAGTCCATCCCCCTTCTTGCCATTGCTTTTCATTTTGTCTGTGTGAGTTTCATTTAAAAATCATTTCTTGCTAGTGGTCAGTCCTGCCTCTTTGTCCATCTTTTCTCTCTCCGTTCCTCTTACAGAGCAGGGGCTAAGTTTCTTGGTTTCCTGCTCTGTTACTGTTTGTCTGTGTTCTGCTTCAGTGCCCTAGCTGCTTGCATTTAAATCTAGTATTCTTCCTCACACTGCCTCCTAATGCCACAGTTGTGTTACTGCCGCCTCCTGCCCCTTCGCTTGTATTATTTTTTGCAATTTTCGTCAGTTGGGCTTTTTTTTGGTAAGAAGTTTGGCTGGTTTTGGGCTTGTTTTTTCCTGCTGACATTTCAGAAGAACTGCAGGCTGTAAATAAGCTACCTCCACGATGCTGTCTACTGCTAGCATCATTTGTTCAAAAACTATCTTCTTCAAACATATAAAGGACTATTGCATTCCATACGTGGGCAAAACATGAAGTGCTAAATATTTTTGGTGCTTTGCCTTCGTCGTCCTCAGAAAGGTTCCGCTTCTGAAAGCGACATTCTGCGCACGTACATGCCTGTCTGTCCAAGCCGAGGCATGCTGTCATTTCATGTCAATTCCATGCAGGCTTGCTACATGTCTCCTCTACAAAATGTCTGCATTCAGCGCGCAGAGGTTGAATAAGACTCTTCACTCAAGAAGGAGAAGCATAGCCCAACGCACATTTGTTCTCCGCTGTTTTCCTTAAATAACGATTTGTGAGGCGCACACCAGTTCCTTTCCGCCCTCTTATTGTGCAGCTTGTAATTTACTTAATCTCCCCTGCTTCCCACAACTACCCTTTCCACCCAGGCTCTGCATTTAAAGAGCCAGAGGCGTTTACGACTCTATTTGTAAAGGGCGGCAGCAACGCCTGTGAGAAAGTGACCTCTTTCTTGCATGGTATGTGCGTTTTGAACGCTTCCACTGTATTGTTCTCATTATTCAATCCTGTGTAACAAAAGATTGTTAGTCAGCGTCTGTTGACTGACATAATGCACGCTTTCTTAATTTCTATTTTCTTTGAAACTATAATAATGCGCATACTACCTTTGCTTTTCCAATGCCTTGTAGTTTAGATGTTGCCACTCCAGAAGCTGTCTACTCCTGGCAGCTATTTCGCCATAAGCATTCTTGTTGAGGTTTTGTCACGCTAAACTTATTTAACTTTTTGTACAACGTATATATTACACAGGATTTTCGGGTGTGTTCCACTTTTCAGTCTGTCACTACCTGACATGCCATTTTCATTCATGGTTCTATTTACATGTTTACGTATGTCACATATGTTTGCCTACACAGGGATGACGTTGAGTCAAAACCCTTCTGCAATCATTCCCTTACCTACATGGGCTACTCTTTACGCTTATGGACTATGTGTACTTACCTTATAGGGTTCATGTTTCCATTTATATTTTCACATTATTTTTACCCTACATAGGGATGGGAATGGGTACTAGCCCCATTTGCCCATATACTCTTGTCTAGGAATAGCTACGGGCCCCATTTGCCCACATACCTTTGCCTACATAGGTAACATACGGTTTTCACCCTTACACAGGGCACCGTTGCATGGGTCACAGTCCCATTTTACATTTACATTGTACCCTTACACAGGGCACAATTTTATGGGTCTTTTACCCGTTTACATTTACTCAATCTCCCTATATAGGGTGTCTTATGGGTTACAGTCCCATTCAAAGTGCTCCTCACACTCTTGCATAGGAGTAGAGGACGGTCATGGGTTTTAGTCCCAGTGGCTGATATTGTCTTTTTCCATTCAGTAATTTTGCAGTTTTGTATAACGCAATGTTACACTCACATCGTATTGTAATTGTTTATTGAAAATGGGGGGAAGTAATAGTTATACTGTATGTATCTATTTTGCCTCTTCTCATTTTTCTTATTCGTCTAGTTTTCCTCGTGGTGTCATTCTCATTGTCATCCTTGGTTTCTGGATCCATACTTCTTGTTGTCGTCTTTTGTCTCCAGCCTTCTCTCATTCGCATTTTCTTTCTTTTCCTTCCTTGTTAAGGAGGACATCTGTCACTCCCTCTTTCCTGTGTCTGTGTGGAGGCTGGTGTCTGTTTTCCGCCGTGCCTTGTTCTTTCTTCCCTTCCTGCCTACTTGGCCAGTGGGTGCGTTCGGGGGTTAGTCTTTGGTGCGTCTGTGTCCTTCTGTCCCTTGTTGTTTCCATCTTCTGGTTACTTTTTTTCCCTCCCACCTATGTCCGTGAGTCTGGGTTATCTCTGTCGATCTCCGCTTAATTCTTCCCTTCCTCTTCTTCTTCCTCCTCGTTTTTCTTCCACCTGTCTCTTCGAGCTGCTTTGCTTACTCCTTTCCTTGACGTTGTTTCTGTTCCTCTGCTGTTCTTTCTTGTTATCTCTTCCTTGGTTCTCTCTCGCTATTTGTTATTCACTTATTGGTTTAATGCTTCTGTTAGAACGAAAAGGGATATGTAGTAAGATTCGAAGTTCAGAATGGGTAGCGGAGATGTGCAGCAGGTCACACAGCGTAGGCAGCAGAATGACTCCATACTTGCCGCTTGTAGTGGTGAAAATCAGGGTCGTGGAGTGTGTGCCACAGAGTGCACCAGCGTGGTAGAGAAGAATGTTCTGGCTGTAAAGTAGATGTTTCATCAAAGACCAAACAGCGTAAGACAGAAGAGCACAGAATGCCTGAGCTAGGGCTGGCTGATGGTGAGGCAACTGGTGGGGCTTAAAGGCGTAGTGCTTTGTGCTTACTTGTTTCTTGTTGTCTTCTATTCTTTTCTTTGTAGTAGTTTTTTCTTCCATGTAGTCACTTTGAAGTTCTGTGTTAAATACGTTGGTCTCTTGTTCGTAGAAACTTCCATCTTGTGGATACCTCCTCTTCCGAAAATGTTGGTAGTTGCCACTGTAGTTACTATAAATTTCGCCATCACCAGGTCCACTTGTAAGTCAGGTACCTGAGATCTGCTTGTAGCCAGGCGCACAACACCCATTGGACTCAAAGGGCTTCAGCCCCCCCCCCCCCCCCCCCCTGTCGTGTGTGGCAGTCCGGGAAGAGACAGCTTCCCGGGCGCACACACAGCCGCACCCGAGCACTTCACAGGTCTTTAAAAGACCATTTGCATGTTTGAGGCCTTGCTGTTGTTTCACCCCTTCCAAGAGCCCCTGTAGCTCCACTCTGCCTCTTGCTTAAAGATTCAGCCCCCCCCCGAATTTTTTTCTTAGCCCCCCCCCCCTCCCCCCCCCCCCCCCCCCCAATTTGGCTGTAGTTGCGCCTCTGCTTGTAGCTGTAGGTTCGTCACCAACTCGTCGCCAAAATATGTAGTGATGAAGGTCTACTCAGGAAGGTGTATTTCAAGACGTTTTATTCAAGTGGTTAACAGGTAGTAAAGTCCATAACATCAAGTAGGTATGTTGTAGATCAGAGCCCCACCAGGAGCTGCCTGTCAGCTGCTCAGCCCATGACCAACTGTCATTCAGCCTCTCTCAGTCCCAACATTCCGAGGCATCATCAGACTCCAACACTCTAATGAGTCAGAGCACAGGCACTGGCCGAGCAGGGCTGGTAAAACACCTTACAATATAACATGCAGGATACTACAGTATGCCCCCACTTTTTGCTGAATTGCTGGTGTACTTTGAGTGTGCCCTGGGCTCCTGCCAATCAGGTACCCAGGGCCTGTGTTCCTTCCCTAAAACTGCATTGAAGCCTAAACCCAATTGGCATCTCTGGCCACATGTCAGCCCCTGGTAAATGGCACCATAGGTACCCAGGGCGCTGTGACCAGAGAAGGCCCCTAAAGGCTGCAGCACTTATTGTGCCACCCTTGGAGGCCCTGTACCCTGACACACACACCCTACCTTTGCAGGCTGAGTGTCTGGGTGCAGAAACAAACAAGATGATATGGCACACATCCCTGTGTGCCATGCCCACAAACCACTGCCGTGGCATACATCAGTCACCCCTCGAGTGTGTACATCAAATGCTTTACACTGTCCTCTGATACTGCCTTACTGCTCGACCAAGCTACCACTTTAGAGAGTAAGGTTCTATCTAACTTTAACCTCTACCTAACCTCTGGGGACTCTTGGACCCTATACACACTGTACCTCACTTTGGTGCAGTGTGTATATATAGAGCCAGTTTCTTAATATCGGTGTATCAGCTGTGGGATACAAACTTGCATTTGTTGGACTACTTGGTTACCATCTGATCACACGACAGAACTCTTAAATTGCCTTTTAGAATTCTGATTTTTACAAATTTGGCATTTTTACCAAACTACTAAAAGTCTTGTTAGGGCCTTGCTTAAGTCCCTT
Organism: Triturus cristatus; assembly: GCF_964204655.1. Lineage (NCBI taxonomy): Eukaryota > Metazoa > Chordata > Amphibia > Caudata > Salamandridae > Triturus > Triturus cristatus. The sequence goes on along the minus strand of NC_140586.1, from coordinate 360,637,528 downwards.
TAGAATTTTAGAAAGTAAAAGTCACTATAGTCAAGGGTAGAGGGATTAGAACTTTTTGTTAGAATGTCTCAAAAACAGAACCCAGCTATTAGTGAAGATAACCAAGATATCATACAGGACATGGTTGAGGAGCTCAACCTCACCCCTTACCTTTACTTGTCTTTCAGGGAGGTATGGTCCTTATGTAAAATTAAAAATATACCAATGGGCCAGCATCAAACCAAACAAGGGCTCCAGGAACTCCTGGCCGAGTACGCCCATGCCCACCCATCTGAGAATGGTGATGACCAGTCAGATGAGGAATGGAATGAGGAGGACAGGGCTGGTAGCCCTCCCCCAATAATCCCTAGGGAGGAAAGGGTCCCCAGACCCTTAACTCCAAGAATAAACCCCTGGGGACCTAGAGGCTACACAGGTGGTACAGGTTCCAGTGAGGGCATTGAGGAGGACAGCCTTTCAGCAAGGCTGTCCAAAAGATTGGATCTAGAGTCCAGACACCTGGCTCTAGAAAAAGAAAGAAAGGAGATGGGTTTAGCACCCATCAATGGTGTCAGCAATACAAAAAATAAGGACAGGGAGGAATCCTCTGATCCTAAGTTCCCCAAAGGGTTTGTCCCTAAATTTGAGGAGAGCGATGACGTCACCAAATGGTTCACAGCCTTTGAGAGGGCTTGTGAAATGAGGAAGGTGAAGAAACCTCTCTGGGGGGGCACGCCTGTGGGAACTGTTCTCTGGTAACTGCAGAGACAGGCTTCTGACCCTCTCTGGGCCTGATGCAGGGTCCTATGATCTCCAGAAGAAAACTCTGATTGAGAGATTTGGACTAACCACTGAGGAGTACAGAATTGGATTCAGGGGGGGCTCACAAAACCCAGAACCAGTCCTGGATTGATTTTGTAGACTACTCAGTAAAGACACTGGATGGTTGGTTAACTGGACACAATGTGCATGACTTTACAATTTGTTTATGAAGGAACATATATTAAGTAATTGCACGAATGAAAAGTTACATCAGCATTTGGTAGACCTAGGTTTAATTTCTCCCCAAAAATTGGGAACGAAGTCAGACCACTGGGTCAAGACTAGGGTGACCAGGACAACCACTGGGGGTGACCAGAAGAAAGTGGTTACAAAACCTCCCCAGGGGAAAGGTGGTGAGCATCCCCAAGATAAAAAGTCTGAGTCTTTCAAAGGCCCCCAAAAATCTGCACAGGGAGGGTGGGTCCCAAACTACGCTCAATGTGCCACAGCCCTATAGGGGGAAGAACTTTGATCCTTCAAAGGCCTGGTGTAACAAGTTGGGACACTTAACTGTAGACCAGTCTTGCCCTCACAACAAGGCCCCTAGTTCAACAAGTACAGCTACTCCTGAAGTCTACAGATGGGATCAACAGTGTGCCCAGAGCAAATCAGGATGCACACTGAAGCAGTTCTAGTTTCAGAGGGGGAAGTTGAGTTTGCCACTGTAGCTGTGTGCCCACTCAACTTAAACAAATACTTACAGTACCCTTGGATCAGTGGAACTAGGATAGAGGCTCTGAGGGATACAGGCGCCAGTGTCACTATGGTGAAAGATACACTGGTTTCCCCTGAGCAATATTTGATTGGGCGTACTTACCCAGTCACCAATGCTGACAGTGTTACCACTAATCATGCAATGGGTATGGTGACATTAGACTGGGGGGGGGGGGGGGTTACTGGCCTGAAACAGGTAGTGGTCTCTCCAAAGCTACCAGCTGCATGTCTGCTTGGCAATGACCTGGAAACCTCAGCCTGAGGCTGAGGTTGAACCAAAAACCCATGCAGCAATGCTGGATATCCCTGAATTGGTGTGTGAAAACAAGAGCACAGAGCAAAAGGCAGGGTGGAAACGTGTTGGAGCCTGACTTGGACACCCCTGAGGGAACTGAGCCTATGGAGCTTGACCCTTACCAGGTTGAACTCATGGGCCCAGTGGGACTCTCTAGGGAAGAGCTGTGCCAGGGTCAGCAAGACTGTCCCACTCTTGAAAGCCTGAGGCAGCAAGCTGTTTCAGAAGCAAAGGGAGGTGTCGGTGGTACCCAAAGAGTCTATTGGGAAGAGGGATTGCTGTACACTGAGGCAAGAAACCCCAACCCTGGAGCCACCAGGAGAGTGGTAGTGCCACAGAAGTACAGGGAGTTCCTCCTAACTTTAGCTCATGACATCCCCCTAGCTGGACATCTGGGCCAAACCAAGACTTGGGAATGACTAGTGAGCCACTTTACTGGCCCCACATGCACTAAAAGGTGAAGGAGTTTGTCAGCTCCTGAGTTACCTGTCAGGCCAGTGGCAAGACAGGTGGCCACCCAAAGGCCCCCCTGAAACCACTGCCTGTGATGGGGGTTCCCTTTGAAAGGGTAGGTGTGGACATAGTGGGTCCACTTGAACCTCCCACAGTCTCGGGGAACAAATTCATTCTAGTGGTAGTGGATCATGCTACTAGGAACCCTGAAGCAATTCCACTTAGGACTACTACATCTCCTGCAGTAGCCAAGGCCCTCATTGGTATCTTCACCAGGGTAGGGTTTCCTAAGGAGGTGGTTTCAGACAGAGGTTCTAACTTTGTCTGCTTACCTGAAACACATGTGGAAGGAATGTGGAGTGCAGTACAAGTTTACTACACCCTATCATCCACAAACCAATGGCCTTGTTGAGAGATTTAACAAGACATTGAAAGGCATGATTATGGGGCTCCCTGAGAAACTCAAAAGGAGATGGGATGTCCTCTTACCATGTCTGCTTTTCGCTTACAGAGAAGTGCCACAGAAGGGAGTAGGTTTCTCACCCTTTGAACTTCTGTTTGGCCATCCTGTGAGGGGACCACTTTGTCTTGTAAAGGAGGGCTGGGACAGGCCTCTCCAAGAACCCAAACAAGATATTGTGGACTATGTGCTTGGCCTAAGGTCCAGAATGGCTGAGTACATGGAAAAGGCATCCAAGAACCTTGAGGCCAGCCAGGAGCTTCAGAAGCACTGGTATGACCAAAAAGCTGCACTGGTTGAATTTCAACCTGGGCAACAGGTGTGGGTTTGGGGGCCAGTGGCACCAAGGGCATTTCAAGATAGATGGAGTGGTCCTTACCCTATCCTAGAGAAAGAGTGAGGTCACCTACTTAGTTGACCTGGGCACAAGCAGGACACCCAAGAGGGTTATCCATGTGAATCGCCTCAAGCTCTACAATGACAGGGCTGACATCACCATGCTGATGGTGACTGATGAGGAACAGGAAGCAGAGAGTGAACCTCTCCCTGATCTCCTCTCCTACAGCCCAAAAGATGGGTCAGTAGATGGAGTTGTCTTTTCAGACACCCTCTCAGCCCAACAGCAGACTGACTGCAAGCAAGTCTTGCAACAGTATGCTGGGCTTTTTTCCCTGACCCCTGGTCTGACCAACTGGTGTACCCATGATGTGGACACTGGTGACAGTGCACCTGTCAAAAAACAAGATCTATCGACAGTCAGACCAAGTCAAGGAAAGCATCAGAGCTGAAGTCGGCAAGATGCTGGAATTAGGGGTTATTGAACCCTCTGAGAGCCCCTGGGCCTGTCCAGTGGTTTTTGTCCCCAAACCTAATCTGCAGGGTGGAAAGAGAGAAATTCGGTTCTGTGTGGACTATAGAGGGCTCAACTCTGTCACCAAGACAGATGCTCACCCCATTCCAAGAGCAGATGAGTTGATAGACAAATTAGGGGCAGCGAAATTTCTAAGTACCTTTGACTTAACTGCAGGGTACTGGCAGATTGGCATGGCCCCAGGAGCAAAAGATAAAATCGCATTATCCAAACCTGATGGGCGCTATCGGTTCACATGCCCTTTGGTCTAAAAAATGCCCCTGCCACCTTCTTGAGGTTGGTGAATCAAGTCCTTGCTGGGTTGGAGTCCATTAGTGCAGCTTATCTTGATGATATTGCTGTCTTTAGTTCCACCTGGCAGGATCACCTGATCCACCTTGGGAAGGTTTTAAAAGCCCTGCAAACTGCAGGCCTAACTATCAAGGCATCCAAATGCCAGATAGGGCAGGGCACTGTGGTGTACTTGGGCCACCTTGTTGGTGGAGGCCAGGTACAGCCCAAGATCCAGGCCATCCTAGACTGGGCAGCTCCAACAACCCAGACCCAAGTCAGGGCACTCCTTGGCTTGACTGGGTACTACAGGAGGTTTGTGAAGGGATATGGGTCCATTGTGACTCCCCTCACAGAACTCACCTCCAAGAAAAGGCCCAAAAAGGTTAACTGGACAGTTAGTTGCCAAAAGGTTTTTGACACCCTGAAAGAAGCAATGTGCTCCGCACCAATTCTAAAAGCTTCAGATTATGCCAAGCAGTTCATAGTGCAGACTGATGCCTCTGAGCTAGGGATAGGAGCGGTCCTATCACAGACCAGTGATGAAGGCCAAGACCAACCTGTTGCTTTATAAGCAGAAGGCTTCTCCCCTGGGAGCAGCGTTGGAGTGCCATTGAGAGGGAGGCCTTTGCTGTGGTTTGGTCCCTGAAGAAGTTGAGGCCATACTTGTTTGGTACTCACCTCCTGGTTCAAACTGACCACAGACCTCTAAGATGGCTAATGCAAATGAAAGGAGAAAATCCTAAACTGTTGAGGTGGTCCATCTCCCTACAGGGAATGGAATTTGAAGTGGAACACAGACCTGGGACTGCCCATGCCAATGCAGATGGACTTTCCAGGTTCTTCCACTCAGTCAATGAAGACTCTCTAGGGCAAGGTTAGTCTCATCATATTTTGTTTGGGGGGCGGGGGAGTTGTGTGAGAAAGTGCCCTCTTTCTTGCATGGTATGGTCCCACTTTTTGCTGAATAGCTGATGTACTTTGACTGAGTGTGACCTGGGCTCCTGCCAATCAAGTACCCGGGGCCTGTGTTCCTTCCCTAAAACTGCATTGAAGCCTAAACCCAATTGGCATCTCTGGCCACATGTCAGCCCCTGGTAAATGGTACCATAGGTACCCAGGGCACTGTGACCAGAGAAGGCTTCTAAGGGCTGCAGCACGTGTTGTGCCACCCTTAGAGGCCCTGCACCCTGACACACACACCATGCCTTTGCAGGCTGAGTGTCTGGGTGCAGAACAAAACAAAGAGACGACATGGCACACATCCCTGTGTACCATGCCCACAAACCACTGCCCTGGCATACAACAGTCAACCCTCTAGCTGGGTGCCCTATGCCAGTGGTGAGGGTACAGGTGCATGAGTCCTGTACCCCTACAGTGCCCAGGTCCATTCCTGGACCCTGTAAGTGCAGTGCTGCCATTAAGAGTATATGGTGCTGGGAGGTTGTCACTACGAGCTCCACAGCACCATAATGGCTGCACTGAAGACGGGGAAGTTTGGTATCAAACTTCTCAGCACATTAAACCCACACTGATGCCAGTGTGGGGTTTAATGTAAAATGCACGACAGAGGGCATCTTCGAGATGCCCCCTGACACTCGACCACCTCCCAGTGACCTGACTGAGTGGCTGTGCAGGCTGCCACCACCAGACATGTTTCTGGATCCCTGGGTCGAGAGCTTTCTCCTTTCGGGGGCCTGAAACAATGCACATCCTGGGACGAGGTGCCAAGCCTCCTCCCTCAGGATGGGCAGGGTTCACGAAGGAAAAGCTTCAAAGGCATGCCGCCTTTGTGAGCTTCTCCAGACCACTTGCTGTACTCAGGAACTGGTCCCCACTGGTTCTACCCCCCACTTTGGGCGGGAAACCCGGCGGGAAAAACAAAGTGTTAGAAATGGGATTTCTGGTTGGCTAGGGCTTGCGCCAAAGCCAGGCAGAAACCACCACTCTAGTCAGGGCTGGGGAGTTACACGCCAAAGATAACCCCTGCTCACCCCCTTGGTAGCTTGGCACGAGCAGTCAGGCTTATCCCGGAGGCAATATGTAAAGCGTTTGCGCGCGCACCCAGCAACAACACCCAAGGCCCACCACAAAAGAAACTCCACACAAGGTATTATATAAAAATAGCCTTTGTATTATACCAAAAACACATTAGATACTAGTCACACAATTTACACTGTGCCAACTGGCACTGGGCAGAATTTTACAAGGGATTATATGTACAGGGGACAGGGCCACATGGACCGCTGTCAGGAATTAGCACTTTTAGAACTTAGCACTTAGAACATAGGATATAAAATTACTGTAGCACAAAATAACACATGTAGCACACAACCAGTAACTACTGGTAACCGGTAAGTACCACCTACGCAACCCTAACCACCTTAGGAAAATATTGCGCAGGGAACCAGGACCTCACTAGCACCACCTGTACTAGGGAGAATAACCACCTAAGTATAACAATACCTGTAGGGGTAGAAGAACATTACACATGATGTATCACAACACATTCAGAGGTGTAGGCACATGACGCATAAAAACACATTCAGAGGTGCAGGTTAGGAACAATAGCGCAAAACTCACATTAGCCACCACCTGTGGCAGTCCCTAGGCCAACTGGCCTTGTCGGGGGCTAGGACGCCCTGTGTCCAGCAGAGTCAAGGCAAGGCGGCGCAGGGTGCGCAAGCCAGGAGCAACTGAGCTCCACCTAAACGTTGCAGCTGCCCACGAAGTGCTGGGCAGCTGGGACATGAGCCTGGGCACCACTGTGCCCTTTTGAACAAATATGGCCTACGTTGGAGCCCCTCCGGGGCTCGAGAACACTGCCCCCGACGTTGGAGCCTTACTTTGGGCTCTGGACAACTGTGCCCCGTCGTTGGAGCCTCGCAGGCTCTAAAACTAATATGCCCGCATCGTTGGAGTCCCGCTAGGGGGACTCTGGAATAACAATGCCCCAACCGTTGGAGTCCTGCTCAGGGACTCGAGAACACACTGCGGCCCGCATTGGAGCCTCTACTCGGGGCTCTGGACAACTGTTGCGCCGCGTGGGAGCCTCGTGTGCTCCACACACCAAAGAAATGCCCCCGGTCGTTAGAGCGTCCACGCGCTCTGAAATAAAGCATACTGGCCCCACAGAGCCCCCCCCGGCCCTTCTCTACTCACCGGGCCGCTCGCAGGGGGACTCCGATCCTCTCTCCGCCGGTCTGCAGCAGTCTCCTTTGGCTGCTTTGATCGCCGGGAGCAGGCTGGGGCGTGGGGAGGAGGAGCGCTGAGGCCGAGATGCCCGGTGCCTCCTCCGCTCGTCTCGGTGCTCCACGGGGCTCTCCCTTGCATCCGGGGCCCCGGGTGCCGACGCTGGCTTCCTCAGTCCCGGCGTTCTTCTGCACCGGCGAAGGCGGGGTAGGCTCCCGCCCTTCTACTTCCGGTTCTCCCGGAGGCCCGCCCCCGGCCTTCCTGACTTCCTGTTCACTCGGCCGCGGCGGTGATTTCGATACGGCTGCAATGAGAGGTGGGCTCCCTCAATTAAAACACGGCAATAAGCGGGGTGGGCACCCGCGACAGCATCAGTATGCGGGGTGGGCTCCCGCTATCAAACTAATCAAATAAGCGGGGTGGGCACCCGCCAACGAGCACACAATGCGGGGTGGGCTCCCGCCTCAAAACGCGACAAAGCGGGGGAATCCCTACGTTGGGGTTCCCTCGCAGATTATCGTAGCGCCGCGCTACGGGCCACAATGAAGGCGCTCTTCAGGGAAAGTGCTTCTCGACGCTGGGGTCCCAAATAAAGCGCTCCTGGCGCTATAAGTTAAATAAAAGCGCTCCCAGCGCTTAGAGGAGAATAAAAACAAGGTCCAGCAAAGTTCTCCTCTGTATGCAGCAAGGCAGGGGGGGGGGGGCAAGGCTGGGCCCAGAGCCAGCTCACTGGGCCTCCAGGCAGGGAGGTAGTCCAAGTGGCGGTCCTCTGGCCCAGCAACAGCAGCAGCCCCCTCATGCAGGATCCTGGAAGAGAACATTTTACTTGGGGTCACAGCCCCTTCTTATACACAGGATTCCTTTGTCTCCAGGTGCAGGGAAGGGGCGAACCAGTTACAACTGGTTCCTGAGCACTTTGTTTTGCTCAGCCCCTCTCCCTATTCAGAGAACAGGCCAGGGTCATCAGTCGCACCACAGGGGGCGGAGCCAGCATTGTGTGGGGAAAGCCCAGCCCTATTCAGGTCCTAGGTGTACTCCTCCCACCCATCTGGCTGCTGCTCTCCCCATTCACCACTGGGTGACTCCTCCTGACTCTGGGGATTCCCTAGCCCGTCACATGACCTCAGCCAGCCAATCACGCGACAGGCAGTCACTGCACATTTATGCCAGCGTCTAGAAGGGGCACTTCCACACTAGCTACATGCACGCCGCACACATCATCGCGCAGCATTTCATAACACGAGTCTGTACATACCAGACTCCCACACCCCACGCATCAGGAACTACCAGGGACACATACATTCCCCATGCACTCAGAGTGCGCACGCACTTTACTCTGGGACACAGGGAAAGTGCGCAGAAACCAAAAATCCCTACCACCAGGTCACCAGTAAAAGCAAAAAGTTTAGGGGTGAACCTGCCAGAAGGGCCAAGTCCAACACAAAGTGAGGAAGAGACGTGTGCCCACCTCTGCCAACTCCACCCCTAAAGTGGGGGAAGCGAGGTGAAGCACAACCTCGAGTCCCCACCATCTTGAGGATGGGGGGGGGGGACCCAGCCAACAGGGACAGTCTCCTGCCCCCCTCCCACTGGAGAGTGACAGAATAGGGGGTGTACCCACCCCAGGGAAGGGACTCATTGGTCCCTGCCCTTTACCTACCTGTAATGCCCCTAAATTTAGGATTTAGGGGCACCCTTAACCTTCCTTCCTCAGATCCAGCAACCACAAGAAAAGGACGACGAGAAGCCAAGCAGGGCTAACAAGAGGACGACGCCCACTGACTTGGCCCCAGCCCTACAGGCCTGTCTACCCTCAAACCTGCTCCTGCAAAACCCCGGCGTGTCCGGCGGCCAGCAACCTCAAAAACCCCGGAGGACCTGCCTGCATTCACCCTCCAAGCTGTTTCTCCCGTGAACACCGGGCGTGTTTGAACTGCAGCCTCTGGTGCCAGCCAGAAACCGCCAATCCAGCACACTCTGCACCAGCCGAGCCCAGCCTGTGTCCCCCCGACGATCCTGACCCAAAATCCGGCGACCCCTCACCTGCTTCCAGGCGACGCATGCAGCCTCAATCCAGGAGACCCCACCTACCGCTACCAGAGCGGGTAAGAAAATCCGACGTCTAAAGGAACCCCTGCACTTAACGCCCCACGGCCTTGTGTGCCCACCCCAGTGGTACCTAACCATCCCTCTACATCCCAACTTACACCTCGAAGTGGTGGTCACTCCTGGAAGATCTTCGCCCCGAGCCTCAAGTGTTTCTTTGTCCCGGAAAATCTCCATTGAATTCAACAGGGTACCCGACCTCAAAACTGCACCTGGCTGCCCTAGTGCCGCTGAGGGTGTCCATTTGGTGCCAACTTGGTCCCCAACGTGCCCTGAGCTTAACCCTAGGAGCTTTGCTCCCACAACCCTGTGGCCTGCTTGCCAGCAGCCACCAACCGGAGTCCCCCTATCTCCCATAGGATAACATTGGGCCTCAACACTCTGCACCTGGCTGCCCGAGTGCCGCTGAAGGTGCAACAACAGTGCATCACTGACCCTGGGAGACCCCTGAGTCTAACCCCAGAACCCTAACTCAAAAGACTGATTACTTACCTTGAAACTGATAACTCATTTTTCCTCATAGGATAACATTGATACTTTTTTCTCAAGTTTTTGTCGACTTTTTTGAAAACTGCAAATATTCCTTAAAAATCAGCCGATTAACGAAAAGGCATTTTCTCAACTGTTTTCAGGAAATGTCCCAGTGCAGAATCCAGGATCCAGCACTGAGTAAGAAAAAGTAACGATAACCTAACTTACCTGCTAAGTGAATTTCCTCCCTTAGGATAACATTGGTGATTCTATGTGTAAAAGTTTCGTAGTGTCAAGTTTTGAAATACAATAATATTCCTTAAAAATCATACCTTTAACCAAAACGCATTTACTCGCCTGTTTTCAGGAAATGTCCCAGGGCTGAATCTAGGATCCAGTCCTGTGGTTAAAAAAGTAATCTGAAAAGTAATTAACTGCATTTTACTTAAAAAGCCCATTCAATTGAATGTACTATACCTGCAATGTGTTGCAAACTGCTTTCTTAAACCTGTAATCAAAACCAGTACCAGTTATACTGCAATTCTGAACTGTGTTCAAACAAGTCAATTACTACTGCAAAGTATTTATATGCTTACCTGTACCAGGCTTGCTTGGTTTTAGAAATAAAGCAACAGTATATTTGTTTTCATACAAAACAGTTGGCCTTGAGTTCAGTTCTTGAGTGTGTGCGACCTTTTGCTGACTGAGTGTGTACATCAAATGCTTTACACTGTCCTCTGATACTGCCTTACTGCTCGACCAAGCTACCACTTTAGAGAGCAAGGTTCTATCTAACTTTAACCTCTGCCTAACCTCTGGGGACTCTTGGACCCTATACACACTGTACCTCACTTTGGTGCAGTGTGTATATATAGAGCCAGTTTCTCAGAACACCTAATTAAATTATCAATGAAATAAGGGCACGGCTCAGGTAGTTCCTTTTTACCAACATCTTAGACTGCATTGTTAGGTCTCGCCTGACCCAGCTCATGCGCTGGTCTGGCGAAACTTATTGAGAGGGCTCCAAAAAGTGCTACTAGGCCAGCCTAGAGCTACAGTGTTTGTGCGCGGGCGTACGCGCCGTGCTTTACCGCGATTACTTTCACTTTCGCAGTCGCACGGCCGCGAAAGATGTTTGATCGCGATCACTTTAACGTTATGCAACTGTTGCATGGCTAAACACTTAAGGTCCCAAAGGCGAGACCTATTGGCTATGCCAATGCTTGTTTTTCATTTGCAAAACAATCAGTGATGCATTTGAAAGCATGGTCCTTTCAAGGGCGGGTTGCTTCAACTTGACTTGCTCTCCCCGTGCATTCTCCAACAATTCCACCCCAGAGAGTCGTGAGATGACCGAGGTCATGTCGAGCTGCCTATGTAAAGGGTGGCAGCTACGTTTTACAAGTGAGTGACTTACTCATTAAATAGGAGGACTGCTTTTCAGCATATTTGTTTTACTTTTCCCGCTACAGCGCCGCTTCCACTTCGCATATTCTCCCTGTATCTTCCCTCAAAAACACTTCCCGCCCTAGACTACCCTTATTATTGTAAAATAGCTGCAGGCATTTCCAGCTCTTTTTCTAGGAGGCGGCAGCTTACAGCTAATTAAATTGCACATAAAAGAAGAGCACTGCTCTTCAGCTGAGGGTTTATACATCGTGCGTTAAAATTGCCTTAATATTTCCCCTTTTACATGTTTCTATGGGAAAGTGTCAGACACAGTAATAAAATAAACAGCCAAAAGAGGAAAATACTTTTTTAAAATGCGTGAGCAAGACATAACAATTTGAAAAAGCAAAACTCCGGTCCATTACACCTGCGAGGACAAAAAGAGTAAAACAACTTTTGGCGCTGCTTGCACTTTATTTAATCTCCCGCCCCGGAATGTGCATGTCATTGTGAAATGACCACCAGCGTGTCCAATTCAGTGTGTAAAACGCGAGCTACACGCCACCACTAAGTACATGTATTATTAAATAAAAGTACTACTTTTAAACGTGATTGTTTTTATTTCCGCCCTTTTGCTGGCCATGACGCTGCCTACACTTCACTTATTTCCCCCTGTGCCTTCCCCCAACACCACCTCCCGCCCTGAAGTATGCATAAGTAACTTTTATATGGCAGCATTCCTAGCTCCCATTTCTGCGCGACACTTCTCCATCCCCCAAATCTATGATACATACTTTATTTAAAGGAACATGCTCTCTCCCTTGTAAACCTTTCCCGTAGCATTATGATTAGTGTTTACAGCCAAATGAAGCAGGACGTTCCACTTCCGGACCTTTTCTAGTGGGAGTTTGGGGCCACTGCTCATTACCTGCTCTCCACACTCAGGATGCAGCCTGTTAACATATTGGGTGCATATCAATCAGGCTCCCCCAAATCTACGGGCCTGGGTAAAAAAGGATGTTCTTTGTGCTGCTATTATGAGTGCATACATTCAGTTTGGAGGAAGAGCTAATTAATTCTGGAATCTATTCTTCACAGAAAAGAAGACCAAACGGGTATTTTATTTCCTTGTTTTTGTGCACAGAGAGACCATCATTTTGTGAAACATGCTTTGTAAGTGCAGTGTGTTAGACAAGCATATAGGAATGATAAAAAAAAGATATGACCTTCTTTTGATTTGCTCTCGAATATAAACATGCGTTTGGGGTTTCTTAAACGGTTTCAGTCAAATTAAAACTTGTCATTTGATTCGGCAAAACTGAGTGGAAACACAAACTACCAGTAACATTGGCATATTTCATCTGTATTGAAACATATTTTCTTTGGAAATGAATACTGGCAACTCCTGCAAGAAACCGGTTTAAAGTGAAAGGACCTGGCAAAAAGAATCCGCTTTTTGTTCATGATCAAGTAAAAATATTAACAGGTAGGATATCAGGCCTGTGGAGTTGGAGTATTCAATATTTTTGCAAGGCAGTGGTAACTGTCAGGGCAGACTAGAACAAATCACTAACACAAGGTTACTATTGGCACTCTGAAGCAGCGCTATACGAGCACGCCTGATATCATACTGCCCTCTACCTGCAACATTAAACAAGCATTTGCAATGCAATAGGTCTCGCATTTACGCGAGTTTGAGCTATTGGCATTGTAAATGACAATGCAGGAGGGCGGTTACTAACTGCTAAAGGGAAAGTCACACACTCTATATACTTAAAGCACAAATAGTCTGAGTACCCAAATACAGAGGATCCTTCTTTCGTTAAGTCCCATCTGTTGGCTGCAGAAGAAGTTGCTTACAAAGCAACATAGTGAGGGGATCATAGCAGAACTGCCAACAAACATCTGCTGGGGTCGACCATGAAATTGATAACTTTTAATCTGCACCTTTGCCACTGCAGGTGAATGCTCTTCTCGACTGTCGGCTTAGGCGGTAAGTTTTTTAAATACGTTTTCAGAGCTGTAGACCCCCTACATTGCAAATCATCCAGCCCTTCCTGTGACTGTTCTGCAATTTTTCCTCTTTTGCACCGCTTCGTAACTCATTGTTTGTTTCAGCACCCTCTAGCCTGAGACCCTGAGTTCTGCACTAACAGGGGCAGCAGAGAATCTGATTTTGTTCTGTTCTCCTTCAGTCAATAGGTTAACCTCAGATCCACAAACCAGCAGTTCAGGAACATCCCTTTTGACATCACTTGGTGGCTCTGTATCTGGCTTAACACCTGCAGGGAGCACAGATGGATTGTCAACATGTACGTGTCTGGCATCCCTCATTTAGGAAACCTCTAGCAATTGACAACAAGTTGCCTATTCGGGCTTTTGATGTTTCAGCGGCTTTAGGATACTGGGGAAGGAACACCTGCAGTCTCGCTGTCATTCACTGCATACCACACAGAAAGAGGTACGGCGACCAATTCACTTAACATCACCACACAACGTGAGAGGGGCTAAATAACCTGCGTAACCGGCTCTCTATTCGCCATGAATTAACCTTAATACATGCAGATATCAGGCTTAAAGTAGACTCATCACGCAGACCGGGGGCTATAAACTAATATGCAAGGATCGCTCGTGGTCTTTTGCACGGAACTAATAGCAGGGCTCACTTCACATTGTGTGTCTCGATTAGCCCCCTCCCTCTCCCCCAATATACGACCCCTCCACATTGGCGATGAGGTGAACGTGCCTGCGGTGTGCGCTGCCCAGAGGCTTCTGCTGCAGAACGTTTCTGGCATAAGGAGAAGCGGAGTGCTTACTGCAACAGACTGCGCATCGCCATGTGAAGGAGCCTGGAGGTGCGGCAGTTGCGGCGTCGCGAAGGTGACCACATCCTGGTCGAGGACGGACCTCTGTGGCATCGGCGTGTGCGAGGCCAGGCCGGCGAGCGGAGCCGGAGAAGTAAAGACCCAGCAGCACAGAGGTGATGCGGCTGATGGTGCAGCGGAGGCCAGGCGCTGTCATGTGGGCGGTACTGCAACCCAGTGGAGGAGGCGGCTGCAGGTCACTGCCTAGTTAGAGGAGAGTAAGAGTACGTGTGCTTGCAGTCAAGAGGCCAGCACAGGCCCGTCTGAAGCGCGAGGTCTCCCCTCCTTCTAGTGGTGACAAGGTGGAAGTGCGCAGGAGTACCGGCTGAGACAGAAGAAGTGTCTCCAAAAGCCTAGTACAATAAATAACAAGGCGGAAGAGACCCAGCGAGATGATGTGCGAGTGCACAATCTGCTGTCCGGGCAGGCACGGCAGCGTGCACATCTGCTGTCCGTACGCGTGCACATCTCCTGTCCCCCATCATACGCAAAACCCACAACAATGGATCTCGCCAAGGCGAGCAGCGCATGCGCTGCGTCGCTAGGCGAGACCTAAAAAACATACCTGCCAGTAGTGAGCTGAAGTTTGATATTACATTGCCCACCGGTGCTAACAGTAACTTTGGCATCTCCGTGGACGCATTGTTAACCAGTCTGAGAGTTCCTACAAGTAATTCCATTCAGGGTGTGCACTAAACAAAACCATCACTCCTATATGTTTTAACAAGCAATTATGTTGCTTCACATTCTTCACCAGTAGCTGAGATTAATTCAAGAAATTTCCACCCATTACTTTTTGCTTTTTGTCAGTGCGATACCGTAAGCGCAGCAGGCATGCCCAAATATGGGTCCAGTGCGCACTGTGGCAAGGTACTCGCGCTATACTTCACTGGTGAGTCTTTACTAGAAAAAAACCTGCCTGGTGTTTCTTGCGGTTCTGGTTATTTGTAGAATGTTCAGTATGTATGTTTTGAAATTGTTGCATACTGGCCTGGTGATGCTCTGGAAGCATTCCACATAATTCCAACACTATACATGTTAAACACATCTTCAGTGGGTTATCAGTTTGTGTTGTGTCGGTGTATTTATTCTTCTGGGTATTGGTAGTCAATTATGTAAAGACACCGTAGGCACCATCCTTTCATTGAACTGATATATTCACTTGAGACTGTGTTTCACACGGCAGACAACCTGACAGTACTATAATGTAACAATTTCTCAAAGAAGTGCCCCCAACTCGCAAGACAACTTTTTCCAAAGGTATAGTTTAGGTTGGTATGAGATAGCTGTTTGTTTATTTTTCTTCCTCATTCCATTCCCCTTCCTGACTGCCACTTAACTTTTGTGAATGCCATGAAGAAGCTATATAGGCAATCTGTCGAGCAAAACAGGTGTTGGCTGTCATACTACCTTTAAGTAATAACTCCTCTAAGGTCATAAACCCTAAGTAGCTTTGCAACACCACTATTTCACAGCAAAAAAACACCCTCCAGGACTTAACATTCATACAAAATGACAGATATATTCTCCCAGATCTCATTTAAAGAACTTAAACTGTTATGGTCAAGTCGTTTTAAGAATCAAACACAGCAGTGATCTATTTACCGGCTTTCCTAAAACTTGTACCACACAAGTAAAAGTTGTTCTTAAAACGGCAGCCAAACTCTTTCCAAGAACTAGGAAAGTCAATCACATTAAATCAGTTCTGGCAACACAGAATTGGCTATTACTACAAACAGTGAAATGCATTGGCTATGGCGCACTCTCAATAGAGTCTAAACGGAGTCACTGGGAGCATGTGCTCATATGAGCTAGTGGCCTCACCCACCAGAAGGTGGTATGCGTCCTCATTGGGCTGGCGCCTACAATGTATTAAATGTTGTAGAAAATATGTAATTAAACACCACAACATACCACTCCACCACACAAAATACCATTCCACATAATTACACTCTATAACAGTCAATCTCACTCCACATAATTCCAGTACACCCAATAACACATTATTATCCACATAATTCCACTACACAAATCCACACACAATTCAGCAAGGAAACCATTCCAATGCAAACCCACACAATTCCACTCTACACCACTACACCCACTCCAATCCAAAACACGTGGGTAAAAGACATTATCATTTACAACGCCAATACCTCTAACTCTCACAAATGTGAGTCCAATTTGCTTGTTTAAAAAGGACGACCGCTGGCAACCTAGTTGTTATAGGCCCACCTCTCGAATAGATATCACATTAAGGATTTTGGGAAGGGTTCTATATAATCGGATAAAGGAATGGGCAGAGAAGTCCATCCTATATCCATGCCAGTATGGTTTTAGGTCCAACGTCGGCACAGTCTAGCAGTGCCTTAACCTCAATCTGCTCATTGGGAAATAAACCATAGCCCAGCGTTCTCCGTTTATCGACTTGACCTCCGCATCTGATTGCGTCAATCACTCTAAGCTGTGGTCAAATCTTTTAGCATGTGGGATGGACAAAGCACTGGTGCACTTTCTAGTTTATTTGCTCAGGCACGTGAAGGTCAGAATTAGAATAAATACTAAGTGGAAGATATCTAGAGATGTAGGTATTTTTCGGGGCGTGAGACAAGGATGTGTTTTAGCCCAACTTTTATTCATTTCTATATTAATAATCTACACCCTTTCTTATTAACAAACACCCAAAGTAGAATGTGACAGTTTATTGAAACATTAGAATGGACAGATTAATTGCAAGGTACTTGACTACACCATTGGGCTGTTGGGAGTGCAGTTTATTATTCTGCTCTTGGGCTGGTACTGTAAAATATTTGTTATGCATCCTTTCAAGCAGAACTTGATTTTTTTTTTGTTTTTACTTTGCCTGTGTAATTTGAGTTCAGATCAATCCATACTGCATTTCCTATATTCGGTGGATTTTATTCTTTGTATGCAAAGAGTATTTTGCTCAACTTAAGAGACACAATATCACTGGTTTTTAGGGCAGTATTTAGTATGCTACTTCAACTTAATGATGAGTACATTGCTCATATAGGTGCTTTCTTGAGAACCGCTGTCCGAGCCCGCTTTTCGATGAACACTGTTTACATTTGAATACATAACAATGCAGCCCTGTCCCATGCATGGCTGAGATGTCATGTAATTTAAATATGTATTTTTATGAATTGTTTTGAATTATCGGTTTTATTGTGTATTTTGTGTGTTTTTATTGTTTTTCGTGGACTTTTATGGATACTTGTGTACCCGAATAAAGATTGAACTGAATCCATGATGCAACAGCATGTCATTTTAAAACATGATGTTGTCAGTAGAAAAGATATCCAGTTAAACAGCCCAAATAATTTGTGTCTAGAAGTACACACATTTTTTTTGGGGGGGGAGGTAAAAATACTTCCATGTTTTATATATATATATATTTTTTTTTTTTTAAAAACCTTTATTTCTTCAAGAGTCTGGACACAGCTATTCAGCCGACAACCCGGAGGTTCGGCAGCTTCGATAGGAGAATACAAAGAATCGTCCACAGTACATTGAAGGAGCAGTGAGAAGGTTCCATTTTTAATAATTACAAACACACAACAAACCCCAGCAAGGCAACAACACTGAATGCCCACGGTGGTAGCCCCTCAGGGGGAGCCGGACCCCAATCGTCTAACAGTCACAGTACTATAATAAGAGGAAAAAGGGGGGAAAAGCAGAGGCCCAAGAAGTCAATTAACCATCACATCTGCATACTGAGCTGGAAAGGTCAAGAAGAAAGCTGTTCCTCGGGAGGATCCAGATCAGGGGCAAGACATATTCCCCCCCTGTATTGATTCCACCGCCCCCAGATGGCATGCCACTTCCGAGGGCGGCCTCTGGCGCAATAGACTGCATGTTTTATATTTTAGTGATGAGTTGGGGGTAGGTGCAATGTGAAATCCCTCTGAATTAAACATTTTTGTAATGTTAAAATAGGTAGTGTTGTATATATTAGCAGCTCAGGCTTTATTACTTTTAACATGTCGACTATGTCAGTGGCCTGTGACCTTTCATTCTTTAAAGTTCAGTGCACAATTGCAGTCACTTGTGCATTACAACCATACTTGATGGCCATTCACTCACTGAGAGCCCCCTGATAAAGTGCTTTTGTTGTGGGAATGATTTTTTATTTTTATTTATTGCATTAAAAAAAATAAAAATCTTTACTTGCGTACCCATCTAATTTACTCTTTTTTTTTGTGGATAAAATAACATTAAGGGGATGAACACAAAATAGTCTGGAAGTTTAAGGACACCAAGCGAGTAAAGAGATGACTAAAAGGGCCAAGGGTCTACATTTGCAGTACATGATCATCTAGAATGAGTAACTCCATGGATACGGCTATTACTGGAGGCTATAAACAGATTGCTGAAAAGATCCCAGTAATTATGGACACCGTAGTTCATGGAATAGTGACCCTGGGAAAGCTCAAATCATTCTTTCAAAAAAGACAACAAACCCCCACCCACTGAGAGGCATGCTTCATTGCAAGATTTGCGCTCCTCTTCATGATCTGACATTGTTGTCTGTGTTAAGTTCCCAAAGTAGCTCTTAAAGCAGAATTGTTACCTCTGTGCCCTTTTCCTTTGACTTCAAGATTCCACATTCTTGGCCGGTTTGACATAAAGGTACTCTATCTCCTCGTGCCAGTCACAAGCAAACAAGACCTCAAAATTATTACATTTTATCACAGTAGGTTAAATTCCTCTTTATCACTACCTCCTAGTCACAAACCTAAACAAAAGAGTTTACGAAAGCTTTCCATGCCTATTCTGGTCAACCTGTTACAGAGTACTTTGGCATTCCTCAGAACGAAGGCCTTTTAGGTCTCGCCTTGCGCGCTGTTTTGGAGTGACCTCTTGGAATCACTCCGGGCTTGTGTGGAAACTCGTGCATGTTCTGCACTGTTTTCAATGAGCCCTCGTGTATGTACGGCATTTACCTTGCGGCAACGAGCAGCGGCGCCATCTGTTTGCAATTATCGCGCCCGCCGCTGCTCGCTCCCGTAAGGTAGATGGACTTTCGCTGCCGTGGGCCGCGCTTGTCTTTCAGCGCTTGTTTTTTCTTTATTAGCAAAGCGCGTGAGGAGCGCTTGGTTCGAAGTATGCTACTTCACCGACCCTCTCTCCAGGCACGCATTGTGAGCGATACACTGGCCTGGTGCTCGGGTCAGCTGGAGGGGAGAGCGTGAGTTTGGAAGTGTTCTCCCCCTTCGCTCATTCCGTATATTGGATGTGCCCGCTGCAACACAGCAATAACCCTCGCCCGGGACTCCCCAGCCGAGGGGGAGAGAGAGAAGATTCATTCCGGGCTGCCGGCGGCAATCAGCGATCTGAGAGCAAGTCAGGACGTGCTCTCACACTCTGGCAGTGCCGCACGATGGAAACCCCCATTCAGCACAATACTCCCCACCCCCTGGAGAGGGAGCCGCAAGGTTTGCAACTAGGGAGCACCGGACGCTAAAAGTCAGTGGGCGGGGCCTGCCGGCACAACGAGAACAGGGAGCGGGTCTGATGGAGACTTCGCTCCGTGTCCCACTTTGGGTGTGTGTAGTATGCTCTCTTCACCTTCGGAGCATATAAAGAAGTCACAGGAACTGTATATTCAGTAAAAGTAGAATTTATTCTCAGAGGAAAGAACCCACGACATATCCCAACAAGATCCAGTCTTCATCTGCCTTCCCACAGAGATTCTAGATCCCCAGTAACATTCTACCTACAGCTTACCTAGATACATTCCATAAAGATACACAACACATTAGCTAATACAATATAATCTACTTACTACACACCCTCCCCTTTATACATAACAGAAATTTAAATAATTCACAAACATTACAGAAGATACATAAAAGAAATAAAAAACAACAAAAATAAAATAACTCAAGTCATGACATAATCACGAAAGCGAAAAGGTGCAGAACGTAATCTTGAACCACCAATATTTCTACCACTACCCTCACCTTCTCCCCTTTCAGGAATTACACGAGGAGAAACTGGACATGGAACAATCTCCCTAGAATCACCCTGACACAAATCAGAACGAGAATGAAGAGAGGAACCTGAACGAGTACCAATATTGTCACAAACACCAAACCAATCCTGATTCGAAATATCTGTGACAACAGGAGTATTCTTACTTTCCAAAATGATAGCTGCTTGTTTATCAGTGATTTTTATAAGTGCATTCTTATTCCACCAACCTCTATCTTGCAGCATAGCAGACCCCCGAGAAACAGCAACCACTTGAACAGGAGATGAAAACTTTGAGTGACCCTTAGAAACTTTAATGGGTTTCCGAATCAAAACCCAATCACCAACAAACCAAGGTTTCTCAACAACATGAAACCTTTTGTCATAGTTTCGTTTGTAACTACATTGTTTTTTCATCACACAATCTCTAATTTTACTCAAATCAAGAGGAACTTGAGATTGTTTTTCAAGCAACCATGAAGGATTAAGTTTGGAAGTTGGTATTCTGCCCCTTAATAATGTGAAAGGTGAAACACCAGTGGTAGTGTGTGGAGTAGTATTGTAATTCCAAATTCTCTGAAACAAGAAGGAATATTTAACCCATTGCTGACTGCAGTTTGTACTGCATCTTTCAACACTCTGTTGGCACGCTCAACCAACCCATTTGTAGAGGGACTATATAAAGGAGCAAGAGTGTGTTTTGACATCTAACTTTCTTAGAAACAATTCAAAATCATGGCTAACAAAATGAGATCCATTGTCAGTTACAATATCATCAGGTGTACCTTCAGTGTAAAACAAATGTTGCAAAAATAAAATAGCAGTGTCAGAATCTGCATTTTTGACAATAGAAAAATAAATCCACTTAGAAAAGTAATCAACGGCTACAATAAGATATTTCTTTTCTGAATTGAAAACCGAAAACGGACCAGAATAATCCAAGCCAATTTTCTTCCATGCTGCAGAGGGCCATTCAACAGGACATAACGGAGAATTAGATGACTTCCAATGTTTGTCAGAGCACAAACACTGAGCACACTGATTCACATGAGTTTTCACTTGATTGTCAATGCCAGGCCACCAATACGACATTTTAATTTTGTTAACTGTAGCCGTAGAACCAGGATGCCCCTCATGAGCAAGCAAAATAATTTTATCCCTGATACCTCTAGGAGGAACAAATTTATCTTGTCGCATTAAAATATCATTACAACAAGATAACTCTGAGGCAACTTGTGCAAAATTCTTCTCTTCTAATGATAAACTCCGATCCAGTGGCCAACCCTTAACAAGAAACTTTTTGACATTTTGCAAACAATCATCTTGTTGGAAACATTGCACCCAGTCATCATGCGTGATTTTGTGAGTTTGTATGACATCCTCTACCGAGAACACACACTCAAACTCCTCATCCGCATGAAAAGTTTCTTGAGTATGAGGAAGCGGAATACGCGAAAGGCAATCCGCACGAACATTTTTGCCACCAGGAAGATATTTAATGTCAAAGTTAAACTCTTGGAGTCTAGCTAACAACCTAACTAGACGAGAAGATGCTTTATTGGAAGAACTATCCGCAAGCATATACATCAAAGGTTTATGATCAGTGTAGAGCTGAAATCGAGTCCCCCAAATATATGTGCGAAATTTCTCTACAGACCAAGAACACGCTAAAGCTTCTCGCTCTATGGTACTATAATTGATCTCAGCACTAGTTAGAGTACGAGAAGCAAAGGCTATTGTACACTCTTGACCATTGATTATCTGGCTCAACACAGCACCTAAACCTTTCGCACTGGCATCAACCGTAATTATGCTTTGAACACCATAAGTAAATGGCTTAATTGCAGGAGCACAGACTATTAATTGTTTAACCGATTTAAATGCCTCCTCAACCTCCACAGACCACTCAAACTTAGCATGTTTTTTTAACAAGTTGCGAAGAGGTTGTACCACCAGAGCATACCCCTGAACAAAGCGAGCATAGTACTCACTTAACCCAAGGAATGCCCTTAGTGAGTCCTTATCTAGTGGGGCTGGTGCATTTTTGATAGCATCCAGTAAAGAATTCTTAGGTTTAATACCTTCCTTAGATAAATTGTGACCTAAATAGTCAACATCTTGTGTCAAGAATTTACATTTGTCGATATTCACTGTCATACCATTATCTTGCAATTTACATAAAACTTCTTCAAGACGAGTGTAATGCTGTTCCAACGTTTCAGAATGTACCAAGATATCATCCTGAAAGGCTTGAATGCCATCACAATTATCAAACATTTTATCCATTAACCTCTGGAATATACTGGCAGCAGACGCTAAACCAAAAGGAAGTCGCTTGTACATAAAAACACCAAATGGTGTAACAAACGTAGTCAAAGGTTGAGACTTAACAGAAAGTGGAATTTGATGATACGCCGAGCGTAAGTCAATGGTGGAAAAGAATTTGCTGCGACCTAATTTGGCAAGCATATCATGAATCTTGGGTAACGGGTGGGCATCTACAACAATATTGCGGTTCAGCATCCTCAAATCCGCACATAGACGAATATCGCCAGAGGGTTTACGAGCTACCACAGCAGCAGAAACCCACTCTGATGATTCTACGGGACAAATGATATTTTGTGCACACAATTGATCTAAGTGTTTTTTTAGATCATCCCTTACAGAGAGTGGAACGGGACGAACTTTCTGAACAACAGGGAAAACTTTCTCTTTAAGTTTGATGGTATGTTCAAAATTCTTAACCAACCCAATTTCATTGCTGAACACCAATTTATATTTGTTAAACAATTTGTCCAGAACAGGGTCATGTGAATTATCGCCATTGACTAATAGAACTGGAAAGTCACCCAGAACCACAGGCTCCGGATGACCCGGTTTCAAGAAAATACCCAAACTGGCCTGGTCACGCCAACCCAAAATGTCTCTGCCATCCAAAGCCACGTAAATTTTAGTATTGATCACCCTACCTTTAAAATTAATAGTGTCATTGAAATACCCTCTCATTACTATGTCATACTCCCCGAAGGCTTTTGGATTAACATCAGTAGGTAACAATTCTATGTTTGTCCATAACCTGTAAAATGTTTTTTCATCTAAAATCGTAATGGGCGAACCTGAATCAGCCATTACTTCCATTTCAACTTGACCAATTAACACAGCACAATTAGGCCCTTTAATCTTGTTCCCTTCAAGAGAATTAATATGAATTGATAATGAAGACACATTTAACGCATCACATATTTCGTCCTCATTGTAAATATAGTTCACCTTACTTTTGTCTTTAGGCAACCTACACATAGTAAAGAAATGACCAATTCTTTTACAATTATTGCACCTTTTTCCTTGAGCCGGACATTTTGGATTGTTACCAACATGAAACTTGGAACCACACCTGTAACAAAAAATGTTATTTTTACGTTCAAAAACTTTTGTGTTCTTTAAACGATTTGCAACCACATTGACCTCTATTTGGTTACTCTGATCCATATCAACATTCATGACCTTAGGGCTACAAGAAGCGTTAGAAGTCTCTGCTAAAATCTTGGATGATGTGACAGAACATTCAATACTCTTAGCAATAGTAATCACTTCGTCTAAAGTAGGATTTTTGCAAGTTAGTATGCGTTCCTGTATTTTTTTGTTGTAACAATTAAAAACAAGTTGGTCTCGAAGCGCTGTCTCTAAATAGGACCCAAATTCACACTTTGTAGCCAACACCCTCAAAGTAGCTAAATAATCTTCAATGGATTCTTCTGCAGACTGTTTTTGTTTAAAAAAAACATGTCTTTCGATCATTATTGATGGCTCATCTTTATATTGTTTACCCAAACGAGCTAAAGCTTCTGAGTAAACATTCCAAGAATCGTCAGCTGAAGGATTCGTGACAGTAGGAAGACTATCAAACACTTGTTGACCAGCATCACCAAGATGATTAAATAATATGGCTCTTTTCCTAGAAGCAGAATATTCAAGTGCATCAATGGCTTCCAAATAGTTAGTAAAGACTCTTAACCACTTTGGCCAAGGAATGGATGGCTTACCCACAACCTTTAAAAAACACGGAGGAGCCACAATACTTTCATTAGATCTTGCCATAGTGCAGAACTCAAAACACAGAAAAAAAAAAAAAACTTGAAGACAAAACACACCTGAGAGTTAATCCGTTTTGTGGCCAATGCTGATAGTGATGATGAGAGAAATAATTATTATTTTTTTTTTTTTTAAAACGAGAAAAAACGATGTTTTGATGAAATACACGAACCGAATAACGTGTCCGTGATGATTTGCAAGGCAAGCGATCCCAACCTTACAAAATGGCCGCCAAAACGTGATGATGCAATCGCGCATAGACGTCACTTCTTTGTTGCCGCTTCCGATTGAGCTGTCAGCAGTTGAAACACGAGCGCGGACCTCCAAAAGAATCAACGCGCTGTTTGAATGATGCTGAGGCGTAACGGGTAAGGCATCTGGCAAAACCAACCAAAATAGATATTGTCGATGTACTCACAGCCTCGCATGCGAATTTTAAGCAGGATATCAGCGTCGGTGGGTTTTTCCTTTCCAGCTGTGACCAACTGCCACTTTTCCACAGTTCAAAACAGAACAAAATCTTACGAAGTTACACAGATCCCATCCAGTGCGTCGCCAAAATATGTAGTATGCTCTCTTCACCTTCGGAGCATATAAAGAAGTCACAGGAACTGTATATTCAGTAAAAGTAGAATTTATTCTCAGAGGAAAGAACCCACGACATATCCCAACAAGATCCAGTCTTCATCTGCCTTCCCACAGAGATTCTAGATCCCCAGTAACATTCTACCTACAGCTTACCTAGATACATTCCATAAAGATACACAACACATTAGCTAATACAATATAATCTACTTACTACAGTGTGAGAGGCTGCTGACATCACCAGCATGTGCAGCCCGAGGGAGACTGGGAACCGCAGAGAGAAAAGCAGAGGAACCCACCCCCCTGCCGTCCTGCTGAGCGCAAAGTGTGGAGTTCCTTGCCCCGGTACAAAGCCAGGGCGGGGCCCGAGGAGAGAAGCCACGCTTCTCCGGCCTCTCTCTATCCTGTCTGGGACCACCGGTGCGGCCGCCTCAGAGGGTCCTCGGGGGCTGGGCGGGTACGGGTGCAGGTGACTTCACCACTTGTTTGGCCATATCCTGGGTAAATGAGATTGGACTGGGGGATTGCGGGGGAGTCTTCTTGCCAACCCAGCTATCAGTTTCCGTAGCCTATGAGAGGAGCACAGGCACGGGGTCTGCGATAACTTCAGGGTGCACCAGCTTACCTTAGTGATACCTGGCGGTTCTTGTGTATCTCTCCCTACTGCTACATCTCATACCCTGACATAATATTGGAGCTCTGGATGGTAGGATATGCACCGTAAGGGTGTCTTTCATGGGGGCTGCATGGCAGGTGCACTAACTAGATTTAGAAGCTAAACAAAGGTGCGAGTTGCAAGGTAAAGAGCAAACCCATTTAAGGTTCACTTGTAAATAGATATTTACGATGGCTTTCATTTATAAGCATTACCAGTACAGCGATTTCTCAAGAGTGAACACTGAACTTGCATTGTATGAGAAAGCTGCCAAGCAACCTTCCCTGGGTGGGCTTAGGGCAGCGACTTCACAGCGTTACAACAAAGGTATAGTGGAAGCATGTGCAAGCCTGAAGTGACTGACTTTGTTTGACTTCCACAAACCCCACCAATCAACTGGGAGAACGGCTGCACTTTATTAAGTGCAATCCCCAGTGAATTAGGAGCTCATTCTTGTTAAAATTCAAAAATTGAAGCTGCCAAAGGTGCATAAAGACAGTGCCCTTTTGTACTGCCTCGAGCATTATAGAAAGCAGCCACACTGGTCTACAGCATACCATACATTTAACACATTGGCAAAGCCAATAGCTCTAGCAAAACACTCAAAAGGTCCCAAAGGCGAGACCTATTGGCTATGCCAATGCTTGTTTTATTTGTGCATCACCACAACAGCTGTTTGACGTATGATGTCTATGTGTAAGTGAAAAGAATAAGACTAGGAGCCCTTTCTGTTAATAGGCATATTTGACATACCAATTTCTCACTGGTTCCACAAATTGCCTGATCTCTGAAGATTTTAATACCTTACTTGGGAGATAGGGATTCTTTTTGGGTTCGCCATCTCTTTACCATGTTGGTTGGGCTTCCTTGTGTTTTAGAACATTGGAGCTCCTTTCCTGGGTCTATTTCAGCATCTATTCAGATCCTTCAATACTCTGAGGTTATGTAAGAGTATATGGGAGAATATACTAAAGCCTCAAATTAATCACACTCTCGCTTCTCTAGAGTTGTAGACCAACTATAGAACTTTCTTTGTCTGCTACCTATACCATATTGTTTTATGGAGCAATGAAAAGTGTTATGCGCCGTTGCATCTCCTAATTAATACCACAATTGCCCAATGTGGGCGTTTGCTTTAATGGCATAGCTGATCATGCATTACTGCGTACAGGTAAATTAATACATTTGTTTTTGATGCATTTGTTTGCTTCGTTGTAGGTGATATACGTCCTCCATTAACAAGAAGTAAAGCAAGGGATACTGGAAGACAGGTGTATGATGCAGGTAAGTAATGAAAAATAATTTATCCTTTAAATCGGAGTTGATGTGTCAGGGCTGTTTCTGGATAGTTGTTGCTACATTTTGTTGCTTGTCAAAAGAGAGATGGTGCTCCATACCTCAGAGCTTTTTTACCAATATGTTGTTTCCAAGGTGGGTATGTGTGGTAATCCTGTATCTGATGTTCTTGATTCTGTATTCAGCTTATTTATGTATTTGTTTGTTTCTGTGATGGGGGATCTAGAACCTAGAATGTAGAATGATGTAAGTCTAGTGGGTTCTGTAGGCGACAGTTGTTAAGAGTTGTTATTGAACTTAATGTGGCTGGGACGCTTGGATAGATGTTCTTGAAATAAAGAAGACATCCTTCACCCTTCAACTACGTGGAAGCCTGTTTATTACACTGGCGACGAGGATGGGATCTCCAAGAGAAAGAAACCCTTGATGAACTTTTCTACTTTCATTTGATTCCACGAAGAAACTTCTCCCTGAGGTGAGATCTAACCTTACAAGCGTCCTAACACATCGCGCTTTGACTCTGCCTACATCGTATGTTGCCTCTGCCTCGCATACTCTCGACCTCTTCAAGACTCTTATAACTCACAACTCCATTTTTCTGCTTCATCCTAGTTTTAGCGCGTTACGTCCATGATCTCTACCATCTGCCTCACATTAACTTTTTGTAATTTTCCTGGCATACTCCCGTTATTAGTTATTCCAGTCCGACTCTTGTCTCATCGTGAACGGAGTTGCCGTGAGTCTACAAACGTAGCGATCCAGGATTTTCAGAATATTACACGGTGTTGAATGCGTCACGTTCAAGTTTGAGTGACACGCTCTTAAAGGCGTTGCTCGTACCGTCTGGAGGTCTTTTATTTTTTTTTTTGTTAAAGAAAAATCTCGCTTAAGACTATTGATACTGTCATTGCCTTTAAGAAACTGGCTGACTGCACCATTGCCTTATGAAAGTAACCAGCGTAGGAACCAATACGCTTCGTGGGACTCCTCTACGTTGCCTCGCTCATGACCCTCGTATCCTAGCAACGTTATCTTGAATGCCTACGATTGCTTCGCTGCTTGTTTCTATACTTCGCTGACAAGCACAGCTTCTGGTTCTTTCCTGCACTGACAAACCCAGCCTCTTGTTTGTCATTTCTCGCTGATAAACACAGCTATAGACACGACTTGCTTTTCATTTCTATTTTTAATGAAAAGCGAGTTTTTATCTGATTTACCATGCAAGTGAACATCATAGGTTATTTTCAATTTTAATTTTATCTTCTTTACCGTACAAGTGAACATCATAAGTCTTTTGTGGATATTGTGACAATTTCTCACTTTATTTATTGACTTAAAAAAAAAAAAAACATGCAGAATGTAACGGCAGCGCCCTTCTTTCTTTCTGATCCATGGGACCCCCCTATACGCTGGTCTAAGTGGAAGAAGGTATTTCTCAACTACGCCAGAGTTTGTGGGACATCCCTAAGCGCAGAGAGAAAGTTTGCACTTTTGTTGCATTGCTTAGGCTCTGAGGGTCAAGACGTTTTTGAACACCTGCCAGATCTTGATGATGATGAAGCTGATAATCTTAATGAATTTGAAATTGCACTAAAGAAATTGGATAAACATTACCTGCCAAGACTTAGCACCATTTTAGAACGTTACCATTTTGGAAGACGTGTTCAACAATCGGAAGAATCTGTTGAAAGTTACATTACAGCTTTACGCAAATTGGGTGCTACCTGCAAATTTGAAAGTTCCTTAGAGGAACGCATTCGCGACCAGTTTATGCTTGGTTGCAATGTGGAAAAAATAAAAGATGAACTTTGGCAAAAAGACGATCCTGATCTTGATGAAGTCATCAAGTTAGCTAAGAGAATTGAACATTCTGTTGCATGTGTGGAAGTCATCAAAAAGAAGGAAAGTAATCATTCTCAAGAGAATAGTCAAGAAAAATGCCAAGAAAAGGTCCAATCTATTGTTAAAGGTGTTCAAAAACAGTCCACTTCCAGAAAATCACGAAGAGTCGACCTACCAATTATTTTTCATCCAACTCCAGGTGGAAAGAAGACAATAGAATCAAATGTTTTCGTTGTGATCTTTATGGTCACCTTGCTAATGATAGATCGTGTCCGGCTCTTTCATCCAAATGTCACATCTGTGGGAAAATTGGTCATGTATCTAAAGCATGTAGGTCTAAGAAATCTAAGTCCAACAAACGTGTTAAAGAAATCTTCTTTGATGATGTTGACTCTGAAAGTGAACATGATAATTTACGTTGTGGGGAAATAATCTCTACTGGTGGTATCAATAAGTTCAAGGGTCCTGTGGATTGTGTCCTTGTGAATGATTGTAACATTAGAATGTTGTTTGATTCTGGTGCTAAGATTTCTCTTATACCAAAAGACTTCTTTGACTTAATGCTACAAGGTAAAGTGGAAGTGCATAAACCTGACATTAAACCATTGGCGTATGGAGGGCAGCCCATAAAACTATTTGGTTATTTTCTTGGTAGCATAGAATACAAACAGAGGTTAACAGCTGGGAAAATATACATATGTCGGGGTGACAGCATCATCAGCTGGTTTCACCAAGCAGATCTGGGAGTTTCTTTAGTTCCTGGGGCAGATCCTTGTATTGTTCTTAGAGATTTAAAAAGTTCGGATGTCTCAAAAAACATTAGGAGTGTAGAGCTTCATGATAAAAAAATTACCTGTGCGGATGACTTCAAGACAAATTTACAATCTGAATTTTGTGAAGTCTTCAATGAGAGTCTGGGTTGTCTTTTAAATTATGTTCATAAAATTGTTTTAAAGCCTGATTCATGTCCTGTTTCCTGCAAGGTACGGAATGTTCCCTTTGCTATGAGAGATGCCATGCGTCTCGAACTTGAGAAATTAAAACGTGACGGCATTATCGTTGAGACTGAAGCTTGTCAGTGGTTGGCTCCGGTCGTTCTTGCACGCAAGGCCTCCGGTGAGGTGCGTCTTTGTGTGGACTTGCGCGCACTTAACCGTGCTGTGGTTGTGGACAAGTATCCGCTTCCCAACATTGCCGAAATGCTCACACAATTGGAGAACTCATGTGTGTTCTCCACTCTGGATTTGCGTGCTGCTTACCATCAGGTAAGAATTGACCCAAAATCCATGGATCTGACAGCATTTGTCACCCCGTTTGGGACTTTCAAATTCACCCGCCTTCCATTTGGGCTTGTCTCTGCCGCCTCTGTTTTTCAGAGAGTCATGGAAGACGTGTTGAAAGACATAAAGGGAGTTAAAATCTACCAAGACGGCGTGCTGATCCATGGCTCTTCACAAGCCGAACACGATTCAAGACTTGGGAGTGTCCTTGAACGCTTCAGCAAGAGAGGTTTGACGCTTCGTGAGAATAAATGTAGATTCAATCTTAGCGAAATAGAGTATCTTGGGCACAAATTGAC
Organism: Triturus cristatus; assembly: GCF_964204655.1. Lineage (NCBI taxonomy): Eukaryota > Metazoa > Chordata > Amphibia > Caudata > Salamandridae > Triturus > Triturus cristatus. The sequence continues at coordinate 360,607,599 of NC_140586.1, read as the reverse complement.
TTCTGATGTTGTTAAACCTAAAGAAAGTTTGGTCAAGACCATCGATAACTTGCCTGTTCCTCAATCACGTGAGGAACTTGTGACCTTTTTAGGTATGGCTGAATACTATAATAAATTTGTGCCTCATTTCGCTACTCGCACTTATGCCCTTAGATCACTTTTAAAAAAGGGTGTGAAATTCATTTGGACAGCTGAATGTCAAATGGAATTTGAAGAAATCAAGGAGGCTCTCAAGTCAGCCCCCTCCTTACAAAGCTTCGACACTTCCTTAGATTCTATCTTAATCACGGATGCGAGCTCTAAAGGTTTGGGGGCGGTTCTCAAACAATACAAAGGTGGGAAGGAAGTAACTATTATGTTCTTGTCTAGGGCGCTTGTTGGTCCAGAATTACAATATTCTGTTATAGAGAAAGAAGCACTTTGTATCTACTGGGCCATCAAAAAGCTAAAGAAGTTCCTGTGGGGTTCTTCTTTCCTTGTTCATTCTGATCATAAGCCTCTAAAGGATTTGTTTGGCAAGAAAGATCTTAATGCAGTCTCTTCGAGAATCTGTAAGTGGATCATTGCCTTGCAAGATTTTGACTTTCTTGTCAAATACATCCCTGGTGTTGACAACAAAGTTGCCGACTGTTTATCACGGTTAGTACCTGTAGGCCATGTGGTATGTGACTCTGAAGACTGTTGGGAATTTGACACGTTCAAAGTGTGCGAGATTGTTGATGGTGTTGTTTCAGAGTTAGAGTGGCAGGATTCGTTAAAGAATGACAAAACTTTACTTGAGGTGTGTCAATTTGTACCTAATGGTTGGACGGGCATTAAATCCTTATCTGAGAATGCTAAGAGATTTTGGAATGTGCGACATGAACTCTCCGTACACAAAGATCTCTTATGGCGTGGTTCTCGTCTAGTTCCACCTAGTTCTTTGCAAGAGAAGATTGTTCGTCTTGCACACGATGGCCACCAAGGTATTTCAAAGACTAAGGAGAGGGTTCGGATGCACTTCTGGTGGCCTGGGGTTGATATTATTGTAGAACGACTAGTTAGGGATTGCTTGGAATGTAGAGTTTCAGACCAAGTTTGTAAAACAAGAACTCAACCTATTATTATTCGTGATCCTCCCTCTAGGTGTTGGCAAGATGTTGCTTTAGATCTGCTGGGACCAATTCATTCCAACTCTGGTCAGTTTTTTGTCTTAGTTCTTGTTGATATGTACTCCAGATGGCCAGAGGTCAAAGTCACTCAGAGCTCTGAAACTAGAGATGTAATCAAGTTTTTAGAGGAGGTATTTTGCAGGGAGGGTCTTCCTGAAACTTTGTTAAGTGATAATGGTGTGCAACTTGTCTCAAAGGAGATGGAAGACTTTCTGTGTAAGAGGGGTATTGTTTATAGAAAATGTTCTCTCTATCATCCTGAATGTAACGGGATGGTTGAAAGATTCAACCGTGTCTTGAAGGAAGCTATACAGTCTGCTAAAGAATTAGGGCATGACTGGAAGAATGCTATTCAAGAGAAAGTTTTAGCATATCGTTTAACTCCTCATTCCACGACAGAAAAGTTTCCTTTTGAGTTGTTTAGAGGGCGTACTCCTAACACTCCACTATTTCAATCTTGGATGAGAGGTTATGGTTCTGATGTTTGTATTCCTGAAGATCCTCAGTGGAGGATTCATCAAGACAATAAGTCTAGCAAGATGAAGGCAAATTTTGATGTTAGACATGCTGTTGCTCGTACGTTAGTCAATGTTGGGGACCTTGTACGGGTCAAGTCTCCACAAAAGAGTGGGGGTAGCAAATTCTCTATTCCTCACAAAGTTGTCAAATTATTTAGGAATGCAGTGAGGCTTGATGATGGACGTATTTGGAATCTCAGTAGAATTGCTCCTGTACGTAAGGTTACCCCTACTGAGCCTCCTACTCCAATGTCTCCCTGTCCAGCATTCATCTCCTCTGCGTAGGAGTTCTCGAACTTGTTCCATTCCTTCTAAATTCCAGGATTATATTTGTGACTAGTGTACTTCTTCTTCTTGTTTTTTTTTGTTGGTTATGTTCGGGGGGAGGTGTGTGGTAATGCTGTATCTGATGTTCTTGATTCTGTATTCAGCTTATTTGTTTGTTTGTTTCTGTGATGGGGGATCTAGGATCTAGAACCTAGAATGTAGAATGATGTAAGTCTAGTGGGTTCTGTAGGCGACAGTTGTTAAGAGTTGTTATTGAACTTAATGTGGCTGGGACGCTTGGATAGATGTTCTTGAAATAAAGAAGACATCCTTCACCCTTCAACTACGTGGAAGCCTGTTTATTACAGTATGTTTTTACATATTTGCCATGACTGGAATGATTCTGGTTCCCCAGCCAAGGCTTGCTAGGGTAATGTGTGATTATGATGTAAATGTATTTTATGATAAAAATACCCACCACATAAACGTTGGGGAAATGTCAACATTATATAATCCTTTGTCAAAAGAAAAGTGAAGGTGGTGTATATAATATTGCAATAAGGATGTTTGTGCCAGTTTAAGGATTAAAGTAATAAATAAATGTTGCCATATTGTGTGAACTATTTTTTGTGTGCCCAGGAACAATCCTTGAGGGGGATTGCATCAGAGTTCGACTTAGATGATGTGTGTTATTCTGGAGGACTCAAAAGGGCTGGGTGCAATTATTTGGATAAAGCATTAAGTTAATGCGGCAGTTGTTAATGGCAGGCGCTTATGTTGATTTTACCTAACAGAAGTGTCTTAACATATTTTATATATTTTTAAAATCTTTTCGGAATGTGTGTAGACCAGGCAAATTTACTGGAGAGTCACCTTGTTTAAAAATGAGCTTTCATGACTGCCACCTAGCAACAAGCATTGGCATAGCCAATAGGTCTCGCTTTTGGGACCTTATAAGTGTTTAGCCATGCAACAGTTGGTGTTGTTGCACCAAGGATATTCTGCTGCATAACTAAAAAGTTATACGGTCCAAAAAGCGAGACCTATTGGCTATGCCAATGCTTGTTGATAATATTCACCGTCACATAGCCAGCTGTTTTCACCAACAGCACTTTGGATTTTTGGTCTTGTAGGTTTGCTTTTCTTATTGCAACGCTAAAGTGCATTGCATGATGTCTGCGGTGGTAACGTGCAGCACAACGCATGACTGTCGGTCCCTTGAAAGTAAATAAAACCAATCCATGCATTGCGGTGCTGGAAGGGGTGAGGGTTTTTTGTTTTTTAATCTGACTTCAGTCGCTTGTTTGTTTTCTGTTTGCCTATAATGCTTATAAGTAATGTGGGGATGGCATGCCACACTGCTTCAAGGATAGCTGGAAAAAATATAACACCAGACATCACACTGGCCGAAATTGAAGGCAGTGTGAATATTCATTCACAGCAACGACTTGTGAGCAGAAATTAGCGATGCTGTGAAAAATGTACCAAAGTGATACGCAAGATACAATTAAAACAGTGCGATGAAATCTTAAGAACTCCACATAAAAAAAGACTGCCCGACCCGATTAGAAGGAGTAAGCAAACAATGACCTAGAGGCAGGACAGGCTGAAAGGAAATGCTGAGATTAAGCAATTCGGCAGTAGGGCTGGGGCACAGCCAATCAGTCTGTCTCTGAAAGCTAAGGGGGCACTTTCCCCAAAAATATTTGTCGCTCTGTAACCATTGCAAAACAAGCATTGGCCGCGCGGCCGAGAAATTGAAAGTGAGCCACACGGGTAACATGGAAGGAGGGGGGAGGGGGGGCGGTGAGTGCTAAAGCAACACAGGGAAGGCTGGCATATGGTGAGCACTTTCTGGCATATGGTGAGCACTTTCGCGGCCGCTTTGATGTTCTCCGTGGCCGCGCGGCTCACTGAGAACATCAAAGCGGCCGCGAAAGTGATCAGCAGGCTGACAAATGGTGCGCACGCCCGGCGCACATGCACTGTATTTGGAGGCCTGAAAAGCACTAGTTTGCACTTCCAAATCCGCAGTTTACTAAAGCTCTCGCTAAAGCGCTGGCTCAGGCGAGACCTAAGAAAGAGTTGGATTTTCTTGATGCAAAGACAGCACAACTTAGATTCCTCGATTTTTATTTTACAGGAACGAGAGCAGACGTCTGTTTTCTCTTAATCAGAGTGCAGACAGGATCTTTTTTATATACTGCGCGTAATGCAGCTTTAAATACTTTATAAACAAGTTTTTTAGTTGGAATAATATTGGAAAAAATGCACTTTATCTTTGAGTGATTACTCACATTTGTGAGTAGATGCTTTTAAATGACAGCTGGCTTTAGTCTGTAGTTTACATGATTTGCTGCTTCGTGATATTTACTGGTATGTTGCAATCTGAAGAGACCATTTGCCATGGCGATCGTACTGAAATCGTGTGGAATAGCTTGGGCCTTTATAATACGAAAAGTTAAATATGGGACTATGAGGCAAACATTTGGCCAATAGGTCTTGCCTTTTGGAACTATTAGGTTGGCAAACAGCAGCTGCCTGGCCCTTAATAAAATAAATCAAAAAGTGACTGCTCAGCAAGGAGCAACAGAGGAGCTTTGCATCAGTGTAGCGGAAGAAAAATTATAGCGGAGTGGCGTGAGGAGGATGTTTTGCAAAATGACCCATCACAGAAATCAATAAAAAAATGAAATGCAAGCAGAGGTTAACCTACCATCCCTTGCACTAGCGTGGGATATTTGTTTGCAGGAAAAATATTCATGTTAATTCAGGCCAGTCAGATAAATTAGCTTAGAATGTCGGCTGCACATGTCCTGCTTGTCTTGCTCTCAGAGACTGGTGCCTATATTAACCCTTCCGAAGAGTTGAGGCTACCACATGAGAGGAACTAAAAAGACAATAGTGCACAGAAACAGGAAAAAATGGGATAAAGAATGGATAAATGAACGAATGAATAAGAAGGATCTTATGGAACTTCTTCTCATAACCTAATGATATAAAGTCTTGTGGTAAGCATCTGTTGTTCATCGTCCCTAGGCACCATATAGATGTTCATTCCCAAGGGTTTTCTCATTCTCTGCCTCTTCACTGTGTACGTCTGTGGCAGTGAGACTCTCTAGAAGCCCACCAGTACAGGGGTTCGCCCTTCTGCGTACTCAAGTCCTTAGACTGACAAATAGAGATTGGCACAGAAGCTGTAATATCAAAGAAATAGTTTATTATCACTCATGAGTGGGACAGCATCGACACAGAGCCCTCAGGCAATGTATGAGGCAGTACATGGAGTACAGAAACCATGGGTCTTTTTTTGCCCAGTTTGTAGCCGAGTTAGCATAAAGACTCAAAAAGAGGCGGTACAAGTATACACTTAGGGAGAGGAGTTGGCCTAACGGCTAGGGCGGTCGCCCTCGAATCTGGGGAACTGGGTTCGAGTCTCGGTAATGACGCTGAACATCCTGTGATTCTGGGCAAATCACTTAATCTCCCCTTGCCTAACAAAAAAAATGAATGTGTCCCCATGTAATGCAACTGGTGCTATGTAAAGCGCTCTGATACCTGATTCGGGTCAAGATCGCGCTATATAAAACTCTGTAAAAATACACAATAATAACTATTCACATATAAGGACTAACAGAAAATACTTAGTCAACAAACTTAGACAACCACTGAGACCTCCGCCCCCACGGCCACCATCCGCAACGACCCCCTGCTCTCCTGGACCAACATTAACGACGACAACACCACCATCCACTTCGGATCTCCGTCAGACCCATGCCCACATCACATCTTCAACAAAGCAAACACCACCATCGCTCCCCATCTCCAGAAAGCCATCAACATCTCCTTCGAGACAGCGACCTTCCCGGAGAGCTGGAAACACGCTGGGATCAACGCCTTACTCAAAAAACTCAAGGCTGACCCGCAAGGACCTCAAGAATATCTGGCCCATCTCCCTGCTCTCGTTCCCGGCGAAGGTCATCGAGAAGACTGTCAACAGACAACGGACCCGCTACCTCGAGGCAAACAGCATCCTGGAGCTATCCCAGTCCGGGTTCCGCAGCAACCACAGCACCAAAACTGCCCTCATCGCTGCCACTGATGACATCAGAGCCCTGCTAGACAACGGGGAAACCGCTGCCATCATCCTCCTGGACCCATCTGCCGCCTTCGACACGGTCTGCCACCGCACCCTACGCACACGACTCCACGATGCTGGGATCCCAGAGAAGGCCCTGGACTGGACCACCTCCTTCCTCTCCTGCAGAACCCAGAGCGTCCGCCTTCCCCTTTACGCTCCGAAGCCACCAAGATCATCTGCGGCGTCCCCAGGGCTCATCCCTCAGCCCAACACTGTTCAACATCTACATGGCACCGCTCACCCACGTCGCCCGACTGCACGACCTCACTACCCTCTACGCCGACGACACCCAGCTGATCCTCTCCCTCACCAAGGACCCCCCACACCGCCAAAACCAACCTCCACGAAGGAATGAAAGCAGTCACCGAGTGGATGAAGACCAGCCGACTGAAGCTAAACTCGGACAAGACGGAAGTCCTCATCCTCTGATCCACCCTCTCGACCTGGGACGACTCCTGGTGGCCGACTGCACTGGGAACAGCTCCAACACCCACCGACCACGCACGCAACCTAGGGTTCATCCTCAACTTCACCCTTTCTATGACAAAGCAGGTCAACGCCGTCTTGTCCTCCTGCTTCAACACCCTCCGCATGCTCCGCAAGATCTACAGGTGGATCCCCACTGAAACCAGAAGAACAGTCACCCAGGCCCTCGTCAGCAGCAGGTTGGACTACAGAAACGCCCTCTACGCAGGAACCTCGGCCAAACTCCTGAAACTACTTCAACGCATCCAGAACACCTCTGCACGCCTGATCCTTGACATCCTTCGCCGCAGCCACATCACACCCCACCTGAGAGACCTGCACTGGCTCCCCATCAACAAGAGGATCACCTTCAAGCTCCTCATCCACGCACACAAGGTACTCCAACACCGGACCAGCATACCTCAACAGACGACTCAGCTTCTACACCCCCAACTGCCAGCACCGCTCCGCCGACCGCGCCCTCGCCACAGTCCCCCGCATCCGAAGAGCGACCTCCGGCGGCAGATCGTTCTCCGATCCTCACTGCCAAGACCTGGAACACCCTCCCCTTCCTCCTACGGCAGACCCAGGACCTGCTAACCTTCAGAAGTCTCCTCAAGACCTGCCTATTCGAGCAGTAGCAGCATCACCCCCCCCCCCCCCCCCCCCCTTCCAGCGCCTTGAAACCCTCACGGGTAAGTAGTGCGCTTTGCAAATGTTCTGATTGATTGATTGATTGACTCTGGCATAATAGAGAAGCAGGCAACAGTGAAGACGGGGAAGCACATGGCCAGCACATGGCTAACTAAAATGGCTGCCACAAACAAAATGGATTCAGCTCAGGCTAACAGCGATTTCTGTTGATTCACACGCTTCTTATTACAAATGAAATTATTTCTATTATTTTCATCTTATGGAGGGGTTTGGGGTGATTTGAATAAACACTGAGGGCCTAATGGACCACGATATGAGCCTTCCCGTAACAAAATAATTCCAGGCCTTTGGTTTTTTTTTTTTTTTTTTTTTTTTTTTTTTTTGAAACCGTTTATTACAAATCTCAAGAATATACAAGTATGGGCCCACAACCTTCCGGCCGGCCGCTAGGAATGGCAGAAACATATGGCATACGTTCATAGAACACTTGGCGTTACAAAGGAGCATAAGCAGGAGTCATCAACATCATGGGCCACAGCCATAATACGTCACAGTACGGTTTCATTTTATACAAACAACAAGAAAACAACACCCACAAGGCTACCCTACAGTAGAAAGTAGCAGCACGTGCTCCCCAATGGGGAACCCCAACTATCGGAGGAGTCCAAGGAGGGGAAGGGAAACAGAGCGAGGACTGGGGGAACCCTGTGCTAGGGGAAGGGGTCAGCTAAGGGGACGGGGCTGGTGAGGCAGCAGGCGAAAATGGTGGCGCGCAAATACTCCCACGGTAGGCGTTCCAGGGGCCCCACACTTTCACCCATGTCCCAGGCTTACCCCTCGCCACATACACCACCTTTTCTCGAAACATGCACCAGTCCATGTGCTCTTTCCAGGCCGACACCGTCGGGGGGGTTCTGGGATCCCCACAGTTGTGCAATGTCACGCTTAGCAATCATATATCCCAGAGTCACCCACCACGTTTGCGGAGCCGAGTAGTCAGTTGGTTCCCACACATTCAACAGGCATCTCCTCGCTTCCGGCAGCAGCGCAACACGCGTAACCACTCGCAGGACCTCGTGCACACCGCGCCAGAATCGCTCCACCTTCGGGCATTCCCATAAGATATGCAGAAAGGTCGCCACGGCACCACAATCACGCTTACACAATCCATCCACAGTATAGCCCATGCGCTGAAGCCTTGGCCCCGTCATGTAGACCCGGTGGAGTATCTTGAGCTGGACGAAGCGAAGGCGAGCCGGTATAGCCACCTCCTTCGGAGAGGCCACCGCGGAGATCCAGTCCTCATCGTCCAATTCCAGACCGTCGGCAACCCAAGCCTCGCGAAGGCCAATCAGCAAGCCCGATCGATCATTAATCAGTTTTTTATAAATAAGGGAGATCGTACTGTCTGGGACGTGGCCATCTAGTACTCTATCCTCCAGGGGGGAAGACTCCGGGATGGAGGCGACATCTGGGAAGACGGAGCCCAGTGCATGACAGATCTGCAGGTATCGAAAGTATTCACTGCCCTGCAACTGAAACTCCGTCCGCAGCATCTCGAATGTTTTAAATCCTCCCCTCGACCAGAGATCCCCCACTTTACTGATGCCTATCATGTCCCATTTCGCGAAGCCCTTCGAGGTCCAGAGAGAGCCCAACTTCTCAGACGCATACAGCAGTGACGCCCGGGTCAAACGGTCCTTCCACCCCATAGCTGCATTAGCCGCATGCCATACTCTGACCATGACACGCGTAGGTCCCGTCAAGCGAGCGTCGGGCGCGCCAGAGTAGAGCGCTCGATTGTAGTCGCCACCGGGCAGTAGCATCTTGTCCATCTCAAACGCCGGGTTCAAGGCGGGCCCATAGAGGCCATGGTTAATTGCAGCTAGCTGGGAGGCCCAGTAATACCGTTTAATGTCCGGGAGGGCAATCCCCCCGTCATACCATGGGAGCGTCAACTTCGCCAGGGCAATGCGCGGCCTCCCGTCCCAGAACAGGCGGCGCTGTAAACTCTCCACCTCACTGAAGTAGCGCGCCGGGACCGGGTCCATAGTGTTCTGGAGAGCGTATAAGAAACGTGGCAACGACATCATCTTAAACAACGCCGCCCGGCCGAGCGGCGAAAGCGGCAGACGCCGCCAGCGCACGACGTCCTCCTTCAAGCGCTGGAGAGGGGGAAGCAAGTTCCGCTCGTAGCGAGCCTCTGGGTCCAGAGTAATGTAGACACCCAGGTATCGAAACCCCTGAGAGGCAATCTGAATCGGACAACCCCGCGGAAGGACAGGAGCCTCCCCAGAGAGCACATACACGCATGATTTAGCCCAGTTGATGACAAGGCCTGAGTTCCGGCCGAATGAACGTAAAACATCAACCAGGACTATGAGTGACTAACGTGGGGAGGCTAGGTACAAAAGGATGTCGTCAGCGTATAGGGACACACGGTCCTCATATTCGGGGGTCCAACGGAGTCCACGGATGGAGGGGTGCCACCGCAGCCACTCCGCCAGGGGCTCCAAGGCCAGCGCAAACAGGAGCGGCGACAAGGGGCAGCCCTGTCGCGTGCCCCGGCCCAGCTCGAATGGGGCCGAAACTCTTCCATTCACCACCACCTGCGCCAATGGGCCCGAATACAACAATTTGACCCAACTGATGAAGCCCGGGCCGAATCCAAACTTCGCCAGCATCGCCCAAATGTATGGCCACTCAAGCGTGTCAAACGCCATAGTGGCGTCTAAGGACGCCAAAATGGCCGGCTCCCGCACGAATGGGACACGTGCGAGCACCCCGTGCAAGCGCCGCAGATTAAGGGCTGTATTGCGATGGGGGATAAAGCCGGACTGGTCTTGGTGAACCAGGTCGCCCACCACGCCGACCAGCCGATTGGCCAGCACCCTGGCGAGAATTTTGGGCTCCGCATTCAAAAGCGAGATAGGCCGATAGGATGTGACCCGGTCCCGAGGCCTCCCCTCCTTGTGGATCACCACGATAGTAGCCAGACACTAGTCCGGCGGGAGGGAGCCCAGCGAGTGGGCCGCCAGGAACATCGCGCGGAGGTGGGGCGCCAGTACATCTGGTCGCAACTTATATAACTCGATAGGGATGCCATTTGGGCCCATGGCCTTGCCAGAGGCAACCGAACGTATGGCGAGGGCAATTTCGTCGGATGTAGGAGCGGCATCCAGCGACACCCTGTCCTCCTCCGAGAGGGAGGGCAGCGCGATATCCCTAAGCAGGGAATGGGAGTCCTCCTCCGAGCAAGGAGAGACCGGAGAATACACCTCGCGGAAATAATCCGCGAAACAGGAGACAATTTCTTCTGGCTCGGTGACACTCACACCATCCGTCCTCTCAATCAGCGGGACCACACGATTCACTCTCTCCTTTTTATCCAACCACGCTATCAGTTTGCCCGCCTTATCACCCACATCATACAGTCGCCCCTGCTGCTCCCTACTGAGGCCCCTGGCCGCCTCCGTAACGAGGGCCCTGTAGGCCGCCTGCTTAAGTTGTAGGACATGCAGTGCAGCATCCGTCACTCCGCCCTCTAAGTCACCCTCCAATTCAGCAATTTCGGCCTCCACCCGGGTAACCTCCTCCCGCTCGCGCCTCCGGGCATGGGAAATGAGGGACAGGGCCTCTCCTCTGAGAACTGTCTTGAAGGCTTCCCACAAGGAGATAGCCGAAGGGACGGACCCCACATTCTCCTCAAAGTATCGCTGCAGGGATTTAATCACAGCAGCGCGAATGGTGGGGTCGCGCAGGTACCAGGCATTGATGGGAACTACCCTGCCCTCACCCCTCGGAAGGACATCAAAATGGAACAGGAGCGGGGAATGATCTGAGATACCCCGCGCCAGATGGCGCACCTCCCCCACTCTCCCAGCATAGGCCGCCGGGACAAGGACATGATCAAGCCGTGAGAGGCTACCATGTGCCCCCGAGTGGAAAGTGTACTGCTGCTGCGTGGGATGTTTTAAGCGCCAGCAGTCCACCAATCCCAGTGTATCCAAGAGGCCAGATAGCCACGCCTGGGCCCGGGGGAGGTCCCTAGGGGGGTGACGATCCAGAGTCCCAGAAACCACCGCATTGAAGTCCCCCCCCCCCCAACCACTAGGAGTCCCCCCGGAAGGCCCAGGAGGAGGTGCCCCAAGTCTGCAAAAGTGGTCGCCTGTAACCCCGGTGGGACGTATACCGATACAAAAACCACTACTTTGCCTTCCATTCTCCCCACTAAAACAGCATAGCGTCCCCTATCATCATGGCGCACCTCATCAATCTCCAACGGGAGCGAGTTCTTCACCATAATGCCCACACCCCGTGAACCCGATGTGAAGCCCGAGTGGGCCACCAAACGATAGCCACGCCGATTCATGGCACAAAAAGAGTTTCCAATAAGGTGTGTCTCCTGCAGGAAGACTACATCGGGTGAGATTCGTTTCAAATACTGCAGGACCACACCTCGTTTGATCCTATCCCCCAGTCCATTAACGTTCCAAGACAACAAAGTCAACTCCCTACCCCCATCACACACAGGAGCCATCAATCGTCCCCCGGAGAGCACCTTAAAAACAATACAGAAAAGGGTTTGCCTTGTGGTAAAAACGAACAACACCCCCCCCCCCCCAACAGAACTCCCCCCCTCCCTGCACCCCTGCATGAGCCCAAACAGCCCCCCCAAAGTGCAGTGTGCCTGTCGCCCCATAGATGGTGAAACTAACTAAACCCCCAGAGGAGGAGGGAGAACCCCCAAGAGACCCCACACGACCTCCACAGGAGGAGACTTACTCGAACAGGCGAACAGTCAAAAGTGACATCAATTTTGTCCAGAGCGAGGCATAATATTAGTCCCTCAGTCCTGATCCGGCGGGCCCTCTCCCCCCACCGCTCCCCCCCCCCCCCACCCCCCCGATCCCGATCCCCAGGCAAGGTATCTAACCAGTCCCCGGCTGCTTCGGGACGATCAAAGAAGTGCGTACGGCCATCCAACTCCACCCGCAGCTTAGCCGGGAAAAGCATAGCGTACTTGAGATTTAGGTCCCGTAGACGACGTTTGACTCCGAGAAAGCTTAGTCTCTGCTTTTGGACCGCTGGGGTGAAGTCAGGATAAAAATTTATGTCCATATTGTCGAGTCTGACCGGCCCTTGTAGTCTGGAGGATTGCAGGATAGCGTCCCTATCTCGAAAGTTGAAAATCCGGGCGATGAGAGGCCTCGGGGGGGCTCCGGCCTTGGGCCTTCCCCCGGGAACCCTGTGGGCCCGCTCCACCGCGAAGAATTTACTCAGCCCCCGGGGCTGGAGGTGGGTGAGAATCAAGTCCTCCACGAATAGATCCGCCGCCGCCTCCTCCCGTCCCTCAGGCACCCCGAGAATACGGACATTGTTCCTCCGGGCCCGACCCTCAGAATCCTCCAGGCGACGATCCATCAGCGCGCTCGCCTGGCCAAGCCGGCGCACCTCCTTTTGGAGGGCTGCCACATCCGTCGTGAGGCCCGATGTGGTGTGGGCCAACGAATCGACCCGGTCATTAGTCTTGGATAAATCGGCCCTTACCAGGCCAACATCCACAAGGACCGAGTCAATTTTCTGTGCCAGTGTATCAAAACGCTGGTCCACCGAGGCCTTCATCTCAGCGATGGCGCCCATCACGTCTCGCAGGGTCAGGTCCGCGGCCAGAGCAAGAGCATCAGTCGGGCCCTCAGGGGACCTACGCGGCACCTCGGGAGATCCCTTCTGGAGGGTATAGCGGTCCATGCTGTTAGACTGGTGGACTGCGCCACGTCGGGTCGATTTCACCTTTGCCCGATCTCCATCTTGCTTTGTGGACATGGTTCCAGTCCCACGGCCGTGCCAGGCACGTCGTAAAGGGCGGGTAAGCCGGTTTACGGGATCCGGGGGGGGGTCACCACTGGGCCACGGGGCAAGTCACAGCCGGCGGGCCGGCAGGGCACCCCAACGGGGCCACACTACCTCACAGTGCCCCGCGACCCAACCTCGCCGAGACAGCAAGGAGGGTGCAAAAGCGAAAGTGCGGGGTACGCGAGCCGCCGCGCCCAGCCCGCCGCTGTTGTTGACTTTGCCTCCGGATCACCCCACAACTCCAATCCGGGGTCCGGCGTGGAGAAGGCCGGAAATCTCAATCGGTGCTACCGCCGGAGTCCGAGGTCCAATTTGGAAGCGGAAAGCGGGTGCCACCTCAGCTCGGGCTCACCAACACAGTCCCCTCATCTAGGACAGGATATTGTCAGGATATATGTAGGAGGTCGCGGAGGTCCTCGGGAGCCTCGCACCTACGCGGCCATCTTGGTTGCGCGCTAGGCTCCTCCCCCCCCAATTCCAGGCCTTTGTAATATCTCCTTGCACAAGCACCCTTGCTGCAATAACCGTAATTTATAATTATGGGGAGCCTCCTGGTGGTTGACCCATCCTGAAGGAAGGAAGTTGTATTGCCTTAACCCCTGTGGCTATATTCTTTATTAGGATCTCAACCCAGAAAATGTAGAAAAGATCACCAGAAGGTAAAGAAGACCACCCCGTACCTTTGGTGGTCTTCACCAAAGTAACCAATGCCCCCTGATTCTGAACCTCTGGATAGTGATTACAGCAGCCTTGATGCAGTAAGAATTACATTTTCAGTATCTGACTCATTCCATTATCGACTGTATCCAGTATTTCCTACAGATATTAATTTTAGCTCCAGTTTTTGGGGCCAATATCTGTCAACAATCCCATTATTGAGAGTCTGTACACTCTTCCTTGATTAAGGGAAGTATCACCCCCATTGTGAAAAGTTTAAATGTTTCACCCTCGCATTCATCCAGTGACATGTTGTGACCGCTTGTAACAGCTACAAGCATGCAGGTTTTTCAGAGCCATACAGCACCCCTAGTTCTTAAGGTAAGTATATGCTAAGAGATTGTTAGGATGTTCTTCAAGAATGTTTTTTTTTTTTTCATAGAGGCTTGTTTTAGTTTAGGCATAAATATTCAGTGCATTCAGGATGTTACAAATCCCTTTATCAGACAAACTGTCTACATTAATGTATTTTAACTGTTGCCTGGTATGCAGGTGTCAGTCAACACCATAATGAAAAATTTAGTCTAAGTGTATGGAATTCTTTACTCAGAATTCGTGTACAGCAGCTCTTAACTGTAAAGTGATGAAGATGCACTCTGCCACCAGAGCAAAACTATATAGTAAGAGTTGTGGGAACAAAGTCCACAAAGTTGCACAGTAGAAACAATTTGTTGTGCTTAAAAGACATCAGAATTCCAAGATGCACTGATGAGAATTTTTTTCTGCTTATTGTTTTAAGTTTGAAAAAATTTATATATAAAAAAGGTTCCAAAAAAATTTAAAATAAATTAGTGCTAAGTTCACTGTTACCATCCTCTTGTGCACCCATGTTTGTTAACCGCTCCAGTCATTGTAAAAGAAGCCAGCTAATGGACCACACAGTGAGCTTTCGAAGGCATCACTTAGATATTCAAAAACGCTCAGTTGTGCTGCTTTTGATAGGCCTTTGTAGGGCAACATCCTTTCTTCTTTGTGTCAAGAGTACCCATGAACTCATCACCTTCTTCCCAGACCAGTCAAATCTTTTAATGCCTCCAGTAACTTCATTTTGTGGTGTAACTATGGGCACATTGGAAACGGAAGCAGGTGGTTCTAAAGCAGGTTTTTCTTTGAAGACAACATCCTTCCCCAACCAAGTTATCGTCTAGCAACCCATCTCTGCTTGTTGCTCTTGAGAGTTTTCATTATGGATTTATAAATGGGATCAAACAGCTGGGTTTGGTCAACCAATATCTAAATCCTTAAGTAGTTCAACCTTTTCTGAATCACCAACATTCCAAATGTTTCTAAGTCCGGATTAGATGAGAATTACATATATTAGTTAAATCCTGTGAAGAAGTTAAACAGTTCTCCCAAACCCCAGGGATTAATTTCCCAGTTTGGTTGGGTACATCAAAGCATGACATTTATCTTGTTGTTTTCTCTAATACCATAAACCAGAAGTTCCACCATTAAAGCAAATGGGAGGGGGAGCAGCCATGAGATAATGGAGCTAGGAGATAGTGTGTCTAAAGATATATCTTTTTTTTATATCCAATTTTATTCGCATTTTGTATAACAAGATACCCAAAGTAACATTTGTATCACTGTGACGTGTGAGACATTTCATCACTATTGCAAGTTTTATCCGCCTCTCTAGCTGGTATAACGAGCATTGGCATAGCCAATAGGTCTCGCCTTTGGGGCCTTATAAGTGTTTAGCCATGCAACAGTTGATGTTGTTGCACCAAGGATATTGTGCTGCATAACTAAATACTTATAAGGTCCCAAAAGCGAGACCTATTGGCTATGCCAATGCTTGTGGTGCCCGTGTCATATCACTTCTTTTGTTAGTTACGGTAGGGGGGATGCGGGGAAACTGTGTTCGGGAGGGGCAAGCACCAACATGGGGGGAGGGGGAGAGGACGGGAAGGTGCAAAGAACACCACAGTGGGCAGGAGGAGGCAAGTAACAAGAAGCGGTAAGGGACAATCAACTACCCGGGGACAGGGCAAGCAACATCACAGAGGGCGGGTAGGAGTTGGAAAGCAACAACGTGGAGGATGGAAGTATGGGCAAGCAACAACATGGAATAGGGAGGGTGAGCACGCTAAAGGAACAAATGCAAATTAATATTTGAAAAGTACACATAAAGAGAGCAAGAAGAAGAATCTGTCACGGATTGTATGTAAAAAGAAGAATATGGCTTAGACATTTAATTGCAAGGAAATGTTTCAAAAAAACGAAAAAGTTTGCTCACACAAGGCAAGAATTAGAAGGACAGAAGTACTTTAAACATGCTCCCAGGGAGGGTCAAACAGACTAAGAAGTGAAGCTGGCATGTGATGACCAAAGAGAAGCAAGCACATGACTGATGATTAAACCAACCCACTTGTAAGCAATGGGCGGACTCTAAGCGGACTCTTAGCCCACTGTAACCCAACAAAATGTCTTGCAAGCAACATGCACTGTCTAAGGTGAGACCTAAAAATGTGGATTAAGTGAGCTGTGAGACCCGTGGTACCAGGTATTTGTCTAGTAAGCAGAAGAGTACTTTGTGAAGTTGGTAATAAAATGTGGCTCCAGTTAACACAGTGGACCCATTGCAAGCACGTGTTTATTTTGTTGTAGTGTAAAGCACCACCTTGAGAATCCCTTCATAGCACTATTCAAAGTAAATGTTGACATTTTCAGGATTTTTCCTACTGGATCAGGAAATCGTTCTGGTTTTTATTTGTTGACTGACTGCAAAGGAGAAAATATTGTCCTTAATGTGACCCTGTCCTCTAAAATCGAGGGGAGGGAGCCTGTGACTTTCTAGGAGGCATAGAAAGTCTCTCTCGTTTCAAGATTTATTTTATATAATGTCAGATTTGGTTAGTTTCACATGTAGGTTACCCATACAAGCACCAAGGTAATTTTAAGACATGTAGCAGTGGCTAAAAGAAGCACCTGCCTAAACTGAGTTGGTTACAACATACGTTCCAGTAATTCTGCCACAAAGAGCACCCTGGCATAGGAGGTGTTGCATATAGGAGAAGGCCCGGCAGCGGGTGAGATGATCATGGTAAAGGCAGGATTCATTTTTTAACCTCTCACCCAGCCGTACTATCTATCTATATATATATATATATATATATATATATATATATATATATATATATTCACTGAAAAAACCATAGGTTTCACACACGTTATAGTTAGGAATTAGCATTTAAAAAAACCTTGCAAATTCACTGAAAAAACCATAGGTTTCACACAAGTTATAGTTAGTGCAGGCAACTATAACTCACGCGACCGCAATCCTCTGCTGATGCTAATACTGTATTTAGACACTTATTTGCCCATGTCTTCTTCCATTAAATTTTAGCTATACATATATTACAAATATTTTTTTTTCATAAAGACACATATGTCATTAGCAGAGGATTGCGGTCGCGTGAGTTATAGTTGCCTGCACTAACTATAACGTGGAATTTCATTGGTTTTTTACGAGTGAAATGTACAGCTAACTATAACTTGTGTGAAACCTATGGTTTTTTCAGTGAATTTGCAAGGTTTTTTAAATGCTAATTCCTAACTATAACGTGTGTGAAACCTATGGTTTTTTTCAGTGAATTTGTACGTTTTTTTAAATGCTAAGTTACTTTACGCCGTTCGTGCCGTGCGCGCCCACTTCACGCAGTTCGTTCGACACTTATTTGCCCACGTTAGGCTGGATGGGCCATGTACGCACGATACCCTTCGCGCACCGTCCGCACACGGAGGACATATTATGCGCTTCGTGCAGAGAGGTTTTCGATTAAAGGTTGTCTGTTGAGAAATTGGTCATGCACACAAGGTGCCCTGCGGGCAGCTTTTGTACACGGGGGGGGGGGGGGGGGGAGAGAGAGTGTGGATTTTGTTTGTTTTTTATTATTTTTTTACCGCTTATTCGCCGTTTTTTCGAAAAAATATATATATTTTTTGGCCTTGGATGGCCTTCTGGCACACCATAACCAAGGCTGGGTGGTTAGGAGCTGTCTAGCCTGCCCCCTTTTTATGATATCCAACTTTGTTTTTCCTCCACCCCTGCGAGAGAGAAAATGGCGGCCGACACTTCCTGGTTTCGACCGATGTTTACTAAGATCTAACAGCCAATCAGAATCGCGCACGGCACCGTACGGTAAGCTTACGGTGCGCGCTCGGAGTGCGCTTACAGATATATATATTGATTTAAATGCTATTTTCTCAGTAACTACTGAACAGATTTACACCAGACCTACAAAAGGCACTTCCTTGACCTGAGGACTACCTCTCTGCCAAATTACAAGTAATTCTGTTCAGCCGTTCGGGCTGTAGCTGTGTCTAAAGGTCCTATGGAAAAATGCATGGGGAAAACGCGTTTTGGGACCCCCCTTTTTTCTCAGCCCCCGCTTGACGAATCCCCCCGAGACTTTCAGGGTAGGAGCGTAGCGCCCCATTAGTTTTGAAAATTTCGCGAGGATTCGTCGACCGGCGCCAAAGTTATTCCAAATAGAATGTTGCGGATTTCCTATGGAAACAGGGTCCTAACTATAACTACCTACTGGCGACCACCAGTAGGTAATATATATATATATATATATATATATATATATATATATACACAGAGAGAGACACACATATTGTGAGAGAGATTGAGATGCATTGTGCCGTATTGTGGGTTTTTTTAAGCTTTGCAGTGCGGGCATATAATTGGCAGGCATACATGTTCTCCCACATCTAATTCCATACAAAATGTTTTTCTTAATCCCAAATGTGTGCTTTGGAAATCTACTGGCCTAAGGGGGATTGCGTGATCCTTGCTCAGTTGTTCCTAGCCCCTCTGTTGGGTACTCTTTCTTACCACCCCTGGGGATGGAGGAGATGAGTTTGTGACAGGCAACCAGGTTATGTCCCGATTGCCCAGGCTCATCTCTGTGAAAGGCATCAAGGGAGTCCCGAATGGGATGCCACTGGCACGGTCATCAGGTTCGCGTGCGAGCTAGAGCTTGCATCGAAGTCCGGGACCAGACTGTTTTCCATAATTTTGGCAGATCCCTTGGTTTCCACCAGAACTTTACTGTGAGGGAAAGACACGTTTGGGAGGCGAACCAGGAGTCTACGAAATATGTCAAAATGGATGATTCCGCTTTACAAATGTTATTGTCTACTTTGCACTGTAAATGTATCATGCTTATCTATCATGTACAATAATTTGCTACTGTAATAAATATGACCTGTGATGTAGAAAAAAAAAATGACAGTGGCAGGCCCTTTCGTTTTTGGGTCTTTAATCTGAGGCCGATCCTATAAATGCTGCATACATTTACACAGATTCCTGTCCAGTTTTTATGCTGTAACTTAGTGCACAAATAAAGTTCTTTGTTAGGTGCACAACTGTGCCACGGTAGTGGCATCCTTATTTCTACAGATGCGGGCCTACCTGCATGACACACCTGTTAATTAGCAGTAGAATAGGATGTAATATGCCATCAGCATGGCATCGCAGCACCTTTCTGTAGGCCAGGGCAGGACTTACAATGAGTGTAGGCAAAAGTAACCCATGTGGACAACATTGTGATGCCCTGCTATCCCAGAAATACACCCTGAATGCAGAGGGCAATGATTTATGCAATTATCCAAATACAAAAACACTTGAATGAAATATATTTTCCTAAAACATGAAAAGCATTCCAATAGCAGTGTCGCTGTGCTGCTGTTGCCTTTAGCTATTTAACAGATTTTAGTGATTTTGTAACCAAAAACACTGGTTAATCCTCGCGCGTTATCTAAGCAAATCAAGGCTTAACTCAAGCAGGTGGACCCCAACTCTCTCTCTGTAAGCCAATAATCAGTATGGGACCCTGGAGTGAAGGGGCTCTGCGTGCTGGAGTGCAAGCGACTTGTCGGTATTTACATATGAATTTACTGTCAGCAAAAACGCAACCAAGTCAGCGGACCCTTAGATCGACATCCTATAGTAAAAGGGCTGGTGACTCCCCCTCCCTCTAAGCATACCCCACAGAAGCCTGCACAAGCCTTGGGTACAGCATACCCTCCGGATCCCTCATTAGGGAGCAGCAGGGGCCGGGGCCAGCTATGAGGAACCTTGCCCCACAGGCGGCTCTCTCCGGGGGGTCGCTCGAACCACTGCGTGCTGGTCAGTAATGTGGTGGGAATGTGATGCCTCTGAACCTCCAAGGCTCCACATGTGTTGAAGGCTAAATGGCCGTTGCTCGTGGCTAAACGTTTGCCGCATTTGAGAGCTTAACGTTACACAGAACCTACAAAAACAAGCATGCGCGGCAGCAGGGGGAGGGGAGAGAGGGAGCCTGCGTGATTCCCTTGCGGGAGCGAGCGGCAAGGCGCGATAATTGCTACCATATGGTGCCGCCGCTCGCTCCCGCAAGTGAATAGCCAGACGTGCACGCGTTGCCATTGGAAACAATGCGACGCGTGCACGTTTTTGCAGGGAAAGCTGTGCCGATGGCTAAAGGTCTCTTTCCTATGCAGCGCATGCGCGCTGCGTAGGCGAGACCTAAAAAGGAAAGGGCCAGCCCTTTGCGCCATGAGCAATCAGTCCAATGAACCCGTAGATGGAGATTTTGAGTCCTTCCAGGCCATTTCAAAGTCTCTTTTAGCAATCGACAGGGCTGTTCCCAGAAACAACTTGTCGGCTCGTGCGCGATCCATTCCCTCCATCACCCCCAGGAGAAGAGCAAGAGGGTTGATGGGGACCTCCCACCCGAATATGCCACCCAGTTCAGATACGAGTGATGCCCAGTATTTGGATATGACGGTGCAGAACCAGACCATATGGAAGAAGTCGGCTGGTTTGTCTTCACAGTGTGTAAAGATGTATCTTAAGGAAAGTGTAAGGGGATTGTGACTACCCATCGTGCAGATGTGTTTGCACACAAGTAAAGATCTGTGTGGGATTCCAATCACTGCAAGTTGGTGTGTGTGTGTGCAAGGTAGAAATGTATGAAATATAATTAACTGCTGCCTTCTTTGACTCACACAGGTGATACCAAGAGCGAGAATATAAGCAGTTTACTGCGTCCATCAATCAAGAGCCGTGGGGAAGGTATGATTTTTTTTAGTTTAATTTAGCCATTTGATTTTATACAACAATTTCTGACATTGCACATGAACTGTTCAGCATCATATGTTTCTAGTCCGTTCCAGTGCCCAGAGTAGGACGTGCCTATAGGTATATAAGTATTAACAATGGTGCTTACATTATGTATGAGTGTGTATTAAGTATTAAAGCACATTAACTTTATCAACAATACTTCGAGCGTGCTTTATCATAGGATTTGTGTACCAGCATAGGATTCCAGAAAGCCTTTCATAGGACTTCTAAGTCTCAAACATGGACTGTTTTATGGTACTTCAATCTTCTCTGTGCTCCCCTCTCTGATCAACCGTTTCCCTACTGTGGACGGTTCTGTATCTGTTATGCCGCTTCCGAATTTCTGCTGTTCACGTGGGCTGGGTCTCTGGTTTAGCTTTCAATTTTTTCAAATAGGTGTTTCACTTGGAATAGTGTGTGCCTCTGCCCCCACACCCCCTTATTCCGGCTCGCTCTCCTTTGTACTCATTTCTTTCCTATCTTATAGGAATGCTGTAACAAACATGCCCTTTTGCAAGTTAGGATAATGAACTGTGATGGTGATAGTGTAGATGAACACACAGGTTTTATCCATGAATGCCTGTCTTTAAGTGGTGCACATATATTATTTTCTGTTCCTTTGCCTCGGGTAGTGTTCGTTTTCTGATGGTGCAGTTCAGATGCTTGCTTGATTACGCTCCAACTTTGTTTGAGGAGCAAGGTTTAAGGTAGTGGAGGTGGTGAGCTTTGGGCACAGGTTCACCTACTCGTTTCTGTTAGTAAACATTTGATTTTTCCCCCCCCCCCCCCCCCCAATAGCTTCCATCGTGCATGAAGATGTGCTTGATACCAGTGATCACCAAGGAGCTCGTACACCTGAGGCAAAATATCAATGGAAACCTATCACACCGGAGGTCAAAGAGTCGCGCACTCCAGAGAAACTTGACCTAAAGCAACGTGAACCCTACTCGCAGGAAGCATCCAGGAGCTATCGGAGACAAGGTAAGCAGTCAGTTCTTCAAGAAAATGAAGTATAATTTTTTCCTGTCCATGAGCTACAGAGCATCTTACTGGTGCATTCATGATTGCGCTGAAATCATTAGTAATGAGCATCATATGACTTTGAACTTAAGCCTTCGTAGTTCATAAATAATTTAACAACTATGCGAAGTGTCGGGGTGGGGAACGTAGCCTGGGTATGAGGACGTGTGAAAAATTAGCTAATTTGTAAAATGTGCAATATTTCAGTGCTCATGCTAAAAAGGCGCAAATATTTGTTGTTTATCCAGCTATCCATTGCTTTAAGTAGTCTGAAAGACAGATGCACCTGATTTTGACATATTTGTAACATCACTGCCACAATGTCCTTGTAGCTCATATGATTTAAGTGTTCTTGGCATCTTCAAGATGGTGGGCACTGAAAAATGTGCTTCACTTCACCTCTTGCACCAGAGGGGTGGATTTGGTGCAGAGGAGCACACCTCCTACTCTTACAAAGTTTTCCCGCCTGTTTTCCACCAAAAGTGGGGGTTTGAACTGGGGGCTGCCATCTTCTGATAGCAGCAGAGGGTGGGGTCGCATTACAAAGGCAAGGCCTTTGAAGCTGCCCTCTCAAGCACTGTGCTGTCCCTGGGGAAGAAGGTGTGACACCTCTGCCCAGGATGTGCTTTATTTCTGGCCTCCGAGAGCAGGGGCTCTCACCTCAGGGGTCAAGAAACAAGTCTGGTGATGGCAGGCTGCCTAAAGCCAGTCAGAGACTACACCGGGGTTGGTATATTTTCAGGGGGCACCTCTGAGGTGCCCTCTGGGTACATGTTTCAATAAATCTCACACTGGCATCAGTGTGGGTGAATTGAAAGGAGCTGTTTGGTACCAAACACTCCTGGGTTTAGTAAAGTCATCATGGTGCTATGGAATTAGAGTTGTTTCCAGCTCATGTACTCTCTATGGCTCTGCACCAAGGCATCCAGGCTACCATGGCAGTTTGCATGGCCTTTGTGAGGGGTCTCTAGGGGACCCTCTTCAGTCCCAGTGCCCTAGGTATCACAGTACCATTTACTAGGGACTTACAGGGAGGTCTGAAGTGCCCGTCCTTGGTACAGTTTTAGGGAAGGAGCTCTGGCACAGGGGATCTGTTTGTCATGGACGATGTGCACTTTTATTTGAAACCACATAATTTTTAGGTCTCTCCTAGGCAGCGCGCATGTGCTGCTCTAGGAGGGGCTTTAGCCATCTGTCTGCTCATTTTCAAGCACACACTTGTGCTTGTGGCGGCATCCACCTTGCGGGAGCGAGCAGCAGCGCGCTTGCTAATTGGCCGTTGCTCGCTCCGGCAAGGCGGATGGCACCACAAGCACGAGTGTGTGCTTGAAAATGAGCAGACCGATGGCGTGCTTGAATACAGCTGCTGCTTGTTTCAGTTTACGAGCAGCGTCCTGCGAGCGAGCGCACCACTCGCTGGACTCTGCAGCTGCATTCCCGGTATTCATTAAGCGTGTCTTTTTCGTACCTTCTTTGATCTCCTGTTTCTGTTCTTCAACTTCCATCTGTGACTCGTGTACAATTTTTGAGCTCTGCCAGCTCCTCATCCTCTTCATCCACTACAAAGAGAAAGGCAAATGTGTCATTGCCGTTTGAACTGATGGTTACACCACAGTGTTATCTGCCGATACCTTCTCTCTCTCCCCACCCACCCTGACTGGATCCTCACGCGTGCTCTCCTTCCTCCGACGCTCTTTCTATTTACCAAACACTGCAGTACAACCCTACGCATGCAATATGTATTTTTAAGCTAACCCAATTCATTCATGCCGCCCTATTTATTTTAAACTCTTCTGCTGCCCTATGCATTGTCAGGCTGTTGCCTAATTGTGTCCACTGAGGCTCCTATGCACTAAAGCATTTTCCCATAGATGCAGAATAGGTGAAACCCTTTGATAAATCATGCCCTAAGTTATTTATTATATTTTAACAGACATCCTTCATGTTTCTTACACAATCTATAGAAATAGCTCTGCTTCCTTTCTGCCATGCTTGCTCACTTGACTTTCCAGTTAAGGTCCACATATGGACTATTCCCAAGCTATTGGGCTGTCCTGCAGTCACTGCATCTCTACTTACACATGCCTACTCATGCCTGTCTGTCTGTAATAATATGCAGAATCTCAAGAGATATGAAATTCACTCATTTAGGTCCAGATGTACTAAGAGGCAAGTCACAAAAAGTAGGAGCAAATTGCGCATCAACTTTTTGCGAACTGCCTCTGATTTTGCGATGCAACATTGGTAGTATAGGTCCCAACTGAACACATCCAGTCGCAGGAGGTAGCTACCGACACAGGGCTAGTGGCCTGCACGGAACAGCACACCACAACCCCGAAGCATTCCCGAATGGCAATTTCATTTTTTTAAGCAGCCCGTGTTTCTTAAAAGAACTAGTGGTAACTTAAAAAAAAAAAAAAAAAAAAAATGCCATTTGTGAAAACTTCGGGGGGAGCTGCACTGGTCCCCTGAACTACTGTGTATCCACACAGCCACCCAGCACTATTTACCGAGGGGAAGCTGTCCTCACAGGCACCTTCTACTCTGTGAATCAGTTATCACCTACTATGTCTTTTAAGGCCTGTAAATTATGGAACTCCTTGCCTTTCGTACTGAGAACTCAATCCAATAGAGCCTCTTTTCGAAAACAGTTGAAAAAGTTTTTTTTTTAAATTACTATTCCTCCTTAGTAGATGGGGTTCATCGTTTTTAGGAACGTTTAGCGCTAAGACGCCTTGGCAGATGTGCGCTTTATAAAATACTATGTGGCGTTATTAACTTATCAATGGCTTGCAACCGTATAATTGTGGTCACAAACCAACCATTTATGGCATTCCAAAATCTCAGTTAGGTGAAGTGACGCCCTTTTCACACTCCTTCGGAACTGCGATCTCTAAATGCATTATAGGAGTTGGAAAAGGGTTTCCTAGTCGCTCGCTGGCTTTAACAAATACCCACAAGCAATTTTACAGCTGCAAGCCGTATGATTTTGGGAGGCGCGCAGGGTTTGCAAACACAAAATGGCTTTTCACATCGGTCTCTTCCTTATCAAACCTGAAGTGCTTACTTTTTGTTAGTGGCATTAATGTAAAGGCATTTACCTATTTTACTTGCTCAAATTAAATTGCTAAGCGCCAAGAAAACTTACTAGGTAACCGAGTGCTACATAGGTTGCCTATCGCATAATATATCTCGCTTTACCAAATAAATAAACAAAATGACAGATAATGACTATTTTTCATGAAGATTCTTACTTTTATTTCCCGGTTCGAGACTTTCTGGCATGCAAATGGCGCAGATGCATAATGTTTAACCACAAGAATTGCAAGCAGTTTGAAGCACATCACTGTAAAGGAATTGCCACCATGGAACATGCGAGCTAAAGATCGCAGCATTAATGTCCAGTGGCAAGCACCTGCTCGCATCCCCCTTGGCAAAGCTCACTTTTAAATGCTCTCAGACCCTCCACCGGGCTCTGGGGATTTATATCAAGCCGGCAAGGGAGATTATGAAAACAACGCGGGAGCCCGGCAGACATACCCTACGTGGACACCTGTTCTGCAGAAACCTCATTTCCAATTCATTTTTCATCAGGCTCGTTCTCTTACGTGACGCACAGGAAGGGGTTAAGAAGGGGGTTGACCTCGGGTGGTGCGCCATTGGCAAGTAAACTACGCGCATACAGTTCAGACAAGCCTCTGCCATCAGAATGAAATAAAAGCCATGATGAGAAATGGCATTTGCAGTTCCAGGCTATGCTCTCGCATTGATGTGAAACAAATGACTGCTAGAGAAATTGACATATGTCAGCTACCACAGGCAGATGTTACATTACCATTTTTTGGTCTATGCGAATGTCTGTGTTTTTTTTTTTTTTTTTTTTTTTTTTACCCTCTTCCGCATTTTTGAGGGCCGCTGGTTAATTTTCTTTTCAGGGTATTTTTAGGTCTCGCGTACGCAGCACGCATACTCGTGCTTGTGGTGGCATCCACCTTGCGGGAGCGCGCGCCACAAGCACGAGTGCAGTGCTTGAAAATGAGCACGCACGCACCACTCCCGGGCTCACCTTCAGCTCCCCTATCTCTCACGCGCATTCCTTGTTGTATAATTCTACACCGTACGCTCCGCTGTCTTCCATTGTCAGGTTCCAGATATGTAAAAAGCCGTTTTGACCGTTTATAGACACACTTTCTTTGAACTATTTCTCTCTTTCTTTTAATTGATCAGGATGTATTAATTGAGCTAAAGTATTGCTTTTGAAAAGCCATGTAATATCTCATTGTTTGCAACTTTCTACCCAATTATTCTCAAGGGATTTTGTAATAAATAGTTTTGCAAACATGTTCTCCTGCCTGATCTTAACGAGCCCTTTTAACATATTATTCTCATCTACACGCAGACACACGTTTGATGTATTTTAGATGATACTGAGTTGTGACAGAGTAAGTGACGCCCATCTGCTCACAAAATTGCCGTCTGTAATCAATCTTTTCGACCCACTGTCCCTACAAGGTGGTGCATGTTGACTGTATACAGAGCTTTGTTTGTCTCCGCGGGGTCTGTTCAGTCAGCCTTTTAAAGTGACCCAGCTATTTTAATCGTGCCACAGAGATCTTTGTCGTAATGCAATCAGCAGGTCTAAAATCTACCTTTCAGATCTCGTCTTGATATTCTCCCAGGGTGATTTAAAGCGGGAGTTGAGAATTGACTTAAGCCGCGTCCACTCCTCTGTGATACTGTCCTCTGGCCCGTTAGCAAACTCAGTTGTTTTGTTTTTTCACTAATTGACACAAAGCAGTTTCTCTCTGGCAACCACTGGGCTACTCTAAATGCCAGCTGTACATTAGCGGAATGTAACAGAATACTCCAGCAGGAGCTCCTCTGTATGTCATTTGAGCAGAAGGTCAGCGGTAGCGGAAGTGACATCATGTACCCTTTTACCTCCTTCGTGACATCACCTGATTGATCCCCTGTGCCACCATTTCTCGCTTCCTATTTGCTGCTGTTGGGCTAAGAAAGAGCAACAAGCATTGACATAGCCAATAGGTCTCACCTTTGGGACCTTATAAGTGTTTAACCATGCAACAGTTCATGTTGGTGCACCAAGGATATTGTGCTGCATAACTAATTACTTATAAGGTTCCAAAAGCGAGACCTATTGGCTATGCCAATGCTTGTTTTCAAATGTTACAAGGCACTTCCTAACGATTCAACGATGCATAAGCATGCATTCAGAGAAGAAAACATTAAAATTGTATTTTAGATGTTTCTTTTCGTCATTTCTTGCTGTGTAATGCGTTGTGGAGCTGGGGAGGAAAGTAGGAAGAGAGAGGCTCAGAGTGGGGAAGAGAAGAGAACAAGCATTGGCATAGCCAATAGGTCTCGCTTTTGGGACCTTATAAGCGTTTAGTTATCCAGCACAATATCCTTGGTGCAACAACATCAACTGTTGCATGGCTTAACACTTATAAGTTCCCAAAGACGAGACCTATTGGCTATGCCAATGCTTGTTCAGGCAAGAAGTGAGGTGTTAGCCATGTCAAAAGAGGCACTTTCTCACACCCAGGTCCTCCACTGTCTAGGCCCCTCTGTCTGAGGAACTTAGCTGCTTATCTTGTCGATATCAAGTGGGAAAACTCGGTCACTAGGTGGTGGCAGGATGTTTGTTACTGTCTGCGGGATTACTGCTTCATTTGTTTAGCTTGTTTGATCGTAGAATGGCAATCTTGCTTCTGTTTCAACACAGGGGGGCTTGTGCAGAGGGCCTGAATTATTTATTGGTGGGCTTAGCTCAGCCGGCGGACCAAGCTGCCCTTTTAAATGGGGCTTGCAAGGGCACCGCAGCAGCATGTGTGCATGGGGGCTCATCCCCTGACCGCTGTGCAGATGGATCCAACCTCAGGCCTTCGCATATGGCGGTACCTCCCTGCGCCAATATGCTTGTCTGCGATGTAGGTGTGGTTCCAATTTATTGTTCACGTTGTTTGTTTGCTGATAGGGGATGGGTCTCACTTCAGGATAGATGGTCAGGCTCTATGGGTTCCAGCCAGAGTGCCGCACGTTTATCCTACTCATTCGCTCGCCATATTTGATTCATAGTCGAGCCGCACTCTGTCCTGTATCTCGTCCCCTAGGAGCTATTCAGTGAGTTTGAGGGACTTAAGTTCTCAAGAGACTTCCACTGCAGCTGCCAAAGAGGGATGGGGGTGTCCTGGAGTTGGAAACCGAACCTGCCTGAAAGACTGTCACTCCATTGCCTTCTTTGCCATGCCCCTTGCTTATAACATTGGCATTGTTTTATGAATATGCTTGAAATTTAGCTAAACCTCAGCATGTTAAGCTTACATTTAGTATTTCCAAATGAGTGCAGATCCATTAAAGAGGGGCAAATAAGTGTTCATTTGTTAATAACTTTGACACTGTCTATCCAATCTGCACAAAATAAAGCAGCAGTTTAGAAGAATAATTTTCTATTTGTATCTCGAATTGTTTGCTAATCCGTCAACGGGTCAAAATTAGAAGGGGGGGCAATAAAAATTTTACTTGGCAATATCTTTGGCAGTGTTTAAATCTGCATGAAATGTGGCAGGCAGTTAGAAAATTAAGGCCAGTGCTATAGCATCAGGTTTCATACCAATTATACATTTGGGAAAGGTGGGGCGGAGGGTAGGTACCAGACAGACCCCCAGGAGATTACCGCATAGATTTGCAAATTTTGTGGTCCAAAAATTGAAAATTTTGCACATTATTGCGCCACCCCCTCCCCCACTCTCCCCCTCTCCCTCTCTCCCTCTCCCCCCTCCCCCTCTCTCTCCCTCCCTCTCTCCCTCTCTCAGCCTCCCTCCCCTCTCTTTCTCTCTTGAGAGCGAAAGAGGGGACTCTTTCTCTCGCTCACTCTCTTCCCTCTGCCTCTTTCTCGCTCCCCTCCCCTCTTCTCCTCTTTCTCTCTCCCCTCTTCTCTTTCTCTCTCCCCTCCCCTCTTCTCCTCTTTCTCTCTCCCCTCTTCTCTCGCCCCTCTGCCCCTCTTTCTCTCTCCCCTCTTCTCCTCTTTCTCTCGCCCTTCTGCCCCTCTTTCTCTCTCTCTCTCTCTCCTCTCTCCCCTCTTTCTCTCTCTCTCTCTCTCTCCTCTCTCCCCTCTTTCTCTCTCTCCCCTCTTTCTCTCTCTCCCCTCTTTCTCTCTCTCCCCTCTTTCTCTCCCCTCTTTCCCCACGTCTCCCCCTCTCCCCCTCTCCTTTTCCCACTGTCCCTCTTTCCCCCTCTCCCCTCTTTCCCCCTCTCCCCTCTTTCCCCCTCTCCCCTCTTTCCCCCTCTCCCCTCTTTCCCCCTCTCCCCTCTTTCCCCCTCTCCCCTCTTTCCCCCTCTCCCCTCTTTCCCCCTCTCCCCTCTTTCCCTCTCTCCCCTCTTTCCCTCTCTGCCCCTCTTTCCCTCTCTGCCCCTCTTTCCCCCTCTTTCCCTCTTTCCCCCTCTTTCCCTCTCTGCCCCTCTTTCCCTCTCTGCCCCTCTTTCCCTCTCTGCCCCTCTTTCCCTCTCTGCCCCTCTTTCCCTCTCTGCCCCTCTTTCCCTCTCTGCCCCTCTTTCCCTCTCTGCCCCTCTCTGCCTTCTTTCCCCCTTTATCCTGCTCCTCCTCACCTGTTGGAACAGCACTTGCCCCTTTTTCCTCTCATTTCCTTCACCTGTTACCCTGAGAAATGGTTCCAAAAAGAAAAGAACACATACAGAAAATGCAGTCTTTTTCAGACATTTTTCCCTTCCAAAATGCAGCCTCGGCGCAGAGAAACAACAGTAAGAAAAAAAAAATTCAGACAAGACAATGTAGCTGCAAAGTGGCCAGATTGGTTTTATTCACACCTAAACACATTAGCGGCACTTTACAGAGTTTGGAAATATAGCGCTACTTTAGTTTTCTGGCCTATCTTTCACAGCATGGTTTTCCTATTTGTTCTGTGAGGCGAGGGCAGCTGAGAATGCAGATTCTTAAAGAGTACAATTGTGTCAATGGCCCACTGACATGATTGTACTTTCACTTCTGTAATCCCTAATGCGGCAAGAGGAAGCAGGCAGCTTTTATTTGCTCTACGGCATCACGTAGTGACGTGTGTGTGCCTACAGCGAATAGGATGGCACAATTTTTCCCCATCTGATGGAGACTTTTTTTGCGGCCAAAGAGATCAATATTGCGGTCATCGCGCTCCCCAGCAGATTTTGCGGTTATTTTACGAATCGCGATATACTGGAGGGTCGGAAAATAGTGTAAATAAAAAAACAGGGTTTGCACCCAGCCCCGCTATGCATGTCTAAAGGCCACACGAAGCTCAGACTGAGTACATTGCAGGTGCTTGCAGTACATCATAAAAAAAGATTCACAGAAAACAAACAGTGTTACAGGTTGGTTATGGTTCAGCAAACACCAAACCTAAAAAGCTCAACAATTCACCAGTTGTGGTATGTATTGCATAGAGTGCCACTTGCCATGCTTAGTACTTCTTGGTGAAGCTGTGGTCCTTTTTTAGGCAACGAAAAGGAATATGTGGCAGGCGAGAGTTATGGTGTGCATTGTGAATTGCATACACTAACTGGTGAAATTCATTTTTGTGTTCACTTAACAGTAACTCACCTGGAACTGTGGATTTTTCATTAAGTCTTTCATAATAAGAGAAAACGCGTCATGGAAAAAACCAATATACAAATACTTCTATAATGATGTATTTTCATTGTATTTTTATTTACTTATTAAGCACACATGCACCCAAAATGGTGTGTTGGCAGTAGGAGTGCTTAAGACGTAAAACAAGTAAGAAGTACCAGCAAGAAAAGTAGGTTGCTTGACCTTTTTTGAACTTGAAGAAATCATCGATGCAGTGCAGGTCAGCGAGCTGAACGTTCCTCAACTGAGGTCTTAAGACATTGAAATCCCAGCTGCCAGTTGAACTTGTAGTAAGTACACTGAGTAAATACAAGGAACGTTTTGTGGGCCTACTTAGGTGTGTGTAGAAGTTGTTTGGATAAAAAAGGATGGTCTATTTTGTAGAATCCTGATTAACCATGAACGGGTATTATTTTGAACTTGATAAGTACGCTTTAGAGGCAACCAGTGATAAGTGGCTGACAGAAGACGCATTGTATTTGCCAAGCCCATCGACTATATTGACTGCTAAATTAATAACACTTTATCTTAATGACCAACTATTCTGGGATTCCAAGCCCGATAACATTGAAGAATTAAGGTGTGAAAAGGGACGAAGCCACCTAATATATGCGTTGTGAATGTCCGAATAAGAAAGAATCTTTTGCACCAGTCTGAGCTGATGCGCATTGGGAGATCTTTGTGTATAGTCATAAAGGTTAGAATAATTCCCTGCAGTTTGCAGGGACCACGAAACACCAATAGTCAATATATAAAGTTGTGGGAGGAGAGGGGAAGACCCAGCATAATGCAGTGCAGTGAATCGCCTCCGAAAATTCAATCCTGCTGAAAATGTTTCACTATGTAGACTACGCATTAAATAGTTATAGCAGGCATGACCTTCCAGAACCAAACGGCAGGATGTAAGAAGAGAGCCTATTTTCTAACATGAGTAAATAGAGACAAAAAGAGTAGCCTGATACGCTTACATTAGAAGATTCAAAATAGAGCACTGCTCTTTTAACAGCTCAGTGGCTTCGAGATCTCATAATGGATTGTACTGGCGATTGCCTCACAGTCTACTTTTTTCTGGCTTATGTATGTGGAATCCTGGAGCACGCTTTTTTTTTTGTTCAGGCCTATTTTTGTCCTTAAATTTACTCTCAGAACCTGTTTTTTCCCCCTTCACTGAATGTATTTTAATGCTAGAAAGCACTTGAAGGCATTCTTACTTTTTTAGATTGAGCCTAGGCAGCGCATACGCTGCTCTGCAAGCCATGCTGTATTGGAGTATGTACTTGAAGCCCCGCCCACTCTCTGCCCATATTTGTCATTGGCTTGTGTCATTATCCTTCTTAAATGCTGGCTTATGATTTGTTATTAGGCTTGTTAGTCACTCCGTAGTACCGCCTTGTCTTCATTTGTACCCTCACTGGGCTGGGCCTTTTACTTCGGTTGTTACACTGTACGTCTTCTTTAGTCTGTAAGCACTATTTTATTTAATGAGTCCCTCTTACTGCAGGAGGGTCTCTCGTGCGCAGTTGTGGCCACTGGCTTGTTTATTTAACTCGTAGCAAAGAGTGAGCTCTTCAGGGGCCATGGGAGACAGAAGGGGGCAACGCAGAGATGCCTTCAAGCATTTTGAATGCAATAGGTCTCGCATTTATGCGAGTTTGAGCTATTGGCATTGTAAATGACACTGCCTTTTATGTTTTAAAAACCAAAACCTAAATAAAAGGCATTGTCATTTACAATGCCAATAGCTCAAACTCGCATAAATGCGAGACCTATTGTATTGCAGATGCTTGTTTCTATTAGTCTTCTAGCACTATGCCCTCACAATTTGTGAGTGCCATCCTTGTGCAAGAAAAAAAGCTGCCACATACAATAGAAGGTCTCCGGTTGGTCTCCCAGTTTCACATTTGCTCATGGCGTGTGGATTATGCTACAAAATGTCCACAACAGCTTTCAATGTCAGAGAATGCATTAGATTACTTGTTCAACATTGAGGACAAATGTAATTATCAGCATTGATGACTTCTCGCCATCGCTCACCAATGGGATGATCCATGGCCATCTTCCCAATCACATTTGCTAGTGGCCATGTTCATGGCACACTATTTATGTAAGGACAACGCTTGGATTGAAGCACCATTTGCCATTGAGTTGCCACTTGTGAGTCGATTTAGTAATCCATATTTGTAAAGCGCGTACATATTACCCCTTAAGGTTTCAAGGCTCTGGGTGCCGTCTGGTAGATTGAGCTATTCCCCAGAGTCACATGGTGCTGAGCTGCTTCCGGAGCTGGGGATCGACCTGTGAGCCCCACGCTCCGGAGTCAGCACTCTGGCCGCTGCGCCACACCTCTCCCAACTTGACATCACAGAACCACTTGACTCACAGATCAACCTTGATAACCTTCATATCAAGCTCTCCACCTAATCTGACAGCTAAGAAGAGGTTGAGTATTTCAGCATTGCTTGCTCAGTCTCCAAATCTTGTGATGCAGCTGCATTTTAACATTACAGTACAAAGCCATCATAAGAATATCTGCAGCCTTTCAGTTTGTCAGCACCACTAAGACCTGTGCAAGTGACAAGTTAAATGCCTGTGTCTCAGATAAGAAAAAGACCAATAACACCTAAATACTCTTATATAGTGGAACCTCTGCACGTTTTTCCAGCCAGCAACTTGGATCTTGATCAGTCCTTGCCTATGCGTAGAAAGAAGATCTTGTGCAAGATTTCCATCTATTCTGATGTCGATGCTTTATCTTGATAAATGCCCACTTCCTGACAGCCACCTCCTAGAGGATTTCACCTATTGACCAGACCTTTCATGTCATGCTAATTTGGAGCGCAGTGAAGCTTCACGCGCCTCTAGAAACAAAACAAAAAAACTGGTTCGATTGTCATGGAAACATTACTACCAAGGGCTCACCCAGACCTTTGTTTTCTTATGCCAGGTGTATTGGAGATTACGAAGGAAACGTTTTTGCCACCTGCAATGGTAAAATCCTAGACCCTCCCACTTGCTGGAAAAAATACAACCCCTCCCACCAACTAGTTATGTTTTTTTTCATGTCCGATCCGAAGCCAGATGACATGGTTGTGTCTGCTATTTGCAGAACGCTCTCTGTCACAGGTAACATCTTCACCACAGGATAATGAGAGTAAGTGGATAGAATTTATAGGAACTAAAAATGTAGGACTGCTTCCACTGCACTCGAAACAGCAAGCGCGATGTTTCTTTTGAGCTGATATAACCGGAAACTATGGGACGTTCTACAAAGGCTTGTTGAAGACTTATACCGAGACAGTCATCAAGATGTTGAGAAGGGCTGCATGCATCTAATCAGATCAGCATCACTATGGATTCGGCCCAACTGCTGGTCTCGGACTTTTGTCACTGGATAACCTTAAGATGATCCTCTTATCTGCATCATACTATTCTGAAACCAGACTCCCAACTAAAGATTTTACATCTGTCAGTTTACAGGTTCTACACTCTTTGGTCAGCAGACTGAAGAAGAGATGCTGAGCATGGAAAATGTTTCCAAGACACGTAAAGCCGTTGGTCTAGAGGATACATGGAGATTTTGATGTTTACAATTTAGACAGATTGCTTGTACTATGCTCCTCGGGGGCTCAATACCCTTGTTGGAGCTACCAGCAAAATCAATAAGGCCGATGGTACCTCTACCACCAGAGATTAGGAAAAAGGATGAAGTTATTTCGTAACCAATCCTCTGGCTTATCAGTGCAACTGCCCTCAAACAGTGACTTCTACTCCCTCCCCTCTCTGTTAAGCAATCTAGGAAAGTGGTGGTGCCAGGAGGCGAGGCACCATAAAACTATCTGGAACAGTGAAAAAAGATACAAATGGATACTAAACCATTGTTAAATATTGCTATTCACTGAATTTCATAGCTCCACCACAGGCTATACCACCAAACCTGTTCACAAAATTTAATCTACCGAGCTGCATAAGGAGTGCGCATGACTTTATTTCCTCACAGATGCATCAAAAGAAAAGTTTAGCATTTTAGCCCTCCATCTAATTGTTCCATATATCAAACCAGGAGATTGGATGTGCACGGTCAACCTACTGGGCTCCTATTTTCACATCCCCATAAAGAAACGCACAAAATTCCTGAACTTAGTAGTAGGTCATTCCCACTTTCAATACGCAGGACTTCCTTTTGGTCTTAAGCTTCTCCTCGCACTTTGGCCAAGTGCATGGCAGTAGCGGCAATCTATCTCCGTCTACAGAATATTCAGCTACCCATAATTAGATGATTGTAATAAAAGTCCACAGATGACAAAAGGTGATGTAGGACTTGCAGGCAAAGATCCAGCTGTTGCATCCCTTGGGGTTGCATCTTAACCACAGCTTGAGGGAAAAGTGCTCCCTTCAGAGAAGAGAATATCGTCAATCTTGGAGAAGTGCCACTTTTTTTTAAAGGTTTTCAGACCGTCAGGTCGTCTGTTCTCTTCCTTGCTTGTCTCTGTGGCATCCTGCTTCTTCATGGTTCCAAGTGAAAGAATGCAATTGAGGCCTTTTGGATGATCAGTGGTCTCATTGAAAGGCAACAAACTTCTACTTTCATAGCAGCAAACTGGTAGTGCAAGAAGAACAATTTCCTACAAAGCATGCACACAATAGTCAGACTCATCCCGATCCTGCTGGGGGAGCCCATTTTGGCCACTTTTCAGTACAGGGCCTGTAGCTTAGAATGGAGAGTTGGTATCATATCACTTAAGCACTCTAGCTCTCAAAACATTCCTGCCATCTCGAACAAGTAACATAACTCTCATTCCCACAGACAAAACAATGATCATGCATTACTTAATGAGAAATCGGGGCAAGGTTTTTGTTCTTAACTGCTCAACAGATGTTATCATAGGCCCTGGACAGAAATTTAACATCCAAGTGAGTCCATCGGCCAGGAGCGCAAATTTTACAAAGCGGACTTCCTCAAATGGTTTTACGAAGGAAACGGAGAGCGAGTTTTAAACTACATGAGCCTTCAGAAAAGTTTTGCAGAATGGGGTCAGTCATCTATTGAGCTTTAGTCAACAAAACATGGCAGGACTTCACGCTCAGGAGGTAGGTACGAGGCTCTCTGGGCAATGTCTTTTTGATTAACGGCTCAACGATATTAAGCATTTTCATTGATAGCACTGATCCCAGCATTCATCTAGAGAATTGGGAACTCCAATGGCCCAGGCAGTGGTGGCTCCTGGATCTTCACCAGATGTCAGTAAAGCCACACAAGAGTTTGGCATGCAACTTTCTTGAAGGCCTGGAGAAGGTTTTTTCTTCCTCAAAAGTTTTTTCCATCTGCTTTGGAACGTAATTTTGTGTTATAAAAGCGTATGGACCCCCTTGTGAGCATATTCACAAGGTTTAATGCAGCATCTGTCCTGAAACACTGTTTTTTAAGTGGCTATCAAGTCTGCCTGTATGGCTGGAGAGACTCAAGACACTTTAGCGGTAGAATGTCATACCATATTCCTCTGAATAGAGTAGTTGAGAGCTCTTCCCTCATTCTTTTCCAAAGTGGTTTCAGATTTTCATATAAACCAGACCATAACTCATACCAGTTTTCGTTAACAGTGCAACTATCCCACCATTCTTTCCATTCACTTGATGTTATAAGTGATATACTATTACTTAGGCAAAAACAAAGGTTCATGTAAATTTCACCAGATGTTAGTGCGCTATGTTCTTCCTCAACACTAACTTCTAAGCAATCCACCTGTTTTTTGATAGTTTCGACTTATCAGTTAGTTGAGAAACCTATGCCAGAGACACTGTGCTCATTGCACTGTATGAAAAGCGGTTATGACTGCCACTTGGAAGTCAATGCACGCTTTCATGAGACACCTCTGCCGTTATTCTTATACTGAAGCTGACTCCAGTATACGTCAAGCTGTACTGAAGTACATTTTCTGCTAAACGTCTGAAATTGTTTTTTGCAGTATATTGCCAAGAGCTGTTCAGATTATCATTAAAGCTTACTACCCTATTCTAACCTGCATCACGATCTATGAAGATTCTATGTTGCAGAAGGAAAGGTTATTTACTTGTAGTTCTGGTTGTGCATTGTAGGATTCTTCAGTGCAGTAATAAACAATCTTAGTTATACAGCATGTATGTGTTTTTTGAGAGTTCCTGCTGTTTTTATACACAAGCCTGTCAAAAGAACGAACTCTGAGGCCAATGGCATCATGGGAATATGGAAGCCCCCAAACTCCTAAAGGAGCAGTGAGTTATTTTGACTCTTCTAATGCAAGCATATCATGCTGATCCTTTCCTCTGTATTAAGACGTTGGGCAGCAGACTCTCTTCAAAGGTGTTGCAGTGCAGTGTTAGGAAGGTCATTACTGATTTTATGATAGATCACATAGTCATAGTCTACATATTCAAGAACTTTCAACTGAATAGGATTTTTTTGAGAAGAGTTGCTACATTGCATTACGCTTGGGGTTTCTGGTTTCCAGTTAAAATCTATTTCTAACTGATAAAACCCCACCGAAGGGAATGGTTTTTTTTTTCATTAGAAACTGAAAAACACCAGATTTTGCTGCATTTTTCCTGCCTTGGTGCTCTTTCGTAGCAAAGCAGGGGAAGTGCAGTGTCTAACTGCACAATTTTCTGTGATGGATGTTTCTGCTAGGACCCTTTTGGGCTATGGTAAGCTGATCAATATGCCCTTTTGACCATCCATAATGTCTCGGGACTGCCTGGTGCAACTTCCACTCTCACTTTGGAAAGCATGACTTACCTCCTATAGATTCAGCTCACTGTTCACCTCAAATTGCTATGTAGTAAGCAGCAGATTGACAGCTGAACTACAAGCAGGGTCTCAATTCAGGTGAAACGGTACCAGCATGAGGAC
This sequence comes from Triturus cristatus, assembly GCF_964204655.1. Taxonomy (NCBI): domain Eukaryota; kingdom Metazoa; phylum Chordata; class Amphibia; order Caudata; family Salamandridae; genus Triturus; species Triturus cristatus. The sequence goes on along the minus strand of NC_140586.1, from coordinate 360,570,166 downwards.
ATCCTTCTTCACTGGTGGTAAGGAGCTTTGCTTTCTGAAAGCTCAGGTATCAAGATTGTGGCAATAAAGTCACTGTGCATACTACGCATCTAGAACTAATATCCTTACATAAGGCACTCTACCTAATAATCTTGTTCTGAGATTTACTTAGCAATGGTCTGAAAAACCTTCTTATAGAAGCTGCTTCCCCTCACACAGAATAACAAGGACCATTTCATAAACATTTTCTGCACCAAAGAACAGACTCCGAAGAGGTCACACACAAGTTTTACTGAAACTAAGCTGATTACAGTACATACATTCAGAAAATATACAAGTATATTCAGAGAAACTTGCAGATAGTGCAGCTTAGAAACATGAAGAGCCAGCCACTGCTCTTTTTCCAAGTATGTGCGACTGACAACACAGTCTGAGCAAAAATAGGTGCACAGGCCCATTCTGAGCCTTTATACTGAATTCGAACATGTTCGTAATGCAGGCGCAGGATCATCAAGTTGAGTTTTCATTAAGATTGTACCCTTAGTCTTGAAAGAAGACCTAGCACTTTAGGTAATCACCAGTACAAATTACAATCATGTAGTTAATGGAAACATATTGAGCTATGCTTGTTCTTGTTCCTTTTCCCAGGATACAAAATGCACCAGAGCAGTGATTGCTGCATAGAACACAAAGGCAAAGTGCCTTGGGTAGCGCTCGCACATGCGTTGAAGGAGTGCAGTCCCCGTGCTGCTTTTAAATAAATGAAGGCCCTCCTACTTGATAAAAGATACATTCCCAGTGGTGCTGGCTCTCAAATAACCAAAATCCCATAGGCATGGCCCAACAACGTAAACTTAACTTAATTCATGATGTGAACTGCACAGGCAGAAGTCCAAGGCATCCTGCCCAGCAGCAGAGTTTGTGGTCACCAAAGACTGATTAGCTAACAGTCTTCTTAATAACCCCTTAGCAAACATCCCCCCATGACCATATAGAGCAGAAGTATGCCTCGATTGGAGAGTACTACCACATTTATTAAGCAATTTCTTGGTATCTTGAGACAAAGAGCAGGGCAGTGTGACACTAGTTAGCACTGAGCACCCCACCCTGTCTGTCTGTCTATCCACATACATATAGTCTTGTGTCCCAAGTAGAAAATCTTCATTCATTCAATCCTTGATATTTGTCTGAAGAATAACGCAGCAGGAACGTGTGTTACATTTTCACCATTGGCCTTTTATCTGCTGGAATCGAATGTTGATGGGTGCTGCGATCCTCAACCATGTGCATCCTGGACATATAGTGTAGGGCTGGACTGCTGCAAAGAGTAGTTTGAGTACTGGGAAGTGACACAGGGAACAAGGTTAAAGAAAAATGAAAAGTTACTTGGGATAGCTAATATAAGGGAAAGGTACAGAGAAGAGCATTAAGAGCTGGAAAGATGGGAATGAAGAATTAATAATGGAAAGAAAGAGGGTAAAACGGAAACAGAAGCCAAATTGTTTCGAAGCATATGCAAATAACCATTCCAATAATTTTTTTTTTTATGGAGCAAAGATGAGTAAACATTAATAACCACTGATTTTTGCAGTTTTTGTAAACTTTGGAAAATACTGAAAACAAACCACCAGAATACAAAACAAATCGAAACTGACAATAGGAAAGCTAATGATGCTGTGTGTTCTTCTCCCTCTCACAACTTTATTTGCATTTAGGGTCTGTGTCCCCAGAGAAGATGCCTTTGATGCTTAACCAAGACTACATGTTTGTAACCATTTCTTGCCACATCTTTTGCACCTGTGCTACAATGGAGAGATTTGTGTCAAATAAGATGCCAAGATTTTTTGCAGTTGGGCAAAAGGGGTAAAGGAGAAAGATGCTCCTGCCACAATTTTGTCAGACCAGCACCAAGTGTCTGTACCACGATCAAGACATCAGTCTGCTCTCATTTGAGCTCCCAAGTCTTTGTTCATCACCTGCTTCTGGATGGTATTTAAAACAATCACCAAGCATGCAAATAGAGACTTTTGATAAAGTTTGAGCAGTAGACTGGTGTCATCTGCATCTGAAAAGGTCTTAAAACTGAAGAAGTGCACCAGTTCCTCAAATGGTTGGATATTGAGGATATACTGGATGGAGACAAGGCGGAGCCCTTGGACACACTGTTGCATGTATACAAACGCAGTCTGATCTGACAAGTACCTTAGCCAGCCGAGGGCCAGGCCGGTCAGTCCTGCAGCGCTGAGATGGTCAGTCCTTGCATTGCCTTCTATATCTGTAGGTTTTGAGAAATGTGTTGGCTGCAGATACACATCTTATGAACACCCTGCAATTTGATTTCTGGAGGAAGTCATTTTATGGTTGATGTTGTGCATCTCCTCCTCCTCGAGGCATTGCGCTTGTTCAACAGCTCCTTTGTTAGATAATTTTTTTCTGCCATCGGGCTCGGACGACTGTCGAAGTTCTGTATGTTTTGACATCCATGCAGCTGCCCAACGGATAAAATGGATTAGGACTCTACAGCAGAGACAGAGACACGGTACATACAACCGTTGTAACGTGTAGGAATCAAACAGGCACTGCCGACTTCGACTTTTTGGTCGTCTTCACCCGTCGGAAATGGTCATCTCTGGGCAAGGGAGTCTAAATAAGGACAGTTTATTCAGGAAGTGCTCTCTGTGCGGGGCGAAGTACTCCAAGTCTGACACCCATGACCTCTGCAACATGTGTCTGTCGCCAGGGCACAAAGAGCAGGAATGAGCTGCATGCACCTTGTTTAAAAGCAAGAAAACACTGAGAAGCAGAGTACATAATCGCTAACCTGCACTACGTTGCCTCTGATGAATCCAGTGGGGATAAGAGTCATACGCGCGGGTCAAAGACACTATGCAACATCACAAAATAAAATGATGGATGAAGTGTTGAAACTTTTTTAAACATTCACCCCCAGTCACAGATCTGGGGTTGATAGATCGTTATTTTGCTCACCACGTCACACCAGTTAGGACCTAGCCATATGCAAATCAGTCTTGAAATTGCTCCCTATGGGAACTGTCAAGCCCGAACTGCTAAACCAATGTCCTCCCTGAACCGGAAACAACCGTCCTGGGACCGGTTTCAGGGTGTCACGCCTTATCGGCCAGGCTAGATTAAATCCAGTGGCACAGTGAACAAGGGACCGTAGCCACTTAGGGGAGCACATAGCAACATCACAAAGTACACTACGCAACAGACTTTGATGATGGGGTCGGGGCCCAGAATGAAGACCACACCAAGGGCCATGAGTACAATTGACCCACCCCGACTGAAAAAGAACGTACATAAGTCTCCCCTTGCATGCCATGGTGCGCCACAGCCCTCGTGCTCTGGTCGACACCAAGATCGCGCCTTGGAGCTGAGACCGAACCAAAAGGTTCTCGATCCCGATTGGGTGACAATGCCTACAGAGAGGGATGGAACCGACATCAGGAAGACATCAATGCCAAAAGAGCCATCAACATCGGAGAAATACCCGCCTTAGGCTTTAGCCCCGAACATGCACTCGGAACCGAAAAAACACTCGCGTTCAAGTTATTCAGACTCTAAACACTCCTCGATACCGAAGAAAAACTTGGCTCTAATTACACCAAAGACAAAAACTCCTTCCTCTGCAACAGCAAGGTCAGAGAAACAGGCAATGACAACGCAAAAACAAATGCAACAAGAGGAAGAAGGCAATGTTTTTGAAGACCTACATAATGAATGCTGAAAAGGCACCATAAAGAAACGCCCAAAAGACAGGGGGAAGAATTGGATGTGCCACAGTCAGAAAAAAAAGTGGCAAATGAACATGGGGCCACAAGCCCCATGCGCAGGGACCGCACTAACAGACCAGGAGGAGGAATCGCCATCGTCCACAGGAATACCCTCAGAATTTCGACCAGCACTGAAGACTCCCTCAACACTGCCGAACACCTGCACTTCCAGATCCACATCAATCCCAAAACCACCCTCAGAGGAACCCTAGTCTACAGACCCCCGGACCCTGACCCCAGTTCAGCGACTCAATCACCGACGTCGTCAGCACGCACACCCTTGCATCCACAGACCACATCCTCCTTGGAGACCTGAACTTCCACCTCGAACGCCAATGACAGCAACTCCACCACCCTGCTCGATAACCTCGCCAACCTCGGACTCAAAACCGCTCGCCATGACACCCACCCACTCTGCCGGACACACGCTCGACCCCATCTTTTCCGCCAGCAACCACGTCCCCTTCATCCACACCACCAAACTCCACTGGACCGACCACCACTGCATCCACTTCTCCTTCGAGAAATACACCACGTGCAACGAATCCTCCACTGCAGCTGGAACAAGGTCACCGAAGACCAGCTAATCCGCACTCTCGCCCGAGACCCACTAACCGACCCCACCAACATAGCCGCCCGCAACTTCAGGCAATGGATCGACGACTGCGCCAACACTCTCATCCCGATCAAGAAGCCCTCAAACAGACGCACTGACAGAAGGGCCATCTGGTTTACCACCGACCTCCAGGCATCCGGGCCGACTTGCCAAAAATTCGAAAAGTGGTGCCACGAACAGACACTGGAAAACCACGCAGCCCTCAAGAACGCCAGCTGCAAGCACCACCAACTCATTTGAACCGCCAAAAGGACCTCCTTTAAGGAACGCATCAACAACAATGCGCACAACAGCAAAGAGATCTTCAACATCGTGAAGGAACTCTCCAGCTCCAACGACATCCCGCCGTCGCAAGACCTCTGTGACTCCCTAGCCACCTTCTTCCACCACAAGATCGCAGACATCAACGACTGCTTCAACACCCAGACCCCCCCCCCCCCCCCCCCCCCCCCCGACAACCGCCGACACCTCACTCACCGCCCCCCAGGCACACCGGCCTCCTGCTCTCCTGGAACCACGTCAACGACAACACCATCAAAATCATGAACACCATTAACTCCGGCTCACAATCCGACCCCTGCCCTCACCACATCTTCAACAAAGCGAGCTCCATCATCGCTCCCCAACTCCGGAAGATCCTCAATAGCTCCCTCGAGACCGCCACCTTTCCGGAGAGCTGGCAACACGCCGAGATCAACGCCCTACTCAAGAAACCCAAGGCGGACCGAAAAGACCTCAAGAACGTCCGGCCCATCTTCCTGCTCCCGTTCCCGGCGAAAGTCATCCAAGACTGTCAACAGGCAACTGACCTGCTTCCTCGAGGAGAACACCCTGGACTCATCCCAATCCGGATTCTGCAGCAACCACAGCACCAAAACCGTCCTCATTGCCGCCACCGACGACATCAGGACCCTGCTGGACGGGGCGCTAGGTGGCGCGCTAGCAAGATGGACGTCGGCGCATGAAGCTCCTGCCATCGGGTGCCGAAATCCTGGTAATTCTCCTGCCTGTGGTGCGGGTGGCCACGACAGACGCTGCCGGCCGCGGACCAAGTACCTCCCGCATCTCCATGGAAGCGCTCGGAGCCGGAGACAGCCTGTGGTCCCTACTGTGGGAGCTACTTCAGCCCGCGGCTTGACACGAGGCGGCTGGGCCGCAGGGGCGGTGCTTCCGAGTGCGGAGTCGAGGCGGAGACCGGCCGTCAGGGACACAGAGGCTGGTGCTAGCTGAGGAGGACGGCGACGGCCCTGGTGGCTACCGGCTGCCACGGGGACCCAGCCGGCAGGTTTGCAGTGGTTCAGGAGGCGGCTCACTGTAGGCCCCGTGGGCCCCGCGCAGGCGAAGTGCCGCTGTGGAACGAGTTGGGGAGGCCGCCCCGGAGGCCCTACGCACAACCTTGGCCCTGATGACTTAGTCGAGTGATCTGGACGCCTCCCCCCTGCCGGAACTGCCCAGGTGAGTTGCGTGGGCCCGGAGGGGGCGTAAGGTGCGGCGGGGAGGCCCGGGAGTGAGGTGGGCCTCCTTGAAGGTCGCGGCACCGTGGGGGGCCCAGCGACGGCTGCAGCGATCGATTTGGGGAGTGTCCGGGTGCCTCACCCCTAGCGGACACAACATCGAGGACCAGGGGCCTGCGGGACTTGTGACTGGTGTCCTGACGATTGCAGGCAGCCCAAGTGGCACACGACTGAGGAGGCTGAGGGGAGCGACTCGGCCCCAAAGCGAGGCTGGTGGCGGCATTTGGTGAGGACCCCCACGAGGCTGGCACACTGAGCAGGGACTTGCGCCCCTGAGTACCCCGTGCACACGGGGGGCGTTTCAGCTGGGGGCGATGGTGTAGAGGTCCCGGCCCTGGACGACACTCTAAGCCCTACCCGGACTGCACCGCCATTTATGCGCAACCGGCGGTAAAAGAAGAGTGACCAGTTCGCTAGTGGCCTGGGCGCAGTGGGCACTGGTGGTGGAGATGGCATAGTGACTAGCCTGACAGCTGCGGGACACGGATGCTGCCGCCCTGCAGGACTTGATCGACCGTGTCCATGCCTTGGAGGACCGTGCTGAGGAAGCGGAAGGGCGCTCTCGGCGCAATAATGTCCGAGAGGTGGGTCTGCCGGAAGGTGCGGAGGGACGGAACCCGGAGCAGTTCGTTGAAGGGTGGATCTGCGACATCCTTCCCCCTGGGTGTGCTCTCTCAGCAGTTCGTGGTGGAGCGCGCACACCGGATCCTGGCGCAGAAGCCTCAGCCGGGGGCGCGACCACGCCCCTTTCTCTTCAGACTCCTCAACTTCCGAGACAGGGATGCGGTGCTTCGTGAGGCCAGGAAACTGGACGCCATCACAGTAGGCGGTGGACAGGTGATGCTTTTTCCGGATTACACTTCCACAGTCCGAAAACGGAGAAGTAACTATCTGGCGGTGAAGCACCAGTTGCGGGACCTAGGGATCCCATATTCCCTGCTGTTCCCGTCACGTCTCAGAGTGATTACGAAAGACTGGACCCGGTTCTTCGATTGCCCCATCTGACGTCTGGGACTAGCTGGAGGAGGCAGGATTGAGTGGGGGCCGGAGACCTATGGACCCGGGAGCTAACAGCCGCCAGGAGAGGAGACCAAGACGGCGACGACGGAAGGAGGCCCGCGGGGCAGCGGGGCCGAGCCCCGCCGTGGCGCCCAGCCCGGAAAGGATGCGGCAAGAGCGTCCGGAAGCCCTGGAAGCGGTGGCAACTCTGGGGTCCACGAGCAGCCAGGGTGCAGCAGCTGGTCATGAACATAGTGAACCTGAAACTAGCAGGTCGTCTTCCCCGTCCACCGTACTTTCAGATGATTAAGTCCTCCCGCTGGTGACGCCCCAAACTGCTGACCATATTGTATGAGCCCAGGGTGTTGGGGCGGTGGCAACTGCTGAAACGAGGGCCGATCTAACTGGGGCAAGATGCAGCGGGGACCGCTCGGGGGGGTCTCTCCCTTTCCTCCTGTAAGATGTGGTGCAGAGTCGGACGTGGGCATGTACAAGTCTGCTGGATCCTGCTAGGTTGATGGGGTGGGGGGGAGCTCCAGCTCGGGGGGGGGGGGGGGGGGTTGAAAGTGGAGGAGGGGGGGGACTGAATGAGGTGGGGGGTTGGCAGTGGGCGGTGTCGGGAGGAGCGGTGGGGCCACCCGCGCATGCTTCGCACCACTGGTGATATCAGAGGCACACCCGGCGAATGTGGGAGTAACGCAGGGAAAGTGCAGGTTGCCTTAGCTACAGCCACATCGTGCACCAGTTAGTCATTAACGGGCTTAGTTTTGCTCAATAAGCGTTTAGCTTGAAGTTTGGACGAATGCCTATTTTGGGGTTTGCCCTGGTAGTTTCACTGTTACTGTTCTTTATTACATGCACTCAGCAGTTCGTAAGTGTTATTTTGTTCGGGGGCTTTTTGTCACAGCACACTGACGTGACACATAGTCTATATTCGCCCCTCCATCCGATTCGCCCCTGCCCCAGTGACCGCTGTGGATCTTAACCGCTCTAGATGGCTGCCACTGATGTAATCACATGGAATATACGGGGGATGCACACCCCTGCACGCCGATACTCCATTTTCGCTTACTTGCAGCGGCATAAGGCGGCCATTGCCCTTCTCCAAGAGACTCACATGACGCAGCCTGAGCTCGACCGGCTGCGCGCTCGCTGGAGGGGTCAGCTATTTGAGACCACGTACTCTGCACATGCCCGTGGTACATTAATCTGGGTGAGGGCGGGCACTCCGTTTGCATGCATGGAGGTAGTGGTTGACACAGCTGGGCGGTACACTCTGGTTCGTGGGAAACTGAACGGCCAACATATGTTAATAGGCTCAGTCTACGCCCCGAATGTCGACCAACCGTCGTTTTTGGCCCACTTGTCCACAGTGCTGGCGCCATATGCGGGTCTTCCCTGGCTACTGGGTGGGGACTTTAATTCTGTCCTTGACACACGACTAGATAGGTCCGTTCCGCCCCTCCGCAACACACAGGCGGTCTCTAATGCGCGGACCCTCACCGGCTGTCTGTCGCGTTATACGATCTGTGGCGCACTTTGCACCCTGACGATCGCGTCTACTCTTATTACTCAGCGGTGCATGATCTACACGTTCGTATAGACAGGGTGGTGGGCTCTCATTCTTTGACTCCTCTGGTGGGCCAGGCGGAGTATTTCGGTCGGACCCATTAAGACCACAACCCTCTTAGGTTGCATCTTGTATGGGACTCTGGGCGGCCCCCTGTCCCTACGTGGCGGCTCCAACCGGCGGCTTTGAAGGACGCTGAATTTCGCGCTTCCATAGGCACAGCGATTGAACAATTCTTTGACCTGAACGAGGGAACGGCGAGTAATGAGTTAGTAGAGTGGGATGCCCATAAATCCACTATCCGGGGACACTGTCTGGGTGCGACGTGGAATATCCGAAGGCGGCTGGCGCTGTCGCTTGCGGGCCTGGAGTCGCGCCTTCTCTCTTGTGAGCGTCATGGTGAGGGCGGGGGTCATGACTGCACGGTTGATGCGGCTTCAGGCACGCCATGCTAAGCTGCTGCAGCGCTTGCGCTGCCACAATTACGCTGCCCACTCAGCTCGCGTTCACGCCACGTCGGACAGGGCGGGATGGTTGCTGGCCTGGCTGCTCAGGCGGGAGTCCGCTCACGCACCGATGATGCACTTAGCAGGCCTGATGGGTCGCTCGTGCGCATGCAGTGGGAAATACATCAGGTAATGACTGAGCATTTCGCGGCCCTATATCGTTCAACAGGGCGTCGGCAGGCGCAGGACCTGGATAGGTTTTTGGAGGATGCCTACTTGCCCACGGTCCCTGAGGAGTATCAGGAAACACTTGAATGCCCCCCTCACCGAAGAGGAGATCGGGGATGCGGTGTCCTCTTCGGCCTCTGGGAAGATGCCGGGTCCGGATGGGCTCCCAGCAGAATACTGTAAGGCTTACCGGGAGTCACTTGTGCCCAGGTTGCACGCTCTTTACATTGCGGCCCTTGAGGAGTGCACCTTGCCTGCTTCTATGAGGCCCACTTGGTGTCCCTGCTCCAACCTGGACGGGATCCCACCAACCTGGGATCATATCGCCCTCTCGCTCTGCTTAACGTGGATTATAAAATTTTGGCTAAGGTGCTAGTGGAGCAGCTGGCCCCAACGGTGTCGGTGCTAGTACATGGGGACCAAAATGGCTTTGTACCCAAGCATAGCACCTCTCTTAATTTGCGGCGGTTTTTCCGGGTGGCACATGACAGTGCGCAGCAGTGGCCTAGGGCGGGCTGCCTGGTCCTAGATCTTGAGAAAGCCTTTGATGGAGTGGGGATACTTGGTAGCGGCACTGTTGCACTATAGGCTGGGCCTCGGGTTTCTACAAATGGCGGCCCTATTGTACAAGGACCCCACGGTGAGGGTGAGAACAGGGCCATATATATCTGACGCCATTCGGATATGTCGTGGCACCAGGCAGGGGTGCCCGCTCTCACCCTTCCTGTTCGCACTGGCAATAGAACCCCTTGCCGCCACGCTTCGCAAGGTCCTGGCCGATGGAATTCCGTTAGGGGACGCGACGCACCAGGTATCGCTTTATGCGGACGATCTGCTGGTCTTTGTCAGGGATGTGGCACACATCCCGGTCGAACTGGAGCGAATTCTACTTGACTTCGCCACTCTCTCGGGCCTCAGGGTGAACGCTGCTAAATCATGCCTCTACGCGTTTCGAGCCGACACCCAGGACCCGAGCTACCATCTCGGAGGCGTGCAGGTTAAATGGCAGCCGGACACCTTCCTTACCTGGGTATCCAGATATATAGACGACCAGTAGATCTCGTGGAGGGCAACCTGGGCAGAGCTGTGACAGCGGTCAGGACCCGAATTGCCCTGGTCAAAATGGTGATTCTACCCCGGCTCCTGTACTACTTCGCTAAGTTGCCCACTTATATCCCGGCTTCCTTCTTTACAACCCTCACACGGTCCCTCCGGGACTTCATATGGGGTAACGCCCGTCATAGTCGCGTTGCCTAAGCTATATCTCCCCACTGACCAGGGAGGCCTTGCGATGCCGTGTTTTGAGCATTATTACCTGGCCGCGCGATGCAATGGATAGCCCGGTGGTTAGCTGATAGAGGGCGGGACGATACGGCGACCCCCCCACCCCCTCCCTCTGGCTGCTCTCCTCAACCTATTCCACCCGACTGTGAAAGCGGTCAGACCTGTGCCCCTCCTTATGGTGGTGGCCTACAAGTGCTACCGCCGTGCTCCTTACCTTACGCGGGCTCGAACCCCTCACGCTCCGGCTATACCGCTTGAGGGCTCCCCCAGCGGGCTGGGTGTGCTTAGTGCCTCGGAGCTGGCGGACTGGACCGCGGCAGATATACAAACGATGGGGGACCTTTATCGAGATGGTGTTCTCCTCCCGTTCGCCTCTCTGGCGGAGGAGACGGGGCTTCCGCCTGGCCACTTCCTTCGCCACCGGTCCCTGGTGGAGACGCTCGCGAATCGATGGGGAGATCTTTGGGAGGAATCAGAACAGCATCTCATGATGCAATACCTTCATGTGATGGGGCGAGGGAGGCACCTGGTCAGATGGTTCGCGGCCTCCCTGCGCGCACATGCAACGATCAACCTGACCCCACTGTACAGTAAGTGGGAGGCGGATCTGGTCCGGCCCCTGACTGATAAAGAGTGGGGCGGAATGTTGCAGGGTCCAACGAAGATTACCCGGAACATGCGCTTCCGCCAAATACAATTGTTTATTCTACATAGAGCGTACCTTACGCCCGAATCCATCAACAGATATTTCCATCTTGCGGACGCGGGTTGTCCTCGCTGTGCAGAACTAGATGCCGGATTGGTTCACATGTTATGGAGCTGTCCCGCGCTGTGCTCGTACTGGCAGGTGGTACATGAGACACTCTACGCATGCACAGGACATACCATCCCGTTCGAATGGCGCACCTATCTGCTGCACCTTTTCCGCAGGACTCCCTCCACGAAGACCGCCTCTCGGTTTATCGACCTGGGGATGGTGGTAGCGAAGCGACTGCTCACTAAGCGATGGAAAGCAGCTGACCCGCCTTATGCGTGCGCATGGCGGGGATCATTCCTAGTGTGGGCCAAGGCGGAGCGTATGGCTCTTTCAAGGGAGGAAACACTGGGCCTCAGGAAGACGCCTATAGCGCATCAGTGGGAGGCACTATTGCAGGCCATGGTGAGACTAGACGAGGAGAGTACAGGGGTCGGACGCGGGATGAGCACTCCCCTAGAGAGGCCTGATAGTGGGCAGCCCAGGGCCGGGGCGGACAGTATGGAGATGAGGGCCTAGTCACGCGGGTGGGGCGCGCAACGAATAGGACGTTGCCAATCGAGTAGTTATACAAGGGACATCGAGATGGGGGGGATGGATCGGGGGACTGAGTTAAGCGACATGAAATCATAAGTCAGATGTTGCTGGGGCAGTTGTTGTTTCGTTTGGGTATCTGATGTTCTACCCCATTATGTCCTGGTTCGCTAACTGTTTATGGAAAGGCATCTGGGGAAGATAGCCGGAATGTTGACAGGCTCCCATGGGAGGAAGGTTTCTCGGCGGCAAGAAATTGACCGGGACTTTATGGTTCCCCACTGCTGAAACGCCTCGACTACTGCTACGAGAGCTGAACATATACCTATCTTCCGATACTTCATGTGTTTCTGCTTGGGTTAATGCCGTTGACATTGCTATTGCTGTAAGTTGCTCTGGCTTTAATGTGTGCTGTAAACCTTGATAAATGCCAATAAACACATTATATAATAATCAGGACCCTGCTGGACAACGGCGAAACCACGGCCCTCCTCCTCCTGGTCCTCTCAGCCGCCTTTGACACAGTCTGCCTCCACGACGCAGAGATCTGCGACAAAGCCCTGGACTGGATCACCTCCTTCCTCACCGGCAGAACTCAGAGAGTCCGCCTCCCCCATTCCAATCCAAAGCCACCAAGATCACTTGCGGCGTACCCCAAGGATCATCCCTCAGCCCAACCCTTTTTAACGTCTACATGGCACCGCTCGCCAACATCGTCCGATCGCTCGACCTAAACATCATCTCCTACGCCGACGACACCCAGCTGATCCTTTCCCTCACGAAGGACCCCGCCACCGCCAAAACCAACCTCCATGAAGGAATGAAGGCTGTCACCGAATGGATGAAGAACAGTCGCCTGAAACTGAACTCTGACAAGACTGAGGTCCTCATCCTCTGCTCCACCCCCTGCGGCTGGGATGACTTCTGGTGGCCGGCCACGCTGGGAGCTGCACCGACACCCACCAACCACGCACGCAACCTGGGGTTCATCCTGGACTCATCACTATCAATTACCCAGCAAGTCGTACGCCGTCTCCTTATCCTTCTTCAAAACCCTCCGCATGCTTCGCAAGATCTACAGATGGATCCCCACCGGAACCAGAAGGACGGTCACCCAAGCCCTCGTCAGCAGCAGGCTAGACTATGGCAACGCCCTCTACGCGGAAACCACGGCCAAACTCCAGAAAAGACTTCAACGCATACAGAACGCCTCCGCCTGCCTCATCCTCGACATCCCCCGCCACATCACTGCCCACCTGAGAGACCTGCACTGGCTCCCTGTCAACCAGAGGATCACCTTCAAGCTCCTCACTGACGCTCGCAAAGCACTCCACAACGCCGGACCAACATACCTCAACAAACTACTCGCCTTCTACACCCTGAACCGCCAGCTTTGCTCCGCTGACCTCGCCACCGTTCCACGCATCCACCGGACGACCACCGGCGGCAGATCATTCGCCCACCTCGCCGCCAAGACATGGAACACCATCCCCATCCACCTGCGACAGACCCAGGATCTGCTGACCTTCAGGAGACTGCTCAAGACCTGGTTGTTCGAGCAGTAGCAGCACCCCCCACCCCTTTAGCGCCTGGAGACCCTCACGGGTGAGTAGTGCGCTCTGCAAATGCTTGATTGATTTTATTGATTAAGTGAACCACTATCCCCACACACAAGGTCTCCCTCACCAACTCAGGAAGAGGAGGGAGGCTGTTCCCCTGAGCAGGAGGATTACTCGGACAGATACACATCTTAGCCCAGACCCATGGGATGATTATGATGTGTTCCTTCCTGACATAGAGCTGCCAGTCTCAAAAAAAGCTTCTCCACCTGATGACACCTCCTCATACCATAGTGCCATACAGAGGGCTGCGGAATACAAAAGTAACAACCCTTTTGGTGCTACAAAGGAAGAGGGACCTCAAAGAATACCACCCCAGGCTACAAACGCCCATACCAGCAATACCACCAGCAATCAGAGAAAACTATTACTGAGGTGGTGTAGATCAAGAGGCAAATCGAGCCTCTACCACCAAACAGTAACTTCCTCTTGATCAAACATCACCTGTTGGGGGAAGGCCACAACACTTCCGTCAGTTGTGGCCAGAAGTAACATTAGACCAATGGGTGTTTGAGCTCCAGGCAATATCCTTAACTGAGGAGGTCTAACCTCAACCACCAAGAAAACACCCTCAATCCTCAGCATCTACATCTGCTGAAGGAAGAAGTAAAAGCGTTCTTACTAAGCGGGGCAATAGAACCTGACCCATTCAAACATCATGGAAAAGGAGTATACACCCTATACTTCCTAATACCCGAAAAGGATGGAACACTCCGTTCTATACTGGACTTATACCCACTCAATCAATACATCATATCTGAACACTTTCACAGGGTGACACTTCAGGATGTGATGATACCGCTACTACAAGAAGCCGACTTCATGGCTGCATTAGACCTGAAGGACGCATACTTCCACATCCCAGATACTTCCGACTTTTGGCAAATGGACGTCCCTATCAGTTCAAAGTACTACCATTGGCTGTAACAGCCCCACACGTGTTCATCAAATGCTTAGCTTTAATAGCTGCAAATCTAAGAAGTGAAAACATACATGTCTTTCCTTGAAAGGACTATTGGCTGATCAAGAGTTCCAGCAAACAACAAGCATTTGCAATGCAATCGGTCTCGCACTTGCTAGAGTTAAAGCTATTGGTATTGTAAATGATGATGTTTTTTATATGTGTTGGGAGCTTATGTAGAGTATTGGGAGCCCTCAATATCATTATAGCTTTTAGTCTACAGACTGCAAACAGCATCATATTTCGTGGCTACTAGGGCCCATGTGCCAAGAAGCAGATGTGTTCAAAGAGTGTGCTACAGTCTATTTTTATTTGTGCCCCCTTAACCGCGATAGATTACTGCCACCACTAATTGCTATGTTATAGAAAAATAGCATGTATTGGGAGAGGTACAGTGACAGAAAGGGACATAAAAACTTTGACAAAACAATAAACATAGGGAAAGGAGTGGAACAAGGACAGACAGCCGGTGGAGAGTGATGCAGTTTAGAGAGAGAAGGAGAAACCGAGAGAACAAACAGGAGGCAGGGAGAGGGACTGGGAACATGGAGATAAAGAGAAGAAAAGCAGAGAAATGTGTAGGAGAGCGAAACCGTATGTCTGGAAGAAAAAGGAAAGTTTAATAAAGCTGGAGACTGCGGAGCCCTATGCTAAGGAACCCTCACCAGAGTTTGCCGCTCCTGCCTCCAGTGAGTTCCTCTTTCCACACTCTGGGGCTTCGCCATGAAATCCCGAACAAGTAAAGCAAACCATTTTAGTGTTAGGATTGATTTTCTGTAGAAGGTGCGAATGCAACACCAGAGCATGGCACCCAGAAAGTTAACTCTGTGCAACGTGGGCCACCGCCTCCCCAGCACTGTGGAGGCCAGAGCCAGGGCACAGCGAGCCACAGAGATGACAAGTGAAAGCTCACGGGAGGAAGGAGCACAGGGAGGCACTGACGTGGCAGGGGCAGAAAAAGGACGAGGAGGGTAAACCTGCTGCCCATAAAAGCGAGATCAGCAGCAGAAAATGAAATAACTTAAAACTATTTTTCAAATATAAAAGCGGGTGCCGCGCTTAAATAAAACGTGGCGCCCGTGTTGCAAATATGAAAGAGGGTGCCGTGCACGTACAAGTTAAGCCCATGGCACACTTCAAGTGACTTGTATGGTTTAGAATGAATACGGCGAGCCGCGCATTAAGGCGCGCAGCTGCTATTGCATATGTGACCGCGTGGTATGGGGTGCTTTAAAAAACAGAGTTTGTTTGGTAACCTGAATACGGCGAGATGCGCATAAAGAAAGAGGTGCGGCCGCCATTGTTAAAGTGAAAGCGCAGCATGGGATGCTTTAAAAAATAAAGACTTTGTCTTTAAATTGTAAAATTAAAAAATGGCACTGCCACTATATTTAACAAGGAAGGGGAGTGAGAGTTAGCAAATATAAAGAACAGCTGTTCCTAATTACAATAATGAGGACAAGTAGCAGGCGGGTGCGAGTGAGTTTTTGAGGCTAAAAAAGCCTAAACTAAAAAAAAGAGTGCTGGGTCAGTAATAAATAACATGACGTGTTACGCCATATGTAAGAGGTGGGAGGTTACTAAAAAAAAAAAGGAGGAACTAGTGACCATATTAACCAACGAAAAGCAGCCATTTACAAAGGACAATAAAAAGAGCCAATTGGAAAGATGGGTGTTGCTGAATGCCCATGTCCTGAATACTGCATGCCTCGAAGACACCGCACCAGCGCTGCCTAGGCGGGACCTAAACATTTCTACAGGACACTCCAACAGCTATCAACCTCTTACACAGATTGGGATTTACAATAAATGCCACCAAATCCAGTCTACAACTCTCCAAATACAACTGTACCTTGGAGCCATACTCAGTTCGATCTCAACAAAACTGTGCCCCAATCCTCAGAGGGTTTTCAATCTCCAGAACCAACTGGCTCTTTTTCAGCCACATCGTCGCCGATCAGTCAAAATAGGGATGTGCCTTCTAGGTATGATGGCTTCTTGCATTGCGAACGTTCCACATGCAAGACTCTATATGATACCCCTACATGCGTTCTTAGCATTACAATGGTCACAAGCAGGGGGCAAGATGAAGGACCAAGTATTGGTTTCACACAAGGTCCATCATGCACTACAATGGTGGAATACACAAAACACACAAAAGGGAAGAGCCTTCAAGGACCCAATCCCGCAGGTGACCATCACTGCGGATGCATCATTCCTGGGTTTGGGATTTATACATGTAGGACGTTGAGGTAAAGGGACAGTGGTTGGCAAAACAGACATTCCACATCAGTGTTCTGGAATTACTAGCCATACAAATGGCTCTCAAAGCATTCCTATCCAACATAGCATGTAGAAATGTTCTACTACATACAGACAATATGACAGTAATGTACTGCATCCAGAATCAAGGAGGGACCCGTTCATTGCAGCTATCCCAGCTAGCACAAGACTTATAGAAATGGGCCATCAACCACAAGAACCACCTCCTAGCACAATGCAAACCTGGGGTGGACATTTCGCTAACAGACCTACTAAGCAGGATGCAACAACAAGTCCACAAGTGAGAAGTCCACATTTAAATCCTACGAACATACTTCCAATGGTGGGACCTCCAACAATAGATCTCTTCGCCACCATAGAAAACACAAACTTCCAAAACTTTGTATGCAGGCACCCACATCCACAAACCAAGGGCAATGCTGTATGGATAAACTGGTCATGGATATTTTCATATGCTTTTCCACCTCCCCACTCATTTCTTATATTGTCATGAAATTCTGGCAAACGTCACTAAAGATGATACTCCTTGCTCCTACATGGGGACGCCAATCATGGTACACAACACATTTGGAGCTGTCCCTACCACATCATGAGAAGCTTTCAAACAATCCAGATCTTTTTCACTCACAGCAGGGCCAGTCAGGCACCCCAGTGTTTTAACAACTCAATCTTGCAATTTGGCTTCAAAGATCGTATAATTTTTGTGCTTACAATTACCTCCAGAATGTATGGATGTTCTAAAGGAAGCCAGAAGACTAACCACAATAGTGTGTTATGCAGCAAAATGGAAACGTTTTGTTCGCTATTGTGCTACAAACAACATAAACCCTTCATCACCATCTGAAGAACAACTATGTTACTTGTTGCATCTTCAAAAGTCACATTTAGCATACACGTCTAAAAGACTGCATTAAGCAGCAATTGCTACATACCTATAAAACTGAAAATATCAATCGCTTTTTCACCTACCCGTCATAAAACATTCATGGAGGGACTCGAGAGTCCTTCCACCACGTACACCTCTGATACCATCATGGAACTTAAACATTGTGTTGACACAATTAATGTCCACATCATTTGAACTGATGCAAAATACAATTTTTAGCATGAAAAGTGGCTTTTCTTTTTGCTATTACATCCCTTAGAAGAATGAGTGAAATACATGCACTAAGTATTGAGGAACCTTATTTCCAAGTGTTTCAAGACCAGGTTCAACTGCGCACAAACCCAAAGTTTCTACCAAAAGTTATATCACCTTTCCACTTAAATCAGACATTCGCTTTACCTTTCTTTCCAAAACCAGAGACCGTTGCAGTAAGGGTGTTTTATACAGTTGATGTTAAACGAGCCTTCAAAGTCTGGGATTGCTAGATATAGTTGAATGTATACAAATTTGCTACATCAAAGTAAAATGAGCACCCACAATACCAAGGGCTTATTCTACAAGGAAAAGGAGCATCCATGGCCTTTTTAGGCAATATCCCACTAGCAGACATTTGCAAAGCGGCAACATGGACAAACCCACACACTTGTACCAAACACTATTGTATGATCGTACAAGTCAGACAACAAGCTCTAGTGGGACAAACCGTTCTAAGCACATTATTTCAGGCAAATACACCATCTGATTCCTAAATCTACCGCAGGAGTAGTACTGCTTTACAATCTATGCATCGCATGTGTATCTGCAGCCAACACATGCTATAAATGGAGTATGTTACTTACCCTCTAAGCATCTATTTGTAGCGTGTAGTTCTGCAGATTCCCATGCATCCTCCCGCCTCCTCGGCAGGAATTGGATGGTAGCACATACACACAATAAATTGAAGCATGTTTAACAGCAAACACTAACATACCAGACTATATCCTCACTTCCTGTATGGCAGAGAACAAATATTACAATTTTACAAAGGAGCTGTTGAACATGCGCAATGCTTCGTGGAGGAGATATGACGCACAACGTTAACCATAAAAAACTTTCTCTAGAAAACAAATTGCACAGAGTCCGGGCCCAACACTAGATGGCAGGAGTGTGCACAGCATGTGAATCTACCGCTTTGCACACTACGAATAAATACTTACAGGGTAAGTAACATACTCCTTATGGAATGTTCAGTTGTTGTACATGAAAATATAAGTAGCCTCTTTAAGCAAGCCAGGTATAGTGTCTTGTTTCTAATGTCAAAAGGTTTGCTCTGCTGAGCCAAACCTATGTGTCTTGTTTGACATTCCATGACAGTAAACTACACATCTTGATACAAAATTTGCACTTTCCAACAGCTGAACAGTAGTAATACTGAAAGTTAGATTAGGCTTATCTGATTGTTTAAAACATAAGCCGATACCGGACTGCTTGTCTCACTTTTTTATGCTTCCAAATAAATTGCACGACTTGCATCATTTTTGCATAAAAAGTTTTCTATATTGGGCAAAGCCCGTGGAGAGGAATTTTGGTAATGTGGTCATGTTTCCCGCATCTGCCTCAGAGGAGGCGGTAACCAGTTAAACCATCTTTTTAAAGTATCCTTTGGTTTAGACTAAGTTTTTAAAGTTGCTGTTACTAACAGCAGGAGGCCTATCATGAGAGTCCCTTTTGATTTTCTAATTTGTTTTTTTAAAACCAGATCTAAAAGGCCTGGCGACTGGGCAACCCTGTCTAGCCTGCTTGTAAATAAGAGGAAAAATTGCAGATTTTCCAATATATTTATTTCAATTAAAAGAACTGCATCTAAGCAATGCCTGCCTATGCGGTTTAGAAAGCTAGTGCTTCACTGACTTTTTGTATGTCAATAGACTATATGAGTTGATTGAGATGAACCCAGTCTACAGGGGAGTAGCGATGGATTAACAAATCAGTAAACCTGCAGGGTCCTTGTAAAATTGTGGAATATTGAATACATCTATTGAATTGTGTAACATTAATCTCAGGCTGAAATGGGAATCATTTTGGAGCTGTGTCCGTGGAGAAACTGCTTTGCAGCTATTACTTTCATTTATGTGAGGGAAGCCCTGTGCACTCAATTGTTCCTCAGTGAGCCAACAATTCTGAATGGGCTATTGAAATTTGATTCCTTGGGATGCATCCTACCTTCCCCCCCCACCTCCACACACCACACCCTTCCTCCAGGCTACTAGGGACATTAACTTTGGGGACTCCCCACTGTTCATTCCTTCTATAGGTTTCACCGCCAGGGTCTTTTGACTGCTGTTCCAGTGAGAGAGCACCTTCCTAAATCGACTGAGACAGAACTGTGTTGCAGATGCAAGTGTTCACTGAAGCGAATGGTCGTCAGTCCTGTTAATTAATTAAGCAAATAATAATATTAATATTTTTAATAAAATTAATTAAGCAAATGTTCGGCAGTCCTATTAATTAAGTCAGCCCTTCCATTAATTTCAGCAGGTAGTCTCTTGCACACATACTATTAGTGTTGCACCAGTCTTTTGAAAATGGTGCCTGCCAAATGGGAATGCTGGGATTGCTTTGTCACAAAAGATAACACCATATACCTCCACAATGTAGAAAATGTTAGACATTATGAAGCCCTAGCACACCAGGGCACCTTTAACAACCTTCTAAATGTACATCACCCATTGATTAAAGACTTTTCTCATTTCATTTTCTCCCTTCCTTCTCCTGAATGTACGTTTGTTCCATTAAGTATTGGTGGCTCCCTGTGGAAGTGGAAGCAAATGTTTGTGTACACTATGTTTTCATATTCGCTCAGAGACTTGTGTTTCTTCTGTAGTCGCCTAAAGGGATTGGTTGTAGCTGCTTAACTCTGCTCCTTTATGCAGTATCCTGCCTGATAATGTTTATTTTTTCCTAGATGTTGTTGAAACTGACACAGACGAGGAGGATACAGCGGATTCTGAAGAAGGTATTATTCCTGAATGAAATGGCTCACACCTGCAAGGTTTATGCACACTAACTTAGAATCCTTCTGTTATGTCAAATTATGGTTAAGACATTCTTGTCATTTTGTCATGATAGTGCCTTAAGGCGGCCTTGATATAATTGCTGTAATCCTACATTATGAGCCATGGATTGTATAATCTCATTTGAGCTTACTCTTACACGGGGTATAGGGGTTTTCGGTGTTCTATCGTGTTTGGGTTGTGGTTTCTCTTGGCATCACTTTAGTATTTATCTTCTACTGCAGTGTCTCCGTAGTTCCCACCTTGCTTACTTGCTTGATTTACCCACTAATATTGGCTCTCCTCCTCTCTTGATAGTTTTTTCGGTGAATTTTTAGTTTACTTGAAAACTTTCCTCTTTAATAAGCCTGCTCATACAATTAGTCTTTTTCTCGCTTTTCAGGGTACGCATGTACGTCTGATGGTTCGTATTTTATGAGTGTTTCCTTACTCCACTTTTTCTCCTCGTGCATACATGCACAAAGTCCCTGTTCTCCCTGGATCCCACAGTAGTTCTTCCTTCACGGTGTTACCAAATTTGAGCTGTAGCTTAATGGGCCGCACAAGTGGTTTTATTTTTTTGGGCCCTGTTCATTGTGACGTGTTTCAGTGCCAATGGGATTTAATGATAAAATGGAAAAAACTAAGTTTATCATAGTAAGGAGCGTTTTTAGCAATTAGCTGTTGTCATAGCAGGACCCCTCTTCCTGCAGTACAGATTTCAACATTTCATTTCACAGTGAAGGTGAAAGAGTTTAGTGTACTTATGAGGAACGAGCAGGATGGTGACTGTCACACCCACCTACCACTATTCAAGTCCTGAAGGAGTGTAGGGATTAGCCAAACGATTGGGTTTGGAAACAATTAATCCAGGTTCGTGCACATGCAGTAAAAGGAGCCCAGGGACGTGATGGGGTCCTTAAATTCTGTAGTCAGTCAAATACCATGTGCTAATCCTGTGGGGGAATTACATCACTGTCACTCGACTTGCAGGGGCTTTCGTTCGTGCTTCGTGATTCCAAGTCATCCCTTTGTCTGACACTCACACTAATTCATAAAACAAGCATTGGCATTGCCTATAGGTCTCGCTTTTGGGACCTTATAAGTATTTAGTTCTGCAGCACAATATCCTTGGTGCAACAACATCAACTGTTGCGTGGCTAAACACTTATAAGGGTCCAAAAGCGAGACATATTAGCTATGGCAATGCTTGTCTTACTACTTACCGGGCTACCAGATGCCATCCTGGCGCAGTTAAGGACCTTATGCCATGCAGTCATTCGTCTCATCCGATCAAGTTTCAAAAGAAATGCACCTTATTTCTCTCACAGGGAGAGCTATATTGCTTGGCAGCATATATTCTTCTCAAAACATAATGTATCATGGTCAAGGTGATAATCTCAGAAAGTGAGCTATATTACATCACACCATCTATGGTCTCTAGATCAGAATACTGAGCCACGCTCTGGCATAATCAGAAATATAGAAATCAAAGAAAGAACAGGAAGCAAGCATCCTTTCTATATGCACACAGACTCTGGAACACGCTCTCTAGGGTTCTATGACTGTCGCTTTCTCTCTTATAATTCACTCGGGGCCTCAAATACCAGCAATTCTTAACCAATCTGCATCAACTAGGTAGGACTTTTGCTATCTACCTCTGCCACTTGGGTATGAATGTCCACGGGCTCTGCGAACTTGCATGTCACCCGTGTATCCTATGTGATTGTGTATGCACTGTAAAACAAGGTAAAATAAATTGAAGAGCAGAAAAGAACCAACAGGGGTAGCAAAAAATAGAGGGCTCGAAAAACGCACAGGGGTGATGGAACAAAGAGAGGTCAAGGATGGGCATTTATGACATATCAACAGTAGAGCGAAAACGGGCCAAAGGTCGTAGAAAACTGATACAGAAAGTGGCAATGAAGCGGGAGGCCAAATACAGCCGAAAGAGCACGTCGAATGCAGGCGGGTAATGGAAAGACACTGAAACAAAGAAAAGAAATCACAGGCTGTATGAGGTAGAAAAGTACAGACATCGGTTAGAGCGGACGAACATTCACGTTTGTTCACTAATAATGGGAGCGATGAGTCACATGTTGTCTTTTGTAGACCGTTACTGTCGATATATGTAGGGATGGGCTTGCTTTCACGTGGGCGGGCTTCTTTCAGGCCTTTTCCCTCTCGCAGTTTGCCCTCGTTTTTGCATCCAGACCTGGCAACACTGGGGGTGAAATTACGGGAACAAAATGGCGGCTGTGTGAGGAGCGAAACGGAGAAGGCCGGTGGGTACTGGGGCCAGGGCTGCTGGAGGTTCAAAGTGGCGCAGGAGGTCCGTTTCTAACATAGACAGGTAAGGAGTGTAAGAGGCGAGCTGCTGCTGGAGGTTGAAAGTGGCGCAGGAGGTCTGTTTCTAACATAGACAGGTAAGGAGTGTAAGAGGCGAGCTGTAGGTTTGAAGGGCGGGCGACAGCAGAGCGCCGTGCTGGCTTAGGACTGAGGGCGAAAGGAGCATAGGAGGCTGGTCCGACGGGCGCGTAGGTGATGTGCAGTTAGGTCAGAATGTATGTACGGGTAGTCATCACGATCACTCTCAAAGCGAAAGTGATAGCGATCGCGATGGGCGCAGCAGCGGGGGGAGGGGTTGAGATGGGGCTGAAGGCAGATGGCTGTGCAAGAAGGGAGGGGGAAATGCGGGGAGTAGCTGTGCGCGTGCACGCCATTGTGCACTGTAGCTTGTCGCCAGCACAAAAATGTGGGTAGCATTTTGTAAACCCACCAACTAAATGTCTCGCCAGAGCAGCGCATGAGCTGGGTCAGGCGAGACCTAAAAAAGGCATGACCTCTCTCTTGACCGGTTTGTCACAAACTCCTGTTGCATCAGCTTCAGGAAGACAGTGTTGATAGGAGCCCATGTTTGTTCTACAGGTGAATAACCTGTAAGAATTAGTGGAATGATTTTTGGACCAAGAGTTCCACAGTAGGACTCTGACCTTTCTCTTAATTATTGTTACTTCATTTATACGTACTGAAACAACAGTTCCTCTTAGTGTTTGCCCATCCTTTGAGATTAATCTTCAGCATTGGGTCAATTGTCCCTGCAGGGGTATTTGCTAAAGTAACCCACAAACAGGTGCAAGACTTAATGCATATTGCTCAGTAGTTAACCATTTAATACACAATTCCCTCTTCTGTCCAAACCTTCATAATGTTTTGCAACTCTCCGCTCCTAGAGAAAGCTTACAGTATACTATGTCAAAGCATGGCTCTCAATTATGGAGTTGTCATACTCATGACGCAGGTTCCGTTAGGAAACCAGATTGTGCCAGAGGGAAACCCTGGACTTAATATGAGCTGTCACTGAACTCCCACACAGTCAAAGCAGTCGAGCACCTAGAAGTAAAACCGGTTTCTTAGAGGAATGTCTAGCTTTCTTTTGGTAGCTTTGCACAAAGAGCAAGGACTTCAACAATAGCATGCTGTGATATCTGAACAGTGATTCCCAAACTACATTAGAGTTATGATAGGTTTGCCGCGAAATCGGCACTTTTGTAAAAGTGCCGCGATTTTTACAGAAGTGCCCGCGAAATCGGCAATGCGCACAATTAGACAGTAACTGCTGGTGACTAAGTTTCATGGGGAGAGCTTCTTCCACATTTTAAGAGGGTGCCTTTATCATAGCAAACTCTGGCAGAAAGAGGACATCTTGGGAGCTAAACCCAGTGAAGGAACTGGTATAAATCTAGGTGGCAGGCGAGAGAAGGGCAGGCGGCAAGCTTCCTGGTAACAGAGATGGCACAAGTAAGGGCCAGGCAGACGAAAGGTGACGGCATCATGGCGCAAAAGGCAGCACAAGTAGATGAGATGAGGACAAAGGCAGGAAGGAGTGGGATGGCAGCGAGCACCTTAGGGCAGAACCTGGCGCAGGTAGAAATCAAGAGAGAGGAGGACATTTTACAGGCATCAAGTGAAGTGACGAGGTAAGACCAGGATATGAGTTGATGAGGTGGCAACTGGATAAAAGCAGGGAGTAGAGGAAAGGTAAACAGGAAGGGCAGAATGGGATACAGGCAGGTAATTAATGGGCAGCAAGGTGATGGGTACCATGGAGACAAGGGACCAGAACAGGACACTTAGGGGGCAGGCAGTGAACCCAAAGGGGCAGATCAGGTGAAAATAAGTCACACTCTGGAAACTGTCAGGCGGCAAGGAAGTGGTGGGGAGAGGACAGAGCTGCAGCAAAATCCATCCATACATGTCCTGTGTAAATGTCTGTCACCCTAGCAGAATAGTAAGAAAAACAAGCATTTGCAATGCAATAGGTCTCGCATTTACACGAGTTTGAGCTATTGGCATTGTAAATGACAATGCCTTTTATTTATGTTTTGGTTTTTAAAACCTAAATAAATGGCATTGTCATTTACAATGACAATAGCCTGAACGCGCGTAAATGCAAGTCCTATTACATTGCAAATGTTATAACGTTGTGCCCCTCCCTGCCCCCTTCACGGGTGAAAACATTAACGGTCGAAGCCCTAGCCAGACCCTTCAGGATTTCGCGATTTGCCTTGAAGTATTACACGGTTGTATAGTGCTTTTATTAGGAGTTTCTCCTCTGCTGCTCCTAAGTGGATTCCACAGGTCATATACTGTGACTGGTTGCATAATTTCAATTTCTTTGGGTATCTCCCTGTCCCTCCAATCTGGACCCACAGAGCATACACTAAGGTAGATTCTAGCATGCCATTTCCTATGGGATGCTACCAGGCCATCTTTGATGGGCTTCTCGGAACCTATACTAAAGCAAATGGAGGAATGCATTTCCAAGGGATAACAGCCTTCACCTGTGGGCTGCTTCCTCTGTTCTATTTCCCAGGTTGCCTATTCAAAGTGGAATATTCTGCTAAAACAGTTTCCATTGATTATGAGTAAAATAAAGTGCTGCAAAATGCCACTAAATTTCCATATTTGTGCCGCTAAATTTCCATATTTATGCCGCTAAATTTGCTAATCCATGCCGCAATATCCCGGGGGGTCTGTATAAATAAGATTAAATGTACAAACCAATTTAGTTCAGAAGAAAACACTTTAATGATTGAAATAACACAATCGTCAAGAAAATCTGATGTAGAGATCAACTCGTAATTGAGGATCATTTTAGCTGAGCAAAGCAATGCCACCTCAGTTTAAAAGTAAATAGTTTTAGGGCAAAATGCTGTCTTTTAATAGAGTTTCACTCTATAACAGCTACGTCCCTCGTGTACAAAGTCCCTGAAGATTAAAAAATCAGATCTGCAGACTAGTTATCCAAACACCAGTCCTCTGCTCTCATTTGTAGGAACTAAGGACCAGTGACTGGAACGTCCTTGACAGATGGCTGTCTGGTAACCAGGACTGTGACAGACAGCAGGGCTTATTCTCTGAAAAGCTTTGAATGGTGGGTGTGGAGTACCTATGCTCAAATGGGATTTGGTGTGAAAGAAACCAGTTATCTGGTGAGTGACAGGAGCTCATCTACAGGAAAGGGATTAAGCCCACTTAAAAAAAAAAAAAACTGGCATTTGAATGGACAGGAAATGACAACCTCTGAACAGTCCGTTTTTCAACATGTAAACAAAAATGTCCTGTTTAATTTTATTTTATGTCCTTTCATAGGTATGTGTTAAAAAAAGACGTTTCCACCTAACCAGATTTTGAGAGAGTTTCGGTTTTTAGACCTGCACCACTTTGAATTCATGTAGCCTGACTGCAGCCCCTTATGTTAATGTTGTCCTTTTTAAATGTAAGTGTATAAACCGCTTATGTTTTTGATTCACTGCAAGTCATGTTTGACACCTTGCAAAAAATGTCTGCAGTTAGCAGACAACCTATCTAACAATACATCCCCTGACATTGAAGTCTTCAGATTAAAGTGACTTCAACAAAAGGCCTAAAAAAAACCTGAATGATCAACGCCCGTTGCGGGCAAGTAACTAGGGTGTTGATGCCCCTGATTATTCTAAAGGGCAGCATGAATCATTTAATAACCCTGGGATGACTAAAATGTCTTACCACTGATAAAACTTAGTTCAGCAGTAGCCGGAGCTATTTCTCCCTTTGAAATGTGCCTGTAAAACAGAAAGAAACTCAAGAAACTGTTAGGAGGAAAACAGGCTAAACTGGAAATAATTTTAGGCAAATCATCCAAAAAAATGCGACACAGATCAAGGTAGCAATCCTAGCTCCATCTAACAATGTCTTTCTGCAGGCCAGAAATAGACCCACAGGAGTCCAAAATCAGGGTTCTGTGCACCACAAACTATCGTATCTCACTAAAAGTGATGAAATGCTAATGTCCTAAGGAAGAAAAATATGTGTGTGTAAAAGGAAGGGAGGCAAAGGAAATCTTTTCTTTTAAAGACGAGAACCCTCACTCACCCGAGGGTGACATGCTTCATCATTGGGTCCCCTCTTGCACACTGTAACCGCAAGGTATACAGTGTGGGCTACAACTCTCAAAAAAGGGACAAGAGAGGAGCGTGAGGTGTTTTAATGGGGATATCCAAGGTGACAGGGGGAGTAAGGGGCAGAGTGTGAAATTAAACAGTGTGTAGGTAAATAAAACTAGCTACAGGGTAACAAAGTCAAATTTAATAATAGTTCCCATCAGCTAGAGTTAAAATGAGGTGATCTAGGATTGACAAAATATCCTAGTTATTGGTGGTCGACATGTTTCTGCCAGATGACTTAATTGTTCGCGGCATTCATCAGGACCTCTCAATATATCACTCTGCTCGTGTAATCAAAATAAATGAATTACAGACCATACTCGTTGGTAGGTTGTAAATGACAAAAGGACCAGCTGCAGTCCGGTACCATGTCTCTGAAAAAAGATTGTTGATCAATTCAGTATCATTTGTAAAAACTTTAAGGTCAACCTCCACATACCAAAATACACACCTCACACGTGATATGTGTTGCACACGTGATAAAAACACACACATCATTCAGGTAAGTCAGTATATTGTAAGAACTCACCTAGGGGTAATGTTAATTTACCTCTACCTTGCGACGAATGATGCTAAAGAGCACAGATTACTAGAAAGATAAAAGACCAGTTCAGTATGGTTCTCACATGTTGCACAATTATGAACACATGGACTAATAGATTGGTGTTGCTGTCATTGGATATAGTTATGACAAGCACAATCTATAATTTACACAATAAGCAGTATTCAGAATAGAAACTTAATAAATCTCATGTCCCAAAAAAAGGGGGAGTGACTCACAGTCACTTCATCGCCACGTGTAGCTTGTTGGAATATAAGACGGACTGCATGCCAAATCAATCGTCCGTATTTAATATAACACCCGTTAACCCAATATTCCCAAAGAAACGAGTGGGTCCAGAGCGTTACACGCAAGCTACCAGCCCTTAGGATCATGGAATAGAGTAAAATGATAATGGCTAAGTCAGTGAGAAGACTGCACAGATCAGATCGAAAATCACTCAATTTCAACAACACCCGAAGCATCACCGGCTACCCACACTCACTCCCTACAGTACCTTCCGTTAATCCGTCTCGTCCCAATAGAGCACCAACCCGCTGGGGAGAACTGCGCGTCTCGCAGTGGTTTTAAAACTCCCATGCACCTTCGTTAATGCGTATGCCCGGAAGTGAAACAAGTAACTTCCGGGTAACGCAGAATCATGGGAAATGTAGTTTAATGCGGGGAGATGGCGCTAAGCACGATCGGAATGCAACATTGCACGCCGTATTTAAACTAAAGTAATTGCCACAACCAGTTTGGACATTCGAAAAATGCTATGTGTCCACAGTGCAGTATCCTGATTGATATATTAAGATCAGGAAAGCGGGGTCATGACATGACGAGATGTTACGGAGCACGGGAGATATGGTAATGGTCATTGGGGAACCAGTGGAATACATTGCAGGGGATCAGGGGGCAACAGTCAGGAGACAGCACACCCCGCAGTCTCGTAAACTCTCAAGACATATATACAGATATCCAGTGCACTCCAGGTGACTAGTGTGCCCACCATGTAATATGAAATTAAGTCAGTAATAAGGAGCTCTACACCAGAAAAGAGCTATATCACCACAACCTAACACATCCAGATTAGGTGGCTAAATAGATGGAAGGACTCCATACATAAAGTTTTCATGCGTGGAGCCAGATGCCAAATCAAAAACACATAATATTTGTAATTAGGTACATAATGCACATTCAAGGCTGTCTATCCCATTGGAAATCAGACCAGCATTCCAATGTTCGTGTGTGGTGTTATACGGCATCTACAAATGGATAAAAGTGCTACGGGGGACCTGGAAAGATTAAACAGAGCACCAGGGAATATCTTCATTCAGACCTCTCAGGTGGCTTTTAAGACGGAACACCCACCGTTGTTCACGGCGGAATAGAACTTGTTCCAAGGGTCCCATATTCACATCATAATGAGGTTTGTCAATGATGACCCATTGAAGGTCGTTTTCCGTGTGGCCCTTCTCAAGGTAATGCCTTGTCATACGTGTATTCGATTTTTTGCATCGGATGGTACTGCGATGCTCAGTGATTCTTTGTCGTACTTTGCGACAAGTCATTCCAATATAAATCAATGAGCAAGGGCACTTGATCATATATATGACCCCACTGGTGTTGCAGTTTGTGTGGTTATTCAATTTCCATGGTCTTCCCGGTAGAATATCCAGCTCCGTTATGTGACTAGTGAAGGGACAGCAAGAACAGGATCCGCATGGAAAATGACCAACCACAGGATTAGTGTTCCATAGTGTTGACTGGCTGTTGTGATGTACAACAGTTCTTGGTCGTGTGTGTACCATGAGGTCCTGCAAATTACTGCTACGTTTCAATGCAAACAGGGGTGAGTCCAGTGTCAGCTTGCCTGTGTTAAGTATGTGCCAATTCTTGTTGATGGCCCTTTTAACATTTGTGGTTAAGTTGCTGAAAGTTGTCACACATACCAATCTATCTGATTTTGGTTTGGTGTATGTTTCCAGGAGTGCCCCCCTGTCATTGTTGCGGGCTCTTTTTGCCGCTCTTTTTACCAGTTGTATTGGATAATGTCTGGCGGCTAGTTCATCAGTCAACTTTTTGGCATGTTTATAATACTGAACCAATTCTGAACAATTTCTCCTGAGTCTAAGAAATTGACCGACTGGAAGGTTGGTAAGTAATGCCCTTGGGTGGAAGCTATGAAAGCTCAATAAGGAGTTACGGGCCATCGGTTTCTGATATAGCTCAGTATGGATCCTCCCATCTTTAGGGTATAGTCGGAGGTCCAAAAAGGGAATGGAGAAGTTGTTATTCTCACCAGTAAACCTCAGATTAGTATCCCGTGTGTTAAGCCATATAGAAAAGTCTTCAAGAGACTCCTGGTCACCTTCCCAGATGACCAGGATATCATCTATATAGCGTTTCCACAGTTTCAATTGATCATGGAAAGGATTATGTAGAGGATAGATGTGTTGAGTCTCAATTATGCATGTACAGGTTGGCCATACTAGGTGCACAGGTACTCCCCATGGAAGTACCAGTAGTTTGCCAATACAGTTGCCCTTCAAAACTGAAAAAGTTTTCCTGAAGTGCCAGTGTCGCACATTGCATAACAAAATCATTGGGTGTTTGGTCATCACGTGGATTACTTTCTAATAGATCTCGTATTGTCTCTAAAGTGGCATCTTGCGGTATGTTCGTATACAACGCTTCCACATCGTATGTAGCCATCAGTTGACAATCGGGATCAAAAGAGAGGGATTCAAGATGTTGCAAGACGTGTTTAGTATCCTGTAGATACGATGGCATTAAGGACACAAATGGTCGAAGAAAATGGTCCACGAATTTCGATAAAGGCTCTAGAAGGGACCCAATTCCAGATACTATCGGCCTCCCTGGAGGAGGTCGCTGATTCTTGTGGATTTTTGGGAGAGCATAAAAGGCTGGTATTTTGGGATTTTTTTGGATCAGGAAATCAGCCTCATTTTTCGTGATCCAGCCAGCCTCTTTCCCTTCCTCTACCAAAGACTTAATTTTCAGCTGTAATCGTCTAGTTGGATCTAATGCAATACGAGTATAGAAAGTGGTGTTCTCTAGCTGTCTATGGCATTCTTGTCTGTAGACCTCTGTATCCATAATTACCGTCGCTCCCCCCTTATCAGCTGGCTTGATCGTGATTAGGGGGTCATTACCCAAATTGGAGACACATTGTCTCTCTGAATTTGACAGATTGCAAAAACCTTGTTTAGTGTGGCTAAGGCCCAATTCGTAGTCCTTCAGGACCGCTTTTTCGAACGTGAGGACTTCAGGGGGGACCTGTTGTGAAGTGGGCAAGAAAGTGGATTTATTGCGGAGTCCAGTATTGGAACTCTCATCATGCGTTTCTGTCTCTACATCACTAAAGAAAAAGCACAAACGTATTTTACGGAAAAATTCCGCCAATTCCTTGTGCGTCATAAAGTCATCGCCAAGTTTTGTAGGTACAAAACCTAGACCTTTGGACAGAACACAGATCTCTAGTTCCGTGAGTGATTTACTGCTCAAGTTAACAATTAGGTTGTTAGCTCGCTCGTGGAGGCTGCCATGCTCCTCGTGATTCTCTGTTCCAACGCCGGGTCCCAATTGACTCTGGGGATCTCCGGTGTCTGGCCTCTGTTGCCTCTCCTGCGTCCCCTTCGTCCTCTGCCCTGTCCCAAAAAAGGTTGGTAAGACGGGCCACCATAAGGTGGGCCAGGGTGAAAAAGAGGAGGTGGAAAAGACCATGGTTGTGGTGGCCACCAAGGTGTTTGTTGATTCTGGGGAAAAGTGTAGCCTCTGCCTCTACCCCTGCCTCGTCTTTGTTGACGAAAAAGAGATTGGTCTGTGTCTGAGTCAGTGGAGTCACTCCACTCGTCAGAGTTGGAGGTCCACTCGTCCGTATCTCTGCGCCAACCTCTTGTACCTTTCTTATTACCCTTTTTAATAAGACCTGCCTGGTAACCGTCAGCAATGTAAGGATACACCTTTTCAAGAGAGAATCTGTCAAGATCTTTCTTGAGTTTGTCGATTTTGTACTTGACCAGATCGTCTTTGATCTCGTTCAGATTTTTTGTAATCTCATCAAGCTTCTTTTTGTATACTGAGATCTGTATGCCTGATTTAAGTTGCGTTTCCAGAGATTGGATCTCGATAACTAGTTGATCAGCTGTTTCTTTCGCTGTCGTGATTATTAAAACGAGCCAATCCCTGGTACAACGCCAGGCTATTTTGGACCAGTTGGTAACAAAGACTTTATTGTCTAAAAATAGTCTAGGGGTATTGGATACGATAAGGCCGGGAGGAGCTATATTCCCTCTAAGATATTCTGTCAAAATGGCGGCATGTAAAATGGTACGTACTTGTTGTTTTTTGATGTTGCTAAGTTTTGTCCATTCTTCTGCATTAGATAGAGTCTGTGAAATATGAGTATCTAGGATACTGGGTGTATCAAGTATTGCCTGTACTGTGTCCTCATCAAAAGCCAAACCTGTATGTTCAGTCATGTCCATACAGAGATAAGTGCTAACAAAACATCAACTTATGGGATAAATTTGTGTGTCTACTGCAACAGGACAACCAGTCGAACCAATCAAAAACCTAAAAACACTAAGACCCACAGCAATTGCTGTACTAAATATATATCACACTAAGGGGTACGAATGATGGAGTAAAACAAAGCATCAGGCATCACTGACTCCAAATGAATGTATCTCACTAAAAGTGATGAAATGCTAATGTCCTAAGGAAGAAAAATATGTGTGTGTAAAAGGAAGGGAGGCAAAGGAAATCTTTTCTTTTAAAGACGAGAACCCTCACTCACCCGAGGGTGACATGCTTCATCATTGGGTCCCCTCTTGCACACTGTAACCGCAAGGTATACAGTGTGGGCTACAACTCTCAAAAAAGGGACAAGAGAGGAGCGTGAGGTGTTTTAATGGGGATATCCAAGGTGACAGGGGGAGTAAGGGGCAGAGTGTGAAATTAAACAGTGTGTAGGTAAATAAAACTAGCTACAGGGTAACAAAGTCAAATTTAATAATAGTTCCCATCAGCTAGAGTTAAAATGAGGTGATCTAGGATTGACAAAATATCCTAGTTGTTGGTGGTCGACATGTTTCTGCCAGATGACTTAATTGTTCGCGGCATTCATCAGGACCTCTCAATATATCACTCTGCTCGTGTAATCAAAATAAATGAATTACAGACCATACTCGTTGGTAGGTTGTAAATGACAAAAGGACCAGCTGCAGTCCGGTACCATGTCTCTGAAAAAAGATTGTTGATCAATTCAGTATCATTTGTAAAAACTTTAAGGTCAACCTCCACATACCAAAATACACACCTCACACGTGATATGTGTTGCACACGTGATAAAAACACACACATCATTCAGGTAAGTCAGTATATTGTAAGAACTCACCAGTCAACACTATGGAACACTAATCCTGTGGTTGGTCATTTTCCATGCGGATCCTGTTCTTGCTGTCCCTTCACTAGTCACATAACGGAGCTGGATATTCTACCGGGAAGACCATGGAAATTGAATAACCACACAAACTGCAACACCAGTGGGGTCATATATATGATCAAGTGCCCTTGCTCATTGATTTATATTGGAATGACTTGTCGCAAAGTACGACAAAGAATCACTGAGCATCGCAGTACCATCCGATGCAAAAAATCGAATACACGTATGACAAGGCATTACCTTGAGAAGGGCCACACGGAAAACGACCTTCAATGGGTCATCATTGACAAACCTCATTATGATGTGAATATGGGACCCTTGGAACAAGTTCTATTCCGCCGTGAACAACGGTGGGTGTTCCGTCTTAAAAGCCACCTGAGAGGTCTGAATGAAGATATTCCCTGGTGCTCTGTTTAATCTTTCCAGGTCCCCCGTAGCACTTTTATCCATTTGTAGATGCCGTATAACACCACACACGAACATTTGAATGCTGGTCTGATTTCCAATGGGATAGACAGCCTTGAATGTGCATTATGTACCTAATTACAAATATTATGTGTTTTTGATTTGGCATCTGGCTCCACGCATGAAAACTTTATGTATGGAGTCCTTCCATCTATTTAGCCACCTAATCTGGATGTGTTAGGTTGTGGTGATATAGCTCTTTTCTGGTGTAGAGCTCCTTATTACTGACTTAATTTCATATTACATGGTGGGCACACTAGTCACCTGGAGTGCACTGGATATCTGTATATATGTCTTGAGAGTTTACGAGACTGCGGGGTGTGCTGTCTCCTGACTGTTGCCCCCTGATCCCCTGCAATGTATTCCACTGGTTCCCCAATGACCATTACCATATCTCCCGTGCTCCGTAACATCTCGTCATGTCATGACCCCGCTTTCCTGATCTTAATATATCAATCAGGATACTGCACTGTGGACACATAGCATTTTTCGAATGTCCAAACTGGTTGTGGCAATTACTTTAGTTTAAATACGGCGTGCAATGTTGCATTCCGATCGTGCTTAGCGCCATCTCCCCGCATTAAACTACATTTCCCATGATTCTGCGTTACCCGGAAGTTACTTGTTTCACTTCCGGGCATACGCATTAACGAAGGTGCATGGGAGTTTTAAAACCACTGCGAGACGCGCAGTTCTCCCCAGCGGGTTGGTGCTCTATTGGGACGAGACGGATTAACGGAAGGTACTGTAGGGAGTGAGTGTGGGTAGCCGGTGATGCTTCGGGTGTTGTTGAAATTGAGTGATTTTCGATCTGATCTGTGCAGTCTTCTCACTGACTTAGCCATTATCATTTTACTCTATTCCATGATCCTAAGGGCTGGTAGCTTGCGTGTAACGCTCTGGACCCACTCGTTTCTTTGGGAATATTGGGTTAACGGGTGTTATATTAAATACGGACGATTGATTTGGCATGCAGTCCGTCTTATATTCCAACAAGCTACACGTGGCGATGAAGTGACTGTGAGTCACTCCCCCTTTTTTTGGGACATGAGATTTATTAAGTTTCTATTCTGAATACTGCTTATTGTGTAAATTATAGATTGTGCTTGTCATAACTATATCCAATGACAGCAACACCAATCTATTAGTCCATGTGTTCATAATTGTGCAACATGTGAGAACCATACTGAACTGGTCTTTTATCTTTCTAGTAATCTGTGCTCTTTAGCATCATTCGTCGCAAGGTAGAGGTAAATTAACATTACCCCTAGGTGAGTTCTTACAATATACTGACTTACCTGAATGATGTGTGTGTTTTTATCACGTGTGCAACACATATCACGTGTGAGGTGTGTATTTTGGTATGTGGAGGTTGACCTTAAAGTTTTTACAAATGATACTGAATTGATCAACAATCTTTTTTCAGAGACATGGTACCGGACTGCAGCTGGTCCTTTTGTCATTTACAACCTACCAACGAGTATGGTCTGTAATTCATTTATTTTGATTACACGAGCAGAGTGATATATTGAGAGGTCCTGATGAATGCCGCGAACAATTAAGTCATCTGGCAGAAACATGTCGACCACCAATAACTAGGATATTTTGTCAATCCTAGATCACCTCATTTTAACTCTAGCTGATGGGAACTATTATTAAATTTGACTTTGTTACCCTGTAGCTAGTTTTATTTACCTACACACTGTTTAATTTCACACTCTGCCCCTTACTCCCCCTGTCACCTTGGATATCCCCATTAAAACACCTCACGCTCCTCTCTTGTCCCTTTTTTGAGAGTTGTAGCCCACACTGTATACCTTGCGGTTACAGTGTGCAAGAGGGGACCCAATGATGAAGCATGTCACCCTCGGGTGAGTGAGGGTTCTCGTCTTTAAAAGAAAAGATTTCCTTTGCCTCCCTTCCTTTTACACACACATATTTTTCTTCCTTAGGACATTAGCATTTCATCACTTTTAGTGAGATACATTCATTTGGAGTCAGTGATGCCTGATGCTTTGTTTTACTCCATCATTCGTACCCCTTAGTGTGATATACACCACAAACTATCAACAGTAGAATTCAAGCTACCAAGGACTGGAATAATCAAAGATTTGCGAAGCCCAAAGCTTATGCTCTACTAGTCGTGGAAGTCCATGGATCCAATAAAACTAAAAATGAATGCTAAGAAAGCGTATGTAAAATATCAAATTGTACATTGCAATAGGGAAAGTGTGTGCTCTGATCTGATCATGCACTGAGTTTTGCACAATGTCTGTCTTGGTGACTTACCAGTTGAGCACATTACAGTCACAGGCTTGGCTAAGTACTCCATTTTTGCAAGATGGCTAATTTACCATTGGAGCATGCAGCAACCACGGACAATAAACAAATATCACGCATTCCCAACATTGATAACAAGATAGGGCTGTGAGTGAGACTTCGTGGCATTGAGACAGTATGAAGTGATCAGAGGGACAAACTAAACTAGTGTTATTGCCCCCGACTTATGAACAACTCAAAATAAACATGAGAATGCACCGTGACAGCAAGAAATGCCATTCGAGGAACTCATGGACGACACCTCACAAAAGGGAAGATTGATTTTTCTGTGGCTCTCACATTAATATCAGAAAGGTGTAAGCAGATGCTAATACTCAGGATGCAGCTCTGGACAGAGGGAATTGAGACAAACCAGCCAAGCATATCTTGATTCTCTTATCCCAATTATATCAGTGTAAGTGAATGAGAGTAAGATTCTGAAACTGCTGACTGCTCTTCCTCTCCTATCTCAGATCAGTTCAGAGGATATCATTTCAGTTGAATCTATCCCTAGACATCAGTTGTCATTCTAACACAATAGGAATCCGAGGGAAATCAACAAAAGTAGCCGGATTTAAAGGAAGAAAATAAAAGCATGTGACATTCTAAAACCATGTATTTGCAAAATGCGGTATTACCCTTCCTTGCTATCCATTCCTCCTCTGGGACAGCGCAAAATCAACAAAAAGGTGGCAAGACACTTTGGCCTTAAAAATGCAACATACACTTTAATTCCTGTGGTAAAGACGGCTGAAACATAGGTCTTTCAGATTGACTTGCGATCCATATCCACTCTGAAGGTGGAGACTATGTAGGAACTCCCTCAGATCATCAGTGGAGATCAGAACTAGGGCTGCTGGAGGACTCTCCTACACTAACAAAAGAAGCTTCTATCTTAAAAATCACTTTGTGAAGGAAAATTGGCCCACATGCTTGCATTAATTACCTGACCTGTCGCTGGGCTTTCCTAAGTTAAGCAGGCTTTTAGAATAAAAGGAGCATTAGAAAAAGACAATGTAAATTGCATACAGGGAAGCTGGATAAAGAAGAAAACCCATTTGACCAGCAATTTATCATACATGAAACTGCATGGAGACACTGTCCCCTGAGTGAGTGAGAGGGAGACACTCTTCCACTCCAGTGTTTTTCCCTATATAAATTTGTTTTGTAGAGATGCAGTGAAGATGTGTGGGGTAGAAGTGTCCATCAATAAAAGTTTGCTATTAATAATGGCTATTGGGGGGGGGGGGGGCTTTGGGGTATTTTGTTATGATTTTAATTAGTCGTACGCCAATACATATCTATCTTGGAAGAGCTTAAAACTTTGTTCAGACTAATTTTTCTCAGACTTAAGGTTTCTGTGTAAACCTAGGCCATTAAACAATGTGTAAAGTGAGAAAATGGGCAGCTGATAAACAGCTTAATAAAATATAATGATATTGGCAAAGCTGGAGGTTTCCTGCCCCTCATACGACGTTGAATACATTTAAGGGGTGTTTTCTAAAATAAACTGTAGTAGCACTATTAAACGTTAGTAGGGAATGAAACTTTGCCTAGCTTAGTGGAGGTAAGTTTCAATTCTATTAAGGACACGGACGAGAGGCTTATGCTTTCCTTCTTCGCTTTAATCACATCAAACACAACAACCAGTAAAGCATTATGAACACCAGGGAAAACAAAACACATGGTTCATAAGCCCTTTTTCAGTCTCTGCAGCCAGGTTCCAACATTGTCCTCTGTCACTGACCAGCCTCCCTCTTTCTTCGCGTGAATCATGTCGAGTTTTTTTACGCATCCTGCTTTGATCCGTCATTCCCTGCAAAGAGATGTTGCGCCAGTGACCAGTCCACAACTCATGGAATGCAAACCTCTTCAATAAAGATAAAACGCCAGCATTGTATAAACAAACCTCTTCCTTGAGTGGCAAACCACAACCTTACAAAGATATGCAAACATTTTGTGTATGAAACAATAGAACAGCAACCCCCGACCAAAGTAGTTACTCCAGAACAGGGTAGGGTCGCGTTTCTATGAGCGCCGGGTGGAATAAACCGCTCATCCATGTCCTTAATAACATTGAAACTTACCTTCACTAAGCTAAGAAAATTGTAATTCTATATTGACTGGAGGCGAGGATTATGCTAATTCAAAGCTTACTTACCACCAATTGGGCTACATCCACCACTGGCTTAAAATAGAATTTCTTAAAAGTAGAGTGCAAAGACCAATCTGCGGTGCGTACGAGATCCTCCAAGCAGACCCCCTAGACAAAAAGCTTTGGAAGCCATTGCTCCTTAGCAGATTGTGCTCCATAGATTTTGGTATCAATGCCAGCTTCTTGCATCACCCATCGAACCCATAAAGCTATAGTCGGGGAGGATATTCCTTAAACGGTTTTCTCAGTGCAATGAGAAGTTGGCTATCACCCGGAAGCCGAACCTCCTCATTCATTTGCTCGTATGCTTTGAGGCATTGCACCACATAGAGGTTGGGACAATCTGCAAAAGCTGCATAAGAAATTGTGCGTGTATTGGATTTAGTGCGCCTGCTGACTGAAAACCACCCCTCCTGGAGGTAACACACAGGCTGTCAAGTCCAAAGCTCATACATCGGATACTCTCCTACATGACACGAGACAGAGAAACATAGCCAATTTGTGCGAGAGTTTTTTCCGGTACAGAAACCGGTTTGGTTGGCATGACAAGAAAAGGTTGCGAACTAAGTTAACTTCCCAAAGGGCTGCAAATCCCCGCTCAGGGGGTAGAGAGAGCCGAATCCCCTTTGCAATCGACAGACAAAAGGGTGTTCGCTGAAATGGCTGAGCGGAGAGCGTTAATTGATCGCTACACTAGCATCTTTTCTGCAAGGCTTGATAGGAAATTAAGCACCTGCACTATATCAGTGCCCACAAGATCCATGTCCTGTCGCAGACACCAACGTACCTATCTCCTCCAGGATAAACTGTATCTTTGGTAGTACTGTCAGCCCAGGCCTTGGCGATGAGTAATTCAGCATGGCGCGAAAGGCCTGGAAACTTCCAGAGCTGCCTGTAGACTGCCACGCCATCAGTGATAAAGAAAGATCCCTCTGCTACCAGCTGGTGTGGTTCGAGATATGACTCATCAGAATGTGAGGAAAAAGTGGGAGTCTGATTGGAGAATCCCAGAAAAGCTCTAGAAGAACTGGAAACCACACTTGAGACTTCCATACAGGTGTTACCATGACGACTTCCACTTGCTGCCTGTGGATCTAGGCCCACGCCCAGGTGATCATTGAGAAGGGGAGGAGGGAAGCGTAGCCCTTCTCCTGACTCCAGTCTTGTAGGAACGCATCTGTCACCTCAGCTTGAGAGTCTGGCCTCCAGCTGAAGAACTGCGACAGCTGGTGATCGAGGCGGGATGCAAACAGGTCGATAGAAAACTGGTCCCATTTGTCGACCAGGTTGCGAAACACCCAAGGGTCTAGCGACCACATGCTCAAGTCCCTGAGGTGCCAGGAATACCAGTCTGCTACCTGGTTCACCTGACCTGGAAGATATTCTGCCATGAGGGATGTAAGAAAGTGGCTCTGTATATACTGCACCAAAGTAAGGTACAGTGTGTACAGAGTCCAACAGTCCGCAGAGGTTAAAGTTAGATATAACCTTACTCTCAAGTGGTAGCTTGGTCGAGCAGTAAGGCAGTATCGGAGGACAGTGTAAAGCATTTGATGTACACACTCAGTCAGCAATATAAAGACATTTATTGTTGCTGGCATAGCTGTTTGCTTGTCATTTGAATCCTCTACAACCACAGAAGCATTGTCGTCTTGAAGGGTAGAAATTGGTGAAGCGCAGGCTAGTCTGGTATTGGCTGTGTCCGAAGCCTTTTCCCCTGGGGGGGGGGTGGTGGATAGGAGAAACGGCCGGTCAACCGTCCCCTGCCTCGACCGGCCCCAGAGAAAACACAGGGTGTTAAAATGTGCTTGATATTGGACTGCACTTTGTAGCGGCGTAAACGTCGCCACAAATTTTCAGTTTGTTCACAAAGGGATTCCAGAATAATCCCCCTTGCACCACTGCTCTCGTCTCCGATGAGGCCATATCCTTCATTAAAAGGGCGCGGCGCAACTCTGTGGATACAAATTGCATTCTCTATGTACACAATAACCCTCTGGGCCCAGTCGTAAAGGACATCCAGTGCGATGAGGGAGCCTGATGCATTGACTCCCTCGATCATATCCAGAATTTTAGCCTTGGGGCCTCTGGCATCCAGTAGTGTCCTGGCAAGAGCGCCACAAGCTATCTATGCCTTTCTTTGGGTCTTTAATACGCTTCGGATGGCATCTTGGTTTCGATGTCCAGGGTGAGGGCTACCTTCTCCTCAAGGGTTGGGTGTGGGCTCTCTGCCCTAAGGCGATTGCGGGCGTCCTTTTCCAGGGGTTTGCACAGCCACTGTGCCATGTAGCTGACTACTTTTTTGGCCAAAACCCACTCTGCGGAACTTGGGTGGATAATATCTTTATGGTCCAGCGTGTGAAAAACCGCTCTGAGGTGTGGGAATGGGATCCGAAGATGGGTGCCACGAACTGGAGCAGCCTGTTCCTTCATCCGTATCGGGGGAGTCACCATCTTGATGGTCTGGGGAGCTTGGAAAGGGAGGTTCGGGAGGTAGGGCTCCGCAGACCAAGTGGGACCGTCCAGAGGGGAGGAATGGGGGGTGAGGGCCCCCTCCCATGGGGTGTCCTGTTGGGGCTTAAGCAGCGCAACCACAGAATTTTGCTATTTGGTCACAGTCGCTGCTCCGTAGGACCCATGAGGTCAGTAATTGCCCTATAGATTGAGGTATCTATAGCCTCATAGAAATCTTCATCCCACCGGAGGAATGACAATGAGTCATCGTCCTCATATGTAGCTTGTGGGAACCTCATTATTACGCCAAATAAGTAAAAGCGCTGCATGCTGAAATTAATACTGAGGTACCTATGAGATAGAGGCCCTAGGCTGGGCTTGATGGGGGCTGAGGTGGCGCTTCTGAGGCACACGGGTTTAGAAGCTGCCTGGGACCTTGTCCCCAATAATGGCGTTGAGAGGCCTTATTTGAATACTGACCCCGCAGGGCATCAAAGGCTTCACCTATGCCGCTTCGAACTTCTTGGTCTGTACCATTTTTTCCTTCCAACCCAGAGCAGTTGGAACCAAACATGTTCTTCAGTTATGGAGAATCGGAGAACGGGCAATCGTTAGTGCAATTGATATTAAAAGAAATAGCTGCAAACCCCCCCCTTGCTGAAATGAGACTCCAAACAACACTTAACTTGCTTCGGTAGCTATCTTAATTTGTACAGCCTGGCTAATAACAGCAATTAGCCCTTCCCAGAATTGCCATAATTTCGGACAGGTGTAAATCGTGTGAAGCCAATCCCCTGCGCTTTCTTGTTGACAACGAAAGCATTG
This sequence comes from Triturus cristatus, assembly GCF_964204655.1. Classification (NCBI taxonomy): domain Eukaryota; kingdom Metazoa; phylum Chordata; class Amphibia; order Caudata; family Salamandridae; genus Triturus; species Triturus cristatus. The sequence goes on along the minus strand of NC_140586.1, from coordinate 360,528,947 downwards.
GTTGAAGACAGTTGGATACATATTATGCAGGGTCGCATAGATTTATAGTACACCATCCATCGGGACAAAAAGGACATTCTCTTAAAATGTGCTGTTCTCAGAGACGTGTACCGTATCTCTGAGATGGCCTGACAATTACTTTCAGATAAGCTACATTGGTTTTTTTCAAAACCTTTACCCAGAAAGCTATTGATTTCGACCTTAAATCGAGTGATTGTTTAGCAGTCTATACCAGTTGCCCACACCCGTAAGCTTGCTTTTGACAAGCGTATGGAAAAGTGGGTGGGCTTCTTGTCTCACATCCTGGTAATTAACTGCCACAAAATGAGTTATCTGTTAAAAGCTTTAAAAAAAAGTCTATACTGATCCCCACCCCTAGAGGTGGACTCCTTGTAGGAAGATACTATACCAAAATGAGGTAAAGTGTGCACAGAGTCCAGTGGAACCCCAAAGGTGGGCACAGGTAAAGTTAGATAGCACCTTACTCTCCATTTGTGGTAGTGTGGTCTAGCAGTAAGGCTTTGTCAGAGGACAGTGTTAAGCATTTGTTGTACCCAGTCAGTCAGCAAATGAATTCACACACTCAAAGACTGAACTTCAGACCAATTGTTTTTGTATAAAAATATTCTTTTAGTTATTTTATTTTCTCGAACCAAGCAAGCCTGGCACAGGTAAGTAATAAATACTTTACAGTAGTAATGCAGTTTGTAAATAGTTTGAATTGCAATTGCAAATGTACTTCAATTTGATTACAGTAGTGTTACTGATAATGCAATGCTTTTCAGAATACAGTACATATACTTTGTATAGGATTAATAGTAAATTACAGGCAAGTTACTTTTCTTAAACCGTGTCGTATGCCTGGATACTGTCCTTGAACATTTCCTGAAAACAGGTAAGTAAAAGCGTTTTTGTTAGTTAGTACAATTTCTTTAGGTTTTCCAACTCCATACTTAAAAACGTTTCACAGAAAAACAGTCAGTTATCCTATGGAGGAAAATAGTGTTATCGGTTTAAAGGTAAGTACTTTGTTGTGGGAGATTGGTGTTCTGGGGTTATACTCAGGGGTCCCCCAGGGTCAAGGATGCACTCTTGTTACACCCTCCGCGTCATTAGGGCGGCCGGGTGCAGAGTCCTGAGGCCCAATGTTATCCAATAGGGGATAGGGGCCTCCGGTTTGTGGCTGCTGGTGAGCAGGCCACAAGGTTGTGGGAGCCAAGCTCCTGGGGTTAGGCCCAGGGCAAAGGGGGATACAGTTTAACACACAAAGTGCACCCTCAGCGCAACAGGTGCAGCAGGGTGCTGTTTTGGCATTGGGTGCCCTGTTTTCAATGGGGATTTTCGGTTTTGGTTTTTAGCTGCAGGCTCGGTCCAGGAAGACTTCCGGGAGGAACCAACGGCTGGGCAGGCAAGTTAGAGGGCTCTGGGATGTAGGTGTACCTTGGGTTCCTTTTTCCAGGGTGCAGGGCGGCTGGATGCAGGGGTGTCTTTTGAGGTTGGATTTCACCTTACTAGGCCACTCGTGGTTGGAGGGGGGGGGGGGGGGAAGTCACCGTGCAGAGGCTGCAGGCGACCTCGCTGGGACCGGTGGGCCACTCTACCTCGGCCGTAGGTGACTGGTGCAGTGGTGGTTCCAGGTGGTGGGTTTCTTTTTCCTCAGCAGGGTCAGAGTCTTTCTTTGGTGTTTCTTCTGAACAGAGCTGCTGTTCACAGGACATTTGGTCTTTGTTGATGGCAGTCAGTCCTCCCAGGGGTTCTGGAGGTCGCTGGTTGCAGGACAAGACAATTTTTGGTGCAGGATCTCTGGAAACTGCAGACAGGCCGGTAGGGCTGGGGCCAAGTCAGTTGTTCACTGCAGTCTCCTCTGCTGGGCGTCTTCTTTCGTCCTTTTTCTTCTTGGGTTGCGGGAATCTGAGTTCTTGGTTCAGGACTGCCTCTAAATACTGTATTTAGGGGGTGTTTTAGGGGTCCCGAGGTCAGTAGCCAATGGGCTACTGACTTTAGAGTGACTACACCCTTGGTGTGGTCACCCCACGTGGTGGAGTGAGCACAATCCCTAATCCTGATTGAGGAGTGCCTGCCATTTGCAAGATGGCGGGCACTGAAGAGTGGGCTTCACCTCTCCTCCCCCACCTGAGGGGTGGGGTTGGCAGAGGTGGGCACACCTTCTGGGCTGGCTAATTTTTCCCACCTGTCTTCCTGCCGAAGAGGAGGGGAGACAGGAAGGGGGCCTGCTCCTGACAGCAAGAGAGGCTGGGGGTCGCATTACAAAAGCTGCCAGGCCTTTAAAGCTCCCCTGCCACAGATGGCTCTTCCTGGCCTGGGGGAAGTGTGCAAACCTCTGCCCAGGAAAGGCCTTGTTTCTGGGTTCACGGAGCTTAGGCTCCCACCTTAGGGGTCCAGAAATGTGTCCCGTGGTGGCAGGCTCAGGGAACCCACCAGAGGTTGGTTGTTTTCAGGGGGCATCTCTAAGATGCCCTCTGAGTGTATTTTTCATTAAATCCCACACTGGCATCAGTGTGGGGTTAATGTGCTGAGACGTTTTATACCAAACTTCATAGTTTTCAGTGTAGCCATTATGGTGCTGTGGAGTTCGTAATGACAAACTCCCAGCACCATACACTTTTAATGGCAGCTCTGCACTTACAATGTCTAAGAATGGACTTAGACACTGTAGGGGTACAGGGCTCATGCTCAAGGCTTGTCTCACAGTACACTTACAACTCAACATGTACATGCAGCCAGCTCATACATACTTTAAATGGCCGCCATGAGCACCAACAGCACACAACACTAGAAGTCCTACAGAACGATTAGAGAAACTTAGTGAGAACTACTGCCACAATCCTGCAGAGTGTGGTTTAAAACCATCTAGTTGGCTAAGTGTTTGTCATCTCAGCATTACACCCATTCACAGCTGTCTACATATAGCCAGGTTATGGAGAAAGATTACTTGAAACTTAAAGACCACCTGAAGCAGAGCAGGGCACAAAACATACACCCGGCAGACTAAAATAAACAGCAATATCCTTTAGCACAAGTATACATGCACCATGTAGATCTTTTGTTTTGGGGGGGGTTTATATAGAGCGAACTTGAGCTGAAAGTATCGGAGCACTTTACATGAGCATCAGTTGTGTTACAGATAGACCCAATCACGGGGAGATTCAGGAATTTGCCCAGAATCACAGGATGTTGAGTGTCCCTGCCGAGACTCAAACCCAGTTCCCCAGCTTCGAGGTCGACCCCTCTAGCCATTCGGCCACAGCCTCTTCCCCCAATTTAGCAGGATTCTATAAAATGTTATTCCAACAATAAACAAAACATCTGTCTTCTCTAGTAGAAACTTCACCCAAATACGGTATCAACAAACCATTTTGACTCCATTCAGTGAGAATCACAAAACTGTTAAGGATACCCAGATTCCAGACACGCTTCAGTATCATACAGATTGAGGGAATGTGCCACATAAATGCATCTAACATAATAGTGTGTACAAAAGTAGTGCCCCCGGGTTTCATTCCTACAGCAAAACACACGTGCAAAGTTTGCAAGAGGCTGGCTTCGTTTAGAAGAGACATGGCCTGGCAATTCAAGCTGGATTGTTCCTACTGTAGCAGGAACAAAACTGGCCTGCGTGTGGTTGCTCCTGTCTCAGTGGTGCAGTGAGCAAAAAACAATGAACTGGAATACAACCTGATTGATTGCTAGTGACAGACTTTTTCAGCCATTCATCACCATTTGTTGTTTTAATGTGATCTCCTAAATGACCAGGTATTCCCAGATGTTTTCCCGTGCTTGTTGTGCCAAAGGACATTGCGCCTTTAAGGATACCTTGACCTCCAGTGTCCCATCATGCCCTTCAGGTGGCAGTTTACTCAGTTCTTTTTTCAGTCTTCTGCTTACAGGATCCAGAAGCAGAGCTCTGCCTTTTTAAGGCTTTTGTCTCCCAAATATTTTCACCTGTTGCTTTATAATGGGATTCACTCAACGCTCTTTATGGTGTAGAGTATTTTTGGATATTTTTCTGACCAGAAATATCAAATTTTTAAGAAAATGCCATCTTTGTGCGAACTGCCCACAATGTGTCAAATGGCAAAAACAGACCTGCAGAAGATCTGTATCCTATGTTTGCATGACTCTCATGTCCCAAGATGTGTAGCCACTGCAAGACCTTTTCCAGGCACACTTTGAGGGAGAGAGCAAAGATTCACCTCCATGGCTAAGTGGAGCACCGCAGAAGACAAGATTCCCTGGCTCGAGAAACTTCTGAAGGGCAAGGTGAGCCTGTTCTCTCTACCAGTGCCTCTATGCCTCACTCTTGAGGACTTCCACAGAAGGGAAATCCAAAAGGAGACAATCTGGTGAAAAGCGGCGCTCCTGTTAGACGTCGAGGACATAGACGTCAAGAAGAGGTACAGCACCAATCTGCTCTCCTTTAGGAGCTGGTTCAGCTCGATAACACATACGACATAGAGAAGGAGAGCACCGTCAACATTGAGATGTAGGCAGAATAATAATGTTAAACCAAGCTATCAGTGCTGCAGATGATTCCACCACTGTAGCAGCGCATGGCTACTGTCATTCCCCTATTACCAAAGGAGGGACAAGGAGCCAAGTTTTTGAGGTCCTGCTCATAGGCACCAGGGAGAGTACTATGTAAGAAGTGAGCAGTTCCTAGGGATAACAGACTATAAGGGGGGGGGGAAGAACAGGTCTTTCTTCAAAATGCCCTCACACACCCCAAGGGATGTCATGCTTCATCATTTGGGCATTTGCCCCTCGTCAAGCCGGCGCTGCAATGCCTGACGGGCTCCCGAAACCAGGGCTCTTTGTCGGGGATCTTTAGAAGAAGCCGTATGGGTGCGTGTGGGTGTGAGGGCTAGGTAGTGCACAAGGTAGGAAGTGAATAAAATAGGTATAGAGCCATCCTACTTGATTCAATGATTTAATTGTTGAGGTAGCTCCAGCCTAATTAAAACTATATGGAAGCCTTTGTATAGGAGTAATGTTCCAAAAAGGGCTAATCAGTGGTGGACGTGGTCAACATGTTTCGTGCCCCAACTGCCCCAACCGGGGTCAATGGCACTTCGTCAGGACCAATGTGAAGGATGTGTAGTGAGTGCACTGCCGTCTAGCACTATGCGTAAAGTTGCTAGAAGCGGTAGGAAGTGTACTAAGGAACTGGTACTGGGATTGTGTTGAAAGACCTATAGGAAAGGGCGATAAAAACAACAAGGGGGGGGGGGGGGGGGGGGGGAAGAGAAGGGGGGAAAAACAAACAAAAACAACAAGTAACCTGTGATTAGACCAACCAGGAGGCATACGATTCATGCAACTCGGTAATAGTAGAACAAGGAACATACAGGTCGTCGTTATTGTGATTTTTCCTTTCAATTGCCCTAAGTTAGGGTCATGGGGTGAGAGTGAAAGGGGCAAATTCGTCATGGCTGTATCGGCGAACGAGTGCCAGTGATGGTTGTATGACGAGGGCCCCGTGTGCAGCGTAATTTGTGAGCGCGCTGTGATACCAAAGTGATAATCTCAAGTGAGACTAGGTGGCGGAGCCAATTGTATATATTTTTAAGAGCTGACGTGACAGAGAACCTAATTGGTGAGGAACCGCCAAACTACATGTAAGTGCTAATAACGGATTGTTATTGAACAAAGCTGCCGGTGTACTAGGGGACTTAGAGTGTACAGCCGGCATACAAGAAAAGACAGGCGACTAGTGGTACAAATACGAACCTCGTCAGTGCATGTGTATTACAAGCGCTGGTGCCTAAAGTCATAAGTAACAGGGGAGGGGCACGCATTTAGTAAAACTCACCCCTAGTTACCCAGTCCCGGCTGACGGGGGTTGGATCAGAGCACCTTGGTTGCTCCGATATCTATGAAAATAAAGTTAGGTAAATGAAAAAATGAATTAATTAAAGCCATAGTGAACGACGGCAAGGCTTACCGTGGAAATGCGGAGGAGAGTACTCACATGAGTAGGCGAGCAACTTGCTGTTGTCCTACCCTCGCTCTGGGCCCCGTGGAGTGTATTTCCGGGAGGTCTCCATAAGTAACGCTGTGAAGAGCGTGAAAAACGTGGCGGCCATGTTGGATAAGGTTGCATGGGGCTTAAGTGAATACGTAACGTGGAGTAGGATCTGTGTCTCTTAGATTGATGGAATTGGCGGCCATATTGTAGCAGGGGCAATAGCTAGTTCAGATGCTACAATTCATATATATTTATATATATTTCTAGATATCGCCTTCCACGTTGAGTGTGTGAAAAACTGTGAAGGTACTATTGTGTCACTATCACGCCAGTTAACAAATTTAAAAATAATAAAATTAAAATTCAGAGTCACGGGGGTTCACTACCCGTGAATTTCTCGATGTAAGTGGTGCAAACAGTTGAACATTTGATGGGGACAAAACCATGGGTAATCATCAAAGGAGGGGCAGACTACTGTCGTCTAACAGGGAGACTATGATTGAAGAGTGAGTCAATGTGATTCTGAATTCGAGCAAAGTTTAGTGATTCAGTTAAGCCCGAGGTACATCATCGTTCAAACCCTTAATGTGTGACCCCAATTTAAAAACCCAACATTGTTCCTTCCTAAATAGGGCTTCTTTAGTGATGGTAGGGAAGGCCTCTAGAATTGTCCATTCTAGGTCATTGGGGGTATGGTTGTGTTCCGCAAAGTGTGAGCACATTTTGGTGTTGTTTTTTTTACAACATACAACATACATTGCTTCTGTGTTCAGTCATTCTGGTTTTTACTGGACGTGTGGTCATCCCAATGTATTGTAAAGAACAGGGGCACGTAATGAGATAGATACAATTACGTGTATTGCAGTTAGTGTGTTTTTTTTGGGTCCAGATCCAATTGACGGTAAGTTGAACAGTTTTAGTTGTTCGAGTGAGTGGGCAGACCACGCATTGACCACAAGGGTAGTGTCCGCTAACCGGAGGAAGATTCCATAAGGTAGTGGGAGTTGGTCGGGCTGATTTTTTGGGTCTGGTGTTAATCAGGAGGTCCTTGATATTGGCTGTGCGTTTGAAAGCAAATCTAGGTTTTTCCAAGGACAGATCCCCGGAATCGAGTATTCTCCAGTGTTTGTTAATGACCCTTTTTATCATGTTAGACTCAGAGGTGAAAGTGGTCACATATGTAATGAGGTCTGATTCTGGTTTTGTCTGAGATTCGAGAAGACCAGATCTGTTGGTGTTGCGTGCTCGTTTTTGTGCATTGTTAATGATGCGAGCAGGATATTGTCTCCGAGCTCAATTGGTACTAAGCTCGGATGCTTATTTTTTGTAGTCTTCTATCTGACTACTGTCATTCCCCAGCACTTCAGTACTGTTCTTGGTGCAGTCTCTCAAGCTTGAAACCTGAAGCCCAACTCTGAATTCTGAACCTGCCATTTTCAGGAAACACCTTTTTTGGCTGTCATACTAACAAGGAGATGTATTGAATGAAATCCTAGCTTGACACTCTGAAAGGTGTCGGATTAGAGAGGCAGCAGGAATATAGGAGACATTCCAATTGACCCTAAGTCCGCGGGTACTTCCACTAGAGGGTTCAAACCCCTCATTGGCTTAAAGAGCAACATCAACAATCCTCTCAATAGTCACACACGCATCACCAACAATGCCATCAGTTAAAGGGCAGAGGAGGTCCGCAATTATCTGCCTAAACCAATGACCCAATTGATGGCAAGCGAGAAGTCCTCTGTTTCCCCCCCCCCCCCCCCCCATTACCTACTCCGGTAGAGGGAAGTATAACCTCTTATCTAAAGAGTGGCCAAAAGTAACCACTGACAAATGGATTCTGAATATTGTAGAACATGGATACTCTCTGAGATTCAAGTGTCCTCTATCATCCTTTCCGCCGAAGAAACCATTCCTCTACTATAGGGGAAATACTGCAACAAGAAGTCTCCAACCTCTTGCAGAAATCAGCAGGGGAAAGGGTCCCCTCTCACTTGAAAGGTGTGAGAATTCAGTCTTGTTACTTTCTAGTGAAAAAGAAAAGACTGAAAAATAAGTACACACATTTTAGACCTAAAGAAAGAAAACAAGTGGATTTGCAAAACAACATTCTGAATGTTGGCTCTTCATCAAATCTGCCCTCCGCTCAATCAGGGGGGACTAGTTGTGTTCAATAGATTTAACAGATTTATTTTTTCGTGTCCCGATAGTCAAGAAACATCAAATTCCTGCAGTTCATTGTAGGAAGGGACCATTACCAATACATGGTCCTTCCTTTCGGTCTCAAATCTTCACTGCAGACTTTCTCCAAATGCATGGCGATTGTAGCAGCTCACCTTGCCAGCAGGTACAAGCAAGAGGATATTGCCCTTCTTAAATTTTTTATCCTATGTGCTACTTTATGCAAAATACTTCTAGTGCTTTTAAATTTCCAGCCTTTATGCTTTCCGGTCCCCCACAGTATTTACCGATTTAGTGGAGAAAGCATTTCATATCCGTACTTCCTGCTTGATTGTTAGCGAGGTCATCAGCCTAGCTGCTTACATCCAGTACTCTGCATAAAGCCGATGCCAACGTGCAGCTGTCGCATGCAGTGGGCATGCCGGAGGCAAGCCCGTCTGTGCCCAACCATCACCTGGAGACAGGACTCCTACCTCTTTCACTACCGAGCATTTGTACCCCACTAAGATTACCTGCTCTTCAGAAGCTCTATTTATAAAGTTAAGAACTTCCATGAAACCTATGCTCCTGCATCTACCTGCTGCAGTGGTCCTTTTCCACTTCAGCTGGAAGTCCCGATAGACTACTTAAAATGTAAATGTCAGCGATCCCATGACGTATCCAGTGCGATGTGCGGGTCAACTAGCCAGGCAAAGAATACTAATCACCGGTTTGCTGGCGTACCTAATGATATTTGAAACACCTCCCTCATACTCCTCAATGCCTAAACAGTTTGTCAGCCTTCTCTGCAATGTCAGGTCTCTGCCAAAACAAGCACTAGAGCTCTGGGTTTTGGTCTCTTCCATGTCACCGGAGGTCGGTTTCCTTACTGAAACCAGGTTAACTTACCCCTCTTTACCGGCTGTTACTATTGTCTTACCAGACGACTACTGCATGCATAGACTGGACAGAGAAGAGAGGACACATAGAGGCACAGCAATTGTATATAAAGACACTATCAAACTCTCACTTATTGACACCTTCCAGGCAGAACTGGCCGGGATATATATTTTTAAACTTTAATTCTCCCCCAAAGATTGCTGGAAGGGAGCTCATTTGTGCCCAGGTCCGTGCTTCTTCTAACCATAGCTCACATGTGCCCTGGTACACTACAGAACGAAGAACAAAAAAAGATATCTGCAAAGAACTGGAGAGAGGCTGGCGCCGTACTGACAAATTACCAGACAAGGAGGCCTGTAGAGCTTCCTTAATGGTGTATCGTCTGCACATAAACAAAAGCCCGGAAAATGTTCATTTCCAATCAAATTGAGCAGGCTTGGAACTTGACTAAAGAACTATTTAAAGTGCTTAATGCTTTCACTTGAACGCATGCTTGCTCCCAAGAAATACATGCGTAACAAGCACTATGTGACTCTTAAGCTAATTTCTTTGAGGATGAAGTCCATGTCATAGATCTAAACTTTCCCAGCACACCTGACCTGGCATGTGAGGTGCCAAGTATTGATGCACCTTCCGCCCTAGCCGTTAGGCCAACTCCTCTATTTGTTGCCCCCCTCACCAAGCTTGCCAAAGCCTTTGACTGTGAAGTACTAAATTATGCAGATGACACACAGTTACTAATCTCCGTTGACAAAAAAAGTAGCCAAAGTGAAAGATAGCTTCTCTGTCAGAATGCCTTGTTCAGATGCAAAGTACAACAACCTTGCATTATCTTAACAAGCAGGGTGGAATGAGATCCAGACCTCTGTCTCTCAAAGCACAAAAATCTGGAAATGGCTAATATCCAGAAATCTCAAGATTACAGTGATTCATTTACTGGAAATCCAGATCACTCAAGCAGACACTCAGCAGAATAATTCAAGAAAATCCTGAATGGGGATTAAAAGACTCCGTACTTCACATCTTTTCAGACTGGGGTTTTCCCCAAATAGATCTTTTAGCAGACGGAGAAAACAGAAGTATTGATGTACCTTCCTCCCATGGCACTTCCAGTTTGGAAAATTGCACGATTTCTCTCCAGAGTCAATGCAGAAAGCGCTTGTCTCAGCCTAATCTGTCTCTCCTCTCAACATCTCTCCCCCTAGAACCTGTGCGGTTCTTTGTAGTCTGCTTGCCCCAGTGATCTGCTCTCTATTCAGCCTATCGGATAACCCTAGGAAAATACCATCTGCTTAGAAAGCAGCACATGTGATACCGAAATTTCCAAGCTTCGCCTTAGATTAATTATAGATTGTGCCCTATGGATCAATTGGTCAGGCTAACTTACGTCTTTCATCTGATTTCCCTACTACCAACAGTGATCATCAAGCTCAAAGGCCAGAATGATTATTGCTCTGGAGTGGCCCTGACAAAGGTGGTTCACAAATATTTCACTTCCCTGAGTTTCCACACAGGAGGCTGCCGTGCAGACTAGAACTTCTTAGAAACTACAAAGGCCAGAGTCAGCACCCCAACCTTCACTCGTTGAAGTTGGCTGCTTGGTTCCTGAACTCCTACAAAATGGTTACCTGAACCTCCCTCAGGAATGTATTGAGAGAAGTCAAATGACGATCTACTAGAACTTCCTGTTTGTTCAAGTGAAAGATAAATCTGCATCCTTTGCTTTTAGGACAACTTCAATTCTCTTACTTGTCAAAGAGGCCACTCTTCCATACCTCCTCCATTTGTCTATAGCAAACTTACATTTCTCCTCTATTCGAGTGAATCTCGTTGCAATCACAGCTTACCAAAAATGTCTTTAACAAATATCCTTTTTCATAATCACTGTGGTCAAGGATTTTCTAGAGGGCATTCAGAAAATATATTCTCCTCTCGGGAGACCACCTCCTCCACGAAAGTTAAATATTGTCCTTTCTAACCTTATGGGTTCCCCCTTCTAGCCCATTAATGAGACTTCTCTCCAGCACCTCTCCTGGAAGGCTTCCTTCTTGGTCGCCATAACGTCTGCTTGTAGAGTTAGCTACATAAAGCCCCTATGTTCCCATGAGCCTTACACAATTTTTCATAGTAACAGGGTAGTGTTGAGGACCCGTCCTAAATTCCTCTCTAAATATTTATCAGATTTTCATTTCAATCGGGCTGTTTCATTGCCTACAATGTCTCAGAATCCCTCTCTTCTCCTACAGAGAGATCTGTTCATGCTGTCAATGTTAGGAGGATGTTGCAGTTCTACCTAAATAGAAAGACCTCTTTAAGGAAGTCAAAGCAACTTTTTGTGAACTAAGGTTCTTTTACGGACCAGTTTGGCCACTTCGAAACAATCCTTGTCCAGATGGTTTGTCTCCTGCATAATTCTTTTGTTCTCGAAGGGCCAACAAAACCCTGCTTGGAAGCCCATTCCACTAGAGGTAAAACGGCTACTGCTGCATTACTTAGAAACATTCCAATTGCTGAGATTTGCTAAGCTGCAACTTGGAGATCGGGTCACACGTTTACAGGACACTTTTATCTTGCTTCAAATGTGAGGGCAGATGTCCAATTCGGACAGGCCTTTTTTTAAAATGGGTTTCATGCCTCATGTAGTTAGCTGAAGAGTTGCTGACTTAGTGATGAAGACGTGTGAGAAGTTGGCTTTGTATATGCTGTCCACTAGTTATAGAGGGCACCTTGCACCAGTCCAAACAACTCTTATTGATGAATAGGTTTAAGACCACCTTTATTGAAAGCTATCCTAGTGGTAGCTATGGAGAGCAGCCTTTAGGTTAAGTCTTGAAGGAGTGTAAAGCAGCTTGGTTTACCAGATTATAACCTCTTGAATAACTAAATGAAAGCAGAACCACACAAGGTATATACATAAAATATATGTATTTATTTCTAAACACACTCTACTGACCTCTTTATGAAGTTCGAGAGCAGGGCACACAATAATCTAGTTCTAAAACGACAGTAAATAGCACAATATACAATGGGCCCCAGGGGGAGACCAAACCATATATTAAGAAAGTGGTATAAGAACCACAACTTAACTAGATACAGTGCCTAGAGCACGTAGAATCGCTGGGACCCCAAGGAACCACCCAAGGCAGTGACACAGGGGACCCACGGAGGACGTGTGCAGTGTGAGAACACAGCCGCGAGCCCCGTACAATTCAATGGGAAAGTCGCAGTTGGAATTTTAAAGAATAAGGACACTTGGGAGAGGACTTTGAGCAAACCCTGTCAGATTTAGAGGGTTCAAGGGCCAGCACCCATGGGATCACCAGAGTACTCGTGTTACCTCACCCAGGGAAGCCGGGTGCATAGGTGTCAAATGGTGTCTGGAATCGTCGTTGATTTCAATGGCGATGTGCTGCAAAGTGCTGCTGCTGTGGAAAGGAGAAGTGTCCGGTGTGATCCAAACCTGGATCAAAGATGTGAAGAACCTGAAAGAAGAGGGGACAGAGTCTGGGTCACCTGCCAGTGACCTGGGGCACGATAGACGAATGCCCACCGATGTCGGGTGTTTCAGGTGCGAAGACGTGAAGCTTGATTCCACTGCCACGGGGACCAGGAACGTCCATGACGACCGCAGGCGAGCTGTCCCACGAAGGATGTCTAGTGCTCTGGGGGCATCAGTTTCCAGATTGGAGACCAACAAGCCTTGGCAACGGTAACCCACGCGGTGAGAGAAAAATGGCTTCGGTGTGGACCAGCAAGGTCCTGTGGACTCCCCAAGCGATGGAGAGTCAGGGCACATCTGGAGCAACCAGGTAAGCCCGTTGAAAGTCAAAGTACCCTTCTCAGGGACCCACAAGTCGACGGACAAGGGACCTCAAGGAGTCACTAGATACAAGCCCACGGGACACTCGGAGTGTAAGCCAGCAATCTTCGGTGGAATCACTGCTCGGAGTCTGGACTACAAGTAGCCCAAAGCACAGCCTCGGGGATCGCCAAGAAGCATGTGCTGCTGCAAATGGTCGCAGTGTCCAGGGGTTCGGGTTGCATGGTCCCCACGAGGGCTTTGGATCTCAGCGTTGCTGAGAGCATGGATCTGCCTCGGGGAAGCTTGGAAACCCACCTCCTGTGTTGCAAAATCGTCTGAGTCTTTCGGGAGCAGCGTCGATGCAAACTGGACAGATGCGTCTTTTGGTGGCTGCCTTGCAGCGGAGTAACTCCTTTACTCCAAGGGAGATTCTTCGGTCATCCAACGTCGTGTAGATAGTAGAAGTTCTGGGATTCTGTAGCAGAGTTTTGTCCAGGTAAATCTAAAGTCCTGTAGTCAGGGGTTCCTACTTTATACCCAAGGAAGGGGTGGGACAAACTCTGGCGACCCACCTATGGGAGGGTCAGGACAGAGGGGTGGCTACACCCATCCTTTGTTCAGTTTTGCGCCAGAGTGGGGCTGGTAGCCCCTGCAACCGATTTGAGCTGGACTATGCACAGGGACACCAAATGTGCCCCCAGTGCAGACATCAAAGCACTCTTGGAGTGCTCCCACCCAGCCCCTATACACCAAAGTCTGTCTGAGAGGTGGTTACACCTCCCTGTGACAGGAAACCTATTGTCCAGGCCTCCCCTGCAGGAGTTTCGTCCAGCAGCAGGAGGGCAGACTCGGGTCTGTGGCTGGCAGCATCCATTTTGTGATGCCAGTGTTCTGTTATGCTGGTTCCGAATATATCGGTGAAGTCCTGTTTCTCCCTCTAGTAGGGTGGAATCATACCTACCCGCCAGTTACTGGCGGGGAGGTATGAATCCAAGGTGTTTGACACCAAACACAACATGTTTCCATGCAGCCATTCCAAAGTTAGCATTTACCGCGAGGTTATAATGCACTTAAGAGTATATGGTTTGGCTGCATCACAAACAACCCCGGAATAAAGGTTTCGAAGGCTGCAGAGGGGCTCTGCTCATGCATGGGCACCCTCTCACTTAAAACCCAGCACCCTGCCTTTAGGATTGATAAGGCCTGCCATAGGGGTGACTGATATGTTTATATGTGCAGTGATAGATATAGGGAACCTATATCTAAGTAATGGGTGCATACACCACCTTACACAGGCTGCTGTAGCAGACCTGTTGTGTCATTTTGAATGGCTTCCCAGGGATGGCATAATACATGCTGCAACCCCTGGTAGGTGTCTGGGGTACCTATGCCCTGGGTACATAGTACACCATATACTAGGGACTTATAAGGGTACCCCAGAATCCGATCTGGAGTGTTCCTAAAGTACATGGAATCCATTTTAGGGAGAAAGCAGATAGACTGGGGTCCTGATTAGCAGGATCCCAGTCAAACTAAGTCGAAAACCAGCAAAACACTAGGCAAAAAGTGGGGGTAACCATGCAGTCAGATTCCACCTTCCTACAACATGTTATTAAATACCTATATTACCTTCATCTAGATCTCCCCAAGTCCTGACAGTAGATACATCTTACCCCATGTGACAAATAAAGCACACCTACTTCACTGTCATCATCTGCTAAACAAACAAATTGGGCAATATTCAGAAGCCTTGTGTGAACAAGTGTTGCCTCGTGTTAGTTAAGAAGGTAATCCAAATCAGGTGCTGCTAAACAAGATTACTTATTGATCAGGAAGTGCTGCTGCTTGTATCTAAATCAGAAACATTGTCACTTTGGTCTGGAACATTCATATTTGAGGTAACACATTATGACTAGGCCAAATGATTTCTATGATATAGAGTAAGATTCATAGTTTCCCTTCCTCCTGAAAATGGTTATAATACCATTTACATACAATATGAATTTCCTCATTCTATAGTAAAGAAAATGTGTATTTACAAATGCAGAAAGTTCAAGCACGGTGGTAGAAGAATGATGATTTGGGCCTGCCTTGCAGCCGCAGTCATTGAGTCCACCATGAGTCCCACTCTAGACCAGAGTATTCTGGAGGAAAATACAAGACCATCTTTTCCAAAGCTAAAGGTTATCCCAAAGTGACCCATGCTACTAAAAACCATCAAAACACATCTGTAAATCTTCAACTGAATGGGCGAATAGTAAAATCAGGATTTTGAAATGGTCAAAGTCCAGGTCCCATTGAGTTGCTTTCCATAAAGAAATAACCTAAAACATCACCTAGTGTAAGCAATTTTGTGAGGAGTGGGTGTGAGAAAGTGGCTCTGTATATACTGTTCCTTAATAGGTATCGGGTGTACAGAGTCCACAGTCCCTCAGGGTTGACCGAGGCTAAAGTTAGATATAACCTTACTCTCTAAAGTGGTAGCTTGGTCGAGCAGTAAGGCAGTATCAGAGGACAGTGTAAAGCATTTGTTGCACACAGTCAACAAATGGTCTCAAACACTCAGTAACTGAACTCTAGGCCAATGGTTTATATATCAAAAATTATATGCGTGTTTTATTTTAGAACCAACAATGGGTATTAACCCCTTCGATGCTCATGACGGAACGGTTCCGTCATGAGCATCGGTTGAGCTGTGCTCATGACGGAACCGTTCCGTCATGCCCGCGCTAGAACCCTTCAGCACCGCGGGGGAATCCGCGCAGCGCTGAAGGGGTTAAAATATACTTTCTCAGAATGAGATGCTTTATATAAATACTTTTGCAATATGCAATTGACTTTTGTAGAAAGTTACAAGTGGTTGCAATAGGCAACACAATTTTAAACACAATCGTGCATAGAGTTCAATGGAAGTTTCAAGTTATTTGCAATAGATTACTTTTAGGATTACTTTTGGGATTCCAGGACTGGATCCTAGATTCAGTCCTGGGTCAGTACTTGGAAACAAGTGATAAAAGTCGACTTAGTTACTGTTATGGTTTTTAGACAATATTTTGCTATTTTAAAAGTTGTCACTTAGAAAATATTTCATAGAAAACAGTCAATGATTCCCCATGGAAGAAAGTTCAAGTTGCAGGTATAGTATGTTCTCGTTACTTTTGTAATCCAGTACTGGGTGCCTAGACTCAGTACTGGAACCTTTATCCAAAACAGGTAAGTAATTACGTTTTCACAATTTATACGATTTTTAAAGAATATTTAAAGTTTGCAGAAATCGACAGAAGAAATTTCACAGAAAAACAGTCTATGGTTTCCTATGGAAGAAAATTGGGTTACTGGTAAGTACGGTTGTGAATATTTCTCAGTCAGTGCTGAGTACCAATATCCAGCACTGGGAGCTCACCTAATAGCAGGTGAGTATTTTGGTTTTCGTTACTTGGCTGATTATTGGTGAATATTTTAAGTTTTGAAAAGTCCACACTTAGAAGAAATTTAAGGCAAAACCAGTCAATGTTACCCTATGGAGAAAATTGAGTTATCGGCTTTAAGGTAAGGACTCGACTGGCAGAGTTAAAGTTCTGGGCATAGACTCCGGGGTCTCCCAGGGTCAGGTAGGTACAGTTGTTACACCCTCAGCGGCACAGGGGCAGCCGGGTGCAGAGAGAGTTAGGCCCAATCTTATCCTATGGGAGGCAGGGGGGCCTTGGTTGGTGGCTGCTGACTAGCAGGCCACGTGGCTGTGGGAGCTGGGCTCGTGGTCACTTGCTCAGGGCAAATGGGGAAGTAGATGGGTGTAGAGGTTACACTGCCAGGGCCACTCGGGCGGCTGGGTGCAGGGTGCTATTGAGCCTTCGGGCGCTCAATTGATTTCAATGGGAAAGCTCCGGTTTAGAAAAAGACTGCAAGCTCGGGGACGAAGATTCTTCAGGTGCCGCCACCACCACTTCGAGAGGTAAGTTGGGTAGTTGGAGGATAGGTAGGTACCCCAGAGTTGGGCACAGGGGGCCGCAGAGCGCCGGGTGCAGGGGTGCCTTTTGGTGTCGGGAAATCTTACCCTCTGTTGATTGCGGTTGGGGGGGGGGGGCACCTGGTTCTGAGGCTGCAGGCGTCATCAGGAGCGTCGCGGGAAGTCCTTGGGTGCCGGACTCGGGGTCACAGTCACCGTGGGGTCGTCCTCGTGGTCTTTGTTCACTCCGGCACAGGCCAGGCTTGGCGGGTGCAGAGTGTGAAGGGTTCCGGGCTGATGCCAGGGATTAGAAGAAGTTTTTGAGTAGAGCCTCTACTCATGGGAGTCCCAGGTGCTTAGAGCCAAAAGGTAGCCCGGTCCTCCGGGGTTTGTGAGGTTGCTGGCCACAAGAGGTGCTGGGTTGTAGCAGGAGCAGTTTCGAGGGTCGACAGGCCGGTAGGGCTGGGGCCAAAGCAGTTGATGTCTTCCTCTTCTTAGCAGCTGCAGGGCAGGTCTTCTTTCTTCTTGCTATTCTTTGTATTTCGGAATCTGGGGAAGGAAGGTTCAGGGTGCCCCTAAATACTAGATTTAGGGGTGTTACAGGTAGGTAAAGGACAGGGACAATGGGTCCCTGTCCTGGGGTGGGTACACCCCCCTATTCTGCCACTCTCCTGTGGTAGGGGGGGCAATAGCCTAGTCCTGATTGGGTAGGGCCTCCCATCTTCAAGATGGCGAGCGCCCAGAGATGTGCTTTACCTCGCCTCCCCCACCTGAGGGGTGGGGTTGGCAGTCTGGCACATCCCCTGTCCTTAATTGGGGTTTCCGGCCAAGCTTCCCACCAGAGTGGGGAGTTGGAGTGGCCTGGGGAAGCTCACAGAGGCGGCATGCCTTTGAAGCTTCCCCCTGCCCATCCTTGGGGAGGAGATCTAGAACCTCGCCCAGGATGTGCATTGTTGCAGGCCCAGGAGAGCAGGGGCTCTCCTACTTAGGGGTCCAGCAACATGTCTGCTGTGTGGCAGCCTAGGCAGCCTCTCAGACCAGACGTGGATTGTAGGTTAGTTTTCAGGAGGCATCTCTAAGATGCCCTCTGGGGTGCTTGGTACATTAATTCCCACACTGGCATCAGTGTGGGTTTAATGTGCTGAGAAGTTTGATACCAAACTTCTCAGTCTTCAGTGTTGCCATTATGGTGCTGTGGAGTTCGTGTTTGACGAGCTCTCAGCACCATGTACTCTTAAATGGCAGCACTGTACTTACAGTGCCCAAGAATGGACCTGGGTACTGTAGGGGCACAGGGCTCCTCCTGCTGCTGTGCCCACACTATTGGCATAGGGCACCCAGCTAGAGGGGTGGCTGATGTATGCCAGTGTAGGTGGTGGGTATGGCACACAGGGATTTGTGCCATGTCGACTTTGTTTTGTCTTGTACCCACTCAGCCTGGAAGGGCAGTGTGTGTGTGTTAGGGTACAGGGCCTCTAAGGGTGGCACAATGAGTGCTGTAGCCCTTAGAGGCCTTTCCTGGTCACAAGGCCCTGGGTACCTAGGGTACCATTTACCAGGGGCTGACATATGGCCAGGGTTTGCCAATTTGGGTTTTAGGTTTTTTAGGGAAGGAACATAGGCCCTGGGCACCTGATTGGCAGGAGTCCAGGGCACACTCAGTCAAAGTACATTCAGCTATTCAGCAAAAAGTGGGGGTATACCATGCAAGAAAGATGACAGTTTCTCACAGTGGGCTAGAATTCTACCAGAGCTGCAGGAGTGACTGAAACGTAATGGAGAAGTTATTGCTTCAATTGGATTTCTACATGTTACTGCATCACAGGGAAATGATGACGTTTAATTTGTGTGCTGCCCTGCCTTTCTGCTAGGTTCATGCAATACTGATAACATATGCATGTATGTGGAATTTGTGTAGCACAAACCTAGCGGAAAGACAGAGTGCTGTATCAGGTGAAAGATCTGTGTGGGATTGGAGGGGTAAATGGTTTCTAAGAGCGAGAGTGGATTGGTGCAGTATTGTGATGTATTGTTTTTCAAAGAGGCTTACCTTCAACCCTTTTCTGAATTGGGCAAGATTGATGCAGTCCTGATGGATACGGGGAAGTCTTTCAAGATCTTGGATGCAAAGATGGGGAGGCCTGTTACCTTGTGTGTGCTTTTTTTCCTGCTTCTTCGTCTCCACTGTGAAAGTGTCCTGCTGTGGTTATGCAGAGGGCTACTGCAAGTTGTAAGCTTGTCAATCAAATAGGCAGGAGCATTAGTTGTGATGGCTTCGTAGATTAGATTTAGGGGACAGGGCAACCCAGTATTCCAGGTTGGAACTATGTGTAAGTACTGAGGGGACCTTTTTCCATGTGGTTACGATCCAGAAAGTTTTTGAAAACCCAATTCATGGTGTGGTAAGTAATGTGTGCAATGAATGCTGAAAGGCTTGTCTTTCATACAGGATTGCTACTTTTTAGGGCTCGGGCTGGTGTTGGAGCGCGCATGCGCTCCTCGCCTCCGAGACTTATAGTGAACAAGTCAGTTTCATGAAGGGGACTCTAAGCACCCCCCCCCCCCTCATTTTCATTGGGTAGCGTCAGCGTTTATGTTAAACGCTGGTTTCCCATTGAAAAGGAGGTTTTTAGGTTGCCTCCCTTTGGCTTTTTGTTCCGGCCCACTTGGACTGGCTCTCGTGCATTACGGCTGTCCTGACGAAGTTTCTTATCGGAAGCTTCGTCACGCTGCCTTGCATGCGCCAGTCTGCTCTCTGATAGGGCCGGACAAAAAGGGAGACATGGCGCCACGTGTTTATTTTTGCATCTCTCGTTCTCTTTAAAGTGAAAGCGCAATGCAAAAATAAACAGCGGATGCCTGGTGGACGTTTATTTCTTCAGCACCTTGAATAGTGCAAATAAACGTAACCACAAATGTATTTGCGTGTTGGGGGCTTCGCTCCTCATGAGCCACAGCTTTGCCCGCACTGGGTGCCCTGTGTTTGCATTCCCTAGCAGACCACCGCATGGAGTTATCCTGTATAACTCCGTGCCCGTCTGCACGCTGCGCCTGCACTGGTTTTAATGTTGAGATGTCATTGCAGCAGACAGGGCTGGAAGGCTGCGTCGCACCCTGTGATACCCAGAGTAATGTAACACAAGGTCGTAGGAAGGCTCGAGGAAGAGCTGCCGGCTTTAAAAACAGCAGCAGCCCCGAAAATGTGTTAACGGATACACATGCTGGCACACTGTACCTGTTTGGGTGTGAGCCGAGTCGCAGCAGTTTATGACCTGGGCAAGCTGGCCGTTGTAAATGCTAGGCTGCGTATCTAGGCGTGATAGACCCGAGGCTACGGGCCAAGCTCGGCCATCGGTGTGTTCACGCTAAAATCCATCAACTGAATTGGTATGTTGCCTTGATATAAACAGATTGTACTCTGTCACCTTTTTTCGCTTTAAATTTGACGTTCAATCAACTGTCCAACACCAAAATTGCGGGTGTAAATAATGACGTATTTTCGGGATGTTTTTCCTCAGTGTTGTTCTCATCGGGGTGTTAATGTGTTAGCTGTTCTTTGGGAACAGGGTCTCTTTGCCAAGGACATAGCGCCGCTGACTTGTTACATGTAGAACTTTAGCATGGTCAGGGTGTCAAAATATCTTTACTGCACTCGACAAACCTATTGCTTTTCCTACAGTTTGCATGATAGCAGTGCTATGACAGATTTACCATTGAGCGCTCAACACACCTTCCCCTTACTGAACTTACTTGCACTCATTGACATCGGAAGAATGAGATCTTTAGCGGCCCCTACTAAATGCAAACCTTTGAAATCCAGGGCGCGTGCACAACTGAGCAGCACACGCCTAGCTGACTGAGTTATCGTGGTCATCGATTAGTATTGCAGTGGTTCTAGAACCCCACTGTTGTATCTTATGAAAAAAGAATTACAAGTGAGGACCTTAAAGCTGGGGAACCAGGTTTGAATCTCGGCGTTGGCTCAACACCCTGTGATTCAGGACAAATCACGTAATCTCTACGTGACTACCCAAAAATTATTTTCTCCTTGTGTAATGTAACTGGTGCTCCTGTAAAAAACTCCAATACCTTCGGGTCGAATTTGCGCTAAATATAAACTGCAAATGTACACCTGATGCAAAAAGATGTACCTTTGTGGTATGTTTCAAACACAAGGCACAGCTGCCCTTCGGTTGCCATGTATTGCACCCAGCTCCGTTCACAGGAAGGCACGCCCGCAATCGAGTGAAGATTTGTTTTGCTAATCACTGGCCTCACGGGGTGGCCAGTGCCAACGGGCTACTGGAGGCCACGATCCTGCCACACCCTCTGCTCCAGGAGGAGGTCCGCCTGCAGACCCTAGTTGGTTGGACCCCAGCTTTCTTTATCTCAGGGCACCCGGCTGCTCTGAGTTGGCGGGTGCCCCAGACCTCCAGGTCGCCTCCTGCGACAGATGTCTTGCACAGATAGCGGAGGTGTACCCGTGTTCTCTCTCAGCACCAAACCCCGTGAATTGAGGTGGCCGACTCGATAACATGCCCAGGCATGTGTGCAGACTGCGGCTCCTTTGACGTTCATCTAAGGGCCGTATTGGCGCTTTTCGTGGTGCTGCACTCCCCACACAGTCACAGACTGGCCTGTTGGGAGGGGTTTTTGAGTCACGCGGCCTCCCCTTGCGGATACTGTGGTGTACATACTGCAGGCCGCCGGGTTAAGTGGTTTAGGAAGCATGCCTTATGGTAATAATATCCATGTTGTTCAAGTCTGTTCAAACTCGAGCAGGAAACAAGAGTTTTTGTTGTTAGCGTTCTTTTAATGAAAGTTATTACTTTTTAAGTCGGTCTAAACACCATAACTGTATGTTTATACATACATAAAAAGTTGAAGCAATTCAGTCCACAGTACTTCATTTTTTTTTTTTTTTTTTTTTTTTAAACAAACTTTATTAGGTCACAGAACACAATGCAGTCAATCCCCGTCCCCCATAGTCCTCCCCCCAGCCAAATCAGGACATCTTGCAATAATCACCCCGGCACATAAGCTACCTCTGTACAGCATTCACCCCAATAATGTCCGTGCTACTAGGTAGTGCATCCACAGGAGTAATCCACCATGAGTGTGCGAGACAGCTAAAACACCCCCACCCCATCTCCCAACATCCCCCCCAACGAGCCCCTCCTCCCTACCCACCCACCCAAGCCTGTCGCCCGTACCTATCAGAAGTACATGTACATCAAAACCTCAGCCACCACCCGTCGAGTCCGCCTCCCAGCAATCCCAACAGACAGTACCGCAAGAGCAGAGGGGGGAAGCCCTGTATAGTGCACTCAAGGAACCGGGGTCCCGTCATCCCCCACCGGATCACCCCCATCCCCCATAACCGAACCTTTGAACAAGTCCAGGAGAGCCATCCATGCCCGGGCCCCTTCGTGCGATCTTTCATTGTCACTGCGTCGAACCAAGCACAATCTATAAGTCCCCTCACTTCCAGCCCATTTCTCCATTTCCCTAGCCCACCGTAAGAAATTAGGGCCCTGCCGCGCCTTCCAATGAGAAGTAATCTCCCGCTTGGCCAGGACCAGCCCTAGATCAATAAACCTACTGGTGATCTTAGTCTTTGCTGTGTGCGGAAAGCCATGTAGCAAGCAGACCCCCGGGCCTACCTCCAAGTCCCTCTCTGTCACCGTCAGGAGTAGCGTCGCCACTTCCTCCCAAAACCCTGTCACCTGCGGACAGTCCCAGAGCATGTGTAGAAAAGTCGCTCCACTATAACCACATCGGGGGCAAGCATCTGGCCCACCAAAGTACTCAGCTATCTTGCAGTCCACAGTACTTCATGTTGGTATTTTCATAATGTTAAGGCCTGAAATAGTCTGAATAGTCACATTTGTACGAGTGTAATGGTTATTAGTTATATTGATACTATTATTGGCAACACTGGCAGGGACAATATGGGGTGCACACTGCAGTGGCCTCCTGACGAAAGCTCTGGCACTTATTTTGTTTTCAAATTAAGCACTGGTGCGGTGGGTTAACAGAGTAGCTGCAGGAAAAGTGGGGGCACACAGAGGGCATGTGGTTTCTCCCGCAACCATAGTAAAATAAAACTTACACTAGAAAAACATTGTTTATTGCCTCACAAATTGTGTGTTTTTTTTTAAAAAACTATTTTTATTGGCATTTAATGTAGTAACAAGTTACCAGTATTGCACATGACACATTTCAGAGGTCAGTATAGTAACGCAATGTGGGGTTCACCCCGGTCAAATCGTATACCTGCAAACACATTAGTAACATGCTATGTAGTGTGATAGTAATAATCGGTGCCCTTAGTGATTTCAGTAGTAATCGTGTCCTTGTGATGCACTGCTTGATCCTTATGAAATTTACCCCTTTCAAGAATATACAACCCAGCTCGGTGAGAGGCTTTGAAGAAACTTAACATTATAGTCCAGATAAACGGTCTTAGGATTTCTGCTCGCAAGGAGGGGTG
Source organism: Triturus cristatus (assembly GCF_964204655.1). Classification (NCBI taxonomy): domain Eukaryota; kingdom Metazoa; phylum Chordata; class Amphibia; order Caudata; family Salamandridae; genus Triturus; species Triturus cristatus. The sequence continues at coordinate 360,505,660 of NC_140586.1, read as the reverse complement.
TGGGACTCTGGCCACTCCCCGCCAGTTCGATGGCCAGTGTGCTATGCTCTGCGTGTCCTGGGTTTGCACGAAGGAGACCTTGGGAGACAGTGTGGGCGAAAGGGCAACACCCTGTCCCTGTTCAGCTACTTAGATACTGCAACACCCTACTCCGGTACCTTCCCTACGTTTAAGCACCTACAAGGGGGACATCACTCATATTCGGGTCCTCAGCTACATTATTGCTCTCCCCCCTCAGACGGATTCCCATCTTCACTTCTCTCTTCACCGCTATGAACCTGTACCGGGTGCTCCCAGGCCTCCAGGACCTCCCCCACTGCTCTGCTACAGGACGGTGTCTAAACCTCTTTGACTTTTCCCTAAGCAAAACTCTGCCCTCCTCTCCTGCCCAATAAGTCACATCCCATTTCCAGGTCTCTATCATGGACCCATTGACAGACTTACAAATCATTACTATCCTCCTCTAAGCCAGGACCAGGGCCAGATCAGTAAACCGGTTTCCCCCCTTCCATTTGGGTGGTCTAGTGTAGGAAGATGGATATCTGACTATGGTTACCCCCAAATTTTTGCCTAGTGTCTAGCTGGTTTTTCGACTTAGTTGGCCTGAGATCCTGCCATTCAGGCTCTCAGGCTATCTGCTCTCTCTGTAAAATGGACTCCATGTACCCTAGGTACATACCCAATTGGTTGGATCACCCTGTCAGCCCCTGTACCAGTGTACACTAGGTACCCAGGGCATTGGTGTACCCAGGGCCTGCCAGGGGCTGAAGCATGTATTATGCCACCCCAGGCTTGGCCTAACAAATTTGACACAACTGGCTGATCACTCAGCTGGGGTAAGTTGGTGTAACCACCTCTTACTTAGGTGTAGTATACCTATACCTAACCTTAAATGGGACACATGTTAACCTATAAGTCACTCCTATGGCAGGCCTTAACAATCCTGAAGGCAGAGTGCTTGGTTCCATGTGAGAGGGTGCTCTGGCATGAGCTGAGCCTGTCTGCAGTGGTCGGAACAACTTCCTTCTACTGTTTCCAGATATCGTCATACCATATACTCTTAAGTGCATTATGAACCTCGCGGTTAAATGCTATCTTTGGTTTGGCTTTATCAAAACATGTCGAGTAAGGTGTCATACGAATTGGAATACTAACCCCTCGCCAATTCTGGCGACGGGGTTAGCATTCCACCCTTCTAGAGGGACACGACATGTACAGTACCTGAAACCCGGGTAAAATCAGACATAGCCTCAGCTCCACAAAATGGATGCTGCCACCACAGACACAAGTCTGCCCTCCTGCTGCTGGGAGTCCTTCCAGCTTGGGAGGTGTGGACAAAGGGTTTCCTGCCAGGGGAGGTGCGTGCACCACCCCAGACAGGATTTTGTGTATTGGTCAGGTAGGGCTTGAAAGAAACCAGACATGCCTGAGGCTCACAAGGAGCCTCGGTGCATATGCCAGTTCAAACCGGTCCTGGGGCACACCAGTCCCGGGCCTGGGGCGAGCTGGACAAAGGATTGGGGGTGTAACCACCCCCCTTCCTGGTCCCACCCTTAGGGAGGGACCTAGCAGGTAGTCCGGCCCCTAGAATCCGCTTAAAGGTAGGAGCTGTGTCCTAAGACTTCAGACATCCTGGAATCAACTTGAAACTAAGAAGAAGACGGGAACTTCGACATTCTGCTGCACAGAAGACTGAAGGAAATCTTCCCTGTGGTCAGGGAGTGACCACCTTGCTAACGCAAGCACCATCCAGCGAATCAACGTCTGCTTTGCCGCCGCCTCCCGCCGTAGCCCGAGCCCAGAGACTGACAAGACCTGGACCTCCAGACCTCTCACCGCCCGATCCACAGTCCCTGAAAAGAGGAGACCCGTGGAGGCACCGAGACACGTGGAGCCAGCCATCTTGGAACGACCACGACAAGCTGACAAGTGCAACAACCGAGGCTCCCTCCAAGTTGTGCTTTGGGATCTGAGAAGCCCAACACCCGAGCAGCATCTGCACCAAAGGTGAGCCCTCCAGCATCTCCACGATCTGCGTGGGGCCCTTCTGCATTTTGCCACTCGACGCGCCTAACCGGTTGCTGGCCCGCTGGCTAGTAGCCATCTTGGCGACGAACTTTACGAAATACACCGCTGGTCTGGTTGCTCCAGACTGGCCCTTGCTCCCCTCCAAAGGAGCAGTCCCTCTGACCTTGCTGGTCAGAACCATCAGCTTATTTCATCTCCTACAACAATTGCTTTTGCCAAGGCTTGTTTGTTATGATCAAGTCGCCGACAGCGAGAGCCTGCGTGGGACAGTTCGTGAGCCGACTCCTGGACGTCGTCGACCTTCAGGGACCACGTGGCTGCAGAGACAAGCTACACCTTTCTTCCTGTTTGCACCCGACATCGCCTGGTACCACGCTGGTCACTGGCTAGTGACTGTGAACACTGTCCCCTCTGCTTACAGGTCTTCAACATCTCTGATCCACTCTTGGATCCACCGCATCTCTCCCGGACCGACCGCCTGCAGCATCTTTGTCCACAGGCTCCACGGAACAGATAGAAGAAACCCGACGCACTTCGACACCTATGCACCCGCTTCCTGTGGGTGAGGTAAAGCTGGCACTCCGGTGCCCAAGTGTAGAGTATCATCTCTAGTGTCTGTGTTTCCAATCTTAAGTTCCTAGTCCATCCGGAAGATCCTCTTTGCAGTAACTTTGTACTTTTTACGCACCCATTGAAACCTATGGGAGCTCGCGTGTGACTATTTGCTCTGCACACGCAACCCGTGGACCTCCTGGTCACTAACTAAAGTTAGCTCCTTGTAGGCCCAGCGATTCTAGAGGCCCTAGGCCTTTTCCCTTTTCTGTTCGTGGTACTTATACCACTATTTTAGTATATGGTTTGAGCGGCCACCAGGGCCTATCCATATAAAGTGCAACTTCTGTGTATTCTACTGTAATCTTGTTTGACGATTTGTGCTCCTGTGCTCATAAAGAGACTAGGGGTTACTTTGAGAAATAAATACATATATATTTTCAATATATATCTGTGTGGTGTCCTTTCATTGGTATAAAAGGGGGTTACATTTGGTAAAACAGCCTGCTTAACACGCTTCACGAGTTTAGCCTCAAAGACTGCTTAGCCTACGCTACCACTAGGGCAGCTAGTCCGAAAAGGTTGACTTACAACCACACCATAAGGGTTGCTTGGCATGGTACAAGGTGATCACTTTAACTAGTGAGCATCATATACCAGGCCAACTTCTCACATCTAGTAAAAAGCCCCATCAAGCATACTTCAACCGTGGAGTAAAGTGTACGCCCCAACGTCGTATCTATAGTTGTTAACACTTCGTCCCAAACTCGGCGCAACGTGGCACAGGCCCAGGTCATGTGTATTAAGTCTGCATCGTTAGAATTACACCTCAGACCGCTACGTACTTCGCCACCATAGGCAACACAAAGTATATGAGGTGTCATATAGGTCATATGCATGTAATTAAACTGTGTTTATTTCAGCCTTGTGTTTCGGGAAACCTTCTTAGGATATGCTAGAATTCTGCCCCATTCCGAGTCTGAAAGTTCTCTGTCAAATACCGTCTCCCATCTTCTCTGCAGTTTTTGTGAGAAAGTACGGGACATTCCAGTCAGTGAAGCATAAAGCCACTTCACCGGGTGTTACACCTTGCCCAGAATAAGCAAAGAGTATAACACCGCATGTGTCTTGGGTTCTTCACAGCCGCTTCCCCTCAACTCCCTACATGTGCGGACCAAGCCCTCGTACCGCAAGAACTGAGCAGGCGGAAGGTCAGAGCCTTTGACCAGATCCTCAAAGGGAGCAAGAGCTTTCTGCATGGTAGCAGTCCCCAACGGTCCCCAGTCCTACCTCTGTCCAAACTGTCATTTCTTTGTCTGTAAATATCGACAGTGGGTAACATGTGGTAAACTGACCAAGGGTAGTACCGTGGCATACAGAGGAATCCCTGCCGCTTTACTCATGCAGCGATTGCAACACTGCAAGGCCATAGTGTCCAATAATGACTGGTAGGGGACTACCACAGTTTAGTCAAGCAGTTTAACCAGTAAGAAGGTGGGGCGGGTTCCAGACTCAATCAGGTCTGCTCCCTCTGGGCTCACTCCCTAAAACCACTGCTATAGGCACTGTATCTGAGAGGCCAAAAAATATTTCGAAGTTTGGCACCCCCAGTCTGCCCTCCTCCATTGGGCGGTGCAGCGTCCCTAATGACACCCTCCGCTGCCCATCTTCCCATATAAGATCCCGCAGCAAGGAGTCCAATTGACGAAACCAGCTCACAGGAACCGAAATTTATAAAAAAAAAAATACAACAGGCACGGCAGCATAACCATTTTAGATAGGGAAACCAGGGCCATGATCAGCAGCCGCAAAGAGCACCAGAAAGGAACACAGGACCTGATACCTAAGAACCCTGCCCAGATTACCCTCTCTCAAGTCTTCAAGGTAGTGGAAGATATGGATCTCCAAATACTTGAAAGTAGAATGTGCCCAATTAAGATCCACAAGGAGATCCTGGGGAATAGGCAAGTCTGGTTTCTGTTAATCCTTAAGCCCATCACACATTGTGTGTTACAATCAATTTACAAAGGGAACAACTAGATCTTTCGAGCATGATTTTAATTTATTGGACACATTAACCCTATTACATCCTAGCTTTGAGCAAATGCTTTTTTGTTGTTAAAAGAAATACACATGTAGAAATCCATGCCATAAACTATACAGTTGTGCAGAGTGTAAAATGCTTTTATTGCTGTTGTTTAAGAAGTCAGAGGGGCATTTTGTGAGTCATGACCCCTCCCCACACTCAACAGTGGTAAAAAATAGCATATTACTCTTTACACGTGTGTATGTATATGTGTGTGCGTGTGCGCATGTATTGTCGAGTCGTTCCTACAAATCTATATAGGATCTGCGCATTTAGACAACATAAACTGAGGGATTGGTGTCCAGACTGATTCCAGACTCCCCCCAAAGGATATGTTAGCCTTTAGACCAGCTAGCTCACAGTGCCACCATAAGCCTCCTAACCTTACTAAGGAGCGAATAGTTTCTGGCAACTATCGAACATGACAGCCTTGACCCCTCGGAGATCGTGGAAACAGTACAGTACTTTTCGCTCAGTCACTCCTGCTCACTTGGTCTCAGAGAGTGACACAGAATAAACGGTGGGGACACTTTCAATAAGCATTTATTGAACCAGCGTCATTCTAGTATAAAATGTGTGCTGCAACAACCATTAGACAGAAACAGATATATATACGATTACAAGCACCAACAGAGTAAATAAAAGCTAGAAATCTGCCTTGGTGCTAAAACAGTGAATATATGCAGGCATATAGATACATGACCGTAATCATGAGTACTCCTACTATGTAAACCCTGGCTAACTGTACCTAGCATGTATGTAGGTGTGAAGCCAAGAATCCCCCTAGGAAAGAGACAACCCCATTACCTGATGGGAGAGAACGAAGGACCCCGTATTGGTCTCTAGTTGACACCCCGCAAGGTTATGTCCGACCACTGCATGCTGGAGTGTCTGTGTGCAGGGACTTCAGCGTCTCGTGTCAGCATGGAAGCTGCTCCTCTGGTTTGCCCAGCGAAGATGCAGTGCTTATATACCCAAAAGGTACCCCTAGGGGCTCGACCTAGATGTTTCATGGTACTGTGGGCCTGTCGTCCAAGGATGACTATAACAGTGACATCTGAAAGAAACACGTTAGTTAGATTCCTCACCTTAGAATATCCCCAGGCGTCAGACTGGATCCGGAAGATTTTTCGTCAGCAATACCCCTTGCGCGTCGCTAGGCGTCGTCTGCGACTCCGCGTCCGTCGTCGGCGTCGTGCGCCGGAATGACGTCGTCGGAGTACTTAGACGCCGCCCTCGCGCGCTGACGTCAGTTCTTCTTTTTTCCGCGCCAGTAAGCGCAGATCCGGGAGAGCTACCCCTTTTAGTCTTTTTTGACTAAATCTTTTTTGATCACTTTTGATCCTTGTCTGTCGACATCTGGTGCCGGTAGGATGCCTGGGTTCAAGGCTTGCGAGGATTGCCATCGACTGATGTCGGTGACCGACCACCACCGCCGGTGCCTCTACTGTTTAGGCCCCGACCACGACGCGGAGTCGTGCTCCGATTGCCAGGCCCTGACTTCGAAGGCTCGGCGGGAGCGGTCCCGCAAGCTTCTCGAGCTTCGCCACTCGGCTCCGCGTCGTGCGCGATCCCGGTCCAGGAGGAGGTCCAAGGATCGCTCGTGGAGCCCTAGCCGACGCCACCATCGATCGTCGGGCTCCAAGTCGTCGGGTAAGTCCAAACGCTCTAAGAAGTCCAAGCGGCGACATCGCTCTTCGGACTCCCCTCGCGCGACTCGGCCGAGGGTCCAAGTGGTTCCACCCCCGCGGCTCCGCGCCCGTCCCCATACCCTCCGGTCCCTGGGACTAACGCGACGCCGGCGGAGGTCAGTGCCTTCCTCTCGGCCATGAGGAGCCTGGCCCCGCCGTCGACGCCCGCTGGCGCGCCTTTGGGCCCCGCGGACTCGACTGGGCGACCTTGCCTGCCGGCGGCTTCGGCCCCGGCGCCGTCGACGACTCCGGTCTCGACGCCGCAGGTCCCCGCGGGGCCCATGCCTGGGCCCCCGTCGACGCCGGTTGACCTAACCACTCCTCCACCGGCGCCGGCGCATGAACCACCGACGCCGTCACCGGCGCCGCCGGCGCAGACGCCTACACCTCCGGTGCCGCCGACGCCGCCGCCTTTGGTGCCGACTCCGGACGGCGTCCAACCCCAGTTTAGCCCTATTCCGGACCCGGCGCCGCAACGGCGTCGACCGACGCCGCGTCCGGCGCCGCTTGAGACCTATCATCTCTACAGTCCGGCTCCGATCATTCCTCCTGTTTATCAGGAATCGGACGACGGGGGCGACTGGGAGGGGTTTGAGGACCCTATGGCTGTTTGGGGGAGGCCAGTGGTCTTGATACATCGCCAGACACTGGATTCACTTCTCCTCCGACTGTGGCTTCGGAGGAGGGTGCAGCATTTTCTGTGGTGCTGCGCAAGGCGGCCGCAGCCCTTGGGCTCGAGCTGCCTGCCGTGGCTGTGAGGACTAACATCCTCACTGAGGTGCTTCAAACCGCAGCAAGCTCCACTGAGCCTCTGCTGCCGTTCAATGAGGCCCTCACTGACGTTCTGCAGGGCACCTGGTCCAAGCCCTCCACAGTTCCTCCTGTGGATAGGAACGTTGCCAGGCGCCACCGCCCTGCTCCGGGCGACCCCAGTTTCCTGTCCCAACACCCCACCCCCGAGAGTCTGGTTATCCAGGCCTCTACCTCCCAATCCTCCTTCCCGACCGCTCCGCCGGACCGGGATTCCAAGAGACTCCAGCAGTTTGGCAAGAAACTGTTCTCATCCCTTAGTTTGGACCTGCGGTCTTTAAACACCGCCTGTCTCTTGGACCGTTATTCCCATTCTCTGTGGGATACGGTGGAGGACGTGCTGCCCCTGTGTCCGGAGGAGGTCCGGACACGTCTTACCCAGGCTTTGGCCGATGGGAGGGATGCAGCGCGGCACGCCATACGATGTGGGCTTGACACCACGGACTCGCTGGGTCGGGCGATTTCCACCACGGTGGCGCTCCGCTGCCACGCCTGGATGCGGTCCACGTAATTTTCCGGGGATGTCCAGACCACCCTCATGGACATGCCCTTTGATGGCACTCGCCTGTTTGGTGAGAAGGCGGACAGTGCGCTGAACCGCTTTAAGGACTCCCGGGCTACGGCCAAGTCCTTGGGCCTCTCGGCTCCGCGGGCGCACACCTCCGCTTTTCGCCCCTTTCGTGGCCAAGGAAGGGGCGCCTCCTCACGTCCGCCCAGCCACCAGCCGCAGAACCAACCTGCTCGCGGTCGCGGACGTGGTTTCCGCCGTGGCGGATCTGGAGGACGACGTGGTCAGGACACATCCACCCCGGCAGCATCCGCCTCAAAGCCTTCCTAGTCCGAGCTTTCAGGCCCATTCCACGCCAGTGGGCGGCAGAGTTCGCCATCACCTGCTCCACTGGCGATCCATTACATCGGACAGGTGGGTGCTGCAAATCGTCCGAAGGGGCTACTCCCTCCCCTTCGAGACGACCCCTCCAGCCATGCCACCGCAGCACCACCGTATCTCGGGGGATCATTTGAATCTTCTCCGCGAGGAAGTTTCGGCCCTCTTGGCCAAGGGGGCCGTCGAGCGCGTTCCGAGTCCAGAAGTAGGTCGTGGTTGTTATTCCCACTACTTTCTGGTTCCCAAGAAGGGCAAAGGGGGCCTACGCCCCATCTTGGACCTCCGGAACGTCAATGCCTTCCTCCGAAAGGAAAGGTTCAAGATGTTAACCTTGGCTCAGGTTCTAGCTGCCCTAGACCCAGGAGACTGGATGGTAGCGTTGGACTTGCAGGACGCATATTTCCATATCCCCGTCCTGCCGGCCCACCGGCGTTACCTGCGGTTCACGGTGGGCCCCGAGCATTTTCAGTTTACCGTGCTCCCCTTCGGCCTCACCAGTGCCCCTCGGGTGTTCACGAAAGTGATGGCGGTGGTCGCAGCTCATCTGCGCAGATCAGGGGTTCCAGTCTTCCCCTATCTCGACGACTGGTTGTTGAAGGCGGGCTCGCCCCAGGCAGTCGTCTCCCACCTCCAGACTACGGCGGATCTCCTGCATTTGCTGGGATTTTCCATCAACGTGCCGAAGTCACACCTGAGTCCCTCTCAAAAGCTCCTCTTCATCGGAGCAGTTCTCGATTCGGCGCAGTTCCGGGTCTATCCACCGGAACAGCGGGTCCGGGATATACAGGCCCTGATTCCCATCTTTCGGCCTCTATCCTGGGTTTCGGTCAGGCTAGTGTTGCGGCTTCTGGGGCTGATGGCCTCCTGCATCCTACTAGTGCATCACGCCAGGCGGCGCATGCGGGCTCTGCAGTGGGACCTGAAGTTTCAGTGGGCCCAGCATCACGGCAACCTGTCCGACCATGTCTTGATCTCGGAGGACACTGCACAACAGTTGCAGTGGTGGCTCACGGACCGCGATTGGGTCATGGGCAGTAGCCTCTCCCTTCCCCAACCGGAGCATGTCGTAGTGACGGATGCGTCCCTCCTGGGCTGGGGTGGCCATATGGGAGAGGCGGAGATCAGAGGCCTCTGGTCTCCGGCGGAGTCTCGTCTCCACATCAACCTGTTGGAGTTGAGAGCGATCCGACTTGCACTGAAAGCCTTCCTTCCCTCTGTCAGGGGCAGTGTCGTGCAGGTGTTCACAGACAACACCACCGCCATGTGGTATTGCAACAAACAGGGCGGGGTGGGGTCGTGGACCCTTTGTCAGGAGGCTCTGCGCCTCTGGACGTGGCTGGAACACCAGGGCGTCACCCTAGTGGTTCAACATCTGGCGGGCTCTCTGAACGCCAGAGCGGACAAACTCAGCCGCCGGTGCATGATGGATCACGAATGGCGTCTGAACTCCGAAGTGGCGCAAGGTCTCTTTCTGCAGTGGGGAGAGCCTTGGTTAGATCTATTCGCCACCGAAGAGAATGCGCAATGTCAGCAGTTCTGCGCGTTGGAATTTCCAAGGCGGCACTCGCTCGGCGACGCTTTTCGTCACGAGTGGAGTTGCGGTCTGTTGTACGCCTTTCCGCCTATACCACTTCTGCCCAGAGTGCTGAAGATCAGGCACGACCGGGCCCAAGTCATCTTGGTGGCTCCGGATTGGGCACGAAGATACTGGTATCCCGAGCTACTCAGTATGTTGACCGATCCCCCGATACGTCTGCCCCTTCGGGAGGATCTTCTGTCGCAGCAGCAGGGGACGGTCCTCCACCCGAACCTGTCCAGCCTCCACCTCCATGCGTGGAGATTGAGCGGCGGCAGTTGATGCCATTTGACTTGCCTCCTGAAGTCTGTGATATCATTCTGGCAGCCAGGCGTCCCTCCACAAAGACGGTATACGCCTGCCGGTGGAACAAATTTGTGGCATGGTGCACAGCAAAGGCTGTGGATCCCCTTTCCGCCCCTCTTTCTGAGGTTCTTCTCTTTCTTCTTTCTCTGGCCCGGCAGGGCTCTGCCCTGGGCACCCTGAAAGGTTATCTTGCTGCCATCTCCGCCTTCTTGCGGCTTCCTGATCAGCCTTCTCTTTTCAAGTCCCCTGTGGTTACACGCTTTCTGAAAGGCATTACTCACACGTTCCCTCCTGTCCCTTTTGTAATGCCTCAGTGGGACTTGAATCTGGTCTTGACATTCCTGATGTGCGCTCCCTTCGAGCCTCTTCACAATTGTCCTCTTCGTCTTCTGACTCTTAAGACTGCTTTTCTGGTAGCCATCACCTCGGCTAGACGGGTGAGTGAGCTCCAGGCTTTATCTTCAAAGCCTCCTTTTCTGTCTGTTCATCCGGACAAGGTTGTCCTTCGGCCTCGTCCCTCCTTTCTTCCGAAAGTGGTGACTCCATTTCATCTTGGGCAGTCTGTCACCTTGCCCACCTTCTTTCCGCCTCCGCATCCTTCCAAAGAGGAAGAGAGGCTCCACCGTCTGGACCCAAAACGTGCGCTCTCCTTTTATCTGGACCGCACAAAACAGTTCCGGGTGGACGACCAGCTTTTTGTTGGGTACGTGGGCGCTAAGAAGGGGAAAGCTGTGCACAAACGGACCATCTCTCGGTGGGTCGTTTTGTGTATCAAACTTTGCTATTCTTTGGCAAAAAAGGACCCTCCTGTTGGGCTGCGCGCCCATTCTACTCGGGCCACAGCGGCTACTACTGCTTTGGGACGGGGAGTCCCTTTGCAGGATATCTGTCAGGCGGCGACGTGGGCTTCGTTACACACGTTTGCCAGGCATTATTGCCTTGACAGCCAAGTCCGGAGGGATGGCTTCTTTGGCTGTTCTGTCCTCCAGGACTTTCTGGTGTGATCTTGGTTCGCAGACCCACCACCGGGGATGGTATTGCTTGGGTATCTATTCTAAGGTGAGGAATCTAACTAACGTGTTTCTTTCAGATGAACAAGTTACTTACCTTCGGTAACGATGTATCTGTAAGAAACATTAGTTAGTTAGATTCCTCACCGACCCACCCATCCTCCCCGTTCTGCGAACTGACATCTAGGGTTAAGGTTGTCCTTTTCAGGCCCCTAGATTTTATTTTTGGCACCAGTGTCGGTCTTTGCATGGCTCTGCGTTCCTGGCGCAGAAAGCTATGTACAAGAACTGACGTCAGCGCGCGAGGGCGGCGTCTAAGTACTCCGACGGCGTCATTCCGGCCGACGACGGACGCGGAGCCGCAGACGACGCCTAGCGACGCGCAAGGGGTATTGCTGACGAAAAATCTTCCGGATCCAGTCTGACGCCTGGGGATATTCTAAGGTGAGGAATCTAACTAACTAATGTTTCTTACAGATACATCGTTACCGAAGGTAAGTAACTTGTTCTTTTGAACAGAGTTATACAGAAGATGGTAATCCTGCTGTGTGATCCGAAGAATCCTCGTGCATAATAAATGAGGCTAGTTTTTCAAAGAAAACCATACAACATTTATTCGGCACCTAACTAGGTAAAAGATCAGCGCCAGAGCCATTATGTAGAGTAAGGTAGGGCAAATGTAGGTAAAAGGTCGTGCAGCTACCTGAGCCTATATTGGGGTACGTTGGTTCTCAGAACAGTATGTGTCTCCAGTGCGGTCAGATACTCATGGGGCGCTCCGCAGCTGGTGCTGGCATAGGAGTGGTGTTTCTTATATATATTCACTGTTTTAAATAATTGATGTAATTCTCTCCCAAGGTTTTGTAACTCAAACCTGTGTGGATCTATTTCATTATTCAGGAGTAGATACTCTTGATGTAAAACTAGCATTATAGGTAAGTAACCTTTTCTTACTCATTCTCCAAATAGCCAGTTCCCTATACTCTTCATTTATTTTACCCTCAAATTGTTTCAGCTTTTTCTGATGCATGCTCTTTCTCTCATAATATCAAGTCTTTCCTTTTCTAGGTGAGATTAAAACTGCCCAAGACAACGAAGAGGAATCCAGTGGAGAAGGTGAGAGTTCTTATTAGCAGACGTAGATTATTTCTTCCTTCCTTTGCTTCACTCAGATGTCTGCATTCACACCACAATACTTGAGGGACTTCCATGATCTCAAGCCACATGCTTTGACAATAGGGAGTTTGCTTTACCATATAGGGGCTCATTGTACCCTTCCATCATATGGATTTAAAAAGGGATCAAAGGTTCTCTGTGGAACATCCTTCTTCTGAAGTCTAGAAATACTGAGATACTCTCCTAGAAAAGTGAAGGAATTTGTGAATCTAAGGTTTCCTCTTGCATTTGCTGCTGTTTTGAAGCAAGATCATCGTTGTCTTTCTGCACAATTAAATTATTTCATTTTTTACCGTCAATAACATCAAAAGATCAATATCATAATCCAAAGCAGTCTGTGGCAGAGTATGGAGGTATTTTAGTGGTAGAGCACGATGAACCCAGTAGGCAATTTGGCAGATTAGCTTGTGAACGGGAGGAGGGGAAGTTGGTGATTTACTGGTAAACAATATGGATATTTACAGATTTTGCTTAAGAATCAATAAGTTTGGGCCCTCCAACCGGAACTGGCTCCGTTTTCACAGGTCACCGGGTTTATGATTAACTATTTAAAGTTCCAAGGCATGGGAATAGCAGACCCCCCTTCACCAGACAAAATAATATGTAAAGGATGGGCCCAAACTCTAACACATCTCCATCGAAAATTATTGAAATTTGTTTGGCAAAATTAAAAAAAACTGTAGCTGCGCAGACTACTTTATTCCGCCTTAGCTTCCCAGAAATCGGGATCTACATACAAGCAGCTTAGGTTGACCTTCCTTGGACTGGAACCACAATCTAGGCAATAAGCCCTGGGTACAAGAAGAGCAATGCTACTCCAACGTTCCACTATCATGTACACCATAGCTTCCTGGAAAAGCTAGATCCTTAGGCCACACTCTGCTGTAATCCGCTTTAGTTTTGCTGGACTGTTAACAGGCCTCATGCAGGAAGGGTGCCACCTCCTTCCCCTCCCACTGAAACCAGTCACCTTCAACCCAGACTTTCCACCAGGTACAACAGACTCTAGCTTCCGCACATGAAATGTGAACAGCCCCCCCACAGCTAGGTGAACTCTTTGAGGAGTGTGAATTGCTATCCCTTGAGGATCTCCAGGAGTGTTTTGCTCTTCTTGGAACTGAAGATTTCCCCCCTTCAGCAGCTCTAACTCTAGGCTGCAGGAAAGGCCTCTGAAGAGGGAGGGGGGCAGGAACCACATGCAATTGGAATCATTGTTCACTAATAATATGAAGGTGTAAGGGTATAACTTGGTAATAACAATACTTAAGGCTTTGAGGCCACAAACCAAGCATATATGTTGCACAATGGGAAACGGGCCTTGAACTACAAATTATCAAGGACATATGGGGTAGAATATGGAGTAGTGCTCCTAAATACTCCATTTGCACGCAACATAAGGAAAACACTAACAAACTCCTTTCGCAATGTTCAGTCTTACTGCTATTTTTGGAGGGTCAGATCTGTGCTGGAATGGTTGACGGGAGAGAGGGGCGCTCCTACATGTATGGTGAACCTGCATACACACAAAGCTGTCTGGTTTGAAGTAATAGTTAACATTACGTCTATTACAGGGGTGACCGTGCCGCTACAGCTTCTACTCCTTCTGGAGATTTCTTTCCTTTGACCACCCCTCTAGGATAGCTAATCTCACACCGGTTACTTTCAGCCTGCCTATCACTCGGCCAAATGTAGAATAAACATGTAGTGGGGAAAGGTATCGTCTATTTTTGATATGGAGAAATATTCACCCACTGTCTGATAAATTGTACAAATGTGACCATACTTGCCTGGCCTGCCTTTTGTTACACAGAAAAAGATCCCAAATGGTGGAAGGAGATCCAGCAATCCTATCAGACCCTCTCTGGCATTCTCAGTTGTTCGACCTGGTGACATTGTCAACAACTAACCTTGACCCCCTGACCCAATAGGACTTTCGTAACTTTAACATTCTAATATTGTGAAATAGCTCCATGGATTCTTGTGCTCTAAGTTCTTGGATTCACTGTACTACTGCATGCACATTGTTCTTAGCTTTATATCACATATTATCTGATCCCTGCATAATGATACATAAGCACTAATTTGTGTGTTTATCATTCTATGCACAGTAACATTTAAATAAAGTGTTAAAAAGAATTAAGACGGGACGAAGGCTGAGATTAACACAGTGCAAACAATTAAAACCAAGAAGGAAGGAAGCGGTTCAGTGCAAAGGCTCTTTCTTATTGCTACTGTGTTTACAGCACATCAGCTGGATGCTTTTCAGGCCTATGTCAAGTTCCTTGAAATATAGTTCATAACTTGGCACATTCTTCAACTTATTGGAGGGCTTGATATACATATAATTGACTGAATTCCCGGGTTAATTCGATTGAAGTCAATCACAACTGATCAGGCTCTACAGGAGTAAGGGCTGTATCTGAAATATCCCTGGAGAGGGTAATTCTGAGGAAAGAGTAAGGTAATGCTGTACACTGTGAAATTGAATTCCTTTTGTGGTAAGTGTTGGTTATAAAGCTGCCACTGATTAATGACCAGGGAAGGCTCTAGCATTAGAATAAGTTGTGGGGCCAGACAGTAGAGCCAGCAGAAAGTGCGATAAAAGCAAACTGCAGTCTAGTGCAGCTGGGCATGAGGAGATATTTTTTTAATCAATTTCAACAGTTAAACAGGTAATGATTATATATGTATAAACATATATAATCATTACCTGTTTATCACTATATCGAAAGAACAGAAAAAAATTAGGCCAGGCAGGATTCTTACATTTCCAAATTCTTTTTTCATTTGCTCCTGCTCACTGATCTGAACAGATGGATGGTTGTGCCAAATTCCCACTGAAACATATTTTGGGATACTGCTCTTAGGAAGCCTATAACGCACGGACTAGTCTCATTCTTTCCATTAAGTGACTTCTGTTTGTTTCCAGATGTGGAAGTTGTGAAAAAAAATGAAAATCAAGTGGATGGAGTGCAACTCACCCGCAGAACGTTTGAAAAACAATCTCATGAGGTCTATTTAACTCGGAGAGGTAAGGGGGAATCCTCATTTACCATGAGAAATGTCTTCACGTGGACTCACTAAATAAACAAAAATTTAAAACTTCCAGCAGCGCAGGCAGGTGGCAGAGACATTTTTCATATGAATGCAACACTGTTTATAGTAGTTTGCTGGGAATTTCAGTTTGCCATATCGCCTTCCCAAGCTGGTGACAGCCATTTTTCAGCCAGTGATAAAATAAATTGTACCACAGATTTGAGAATACGGAAGATAAACAGACTTGCATGTGGGTTCAACCTTGTTATGTGGAAAGACCATGTTAGTTATATTTTATCATATTGTGTTATTTATATAGTTTCATACATTATTGGGCCAAGCTCTTGGACAATCTTGTGTTCGTACAGGTTCAGAACTAGGTGGTACAAAAAGGTTCACCGGGCTATTTTTAGGCAAGTTATTGCCCAGGCACAATTACTGAATTTCATTAGGGATCAGAAATTAATGATCTTGTGAAAAGCAGTAGTATTGGTGTTTAGTCCTTTTGGATTTATTTGCCATCTTCAACACTGTTGATCATGCAATCCTTACTGCAGAATGTCTCAATGCAGCCATCAGAGGAACTGTGCTTAATTGGTGGAGCTCATTCTTGACTGACCTCCATTAGTCACATTATTTGCCTTCAATGCTAAACCAAAAGCTCTCTGTGAGGTCCCCTGGGGATCAATACTTTCCTCCCTTTGGTTTAACATCTGAATGTGTTCTCTGGTCCAATTTCTTAGTCTCATTAGGGCCAGATTTTCTTTTTAAACATTTGAGATTTTACTACAAAGCGAAGCAGATAAGTTGACGCGAGTATAGCATTACCAACATATAAAAATCCCAATCTTGTACAACTTTTGCTGCTTTTTGACAGTGTCCAGGCTACTTTTTTTTCTTTTTGAACCAATTTCAGTATAATTACAACACGTACATGAAGTGTGTACAATTACAGATCTGTACATTTACATTCCGACAGAGTAACAGTAGGAGTCATTGGTCCAGATTTAACAACTAAACAGTAAGGTAATTGGTGATAACTAGTCATTCAGTGGTATCATAGCATTCATCGTTACTCCCAACGCAGGGCACATGTCCTTTTAATCCTGAGACATTGTATTGTAATTGCATTTATATAGTGCTTACTATCCCTGACGAAACGTCGAAGCACTTTTTCGGCGAGTAACAGGCTACTCCGGAATCCATAGAGGATTAGTGGTGAATTAGTATAGTGAAATATGAAAGTAATTTAAGTGGTGGATATTAGTCAGTTATTTGGATTGAAAATGATAGCGGAGGGATGGAAGAGGCAAAAAGGTTTGCATTTATATAGCGCTTGCTACCCCTTATGAGGTGTTGAAGCAATTTTTGGGCGAGTAGCACGCTACTCTGGAACTCATAAAGGATTAGTGGTGAATTAGTATAGTGAAACATGAAATTTGGGAAGTGGACATGTTAGTCTGTTATTTTGATTGAAAAGGATAGTGGAGGGATAGAAGAGTGAAGGATTTAGACTTTTTTTAATTTTTAGGTCGTAGTAGTAGGAGGCTTGGGATGAGTAAAAAGGGATGTTGAGGGGAAGAGTCAGAGGGAAGAGTTTAGAAAGGCTTCTTTTTGGGGATCAGTATAGTAAGGTGTCAGATCGTGCAAGGAGGGGTAGAGGAGGGGAGAGTCTAGAAAGGGCTATTTTGGGGATTATGGTAGTGGTATGGGGTTTGAGATGAATGAGAGTGGTGGTAGAGGATATATTGATAGAGGAATAGGGTAGTGTATTGGAACGAGTAGTAGAAAGAGGTTGAGATAAGTCGGAGAGTTGAGGTAGATGTATTTAGAGAGGTATAGGGTAGTGCAGTGGATATGCTGAATTAGAAGAAAGTATTAAATATATAGAACCATTAGTACATGGAAAGTTTATAGATGCATAAAGAAGTACGTATATGTAGATTAAAGATATTGATAGAGGTATAGGGTGATGAACAGGGTAGTGCATTGAATATTCTTTTTTTGTTTTTGGGGTGAGGAAAGTAATAAATATATAGATCAAAGTACATGGAAGGTATATAGATGCATAAAGGAAGTAAGTATATGTAGATTAAAGATTCATTCGATAAACTCTGGTTTTCAAGAGTTGTACTTAAAAATGTATTTTAAAAAAACATAATTATTCAACATGTTCATACAAAGCAATACATACATATAGGTACATATCTACAGTACAAATAAATGCTTATATACAGAGGGATATGCTGTATATTTCTGTTTACATATGGTGCTTATGTGGGGAAGGGCCAATTCTTGAGTAGTTTTCTGAAGATAAGGTGGGTGTCAGTGAATCTTATGCTTGGGGGTAAAGAATTCCATATTTTGGTTGCTTGAAAAGAGAAGGATGTGCCACCCATGGATTTTTGTATCTTGGGATTTAGAGGCGAGACTACTTGGATAATGTGAAAACAAAAGACAAACAAATGATGGCCGAAATGCGGAACGAATCAAACATTCATCCCCAGTCAAGAGATCTGGGTTAAATCCTTTGTTCCTTTGCTCACTATGCTACCCCAGTTTAGATCCAGCCATATGCAAATCAGTCTTAACCCTGCTCCACATGGGAATAGTCCAGCCTGCACTGCCAAGCCAGGTCCTCCCTGGACCAGGATAAAGCATCCTGGGGCCTGTTTCGGAGTATCACCCCTCATCAGCCAGGCTAGCTTTAATCTAGTGGCACAGTGAGCCCGGGACCCACTTCTGGGCATAACCGGCGCACTTAAGGCGAGAAAGCGAAAGACACACAAATGATGGACGGAATGCTCGCTGTGCCTCTAGATTCAAGCTAGCCTGGCTGATGAGGGGGTGTTACCCCGAAACGGATCCCAGGATACTTGTTTTCGGTCCAAGGAGGACCGAACTTGGCAGTTCGGTTGGACTGCAAACATGACTTGTAGAAATATTTTATTCGGTTTTTACAAAAACCATAAAAGCTCATTCAGTATCACATACATATAAAATAATTTACTTTCATTCGTTAGTAATAACAATATAAACCTATAATAATCTTCAGCAGTAAACACAGCCATAAAAGATAAAAAGACAGTAACTATAAAGCAAAAATTCATTTAAAAGTTCATATAAAAGTTTGTGCAAGATCGTAAATCACATATGGAGTTTCAGGCTCTTAGTGCTGCTCTCAAAATGTTTACTATAAAAAGCGTGCGCTCATTAGGCAGAAGCTGTAGGTACAATAAAGCAACGAGTGCCTAAATCTCAAGTCTTTTAAAAGGGATTTAAGAAACAGCCTTCTAGGACGAGTAAAATATTTAAATAACAGAACAAAATGTAGGGGATCCTGTGAAGACCTATCATCGCAGCCACAGGGACCTCTAGCCTCTACATGTGAAGCAAAGCCAGCCGGGGATGCCAAGAGATGGTGG
Source organism: Triturus cristatus (assembly GCF_964204655.1). Classification (NCBI taxonomy): domain Eukaryota; kingdom Metazoa; phylum Chordata; class Amphibia; order Caudata; family Salamandridae; genus Triturus; species Triturus cristatus. The sequence continues at coordinate 360,487,078 of NC_140586.1, read as the reverse complement.
AGCTGATTAAATCTAAAACTGGTTATTAAAAATCTTTCTTCATACCCTGGACTCATTTAACTAAAATATACCCTCTTACCATTGGTTTATTGAGCTCATTCCCCTCACGGAAGGCCATGGCGTATTTATAAAACAGCTTTTTTACTATTTTCATATCCCGGGTCTTCACTATGTCATATTTCAGGGGCAGTGAGGGTCTCCTTAACATGCCGTAACCATGGATTCTAAATGCATGGTGTAGTGAGAGGAAGTCCAGAATAACTGAGCGATTAAAAGCGGTCTCATCGCTAGACCAGATCTTTACCCAGCATAACCAAGGCTTAACTGCCACCAGGTCAGTTATATACTTGAAACGGAAAACAAGGGAGTACCCTAGGGGACCTTCAAAATTCGTCTCATGAACTAATTTTGTGAAGTCTGTAGTTCGTTTACCGCCGTGTACCCCCAGACCTTGCTACCATACAAAACCTTAGAAGTGCAAAAAGACTGGTATAGCTTTAACTCGTTGAGTGCTCATGACGGTCATAACGGCCGCGGCCCTCCCACGTGCAATTAATTCCCCACCTGTGCGGAAGAATTAATCAGTGGGCGGGGTCATGATGAGCTCAGCTCGTCATGAGCACAGCTCCACTGTGAGTCATAACGAGCTGAGCTCGTCACGAGCACAGCGGCGCCGCGGCCCCCACCCCCGCACCACAGGGGAATTACCCCCGCAGGCAAGGGGTTAAAATCACTCCCGTTGACCAGGCACCTAATCTATGGGCATAGTTTGCGATTGTTCCCATTGATTTTTTTTTTCATGTCCATTAGCTTCCCCTTCCGCATGTGTTTCCAATTTAATTTTGCTTCAAATAGGATTCCCAGGTATGAAAAAGCCAGGATCTTAGCTAAAATGAGGGTACCTGCCTTAAATGTCTTTGATCTAATCGCCCGGGTGCCTGTTTCCATGACATACGATTTATTTAAAATTGGGAGACCAGTCTAACCCGTTCATAAAAAGGAAAAGCCCATCTATCAAGGCCTTTATGCCCATTAGTGTATGCCGGCATCAGAACGGCTTCATTCGCGTACAACTGAACCGGCACCGCTATCCTACCTATCCTAGGGGTGTCAGTCTGTAATGATATCAAAGCGGATTCTAAGCCGTTTATATATATATATATATATATATATATTCATTTTCGGGTTGCTCCTTCCGTCTCCCCCCGCCCCAGGCAGGCAGGTCGTTCGGTGTCGGCGGAGCGCGCCGACTTCGAAATTCTCAGTTGAAGCAAATATAACGACCACCACCGTGCTATCTTTCACCAGATCTAATTTATAATAAATTAGATCTGGTGAAAGATAGCACGGTGGTGGTCGTTATATTTGCTTCAACTGAGAATATATATATATATATATATATATATATATATATATATATATATATATATATATATATATATATATATATATATATATATATAAAAAAGGGGCTAGTATGCACCCTTGGTGAACCCCCCTAGTGCAATTAGAATAATCAGTAAGACCCCCTTCATGCGAATATCTAACTGCAGCAGTGATATGGGCATGAAGGGTCATTAATACACCTATGATCGATGGCTCGACCCCTAGAGAACCGATGAGAAGTGTTACCCCGAAACCGGTCCCAGGATGCTTGTTTCCAGTCCAGGGACTGATATGCAATTGGCTGGATCCAAACTGGGGCGGCATAGTTAGCAAAACAACAATGGATTTAACCCAGTTCTTTTGACTGGGGTGAATGTTTCATTCATTCAGCATTCCGTCTATTAGTTACCGCAATACTTGGATAATGTGGCCACATGTGATGTAGAAGCAATTTATGATGAGATAAAATATTGCACATATCTGGGAATGGCATTGTGCGCTTAAAGGGAGGGTGGACCTGCAACCGCCACAAGTGCGGAATAAGAAACCGGGTCACCGTCCCCGGTGTTTTAGAGAACCTGGTTGGGTACCGGCTTAGATCAGGGCTCAGTTAGTGAGGTCTTCTTTGTATGTCTTCAGGTCCTGTAGTAGTGTCTCCCAGTCTGTTGCAATGGGAATCATGCGCAATTCACGGACCTCCTCATGCCTCAATTCTACTGCCTCTGCCCTCCCCACTTAAGGGTCTCTGCCCACCAGTGGTTAATGTCCGGTAATGTCCAAGCTCTCCAGTGCATGGCAGTGAGTCAATGGACCATTAGCAGTGCCAGATCAATGAAGCGGTTTGTGGCTTTTACAGTTGCTGAGTGCTTAAACAACCCCAACAATGAGCCCTCCATCGTGCAAACATTTGCACGGCCAGTTATCTCCGTCAGTGCCTTAGAAACATTATCCCATAATGAAGTAGCTACCGGGTAACTCCTAAACGTGTCATACCTGCCCCAGCTTGGCAACAGCATGGACAATCCGTAGATGATCCAAACATCTGGTGAAGTGTTTTGCTGTGAGGTAGGATCTGTGCAAGATGTTGTGCTGTATGAACTGGAATTTAGCATTCCGTGAACGCTTCCTAGGGTATAAACATGCTCTGTCCCATTCCTTCTCCAGATCTCTGCCTATATCATCCTCCCAGCTCCTGCGAGTTGCAGACAATGGGTCCCGTGTAGTAAATGCAAGGGCTTGGACGAACCATGTGATGAGTCTGCGACCTCCTCTTATGAGTGTATGTACTAATGGATGTTGATCAAGTTCCATGTCTGCAATGTGCCATAAACGGTGTAGCTCAGCTACCAATCAGCCAGAAAATGACCCGCTGGCAACCCATTCTCACCTTGCAGCCTATCACAGGGTATGAGTACCCTGTCCTGAAACAGGGTCTATAAAGTATCCACTCCTGCGGACTCCCACGCCATCATTTCTTCTTTCCCTAGTATGTTTGTGACTGGAGTAATGGAGCTTATGGGTATTTCGGAATAGTATTGGGGATATCAGTAAAGCTGCAGACTGTGAAGGAAGCGGTCACAGGCCATCTTCATTAACCTGTTAGAGTCCTGTGGGGGATTTGCACGAGGGGGAAATGTCTGTCGACCATACTTGGTGCTTGTCTGGCGATGGTGAGTCCCAGCTCCTCAGGAAGTCGTCCAGCTACCCAGCGTGCATGCCACTGCAGCTGTGCCGCCTAGTAATAGTGCTTGAAATGTAGGGCTCCTAGGCCCCCTCTATCTACTGGTAACTAGTTTGCAGAGCACTGTCCGCGGGCTCCCCTTGTTCCAGAAGAAGATGCTGAGTGTAGGAAAGTGCCCCTTTTTGCATGGTTGCCCCCACCTTTTGCCGAGCTGTTGATGTACTTTGACTGTGCCCTGGGTTCCTACCAACCAAGTACTCTGGGCCTATGTTCTTTCCTTAAACTGTACTATTGCAAAACCGAATTGGCAACTCTCTGGCCACATGTAAGTCCCTTGTAAAAGGTACCATAGGTACTGTGACCAGGGAAGGCCTCGAAGGGCTGTAGCACATTCTGTGCCAGCCTTAGAGGCCCTGTACCTTTACACACACACACACGCAACCACACACACGCAACCACACACACGCAACCACACACACGCAACCACACACACGCAACCACACACACGCAACCACACACACGCAACCACACACACACACACACAAACACACACACACACACACACACACACACACACACACTGCGATTGCAGGCTGCGTGTTTTGGTGCAGAACAAAGTGAAGAGTCGACATGGCACATATTCCTGTGTACCATGCATACAATCCACTGCCCTGGCATGCACTGGGTGCACTATACCAGTGGTGAGGGTACAAGCGCATGAGCCCTGTACCCCTACAGTGTCTAAGTACATTTTTAGACATTGTAAGTGCAGTAATGCCATAAAGACGATATGGTTCTGGGAGTTTGTCATTACGAACTCCACAGCACCATAATGGCTTTACTGAAAACTGGGAAGTTTGGTATCAAACTTCTCAGCACATTAAACCCACACTAATGCCAGTGTGGGATTTAATGGAAAATGCACTCAGATGGCGTCTTAGAGAAGCCCCCTGAAAAATGACCTAACTCTAGAGTCGTGGCTGCTCGCCAGCTGCCACCACAAGACATGTTTCTGGCTCCATGGGTCGAGAGCCTGCCTCTCTCGGGGTCCTGAACCAATGCACATCCTGGAATGAGGTGCCAAGCCTTCTCCTTCAGGATGGGCAGGGTCCATGAAGGGGAAGCTTCAAAGGCTTGCTGCCTTTGTGAGCTTCCCCAGCTATTTGCTGATCCCAGCAACTGGCCCCCACCAGTCCAGACCCCCAGTTTTGGCGGCAGAATCTGCTGGAAAACCAAGTTGCAGATGGGGGGGGGACCCAGCCAACCAGAGTGAGGTGTATGCCCCCCTTCCACTGGAGGATGGCATCATAGGGGATGTACCCACTGTGAGAAAGTGCCATCTTTCTTGCATGGTATGCCTCCACTTTTTGCTGAATTGCTGAATTTACTTTGACTGAGTGTGCCCTGGACTCCTGCCAATCAGGTGCCCAGGGCCTATGTTCCTTTCCTAGACAAAAACCTCAAAGCCTAATTGGCAAACCCTGGCCACATGTCAGCCCCTGGTAAGTGGTACCCTAGGTACCCAGGGCCTTGTGACCAGGGAAGGCCTCTAAGGGCTGCAGCACTCATTGTGCCACCCTTAGAGGCCCTGTACCCTAACAGACACACTGCCCTGGCAGGCTGAGTGTCTGGGTACAAGACAAAACAGAGAGACGATATGGCACACATCCCTGTGTGCCATGCCCACAACCTACACTGCCCTGGCATACATCAGCCACCCCTCTAGCTGGGTGCCCTATGCCAGTGGTGTGGGCACAGAGGCAGGAGCCCTGTGCTCCTACAGTACCCAGGTCCATTCCTGGGCCCTGTAAGTGCAGTGCTGCCATTTAAGAGTACATGGTGCTGGGAGCTTGTCAAACACAAACTCCACCGCACCATAATGGCAGCACTGAAGACTGAGAAGTTTGGTATCAAACTGCTCAACACATTAAATCCACACTGATGCCAGTGTGGGCTTTAATGTACCAAGCACCACAGAGGGCATCTTAGAGATGCCCCCTTAAACCTAACCTACAATCCATGTCTGTTCTGAGGCTGCCTTGGCTGCCATGCAGCAGACATGTTGTTGGACCCCTGGTTGGAGCCCCTGCTCTCCTGGGTCTGCAGCAATGCACATCCTGGGCGAGGTGCTAAATCTCCTCCCCCAGGATGGGCAGGGGGAAGCTTCAAAGGCATGCCACCTCTGTGAGCTTCCCCAGGTCACTGCAACCCCCCCACTCTGACGGGAAGCTTGGCCGGAAACCCCAAATAAGGACAGGGGATGTGCCAGCCAGCCAACCCCACCCCTCAGGTGGGGGAGGCGAGGTGAAGCACATCCCCGGGCTCTTGCCATCTTGAAGATGGGGAGCCCTGCCCAATCATGATTAGGCTACTGCCCCCCTCCCACAGGAGAGAGGCAGAATAGGGGCTGTACCCACCCCAGGACAGGGACCAATTGGTCCCTGCCCTTCACCTACCTGTAACACCCCTAAATCTAGCATTTAAGGGCACCCTGAACCTTCCTTCCCCAGATTCCAAAATCCGAAGAAGAGCTAGAAGAAAGAAGACCTGCCCTGCAGCTGCTAAGAAGAGGAAGACCCCAACTGCTTTGGCCCCAGCCCTACCTGCCTGTCGACCCTCGAACCTGCTCCTGCTCCAACCCGGCATCTCTTGTGGCCAGCAACTTCACAAACCCCGGAAGACCTGGCTACCTTTTGACTCTAAGCCCCTGGGACTCCCATGAGTAGAGGCTCTACTCAAAATCTACTTCTAATCCCTGGCAGCAGCCCGGAACCGCGAACCCAGCACACTCTGCAGCAGCCAAGCCTGGCCTGTGCCGGAGTGAACAAAGACCATGAGGATGACCCCACGGTATCCGTGACCCCGAGTCCGGCACCCAAGGACCTCCCTCGACACTCCTGAAGAAGCCTGCAGCCTCAGAACAAGGTGCCCCCCCAACCGCGATCAACAGAGGGTAAGATTTCCCGACACCAAAAGGCACCCCAGCGCCCCTCTGCCCCCTGTGCCCAATCCCGGGGTACCTACCTATCCCCCAACTTACCTCTCGAAGTGGTGGTGGCACCTGAAGAATCTTCGTCCCCGAGCTTGCAGTCTTATTCTAAACCGGAGATTTCCCATTGAAATCCATTGAGCGCCCAAAGGCTCAAAAGCACCCTGCACCCAGCCGCCCGAGTGGCCCTGGCAGTGCAACCTCTACACCTATCTACTTCCCCACTTGCCCTGAGTAAGTGACCAGGAGCCCAGCTCCCACAGCCGCGTGGCCTGCTAGTCAGCAGCCACCAACAAAGGCCCCCCTACCTCTCATAGTATAACATTGGGACTAACTCTCTCTGCCCCCGGCCGCCCTTGTGCTGCTGAGGGTGAACCAACTGTACCTACCTGGCCCTGGGAGACCCCGGAGTCTATGCCCAGAACCTTAACTCTGCCAGTCGAGTACTTACCTTTAAACCGATAACTCAATTTTCTCCATAGGGTAACATTGACTGGCTTTTCCTGAAATTTCTTCTAAGTGTGGGCTTTTCAAAACTTAAAATATTCACCAAAAATCAGCCGAGTAACGAAAACAAAAATACTCACCTGCTCTTAGGTGAGCTCCCAGTGCTGGGTCTTGGTGCCCAGCACTGACTCTGAAAAATAATTACAACTGTACTTGCCAGTAACCCAATTTTCTTCCATGGTAAATCATTGACTGTTTTTCTGTGAAATTTCTTCTGTCAATTTATGCAATCTTTAAATATTCTTTAAAAATCGTATAATATCTGAAAACGTAATTACTTACCTGTTTTGGATAAAGGTCCCAGTACTGAGTCTAGGCACCCAGTACTGGATTACAAAAGTAACGAGAACATACTGTACCTGCACCTTGAATTTTCTGCCATAGGGAATCATTAACTGTTTTCTATGAAATATAAGTGTCATAAAATAGCAAAATATTGTCTAAAAATCATCACAGTAATTAAGTCGACTTTTATCACTTGATTCCAGGACTGAATCTAGGATCCAGTCCTGGAATTCCAAAAGTAATCCTAAAAGTAATCTGTGGCAAATAACTTGAAACTTCCATTGAACTCTATGCATTATTGTGTTTAGAATTGTGTTGCCTGTTGTATCCACTTGTAACTGTCTACAAAAGTCAATTGCATATTGCAAAAGTATTTATATAAAGCATCTCATTCTGAGAAAGTATATTTTAATGCCTATTATTGGTTCTAAAATAAAACAAGCATATATTTTTTATATATAAACCATTGGCCTAGAGTTCAGTTATTGAGTGTGTGAGACCATTTGCTGGCTGAGTGTGTGCAACAAATGCTTTACACTGTCCTCTGATACTGCCTTACTGCTCGACCAAGCTACCACTTTAGAGAGTAAGGTTATATCTAACTTTAGCCTCTGCCAAACCTCTGGGGACTGTGGACTCTGTAGACCCTGTACCTATTTGGGAACAGTATATACAGACCCACTTTCTCACACCCACCCCACGGAAGGGACCCATTGGACCCAACCTGTCCCTACCTGTAACGCCCCTAAATCTAGTATTTTGGGGCAACCCCGAACCTTGCCTCCTCAGACCAGAAGAAACAAGAAGGACCGAAGAGGCGTGCTGAAGAAGAAGCGGAGGACACCGACTGCTTTGGCCACAGACCTACTGGCCTGTCCCGACCTCGACCTGCTCCAGCGAAATCCCGGCGTGTTCTGCAGCCAGCAGCCCACAAAAATCCAGAGGACCTGCCCTGCCTTACAAACCAAGACTTTGTCTCCTGTGAGCACCTGATTTGCGTACCCACGGACTCTGGCTCCAGCCACATCCCCGAGTCTACACCCGATGCCCCGGGCCCAAGTTCGAGTGGTCAAACACCACCAGGAGGTCTCCTGGTGATTCTGACCTGGGATCTGGTGATCTCTGACCTGCCTCGAGTCTCCAATCGACACCTGCAGCCCCTTTCTGGAGGGTACCCCGACCGTGACCGGAGCTGGTAAGAAAAACCCAATGCCTAAAGACACCCCTGCACCCGACGTCCCACGGCCTTGGGTAGCCCAACCAATGGTGTCCCAGCATCCCCAGGCATCCCAACTTATCTCTCCAACCGGTGGTCGCCTCCAGAAGATCTTCGTCCCCGAGCCTGCAGTGTTTGTTTGCAACCGGAGATTCCTCATTAAAATCAACAGGGCATCTGACTCCAAAACAGCACCCTGCACCTGGCTGCCCCTGTACAGCTGTGGGTGCACTTTGTGTGCTAAACCGGATCCCCCTTTGCCCTCAGCCTAACACCAGGAGCTGTGCTCCCACAACCTTGTGGCCTGCTCGTGAGCAGCCACCAACCGGAGGCCCACTATCCCCCATTGGATAACATGGGCCCGTCTCTGAAGCATACAAAGCCTTCAGACAGCTCGGGATCGAGCCAACCACATCACTGTGCCGAAAAACCATCTTCGGCACGAAGCATAAACCCAAGGCCCCATCCACACCAGAATCTTCGGCACCTAATCCAAAACCCAAGGTCCCGGATTCTTCGGCACCGAAGCAAATTCAATCCAAGCCCTCGGATCCAAAAAAACAAATTAAACCTTTGGAGTCAAACTCCACCGAAGCAGAACGAGACAAAAACCCCTCCTAAAGCTAAAGAGGACAGGCCAAAACACCACCCGAAAAAAGACAACGGATCCAAAGAACTTTTCTATCCAGATCTACCAGATCCTAGACAAAAAACACTCCATATTGACCCCATTACTGGACATGTCACCTCTATACCACATAAAAAGAAGAAATTGGACACCATCCAAGAAGAAAGACTCATCCACCTCTCCAATGAGGCCTTTCTCTCCACAATCACAGCCTCCAAACTCTATATACCTTCTCTGGCATACTCTCCAGTGCCTCCTCTTTCACCTGCACCACTAGATGACGATGAGGATATAGGAGATGAGGATGAGGACATACTCACCACATAATACAAATACTGATGATGACACTCACAGTAGCCTCCCTCATGACTCTTGGTACGATTATGATGTCCCAGATGTACCTGAGCCAGATGTATATCCCTCCAGACCATCCCCTCCAGATGATAATGTGGGGTTTCCGCAACTAATAAATAGAGCTGCTAAATTCCATGGGGTCAAACTCCATTCAGACCCTCTAGAGGAGGATTTTTTGTTAGAGACATTCTCTCAACCTCAAAAGACAACAAATACTCTCCCTATGCTCAAAGGGATTATTAAACATGCCCCTGAGGTTTTTAAGGACCCTGTCAGGGCTAGGGTTCTTAATCCTAGAATTGAGAAAAAATACAAACCAGCTCCAAGTGATCCAGTTTATATTTAAGGGCAACTCCCTCTAGACTCATTAATAGTGGCAAATGCCCGCAAACAGGTAAATTCTCAAACCACAGGTGATGCCCCTCCGCCAGACAAAGAATCTAAGTTACTAGACGCATCAGGTAAAAGAGTTGCGTCTCAGGCAGCTAACGTTTGGCGCATTGCTAATTTACAAGCTTTGCTAGCAAGGTTTGACAAGGCCCACTATGATGAGCTTGAAAAGCTCATGCAACATCTCCCTGAAGAGCATAAGAACAAAGCAAATGATCTTATACAAGAGGGAAAGTTAATTACTAACACATCAATAAAATGTGCCATAGATGCAGCGGATACAGCATCCCGTGCAAGATATACAAGCGTTTTATTACGTAGACATGCATGACTGCGCATATCTGGCTTTAAACAAGAAGTGCAGTCTACCATTCTCAACCAGCCCTTAGATCAGGAACACTTGTTTGGACCCACTACCGACACATCTTTAGAAAAGATGAAAAAGGACACGGAGACAGTCAAATCCATGGTGGCTCTGCAAGCAACAAATAGTAGAGGTTCTTTTCGTCGCTCCTTTTATAGAGGAGCCTCCAAGACCATTGGTACAAAAGCCAACTCTTCCACTTATAAAAGCCCCACCCAAAATTCCCCTAATAAAGGTTACTATAGATGGAATTACAGAGGCAATAACAACAGAGGGAGAGGACGCTGTTCTAATACCCGTAACTCCCCCACCACAAAACAGTGACTTCCCTACACTTACCCTCCCGACCATTCCACTCCAGTCGGGGGAAGACTATCACAGTTCCTACTTCTGTGGAATTCCATCACCACAGACAGGTGGGTAATACAAATTATCCAGTATGGTTACTGCCTGGAACTCAATTCTACTCCCCCCAACATACCTCCCAAACAGCGTCCAATGTCCACAGAACATCTTACACTTCTCAAGCAGGAGGTTCTCTTTCTCTCTTGCAAAAGCATGCAATAGAACCAGTTCCCGTACATCACCAAAACACAGGGATTTACTCCCTTTACTTCCTAATTCCAAAAAAGGACGGAACACTCAGGCCTATATTAGACCAGAGGCCCTTAAACCGGTACATACAATCCGACCACTTCCACATGGTCACACTACAACGGGTCCTGCCCCTGCTTCAACCAGGCGATTTCCTTATCACTCTAGATCTCAAGGACGCCTACTTTCACATTCCTATTCACTCTGCTCACAGAAAATACGTACGGTTTGTAGTGGTCCGACAACACTATCAGTTCAAAGTCCTACTATTCGGAGTCACAACAGCACCCAGAGTCTTTACAAAATGCCTCGCGGTGGTAGCAGCCCACTTGAGGAGACAACACATCTGTGTGTTTCCTTACTTAGACGACTGGCTCATAAAAGCCAGGTCACACGAAGCTTGTGTGCAAGGCACACACACCACACAATCCAGCTGCTACACAAATTAGGATTCACAATAAACCTCACCAAGTCGCATCTACAACCGTTCTACAGTCAACAGTATCTAGGTGCAACAATGGATACTTCCAAAGCCCTTGCATACCCCAACCAAACCAAGATAACCAGTATGCAAGCACTCATAGCAAAATTTCAACTGGAGCACTCACTACCAGCTCGAGTGTTCATGCAGCTAATGGGGATGATGGCCTCTTGCATCTTAATTGTTCCTTACGCAAGACTCCAGATGCGTCCATTACAAGAATGCCTAGCACAACAGTGGAACCAAGCTCAGGGTCAACTTACAGATCTGGTGTTGGTGGACAACCGCACATATCGCTCTCTGCAATGGTGGAACATACAAAATCTTTCCAGAGTGCCGCCGTTTGTAGACCCGGTTCCACAAATAGTGCTCACAGCAGACGCATCGCTCACCGGCTGGGGAGCTCATCTATTAGATCACACTATCCAGGGTATCTGGACCCCTCAACAAAGTCTTCTCCACATAAATCACCTGGAATTACTGGCTATATTTCTCGCCCTAAAATCTTTTCAGAAACCTCTCATAGGCAAAGCTGTCCTTGTCCGAACGGACATGACAGCAATGTACTATATACTAAAACAAGGTGGACCACACTCTCTGCAGCTTCACAACTAGCACAAAGCATTTTGGAGATGGGCCATCCCCCAAAAGATATACCTCTTAGCAGAGCATCTACCTGGGATTCACAATCAAATTGCGGATCTGCTCAGTCGTCAACAACAGCAGATTCACGAATGGGAACTTCATCCGCAAGTTCTTCATCCATTCTTTCAAATGTTGGGACATCCAGACAGCGATCTGTTTGCCACACATTTGAACACAAAATGCCCAAATGTCACCTCCAGGTACCCCCACAAATTGTCCAAAGGCAATGCGATATGGATGAATTGATCAGGCAGATTTGCGTACGCTTTTCCGCCTCTCCCACTCATTCCATTACTGGTGCGCAAACTCAAACAGTCTCTCACAATGATCCTGGTGGCGCCAACATGGGCATGACAACCATTGTTCACAACACTACTGGAACTCTCAGTAGTCCCACACCAAAAGCTCCACCTCTCCCCAAAGCTTCTCAGACAGAACCATGGAGAGATAAGACATCCAGAACCAGCGCAACTGAACCTAGCGATCTGGCTCCTGAAGTCTTTGGTTATCTCAATCTCCCACCAGATTGCATGAACGTCATTAACCCCTTCCCCGCTCATGACGGAACCGTTCCGTCATGAGCCACGGTTGCCGTGTGCTCATGACGGAACGGTTCCGTCATGACAATCCTGTTGGCGGCCGCTCCGCCTGCGCGGCGCGGTTTCCCCGCCTGTGCGAGGGGACAACGCAAATGAGCGGAGTCATGACGGAACCGTTCCGTCATGAGCACAGCTCAACTGTGGCTCATGACGGAGCGGCTCCGTCATGAGCACAGGCCCACCGTGCTGCCCCCCTGCCCCCCCCAGCGCTGCAGCGGAATGTCCGCAGCAGCGAAGGGGTTAAAGAAGCTAGACGTCCTAACACTAGAGTGGTGAACGACCATCGCAACACATGCGTCATATCGCATGCGTTCACGTCGCGTGCCGTCACAACACACGTGACTTTACGACGCGTGCGTTCACTACGCACAAAGTTACATCGCAGGCGCTTTTAGAACGCAGGCGCCGGTACACGGACGGCGAGGAGACGACGAGAGACAGGTAAGGTAGTGGAGGGGAGGGTTTTAGGCTTTAGGGCTTAGGGTTAATAGTTGTATATGGTAGTGTTTTAGGGTTAGGGCTTAGGGTTAGGAGTCGTATATGGTAGTGTTTTAGGCTTTAGGGGTAGGGCTTAGGGTTAATGTTAGAGTATGGTACTGTTAGGCTTTAACTGTTTACGCCTTAGGGTTGAGGGAAGTGTCAGGGCGTTGTACTGTGTTTGGGGGGGCTGTTAGGGAGAATTTTGCGGTGTGATAGAATGCGTGGTCTTTGTGTGCGTTGTGAATGTCTTTTGCATGCGTGTGAAGGCGGAGTGCGATGTAATGGTTTGCGTTGTGAATGCATGCGATGTAACGGTGCGTGCGATGTGAGGATTGCGATGTAGTGGTGTGCGTTGTTTGCGTTGAATCGTCATACATCCACTAGAGCATGCTATAGCAGCTAAATGGAAAAGATTTGTTATTTACTGCAATAACAACACGATCAATCCACTAGATGCTTCCACTCAAAACATTATTTATCTCCTGCACCTACAAAGATGTCATCTGGCATACACAGCTATACGATTACATCTTGCTACTATAACAGCTTACTTACAGAACAGACAACACTTGTCCTTGTTCAGAGTACCTCTCATCAAAGCTTTCATGGAAGGTCTTAAAGGATAATTCCTCCCAGAATTCCACCCTCTCCGGTATGGAACCTAAACATTGTCCTTACAAGACTTATGGGTCCCCCGTTTGAACCTTTGCATAAATGTGAGTTACAGTTCCTCACATGGAAAGTAGCTTTCCTTGTGACCATCGCATCCCTCAGAAGAGTGGGTGAACTCCAGGCATTAACCATACAAGAACCATTTTTGCAAATACATCACAACAAAGTGGTTCTTAGGACAAACCCTAAATTCCTACCTAAAGTCATTTCAGCTTCTCACCTTAACCAGTCTGTTGAGCTCCCAGTCTTCTTTCCTCAACCAGACTCAGTAGCAGAACGAGCTTTTCATACGCTTGATGTTAAAAGAGCTATTCTCGTTTATATTGAAAGGAGAAAAAGTTTCAGGAAAACTAAACAACTTTTTGTAGCTTTTTCACCACCACACAAAGGCAATCCTATATCAAAATCTGGAATTGCCAGGTGGATGGTTAAATGCATTCAAATATGCTACCAAAAAGCAAAGCGTACATTATCCATTCCCCCTAGAGCACATTCCACACGCAAACTAGGGGCATCTATGGCATTCTTAGGAAATATTCCCATGGATGATATTTGCAAAGCCGCAACATGGTCTACACCGCACACTTTTTCACTAAACACTACTGTGTAGATGTGCACGCAAAGCAACAAGCAAGTGTGGGCCAGGCTGTACTAAAAACACTTTTTCAAACTACTGCAAAGCATACAGGTAGCCACCGCTAACCGGGGAACTGCTGTATAGTCTATGCAAGAGTATGCGATCTACAGCTCATATGCCTCGAACAAAAAGTGCTACTTACCAGTATGTATCTGTTCTTGGCATGTAGAGCTGTAGATCCGCATAAGCCCACCCACCACCCCGAACACCTATGTCTTGCAGTACTATCTTACTTGGATACATTACACATGGACATCTTTCTATTTTTCCTAACTAACTCCATCACCCTTCATGGCAAAACAATCTAAGGATGGAGTCGATGCCCATGTGCACTACTACCTAGAGGAGGAGTCGCCTAACCTGCGACTACAAAGACTTCTACAATAACAAATTGCAAACATCCAAGCCCAACACCAGATGGCGATCTATGCCAAGAACAGATGCCTACTGGTAAGTAGCATTTTCCTTTCTCCCATAGGATTGCATTGACTACTTTAAAGTTTGGAGTTGGTTTGTGTGAACCCTTGAAAAACTGCACATTTAAAAAAAACTGAATTACTTGCTTTTTGTCTAGGAAATGTCCCAGTGTGATATCTGGGCATATCACACTGAGTAGCAAAAGTAACTTAAAAAGTAATCCAAGAAGTAACATGTTAAGTAATCTACAAAGTAACTGAAAAGTAATTTTGATTATTGACTTGCCTGTAAATCAGCTAACTGCATTTGAACCTGCATTCATCTGTAATTCACTGCATAAATCTTGCAAATTATTTCACTTACCTGCACTAGGCCTGGCTTGGTTCTAGAAATAAAATAACTAAATAATATTTTTATACAAACCTAATTCAGTCTTTGAGTGTGTGACATCATTTCTTGCCTGAGTGTGTACAATAAATGTTTAACACTACCCTCTGATAAAGCCATACTACTCGCCCACACTACCACACATTTAGAGTAAGGTATTATCTACTTTAGCCTCTGCCTCCCTTTGGTGATCCACTGGACTCTGTGCACACTATTCCTTACTTTCCCATTCAGAGTCACCTCTGCCCCCAGAGTCTTCACAAAATGTCTGGCAGTAGTAGCTGCGCATCTCAGAAGACAAAGCATACATGTCTTTCCCTATCTGGACGACTGGCTCTTCAAAGCCAGCACATACCAGCAATGTCGCAAGCACACTTCCACTAACCATTCAGCTGCTTCAACAGCTAGGGTTCTCAATCAATGTGTTAAAATCGCACCTTCAGCCAAACAAAGTTCAGGTTACCTAGGAGCCACTCTAAATACTCAGAAGGCTCTAGCGTATCCCAATGCAGCTAGAATTCGAAACATTCAGGAGCTCGTTCTCAAAATTTCAACTTCCGGCTCGAGTGTTTATGCAACTGCTAGGAATGATGGCATCTTGCATCATGATTGTTTCCCACACCAGGCTACACATGTGTCCAATTCAAGAGTGTTTAGCCAGGCAGTGGAACCAGTCTCAAGGTCTATTAACCGATCTAGTGTTAAGCAGCCGTACATATCGCTCTCTGCAGTGGTGGAACACACAAAACCTGTCAAAAGGGCGGCCGTTCATAGACCAGATTCCACAGACCGTGGTAACAGCGGACACATCCCTTACCGGGTGCGGGGCTCATCTTCAACAACACACAGTGCAAAGACTGTGGAGTCGCCAGCAAAAGATGCTCCACAACAATCACTTAGAATCATGGCAATCTTTCTAGCTCTCAAAGCCTTTCAAGATCACCTGTCTGGCACAAAAAGGGGGGGGGGGGGGAGCAGCACTGTCCCACTTTTCCCAGGACATCTGGAAGTGGGTTATTCACCACAAAATTTATCTCCTAGCGGTAAACCTCCCAGGAGTCCACAATCGGATTGTGGACCTCCTCAGCAGGCAGAGGGATCAAATACATGAGTGGGAACTTCACCCTCAAGTTCTCCACCCATACTTCCAAGCTTGGAGTCCCTCACATAGACCTGTTCGCAACACTCGACAATGCAAAATGCCAAAGCTTCACCTCCAGGTATCCACACCCTTTGTCCAAAGGCAATGCTCTATGGATGAACTAGTCAGGGATATTTGCCTATACTTTTCTGCCTCTCCCACTCATTCCATCAGTGGTTTGGAAACTCAGGCAAATATCACTCACGCTAATACTAGTAGCTCCAACATGGGCACGTCAACCCTGGTTCACAACCGTGTTGGAACTCTCTCTTTGGTACCACACCAAAAATTACATTTGACTCCCAGTCTCCTCACACAGAGCCATGGAGAAATCGAACACCCAGATCCCAAACAGCTGAACCTTGCGATCTGGCTCCTGAAGTCATAGTTTGGGTATCTCAACCTTCTACCAGATTGTATGAACATTATTAGAGAGGCCAGAAAGCCTACCACAAGGGCCTGTTACGCAGCCAAATGGAAGCGTTTTGTCATCTATTGCAATAACAATCGCGTCAACCCCCTTGATACTTCTATACAGAACATACTGTGCTACCTATTGCATTTGCCTATACATCCATCAGACAGCATCTTGCTGCCATAGCAGTTTACCTTCAAAATAGGCAACATTTATCGGTATTTCGAGTGCCTGTCATCAAAGCATTCATGGAGGGGCTAAAAAGAGTAATACCACCAAAGACTCCCACCTACCCCAGTATGGAATCTTAATGTAGTCCTCACAAGACTAATGGGTCGGCCATTTGAACTCATGCACAAATGTGAACTACAGTTCCTTACTTGGAAAACAGATTTCCTCATTGCAATTACTTCATTAAGGAGAGTGGGTGCACTACAGGCACTAACCATAGAAGAACCCTTTTTCCAGTTACATAAAGATAAAGTAGTTCTTCGTACCAACCCCAAATTCCTACCTAAGGTTGTATCTGCATTTCACATCAGTCAGTCGGTTGAATTACCTGTATTCTTCCCTCAACCTGATTCTGTTGCTGAACGAGCTTTACATACCTCAGATGTCAGAAGAGCTCTTTTGTATTACATTGAATGAACAAAATCATTTCGTAAAACCAAACAACTCTTTGTAGCTTTTGCACCACCGCACAAAGGCAATCCTATCTCGAAATCAGAAATTGCTTGGTTGATTGTCAAATGTATTCAGATTTGTTATCAAAAAGCCAAAAGGACTCTCACAATACCCCCTAGAGCACATTCCACTCGCAAGTTAGGGGCAACTATGGCTTTCTTAGGGATTATCCCTATTACTGATCTCTGCAAAGCTGCAACATGGTCTACACCACACACATTCACCAAGCACTATTGTGTAGATGTGTTAGCAAGATAACCAGCTAATGTGGGCCAAGCAGTACTTAAAACGTTATTTCAGACAACTCCAACAGTTACAGGATAGAGACCGCTTCGGGGATACTGCTGTATAGTGTATGCAAAGCATGTGATCTACAGCTCACATGCCTCGAACGGAAAATTCTACTTATCCATTATGCATCTGTTCTTGGCATGTAGAGCTGTAGAACCTCATGCGCCCACCCACCTCCCCGGGTACCTGTAACTGCTATAGTTCTCTGTCTTACTACAAATACTTACGCATGGACATCTATTCTTTACTACTACTCCATTCTCTTACCCTCTGCGAAAAACAATCTGAAGATGGAGCCGATGACCATGCGCACTATCACCTTAGTGAGAAGTCCCCTACCTCCTTACTAGGGAAAACTTCTTCCAGAAAAACAAGTGCAAACATCCGGACCCAAAACTAGATGGCGATCTTATGCAAAGCATGAGATTCTACAGCTCTACAGGCCAAGAACAGCTGCATACTGGGTAAGTAGCATTTTCCTTCCCAAAGACCTTTGGGGAAAAAGACAAGACAGTTCATCCAGTCGGGGCGCTGCACTTCCATGTATCAATCCACAGAGTCTCTATCCCCCTCTTTCTTCCTGGGAACACAAATATCTCTTACGAAATTCACTCTTGTTTATTGGGCTCTGCTTCTGAGAAAGATATATAGTGTAAGATGTCTGAAATCTCCTCATCAGGAGTCCATTCTCAATTGCAGAGAGAAAACATCAAAAGTTAAACATGTTCAACCATGTAAACCTTCCTAAATCATCAAATATATGAATTACATACATTAGCATGACCCAAACATACTGAAATTCTCATGTTCCGTCGTGTGGGTCTGCTTATCATGTTGGAAGAGTGGGTGGGCTAGTCCTCATATCCGTGTTTTAATAGAATTGAAACTTACCATTACGATAACTAGGAATTATTTCATTCTTTCAGGACCCGAAGGCCAGGATTACGCTAGTTTAAAGCTTTTTCCACCACGAGAGTTGCCAAATTTGAGACTAGTGTAAAGTAAAACCTTGTAAAAGTAGCGTCTGATGACCAGTCAGCTGCTTTGAGGATGTCCCCCAGTCTTGCTTCCAAAGAAATGGCTTTAGACACCATGGCTCCTCGCACAAAGTGATCCCGAAACTGGGAGATATCAATACAGGCCTCTTGCATTACCCATCTAGCAATAGGACGGGAAGAAACCACTTTATGAGGTTTAGTGAGAACGATCAACAATTGCCTCTCTCCATGAGGACAAAGGTCCTCTTTCACAGTCTCATACACCTTTATTGTTCTAACACATACTTTTGGAACATCTGAAAATGCTGGATATGACACACAAGCAGTGTGAAAGGTTACCCCCTCTGGGGTGAATATGCTACCTGTTATATCCAACGCTCATATATCCGAGACTCTTCAGGGTGAAATCAAGCACCGCAAGATGGCTAAGTTTGCCTATAGTTGTTTCCTTGACAGGTATTTATTGGAAGGCCCAAAACCTTATTTACATCCCTAACACTCCACTCCACCAAACTCCAGTGGACCGACCACAGCTGCGTCCACTTCAGCTTCAGAAGGACTATGACCCACCACCGCACACAACAGGCCCCTCGCAGGAGCTGGAACAAGATCACCGACGAGCAGCTCACCGCCACCCTCAGCCAGAACCCCCCCCGCCAGCTCAACGGACCCCAACGAAGCCGCCAACTACCTCACACAGTGGATCACCAACTGCGCTGACGTCCTCGCACCACTGAAGAACCCTCCCAGCAGACACGGCAGCAAGAAAGCATCTTGGTTCACCGACTAACTCATCACCTCCAAGAAGAACTGCCGCTCCCTGGAGGCTACCTGGCGCACCAACCAGACCACAGACAACATGATTGCCCTCAAGCACGCCACCCGCAAACACCACCAACTGATCCGCGCCACGAAGAAGACAGCCTTCAAGGAACGTCTGGATAACAACACCCACAACAGCAAGGAACTCTTCAACATCGTCAAAGAGCTCTCCAACCCCGACGCCGGAAACTACTTCACTCCCTCGCAAGACCTCTGCAACTCACTCGCCGCCTTCTTCCACGACAAGATCACCGACATACACAGCAGCTTCGGCCCTCCAACCACGAACCCCACCACCGAACCAACGCCCCCCCACCTCCACCCTCCACACCTGGACCCCGGTCAGCACCGAAAACACAACCCGGACGATGAACACTATCCACTCCGGATCCCCCACGGACCCCTGCCCACACCACATTTTCAACAAGGCCAACGGCATCATCGCACCCCACCTTCGCGACATCATCAACGCCTCCTTCGACACCACCACCTACCTGGAGTGCTGGAAACACGCCGAGATCAGCGCCCTGCTGAAGAAACCTTCAGCAGACCCCACCGACCTCAAGAACTTCCGCCCCATCTCGTTCCTCCCGTTCCCTGCCAAAGTCATCGAGAAGACCGTCAACAAACAGCTAGCCGACTTCCTCGAGACGAACGGATCCCTCGACCACTCGCAGTCCGGCTTCCGAGCCAACCACAGCACGGAGACCGCCCTCATCGCGGCCACAGACGACATCCGAGCCCTACTGGACAACTGGGAAACAGCGGCCCTCATCCTCTTGGACCTCTCCGCAGCATTCGACACTGTCTGCCACCGCACCCTAGTGCAACGCCTGAACAACACTGGAATCCAGGAGAAGGCCCTGAAGTGGATCATCTCATTCCTCGCCGGAAGAACCCAAAGAGTCCGCCTCCCCCCGTTCCAGTCAGCGGCCACCGAGGTCATCTGTGGCGTTCCACAGGGATCATCGCTCAGCCCCACCCTCTTCAACGTTTACATGCGCCCCCTCGCAACCATCGCACGCCAACACAACCTCAAGATCATCACCTACGCTGACGACACCCAGCTGATCCTCTCCCTCACCAACGACCCGGCCACCGCCAGAGCCAGCCTACACGAAGGGATGAAAGACGTCGCCGAATGGATGGAGAACAGCCGCCGGAAACTGAACTCTGACAAGACGGAGGTCCTCATCCTGGGATCATCACCCTCAGCCTGGGACGACTCCTGGTGGCCCCCTGCCCTGGGCACCACCCCCAAGCCAACGGACCACGCACGCAACCTGGGCTTCATCCTGGACTCCTCCCTGTCGATGACCAGACAAGTCAACGCCGTCTCATCTTCATGCTTCAACACCTTGCGCATGCTTCGAAAGATCTTCCGGTGGATCCCCACCGAGACTAGGAAGACTGTCACCCAGGCACTCGTCAACAGCCGGCTGGACTACGGAAACACCCTCTACGCCGGCACCACCGCCAAACTCCAGAGGAAACTCCCAACGAATCCAGAACGCCTCAGCACGACTCGTCCTGATTAACATGGAATATCTGGGCTCTGGAGCGACTAATAATCTAATAACCCCCAGGAGTTTGCAGATCAAAGGGTTTTCCCCAACCGAGTGACCCTCTACTGGCAAATGGCCAGCTGAAATAGCCAATCAGAATTTATTTATTGACCTGTAGGCCAAACATTCAGAGGCCAGATTCACCAGGAAGTTCAAGACATGGACAACTTCTGTCACCAAGGGATCCACTTGGCGTCTGAGACACCAGCCTAACCATTGAGACCAGGCAGAGCAGTATCTTTTATTTGTGCTATCTGCCCAAGCTGGGTCGTGTAAAGAGGCAGCCTCTCGTGAAATGCCTGGGACTTTCCAGCATTCCTGGTAATCCTCCAGGCCAGAAGGCAAAGAGAACCCGCTAGTACCAGGTGTTGATGGTTGTCCTGGGGATCCCGGAGGAAATCCTGAAACAAGGGTAGAGAGATTGGAAACTCCCAGGAAAGTTCCATCAGAGCTGCAAACCAGATTTGAGACCTCCAGACTGTTGTGATCACCACCTGATCCACCTGTTGTCTGTGAACTTGTATAGATAATCTCATTATCATAGCAACCGTGGAAATGCATATCCTGTCTCCGTGCTCCTATCTTGGAGAAACGAGTCTGTGGATACTGCATTGGGGTCCGGTCGCCACTTGCAGTGCCTGTGTAGATGAAAATCAAGCCAAGAAGCAAAGTGGTCTATGGAGAACGGGCCCCACCTGTCTTGAATCTGCTGAAGCACCCACGGGTGTAATTTCCACAGGCTGAGATCCTTCCAATGTTATGAGTGCCAGACTGCCACTTCTTTGGACTGCCCCGGGAGGTGCTCTGCTGACACAGATCTGGTTGGCTAGGCAATAATTCCACACTACTCGTGTCAGATCTGACAGTTTTAGACCTCGAACCTGCCATCAATCCCAGGCAGTTCATGTGCAGGGTTTGTTCTGTGGAAGACCGTTTTCCGCCTTTGGCAAATTCTCTACAGCGAACTCCCCAACCAGAGACGCTGGCACCCGATTCTATCGCGAGGTTGGGGTGGGAACCGAAGAACACTCTGCCATTTCAGGCTTCCATATGGGAACCCCACGATTGCAGTTCTTATTTTGCCTCCACCGCGAGTGAAACACATTGGGAATAAGACTCCGTTCAGGTGTTGTAGTTCCCGATAATGGAGGGGGCCTGGGAAGATGCCCTGTATGAGAGAAGTCCCACTATTCGTGCTAATTGATGTAGCGATACATGTGGTGTGGGCAGTGTTTTCCTGAGCTCGTGTTTATCTTGGTCAATGTGTGAGATGGGAGATTGAGGGTAGCTTTGACAGTCGATTACGAACCCCTGGAACTACAGAGATTGGGATGGGGAGAGTAAGATTTCTTCTCGTTGACCACGTAAACGAGAGATTCCAGTAGGTGGATAGTCCTCTGCAAATGTGCGTACAAGCGCACTGGGCATTGGTTCATGATTAGTATATCGTCAAGGTAGACTATCAACCGCACTCCCTCGAGCTCACAAGTGCTCGACCACCAGTTTCAATACCTTGGTGAAGCACTATGGAGAGGAAGATAAGCCTGAAAGGGAGTAAAGTGAACTTGAATATTTGAGATTTCTATTGGAATTGTAGAAAACGTATTTGAGGTGGAAAGAGGAATATCGCCAGGTAGGCGTCCTTCAGGTCCAGGTGGACATCCAGTCGGCCACTTGCAAAAGATCCCTGAGAAGATGGATGCCCTCCATCTTGTAGTGGCGGTAAACAAGCCACTCAATAGATTCTCTTAGATTGATGTTAACAGAAGCTTATAAAGCGCACGGTCACTAGAAGGTTTCATGGTGCTGATCATGGATAGTGTCAAGGCGAGATGAGCTATGCGTAGACTTGCTCAAACAGCCAGGTCTTGAGCGCCTTACTGATCCCCAGCAGGTTATCGTGCATCCTGATCGCCAGTGGTAAAGAGTTTCAAAATCTAGGGGCAAGGTAGGAGAACCTGCACCCTCCCTGACGTTTGCGTTTGATGACAGGAGTAGTTTAAGATGGGCTGACCATAGGTTACGGAGTGGGGCATGCTTTACAATCATACGGCCAATTAATTTGGGGCTCCTGTAATGCAAGGCCTTGAAGATTAGGCATCCTGTCTTAAAAGCTGCACGTTGGGCGATAGGTAGCCAATGAATTTTGGCTAGCAGGGGTCTGGCCGACTGCCATTTGGGTTGTTTATAGATTAATCTCGCTGCCTGGTTCTGTACTATCTGTAAGCGTTTGAGTAAGAACAGAGGCAGACAGAGGTAGATAGAATTAGAAAAGTCGAGACGTGATAGTACGAGGGCTATCACCGCCTGTATGAGTGCTGAATGGGTCAGATAACTGGACGTTGGCCTCCGTCCCTCTTTTCCACCAGAAAAAGGTTGCTGAGAAAGCTGTTGGGATGTAAGGTGGTCGGAACAATCACTCCATTCCTCAAGAGCTGTTTAATTTCCAGTAACACCAATTCTGACTGGTCTCGCGAGAAAGCTAGGGGTCTTTGTTTGTTTGGTTGGAAGGGAACGCCATTGAATTCTATCTGTAACATGTAGGAAGCTGGCTCTGTATATACGATACCAAAGTAAGGTATAGCGTGCACAGAGTCCAGTGGAACCCCAAAGGTAGGCAGAGCAGTAAGGCTTTATCAGAGGTTAGTTTTAAGCATTTATTGTACACACTCCGGGAAGAAATGATGTCACACTCAAAGAATGAACTCTGACCAATTTGTTTGTATAAAAATAATTTTTAGTGTTATTTTATTTTCTAGAACCAAGCCAGGCCTGGTACAGGTAAGTATAATAATAACACTCTGCCAGAATTATGCAGTTTAAATACAGTTTAAAGCAGTTCAATGCAATTGGATTGGTTACAGGTAAGTCATTTGTTTGTAAAGCAGTTTAAATTACTTTTCAGTTACTTCACATATTAATTTTCAAGTTACTTTTAAGTTACTTTTCTACTCAGTGTGATATGCCCAGATATCACACTACGACATTTCCTAGACAAAAGATAAGTAATTCAGTTTTGGCACATTTGCAGTTTCTCAGGGTTTTCATAAAAAACAACTCCACACTTAAAAGATTGTTCACAGGAAAAGCAGTCAATGCAGTCCTATGGGAGTAAACAGTGTTATCGGTTTATCAGTAAGTATATGGGTTTTGGAGTCGGTATTCTGGGGTTAGAACCAGGGTCGAGGATGCACTCTCAAAGCACCCCTGGGGCACTAGGGCGGCTGGGTGCTGAGTGCAGAGGCCCAATGTTATCTAATGGGGGAAAGAGTGCCTCGTGTTGGTTGCTGCTCATGAGCAGGCCACAAGGCTGTGGGAGCAAAGCTCCTGGACTTAAGCTCAGGGCAAAGGGGGATCAGAGTTAGCACACAAGGTGTACCCACAGCAGCACAGGGGCGGCCGGGTGCAGGGTGCTGTTTTGGTGTTGGGTGCCCTGTTGTTTTCAATGGGAATTGCTGGTTTTGGTTTTTAGCCGCAGGCTTGGTCCGGGAGGAACGAACAGCTGGGCAGGTAAGTTGGAAGTCTCTGGGGCGTAGGTGCCCCTCAGGTCCTCTTCTCCAGGGCACAGGCTGGCTGGATGCAGGGGTGTTTTCTGAGGTCGGATTTTACCGTACCGGGCCACTCGCGGTTGGCAGGTCTCCGTGAAGAGGCTGCATGCGACGTCGGGAGTCCTGGAGGGGTCAACGCACAGTGGACTCTGACTCTGGAGCGCTGGGAGACCTTACTGGTGAGACTGGTGGGCCACTCTGAATCGGGCGGTAGGCATCGGGTGCAGTGGTGGGTCCAGGCGTCGGTTTTCTTTGTCCTCAGCAGGCTCAGTCTGTCTTGGGAGTTTCTTTTGAACAGAGCTGCTGTTAACAGGAAATCCGGTCATTGTTGATGGCAGGCAGTCCTCCCAGGGGTTCTGGAGGTCACTGGCTGCAGTACAAGGCAACTTTTGGCGCAGGATCTCTGGAAACTGCAGACGGGCCTTTAGGGCTGGGCCAAGTCAGTTCTTCTCTGCAGTCTCCTCTGCGCCTTTCTTCGTAGGTTGCGGGAATCTGTCTTCTTTGTTCAGGGCTGCCCCATAAATACTGTATTTAGTGGGTGTTTTGGGGGTCTCTAGGTCAGCAGCCAATGGGCTATTGACCTTATGGTGACTACACCCTTGGCATGTTCACCCCACATGGGGGAGTGGGCACAATCCCTAATCCTGATTGGAGAGTGCCTGCCATCTGCAAGATGGCGGACACTGAAGAGCGGGCTTCACCTCGCCTCCCCAACCTGACGGGTGGGGTTGGCAGAGGTGGGCATACCTTCTGGGCTGCTCTAATTTTTCCAGCCTCTCTTCCTGCCGAAAAGGAGGGGAGACAGGAAGGGGGCCTGCTCCTAATAGCAGGAGAGGCTGGGGGTCATGTTACGAAGGCGGCAAGGCCTTTGAAGCTCCCATGACACAGATGGCTGTTTAGAGGCCCTGTACCCTAACACAAACACACTGCCCTTGCAGGCTGAGTGTCTGGGTACAAGACAAAACAAAGAGTCGACATGACACACATCCCTGTGTGCCATGCCCACAACCTACACTGCCCTGGCATACATCAGCCACCCCTCTAGCTGGGTGCCCTATGCCAGTGGTGTGGGCACAGGAGCATGAGCACTCTGCCCCTACAGTACCCAGGTCCATTCCTGGGCACTGTAAGTGCAGTGCTGCCATTTAAGAGTATATGGTGTTGAGAGCTCGTCAAACACGAACTCCACAGCACCATAATGGCAAGACTGAAGTTTAGTATCAAACTTCTCAGCACATTAAACCCGCACTGATGCCAGTGTTGGATTTAATGTACAAAGCACTACAGAGGGCATCTTAGAGATGCCCCCTGAAACCTAACCTACAATCCACGTCTTGTCTGGGAGGCTGCCACACAGCAGACATGTTGCTGGACCCCTGGGTGGAGAACCCCTGCTCTCCTGGGCCTGCAACAATGCACATCCTGGGCGAGGAGCTAGGTCTCCTCCCCCAGGATGGGCAGGGGGAAGCTTCTCCAGGCCACTTGCTGTACCCAGCAAACTGGCCCCCACCAGTTCTGACCCCCACTCTGGCGGGAAGACTGGCCGGAAACCCCAAGTAAGGACAGGGGATGTGCCAGCCTCTGCCAACCCCACCCCTCAGGTGGGGGAGGCGAGGTGAAGCACCTCTCCGGGCTCTCGCCATCTTGAAGATGGGAAGCCCTGCCCAATCAGAACTAGGCTACTGCCCCCCTCCCACAGGAGAGTGGCAGGATAGGGGGTGTACCCACCCCAGGACAGGGACCCATTGGTCCCTGCCCTTTACCTACCTGTAACGCCCCTAAATCTAGTATTTCAGGGCACCCTGAACCTTCCTTCCTCAGATTCCAGATTCCGAAAAAGCAAAGAAGAGCAAGAAGAAAGAAGACCTGCCGTGCAGCTGCTAAGAAGACCCCGGAGGACCTGGCTACCTTGTGACTCTGAGCATCTGGGACTCCCATGAGCAGTGGCTCTGCTCAAAGCAAGTTTCTAACCCCAGGCATCAGCCCGGAACCGCCAACCCTGCACACTCTGCACCCCCCAAGCCTGGCCTGTGCCGGAGTGGACAAAGACCCCGAGGACGTTCCCCCCCCCCCCCCCCCCCCCCCCCCAGCAACTGTGACCCCGGATCCGGCACCCAAGGACTCACCTAGACGCTCCTGACGACGCCTGCAGCCTCAGAACCAGGTACCCCCCCAATCACGATCAACAGAACGTAAGATTTCCTGACATCAAAAGGCACCCTGCACCCGGCGGCCCCCTGTGCCCGACTCCTGGGTACCTACCTATCCTCCAACTACCCAACTTACCTCTTGGGTGGTGGTGGCACCTGAAGAATCTTCGTCCCCGAGCTTGCAGCCTTTGTTCATCTTGTAGCTTTCCCATTGAAATCCATTGAGCGCCCGAAGGCTCAAAAGCACCCTGCACCCAGCTGCCCGAGTGGCCCTGGCAGTGTAACTTCTACTCCTACCTACTTCTCCATTTGCCCTGGGCAAGTGACCAGGAGCCCAGCTCCCACAGCCGCGTGGTCCGCTAGTCAGCAGCCACCAACCAAGGCCCCCCCTGACTCCCATAGGATAACATTGGGCCTAACTCACTCTGCACCCGGCAGCCCCAGTGCCGCTGAGGGTGTGACAACTGTACCAACCTGACCCTGGGAGACCCCCGAGTCTGTGTCCAGATACTTAACTCTGCCAGTCGAGTACTTACCCAAAAGCTGATAGCCCAATTTCCTTCCATAGGGTAACATTGACTGGTTTCTTCTGAAATTTCTTCTAAGTGTGGAGTTTCTAAAACTTAAAATATTCACCTAAAATCAACCGAGTAACGAATACGGAAATACTCACCTGCTATTAGGAGAGATCCCAGTGCTGGATCTTGGTGCCCAGCACTGACCCTGAAAAGTACTCACAACCGTACTTGCCACTAACCCAATTTTCTTCCATAGGAAATCATTGACTGTTTTTCTGTGAAATTTCTTCTAAGTGTCGATTTTTGCAAACTACAAATATTCTTTAAAAATCGTGCCACCTGTGAAAACGTGATTACTTACCTGTTTTAGATAGAGGTCCCAGTACTGAGCCTAGGAGCCCAGCCCTGGATTACAAAAGTAACGAGAACATACTTTACCCGTAACTTGAATTTTCTCCCATGGGGAATCATTGACTCTTTTTCTATGAAATTTCTTCTAAGTGTCAACTTTTAAAATAGCAAAATATTGCCTAAAAATCACAACCGTAACTAAGACGAATCTACTCACTTGTTTCCTAGAACTGTCCCAGGACTGAATCTAGGATCCAGTCCTGGAGTTAGAAAAGTAATCCTGAAAGTAATCTATTGCAAATAACTTAAAACTCCCATTGAGCTCAATGTATTATTGTGTTTGAACTTGTGTTGTCTATTGCAACAACCTTTAACTATTACCTACAAAAGTCAATTGCATATTGCAAAAGTATTTAACTAAAGCATCTCATTCTGAGAAATTATATTTTAATACCTATTGTTGGTTCTAAAATAAAACCACCATATATTATTTTATATAAACCATTGGCCTAGAGTTCAGTTCTTGAGTGTGTGAGACCATTTGCTGGCTGAGTGTGTACAATAAATGCTTTACACTGTCCTCTGATACTGCCTTACTGCTCGACCAAGCTACCACTTTAGAGAGTAAGGTTATATCTAACTTTAACCTCTGCCAAACCTCTGGGGACTGTGGACTCTGTACACACTGTACCTATTTGGGAACAGTATATACAGAGCCACTTTCTCACATCTTGCCACTGTCCACGACGGGAGTCCGCACTTCTAGCGCGGCTGGTTATACGGCTCTGGCAAAAACACGAGCTGTAAATATGCGCTTGATTAATGTTTGGGCCGTGTCTAAAAAAATTAAGTGTTGACAAAGTTGCCCAACTCCAGGAAAAATAGATCCCCTAAGAAGTTGCTTGGGCCACCAGGCCTGACTCCGAAGTAGATACCTCCCCCCACTTCAGATTGATTTTAAACATGAGCGATCTGCGCCACTCCGTCGAGATTGCACAATTTGCGTTCCTGAGGAAAATGATGGCTCTTTGAGCCCAGCTTGACAAGCCTTAAGGAGAGGCTAGGGATGCGGATGCTTTAGCATCTTACGCGATTTCCATTATTTTAGCTAGGGGTCCTGTCAGGTCTAGAAGTTTGTCCTTGTAGGAGCGCCAGGACCTATCTATGCCCCTCTTGGGGTCACAGCCACATTTGGCTATAAAAGTGGCTATCTTGGCACCTATTTCGGCTGTCGGGGCCAATTGGGGCCTAGTATATATACATATATATACACACATCACACCGCGCCCCCCCTCGTTCCCCCCCTCGCCTTGCAACCAACAACCTATTACTGTAATGTGTTTTATTTTCGCCTGGGACATGACCTCCTTAATTCCTGTAACAAGGTTATTCTTACCCGCGCCGCGGGTGTTTTTCTCTAGACGGTGGCTCTGAAAAAGCTTCCCACAACAGTAAAGAGTTTAATACTTCCCTAGTAATAGGTAGCGGCCAGAGGTGCTTCACTCGGTCTCCCGATGAGTCAGATTGCCACCGGGAGGTTAGGACGCACTGTGTGCGTTAATAGGCATGTGCTTGGGCCCCCTAGCAGTCTGTTGTCCGCTCTGCGCCCCAGAGCCTGGCAGTCTGAAGAAGTAGAGTAGGAGCGAGAACATTCCCTCGTGCTGAGGAAGGAAAACCAATTAATTTATCAAGAATGGCAAGTAAAAAATGCAGCGGTATGAAAACCCCGGCGAGTTGGAATGTCCCCACTCAATATCTCTTCGAGGAAGAAGTACATTAAAGGCAAAACATAAGAGAATGTCAAAGGTACTTAACTGAAGACTGCTCGAGCAGCTAAGACAGAGTGGGATAGAGAGTCTACAGGGATTGTTATATGGAAAGCACAACGCCCTGATTGGATGAACTGTTTTGTTTTTCCCAAGAACTTATGTGGAATGTAGTTTACTGTTAAAAATCCTAAAACAATAAAGGCTGCTGGTTGTGATTAAAGTGAAGAAAGTAAAGCCTAATCCCTCGCCTCAGGGCCTGACATAGAATCTGAAGTAGACTTTACTTTATCATGGGGATCTTAATGTATATTCTCATTCTTTTCTAGTGATGTAGTTTGACCTCTGATTATGAAATGTTTCAGTAATTTCCAAACTTTATGCATTCTTTCAGGAAATTTGCATGGAACTGACAGGGAAGGAAACAAACTCTGGCCAGGTAAGCCCCATTGCAGTCCACTATGTTCTGCCTCTGCTGGGATTTGTACTTGTCAAGAACGCTGTTATGATCTAACTCGCTTTTTACCTAAAAAGAGCTCACCACCTCATTGTAAGATTCCCCTGGGTTTGTAATTATGTCTCACACAGTCTTCTGTTTGTGCTGGCACATGCCGCTTTAAGACTTTTAAAAAAATGTTTCCTTTTCGGAGTTTGATGCCTTGTGATCTGGTCACTTCTGATCAATTGTTTACTGTGTCAATAGGAATTTGGCTTTGCTTAGTTACTTGTTCACTACTCCTACTATTGTCCCCTCGTTAATCACTGTCAACTCGGCGACTGGCCATTAAGGCATCATCTTCCAGCCTTTTAAGATGCCAAATCCATTTTGATTCGGATTCAAACCAGAAATTACAATTTTCAGACACCTCAGCAGCTGTATGCCTGCTGGCAGTCTGGACTAGGCTCTGACAGGATAGGAGCTCTGCCCTCTCACATTATGTATCCTCTGCTACTGGTTTAAGCAGCAAGACAGATTGCACATTAGAGGATGGGTTGTCCTCTGAGGATGCTATGAAAGTCTCTAATGCCCCTACAATGTGACCTATTGATCCCATTTTTACACCCCTAAACCACTTCATCCTGCTGGCCTTCCTTTGGTTAAAAATTTTTTTTACCATCAACCTTCTAGCTACAGACAAGATGCTGGTTCTGGGTGCGCTGGTGTAGGAAGCTGGCTCTGTATATACTATACCAAAGTAAGGAATAGTGTGCACAGAGTCCGGTGGAACCCCAAAGGTAGGCTGAGGTAAAAGTAGATACCACCTTACTCTCTATTTGTGTTAGCGTGGGCGAGCAGTAAGGCTTTATCAGCGGGTAGTGTAAAGCATTTGTTGTACACACTCACACAAGAAATTATGTCACTCACTCAACGACTGAACTCAGAACAATTTTGTTTGTATAAAAATATTGTTTAGTTATTTTATTTCTAGTACCAAGCCAGTCCTGGTGCAGCTAAGTGAAATAATACTTTGCAGGTATATTGCAGCTGAATGCAATTGGATTTGTTACAGGTAAGTCATTGGTTTGTAAAGGAGTTTAAATTGCTTTCGGATTACTTTGCAGATTACTTTTTAGGTTACTTTTCAGATTACTTTTTAAGTTACTTTTTCTAATCACGGTGATAAGCCTAGATATCACACTGGGACATTTCCTAGAGGAAAGGTAAGTAAATCAGTTCTTGTATATTTGCAGTTTCATACAAACCAACTCCACACTTTGAACAATTTTCAAAGAAAAGCAGTCCATGCAATCCTATGGGAGGAAATGAAGTTATGAGTTAACAGTCAGTACTTGGTTGTGGGAGTTGGGTTTCTGGGGTTAGAACCAGGGTTCCCCAGCGTCGAGGATGCACTCTCAAAGCACCCTCAGCAGCACTAAGGCTGCCGGGTGCAGAGTGCTGAGGCCTAATCCAATGGGAGATAGAGGGCCTCCGGTTGGTGGCTGCTCACGAGCAGGCCACAAGGTTGTGGGAGCAAAGCTCCTGGTGTTATGCTCAGGGCAGAGGGGGATCTGATTTAGCACACAAGATGCACCCACAGCGACACGGGCAGCCTTCTGCGGGGTGCTTTTTTGGCATCGGGTGTCCTGTTGATTTCAATGGTGATTCTCTGGTTGCAACAAGCATTGCAGCCTCTGGGACGAAGATCTTCTGGAGGTGACCGCCGGTTGAAGAGGTAATTTGGGATGCCTGGGGATGCTGGGACACCATCGGTTGGACCACCCAAGGCCGTTTGACGTCAGGTGCCGGGGTGTCTTTAGGCATTGGGTGTTTCTTACTGGCTCCGGTTGCGTTCGGGGGGGATCCTCCAGAAGTGGGCTGCAGGCGGCAGTTGGAGAGTTGAGGCCGGTCAGGGATCAGCAGATCCCAGGTCAGGATAGTCAGGGAGACCTTCTCGTGGTGTTGGGCCACCCGAACTCTGTACGTGGGTGTCTGGTGCAGAGTGGTGCAGGCTCGCAGATTTGGCCAGAGCCACAGTCTGTTGGTGAGCAAATTAGGTGCTTACAGGAGAAAAAGTCTTGGTTTGGGAAGGCGAGGCCGATCCTCCGGGTTCTTGGGGGTTGCTGGACACACAGAGGTTTCGCTGGAGTAGGTTCGAGGTTGGGACAGGCCGATCGGGCTGGGGGCCAAGTCAGTTGCTGTCCTCCTTCTTTCAGAACGGTTTCTTTGATCCTTCTTCTCTTCTTGTCTGAGGAGGCAAGTTTTGGGGTTGCCCCTAAATACTAGATTTAGGGGCAATACAGGTAGGTACAGGTCTGGACTAAAGGGTCCCTTCCTTGGGGTGGGTACAAGGAAGGGGACCCATTGGCCAGCCTCCAGTGGGAGGGGTCATAAGCGTCACACTGGTTGGCTGGGTCCCCCCATCTGCAAGATGGCGGGGACTGAGAGTTGTGCTTCACCTCGCCTCCCCACCTGAAGAGTGGGGTTGGAAAGGTGGGCACACCTCTCCTTCTAACTTGGTATTCCTGCCGATTCTCCCACCCAAAGTCGGGGTCAGAACTGATAGGGGTCAGTTGCTCGGAGCAGCAAATGGCTGGGGTAGCTCACAAAGGCCGCAAACCTTTGAAGCTTCCCCTTTGTGGACCCTGGCCATCCTGGGGGAGGAGGCTTGGCACCTCGTCCCATGATGTGCTTTGTTTCAAGACCCTGCGAGTGGTATGCTCTCTACCCAGGGGTCCAGAAACATGTCTGGTGGTGGCAGTTGGCGAGCAGCCACTCAGCCGGGACACTAGACGTAGGTCGTTATTCAGTGGGCATCTGATGCCCTCTGAGTGCATGTTTCATTTAAATCCTGCTCTGGCATCAGTGTGGTTTTAATGTCCTGAGAAGATTGATTCTAAACTTCCCAGTTTGCAGTAAAGCCATTATGGTGCTGTGGAGTTCGTAATGACAAACTCCCAGCACCATATAGTCTTTATTGCATTACTGCACTTAAAATGTCTAAGAATTGACTTGGGCACTGTAAGGGTAGAGAACTCGTGCACCTTTACCCACACCACTGGTATAGTGCACCCAGCTAGAGGGGTAGCTTACCTATGCCAGGGCAGGGATGTGTGCCATGTCGACTCTTCACTTTGCTCTGCACCAAAACACGCACCCTGCGCGGGAGGGGGGGGGGGGGGGGGGGAGTGCGCGCTCGCGCGTGAGTGTGTGTGTGTGTGTGTGTGTGTGTGTGTGTGTGTGTGTGTGTCTGTGTATCTACATACACAGGGCCTCTAAGAGTGGCACAATAAGTGCCGCAGCCCTTGGAGGCCTTCCTTG
The DNA here is from genome assembly GCF_964204655.1 of Triturus cristatus. Lineage (NCBI taxonomy): Eukaryota > Metazoa > Chordata > Amphibia > Caudata > Salamandridae > Triturus > Triturus cristatus. The sequence continues at coordinate 360,454,357 of NC_140586.1, read as the reverse complement.
GTCACAGTGCCTTTAGTCCAAGGGACTTGTGTGGCCAGAGAGTTGTCAGTTGGATTTTGCAACAGTGCAGTTTGGAAAAGAACCTAGGCCCTGGGTACCTGGTTGGCAGGAACCCATGGCACACTCAGTCAAAGTAAATCAACAGTTTGGCAAAAAGTGGAGGCAACCATGCAAAAAGGGGCACTTTCCTACAGCTGGCTGCCAGGAGACTAGGGTGCACTGGGTGCTTTAATAGAGATGTGCGCGGGCCCGCTAGCGGTCGGCTGCCCACACCGCGCACCAGAGCCTTGCAATCTAAAGAGGCAGCAGAGGAGCAAGAACATTCCTGCGGCAGTGCTGAGGAAGGAAAAACAATTAATTTATCGAATGCCAAGTAAAGATATATCCGTAGGAGAAAACCCTGGCAGGTTGGAATGTCCCCGCTCAATATCTCTTCGAGAAAAAGTACATTAAGGCAAAACATAAGAGAATGTCAAAGGTACTTAACTGTAGACTGCTGGAGCCTAAGTAAGAGGGGGATAGAGTGTCTACAGGGGTTGTTATATGGAAGTACAGCGCCCTGATTGGATGCTCTGTTTTCTTTTTCCCACGGTCTTATGGGGAATGTAGTTTACTGTTAATCTTAAAATGCTAAAGGCTGATGATTACAGTTAAAGTGAAGAAAATAAAGCCTAATCCTCGCCTCAGGGCCTGACATAAAATCTGAAATAGACCTTACTCCGTCATGGGGATCTTAATGCATATTCTCATTCTTTGACCTGGTTATGAAATGTTTCAGTAATTTCCAAACTTTATGCATTCTTTCAGGAAATTTGCCTGGAGCTGCCAGGGAAGGAAACAAACTCTGGCCAGGTAAGCCCCATTGCTGTCCACTATTTTCTGCCTCTGCTGGGATTCGTACTTGTCAAGAACACTGTTATGATCTAAATCACTTTTTACCTAAAAAGAGCTCACCACCTCATTGTAAGATTTCCCTGGGTTTGTAGTTGTCTCACACAGTCTTCTGTTTGTGCTGGTACATGCTGCTTTGAGACTTTCAAAAAAAATGTTATTTCCTTTTCGTAGTTTGATGTCTTGTGATTTGGTCACCTCTGATCAATTATGCTTACTGTGTCAATAGGAATTTAGCTTTCCTTTGTTATTTGCTCTCTATTCCTCCTATTGTCACCTCGTTTATCACTGTCAACTCGGTGAGTGGCCATTAAGGCTTCATCTTCCAGCCTTTTAAGATGCCAAATCCATTTTGATTCGGATTTTACCCAGAAATTACAATTTTCAGACACCTCAGCAGCTGTATGCCTGCTGGCAGTCTGAATTAGGCTCTGGCAGGATAGGAGCCCTGCCCTCTCATGTATCCTCCGCTACTGATTTAAGCAGCAAAACAGAGTGCACATTAGAGGATGGGTTATCATCTATGAGGATGCTAAGAAGCTCGCTAATGCCTCTACAATGTGACCTATTCTAATAGCAAAAACAGTGCATCTGCATCACCATGATCCCATTTTTTCACCCCTAAACTATTTCATCCTTCTGTCCTTCCTTTGGTTAAATAAATGCCATCAACCTCCTAGCCATAGACCAGATGCTGGTTCTGGGTGAATGTAAATTTTAGATGTCTCTTTTCACATACACTTTCAGTCTTTAAGTACAAAGACGCTGTACTTTCTCTCTTAACATATTTCAAATTATTTCCTCCGAGTCCTTCCTTATAACCTAGACAGCTCACTATTGTCCTTTTTTTTTTTTAAGCTTAATCTTTTAGGTTAACAGGCTTTGCACAATTTTGCCTGCTAGTGGTTGGGTCCAGATGTGCTGCTGTTAAACGTTTCTTAGCTAGTGAGTGTCGACATAGGTGGACCCCTTGCATACCGTTGAAATTAATCAAACAGTGTCCATGTGCATGCCCAACAGCTTAGACTGGGCATCGAGAGAGCTCCCAACTATTTTGTTGAATGTGAGTGAAAAGTCCTCGAGGGGAAAATTGTAAGGCAGTGAAGAAAGCCATCCACGGATGTTGGATGCTGGAGAGGCTTTTCGGGTTTGTTCCGGGCATTTGACTTGTACAGAGAATGGTATCTGGTGTTCAAGGCATATGAGCTGCATATTACACACTGTGCATAGATCGCCATCTGGTGTTGAACCCGGATGTTTGCAGTTGTTTTTCCTCTTGGAAAGTCTTTGGAAGTCACGAGGTATGTGACTCCTCCTTTGGATCGTTCGGCTCCATCCTCAGATTGTTTTTTTCCGTCATCGGGCTCGGATGTATTCTTCACGCTCCGGTTCCGAACTGTTTTCAGTTCTTCTAATCGGCGCGCAATCCTTCCCTTTCCGCGGGATTGTTTCGATCGCGATCTCCACACTCAACGCGACTCTCATACTTCGAAGTCTTCGATTCCGGTCGTCGACGAAGGCCTTCGGGCCTACCTGAGCTCCGGTCCTGGCTGATGGAAAGGACTCCATTTAAGAAGTGTCCTCGATGTGGGTCCAAGTTTCCCCACACCGATCTCCATGAGGTGTGGGGAAGAACGTCTGCCTCTCCCCAGAACACGAGGCTCGAGACTGTCCGGCGTGCAAATCCTTCTGGCCGAAGAAGACCATTCGGGACCAAAGGGCGAGGAGAACCATGGCACACTCGTCGACAGCAATCCCCGACGACATCTTCGGAGAAGGCGTCGATGTCCCTGAAGAGCAGTACACCGAAGAGGGTCTCGTCAGTGCCTCCGTAGCTGACGACTCAGATGTCGAGGACATCACTCCGGCACAGAGGGGCGTGAGTACTAATATCGACCCCCACCCTCGACGGCACCGAAAAAGGCTTCAGTCACGCCTTTGCCCTCGGGCCTAGGCACGACCAAAGACACTGCTTCCCATACCTCGCTTTCGGGCCCAGTTTAAGAAGCTCACCAAGCCTTCTGGCAGCTCGGGCTCGAGCCAGCCTGGCGTCTGTGCCGAGAAACACTCCTCCGAATCCGGCGCCGAAAAAGAAAATGGCCTCCTCCTCCGCGCCGAGCTCCACGTCGAAGCACTCGGTGCCGAAAACTGGCACTAGCTCCTCGGTACCATCACCGGAGCCGAGCAAAAAGCCAAAGGCCCTCGAAATACACACCTCGAAGCCGAAAGTCATTTCGGAGCCGAGAAAACAACCGGACATTTCTAAGCCGCACAGTTCAAAACAACAGACTGATGCAGACTAAAAGGCTAAAAAACATACGGCTCCGACACCTTCGGTGCCGACGGATCGGCCACTCACAGACTAACTATTTCGGCCCGGTCCACTACAAAAGACACTGGTCAAGGACCCTAAAACTGGACATTTGATGCTCCACATCAAAGAGACCACTGGACAAGCCTGCGCCAGCTCCACCTCCAAAGAGTAGAGACTTTAAAACCTCCCCTTTTGAGAATACCTTCACCTCCTCCTCTGCCTCCACCTCCTCCCTCTCCTCCACCTCCCCACCTCACCATTCCCCCACACCCTCTCCTGATAAGGATGATGACGATGTCTACGATGACACAGGGGACGGGACCCATGACCAGCCCACAGGGGACCCCACTCCTACAGGCTCCCCAGACCCATGGGACGACTACAACATTCCAGACGTCCCTAACGTCCCGCAGGATGACCTTTACCCTTCAAGACCGACTCTGTCCCCTCCCCCCCTTCCTGAAGAGACAATGGGGTTTAACCAATTACTCCATAGGGCGGCACACTACCACGAAGTTGATCTCCAAACAGACCCTGTGGAAGAGGACTTCCTCCTCGATACCTTTGATACTACACACAAGACCACTTCCACCCTGCCCATGCTAAAAGGCGTTATCAAGCACGCGCCTGAAGTCTTTAAAGACCCAGTCAGGGCCAGAGTCCTCAACCCTTACATCGAGAAGAAGTATAAGGCAGCCCCTACAGACCCCACTTACATCAGAGGGCCCGCACCACTAGACTCCCTGGTAGCCTCCACTGCAAGGAAGCGTGCAAACTCCCAGGCATCAGGCGAAGCACCACCACCTGATAAGGAGTCCAAACTCCTAGACGCCTCTGGCAAGCGCACTGCATCCCAGGCGGCCAACATATGGCGCATCGCAAACACACAAGCGGTTTTGGTAAGATATGACAGGGCACATTATGACGAACTAGAAGCCATAATGCAACACCTCCCTGACAAGTACCAGAATAGAGCCAACGAGTTAATCCAGGAGGGTAAAACCATTACCAACACCTCCATTCGCTGCGTCCTAGATGTAGCTGACACCGCCTCTAGGGCAATTAACACCAGCGTCGTCGTCCTCCGTAGGCATGCCTGGCTACGTATTTCAGGTTTCAAACCTGAGGTGCAGGCTTCCATCCTGAACCATCCCTTTGACCAGGAACATCTGTTTGGGCCACACGTTGACGTTGCCCTGGAAAAAATGAAAAAGGACACAGATACGGCAAAGTCTATGGGAGCCTTACAGTCACACACTCCCAGGCGCTCCTTTTGCCGCTCTTCCTTTTGAAGCACCTCCAAAGGCTACTCCTCAGACAGCGCCTCCACTTTCTATAAAACCCCTACCCAATCCACCTTCACTAGGGGTTACCAGAGATGCGACTACAGGGGAAACCACAATAAAGGCAGACGCAAACCTAACACCTCCCGCTCTGCCTCCACCCCTGCCCAATGACTTCCCTCCACTCCCCCCAGACCATTCCACTCCAGTCGGGGGCAGACTCTACAATTTCCTTCCTGTCTGGACTACTATCACTTCAGACAAATGGGTAACACAGATAATTCGGTCAGGCTACTGCCTCAAACCAACATCTATACCCCCCCACCCCCCCCCCCCCCCAAACATTCCACCCAAACAACGTCCAATGTCACAGGAACATTTGTCACTTCTAAAGCAGGAGGTAATCTCCCTCCTACAAAAGAGTGCGATAGAACTAGTTCCTGCCCACCAACAAAATATGGGAGTTTACTCCCTAAATTTTCTCATACCAAAAGAGACGACCCTCTACGGCCCATCCTAGACCTCAGACCCCTAAATCACTATATACACTCAGACCATTTCCACATGGTCATACTCCAGCAAGTACTTCCCCCTGCTCTCCCAAAACGACTTCCTTGCCACCCTAGACCCCAAGGACGCCTATTTCCACATTCCCGCTCACAAAGTTTCTCAGGTTTGTAATGGACGGTCAACATTATCATTTCAAGGTGCTCCCATTCGGAGTCACCACAGCACCGCGAGTGTTTACCAAGTGCCTAGCAGTAGTGGCAGCATACCTGCGAAGACAACATATCTGAGTCTTCCCATACCTAGACGACTGGCTAATAAAAGCCAGCTCATACAACCAGAGTGTACAACACACTCACGCCACTATCCAGCTACTTCACGAACTGGGCTTCACAGTAAACCACACAAAGTCCCATCTGCAACCGCCCCACGTATAACAATACCAAATTTCAGCCGGAACACACTCCTCCAGCTCGAGTGTTAATGCAACTAATAGGAATGATGGCCTCTTGCATATTCATAGTACCCCACGCTAGACTCCAAATGCGTCCTCTCCAAGAGTGCTTAGCGCACCAATGGAACCAGGACCAGGGTCAATTAACAGATCTGGTGTTGGTAGACGGTCGTGCCCATCGCTCTCTGCAGTGGTGGACCACCAAAAACCTTTCCAAAGGGCGACCGTTCCTGGACCCGGTTCCTCAGATAGTACTGACAGCGGACGCATCGCTCTCCGGCTGGGGAGCTCACCTACTACACTACACCACACCATGCAGGGCAGGTGGACACCTCAGCAAAAGTTACTCCATATTTACCATCTGAGTTACTAGCCATATTATTAGCCCAAAAATCCTTTCAAACACATATATCAGGCAAGGCAGTCCTAGTCCGCACAGACAACATGACAGCCATGTACTATATACAAAAACAAGGGGGCACACACTCTCCGCAGCTCTCTCAGCTAGCACAGAGCATATGGAGATGGGCCATACACCAAAACATCTTTCTCCTAGCCCAACATGTCCCAGGAGTCCAGAACACTATGGCCGATCTGCTGAGCAGACAAACACAACAGATCCATGAGTGGCAACTCCATCCGCAAGTTCTTCACCCGTACTTTCAACTGTGGGGGCAGCCACAGGTAGACATCTTCACCACCCACGAAAACGCCAAATGCCGAAGCTTCGCCGCCAGGTATCCACACCCATTGTCCAAAGGCAATGCGATATGGAGGCACTGGTCAGGCAAATTTGCGTACGCTTTTCCGCCTCTTCCACTCATTCCATTAGTGGTGCACAAACAACAGCACCACTCCCTAACTCTAATCCTAGTTGCTCCCACTTGGGCCAGACAACCGTGGTACACCACATTGCTGGAACTATCAGTAGTACCGCACCAAAAGTTACACCTCTCTCCACGCCTCTTAACCCGGAACCATGGAGAGATCAGACACCCGGACCCAGCTCAGCTCAACCTTGCGATCTGGCTCCTGAAATCCTAGAATTCGGTTATCTAAATCTTCCTCCAGACTGTATGAACGTCATTGGAGAAGCTAGACGACCTACCACTAGAGCTTGCTACGCAGCCAAGTGGAAACGTTTTGTGGTTTATTGTCCCAACAATAACTTCAATCCCCTAGATGTGTCCATTCAACACATCATAGGCTATTTACTACACCTACGAAGATGTAAACTAGCCTATACGTCTATTAGACTGCACCTTGCAGCCATAGCAGCTTATCTACAAAACAGGCAACATCTATCACTCTTTAGAGTACCTGTCATAAAAGCCTTCATGAAAGGCCTCAAAAGAATAATTCCCCCCCAGAGTGCCACCCTCACCTGTGTGGAACCTAAACATCATTCTCACAAGACTAATGGGGCCTCCCTTTGAACCTCTACACAAATGTGAACTTCAATTCCTAACATGGAAAACAGCTTTTCTTGTAGCCATCACTTCCCTCAGAAGGGTCAGTGAGATACAAGCACTTACCATTCAAGAACCTTTTCTGCAAATGCACCATAACAAGGTTGTTCTCCGTACTGATCCAAAATTCCTCCCTAAAGTCATTTCTCCTTTTCACCTAAACCAATCTGTGGAACTACCCGTATTCTTCTCGCAGCCACAGACCGTTGCAGAAAGAGCTCTCCACACATTAGATGTCAAACGAGCCTTACTCTACTACATCGAAAGAACGCAACCCTTTCGTAAGACCAAACAACTGTTCGTGTCTTTCTCACCACCACACAAAGGCAACCCCATCTCCAAAACTGGGATAGCTAGGTGGATTGTCAAATGCATACAGATTTGCTACCACAAAGCAAAACAAACGCTATCTGTTCCCCCTAAAGCCCACTCTACACGTAAGATAGGGGCTTCCATGGCATTCTTAGGGAACATCCCCTTACATGATATCTGCAAAGTAGCTACATGGTCAACACCGCACACTTTCACTAAACACTATAGTGTAGATGTGCAAACTAAGCAACAAGCTAGTGTGGGCCAGGCTGTACTCAAAACATTGTTTCAAACCACTGCAACAGATACTGGTGGTCGCCGCTAGGAGCGAGTACTGCTATATAATCTATGCACAGTGTGTAATCTGCAGCTCATATGCCTCGAACGGCAAATGCTACTTACCAGTATGCATCTGTTCTTGGCATGTAGAGCTGCAGATCTACACACGCCTACCCGGCTACCTTTATCTATTCCAGTTTATCTTCTTTAGATACAGCACACATGGGCATTTTCACTGCGATTACTACACTCCATCATTTCCCTGCTGGCGAAAAACAATCTGAGGATGGAGCTGAAGCCCATGCGCAATACGATCCAAAGGAAGGGTCACATACCTCGTGACTTCCAAAGACTTTCCAAGAGGAAAAACAACTGCAAACATCCGGGCCCAACACCAGATGGCGGTCTATGCACAGTGTGTAGATCTGCAGCTCTACATGCCAAGAACAGATGCATACTGGTAAGTAGCATTTGCCTTGCATGCGATCCCTGGGGTTCTTTAACATAATTTTAGATAATAAGCATGCTCTTTACATTTTACCTAAACTGCCATGGGAAGTTCACACTAAATGACAAGCATTCAGTCTGTGTGTTCTGTGTCCCAAGAGACAATAGGTCTGAGGACTGCATCTCAGGCTTGTTCTTTAAACTGAAAACTCTGGTGCACAGAGATAATCCTTCAAGCACATTGGGTGACTCCAAACATAGTAGTTCTATCAGAGTTCGAGAAAAAGAAAAGGGGGCACGGTCAATGAAGGAGATGGGTTTCTCGGACAATGACGGTGAGGCGGAGGAAGCTTAGGGTCAACATCAAGACATTGAACTTGAGGTCTCATATGGGGTTGGAGAACACCCATAGACGGGACCCTAAACCTACAGTGCTACGTGCCCTAAAGTCTTCAGAGGAGTCCAGAAAAAAGACATCCAGATTACTGCCTAATAGGCTGAAGCACACGTTTTCGAGCAAAATACTAGAACTGCAAAAAAAGCAGGCTATTGAAGGTAAAGAAATTGCATCTGGACAAGCCAAAGGGACATCCCTTGCTTCCGAGAAAGAGAAGGGCACTGCTAAATATCTACTGAAGATTGTTGCTGCTTTTCAGTGGACGATGGAGTGCAAAGGGAAAACGAGTGGCAGGTACCGTCTCAAGTAAAGTCCCAGGGGGACAGTAAATCCCCAGTTATTGAGGTCAAGAAGAAGAGGTCATTGGAGACAGATGTAGAAATCATATTATGATAAAATAAAAACTTTTATTAAACTAGGTCACCACACAAAACACAGGGCATTAGGGTTTAAGAAACCAGCATAGGGCATACAAGTCCCAGAGCAGGAGCAAACCCAGCAGGATGTAGAGCAGGACATAGATGTGGAGGAAGAGGAGTATATATTTACACATTCTGACAGCGAAGAAAGAGGGTCCACATACCATAGGAATAAATCTTGTGGGAGGATGTTGAGGCAGCTTCCTGACATTAGGAGACTGGTAGGTACCCCTTGAGATCATCCTGCCTACATCATATCTCAACATACCACAGTGTAGTTAAGAAAGCTACTGACATTCTTGGTGTGGAAATGGAGGTAGAGGAGGACACACTTTCTCCTTGATATATTCAGTGTAGTGTACAGAAGAATACTTTTCTGTCCATGTTGCCGCTCATAGTTCAGCAGGGTAAGGATGTGTTGTCCTAGCTGTCAACTGCTTAAAGCATTGACTCCTCACATGGAGAAGAAATAAAAGGCATCCACTTAAGACCTTCAGTACATCCAGGGAATTGTTGAAGCATGCTCACTCACAGCTAGTACTGCGATGAAAGTGGCCATGGCCCCAGCGTCAATGGGGCTCCGCCAGACAAGAAGAACAAGAGGTTATAAGTAGTGGGCAGGAAGATGGAAAGAGCAGCTGCCATACAATGGCGTATAGCCAACTCAAACTCACTGCTAAAAAGACGTCCTCTAACATTAGGAAGACATGGAGGATCTTGAGTCTCCTCTCCCAGAAGAATATCCGAAAAGGGCCAAAGTCTGATTGAAAGGGGGAAAACCATTGCTGACATCTGCCTTAAGTCAGCCATGGAGGCAGCAGATCCAGTAAGCAGGCAGCTAACCGGCTGTGCATCTCCAGATTTAAGACACACAATTGATGGACGGAATGCAGAACAAATCAAAACATTCACCCCCAGTCAAGAGATCTGGGTTCAATCCATCACTCTTTTGCTCACCATGCCACCCCAGTTTAGACCTGGCTATATGCAAATCAGCCTTGACCCTTTGCCTCATGGGACAGTCCAGCCCGAACTGCCAAGCCAGGTCCTCCCTAGGCATGAGGCACAGGGTCAAGACTGATTTGCATATGGCTGGATTCAAACTGGAATGGCATGGTGAGCAAAAAAACGATTGATTTAGGCCCAGATCTTTGTACTGGGGTGAATGTATGACATTGTTATGCATTCTGTCCAACTGTTTTTGCACATCTCCAGATTTAAACCAGAGGTCCAGTCAAACATCGTTGATATGCCCCTCACAGAAAACCAGGTTTTCGGCCCAAGAGTTGATCAGACTATGGAATGAATTTTAAAAAAAAGCCAATGAGACTGCCAAGGCCATGGGGCCCTCCAGGTGTACTGGCCGACAAAGTGAGAGATCCCTTTGGATAGGAGAAGACCGGGGAGGCAGGCCTTAATTACAAAAACACAAAGTCTAGCTGCAGGCAACCAATTCGCATTACCCACACAGTAACAACAGCAGCAGAAGCCAAAGCCTCTATTTTTCAAGGGAGAGGGAACTCGCTCTGCTGTGCCCACCCCCCAGCACACAGAACACCTGTTGGGGGAAGAATAAATGACTTCATAAACAGCTGGATGTCCATTACCACATAAAGTGGGTTGCAAATATCATACGCTATGGTTATTGTCTCAACTTTATCCTCCATAAACCCCCCAGAGTGCCAGAAGTACAAAAGAGAATAGGCAGTTAGAAATCATGGAAACGGAAGTACAACAGCTGCTGCACAAAAACGTTATAGAGAAGGTTCCTCACAAGGAAAGAAACTCATAGGGTACTCTGTCTACTTTCTAGTCCCAAAGCAAGACCTAACAATGCAGTCTGTTGTATAAAAATGTAGATCTACAAGTAAATAAGACAGAGGCTCCAAATGAGAACCTTAAGAGATGTTATCGCACGAGAAGGGAGACGGGGGATCAGTATTACTTATTCAAGGTTCTGCTTTTTGTCGTAAAGTTCACTCCAAAAGTATTCACAAATATACTGGCAATTGAAGCAGCACACCTTAGGAAATCGCCCAAACAAATCTACCCTTACCCTGGCGACTGGCGGGACAAGACAGCGTCAACAAGACCTGACACGGGTGATATCATTATTACACACACTATTTGCATAAGCTTTTCTCCCAATAACCGTTGCTTCTGATATTTCTGGAAAAGTTCAATACTGTCAATCATGACAATTCTCATAGCTCCCAATTGGCCTTGCCAACCATGGCCCTCACACCTAATACAATCAGCAGGGCAACAGAATGTCAGCATTCGTCTGCACAAAGATACGCTAACCATGCAGCAGTGAAACATGTTCCACCCAAAACCAGGAGAGGTTAAGTTGCAAAAACGTTTGCAGAAGAAGCTGAGTTCCAACATTTAAACTTACCTAAAGCAACATTTTGCATCTTTAAAGGTGCACAGAGATCATTAATTAAAAGGTGCTACACATTTCAGTAAAAGAGGTATTTAACATGGTGTCAAGGTTCAACACGTTTTATCTAGACAATTTAATTGTCCAATAGCTTCCACATCGGACAAAATGTAAACTCTCCTATGAATGGCGTTTGAGATGAGTCAGAGAGTGGAGGCAGAGGATATATTGAGAGAGGTATATTGTGAGAAATAGGATAGTCTATTGGAGAGAGTAATAGAATGAGGTTTGGGATGAGTCAGAGTGGAGGGGGAGGTAGAGGATATATTGAGAGAGCTATACGGTGAGATATAGGGTATTGCATTGGAGATGCTGAAATAGGAGTAAGCTAATAAATACAAAGGTATACAAGTACATGGACATTATGTATAAGTAAGGTTATGTCTAGATTTAAGTTGTAGTTAAACTCAGGCTTTTAAGTGTTGCTGTACTTCAAGCTGATTTGTTTTAAAAGAAAAAAAATAAATAGAAAAATATTTATAGTGAAGCAATTGTAGATGAATAGTTATTTAATTGCAAGCAATGTACACTATGGGACACGGCAGACACCTGGTGAGATGGCTATACTGCAGACTCTCTGCCCATCTTGGATTATCTCTGGACTTACTTAGGCGCAGGTGGGAGGTGAACATTGGCGCAGGTGGGAGGTGAACATTGGCGCAGGTGGGAGGTGAACATTGGCAAAGCACTCACTGATAAAGAATGACCCTTCCTATTACAATACCCGAACCAGACCTCACGTAATACACGCTTTAAATTCATAAAATGTTCAATCTTTCATAGGGCATACCTTATGCCGCAAACATTAAACAAAATGTCCCCATGGCCCCGCGTAGTGCCCTAGGTGCCACATATTGGACGTAGATCTGACACATATGCTATGAGCCTGTCCTTCACTAGCAACATACCGGGTAGAAGTGAGGGTGACACTTTCAACACTGACAGGAAATGACCATTGGCGCATACTTGAGCAGTGTATCCTAGTCCTATACTCCCGACCTAAAGTGACCTGCCGTTTTGCAGACTTGTCTCTACTCCTAGCGAAACATTTGCTCTTAAGGCACTGGAAGTACCCTCGGGTCCCCTCAGTTGCCCGATAGAGGTTGTGCAGTGGGGACTAGCGGAGAGTGCGGCAATCCGTCATGAGGAGTATAGAGGGTTATGCAAAAAAACGATATCTATGGAATGTGACACTTTACTGGAAAAAAGAAGTACAAGATAGCGAGCAGGACGTTTGCATCCCTTCGTCCTAATATTAGGCTCACACTGTAATATTCGCCCCTCCCTTACAGGGTATCCTTTTACACCCTACTTTCCACCAACTAGGACTCGCATCTACCCATGTTTCGGGGTGGATAAAACTACCATACAACTAATACAACCGTGCTTCAGCCAATGGAATGGTGTCTTACTAGGCCCTTTCAACTTACTCTAAACATTACAAGTCCTCCTACGTGTAAAACGACCCCACAACAATACAGTACCAATAAACAGATGGCAAACAACTGTTTGGGGGGAGGGTAACGGTCTTTGGGTTCATTTTGCAGAACTGTATACTCTGTACTGTAATGAACACTGTCCAAGTTTTGCAGCGTGAATCTTTCTGGATTCACTATGCTGTGCATTATTCCACCATCTAGTGGTTGGGTCCGGAATTGTAGTATTTCTTCTCTTTTTTTTCTTTTTTTTTTTTTTCTTTTTTCGTGGCCCAGGTTGGCGTCGACATGACACCAAATACCACCATTTGGTGTCCTTCGTGACGTTGACGCGCTTCCCCTGGAATCTCCCACTTTTTGGTCGCCATCTTCAGATTCTTTTTTTCCACCGTTGGGTCTGGATCAACAGTGAAGGAGCTCCAAAAACTTTGGAGAGAAGAATCGACGAAAATAGAAGAAAACTTTAGAATATATCACCGGGGAAGACACCGGAGATCAAGTAAGGACAAAAGTCGACGACAGAAGAGAGAACATCGAAGAATTCGGCGTTTCAAAGGAGAATGCGCATACAGGGGGCTCCCTGGGCGCGATGATGGCCAAAACTGTTTAAATTCTGCGCAAACTGCTACCACAAGTACGCGCAAAAGGATCAACACCCGGTTTGCAATCTGTGCATGCCGCTCGACCATCGAAGCGAGGACTGAAACGCCTGTGCAGCATTCACCTCGAAGACCCTCAGAGTAAGTGAGAGGCAAAGAAGTGCAAACTATAACATGCAGGGGCAGGGGACACCCCCATCGCTCTGAGATTTGGGACTCTCCAGCGGAGAGGAAGACAACATCGCAGAGGGACCAGAGGACGCCTTAGTCGTCGAGGTCGAAAAGAAGACGTCGAAGGAGGTAAGAGTCGTCGAACCCTAAACACTCCACTGATACTCGCAAAGGCGAGTCAAAGTCCTCAAAAGGAGCAGGGCCGTCGAAGCACTCGACGTCGACAACTGCATCCAGGGACAAGAAGACCGTCGAATCCTCTGAGAAGGACTCCCAGACGGCGAAATCCCAAGACAAGGGAAAGGTGCCGAAGAGCAGCCACGAAAGAGGCTTCGACGTCAAAGCGAAGGCCCGAAAGCGGTTTCGACTTCGCGTCGACAACCGCAAAGAGAAAAGCCGAATCCCTTGAAGCCGAACACGCGGCCGAGATGGAAAAGAAAAAGGCTCGAGGCCGAAATGGCGAACATCTTGCAACACAAGAAAGACTTCGACGAAAAGATGAAATTTTACAGCATACCGCCGAAAGCCTTGGCCGAAACTGAAGGGTGCATTGAGGATTTCCAACCGCCGACCACAGAGACCACCTGGAGAGGAACAGGAAGAAGACCTGTACTACGGCGGCGCCGAAGGGGAGGAAGACTAGCAAACTTACCGAGACTCGACGTCCTCGGAGGCTCAGGACTTGCAGTGGCAAGATCTCGACGTCGAATCCCCGGAAGAGGGTGTAGAATCATATCCGTCGAGGCCTTCACCGCCGGACGACATGGGGATCTACAACCAAGTCATCAAAAGAGCTGTAGACACATATGGAGTGCAGCTAGAAGAAGAAAAGCCCCAGTCTTGCTTCCTCTTGGAAACCTTGTTGCCATCCCAGACTAGAATCCAGTTCCTGCCCATGCTCCCAAGTGTTCTGGACCAGGGGAAGGAGGCATTCAAGGAGCCTGCCATGTGTAGAGCAGTAACTCCACTAGCAGAGAAGAAATATAAATATGCATCAAAAGACCCCATGTACATTAGGGGGTAGGTCCCAGCCGACTCGATCATCACATCCATGGCTAGGAAAAGTGCAAATATACCCACAAACGCAGGCCCACCACCAGAGAAAGAGAGCAAGAGGATGGACCTGATGGGTAGGAAGATGGAAAGGAGTGCAGCTATACAATGGCGCATCTCCAATTCCAATGCACTCATCAACAGACACGCATACCAGCACTGGGAAGAGGTTGGCGAACTCGAGCACGTACCAGAGCAATACCAGAGAAGGGCAAGCCACCTGGTAGAAGAAGGAAAAAACATGGCAAATACATGTTTGAAGTCTGCCCTAGATGCAGCAGAGACATGTAGCCTGTAGATGATGCTGGAGTTCACAGAAATGAGGCATGCCTGGCTAAGGATTTCAGGTTTCAACAATGAAGTTCAAAAAAACATCATCAACACACCTTTCAATGGGGAACAACTGTTCGGAGCACCAGTTGATGACAAATTAAACCAGCTGAAAAAAGATAACGAAACAGCAAGTTCCATGGGAGCACTGCTGTTCCGAAGTATGAGAAGGGGGACACCATCAAGGAGGCCAACAGGCAGAGGAAATCACCAACCTGTGGCACCACACCAAACCTCCCAACAAGGTTATCAAGGAGGTAACCAGGGACAGCAGCAGCAGGGGCAGCAACAGCAGAACTGGCAGTACCAGCCCAGAGGACAATCCTTTCGAGGGCACGCCCGAGGAAGGGGTAACGGTCAGAGGGGGAGTCAGCCTGCCTTATCAAAGTTACTCACCAGCAAAACCAACGCACACCCGGCTGAGACCTCGGGGTGTGCAGAAAGAGTCAAGGCAAGGACCAACAACAAATCAAGACCTTCAACAATTCCTCCAACACAAGTAGGAGGCAGATTAAGACACTTCCTCCAGGAGTGGAGGGAAATAACATCAGACAAATGGATATTAAACCTCATACAATACAGGTACTGTATAGACCTGGAAAAACCACCTCCAAACAAAGCCAAGGGTCAGAGTACTCTCAACAAAGGAGCGTGCACACTTGATGCAGGAAGCAAGAGAACTGCTAAAGAAAAGAGCCATAGAAATGGTACCACACAAACAACTCCACCTACTTTCTCATACCAAAGGTAGACGGAACCTTACGTCCAATGCTAGACCTAAGATTCTTAAACAGGTTAATAAAGACTCAAAGGTTCAAGATGACCTCACTCCAAGAGGTCATACCTCAACTACAAGAGGGAGATTACATGGCAACTATCGACTTAAAGGACGCCTACTTGCACATCCCCATCAACAGCAGACACAAACACCTCCTCAGGTTTATGAGTTTATGATCATCAAAACTCACTACCAGTTCACAGTACTGGCATTTGTACTCAAATCAGCACCAAGGGTCTTCACAAAATGTCTGGCAGCAGTAGCAGCCCACTTAAGGAGGAAGGGGATACATGTATACCCGTACCTCGACGACTGGCTGGTAAAAGCAAACTCATACAACAAGTGCAAGGGGCACATGAGATAGTGATACAGACACTTGCCCAACTGGGGTTTTCAATCCATTGGGAGAAAACGTCAATAGAACCAGAACAAGTGAAGATATTCTTAGAAGCGAAGATCAACACCATACAGAGCAAGGAGATTCCATGTGCAAAGAGGACTCTGGCAATATGCAAAGAGACGCGTCTTTACCACAAGGGGCAAGCTCTGACAGTGAGAACAGTGAGCAAACTGATGGGAATGATGGCCTCATGCATACATTTGGTACCAAATATCCGCCTACACATGAGACCTTTCCAAGAATGGATCCAGCAGCAATGGTCACAAGCGAGAGGGATTTGGGAGGATCTAGTGGTTGTCACGCAGGAAATACAGCAAGAAATAGCGTGGTGGAACAAGAAAACATAGCACAGGGGAGATCATTCACACAACCAACTCCAACAGTAACCATTACAACAGACGCCTCCCAGAGGGGGTGGGGAGCGCACACAAACAACCTCAAAGTAAAGGGGTTGTGGGCACATCAGGATGCAATAAAGCACATCAACTACCTAGAACTCAAGACGGTGTTCCTAGCCTTAAAAGCCTTTCAGAAACCGCTGTATGGACACAGGGTACTGATACAAACAGACAATACAACTACCATGTTTACATGTTCTACATCAACAAGCAAGGAGGAACACAGTCAGCGACACAGGAAATATGGAGATGGGCAATCCCCAGACAAATAGACCTGTTGGCAATACATCTACCAGGGAAGGACCATGTAGAAGCAGACAAGCTCAGCAGACGGACGTCCGCATCCCACAAATGGGAGATCAACCAACAAGAAATCCAGAAGAAATTCCACAAATGGGGAACTCCGCAAATAGACCTATTTGCAACACTGCAAAATGCCAAAACTTCACATCCAGGGTACCGTGCAAACAGTCCCTCGGGAATGCGCTACGGATAAGCTGGTCAGGGACATTTGCCTACGCTTTTCCACCAATATCGCTGCTACACAGGGTACTGAACAAATGCAGGTTCAGCAACATGACGCTAATCCTGATAGCATCCCAGTGGGCCAGACAAACCTGGTTCTCACAAATCATGGAGATGTCACAAACGCACGCACACAGGTTCCCCTGCTAACGATGCAAAACGGAAGAGTACTACACCCAGAGCCAGAAAGCCTCAGCCTAGTTGCATGGCTCCTGAGGACCTAGAGTTTGCACACCTGAAACTACCGGCAAGCACAATGGCGGTACTCTGAGAGGCAAGGAGACCTACCACAAGAACGTGCTACGTAGCAAAGTGGAAAGATTCTCGTAATGGTGCATTAGGGAGAAACTGCAAACCAGGATTACTAAGGAATCAAAAGTACTAAGATACTTTACGCATCTACTACAGAATAAACTAAGCTACACATCCCTAAGGGTCCACTTAGCGTCAATTGTGGTTTACACAAGAGGAGAAACAGGGAAAAGTTTCTTCACCTCACAGGTGGTAAAAAGATTCCTAGAAGGAGCAAAAAGGATCGCACCTCCAAGCAGAATGCCAGCACCAGCAATGTAGTGCTAACACAATTGATGAAGGCACCATTTGAGCCTATTCACAAAGCTACACTGCATATGCACACGCTAAAGACAGCCTTCTTAGTAGCTATCACATCACTGCGAAGAGTAAGTGAATTGCAAGCGCTAACACTCCCAAGAACCCTACCTGCAAATACACAGTGATAGGATTGTCATGAGAACTGACCCACATTTCATGCCAAATGTGGTGTCGAAGTTCCACATCAGTTAGACAATTCAAATACCGAGTTTTTTCCAAAAACCATCCACAAGCACAGAGAGGGCCTTGCACACACTGGACGCCAGGAGGGCAGTGATGCACTATATGGAAAGGACAAAAGAGTGCAGGAAAACAAAGCAATTCTTTGTATCCTTTGCCAGCAGCTTTTTGGGACAACCAGTTACCATAAATACCATTGCACGATGGATTGCACAAACCATACTGCTCTGCCACAAACAGGCAGGTCAACCATTACAAGGAGCAGCTCATGCTTACTCAACAAGGAAGAAAGGAGCTACAATTGCGTTTCTAGCCAACACACCAATTCAAGACATTTGCCAAGCGGCTACATGGTCTTCAGTGCACACGTTCACTAATCACTTCTGTGTGGATATCCAAATGAACAAAAAAGCGCAAGTGGGACAGAAGGTCTTGCAACACATTTTCAGTAACCAGTGCTTATCTTCTACCTAACCACCACAATAAGGACAAACCACTACAAAGTCTATGCAAAGCATAGTGAATCCAGAAAGATTCACGCTGCAAAACATAGTTTCTTACCTGTCTGTGTAGTTTTGCAGCTTGAAGACTTTCTGGATTCACTAGCGAACCCAACCTCCTCCGCCAGAAAGATGAGACCGGAGGAAAAATGGAGTAGAAGATGAAAGGGTTTACAAGGTTAAATGAGACAAGAGTAACACAAGACAAGAAAAAAGAATCCGAAGATGGCGGAAGAAGCGCGTCGACGTCACGAAGGACACCAAATGGTGGTATGTCGACGGGAAAAAAAAGAGAAGAAATACTACAATTCCAGACCCAACCACTAGATGGTGGAATAATGCACAGCATAGTGAATCCAGAAAGTCTTCAAGCTGCAAAACTACACCGACAGGTAAACTATACGTTACATGCTATATATTGTAGCAATACGCAATTTTTAATTTAGCTATTTTGTATGCAACTCACCTACATGTAAATGTATGGCTGCTTTAAAAGCTGTAATAAAGTTTGTGGGAGAAAAAAGCGCAAAAAAATGTACTACTCTATGCAGTGAACAAGCTACAACATAGAATAATATAACCATAAGTAATATGTATATTTGTTAAGCAGAACTAACACATATCTATATATTTATAAACATGATTTTTATACACATTTACACAAAGGAATACACATGCCTAGGTACACACATATAATCCAGATAACTGCTTATATACACAGGGATATGCTGTATATTTGGTTGAGTATGGTGGTTATGTGGGGAAGAGCTAACTCTTGAGTAGTCTTTTGAAGATAAGGTAGTTTTGCAGCGTGAATCTTTTCTCGGTTCACATGCTGTGCATTATTCCACCATCTAGTGGTTGGGTCCGGAATTGTAATATTTCTTCTCTTTTTTGTTGTTGGTGGGCGTTGACGTTCCAACATTTGGTATCCTTCTGTGACGTCGACGTGCTTCCTCCGGAAGCTCCCACCTTTAGTCGCCATCTTCAGATTATTTTTTTCCACCGTTGGTTCTGGATCTGTACGGAAGGAGCTCCTAAGATTGGAGAGAAGAATCGATAAAAAGAAAGGAAAAACAGTTTGGACGGTTTTATCAACTTTCAACACAAGAAGACCGGAGTTTGACGAAGGGTCGATAAACAAGAACTTCGATCGGAGAATGCGCATGCAGGGGAATCCCTGTGTACAGTAATGGACAAGACACCGTTCAAGTTTTGCAAGAACTGTCAACACAAGTACACCAAGAAGGATCAGCACCCGGTCTGCAACCTGTGCCTGCCACTGGATCATCAGAGTGACGACTAACGCCTGCTCCGTCTTCACCCTGAAGATGCTGAGGGTGAGAGAAAGACCGCAACGAGCCAACTACAACATGCAAGGTCAAGGACCACCGCCTTCTCTGCGAGACGTGGGTCTCTCCAGTGAAGAGGAAGATGACGTCACCGAAGGGCTAGAGGGTGACGAGGACAGAGACGTTCGGTCGTGGAGGTCGAGAAGACTTCTAAGGAGGTAAGTCGTCGACCACGAAAAAACTAGAAGTCTCGAAAATCAGACGCTAGACCTCCAAAGGGAGCCTCAGCGTCGAAGCATTCCGCGACCGCAGCGGCATCCAAACAAAAGCACACCGTAGGATCCTTGAATAAGGACTCGGGAACAGGTAAGGTCCTCGAAAAGACAGACGTCGAAAGACAGTCTAGAAAAGGACACCTCGGCGTCAAAAAGAGAGGCCCAAACAAGGGTCGATGATCGGGTCGGCGTCAACTGGCGAAAAACGGAAAGCCGAAAATCTCGACGCCGAAACACACGCGGCCGAGATAGAGAAAAAGGCTTGAAGCCGAGATAGCTAATATTTTACAACGTAAAAAAGACTTCGACAAAGGCTTGAAGCAATTCAAGATACCTCCCTAAAGTAAAGAATACTGAAGGCGAAAAGGTCGTCGAAGATCTAATACCGCCGACAACCCTTGAACCAATCGAAGAAGAAGAGGAAGGATCATACTTCTTAGGAGAAGACGTCGAGGAAGACGAACCGACATATGCCGAATCTTCATTTTCGGAGACTCCAGACCTACAATGGCAACATCTCTATGCCGAATCACCGGAGGAGGCTGTGGAAACATCCTTCGAGACCATCATCCCCAGATAACATTGGCATGTATAATCATGTGGTTAAAAAAGCTGCAGAGACTTGTGGTGTTTAACTTGAGGAAGAAAAACCAGGCATATTTTTTTATTAGGGACGCTGATGCCTACACAGTTCAGAAATCAATTCCTCCCAATGCTGCCAAGTGTACTAGACCAGGGGTAAGAGGCATTCAAAGAGCCTGCTGCATGCAAGGCTATCACACCAAGAGCAGAAGAAAAGTATAAGCACTCCTCTAAGGATCCCATATACATCAGGGGATCTGTGCCAGCAGACTCTATTATTACTTCAACACCAAGGAAAAGAGCAAATGTTCCAGTTACAGTGGGACCTCCTCCAGACAAAGAAAACAAGAGGATGGACCTGGTAGGAAGGAAGGTGGAAAGAAGTGCAGCGAATCAATGGCGCATAGGCAATTCAAATGCATTGTTGAACAGACCTGCTTATCAACAGTGGGAGGAGGTTGGAGAATAGTTTTTTTTGTTTAATATTTTTTTTTTATTAACAATGCTCATTAGACCATACAGTACAAAACAGTGTCTACATACCACAATGGTTGATATCACAAGAGTTAACAGGAAAATAATCGTCAGGGAACCAGAGGGACAATCAGCAATCCCCAACACTACTGCCCCTCCATGAGTGCTCCAGTTTCTCTGTATTTCCGCCACGGCGCCCACACTTTCTTCCATTTTTTAGTACACCCCCTACTTTTGTATACAGTTTCTTCTGCCCTCTGGCACCAGTCAAGGTCCCGCTTCCATTCCTCCCACTGCGGGGGGTATTTGCGCCCCCCGCCCCCTAGCAATATTTCGTTCCGCTACACCCGCAGCCAGTGCGAACCATATTACCACATACCTCGACCAATCCGTGTCCCCTTTAAGCATCAATAAAAGCCACTTCGGCTCCATTGGGACCGTCTCCCCCACTACCCTAGACATGGTGTCAGTGACCTTCATCCAGAAGGGAATGATCTCCGGACACTCCCATAGGATATGAAAGAAGGTGCCCTCCTGTTGACAACCCCTTACGCATGAGAGAATTGTTAAAATATCTACCTGAACAATTCCAAAAAAGAGCTAGCCACCTGGTGGATGAGGGTAAGAACATTGCAAATACAGGTTTTAAAATCAGCCCTAGATGCTGCTGAAACATCAAGCAGACAAAGTATGATTGGTATCACAGAAAGGAGGAACGCATGGCTTAGAATCTCATGCTTCAAGCCAGAAGTGCAAAGTAACATTAGCTCACCTTTCAATGGGGAGCAATTGTTTGGAAGTGTGGTTGATGAAAAGCTCAACCAATTAAAAAAGGATAATGAAACGGCAAGGTCCATGGGTGCTCTACAGTTCAAAGGCATGCGTAGAGGCACACCATCAAGGAGACCGGTGGGGAGAGGTACACACCAACCTACTACCTCACGTCAAGGTTACAAGCAAACGTACCAAGCTGGAAACCAGGGTCCACAACAGGTACAACAGCAGAGCTGGCAATACCATGGAAGAACATCCTTTCAAGGGCGTCCCCGTGGCAGAGGTCAGCCACAAAGAGGTGGACAACAGACCTCTACTAAGTGACTGCACTCACAAAAAGGTACACTCAAACAGCAGTGAGGGTACACACAGAAAAACAAGTACAAATACAAAAACAAACCAGTTTACAGTTCCTCCAACATACCACCCCAGTAGGAGGCAGACTCCGTTTTTTCCTGCAGAAATGAAGGGAAATAACCTTAGACAAATGGATTTTAAACATAATGCAGTACGGTTACTGCATAGAGTTAACAAAACCACCTCCAAACAGAAGGCCAAAGCAAAAGACATTCAAAAGAATAATTATCTCACGTAGTCAAAGAGGTGCAAGAACTTCAGGGAAAACATGCAATAGAGCACGTACCACACAGAGAAAAGAACAGCGGAGTATATTCAACATACTTCCTAATTCCAAAGGTGGACGGAACATTACGGCCAATATTAGACCTAAGGTTTCTAAACAAATTTATAAAAACACAAACATTCAAAATGACTACACTGCAAGAAGTACTGCCTCAGTTGCAAATGGAGATTACATGGCAACAATAGACTTAAAAGATGTGTATTTACACATCCCAATAAACGAGACACAAGCGGCTGTTAAGATTTGTAGTAGACAAAAAACACTACCAATTAAAATTACTCACTTTCGGACTAAAATCCGCACCAAGAGTGTTTACAAAGTGCCTAGCAGCAGTAGCAGCACATCTCAGAAGGCAGGGGATTCATGTTTACCCCTTCTTGGACGATTGGTTAGTAAGAGCAAACTCTTAGTCTATGTAAACAGCATATATAACAAGTGATAGAGACACTAGTTCAGCTGGGTTTCTCCATACATTGGGAAAAATCATCAATAGAACCAGAACTCATAAAGGTGTTCTTAGGCGCAGAAATAGTGTTAGCAAAAGCATTCCCAAGCGAGAAGAGGAGATCAGCCCTATTGAAGGAGACTCCTCAATACCAGAGGGGGCATCATCTGACAGTGAGGACTGACGGGAAATTACTAGGAATGATGGCCTCATACATTAATTTAATTCCCAACATTTGTCTACACATGAGACCATTTCAAGAATGGCTCCAGACACCGTGGTCGCAGGCAACAGGGAGTTGGGAGGATCTAGTGGTTGTAACAAGGTTCATCAAGAGATGGCATGATGGAACACAAGAAAGGGGGGCACAGGGGAGACTTTTCACACCACCAACTCCAACAGTGACCATAACAACAAATGCGTCCCTAATAGGATGGGGAGCACACATGAACAGCCTATAATTAAGGGAATTGTGGACACAGCAGGATGCAGTGAAACACATCAATATCTTGGAGCTAAAAACTGAATTCTTAACATCCTTTCAGAAAGAGCTCTACAGGAAAAGGGTGTTGATACAGACAACACAACAACAATGTTTTACATAAACAAGGAGGGACTCAGTCTGTAGCACTCAACGCTAGCCCAAGAAATTTGGAGATGGTCAATCCCAAGGGGAATAGACATTATAGCAGTACACCTACCAGGAAAAGACAATATAGAAGCAGACAGACTGGGCAGACAAACAACATCATCCTACGAGTGGGAACTAAATCAAACAGAAGTGAAAAAAGATTTTCACGAAACAGGGGACACCACAATTAGACCTATTTGCAACACCCCGGAAAGCACAATGGCTGTCCTGAGAGAAGCTAGGGAACCAACAGCAAGAAATGTTATACAGCAAAATGGAAAAGATACAAACAATGGTGCCTTAAAAACGTCTTTCAAGAAAGATTACAAAAGAAAGAACTGTGCTAAAATATTTGACACATTTACTAGAAAGTAAGTTATGTTTTACTTCACTAAAAGTACACTTGGCAGCAATTGTAGCGTATACAAGAGCTGAAACTGGAAAGAGTTTCTTCACTTTTGGTCAAACGGTTCCTTGAAGGAGCAAAAAGAATTGCACCACCAAAAATGGTACCAGCACCAACATGGAATCTAAACATAGTTCTAGCGCAAATGATGAAAGCACCATTCAAACCACTACACAAAGCAACGTCACAAATGCTCATGCTAAAAACTGCCTTTTTAGTGGCAAAAAAACATTTGCTGGCTGACGGGAGAGGAGCTCACTAGGAGAGCTCCGCTAGCTTGGGGATCACTTTGCTTATCCCTGCATTATCCCCCCCCCCCCCGCTGCCTATGGAGCCCAACTATCGGAGCGATTCAATTAGCTGCTCCAGAGCACACCGGTAATAGGGACGCCTTCCCTGTTGATGCAGAGGAGTTCTACAATCAAGCGAAATCACAGCAGAACCCAGATTTCCCCAAGACAAGAAGGTACGTTGCAGAGCGCTGCCCTCTGAGCGCGAGCCACTCTCGGTTGGCATGCTCATCCGAGTCGTCTTCAGGCTCAGGAGCACTCTGGAGACTGGGACACCCGCCCCCATCTGGCCCCCCTCCCGGTACCCGCAGAGCAAAAGCGACGGTCCCAAAGCCTGCGATCCAACCTAAACCTGATAGACCACATCTTTCCACTCATCAAGGAAAGAGTCTCTATTACTCACCCTTCCTCCCCAGCCAACCGCGCTGAAATTATCAACTCCCAACCTGATCTCGTAGTAAATCAGGATTCCCAGCTGCCCCCATCTGCTCCAACACTAACTATAAACCTTAACGACACCCCTGCCAACATCCCACACCACATAATAACCGCCTCACACCTTAACACCACCAATACACTCACTATCCCCCCCTCACCTTGCTAGTCCACTCAACCTCCCCCCCCCCCGCTCCATTACCCCCAGCATCCCTATCTCCCCTCTTAGCCTTGCCTTCAACCATCCTCTCAAAACCACTCATCTCCCCTTTTCCTACTCCTCCCCCAACATCTACACAACTCACTCGGCTCTAACTCCACATATAACCACCACCTCTCATCAGCCCTTCAGCCCCACTGCCCCTCCTCTCCTCACCTATACCATCACTGATCCTGACCTAGCCGAATCTCAGCCCCCCCCCCTTCCTACCTCCTCACGCCCCCCCCTCCATTGACACACACACACACAAAGAGTTCCTCGTATTGATCTGGACCAAGACCCCCCCCCCCCCCCCCTTAAACGACACCAAAGATACAACTACTCAGCCAACTCCCACAGTCCAGCCATCCAATAAGGACACTCTCACGCCTGACCTTAGACTTGACTTGATATTATCAACCCTTCAGCAAGTCAAAATTTACATCCAAACCCTACATGATATTATTTTACAGAAACCCAAGCTCACACACACTAAACAGGAATACAGATCTCTTCCGCACTCCAAGCACTCGCGTCGCCCCCAACATCTTCCTGCTAACTCCCAGGATCTGGGGCCCCCACGTTGGAGCACACTTCCTCACCTTAATGCCATATCCCGCCCAATCAGGATGAGAAACCCTCTATCTGCTAAAGAATTGGAGACCCTCCTTCGTTCTTACGAGCCATCTCACCCTACACATAACACTGTGCAGCCTAACTAACTCACAGACTCCCGAATACTATCTATCCCGATAAACACATGCAGTGCCACTAGACACAACTCCAGAGGCATAGTGGAAAATAACCTCACTAGAATCCCCCTCACAATCTAACCTACCACAGTATCCAATAAGTCGCGGCTAAATTGCATTCTCCTAAATTGCAGATCAGCATCTAGACATGCTGCCAATATAGCTGATCTAGTAGTCACTAACGAACCAGACATTCTAATCCGGAAACATGGCTAAATGAAGCATCTACTCCCATCATGGACATTTTGCTTCCCCCTAACTATGGCATCACCAGACTAGACAGAACGGATAGGCCAGGCGGTGGGATAGCCTGCATACATCAGAACAGCCTAACAGTGACCAACACCATGGCCCCCGCCTTATCCTCATGTGAATACCTCTGCTTAAACATAGTCCGTAATAACAAACAAATATGTTCTTTACACTCTTTCTACCACCCTCCTGGAGATAACCTCACATTCATAGAACACCTCATGGATATTCTAGCTTCAAACGACAGCCAACAAAATAAACAAATATTCCTGGGGGTCTTCAACCTTCACTGGGATGACCAGAACGACCCAGGGATAAACGGCCTCAAAGCTTTCCTCTCTGACCTTAATCTTAACCAAATATGCAACAGTCCAACTCACGACAAAGGAGCGATTCTTGACCTAGTAATCTCCAAGGTGGACTCCACACAACTTGACTCGATCCTCCCCTGTGACTGGTCTGACCATCATGTCATTACATTCCAAGTCTTAAAAACGGTTAAACGTCTTTCAACACAACCTCTGAGAACTAAAATTTGGAAAAGAGACCTGAAAAACGTTGGCTCTGACCTTCTAGCATCATCTAATTCAAACCTACTATATCCCCCGGAAGAACTAGCCGATGTCCAGGGACTGACCAACTACTACTTTCACTCCATGAACAACCTACTGGACAAAATAGCCCCACTTCAACTGAAAATAACGTCCACAAAAGTCTCAAATCCTTGGTATGATGGACGGCTAAATGAAGACAGACACTCTCTTAGAGTAATTGAACAACGCTGGAGAGCCCCACCCTCAGCTGACCACCTCAAGCTACTAAGAACCTCCAGAAACTCCTACTTTAGAAAGATCAGAAAATCTAAAACCGACTTCTTCAGGACTCAACTAGACCAAACCAAGAACCGCCCCAAAAAGTTATTCGATCTTCTCAAAGCTCAAACCAAGAACGCACCCATGCTCCCGAAGGCCATCCCAGTCACTCTACCCAATTGTGAAGAATTTGCCTCCTTCGCTTCCAAAACAGAATCCATTAAATCAGACCTCCTCAATGACCTCTTATCGCTCTCAGACATGCTAAAGAGCCCATCACCTCCCCTTGCAGGTGCCCATGCTAATGACCTCCCAAAATCCAACCTCAAACAACTCAACCTGGTCCCACTTCTACACTTACAGTGAAGAATCCATATTAAAGACGCTAACTACTCTGAAACCTTCCAACCATTTCACAGACCCGCTCCCGGCCAACTACTTAAAAGACTTCATTCCTCTGCTACTACCCCTCTGGACCAAGATCATAAATTCCTCCCTCCTTCAAGGATCCATTCCAGACATCCTGAAAACAGGTCAGGTATCTCCTATCCTGAAGAAAACTACAGCTGACCCCTTGGATCTAAATAACTATCGTCCGATCTCTAACATACCTATGCTAGCCAAACTCCTGGAAAAATGTGTTAACGTGCAGCTGAACAGTCGCATTGACCAATTCAACCTGCTTAATCAATTTCAATCAGGCTTCCGAGCAGGTCACAGTACCAAATCTGCCATGACACATGTAATTGACGACGCTCTAAAAATCCTGGATCAAAACGAAGCATGTTTACTAATCCTAATTCACCTGTCCTCCGCATTTGACACAGTCAAACACAGCAACTTGCTAGAACTCCTGAAACACAGAATGGGACTGTCTGGAGCTGTATTTAACTGGTTCGCCTCTTTCCTCCAAAATAGATCCCAAAGATTCAAGGTCAGTCAATCCCTATCCAACTCCATGCCAGTCACAGTAGGCGTTCCGCCAGGCTCCTCCCTCTCACCCACCTTCTTCAACCTTTTCATGGAACCTCTCACCGAACTTCTCAGCCTCGCAAAGATTCACTTCCATATGTATGCAGACGTCACCCAAATCTACATTAAGATCAACTCACTTGAAGACATCAAATCGCTCAACACCACTCTACAAAAAACCCAAACATGGCTGGCCGAAAACCACCTCAAACTAAACTCCCTCAAAACGAAATTCCTCCTTATCGCTCCCCCCTAACAAAACACCCTCTATCCTGGACTGGCTGAAGCACTTAACTGCTCTCAAAGGACAACCTCTCATTGTTGAGAAATCGCTAGGTGTAACTTTGGACAGCAACCTAAAAATGCAGAAGCATATCAGCACTTCCACAAAAGGAGCTAACTTCCTCATGAAGACACTGCGAAAACTGAAACCCTTTCTGCCATCCTTCGATTTCAAACAAGCAGTTCAAGCCCTAGTAATCCCTAGAGTGGAATATGGGGTGGTAACCTTATGCTGCCTCCCAAGGTCGTCGACAGCCCCGCTAAGAGCCGCCATCAACTCACTGCGAGACTCATCACGGGCTCTAAGAGAACCTCTCACATCTCCCCAGTCCTGAGAGCCCTCAACTGGCTACCGTTTGAAGCAAGAATTCATCCGAAAATCGCGTGCATGACACACAAGGCCCTTCACCATAACTCCCCGCACTACCTAGCTCAGAAACTGGTGCTCTCAGCCGGCTTCAGAACCTCGAGGAGTGCCAAGACTCTTCTTCTGAAACCACAACGATTTGCCAAGAAAAAAACCTACAACCGATCCTTTTCTGGTATGGCTACTAGGATCTGGAACGCATTGCCCATTGAAACAAGAATTAACGTCTCCTCTGCCTCCTTCAAAAAAGAAGTGAAAGTGATCCTCATGGTGAAATTCGCGTGAATTTACTGACTTATGTCTGTATTTTTGTTCTCCCAGTTCTGTTTTTATGTTCCATTCTCTCTTCTCTCTGCTATTGTTAGCTGCTTTATTACTTTTATGATTATTGTACATTTGGACTCACTTATTTCTTTGTTTGCTATGGTTACTCCTTGTTTTCTACATGTTACTTGTAAAGCGCTCTGATACTCGCAAGGGTCTTGTTCGCACTATATAAAACCTTCAAATAAAATAAATAAAACATCCCTACGTAAAGTTAGCGAACTGCAGGCACTTACACTATAGGAACCCTGCTTCCAAATACATAGCAATAGGATCGTCATGAGGACAGATCCTCAATTCATACCAAATGTGGTATCAAAATTTCACATAAATCTGAGTATTCAGATATCAAGTTTCTTTCAAAGTCCAAAGTGGAAAGAGCTTTGCACACACTTAACACAAGAAGACTAGGTATGTATTATATTTAAAGAACTAAGGAATACAGAAAAACAAGACCGTTATTTGTATATTCTGCAAAACGTTTTCTGGGAAGGCCAGTAACCAAAAACACAATTGCAAGAAGGATAGCGCAAGCCATACAATTATGACACAGGCAAGCAGGACAAACTTTACAAGGTGCGCCACGGGCAGACTCAACAAGAAAGAAAGGGGCAACTATTGCATTTCTAGCTAACAGGCCAATTCAAGACATCTGCATGGCTGCAATATGGTCTTCAGTACACACATTCACAAAGCATTACTGTGTGGACATTCAAATGACCAAAAAAAGAAGCACAAGTCGGACAAAGTCTTACAGCATCTATTTACAAATCAAAGTTCATCTCCCACCCAGCCACCACAACACTAGCAAACTGCTACAAAGTCTATGCACAGCATGTGAATCCAGAAAAGATTCACGCTGCAAAACGAATAGTTTCTTACCTGTCGGTGTAGTTTTGCAGCTTGAAGAATTTTCTGGATTCACTAGCAAATCCACCCTCCTCTGCCAAGGAAGAGAACAATAAGGAGAAGAAAAACAAAAAGAATCGGAAGATGGCGACCAAAGGTGGGAGCTTCCAGAGGAAGCACGTCGACGTCACAGAAGGACACCAAATGGTGGTACGTCGACGTCGACCACCACCACCACGAACAATAAAAAAGAGAAGAAATACTACAATTCCGGACCCAAACACTAGATGGCGGAATAATGCACAGCATGTGAATCCAGAAAATTCTTCAAGCTGTAAAACTACACCGACAGGTAAGAAACTATTCGTTATCCATGGATCCTATGTTTGGGGGTAGAGCGTTCCATAGTTAAGCTGCTTGAACATAGAAGGATGTGCCACCTATGTTTTTAGGGCTCGCCCGCGTTGCAGCGCATGCGCTGCTCGCTTGCGAGAAATTGTGAGATGGATTTCAGAAAAGGGCTTTAAGTCCCGCCCCTCATTTCCATTGGCTTGCGTCACCGTTTATGCTAAACGGTGGCCTGCCATTGGAAAAGAGGGTTTTTTTGTGGACGCCCTTTCGCCTCCGATCCAACTGGGTCGCCTGCTCTGCTGCTCTCGCAAAGCACTTTCTTATCTTTATGGAACCATGTGTTTCAAATTAGAAACACATGGCTCTATAAAGAGAAGATGTTTGTTGCAGTAAGTGCGTACGTTACTGAGCTCCCACGGCCCTTCTGTTTGTGTGAGGTACGTTTTCACTGCTGGTAACTCTTCAGTCCCTATTGTGTAAGGTGCATTTTCAGTGACGGTAACTCTTTCTTTAATGTAGTTTTCACTGTTGCTCATCTCATCTTTCCTTATTGTTGTTTGTGTAAGGGGTGTTTTCACTGCTGCCGACTCTTCTTCCTTCCCTGTTCCTGTTTGTGTGATGGGCAGTTTCACTGCTGTTAACTCTTCCTTCCATATTCCGTTTGCGTGAAGGGGTTTGTCACTGCTTTTAACTCGCTCTTCCTTCCCTATTCTGTTTGTTTAAGCAGGTTTTTCAGTGCTGGTACCCCTTATTTCTCTATTCTGTTTGTGTGAGGAGCATTTTCACTGTGACTAACTCTTTCCTTATTTTTGTTTGTGTGAAGGATGTTTTCACTGCTGCCAACTCTTCCTTCACTGTTCCTGTTTGCGTGAGGGGCGTTTTCCCTGCTTGCGCCCAACATGTCCCTATCCTTTGTGTGTGAGTGGTGGTTCCACTGCTGCGCCTGTGTAAGCCCCTGCTCTGTGTGTGAGGGTATTTTCTAGTTCTGCTTTCCCGCCGTTGCTTACTCTCTGTTGCTGCAGTTGTGTCCCTCCATTGAGTGCGAGGGGAGCTTGCGCTG
The DNA here is from genome assembly GCF_964204655.1 of Triturus cristatus. Taxonomy (NCBI): domain Eukaryota; kingdom Metazoa; phylum Chordata; class Amphibia; order Caudata; family Salamandridae; genus Triturus; species Triturus cristatus. The sequence continues at coordinate 360,423,693 of NC_140586.1, read as the reverse complement.
CTGGTCCCTGGGATGAGCCTATTGCATCGATCGGCGTCGCGCGCCAGTGCAGATGGCGGCTACAGCAGCATCTTCAACAAGCAAGCGTCACAAGAAGAGTGAGCGGATGTTTGTTGTGGCTAGAGGAACAGTGCCCACTCATCTGAGAGTTCACTGCGGGCAGGCAGTATTTAAAACCACGAACCCGAGTGTAGTTCCAGGACAGCCAGAATCTGAGCTTGTAATGGCCCTTGATAAACGACTAGTGCGTAGTTGTAGGGCTGTGTTAATAAGGAAACCCTGCTAATTGGAATGTCAGGGTCTTCAATGCCAAGAGGTAGAGTGTGTCGGAGATGTGGGAGAGAGGGAGGCAGTGAGTGGATTTGTACAAAGATCATGGCACGACAAATCGGTGTGTATGTGTGCAAAGAGTGAGTGGGTTTGCATGAGAGGGAGTGGGCGAGCTGGCTTCCAAAAGAGTACAAATGTTATGGGACTGGAATTACCTAATGAAGTGAACATGTGTGTATGTGGGATATAAAGGGAAAGTTAACGTGTGTTTGTGAGAAAAGGTGTTCTGTGCATGTGAGAGATATAAGGCTTGCTAGTGTATGTGAGAGATGCTGTGGGGCAATCGAGAGAGACACAGGGGTAGTTGGAGTGTGTGTGTGTGCAGGACTGGCTGTGGTGCATGTGAGGTGCTTTAAGTGGGATGAAAAGGTGGGGAGTGACTAAAGAGGCATAACTAGGAATTCTTTCCAAGTGGCGTGGCTTATGTGCTTGACTGGGTGGCTTTCAGTATGCAAACTAAACTCCTGTGCTTCACAAATCTCACCACCGGAGCAGTACGTGGGTGCCTCTGAGAGTTGCATGTTATTGCATCCATACATATAACGCAATAATGGCCATATGTCTAAAACAAGCCAGACTGGTAGACCTTGTTTCTTTCTGTTCCTGTTTTTTTTCTCGGCCTCTGGCTGCCCTTTCGCACCTCCTGTCAGTGGGGCCTTGTGGAGGGGAGGGGGCAGTAGTTCTGCGTAGACAGACATCTTGCCTGGAGACGGTAAATCTGCACAACAGACCTGGTGGAAGTGTAGTGGGGGGTGGGGGGAGGAGTCTCCCAGGGAGGGCTTGAGCGACTCTTTAGGGATGAAGTGACTTGAAAAGGAGATGTGAAAGTTGTCACTTGGACCCCTAGAGACAAGATCTGCCGCGTAGATCGCAGTCACTACTGCCAGACGCCAGAAAGACCTGTGCGGTACTTGACCCCTGCGTGCGTCTCGCGGATTAATACTGGTAATAAAAGTACTGGTAATATAGGAACCACCTCAGCAGTTAATAAAAGAACTAGGTAAACAAGCATTTGCAATGCAATAGGTCTCGCATTTACGTGAGTTTAAGCTATTAGTATTGTAAATTACATGCCTTTCATTTATGTTTTAAAAACAAAAATAAAAGGCATTGTCATTTGCAAGATCAATAGCTTAAAGTCGCGTAAATGTAAAACCTATTGCATTGCAAATGCTTGTTATTCTTGTATGGTGGGATTTTGAGGCGAGGTGCCAATCTAGAGCGGAGGTTCCTTTTTTCAATGTAGTTGCTGATTTTATTCCTGATGAAGAGCGGCCCTGTTCCATGTATAACTTTGTTGGTGATACAAAGCAGCTTGAATGAGGATCTTATGGCAACCGGTAACCAATGTGGGGCCTTAAGGGCAGGGAAAATGTGAGCTTGTGGCTTTATATGCATGAGTAGTCTGGCAGCAGAATAACCAATGTAGGGTCTTCAAGGCAGGGGAAATGTGGGCATGTTGCTTAATATGTAAGAGTAGTCTGGCAGCAGAGTTCTGAATCCATTGTAGTCTTTTCATAGTTATTAAAGATTATCCGTGGTAGAGGCTATTGGTGTAATAGAGTTTAGACAGAACAAGAGAGATAGTAGCTTGGACCTTGTGTGGAAATCCCAGGTGGGGGATGATGCATCCCAGAGTTTTTATAGTAATGAAGCTGGATCTTGCTAGTTTGTCCACTTGGGCATTCATTGATAGCATGGAGTCCATGGTAATTCCGAGGTTTCTTACTTCCTTAGAAACTTTAGGCGGTGTTTCCAGATCGCCAGGCAGTGAATGGATCATATTTCTTTTTTTTTTTTTTACAATCACCACATGTGAGTATTCCGTTTTGGAAGCATTCAGTCTGAGATGGCTCCATGTCATCCACTGATCAACGGCTCTGAGGCAACTGAACATTTGAGTTTCCAATGTCTTTGGGGCTTTCCAGTTAAAGGAGTATTTGTCATCTGCATAGCTATAGCATGTCAGGTGAAATTCATTGATCAGTGCCGGTAATGACTTCATGTAGATGTTGAAAAGCATGAATGAGATGATAGATTCTCGAGGGACCCGATGATAGAGCCTCGAGGGACCCTTGTTTTTTGTGAAGTATGTTTTGATGTGAAAGGGGGGATATGGATGACTTTTGTTCTGTTTTGAAGGTAGGATGTGATCCAATCTGAAAGACTATTTATAGATTCCCTACCTTCGAATTACCCCTAGGCGTCAGACTGGATCTGAAGAAATGTTTTCGTAGCAGTACCCCTACGCGTCGGTAGGTGGCCATCACCACCACTCTTCTTCAAAGTCTTCATATTCGGGTAAGTCGAAGCACAAAAAGAAGGCGAAGAAGCACAGTCGCTATACGCGTTCTCCCACGACGTGAGATGTGGATGGTGGTCGTCCTGCGTCTCTGCCTGCGGAATCGGCTCTGAGCTTTCCTCCTTTTCCGACAGCCGGAGAGACCCCTGCCCAACTTCGTAGTTTTTACAAAGCCCTTCATTAGAACGTTAGGCAGCCCGACTTCGCCGGCACGCCTTTGGGCCCAGAAGACTCGGCTGGGGGTTGTAGGCCTACGAACCCAGCGGCTCTGACGCAGCAGGGCCCCTGTCGACCTTACGACACCTCCTCCGGCGTCGAATCCACTGACACCTCCACCCACTCCGATGCCGGTTGTGTCCCCAGCCGGCGTCGACCGCGTCCTCCACCCTTACCTGAACACAGAGCCGGACCGACGCCGAATCAGACGCCGGCCAGTACTTTTGTATCATGGTTCTATCCTGGCGTTCCCTATCGCCATGAGTGGCAGCCAGAAGAGGGAGAGGAGGACTGGGAGGAGTCTGTTGACCCTCTAGCTGACTAGTTGAGGGAACTGCACTGGAGAGAGGAGTTGGGTGATGCCAGTGGTCTAGACACCTCACCAGACCTTGGTATGCTTTCTCCCCCTACCGTGGCTACGGAGGTGGGAGCATCCTAGGCAGTGGTGTTGCATAGGGCAGCTGAAGCCTTGAACCTTGAGCTTCCTACGGTGGCGCTCAGGACCAACTTCCTGACCAAGGTGCTTCAACTGGCTGCGGCCTCTTCGGAGCCCCTGCTGCTGTTCAATGAGGCCCTCACTGACATCCTTCTGGGCACCTGGTCCAAACCCAGCACAGGGGCTCCTGTGGATAGGATGATTGCCCGACGCCACCACCCGCCCGCTCCCCCAGATAGGGAATCCAAGAAGCTGGATCATCTTGGGAAGATGTTTTCTTCCGCCAGCTTAGGACTGCGGTCGGTGAACACTGCATGTCTCTTGGGCCGTTACACCCACTCTATGTGGGACACGGTTGCGCAGGTGCCCCCCAGTGTCCGGAGGAGGCCTGGGCCACACTCTCCCGTGCAGTCGCTGAGGGCAGAGATGCAACAAAGTTCACCATAAGGTGTGGGCTGAACACCGTAGACTCGCTAGGCAGAACGATTTAAACGTCTGTAGCCCTGCAACGCTATGCCTGGCTGAGGTCCACTGACTTTTTGGGCAGTGGACCTTTTTTCGGGAGGCTGGATGGTAGCGTTGGACTTGCAGGATACCTATTTCCACATCCCGGTCCTGCGGCCCACAGGCGTTCCCTATGGTTCACAGTAGGCCACAAGCATTTTCAGTTCACTGTGCTCACCTTTGGCCTTACCATCGTCCCTCGGGTGTTCACGAAAGTGATGGTGGTGGTTGCAGCTCATCTGCGTAGATAAGGGGCTCCAGTCTTCCACTATCTCGGCGACTGGCTGTTGAAGGCGGGCTCGCCCCCGGCTGTCGTCTCCCACCGCCAGACTACGGCGGACCTCCTGCATTCGCTGGGGTTCACTATCAACGTGCTGAAGTAACACCTGATTCCCCCTTAGAAGCTCATTTTCATCAGAGCGGTTCTGGATACAACACAGTTTCAGGCGTATCCTCCCAACAGCGAGTCCAGTATATTCGGGCTATGATTCCAATCTTTCAGTCTCTAACCAGGGTTTCGGTCAGAATGACCCTGAGGCTGCTGGGCCTCATGGCCTCCGGCATCCTGCTGGTGGATCATGCCAGGTGGCATATGCGGGCTCTGCAGTGGGGCCTGAAGTTCCAGTGGGCACAGCATCAGGGTAATCTTTCAGATTGCGTGCAGATTTCGGAGGGCACTGCACACCTATTGCAGTGGTTGCTAACCAACCAGGATTGGGTTAATGGCAGATCCCTCTTCCTTCCCCAACCAGAGTTCAGCGGTAACAGATGCAATGCATCCCTTCTGGGGTGGGGCGCCATGTGGGAGAGGTGGAGATCAGAGGCCTCTGGTCTCCGGCGGAGTCTGCGCACCACATCAACCTTCTGGAGCTTCGAATGATTCGTCTTGCACTGAAGGCATTCCTTGCCTCTGTCTAGGGAAAAGTAGTGCAGGTGTTCACGAAAAACACCACTGCCATGTGGTACTGCAACAAACAGGGCGGGGTGGGGTTGTGGACCCTATGTCAAGAGGCTCTCCCCCTTTGGACATGGCTGGAATATCAGGGCATATTACTGATGGTTCAACACCTGGCAGGTCACTGAACGCCAGGGCGGCCGAACTCAGCCGCAGGTGCATAATGGATCACGAATGGCGTCTTCACTCGGAGGTGGTGCAAGGTCTCTTTCAGCAGTGGGGAGAGCCTTGGTTAGATCTATGTGCCACCGAAGAGAGCGCGCAATGTCAGCAGTTCTGCGCGTTGGACTTTCCAAGGCGGCACTCGCTTGGCGGTGATTTTTGAGACCGAGTGGAGTTGCGGTCTTTGTAGGAAGCTGGCTCTGTATATACTATACCAAAGAGAGGTATAGTGTGCACAGAGTCCAGTGAATCCTCAAAGGTAAGCAGAGGTAAAGTTAGATAGAACCTCACTCTCTAATTGTTGTAATGTGGTCGAACAGTAAGACAGTAATAGAGGACAGTGTTAAGCATTTGTTGTACACACTCGGTCAGCAAATGAATTCACACACTCAAACTGAACTTCAGACCAATTGTTTTTGTATAAAAATATTCTTTGTTATTTTATATTCTAGAACCAAGCAAGCCTGGAACAGGTAAGTTGATAAATACTTTGCAGTAAGTATACAGTTTGAAATGCAATTGTAAATGTACTTTGAAATGCTTACAATTTGAATTACTGGTAGTGAAATGCTGTACATATACTTTGTATCGATTTTGCAATGAGAATTAGAGTTGTTACTTTTATGTTACTTTTGAGATTACTTTTTAGATTACTTTTTCTCCTCCGTATGATATGCATACATATCACAGTGGGACATTTCCTAGAGAAAAGGTAAGTAAAGTCAGTTTTGCTCGATTGTTATTTTTCTGGTTTCCATACAAATCAACTCCACACTTGGAACATTTTTCAGAGAAAAACAGTGATTTGGTTCCTATGGAGAGAAATGAAGTTAACGGTTACCAGGTAAGTAATCAGTCTTTGGAGTTGAGCTTCTGGGGATAGAACAAGGGTTCCCCCAGGGTCAAGATTGCACTTTTGTTACACCCTCAGCGGCACTAGGGCGGCCGGGTACAAAATGCTGAGGCCCAATGTTATCCAATGGGGGATGGGGGCCTACGGTTGGTGGCTGCTGGCAAACAGGCCACAAGGGTTGTGGCAGCAAAGCTCCTGTACTTTAGCTCAGGGCAAATGAGGAAACAAAGTAGCACCAAAGGTGCACCCTCAGCGGCACTAGGGCAGCCGGGTGCAGAGTGCTGTTTTGACTTCTGGCGCCCTATTGGTTTCAATCGGGAACCACCGGTTTGCAAAGGCACTGCAGGCTCGGGGACGAAGGTCTTCTGGGTGCGACCACCACTTTGAGAGGTAAGTTAGGAAGTTAGGGGTTGGTTGGGCCCTGTCGGTTTGGGCACACGCCGCCGTGGGGCGTCTGGTGCAGGGGTGTGTTTTGGGGCTGATTCTTCTTAGCAGCTCCTGGTCGTGGTTTGGGGGACCTTCTTGATTTAGGCTGCAGGTGTCGGCTGGAGGCAGGTCAGGGGTCGCTGGTTCTTGGGTCAGGATCGCTGGGGTGACCTCCTCGTGGTGTTTGCCCACTCGAGCTTGGGCAGTGGACGGCGGGTGCAGAGTGGGGCGGATCCGCGGTGTCCGGCCGGAGCCAGAGGTTGCAGATGAACAAATCCGGTGTTCACGGAAGACAGACTTTGTAGTTGAAGGCAGGTAGGTCCTCTGGGGTTTTCGAGGTTGCTGGCTGCAGGACACACCAGGATTTCGCAGGAGCACGTTCAAGGTGGAGACAGGCTGGTAGGGCCAGGGCCATATCAGTGAGCATTGTCCTCTTGTTAGTTGCTGCACAGCTGTTCGGTCCTTCTTCTTGTTGCAGGTTCTTGCCTGAGGAAGCAAGGTTCAGGCGTGTCCCTAAATACTAAATTTAGGGGCGTTACAGGTGGGTAAAAGGCAGGGACCAATGGATCCCTTCCCTGGGGTGGGTACACCCCCTACTATGCCACCCCCCAGTGGGAGGGGGCATGAGCCTGTCCCTGGTTGGCTGAGTCCCCCCCCCCCTCCCCCCCCCATCTTCAAGATGGCGTGGACTGAGTTGTGCTTCACCTCGCCTCCCCCACCTGAGGGCTGGAGTTGGCAGAGGTGGGCACACCTCTCTTCCTCACTTGTTTTTCCTGCCGGTTCTCCCGCTCAAAGTGGGGGTCAGAACCAGTGGGGACCAGTTGCTGAGAGCAGCAAGTGGCCTGGGGAAGCTCACAAAGGTGGCAAGCCTTTGAAGCTTCCCCTTCGTGAACCCTGCCCATCCAGGGGGAGGAGGCTTGGCACCTCGTCCCAGGATGTGCATTGTTTCAGGCCCCAGAGAGCAGTAGGCTCTCGACCCAGGGGTCCTGAAACATGTCTGGTGGTGGCAGCTGAAAGCAGCCTCTCAGCCTAGACACTAGTGGTAGGTTAGTTTTCAGAGGGCATCTCCAAGATGCCCTCTCTGTGCATTTTTCATTAAATCCCACACTGGCATCAGTGTGGGTTTAATGTGCTGAGAAGTTTGATACCAAACTTCTCAGTTTTCAGTGTAGCCATTATGGGGCTGTGGAGTTCGTAATGACAAACTCCCAGCACCATATACTCTTAATGGCAGCACTGCACTTACAATGTCTAAGAATGGACTTGGACACTGTAGGTGTACCCAGCTGGAGGGGTGACTGATCTATGCCAGGGCAGTGGGTTGTAGGCATGCCACACAGAGATGTGTGCCATGTCGACTCTTCACTTTGTTCGGCACCAAGGGGGGGGTGTCCGTGTCCGTCCGCACCTTCCCCCCCCCCCCTTATCCTCTAAGGGTGGCACAATAAGTGCTGCAGCCTTCTCTTGTCACAGTGCCCGGTTACCTGTGGTGCCATTTACCAGGGGCTGACCTGTGGCCAGAGATGCCAATTGGGTTTAGGGTTCAATGCAGTTTTAGAGAAAGAACATGGGCCCCTGGTTAGCAGGAGCCCACGGCACACTCAGTCAAAGCACATCAGCAAAAAGTGGGGTCAACCATGCAGAAAGAGGGCACTTTCACAGTCTTCTATACGCCTTTTCGCCTATACCACTAAAGAAGATCTAGAGCGACCAGGCCCAAGTCATTCTTGTGGCTCGAGATTGGGCACGAAGAGTCTGGTATCCCGAGCTATTGCGCATGGCCCTCGATCCTCCGATCAGACTGCCTCTTCTGGAGGATATTCTGTCACAGCAGCAGGGGATGGTCCTCCACCCGAACCTGTCCAGCCTCCACCTCCTTCAGTGGAGATTGAGCGGCGACAGTTAACAGCTTTTGACCTTCCTCCCGAAGTCTGTAATGTAATCTTGGCGGCCATGCGGCCCTCCACTAAATCGGTATACGCCTGTAGATGGAACAAATTTGTGGCATGGTGCACAGAAAAGGCTGTGGATCCCCTTTCTGCCCCTCTTTCTGAAGTTTTTGTTCCTTCTTTCTTTGGCCCAGCAGGGCTTTGCTTTGGGCACCCTTAAGGGCTGTCTGCCATTTCAGCCTTTCTTCGGCTTCCTGATCAGCATTCTCTTTCCAAGTCCCCTATTGTAAATAGATTTCTAAACGGCATTACTCATCTCTTTCCTATTCCTTTCGTAATGCCCCAGTGGGACTTGAATCTGGTCACTTTTGCTCGCAGGTTGAGGGAGCTTCAGGCTCTGTCTTCTAAGCCTTCTTTACTTGCTGTTCATCCGGACAAGGTTGTCCTTAGAACTAGACCTTCTTTTCTCCCCAAAGTTGTTACCTCTTTCCACATTGGACAGACCATCACTTTGCCCACCTTCTCCCCACCCCGCATCCTTCAAAGGAGGAAAAGAGGCTCCACCGTCTGGATCCAAAATGTGCGCTATCCTTCTATCTGGATCACACAAAGCAATTCTGGGTGGATGACCAGCTCTTTGTTGGCTAAGTGGGCGCCAAGAAAAGTCGGGCCTTGCAAAAACGGACCATCTCTCGGTGGGTCGTTCTTTGCATCAAAATCTGTTATTCCTTGGCAAAGAATGAACCTCTCCCCAGTGGGACTGCGCGCCCATTCCACTAGGACGACGGCAGATTCTACTGCTTTGGGATGTGGAGTCCCCCTCAGACATTTGCCAGGCAGCCTCGTGGGCATCCCTGCACACGTTCAGAAAACACTACTGCCTGATCAGCTAAGTCTGGAGAGACTGCTTCTTTGGCTGTTCTGTTCTCCCGGACTTTCTCGTGTGAACTTAGTTCGCAGACCCACCTCCGGGTTTGGTATTGCTGGGGTATCTATTCTAAGGTAAGGAATCTATAACTGATAGTCTCTTTCAGATAAACAAGTTACTTACCTTCGGTAACGATATATCTGTAAGAGACCTATATTAGTTATAGATTCCTTACTGCCCCACCCATCCTCCCCGTTCTGCGAACTGACTTCTAGGGTTTGGGACTCCCTTTCACTGCCCTAGTTTTGTGCACCAGTGGTCAGTTTCTTGCATGGCTCTGCGCCTCTGTCGTGGAATGTCGTGTAAAGACCGGAAGTCAGCGCGCAAGAATGGCGTCTAAGTAGATACCGCAATGTCATTCCGGCGATCACAACACCGACAACGAGCGTGGAGTCGACCGACGCCACCTATCGACATGCAGGGGTACTGCTATGAAAAAAGTTCTCCGGATCCAGTCTGACGCCTGGGGATAATTCTAACGTAAGGAATCTATAACCAAAATATGTCTCTTACAGATCTATCATTACCAAAGGTAAGTAATTTGTTCGTTGAGCACAGTCCCCTCTATGCCGGCTTTGTAGAGTCTTTGTATTATGGATGATGTTGATTTCTTGCTTGCTGAAAAATTGAAAAAAAAACATGATAAAAAGAAAGAAGCGCTCTTTCTACAGGTCTCAAACAACCTTTCTTAAGATAAACCTAATCAAGAAATTATGCTCGATTGTTGTTCTTCCATTAACTTCCAAGGCCATATTAAAACTTGCTGAATACCTACAGTTATCTGTGGAATCTCTTCTCATATTTGACACCTTCCCGTTTGGTTTCTGTCCATCACATCGCACTCACTTGTACTAGTCTGAGATCACATCCTCGCCCAGTCTGACACCAATACCATCAGTTTACTGATCCACTTGCACCTCTTGTCACATTTGACACATTCTACCACCATGCACAGTGAAAGGCTACAGTGGACCATAATTGCCTATTGACTAACACTGGAAAGCTTAAGGTCATCTCCAAAGTGATTTTGAACACTTCAGACAGGCATTTCTTTGCATATGATGAGGAAATGCTAACATCTCAATCTGGGCGGAGCTTGCCTAAGATGGCTGCTTAGCCCGATAGCTCCGTGGAGCCGTCTCAATATCCTTCATTTATCCTGCAGTTGTGTTGATTACTTGCCTTGATCTTCGCTTCCACCTGTCCCGGACTGCATCGCGAACAAAGTGAGCTGCTTAAGCCCCATCCCAACCGCCAACGTGTGCTGCCTTTGCAGACAGATACATGGACCCTGCCCTAGGCTGCGAACCCCGGTCTGAAGTTCCGTGAAGGCGGCGGTTCGAGGATGGCTCGCCTCGACACCCTCATAAGCGCCTGGCGGAGGTGAGCGTTCCAGACATCAGCGGCCCTAGAGCCTGCGGGGCTGCCCTTTCCGGACCCGTGAGTTGTGGGCCACAATCCAGCTCCCCTGTTGCGCCGCACCGAACATCGTTCTCTGAGGGGGCTGTGGTCCCGGAGCTGGCTGTGGGGCGTCGCTGTTGGCGCTAGTTGCCTACCAGTTCATTTGGTGAGACTGGGGGCTCCCAGCTGCTCGCGGGACCCCCCCCCCCCCCCGTGCTGCAGCCCGCACTGTGAAGCGGTGGAGGACTGAGCAGACTCAACACGGCAGGACGGGGCCATTTTAGGCGCCCTGCAGGTGGAGGGGACAGTGCATTCCGCCTCACCTGGGCAAAACTGCTGAATTACAGGTACCGTGATGCGGTGCTGCGAGTCGCATGGGAGAAACAGTCTCTGCAGTACGAGGGCTCTGCTATTTCCCTATATCCGGACTTCACGATCCGGGCGCAAGAGACCCGCCGACAGTTTGCTCCACTGAAGCGCCAGCTACGGGACCAAAATTTGGACTACGCCATGCTGTATCCAGCGAGACTCCGTGTCTCGTCAGGGCACATCACGGATTTTCACAGACCCCAAGATGCTGCAAAAGGCCCTGAAGGAATGGTCCAGAGGAAGGCAGCGGGATTCTGCGCAGAGCTCTTCGGGGGGAGCGGCCGGGAGCAGTCTGGAGCACTAGGACTAACGATTATTCCGCTTGCTACACAGATAAGATATTCGTTGGTGTGGGTGGTTGAGAGAGCTGAATGTCTGTGTCTGTGGTACCAGACACGGCGACTGTTAAAGGGTTGTCACTTGCAGCTGGTCACTAATGTGCGGTGTGTTAGACTCTGGAAATGTACATAGAGTATTTTGGCTCTTTACGCATGTGGGGACTCGACTTATACTAGAAACGTTCTGTACAGGGAAGGGCACAGTTGTACTATTTCATGATGCACCTATTTTGCAGATGGCTGACGGTTGCGAGTATCTTTAGCCAAGTTAGGTTCAGATAACCTACCAGGCTGGCCACATCCGCACACATGCGTAACACGCTACTGGGGTATTGTTTTTGATTCCTACGTTGTTGTGCTCTCTTTTTGTTGAGTAGATGGTTAACTGGAAATGTTTACAGATATTCTGGCATGTCTTGGAAACCTGGAGATCTTATTTTGTTAAGGTTGGGGTGGGCTGGGAGGGATTTAGCCTGTGCGTGCACAGTTTGGGAAGGCACACCGTGAAGGGGGGGGGGGGGGGGGGGGGATTGCACAGAGACTGAAGTCATATGTTCTAAAGTATTTCAATATAGTGGTCATGCTACAATGCAACTTGCTGTTTAAACATGTTTTATCTTGGGTTCTACACAGCGGCAGTGTCGCGCAATGCTTTTTGCAAATGTCCTAGATGCACTCTCAGAATTGTAAAATAAAAATCTTAACTTGGAATGTCCGGGATCTCGATGACCATAGGAAATTGCGGAAAGTTCTGGCTTCTCTCACTAGGAGCAGGGTAGATATTGCTCTCTTGCAGGAGTCACACTTGCCACCCCCCCCCAACCCCCCCATAGTGCACTGTTGCAACACAAAGGGTTGCGGGGTAACATGCATGCTGTGGGGTTCACTTCTCATGCCCGGGGAGTACTAACGTGGGTGAATCCCAGGTCGTACCTTCACTTGGAAGCACTGGAGACTGATCCCGAGAGTCTCTTTGCGGTATCGTGCTGCCGCGGGAAAGGGTTTGAACTGGTGATAGTAAATGGCCCTAACTTTGATAACCCCACCTTTATGAGATCGAATTAGCCGCTACTGCACGCGTTCCCTACTCTGGGAGGGAGATTTCAACTGTGTTAGACCCCTACCTAGACAGATCAGAAGGTCCATCTAGACGCCCAACCGCCACTGCTAGGGCCATTCTGACTGCTGCTACCCAACTAGATTTATGTGATGTATGGCGTACACGTTCACAGGGTCCGGGCGGTTTCACACACTATTCAGCAGATCACAACCTCCACACTAGGATTGACTACTTGTTTATTTCCAGAGATCTGTTCAAACATATGCGTGACTGCGTAGTTCTACCTCGCACGCTTTCGGATCACGCCCCACTTCAGATTGACATTGACACTCCGCAGACAGTTATACCTCTTTTTACTTGGCGATTTCCCCCCGTATTCCTTAGTCGACCCAGTTTTCAAAGCGGAACTGACTGAGGCCATTGAGACATTTTTTTAGATCAATATTGGGTCGGTTGGCTCTTTTTCCACAGTATGGGTTGCCTTTAAGGTAATCATCCGTGGCATCACCATGGCTAAGCACTCTGGAGTCCTCCGCACCCTCCTTTCGGATTTGGAGGCCACTCTGGCCACCCTAGAACAGCAACTACTAGCAGGGGTGGATGTTGGGGTCACACAAGAATTGCACAGCACACTGGAAGAATATCACTCTACAGCAGATGCTGAATTTGGGTAAATACGTGACTGCTTGCATATATGGGGAGGGTGACCGGCCGGGGTCGGTCCTGGCATCTCTGTTTAAAACTCGGAGGGAGAAGGCTCATGTGACGGTTCTGCATGATGCGGAAGGGGAGCCCCTGACTGACCCACTTGACATAGACAACAGATTTAAGCAATATTGTGCATCACTATGCAGCGCTGAAGGTGGAAGTGATGACGAAGCTTTCTTAGACTATCTCACCCATATTAAATTGCCCTGGCTGTTAAATGGGCACAGGGAGTGCCTGATGCGCACACTAGAAGCAGATGAAATGACTTCGGCTTTAGCTGGAATGAAATCTAATAGTGCTCCAGTGGTGGATGGACTCACCGTCTCATATTACAAAGAGTTCAGGGCACTGGTGGTCCCGCACTTACAGACACTGTTTGAGGAAATCATGGAAGCTGGCGTAATGCCACCATCAATGCGGGAAGCGCTAATTGTCACCATACTTAAGCTAGAGAAACCTCCATCCGCCTGCGCCTCTTACCGCCCCCTGTCACTCCTCAATGTGGATACCAAAATGTATGCAAAGGTCTTAGCGACCAGATCGTCTCCTTTGTTGCTGCTGCTGATTTCACTAGAACAAGCCGGCTTTGTCCCCGGCAGGAATCTTACTTATACCTTAAGAACTGTATTACTGTATTTGGGGCTATACAACATACCCGTTGGGACACACAGGCAGTCGCTGTCTTCCTCGACATGGAAAAGGCGTTTGACTCCATGGAGTGGAGGTTCATGACCCATGTGTTGACGAGAATGGGGCTTGGGAGTGTCTTTCTACAAATTGTGGGAGTGCTTTACCACGCCCCCACAGCTAGGATTAAGATTGGAGACTTGGTTACAGGTCCTATCGGCATTACTAGAGGTACACGCCAGGGGTGTCCACTCTCCCCATTGTTGTATGCCCTGGTCGCTGAACCTCTCGCCTGTGCGATGCGGGAATATCATAGCCATAGGGGTATACGTTTTTCGACATATAACCTGATTATATCCACGTATGCAGATGATGCACTATTATACGTTCGAGATCCTGACCAGTATCTCTCGAGGGTACTGCGTGAGGTGATTCTTTTTGGGACCAGGCGGTACAAAAGGGGGTGGTGATGGACGGAGCATCAGAACCAATCAAACACTCACACCAAGTCAACAGATCTGGGTTTGATCCATCACCGTTCTTTAGCCCACTCTGCCACCCCAGTTCAGACATGGCCATATGCAAATCAGTCTGACCCTGCGCCTCATGGGAACAGTCCAGCCCGAACTGCCAAGCCATGCCTTCCCTGGACCGGATTGGTTCTGATGCTCCGTCCATCACCACCCCCTTTTGTACCTCTTTTTGGGACCAGGCCTGGCCTCAAGGTGAATTGGAATAAATCACTCATTTTTCCGCTGACCGCAGAGACTGTCCAGTTCACGCCGGACTACCCCCTTTGCTGATTGACAGAGCCAGTTCGATACTTGGGCATCAGAGTGCATACTGATTCGGAGATAGTCTTCAAAGAAAATTATGGGATGGCGGTGTCCAAACTAGAAGACAATGTGGACAGATGGATACGTTTGCACATGTCACTAGTTGGTAGAGTTTCGATCATGAAAATGGTAGTTCTCCCACGTTTTCTTTTTTATTCAATAATATCCCCATTGTCCTCCCGAGGTCCTTTTCTCGGTTACTGACAGCCCTGATAGTACGACTGGCCACGCTCGTGGGAAATTATCAGGCTACCTTACAGTTTGGGTGGACTTGGAGCTCCAGATCTCGAACTATACTACAGGGCGGCGCATGGAGCCCACGTGCACCACTGCATGCACGGCCCCACAGACGCTCCGCATTTTCGCATCAAGGACATAGTGGCGGCTCCTGCCCCATTGCCAGCGCTTTTGTTTAAGCCCTCTGATCGCAGGACTGGCATCCTTGACTCCATCAATGCGACAACGCATGCCTGGCATCACCTACTGAAACTGCAGGCAGGCGTCATCCTATACTCCCCATAAACTCCACTGGAGTGGTGTTAGTGGTTGCCCCCGTGCAGAGGAGGAGGGGTTATTAGGGCCCTTAACGCCATAAATATCCACACTATAGGTGAGTTGTTTGTCGAGGGTAAAGCGATATCGTGGGACGACGCTACACATGACGGTCACCCCATTGACCCAATTCTACTTCCACTTCCACAGGGTAAGGCATGCCCTGAGAGCGCACATAGACAGAGAGCTGGACGAGCCTCCAGAAGTTGCTCCACTCTCGCATGTCATTAAGGCCGAGTCGTCAGTACGAATGGTGTCAAAGATTTATAACACAGCGCAGGGCTACAGAGCCAACCATTATACCAAAGCTAGGCTGGCGTGGCAGGCAGACCTGGGCCAAGCTATTGACGATCCCACTTGGATGTTTTGTTGTGAGAGCACGAAACACATTTCACTAAATGGGCGTCACAGGCTGATACACTTAAAATTTTTAAATAGGGTGTATTATACTCCAGAGTGGCTTTGCAGATATGGCTTCTGTGACTCAGCAGCGTGGACTGGACCCTGCAGATTTTTACCATTTGGCATGGTTGTGCCCTAGTATCGCGACCTTTTGGACATTGATATTTAAGAAACTGGCGGAAATCACGGGCACCACACTTGAACCGGACCTCATGCTCGCCTTATTGGGATATTCCAAACACTTGCCTAAGGGAATCAGACGACTAGTAGATATGGGGCTCCTCATGGCTTGGCGTAGGGTTGCACTCCCATTGAAAAGGGCTGGACGCATGACATGATGTATGGCAGTACACAAACACAACACTATAGTGAGATATTACCTCCCCGCAACCGACCCAAAAACCTCTGGGGTCTATACCAGGCCTATTTAGCTGCCAAGGCAGGTGACTCCCACCGTGCCGATTCCCTTGAACCATAGCACAGAAGAGCTGTTTGCATTATATTTTTCCAGCTGTTGGTCTGAGAGTAACCCCTTGGCTAATGTTCGTCCTTTGTTGCCTCTGACGTTGCACTGTGCGCTTGGCACTTAAATCATTATACCGCACTGTGCGCGTTATTGTTGCGAATTGGAAGGTGACGATATTGACATCGTATGCTTCACGATACTAGCATTGTACCACTGAGTTAGCCTTTATGTACTGTGTACATTATGGCAAATCTGTTATGTCTGTTTTTGTTATCAATAAAAACATTTTAATAAAAAAAAAAAATCTCAATCAAAGGACCAATCAAAGATTGTTGCAATCAATCAGAATATAGGCGGGCAAAGGTGGGAAGCAACAGGGCAGGTAGTAATGTGGAGCTGGTGGGGGGAGAGAGGTACACCAGCAAGAAAGCAACAGGTGGTGTTTTAGAAGTACACATGAGTGAGCACAACATGGAGGCGTGCGGGTAGAAGCACGGGACGGCAGAGAGCAAGACAGTGCAGGGTAAGAGAAGTTCACAAGAGAGACTGCTGGGTAAAACATGCACTCTTATAAATGCTTACCTGAAAATAAAAAAGTAGTGCTTGAAAAGCAAGCCGTGGAAGAATAGAAACCTGTCAATCAAAAGTGATGGTAAAGAGGTAAGGCTCCAGGCGGGGGACAAACACAAGACTAACAAGTGGGGACACAAACCAGAAGCAGGCAAATGAAAGTAACAGGAAAGCCAACCAATGGCGAGCAATGAGCGGGCTTCAAGTCCCTGTATATTCTTGGTAAGCCACAGACTGCTCATGAAATGATTGTTTAATTTGTTGACCTTTTCTAAAGTACTCAAGATTTTACCTTGATTAGCTACATATAAAAAGCTTCCTCACTTGCTGTCTGAAACATTAATCTCTCAACTATTCCCCATCTCTTAGAGCTGTTCTTGTTCACCAGTGTTTCTCACCTAACTTGTGTTGAGGTTTGCGCTCAATAAATGCTTTAATGCATAAGTGTCATCAATAAGTGGTTGCACTATAATATTACTCAGTAACGTTTAGCTCTCAAAAAATATAGTGATGGGCAGCACACTGTGCCGGTCTCAGTACCACAGAAGTGCTGAAAGATCTGATCATGTAATATGGACATTTTAGCATTTTCTGCTTCCTGCAGAGAGGATCATTCTAAAATTAAAGTGCTAATTTCACATGTGAAACTATGAGAATGCCAAGTGTTTTAACACCACCTCCTTATTTTGTACTTGGTCATTTGACCTTGAACTGTTAAGCCCACACCAGTGTTTGTTTTTTGGAGGGATTAGCAGTCACTGATGCGAGGACCGACTTATTGATTGGTAGGTAGGAGGACCTACTACTGTTCCATTAGTTCTTGAAACCACTTCAGGAAAGATTTAAACACATTTGTAATCTAGGTACAGATATGAAAAGAGCCTCTAGCCTGCATCGTTAAGAGCACTCTTTGTATACATATTCTCATACTTGATTTTAAGTTTACTTTTGTGGATTTTCCTTATTCTCCATGCAGCTAGTATCCCCTTTCTTTATCTTTATCGTTTTGCCCACTCATTGAAGGCTGCTCATGTCTTGTGTTCTGGTCTTTGATGCGTAGTTTTTGATATTTGTTTCCCCTGTACGTTTGACCACACCATGGCAATGCCCACAACCCCATTCATGGTGTAGCACTGTGAACACTGCTTATGTTGATACAGCCCTTTGTATTTCCCTGCTCTGTCCTGTCCATTCCTGCTCTTATTCTATTTGGTGGTGGCCCCTGTTGACAGCCTTTGCTGACAGCTGGCTAACTCAGAAGAAAGGAAAAGGCAGACTTTTCACACAGTTTGTGTACGCCAGTGTGTAATAAGACTCCTTTCCTGCTTCTTCCAGCTTCTAATCGAAGTCAGAAACTGCACAATGCAAGCTCATCTGTACACTCCAATCTCTTCTCTGACGGTACAGTATTCCCTAATGCTAGAATTGTACATAAATGCCTCTGTCATAATCAGTTTCCTCTACTGGGTATGCCTTTTCTGAACCCCAGCGACTCGGGTAATAGTAGGAAAAGCATGAAATCCATGTTCTTCCTTTCTGTACTACACACTATAAATTATCTTCAGTTAGCACAATCATTTCCACACCGTTTCATTACATATATACTTCCCTTTTTAGTTGTAAAGTTATTCTCATCTATTCCTTGTTACGTTCCCTTCTTCCTTTTACCTTTGTGTCCCTTTTTAGCTCCTTTTTTTCTGTTCCTTCCATTTTCTACAAATCATTTCAAGCATTTTTCAAAAATCAGTCATTCCCTCTCCTTTCGTTGTCCTTTGTGTTGTGTTTTATTTGAAAAGAGGAAGTTGGAAAGTGCTCTCTCTATTTCCGACTTTGCTGCTTGGATACCCACCACTTTCAGCATCCCTGCCTCTCTTCTGATCTGCTCATTCCTTTGTTTTCTCCTACCCTGTGCTTGCTGGACCCGATTTGAAGGAAAATGGATTCTGACGAGACATTGGTGGTTTTCTTTCTCTGGAGAGGCCTACAGTGTTGTTCTTTTTTTTCTTTTCTTTAGATGAAAGTGATTCCAGGCCCTTAAAAAATAAAATGACCGAACCCATGGGAGCAGCCAATAAAGGTAATGTGATAAGGATTTGTCCTGGCAAAGGGGCTAACTGTGTAATTATATCAAAAAGTTTGATCTTTCTTACAATCCAATTCAGGGATTGCTTTTAAACCCGCTCAACTTTCGATTCACAGAGAGCCCTTGACATCTGTGGCAGCTTTTGGCTGGTCCATTTGTTCTGTGAAAAAGGGAGATTAGCTGTGGGGTTTGAGTTTGTGTGCAAGTCCATTTTTCCTTGTTGAAAGAAAAAATTCAGACCAGCATTTCTACCCATTTAAATGAAGAAATGGTAACTAATATCAATAAAAGGACCATTCATAGGTAGTGCTAATCCGAATAAAATTCACTGTTTTGGAATCACTTTTTTCTCCTATATTTCTTTGACTGTAGAAACTGCTGATGCCTTATTTATATACTAGAATTTATAGAGGTGATCTCTTGTCACAAGTGCTGAGTGAATGTGTGCCACCAGAACAATCCCTCCCTCTTAAATTGTTTACTAATTGATAACCAAAAATACCACTGCATTGTAATTTCAGCCACTGGTGGGTCTTCTCATGCTATCAGATTGCTGGCATGGTTTGCAACTAATGTTTTCAGCATGCTGTCAACCCATCCATTTGTAGCTACATATTTGGGGTCAAAAAGGTGGAATCGCAGTTCTCAAAAATTTCAGTAACTACCAATTTGAATTAAGATCTTATGTGATGATTCCTGCACTTCTGCCTTCCTCAAATGCTTATTGTACCCCAGAGGGTCCAACATATGTCAAGGAGCCTGGATCTGTGCCAAATGTTCAGGATATCCTTGTAAGATACATTTATGTGAAACTAATTCAAAAGAAAACATTTTAAAAGTTGGTGGTTATTGTAGGAAGTGGACTCCTTATATAGTGGACTAAAAAGAGGTACACTGTGTAGAGAATCCAGGCAAACCCCAGTTAGTTTAAAGAGCCATAAATTATAGCCTAAATGCGCTCTTTTGTGGTAGTATGGGCGAGCAGTTAGTCTTATCAGAGTGTAGTGCTATGCATTTTATGTATTCATAGAGGCAATAAATGAGAGAGACACTCCAGAATAAATCCGAGACCAATTTAGAACAAGCATTGGCATAGCCAATAGGTCTCCCCTTCGGGACCTTTTAAGTATTTAGTTATGCAGCAGGTCCCAAAGGCTAAACCTATTGGCTATGCCAATGCTTGTTTTAACTTACAGTTTGTAGGCCCCTTTGGCTGCAATTTCTTACCAGAATGCTCCTTTTTAGGTCTCGGCCTGACGTGAGCAGTGCATGCGCTGCTCTCGTCATACGAGGGCTTCTTGGATTCAATACGATTCCAGAAGTCGTGTCTCAGCTCCGCCCCTACCTTCTATTGGCGTGCGTTATTTACCGTCATAGCTTATGCTAAACGGAGACTTCTAATTGTAAATGAGGCTATTTAGTCCCTCCTGGTTGCCACCCTGTCCTCTGTAGGCCCCGCCCACCGGGATTGGATCGGCCTCCTTCAATTACTCGGTAAGCACTATATTTTACATTTGTTATTTTGTAAGTTACATGTGTGGTCCGCTTATATTTTCGGGACTGTGACCGATATATATATATATATATATATATATATATCCTCCCAGGTGGTTCCGTTGTGCTTCGCTCCGGGCGCTACTCGGCGGGTGCGTTGCCTCGCGGTTGAACCAAACCGCCAATATTCAAACAAATCCTTCCTGCGGAAGAAGTAGGTCGCACACCAACAGCTTCCCAATTATTTTTCTTTATTTTCAGAAATCCATAATTTCGCAAAACCAATAAGTTGACCAACGCGTTTCGGTAGACCCCGCTACCTTGCTCACGGTCGTCGTTTTTACTAGTGTTAAAGCAAAATGTTTTAAATAAAGATATTTGAAGGAAGTCCTTTGACACCAATATCCTGTTCCCACCCTTTTGGTTTCCCACAGGTTTATGGGTCTTGTAGTTCATGTTGGGACAATCCAAAAACCGATGCATTGTAACATTTCAATTTGTTAATTGTTATCCAACTATTTACTGTTGCCCGTTGGGCGATGTTACTCGTTATTGTAACAAATTTATTTGCAACAAGTCTTTGACATGTCTCCAGTGCGCAATTCACTTTGTTGACAAGCCCTCCAGTGGGCCGACTACGTATTTTCTGTCCCAATATTCAATTGTTCTGTTTCAATCTTTGTGGTTGTTGCCCTCCAATGGGCCTTTGGAATGTGATTTTTTATATGCTGTGGGAGAGTGATTTTCATAAATGAATGTACAGTTCTTCCGATTGGTTTAATCCATATGGGGTCATGGACCGCAAGTTCAAAATATGACACGATTCTTTTTGGCGTAGTGTTTTTTCCCTGTTTCCACCACGAGAGCTCATCGGTACCGCTTCAATGCCATAAAACCTTAGTAGTTTCCAGTTAGCATTGTGGTGTATTTCCATGTGCTTGGCTATGGCATTGTTCCTGTCTCTGTTTTTGGTCGCTCGTACATGTTCCAATATACGTTTTTTTAATTCACAGATAGTGGATCCAACATATCTTAAAGGGCAAGGACATTCTACCACATAAACTATGTACTGACTCTTGCAAGTTATCAAAGTTGTGATTTGCCAGTTTTTGTTATTCGCCATTCTCACATCTTTAGTCGGCTTTGCAATTTCGCAGACTTTGCAGTTATAACACTTGGTGAAGCCTGTTGTTTGTAACCAGGATTCTTTTGAATGTTTGGCGATAAAGTGGCTGTGTGTTAGGCGGTCCTTCAAACTTCTTGCCCTTCTAAATGTGATCACTGGGTGGCCACCCATTTTTTCTCCCATCATGCTGTCCATTGTTAGAATCTTCCAATTCTTCTTCAAGATATAAATAATGTCTTTTGCTTCTTGACTGTAATCTGTGATCAGTCTTATGGGCTCATCCATGTTATCCGATTTTTGCTGTTTTGGAATTAAGCATTCCGCTCTTGTTTTTTGGTTGGCTCTGTTCCAGCTTGTGATTAGGCTTTTCTTAGGATATTTTCTCTGTATGAATCTTTGTACTGTGTTGCCACTGTGCTTCAGCCAATCTGCATCTTCACTGCAGATTCTTCGCAATCGAAGAAATTCTCCATAGGGTATACTGGAGATTGTTGATGGTTGGTGGAAACTGGTTGCTTCAAGAGTCGTATTTGTCGCAGTACTTTTACGATGTAACGTTGTTGCCAGGCGATTCTCTTTTACAAAGATTTCCATGTCTAAAAAGACCACTCGTTCTTTGCTGAAACTATGTGTGAATCTCAGATTGGGTGTGCTGTTATTAAGGATTGTAAAGTACTCCTGAAACTTCTCCTCGTTGCCATTCCATACAATTAAAAGGTCATCTATAAACCGAACCCATGTAACAATGTGTTTGGTATATCGATGATGTTTCAGATTCCAGGCAATTTCTTGTTCCCACCACCCCATTACCAGACATGCATAACTGGGGCTGAAAGAAAAACCCATTGCTGCACCGTTACGTTGACGGTATAGATTGTCACCAAACGTGAAGACATTATTTTGCAAGCAACATTCCATCATGTCCAATAACATTATGTTGTGTTCTTTGTAGTGAATATTTCTGTTTTTTAGAGACCAGTCACAAGCCTTCAAACCTTGAGTGTTGTCAATCATGGTGTATAGAGCTACCACATCCATGGTGATGAGGCAATAAGAATTGGACCACGTTATATCTTGTAGAATTCTCAGACAATCTGAAGTATCTTTGATGTATGATTTTAAATTTTTAACATATGGCATGATGAAGTAATCAATGAAGTTGGCCAAATTGCAAAGCCGACTAAAGATGTGAGAATGGCGAATAACAAAAACTGGCAAATCACAACTTTGATAACTTGCAAGAGTCAGTACATAGTTTATGTGGTAGAATGTCCTTGCCCTTTAAGATATGTTGGATCCACTATCTGTGAATTAAAAAAACGTATATTGGAACATGTACGAGCGACCAAAAACAGAGACCGGAACAATGCCATAGCCAAGCACATGGAAATACACCACAATGCTAACTGGAAACTACTAAGGTTTTATGGCATTGAAGCGGTACCGATGAGCTCTCGTGGTGGAAACAGGGAAAAAACACTACGCCAAAAAGAATCGTGTCATATTTTGAACTTGCGGTCCATGACCCCATATGGATTAAACCAATCGGAAGAACTGTACATTCATTTATGAAAATCACTCTCCCACAGCATATAAAAAATCACATTCCAAAGGCCCATTGGAGGGCAACAACCACAAAGATTGAAACAGAACAATTGAATATTGGGACAGAAAATACGTAGTCGGCCCACTGGAGGGCTTGTCAACAAAGTGAATTGCGCACTGGAGACATGTCAAAGACTTGTTGCAAATAAATTTGTTACAATAACGAGTAACATCGCCCAACGGGCAACAGTAAATAGTTGGATAACAATTAAATTGAAATGTTACAATGCATCGGTTTTTGGATTGTCCCAACATGAACTACAAGACCCATAAACCTGTGGGAAACCAAAAGGGTGGGAACAGGATATTGGTGTCAAAGGACTTCCTTCAAATATCTTTATTTAAAACATTTTGCTTTAACACTAGTAAAAACGACGACCGTGAGCAAGGTAGCGGGGTCTACCGAAACGCGTTGGTCAACTTATTGGTTTTGCGAAATTATGGATTTCTGAAAATAAAGAAAAATAATTGGAAAGCTGTTGGTGTGCGACCTACTTCTTCCGCAGGAAGGATTTGTTTGAATATATATATATATATATATATATATATATATATATATATATATATATATATATATATATATATATATATATATATATATATTCGAGGCATATGAGCTGCAGATTGTACACTTTGCATAGATCGCCATCTGGTGTTGGGCCCAGATGTTTGCAGTTAGTTTTTGTTCTTTGGACAGTCTTTGGAAGTCACGAGTTCGGTGACCCCTCCTTCGGTCCATACTGCGCATGGGCTTCGGCTCCATCCTCCGATTGTTTTTTTCCGCCATCGGGCTCGGATGTGATACTTCGTGCTCCGGCTTCGAACTTCTACGGTTCCAGCCTCGACGGAAAACCCTCGTTTATCGAGTTTCTTCATCTATCTTCATCTCTCGAAGAGGCACTTTTCCACACATCGGCACCGGCCTTCGGGCCCTCCTCGACTCCGGTCCCGGCCGATGGAAAGGACTCCGTTCAAAAAGTGCCCAAAATGTGGGTCTAAATTTCCCCCACCGACCTCCATCAGGTGTGTAACCTTTGCCTCTCTCCAGAACACGAGGCTAGAGACTGCCCCGCCTGTAAGTCTTTTCGATCAAAAAAGACCATCAGGGATCGAAGAGCTCGACGCACCATGGCGCACTCATCGACCGCGGCTCCTCCGGACATCTTCGGAGACGACACCGAAGCTTCGGGGCAACACCACACCGAGCAGGAGGAAGACATAGTCAGCGCTTCCGAGGCCGACGACTCCGACCTGGAGGACATCACACCGGCGCAGAGGGTCGTGAGTACTCTACCCCCTCCCACCCCCGCGCCCAAATCCAAAGAGACTCGGGTTACACCCTCGCCTTCGGGCCTGGGGAAAACCAAACACGCAGCTTCTATCACCCCACCTTCGGGCCCGGTGTCGAAGCCTCACAAGTCTCATGGCAGCTCGGGCTCGAGCCAGCCGACTCCTGGTGCCGATAAACACCGTTCGGCACCGAAGAAAGTGCCGCCCAGCTCGACTCCGAAGCCACCGGTGCCGAAGCCTGGACTTTCGGTGCCGACGAAACACAAGCACAAATCCCTCGGCACCGACGCTCCGGCGCCGAAGTCTACCTCGACGCCGAAAAAACCGGAGGTTCCAAAAAAACATGGCGCAGAGAAACCACCCAAATCCTCGGCTCCGAAAACATCGGCGCCAGCGGACGATTCGGCGCCACCGGACATTTTTACACCCGATCCTTATCAAAAAACCTTATCCTAGGATCCAAAGACTGGGCTATTGACTTTGACTGTCAAGAAAAGACGTCTTGACACACCAGCTCCTCCTCCACCACCCAAGCGGAAGGACTCTGCCACATCTCCTCTCAGAGTGCCCTCCCCACCACCTCCTACACCTCCTCCTCCTCCTCCACCTCCTCTCCCTCCCAGGTCTCCGCCACCCTTGCCTCATCATTCCCCGACCCCGTCCCCAGATCCGGATTACGGGGATCCAGATTATGACCCGGCGGACGCCCCAATGGACCCCACACCACCGGGGACCCCAGACCCATGGGAATATTACCAAAACCCTGACATACCAGATTTGCCTCAAGATGACCTATACCCATCCAGGCCATCTCCCCCAGAGGACTCACTAGGGTTTCACCACTTACTGCAGAGAGCAGCACACTACCACAGGGTGGAACTACACAGCGAACCAGTGAAAGACGACTTCTTACTGGATACATTTGATATTCAGGATAAGTCCACAGCCATCCTGCCCATGCTTAAGGGTGTCACCAAACATGCTGCAGAGGTGTTCAAAGACCCTGTCAGGGCCAGGGTCTTAAACCCCAGAATAGAAAAAAAGTACAAAGCAGCACCCACAGACCCTACATACATTAAGGGCCCTGCTCCCTTAGATTCCCTAGTTGTGTCCACAGCTAGGAAGCGGTCTAACTCCCAGTCCTCAGGTGAGGCCCCACCGCCAGATAAGGAATCAAAACTCCTAGATGCGTCTGGTAAACGCACTGCCTCGCAAGCCGCAAACATCTGGCGCATTGCGAATACACAAGCGCTGCTTGCGCGTTATGACAGAGCACACTACGATGAGCTTGAGGCTCTTATGCAGCACCTCCCGGAAAAACACAAACGTAAAGCTCATGACCTAATACAGGAGGGAAAGCTCATTACTAACACCTCCATTAAATGTGCCCTCGATGCAGCGGACACTGCTTCTAGAGCCATAAATACTAGTGTCCTGCTTCGTCGTCATGCCTGGCTCAGGATCTCAGGGTTCAAGCCAGAAGTCCAGGCATCCATACTAAATCACCCCTTTGACCGACAAAATCTCTTTGGGCCAAAGGTAGACTAAGCGTTAGAAAAAATGAAAAAGGACACGGACACAACAAAGTCTATGGGGGCATTACAATCACAGACCCCTAAACGCTCCTTTCGGCGTTCGTCCTTTCGTAGCACAGGCAGAGGCTACTCCACCGATAGCGCCTCTACCTCCTACAAGTCCCCTCCTCCAAATACCTTTTCAAAGGGCTACCAAAGGGGTGGATACAGGGGCAACAACAATAAGGGCAGGAGCAAAACTAACACCACCCGTTCTGCCACCCCGCCCGCACAATGACTTCCCTCCGCTCCCCCCCAGACCATCCCAATCCGGTCGGGGGCAGACTGCGACACTTTATCCACGCCTGGGAGTCCATAACATCGGACAAATGGGTGACCCAAATTATTCGATCAGGGTACTGTCTCGAGCTAACATCTACCCCACCCAATATCCCACCAAGGCACCGTCCAATGTCTCAGGAACATTCCACACTGCTCAAACAGGAGGTGCTCTCCCTCCTCCAAAAACACGCTATAGAGCAGGTCCCCGTCAATCAGCAAAATCTAGGGGTCTACTCTCTGTATTTTCTAATACTGAAAAAAGACGGGACCCTGAGGCCCATTCTGGACCTCCGGCCTACATTCAGACCATTTCCACATGGTCACCCTACAACAAGTCCTCCCGCTCCTCTGTCAGGGAGACTTTCTCACTACCTTGGATCTGAAAGACGCATACTTTCCCATTCCAATACACCCTTGTCACAGGAAGTACCTCAGGTTTGTGGTGGACGGTCGGCATTACCAATTCACAGTTCTCCCCTTCGGGGTCACCACCGCACCACGGGTGTTTACCAAAGGCCTAGCGGTAGTAGCAGCACACCTCAGACGTCAGCATATTCACGTCTTCCCTTACTTAGACGACTGGCTGATAAAAGCCGCGTCCTACGACCAATGTGTGCAACATACAAACAGCACCATCCAACTGCTCCACCAGCTAGGCTTCACGGTGAACTACCAAAAGTCCCACCTCGTACCATCTCACACAAAGCACTATCTCGGGGCCACTATAGACACCTCCAAAGGTATAGCCTATCCCAACGCAGCCAGGATCGCAAGCATACAAGCCTTGTGCCAAACGTTCATTGCTCAGCACTCTCTCCCAGCGAGAGTGTTTATGAAGCTAATAGGGATGATGGCATCTTGCATTTTCATAGTGCCCCATGCAAGACTCCACATGCGTCCACTCCAAGAGTGCCTAGCACAACAGTGGAACCAGGCCCAAGGACAGCTACCGGATCTGGTGTTGGTGGACGGCCGCACCCATCACTCTGCAGTGGTGGAACACCACAAACCTTTCCAAAGGGCGGCCGTTCCTGGACCCGGTTCCTCAGGTGATTCTAACAGCGGACGCATCGCTCTCCGGCTGGGGAGCGCACCTCCTACACCTCACAATGCAAGGTCTATGGACGCCACAGCAAAAGTCGCTCCACATCAACCATCTGGAGCTCTTGGCGATCTTTCTAGCCCTAAAATCCTTTCAAAAACAGATTTTAGCCAAAGCAGTCCTCATTCGCACAGACAATATGACTGCAATGTATTATATTCAAAAACAGGGGGGGACACACTCTCCCCAGCTCTCCCGCTTAGCCCAGAGCATATGGAGATGGGCAATTCCACAAAACATCTTTCTCCTGGCACAGCACGTCCCAGGCATACAAAACACCATGGCAGATCTGCTCAGCAGACAAACGCAACAACTACACGAATGGGAACTGCATCCACAAGTTCTTCGCCCATTCTTCCACAAGTGGGGGCATCCTCAGATAGACCTCTTCGCCACCCACGAAAACAAAAAATGCCCAAGCTTCGCCGCCAGATACCCACACCCATTGTCCAAAGGCAATGCGATATGGATGAACTGGTCAGGCAGATTTGCATACGCCTTTCCACCGCTCCCACTAATTCCATTAGTGGTCAGGAAACTGCAACAGCACTCCCTCACACTCATTCTGGTAGCCCCAACATGGGCCAGGCAGCCGTGGTACACCACACTACTACAGCTATCGGTGGTACCACATCAAAAACTGCACCTGTCCCCATGCCTCCTAACTCAGAACCATGGAGAAATCAGACACCCGGACCCAGCGCAGCTCAACCTTGCGATCT
This sequence comes from Triturus cristatus, assembly GCF_964204655.1. Classification (NCBI taxonomy): domain Eukaryota; kingdom Metazoa; phylum Chordata; class Amphibia; order Caudata; family Salamandridae; genus Triturus; species Triturus cristatus. Next base: position 360,396,085 of record NC_140586.1, on the reverse strand, counting down.
GGCTCCTGAAATCTTAGAATTTGGGTACCTTAACCTTCCCCCTGACTGCATGAATATTATCAAGGAAGCCAGAGGTCCTACCACTCGAGCATGCTATGCCGCAAAGTGGAAGAGATTTGTTGTTTACTGCCGTAACAATACAATCAACCCTTTAGATGCATCCATACAACACATTATATGCTATCTGCTCCATCTTCAAAGGTGTAACCTGGCATACTCTTCCATACGCTTACACCTAGAAGCGATTGCTGCTTACCTGCAAAACAGACAGCATTTATCACTGTTCAGGGTGCCTGCTATTAAAGCCTTTATGGGAGGCCTTAAACGCATAATTCCACCCAGGGCACCGCCTTCTCCTGTATGGAATCTAAATATAGTTCTTACAAGGCTAATGGGTCCGCCCTTCGAACCACTGCATAAATGCGAGCTACAGTTCCTCACCTGGAAAACAGCTTTTCTAGTGGCCATCACTTCCCTTAGAAGGGTGAGTGAAATACAAGCGTTCACTATACAGGAACACTTCTTACAAATACATCACAGCAAAGTGATACTTCGTGCAAATCCAAAGTTTCTGCCCAAGGTCATTTCCCCCTTCCATCTAAATCAATCGTGGAATTACCTGTTTTTTTCTCGCAACCTCAATCTGTTGCGGAAAGGGCTCTATATCACTTGATGTTAAGAGGGCTTTACTGTACTACATACAGAGAACGCAACCTTTCAGGAAAACTAAACAATTGTTTGTTTCCTTCTCTCCACCGCATAAAGGCAACACCATCTCTAAATCAGGGATAGCTAGGTGGATTGTAAAGTGCATACAAATTTGCTATCAAAAGGCAAAAAGAACATTATCTGTTCCACCTAAAGCCCACTCTACTAGAAAGTTAGGGGCTTCCATGGCTTTTCTAGGGAACATACCCTTAGATGACATCTGCAAAGCAGCCACATGGTCAACACCGCACACCTTCACAAAACATTACTGTGTAGACGTGCACTCCAAGCAACAAGCTAGTGTGGGCCAGGCTGTACTAAAGACACTATTTCAAACCGCTGCAACGGATACCGGTGGTCGCCGCTAAGGTTGGGTACTGCTATATAATCTATGTAAAGTGTACAATCTGCAGCTCATATGCCTCGAACGGAATATGCTACATACCAGTATGCATCTGTTCTTGGCATGTAGAGCTGCAGAGTTGTACACGCCCACCCGCCTCCCCGGCTACCTGTATCCGTTCCAGTTTATCTTATTTAGATACAACACACATGGGTTTCTCACTATTATTACTACGCTCCATCATTTCCCTGCTGGCGAAAAACAATCTGAGGATGGAGCCGAAGCTCATGCGCAGTACGGACCGAAGGAGGAGTCACCGAACTCGTGACTTCCAAAGACTGTTCAAAGAACAAAAACAAACTGCAAACTTCCGGGCCCAACACCAGATGGCGATCTATGCAAAGTGTACAACTCTGCATCTCTACATGCCAAGAACAGATGCATACTGGTAAGTAGCATATTCTATCTATCTATATCTATATATATCTATATATATATATGTATATGTGTGTATGTATATGTGTGTATGTATATGTGTGTATGTATATGTGTGTATGTATATGTGTGTATGTATATGTGTGTATGTATATGTGTGTATGTATATGTGTGTATGTATATATATGTGTATGTATGTATGTGTGTATATATGTATATGTGTGTATATATATATATATATATATATATATATATATATTCACTTAAAAAACCATAGGTTTCACACATGTTATAGTTAGGTGGATATTTCACTCGTAAAAGACCAATGAAATTTCCCCCGTTATAGTTAGTTCAGATAACTATAAATCATGCGCCCGCAATCCACTGCTCATGACGTCACATATTACATCACTCATGACACGGTCGCGCGAGTTATAGTTATCTGAACTAACTATAACGGGGGAAATTTCATTGGTTTTTTACGAGTGAAATATCCTGCTAACTATAACATGTGTGAAACCTATGGTTTTTTTAAGTGAATTTGCAAGGTTTTTTAAATGCTAATTCCTAACTATAACGTGTGTGAAACATATGGTTTTATATATTTATTTTACAATAAACTACGTATTAAAATTTTTTGGGGGTTTTCACCGTGCGCGCACCCCCGCGATTTTTTTTTTTTTTTTTAAATGTTTTTTTTCTGGCTTCGGGGTCCTTCAGGGACCCCCTGACAAAGGCTAGGGGGTCAGGAACTCTCTACCCTGCCCCCTTTTCCCGTTCGCCACCTTCCTTTTTCACACTCGCACTGAAAACAAACAAAATGGCGCCCAACACTTCCAGATTTCGACCGATTAAAACGTTGACTAACATGTAACCACCAATCAGAATTACGCTCGCGCACGTTAGGGTGCTCGCACGGTGCGCGCACCCTGCGCGCGTATAGATATTGATATGCTTTTAAATGCTATTTTCTCAGGAAATACTGAGCAGATTTACACCAGACCTGCAAAAGGCACTTCCTTGACCTTATGGCTACCTCTCTGCCAAATTTCAAGTAATTCTGTTAAGCCGTTCGGGCTGTAGCTGCGTCTAAAGGTCCTATGGAAAAATGCATGGGGAAAACGCGTTTTGGGACCCCCCTTTTTTCTCGGCACCCGCTTGACGAATCAGCCCGAGACTTTCAGGGTAGGAGCTGAACGGAGCGCCCCATTAGTTTTGAAAATTTCGCGAGGATTCGTCCACCAGCGCCAAAGTTATTCAAAATAGAATTTTGAGATTTCCTATGGAAACACGGTCCTAACTATAACTATCTACTGGCAACCGCCAGTAGAATAAATAAATATATATATATATATATATATATATATATATATATATATATATATATATATATATATATATATATATATATATATATATATATATATATATATATATATATATATTTGTCTTTTAAAGCAATGCCTGCAATGTACATCGGCGCATTACTGACCCCCACTCCCCTTACTAACTCCGTATGCCAGGGCGAATCACTTCATTAGCATCTGGTTCCGCCGCAGCGCTACATGCATGCATGCATCACATGAAACCGAGAGCTTCTGTGTAGACATATTTTACATACAAGAGCCGTGTTTAGGAAATGAAGCCCTCTTTCAAACGTGCTGTGGAATCCGAACATGTAGGATGTGAACTAATAATGTACTACGTCACATGATCCCAAAAGCTTAGCCTACATTTTAAAACTAACTATGAGCAAACCTTATGCCGGCTTCTGCCGCAGATGAAATAATGCGGGAGGAAAACGCGCTAAGCCCTGTTCTCTATGTGCGCTAGATCTATCCCAGAATAGCACATGAGAGGAATGTCGCACGTAAAAGGCACGCCGGGGCAACGCTAAAAGGTGTATGTGGCGGAGTTGGTGTCGATATTATGAACAATGCAGATAGCAAGCAGAGGGTCTACACGTGTATGAGCAACGACGTGATTTTCAGCACAATAGATTAGAATTAGTGACCCAGGAATGTAAAAATAGCAGGCACGAAGCTGCTGAGTGCAAGTAAAGGATTAATCGTTTTCACGGGGTGCCCTGTGTGTACGTGTGTGTGTGTGTGTGTGTGTGTGTGTGTCTGTGTGGGTTTGTGTTACTATCCTTGTGGGGACTTGAGTATGATAACACACTCACGCTGTGGGGACTTGATTGCACTGTGGGGACCTGAACCCAAGTCACCACAAGGTAAAGTCTCCTAAATGATTGGAAATGACTTGAAATACATATGCACAAATTTTTACAACTTTTTTTAAAATTGCCTTGTGGGGACCTGTGTTTCACGAAGTGTGTTTATTTTCTTGCTCAGCTCTGCCCCTGTAGACAGGAGGCGGTACTGTAGCCTTAAACACACTTAGCATATTAAACACACTGCAGGATTTTGAGCTCATCTAGCAACAGAGAGAATAGTGATTTTAAAGAAGTAAACCCATCAGAAAACATTAAACTTTAATACAATGACCTTTTTAATTGTACGTAACTTTTTTTCCAAAGTTTATAAACCACACAAATAGAAGCATGTGGGTCATATTGCATTATTTCCTAATTATAACAATTGTAAGTATGAGAAGATTCGGATAGTTACATTAACCATGTATTTGCTGCGCAAATATTTCCCTCAATCTAAGCTGCCGTTAATTTCATTCTGTGTCTGAATGCTCAGCCCATGATAAATGGAAAGCAGTTTTAAATGTGGTGAAAGCATATTTTCATTTGCAGCTGGAAAAGAATGACAAAGGTGAAAGCATTTTTCTTTTTATCTTGTCATACTGTAGTTTATACAGCGTGAAAAAGTGCAATTTCAGGAACACACAGGAAGACGGTCTTTCTAATCTCATTAAAGTATTCAAGAATTAATTCCAATTCCAGTTAAAATCGTCAAACCCTCCTGGTCCATTCTCAGGAATGAAGTGAAACCAGTCAGGGAAGTTGAAAACACCGTGCGAGGCCAAGGTCAATTTGCATGTGAAAGCTTAGGAGCAGCTCGCTCACAGTGCCTTAACTGCTCTGTTTACAATGAATAGCCTGCCATCCCCTCCTCCCACGGCCTCAGGTTAAAATGTAAATTAAAGGGCACCATCACATTTGACTGTATGGAGGCGGCCAACTCCTTAACTCTCTTAAACTCTTCAGCTGTGTTCTGCTTCTGAACCGAATAAATAGAGAATCAACCCATTGGTTATTTCACTCTTTTCACAAGTTTGCATTAAGCTATTGGGAAGGTATCTGCACACATGTTCTCTTAGGGGAGTCAGTAAGATAAATGTAGTTCCATACTAATTTAGCGCATTAATTTTTATTTGTCAGTTTTATGGAGCACAAATTTGACCCGAAGGTACTAGAGTGCTTAACATGAGCACCAGTTACATTACACAAGGACACATTTGTTTCATAGGTACTGGGAGATTTGGGGGCACATGCATCAAGCCTTTTTCTGTTTGCAGATGGAAAAAGACCTTTTCAGATGCATGTAGCTTTTGTCATTCGCAATTTAAGGAATCACAATTTTTTGTGATTACCTAAATTGCGAATGCATTTAGGTAATCACAATTTGTGAATCCCTATTTGCTGATGCATTTAGCCTTTCCTAAATGCTAACTGTGCATTTAGGAAACGCTAATTACCATCAACTTCAAGTTGATGGTCATTTCTGAATGCTTTGAAAAATGCACAAAAAGGCATTTTTCAAAGTTCCATCTAGTGCACACATGCCCTTAGGACATGTGTGCTTCACATGTGCACACTTACCTTTTTTGGGGGGTGCATCAGGGGGGCCTTAGGCCCCCAGGCACCATTGGATTTCCATTCACAATTTACGATTACCAATTTGGTAATAGCAATTTGCGAATGCATTACCATTCATTCCAATGGGTTTGTAAGCCCATAGGAATGAATGGAGTCACATTAGCTAATAGCGATTTGCAATTTCTTAATCCCTATTAGCTAATGAAAAGGAATTGCACATTTTATTGCGATTCCTACATGCATAGGCATTTGTGATTTCCAAATAGCATTTCCTTAAAAATCACTATTTGGTAATCGCAAATGAAGAGTTTGATGCATGTGCCCATAAGTGATTTGCCCAGAATCAAAGGATGATGAGCTGCTGCCGAGACTCCTACGGGATTCCCCAGTTTCAAAGTCAGCAGTTTTGGCTGTAACACTAATTCATCTCACCATTAGATTATTCATTTTGTTGTATTAGCAGAATAAGATCAATAGGCGATATGTTAAATGGTTGATGTAGACGAGGAATATTTTTGAAACTTGTGCTGATTGTATATTGCATATAACAAGGCAAATAAAAGTTTGAAAACATCTACCCTTCACTGATTTACCAGAGTGAACACTCCACACGCCAGTGACATATCCACACACTTGAAGGTACTCTGTGAGTGCCCCCAGTCACATACTAATCTCATCCTAAACCACTGCCCCACATATGCACCTTTCAAAAGCCTTACAAAGCCATAGTAATCCACAGGTTACAAAAATCAACTGACTCTTGTCTAAACCCGATCTCAGGAGACAAATGATCATACAGGCTCAGGTATTACAGAGTACAAATTCCTGGCTCAGACATAACACAGAGCGATTCCCCTCTTCTCATATACAGTAAGTGTTGTCTTTCATGGAAAGCAGCAATATTTCAGATTTACAAACTTCAAAAATCGAATTCTCGCACAGGCCGGCTATCTTTCAAATGGGATTTCAGCCATGGCATATGTACTGTAATGGGCGAATGCCATGGCATATGTACTGCAATGGGTGGATGCCATGGCATATGTACTGCAATGGGTGGATGCCATGGCATATGCACTGCAGTGGGTGAATGCCATGGCATATGTACTGCAATGGGTGGATGCCATGGCATATGTACTGCAATGGGTGGATGCCATGGCATATGCACTGCAGTGGGTGAATGCCATGGCATATGCACTACAATGGGTGAATGCCATGGCATATGCACTACAATGGGTGAATGCCATGACATATGCACTGCAGTGGGTGAATGCCATGGCATATGCACTACAATGGGTGAATGCCATGACATATGCATTGCAATGGGTGATTGCTATGACATATGTACTGCAATGGGTGGATGCCATGGCATATGTACTGCAATGGGTGAATGCCATGGCATATGCACTACAATGGGTGAATGCCATGACATATGCACTGCAGTGGGTGAATGCCATGGCATATGCACTACAATGGGTGAATGCCATGACATATGCATTGCAATGGGTGATTGCTATGACATATGTACTGCAATGGGTGGATGCCATGGCATATGTACTGCAATGGGTGAATGCCATGGCATATGCACTACAATGGGTGAATGCCATGGCATATGCACTACAATGTGTGAATGCCATGACATATGTACTACAATGTGTGAATGCCATGACATATGTACTGCAATGGGTGGATGCCATGGCATATGTACTGCAATGGGTGAATGCCATGGCATATGCACTACAATGGGTGAATGCCATGGCATATGCACTACAATGGGTGAATGCCATGACATATGTACTACAATGTGTGAATGCCATGACATATGCACTGCAATGGGTGAACGCCATGACATATGTACTGCAATGGGTGGATGCCATGGCATATGTACTGCAATGGGTGAATGCCATGGCATATGCACTACAATAGGCGAATGCCATGGCATATGCACTACAATGGGTGAATGCCATGACATATGTACTACAATGTGTGAATGCCATGACGTATGTACTGCAATGGGTGGATGCCATGGCATATGTACTGCAATGGGTGAATGCCATGGCAAATGCACGGCAATGGGTGAATGCCATCACCTGCTTTGGATGCCCCTTAAAGTATATGCTCCCTTCTTTCAGATAAAAAATGAAATGAGAAAAAAGCTTTCTATGTTACAAACGAAAATATTTACATACTTGATAGTAAAAACTCATCCATGTAAACTTGAAAATGTGTTATATCTGTTTCTAGAGAAATAGATATATTCTGAATACGTTCTGTTCATTGAATTGCTTCTTGATACAAGGTGTACAGTTTTGTAAAATAAGGAAATAACATTTAGTGACATTCATTACAGAATGAAAATATGAGACACAGATTTCTCTCTCAGCATGCATCTCTTATCTGCTGCTGTGCTCTTGGGCAATGACCTGTAGTGGGTCTCAACTGAGTAGCAAGTTGGAAACTTGCAACGCACCTGATAATGGTCTGCTTAATCTTGTGCCCGGAGCAGTCGTGTCTTGGGTTGCTTTCACTATTTATGAGCCTCTAGCCATCTATACTAGGCTTTCCTGCCCTTCACTTTCAGTAGTAAGCATATATATAAATGTAATGACACTAGCAAAAATGACAAAATTCTGTATGTTGTGCTGCACACATTTTTCACAGTACACAATTTCTCATAGTTTTGCCTACATAAGACTGGTTAATGCAGAAAATATCTTGCTGCAAGGCAGTCTAATATATGAGGCTTCATAAGGGGTGACGGAAAAGGGGAAAGAAAGGTTTTGTCTGCATAAATGTCTTAGCAAACACAAACAAGTAGATCACATCGCTAAGGGAGGTGGTGTAAAGCAAGAAAAGGAGATGACCAAAGTCAGAACCTTGGTGGACACCAGCTGGTTGTTGTGGGGGGGGGAGGAGATGATTTGATGGATTGCCAGTCCTCAGAGACAGACCAGCCAAAATAGGTGGGAGAACAAGTTCAATGTCGAGTCTATGATGCTTAGGGGCCTTAGAATGTCAAGTAAGGTATGTGGTTAATGGTGTCAAATGTGGCAGAAAGTCCAGGACTATGATGGCTCAGAGGACGTTGCAGTATGCTGGTTTTATGAAGTTAGCTATGTGAATGAAGAACATTTCAGTGGAGTGGATGGTTCAGAATCCCATCTGGAACACATGGAGCAGGTTGTAAGAATTGAAGGTGGTTGAAGATGAGACATTAGATATTTTGGAAAAAGAGGGCAGTAGAGAAATTGGATGGGGAGGCAGGGTTTGCCGCTTTTTTGTAGGGTATCTTCTACATAGTTTTAAAGTATGAGGGGTAGATGCCAAATAAGAGAGTGTGAGGCATATGGATGTCAGGATGTCAGACAGTCTTACTCTAGAGGTTCAAGAAGGAAGTTTTATGTTTGATTTCAGGATTACAAGGGTAAAAAGCTCACAAAGTGTTACTAGATTTGAGTATTGAAGAAAGGTCCAGTGGTTTGTACAGGCAAAGTCACGATGTGTGGAAAGAGGAAAAGTTAGTAGTGAGGCTAGGGTTTATCTGATGGTGATTTTTGATGAGAAACTGGTCGCAAAGTCTGGTGCGTAGTTTAAATATGCAGATATAGCTGTTCTAGGAGGAGCAAGAAAATTGTTAAGTGTGTCTGCCTGTCTGATATTGGAAGGCGACAGACCTAGCATTGTTAAGCATTCTAAATAGCTTGTCCAGGGTTTCTTAGTATGTATGTAGGTTTCCATTAGTCATGTTCATCTGCCATCTACAGAGGAGTGTGCTTTGTGCTGCCTTGCCTTACTTTTCTTTTAACAAGGCCATGCTTATCAGGATTTTCATGGCTTTTTAAATCTACAATGGATTTTGTATCTTGACTGCGCCAAATAAGTGTTGCAACCTTGACATATCTTAGTAAATCTGGGCCTGGCTATTGTATAAAAATTAATCTCTGAGATGAAGGCATGGTGATGATGCAGTCATTTTTTAAGTAAAAAAATGATTTTTACCACTAAATGAGGGCCACCTGAGGGCAATGGAAGAAGGGCTTCTTTTGTTAAATGATAAGCCAATTATTTATAGACTATAAGGTTTAGAAGACCTTCAAGCCCAGTTCTGCACTTCATATTTGGTTTGTGCACAAAAATCGCTGGTTTCAAAAGTAGGATGTGCTATTGCATATAGAAATAGACTTTCATAGCTAAAAATGTACCACTGTTCCTGTTCCCAATCACGTTTTTCATTAATCTTAAAAATGTAACCCAAAAATGTAGATGTTTAAACTTCTAATCCAGCCTTTTCTACGCAGAATAGTGTGTCTACACCCTTACAGTTTTCGGGAATTAGTGGACTGAGACACATGTAATGGACTGATGTGTCCAGATCCATCGGTCACAGATTGCACATATGAACTAATTAATTAATTTCACAATTAGTTTACAATTAAGAGCCAGAGCCCTGTAGGTAGTGAAGGAAAATTGCAAACACAAAGAGATGACAGACGGAGTGCTGAAACTTTTCAAACACTCACCCCCAGTCACAGATCTGCGTTGAATCCATCATCGTTCATTTGCTCACTTCGTCACCTCAGTTCAGACCCAGCTATATGCAAGTCAGTCTTGACCCTGTGCCTCATGGATCCAATTTGCCAAATGCATTAAAGACAGATTGAGCACACTACCTTCAGCGCAGTGTCCTCTCCCCGGGAGTACCCTCACTGTGGAGGCAATACAATGGGTCCTCAGTGTGGTGATTTTACACTGGCAGCTGCCTTTTTTTGTTTTGGCATCATGCCAGGCAGTGCCCTCACTTTACTCCTTCACATTGCAATGACGTCACCTTGAGAGATTCCATTACTGCAGTTATGTTATAAAGGGAGCTACCCTGCAGGATTGTGATTTTATCCTTGGAATTTCCGTACCTGCTGAGATGTCACCTTGAACCTGCCTAAATTACCTACAATGATTTTGGGAGGTGCCTTTGCAGTAGTGATGTCACATCGAGACCTTTAATAATAGTAATGAAGTTGCACTGGAGGTTCTCTTGTTGCAGCGGAGTCACATTGGCAGCTGCCGTAGATGTAGCAACTTTTCCATGGGGAGCTGCAGTGATTCTTGAAAGAAACAAATTAATCAAACATTGGCAAAGCCCATAGGTCCCCCCAACAAGAGAGCAATTTACATTGTCAATATTGTTTAGTCATGCTGTATAGCAGTATGGGTTCTGTTATGTGCCGCTGTATGTAAAATAAAAGTGCCATGACATGTCCAGGTTTGCCCGCATAATAGCGGGGCTGGCAGGGGGGCAGTATGGAGGAAGGGCAAAACGGAAAAAGACCCTCCCCTTCTAGTCACAAGCCACATTATAGCACTTTTTTGTATAATATCGGACGAGAATGAGTGTGGAGGCGACACAGGAGGGAGGTCAGTCGAGCTGGGGGCAACTTGTACAAAAAAGGATGTGAGGGATGGGCTGGGAGCAAGACCACAGACAAAAGTGGAGGGGGTTGGGGCAATGAACAACATGGGCAACATGATGTCCATGGGTTAGTGATGTGAAAATTAGACACACTATAATCGAATACTAATCTGTGCCTGAGAAGGAATGATTTAGCAAATTTGGCATTGTGTTGCCTTTATTGTGGTTGACCCCAGCACTGTAACTATGCAAACATGCTTTACAAACACTTTTTGAAAACAAAATAGAGTATTTCGTATTTTAGATGGACTTAAATAGTACGTTTGTTCCTGCTGATGATAAAGACCCTGCTCCACAGACATCTGAAGCTAAAACAGGACTGTTATCCCATGCTGGGAAAATGTCACCCCTTTTCTAATGCCAAAAATATCAATTAACAAATGCTAGATGGGCGAACAAGTTGTGAACTGTCCAAGTGCACTTTGCATGCATCCGTCACAGCTAGCTTAAAATTGTTGGAGCAGCTTTTGTTGCATTTTTGCTAAAACCAGTAAAATCTGCTGAGACAATTATCAACTATATCAAACTAGAGAAACATCATGCAAGAGAGAGTGGTACTTACGAGAAACACATGGGAAAATAAAGTATTTACGAAAAGAAAATTCTGGTGTATTTATTTAGAAACGCTTTTGTGAGGCCCGCAGCCTGTGCCATCTCACAAATGCAAGCATTATTAAGAATCATTTAATCGGCTTTAGTACCATGTGCTTCTGGGGGGAGCTGCTTCGTCCACCCACTGAGTTTAAAATATAAGGGGGCAGATTTATGAGCCCCTTGCGCCACTTTTGCGTCACTTTTAACATGGGAAAAGTGACGCAAAAGTGGCGCAAGGGGCTCATAAATCTGCCCCAAGGGATTTAACAAAACCCGCCTTTCCTAACTGTAAAGCTTATATATGAGACAAAGATCTAAGGCCTCACACAAACAACCCGAGCAAACTTGTCTTTTAGAAGAGACAATGCGAGGGAAAGGGGGCTACTGGGATGAAGTCCGAACAGCATAAAATGAGAGCACTAGTTTATTGTATCAAAAACGGAATTATACAGCAAGGACGGCAGTTAAATGATTCAGAAAGATAGGGAAGGCTCTCCCCAGACACGGGGGCAAAGGTTCGAAAAGTCCTGACAGGTGCTGGGAAAGTCAAGGTCTTTGTCATGCAGCACTGCTGTGAGCTCTTCTTCACACCTCTTCCTCGGCCACGGGCATGACAATAGAGGCTGCATTGCTCTGCAGGGTCCCCACCCTGCACACCCATTAGGGGGAAGGGCTGCCAAGGAGTACCGTCAATGAAAGGGCTCTTCTCCGAGGAAGGAGAAGAATAACATCTGCAAAGTACACGAACGGAATCTGCTGCCTTTGTCAAAGACAGATTCCATGCGTGTTATCCACTTAAGAAAAGGAGACCTGAATACCTGTGTTCTCAGCTCTCTGAAAACAGGAATTTCCGCGCCTTGATGTCCTGGCTGGAAATTCAATCTGAAAATGAACCAGCTACTAAACACCACTGTAGGTAAAGGGTAAAGGGTAAAGGGTACATGCCTCGAGGAACGCAAAATGCCGCATTTAAAATCTGAAAATAGTTTTATGTATTCCAGCTTTACAGAGGAAGTGTTTTTAATGGCACAGACTGTGAAATGTTTTTTATTTGCTCTGGGGCGTTCACTTATTTGATTTTATAGGTAAAATATCCGACTTTTGTTTACAACTTTGCCATTCTGTGCTTCATGACTTCTCGACAATAGGTTCTAGCAGGCCTCTTTGTCATTAATTCGGAACATTAGTACATAAACATTGAGCTCTCAAAGGGTAGTACATTTAATTCTACTTTTATCCTGTGCATTTGGCAATTTTATCATTTTAATGAGCATATATGAAAACGATAAGCCACAGAATGCAAAAAATAATAAAGACTAGTTGGAGTGTTCAATATTCATGGTAACCATTTTTTTAAAAATCAAAAACCATATCATTCTTTGAACACACTCGTAGAGCTATACAGAATGACTTAAATGGCAATGCTCATCAAGGTAGCACAGACAATGTGGCACAAGAAATTCAATACAATGATGTGCAGCTAAATACAGTGGCGGTATAGAAGGTGGTGGGGGAGTTGTAGAAACAAATAGGCAAAAAATAATTTAAAACTTCATGCAGCCTCTCCTCGTTGCCTGGGAAGCACCGGGGCTCCATGGCTTCCTAAGCCAATGACAATGCTGCAATGCAGAATTATAATTGGTTCCCCTAAGTTCCCTTAAGCCAATCACAAAGCTGCATTGCAGTGTTGTGATTGGTCTGAGCGCAGAGTTTCGGCGCTCAAACGGGGAGAGGGAGCCTGTGCATGCTCCCCACCAGGCTGTGCAATACAGTCTCATGGGGATCATACTAAGTGTGCATGAATGTATGGCCAGGCCAAGATGGCTGGTCAAACATTCATGCGCACTTTGAGTGGGCAAACCATTCCTCCCCTCGCCCCTGCTCTGGCTAGCCCCGCCCCTCCCTGCACCTAGGAATGGAAAAAGGAAATGATAATAAGAAGTTTTGTTACTATCATTTTCTTTTTCCTCTGCACTGCCTTAAAGCATTGAGGTGACTGTCCTCCGCATTAGCGGAGGAGCCGCCCCTGGCTAAGTACTTCTGCACTAGAAGACAGAAGACATGAAAACTTGCTTTCTTCTGTGTTTATTTGAACTTCTCTGGAAATTGGAACAGGTCCTACATTTTCTGAAATTTTTTGGGATAAATGATAAAAAGTCCCTCAGATAGAAGATGCGTGCTTACCCTATAGACATTATATAAACTTGATCTGTGAAATTAACATGATCACTCGGCTATTTTATTCACTCGCAGAGAAGGATGGCAAATGCAGACCTGCTTTTAAAGAAATTGGTCCTTTGTCACTCGAATGGGCTCATAATTTATCTGTGAATTTCTCCCTGGCGAGCTTGGAGTAACCAGTCTAGTATACTATACTCAGGGCCTCTAGAGTTACAGTATAGAGGAGGACCACATTATACAGCAGGTTTGACACAATTTTGTGGCAAGAAAAAACACTTTTTGCAGCATTATGGGGCACATTTTGTGATAGTTTCACCTAATTGTTTTGTCATTTTTACATACTAACATTATCTGGGCAAAGGTTTCTTTCTCTACATTAGTACCAATTTTACACCAAAATACAGCAATATGCAAAAACAGTTACCAGTCACCTTTTGCAAGGGGCCTTCTACTGCGTGCCAACATTTGTTTATTCATTTTTGATCTGTTTAAGCTTGAAACATTGTTTTGGTAAAATCTGCAGATTATCTAGCCGATGATGGATTATGTGATAAATGGGACAAACCCATAAATATGTAGAAAACGCCATGAGCGTTTATATATATATATATATATATATTATCTACTGGCAGTCGCCAGTAGATAGTTATAGTTAGGACCGTGTTTCCATAGGAAATCTGAAAATTCTATTTTGAATAACTTTGGCGCCGGTTGACTAATCTTCGCAAATTTTTCAAAACTAATGGGGCGCTCCGCTCAGCTCCTACCCTGAAAGTCTCGGGGGGATTTGTCAAGCGGGGGCCGAGAAAAAAGGGGGGTCCCAAAACGCGTTTTCCCCATGCATTTTCCCATAGGACATTTAGTCGAAGGTACAGCCCGAACGGCTGAACAGAATTACTTGAAATTTGGCAAAGAGGTAGTCCTCAGGTCAGGGAAGTGCCTTTTGCATATATGGAGTCAATCTGTTCAGTAGTTCCTGAGAAAATTGAGTTAAAAGCACATAAATATCTATAGCCGCGCACGGCACCGTGCGCGCACCCTAACGTGCGCGAGCGTAATTCTGATTGGTGGTTACATGTCAGGCAATGTTCGAATCGGTCGAAATCAGGAAGTGTCGGCCGCCATTTTGTTTTTTTTGAGTGCGATAGTGAAAAAAGAAGGTGGCGAACGTGAAAAGGGGGCAGGTTAGAGAGTTCCTGACCCCCTAGCCTTTGTCAGGGGGTCCCTGAAGGACCCCGAAGGCAGAAAAAAACATTTTAATTTTTTTTTTTTTTAAATCGCGGGTGCGCGCACGGTGAAAAACCATAAAAAAAATAAATAAAAATGAAGACGTAGTTTATTGTAAAATAAATAAATAAAAAATATAATAAAACATACATAACTTAGCATTTAAAAAACCGTACAAATTCACTTAAAAAACCATAGGTTTCACACACGTTATAGTTAGGAATTAGCATTTAAAAAACCTTGCAAATTCACTTAAAAAACCATAGGTTTCACACAGGTTATAGTTAGGTGGACATTTCACTCGTAAAAAACCAATGAAATTCCCCCGTTATAGTTAGTTCAGATAACTATAACCTGCGCGACCGCCACTCTATCACAAGGATGATGTCATCAGTGATGTCATGAGTGATGCCACTGACCATGTCATGTGTGATGTAATATGTGACATCATGAGCAGTGGATTGCGGGCGCGCGAGTTATAGTTATCTGAACTAACTATAACGGGGGAATTTCATTGTTTTTTTACGAGTGAAATGTCCACCTAACTATAACCTGTGTGAAACCTATGGTTTTTTAAGTGAATATATATATATATTATATATATATATATACAGAAAAACCTCCCTCGAACAGAAAGGAAGAGGCCACACAGGGAATCCGGTTTGGAGGCTTTATTGGAACAACAGGTAAGCATAATGCATTTCGGCTGGTGGGGCCTTCCTCAGAAGCCGCTGTTGAAAAGGAACACAGTCTCACCCTCGCTTAAAATGTTCTTGCAGTCCTCTCATTGGTGAGAACCGGCACCATCCCTCAATCATGTGGTCACCCACCGTAAGCAGCGCTGTGGACACTGCATCTCCCAAAATGCATCTCTGTTGGGACGGTGTTGTGTGGGTAAATTAAAGATGAATTCATGTGGGTGGGTGTCTTGCAAGGTGAGGCGCTGTGTGCCAAATTATAGTCCTTAAGCCTCCTTGGGTCCCCGCATACGCTTTATATATCTATACAACAATGCTGGATTATCGATCGTCAAAGCAGCACACCGTGGCCCAATCAACGAAGTATTGATAGCAGGGCCACTCTTGAGAGGCCCGCTTTTATTCTGAAAAATGGACTTTGAAGTGGCTAGGGTTTGCGGTTGGACTGTGCTATGTGTGCTGGCTGTACGACAGAACATTAACAAGGTATTGATGGCAGGGCCACTGAGAAGAGGCCCGCTTCTATTTTGGAAAGTGGATGTCGAATTGGCCCGTACTGAGAAATCCATTTACACGCAGTGCTTCCAGGAATATTATTTTCAAGGCGAGCATGAACTTATTAAAGAACTGAATTGGAGCGGTTCAGCTTTCATGATAATTTGGAACTAATCCGTGAATGCGTAATGAAACTATAAAGCATGATGCGAAAACAAGCTGATATTTTGAATTGAGAACAATCCAAAAAAATGATTTAAGGTGTACGAGCAGCAGGAATGAGGCATTGTGGTACTTATGGTCAAGGTGACTGCAAAATAATAAAATTTTGAGGCATGAAATGATGGTGAATTAAAATACTACATTTATAAAGGATGAACTTATCAGCAAAGAATATTTTCCATCAAGGCCCAAGTTAACTAATGTAATATTTGGAGAATGCAACTCACTGCTGCTTTAAACTCTATGTGGGCTATTAGTCCGTTCTCAATGTTTATAGCTTTTGAACATTTAAAAAGAACCAATGAACTTATCCAATGATTTTGAGTATTTGACAAAGACTCGCATGAGTTGAAACGCGTTATGCCCTCTGTTTGCCTGGGAATAAAGGACTTTACGAAGCACTGATGGTGTGGCCTGCATCACGTTACTAAATAGTGCGTGTTTTTCGGTGGAATATATATATATATATATATATATATATATATATATATATATATATATATATATATAAGAAAAACCTCCCTCGAACAGAAAGGAAGAGGCCACACAGGGAATCCGGTTTGGAGGCTTTATTGGAACAACAGGTAAGCATAATGCATTTCGGCCGGTAGGGCCTTCCTCAGATGCCGCTGTTGAAAAAGAACACAGTCTCACCCTCGCTTAAAATGTTCTTGCAGTCCTCTCATTGGTGAGAACCGGCACCATCCCCCAATCATGTGGTCACCCACCGTAAGCAGCGCTGTGGACACTGCATCTCCCAAAATGCATCTCTGTTGGGACGGTGTTGTGTGGGGAAATTAAAGATGAATCCATGTGGGCGGGTGTCTTGCAAGGTGAGGCGCTGTGTGCCAAATTACAGACCTTAATCCTCCTTGGGTCCCCGCATACGCTCCATATATCTATACAACAATGCTGGATTATCGATCGTCAAAGCAGCACACCGTGGCCCAATCTTTGCAAAGCGATTTTTTTATTCACAGGCTTGACACACTCTACGCGTTTCGGGAAACCCCTTGATCACGATTTCTATATATGTGTTTTTTAGAGTTTAGGCGTGAGTAGGGGTAAAGGGTGGTAAGGGTGTTTATAGGGTTTGGGGTGGGTAAGGGAATAGGATGGTAAGGTTACAGGAAAGGGGGTTTTGGGGTGTTCCCTCCTAAATATAATATTTAATATTTGTAATAATTTAGTCAATCAGTCAATGGAGTCTTTATTCGGCAAAAGCCATAAAAACAAGTACAGAAATATACAGTACGAGGAGAAGGACATAAAGTATATAAACACAATCAGAATACCACCAGGAACAGATAATAGAATCTTCATAATTAATATGCCAAACTGTCTAATGCCTCTGGTGGAACTAATATGAGGGGAGCATGCCCCAGAGGGGCCAAAAAACTACCCTAACAGTAAGGTCCTGATGGAAGCGCCATATGAGGACAAGGTGTTCTTTTTCATTGCCTATCCTTTCTATCTGATGCCATACCTTCAATAAAGTCAATAAAGGCCAGATGTACTGACCCTCCCCCGGCACCAACACATTTACCTGCTATAAGATAAAGGTTTGAGCACTGATCAACAGTGCCACTACCTGGCCTAAACCAATATATTGGATTTCTTTTATGATAGTTTTTACAACAGCCCATCTCTCCATATGGAACAAAAGGACGCGGCCTGGAATCGTAATGCTGGAGTCCAATAAGGAAAGTGGCCTATAGCAGGATGACAGAGATCTGTCTCTATTATTAAAAATAGGGACAACTATGGCTGTACTTCAGGAGTCTAGAGTAGCACCTGAGACAGCAGATTTAAAAACATTAGTTTGCAAGGGTCCCACAGGACTATATTTGATTTAAAAATATCTGTGGGTACTCTGTCTTTCCGGGAACATATTTCCCATTGGCTAGAATCGCTTTGTGGGTGTCAATGCGAGTCGGGAGACTTTGTGGGTTTTGGGGAATCAAGCAATAGTTCATCCTATATTGGTGGACTTATTTCCTGATTGAAAAAGTTTGTAAAAATTGGAGACCCAGAAATCACCAGGAATTAGGCGTGCCACTTTTGGGGCCTATAGCTCTGAAAAAGGCTGGTTTACAACATCTCAAAACTTCATATCATCCCTAGTCCTCCCCACCACTACGAGGTCTTTATTTTTTTATTTCAATTTTCCTTCCCTTTAAAGTTGATTTATATAACTTTCTTGCATCCTTAACTTCCTGTATTAAACACAGACATTATTTAAGAGCTGCCATCAACTGTTCATGGGCAGCTGAGCAAGCCGCATTGTCCCATCAGTGGGGGGAGAGACTCGGTGGGGGGGGGCCTTGGGAGATCTGGTGGAATTTAAATTGTCCGATATTGACCTGCAAATGTTCTTAAACCCATCTTATATGATGTCAGGCCCTGTATCCTCATTCAGTCAAGTAAAAAAAAGCCAATTTTTCTGACCACAATATTTTGATTCAATACAATAAGGTCAATTTTATCCCAGTGAAACTTTAATCATTTACTTTTGGACTAGGCTATCCTATCCTTTTTTTAAACTATTGGGTGAAAAGTAATAATTCAGTGTGATAATAGGGGATTATGATCACTTACAGAATAACTAGCCACTTTAAATTCTAATAGTAGATGGGAAAGCGTTGCTGATACCATGATATAATCAGTATTACTCCCTAAGTGCTCACCCAAGAAGGTTGGGATGCGAGCCTTATTTTTGTGGAACATGTCACTAGCAAAACTAAAGTATACTTCTAAATAAAATTATTTAATGCTTCTTTATAAATTGTATACTTAAAATTAGTAACATAATTGTTATTTGAATCAAAGTTATCTCAAGTTACTATAACTCATGCCCTAAAGTAACTGTATCTGGCACCCTCGTCCTGCACGGTTTTGTTATCAATGTTGTAATTTCGGATGTCATTAGGGATGCAGTGACTGAAAATGTAATCAGTGATGCAATATGCGAGAGGAGAAGAAATGCATAACAGTGTCATGAGTTATAGTTACTTTAGGGCACGAGTTACAGTTACTTGAGATAACTATAACTGGTAGATTACGGTATCCACTCTGTAGTTATGGTTAGAAAAAAGAATTCCTCTGATTCTTTAACATTAATAACTTTGCACCCACTTGATAATACTCCACGAAAATGTGAAGACCTATTCTTCTTTCTACATTAGCAGTGTATGCAAAGTTTTGCAGCGATTCATCAATTGGTTAGAAAGAAAAAATGAGGGCCCTGAAACATGCTTGTGCACCAATGCATTTTCCATAGACTTTGTACTCATGCGCATCGCGAAGACGGCTGGTCGAATTTGTATTAAATTGGGCCGGATTACACATTATTGTGCACAGATGATCATTTTGGGTACCACAGGTATGTAGGGTAAGTATATTTTAAATTATAAGCTATTTTAAAGTAGTGATATTTGTAGTTGTGGCATTTGTGGCTAATGATTGCCTTCACAAAAGTTAAAGGCAGCTTTGATGATTTTAGGTACACTTTGGTTGTGTTCTGTGTTATGCTTTCAGATATGGATAAGGATTAGGTTTGATATTTTACCCCTACCTATTACCACTTTATGAAAGTGTTAATAGGTAAAGAAAAATATTTCTAACATTCTATATATTAAAGAAAATGTACAGGGTACGGCAGTACTGCCCCAGGAGTGCCACAGTACATAAAATAAGTAAGAAAATATATCTCAAGAAACATAAAATACACCATATTTTACAAATGTATTCCGTGTCTTCAAGCACTGAGTGTGCCCCACGGACCACAATTTGCTAAACCACATCTCACGATGGAAAGCGGCAGCGCCCGGCGTGTGCCTAGATGTATGGAGGAGGGCGGGGAGATACTAATCTCCTGTGGGGCACACTCAGTGCTTGAAGACACGGAATCGGAGAATCCTAACTTCAATAACCACCTGGCGCAACCCCACCTTAAAGGACTGCCTCATCTAATGACTGTGGGTGAGGATGTGTCCTTCCTAGTCACACTACTGATGCGGCCCGAATTAGAAAGTGGAGAAAGGGCACGGAAGTAAACAGCAGGATGATAATATACTTATTAACAAACATGCCGTTTTTACTGACAATCTATATCTGGGAGACTGCAAACAGAGCACTTAGCAGTTTACTAATTGTATTACCATGAACTACTCCCATTGAACAGTATCGGGACTACAATTCCCAGCATGCCTGGCACTAGATTTAAGGCGTGGCATATTGATCACAGTTAAGATTCCATACCACCTGACGAAGATGGAAATCGAAACGCGTTGTGGAATTCTAAGAATCTTACAAGAATAAAGAGCTGACTTACTACACTTCTGGGAGTGCGGCGTAATCTTTATTTTGCATCACATGTTTAGGGGTATGTGGTCTCTACCCCCAAGCCGCACCAGCAGTTGAGCGCGCCGTCCATGGACCGCAATTTGCTAAACCATATATTTATATATATATGTACCCAGCATTTTAGTTTTTCAGTCTTTGCCAGCATGACTAGAAAAAGTTTTTTTCATTTTTTCATTTTTCCATAGTGTCTTTACACATACCATAAAAGTCTCGTGGGGCTTTATGCCTATTGACTGATTAAAACTTTGTATTTTGCACATATATTTTTCATTTAGGAGATGATCATTGAGCCCATTATGTATGTACTATGATAATTTGGGTAATTTAATTTCTATTTTGAGATGCCGCAATATTAGTCTTTATGCTTCAAGTGGGATCGTGAAATTTAAATGTATATATTTTGAATGTGCACGTAACAAGTATTTTTTCTATCTCTATTGTCATGATGGTTAATTGTTTACAGGTGCAGGGTGTTGTTTTCTATTTATATACACTGTTATGCACGTAACGCAGTCATGTGAGCAAGGGCCGAGTGGCTCGAAACGCGTCATGGACTAGGCACGAAATTCAAACCTAAATAAATACCTTTTTCCAGCATTGGCGACTGAAGTTGTCCGTTCCTGTTGTTGTGCGTGACGGCACAATCTGGGAAGTTTCGTTGAGATTTCGACAGGGATTTGGCTTGTTCCCGTAGTGACGGACCCCTCACCCGGAAGTGGCTGGTTGTTTCTACAAGCTACTGTGTATTCCGCTCCTGGAGGAGCACTACTGATCAGCCCCCTGCGTAACCTGTCTACCGTACATGCTGCTTCGAAGTGAATGTCGGAGAGTCGGAGGACCGTTCGAGATTCAACCTTGTTTGCAGTAAGTGTATCGGGTATAACATAGCAGGTGGGGAGGTGCCATATATGCTGACTCGAGCGTTGAGGAAAGATACCTTTATCGCTTATCTCTATATCTATCGCTACGATATACTCGATATTTGCCATGTCCGAAGACGCGTTACGTGAACGCGAAAAAGCTGCTGAAGAACTTTTCACTAATCTACCGCAAATCCCTGACAAACCAAACCCGAATGCAAACAAAGATTCCAATCAAAGCAGTAACGATGTTAAAACTTTATTGAAAGCACTTGAAAAAAACAGCAAAAGTGAATTAACCAAATGGTGGGAGATCAAGTCGTTGGAGAAATATCATGAAGTGGGGAGGATACCGCGCGGTCTACGAATTATGCTTGCTCCTAGTTTTGATAGTCCAAATCCGCTTTTATTAAAAGAATGGGCTGAGAGCAATTTGGAGGCTTCTATGCGTCTAGTATGCCTACTAGTGAAATATGCCCGCATTGATCGTGACGCCAACCTTAAAGAAATAGAACGCCTAAATGCTGAACTAATGAAAGTTCGTAATACATCCACCAACGACACCATCGATAAAGGCATCGAAGAAATGAAAACTCGCCTCTCTAAACAAGAGACCATTATCAAAAATAGAAAGGCTTTTAAATTTGCACGCGACAAACATGACTACGAAATGGGACAAGTATTCACGTTCGCGCGCAAATTTGACTATTTGAGAAAATCCAGAAGCAACGTAAAAGACTCCAATGTTAATGCAGCACAAGCCACAACCGATAATACCAATGCCTCCACGTCTGACCTCAGCACCTTTTTGAGTGATACTGATTCCAACACTAGCGGCGATTCCCCCTGTATCAACAGAGAAGACTTAGGCCATTTAACCTACGCTGAGGAAATTGATTTTTTAGCGGAAGACCGGAAAAAGTCACTCAGATCTCGGAACACCTCCTTACAACCAAACAGAAAAGAAATCACCGTAGAAGAGAGAGGCGCAAATGCACCAAGAGGCAGAGGAAGGGGGCAGCAGAGAAAGAGATGGCAACAACGTTAACATCAGCTGACCGTACCATCATCAATTTAACGGATGTCGAGCTTAATACTGCAGAAAAACAGTTATTAGCTCTAGGGCTTAGTTTCTGCCCTGAAAGTAATTTTAATTACAGCGAAACAAGAGTGGACGTTTTCAAATTCATTCGAAAACTTAAATTAACTAAATATTACACAATCAAAAACCAAGTCAACACCAACGATGCCAATAAAAAAGAAAAATCGAAAAAAGAAAAACAAAAGGAAATAAATGTGTCTGGCACCAAGCAAAAAACCACCAGTACTTTCAAACCATCGCAACGTCAAGAGCAAACCAGTTCAGTCACTAATCAGCATGAGAACCTAACGGCTGGTGATCTGGAAATGATGAAAACTCTCTACTCTTTGAGTACCAATACTGATGACCATGATGTTGGAAGCACAGATACACAAGAACTAACAGACACAGAAGGTATTAATCTCTCTGTTCCTGGTCAAAGTCCTTTCAAACCCATCTCCACATTTGTTCCCATCATGCCCCGAGACGCGGTTGATATTTTTCATGATCGGATTATCGAGGAATTAAAGAAAATTCATGCAACACGCAAGAGAAAGAAAAACAGGGTATCTCGCTCTAAACACCAACCGCATGCATATTTTCAACTGATGAAAAAACTCAGTAGCAATCATGATATTATCATCAATAAAAGCGACAAAGGAGGCAATATAGTACTGTGGGGCAAGACCGAATATAAGCTGGAAGCCTATCGTCATTTGAACGATGAAGAATGCTACCGCAGAACCAATACAACCGAGTTCAATAAAATTAATAAAAATTACAAAGACGACCTTGCGATGTGGAAAAGAGACAACCTGATCAGCAAAGATGAATTTAATTTTCTTTACAATCTTTACCCTGTTCTTCCTACCATTTATTTTATACCTAAAGTCCATAAAGGTACAAATCCTGTACAGGGCAGACCCATCATCTCTGCCAACAAGAGCACTTTTGAAAATACCTCCCGGTACATAGATTATTACTTACAGGATTTTGTAACCAAGTTGCCCACATATCTACGAGACAGCAAAGACTTTTTGTGCAAATTGAACAACCAAAATTGGTCTTCAGATTATTGTTTTATAACGTTGGACATTTCCTCACTGTACACCAGTATTCGGCACACCGATGGAATTCGGGCTATTGAATTTTTCCTTAGCAAAAGACCCATTGAATTCCATTCACATAACAAGATGTTAATCTCAATGATCCGTTGGTGTCTTTTCAACAACATATTCACTTTTGATGGCGTATTGTTTCAACAGTTACAGGGAGTAGCGATGGGGGCATGCTTCTCCCCCAGCTACGCGTGTTTGCACGTGGGCTGGTGGGAGGAGCATGTCCTACAGCGCGAACATGGGGCACTGTGGAGTAAACATGTCATCCGATGGTGGCGTTATATTGACGATATTTTCGTCATTTGGAATGGTACGCATGAGGAAGCTGAGGATTTTGTTAATAGAATTAACAATAACACTGTCAATCTGCATTTCACAGCTAGTATTGATGACTCAGTTTGCAATTTTCTTGATGTCTCAGTATATATTAAGAACAATCACATAGAGACATGCCTATATCGCAAACCCTCAGCAGGCAACAGCATCCTACATGCGAATAGTTTCCACCCTATTCACACCATCACTAGTCTCCCATACGGCGAATATTTACGCATACGCCGAGCTTGTAGTGACCCCAATGAGTTGGTTCGCCATCAAAATGAGGCCACAATTAGGTTCTTAGAGAGAGGTTACAACCCACACAAACTTCAATCTGCTAAAGACAAGGCTAACAGTAAAAACAGACTTTCTTTACTAAGCCATAACACTGACCTTACAAATACCACTACATCTACTTCTACAGATGATTCACAGTCTAATCAAGTTCCTTGCAGGCTCATTACCACATACAGCAAACAGGCCAAAGAAATTAAGACCATTATTAACAAACAATGGCCCATTGTTTTAACGGATTCCACCCTCAAGCAGGTACTTCCTAGCAGGCCCACCGTCACTTTCCGCAAAGCATATTCTATGCATAATGACTTAGTTAAATCTAGCCCAGAATTAACACCTAAAGGCAGTTGGCTATCTCCCAAATTGGGATTTTACAAGTGCAGCTCTTGCCGCGCTTGTAAATTTGGGATTAATACCAACAGCTACACCACTGCCTTTTCTACGGAAAGTCTTCCAATTAAAGGACATTACACCTGCAGAACCGAATATGCGGTATATATGTTAGAATGCACCTGCGGTTTGAAATACATCGGCAGCACGAAGTTGCCGGTCTATGCCCGCATTCTCCAGCACTTGCGTGCTATCGTGAATTCGGATCCCGCTTATCCGGTGGCCCGACATTTCAAAAAGGTCCATGCAAACAATCTTAATTGTCTTAAATACTGTGTCCTTGACTCTATACCAAGCCAGAAAAGGGGAGGTAATCGCGAAAAGCGATTACGTCAATTAGAATCTCGCTACATTTTAGAGATCGATACCAAGAACCCTCAAGGTCTCAATATAGGTGAAGATATGCATCACTTTCTTTAACTACTATTCTAGTACAATACATGAGGTCTAACGTTCAGGTATTTGTTCCGCCCCATTACATACATCTATTCTTTGGCTAACAATACATATCTCTGATCTATCGACATCTGTGTATTTTTGCTGTATTTTTGTGGTAATCCTGTCAGTCAAACATCTACATTATCCACTATCTGATTTCATCAGGATGTTGAATCGTCATTGAATTGTCTTTTTCGGCATATGTCATGGTATGCTCATTACAATCCAAACAGCACAGTCAGTGTCTGTTTTTATCTATAACCTTTGGGGTTTGTTTTTAAGGGGGATCCCTGTGGTTCAATGTCAGCCATATTTATGGACATACTTAATTTGATTTAGTACTCTTTTGTCCACCTCCATTTTGGAGTGAGTAACTTTGTGGCTGATATATTGAATTTGCTATTTTTCACCTGCACTTTCCACACTTTTTTTTTTTTTCACTCCAGCACCGAGCACCTGTTTCATGACGACATAATTTGAATGACATGTTTTCCCACACATGAATTGTAGTACTAGCTTGAAATTACGTGTATTATATCAATTTTGCCAATTATTTCATATGTACTATACTGTGGTTATATAGCAGCTTTGTGTAGAGACCGACTTATAGTTGGATAATGGGGTATTTGTACCCAGCATTTTAGTTTTTCAGTCTTTGCCAGCATGACTAGAAAAAGTTTTTTTCATTTTTTCATTTTTCCATAGTGTCTTTACACATACCATAAAAGTCTCGTGGGGCTTTATGCCTATCGACTGATTAAAACTTTGTATTTTGCACATATATTTTTCATTTAGGAGATGATCATTGAGCCCATTATGTATGTACTATGATAATTTGGGTAATTTAATTTCTATTTTGAGATGCCGCAATATTAGTCTTTATGCTTCAAGTGGGATCGTGAAATTTAAATGTATATATTTTGAATGTGCCCGTAACAAGTATTTTTTCTATCTCTATTGTCATGATGGTTAATTGTTTACAGGTGCAGGGTGTTGTTTTCTATTTATATACACTGTTATGCACGTAACGCAGTCATGTGAGCAAGGGCCGAGTGGCTCGAAACGCGTCATGGACTAGGCACGAAATTCAAACCTAAATAAATACCTTTTTCCAGCATTGGCGACTGAAGTTGTCCGTTCCTGTTGTTGTGCGTGACGGCACAATCTGGGAAGTTTCGTTGATATATTAACTGAAAAAACCATGGGTTTCACACACGTTATAGTTAGGAATTAGCATTTAAAAAACCTTAGAAATTCAATGAAAAAACCAAAGGTTTCACACATGTTATAGTTAGCTGGACATTTCACTCGTAAAAAACCAATGAAATTCCCCCGTTATAGTTAGTTCAGCTAACTATAACTCGCGCGCCCGCAATGCACTGCTGATGACGTCACATATTACATCACTCATGACATGGTCAGTGACATCACTCATGACATCACTGATGACATCTCAAATGACATCACTGATGACATCATTCAGAGAATGTGTGTTTTTCAGAAAATTACATATGTTTTATATATGTATATCTCAAGGTCGATGGAAGAATAAATGGGTATATAAGTGTCTAAATGGATGAATTGTTTTTGAAAAATTGATTGTATAACTGACTGATTAAGTGTATCTTAGTGAATACATGGCTTAGTGAGTAATGTTAAAATATGTAAATATCTGTATCAGTCTCTCACTTTGTGTATAAGTGGCTGCATGGGTTGGTGAGTAGCTACATGGGTGTCTATATAGGTTATTAGTTGGTTTTTTGAGTATCAGTGTCTGATGTCTGTATGGTTCGGTGGGGGGTATTACGTAGTGCATAGGTGCATGAATGAGTGACTCACTCTTTGTATGTGTTGAAGACAGCATGTGTGCAGGACTATATGGGTGAATGAGTGTGTGCATGGGTGTGTTAGTGAGTGAATGACTGTCTCAATAGTGTCTTTATGAGTAATTACATATGTCTTAAACTAGTATATGTGACAATTGGTGTATATAAGCGAGTATATGTGAGAGTGAGAGATTGGAAGAGTTCCTGTATGAATAAGTATGTGTTTTATAAGTGATTGTTTAAAAGACTAAGTATGTGCAAGTTTCTGTAGAAGTAAGTGTGGCGGTGTGTGTATAACTGTATATGCAAGTAAATGTATGTTTGATTCTTTATTAGCATGAGTGACTATGTGTGTGAGTACCTCTATGGATGAGTGGGATTGTGTTACAGGATGTATACGTGTATGAGTACATATGATGAGTGAGTACATGTATGAGTGACTGTACAGGACTGTTGGTGAATGAGTGGATGTGTATGTGGATCTTAGAATTACTGAATAGGTTGTTGTAACTGGTATTGGTATGTCCATTGTTTTTAAAATTTTAATTTCTATTTTTGAATGTGTGTATCAAAGGTTATATTAGGGGCAGAGGTGGTCTGCCACTCTATCACAAGGGTGATGTCATCAGTGATGTCATCAGTGATGTCATTTGAGATGTCATCAGTGATGTCATGAGTGATGTCACTGACCATGTCATGAGTGATGTAATATGTGACGTCATCAGCAGTGCATTGCGGGCGCGCGAGTTATAGTTAGCTGAACTAACTATAACGGGGGAATTTCATTGGTTTTTTACGAGTGAAATGTCCAGCTAACTATAACATGTGTGAAACCTTTGGTTTTTTCATTGAATTTCTAAGGTTTTTTAAATGCTAATTCCTAACTATAACGTGTGTGAAACCCATGGTTTTTTCAGTGAATTTGCAAGGTTTTTTAAATGCTAATTCCTAACTATAACGTGTGTGAAACCCATGGTTTTTTCAGTGAATTAGCAAGGTTTTTTAAATGCTAATTCCTAACTATAACGTGTGTGAAACCCATGGTTTTTTCAGTGAATTTGCAAGGTTTTTTAAATGCAAATTTTTTTATTTTCTTCTATTTTTTAAACATATATATTTTTTAATTTTCTATCCTTTTTTTAAGACTATGCTAAAAATTTTAAAATTCTATATGTTTTTTTAAAAATATTTTATAAAATAAACAGGTAAAATTTATTAGCAATACAATTTTTCCTTTTTTTTTTTATTTTTTTTTAGTACGCGTACCGTAAGCTTACGGTAAGCGTACGGTTTACGCAATGCCCGTAATTTATCTACGCTGCTTGCGTATAGTTACGCAATTTGCGTAGCCGTGCGTACTCCGCGTGGGACGCGTACGCGTGTACGCTACACGCGCACGTTACGCGGAAGTGTCGGGTAGTGACTGTTATGCGCATGCGCGCAAGCGCGTGTCTTTTTTACGTGCATGCGTACTTTTGCCGTAAGCGCACCGTAAGCGTACCGTAAGCGTACGGTAGGTCATGTGATCATGAAACACAACTTTTGATTGGATGAAACTACTTTCAGTTCTAGAACTCTCCTACACCACACCCATTCCCCTCATTGCTGCTTGTGATCCCTTAGGAGAAGGAGCTGGGTTGTCTTTGTGATATGATGGCAGAACAGCAGAGCCCTTCTGAGAGTGAGGCTAGCACTAGCAGCACTACCTTGAGGCAGAGAGCGAGGAAACAAAAGACCTCTTATGTATGGGATTATTTTACTTTTCCTGAAGGCCAGCAAAAGGTAAATGCACCCTTAGTGACTTGCAAGCTGTGTCAGCGTGTACTTTCAAGAGGTAATCCCGACAGGAAGTATTCCTTTGGGAATCATACCATGATGAGGCACCTCAAGGATGTACACAAAAGGACACATGCTCGACTTACTGGAGGTAACCCTTCAGTAAGTCAACCAAGCACATCCACAGCAGCTCAGCCTGGACCATCATCTGCAGGGCTGAGTCCTTCTTCTGCAGGTCAGGTGAGCCCTTCATCTGTGGGGGGAGCATCTCCTTTTGCTGGCCCTCTGGAAATTAACCCTCGGTTTGCGAGGGTTGAAGTACGGTGCGCCCATTGTCACGATCTAATTACTTATAGGGAGACCAGTGTTTCCCTAGTGAACAGTAAAATAGATCAGCACACTTGTCGTACCGTCTAATATTCCCAATCTTTCTTTCCTCTGTCCCTGCATGAACACAACGGCTCTTTTAAGAGCCAACCTTACCTTTCATCTATTTTGTATATATGTTTTTAAAAAC
Source organism: Triturus cristatus (assembly GCF_964204655.1). Taxonomy (NCBI): domain Eukaryota; kingdom Metazoa; phylum Chordata; class Amphibia; order Caudata; family Salamandridae; genus Triturus; species Triturus cristatus. The sequence goes on along the minus strand of NC_140586.1, from coordinate 360,366,942 downwards.
TTTTTTTTTTTTTTTTTTACCGTACGCGTACGGTACGCGTACGGTACGCGTAATTTGTTTTTTTTTTTTTTAAAAACACTAAAAATCAATTATCACATTACAAGGTCCTTGAGAGACTACAATTATTATTATTGACTTACCATACCCACTCAAAAAAATATTTATTCATTTGTTTTTTAAAAAAATTGCTTTAAAAATGGTTCTAGTTTTCGAAAATTTTCTATATCAATCTGAAAAAAAAGAAAAAAGTATTAATATTTTTAAAACATTTTATAATACAGTACACATATTTACATATTTTTCAAAAAATATTTTTGCCTTATTTTTGCTGTTTTCAGAATATATTGCATTTCACTATAAATTGTGAAAGCAATTGCATTCATCATTTTACAGCGGGCAAAAAAAAATAACAATCTCAAAGATTGTATTAAAAAAGCCCAGAATCTTTTTTTACTTAAACTTAACATTATAGAAATGCATAATATTCTAAAAAAAAATCATCTAATATCAATACTTATTTCTTTAAAATACCGTCTGATATGTTTGTTTCAGAAGTATAATCACAATATTATATCTCAAATAACTCCACATTACATCTGGTTCCATTTCCTTTAGGCCAAATAGTAATTTTAAAATTCTTTTTTGATTAAATTTCCAATGGTAATCCAATAAAATTCTAAAGTTTTATTTGTACAGATCTCACCGATTCTCTGTAACATATTGGTTCCCTAAATAATTATTAATAATTTATTAAGTCCACAATAGAATTGGTTACCTTTCCACATGGCCAAATAGTAATTTAAAAAATCTTTTTTGAAAAAATTTCCAATGGCACTCCAATAACATTCCAAAATTTAAATTGTGCAGATGTTACCGACTTTCTCTAAATTTTTGGTTTTCGAAAGTTTCATTAAAAATTAAAAAAGTCCACATTACAATTGGTTATCTTTCCATTAGGCCAAATGATAATTTAAAAAATCTTTATTTTTGAAAATTCCAATGGTAATCCAATAAAATGGTAAAATTGTTTTGTCCAGATCTTGCCAAGTCTCTCTAAAATTTAGGTTTCAGGAAGATTAGATAGGAATTTGCTAAATCAAAAGGCAAACGTTGCTTAAAAACCAATTGGGAATCATTACACAGTGTCCAGCCTTTTTCACATTTAAGATAAACTGTGTAATGTCCAGAAGTAACAGTAGGTCCTTCATGGAAAATTATTGCAACAGTTACAAAAGTTTTTCCTGAAATTGATAATTGCTGTCCTGTAAACTTCTTTATTAAAGTATCCAATTTTGAACCATCAGCTCTACATCGTTGCATCATTAAAATTACATACTGTCCGTATTCCTTTAAAATTAATGTTGAAAACATGTCAGATTGACACTCACCGCATTGCATGCTATGATTAGCATCTTTAACTAATTTAGCAAAAGTGACTGTTTTAGTCTCTGGCAATGTCAAAAAAATAAACCTTTCATTATCAACATTAGAGCCACATATATTATAACAGTTTTCACAACTATGTTCCCATTTATAAGAGAGACCAAATAAATTATCAATTGCAACTTCTTCTTCTTCCAGTACCTGAAGAAAAAACATCAAAAATTCGTGTGCATCTTGCTGTTCATTTTGAGAAAACTGTGTTCGTCCTGAACATACATCTAAAAGTTTTCTAATTTCAGTAGCACTTTCTATTTGAGTTTTATCATTACTCAGCTTTTGAAAAAGGAGACTCAGCTCTGAACAGAATCTTTTTCCCTGATTTACTATTATCTGCTCTTGCAAACTTTCCAGATAAAATGCAACATTCAGCACTACATTTGCGTAGCAGTTGACACCAGAGCTATTTTCAAAATGACATCCTACAACCTGTTCTTCTTTTTCCTTACTCTTTTTGCTTGCAATTACATCACTCCTCTTTTTTTTCCTCCTCTGTACATCTTCATCACAGATATTCTCATTTCTCCTTTTACGAGAAACTACACGTTTCTCCAACACAGGATACTGACCTAAATGAGGAGCATAGCTTCTTCTTAATCTATTATACTCCTTTACACAATTTGTATCAGCACTAACTTTTGAGTCATCAAAGTCTATCATGAATAAACCTGATAATGTTTTCACTCGTGACAAAGCAACATATGCCATACCTTCTTTGAACACAGTTGAACCAATGTTCACAAATGCACAATCTACAGTCAATCCTTGAGACTTGTGAATAGTTACAGCATATGCTAGCGAAAACTGAAACTGCTTCCTACGTACATATAAGTCTTTCACAAGCATGAAACGAACTGTACAACGACAAATGTCTTTAACTTCTTCTATCTGATCAAATTTTATTTTTAAACATTCAATTCCATCTTTTTTCTGATAATTAATAAAACCCACAACTCTTCCCATAGCTCCATTAACTAAACCTTTTTCAACATCCAAATTTCTCCTTAAAAATACTCTACAGTTCATGCAAACATATAGATTTTTTTCTAATCCAGCTGTTTTGGAAATGTTCTTCTCTAGTGAATCCAATTTATTTTTCAGTGTGCCTGTTACTGTGACAGTAATTCTTCCATCCTCAATTTTGTGCACTGCTTCTAATTTCCTGATCTCTTCCTTTTCCAATTTCAAAAGCTCCTCATTGAATATTGAGCATTCACGTAGAGTTGGCATTAAGCAGATGATACTTTTGTTTTCTGCAATGTTCTTGTATATCTTCTCTGCAACTATTTCTTCCTTTGGAAATAAATTATGTAGCAGCCGACTCTGTAATGCTTTTTTGCCAACTTCTGTGAGTAGTCCAATTCTGATATCTTTCAGAATACTTCCATATTCTTCATTGCTTGCTTGCCTCATATTAGTAGTAAGTTCCTTGTACTCAAAGAAGGAACAAATATTTGTATTTCCGATGCTTCCCAATGACTTCTTCGTGTCTTCATGTGTGACAGTATTAAACACTGGTTGTCCTTTAACTGGAGTAAGTTGCAAAAGATCTCCAAAAACTATGACGTGTTTTCCACCAAATAACATGTCATAGTCTGTCTTCAGAATTTGCTGCATTCTTAAATGCACAAAGGCAAGCATTAAGTTTGAAACCATGCTCACCTCATCAATAATGAGAACTTGCATCTTCTTCAAGACTCTTGAAACTTCCAAGGATGCTTCTCCAGTTAGCTTGTTGTATTGTATTTTGTTCTCATGCTCCACTGGTAACATTAGCAAACGATGTAAAGTGATTCCTTTTATGTTATATGCTGCTAACCCAGTTGGAGCAGTAACCACACAAGACAAAGTAGAATCTGTTTTTGCTGTAGGTAGCTTCTGATGACTTTAATTAGGAAACTTTTTCCAGTTCCAGCTTGTCCGCTTACATACATCCTGATTGGATGAAATGATGTGCATGAGCACTCTTTTTTTTCATGTAGAAATCCGTGATCAATTTTGTTTCTGATCTCTTCATAAATTTGTTGCTGCTCTTCGTTCAGTTGTCTTTCCAAATTTTGTAAGTCTATAAATTCTTCTTGAGCTTGATTCTTGATGCTTCATTTTCAACGATTGGTTGTCCTAGGGGATCTTGACTGAGTGTTTCTGAACTTTGGCTGTCCTGAGAACTGTCTCTAGCTATTTCTGCTGCAATTGTAGTTTCCTGTTCAATTTCTTCATTTAACATTTGCAGATAACTTGAGAATGTACTGCATTGTATGCTGTCTTTGCAAGCATTAAAAGAATCTTCATAGCTTTGAAATTCTCCCAGTAGTTCATCCTCTGTACGCCATGGTTTAAACAACTGTAAAAGAGCCAAGTAGTAAAATTCCTTCTTGTCAGTAGTGTCGCAACTCAGCTTCCTGTGATTTATCAAACTTCCTTTTGTTTGCTTCACCAAACATCCTTCCTCACCAATGACTTTATATTTTCCATTGTTGATGTCTTCTGCGGCTTTCCGTGAATAAATGTAGTTCTGCAGCACTTCATAGAGACACATGTTCTCCAGATGTTGACTTCTCTTGGGATAATATGTGTCCAACATGTTTGATTTCAAAATATCTGTACTTTCTGGGTCATTCTCGGCCAAATATTCAATTTCTCCAACAGATTTTAGTACCCGATTTCTCATTGCTGCAAGGCCTAAACTTGCCCAAATTCTTCTTCTTGACTTCGAGTAGAGACTTGCAGAAGATAACCTATCTGAACATTCGTAGGATCCAATTTCTCGATGCGATAACATCTTCAAACTGAAACTGTACAGCTTCTTACTGACAGTCTTCTCGTGAGAAATCTCTTCCCACATTTCCTTCAATTCTGTTTTTTCTGATTTCGTAATGTAAGACGTTACATATCGAGCAACAGCAATGGAATTGTCAGCTACATACTGTATATCCATGTTAGCGTTCCACATGGATAAAATGACTGGGTTGTAGTCATTTATATTTTTTGATTCTTCTTTTCTTTTAAGGTTGTAGGTATTCTTAGGTGATTTTCTTGTGATAGTATGTCTCACAGCTGACATAAAACTGTTTACTCTTCCATTTGAAAGAACAGGTCTAGGAAATCCAAATCGACATTTAGTGTAGTATTTATCTTTGCTCTTGTATTTCCGTCGACAGTATTTTCCACACCGATGACTTTGGAAACGTAAAACTTGCTCCTTTAACTTTTTCTCTTCTGTGCTTTTTGGTATAGCACATGTTGCATATTCTTCAATGTAAGATAGCACTGCTTCATCAGTATCTGTTCCAAACTTTGGGGCATCCTTGATCCACAACAGCATATGAATATGAGGAGCACCTCTTGCCTGGTACTCTTTTCTCCAAAAGAAATCTACTACTTCTCCAAGAGGTGGATTTTTTTTATTGCAGATGAAGGACATCATAGCCTCAAATCTATGATTGAAATATCTGCAAACATTAACCGGATCCAATGAGCACAGTTCTCCTGCTGTCTTGTATTCGATGTTTTTAATGTTTGAATTTGCCTCTCGTAGAAAATCCAGTAAATCATCCCAAGCGTACTCGGCACAGCTTAGTGTAACGAACCATGTTGGTGTTCCTAAATTCCGTAACATGCATTTTAATTCACCATGGCGTCGGTACCAATATTCATTTGTCCCACGCTGACAAGCCATCAGATTGATCAGTTGTGTTTCCCAATGATCATCTCGGTGCTGCACTTTCTCCATAAAATCCTTAGCAGACACATTTTGTAAATGTACTCCACTTTTTAAAATGTGATTTACTGCATAAGACAGTGCAGACAAGTCGCTTTCAAATAAAAGATGGAACAAATAAGGAATACTTTGTCGAAATCTGGGATCTTCAGCATATAGTCTTGTAGTCCGATACTCAGAAGCTGGAATCTGTTCCGGACGTTCATCGTATCGTCCTCCTTTTCCTTTAGGAAACAGCTGGGGAAAACATCGAGCTTCCAAGCTCTCCTCCCATACACTCACGGGACTTCCTTTTGCTTTCTTCATCTGAAAGAGATCAATATTGTCTCCCATAACTTCTTTTGAATGAAGAGGATGTATGCTAAAATGTTCATAAATTTCTTCTTCCTTTGACTTGTCCACTTTTTCAATTTGTCCAGTTGGTGTTTCTGTGTCTTCTTGTAAATCTTCTTCTTCTTCTTCTTCTATATAAATTGATTCATACCATTTGTTATTCCTTTTCAAATACAAATTTGCTCTTTGTACTTTCCGCACATCTACCAGCTCCTGCCAAATCTTCTTATTCTTTGTAGGTACACCATTAACCAGAATAATTAATGGTTCAGTTTCCAAAGTATCCGCATCAATAGTTTCCATATTTTTTTTCAAATCCAAGGGCAAATACACCACTCTACCTTTTAAACCTCTCAGTAAATCGGAAGGAGGTAATTTACCAGTTTTGGGCTCCATACGTACTATGGTCTGGAACGGATGAACACATTGAATGAGTATAGACTCATATGTATTTAATTCAGAAAGTTCAGCAGGAATAGCATCCAATTCTAAATTATTATGTACAGCTCTGGTCGGCATTCTATTTTCCTCTAACTTGTTGTAACAGTATTTACAAATACGCTGATCTTCACCCAAATCTAAACAATTTTCAAGAAATATATATGTGGCAAAATCCTTCCACTTATAATTATCTTCATTTTCACTCTTTCTGTAGAGATCAACATTCCTAGTTTGTTTTCTATAATGAGTTCTGCGGCAACAAATACAAGTAAAATTTGGTCTTTCATTAGAGATTATTGCAAATTTTGTTATGTGATCATTAAATGTGTTACTTACAGAGGGTTCTACATTCTCTTCCACTTCTTCCTCATTTACTGTGTCCTTCTCTGCACTGTTTTGTTCAGGACCAAAGTAACAAAACTGAATTTCATCAACAACCTTCTCTACATCTGATACCGTTCCTCGGAACAGAGCCCTATTCAATTCATTTAACTTTATTGCTGGACTTTTGGCAAAATACAACCGTCTCACAAACTTTCTCATTTCAGTATGATGAACAGCCAGCATCCTAAAATGATGGAAAACACTATTACACACTTTTCTAGATAGACAAGCCAGAGAATGACCCTGCAAACCAGTATTCTCTCTCACTCTGCATGGATCCAGACTTTGAAGCACCTTAATCTTCTGTTTTATACTTTTTTTACTATATTCTCTTAGAAACTCACGAAATTTGTCAATAGATTCCTGACGCACAGTGCAAATACTACTACAATTCCAAGTGTACACTGGGGCTTTAGGACGTCTCCCCATAGCCTCATCTGCCATCACTTGTACCTCATCTCTTGGAACCATTATCTCCTTCTCCATTATGCAACCATTTTTTACTTCGTAAGCACGACCTCTGGTGTCAACTGCATGCAGCAAACTATTACTTTGAAAATAGCTCTCTTCATTAAAAAAAGGTTCACTACTTGAACTATGCATCCACTTTCCTGAAAACACTTTACAAAAGTTTGTTCTGTTCACTACTCTTTTCCTTTTGCTATGTGATTTCAGTACATTAACCATTTTGTCTAATGTACGCATCCTATTCAAAATTAAAATGAATAGTTTCCTTTTTAATTCTAATGCCTTTGCTGCAATGGCTTCAATTTCTTTTTTTCTTTTATAAAACTTACTCTTTTGCTTATATTTCTTCACATCCTTTATCAAATTGGACATAACTCTTCTCTGAAACATTTTTCTACGTATCTCTTTAAACGCTGTTTTTCTATTTATGTAAATCTTTTCAGTTGCAGAAGGTATATTTGCATTAACTAAATTCTCAATTTTTTCCTGTCCTTTTCTTTTCAAAACATTCTTTCCAGTACAGACATTTTGTACATTTTTCATTCTTTTGAATATATTTTTTAGAAATTGTTTTTTCTGCTTACCAGAAGATTTTTTCTTTTTCCCAACATGAGCATCTTCTACTAACTTTGGTCCTCCAGTTGTCTTCAAATATAGGTTTTTTTTGTGAGTTTTTTGAACTCTGGATTTTGTAGGCATCTTAAATTTTGTTCACTGCTCTTCAGCAATACCTGAAAAAAACTAAAAAAAAATTCCTTTATTTTATTTAAATATATTACTACATTTCTTTTCACAATAGTCACAAAACGAAATTTCTTTGCCAATTTGAATGCACACTTACTGCTCTTTTTTTTTGGCAAGTGATAATCACTTTTACAGACTGACACATTATAAATCCACTTTTCAGATTTTTTTAAATGCACATGTCCAGACTGCTTTTTCAGACCACCACCATGTGTATCCTGGGTGACTGCCTACACTCCAGCAAGGGCAACCAGCCTTAGTGATGCTGAATGTATTTGCATTACAGACTGAAACCTCAAACCCCACTCGCTTGTAAATACTGTGCATGATTATACATGGAAAGGAGCTGGGTGTGTGCTAAGAGTCTGCTTCTGCACCAAAAAATCGCTCCCCCTTTTTCCTACTAATTCAACTGTGAAATCACCAGAGCAAAACGCAATAAATCTCTGCCTGTAATTCCTATTTGCACACAGAGTCATGTTTTCACATTAGTCACAAAACGAAATTTCTTTGCCAATTTGAATGCACACTTACTGCTCTTTTTTTTTGGCAAGTAATAATCACTTTTACAGACTGACACATTATGAATCCACTTTTCAGATTTTTTTAAATGCACATGTCCAAACTGCTTTTTCAGACCACCACCATGTGTATCCTGGGTGACTGCCTACACTCCAGCAAGGGCAACCAGCCTTAGTGATGCTGAATGTCTTTGCATTACAGACTGAAACCTCAAACCCCACTCGCTTGTAAATACTGTGCATGATTATACATGGAAAGGAGCTGGGTGTGTGCTAAGAGTCTGCTTCTGCACCAAAAAATCGCTCCTCCTTTTTCCTACTAATGCAACTGTGAAATCACCAGAGCAAAACGCAATAAATCTCTGCCTGTAATTCCTATTTGCACACAGAGTCATGTTTTCACATTAGTCACAAAACGAAATTTCTTTGCCAATTTGAATGCACACTTACTGCTCTTTTTTTTTGGCAAGTGATAATCACTTTTACAGACTGACACATTATGAATCCACTTTTCAGATTTTTTTAAATGCACATGTCCAAACTGCTTTTTCAGACCACCACCATGTGTATCCTGGGTGACTGCCTACACTCCAGCAAGGGCAACCAGCCTTAGTGATGCTGAATGTCTTTGCATTACAGACTGAAACCTCAAACCCCACTCGCTTGTAAATACTCTGCATGATTATACATGGAAAGGAGCTGGGTGTGTGCTAAGAGTCTGCTTCTGCACCAAAAAATTGCTCCCCCTTTTTCCTACTAATGCAACTGTGAAATCACCAGAGCAAAACGCAATAAATCTCTGCCTGTAATTCCTATTTGCACACAGAGTCATGTTTTCACATTAGTCACAAAACGAAATTTCTTTGCCAATTTGAATGCACACTTACTGCTTTTTTTTTGGCAAGTGATAATCACTTTTACAGACTGACACATTATGAATCCACTTTTCAGATTTTTTTAAATGCACATGTCCAAACTGCTTTTTCAGACCACCACCATGTGTATCCTGGGTGACTGCCTACACTCCAGCAAGGGCAACCAGCCTTAGTGATGCTGAATGTCTTTGCATTACAGACTGAAACCTCAAACCCCACTCGCTTGTAAATACTGTGCATGATTATACATGGAAAGGAGCTGGGTGTGTGCTAAGAGTCTGCTTCTGCACCAAAAAATCGCTCCCCCTTTTTCCTACTAATGCAACTGTGAAATCACCAGAGCAAAACGCAATAAATCTCTGCCTGTAATTCCTATTTGCACACAGAGTCATGTTTTCACATTAGTCACAAAACGAAATTTCTTTGCCAATTTGAATGCACACTTACTGCTCTTTTTTTTTGGCAAGTGATAATCACTTTTACAGACTGACACATTATGAATCCACTTTTCAGATTTTTTTAAATGCACATGTCCAAACTGCTTTTTCAGACCACCACCATGTGTATCCTGGGTGACTGCCTACACTCCAGCAAGGGCAACCAGCCTTAGTGATGCTGAATGTCTTTGCATTACAGACTGAAACCTCAAACCCCACTCGCTTGTAAATACTGTGCATGATTATACATGGAAAGGAGCTGGGTGTGTGCTAATAGTCTGCTTCTGCACCAAAAAATCGCTCCTCCTTTTTCCTACTAATGCAACTGTGAAATCACCAGAGCAAAACACAATAAATCTCTGCCTGTAATTCCTATTTGCACACAGAGTCATGTTTTCACATTAGTCACAAAACGAAATTTCTTTGCCAATTTGAATGCACACTTACTGCTCTTTTTTTTTGGCAAGTGATAATCACTTTTACCGACTGACACATTATGAATCCACTTTTCAGATTTTTTTAAATGCACATGTCCAAACTGCTTTTTCAGACCACCACCATGTGTATCCTGGGTGACTGCCTACACTCCAGCAAGGGCAACCAGCCTTAGTGATGCTGAATGTATTTGCATTACAGACTGAAACCTCAAACCCCACTCGCTTGTAAATACTGTGCATGATTATACATGGAAAGGAGCTGGGTGTGTGCTAAGAGTCTGCTTCTGCACCAAAAAATCGCTCCCCCTTTTTCCTACTAATGCAACTGTGAAATCACCAGAGCAAAACGCAATAAATCTCTGCCTGTAATTCCTATTTGCACACAGAGTCATGTTTTCACATTAGTCACAAAACGAAATTTCTTTGCCAATTTGAATGCACACTTACTGCTCTTTTTTTTGGCAAGTGATAATCACTTTTACAGACTGACACATTATGAATCCACTTTTCAGATTTTTTTAAATGCACATGTCCAAACTGCTTTTTCAGACCACCACCATGTGTATCCTGGGTGACTGCCTACACTCCAGCAAGGGCAACCAGCCTTAGTGATGCTGAATGTATTTGCATTACAGACTGAAACCTCAAACCCCACTCGCTTGTAAATACTGTGCATGATTATACATGGAAAGGAGCTGGGTGTGTGCTAAGAGTCTGCTTCTGCACCAAAAAATCGCTCCCCCTTTTTCCTACTAATGCAAATATAAAATTACCAGAGTTGTACACAATAAATCTCTGCCTATATTTCCCAACATGTGTAACCTGGGTGACTGCCTACATTCCACCAAGGGCAACCAGCCTTAGTGATGCTGAATGTATTTGCATTACTGAGTCCAACCTCAAACCCTTAAACTATTCATTTTTTATACCAATACACCTTAATTTATCGTGAAAACATAGTCCATATTATTTTACATGTTCCTCACATTTAAATTTCTCCCAAAACAGAAAATAATAAACGCAACTTCAACAAAAAGAATTACATTTCTATTATTCATTTCTTAATTTACCATATACATCCCCTCTCAAACTCTAACCTCACCTTTAAAATTAGTTAGTTGTGAAAGAAATGTGGCACTCAAACAGCAGATTATCAGAGCCAGGATCTCTGTTCTCTACACCTCTCTCCTCTCAGCAGAACCAGATAATGGCAAAGTTTCCCTCTATTTTTCCACACATATACATGTAAGTTTCAAATCTCAGTGCTTCCCCCTTTTTTTCAAATGTAATCACACATTTCTATTGGTTGAAAACCAACCCTTTTCCAAAAGTACCCTGCCCCCAACTTGACTTCTGCCTAGTACCCTTCCCCCAACTTGACTTCTGCCTGCTACCATAGCAACAGCTCATGGAACACTGCTGTGTGGAGTCAGGTCAGAAGTTCGCCAAACAATGTTTCAATTCCACAGAGCAAGAGTGCTTGACTTTTCAAACCTAACAGCAAATCCATAGTACTGTTCTTTGGTAACACATTTTTCTGTACCAATACAAAACATGCTTCTATTAATTTACACATACAGCCTAGTTTTTATTCTAGAATGGTATGAAACAGCCAATCAGTTCTTTTTTTTTTGAAAAAAATATGTATGCCTCCATTTCCAAACTGTCTTTCTTTTCATATTGCCATTCTACTGAAAGACACCTCCTGAGTGCATCCAGTTCTCCTTTGAAGATGTTCACAGTCTGGATTGTAGGGCACAGCTATGTCTTCTGGAGTGAAAAGTTTGCAGAGAAAACAGGTATGGTGAGAGACCTTGCTTTGCCAAATGTAGACATTAAATGGATTGGTCAGAGAGGGTTAAAGTGGCACCAATTGATGCCATTGGTGAAATCCTTCATGCAAATCCAACACCCTGACCTCATAATAGTGCACTGTGGTGGCAATGACCTAGGCACTTTGACTGGGGTAGGTCTGGAAATGCTTATGAAGGACACCTTTGCACAACTGTTTTCACTTTTCCCTAAAACTGCCTTTGTGTTTTCTAACATATGCCAAAGGCAAAAATGGAACTGGTCCAATCATTTCTGTCCGCAGATTGAGAAAGCAAGAAAGCACGTCAACAAATCTGTTTCTGCTTTCCTCCGTGACTATGGTATGGGTTCCATTTACCACAACAACTTGCGTTACGACATGCAAGACATTTATAGAGGAGATGGTGTGCACTTCAATGATGAAGGGAACAGAGTCTTCCTCTTGAACCTTAGACTCTGCATCGGTACTTACTTGTAGGTACCACTAAAAAATCACTTAATTAACACAACGGCTCTTTTTAGAGCCCCCTAATATCTAAACACTTAAATCTGAATTTCATTTCTTTTTTTTTTTTTTTTTTTTACCGTACGCTTACCGTAAGCTTACCGTACGCGTACCCCGCGATTTTTTTTTAAAATCAATAAATGTTTTCTTTGTACTTTTCTGTCCTTCTTTGACCCCCTTACAAATGTTAGGGGGTCTGTAACTCTCTCCCTTGCCCCCTTTTCAAGATATCACTCTTTTTTACCGGAGTGAAATACACAAAATGGCGGCCGCCGCTTCCTGGTTTCGGCCGATTCGAATGTTTACTAAGATCTAACAGCCAAAATCGCGCACGCCACCGTACGCGTACGGTAAGCTTACGGTAAGCGTACCGTAAGCTGGCTCAGATATATATATTGATTTAAAGGCTATTTTCTCAGAATCTACTGAACAGATTTACACCAAACCTACAAAAGGCACTTCCTTGACCTGAGGACTACCTCTCTGCCAAATTTCTAGTAATTCTGTTCAGCCGTTCGGGCTGTAGCCCTGTCTAAAGGTCCTATGGAAAAATGCATGGGAAAAACGCGTTTTGGGACCCCCCTTTTATCTCAGCCCCCGCTTGACGAATCCCCCCGAGACTTTCAGGGAAGGAGCGCAGCGTAGCGCCCCACCTATTTTGAGAAATTCGCGAGGATTCGTCGACCGGCGCCAAAGTTATTCAAAATAGAATGTTGCGGATTTCCTATGGAAACAGGGTCCTAACTATAACTACCTACTGGCGACCGCCAGTAGGTAATATTACCTACTGGTGGTCGCCAGTAGGTTGATATAGTTAGGACCTATTTTCCATAGGAAATCCGCAACATTCTATTTGGAATAACGTTGGCGCCGATTGACGAATCTTTGCGAAATTTCCAAATTTTTGGCCAGCTCCGGTCCGCTCCTATCCTGAAAATTTCACGATGATTCATCAAGCGGGGGCCGAGAAAAAAGGGGGGTCCCAAAACGCATTTTCCCCATGCATTTTCCCAGATGACCTGTTGACGCAGCTGCAGCCCGAACTGCTGAATGGAATTACACCAAATTTGGCAAAGAGGTAGTCCTCAGTTCATACTCGTGCCTTTTGCTTAAATGGTGTAAATCCATTCAGTAGTTCCTGAGAAAATTAGAGTTAAAAACAATAGATATATCTATGGCCTCGGAGGATCCGCGCACCCTCCCCGCACCCTCCCGAGCACGAGCTGAATGCTAATTGGCTGCCAACACTCTTAATCAGAAAGTGTTGGCAGCCATCTTGTGCCTCGGTAGAACCGAGGCACAAGAAAACCCCCCAAAAAAGGCCCAAAACGCGACAAGGGGGCAGGGTAGAAACACCCTGACCCCCTAGGCCTGCTCAGGGGGTCCCACAAGGACCCCCAAGGCCCCCAAAAATGTATTTTTCTTAAATCGCGGGATGCGCTTAGGATCGGCGCATCCCGCTGCCGAAAAAAAAATGAAGCGCGGCCTCCCGCTTTTTATTTTATTTAGCTCCCGTGGGTGTCCAAGTCCCGGGGGCAATATGTATATATTATAATGGGGGGGCCAGCCCCGGGGACCGCCACCCCCCAGGGCTTATCTGAATTATGTCATGAGTGATGTCACTGACCATGTCATGAGTGATATAATATGTGATGTCATCATCAGTGCATTGCGGGCGCCCGAGTTATAGTTAGCTGAACTAACTATAATGGGGGAATTTGTAGGGTTTTGTATGAGTGAAATGTCCAGCTAACTATAACACCCCTGAAACCTACGGTTTTTTCTGTGAATTTCTAAGGTTTTTTAAATGCTAATTCCTAACTATAACGTGCCTGAAACCTTCGGTTTTTTAAGTGAATATATATATATATATATATTCACTTAAAAAACCATAGGTTTCACACATGTTATAGTTAGCTGGGCATTTCACTCGTGAAAAACCATTGAAATTTCCACGTTATAGTTAGTGCAGGCAACTATAACTCACGCGACCGCAATCCTCTGCTGATGACGTCAGATATTACATCACTGTATTTAGACACTTATTTACCCATGTCTTCTTCCATTAATCTTTAGCTATACATATATTACAAATATTTATTTTTCATAAAGACACATATGTCATCAGTGATGTAATATCTGACGTCATCAGCAGAGGATTGCGGTCGCGTGAGTTATAGTTGCCTGCACTAACTATAACGTGGAAATTTCAATGGTTTTTCACGAGTGAAATGCCCAGCTAACTATAACATGTGTGAAACCTATGGTTTTTTAAGTGAATTTGCAAGGTTTTTTAAATGCTAATTCCTAACTATAACGTGTGTGAAACCTATGGTTTTTTCAGTGAATTTGTACGGTTTTTTAAATGCTAATTTATGTATTTATGTATTTATTTTTTTAAAGTTTTTTCACCGTGCACGCACTGTGTGCACGCGGTGCGCTTCGCGCACCGCGCGCCCACGTTACGTAGTTCGCTGAATTTTTCCGTTTCTACCGTGTGCGTACGCTACGCGCACTCCGTGATTTTTCGTAAAAAAATTAAAATACATTTTTGCCCTTGGGGGTCCTTCTGGGACCCCCTGACCAAGGCTAGGGGGTCAGGAACTGTCCAGCCTGCCCCCTTTTCACGTTATCCACCTTTGTTTTTCACCCCCTCAGACTGCGAGAGACAAAATGGCGGCCGACACTTCCTGGTTTCGACCGATTTGAATGTTTACTAAGATCTAACAACCAATCAGAATCGCGCTCGCGAACGGCAGCGTGCGCGTACGGTAAGCTTACGGTACGTGCTCGAAGCGCGCCTATAGATATATATATTGATTTAAATGCTATTTTCTCAGGAAATACTGAACAGATTTACACCAGACCTGCCAAAGGCACATCCCTGACCTGAGAACTACCTCTCTGCCAAATTTCAAGTAATTCTGTTCAGCCGTTCGGGCTGCAGCTTGGACTAAAGGTCCTATGGAAAAATGCATGGGGAAAACGTGTTTTGGGACCCCCCTTTTTCTCAGCCCCCGCTTGACGAATCCCCCCGAGACTTTCAGGGAAGGAGCGGAGCGGAGCGCCCCACCTATTTTGAAAATTTCGCGAGGATTCGTCAATCGGCGCCAAAGTTATTCAAAATAGAATGTTGCGGATTTCCTATGGAAACATGGTCCTAACTATAACTATCTACTGGCGACCGCCAGTAGATAATATATATGAAAAAAGAGGTTGCCGCTCCGGATGGTTGCACTCGCCGAAGGTCAGGTCACCGGCAGGGCTGCTGAAACAGAACATCTCCCCATTAACGCGCCGCCTACGCGTTTCGGGATGTCTCCCTTCCTCTGGACGGCTTTCACGTTGAAAAAGGAATGCCAGCAGTTTTCAAAGGGACACTTCCATCTTTATTTGCACATTGACGCTGATGTTAAACAGGTGAGTAATACAGCAAGGCATGATGGGAGTAGAAGTCCTTATAGTGTAAGTATCCATGTGGATGCCAGCATTGTCAACAAAAAAAAAGTTCATGGGACAAACGATGTCGATAAAGCTGCCCTGTAATACATCGACCCCTTCAGCACCGCTCTGCTTTCAGAAATCCTTAGCTGCGGACCCACAGGGGTATTGTGGTGGTGCAAACCGTGGCCTGGACTTGGCCACAATATATGAAAAAAGAGGTTGCCGCTCCGGATGGTTGCACTCGCCGAAGGTCAGGTCACCGGCAGGGCTGCTGAAACAGAACATCTCCCCATTAACGCGCCGCCTACGCGTTTCGGGATGTCTCCCTTCCTCTGGCCGGGTTTCACATTGAAAAAGGAATGCCAGCAGTTTTCAAAGGGACACTCCCATCTTTATTTGCACATTGACGCTGATGTTAAACAGGTGAGTAATACAGCAAGGCATGATGGGAGTAGAAGTCCTTATAGTGTAAGTATCCATGTGGATGCCAGCATTGTCAATAAAATAAAAGTTCATGGGACAAACGATGTCGATAAAGCTGCCCTGTAATACATCGACCCCTTCAGCACCGCTCTGCTTTCAGAAATCCTTAGCTGCGGACCCACAGGGGTATCGTGGTGGTGCAAACCGTGGCCTGGACTTGGCCACAATATATGAAAAAAGAGGTTGCCGCTCCGGATGGTTGCACTCGCCGAAGGTCAGGTCACCGGCAGGGCTGCTGAAACAGAACATCTCCCCATTAACGCGCCGCCTACGCGTTTCGGGATGTCTCCCTTCCTCTGGACGGCTTTCACGTTGAAAAAGGAATGCCAGCAGTTTTCAAAGGGACACTCCCATCTTTATTTGCACATTGACGCTGATGTTAAACAGGTGAGTAATACAGCAAGGCATGATGGGAGTAGAAGTCCTTATAGTGTAAGTATCCATGTGGATGCCAGCATTGTCAATAAAATAAAAGTTCATGGGACAAACGATGTCGATAAAGCTGCCCTGTAATACATCGACCCCTTCAGCACCGCTCTGCTTTCAGAAATCCTTAGCTGCGGACCCACAGGGGTATCGTGGTGGTGCAAACCGTGGCCTGGACTTGGCCACAATATATGAAAAAAGAGGTTGCCGCTCCGGATGGTTGCACTCGCCGAAGGTCAGGTCACCGGCAGGGCTGCTGAAACAGAACATCTCCCCATTAACGTGCCGCCTACGCGTTTCGGGATGTCTCCCTTGCTGTATTACTCACCTGTTTAACATCAGCGTCAATGTGCAAATAAAGATGGGAGTGTCCCTTTGAAAACTGCTGGCATTCCTTTTTCAACGTGAAAGCCGTCCAGAGGAAGGGAGACATCCCGAAACGCGTAGGCGGCGCGTTAATGGGGAGATGTTCTGTTTCAGCAGCCCTGCCGGTGACCTGACCTTCGGCGAGTGCAACCATCCGGAGCGGCAACCTCTTTTTTCATATATTGTGGCCAAGTCCAGGCCACGGTTTGCACCACCACGATACCCCTGTGGGTCCGCAGCTAAGGATTTCTGAAAGCAGAGAGGTGCTGAAGGGGTCGATGTATTACAGGGCAGATTTATCGACATCGTTTGTCCCATGAACTTTTATTTTATTGACAATGCTGGCATCCACATGGATACTTACACTATAAGGACTTCTACTCCCATCATGCCTTGCTGTATTACTCACCTGTTTAACATCAGCGTCAATGTGCAAATAAAGATGGGAGTGTCCCTTTGAAAACTGCTGGCATTCCTTTTTCAACGTGAAAGCCGTCCAGAGGAAGGGAGACATCCCGAAACGCGTAGGCGGCGCGTTAATGGGGAGATGTTCTGTTTCAGCAGCCCTGCCGGTGACCTGACCTTCGGCGAGTGCAACCATCCGGAGCGGCAACCTCTTTTTTCATATATTGTGGCCAAGTCCAGGCCACGGTTTGCACCACCACGATACCCCTGTGGGTCCGCAGCTAAGGATTTCTGAAAGCAGAGCGGTGCTGAAGGGGTCGATGTATTACAGGGCAGCTTTATCGACATCGTTTGTCCCATGAACTTTTATTTTATTGACAATGCTGGCATCCACATGGATACTTACACTATAAGGACTTCTACTCCCATCATGCCTTGCTGTATTACTCACCTGTTTAACATCAGCGTCAATGTGCAAATAAAGATGGGAGTGTCCCTTTGAAAACTGCTGGCATTCCTTTTTCAACGTGAAAGCCGTCCAGAGGAAGGGAGACATCCCGAAACGCGTAGGCGGCGCGTTAATGGGGAGATGTTCTGTTTCAGCAGCCCTGCCGGTGACCTGACCTTCGGCGAGTGCAACCATCCGGAGCGGCAACTTCTTTTTTAGATAATATATATATATATATATATATATAATCTATCAACCGGGGTTTTGTGGATTCCGGAGCTTTTCCCAATCGCCAGTGGGCTGGCTTGAGTCGATGCCACCTCACGCCTCTAACAATCAAAAAATCCCACTTCTCACATGAAGAATATACTTTAAGAGAAAGAAGAGCTTTGTGAGGAGAGGATTATTTCATTCTTGAATTCTAGAGATAAAAATTATAAAGATGTGCCACTTCCTAAATCGATTTCTCTATTGTAATAATCCTAAAGTGTCAGAACGAATCAGTATGGGGTGTTTATTGCAATTAGAAATACAGTTTTATCTTCTTAATGGAGACTAGAGTTGATAAGATGGGGGATAGAAAACAAAATGAGAACACAGATACTTGGATTTTTTAGGAAGTCTGAACCTTCCTGGATGAACACAGTTTAAATCAGTTAATGCTGCATTTGAAGTGGGATTCATAGATATGGATAATTCCAGTCTTTTATAGTGGTGGCTTGAGTACCACTATTGTCACATCATATCATCTCATGTGCATATATAAAGTGCACATTCACACCTGAGGGTATCTTGTTGCTGAATACCATATATTTTTTGTTATCCAAGTAAATAGTAATTATTCTATAGACCTTGGAAGGAATAAAGGCTGAGTGAAGGCACCAGGATTCAAACACGTGCAAGATTGGTCAACACATATCCCTCAAGTGGATTAATTAATTTAATAAGCCACCAGACTAATACGATCTGTAGGGGTTCTTCAACATACCTTTCATTACACATATCACTGTGGAGACTTGAATATTACTGTAATCGCACAATATCTCTGTGAGGACTTGTACATGACTGTAATCATGCACTATCTCTGTGTGCTATCCCTGTGCATCCTATTAATCACAGACTATATCTGTGGGGACCTGGGCATGTCTCTAATCATATTCTATCTCTGTGGGACCTGGGCATGTCTGTAATCACACACATTCTCTTTGGCAACCATGGTAATACTATAGTCACACACTATCTCGGTGGGGACCTTGACATCTCTATAGTCACACACTACCTCTGTGGGGACCTGGGCATGTCTATAATCACACACACTATCTCTGTGGGGACTTGGGCATGTCTATAATCACACACTATTTCTGTGGGGACCTGGACATCTCTATAATCACACACTACCTCTGTGGGGACCTCACCATCTCTATAATCACACACTATCTCTGTGGGGACCTGTACATGTCTATAATCACACACTATCTCTGTGGGGACCTGGGTATGTCTATAATCACACACTATCTCTGTAGGGACCTGGGCATGTCTATCATCACACACATTCTCTTTGGCGACTGTGGTAATACTACAGTCACACACCATCTCTGTGGGGACTTGAACATTCTTGTAATTACACGCAAGCTCTGTTTTGGGTGGAACATCATCAGCTTCACATTCTCTGTATGGGGCTTTGTGAATACTGAAAAGGAGTAAAGTTAGACTTTTGGTTAAAATTTACATTCTTAAAACTGAAAAGTTGAAAAGTTAGATTTTTTGTCTAAGTTTACCATTGTGAATCGGACCTTATTTTAATGAGGACTTAAACACAATCATCTTCATGCGCTATCTCTGCGGGGACTTAAGCATGGCTATAATAACACACTATCTTTGTGGGGGCTTGAAAAAAACTATAATAAAACACTATCTTTGTGGGGACTTGAACATCACTATAAAACATACCATCTCTGTGGGGACTTGAGCATTCCTGAAATTAAACGCAAGCTCTGTTTCCACTTGAAACACCAGGGGTGCTGTTAGTCACAGGGTCAAGACTGATTTGCATATAGCTGGGTCTGAACTGGGGTGGCAAAGTGAGCTAAATAACGATGATGGATTAAACCCAGATCTGTGACTGGGGGTGAGTGACTGAAAAGTTTCAGCACTCCGTTCATCATCTCCTTTCAAATGCTTTGTTCCCCCTAAGTTGGCAGGGTATGCCCAGACATTGGTCCCTTGTCTAAGTTTACCTTTGTGAATCGGACCCTATTTTAATGAGGACTTAAACACAATCACCTTCATGCACTATCTCTGTGGGGACTTAAACACCGCTATATAAACACACTATCTTTGTGGGGACCTGAACATCTCTATAATAACACACCATCTCTGTGGGGACTTGAACATCCCTATGATAACACACTATCTCTGTGGGGACTTGAACATCCCTATGATAACACACTATCTTTGTGGGGACTTAAACATCGCTATAATAACATATCATCTCTGTGGGGACTTGAGCATTCCTATAATTACACACAACCTCTGTGTGGACTTGAACATCATTAGCTTCACACTCTTTATAATGGGATTTAAGCTTTAAATGTACGCCCTATTTCTATGGAGACTTAAACACAATGATCTTCACCCACTATCTCTGAGGGGACTTGAACATCTATTTTGGCAAAAAGTTAAGCAACTAATCAAGCTCCGGCTTCCACTTGACCATATCCCTTGGTTCCATATGTTAATTTCTTTATGTGTTAGTTCTCTTATCTCCTAAGATGATTTTAAGCACTAATAAATAGGTTAAATACAGCTTTAAGTGTCTTTCTTTAAGCATGATATGCCATTTTCTGGCTCATTAATATAATCTGTCTGTAATGTACACACCTAGTATATATGCAGCAATTCATATATGAATAGATTATAATGTTGTTTGTGTATATTGTTGATAAAATAAACATTTAGCCATGTGCCTTCGACTGTATTCAATTACAAATAGTGTTACGTACTAGGTCCCCACAAGGATGGTAGCACGTGTTCAAGTCCCCACAAGGATGGTGCTGTGCGCACGATTAAATAACAATATATTTGCAAATTTGAAGCTGGATCCTGTATCATGAATTTTTTCTTAACATTTTTCTGTTATTAGTGTGTTTTAAAAACATTGGGAAAGGTTAGTCCCCACAAGGCAGGTATTCACACATAGTCCCCACAAGGATGGTAACACGTGTATATGTGTGTGTGTGTGTGTGTGTGTGTGTGTGTGTGTGTGTGTGTGTGTGTGTGTGTGTGTGTGTGTGTGTGTGTGTGTGTGTGTGTGTGTGTGTGGGTGATGCAGCAGGACATGCTATAGAAAGTTTAACGTAAATGACGTTTAAAGTCAAGCCAGGTGGGAGAGGATACCACATTTTGATGGGAGTTCCCTTTTTGGTGTCTCCCTCCTCCGTGATGCTACATCCTAGAACAACTTCCATCACACAGGGGAGCTAAACTCCGCACTGGGTGGTCTGCTGGCCTCTGGGAGAGGTTTGTTCGACTGTATTTAAAGGAACACTCCACAAGCGGATGAGGGAACTCTGCTGTGTTCTTTTCCTGTGAATTTGTTGGACTTTTTGAGAGACGACACTCACTGCACATAATATCCACCCTTTTGAAACACAGAATTGACCAAATACTATGTTCGAGGCATATGAGCTGCAGATTACACACTTTTGCATAGATCGCCATCTGGTGTTGGGCCCGGATGTTTGCAGTTTGTTTTTCCTCTTGGAAAGTCTTTGGAAGTCACAAGGTCGGTGACTCCTCCTTTGGATCGTATTTCGCATGGGCTTCGGCTCCATCCTCAGATTGTTATTTTCCGCCATCGGGCTCGGATGTGATCTTCGCGCTCCGGTTCCGAACAGCTTCCAGTTCAACGATTGACGCGCAATCCTCACCCCAATCGCTGTATTGTTTCGATCACGATCTCTTCAATCAACGCGCGTTCTCATCGACACAAACCTTCGGTTTCAGTCGTCGACGGCGGCCTTCGGGCCTACCCAGGCTCCGGTCCCGGCTCATGGAAAGAACTCCATTCAAAAAGTGCCCTCAATGCGGGTCCAAATTTCCCCACACCGATCTTCATGAGGTATGCAGCCTTTGCCTCTCTCTGGAACACGAGGCCTGTAAGTCTTTCCGATCCAAAAAGACTATTCGGGAGCGAAGAGCCAGAAGGAACATGGCACACTCCTCGACGTCCATTCCAGTCGGCATCTTCGGAGACGACATCGACGATCCGGAACATCATCGTACCGAAGAGGACCTCGTCAGCGCTTCCGAGGCCGATGAGTCCGATGTGGAGGACATCACCCCGGCGCAGAGGGTCGTGAGTACCAATCTACCCCCTCCCACACCCGCGCCGACACCCAAAAAGGCTTCGGTCACTCCTTCGGGCCTAGGCAAGACCAGAGACACTGCGTCACACACCCCACCTTCGGGCCCGGTGAAGAAGCCAAGTAAGCCTTCCGGCGGCTCGGGCTCGAGCCAGCCTGCCAGCGGTGCCGAGAAACACATTTCGGCACCGAAAAAGAAGACGGCCTTCACCTCGACACCGAGCTCCGCACCGAAGCCCTCGGGGTCGAAACCCAGCTCTTCGGCACCGGCGCCACTTTCGGTGCTGACCAAACCACACAAGGGCACCGACACTTCCAAGCCGAAGCCCATCTCGGCGCCGACCAAGAGACCGGAGGGTCCCAAGCCGGGTTCTAAACAAACCGGCACGGAAAAACCTAAAAAATCATCGGCCCGACGCCTTCGACGGACCAAATTACCTCACCAGAGTTATTTACACCGGATCCCTTGCAAAAAACTCTTACCAAGGATCCAAAAACTGGACATTTGACGCTCTCTACTAAGAAGAGACATTTGGAGAAGCCTGCTCCGCCTCCACCTCCAAAGAGGAAGGACTCTGCTACCTCTCCATTCAGAATACCTTCCCCTCCTCCTCCACCACCTCCTCCTTCCCCACCTCCACCCCCTCCACCCCCACCTCATCGTTCTCCTACTCCATCTCCAGACGATGATGATCATGGGGACCCATATTATGATACAGGGGATGTGCCACAAGACGCCACCCCTACAGGATCTCCAGATCCATGGGAATATTACCATATACCAGATAGCCCCAACGTCCCACAAGACGATATTTACCCCTCTAGACCATCTCCACCTGAAGATTCACTAGGGTTTAACCATCTTCTGCAAAGAGCAGCACATTATCATGGGGTGGACATGCATAATGACCCTGTGGAGGAAGATTTCCTCCTAGACACATTCAATACTACACAGAGGTCCACCTCCATACTGCCCATGCTCAAAGGGGTGGTAAAGCATGCGGCAGAAGTTTTTAAAGACCCAGTGAGAGCCAGGGTCCTTAACCCACGTATCGAAAAGAAGTACAAACCTGCTCTCTCAGAGGACCAGCGCCACTAGATTCCTTAGTGGTCTTTACGGCATGTAAAAAGGCAAATTCACAAGCGTCAGGTGATGCACCACCACCTGACAAGGAATCAAAATTGCTATATGCTTCAGGCAAACGCACAGCATCCCAGGCCGCCAACATATGGCGTATAGCAAACACTCAGGCACTGCTGGCCAGATATGACAGGGCTCATTATGACGAATTAGAGAGCATAATGCAACATCTCCCTGAAAAATATAAAAGTAAGGCCAACGAGTTGATTCAAGAGGGTAAAACAATCCCAAACACCTCTATACGTTGTGCCCTAGACGCAGCAGAAACAGCCTCCAGGGCCATTAACACCAGCGTCCTTCTCCGTCGTCCTGCTTGGTTAAGAGTATCTGGGTTTAAACCAGAAGTACAAGCCTCTATCCTTAACCATCCCTTTGACCAGGAACATCTATTCGGGCCAAAGGTGGATGAGGCCTTAGAAAAGATGAAAAAGGACACGGATACAGCAAAATCCATGGGGGCCTTACAGCCTCACCCGCCCAGATGCTCCTTTCGCCGCTCATCCTTTCGGAGTGCATCCAGAGGCTACTCCTCAGACACAGCGTCCACATCGTACAAGTCCCCTACTCAGACCACCTTTACAAAAGGTTACCAAAGAGGCGGCTACAGGGGTAACGACAACAAGGGCAGAGGCAAAACAAACAACGCCCGTTCTGCCACACCTACTACCCAATGACTTCCCCTCCGCTCCCCCCAGACCATTCCACTCCAGACGGGGGCAGACTCACAAATTTCCTTCATGTCTGGGAGACCATCACCTCAGACAAATGGGTGACCCAAATAATTCAGTCAGGATACTGCCTGGAATTAACATCTACACCCCCAAACATTCAACCCAGGCAACGCCCAATGTCACAAGAACATTCCTCATTGCTAAAGCAGGAGGTAATCTCCCTCCTACAAAAACACACAATAGAACACGTTCCTGTCAATCAACAAAATTTGGGGGTTTACTCCCTATATTTTTTAATACCAAAAAGGGATGAGACTCTACGACCTATTCTAGATCTCCGGCCCCTAAACACATACATACACTCAGACCATTTTCACATTGTAACGCTTCAGCAGGTACTTCTGCTCCTCTCCCAGAACGACTCTCACCACACTGGACTTGAAAGATGCATACTTCCACATTCCAGTACATCATGCTCACAGAAAGTACCTCAGATTTGTAGTGGACGGACAACACTACCAATTCAAAGTGCTCCCGTTCGGAGTCACGACAGCACCACGGGTTTTTACCAAGTGCCTAGCAGTGGTGGCGGCACACCTCAGAAGACAGCACATTCACGTCTTCCCATACTTGGACGATTGGCTGATAAAAGCCACTTCATACAACCAATGTGTACACCACACCGCCACCACAATCCAACTACTTCACCAACTAGGCTTCACGGTGAACCACCAAAAGTCCCAGCTAACACCATCCCACATAAAACAATACCTCGGTGCCACCAAAGACACCTCAAAAGCAATAGCCTACCCCAATCCGGACAGGATTGCAAGCATTCAGGCTTTACGACAACAATTCGTACGTCAACACTCCCTTCCAGCACGAGTGTTTATGCAACTGATGGGGATGATGGCCTCTTGCATTTTCATAGTGCCTCATGCAAGACTCCAGATGCGTCCACTCCAAGAGTGCTTAGCGCGCCAATGGAACCAGACCCAGGGGCAACTGACAGATCTGGTGTTGTTAGACGGTCGCACCCATCGCTCTCTGCAGTGGTGGAACAACACAAACCTTACCAAAGGTCGACCGTTCCTGGACCCGGTTCCCCAAATAATACTGACAACGGACGCATCGCTCTCCGGCTGGGGAGCTCATCTATTACACCTTACAGTGCAGGGCACATGGACGCCGCAACAAAAGTTACTCCATATCAACCATCTGGAGTTACTAGCTATCTTTCTAGCCCTGAAATCCTTTCAACCACGGATTTCAGGCAAGGCCGTCCTCATTCGCACAGACAACATGACGGCCATGTATTATATTCAAAAACAGGGCGGCACACACTCTCCACAACTCTCTCAATTAGCACAGAGCATATGGAGATGGAAAATTCCCCACAAAATCTTTCTCCTAGCTCAACATGTCCCAGGAGTCCAAAACACCGTGACACAACAGATCCACGAGTGGGAACTTCACCCACAGGTTTTTCATCCATTCTTTCAAATGTGGGGGCATCCACAGACCTCTTCGCCACCCACGAAAACACAAAATGCCCAAGCTTCGCCGCCAGATACCCACACCCATTGTCCAAAGGAAATGCGATATGGATGAACTGGTCAGGCAAATTTGCGTATGCTTTTCCGCCTCTCCCACTCATTCCATTAGTGGTACGAAAGCTACAACAGCACTCCCTCACACTAATCCTAGTAGCTCCAACGTCGGCCAGACAACCGTGATACACCACGCTGCTGGAACTCTCGGTAGTACCACACCAAAAGTTACACCTCTCACCATGCCTCCTAACCCAGAACCATGGAGAGATCAGGCACCCGGACCCAGCGCAGCTCAACCTTGCGATCTGGCTCCTGCAATCCTAGAATTCGGGTACCTAAACCTTCCCCCTGACTGTATGAACGTCATCAAAGAAGCTAGACGCCCTACCACTAGAGCCTGCTACGCTGCCAAGTGGAAAAGATTTGTTGTTTATTGCCATAACACAATCAATCCCCTAGACGTGTCTATACAACACATCATATCCTACTTACTCCACCTACTAAGGTGTAATCTAGCCTATACCTCCATTCGGCTACACCTCGCAGCAATTGCAGCTTACTTACAAAACCGGCAGCACCTATCACTTTTCAGATTACCTGCCATTAAAGCCTAGATGTGTCTATTCAACACATCATAGGCTATTTACTACACCTACGAAGATGCAATCTAGCCTATACGTCTATTAGACTGCACCTTGCAGCCATAGCAGCTTATCTACAAAACAGGCAACATCTATCACTCTTTAGAGTACCTGTCATAAAAGCCTTCATGGAAGGCCTCAAAAGAATAATTCCCCCCAGAGTACCACCCTCACCTGTGTGGAACTTAAATATCGTGCTCACAAGGCTGATGGGGCCTCCCTTCGAACCTTTGCATAAATGCGAACTGCAATTCCTCACATGGAAAACAGCTTTCCTTGTAGCCATCACTTCCCTTAGAAGGGTCAGTGAGATACAAGCACTTACCATACAAGAACCTTTTCTTCAAATGCACCAGAACACGGTTGTTCTCCGTACCAACCCAAAATTCCTACCTAAAGTAATTTCCCCTTTTCACCTAAACCAATCTGTAGAATTACCAGTATTTTTCCCGCAACCTCAGACCGTTGCAGAAAGGGCTCTGCACACGCTAGATGTCAAACAAGCCTTACTTTACTATATCCAACGAACACAACCTTTCAGAAAGACCAAACAACTGTTTCTCTTTCTCTCCACAACACAAGGGCAACCCCATCTCAAAATCAGGGATAGCTAGGTGGATTGTAAAATGCATCCAGATGTGCTACCACAACGCAAAACGAACGCTTTCCGTTCCCCCTAAAGCCCATTCTACACGGAAGATAGGGGCTTATATGGCTTTTCTAGGGAACATCCCACTAGATATCTGCAAAGCAGCTACATGGTCAACACCGCACACTTTCACTAAACACTATTGTGTAGATGTGCAAATCCAGCAACAAGCTAGTGTGGGCCAGGCTGTACTAAAAACACTATTTGAAACCACTGCAACAGATACCGGTGGTCGCCGCTAAGGTTGGGAACTGCTATATAGTCTATGCAAAAGTGTGTAATCTGCAGCTCATAAGCCTCAAACGGAATATGCTACTTACCAGTATGCATCTGTTCTTGGCATGTAGAGCTGCAGATCTACACACGCCCACCCGCTTCCCCGGCTACCTGTATCTGTTCCAGTCTATCTTATTTAGATACAACACACATGGGTTTCTTCACTGTTACTACGCTCCATCTTTCCCTGCTGGCGAAAAACAATCTGAGGATGGAGCCGAAGCCCATGCGCAATACGTTCCAAAGGAGGAGTCACCGACCTCGTGACTTCCAAAGACTTTCCAAGAAGAAAAACAAACTGCAAACATCCGGGCCCAACACCAGATGGCGATCTATGCAAAAGTGTGTAGATCTGCAGCTCTACATGCCAAGAACAGATGCATACTGGTAAGTAGCATATTCCTTTTTCCTCGTTTTCCCACTTATGCATACAAAAATGTGTTTCTGCGCTGACCTCAGTGTTTCTTTCTCGGTGACGTTGGTTGCATAGGGTTAACCCCATTGTATTTCAATTCCTCGCCAGGGGTAGTAAGCGCTATATATATTTTCGAACATTACTCGTTTGGGTAAAAGAGCCTGGGAAACAATAACAAACATTGAAAATGCAATATGTCTTGCCTTTGATTAAGTTAAAGCCAAAGCAAATGGCTTTAACTTAATGAAAGGCGAGACCTATTGCATTTTTAATGCTTGTTACAAAATGTATTTATGTGCATTTTTAACGATGAATAAAAATAAACATAAAGGATACTGTGGTATGCCTGCACATATATCAGCATGCTGGGTAGCACTAGCATCATGACACACATACATGCATGCAGGCATGAGGATGCCTGAAAGCGTGCACTTCATTGAGTTTTTATAGACCTGCATTTGCCAATACTTATATTTCTTGTTGCTGGTGGTTTTCAAAATCAGTAACAATCATTTTTTAAAATTATTATTGCCGATGCTGCTCCGCATTAGCTAAGCAAAAATGTTGAGTAATGTCTTTCAAAGACAAAAATGCTTGTTTAATAAAGGTGAGCTTGCTTTAGGGTTGACCCCGTTTAGCGCTCTCGTGCTTTGTGACTAGGTATGCACTACACAGTCTGAATACAGAAATGCATACACGTTTATATTATGTAATCTTGGGCAGTGAGAGTGAATAATAGGTGGTTTAGGGCAGAGTTGAATTTGTTAGCATGTTAGATAGAGACAGATATTCGACTGACTCAGCGAAGCCATAGCTGCTTTTCATCGGCACCAATGTTTTTGTGACATCTCTAGATTTCCTTGAGGCCAACCCTGTCCTGTTATTTCGTATATACATTCCAAATACATATTTGGATCTGAAAACGTCTAGTGTATGAGTGTGGATATGCTTCATAGTTCTCTGAAGCAACAAAGCTAACAGAAAAACAAGTGACCTTTTGGAATCTGTCAGCTCTTTTCAAGCACTCGTGCTTGTGGCGGCATCCACCTTGTGGGAGCAAGCAGATGCGCGCTCGGCCACGCTAATTGGAAACAGATGACCCCTGTGCGCCCCTGCTCGCTCCCGCAAGGTGAATGTCGCCACAAGCACGAGTGCTTGAAAAGAGGGGACCGATTCCAAAAGGTTATCAACTAGAGCGGCGCATGCGCGCTACCTAGGCGAGACCTAAAAATAGCTCCTATGTTCGAGGAAGTCTTTCCATTAATGAGGTAGGTGACTCCTCCTTTCGGGGATAGTGCGCATGGGCATCGACTCCATTGTTTTTGGGTTTTTTCCGCCATCGGGCTCGGACAGGTATTGTGTTCTGCTTCGGAATCGATCCTCGGGTTCCCCCTCGGTGCGTACTTCTCTCTACCTCTACGGTTTTGTTCTCGAACGCGCTTCCCTCTCGGTCTCTTTCTTCATTTCGGTCCAAAGATCTGCGGGCGGCCTTCCGGCCCACCTGTGTCAGTTCAGCTCCTCGTCGATAGAACGGACCCCATTTAAATTCTGTCCACTGCCATGCGAAATATCCGTGCACAGACTCATCAGGTGTGTAATTTGTGCTTGTCCCCCAAGCACAAGGAGCAAGACTGCGACACATGCCGATCCTTCAGATCAAAGAAAACTCTCTGATCTTTGGGCTCAACGTTGAGAGATGCAGCGATTGGATGTCACACCGAATCGCTTAGGCGAAGACTCCGAACAAGAAGAGGTATCAGCGGCAGAAGAAGAGCTGGCTTCGGCTGCGTCCGACTCAGGTTCAGAATTGCAGATCGACCTCAAAGACGATGTGCCGCAGGGACAAGGAGAAGTGAGTACCAAAGACACCTTCTCACCCCTCACATAAATCTAATCAAACACTCCCTATGCTCAAAGATATGTTAAGGTACACGGAAAATATTTTTAAAGACCCTGTTTGTGCTAGAATTCTTACTCCTAGAGTAGACAAAAAATATAAACCCTTCCCCACAGATAACATTTTTATTAAGTGTCAGTTACCCCTTGACTATTTAGTGGTATCAAATGCCAGAAAGAGAGCTAATTCTCAAGCATCTGTGGATGCACCTCCCCCAGATAGTTGAAGCTTATTGATGCTTCAAGCAAACTTGTAGCAGCGCAAGCAGCTAATCAATGACTTATTGCTAATACGCAGGGCCTACTGGCAAGGTATGATAGAGCCCACTGGAACGAAATGGAACAATTACTGCAGTTTCTCCCAGAGAAACATAGGAAGCTCAGGACTTAGTCCAAGAAGGGAAATTAATGTTCGATGCATGGGAGCTGTAGATCATATGCTTTGCATAAGATCGCCATCTAGTGTTGGGTCCTGATGTTTGCACTTTGTTTTTCTTGGAAGAAGATTTCCTAGTCACAAGGTAGGAGACTTCTCCCTTGGGTGATAGTGTACATGGTCATCGTCTCCATCTTCAGATTGTTTTTTTCCGCCATCGGTTTCGGATGTATCTCGCTGCGCTCCGGTTCAACGTCGATCCTTCGTTCCTTCTCGGCTCGTATTCCGTTCACACTTGCCAGTATTGCTTTACGTCGATCCTTCGTTCCTTCTCGGCTCGTATTCCGTTCACACTTGCCGGTATTGTTTCCGTTTGTGTTCCCCTTTCTTTGCGTATCGTGATTCCTGAAGAAAACTTTGATCGGAAAGTTCGTGGTAGGCCATTCGGGCCTAGCCCCTGGTTCGACTCGCAGTCGATGGAACGAACTCCTTTCAAGTTCTGTCTTCGGTGCCACGCGAAATACCCGCGCACCGACTCTCACGAGGTGTGCAATTTGTGTTTGACACCTGACCACAGAGAAGACCACTGCGACACGTGCCGAGCTTTCAGCTCCAAAAAGACTCTTTGCGATAGTCTGGCCAGACGACGCGACCTGCAGAGACAACAAGCAGGTTCCATACCAGACCTCTTTGGACCTCAGTCGGAAGAGGAGGATAGTGACTAACCCATCGGAGCCGATGAAGAACAGGAAGATCTCTTCCTTTCCAAAGATAGCTCTGAAGAGGATGAAGACATCCCGCAGGGACAACGTACCGTGAGTACAGCCCCTACCTCACCCCACCTTCCACTCCCATCAAAGAAGGCTCCGCGCCAACCTGCGCCCTCGTGCTCCGGTGGGCGACGAGAACAAGCTTCCGAAGCCCCGCCTTCGGGCTCGGCACCTAAGCATACTAAAAAGCCTTCCGGCTCTGAAAAGCCCCATGACAAATCGGGCAACGAGCCAAAGACTTCAGAGCCGAAGAAAAAGTCTGGCACCGAACATTCTCCGTAGGCACCGAAACATACTTCGAATCCGAAAACCCTGGCCAAGAAACCATCGGCGCCGAAGCATTCGAAGCCGAAGCTATACCTGTGCCAACTTCACCTGAGCACTCACCACCACACATACCTGACAAACAGGGTGATGGGGATGGAGATAACAATGATGTTGATCAACCTGGGGACGTGTGGGGTGACTATAATACTGATTCTCCCACTGATAACGACCCTGACATAAATCCTACCAAACCCTCTCCACCAGATAACAGTGTAGGGTTAGTAGAGTTAAGTAGGGCTGGAGTCCCACTATACAAAGAATCCCTCGGAGTATTTTCTTTTTGAGACTCTACAAAACACACAGAAATCTACACACATGTTGCCCATGTTGAAAGGCATGACCAGACATGTGGACGACATTTTTAAGGATCCTGTTAGAGCACGTATCCTTACCCCAAGGGTGGATAAAAAATACAAGCCTGCCCCATCAGATCCAGTATACATAAAAGGTCAACTACCATTAGATTAACTTGTAGTTTCTAGTGCACGGAAAAGGGCAAACTCAGACTACTGGAGACGCACCACCCCCAGATTAAGAGTAGAAACTCTTTGATGCTTCAGGGAAAAGGATAGCTACCCAGCCTGCTAACTTCTGGCGAATTTCCTTTTTTTTTCTTTTTGGTTTAAACTAGACCTTTATTGACTGTTTGCAAAGGTAACACAGCAGGGTGCCTACATCCTACCGGGCCGGCACTGCATCTCGCATGAGTTCATAGCAGAGGGGGTATGGGAAAAATCACAGCAAGCCACCTACAACCCATCGGGCCGGCTGCGAACAGGGGGCATGCAAGTTAGACAGTCACTTCTGGCAAATTTCCAATACTCAAGCACACAGGGATGAAATGGAGCAACTTATCCAGTTTCTCTCTCAAGAACACAAATCCAAGGCGCAAGACCTGGTGCGTGAGTGGCAGTTAATTTCTAACAACCAAATTAGATGCTCCCTAGATGCTGCTGAAATGTCTGTCAGAGCTGTAAACACTAGTGTTCTTTTAAGAAGACATGCCTGGCTGCGCATATCAGGATTTAAACCGGAGGTTCAAACTTCCATTTTAAACACACCCTTTGATAAGGAACACCTTTTTGGACTGGTGATACACTTCTTTGGATAAAATTAAGAAAGACACTGAAGTGGCTAAATCCATGGGAGCACTTCAGTCTCCGCAAGGGCATGGTTCCTTTCGTCGCTCCTTTTATAGGGCAGGATCTAAAACTGCTTCCTCAGACACTGCATCCACCTAGAAGGGCAATAACCAGCCCTCAGGCTCCAATGGTTTCTATTGAGGCAATTATAGAGGAAACAACGGCAGAGGTAGAGGTTCCAACACGCGTACCTCACCATTCAACACAAAACAGTGACTTGCCCATAGTTCCCCCGCGACCACTTAACACCTGTAGGGGGAAGACTGTCACAATTTCTACCAAAGTGGCAATCAATTACAGCAGACAAATGGGTTCTCCAAATCATCTGTTCTGGTTACTGCCTGGAGTTGATCAACACTCCTCCAACCATTCACCCAAGGTCGCACAGACTCCCACCGGATCACAAACACCTTCTCACAAAGGAAGTGCAATCCCTGCTACTAAAACAAGCCGTAGAGCCTGTACCACCACAACACCAAGTGTCGGGCGTGTACTCCTTGCACTTTCTAATTCAACAAAAGGACAACTCTCTCAGATCCATACTGGATCTCAGAGGACTCAACCTTTACATACAGTCAAACCACTTCCACATGGTAACACTGCAACAGATACTGCCTCTTGCAAAAAAGGCCATTTCCTTACTACTCTAGATTTAAAGAAAGCCTACTTTCATATTCCAATCCATTCGGCTCACCGCAAATTTCTCAGGTTCATGATAGCAGGTCAACACTACCAATTCAAAGTGCTCCCATTCGGAGTCACCACTGCCCCTAGAGTCCTCACAAAATGTCTGGCGGTAGTAGCAGCGCATCTCAGGAGACAGAGCATACGTGTCTTTCCCTATCTCAATGACTGGCTCATCAGAGCCAGCACATACCAGCAATGACGTAAGCACACTTGACTAATCATTCAGCTGCTTCAACAGCTAGGGTTGTCAGTCAATGTATTAAAATCACATCTTCAGCCAAACAAAGTTCAAGATTACCTAGGAGCCACTCTAGATACTCAAAGCTCTAGCGTATCACAATGCAGCCAGAATTCGAAACATTCAAGCTCTCATTCTCAAATTTCAACCCACTCGGTCACTTCCAGCTCGAGTGTATATGCAACTGCTGGTAATGATGGCATCTTGCATCATGATCGTTTCCCACGCCAGGTTACACATGCGTCCACTTCGAGGGTTTAGCCAGTCAGTGGAACCAGTCTCAAGGTCTATTAACCGATCTAGTGTTTGTTAGCGGCCATAATTATCGCGCTCTGCAGTGGTGGAACACGCAAAGCCTATCAAAAGGGCGGCTGTTCATTGAACCGATTCCACAGACAGTGTTAACAGCGGATGCATCCCTTACTGGCTGGGGAGCTGATCTTCAACAACACACAGTCCAATGACTGTGGAGTCGCCAGCAAAAGATGCTCCACATCAATCACTTACAGCTCATGGCAATCTTTCTAGCTCTCAAAGCCTTTTAAGATCACCTGTCTGGCAAAGCTGTGTTAGTCCGAAACCAACAACATGACAGCTATGTATTACATACCAAAACAGGGAGGGGACGCACTTTCTCCAACTGTCCCATTTAGCCCAGGGCATATGGAAGTGGGCTATTCCCCACGACATTTATCTCCTAGCGGAACACCTTCCAGCGGTCAACAATCAGATTGCGGACCTCCTTGGCAGACAGAGGCACCAAATACACGAGTTGGAACTTCACCCTCAAGTTCTCCAACCATACTTACAAGCTTGGGGAGTCCCTCACATAGACCTGTTCGCAACACTCAAACGCTAAATGCCAAAACTTCGCCTCCAGTTATCCACACCCTTTGTCCAAAGGCAATGCTCTATGGATGAACTGGTCAGGGATATTTGCCTATGCTTTTCCGCCTCTCCCACTCATTCCATCAGTGGTTCGTAAACTCATGCAAACATCTCTCACACTAATACTAGTAGCTCCAACATGGGCACGTCAACCCTGGTTCACAAACCTGTTGGAACTCTCTCTGGTACCACACCAAAAATTACATTTGACTTCCAGTCTCCTCACACAGAGCCATGGAGAAATCAAACGCCCAGATTCCAAACAGCTGAACCTCGCAATCTGGCTCCTGAAGTCATACAGTTTGGTTATCTCAACCTACCACCAGACTGTATGATCATTATTAAAGAGGCCAGAAACCCTATCGCAAGGGTCTGCTACGCAGCCAAATGGAAACGTTTTGTCCTGTATTACAATAACAATCACATCAACCCCCTTGATGCTTCCATACAGAACATACTGTGCTACTTATTACATTTGCAGCAGTCTTCATTGGCCTATACATCCATCAGACTGCATCTTGTTGCCATAGCAGCTTACCTTCAAAATAGGCAGCATTTATCACTATTTCGAGTGCCTGTCATCAAAGCTTTCATGGAAGGGCTAAAAAGGGTAATACCACCAAGACTTCCACCTGTCCCAGTGTGGAATCTTAACATTGTCCTCACAAGGTTAATAGTTCCACCTTTTGAACCCATGCACAAATGTGAGCTTCAGTTCGTCACTTGGAAAACCGCTTTCCTCATTGCAATCACTTCATTGAGGAGAGTGGGTGAACTACAGGCATTAACCATAGAAGAACCATTTTTCCAGTTACACAAAGTTAAAGTAGTCCTTCGTACCAACCCCAAATTCCTACCTAAGCTTGTATCTGCATTTCACATCAGTCGGTTGAATTACCTGTGTTCTTCCCTCACCTTGACTCTGTTGCAGAACAAGATCTACATACCTCAGATGTTGGACGTGCTCTTTTGTATTACAGTGAAAGAACAAAATCATTTTGTAAAACCAAACCGCTTTGTCGCTTTTGCACTACCTCACAAGGGCAACCCAATCTCCAAATCGGGTATTGCTAGGTGGATTTTTAAATGTATACAGATTTGTTATGCAAAAGCCAAAATAACTCTTAACAGTACCCCCTAGAGCACATTCCACTCATAAGCTGGGGGCTACTATGGCTTTCTTAGGGAATATCCCTATTGCTGATATCTGCAAAGCTGCAACATGGTCTACACCACACACATTCACCAAACACTACTGTGTAGATGTGTTAGCAAGACAACAAGCTAATGTGGGCCAAGCAGTACTTAAAACGTTATTCCAGACAACTCCACCAGTTACAGGCTAGAAACCGCTTCCGGGAGACTGCTGTATAGCAAAGCATGTGATCTACAGCTCACGTGCCTCGAACGAAAAATGCTACATACCAAGTATGCATCTGTTCTTGGCATGTAGAGCTGTAGAATCTCATGCACCCACCCACATCCTTGGGTACTTGTAATTGCTGTAATTCTCTGTTTACTATACATACTTACGCATGGTGTGAGAAAGTGCCATCTTTCTCGCAAGGTATTCCCCCACTTTTTGCTGAATTGCTGATGTTCTTTGACTAAGTGTGCCCTGGGCTCCTGCTAATCGGGTACCTAGGACCTATGTTCCTTCCCTAAAACTGCATTGAAGCCTAAACCCAATTGGCATCTCTGGCCACATGTCAGCCCCTGGTAAATGATACCACAGGTAGCCAGGGCACTGTGACCAGAGAAGGCCTCTAAGGGCTGCAGCACTTATTGTGCCACCCGCAGAGGCCCTGTACTCTGACTCTCTCACACTGCCTTTGAAGACTGAGTGCCTTGGTGCAGAACAAGGTGATGAGTCGACATGGCACACATCCCTGTGTCATGCCCACAAACCACTGCCCTGGCATACATCAGTCACCCCTCGAGCTGGGTGCCCTATGCCAGTGGTGAGGGTACAGGTGCATGTGCCCCGTACCCCTACAGTGCCCAAGTC
Organism: Triturus cristatus; assembly: GCF_964204655.1. Classification (NCBI taxonomy): domain Eukaryota; kingdom Metazoa; phylum Chordata; class Amphibia; order Caudata; family Salamandridae; genus Triturus; species Triturus cristatus. The sequence continues at coordinate 360,331,210 of NC_140586.1, read as the reverse complement.
CATTCCAGGGCACTGTAAGTGCAGTGCTGCCATTAAGAGTATATGGTGCTGGGAGTTTGTCATTACGAACTCCACAGCACCATAATTAATTTAATTTTTAATTTAATTTAATTTAATAACGATTTCTAAAGCGCCTGGTGACCCAAGGGCATCCCCGCGCTGTAAGAATTGTGATCCTGTAGAGGGGAAGGGAGAGGAGAGAGACACTTATTGAGGGACTCTATTTCGGGAATAAGTGAGTTTAATTTTTTTCGGAATACCATGTAGTTGGGTTCCAGTCTGAGGGGGCGAGGAAGAGCGTTCCATCCAGCAGCTGCTTGAACGGAAAATCGTCGACCTCCTGTACGAGTCCTTTTGAATCTAGGAGTGTTGGCCAGGTTCTCATTCTGGGATCGTAGGGATCTGGGTGCTGTGTAGGGGGTGATCATGTTGCTAAGGATCGCTGGGCCAGATCCGTTGATCAGCTTATGCGTCGTGCACATGGCTTTGAATTGCACCCTTTGGCGCACAGGGAGCCAGTGCAGAGCTTTGAGGGCCGGCTGGGCGGACATTCTGGGGGGGAGGTTGGCTAGCATGCGTGCTGCAGCGTTCTGTGTCCGCTGGAGTTTCGTCAGGGTGGCCTCAGGGGCTCCCAGGTAGACCAAATTGCTGTAGTCTAGGCGAGACAATACCAGTCCCTGGACAAGCAGTTTCCTGGAAGTGGGTGGCAGTAAGGGGAGAATCTTGCGGGTCGTGCCTACACTGAAGACTGGGAAGTTTGGTATCAAACTTCTCAGCACATTAAACCCACACTGATGCCAGTGTGGGATTTAATGTAAAATACACAACAAAGGGCATCTTAGAGATGCCCCCTGAAATTCGACCAACTACTAGTGACCTGACTGAGTGGCTGCTTAGGCTGCCACCACCAGACCTGTTTCTGGACCCCTGCTCTCGGGGGGCCTGAAACAATGCAGATCCTGGGACGAGGTGCCAAGCCTCCTCCCCAGGATGGGCTGGGTTCACGAAGGAGAGACTTTAAAGGCCTTTGTGAGCCTCTCCAAACCATTTGCTGCTTTCAGCAACTGGTCCCCACTGGTTCTACCTCCCACTTTGGGTGGGAGAACCAGCGGGAAAAACAAGTGAGGAAAAGGTGTGCCCACCTCTGCCAACTCCACCCCTCAGGTGGGGGAGGCGAGGTGAAGCACAACCTTGAGTCCCCGCCACCTTGAGGATGGGGGGACTCAGCCAACCAGGGACAGGCTCCTTCCCGCCTCCCAGTGGAGAGTGGCAGAATAGGGGGTTTACCCACCCCAGGGAAGGGACCCATTGGTCTCTGCCCTATACCTACCTGTAATGCCCCTAAATGTAGTATTTAAGGGGCACCCTGAACCTTCCTTCCTCAGATCCAGCCTACCTACAAGAAGAAAAGTACGAAGAGCCGTGCAGGGCTAACAAGAGGATGACGCCCCCTGACTTGGCCCCAGCCCTACAGGCCTGTCTCCCCTCGAACCTGCTTCTGTGAAATCCCAGCGTGTCCAGCAGCCAGCAACCTCACAAACACCGGAGGACCTGCCTGCCTTCACTTTCCAGACTGTTTCTCCTGTGAACACTGGACGTGTCTAAACTGCAGCTTCTGGTGCCAGCCAGGAACCGCAAATCCAGCCCACTCTGCACCTGCCGAACCCGGCCCGAGCTCGAGTGGAAAAACACCACGAGGAGGTCCCCCCGGCGATCCGGACCTGAGATCCGGCGACCCCTGACCTGCCTCAAGCCTCCTAACGATGCCTGCAGCCTCAATTCAGAGGACCCCCCATTACCGCGACCAGAGCGGGTAAGAAAATCCGACGTCCAAAGGCACCCCTGCACCCGACGCCCCTCAGTCTTGTGTGCCCAACCCAGCAGTGCCTAACCATCCCTCTACATCCCAGCTTACCCCTCAAAGTGGTGGTCACTCCTGGAAGATCCTCGTCCCCGAGCCTGCAGTGTTTTTGTCCCGCAGAATCCCCATTGAAATCAACAGGGCACCCGACCTCAAAACAGCACCCTGCAACCGGCTGCCCTAGTGCTGCTGAGGGTGCACCTTTGGTGCTACTTTGGTCCCCAACTTGCCCTGAGCTAAACCTTAGGAGCTTTGTTCCCACAACTCCGTGGCCTGCTTGCCAGCAGCCACCAACCGGAGCTCCCCTATCCTTCATAGGATAACATTGGGCCTCAACACTCTGCACCCAGCCGCCCTAGTGCCGCTGAGGGTACAACAGTGCATCACTGACCCTGAGAGGCCCCTGAGTCTAACCTCAGAACCCCAACTCCAAAGGCCGAGTACTTACCTCGAAACCGATAACCTGTTTTTCCTCATAGGATAATATTGACACTTTTCCTCCCAAAATGTTTTTAAGTGTCAACTTATGAAATACAAGAATATTCTTTAAAAATTGTACATCGAACTAAAACGCATTTTCTCAACTGTTTTCAGGAAATGTCCCAGTGCTGAATCTAGGATCCAGCACTGTGTTAGAAAAAGTAATCCGAAAAGTAACTTACCTGCAATTTATTGAAAAAGCCTATTCATTCTAATGTACTGTATTTGCTAAGTGTTGCATGCTACTCCTGTAAATCAAACCAAGTACCATTCCTATTGCATTTTCAAACAGTTCTATATCCAGTAACTTATTACTGAAAATTATTTAATGCTTACCTGTTCCAGGCTTGCTTGGTTCTAAAAATAAACAGTATACTTTTTATACAAAAACAATTGGCCTAGAGTTGAGATCTTGAGTGTGTGAATTCATTTGGTGACTTAGTGGGTACATCAAATGCTTAACACTGTCCTCTGATACTACCTTACTGCTCGACCAAGCTTCCACTTCTGAGAGTAAGGTTCTATCTAACTTGAACCTCTGCCTACCTCTGGAGACCCATGGACTCTATACACACTGTACCTCACTTTGGTGCAGTATATATATAGAGCCAGTTTCTTACATGGACATCTCCATTCTTTACTACTACTCCATTCTCTTACCCTCTGCGTAAAACAATCTGAAGATGGAGGCGATGACCATGCACACTATCACCTAAGGGAAGAGTCCCCTACCTCGTGACTAGGAAAACCTCTTCCATGAAAAACAAAGTGCAAACATCCGGACCGAACACTAGATGGTGATCTTATGCAAAGCATGAGATTCTATAGCTTTTTGTGCCAAGAACAGATGCACACTGGGAAAGTAGCATTTTCCTTCCAATCCCTCTACCAGATGTGCTCTAGATGCAGCTGACACCGCAGCTAGAGAAGTGAATACCAGCATCTTAGCTTGTCATTCTTGGCTACGGATTTAAGGATTCAAGCCTGAAGTCCAACAATCCATACTAAATATACCTTTTGATAAACACCTTTTTGGCCCCAAAGTTGATTTAGCACAGGAAAAAATGAAAAAGGACACAGACGTAGCAAAATCGATGGGAGCGCTTCAATCTCCCTCAAATAGAGGTTCCTTTCGGCGCTCCTTTTATAGGGGAGGTTCCAAGTCTACAGGCACTGACCAGAACACTTCCTCATACAAAGGCAATTCCCAATCCTCCTTTACAAAAGGATTTTTCAGAGGGGGTTATAGGTGAAATAGTCCCAGGGGCAGAGGTAAAAACACCACACCTCGCACTTCCCCTTCCTCAAGCAAACAGTGACTTCCCAACACTTCCCGCCGACTATTCCACATCTGCCAGCGGAAAATTTTTCTCCCCATTTGGAACTCACTAACAACCAGCAAATGGGTGTTTGGAATTATCCAACATGGATATTGCCTGGAGCTTACCAACAATCTTCCAAACATTCCTCCTCGATTTCACAAAATGTCACCAGAACACCAGCACTTGCTTCAACAAGAAGGGATCTCTTTATTACTCAAAGGGACAATAGAACCAGGGCCACTTCCATTCTCCTGCTGCTAAAAAAAAATCTATTCTTGACCCTAAGGATCCAAATAACTACCGACCAATTTCCCGTCTACCCCTGCCAAAACTGGTGAGCCATGAACACCCAACTAGGCACATTCCTCCAAGCTAATAACATACTAGACCTCACTCCATAAGGATTTAGGGTAGGACACAGTACAGAGTCTGCCCTGGTAAAAGCTACAGAAGAACCAAGAGAAGCTTTAGACCAGGAAGACAAGGCTTCACTATTTAAACTAGATCTCTCAGCAGCCTTCGATATGGTCCACCATGACGTTTTGATGGACCGTTTGTCAACGTGGGGTCAGAGGAAATGCTTCGAACCTTTTGAAGTCCTTCCTAACAGAGAGAATTCAAACCGTGGACCTTGACTAAGCCCACTCTAAACCTTTCTCCCTACCATGTAGAGTGCCACAGGGCTCATCCCTTAGACCTACCCTTTTTAATGTTTATGTGGCACCACTGGTGGAGGTGATCAGATCCTTTGCATTTCAGCTGACATCATATGCGGACGACACCCAAATAGTGGTGTCACTATGCCCCGGACAGGAGGCAGAGAAAGGGAAAAGGTTCCATGATTGTATGAAATCAATCAAGTCATGTATGATGACTAACTGTTTGAAGTTAAATTCCAGTAAATCAGCGGTCCTCCTCTTTGGCAATAACGCCACCTTTTGGACCCCAGACTGGTAGCCGGACGAACTTTGGTCTCTCCCCGAGCCAACTAGGAAAGCAAAAAATCTGGGTGTCATAGTAGACAAACTCACTTTGGGGGACCAGGTAAATGCGGTAATCTCCACTAGTTTCCATCTCCTTAAAACGATAAGGAAAATAAAATCATTCTTACCAGAGGAATTTCAAAAGAGAGTGATATCAGCTCTTATAATATCACATGTAGACTACTGCATTAGCCTTTACCTTAATATCCAAAAGCAACACCTAAACAAGCTTTAATTACCGCAAAACACAGCAGCTAGACTGCTGACTGGGACACCAAAGTTTGTTTCAGTAAAAAAAGAAATAAAAAGGCTACATTGGCTCCCAGTGAAACAATGGGTACATTTTAAATCCCTGTGTATGGTCTTCAAGGCCCTTCACGGAATTTGCCCAGATTACCTGAAGCGGCGTTTCAAATGGTACATTCCCAGTAGAGTTCTTCGCTCTACCGAAGCAAAGAGGGTGGTTATACCTTCAGCAAAAAAAGCTAGCTGGGACGGTAGACGTTTTGTCACATGCACCGATTGTGCATGGTATGAGCTTCCGTTCCATCTTAGGAACGCCTAAGAGCTGTTGTCATTCAGGAAAGGGCTGAAAACCTGGCTGTTTGCCACATAGGTCCATACACACCCTGTAATCAGATAGACAGTAGCCAGTGCCAGGACACCCTTGGGTAACCGTGCGCTCTAGAAATGCAATTAACATAACACTTCAATACCAAGGGTCAGGGGTTTATTCCCTTTACTTTCTGATTGCCAAAAAGGACGGCTCTTTGAGACCTATTCCAGATCTCAGAGAGTTAAAACAAATGCATATTGTCAGAGCATTTTCACATGGTCACTCTTCAACAAATACTTCCCCTGTTGCAACAGGGCGACTTTGTCTACGCTAGATCTAAAGGACGCCTACTTTCATATTCCAATTCAACCCGCTCATCGCAAATACCTCAGATTTTTGTTAGCAGGCAAACATTACCAGTTCAAGGTACTTCCTTTTGGTGTCACCACGGCCCCCAGAGTGTTTACCAAATGTCTCGCTGTAGTAGCCCCTCATCTCAGAGGACAATGTATATGTGTCTTCCCTTACCTGGACAACTGGCTTAACAAAGCAAGCACTTACCAGACCTGTATACTACACACTCAGGCAACAGTTTATTTTATTTATTTATTTAGACAGTTTTATATAGCGCTGGCTGACCCGAAGGTGTCAGAGCGCTTTACATAAGGTCTACAATGTTACAACAAACAAAACAATTGCACGATACATCAAATATATGTGACAACTTAAAGGGAGAGAAGGAGAGACAAGTGGGAGGAAAGGCGGTGAGGGGGGAGTGAGAGGGGATTGGACAGGGGGAAGAAGGAATGAGAGTCAAGGGGGAAAAGTCAGCCCAGAAACCAAGTAGGTAGGTGACGGCACGAGGAGGAATCGACAGCCAGTCTCCCCTATAGCTCGCAAAGTAGCTCCAACGGTCATCAGTAAGAAGGATAAATAGAAAGGATATAAGGAAAAAGCAAAATTGCAGAAATACGATGAGGAGGGGGCATGTGTGAGACAGGGAGACCGAGAAAAACTGTGCCCAAGGTCCGGCTGGGTAGGTGACGGTCAGGGGGTGAACCAAGGCCAATCTCCTCTATAGCTGAACAGAGCAGCTCCACCTGGCGTCAGACATGGTCAACAGGCAACAGTACATCTGCTTCATCAGTTGGGCTTCACAATAAATGCACAGAAATCTCACCTGTGTCCACTACAGGTGCAGTCTTATCTAGGAGCTTCCCTCAATACTCTCAAAGCTCTGGTCACTCCCAATTTAGCCAGGATTCACAATATTCAGGCCACAATATTGCAGTTTCACCCCAATCAATCATTACCTGCCAGTCTCTTCATGCAACTGTTGGGAATGATGGCATCCTGCATTGCAATCGTACCTCATGCAAGGCTTCACATGCGTCTGCAGGAATGTCTAGCACGTCGGTGGAATCAATCATGGGGTCTATTAACGGATCTAGTGTTGGTAGGCAGCCGCACCCATTGCTCTCTGCAGTGGTAGAACTCTCAAAGTTCAACTCTCCCTCAAAAAGGGGCGGCCCTTCATATACCCGATTCCACCGATTGTATTGATGGCGGACGCATCTCTAACTAGTTGGGTGCTCATCCTCAACATCACACGGCAGAAGGGCTTTGGTCACACAATTACAAACGTCTACACATCAACTACTTAGAACTGCTAGCAGTGTTTCTAGCACTTATAGTTTTGCAGCGTGAATCTTTCTGGATTCACTATGCTGTGCATTATTCCGCGAGCGCCATCTTCAGATTCTTTTTTTCCGCCGTTGGGTCTGGATCGAGAAGCTCCAGAGTTTTAGATGAAGGAAGAAGGAAAATACGCGAGTTTCATTGAAGGAGAACCTTTAGAAGACTACAGAGAGAAAGGTATTACAGCCGGGACGAAGGAGGGGATCCTCGAAATTCTTCGACACAAAGAGGAAAATGCGCACTCAGAGGCTCTGAGCGCAATGGACAAGACACCATTTAAGTTCTGCCCTAACTGCCACCACAAGTACGCGCAGAAAGACCAACATCCGGTCTGCAACCTTTGCCTGCCGTTCGACCACGAGAGCAAGGACTGCAACGCCTGTTCCGCTTTCGCGCTGAAGACTCTCCGGGTGAGAGAACGTCAGAGGAGAGCCAACTTCAGCATGGAAGGCAAGGTAAGGCCCCGTCGCTGTACGATCTGGGCCTATCAACCGACGATGAACACAACATCGCCGAGGGACCTGATGTCTTTACGGTCGCAGAGACCGATAAGAAAACGCCAGACGAGGTAAGAGACACGTCGAGTACAAAACCACCGAAAGGGCCCCGAAAATCGGATGGTGACTCTCGAAAAAATGAGTCAAAGTCCTCGAAGGAAACACCGGCGCCGAAAATTTCGACGTCCGCCAGTGGTTCAAAGGACAAAAGGCCGAGCGGATCCTTCGAGAAGGAATCCCAGGTGCCGAAGACCGCCGAGAGGCAGAGTTTGTCGAAACAGACCCACGAGGTGGGACGTTCTGCGACGAAAGACAAGGCCGCGTCGACGCAAGCTCTGTCGAAGAGACCTGCGGTCGACGCCAAGCACATCTCAAGCATGGAAAAGAAAAAGAGAAGGCTCGAGGCGTAGATGGAGAGCATCCTTCAGAAGAAGAAGGAGTTCGACAAAAGAATGAAACAATTCAAAATCCCAACGGTCCCGTCGACGGATGTCGTTGAGATCGAGGAAGAAGGAGATTTCGACGACTAAGAGCAGTCGAGAGGTCCTGAAGAAGAGGAAGAAGGCCCCTACTATGAGGGAGAAGGTGATGAAGAGGATCAGCAGTCGTTATACGGCTCGGCGCAGTCGACGAGTCAGGAGCTGGAATGGCAGGACATCGACACTGAAAACCCCGAAGAGCCCGTGGACTCGTATCCTTCGAGGCCTTCGCCGCCTGACGACATCGGGGCGTACAACATGGTCGTCAAGAGTGCTGCAGCAGCCTTTGGTGTGAAATTGGACGAGGAGAAGCCGAAAGCAGACTTTCTACTCGAAAATCTGCTCCCCATCCAGACGAGGAGCCAGTTCCTCCCCATGCTCCAAAGCGTGAGGAACCAAGGGAAGGAGGCGTTTAAGGATCCGGGAACATGCCGGTTGTTAGATCTGGGGGTCTCTAGTTGGCAGAGGTATACACCTTAGACCAAATAGGGACCCTTGCTTCTAGTCAGGGTACAGGGACACACACGGTAGATAACCCCTGCTCACCCTCTAGGTAGCTTGGCTCGAGCAGACAGGCTTATCCCCAAGGCAATGTGTAAGGTAATTGCACGAAGACACTACAATGATCCCCCTTCCGTACACCACAAACTTAGACCACACAGGTGAGTTATATCAAAAGTAATATATCTTTATCTAGTTTCCGCAGTTGAAATCAAGCATCACAGGTTTACACAATATTCGCTTTCTTAGTTGGTCGGGATCGTAAGACGATAGTCTCTAGTCTCTTGTGTGATTCGATACTCACTGAGAATGAATCAGTTTGTAGGCTCTTGATGTTTAGGCAGCTACGTTGCTCCGGTGGTGTCGCTGCACTCGTTGTAAAAGCGCTCCTCGGGCTGTTCGGTGCAAGGTTTCCACAACTCCCTCGACGAGCCCCCAGTGACGATGTCGACGTCACCGCAGTCAGCCACTCACAGTGCGGCTTCGTAGAGCAGGGAAGTACGACTCTCGATCTGCTTCAGTCCTCCGGGTCGCGGCAAGGCACGTGCCGATGAGCACGTCGGTCTTCTTGATGCGGCAACCGGTGTCAGGCCCGGGTCAGCGCGGCACTCTCCAGCAAGACCGAGAGCAGCCAGCCCACTTCACAGGCAGATGTTGAGAAGCTTGGTAGAACAGTCCCCGGTCCCTGCAGCACACAGCAGCGCAGGGGGGACACAGCAGAGTCTCGGGTTCTGGGCAACCTTTCTATCCCTGGGTTGCGAAACAGGAGGCCAGCTCTTCTCAGGCCCTTGGAGATTCGGTTTAAGACACAGCACACAGCAAAGTCTTGTTTGGTCAAGTGGGTAGGGTCAGCACACAGCAAGACCCCTTCTCCTCCTCAGCTTCAGTTGTACAGCAGAACAGGTCAGCCCTTAGAGCACACAGCAAGGCAATCTTCCTTTAGTTCTTCAGCGGTCCGTCTTTCAGCAGAGGTTCCTCTTGATGGTAGAATCTAAAAATCTGTTGTCAGGGGTCTTGTACTCATACCCCTAAAAGTCTTTGAAGTCTTTGTGCAAGTGGGTCCTGAGCCCGGTCTGATCCAGTTCTGGGTGTTGCTGGAGCACTTTGTTTTCCTGGCTTCTGCTTTCTTTTCAGAGTGAGGGGCAGAGTCGTCAGCCGCCCAGCAGGAGGTGGAGCCAGCAGTGTGGCAGGCAGGCACAGCCCTATTCACTCCCAGGTGCTATCTCCTCCCTCCACTCTCCTTGCAAATGCCGCCATTCAGCAGAGGGCTGACTCAGCCAACCTCCTGGGGGATCCCCAGCCCCTGTCACTCTCAAGCTAGACAGTCAATCCACAAGCATGCCCAGGCACACAGAAGGGTCAGACAAGAGAACAGCTACTCTCTAAAAAGTACTATTCTCCAACTCAGGATTTAAAAACAACCTCTCCTAAAAGATGTGTTGTTAAATGCTGAGCTCAGGGATATCAAACACTCATGTCTTATCTTGTTCCTATGAGAAGATAGGCGGATGGCCATTGGCACCAGCCTCCCCCATGTTAGCCTATGGAGCAAGATAACCTTGCAGCAGTGAACACACAAAATGGCCGTTGTTCACTACCAGAACATGTTACCTGCACTAGTACATGCTCTACCTTTTACATACACTGCACCCTGCCCAGGGGGGGACCTTGGGCCTTCCATAGGGATGACTGACGTGTATAAAAAGGGAAGGGTTAGGCCCGGTCAGTGTGGACACTGGCCAGGAGGACATGGCAGTCCGGGGACTGCAGGCAGGCCTGCGGTGGCAGGCCTGAGACACCATTTTAGGGCTACACAGGTGGGTGGCGCAATCAGCGCTGCAGACCCACTAGTAGCATCTGTCATCACCAGCCCTGGCACACACAGTGCACTTTACTAGGGACTTCATGGTGATACAGATATGCCAATCAGGTCTATCCAATCAATATGATATTTTACACAGGGAGCACTTACACTCTGGCACATTAGCAGTGGCAGAGTGTCCAAAGCATCTAAACCAGCAAAAACGAAATCCAGCACAGCATCAAAAATCCAGGTAGCAGAGGCAAAAGATAGGGGAAAAACCCACGCCAAGGATGTCAGGTCTAACACCGGTCCATCACACCCAGAACGGAAAAGAAGTACAAGCACTCCTCGCAGGATCCTCCTTACATCAAGGGATCGGTGACTGCAGATTCCATCATTGCTTCCATGGCCAGGAAAAGAGCCAATGTGCCGGCGACCTCGGGGCCACCTCCCGATAAGGAGAGCAGAAGGATGGACCTCACTGGAAGGAAGGTAGAAAAAAACGCCGCAATGCACTGGCGCATGGCAAACTCAAACGCGCTACTGAACAGACACCAGTACCAGCACTGGGATGAGATGGGGGAACTAGTCAAGTATCTCCCAGAAGAGTACCGTCAAAGGGCTTCCCATCTAGTGGAGGAAGGGAAGAATATCGCCAAATCATGCATCAAGACTGCATTGGACGGGGCGGAAACTTCGAGCAGACTGATGGCCATAGGGATCACTGAAAGGAGACGGGCTTGGCTCAGAATTTCTGGATTCAAGCAGGAAGTCCAGAATAACATACTGAACACCCCTTTCAACGGTGAAACGCTGTTCAGGGAAACTGTGGACGAGAAGCTCACCCAACTGAAAAAGGAAAATGAGACAGCAAGATCCATGGGGGCCCTGCAATTCAGTGGGATGCGAAGAGGCACCCCAAATCGGAGACCCTACGGAAGGGGAGGAAGCCAGCAGGGTACGTCGCACCAGACATTCCAGCACAGGCAGCAGGGTGACAGTCACAGCCAGCAGGGACAGCAGAAGCAGAACTGGCAGTACCAGCCTCGAGGCCAGTCCTTTCGAGGGTGGGGAAACGGACGTGGCCAAAGGAGGAGAGGGGGAGACCAACCCTCATCTAAGTGACTACACACACAAAAGGACGCTCACCCACAGCATACCCCGAAGGGTGAAGCGCAATGTAAGAACACCAAGAGGGTTACACAAAACAAGCGCCTACGAACATGCAACACCGGTGGGCGGAAGACTGGGCCTCTACCTACAACAATGGCAACAAATAACCTCGGACAAATGGGTTCTCAACATCATACAGCACGGATACTGCATAGAGTTAGAGAAAAGGCCTCCAAACAAGAAACCAAAGAGAAGACAGCGCTCGGGTCAAGAGCTCGCTCAGCTCAGGGAGGAGACACTTCAACTACTGAAAAAGAGGGCCATAGAACCAGTGCCATGCAGAGAAAGGAACAAGGGACTGTACTCAAACTACTTCCTTGTACCAAAGGTGGACGAATCACTAAGACCCATCCTGGACCTAAGGTTCCTAAACAAATTCTTAAAGACGCAAAAATTCAAGATGACATCACTACAAGAAGTGCTACCCCAAATGCGAGGCGGAGACTTCATGTCCACCGTGGATCTCAAGGACGCCTACCTGCACATCCCAATGAACAGGCGACACAAAAACCTGTTAAGGTTCAACATCAACCAGGATCATTATCAGTTTACAACCCTGGCATTCGGCCTAAAGTCAGCCCCAAGGGTTTTCACAAAATGCCTTGCAGCAGTAGCAGCGTACCTACGAAGGGAAGGGATTCATGTGTATCCTTACCTAGACGACTGGCTGGTCAAAGCAAGCACTCTCGACAAGTGCGAGGAGCACGCAGAACGGGTGACAAGAACACTAACAAACCTGGGGTTCTCGATACACTGGGGGAAGTCATCGATAGAACCAGAACAGGTGAAGATCTTCCTGGGGGCGAAGATCAACACCATAGACGGAACGGTGATGCCCAACAACAGAAGAACAATAGCCCTGCTGAACGAGACGCGTCTCTACATGAAAGGGGCGAGTTCTGACAATGAGAACAGTGAGCAAGATCATGGGGATGATGGCGTCATGCATCCACCTAGTCCCCAATGTACGGCTTCACATGAGACCATTCCAAGAATGGCTGCAACAGCAATGGTCACAAGCAAGCGGGAGTTGGGAGGATCTAGTGGTTGTTACGCACGCAGTGCAGGAGGAGATAACATGGTGGAACAGGGAGAACTTAACTACAGGAAAGACCTTGAAACCACCAAACCCAACTGTGACCATTACCACGGACGCATCACAAATAGGATGGGGAGCACACATGAACAAACTCAGGGTGAGGGGTCTGTGGGCTCCGGCAGATGCGGTCAGACACATCAATTACCTGGAATTGAAGACTGTCCTGCTAGCCCTGAAGGCCTTCCAGAAACAGCTATACAACCAGAAAGTGTTGATACAGACGGACAATACTACTACCATGTTCTATATCAACAAGCAGGGAGGGACACAATCGTTCCCCCTTTCCTCTCTGGCACAGGAGATTTGGAAATGGGACATCCCACTCAAGATAGACCTGCTGGCCATACACCTACCAGGGAAGGACAATGTGGAGGCAGACATCGGCATCCCACGAGTGGGAGCTCAATGGACAGGAAACGCAGAGGCTATTCCAAAGGTGGGGAAACACCGACAATAGACCTGTTTGCAACACGCCTGAATGCAAAATGCCAAAACTTCGCATCCAGACAACCAGAACAGCAATCGCAAGGGAATGCCCTATGGATAAGTTGGTCAAAGACATTTGCCTACGCTTTTCCACCGATACCGCTGTTACACAGGGTGCTCGACAAGTGCAGGACCAGCAACATGACACTGATCCTAGTAGCACCGCAGTGGGCAAGGCAGACATGGTTCTCTCAAATAGTGGAAATGGCACAAGGCACTCCTCACAAATTCACAAGAAGAAATGACCTGCTCTCCATGCAGAACGGAGAGGTCCTGCACCCAGAACCAGAGAGCCTCAGCCTGACGGCATGGCTCCTGAAGACTTAGAGTTTGCGCACCTGAACCTACCTCCAAGCACTATGCGAGTGCTGCGGGAGGCAAGGAGACCTACAACACGAAAATGCTATGGGGAGAAATGGAAAAGGTTCACAATATGGTGCAGCAGAAATAAACTACTGAATAAAATGACAACAGAGTCAACGGTGCTTAGATATCTCACACACCTACTAAAAAGTAATCTATGCTCATCCTCCCTAAGGGTGCACCTAGCGGTAATCGTAGCTTACACACGAGGGGAGAGAGGAGGACGTCTCTTTACGTCACAGGTAGTAAAGAGGTTCCTGGTGTGAGAAGTTGGCCTGATGTATGATGTCACTAGTTATAGTGTACACCTTATATCAGTCCAAATACCCTTATGGTGATTGGTTGTAAAGTCAACCTTATAGACCAGCTATCCTAGTGGTAGCATGGACAAGAGCAGTCTTAGGCTAAACTCTGAATGGCATGTGAAGCCAGCTGTGATACCATATATAATCCCTTGAATACCAAATGAAAGGACACCACAACAGATATATATATAAAATAAAGTGTATTTATTCTAAGCAAACCCTCAGCACTCTTTATGAGTTTAGAGGTAAGTACAACACAGTCTTATTAATGCATACAGTAAGTCACACAGGTAAGTAATACAGTTAGGCCCTAGGGGCCACGCAAACCATATACTAAATAAGTGGTATAAGAACCACTGTCACGGAAATAGAATAGGCCTAGGCCTAGGGAATCGCTGGGGCTACACTACACTAGCGTTAGTTAGGAAGTGGGAGGCCCACGGGATTCGTGTGCAGAGTGGAAACACTCACGCGTAATGCGTAAAAGTCAATAGCAATGTTACAATTTAGAAATAGATAGATTTAGGACACTTCCGGAGTAGCTAGGAAGTTGAGACTTGAAAACTAGACACTAGGATAGTCACTATCCTGATGAGCACCGGAGTACCCAAGTTACCTAGCCCACAGGCTGCGGGTGCATAGGGGTGAAGATGCGTCGTTTTCGTCGTCGACTCCTATGGATGCCTGAAGAAAGATGCTGACAGGCAGTCAGGGGAGAGTGTCCGGTGGATCCCAAGGCTGGGATCAAGAAGAGAAGAAACCTGCAAGCAGAAGGGACAGAGTCAAGGTCACTAGCCAGTGACCACGTGGAACCAGGAAGGAACCAGGCGATGTCGTGAAGAGTTGCAGGTGAAGGTGAAGCTTGTCGCTGCAGCCAGGAGGACCTGGAAGCGTCGAGGACGACCAGGACCAGGAGGCGAGCTGTCCCACGAAGGCTCTTGCTGTCGGCGGCGTCGAAGTTGGACTAGGACTCACCAAGCCTTGGCAAGCGGAACCCACGAAGAACAAAGGACTTGCTTCTGGTGCAGACCAGGAAGGTCTGGGGTGCTTCTTCTTTGCAGAGAAGCGGGAGCCAGTCTGGAGGAGCCAAACCAGCGCAGAAGATTTCAGGGAGCGTCGTCACAAAGACCACTAGCCAGCGGGCAAGCAACCGGACAGACGCGGCAAGCAGGAAAATGCTGAAGGGCCCCACGCAGGACTCGTGGAGTGTGGGGGGCTGATCTTCGGTGCAGATGGTGCTTGGGGTTGGGGCTTCTCAATCCCCGGTGCACAACTTCGAGGGTACCTCAGAAGCTGCGCTGTAAGTTACTAGCCACTTTTCCCAGGTAGCCGGTCCCACGTCGCTCGTCGCCTCCACGGATCTCAGCTCTGCTGCAGATGTGGATGAGGGTCGGAGAAGTCTGGAAGTCAAGGCTCTGGTCGGGCTCTGCAGTCGGTTCCTCGTAGAACGGTCGCAAAGCAAAGGGTAGTCTCTTGATGGTGCCTGTTTGCACAGGGTAGCCACTCCTTGGCTACAAGGGAGATTCTTCAGTC
Source organism: Triturus cristatus (assembly GCF_964204655.1). Lineage (NCBI taxonomy): Eukaryota > Metazoa > Chordata > Amphibia > Caudata > Salamandridae > Triturus > Triturus cristatus. Next base: position 360,316,070 of record NC_140586.1, on the reverse strand, counting down.
TTCTTCTTTCGTCGAATGTCGAAGGTCCAGAGTTTCTGTTCAGTTTTGCAGGTTCAGGATAATCTCAAGTCTTGAGGCCCAACTCCCACTCTTATACTAATCTGGGGGGCTGGGATACCTGCTAGGTCACGCCTTATGGGTGGGACCTGGGAGGGGGTGGTTACACCCACTTCCCTTTGTCCAGTTTCGCGCCAGAGCTGGGGCTGGAGTGCCCCAGCGCCGGTTTGAACTGGACTATGCAAGGAACACCTTGTGTGCCCCAGGCATGTCTCATTCCTTTCAGCCCACCCTGCCCCAATACACTAAAGGCTGTCTGGGGAGGTGCTAGCACCTCCCCAAGCAGGAAACCTATTGTCCAGGCCTCCCTGGCTGGGATCACTCCCAGCAGCAGGAGGTCAGACTTGTGTCTGTGGCAGCAGCATCCATTTTGTGATGCTGAGGCTTTGGTCAGAGGTTACACAGCAAAGTAGGATTTTAACATGTCTCTCCCTCTAGAAGGGAGGAATAATATCCTCATCACCAGAAATGGTATGGGGGTATTATTCCAAAGTGTTAGACACCTTACACGACATGTTTTGATACAGCCCAACCATAGTTACCATAACCGTTTAAGATTATAAGGCACTTTAAGAGTATATGGTAGGCTATATCATAGAACAGCTATAAGGACATGGTTCCGAAAGCTGCAGACAGGCTCAGCTCATGCTAGAGCACCATCTCACATGTTACCAAGCACTCTGCCTCCAGGATTGTTAAGGCCTGCCATAGGAGTGACTGATAGGTACACATGTGTCTATATATAAGGTAGGTATAGGAATACTACACCTAAGCAAGGGGTGATTACACGACCTTGCCCCAGCTGAGTGATCAGCCAGTTGTGTCTGATTGGAAGGCCAGACCAGGGGTGGCATAATACATGCTGCAGCCCCTGGGAGGCCTAGGGTACACCTATGCCCTGGGTACCTAGGGTACACTGTACAGGGTCCAATAAGGTGATCCTTACCAATTGGTTATGTACCTAGGGTACATGGAGTCCATTTTACAGAGAGAGCAGACAGCCTGAGACCCTGAATGGCAGGATCTCAGGCCAACTAAGTCGAAAAACCAGCTAGACACTAGGCAAAAAGTTGGGGGTAACCATAGTCAGATATCCACCTTCCTACACCTGGAGGGGGCGAAAAGAATTGCGCCACCAAAGACGATGCCGCCGCCGGCATGGAACCTCAACGTGGTCCTAACCGAGCTTATGAAGGCGCCGTTTGAGCCCATCCACAAGACCACGCTGCAAATGCTGACAATGAAAACAGCCTTCCTGGTAGCGATAACCTCGCTGCGCAGAGTGAGCGAGCTGCAAGCACTGACACTGCAAGAGCCCTACATCCAGATACACAAGGATAGGGTGGTTCTAAGAACGGACCCACACTTCATGCCTAAGGTGGTGTCGGCATTCCATATGAACCAGACAATTCAAATACCGAGTTTCTTTCAAAACCCCACGACAAGCGCAGGAAGGGCAGTGATGCACTACATTGAGAGGACCAAAGAGCACAGGAAGACCAAGCCGCTCTTTGTCACCTTTGCAACCAGTTTCCTGGGTAGACCTGTGACAAAAGCCACCATTGCATGATGGATTGCACTGACAATACAATTCTGCCACAAACCGGCAGGGCAGGAGCTATCGGATGGGCCACGAGCCCACTCCACAAGGAAGAAGGGAGCAACTATTGCCTTTCTGGCAAATACGCCCATTCAAGACATATGCCTGGCGGCAACATGGGCTTCAGTGCACACGTTCACTAAGCACTATTGCGTGGACATTCAGATGAACAAGGAAGCACAAGTAGGACAGAAGGTGCTTCAACACCTATTCAACAGCCAACACTCCTCTACCACCCAGCCGCAACAAAGATAACAAACCGCTACAAAGTCTATGCACAGCATAGTGAATCCAGAAAGATTCACGCTGCAAAACGAATAGTTTCTTACCTGTCGGTGTAGTTTTGCAGCTTGAAGATCTTTCTGGATTCACTAGCGAACCCACCCACCTCCGCCAGGAAGATGAGGATGGAGAAAGAGGTGGAAGGACAAGGAAGAACAGAATATTGGAATACTAAAGGAAATTGGAAAAGGAAAATTAAGAGAACGCCTAGGGTTAAAAAAAAAAGAACCCGAAGATGGCGCCCCAAAGGTGGGACTTCCGCAGGAAGCACGACGACGTCACGAGAGGTGCACCAAATGGTGGGACGTCGACGCCCACCTGGGCTACGAAGAAAAAAAAAGAGAGAGACTACGAATCCGGACCCAATCACCAGATCGCGGAATAATGCACAGCATAGTGAATCCAGAAAGATCTTCAAGCTGCAAAACTACACCGACAGGTAAGAAACTATTCGTTTTTTCTCACCCAACTTCCAGGCAAGACAGTCTAGTCCGCACAGACAACATGACAGCCATGTATTCCCTACAAAACCAGGGAGGAACACGCTCTCTACAGCTGTCGCGACTTGCGCAAAACATTTGGAATTGGGCTATTCACCACAAAATATATCTCCTAGCATAACACCTTCCAGGAGTATACAAACAGATTGCAGACCTGCTCAGCAGACACAGGCTGCAAATCAACGAGTGGGAACTTCATCCCCAAGTTTTTCTTCCCTACTTTAAAAAATGGGGATTTCGACAGATAGATCTGTTTGATACAGCGCACAACGCAAAATGCCCAAACTTCGCATCCAGGTTCCCACACCAAGCTTCCAAAGGCAATGCTCTGTGGATGAATTGGTCAGGGATATTTGCTTATGCTTTTCCGTATCGCCCACTAATTCAGTTACTGGTTCGGAAGCTCAGACTAATATCCCTCACACTGATCTTAGTAGTCCCCACTTGGGCTCGCCAACCTTGGTACGCTACCCTGTTTGAACTCTGTGGTTCCACATCAAAAGTTACATCTCACACCCTCTCTCCTCACTCAGAGCCATCAGACATCCAAATCCCAAAGAGCTCAACCTAACAATTTGGCTCCTGAAGTCATAGTTTGGTTATTTACAATTACCACCAGACTGTATAAATATTCTCAAAGAGGCTAGAAAGCCAACTAGTGTAGCATGTTATGCTGCGAAATGGAAGCGGTTTGTTGTCCATTGTAGCAACAACCATATCGATCCACTTGATGCTTCAGTACAGAACATAATTTGTTATCTGTTGAATTTACAGCAATGTGGATTAGCATACACATCCATATGCTTACATTTAGCAGCAGTAGCTGCATATTTGCAAAACAGACAACACTTCTCCCTATTCAGAGTACTAGTGATTAAAGCCTTCATGGAAAGATTGAAAAGGGTAATACTACCATGAATTACCCCTGCTCCCGAGTGAAACATAGTCCATACAAGGCTAATGGGTCCACCTTTTGAACCAATGCACAAATATCAGTTGTAAATCCTGTCATGGAAAGTCACTTTCCTCATAGCGATAACTTCATTAAGGAGAGTTGGTGAGCTTCAGGCATGGACTATACAAGAGCCTTTCTTTCAGCTACACAAGAATAGAGTGGTTCTGTCTAGATACATTTTACAATCCATCTTGCAATATCTGACAGAAATAGGATTGCCCTTGTGAGGTGGAGAAAAAGCAACAAATAGTTGTTTTGTTTTCCTGAACGCTTTGGTTCTTTCTAAATAGTAAAGTATAGCCCGCCTAACATCAAGTGTATGTAGAGCTCGTTCTGCTACAGAATCGGGTTGAGGAAAGAAAACTGGTAACTCAACTGATATGAAAAGCAGAAACTACTTTATGGAGAAATGTAGAATTAGTACGAAGAATATACTAAAGCAAAGAGAACTTTGTTAGTACCCCCTAGGGTGCATTCCACTTGCAAAATTGGGGCTGCTATGGCCTTCTTGGGAAATATCCCCATAGCTGACATTTGTAAGCAGCAATTGCACACATTCACCAAACACTATCCTGTCCTCAACACAACAGGCAAAGGTAGGCCAAGCAGTACTTAAAACACGATTTCGAACAGCCACTGCAGGTTAGCCACCGCTTTGGGGGAGTACTGCTATATAGTCTATGCAAAGCATGTGATCTACAGCTCATGTAGCTCAAACGGAAAATGTTACTTACCCAGTAAGCATCTGCTCTTGGCATGTAGAACTGTAGATTCACATGTGCCCACCCACGTCCACGACACCTGTAGTGGTTGTAGTTCTTAATTTACATTCATACTCGTGGACATCTCTATTCTACACTTCCAAACTCCACTACTCACCCTCTGCGGGAAAACAATCTAACAATGGAGTCGATGCCCATGCGCACTATCACCGAAAGGAGGAGTCCCCTACCTCGTGACTGGAAAGACTTCTTCGAAACAAAAACAACTTGCAAATATCCGGACCCTAGATGGCAGGAGTATGCAAAGCATGTGAATCTACAGCTTTACATGCCAGATGCTTACTGAGTAACATTTTCCTTTTGTCAATTTTGATACCTAGGACTTCATCAAGTAAGTCATTTTTTAAATATGCATTTTTACAGGTAAGTAAATAGTTTACTTTAATGTCTTTACACAGCAATGCTTCCCTATGGAAGAAAAATCATATGTTGCACACACTTACTTGCGATCGGTTCCTGGGGGTCTCCTTTGAGACTTAAGGTTGTAAGGGGCCAAGGTTCAAAGTTGCTGAGGGGCTGCCCGGGTTGGTTAGAGGAAGGGGGCAATCCGGAACCAGACTGCAAGGGGGACTTGGGGAGAGGTCCGTGAGCTCCCAATGGCAGGCTTGGGTTGCAAGGGTCCTGAGAACAAGGGAGCACAGTCGGTACCCGGACTGGGGCGTTCGGTGCAGAATGGAAAGGTCAACTGGGCTCTATGCATCCTAGGGCCTTGCAGGAGTGTTTCACCTTTTGAGGGTGCCAACAAAATTAGGACACCTGGGCCACTCTAGAAGTGGGTCTCTGCTGTGCTGATATCCCTCGACAACTGCTCGGTCTTGGTGTCATTGGAATCTGGACTAGATTCTCCCGGTCTTTGTTTGCTGCAAGGGGTCCGGTACTTCGAGTATTAGTCCTGTGCGGCTCCGGTTTGTCCTGGTGTCCTCTCACTTGGGTGGGGGGGGGGACAGAATTGACCCACAGGTACCTCTTCCTGGGACATCGGGCAGGCCAGTGAGCGGCAACTTGGAGAACCGGACTTTGCTCTTCAGTGCCTTCGAACTGCTGGAGAGTAGCTCCTTTACTCCAAGGGAAATTGCTGACTTTTTTCAAAGGGCTGGCAGTCTTCCTGGGTTCTTGGAAGTTGGTCGGCTGCAGGACGAGTCACTGGTCACAATTGTCGAGACTTGATGCAGGCAGGGTTTTGTGCCCAAAACTCCACAATCCGTCTTCTGTTCTCACTTTTCTTGCTACTCTTCTTTGTCCTGTATTCTTGATCTGTTAAAATCTAAGTTCCTGGTGTAAGGGGTACCACCTAAATACTCCATTTAGAGGCGTTGTGGGGAGAGACGGGTAGTAGCCAATGGGTTTCTTACCTTTAGGGTGTCTATACCCTCAGAATGACTGCTTCCTGTTGGAAGTTGGCATAACCCTGATCAAGTCAAGAGAGCCTAATTCCGACAAAACTAAAATAGTGGAAATCAAAAAGTCATGGCCACATCCTCAGTCTCCCTTTCACCCGGAAGGGGCTTTCAGCTGTGCCAACCCTGTCCTAGCCACTGAGCTGTGCATGCTTCCCAGCTTCTGTGTGGACAAGGGCACTGCCCTACCGGCCTCTGGGGTCAGGTAGCCAGTGGTCTAGTCCAGCCACCCCCTCTCAGCAGATGTAGCCTCCAAACCGGTCTAGTCTCGCCCTTCTAGATCATGGGCGTCCACTTGGTGGCAGGATCCGCCATCACCTTCACCACTGGCAGTACCTAACATCGAACAGGTGGGTTCTGCAGATTGTCCGAAGGGGTTACTCCCTCCCCTTCGAGACTACCCCTCCCTCCATGCCTCCATTTTACGACTGAATTACGGAGGATAATCTGTCTGTTTCAGGAGGAAGTCCTGGCTCTTTTAGCCAAGGGAGCCAATAGAGAGTGTTTTGGTGCCCGAAGTAGACTGTGGTTGCTAATCCTGCTACTTTCTGGTTCCAAAAAAGGACAAGGGCCTACGTCCTAGCCTAGATCTAGGAGCCCTTAACTACTTCCAGGAAAAGGAGAAATCCAAGAAGCTCACATTGGTTCAGATCTTAACTGCCCTGGACCCTGGAGACTGGATGGTATCGTTGGACATGCAGGACGCCTATTTTCACAATCCCATCCTGTGAGAAAGTGCCCTCTTTCTTGCATGGTATGCCCCCACTTTTTGCTGAATTGCTGATGTGTTTTGACTGAGTGTGCCCTGGGCTCCTGGCAATCGGGTACCCAGGGCCTGTGTTCCTTCCCTAAAACTGCATTGAAGCCTAAACCCATAGGTACCCAGGGCACTGTGACCAGAGAAGACCCCTAATGGCTGCAGCACTTATTGTGCCACCCTTAGAGGCCCTGTACCCTGACACACACACTGCCTTTGCAGGCTGAGTGTCTTGGTGCAGAACCAAACAAAGAGTTGACATGGCACACATCCCTGTGTGCCATGCCCACAAACCACTGTCCTGGCATACATCAGTCACCCCCTATAGCTGGTTGCCCTATGCCAGTGGTGAGGGTACAGGTGCATGAGCTCTGTACCCCTACAGTGCCCAGGTCCATTCCTGGGCCCTGTAAGTGCAGTGTTGCCATTAAGAGTATATGGTGCTGGGAGTTTGTCATTACAAACTCCACAGCACCATGATGGCTACACTGAAGACTGAGAAGTTTGGTATCAAACTTCTCAGCACATTAAACCTGCACTGATGCCAGTGTGGGATTCAATGTAAAATGCACGACTGAGGGCATCTTGGAGATGCCCCCTGAAACTCAACCAACTACCGGTGACCTGACTGAGTGGCTGCACAGGCTGCCACCACCAGACATGTTTCTGGACCCCTGGGTCGAGAGCCTGCTGCTCTCGGGGAGCCTAAAACAATGCACATCCTGAGATGAGGTGCCAAGCCTCCTCCCCCAGGATGGGCAGGGTTCACGCAGGAGAAGCTTCAAAGGCCTGCCGCCTTTGTGAGCCTCTCCAGACCACTTGCTGCTTTCAGCAACTGGACCCCACTGGTTCTACCCCCTACTTTGGGCAGGAGAACTGGCGGGAAAAACAAGTGAGGAAGAGGTGTGCCCACCTCTGCCAACTCCACCGCTAAGGTGGGGGAGGCGAGGTGAAGCACAACCTCTAGTCCCCGCCATCTTGAGGATGGGGGGATCCAGCCAACCAGGGACACCTGTCCCCCTCCCACTGGAGAGTGTCAGAATAGGGGGTGTACCCACCCCAGGGAAGGGACCCATTGGTCCCTGCCCTTTACCTACCTTTAGCGCCCCTAAATTTAGTATTTAGGGGCATCCTGAACCTTCTTTCCTCAGATCCAGCAACCACAAGAAAAAAGATAAGGACGAGAAGCCATGCCAAGCTAACAAGAGGACGACGCCCACTGACTTGGCCCCAGCCCTACAGGCCTGTCTCCCCTCGTACCTGCTCCTGCAAAACCCCGGCAGACAGCAACCTCAAAAACCCCAGAGGACCTGCCTGCCTTCACTTTCCAAGCTGTTTCTCCGGACGTGTTTGAACTGCAGCTTCTAGTGCCAGCCAGGACCCACGAATCCAGCCCACTCTGCACCCGCAGGACACGGCCCGAGCTCGAGTGGAAAAACACCATGAAGAGGTCCCCCCGGCGATCCTGACCAGAGATCCGGCGACCCCTGACCTGCCTCAAGCCTCCTGACGACGCCTGCAGCCTCAATCCAGAGGACCCTGTGAGAAAGTGGCTCTGTATATACTGTTCCCAAATAGGTACAGGGTGTACAGAGTCCACAGTCCCCAGAGGTTTGGCAAAGGCTAAAATTAGATATAACCTTACTCTCTAAAGTGGTAGCTTGGTCGAGCAGTAAGGCAGTATCAGAGGAAAGTGTAAAGCATTTCTTGCACACACTCAGCCAGCAAATGGTCTCACACACTCAATAACTGAACTCTAGGCCAATGGTTTATATATGAAAAATATATGCTTTTTATTTTAGAACCACCAATAGGTATTAAAATATACTTTCTCACAATGAGATGCTTTATATAAATACTTTTGCAATATGCAATTGACTTTTGTAGAAAGGTGCAAGTGGTTGAAATAGGCAACACAATTCTAAACACAATAATGCATTGAGTTCAATGGAAGTTTCAAGTTATTTGCCACAGATTACTTTTAGGATTACTTTTGGAATTCCAGGACTGGATCCTAGATTCAGTCCTGGGTCAGTACTTGGAATCAAGTGATGAAAGTCGACTTAATTACTGGGATGATTTTTAGACCGTATTTTGCTATTTTAAAAGTTGACACTTAGAAAATATTTCATAGAAAACAGTCAATGATTCCCTATGGCAGAAAATTCAAGTTGCAGATATAGTATGTTCTCGTTAATTTTGTAATCCAGTACTGGGTGCCTAGACTCAGTACTGGGACCTTTATCCAAAACAGGTAAGTAATTACATTTTCAGATATTATACGATTTTTAAAGAATATTTAAAGATTGCAGAAATTGACACTTAGAAGAAATTTCACAGAAAAACAGTCAATGATTTCCTATGGGGAAAAATTGGGTTACTGGTAAGTACGGTTGTAAGTATTTTTCAGTGCCCAGTGCTGGGCACCAAGATCCAGCACTGGGAGCTCACCTAAGAGCAGGTGAGTGTTTTTGTTACTCGGCTGATTTTTGGTGAATATTTTAAGTTTTGAAAAGTCCACACTTAGAAGAAATTTCAGGGAAAAGCCAGTCAATGTTAACCTATGGAGGGGGGCGTGGCTTGCCGAGCAGCGAAATGGCCGCTCTGTGAGCGAGCTCCGCCGGCCGGAAAGTAATCCTACCATAATCCTACACACCGGGGTGAGCGTGTGCTGCCCCAACCAGCTGGAACTGTGCAGGTGGCGACGGAGCATCGGCGGTGGCAGGCTGAGCCCGCTATCGATTGCCCTAGCGAGGATCGGGGCCCGCGTGACCGGTGGGCGGCCCGGGAGGAGGCGCATCCTGGAACTCCTTCGGGGGTGAGCCGTAACTCGAGCCCGAGGTGGACGCGGCCGACCAGGCCGGAGCTGGTGCAGTGCAGAGCTGCGGTGGAGTCCCTGCCCGACCGGAGCCGACGACTGGACACTGTGGACGCTGCGGAGGAGGGGCGGACCCCGAGCTGGTGCCGAGAGGAGCTGCGGTGAGCCGGGGGGACGAGAGGCGGTCCGGAGATCGACGCGTGGCTCACCGTGGCGGGAGGCGACAGCTTGGCTGCTGATCCGGGCAGACGCAGCCTGAGCGGTGTAACTACGGCGCCCCAGCGAGCCCCGGGGAGTGTGTGCTGCTGCTTTGGCCCTGTTGCCGTCCTCCACACTCTCCTAAGGTACCCCCCCCCCCCCCCCCCGGTACCTTAGGAGAGTGTGGAGGACGTCTGCCTGTGTCTGGGCTGTGGGCTGGTCCGCCCTGTGCTGCTGTCCCGGGGTGGCCTGGCAGGGGCGCTGGCGACGGTCGCGGGGGCCTAACAACGTGGACCTGTGGAGGGGAGTGCTGCGGAACGGCTGCTACCTGGCCCCCCGGCTTTCACAGCGGCGGTTGTCTGGAGAGAGGGCCTGAGCCGGTGCGAGGGTGACCCGGGTCTGAGAGGAGGCTGGTGGTTCGTGGTGCGAGCCGGTTGCGCTTTCTCCGCCATGGTTAAACACGACTCTAAGCAGCCGAAGCTGAACTTCGGCCACAAGCGATCTGCGCAGCATGTCGAGTCGGAGCAGGACCCCCCGGAGGCGGAGAGGCAAGACCTACCCTCTGGAGATCAGGGCGAAGATTTACGCACATTGATGCTCGAGATGCGCTCCAGTCTCCGTAATATTGACACTAAACTAGACAACCTAACCAGCCAGTTGGACTCAGTGAAAACGCAGGTGGCGTCGCATGAGACGCGGCTGGACACGCTTGAGACTCGTCAATCGGAGTTCCATGAGTTCCAAGTGGAGACGAAGGACCAGCTCCTGCATATGGACAAACTGTTGGGCATCATTCGCGCCAAGAACGAGGATTTAGATGCGCGTTCCCGGCGCAATAACCTACGCGTCACTGGTGTCCCGGAGACCACTGCCATATCAAAAATGGAAACGTATGTTGCTGACCTCCTCCACGAATTATTTGACCCTAGCCTTTCAGCGGTGTTTGCGGTCGAGAGGGCACATAGGTCGCTGGGTCAGAAACCCCCTGTCGGAACACCGCCCCGGCCCATAATTGCAAGACTCTTGAATTATCAGGATCGCGACTTGATCCTTAAATTGGCTAGGGAGAGAGGGACCATCACGCACAAGGGCAACACACTTTCATTCTACCCTGACTTCCTCCTGAATTTCTACCGGCCAAACGGCTCCTTCTACAGGCGCAGGTTCCCTAAACGCTCCTCTATCCAGCTAAGTTAAAGGTGTCCTTTGAGGGGTCTGCCCACATCTTCACTGATGCCAAGGAAGCGATGAAGTTCGCCAAACATGTGGGTCGTAAATCCGGACAGCGACCCAAAGGTGCTGTGGCGGCGGTGCCTGGCAGTCTCAGTGACATTGAGTAACTGCGGGCCCCCACTCTGGTATCTTGGAGGGAAGGGCTCATGTTTGTCTGGGGTCTGCTATCCGCCTTAATGGGATGTGCACTAGGGAAGCCCTGTACTCGGGTGCTGCCAAATGCCACCGTAGGTAGCCTTCCTTTATTAGGGTTTGGGCGGCTCTCATCCCCTGCAGATCTTCCGGCCACCCTGTTTGACACAGGGGAGTAGCCGGCACAGCCACACCCCATTGGGAATGTTCCCGTGTCCATTTAGGGGTTTTGTGGGGGCAGTATGGGGAGGGCTATTCTACGACCCGGTTGGGGGGTTGGAGTGGGTGGGGGGAGGTTGGTTGGGGTTTTTGTTCTGTTGTTCACTGCCAGACTTGATTTTATGCTCTAGGTGTGGTGTCAGGAGCGTGCAGGTTGGTTTTCGTCAACATGTCTTCTTACAATCTACTTAATATGTGTGGGGAATGCCCAGAACTGTAAAAACATTGAACTGTATTACTTGGAATGTTCGGGGGCTCAATGACCACAGGAAGGCCAGGTTGGTGCATGCATATCTGGTACGGCACTGTGTGGATGTCTGCCTTCTGCAGGAAACCCATTTGAATACCGCCCCTGCCCCAAGGCTGCGACACACCAGATGGGGTCATGTTTATTCTGCTATTTACTCCAACTATGCCCGAGGGGTGGCAATACTGATCCGTCGCGGGTTGGACTGGCGGGAGGGCTCCGTTCAATGTGACCCAGAGGGAAGATATGTTCTGGTTCATGGTATTGTGTGTGGCGTTTCGGTGGTATTTGTGGCTGTGTACGGGCCTAATGTTGACTCCCCTGGGTTCTTCCATAAGCTTTGGGGGCAGGTGAAGACCACTGGCTGCGATACAATTATATGGGGAGGAGATTTTAATGCTGTGATTGATGACAGAGCAGATAGGAAGGGGGTGGCTCGCACACTGAATCCGATGGCGTGCTCCGAGCTGCGTGAAATTATGATGGATGGCGCGCTGGTGGATGTGTGGGGTGGGCGTCATGGGGATCTGAGGGAGGGCACCTGTATATCGGCTCATGGCGGCGTGTGGTCCCGCTTGGACTTCTGGCTAGTGTCGCGGGACGTCGCACTGTGGACGTCGCAGGTAGAGCACATGCCCCGCTCGTTGTCCGACCATGCGCCATGCATGCTGAGGCTGCTGATCCCGGGCGATCCTTTCCCAGCGTTCTCGTGGCTGCTCCCGCCTCACGCATTACTTGATGATGCCTTCAAAGAGGAGATACGAACGGACATCACCGACTATTTCAAGCGCAACGTGGGATCGGTGAGCGCGAAGGCGAGACTATGGGAGGCCTTCAAGGTCGTCATTAGGGGCCAGTGTATAGCCCGACAGGCAGGTGTGCTGAAGGCGATATGGGGCACCCTGACTACTCTGGAGGCCGATATAAAACCGCTCGAACGCACTTTCTTTGAGGGGCGAGAATCGGAGGTGGCTGGGTTGCTGAAAACTAAATTATTGGCATACGACGAGGAGGCGATGCGGGAGGTTAAATTCCTAGGGAAATATGCGGAGGCACGGAGATATGGCGAAGGTGGGAGGCCGGGGAAGGTATTGGCAAATATGACCAGGCCGCCGCGGCACGCGACATATATTCATGAACTGAGCACGACGACAGGCGAACTGCTTCATACTAAGGGGGAGATTGTAGGTGCATTCTCCGAGTTTTACTCTAGATTATATACTAACACCCAGGATGTGTGTCCGGAGGGGCTCACGTCCTTCCTGGATTCCATCGCGCTGGCGTGGTTCAATAATAAACACATAGAATATATGGACCACCCGATTGACGCGGGAGATGTGGCGCAGGTCATCCGGAGCTTGCCGCCTGATAAGGCGCCGGGACCTGATGGCCTTACGACGGCCTTCTATAAGGCGTATGTGGATGAACTGTCGCCCAGGCTGCTGGCAGTGTACGAGGAGGCCTTAGAAAAAGGGGTTTTGCCTGCTACCATGCGTGAAGCGCTGATCATCACATTGCTGAAGCCGGACAAACCCGCGGATGACCTCAACTCATATCGGCCCCTATCTTTGATTAATGTGGATGTGAAGATCCTTCCTAAGCTACTCGCGAACCGGGTGCAGCCAATGCTGCCGCTAATTGCACTTCCAGATCAATCAGGATTTATACGGGGAGAGCGACCTCCCACAATTTGCGCACGATATTTGCCGTACTGCATTACCTGCATCCTAAGGTCAGGGCTGCGGTGGTGTTCTTGGACGCCACGAAGGCCTTTAACACTCTTGAATGGCCCTATTTATTCCGAATACTGGAAAGGATGGGGTTCAGCGCGCTGCTGCTTAAGAAAATTCGATTGCTCTACACTCTACCCACTGCCAGAGTGCGGGTGAATGGCCTGGTGTCTGACCCGCTCACTATCTCGCGAGGGACTAGGCAGGGATGCCCTCTCTCCCCGCTGCTGTTTGCCATAGCTATGGAGCCGCTGGCAGCCAGGATCCGACAACATCACACGGCGAGAGGTATAGGTTTCAGCTCTAGAAGCCTTCTAATTTCGCTATATGCGGACGATGTGACAATTTACCTTATTAATCCCGCAGACAACCTTGATCCCATCTTGCGGGAGTTCGTCCGCTTTGAGGGCCTCGCGGGCATCTCCATAAATTGGTCAAAGTCGGTTATCTTTCCCCTCACGGACAGCACCACGGAGGTGTCCTCCGAATACCCCCTGCGTTGGGAGGTAGAGGAGGTCAAATATTTGGGGATTTGGATTAGCCGTAACACTCAAGAGATCTGGAATCTCAACTTTGGTAGGGCGATGATGTGGTTAAGCGAAAAGGCGAAACTATGGGCTTCCCTGCCCCTGTCGCTGACTGGGCGCATTGCGTTAACAAAAATGATAGTGCTGCCCAAATTCCTTTATTTATTCGCTAATATACCTGTGCCACTTACGTCACATTTCTTTGCCGCTTTGCGTTCCTGCCTGGTGGGGCTGGTATGGGCGGGCGGGCAGGCCAGGGTGGCGTGGGACACGCTGACGCTGCCCTTGCGACAGGGAGGGTTGGGTGCCCCGTATATGAAGCTGTATGCTCTCTGTGCTCAGGCACAGTTCCTGCATTTTTGGACCCACCCTACTCCCTTTCAGCCCCACGTGGCGGTGGAGCGAGATGTGGTGGCGCCCCTTCCACTGGGTGTAGCAATCTGTGCCAGGGCGCGGCGCCCCGGGGCGGACGTCGATACAGCGGGGCTGTTGCAATGGGTGTGGGAGGAACTGCGTAGGAGGGCGAAGGTTCCGTTGTTATATGTCCCATCGCTCCCTCTGCTGCATAACCCGATGCTGCCTTGTGTGGCGGATGGGATAGCTGGACACCTTGCCGAGAAGCTGCGTCTTCGTACACTGGCGGACCTCTTCCCCGACGGCAAGTTCATGCCTTCCCCAACGCCGGGGGACGGGGGTACGGTGCCATTTTCCGAGTTATTTTTGTACCATCAACTTTGTGCGGCATGCCGGGCGCTATCGAGGGAGTTCCCTGTCGAGCCGCCGGTCTTTCCAGCTTTGGAGGCGGTGGTGGGCTCCCCATCTCCCCGTAAATTGGTCACTCGTATCTATCGCCATATGCAAAACGTGGCTCCGGTGGAGGCACCTAAAGCTCTGCTGCATTGGAACGGGGAGCTCCAACCTGAGATTTCGGAGGAACATTGGGAGTTCTGCTGCGGGCAGCTTACCGAGCTCTCGCCGAACTATAAGTTGCGTTTAATACATTTTAAATACCTACATAGATTTTACAGAACCCCCATCAGCCTAAAAAGGATGGGACTTAGGGAGACGGATGATTGTTGGCGTTGCGGATCTGCCACAGCTTCATTCCTACATATAGCGTGGTCCTGCCCCAAACTAGATAGCTATTGGCCTCAGGTTTTTGTATTGGTAAACCAGATTGTGGGCCGAGCGGACGTCCCTTCCCCGCTGCTTGGGCTGCTAGGTTATGTCAGAGACACTCCACCACCGTCGCGTAAGCTGCATGTGTTGCTTCTACTGTTTGCCAAGCGACGGGTGGCTATCCATTGGGGCCGGAGAGGGGTGCCCACAGTGAAGGGTTGGCTGGCGGATGTAACGTATGGATGCACGCAGCTCACTACGTTCTGGGAGTTGATGCCGGCTGCATCCAGGCCCAGGGACATCTGGGATCCGTTTGTGTGTTGGGCTCGTGAACATCAGCATAGGGAGTCAGAGGCTGGTGACTTGAGTGAATGAGACGAACGGGGTGCGGCGGTGGGAGGGCGTGGCATTTTGCTCCTATCCAGCCGCGGAGGCGTCACCTGTAACACTTGCATGGCCTGTTTGCGATTCGTATCTCCTTCCACGGTTGCTCTACCTAGGTGCCGTAGCTGAGAGTGATGGTCTTCTGAGTTCCTGGATTGTGTCTAATGGTATGCGGTCCCTATCACGATATTGATAGGATGACTATTGCAATGTTTCCTCTTTTGTATGACACCTACTAGCATGCTGTATGTCCACGCTAATGATGCTACCTGGCAAGGTTGTTGTTTGTTCTTTTTGTATTGGAAAATGCTCAATAAATAAAAAAAATGATAACCTATGGAGAAAATTATGTTATCGGTTTAAAGGTAAGTACTCGACTGGCAGAGTTAAGGTTCTGGGCATAGACTCGGGGGTCTCCCAGGGTCAGGTAGGTACAGTTGGTTCACCCTCAGCGGCACAAGGGCTGCCGGGTGCAGAGAGCGTTAGGCCCAATGTTATCCTATGAGAGGTAGGGGGTGCCTTGGTTGGTGGCTGCTGACTAGCAGGCCTCGCGGCTGTGGGAGCTAGGCTCCTGGTCAATTACTCAGGGCAAGTGGGGAAGTAGATAGGTGTAGAGGTTGCACTGCCAGGGCCACTCGGGCGGCTGGGTGCAGGGTGCTTTTGAGCCTTCGGGCGCTCAATTGATTTCAATGGGAAATCTCCGGTTTAGAAAAAGACTGCAAGCTCGGGGACGAAGATTCTTCAGGTGCCACCACCACTTCGAGAGGTAAGTTGGATAGTTGGAGGATAGGTAGGTACCCCGGGATTGGGCACAGGGGGCCGCGGGGTGCAGGGGTGCCTTTTGGTGTCGGGAAATCTTACCCTCTGTTGATCGCGGTTGGGGGGGGGGGGGGCACCTGGTTCTGAGGCTGCAGGCTTCTTCAGGAGTGTCGAGGGAGGTCCTTGGGTACCAGACTTTGGGTCACAGTCGCCGTGGGGTCGTCCTCGTGGTCTTTGTTCACTCTGGCACAGGCCAGGCTTGGCTGGTGCAGAGTGTACTGGGTTCGCTGTTCCGGGCTGCTGCCAGGGATTAGAAGTAGGTTTTGAGTAGAGCCTCTACTCATGGGAGTCCCAGGGGTTTAGAGTCAAAAGGTAGCCAGGTCCTCTGGGGTTTGTGAGGTTGCTGGCCACAAGAGAGCAGGAGCAGGTTCGAGGGTCGACAGGCCGGTAGGGCTGGGGCCAAAGCAGTTGGTGTCTTCCTCTTCTTAGCAGCTGCAGAGCAGGTCTTCTTTCTTCTAGCTCTTCTTCGAATTTTGGAATCTGGAATCAGGGTGCCCCTAAATACTAGATTTAGGGGCGTTACAGGTAGGTGAAGGGCAGGGACCAATGGGTCCCTGTCCTGGGGTGGGTACTCCCCCTATCCTGCCTCTCTCCTATGGGAGGGAGGCAGTAGCCTAGTCCTGATTGGGCAGGGCTTCCCATCTTCAAGATGGCGAGAGCCCGGAGATGTGCTTCACCTCGCCTCCCCCACCTGAGGGGTGGGGTTGGTAGGCTGGCACATTCCCTGTTCTTATTTGGGGTTTCCGGCCAAGCTTCCCGCCAGAGTGGGGGGTTGCAGTAGCCTGGGGAAGCTCACAGAGGCGGCATGCCTTTGAAGCTTCCCCCTGCCCATCATGGGGGAGATTTAGCACCTCACCCAGGATGTGCATTGTTGCAGACCCAGGAGAGCAGGGGCTCTCCTACCCAGGGGTCCAGCAATATGTCTGCTGTGTGGCAGCCTAGGCAGCCTCAGAAGAGACGTGGATTGTAGGTTAGGTTTCAGGGGGCATCTCTAAGATGCCCTCTGGGGTGCTTGGTACATTAAATCCCACACTGGCATCAGTGTGGGTTTAATGTGCTGAGAAGTTTGATACCAAACTTCTCAGTCTTTAGTGTTGCCATTATGGTGCTGTGGAGTTCGTGTTTGATGAGCTCCCAGCACCATATACTCTTAAATAGCAGCACTGCACTTACAGTGGCCAGGAATGGACCTGGGCACTGTAGGGGCACAGGGCTCCTGCGCCCACACCATTGGCATAGGGCACCCAGCTAGAGGGGTGGCTGATGTATGCCATGGCAGTGTAGGTGGTGGGCTTGGCACACAGGGATGTGTGCCATGTCGACTTTGTTTTGTCTTGTACCCAGACACTCAGCCTGCAAGAGCAGTGTGTGTAAGGGTACAGGGACTCTAAGGGTGGCACAGTGAGTGCGGCAGCCCTTAGAGGCCTTCCCTGGTCACAAGTCCCTGGGTACCTAGGGTACCATTTACCAGGGCCTGACATGTGGCCAGGGTTTGCCATTTTGTGTTTTAGGGAAGGAACATAGGCCCTGGGCACCTGATTGGCAGGAGTCCAGGGCACACTCAAAGTACATTCAGCATTTCAGCAAAAAGTGGGGGCATACCATGCAAGAAAGATGGCACTTTCTCACAGACTCCCCCCTACCGCGACCAGAGCGGGTAAGAAAATCCGATGTCCCAAGGCAGCCGTGCACCCGACGCCCGACGGCCATGTGTGCCCAACCCAGCGATGCCTAACTATCCCTCAACATCCCTACTTACCCCTCGAAGTGGTGGTCACTCCTGGAAGATCCTCTTCCTCGAGCCTGCAGTGTTTCTTTGTCCCGGAGAAGCTCCATTGAAATCAACAGGGCACCCGACCTCAAAACAGCACCCTGCACCCGGCAGCCCTAGTGCTGCTGAGGGTGCCCCTTTGGTTTTAACTTGGTCCCCAACTTGCCCTGAGCTTAACCCTAGGAGCTTTGCTCCCACAACCCCGTGGCCTGCTTGCTAGCAGCCACCAATCGGAGTCCCCCTATCCTTCCTTGGGATAACATTAGGCCTCAACGTTCTACACCTTGCCACCCTAGTGCCACTGGGGGTGCAACAACAGTGCATCACTGACCCTGGGAGATCCCGGAACCCTAACTCCAAAGACAGATTACCTACCTGGAAACCGATAACCTCTTTTTCCTCATAGAATAACTTTGACACTTTTTCTCCGAAAAAGTTTGTAAGTGTCGATTTTTGAAAATGACCAATATTCCTTAAAAATCAGCACGAATAACCAAAACGCATTTTTTCAACTGTTTTCAGGAAATGTCCCAGGGCTGAATCTAGGTATCCAGCACTGAGTAAGAAAAAGTATCGTTAACATAACTTACCTGCTAAGTGAATTTCCTCCCATAGGATAACATTGGTGATTCTATGTGAAAAAGTTTTGAAGTGTCAACTTTTGAAATGCAATAATATTCTTTAAAAATCGTACCTCTTACTAAAACGCATTTTTGCAGCGTCAATCTTTCTGGATTCACTATGCTGTGCATTATTCCGCGGTCTGTTGGTTGGGTCCGGAATCGTAGTCTTTCTTTTGTCTTTTTTTTTTTTTTTGTAGCCCAGGAAGTCCCACCTTGGGGCGCCATCTTCAGATTCTTTTTTCTGCCGTTGGGTCTGGATCGTCAATGTGAAGCTCCAGAGTTTTTTGCAAAGAAAAGAAGAAAGAGCACAAGTTTCATTGAAGAAGAAGTTGAGGAAGACTACAGAAGGAAGATCAATGAGCCGGGACGACGAAGAAGGAGGAGAACCTCGAGATCTTCGACGTCCAACAGAGAATGCGCACTCAGGGACACTGAGCGCAGGAATGGACAAGGCACCCTTTAAATTCTGCCATAACTGCCACCATAAATACACGCAGAAGGACCAACACCCGGTCTGCAACCTTTGCCTGCCAGTCGACCACGAGAGCAAAGACTGCAATGCCTGTTCCGCCTTCACACCCAAGACACTCCAGGTGAGAGAGAGACAGAGGAGAGCCAACTACAACATGGAGGGCAAGGGACAGGCCTCGACGCTGTACGAACTGGGCCTCTCCACCGATGATGAAGACCACGTCGCCGAGGGACCAGATGACTTCACGGTCGCAGAGACCGATAAGAAAACGTCTGATACGGTAGGAGAGACGTCGAACACTAAACCCTCGACAGGGCCCTGAAAAACAGAGTCAGACTCTCGAAAAACAGAGTCAAAGTCCTCGAAAGGAACACCACCGCCGAGAATTTCGACGGCCACGAGTGGATCCAAGGACGAAAGGCACGGCGGATCCTTCGAAAAGGACTCGCAGGTGCCGAAGACCGGCGAAAAGCAAAGGTCGTCGAAGCAAGGCCAAGAACTTGGGCGCTCGACTTCGAAAGATAAGGTCGCGTCGACGAAGGCTCCGTCGAAAAGACCAGCGCTCGACACTGAACAGGTCTCCGAACTGGAAAAGAAGAAGAGGAGGCTCGAGGCAGAAATGGAGAGCATCCTACAAAGGAAAAAGGAGTTCGACGAAAAGATGAAAAAATTCACAATTCCAACGAAGCCACCGTTGATCATCGTTTAAGTCGAGGAACAGGAAGAGTTCGATGCCGAAGAAATGTCGAAGACTCCCGGAGATGAGGAAGAGGACCCTTATGATGAGGGGGAGGAATACGAGGAACAACAATCGTATTACGGCTCGGCGCCGTCGATGACACAGGACCTGGAGTGGCAGGACCTCGACGCTAAAATTCCAGAAGAGCCCGTGGAGACTTACCCTTCGAGGCCTTCGCCGCCAGATGACATTGGGGCTTACAATATGGTCGTCAAAAGCGCAGCAGCAGGTTTTGGCGTTAAGCTGGAGGAAGAAAAGCCAAAGGCTGACTTTTTACTGGAGACACTGCTCCCCATCCAAACGAAGAGCCAGTTCCTCCCCATGCTACAGAGCGTCGTGAACCAGGGGAAGGAGGTGTTCAAGGACCCAGCTACATGTAGGTCCGTCACACCCAGGACGGAGAAAAAATATAAACACTCCTCCCAGGACCCTCCATACATCAAAGGATCCGTCACAGCGGATTCCATCATCGCAACTACTGCCAGGAAAAGGGCTAATGTCCCGGCTACCTCTGGACCACCACCAGACAAGGAAAGCAGGAGGATGGACCTGACTGGGAGAAAAATTGAGAGAAACGCGGCAATGCACTGGCGCATGGCGAACTCCAATGCCCTACTGAACACGCACCAATACCAACATTGGGACGAAATGGGGGAACTAATCAAGCACCTCCCCGAACAATACCAACAAAGAGCTTCGCATCTAGTCGAGGAGGGAAAAAATATAGCGAATTCTTGCCTTAAAACAGCCCTGGATGGAGCAGAAACATCAAGCAGGTTGATGGCAATAGGAATAACAGAAAGAAGGCAAGCCTGGCTCAGGATCTCAGGCTTCAAGCAAGAAGTCCAGAACAACATCCTGAACACCCCTTTCTTTTTTCTTTTTTTTTTGTCAAAATTGTATGTTCGAGGCATATGAGCTGCAGATTGTACACTTAGCATAGATCGCCATCTGGTGTTGGGCCCGGATGTTTGCAGTTTGTTTTTCTTCTTGGACAGTCTTTGGAAGTCACGAGTTTGGTGACTCCTCCTTCGGTCCGTACTGCGCATGGGCTTCGGCTCCATCCTCAGATTGTTTTTTTCCGCCATCGGGCTCGGATGTGATACTTCGTGCTCCGGCTTCGAACTTCTACGGTTCCAGCCTCGACGGAAAATCCTCGATTCTTCGAGTTCCTTCATCATCTTCATCTCTCGAAGCGGCACTTTCTCCATCCCGTACATCGACACCGGCCTTCGGGCCCTCCGCGACTCCGGTCCCGGCCGATGGAAAGGACTCCGTTCAAAAAGTGCCCAAAATGTGGGTCTAAATTTCCCCACACCGACCTCCATCAGGTGTGTAACCTTTGCCTCTCTCCGGAACACGAGGCCAGAGACTGCCCCGCCTGCAAGTCTTTTCGATCGAAGAAGACCATCCGAGATCGAAGAGCTCGACGCACCATGGCGCACTCATCCTCGGCAGCTCCACCGGACATCTTCGGAGAAGACGCCGAAGCTTCGGGGCAAACACACACCGAGCAGGAGGAAGACGTCGTCAGCGCTTCCGAGGCCGACGACTCCGACGTGGAGGACATTACACCAGCGCAGCGGGCCGTGAGTAATATGCCCCCTCCTACCCCCACGCCGAAAACCAAAGAGACTCAGGTTACTCCCTCGCCTGCCGGCCTGGGCAAAACCAAAACCAAAACTTCGATCACCCCACCTTCGGGCCCGGTGTCGAAGCTCCCAAAGTCTCATGGCAGCTCGGGATCGAGCCAGCCGACACCCGGTGCCGAAAAACAGCATCCGGCACCGAAGACTGCAAAATCCAGCTCGACTCCGAAACCACCGGTGCCGAAGCCTGGACACTCGGCGCCGACCAAACACAAACACAAATCTGTCTGCACCGATGCTCCGGCGCCGAAACATCATTCGACGCCGAAACACCCGGAGACCTCAAAAAAGCATGGCGCACACAGACCATCGAAACCCCCGGTTCCGAAATCACCGGTGCCGACAGACGACTCGACACCATTGGCTCTGTTTACACCAGACCCTTTACAAAAGACTTTGTCCAAAGATCCAAAGACTGGGCTTTTGACTTTAACTACCAAGAAAAGACGCCTTGATGCTCCGGCTCCTCCTCCTCCACCCAAAAGGAAGGACTCTGCTACTTCTCCCCTCAGAGTGCCCTCCCCACTACCGCCTCCTCTACCCCCTCCACCTCCTCCACCACCTCCACCTCACAGGTCTCCGCCACCTGTACCTCACTACGATCCGACCCCATCCCCAGATCCGGATGATGGGGATCCGGACAATTACCCGGCGGACGCCCCAATGGATCCCACTCCACCAGGGACCCCAGATCCATGGGAGGATTACAATAACCCTGATATACCCAATGTACCTCAGGACGACTTATACCCATCAAGACCGTCTCCTCCAGAGGACTCCTTAGGGTTTCACCATTTAGTGCAGAGAGCAGCACACTACCATGGGGTGGACATGCACAGTGAACCAGTAGAAGAAGACTTCCTACTGGATACATTTGATATACAAGACAAATCCACTTCCATTTTACCCATGCTTAAGGGTGTCACCAAGCACGCTACAGAGGTGTTCAAAGACCCTGTCAGAGCCAGAGTGCTCAACCCTAGAATAGAGAAGAAGTATAAGGCGGCACCCACAGACCCTGCTTACATCAAGGGCCCTGCTCCCCTAGATTCCCTAGTTGTCTCCACAGCTAGAAAGCGGGCTAACTCCCAATCCTCAGGAGATGCCCCACCGCCAGACAAAGAATCTAAACTTCTGGACGCGTCTGGTAAACGCACCGCCTCCCAAGCTGCAAACATGTGGCGCATTGCAAACACACAAGCACTGCTTGCGCGATATGATAGAGCACACTATGACGAACTAGAGGCTCTTATGCAGCACCTTCCAGAAAAATACAAGCACAAGGCTCATGACCTGATACAGGAGGGTAAACTAATTACAAACACCTCCATTAAGTGTGCCCTCGATGCAGCCGACACTGCTTCTAGGGCCATAAATACCAGTGTCCTGCTTCGTCGCCACGCCTGGCTCAGGATCTCAGGTTTCAAGCCTGAAGTCCAGGCATCCATACTCAATCACCCCTTTGACCAGGAAACACTCTTTGGGCCAAAGGTAGACGAAGCGCTCGAAAAGATGAAGAAAGACACAGACACAGCAAAGTCTATGGGGGCACTCCAAACACAAGCCTCCAAACGTTCCTTTCGACGCTCGTCCTTTCGTGGCACAGGCAGAGGCTCCTCCACCGATAACGCCTCTACCTCCTACAAGTCCCCTCCTCAAAATACCTTTTCAAAGGGCAATCAGAGAGGTGGTTACAGGGGTAACAACAATAAGGGCAGGGGCAAAACCAACAACACCCGTTCTGCCACCCCCCCCGCACAATGACTCCCCTCCGCTCCCCCCAGACCATTCCACTCCGGTCGGGGGCAGACTACAAAACTTTATCCACGTATGGGAGTCCATAACATCGGACAAATGGGTAACCCAAATCATTCGGTCAGGGTACTGTCTCGAACTAACATCTACCCCACCCAATATCCCACCAAGGCACCGTCCAATGTCTCAAGAACATTCCACACTGCTCAAACAAGAGGTACTCTCACTCCTCCAAAAACACGCTATAGAGCAGGTCCCCGTCAATCAACAAAATCTAGGGGTCTACTCCCTATATTTCTTAATACCAAAGAAAGACGGGACCCTCAGACCCATTCTCGACCTCCGGCCTCTAAATGCCTACATACACTCAGACCATTTTCACATGGTCACCCTACAGCAAGTCCTCCCACTCCTCTGCCAGGGAGACTTTCTCACAACCTTGGATCTGAAAGACGCATACTTTCACATTCCAATACACCCCTCCCACAGGAAATACCTCAGGTTCGTGGTGGACGGGCAACATTACCAATTCACGGTTCTCCCCTTCGGGGTCACCACCGCACCGCGGGTGTTTACCAAATGCCTAGCAGTAGTAGCAGCACACCTCAGACGTCAACACATTCACGTCTTCCCTTACCTGGACGACTGGCTGATAAAAGCCGCGTCCTACGACCAATGTGTGCAACATACGAACAGCACCATCCAACTGCTCCACCAGCTAGGCTTCACGGTGAACTACCAAAAGTCCCACCTCATACCATCTCACACAAAGCAATATCTCGGGGCCACTATAGACACCTCCAAGGGTATTGCCTATCCAAACTCAGCCAGAATCACAAGCATTCAAGCCTTACGCAAAACATTCCTTCCTCAACACTCTCTTCCAGCAAGAGTGTTTATGAAGCTCATAGGAATGATGGCGTCTTGCATCTTCATAGTGCCCCATGCAAGACTCCACATGCGTCCACTTCCAAGAGTGCCTAGCACAACAGTGGAACCAGGCCCAGGGTCAGCTGACGGATCTGGTGTTGGTGGACGGCCGCACACATCACTCTCTGCAGTGGTGGAACACCACAAACCTTTCCAAAGGGCGGCCGTTCCTGGACCCGGTTCCTCAGGTGATTCTAACAGCGGACGCATCGCTCTCCGGCTGGGGAGCGCACCTCCTACACCTCACCATGCAAGGTCTATGGACGCCACAGCAAAAATCGCTCCACATCAACCATCTGGAGCTCTTGGCGATCTTTCTAGCCCTAAAATCTTTCCAAAAACAGATTTCGGGCAAAGCAGTCCTCATTCGCACAGACAACATGACTGCGATGTATTATATACAAAAACAGGGGGGGACACACTCTCCCCAGCTCTCCCGCTTAGCCCAGAGCATATGGAGATGGGCAATTCCCCAAAACATCTTTCTCCTGGCACAGCACGTTCCAGGCGGACAAAACACCATGGCAGATCTGCTCAGCAGACAAACGCAACAACTACACGAATGGGAACTGCATCCACAAGTTCTTCACCCATTCTTCCAACAGTGGGGGCATCCTCAGATAGACCTCTTCGCCACCCACGAAAACAAAAAATGCCCAAGCTTCGCCGCCAGATACCCACACCCATTGTCCAAGGGCAATGCGATATGGATGAACTGGTCAGGCAGATTTGCATACGCCTTTCCACCTCTCCCACTAATTCCATTAGTGGTCAGGAAGCTACAACAGCACTCCCTCACACTCATTCTGGTAGCTCCCACGTGGGCCAGGCAGCCGTGGTACACCACGCTACTACAACTATCAGTGGTACCACATCAAAAACTGCACCTATCCCCATGCCTCCTAACCCAGAACCATGGAGAAATCAGGCACCCGGACCCAGCTCAGCTCAACCTGGCGATCTGGCTCCTGAAATCTTAGAATTCGGATACCTTAACCTTCCCCCTGATTGCATGAACATCATCATGGAAGCCAGACGTCCTACCACTAGAGCATGCTATGCCGCAAAGTGGAAAAGATTTGTAATTTACTGCCGTAATAATACAATCAACCCTCTAGATGCATCCATACAGCACATCATATGCTATCTGCTCCATCTTCACAGGTGTAACCTGGCATATTCATCCATACGCCTACACCTAGCAGCGATCGCTGCTTATCTACAAAACAGACAGCATTTATCACTCTTCAGAGTGCCCGCTATTAAAGCCTTCATGGAAGGCCTTAAACGAGTAATTCCTCCCAGGGCACCACCTTCCCCTGTATGGAATCTAAATTTAGTTCTTACACGACTAATGGGTCCGCCCTTCGAACCAATGCACAAATGTGAGCTACAGTTTCTCACCTGGAAAACAGCTTTCCTTGTAGCTATCACTTCCCTTAGAAGGGTTGGTGAAATACAAGCGTTCACCATACAGGAACCCTACATACAAATGCATCACAGCAAGGTCATACTTCGCACAAATCCGAAGTTTCTGCCCAAAGTCATTTCCCCCTTCCACCTCAATCAATCAGTGGAATTACCTGTCTTCTTTTCGCAACCCCAATCTGTTGCGGAAAGGGCCTTACACACACTTGATGTGAAAAGGGCGTTGCTATACTACATACAAAGAACGCAACCCTTCAGGAAGACTAAACAATTGTTCGTTTCCTTCTCTCCACCACATAAAGGCAACCCCATTTCTAAATCAGGGATAGCTAGGTGGATTGTAAAATGCATACAAATTTGCTATCAGAAGGCAAAGAGAACATTATCTGTTCCTCCTAAAGCCCACTCTACAAGAAAGTTAGGGGCTTCTATGGCTTTTCTAGGGAATATACCCTTAGATGACATCTGCAAAGCAGCCACATGGTCTACACCGCACACCTTCACAAAACACTACTGTGTAGATGTGCATTCCAAGCAGCAAGCTAGGGTGGGCCAGGCTGTACTAAAGACACTTTTTCAAACAGCTGCAACGGATACCGGTGGTCGCCGCTAAGGTTGGGTACTGCTATATAATCTATGCTAAGTGTACAATCTGCAGCTCATATGCCTCGAACGGAATATGCTACTTACCAGTATGCATCTGTTCTTGGCATGTAGAGCTGCAGAGTTGTACACGCCCACCCGCCTCCCCGGCTACCTGTATCCGTTCCAGTACATCTTATTTAGATACAACACATGGGTTTCTCACTGTTATTACTACGCTCCATCATTTCCCTGTTGGCGAAAAACAATCTGAGGATGGAGCCGAAGCCCATGCGCAGTACGGACCGAAGGAGGAGTCACCAAACTCGTGACTTCCAAAGACTGTCCAAGAAGAAAAACAAACTGCAAACATCCGGGCCCAACACCAGATGGCGATCTATGCTAAGTGTACAACTCTGCAGCTCTACATGCCAAGAACAGATGCATACTGGTAAGTAGCATATTCCTTATTAGCATCAAAAAAGAGAAAGAAAAACAGACCATGACATTTGTAATACAACTGAATGGACCCGCAAGTGAAGATTAGGAGAGAAAAGAGTACCGACCCAGATCCGGACAGAAAAGAGGCAAGCTTCACCAGTAATAACATGCGCTAATGTAGGGGTACAGTAGTGCGAAAGATGAGGCGAAGCAGGCCCTGAAACCATGCCCTGGGGGACCCCAGTGGGCAATACCCTGAATCTAATAGTCCGGCGCTGGTAGTCTATGCAGAAAGGTAATGTCCATTCAACCCGCAGCCTCCGGGCCATGAAACAGCAAACTCGTTTTATAGTCAACCCAACTCCCCAAAATCCCACCCTCCCACCCCACACACCCCATAGAGAAAAAAAGAAAAAACAGAATGGAAAGCGAAAGCAACAGAGAGAGAGAAAAAGGAGAGACTCAAGGAGGGAGCTCAGAAACCCAGGGCCGGACAGAGACCCATTAGGGGCGGGGTCAGGGCAATGCCTCATCCAGGCGGCCTGGTGAATGCGAAGTGGACTACCAGGGGGGCCCACTCGTGGCAGCCTCGACGGGTTACAACTGGAACAACCGCAACCCCCTGATCTGGGGTGGGAAAACAGCCGCCGGCAGACCCTGAGAGAGGAAGGCCACCAGCAGTCCCCATTTGAGCTCGAATGCGGCATAGTCATCTCTCAAAATCTCATTCTCTCTAAACTCAGAAGCCTCCAAAGGCGGGAATGCCACATCGAGGCCGTAGGGGCCGCCTGTTTCTTCGTTAGCGGCGATAGCCACCTTCGCCGCCCCCAAGCAAAGCCACATTATGGCCTTATCCGCTCTGGTTTGGTAGCGCAGGGAGGGGTCCCGAAGGCCCAACAGTGCCGCCTCAAGGGAGGTGGGAATCGGGTAGCCTAGCATAGTCTTAATTTGCGCCAGGATCTCTTCCCAGAAGGGGCGGATAGTCGGACAAGTCCACCAGATGTGCTGAAAGTCTCCCAGCAACCCACAGCCTCTCCAGCAGCGATCAGAGGTGCCCGGAAAGATGCGCCGCAGCTTAGCTGGGTATAAGTACCAATCCACCATCACTTTCGTGTGGGCTTCTCTTAATTCTATCGAGTTCTTGTGTTTTGTGATGTCGGACCATAGGGCCTCCCACTCCCGCTCCTCAATCGGCCTAAGCACCACCTCTTCCCATTTAGCCTTGAATCGCGGGGAAGGTGAAACCACAGTGGCCAGAAGGTGGCCGTATAAAAAAGAAATTGCCCCCTTCATGGTAGTGGCAGATCAAATGAATTTTTCAAACGGGGTCTGGGGCCTGTTGATCGCCCCCTGCATCACTGATGACTGGAGCCAGTGCCGTAGTTGAAGATATCTGTAGTGTTCAGTCCGCGGGAGGCTAAAGTCAGTCCTACATTCAGAGAACGTCATCAACCTAGAACCTCTAAGCAAATGTCCGATCATTAAGCAACCCCCCTCCTCCCAAGCGGTGAATGGCCCTCTAGTGAACGCCGGTGGAAAGGCCGCATGGCCGTGGATGGGGGTGTGAGGGGAAGGGAAAGTGGTCCACCGATCGTCCTGGGATAGAGTATCCCAGACCCGCAACGTCGTTCTGGTGGGTGTACTAATGTACGTGTTATCCGGCCTATCCTGTTTAGCGTGCCATGCCAAGTCTCAGATAGTCCGCCCCGCCACCGACCTGTCCATATGTAACCAATGTTTGTCCGACTCTCTTTTAGACCACTCAATCAACACACGCAGTTGCGCCGCCTTATAATAGAGGTGGAAGTCAGGAAGGCCCGCTCCGCCCGCAGAGTGGGGCCTTTGTATCAGGGAATACGACAGGCGGGCTCTCCCTCCCTGCCAGATATAACGGGAACAAAGAGAGCGCATGGTCGAGAAGAAGAAGAGGGGGACCTCAATGGGGAGGGCCTGAAATAAGTGGAGCAGCTTCGGCAATACCGTCATTTTAAGCGAGTGAATGCGCCCCAGCCATGAGATAAACAGTGGTTTCCAGTGCGCTAGATCCGCCTTAATTTGAGCGAGACGGGGGGGGGGGGAAATTAGCCTTATACAAATCCTCCACAAACGGAGTAAGCCGAACTCCTAAGTATTGAAGTGATTTAGTCGTCCATCAGAAAGTCATGCTCTGCTGGAGCCTCGGGAGCTCCTCCCTGGGTATCGTAGGGTTAAGAATGTAGGATTTGTCTAGGTTGATCTTAAACCTCGCCATCAGTTCGAAGCGCCGTAGCTCTGCATACAGAGTCGGGAGCGACGTGGAAGGGTGAGTGAGGGAGAGGAACGTCGTCTGCGATAAGGGAGAAATCTTGTGGTCCTCTTCCGCAAACGGAATACCCGATATCTGTGGATTGCGTCGAATGGCCATCGCCAGAGGTTCACTGCTCAAGGCGAACAAGAGGGGGGGAAGGGAGCAACCCTGCTTCGTGCCCCTAGAAAGGGTAAAGGGAGCCGAACAGGTTCCATTGACTTGGACGCGCGATGTGGGAATCCGATAGTTGGCCTGAATCATTGCGATGAATGCATCTGCAAAACCCATCTGTCGCATAGTGGAGAATAAGAATCCCCAATCCACCCGGTCGAACGCCTTTTCAGCATCCAAACCGACCAGGAGGGCCGGCATGCATCTTTTAGAGGCCTTTTCTATCAGATGCACAATACGACGCGTGTTATCATGAGTTTGCCTCCCCGGAATAAATCCCGATTGATTGGGGTGTATCAGCGCTGTCATAAGGGGATTGAGCCTGGCGGCCAGGATAGTGGAGTACAATTTAGCGTCCAAGTTTAACAAAGCGATAGGGCGGTAAGAGGAACACTGATCCTTGCGTTTCCCCGGTTTTGGGATGACCGTGATGACAGCCTCCGCCATGGACGGCGAGACCACCCCCTGGGCGATGATGGCGTTAAAAAGACTGCAAGCGCGGGGCCAGGTCCGTGCCGAAAGTGCGGTAAAATAGGGCCGTGAGGCCATCGGGCCCGGGTGCTTTGTTGAGTTTAAGCGCCATAATGGCTTTGGTAACCTCTTCTAGTGAGATGGGGGCGCAAAGTTCCGCATAGGTGGAGGCGGTAACCTTGGGGAGCAACAGACCCTGCAGATAGTCATTCTGCACTGGGGCTTCAAGAGAATCCGAGGTATACAGCTCACTGTAGAAGGAGCGAAAACAGTCCGCCTTTCCCTTGTCGGAGTGTATGATCGTATCCGCAGCGTCTCGTATCCCCTCTATATATTCCTTGTCACTTTTAACTCGGAGCTGTCGGGCTAGATGTCTCCCAACTTTATTCCCCTGAGTGTATGAGGTGTGGCGCAGGCGTAAGAGGGTAAGTTCTGCCCTGTTTGCGTATATCGACTTCAGTTTGCCTCGCAATGCCGTAAGGGGCCGCAAAGTAACGCGGGAGGGTTTGGCCTTATGGGCCTGCTCCGCAGCGACCAGCTCCGCTTCCAGTCATTCCCGCTCCGCTGCTCTCTGCCGGTTGAGCGCAGAGTTAAGTGCGATGCACTTACCCCGAAGCACCGCTTTAAAGGCGTCCCACCGTATCAGCTCAGAGGTCTCCTCCGTGTCGTTGAGGGCAAAGAATTCATCTATGGTCTCACGTAGTGATTGGCGCAGCACAATGTCCCTAGTAAGGGAGGCGGGAAAGTACCACTTGCACTGGCGGTCCCGTGGGCCAGCCCAATGGAGGGTGATCATGACAAGACTATGGTCAGAAACGGAAAGGGGGAGAATCTGCGCGTCTCTAAAAGACCCCGACATAAAACGATTAATTAAAATATAATCCAGCCGGGAATAAGATTGATGGACATGCGAAAAATGGGTATAATCTTTCGTGGAGGGATGTAGCGTGTGCCATGCATCGCAGAGGCCCAGGTCCGAAAAGCGTTGTTTGGTAGTTAGGGAGAAGGAACCCGAATCCGCCCTCTGCGCGTGAGAACTGTCAAGGTCCGCTTGCCATACCAGATTAAAGTCCCCCATCAAGACGACCGAGCCTTCCGCAAACTGCTCCAATTTTGTGCAAAAGGCGGACAGAAACCCCACCTGACCTGTATTAGGCGCGTATATCGCGGTAAAAGTACTTGTCTGACCCCTGAGAATCCCCTTCACCATCACCCATCTCCCCTCCCTATCTGAGCGCGCCTCTAAGGGTTGGAACTTTACCCTGCTGTGAAACCTCAACACCACCCCCCGGTGCTTGGTGGTGGCTGAGGAACAGTATGTGAGAGGTTGCGACATATGTCATACCCAATGTTCATCCCCCTTACTAAGATGTGTTTCTTGAAGTGCAACCACATCCAGGTGGCGATCAGATATGTATTTCAGCACCCTCTGACGTTTCTGGGGGGAATTAAGCCCTTGCACATTCCATGAACCTATGGACAATGCCATCGTGGGTCTGGTAGTAGACTTCTGGCAGAAGTGATTCTCAAGGCCCGCTTCCCCCCTCCCCCTCCACCCCTCGTGAAGATCCCCCCCCACTCTCCAAGACAAGAAAAGAAAAAGATAGATAGAAGAGAAAGAACAGCCGAAGAACCCCAAGCTCACATACCATCTAGGAGCAAAGGTCTCGGAGGGCCATGACAACCCGCCCACCCCCACCCCGGTTGCATAAGTCTCAACAAGAACAAGAAAGATGAAAACATCTACCAATGCTGAACCCAAGTCCCAGACACGCCGGATCGTGTAAGCAGCTGCCCAGCGCGGCCCTTCCTCCAGTACCGGTAGTAAGCCCCGGTGGGGCAGCCTCAATACGGAGCCATGGGTGTCTGCAGCAGTCACACGGGATCCCCTTCTGTAGCGAAGTCGTCCTCAAAGTGGCTTCCCCAGTGGAATCATCGAGGAGGAGTGCGACCCACCGTGGCCCACTCCCCGGCCGTCTCTCTGGATCCGCCGGCCGCCGTATCTCCCGTGCCCTCTTGCTCTTCCCCCGAGGGGGAAAGTCCCAGTATGGCCCGGCCGGCCGCAAGGTCCACAACAGTCCGCTGCTTGTTTTGGTATTCAAAGGAGAGGCCAAAGGGGAAGGTCCATCTGTATCTGATGCGCTCCGCTCTCAACTTAGTCGTTAGTGGCCTAAAGGATTGTCGTCTCGCCAGTGTAGCCGGGGACAGGTCTTGAAACAGCGAGCACGTAAAGCCCTGAAACGATAACTCCGAAGATGCCCTGGCCGCCGCCAGGACAGCCTCCTTGACTTTGTAGGAGTGAAATTTAGCCATGACGTCTCTCGGCCGCCGTCTGTCCCCTGGCGCCAGGTAGCCCACCCTGTGTGCCCGATCGAGTTTGATTTTGAGAGTTTGTGGCTTCACCAACTCCGCAAAAAGGCCCTCCAAGAACGCCTCAAGATCGGGGCCCTCCGCCCGTTCCTCCAGGTGGCGCACGCGGATGTTATCGCGTCTGGCGCGGTTTTCCAGGTCCTCAGCCTTGAGCTGCGTCTGTGTCAATTGTTCCTGGAGGGCCTGGATCCGCCGTGAGTGGTCCGAGGACCTGCTGCCCAAGTCCTGTTGCTGAGCCTCCAGCTCCACCACCCGCGTGCCCACCGCGTCGACATCTTGCCAGAGTCCGGACAGCTGGTCCCAAAGGTCCAAGCGCAGCTGGTCAATGGAGTGTTGGACACCTCTGCCGATCTCCGCCCGTAGTTCGGCCTTGAAGTCTCTCAGCGAGGTCAGGAGGTCCTCCTTGGTCAGCGCCATTGCCCCCGACGGGTCGGCCGGAGCCCCGGAAGATCCCCTATCCGCTGGGCTGAAGAAGGCGGTCACCGTGGCGCTGCGTTTGGCCTGTCCCTTCTTAGCAGGCATAGGGCCACCCCCGCTCGGCCCCGCAGTCGCCCAGTGAAAGAAGAGGCCCTCCGGTGGGCGCGGAGCTATCGCGCGGTGTCGCACCAAGTGGCCCAGGAGGGTGCCGTGTTCAGAAGGCTTTCACCTCCGGGGCGGAGCCGGTCGCCGGTGGGCCCCCCGCAGCACGCCAGCTCCCAGACCACTCCTCAGCTGCGCAGCGGCTGCTGCAGGGCCCCCACGCCGAAGCTGCGGTCACCACCGCTAGATCCTTGGGGTCTCACCGGGCTTCACAGGTGTAGGGCTCGGCCTCTGTCCCCGCCGCTGAACCAGGTCTCCACCGTCACCCCCTGACCTGGTATTGCGTGTCCCCCGCCGAAGTCCTCCACCAACCCCTCGGGGGAAGGCACGCCGCGCAAGGAAGCCGTGTCTGCCCAGACAATGCCTCTCTTCCTCTCCGCGGGGGTACGACGCACTCACCCGGTGTACCAGGACTGCTCCTCTAGCGGGCCCGCCGTGTAGGGTCTCGTACACCGGCCCGCGGAAAGCTCCGCCTCGCCAGCCACTCCTGCGTCACCAATACTCAGCCGCCAGATCTCTCCGCCGCGCAGCCCCCGACTGTGCTCCAACCAGCCTCCAGTGCGGCCTCCACACCAGGGGCCGCCAGGTTGCGGCTCTCGGTCGCATCACTGCACTCTGCCTCGCGGGAACCTCAAGCTGGCGGCCGCCGATCGGCCCGTGCGTCGCCCCACCGCGTCCGGACTACGACGGAGGCGCCCAGCGGAGAGCAAAGGCGTCCGCCGTTATCCATACTCTGCCGGCTCTTCTCCCTCATCAGGCGTGGAGTGCGTCCCCGTCCCTGGGGGCCGCCATCTTGCGGGGCTCAGCCGCGGCCGCACTTGCTAGCGGCGGGCGCTTCAAACGGCCAAGAAGCCCGACCTGACCACTCTGCGTATGCCCAACTGCTCGTCATGGCATTCGGTGGGTGTCCAGCCGCCCGGGAAACCTGGGACAGCTCTGCACCCGGGGTAAGCCCAGGGTGACACGGGAGTCGACTCGGATTAGTTCCGATCGGCCATCTTGCCCAAGCCACGCCCCCCTGAACACCTCTTTCAACGCAGAAACGCTGTTCAGAGCGCCAGTGGATGAAAAACTCACACAACTCAAAAAGGAGAACGGAACTGCAAGATCCATGGGGGCACTGCAATTCAGAGGGATGCGTGGAGGTACCCCGACACGGAGACCTTACGGAAGGGGAGGAAACCAGCCGGGAACGTCACACCAGACATTCCAGCAGGCCCATCAAGGCGACAATCACGGACAGCAAGGGGCATCAGAAACAAAACTGGCAGTACCAGCCTTGGGGCCAGTCCTTTCGCAGTAGGGAGAACGGACGAGGGCAAAGACGTAGATGGGGAGAACAGCCCGCCTCGAAGTGACTTCGCCCGGAGAGGAGTGCTCACCCACAAGATCCCTCCGAGGGTAGAGCACAGAAGATCCAAAACAAGAGGGTTACACAGACCAAACGCCAAGGAGCATGCAACACCGGTTGGCGGCAGGCTGAGACATTTCCTTCAGGAATGGCAAAACATAACAGACAAGTGGATACTCAACATCATACAGTTTGGGTACTGCATAGAGCTGGACAGGAGCTAGTGCAACTCATAAAGGAAGCACAAGAGCTACTCCAAAAGGAGGCCATAGAACCAGTACCATTGAAAGAAAGGAACAGGGGAGTGTACTCAAACTACTTCCTGGTACCAAAGGTGGACAAAACACTAAGACCCATCCTGGATCTACGGTTCCTAAACAAATACATAAGGACGCAGAAATTCAAAATGACGTCCCTACAAGAGGTACTCGCGCAAATGTCCACCGTGGATCCCAAAGATGCCTACCTGCACATCCCAATGAACAGGCAGCACAAACATCTGTTAAGGTTCGCCATCAACAGAGAACACTACCAATTCACAACCTTGGCATTCGGACTAAAGTCCGCACCAAGGGTTTTCACAAAATGGCAGTGGCAGCATACCTGCGGCGGGAAGGGATTCATGTGTACCCCTATCTCGACGACTGGCTAATAAAGGCAAGTTCACGCGAAAGATGCGAGGAACACGCACAACGGGTCACAAGCACGCTATCGAAGCTGGGATTCTCAATACACTGGGGGAAATCCTCTATGGAACCAGAACAGGTGAAGATCTTCCTGGGGGCTCAGATCAACACCATACAGGGAACGGTGGTGCCCAGCGACAAGAGAACACTGGCCCTGCTGAAGGAGACGCGCCTCTACCAGAAGGGGCGAGCTCTGACAGTGAGAACAGCGAGCAAGATCATGGGGATGATGGCGTCATGCATTCACCTAGTTCCCAATGTACGCCTACACATGAGACCGTTCCAGGAATGGCTGCAACAGCAATGGTCACAAGCAAGCGGAAGTTGGGAGGATCTAGTGGTTGTAACACACGCAGTGTAAGAAGAGATAGCATGGTGGAACAAGGAGAACATAACTATAGGGAAGCCCTTGACACCACCAAGCCCAACGGTGACCATCACCACAGACGCATCCCAGATAGGATGGGGAGCACATATGAACAAGCTCAGAGTGAGGGGTCTGTGGACTCCAGCAGATGCGGTCAGACACATCAACTACCTGGAATTGAAGACCGTATTCCTAGCCCTGAAGGCCTTCCAGAAAAAACTGTACAACCAGAAAGTGTTGATACAGACAATACAACAACGATGTTCTACATCAACAAGCAGGGAGGAACACAATCAATTCCCCTATCCAACCTGGCTCAGGAGATTTGGAGATGGGCCATCCTTCTCAAAATAGACCTGCTGGCCATACACCTACCAGGGAAAGACAATGTGGAAGCAGACTGGCTCAGCAGGCAGACTTCAGCATCCCAAGAGTGGGAGCTCAATGGACAGGAAACGCAAAGGCTATTCAGAAGGTGGGGTACACCGACAATAGACCTGTTTGCAACACACCAGAATGCAAAATGCCAAAACTTCGCATCCAGGCAACCAGAAAAACAATCCCAGGGGAATGCCCTATGGATAAGTTGGTCAAAAACATTTGCCTACGCTTTTCCACCAATACCACTGATACACAGGGTACTCAACAAGTGCAGGACCAGCAACATGACACTGATCCTAGTGGCACCACAGTGGCCAAGACAGACATGGTACTCACAAATAGTGGAGATGGCACAGGGACCACCACACAAGTTCACCAAAAGAAAAGACTTAATCTCCATGCAGAACGGAGAGGTTCTACACCCAGAGCCAGAGAGCCTCGACCTAGCGGCATGGCTCCTGAAGACATGGAGATCGGACACCTTAAGCTACCTCAAAGCACTCTGCGAGTGCTCCGGGAGGCAAGGAGACCGACGAAACGAAAATGCTATGGGGGAAAATAGAACAGGTTCACACAATGGTGCAGCAAAAAAACTGCAAAACAAGTTGACAAAGGAATCAACAGTGCTGAGATACCTCACGCACCTACTAAAGGCTAATCTATGCTCATCCTCGCTAAGGGTACACCTAGCAGCGATTGTAGCCTACACACGAGGTGAGACGGGTGAAAGTGTCTTTACATCACGAGTAGTAAAGAGATTCCTGCAAGGGGCGAAGAGGATAGCGCCACCAAAGAGGATGCCGCCGCCGGCATGGAACCTCAACATAGTCCTAACGGAACTTATGAAGGCGCCCTTTGGGCCCATCCACAAGGCCTCGCTTCAAATGCTAACAATGAAGACAGCCTTTCTGGTGGCAATAACCTCGC
The DNA here is from genome assembly GCF_964204655.1 of Triturus cristatus. NCBI lineage: Eukaryota > Metazoa > Chordata > Amphibia > Caudata > Salamandridae > Triturus > Triturus cristatus. Next base: position 360,280,334 of record NC_140586.1, on the reverse strand, counting down.
TGCGCAGAGTCAGCGAGCTGCAAGCGCTAACGCTGCAAGAGCCTAACATCCAAATACACAAGGACAGAGTCGTATTGAGAACGAACCCACACTTCATGCCGAAGGTGGTGTCGGCATTCCATATGAACCAGTCAATACAAATACCAAGCTTCTTTCAGAACCCAGCCACAAGTGCTGAAAGGGCACTGCACACTCTAGACGCTAGAAGGGCGGTGATGCACTACATCGAGAGAACTAAGGAGCACAGGAAAACGAAGCAGTTTTTTGTGTCCTTCGCAACCAGCTTCCTAGGTAGACCAGTAACAAAACGCACCATCGCGCGATGGATCGCACTACCGATACAATTCAGCCACAAACAGGCAGGGCAAGAACTATCGGAAGGGGCACGGGCCCACTCAATAAGGAAGAAAGGAGCAACAATCGCCTTTCTGGCGAACACACACATTCAAGACATATGCCTGGTGGCAACATGGGCTTCAGTGCACACGTTCACTAAGCACTACTGCGTGGATATACAAATGAACAAGGAAGCACAAGTAGGACAGAAGGTGCTTCAACACATATTCAACGACCAACGCTCATCTTCCACCCAGCCGCCACAAAGATGACAAACCGCTACAAAATCTATGCACAGCATAGTGAATCCAGAAAGATTCACGCTGCAAAACGAATAGTTTCTTACCTGTCGGTGTAGTTTTGCAGCTTGAAGATCTTTCTGGATTCACTAGCGAACCCACCCACCTCCGCCAGAAAGATGAGGCTGGAGAAGAGGGGGGCAAGACAGAGAATGGAGAATAAAAAGAGACATAGAAAGAAATGTGAGAGAGGATATGATTAAGAAGAAATACTGAAAATTGCCTAGGGTTCAAAAAAAAAAGAGAGAGGAAAAAAAGAATCCGAAGATGGCGCCCCGAGGTGGGACTTCCGCAGGAAGCATGACGACATCACGAGAAGTGCACCAAATGGTGGGACGTCGACACCCACCTGGGCTACAAAAAAAAAAGACATAAGAAAGACTACGATTCCGGACCCAACCACCAGACCGTGGAATAATGCACAGCATAGTGTATCCAGAAAGATCTTCAAGCTGCAAAACTACACCGACAGGTAAAACTATTCGTTACTCACCTGTTTTCAGGAAGTGTACCAAGGCTGGATCTAGGATCCAGCCCTGTGTTAGTAAAAGTAATCTGAAAAGTAATTAACTACATTTTCCTCAAACAGCCCATTAATTCGAATGTACTATACCTGCAATGTGTTGCAAACTGCTTACTTAAACTTTAACCAAACTCAGTACAAGTTATACTGCAATTTTGAGCTGTGTTCATACAAGTAATTTTACTACTGCAAAGTATTTATGTGCTTACCTGTACCAGGCTTGCCTGGTTCTAGAATTAAAACAGTATATTTTTGGATACAAAACTATTGGCCTAGAGTTCAGTTCTTGAGTGTGTGAATTCATTTGCTGACTGAGTGTCTAAATCAAATGCTTAACACGGTCCTCTGATACTGCCTTACTGCTCGACTAAGCTACCACTTTAGAGAGTAAGGTTCTATCTTACTTTAACCTCTGCCAAACCTCTGGAGACCCTTGGACTCTATACACACTGTACCTCACTTTGGTGCAGTATATATAGAGTCAGTTTCTTACACATCCTACCTACCCATCGGCATTACCTGCATTCTACGGTAGGCCGTAAGCATTTTCAGTTAACCGTGCTCCCTTTATTCCTCATCAGCGTCCCTCAGGTGTTATCTAAGGTAATGGCAGTGGTCGCAGTTAATCAGCGCAGATCAGGGGTTCCAGTCTTCCCCTATCTCCATGACTGGCTGTTGAAGCCGGGCTCATCCCAGACTGTTGTCTCTCACTTTCAGACTACAGAAAACCTCCTGCACTCACTGGGGTTTACTGTCAACATGCCAAAGTCTCTCCTGACTCTCAGATGTTTCCTTTCATCAGAGCTGTTCTGGACACGCTGCAGTTTCAAGCTTATCCTCCCGAGCAACAAATCCAGAATATTCAGGCTATGAGGTTTCAGCATATATCCTGGATTTCGGTGAGACTGACTCTGAGGCTGCTGGGCCTCATGGCCTCCTGCATCCTGCTAGTGGCACATGCTAGATGACACACAAGCTCTGCAATGGGATCTGAATTTCCAGTGGGTGCAGCATCAGGAGAATCCCTCCAACATGGTCCCGATCTCGGAGTGAAGTGTAAGGCACCTGCAGTGGTGGCTAAAGAACCGCGATAAGGTCAGAGGCAGACTCCTCTTCCTGCCCCATACCGATCTCACAGTAGTGACAGATGCTTCACTCCTAGGATGTGGTGGTTATCTAGGGGAGGTGGAAATCAGAGGACTTTAGTCTCTGGCAGAATCTGGACTCCACATCAACATACTAGAGCTCCATGCCATGCGGCTGGCATTGACCCTTCATCAAGAGAAGGCTGGTGCAAGTGTTCACGAACACCACCACCGTCATGTGGTACTGTAACAAACCGGGTGAGGTGTGGTCGTGCACCCTTTGTCAAGAGGTCCTGCTTCTCTGGACATGGCTGGAACAGCAGGGTATTTCCCTACTGGTTCAACACCTGGCAGGTTCCCTAAACGCCAGGGCGGACAAACTCCGATGCCTAGCGGATCATGAATGGCATCCCTACCCTGAGGTGGTGCATGGTCTCTTTCAACAGTGAAGAGAGCCTTTGTTAGATCTGTTCACCTCCACTGAGAGCACGCAATGTCAGCAGTTTTGCAAGTTGGAGTTTCCAAGACAGCTCTCACTCAGACGCTTTTCGTCTTGAATGGAGCTCAGGCCTCCTGTATGCCTTTCCGCCCATATCACTCCTGCCCAGAGTTCTCAAGATCAGGAACGACCGGACCGCATCCATTCTTATGGGTCCGGACTAGCCAGAGTGTGGTGTCCCGAGCTTCTGAACATGCGCATCAGTCCTCTAATCGGGCTGCCCCTTCGGGAGAATCTTCTGTCGCAGCAGCTGGGGATGGTCCTCTTCGCCTTCTTGCAAGGAGATTGAGCGGCGGCCGTTGATAGCTTTCGACCTCCCTCTAAACGTCTGGCAGCCAGGCCTCTCTCTATTAAGATGGTATACGCCTGCCGATAAACGCTTTGTATTATATTGTACAGAAAAGTCTCCTATTGTAAATAGATTCCTCTAAGGTCTTGTACATATGTTCCCACCTTCCCCTTTCGTTATGCCTCAGTGGGATCTTAATTTGGTTCTCACCTTTCTAATGTGTGCTCCATTCTAGCCTCTTCACAATTGTCCACTCGGGCTGCTCACACTCAAAACAGCTTTTCTTGTGGTGTTAACATCTGCCTGGAGGGTGAGTGAGCTGCAGGCTATATCATCCAAGCCTCCCTTCCAATCAGTTTTCCCTGACAAACGGGTGCTTTGCACTAGGGCCTCTTTCCTGCCAAACGTGGTAACACCATTTCATGTGGGCCAATAGGTCACCTTACCCACGTTCTATCCACGCATAAACACACACACACACACACACACACACACACACACACACACACACACACACACACACACACACACACACACACTCGAAGTGTGTAAACCAAAAGATGATAAAGCATCAGGAGCGTAATCCACCTGATTACACTAATTGAAAGTGAACATATGTAGTCGAGGCATATGAGCTGCAGATTACACACTGTGCATAGATCGCCATCTGGTGTTGGGCCCGGATTTTTGCAGTTGTTTTTCTCTTGGAAAGTCTTTGGAAGTCACAAGGTACGTGACTCCTCCTTTGGATCGTATTACGCATGGGCTTCAGCTCCATTCTCAGATTGGGTTTTTTTCCACCATCGGGCTCGGATGTGTTCTTCGTGCTCCAGTTCGGAACCGTTCCAGTTTTCCCGTTCGGCGCGCAATCCTTCCCCGTTCGACGGTATTGTCTCGATCGCGTTCTCCACACTCAACGCGACTCAACGATCGAAGTCTTCGATTCCGGTCGTCGACGAAAGCCTTCGGGCCTACCTGGGCCTCCTGTCCTGGCTGATGGAAAGGATGCCATTTAAAAAGTGTCCTCGATGTGGGTCGAAGTTTCCCCACATCGATCTTCATGAGGTGTGCAACCTCTGCCTCTCTCCAGAACACGAGGCAAGGGACTGTCTAGCTTGCTCCTCCTTCCGATCGAAGAAGACGATTCGGGACCGACGAGCAAGGAGAACTATAGCTCACTCGTTGACTTCGATCCCAGACGACATCTTCGAAGAAGGCGTCGATGTTCCGGAACAGCAGCACACCGAAGAAGGTCTCGTCAGCGTCTCCGAAGCTGACGACTCCGACATCGAGGACATCACTCCGGCACAGAGGGGCGTGAGTACAGACGTCGACCCCCAAACCCCCCTCCACGCCATTGAAAAAGGCTTTGGTCACGCCTTCGAGCCTAGGTATGCACAGAGAGACTGCTTCCCATACCTCGCTTCCGGGCCTGGTTAAGAAGCCCACCAAGCCTTCAGGCGGCTCGGGCTCGAGCCAGCCTACCCTCGTTGCCGAAAAACTCTCATCGACACCAAAAAAGAAAACACCCCTTTCCTCGTCCGTGCCGAGCTCGACACCGAAGCACTCTGCGCCGAAGACTGGCACCGGCTCCTCGGCACCGATAACCTCCTTGGAGCCGAGCAACAAACCGAAGAGCCTCGACTCCCAAGCCTTGGAGCCGAAACCAACCTCGGAACCGAGAAAGACAAGAGATTTCTAAACCCCACGGTTCCAAACAAAGAACCAGTGCCGAATCGACGCCTAAAAAACCCACGGCACCGACACCATCGGCACCGAAGGATCTGCCCCCTGCAGATCAACTGTTTCGACCCGATCTTTACCAAAAAATCCTCATAAAAGATCCAAAGACTGGGCATTTGACGCTTAGCGCCAGAAAAAGATCACTGGAGAAGCCTGCACCAGCTCCACCACCAAATGCTCAACACAGTAACTGTGTACAACACACTCGCACCACTATCCAACTACTTCACGACCTGGGCTTCACAGTAAACTACGCCAAGTCCCATCTGCATCCGTCCCACGTACAACAATACCTCAGTGCCACCATAGACACCTCAAGAGCGCTAGCCTACCCCAGTCCTGCCAGGATAGCAAACATACAGGCTCTTCGCGCCAAATTTCAACCACAACACTCTCTTCCAGCCCGAGTGTTTATGCAACTTATAGGGATGATGGCCTCTTGCATATTCATAGTACCTCATGCAAGACTCCAGATGCGTCCTCTCCAAGAGTGCTTAGCACGCCAATGGAACCAGGCTCAGGGTCAATTATCAGATCTGGTGTTGGTAGACGCTCGTGCCCATCGCTCTCTACAGTTGTGGACCACCAAAAACCTTTCCAAAGGGCGACCGTTCCTAGAGCCGGTTCCTCAAATAGTTCTAACTGCGGACGCATCGCTCTCCGGCTGGGGACCTCACCTACTACATCACACCATGCAGGGCAGGTGGACACCTCAACAAAAGTTACTCCACATCAACCATCTGGAGTTACTGGCCATATTCCTAGCCCTAAAAGAATTTCAAACACACGTCTCAAGCAAGGCTGTCTTAGTCCGCACAGACAACATGACAGCCATGTACTACATCAAAAAACAGGGCGGCACACACTCTCTGCAGCTGTCTCAGCTAGCACAGAGCATATGGAGGTGGGCCATACCTCAAAACATTTTTCTCCTAGCCCAACATGTCCCAGGAGTCCAAAACACCATTGCAGATCTGTTGAGCCGTCAAACACAACAGATCCACGAGTGGGAACTTCATCCACAAGTTCTTCAACCATTCTTTCAAATGTGGGGGCAACCAAAGATAGACCTGTTCGCCACCCAAGAAAACGCCAAATGCCCAAGCTTCGCCGCCAGATATCCACACCCATTGTCCAAAGGCAATGCGATATGGATGAACTGGTCAGGCAGATATGCGTACGCTTTTCTGCCTCTCCCACTCATTCCATTAGTGGTGCGCAAACTACAGCAACATTCCCTAATTCTCATCCTAGTTGCTACTACTTGGCCAGACAACCGTGGTACACCACATTGCTGGAACTCTCCGTAGTTCTGCACCAAAAGTTACACCTCTCTCCATGCCTCTTAACCCAGAACCATGGAGAGATCAGACACCCGGACCCAGCTCAGCAAAACCTTGCGATCTGGCTCCTGAAATCCTAGAATTTGGTTACCTTAATCTTCCCCCTGACCGTATGACCTACCACTAGAGCTTGCTACGCAGCCAAGTGGAAACGTTTGGTGACCTATTGTCACAACAATAACGTCAATCCCTTAGATGTGTCTATCCAACACATCATAGGCTACTTACTACACCTACAAATATGCAACCTAGCCTACACGTCTATTAGACTACACCTTGCTGCCATAGCAGCGTATCTACAAAATAGACAGCATCTATCACTCTTCAGAGTACCTGCAATAAAAGCCTTCATGGAAGGCCTTAAGAGAATAACTCCCCCCAGAGTGCCACCCTCACCTGTGTGGAACCTAAACATCATTCTCAGCAGACTAATGGGGCCTCCATTTGAACCTCTACATAAATGTGAGCTTCTATTTTTAACATGGAAAACTGCTTTCCTTGTAGCCATTACTTCGCTCAGAAGGGTCAGTGAGATACAAGCACTCCCCATTCAAGAACCCTTTCTGCAAATGCATCATAATAAGGTTGTTCTCCGCACTAATCCAAAATTCCTTCCTAAAGTCATTTCTCCCTTTCACCTCAATCAATCTGTGGAACTGCCCATATTTTTCTCGCAGCCACAAACCATTGCAGAAAGAGCTCTACACACCCTAGATGTCAAAAGAGCTTTACTATACTACATTGAGAGAACACAACCTTTTCGTAAGACCAAACAACTACTCGTGTCTTTCTCACCACCACACAAAGGCAACCCCATCTCCAAATCTGGGATAGCTAGGTGGATTGTTAAATGCATACAGATTTGCTACCAAAAAGCAAAAAGAACGCTATCTGTTTCCCCTAAAGCCCACTCTACACGTAAGATAGGAGCTTCCATGGCATTTTTAGGGAACATCCCCTTAGATGACATCTGCAGAGCAGCTACATGGTCTAAACCGCACACTTTCACTAAACACTATTGTGTAGATGTGCAAACTAAGCAACAAGCTAGTGTGGGCCAGGCTGTCCTCAAAACATTGTTTCAAACAACTGCAATAGATACTGGTGGTCGCCGCTAGGAGCGTGTACTGCTATATAATCTATGCACAGTGTGTAATCTGCAGCTCATATGCCTCAAACGGAATATGCTACTTACCAGTATGCATCTGTTCTTGGCATGTAGAGCTGCAGATCTACACACAGCCACCCGCCTCCCCGGCTACCCTTATCTGTTCCAGTTTTATCTTATTTAGATACAGCACACATGGGCATCTTTCGTCTTTCTTACAAAGCGCCATCATTTCCCCGATGGCAAAAAACAATCTGAGGATGGAGCTGAAGCCCATGCGCAATACGATCCAAAGGAGGAGTCACATACCTCGTGACTTCCAAAGACTTTCCAAGAGAAAAACAACTGCAAACATCCGGGCCCATCACCAGATGGCGATCTATGCACAGTGTGTAGATCTGCAGCTCTACATGCCAAAAACAGATGCATACTGGTAAGTAGCATATTTCTTATTATGTTAACCCTGAAAGGCTGCATTGTTTTTCTGCTGTTTGCAAGGGGTGGGGGAGCGTGCCCTGGTCGAGCACCAAGATGGTGGCTTGACCGTGAAGCTCCCGAGCAACCACGCCGCCAATGCTGCAGAAAAGACGCATTAGCGTGATGATCTAAGCCCCCGTTAGTGGCGCTGGTGTGCGGTGGGGGCGGTGAGAGAGACCCGAAGCGGCTGCCTCGCGATTGCGGCCTGATGCGGCTCCGCAACATCAGGGGTCGCGGGCGAGCCTGAGGGCGGGGCCAAGAGCGGTGCAGAAATCAATCTAGCCTGGGGAGCCGCGGCCTCCGCTAACGCGGTCATAACGGACCAGCACTCCTCCGATCCTGAACCGGGAGGCTGCAGTGAGTTCTGCGCTGGGATGAAGGGCTTCCTCCCCCACCCCCCATAGTTTACGTATGCGCTGGAAATGAGGGGTGTGCCACATGGTTGAGCAACAGAGTACGGCTGTCTGCCCAACATTAAGAGTAACAATGGACAATTGTGGAGGCCCCTCGGGGAGTGGTTTGCTCATGTGAACCCATGCTTTCCCTTTTATTGCAGATATGAACGCAGAGTGATACAGAACAAGAGTGGCTAAGTTTGTAAATGGAGCTGCTGATGCGGCGAGGTGACGGAGATATTTACCGCTCGTACCCAAATCATGATCAGTGGGGCAGAGGGGTTATAGTTGCCTCCCCCCGCCCCCTGTACATTGCACACTATTGACTGGTTGGGAGAGTTTGCAACCTACCTCGCCTCAGCGTACAATTGGTCAGCATGGGTCGGGATGACCCTAATCAAAGGCAGCTCACCTTTGAGGCTTCCAAGACCCCAAGGAAGAAGGGCGGAGACGAAGAGCCGCATGATGATCCCTCTGAGCGTGCCGCTCCCCTGGGAGTTGGTGGTGCGGTGTCTGAGGGAGCCGCCACCATTATGGCTGAGTTGCAAGCTGGATTCAAAGCCATAGACTCAAGTTTTGATGAACTGGGCGTGCGGATGTAGGGCATGCATGGTCTCCTGGAGCAGCATGAGGCCCACATAGACTCTGCTGAGGAGCGCATTTCTGACACCGATGACACACAGGCCGCAATAGTTAAACGCCTACACCACACAGAACGCCTTCTGAAAACTACAGCGGCAAAGGCGGAGGATCTTGACGTGCGATCGCGCCGCAATAATTTACGAATCGCGGAGTCTATCAACACTGGCCCCATGGAGGCATAGCAATACCAAAGGGGATGATGGACGGAGAGTTTGAGCAAATCAAACACTCAGCCCCAGTCAACTGATCTGGGTTTAATCCATCATCATTCTTTAGCTCACTCCACCACCCCAGTTCAGACATGGCCATATGCAAATCAGTTTGACCCTATGTCTCATGGAAACAGTCCAGCCCGAACTGCCAAGCCATGTCTTCCCTGGACCGGAAACAAGCATCCTGGGACCGGTTTTGGGTTCATAACCCTCTTGAGCCAGGCTATCTTGAATCCAGTGGCAAAGTGAGCAAGGGACCCACGTCTGGGCATACCCTGCCAACTTAGGGCGAACAAAGCGATACCAAAGGGGATGATGGACGGGCTGGACTGTTCCCATTGGGCACAGGGTCAAGACTGATTTGCATATGGCTGGGTTCAAGCTGGAATGGCATGGTGAGCAAAAAAACGATGGATTTAGGCCCAGATCTCTGTACTGGGGTGAATGTATGACATTGTTCTGTAGTAGGGGATCTCTGTGTATAGTCATAATCTATGAATAGTCCCGCCCATGTGCGGGGACCCCGGAGCAATCAAAAAATCTCTTAAGCTGTCCTGCATTTGCAAACCTGCAAAGACACTTAAGAGACAGACAAAATAATACAGCCTAATAACAATATGGCTGCACTGGCCAGCACTTCCTCTGAAGTGAACAAAAAAGCCAAAATAAAGTTTAAATGTCATTTTTATTCACATCTGACATGTTCCTTTATTGTATCACACTCCCTTCACCAAAATCCCTTTAAACAATAGAGAGGAAGGGGTGGACAGACAAGCCCTATAGGCTGTCATTATGTGTCTGCTAAAGGGATACCGTGCCTTTAAGAAACTCTCCAGAGACCCCCGGTATCCCAGGATGCACAGCCAAAGCAAGTTACTTTCAGTTCTCTTTTCCGGCTCCTGCTAGCAGGACCCTGGAGCTTGAGCTCTACCCTTTTGGGTGGATATTTGGACTACATTTTGGATTTTTGGATAAATAGTGTGTTCATTCGACGTCTAGAGCCTTTCTTTACTGCATCCTACATTTTGGTGCAATTTGCCCACTCTTAGCATGGCTTTATTTGATAAATGCCCTGAGTGTGGGAGGAAAAAGGCCAAGACGGACCCACATGATGTCTGTATCCTCTGCTTGTCATCCTCACATGTCCCTGCTACATGTGCCATCTGCAAGACCTTCTCCAAGAGGACCCTGAGGGACAGGGAGAAGATTCGCCTCCAGGGACAGGAAGCAGAGGACAGGTGGGACTTCGGGGCATGGAGGATCTCATTCCCCTTCCTCTGCCCATGCTTCAGCCACTGGAGGGACCTCCGGGCAGAAACAGCAGCAGAAACGACGCCTACCGGCTGGTAGATCACGTTCGACGTCGAAGGCGACGACGTCGACGGCGAGAGGTAAAGCACCGGTGCGTTCGCCGTCGATCCCGGGCTCTGGATCGCGGCGTTCTCGACGTTCGACGTCGAGAGAGGGGCCGGCGAGACCTAGGACTAGGTCGCCGTCGAGGATTCCACGGTCGACGTCGACACACCATCGACGTCGTACCGAGCCCTGCGATGGATCGACGCCGACGACATCAACGCCAAGACACCGCCGACTGCCGTCGAGACGAAGGAGGTCGCCGTCGAGGCACAGGTCGCCGTCGAGGCACAGATCGCCGTCGAGGCACAGATCGCCGTCGAGGCGAAGGAGATCGGCGTCGAGGAGACGTCGTTCGGCGTCGACGTCGAGAGGCTCTCCGTCGAGGGGCCACCGGTCGACGTCGAGGGGCCACCAGTCGACGTCGAGGGGACGCCGGACAGCGAGGAGACGCGGTACGAGGTCGACGATCAGTTCGACGTCGGTGACATCTGGAAACACGTCTTCGGTGATTACGATCTCCAGTCGTGGATCTAGGAGGCGACGGCGCTCCCCCTCGTTTACTTCAGCACGGGATAGGCCCGCCAAGAAGAGAAGGGTGGACGGGAGTCCGGACAGTGCTGGTCCTGGTTCCCCTGCAAGAAGTGATGGAGCTCCGCAGCCTCTCCCTCAGCCGCTGCCTCGGAAGCCTCCTCCTCCGCCTCCGCCTCCGCCTCCTCCTCCTAAGCGGCCTACGCCACCTCCACCACCGCCGGTGCCTCAGCTTCCGCCGTCTCCTCGGCTACCGGCGGTTCCTAAGGCTCCACGCAGACAGAGGTCACGCTCTCGATCTCGCCGGAGGACACGGAGTAGACGCAGGTCGTCCACTCACACAAGGCATGGACGACGGAGGTATAGATCTCGTTCCAGAGGCACGAGGTATACGGACTCTTCTGGCACTGGTCGGCTCTCCCCCTCGCTGTCGGAAACTCCACCTACCCGAATCTCGCCGGTGGATGATATTGCCACTTTCCAGGATGTGCTGATGCGGGGGGCGGCGAAATTGGGAATCTCCGTAGCAGTCCCGGTTCCCACTACCTCGGTGATATTTGAGACATTGCACAAGGCTCACCTGTCACGCCCCCTCCTTCCTTTGGTTCCGGGTTTGGAGGAACCAGCCAAGGAGATTTTCTTGACACCTGCGGTGGTGGAGTCTGCTCCCTCACGGTTGCAGAAGAAGTACAGGGCCCCTGATTCGGACCCGGCCTTCCTCAGGGTGGACCCTCCCCCGGACTCTGTCATTGTGGTTGCGGCTCTTAAACAACACTCCACGACGCCCTCTTCCACGGCTCCTCCGGATAAGGAGAGCCGCAAGATGGACTCCTTGGGGAGGAGAATGTGCTCTTCGTCGGCCACGACTATGAAGGCCGCTAGCGCCTCTGCCCTGCTGGGTCGCTATGACCGATCGCTTTGGGACTCTCTGCAACAGTTTGCTGCCTCCCTGCCTAGGGACAAAAGGGAGGACTTCCAGGAGGTGCTGAACGAGGGCATGATGGTCTCCAACCAGATCATCAGTGCGGCGGGGGATGTTTCGTTGCTGGCGGCCCATGGGTACTGTCATGGAGTGCACATGAGGAGACATTCCTGGCTGAGGCTTACCTCTCTCAAACCTGAAGCGCAGCAAAAGATTGCGAACTTGCCTTTCTCTGGCTCGACGTTGTTCGGGTCTCATGCGGATGACGAGATGGCCCGCATGAAGGCCGAAGCAGAAACCATGAAGGCCGTGGGGTTGGAAAGACCCAAGGAGCAGAAGAAGTCATTCCGTTCCTATGGCAGGCGTTATTCTAAGCAACGCGGTCAAGGGCGCCAGTCTGGTCACCAACAACAGCACCAGCAACAACAACAGTTCCCGAGGCAGTCCTTTCAGAAGCGCCAGAGGGGCAGAGGCCAGCATCAATCCTCGTCGGGGAACAAAGGCCCGGCCGGGTCGAAGCCCTGAAAGGTCACTTCCCCCTCGTCCGTTACCCGCTCCGGTGGGGGGGGGGGAAGTATTCAATTCTACCTGGCAGAGTGGAGGACAATAACTCAGGACAAGTGGGTGCTAAATATTGTTTGCAATGGATACAGTCTTCGTTTCACCAGCCCGCCTCCTCAGATTCCACCAGTGTGCTCTCCCTTCATGGTACGGGAGCTCCAGGGGGAGGCGGACGTTCTGTTAAGGAAGAGGGCGATAGAAACTGTTCCTTTGAGGCAAAGAGGAAAAGGCCTTTACTCCAGGTTCTTTCTCGTCAGAAAAAAGGACAAGAACGAGTTCAGGCCTATTCTAGATCTGCGTCAAGCAAACAAGTGGATCCGCAGAGAAAAGTTCCGTATGTTGTCCCTGCATCAGATTTACCCTCAGTTGCATCGAGGAGATTGGCTGTGCGCCATAGATCTGCAGGACGCTTACTTTCATGTGCCGATCGCACCAAAGCATCGCAAGTTCCTGAGGTTTCTGGTAGGCAACAACCATTACCAGTATACAGTACTCCCGTTTGGCCTGAAGTCTGCCCCACGGACGTTCTCCAAGTGCATGGCAGTGGTGGCAGCGCACTTGCGGAAGACCAAAGTGTTTGTGTATCCATACCTGGACGATTGGCTGATCAAGGCTTCCACGTTCCGGGAAGCCCAGTGTCACTTCAACAGGACAGCTGCCTTGCTGCATCGCCTGGGGCTGCACATCAACATGTCGAAGTCAGTGCCGATCCCTGTGCAGTGTCTCCAGTACTTGGGGGCCTCAGTCAATACCTTGAACGCAAGCGTGTGTCCTTCGGAGGAGAGACGCTTATCGATCCGTGGGAAGGCCCTGCACCTCCTCTCAGCCCACTCTCCTACAGTGAGGACGGTGTCCTCCTTACTGGGGTCGATGGCTTCCTGCATCTTTCTCACCCCCAATGCCCGTCTGCATATGCGGCCCCTGCAGGAGTGTCTGGAGGATCAATGGGACCAGAGGCGGGGGCGTTGGGAGGACACGATTCATCTGTCCCAACACGCTCTCCAATCTCTGAAATGGTGGTGCTCCTCAGAGAATGTTTGCAAGGGGACTCCTTTCCACAAGGATATTCCGGTCCAGACCATAGTGACCAATGCGTCTCTCCAGGGCTGGGGAGCGCATTCGGGCCCTCTTCAGGTTCAGGGGATATGGTCGCAGACTGAGATGACTTACCACATCAACTTTTTGGAACTCAGAGCAGTACACTTGGCCCTGAAGGCGTTCCATCCCTCCTTCACGACGAACTCCCTGCTAGTTCAGACGGACAATACTACTACCATGTACTACCTCAACAAGCAGGGGGGCTCCCGTTCACGCACGCTGTCTCGGGAGGCACAGACGATCTGGAATTGGCTGGTGGCCAGGAACCTGACGATCACGGCAACCCATCTGCCGGGAGTGCAGAATGCCCAAGCCGATGCGCTCAGCAGGCTCGTTCAAGAAAATCACGAGTGGGTGCTAAACGACGACGTGCTCAGAGACGTCTTCGCAGAGTGGGGCACTCCGGATATCGATCTGTTCGCCACGGCAGAAAACAGCAAATGCCGCGACTTCGCGTCCAGGTACTACCAACCAGGGACACTGGGGAATGCCCTATGGATCAGCTGGTCCAACAGCTTTCTCTACGCCTTTCCACCCATTCCCCTGATTCCGGCGGTGCTGATCAAGCTGTCGCAATCCAGAGCCAGGATGATCCTGATTGCTCCGGAGTGGCCGGGGCAATGGTGGTTCACCGACCTTCTTCACCGGTCTGTTCTGCCACACCGGCGCCTGCCGTGTCGGCCGGACCGTCTCACGAAGTTCGGAGGACAGATGGTTCACCCCAATCTCTCGTCCTTGAGTTTGGCAGCATGGCTCCTGAGCTAGTACAGTATGGACACTTGAACCTACCTCAGGACTGTATGGAGATCTTGAAAGAGTCGAAGAGACCGTCTACGAGGACTTCTTACGCCTATAAGTGGAAGAGATTCTGCTTGGGGTGCAAGGCGAAGGACATTGACCCTACATCCTGTAAAGAAGATGTTATTTTGCCTTATCTTCTGCAGTTAGCTCAATCTGGGCTTAATTTTCAGTCTATTAAAGTTCATCTCGCAGCTTTGACTGCGTATAGAAAGGGCCCTTCCCAAACCTCATTTTTTCAAATCCCTGTGATTAAAGATTTTTTGGAGGGTTTGCGTAAGGTGTTTCCCCCTGTTAGACGACCTTCTCCACCATGGGAATTGAACGTGGTGTTGTCCAGATTAATGAGGGAGCCTTTTGAGCCTATTCATAAGGCTTCTTTGCAGCATTTGTCTTGGAAAGCTGCCTTCCTTGTGGCCATTACATCGGCCAGGAGGGTAAGTGAGATTCAGGCTCTGTGTTGTCAAGTGCCGTATACTGTATTCCATGCGTCTAAAGTAGTGATGCGTACTCATCCTACATTTTTGCCTAAAGTGATATCTGATTTCCGTGTAAATCAAATGATAACTTTGCCTACATTTTTTCAGCATCCCTCCTCTCCGGCGGAGAGGTCTCTGCATTCACTAGATGTGCGTAGGGTGTTGAAATTCTATCTAGATAAGACCAAAGACAATTGCAGGTCGGATCAACTGTTTACAAACACCACTATGCGCGAGTTGATAGTCACTTTCCTCCTGAAGCTGAGCAAGCCGGCTGACAATTGTGCTTCTTAGAGGCCACTGTCCCTTCTAAACCATTATAAAATATTAGCGAAAATACTGGCCACACGTATTTAGTTTATAATTGGACAGATTATATCCTCCTTTCAGTCGGTAATTATGCCAAACAGGTCTACCTCAGTAAATTTACGTACACTGTTTGCAGTCATCAACCAGATGAACCCTGCGCTTCCTGCCGCAGCGATATTATTATATGTTGAAAAAGCATTTGATTCCCTAGAGTGGAATTTCTTGCACGCAGCGTTAAGCAAACTCGGGTTCCCTCAAAAGTTTTGCTCATGGCTTCGCCTTCTATATACTAGCCCAGTCGCACAGTTACGTAGAAATGGGGTATTGTCTAATAGATTTACATTGTCGAGGGGTACCCGGCAAGGATACCTGCTCTCACCCCTGCTTTTTATCTTCGCAATGGACCCGCTGGTGTGACATTTGCAGGAACGGCACCTACAGCGGGGAATAGGATTTTGTCAGGGTCCCTTACTCGCATCATTATACGAGGACGACATCCTCTTGTTCATCCGTGTGCCGGCTCAAAATCTTCCTCCTATTATGAGAGAGGTGGTGCAGTTTGGAGTCTTCTCCAGACTGGTCCTTAATTGGAAAAAATCCGAGATATTCCCCCTGACAGATGCCACCGCACCATTCACATTGGAGTTCCTGCTGCGTTGGTGTGATGATCTCCCCCAAATACCTTGCAGTAACTATTTATCGCGCGGCCTAGGAGGTGCTGCAGCTAAATTATGGTCCGGCCATTGATAGTCTTTCTGTACAGATAGATCGCTGGATTACACTGCCCTGATCGATAGCGGTACAGATAGATCGCTGGATTACACTGCCCTTATCGATAGCGGGACACATTGCGATCATTAAGATGGTTGTGCTGCCCAGGTTTTTATACCTATTTTTGAATATACCTCTCCCGCTCACAGTTACCTTCTTTAAAAAACGGAATGCTGACCTGGCTGATTTGGGCGGGGGGCAGGAGCGGGTGGGTTGGAAAACTCATTCAACCCTTCGGAAGATGGGGTTTGGTCTAATTCTACTTGTACTATCTAGTGGCACAGGTGCATTATGCTTACTTTTGGTACCATCCGGATACACGCCTACAGTTCCAGAAGCCTGCGCGCACACAGGCCCGTCCTTACCCTCTTGCCACTATCCTTCCACGCAGGCTTAGGAAAAAACCGGCTGAGATACATACCTTACAAACCACAAGTTGGGCTTGGGAGCGCTTGCGCAGGTACCTGGGGGCTGAGCACCTGTACTTTCCACATTTGCCGACTCTAAATAATCCCTGGATAGCACCCACGACTGAAACACTGACGCAGGGGGCACTTAACCGCTGTCAGATACAAAATATGGGTGGCATGTTCAGGGACGGTCAATTACGCACGTTGGCACACATGACTGCTGATCGGAATGTAAACATACCAGACTGGTTTCTTGTGCACAGAACGCGAATGTCACTGATCATGCCCTATGGTGCGCACTTAGTTCCCAGGCTATACTGACAGGCGCAGGTGCTCCGACCAATGATGGGTGGTGGAGCACGTGCGGCCTGGGGGAGAGACCTAGCGCAGCCTTTGACCGATCAGATGTAGGCCTACTGTTATGAACAGACACGCCTAGTGTCTAATAATTAGAAACACAAACTGCTACACTTTAAATACCTACACAGAATCTATGTCACCCCTGTGTTGCCCGCAAAGATGGACTGTACGGAATCTGACTACTGTCAGAGATGTGTGATGGCGCATTCTGATTTTATTCATTTGGCATGGAATTGCCCTGCGGTGCTGGCCTATTGGTAGGCGGTATTTGGGCATCTTAAACAAATGGTTGAAATTGAGCTCCCGCACACACCCTTGATGGCCAAACCGGGGTATGTGCTCCCATTGAGTCAGGGGATAAGGCCTTCCACTGCAATTGCGCAAATACTGGCTAAAAGACCGTTTTCCCTGAACTGGGGTGTCACTGCGCTGCCTCTAGTGGGGGCATGGCTCAGGGATATGATGTACTGTGATCTGACTAGCTATGTATATGCATCCCTTCTTCCACTTGCCTCCCGCCCTAAAAGCATTTGGCAGCCACTTGCTCCTACTTGTTCTGACATCCAGAACTCACTGACTGAAATGTATCATATGATGATGTGATTGTTGGACAACCTTACCGGTCCTATGGATCGGGAATGCCAAAATATTTCTGTTACATGAGCCTGTATTGGTGGTTCAAGTGATCCACATTACGATAACGGCTGATTTTCTTTTTCCCTTTGTACAATTTCTTGAAAAATGCAATAAAAACAAGAAAAAAAAAAAAAATCTGCTATTCGCAGCATCAATGTCCCTCCCTGTGTTTCAAGAGTTTTAGTCTGAGTAGTTATTGTGATGACTGTCTGAAAATGTTCCACTTATTATGATATCAAGAGGGAAACCCTCCACATTTTTTTAATAACACATTTTATTAGTTTTTGTAGCGAGTGAGACAAAAAAGTGACATAGCAACAATACAACAAAGGCTCCATATTTCTTAACACCCTCCTTAACCCCCTTACACATTCATCACCCAGACAGTACTTCTAAATCTGTGCGCCGCGCGCGGCCCTGAATTCATAAACAATCTGATTGAATTGTCTATAGTCGTCGTGAAGTGATTAGTTCTTTCGATAGTGATGCATATATACTGTGCCCATGCCCCATACGTCATGTGTTTTTGGGTACACTTCCTAGCCTCTTATACCCGGTGTTCCCTTACCATGCACCAGTCCAATTCCTTTTTTAGGTCGAGCCTAGGCAGCGGATGCGATGTCTCTTTGAGACATGCTGTATTCACTCTGTGGTCTTACAAATCGCATATTGCCTTTTTATTCATCCCTTCGGTTGTCATTCAGAAATTCTTGCTTGCTAGTGGTTAATCCTTCCTCTTCGTCCCTCCTTTTTGTGTTTGATTTCCTTCCACAGTACACCTCCCAATTACTGTTAACATTACGCTTCTGTGCTTTTGTTTATTTGGGGGACTATTTTTTTTCTTTGATTCTTGCTTGTGTCACTGTTAGCCCGTTTTTGGTGGTTCAACTTTGGCGCCCGTCACTTAATCTCCTCGTCCAATTCAAATACCGAGATGGAATGTCAGACGCTGTTTTCAAGGGCTCCTCTTTAATTTTCTCTGACTTCAAAGGGCAAGGATTTCCCCCAAACCTCTCCCACTTTGCTGTATGTTGCTTTAGCAAGCCTCAGACACATGACCTTCAGCAGTCCAACCTTGCAGCACAGTTAAGGGCAAGACTTGGGCAACTCCGGTAGCATTTTCTTTTAAGCTAGTTTCTATTATGTGAACTCAAGCGACCTGAATGTGTTGGAGCGCTCTATATGAGCACTTGTTACATTACACGTCAGATTAATTTTTGGGGGTATTTTTATTGAGCACGAACTCAAGTGACCCAAAGGAATTGAATTGCTTTACAAAAGTACCAGTTACATTACACATGGCCAGGTTCATTTTTTTGTTTTTAGGTGTGCGGAGATTAAGTGATGCAGACGCCACTCCTGTTTGTTCAATATTTTCCCTCTACCTGACAAATGGGTGCAGCATTTGTCCCTCTGTGGTAAATAAAATCTTCTTTACCGGACTGAATTTCATACGGGATCTTAAAATAAAGTAAAATAGCTCAAAATAACAAGAGGCAGAATCCGTGGTATAAGAGTTTCTAAATGGGCTTTATTCCATTCAAAATGGCCGACTCGAGTCGCGGCCTTCAGGTTCCGTCACCACGAGGGTTCAGGAAGTGAAGTACAATACTTTATTGACAGACATGCATTTTTATAATAAGTACATTACAATGAAACGAATGTAGAAGGCGTAACATTTGATAAGAAAAGTGACATGACAGGTACGTAATCGAAACTAGGCGTAATAAGGAATAAAAGAAACATGATTGGTTAGGATTATCAGACATAGGTGGATCTATAAGATAATACTTGGCATAGATGCGCGCGCAGCAGCATGACGTGTAATTGACGTGCAACTAGGGGGTGAAGGGACTTGACATTTAGCTCTACATGTGGAGACGAGAAGTCTGAGGGGTCAAGTCAACCTAATCCCAAATCATATCTAACATCCTATGTTTAAAGAACTATGTTATCCACAAGGAAGGACTCTCGGACAGAATCTAGTCTATACTGACTGTGTGCGTGCACAAACGCCTAAGTGTCTATATGAGAAGCGAGAGGCAGAAAACTTTCCATGGCAGCAGGGCTATGAATCACTTGCAGGAGGACGGAAAGGCTGAGTCCTTTGCTTGTGAGCTAAAGGAAATGTTTACCTAAATCACTAGACAGGAATGCATCGGCTGAAGAGCAAAATAGATAATTCGAAGGTGAAATACAGCTTCTTGGCAGGCAGGCGAAAACTGGCCGAGGCAGGCACCGTTAGCTGCACAGGGAGTAGGACAAAGTTCATGGATACAGATGCGAGCTCAAGCTGAAGCTGTCAGAGACAGAGAGCAGGGAAAGGTTTTGAGGACAGAATCGGGCCTACTTGCCTGAACTGTAAAAATGGAGTAACTTAGCCATATAAAGTCGGTGGCCTTTCATGCTTAGGAATCGAATATCCAGCCCATTGATGGCGGATCTGACAGAGAACATGTCGACGGTAGACACACATATGTTTGCGTCTTCGAAACTGGAACTGGAGGGAACATACATGTACTTGTAACATGCATATAGAACCGTTGGGGTCCAAGATAGGGGACATAACTGATCAGGAAAATCCACATTTCCACATTCCCTCCTTGTCCCCTACTTGCCCTTTAAGAGATATCAATCTTCATCATTCCATCGATTTGCTCATGGAGCATCATTTCTTCTTCCTTCTTCTTCCGGTGTTTTGAACGAGAACTGTGATATGGAATGCATGATGTGGCACACAGACCACAAATCGCTGGTCCACATTGCAGGCATAAACAACAACTGAAGAGCATAAGAAGGCCAATACCTAGGAAGGATAGAACTCTCCATCCCCAGGCCGATATCACACTCCAAAACCACCCGGACCACGTCCAAGTGCCTGGATTCTCGTGTATCTGGCTTACAATCTTATGAAGGCGTGTTATAGCTTTATATACAGATGGCGAATTTTCTGGTATGAATATGCAGCAGCTGGATCCGATGACCCTGCAAGCTCCGCCCCTATCGGCCAGGATGACGTCAAGGACAAGACGATTCTGGAGAACAACAATTCTCATCACTGATTGTTCCTCTGTCAGATTGCCTAGGGCGGCTATAGTCTCGTTTACTACAGCTTCAAGAGTCTTGGTGAGTCTGCGTATCAGCTTACTATTTGATATTGTACCTATATAGGGAAAGATACCTTTATTGAAATCTACATACTTGTCCCATGCCGTCTCAGTATAATCGACAACTGGGAGATCTCTTCGCTCTCTATTGTGTACTAAATGAACATTTCGATAATAATCAGGGGGAGCTAGGAAAACAGGTGGCAAAAGGAATGCTATGTAACAGGTACCATCCCAATCTAGAGGCAGACGCATATATGCAGTCTGACCACATATAAAGTAAGAATGGCGAGAAGCTCTAAATGAAGATTTACCTTGATCACTATATTCTACTGTAGTAACGCATTGGCTATGGCCCATGTGTATGGAACCAACTTTTCTTACACATAATTCACCCTTAACTGGAAATACTGACATAGTGGGCAGAATTAGTTCAACTTCGGATTTGACATTCAAAATCATAAGATTAGGCGTAAAATTACCTAATTTATACACTTCATTTTCTAAATCAGTTCCTGTTCTACTGGGGTGACCCTCCTTATTAGGGTGACAGACTTTGAATAAAACTAGATTCAGATTTCCCCATATCCAATGTTGTTGATAAACTGCTGTGTCTGGGTCTATGGAATTTAATAAACTAAACCATGCTCCACAGGAGCCATTGTGTGTGAACGGATGTGGAAAGAAAGGCAGAACTCCTTTGTTATTCTGATAGGGAGGGAGTCGGCCACACACCCAACAATTGGTGGCATTACTAGTCTGATGGGAATGATGTAACATACTAATGAAGGTGTTGTTGCGCAGCGCAAGTCTATAGGACAACTCATGTGGGGGTAATTCACTAAAAGAATGTTCATCAGTTATATTGAAAGCACGTTTAGAAACAGGATAATACATATGCAACAATATACTTGCAGTAACTATTAAAAAACTCAAGAAAAACAAAATTAATAAAGTCACAATACAGTGGCTACGCAGTAATTTACAATAAGCATGTCGTTTCATTATGATTCTGGACTCTACATCATTCAGACCTAAGGGATACATGTCGGGACAGATTCAACCGCTTCACCTTGGAGAGGACTTAAACAATCAAATCGTCCGACAGTTTGGATCTGGACCTGAGTTTCTGCTTATAGAGTTCGGTGCTACTGGCTTCAGCCAAAGGTAGCTTTGAGTCAATGGGGGAAGACACACGGGGAGTACTGTTTGTGTCTGGAGGAAGTCCATGAAATTTCTTTATATGGCTGGAATGCACCCAGCCCTTTCTCCCTTCGATCTTCACAGCTGTTCTGGTCGTCAGCAGGACCAACTTAGGAAGCCTCCACCTTGGCTCCAGTTGGGTTTTCCGATCGAAATTCCTGACGAGAACATAATCGCCGGGAATTACGTCATGAGGTTTCACCTCGGTGTTGTCGGGAAAAGCTGCGACTACCTGTGAACGACAAGATTGTAGTGCAGACATCAAGGAAGCCAGGTAATCTGTCAGCATATTACAGTCAACATCAGTTATTTTACGGGGTATAGGCGTCCCCCACATATTCGGTGGTCTACCAAAGATCACCTCATAAGGGGATAGCCCTGTTCGAGAGTGTGCTACCATCCTCATGTAAAATAGCGCAACTGGTAAGGCTACTATCCAGTCCACACCTTTTTCCTGACATATTTTAGACAGTCTGATTTTTAAAAGTTGATTATGTCGTTCCACGAGACCTGCTGCCTCGGGGTGTCGGACACAGTGGAATTTCCACTGATATCCCAACAAAAGTGAGACATGTTTCATTAATTCGGATGAGAAAGGCTGGCCGTTATCTGAATATACAACACGTGGTAAACCGTACCGTGGGAAGAATTCTCGAACTAGCTGCTTGGCAGTAGTCGGGGCAGTGTAATCTGATACGGGATACGCCTCTGTCCAACGGGAGAGAGCGCAGACAACTACGAGAACATATTTGAATCCTCGACAACGTTCCATCTGAATATAATCCATCTGGAGGACTTCAAAAGGATGGTCAGGAGGCTGAAATCCACCCTGCTCTACGGGAACACTCTTTCCTGGATTAAACTGACAACATATCATACAGGTACGAACTTTTTGTTTAGCTGCTGCTCGTAAATGTTTGTTGAACCAAATGTGCTGAATGCTGTCTAGCATAGCCTTCTCTCCTAGATGTGCTGGACTGTGAACTGTAGCTATAATGGCTTGAACCATGGAATCAGGGAGAAACCATACAGATTTCTCCTTCGTCATCCATCCTTGATCTGTCTGGATCCCTCCTAGTTCAGTCCACTTCTTTATTTCTCCTGCTGTGGCATGTGTCTGTATGTCAATTACGTCAAGTGCGGGATCCTTAATTGTCATACACTGTGTTGGTGTCTGAACTATTGGCTTTGTCATGTCTAATGTGCGATTCTGAGCAGTCTGTTTAGCTGTTCTGTCAGCTAAATCATTGCCTTGAGAAATGGTATCAGTAACCTTCGTGTGTGCTTTACATTTCATAATCGATATAGCAGTGGGTAGATGTATTGCATCTAACAAAGCATGAATGAGGGGTCCGTGCTGAATGTGGGCACCATGGGAAGTTAAATAACCTCTCTCTCGCCACAGCACGCCGAAGTCGTGTACAACTCCGAATGCATAACGTGAGTCAGTGTATATATTAACTTTCTTATTTGTGGCTTGAATACAGGCTTGTGTTAGAGCAATAAGTTCTGCTGCTTGGGCTGACAAAGTATCTATACAATTTGTCTCAATAACTTCAGTGTCTGTTGTGACTGCATACGCGGCCACTAAATCTCCTGTACTTGTTCTCATGCACGATCCGTCTACATACAACGTCAGGTCTGGATCTAACAATGGAACGTCTGTCAAGTCTTGTCTAGGTTTCGTCTTTATTTCAATGATTTCAACACAATCATGAGCTAGTGGGTCTGTTCCAATTACAGGTAATAGTGTAGCAGGATTCAATGTATTACACCGTCGGATCTCTATGTGTGGTTGAAACAATGTCAGTTCATAACCGGTAAGTCTTGCTATGGTCAAGTGTTGTGTTTGTGTTCGGTTCACAAGAACCTCTACTGCATGTGGTACTTGTACTGTCAATGGGTGTCCTAATACTATGGCATCGCTTTGTCTGATTGCTAAAGCTGTCGCTGCCACTGATTTCAGGCATGCAGGCAAAGCCTGAGCTACGGGATCTAATGTACTGGAAAAATAAGCACATGGCTTGCGTGATCCTGCTTGATCCTGAGTGAGTACTGACAAGGCAGTACCTTCGCGTTCTGTAACAAAGAGTGTAAAATGTTTGCTATAACATGGTGTTGCTAAAACAGGTGCTTGACATAAAGCTTCCTTTAGGTTTTCAAAAGCTTGTGTATGTTCCTGAGTCCAAGGGAGAACAGTCGATGTGGCTGCCTCCTGTGTGGTTAACTGAATGAGTGGTTTTGCTAGAAATGCGTACTGAGGGATCCACTGCCTACAATATGAAGTGAGGCCTATGAAAGCCCGCACCTCCTTTTGTGTCTGGGGTATTGACATGTTAGCAATTAACTGGATGCGATCTGGTGTAAGCTGCCTTCCCTCCTTGGACAGCGAGTGACCAAGATAAATAACTCGCTGGACACAGAATTGCAGCTTAGAAGGAGACACCTTGTGCCCCTTGTCGGCTAGAAAATGTAAAACTGTCAGAGAAGCTTTTTCACATTCTGGCTCGCTTCTCGCGGTGATCAGCAGATCATCGACATATTGAAGCAGTGCTGTATTGACTGGCATGTGGATACTGTCAAGTTCTCGTTTCAGTGCTTGGCTGTAGATGCTGGGGCTTTCTGTGAATCCTTGGGGAGCGCGTGAGAATTTAAAGCTGCGCCCATTTAAACTGAATCCGAACAAATATTGGCTTTCCGGATCTATTGGGACGCTGAAAAAGGCATTCTTGAGATCAATTACAGTAAAGAATGTTGCTTCGGAATCAATTGCTGTCAACAATGATGATATATCAGGGACCACAGGGAATTGTGGTACAATGCACTTGTTTAGTTCACGCAAATCAATAACCAATCGGTACACTGGTGGGGCAGTAGGATCAGTTCGTTTAAGAATCGGAATTATCGGTGAATTACATACATTGGAGTCTGTTTCTACAACTACTCCCTGGGCAATCAGCTCATCAATGATTTTCAGCAAAGCCACTACAGCATCATGCGGTAACTTGTATTGTCGCATTCGTGGTAGTACCACTCCTGCTTTCAGTGTGACTCGATAGGGTGTAATGTTCATGCAGCCAACATCCGTAGGGTCTTGTGCCCATAGATGTACTGGTAAAGTCTGTAGTCGGGGATCCATGTCTCTAGACACATAGTGACCTTTAAAATCACGTAAAAACAACCTTACTCCTTCCGGAGAACAACATATTATGGCTCCTAGTGCTTTCAGAGTTTTAATTCCTAACAGATTTTCTGGGCATGATTTAGTAAGCAATAAATCTGTAGTTCGTGTCAAAGGTCCTATCGTAAGTGGTAGAGGCTGTGATACTTCATTAACAATAGGTTTTCCTGAAAAACCAAGGGAAACATTTTGAGAGCCTGAGAGGGGTGCCCCTGGAACTTCACTACGTTTTATAGTTGTTCGACTTGCCCCTGTATCGAGTAAGAATTTTCTATCCTGACCTAATAATTCACTATGTACATAAGGTCCTTCTTGATCTACAGGAATCTCGATAAGCGGTAAGTCAACTTCCCTCTCTAGGCTGGTTCATGCGTAACGCTGATACTCAGGGTATTCATACTGTGCAGTCTGATACATTTGTCGTGTCGTGGTTTGTGTGGCAGTAGCAGGCAACGGTGGTGCAGCTGGCACAAACTGTATGGGTTGCTGTGAGGCTGGCATGGACTGTTGCTGAACTGGCATGGACTGTCCATGCTGCATAGTTCCTTGTTCATTCTGATCTTGTCTAACTAATCGTGGTCTCTCCTTTGCAATACCTGTAGCTATATTACGTTTCAGGACTGGACAATCGTGTACATAATGGCCCAGTTGTTTACAGTAATTGCAGGTTCCTTTTACAGGAACTGCAGAATCACCAGAATGTGTCACACCCTTTTTGTGACCATCTGCTGGTACTGTCTGAGAAACTAGCATTTTCATTTTTGTATCCTTCATGCGTCTATGCTCGTGTTCTTGTTCATCCCTAATTCTATTGTGATGATACTGTAACATTTGTAGCATTTGCGACGGAGTGTTACTTTGCCAGGTACTCTCGAATTTCAATATTCTATTCTTTACTGGAGGCAATGCATTTTCCACTAATTTTGTCACAAATAAATGTGGATATGAGTCACTACTTGCTTTTATACCACTATTTATACCAAAACATTTTTCAAATCGAGCATAATAATCGCTTGTGTCTTCATCTTGCTTTTGTTTGCAGGCTGTGATTGCACCCCAATCTTCCTTTTTTGTAGTTAATAAACGTGGCAGTACCTGTACTAGTAAACCTGGTAACAGTTTAACTTTATCCCCGAGCCCTGAACCTGCAGTTCGGCCCCTTTCTTCCTCTGCTAATGCTGTCCAGTCTATCTTTTGGTCACCCACTTCCCACTCTTTTTCTTTCAGTTTTTCATAAATGCCAGCAGGCAAAAGCACCTTTAATATCGTCATAATATCAGGAAAGGTGTACTCTCCCATCAGTAAAATGTCTTTAATTTCTCGGTGTAAACCCGCTGGGTCTTTGTCATGACTAGGTACTACTTTTTTCATTTCTAATAATTCCATTTTTGATATGGGTGTGTAAACAAATACACGGTGAAACTCATTGTCTTCGCCTTTTATTGGGTGCACTTCTCGTAGGGGATTTTGTCTATCCATATAGTACGGCGCTCTTTCTCTGCGGGGCAGCGAGAGAGGATCCGGACTTACAAAAAGGACATACTGCTTACGTGACACTAATATCTCTTTAATTAGCTTGTTACTAGAACCTCTCCATCTGTTCGTGAGTAGTTCCGTTAATATATCAGGTAAAGGACCAGGGTCAGCATGTTGGCTCTTATATAATATGAGGAGTTGCTGAATCATATATATTCCAGCTAAACGTTGTTCATCTGTACTGAGATTAAAAAACGTGTGTGCTACGGTCTCATCACCGTATTTTTCAGGACTGTCAATCCAGTGAACGGCTGATCTGGCTAATTCTTGCTCATCCATGGAATCGAGGAGGTGGTAACCTCTTCGTTCTCGTAGTATTTTATCTGCGGCTTGAAACAAATGTTCAGGAGACTTCAGATTCATTACAGGCGTCGGATACGTTCTGCTATTATTTGGGCATACTGAGTGTATGGGATCAGAAAAACATCTAGCATTATCACAGGATCCTCCTCTGCCTACATAGGCTATGGTCTCTGACTGTCTTGCGCAATTCCCTGATTCGGACACTTCATCTTGCTCAAACTCGTCTGTTCCCAATCTTTCTTCATGAATACGCTCTATTTCTTTACGGATTTTTCGGCACATGGCTATTATACAATTTTGCTTATCGTGTCTCCCTTCTGATATATTCTGACTCCATCTTGTAAGAATAAGCATTGCATTCGGGTCTACCCCCGGGCGGTCTTGATTTCTGATCACACAGTTTATGAGGAAACGTAACAGTTCCCCCTGTATCTCTACTTTCTGGAATTCCATAGCTCTGTTAATACATCCTGCATCTCGTCCTGTTTGAACAAAATGATATATGTTATCTAGATGCGTAGTCATTCCTGGTAACCTTGCTAAATACTCTGCGGCTCGCCTGATACGTAATGATGCCAGGACCATTTCGTCCTCTTTACCAACCACTGGGTCATATCTACAATTTACAAGGAGTTCCTTAAGCGTACGTTCACTTACGAATTTAGGTGTACGTGAATGCGCTGACTCTTGAAAAACAAGTTTATTTATTCTGGGTGGTGTAAAGGTACTGCTAGCACCTCCCGTGGCCCCATCTGGGGCGTCGGGTGTGAATGGATTCGTTGAACGTGACACAGCAACTATGGGTGTCGATACCCCTGTAGGATCGACTGCGGAGACAGATGCGGAAACAGATGTGCTTGCCGAAGCTTGTATCGGGACTTGCTGTTGCACGGGGACAGATACCTGATCCTGACGTTGAACCCCTCCGCCAGACGGTCTATGTGGTGTGGCGTTAGCATACTCGGGAGCTGCGTCGTCTAGATATGAGGAAAGAAAAACATCTTCTGCGGTTCTGGGATGCCCTTTTGGATGTACCTTAATTGGAAATAATGGGGGTGGCAAGTCTTTTGGCATCTCTGGAGCAGCCTTAGGTAGTCCTTCGGCTAGAAGGGGATACATACCATTCATAAGAGCATTTCTTTGTCTATTTACTTGTTCTGATTTCACTCGGATACCTTCCTTAATTAATAGATTTTCTTGAACTTTATTTGAACTTTCTTTACTCCTCTCTTCTTGCCTACGTGCTTTTTCTGTTCGTCTATGAGATTCCTTACGCCATAACTCAACAGCGTCTTTCTGTGATTGTCTGACCTTTCTTTTCCATAACTCTTCCTCCACTTTCATGATGCATTCTGCATCCCAGGTTCCCGCTACGGGCCACCTTTGACTTTCCGGCAATCCCTTGGTATAATCTACCCATAGATCAAGAAACAATATGGCATCTAAGCCATGCTTATGGTACATAAAATGCCCTGGAGTGTCCCTAGGAGGAATAGGAACTGCTTCTTCAAGCACCCCTTTTCTGGTAGTAATCTGTCTTAACTTCGAGAAGAGCGGCATATTGACAACTGATCTGATACTTACTCTTGAACTCACTTAATACGAAAAACACAATAATGAACAGTGAACAATGAACACTCATTCATACCACAATATTTGAACACTTTAAACATTAAACATTAAACATTTTAACAACGACCGACAATGATGACAGTCTGCCTAACTAATCACCACGCTGAATTCTTGACAATAACTGAATACTTCGGAATACTTGATATACTGCTAAACAGTACATATACACTGCTAAACAGTGCAGACCGGATTTGTGTACCCAAATCCGTCTTGACCGGCACAACCTATGTGCGCGTCAACACGCCTCCCCGGCGATGGTACTCACCGAGTAGCTCCTTGAAACGAAAGGCCTCAGAGAATGGACAGGACTCGATGACTGCGGACAGCGGACCCTCTGGACATCGGGATTTCGAGAAACCTGGTGGGCCTCTGTATACCTCGGATCTTGCTCTCTCAGCTAGGCTCTGGTCGGGACACTTCGCACTTCTCACCGCCTCGTCTGGGTTGATCGCAGCCTCAGTCGCCCCCGCTTGACCGGAGGGAGCTTACAGGAAATCCTGCTGGTACGCGTTTATGGTCCGTCCAGCTGTGGCAGGAGACCGGGCCTGCAACGCACCGCCGGCGCGTGAGATGAGAAAGTGTCCCTGTTCGGGCGCCATTATGTGGTAAATAAAATCTTCTTTACCGGACTGAATTTCATACGGGATCTTAAAATAAAGTAAAATAGCTCAAAATAACAAGAGGCAGAATCCGTGGTATAAGAGTTTCTAAATGGGCTTTATTCCATTCAAAATGGCCGACTCGAGTCGCGGCCTTCAGGTTCCGTCACCACGAGGGTTCAGGAAGTGAAGTACAATACTTTATTGACAGACATGCATTTTTATAATAAGTACATTACAATGAAACGAATGTAGAAGGCGTAACATTTGATAAGAAAAGTGACATGACAGGTACGTAATCGAAACTAGGCGTAATAAGGAATAAAAGAAACATGATTGGTTAGGATTATCAGACATAGGTGGATCTATAAGATAATACTTGGCATAGATGCGCGCGCAGCAGCATGACGTGTAATTGACGTGCAACTAGGGGGTGAAGGGACTTGACATTTAGCTCTACATGTGGAGACGAGAAGTCTGAGGGGTCAAGTCAACCTAATCCCAAATCATATCTAACATCCTATGTTTAAAGAACTATGTTATCCACAAGGAAGGACTCTCGGACAGAATCTAGTCTATACTGACTGTGTGCGTGCACAAACGCCTAAGTGTCTATATGAGAAGCGAGAGGCAGAAAACTTTCCATGGCAGCAGGGCTATGAATCACTTGCAGGAGGACGGAAAGGCTGAGTCCTTTGCTTGTGAGCTAAAGGAAATGTTTACCTAAATCACTAGACAGGAATGCATCGGCTGAAGAGCAAAATAGATAATTCGAAGGTGAAATACAGCTTCTTGGCAGGCAGGCGAAAACTGGCCGAGGCAGGCACCGTTAGCTGCACAGGGAGTAGGACAAAGTTCATGGATACAGATGCGAGCTCAAGCTGAAGCTGTCAGAGACAGAGAGCAGGGAAAGGCTTTGAGGACAGAATCGGGCCTACTTGCCTGAACTGTAAAAATGGAGTAACTTAGCCATATAAAGTCGGTGGCCTTTCATGCTTAGGAATCGAATATCCAGCCCATTGATGGCGGATCTGACAGAGAACATGTCGACGGTAGACACACATATGTTTGCGTCTTCGAAACTGGAACTGGAGGGAACATACATGTACTTGTAACATGCATATAGAACCGTTGGGGTCCAAGATAGGGGACATAACTGATCAGGAAAATCCACATTTCCACACCTCCCACCTCCTCCATGTTGCTGCATGCCCACACAACTGCCTCTTCCAGTCATCCTCCTCTGAGCTCTAATTTCTAAGCATATTCACTGCCGTTTCCCAGGGATAGTCAGGCATTTTGTATTATATCATGTGAACTTGAGCAACCCGAAGCTGTTGGAGTGCTTTACATGAGCGCTAGTTACATTATACAGAGTCAAATTAATGTTTTGGGGTATTTTTATAGAGCCCAAACTTGACTGACCCTAAGGTATTGATGCGCTTTACAAAATCGCCTGTTGCATCAAGGTCAAGTAAATGTTTTTGTTTTTAGGTGTGCGGAGATTAAGTGATGCAGGCGCCGCTCCTTTTTATTCATTATTCCCCCTCTACCTGACATATGGGAGCATTTTGTTATTGCTGCTATGGCAGTGCTCCTATATCCAGGGGGCTGGAACAGAGTGTGGGGCAGGGGGCTTGCTGGTAAACGGATGGTGTGAGCAGTGTTTTGAATGGAAAACTCATGTTATAGTGCTTTTGATTTGCATTGAGGCACTTGTCTTGGCCATCACTTACCCATCAAGGCAAGACAGAAAGCTACACGGAACTCAATTGCAGCTATAAATGATACCCCACAAGGTAAAATCACTGACCCAGAAGGGATACGCAGGGTATTCTATCGATATTATCAGGAATTGTATTACGAGACTAACCTTGACAACTTGAAAGATATTAAGGCTTATTTAGATCAATTTCCCCCTGCATGACTATCACAGGATGAACAGATGCAAATGGAAGAGGCCCCCCAGTGGATTGATATTTTATTATGCATCAATAGTCTTCCTTGTGGCAAAGCCACTGGCCTAGATAAAATTCCAATGGAATTTTACAAGAAATTCTCGACTGAATTAAAGGGAGGTATGCAACAGTTAATCGAGAATGTATATAATGGGGGGAGGCCTCTCGAATCATAGACACAAGCAAAAATAATCGTTTTTCTTAAGAAGAACAAATCGGCTCTAGAACCTGCTTCTTATCGCCCGATTACCTTAATAAATGCTGACAGTAAGATTTACTCAAATCTTAGCTGTTCGTTTGTCTGGGGTGATTCATAAAATTGTTTCACCAAAACATTGCTTTATCCCAGGCCGTGGTACAATAGACCACATTAGAAGGGCTATATCACTCTTTGATGCCGCTAACATTACAACGGATCCTATTGTGCTAATTTTGCTGGATGCTGAAAGGGCCTTTGACAGGGTCTCTTGGCCTTTTTTATGGGAGACCCTTGCAAAGGCCGAAATTGGTCCAAAACTTATACAAGCATTCAAGAGGCTTTACTTAAAATCTACAGCAAAACTTTATATAAATGGGGAGCTGACACTCATTTAAGAGTTCAAGAGGTACACGGCAAGGATGCCCAAGCTCGCCGCTTCTGTTTGCCTTATATATAAACCCTTTTTTTTACAACAACTGGAGGCTAATCCAAATATTAGCCCTATAATCTCTCAGGGCTGGGAAACTAAAATATTGGCTTATGCCGATGATATAGCTGTACTGACTGCCAATCCTGAAATAACTATGAGCGAGATTGAGACAGAGGCGGCGAGATTTGGTCTATATTCCGGATATTCACTCAATAGCCCTAAAACACAAATTTTATGTAAAAATATAACTATGAATAATGACGATAGGCAGGTTGATAAGGCCACATATCTTGGAGTGAACATTATGACAAATATAGAAGGTTCGAGGCATGTGGGCTGCTGAATTCATATCTGTGCATAGATCGCCGCGTAGTGTTGGGTCCGGATGTTTGCACGTTGTTGTCCTGAAGGAGTCTTCGAAGTATCCTGAGATAGGTGACTCCTCCCCTGGACCACAGTGCGCATGGGCATCCTCTCCATCCTCAGATTGTTTTTTTCCGCCATTGGGTTCGGATGTGCTTATCTTGACTCAAGTTAGGAAAATTTAGTTTTCAGGCCAAAAGGCCTTTAGTTTTCGTCGGTACTGTTCCCGATCGGTATCGACAGTTTACTTGCTAGTTTAGCAACTTTAACAACTTTTTCGGATCCATTATATCCGACCATCGACCCTACATCGACGATGGAATCGAGGACCCCATTCAAGCGGTGTCCTGTTTGCCACGCGAAATATCCACATATCGACGTCCACCCGGTGTGCAACAAATGCCTCTCACCGGATCACGACGAATCGAAATGTATGGCCTGTGCCCGATTCAGATCCAAGAAGACTCTCCGGAATCGACGAGCCGCGAGACTTGAAGCGCAGCAAGCGGCACCGGCCCCGACCAACATCTTCAGCACCGAGGACGAAGGTGTTGAAAGCGTGGAAAACATACCCTCCAGCCCCGCTTCCGAACACGGTTCCAGATCGGAAGACGTAGATGAAGAGCTTTTTCACAGGGAAGAAGCCGACGATGAGGTAGGAGACTACGATGAGGCCTTAGGGGCCGAAGAAGGTAGCTCTGGTGACGAGCAGGGCCTACCCGTCCAAACGGAGGATATCCCAGTGCGTCAGTCTACGGCTCCGGTCGAGGGATCGCCTTCGGGCCTTACCCAAGATCAATCCCGCAGTTCTTCGGCCCCGCCCTCTGGCCCGGCCTCGGACATCCAGCGAGAGCCATTATTACCCAAAAAGACTGGTTTCCCTTCCACGAAACCGAAACCAATCGTCGCACCGGTTCAACAGAAACCGAAAGTGAAACTAACACTGGTCGGCTCGAGGACCACCACACCTTCGACGCCAGCCAAAACCGTCGGCTCCAACCGCACCAAAAGGGACTTCGGTGCAGAACTCGCTGCAGCCGATGTCGGCGCCGACCCAAAGAGAAAGGCCATCGGTACCGCCAAAGCGCCTCGGCCCCCGGCATCGAAACAATCGGCACCGACCACCAAGGTTAAAATGGCCGCTGCATCGCAATCCACCTCGAAAGCAGCGACTACGGTCCAATCATCGACGCCGTCGACAGCTACTACCTCTCCTCGACTCGATGACCCTGTGGCTCCAAAGAAGTCCACACCTACCTCTACAGAACCACTCTGCGCCAAAGAACTGTCGGCGTTCCAGGTGCGACAAGTTGCAGCGTCCTTGCAACGCATCAGAGAAAAGGCAGCCCTCCAGGCCACGTCGGGCTCCGAGCCGAAAAAGGCTCAAATGGCACCTTCGGCACCAACCAACATCACCTTTGGTTTGCCGCCATCCACGGCGCCGAAACTATTCGAGATCAGAACACGTGTCACCCAGACAAGGCCCCCATCTACTGAACACTCTCCTACTGGGACATCACCGTCCCACTTCATCGACGCCGACACCGGCAGGCTCATGCTCCGAAAGCGGAAGATCACTTCCGAGCAGGCTGTGGACTCTTACAGGATCCCGCTAAAGCAAAAACTGCCGGCGGAATCGGAACCAGTTCTTTATGAACGCCTCCACACCTCTTACCCAGATCCACAGTCCTTCTCTCCGACGCACTCCGACACGGACGCAATAGAGGACTACATGGGTGACGACACCACCTACCCCAGGGATATGGACCCTGAAGGCCAGCAGGACCCTGATCAAGCTTGGGATGACCCTGTAGACCCAGGTGCCGCTATGGATACACAGGACACGCAGCTTTATGGCGCAAAAACGTCTCCCACAGAGGACACTGCTGCATTCAACGCCCTCATTGAACGTGCCGCAGCCAATCATGGAGTGCAACTCCACTCAGACACAATCGAGAATGATTTCTTGGTGGACACTTTCGCATCCTCAGAGAGGACTGTAAAGACTCTGCCCATGTTGAAAGGTGTCCTCAAGCCAGCAAAGGACATTTTCAAAGAAACCACCAGGGCACGGGTAATAAACCCCAGGATCGAGAAAAAATACAAGCCAGCACCTGGGGACCCTACGTACATTAGAGGCCAGTTGCCTCTGGACTCCATCGTAGTTGCTAATGCTCGCAAACGGGCACACTCGCAAACAAGGTGCTAGAGACCCCCGGCAAAAGGATTGCAGCCCAGGCGGCAAACATATGGCGCATTGCCAATACACAGGCGCTCCTAGCTCGCTACGATCGCTCACACTATGACACGTTAGAGACCCTACTCCAACATCTACCTGACGAGTACAAAGAGGCAGCGGAGCTCCTCATCAGGGAGGGACAACTTCTCACAAACGCATCCATTAAGTGTGCACTGGATGCCGCCGACACAGCTGCGAGAGCAATAAACACCAGCGTCATGCTACGACGTCACGCCTGGTTACGAATCTCCGGATTCAAACCTGAGGTTCAAAATAACATCCTCAATCAGCCAGTCAACCCCGACTACTTATTCGGACCAGAGGTTGACACCACCCTAGAAAAGATAAAAAAAGACACAGACACTGCAAAGTCAATGGGGGCTCTGCAAGCGCAGACATTTCGTAGTGGCTCCTTCCGTCGCCCCGGAAATAGAGGAGCGGGTAGAGGACAGGGGTCCCAGCAAACCTACAATAAAGGGGGCACACAAAGTACCTACGATAAAAACACCCGAGGTGGATATCGTGGCTCCAGCACAAAGGGCAGAGGACGTGGTTACGGCAATACCAGGTCCTCCCCCAAAAACAAACAGTGACGCCCTCTCCCTTCCCCCCGACCACATAACACCTGTCGGGGGAAGACTCCAGCGGTTCCTGTCCACGTGGAATACCATCACCACGGACAGGTGGGTCAAAGATGTTATCTAACACGGTTACTGCCTCGAATTAACCTCCACTCCACCCACAATATCGCCAAAGCACCGTCCTATGTCCTCAGAGCACTTAGCATTATTACAGCAGGAAGTGCTAAGTATGCTGCAAAAAGGCGCAATAGAGGTCGTGCCCGTCCACCAGCAGGGGACAGGGGTGTACTCTCTGTACTTCTTAATACCAAAAAAGGACGGGTCACTCAGACCTATACTAGACCTGAGACCCCTCAACCACTACATTCTCTCAGAGCATTTCCACATGCTCACCCTACAGCAGGTTCTCCCGCTGCTCTGACAGGGAGACTTCCTAGCCACGCTAGACCTCAAAGATGCGTATTTCCACATACCCATACACCCGTCACACAGAAAATATCTCAGGTTCACTATTCAGGGGCAGCACTACCAATTCAAAGTCCTTCCCTTCGGCGTGACAACAGCACCCAGAGTTTTCACAAAGTGCCTAGCTACTGTGGTTGCACATCTACGGAGGCAACACATTCACGTCTACCCTTACCTGGACGACTGGCTTGTTCAGGCAAAGTCGGCCCAGCAATGTGCCAGCCACATGTCCCGCACCATTCACCTTCTTCACAGTCTGGGATTCTCACTAAATTACCCAAAATCACATCTCCAACCCGCACACGTACAACAGTACCTAGGTGTGACCATAGACACTCTGGCAGCCACAGCTCAGCCAAATTTAGTGAGGATCAACGGCATGCAAATGCTGATTTCAAAGTTCAAACCCCAACACTCCCTTCCTGCGCGAGTGTTCATGCAGTTGATAGGCATGATGGCCTCCTGCATTTTCATAGTCCCGCACGCGAGACTACATATGCGCCCGCTTCAGGAGTGCTTGGCACGTCAATGGAATCAGGCTCACGGGCAACTAAAAGACCTAGTGTTGGTGAGCGGTCGGGCATACAACTCTCTGCATTGGTGGAATCCACAAAACCTTTGCAAAGGCCGACCGTTCCAAGAGCCTGTTCCACAAATCATACTAACAGCGGACGCGTCTCTCCAGGGATGGGGAGCTCATGTACTCCATTACACAGTGCAGGGACTATGGACAATACAACAAAAGAAGATGCACATCAACCTTCTAGAACTGATGGCAATCTTCCTGGCAATGAAAGCCTTCAAGGTACACTTGTGCAACAAAGTCGTGTTGATCCGGACGGACAACATGACTGCCATGTACTACATACAGAAGCAGGGAGGAACGCACTCTCCACAGTTGTCTCATCTGGCTCAGAGCATGTGGAAGTGGGCCATTCAGAGGAACATATTCCTCATGGCGGAACACCTCCCCGGCAAGGACAACCATATGGCGGATCTGCTCAGCAGACACAGCCACCAGATGCACGAGTGGGAGCTACACCCGTCAGTACTCCAACCGTACTTCCAACAGTGGGGTCATCCAGAGATAGACCTATTCGCCACAAGCGAAAACGCAAAATGCCAAAGCTTTGCCGCCAGGTTCCCACATCCACAGTCGCAGGGTAATGCGATATGGATGAACTGGTCCGGCAGATTTGCGTACGCTTTTCCCCCAGCGCCGTTGATACCGCTGGTGGCACGCAAACTGCGACAACACTCACTGACACTCATCCTGGTTGCTCCAACATGGGCACGCCAGCCATGGTACACCACCTTTCTGGAACTTTCCGTGGTGCCGCATCAAAGGCTGCGGATCAAACCCGCGCATTTGACGCAGAACCATGGAGAAATTCAGCACCCAGATCGGCAACAGCTGAACCTCGCGATCTGGCTCCTGAAGTCCTAGAGTTTGGCTACCTAAACCTGCCACCTGACTGTATGGAGATCATTAAGGAAGCTAGGAGACCCACTACCAGAGCTTGCTATGCAGCCAAATGGAAGAGGTTTGTCATTTATTGCAATGACATTAACCCGCTAGACGCATCCATTCAAAACATAATCTGTTACCTCTTACACCTATACAGATGCAATCTGGCATACACCTCAATACGTATCCATTTAACCGCAATAGCAGCCTATCTCCAAAACAGGCAGCACCTCTCTTTATTCAGAGTGCCTGCCATCAAAGCCTTCTTGGAGGGACTTAAACGAGTAATTCCCCCAAGACACCCACCAGCACCAGTGTGGAATCTCAACTTGGTCCTCACCCGACTGATGGGTCCACCCTTCGAACCTCTCCACTCATGTGAGATTCAATTCCTCACCTGGAAAGTAGCTTTCCTAGTAGCAATCACTTCGTTGAGAAGAGTTAGTGAACTCCAGGCACTAACCATTCAAGAGCCATTCATACAGGTTCACGCAAACAGGGTCGTACTACGTACCAACCCCAAATTCATGCCTAAAGTAATATCGCAGTTCCACATGAATCAAACAATTGAACTGCCTGTTTTCTTTCAGAATCCACAAAATGTCGCTGAAAGAATGCTCCATACATACACTAGACGTCAAAAGAGCCCTCATGTACTTTAGGAGCTTAAGGAAGACAAAACAACTTTTCGTTGCATTTTCCCCACAACACAAAGGCAACGCCATCTCCAAAGCAGGTATAGCCAGATGGATCGTTAAATGTATTCAAATTTGCTATCAAAAGGCTAAACGCACATTAACGATTCCCCCACGAGCCCACTCAACACGTAAGTTAGGGGCCTCCATGGCTTTCCTGGGAAGCATTCCTTTACATGATATATGTAGAGCAGCCACATGGTCCACTATACATACATTTACCAAACACTATTGTGTAGATGTACACTCAAAACAGCAGGCAGCTGTAGGACAGGCTGTTCTCAAAACTCTTTTTCAGACAGCTGCAGCTGGCACTGGTAGCCGCCGCTAATGGGAGGTACTGCTATGTATTCTATGCACAGATATGAATTCAGCAGCCCACATGCCTCGAACTGAATATGCTACTTACCAGTATGCATCTGTTCTTGGCATGTAGGGCTGCTGACATTCATATCGCCCACCCTCCTCCCCGGCGCCTGTAGCAGCTGCAGCTCTCAGAATTACTGTATAGCATGGTCATCACTTTCTGTATCTACTCCATCACTGCCACAATGGCGAAAAACAATCTGAGGATGGAGAGGATGCCCATGCGCACTGTGGTCCAGGGGAGGAGTCACCTATCTCAGGATACTTCGAAGACTCTTCCAGGACAACGTGCAAACATCCGGACCCAACACTAGGCGGCGATCTATGCACAGATATGAATGTCGGCATCCCTACATGCCAAGAACAGATGCATACTGGTAAGTAGCATATTCAATATTGTTGAAGAGAATATCAATCCCTTGATAGCTAAAACTAAATTGGAATTAAACAGGTTGCATAAGCTACATTTGTCAAGTATAGGAAGATGCAATATAATTAAAATGCTTTTTTCCCCAAATTTTTATATTATTTAAGAACAATTCCATTAGAATTTAGAAATAATTGTTTGAAGAAAATTGAGGATCTGTTTTCACAATTTATCTGGGCATATGATAAACCAAGAAGGTCCTATAAATATTTAACTTTTCCAAAAGAAAGGGGTGGACTTGCACTTCCAAACATAAGATTATATTATTGGGTTATTACTCTTTTGAGCAATTTAACCCTTATTGGAGGAAAAACCAAGAGCAAGAACACTAGAGGATATACCGACACCGATAGAACTTTTAATGGGCGAAAAGGCATGGGGATGGGCGTGGAGATTCCTGAACGATTGTCATTATAAGAAAGTCCATTTTAAGACACTGGTTGGTGGATGTAAGGTTTTGAAATCAATACGTAAAAAGCTTGGATTAGGCCGATTAAATTACTATACACCAATTGGTAATAATCATAACATGCCGGACATTTTTAGAGACTATATAGTTAAAAATTGGCAGGAAAAAGGCCTAACCAAATTGGGGGATTTCTATACAATAACAGGCATAGTCTCGTTTGAAAATTTGAGGGAAAAGTATGACTTAGATAGAAGGCATTTTTTTAAATATCTACAAATACGGGATTTTTTTTTTTTTTTTTTTTTTTTTTTTTTGAAACCGTTTATTGCAATCTCAAATATATACAAGTATGGGCCTACAACCTTCCGGCCGGCCGCTAAAGTGACAATACATACGATAAGGCACTTGGCTTTGCATAGACGATAAAGCAGGAGGTATCAACAACGTGGGCCACATAACTCTGAACCCACAATACGGTTTCGTTTTCTACAACACAACAACGTAAAACCACACCCGCAAGGCAACCCACGATCAAAAATGACGACATGTGCTCCTCAAGTGGGGAACCCCAACCATCTAAAGAAATCCAGAGGGGGGGAGGGAAACTGATCCAGGACTGGGAGAACAATGTGCCCAGGGCTGAGGGAGGGGGTCAACTATGGGGATGGAGCTGGAGAAGCGGGAGGCAACAACGGCGGCTCGCAAATACCCCCGCGGTAAGCGTTCCAGGGGCCCCATATCTTCACCCATGCCCCAGGCTTACCCCGCGCCACATATACCACCTTTTCTCGGAACATGCACCAATCCATATGTTCTTTCCAAGCCGACACCGCCGGGGGTCTCTGAGATCCCCACAGCTGAGCAATGTCACGTTTAGCTATCATATATCCCAGAGTCACCCATCGCGTCTGCGGAACCGAGTAATCAGTCGGTTCCCACACATTCAGCAGGCATCTCCTCGCTTCAGGCAACAGCGCGACATGTGTAACCGCTCGCAGGACCTCATGCACAACACGCCAGAATCGCTCCACCCTCGGACATTCCCACAGAATGTGTAAAAAAGTCGCCAAAGCACCACACCCACGCTTACACAATCCATCCTCAGCATAGCCCATACGCTGAAGCCTTGGCCCCGTCATATACACCCGGTGGAGTATCTTAAGCTGGACGAAGCGAAGGCGAGCCGGGATGGCCACCTCCTTCGGAGAGGCCACCGCGGAAATCCAGTCCTCGTCGTCCAACTCCAGCCCATCGGCAACCCAAGCCTCGCGGAGGCCAGTCAGTAAGCCCGAGCGGTCATTTATCAATTTCTTATAAATGAGGGAGATCGTGCTGTCCGGAACGTGGCCATCTAGCACTCTATCCTCCAGGGGGGAGGACTCTGGGATGGAGGCCACGTCTGGGAAGACGGAACCCAGTGCGTGACGGACCTGCAGGTAGCGAAAGTATTCACTGCCCTGCAGCTGAAACTCCGCCTGCAGCGTCTCGAATGTCTTGAATCCTCCCCTCGTCCAGAGATCTCCCACTGTACTGATGCCTATCATGTCCCACCTCTCGAAGCCCTTCGAGGTCCACAAAGAGCCAAGCCTCTCCGACGCATACAACGGTGACGCCCGGGTCAAACGGTCCTTCCATCCCATAGCTGCATTAGCCGCGTGCCATACTCGCACCATGACACGCGTGGGTCCCGTCAAGCGGGAATCGGGCACGCTAGTGTAGAGCGCTCGATTGTAGTCGCCACCGGGCAGGAGCATTTTGTCCATTTCAAATGCCGGGTTTAGGGCGGGCCCATAGAGGCCGTGATTAATTGCAGCTAACTGGGAGGCCCAGTAATACCGCTTAATATCCGGGAGGGCAATCCCTCCGTCGTACCACGGGAGCGTCAATTTTGCCAGGGCTATACGCGGCCTCCCGTCCCAAAACAGACGGCGCTGTAAGCTTTCCACCTCACGGAAGTAGCGCGCCGGGACCAAGTCCATAGTGTTCTGGAGAGCGTACAAAAAGCGCGGCAATGACATCATCTTGAACAATGCCGCCCGGCCGAGCGGCGAAAGCGGCAAGCGCCGCCAGCGCGCGACGTCCTCCTTCAAGCGCTGGAGGGGGGGAAGCAAGTTTCGCTCGTAGCGGGCCACCGGGTCCAGCGTGATATAGACCCCCAGGTATCGAAATCCCTGCGAGGCAATCTGGATCGGACAGCCCCGAGGGAGGACAGGAGCCTCCCCGGAAAGCACATAGACACAGGATTTAGCCCAGTTGATGACCAGGCCTGAATTACGGCCGAAGGAGCGCAGAACATCGACCAGGACAATCAGTGATTTGCGCGGGGAGGCTAGGTACAAAAGGATATCGTCAGCGTAGAGTGACACGCGGTCCTCCTACTCGGGGGTCCAACGGAGACCTCGGATAGAAGGGTGCCACCGCAGCCACTCCGCCAGGGGTTCCAGGGCCAATGCAAAAAGGAGCAGCGACAGGGGACAACCCTGTCGCGTGCCCCGTCCCAGCACGAATGGGGCCGAGACTCGACCATTCACCACCACCTGTGCCAATGGGTCCGAGTACAACAATTTGACCCAACTGATGAATCCCGGGCCAAATCCAAATTTCGCCAACATCGCCCAGATGTAGGGCCACTCGAGCGTGTCGAACGCCATGGTGGCGTCCAGGGACGCCAAGATGGCCGGCTCCCGCACGAACGGAACACGCGCGAGCACCCCGTGCAAGCGCCGCAGATTAAGGGCCGTATTGCGATGGGGAATGAAGCCGGACTGGTCTTGGTGGACCAAATCGCCCACCACGCCGACCAGCCGGTTAGCGAGCACCTTGGCGAGGATTTTAGGCTCCGCGTTTAAGAGCGAGATAGGCCGGTAGGATGTAACCCGGTCCCGCGGTCTGCCCTCCTTGTGGATAACCACGATGGCAGCCAGACGCTGGTCCGGCGGGAGGGAGCCCCGCGAGTGAGCCGCAAGGAACATAGCGCGGAGGTGGGGTGCCAGTACGTCCGGTCGCAATTTATACAGCTCGATAGGAATGCCGTTCGGGCCCATGGCCTTGCCAGAAGCGACCGAGCGGATGGCGAGGGCAATTTCGTCCGAGGTGGGGGCGGCATCCATCAATTCCCTGTCCTCCATTGAGAGGGAGGGCAGCGCGATGTCACGCAGCAGGGCATGGGAATCCTCCTCCGGGCAGGGAGAAACCGGGGAATATACCTCACGGAAATAATCCGCGAAGCAAGAGACAATGCCTTCCGGCTCAGTGACACGTACACCATCCATTCTTTCAATCAGCGGGACCACACGACTAGCTCTCTCCTTCTTGTCCAACCACGCAATCAACTTACCAGCCTTATCACCCACATCATACAATCGCCCCTGTTGCTCTCTGCTGAGGCCCCTGGCCGCCTCCGTGACGAGGGACCTATAGGCCGCCTGCTTAAGGTGTAGAACGTGCAGCGCGGCGTCAGTCACCCCACTCCCCAGACCACCCTCCAGTTCAGTGATTTCGGCCTCCACCCGGGTCACCTCCTCCTGTGCGCGCCTCCGGGCATGGGAAATGAGG
Source organism: Triturus cristatus (assembly GCF_964204655.1). Classification (NCBI taxonomy): domain Eukaryota; kingdom Metazoa; phylum Chordata; class Amphibia; order Caudata; family Salamandridae; genus Triturus; species Triturus cristatus. Next base: position 360,238,439 of record NC_140586.1, on the reverse strand, counting down.
GAGAGGGCCTCCCCTCTAAGCACAGTCTTGAAAGCCTCCCACAGGGAAATGGCAGACGGGACAGACCCCACATTCTCCTCAAAATACCGTTGCAAGGATTTAATCAAGTCAGCACGAATAGTGGGGTCGCGCAGGTACCAGGCATTGATTGGAGCTACCCTGCCCTCCCCCCTCGGGAAGACATCAAAGTGCAACAGGAGTGGGGAATGATCTGAAATACCCCGCGCCAGGTGGCGCACCTCCCCCACTCTCCCGGCATAGGCCGCAGGGACAAGGACATAATCAAGCCGCGAAAGGCTACCATGGGCCCCCGAATGGAAGGTGTACTGCAGCTGAGCGGGACGCTTTAGACGCCAACAGTCCACCAATCCCAGCGTGTCCAAAAGGCCAGACAGCCACGCTTGTGCCCGGGGGAGGTCCCTAGGGGGATAGCGATCCAGAGTCCCAGAAGCCACCGCATTGAAGTCCCCCCCCAACCACCAGAAGCCCCCCCGGAAGGTCAAGCAGGAGGCGTCCCAGGTCCGCAAAGGTGGTGGACTGTAACCCCGGTGGGACGTACACTGAGACAAAGACGACTACCTTGCCCTCCATTCTCCCCACCAAGACAGTGTAGCGTCCCCTCTCATCATGGCGCACCTCGTCTATTTCTAGCGGGAGCGAGGTCTTGACCATAATGCCCACCCCTCGCGAGCCCGATGTGAAGCCCGAGTGGGCCACCAAACGATAACCACGTCGATTCATGGCACAATAGGAGTTACCAATGAGGTGTGTCTCCTGCAAAAAGACCACATCAGGCGATATCCGTTTCAGATATTGCAGGACCACACCCCGCTTAATCCTATCACCCAGTCCGTTAACGTTCCAGGACAACAAAGTCAGGTCCCTACCCCCATCACATACAGAAGCCATCATTTGTCCCCCCGAGAGCATCTCAAAAAAACCAATACAATAAAGGGTTTGCCTTGCGGTAGAAACGAACCACACCCCACCCCAACCCACCCATCCCAACAGAACTCCCCCCACCCTGCACCCCTGCATGAGCCCAAACAGCCCCCCCAAAGTGCAGTGTGCCTGTCGCCCCATGGAAAGAAAACTAACTAGTCCCCTAGAGGAGGAGGGAGATCCCCCAAGAGACCCCACACGACCTCCGCAGGAGGGGAACTTACCCTAACAATCAATGGTGACAATAAGACAGTCCAGAGCAAGGCCTACCATTAGTCCCTCAGTCCTGATCCGGCGGGCCCTCCCCACCAACCGCTCCCCCCCCACCTCCCCGGCCCCGATCTCCGGGCAGAGTGTCCAGCCAGTCCCCGGCCGCCTCGGGACGATCAAAAAAGTGCGTGCGGCCATCCACCTCCACCCTCAGCTTAGCCGGAAAAAGCATCGCATATTTGAGATTCAGGTCCCGTAGGCGACGTTTGACACCGAGAAAACTCAGTCGCTGCTTTTGGACCGCCGGAGTAAAGTCAGGATAGAAATTGATATCCATATTGTCAAGTCTGACCGGCCCTTGTAGCCTGGAGGTCTGCAGGATAGCGTCCCTGTCCCGAAAGTTGAAAATCCGGGCGATGAGAGGCCTCGGAGGGGCTCCGACCTTAGGCCTACCCCCGGGGACCCTGTGGGCACGTTCCACTGCAAAAAATTTACTCAGCCCCCGAGGCTGGAGATGGGTGAGGACCAATTCCTCCACAAACAGATCCGCTGCCTCTGCCTCGCGTCCCTCCGGCACCCCGATAATGCGGACATTATTCCTCCGGGCCCGACCCTCGGAATCCTCCAGTCGACAATGCATCAGGGCGCTCGCCTGGCCAAGCCTGCGCACCTCCTGTTGGAGGGCCGCCACGTCGGATGTGAGGCCCGAAGTAGAGTGGGCCAAAGAATCGACCCGGTCATTTGTTTTTGAGAGATCGGCTCTCACGAGGCCCACGTCCACGAGGACCGAGTCGATCTTCTGCGCCAGAGTGTCAAAGCGCTGGTCCACCGAGGCCTTCATCTCGGCGATGGCGCCCATGACGTCTCGGAGGGTCAGGTCCGTGGGCAGAGCAGGAGCGTCAGTCGGGCCCGTAGGGGATCTACGCAGCGCCTCTGGAGATCCCTTCTGGAGGGTGTAGCGGTCCATATTGTTGGATTGATGGGCCGCGCCACGACGGGTCGACTTCACCTTAGCCCGGTCGCCATCTTGTTTTGTGGCCATGGTCGCGGTCCCAAATCGAGCCAATCTCCTCAAAAAGGGGGTAGACAATCCCGTTCAAGGGCTCCGGGGGGGGGCGACCACCGCTCCGCAGGACGGACCGCGGCCGGCGGGCCGGCAGGGCACCCCAACAAGGCCACACCACCGCACACCGCTTCGCGACCCTACCTCGCCTGGCAGCAAGGAGGGCGCGAAAGTGAAAGTGTGGGGTGCGTGAGTCGCCCAGCCTTGCCCGCCGCTGTTATTCACTTTGTCGCCGGATCGCCCCACAACTCCAGTACGGGGGGCCGGCGTGGAGAAGGCCGCAAACCTTAATCGGTGCTCCCGCCGGTGTCCGAGGTCCGAATTGAAAACGGAAAACGGGCGTCACCTCAACTCGGGTTCACAAACACAGTCCCCTCATCTAGGACAGGATTCGGTCAGGATTTATGCAGGAGGTCGCGGAGGTCCTCGGGAGCCTCGCACCTACGCGGCCATCTTGGGTGCGCGCTAGGCTCCTCCAATACGGGATTTTTAAAGTAAAAAATGCGGAGGCTCAATTGGTTTTGGTAATAATTATATTATATGATAATATGAGAAAGATTGAACCACCACCTATTAGAGTTATGTATAAACTCTTCAATGAACTAATGCCAGACGACTTAGAAGATCATGCAAAAAAGTGGAAAGAAGAAATAGGAATCTCAGAAGAATTATTTAATCACTCATTAAATTTGGCGCAAAACATTTTAATCCCGGCCCGACTTCAGGCCCAGTACTATAAAACTTGCTTCTCACTTTACTACACCCCAAAGAAAATAGCAAAATGGGGGACAGGGAGAGGGACTCTGTCCTAGATGCTCATTCTATCAAGCGGACTTAAACCATATGTTTGCTACATGCAGTGGCTTAAATCTAAAGCAAGAGATTTCAACTTTTTTTAAGGAACTGCTTGGGAACGATATTGTCCTTTCCCCATCTTTGATTGGATTGGGGGTGGATTCGGACCAACAAGGGAAACCAAGTGAAAAATTGCTGTTTATTGGTATGGCAACACTACGATTATGTCTGGCTGCAGCTTGGCTGAATCCCCCCCCCCCCCCAATTTTTATCAGTGGCTGTCTCGCATGACGGCTAATTACAACTTTGAGAAAGCTATTTAGGAGAAAAGAGGAACACCGGCTTGGATGAAAGGGCTAAAAATCTGGGAAACAATGACTAAATGGTTTGAAAGATAGAGGATTCTTCTTAGACGATAAGGGAAGCTGCACAACCCCTGCATGGTGGGTGGGGGGAGGTAGTGGGAGGTAATGGGTGGGGGGGGAATGTATATGTGTGTATGTATATATGTGTGTGTGTGTGTGTATATGTATATATATATATTCCAGCTCAGTCACAAAAAGATGTGAAGCACTCACGGGGCAACAGGTTAGTAGGTAAGCACTTCTTTATTGAAAAACGCGTTTCGGCGTGATGCCTTCATCAGTTTCACATTGGTGGAAGAGAGTGGGAGTGCCCTGCCATTGGCCCGGGAAGATCCAATGAGAACTGAGGACAGTATATTTATACCAACGAGCAGACCGGGAATATACAGCACCTCGTGAAACTGATGAAGGCATCACGCCGAAACGCGTTTTTCAATAAAGAAGTGCTTACCTACCAACCTGTTGCCCCGTGAGTGCTTCACATCTTTTTGTGACTGAGCTGGAATACTTTACGCGATCCCCACCTCGCGTATGAAAGCACCCGCCTGAAGAGTTCAGCAACAAGGTGGGACTTTGGAGCCTGGATATATATATATATATATATATATATATATATATATTCTGCTCCTGGTTTCACCATAAGGCCACAGCTACACTCTTAACGGCGGGTGCACAGGTACACGGTGGTGAGTCCATGTTAATAAATTGTGCTCCTATCTCCCAAAGGAAATTCCGTGCACTCTCGGGGTATCTTGATAACTTTGTTCAGCGAGGACGCGTTTCGGCGTTTAGCCTTCTTCCAGCTCGCGTTGCGTTTGAAACATCACCAACATTGCACTTTTAAATTACAAAACTCCACCTCATTGAATGAGGGAATTGTTGGAAACAAAGAGAGGACTGCAGTTTTGTTGTTCCCAGAGGATTGTTGATTTGGGACATTTAAGGAGCGACAATGCACTTTCTGAATAAAAGAGAGAGTGCTTAAAACTTACCCATTCTGGTAACATTGAAATCTGTATACATCAGAACTAAGGGAACTGGACATTGGTCTGGGAACAACAAAACTGCAGTCCTCTCTTTGTTTCCAACAGTTCCCTCATCCAATGAGGTGGAGTTTTGTAATTTAAAAGTGCAATGTTGGTGATGTTTCAAACGCAACGCGAGCTGGAAGAAGGCTAAACGCCGAAACGCGTCCTCGCTGAATAAGGTTATCAAGATACCCCGAGAGTGCACGGAATTTCCTTTGGGAGATAGGAGCGCAATAAATATATATATATATATATTTTTTTTTTTGTTTTTTTTTTTTTTTTGTTTGGTGGTGAGTCTTCACATTCACAGGATTTCCATTCCTGTCAAGAGCTCGCCCTGCAGGGTCGGGGCCCCCGGTAAAATGGAACTGTTTGGTGATGTTTAAATGAGGGGGATGACCCGCTCTCCGCTATTCCAGCTAACAAGGATTTCCGCTGCCATTTGGAACTGTTGGGGAGAAAGGGAGAGGAGGAATGCTTTCCTCCTACAACTTCGTGGCAAACAGCACAGAAACATTTTAAAGCGCTGCAGTATTTTTGGCATTTTGCATAAAGAATTTTAAGTCTGCATCACTTGGGAACCTGAACTCTGTGCCATTGGGAGAATAACGCTATTCAGCAAACCACTAATTGACCAGTGCACACACAAGGACACCCAGCAGGTGCATTCTGGGGCCTGCAGTCAGAAGCACGGACTACGGGCACGTGACCACTTGGATTATATTAAGCACTCACCTGTGATCAAGGCAGTCATGCTGAAACGCGTAAGGATTTGGAGTGCAATGTATACTGAAGCGCAGACTGCAAATTAAAGTCAGCTCCTGCCATTAATCGAAGTTGAGCTCTTTTTTTGTTTGGTGGTGAGTCTTCACATTCACAGGATTTCCATTCCTGTCAAGAGCTCGCCCTGCAGGGTCGGGGCCCCCGGTAAAATGGAACTGTTTGGTGATATATATATATATATATATATATATATATATATATATATATATATATATATATATATATATATATATTTTGCATGATGATGATTTCAATCTGCATCTTATTGTTTTCTTCTCGTTTTCTCTTACATTCCTTTTTTTTTTTACTTTGTAAAATGTTGAATTGGTATGCTATGATGAATGTTGATATTTGTATATTTGACATCATGCAATGAATAAAAATATTTATAAAAAAAAGAGGCACTTGTCTTTGTCTGTACATTAAAAAGCCTTGTTTCATTGGCTGTTCAATACTCTAGTGAAGCAGTCGCACACCGAATATTATAGTGCTGTTGACTTGCATTGAGGCACTTGTCTTTCTGTGCATTAAAAAGCCTTGGAATGTGTCCATAAATGTTTCATGAGGCAAGCATGCATTCCTGATTCAGACTGTGTGACCCAGTGTGTAGTATTTGTGTAGCTCTTCTTTCCCTGGCAGCACAGAGCCAGGATAATATGCTGCTTGGCTAAACACTTCTAAGATCCCAAAGGCGAGGCCTATTTGCTATGCCAGGTCCCAAAGGCGAGACCTATTTGCTATGCTCGGTCCCAAAGGCGAGAACTATTTGCAATGCCAGGTCCAAAGGCGAGACCTATTGGCTATGCCAATGCTTGTTCCATTCTGCTACTGACTGCAAGGTTTCTGTTTTTTATTGCTGTGCTAAGTCTTGTTTTTCTACTATGTACCCCAGCCAAAGCAATGCTAGCCCGTAGCGACCCAGAGCAAAAACATTGGTAATATTAAGAAGAGTCAACTTAGGGTCGCAGGGATGGGCTGGCCCAACATATGGTCTGTAGACAGAGGGTTGAGGCAATACTCCCCATCCGTTGAAGTCTGTGGCTTGTGAGGTATGTTTTGTGAAGATAGTTTAACTGGATGGGGCATAATTGTGTGACTATCACTCCTTGCCTTGGGGATGCCCTTGCCCATTCCTCATACTCGAGGGTTCCTGCCTCTTATTCCCAAGCCGTTCGTACTGCTGCAAACGTGTCAGTGGTATGATGTACTAGGAAGTAGTTAACTTGTCACATTTTGTGGTTCCCTAGTTCTCCAATTAGTAGTTTGGTTCCTAAGGGATTATAGTCTGGAAGGTCATCTAATCCTGTGATATATGGTGGAACAGCATGTCTTAGTTGCAAATACCAATAAAATTGACTGGTGCAGGTCGTATTCTGTCTTTAGTGTCTGATAAGATTTTAATGTTGTGCCTTCCATCATATCCCAGGGTGGTGATGCTGCTGTCCCACAGATTAAAGCCTTCCAGTGCGGCCATCTTGCTAAGGGTAGTGAGTGTTTTATCCCAACCTATGGCTTTCAGGGCATTCTTCCATATCTGGATTACCACCAATGTCGCCAAGGGGGACTGATGAGGTTATTCCCCCCGTATAGCAATTGGTTTATAGTTACCCCTTGAAGCGCCCATTTCTCTAACACATAGGCTGGATCACATTGAGTGTCCTACATCCATTCGTTATTGACCACTAGCTGGGATGCTGAATAGTATGCTTCAGTGTCTGCTGCTGTGATGCCCCCTTCTTGTGTGGACTTAGCCCATTTAGCAGGAGCTATTGGGGTCAATCATTGGTTTCAAACAAAACTATGAAGCATGGAGTAAACCCGCTGAAAGAAGGACCTGGGGAGTGTGTACTGGTGGTTCTGCATTTGATATAGGAAGTGGGAGAGTGAGATCATTTTGAAAATGACAGAGTACCTTATGAGGGTTAGTGGGAGTTTGGACCAGCCCTTGCAGACTGCTGCTAATCTATCTAGTATCGGTTTTATGTTCAGCGTCCAAGTGATTGCAGTGTCTGTTACAATATATACCCCCAGAAATATAACGCTCTGCAAGGCTGTTGGCGTGCCCACTGCCCATCCCAGGGCTTGTGTGGGAGTAAAAATTGGGAAGACCACAGATTTAAGTTTATGGTTGGACCAGATGTTTACCCAAATATCTGTAGGATCCGAGCAACCGTGGGCCCGAGGTTTCGGAGTTAGTCAGAAAGATACGTGCGTTGTCCACATATAGGCAGATTCTGTCAAAGTCCTGACCCCTATTCGAAACCTGTCATCTGTGCGTTAATACTGTTCCACTCTGCCAGGGATTCTGTAGCAATGGCAAATAGCATGGTGACAACAGGTCTTGTGCGTCTTTCATTTGGGAACTGCGGGGATGTCTCTGTGCCTATCCAAACCTGTGCAGTCAGGTCCATGTAGAGCAGTTTAATGTAAGATATGAATTATGGTCCGAAGTTGAGATACTGAAGAAGGGCAAAGAGATATACCCAGGTTACACTAAGGTTTTTTTCCATGTCTGTCAGTAAAATTGCTGTCGGTCTGTGTAATCGGTTTGCTAGGGCTTAAGGCCTTTTTTAGTTTCTGATATTGTGTGTGTGGCCTACTCTGGCGCTGATGTCTGCTTGGTGTTGGTGTACCAGGAAGGAGATGACTGACCAGCCTATCGGTCAGTATCTTGCCAGTGATTTTGACTTTCTTGTTTAAAAGGGAAAAGGGGCAGTAAAAGGAGCATAAGTTTGGGAGGCTCCCTGGTTTGGGGATCACTACCACCTCGGCCCTCAAACTCCAGAGGTAGTCAGAAGTGGAAGACGGTTTCTTTTAGGACCTCATTGAGGGGTTCGCTCAATTTGTGCATGAATAGTTTGAAGAATTTGCTCGGGAAAATGTTGGGCCACAGGAGAACTGAATCGAAGTCTTGGATAGGGTATCTTTGCTGGCGTATGGCGCCGCATAGTATTGTGCGAGGTGACAGGCAATAGATTTGCCTCCACTAATGGTCTGTCCTGTAGGGAAGAACGGGTATGAGATCGGGTCTGGATTTGTAACATTGGAGCGGAGATGGTGGAGCAGTTTGCTAGCCTTCTCTCCCCCCCCCTCGATAGATACGTGATTGCAAGTCCATCCAGATGGTTTTGGCCTTGTCAAGTAGTGTCTTTTGTGTTTGGGTGTGATTTATGTTACGAGGTTTCTTTGTGGGGGTGTCTCCATATTGAAATTCCAAGGAGTGGATCTGCATCTCTAAAACACGGATTTTCTGCCATTTCCTTCTTTCTTTTTTTTTTTTTGCGGTTAAATAACTAATAATTTCTCAGAGGGTCGCCTGAAGGCCCTCCCATAAAGTGGCTGGAGAGGTGACGAATTCTCTATTACAGGTAAAGTGTGTGTCTATCGAGCCTCTCACTTGTGAGGTGACTGCAGTGTCGCAGAGGAACCAAGCACACAGTTTCCACTGTAGAGAGTTCCTGATAGTGCTCTTTCTCAGGTTGATTATCAATCGGGAATTGTCACAGAGGCTTTGGGGGAGGATTTGTGCATCCATGAGTTTGTGGGTTCCCATCTTAGAAATGAAAAATATATTCGAGACAGGAAAGAATTCTGTCCACCCCGAGCAGAAAGTATCCTCGCTCGCTCTGGTGGAATAAACATTAAGCGTCAAAAAGACCCAATGCCTCCAGCAATGGCGTTATTAGGAAGCTGCTATTCCTTGGCAAAATATGGCACCGAACTCCCTATCTAGCATGCAAATGTGAGGCTCGCAGTAAGATGAGGCCTAATTCACTCATGCCTGTTAATTAATAATCAGCACTGAGTCACTATTGTTGGGTGCATCCTAGCGTCCTGGTTCAGAGTGGGGGGTGTCACCCCTGTAGTCACGCCTTCGTCGAGAGATAGACACAGTGGTAAATGCCTATCTTGCCCCCATAGTGTGGCAGTGTGGGGGCAACACAGGTACTCTGAACCCTGAAGAGGTCCATTGACCATTATTTGGCATTTAAATTAGTTGAAACATGTCTGCAAATAGTTAGGGTGAAAAGAAACTTGAATTGGATCCAATAACCGTGTATCGTGGGTTTTTAACCCATACCAAGGGTACCCCTTAATTTAAAAAAAATACTCTTCGGGTTTACCCTGTTGTAAAAAAAAAAATATTTTATTTAGTGACATCGGAAAAACAAAGCAAACACAAGGAGATGAGGTGCCGAAGTGAACTAAAGAATGATGATGGATTCAACCCAGATCGGTGACTGGGGATGAGTGTCCGAAATGTTTCAGTGCTCAGTCCATCTCCTTGTGTTTGCTTTGTTTGCCCTAAGTTGGCAGGGTATGCCCAGACTTGCGTCCCTTGCTCACTTTGCCACTGGATTCAAGCTAGCCTGGCTGACAAAGCGTGTTACCCAGAAACCGGTCCCAGGATGCTTGTTTCCGGTTTATTGAAGACCTGGCTTGGCAGTTCAGGCTAGACTGTTCCCATGAGGCACAGGATCAAGACTGATTTGCATATAGCTGGGTCTGAACTGAGGTGGCGAAGTGAGCTAAAGAATGAGGATGGATTCCACCCAGATCTGTGACTGGGAGGGAGTGTCTGAAAAGTTTCAGCCCTCTGTCCATCATCTCCTTCTGTTTGCATCAGAAAAACAAACAGTCTGGCTAGGAACATCAAAAATGTCTTGTGCATTGCTTGATATCAGATTGGCATGAGATAATGCAACGTTCACAAATCATCCTGTGGTTGTAGCAAGCAGAGAAACGTGAAAGCAATAAAGCCATCAAAGAAGCATACATCTGTCCAAAAGGGTCAATTGCGTAAGCCCGCGTACACAATTTCCCCCTTCTATAACGTCAATCTTGTATCAAAGAAACCATTCACAAAGTGTTTTCTCACACTCCTTCTGCCTCGCCAGTCTCCTTGCCCACCAAGTACATTTGATGCGAACCCCAAAAGCCCCTAGGACGGTCAGTCCTCTAGTGTGGGGGGGTGGGGTGCGGCTGGCTGGCCCCGGGCCAGGCCCAGTGCTACACAACATTTGTCAAGAACCAACCCCATGGCTACAAGTCTCCTGATACTCTTATCCATTGCCTTGTCATAGCTGAGCAGAGCAAGTTGCGGGTCAGGGTCCAGTGGAGAACCACTTCAATTTCAAGAATTGTATCCAACTCATGAAATAGCTTTTTCCAAACTCTAGTACTTCCGGGGAATACCATGCCATGTGAACAAACCCAGCCTCTTGTGCATGGCAGCACTGACTCTCCTCAGTGTTGCGTAAGCCATGGCGATTGATACATTTAAAGTGTATTAGTTGGTGCCTTCTGTTCAAGGAGATCGCCCTAGTCATGGCACAACAGTACTGCCAGCGTTTATCATCCAGTATTCTGTTGAGATCCCTCTGCCATTCCAGGCACGCCCTAAGCATGGTAGGCCTCCTAGCTTCCTGCGCAAATGCATAGAATTGTTTTCACTAATCTAACAGGAGCGTCTGTCTGTATTAAGGAAGAGAGCGCTGGCATGTCTGGTGGTTCCTGCATGTCGTCCCCCAAGAGGTCTAGCAGTGTCTCTCGGACTCTATAATATTGATTATAGGTAAGTGCCAACAGAGCATGTGTCTGTGCTATGATGGACTCCCAACTATTTACCACACCGTCCCAGAAAAAAATCTCCCATTATGACTGTTTAATGCCTTTAGGGCTTGTATCAAACCTTTCTCCCTACCAACTGGAATCCAGGAGCATCATTCCAGTGACGTATTTGGGGAATACAATGAGGAACCAGTCTGTAGTGCCAATAAACTTCACCAGGCATGTGTCATGGTGTTTAGTGAATACAATATACCGGGTCACGGAAGAGTGTTTGTAGCAGAGGGTAAGTGACTGCAGCATTTTTCTCTATATACAAGTGCGGCAGATCATGTGGACATGAAGTCAATAACGGGCATGCGAGCACTCTGCCACTTTATAATATAGTTTGGGGCGTTCAACCCTCTCATATCCACAGGTAATGTAAGAACCTCCCACTTTAACCCTTGGCTTTTTGCCGGCCCAAGCCAATTTAATCAGCAAGGAGCATAGAGCCAAGAAGAAGGTCCACGGCAGGAGCATCAGAATATTCTGGAACAAAAACAGGAATCTGGGCAGAATGACTATCTTCATCAGGGCAATATGCCCCATCACCAACAGTGGTTATTTGATCCACCGCTCAATGTTTTCTTCCAATCTGTGTACCGCTTTACCATAATTGTCTGACATAACTATCGCTGGATCGGAGTGAATTTGAATGTCCAAATATCTTAGAGTTCGTCTGCCACTTCAGCTGAAACTCAAACTCAGACGGAGCCATGGAGGGAGTCAGAGGGAAAATTATGGACTTATCCCAATTCATGATGAGTCCAGAGAGGCCTCCGAATCTAACCACCTCCCTAATTATAGGGGAGAGATTCTACTCCAGGGCACAGACATACAGCAATGTGTCGTCCACGTATGCAGAGATAATGAGCCGTTTACCAGGGAAACACAACCCCTTGTGCCCATGATATTCCCTGAGGGTGCATGCCAGGGGCTGTGCAACTAGGGCTTATAAGAAGGGCGATAAAGGGCAACCCTGACTAGTACCCCTTGTAATCTCCGGTGCTCCACTGGTGTAGTACCATCTTACTCCAGTGTGGGGGGTGTCACCAATGATTAAGCATGCCACAAAATGTTGTGGGTGAGGCAACACCTTAAATATCTATTTTTGAGCCAATAGGTTACAATGTCTCAGTACGTAGGGAAATACATTTGCCCTCCAGTTATCCACAATACCCAAGCTCCTTGTGTGTATAGGTAATGATAGGAGGAAGTGCTTGGGATACATTTTCCTCTGACTGGCACATTGTGTATTTATGTACTTTATCCTTGGACATTGCGGGAAGCTGATCGTGGGACAGATTTGCCAGTGGTTGTAGGTTTGAGGACCTGCCGGTCTCCAGGAGCTCCCTTATGCATGGGACAAATATTCCGGCCAGTCCTGGCGTGTGATGTAGGCCCACATTTCTCAGCGGCAAGCTGCGGGATACCCGCCAGTCCCCAGGACTCCCCAAGGCGGCACCAGCAGTTCAGATGGTCCCAGCGTGTGGTGGTACTCATGGGTTTCACAACAGTAGGCCACGGGGTCACCACAATCCCCCTGTCTCTCCACAGGGCACAGACGCCAGCATAGACGTGAGTCCAGAGAGGAGCTGGCTATGCCCTGGGGTGAGGATGGAGCCGCCACAAAACAACTCCCTCTGTTCCAAAAGAATCTCAAATGGGACTAATGCAATTCTGCTCCCACAATTCCTGTCTTAATGGGACCATCACAGCACATCCAGGCCTGCCCTCCGTAACCCTAGATCCAGCCGCCTGGCCCGCACCAGGTCAATGTTGGCCGACTCCAGGCTGGCCGCGAACTCTGGCGCTTCAGTCAACCGCTGCCTCCTCATGTCTCCTCCCTGTGCTGCTGTCCTGAGTCTACCTGCCTTCCACCAGCCTGCAGCGAATGCTCATTTCCGGCCGGGATTACCAGCTCCCCATCGGTGCCGCCTGCCAGGATGGCACCCACAGTGCTCCGACCGAATTGTGCTTTCCACGGCATGGTTCGGCCAGGTCGCCTTCCAAGGTGGCATACACGCTCTGGCTAGCTGCGCCTCCTTCCCATGGGTCCGGCATGTTACTAGGCCTCCCCTCACTACAGCCTTCCCTGGGAGTCCTTGCAACCGTCATGGGCATCTATGGAGACCACAGCTTGACCCATATCACCAGGGGTGCCGCACAGCAGGGGATGATGCAGGATCCAAGGCTAGCGCGTGGAGCTCGCTAGCTTGCAACCACCATCTTAGGCTGCAAGACCAGGTCCAGGGTAAAGACTATATCCTACTAAATTTACCCATCCATCTATTGTTGCTGCTGATGATGCTGTTGCATTTGCCAGTAGAGGCTATGAATCAACTTGTTGAAGTAGCCCCTAACATATGTGGTTTAAGTTGGAATCTGGGAAAACTCTGATCTCTTCCTCTGAATGCGAGCTAAAGAGTGTGTTCCCAGAAAAAGAATAAAGAGGATAGTTAGTTTTCTGGCAATTTTTGTCTATACTGCTAGTCTAGATTCTACACCCAGCCTCCATCTGCACCTTGTATGCGTAGCCTGGAAAGAGAATCTGGAGGACACACTCAATGCAGGGGTTCTCTCTTCAGCCATTAAAAACAAAGACCATGCCAGAAGAGTCTGATTTCTTAGGCTTCACACTCTCTTCTGCTTTCACGAGGGGAAAAGTTTACACATTCATGGCAGCCTGGCAGTTCACCACAGCTGATAGCTGGGCTCTGGACATCATCCAGCAGGTACATACAGTCGAACTCATTCTGTACCCAGAAACTTCACAATATATCTAGCTCCAGTGTCCGTGCACCGCAAAGAAAAGGAGTAATTGTGTTTAAGGGGTAATGGTGTTCCCTTACCCAAATAATTGGCTTATCGGAGGCTTGGACCCCTGTCACTTAAACCATGCGGTCAACAGCAAGATAAAGCTATTCCAGAGTAGGTATGTTCCTGAATGTGAAGAAATTGGTGCTCGTCCCAACTTAACAGATTGTGTTCCTAGGATATGCTCAGCTTCTCTCAAAGCCTACCCATCACAAGAAAGAGAGGCTAAACTGAAATCCCTTGCCCAGACAGTCAATAAGCAAGTAATTCTACACAGTCTCTTTATCCAATCCAGACAGCGCAAAATGCCCACTCTTCTCAAACAGGTCCTAGTACTTTTCGACTCAGATGGAAGCACTTTGATTTCTTGGTCAGGAAACTTTGCATTTGTTTTGCCCTCAGTTCCTCTCATCCTGTAGGTTTTCTGGAAACTCAAGAAAGAGCTGTGGAATGTAATTCTTGTGGATGCTTACTGGGCCAGTTGATTCTTGTTCTCAGACCTTTGACGTCTGTAGAATCTGCTATACTCCAGTTAAAAAAAAACCTTCTTGTAAAGCTCAAACACCACAGTCAAGATCAACACCATAACCTGTGGTCACTTTAGTCACTTCCCCTCGCTGCATGGCTGCTACAGACTCAAGTTTGGTTTTCAGTGTTCCACCTGATTGCCAGAACATTCTAAAAGCAGCTGGGGCAACTTCTACAACAAAGACACATTCCTTAAAATGGAAAGGTTCTGTATTTGGGCAGCGGAACATGTATTTGATCCTTCAGTGATCTCTGGTATGAATTATATACAGAAGCACCCTCCTTCTTTCATCCCAGCCAGATGTTTCACCTACCAAATTTTTCCACCAAAGACTACCACTCCAGCTGAGAGGGCCTTTAATTTTTTGGACATTAACCATAATCAAAAAATCTCCTTTGATCAAATCTTCATTTCCTTTGGCAGATTCAGCAAATGTTTTTCTTTGTCCAAGCAAGGCATTGCTTGCTGGATCTCAGCTTGTACCGCCTGCTGCCACAGGATAACCCACAGAAATCTCAGGAATAATGTTCAAGCTAACTTGCATGGTTGGTGACAGTTGCGCTTTTTAACAGAGTGCCAAATGCTGACATCTGCAAAGCAGAAATGTGGACATCCTCTGGCACTTTGATGAAACAGTACTGCTTTGATGTCCAGACAGCATCTGAGACTGCAGTGTAACGAGCAGTACTATGAAGCTCGTTTAACTAAGGTGAGCATCATGGTTTTACATGTCATATCTATACTGCTATGGTAATCATTATTCAAGCATGGCAATCTGACCAATCTAGTGTTTGAGAAGAAAAAGTTACTTACCCGCAACCATGGTTCTCAAATTTCTATACCTCTCATAAATTCATATGCAAGCCACCCTTTTCCCCAGTTATGAATATTTATATTGTAATTTTGCTTGACTAGGTGCGAAAATCTGAGCAAGTCACCGTCTGGAGGGGGTTGGAGCTCTCTCTCTCCAACTCAGTATCCACATAATTAGGCAGAGGCCCTACATATCCTCTATGGCTTCTTAAATAGAAGTACTGCTCTAAAAATATTATCAAGAATTCATGACTAATATTCAAGCATGTGAATCTGAACAATTTCAATTTTGGCGTACTGTAGTTACAGGTTAGTATGTTTCTTACAGTGTAGAATATCCACATGCTGGCGGTCATGATTATGATAAATAACAGGCATTTGACACATTTGTTATTCATTGGGGTTTTATGTTTATTATAGTACAGGGTATTAGCTTAGATCCCACATTTGTTTAATCTATTTGTGGATCAGGATGAAACAAGGTCCTGTAATCGCCGTTTCGTTATTCTGTTATTACAGTATTATCCCTTGACTTGGGATAATTAGTCTGCAGTTACCTTCAGTCTTAACTGTTTTTTTGCCAGTTCATCTAATTAAACTCTTCCTAAGGTTCACACACCTTACACACTGAGTTATTAGAGATTGATTGTACTACCAGGCATATTTATCATGTTCATCTTGAAAAAGTCAGTTACAGCAAAGTCATACAGTATTTAAAAATATTTTCTCTCCCTCTCTTTGCAGACATTCAAGGCCAGCAGTGTGTAGGCTGGAGTAAGCTGATGATACTTCTTCCGTTGCTTCTCTTGCTACTCACTGCAGTATGGTGGCGTGTTGTAGAATTCCAGTCACAGAACAAGAGTGTAAAAGATAACCGAGCTCTGCAGAACTTCCAGATCCAGATGGATAAACTGAAGACCTTGTATCCAAACCAGGAAGACACATTTTGGTCCCGAAGTACAAAAATCCTGGGCAAACACCTTAATAGCACACACAATTCAGAACCAGCCATCCTTCTCCTCACAGCTACAAGGAAGGGGGAAGTAGCTCTAAGATGCCTGGGTGAGAGAATTGCCCAAAGCTACGCATCCTCCCTGAACACTTCTGTGTTTAGCATTAATGGAACTTCCAAGGCAATGATGAATAGTGACCGTGCCAAACTGGAGCTTGATGAAGAGCTGAGCTCTAACTTTTCAGCCGGCAGTAGAGCAGCTGTAATTCACCGCTTTGAGCAGCTTCCTGCTGGTTCTGTACTGATCTTCTACAAATATTGTGACCATGAGAATGCTGCATTTAAAGATGTGGCCCTGGTGTTGACTGTTCTGTTGGAGGATGATGTGTTGGCACCTGGTATGCAGCTCCGGGATGTGGAGGAAAAAGTGAGGGACTTCATCTGGGCAAAATTCACTGACAAAAGCAAAACCGTGTCCTACAAGGACATGGATGGGGACAAACTTGGGGGTTTGTGGAGCCGCATCGCCCATGTGGTGCTGCCTGTGCAGCCTGAAGATGCACTAAAGGAGGATAGTTGTTGACCAGGTCCAGTGAAAAAGATCAGCAGTGTGGGAAAGAGTGGAGGATTGAGATTTTAAAATGTGTTGGGGTAACAAGGCACAGATTTCCCAGACCAGTGATTGCTGTAGTCACAGAAATGGGTCTTTCTGTTTAGGTCTTGGTTAAGAACTACATGCATTGTTGAGTGGCACAGTGTAATATACAGTCAGGGTATACCCAAATGTGCTCATCAAGGGATGTCATGCATTTTAAGAAGTCATCTAAAACTCCTCGGTATGCTTCTTGTACTTGCCCTGTTGTGCAGTATTTTGCCTTAGAACCTAGTCCTGTACAGATGAAGCTTGGATGCTCAACTGGAGCAATACTGATGGAGACTTACCATTCTGAATTTAGAATTGCAAAATCTGCCACGTCATATTGGGTGGTGTAAATTTGGGGCATATGCTACAACAGTGTGCGTTTAGTCATAAAGCGCATTTCCAGAATATTAAAGAAAGGAATCCTGTCAAACAGTTGCTACACTGTCACATAACCAGGTGCTTTCTGCATATGGCCACTCTGCTAGATGTGGGAATCCACTGTACAAATGTGGGTCTACATTCAAAGCCACTTGACACTCCATGGAGAAACGTGGCCTCTGACGAAATAGAGGGTTGCGCTTTGGACAGTGTTTCGCCTTTACAGTGCTGAAACTTTCTGGAAAGGTTGTGGCTCCATCAGCCAGAGTATCATTCTAAAGAAAGTCATGAACACCTCAAACGAAAAAACAAATCAGACTGCACTTATTACCTATCTGAGGATATATCATTCTCTAAAAACAGACGTCTTTAGCTAGGCAAAAGCATCAAGGTGTGACTGGCTTCGGTCTCCTCATCCTTACCTGAAAATACAGGCTTGGCATTATGATTGAATCTATCCATGATTGTAATTTTTCAAAAAAATAAAATTGCTGTGTTTTTAATTTTATTTCAATAAATTTTTATTGGATTTTTACAATGAATAGTTATTCTCGTGCCCTTCCTCTCCTCCATTTTATTATTATTATTTTAAATATGATCTATGTGTGCATGTCTGTTTTACCAAAACATTATCAGGAATGACAGGAGTAGAATTTTTTTTTTTTTATTCCAAAAGATAGTCACACATAATTAGTGTGGATAATGTGTCTCTAAGGAAGTTTATTGGTGCCAAAATTTGCTCACATTTATATTCAAAATCTTTTGGTTATTTCTATGTCAAGTGACCCAGTGTTGGGAAGGACTGGGGTAAATATGGAGTCCTAAAGTACGAAAACATATTCTTGGACAAATTAAGTTTCTTCAATTTCTACTGCCCCACTCATGTAAAACAAAATGGTGCTAGCATAAACCAAGATAGAGGACCTTATCTGGTACTTACAACTCCATCCTTGGCCTTTTTGTACCAGGGTCCAGCCTCTTAAATTCCATGCATGACAAGGACCAATCCTGTAATTTGAACTAAAAACTCGGAGTGCACAGCATAGTTCCTCTTTACTTGCCCAAATATTTTGATGTCTAATACAAAAAAAAGTGAAAATTAATTTTACACAATTCTATACAAGTGATTTTAAGTTGTGCTCCCAACATAGAGGTGATAAATAAGATGAGCATTGCTCTCCAGCATTGGATCTTTTATAGGTTTACATGCTTTTTGAATACTTGCCCACGTTAGGCTTAGAATTGCATAGGAGAGCAGGTAAACCAGTTCTCCAAATCTTCGTCCCCTGCTATAACTGCCAACACGCCACTTTAATTTGTCCTCCGCTTCTCATGCCATGCCAGTGGAGGTCTGGATTCAGCAATGCCTCCCAGGTTGGCAATCCATAATGTCGAACAGATGGTTCTTGCAGATTGTTCAAAAGGTCTCTTGTGCACTGGCCAAGAAACAGCCTCCAGAAGGCCCATTACAAAGGGCCAAAGCCACAACCACTGTGTTGGCGCAAGGGGTGCCTGTCTGTGCTAACTACCAGGAAACACAATGGCGGTCAGTGCATATGTTCATGAAAAATTACTGCCCTGACAGCTAGGTCGACAGAAAAGACTCTTTGCCCACACAGTTATGCAACAATTTTTGGTTTGAGTCCACTCCATAGATCCCTCACTTTGGGAGGTGCTGCTTTGATATCTTTTCTAAGGTGAGGGCTCTGTGGTTAGAAGTATCCATCAAAGAATACATTTCTAACTCTAGGTAATGCTCTTCTTGGTTGATACTCTATCTAAACGCATGTTTCTCACTGTAGGAAGTTGGCTCTGTATGTACTATACCAAAATGAGGTATAGTGTGCACAGAATCCAGTGGAACCCCAAAGGTAGGCCCTTCTCTTCTGGACGGTTCTTGTCTGAGGAGACCAGGTTCGGGGTGTTACAGGTAGGTAAAGTTCGGGACCAATGGGTCCCTTCCTTGGGGTGGGTACACCCCCTATTATGCCACCCTCCAGTGGGAGGGGGGGGGAATATGTCTCGCTCTGGTTGGCTGGGTCCCCCCATCTGCAAGATGGTGGGGACTGAGAGTTGTGCTTCACCTCGCCTCCCCCACCTGAGGGGTGGGTTTGGCAAAGGTGGGCACACCTCCCTTCCTCACTTAGTTTTTTCGCCAATTCTCCTGCCCAAAGTGGGGGTCAGAACTGGTTGGGGCCAGTTGCTGAAAGCAGCAAATGGTGGGAGTAGCTCACAAAG
Source organism: Triturus cristatus (assembly GCF_964204655.1). Taxonomy (NCBI): domain Eukaryota; kingdom Metazoa; phylum Chordata; class Amphibia; order Caudata; family Salamandridae; genus Triturus; species Triturus cristatus. The sequence continues at coordinate 360,219,273 of NC_140586.1, read as the reverse complement.
GTGGCAAGCCTTTGAAGCTTCCCCTTCGTGGACCCTGCCCATCCTGGGGGAGGAGGCTTGGCACCTTGTCCCAGGATGTGCATTGTTTCAGACCCCCGAGAGCAGCAGGCTCTCGACCTAGGGGTCTAGAAACAGATCTGGTGGTGGCAGCGGACGAGCAGCCACTCAGCCAAGACACTAGCCTTAGGTCATATTTCAGGGGGCATCTCTAAGATGCCCTCTGAGTGCACTTTTCAATAAATCCCACACTGGCATCAGTGTGGCTTTAATGTGTTGAGAAGTTTGATACCAAACATCCCAATTTTCAGTAAAACCATTATGGTGCTTTGGAGTTCGTAATGACAAACTCCCAGTACCATATACTCTTATTAGCATTCGTGCACGTAAAATGTCCAAGAATTGGCTTAGGCACTGTAGGGGTACAGGGCTCATGCACCTGTACCCTAACAACTGGTATAGTGCACCCAGCTAGAGGGGTGGCTGACCTATGCCAGGGCAGTGGGTTGTAGGCGTGGCTCATAGGGATGTGTGCCATGCCAACTCTTCACTTTGTTCTGCGCCAAAACACGCAGCCTGCAATGGCTGTGTGTGTGTTTGTGTAAAGGTGCAGGCCCTCTAAGTGTGGCACAATAAGTGCTGCAGCCCGTATAGGCCTTCCCTGGCCAGAGTGCCCTTGGTACCATTTACAAGGGACTGACAAGTGGCCAAAGAGTGCTAATTGGGTTTTGTTATTAATGCAGTTTTTGTGAAAGAACATAGGCCCTGGGTACCTGTTTGGCAGGAACCTAGGGCACACTCAGTTAAAGTACATCAGCAGTTTGGCAAAATGTGGTGGCAACCATGCAAAAGAGGGCACTTTATTACACTCACTGTCCTTCTAGCTCCTCGTTTTGCGTATGGCCTCTTTGTAACATCCAAAAAGGTCTCAAGTTAGTGATCAACACACTGTCCCCTACAATTGTTTTACCTGAAGTCTGAAGATGCATAAAGGAAGACACAAGAAACTGTCATCAATGCTCAGGGGTGGTGCCACGTTTTTTTTGGGGCGGGGGGGGGGGGGCGGTACATTGCTGGAAAATTATCTGGGGGGTGTATTCTAGGGTGAGGAGTCTGCAGTTCCCACCAGAAAGGATTACAAGGTTAGATAATTTGTCCGTTTGATCTTTTCTCTTCAAAAAATTAATGTTGCTTGTTCCCTGGGCCTCCCTAACCTTTTTGGCAGCCTCTATTGCAGAGACCTGCTATTGAACCAGTGGACGATTCCATCTGAACACCATAAAAGATTTGACTAAGAATGTCCTATATAGATCTTAAGGAATCTGTGGGGGGGAAAAAAGATTCAACAATGAGGATCTTTGGAAGCTTTGTTTAAGTAACATCTTTCCTAAGAAAATAAATGTGTGCCAAGTTCTTATCCTACTGCAGCTAAAGTGCCTCAGAAAAGACATCACAGAGAAGGAAGCTTCCACAAAAGAGGACTTGCCAGTCTTAAGTTCTGAACCTTCTTAAACACTGCAGCAAGTCAGAGTGGAAGCAAGACTGGTATTCAAACGTGCTCTTAGATGCACCTAGCGAAGTGGCTCAGAAAACTTCAAATTCATAGATAGTTGCTGACAGAGATTGCTTGCTTGAGATTGTTGGATCTGCCAATGGAGCCCAATTTATCTGCGGTAAATGCCAAAATAGCAACTCCTTTATCAACAGGCACTCCGTTTTTTTTTTTTTTGGGTTTGTTTTTAACTTTTATTTTCAGTCATTTTAAATATATTGATACATTAATCAGTGAACATCACAAATAAAACCGCATATCGGTATAGGGTACCAAAACATAATTGCTTACATTCTTAGCTTTGATATGGCTTAATGAATTATGGGCATACAGTCAAATATATTGTGAAGCATGACTATCAAATATACTCGACACCACGGCGATTTAGGAGACGCATTAGGGGTGTGCATTTACATTTGGGTATGATCGAAAAGGTGCCCAAATTTAACGCGGGTGGGGGCTTCAGAGTGTTCTAAATTACAACTTGTTCACTGTATGAAAGTAGGATCTTTCTGACATGGTTGCCCCCACTTTTTGCATGGTGTCGGTGTGTTTAGACTGTAGTACACTGGGATCCTGCTAACCAGGACCCCAGTGTCTGTGATCTCTCCTCTAAATTGAATAGTAAATACTTTTTACACTGCACAATTGGCATACTGGTGTACCTCTTTAAGTTCCTAGTATATGGGACTAAGGTACCCAGGGCATTGGTACACCAGGGAGCCCATGCAAACTGTGTCTGCACCTTTCACTTCAGATATGAGGTTCACTTTGTATCCCGATCACTACATTTAAAACTTATAAGTCACCCCTAAGGTATGCTCTTCAGCCCAAAGGTAGGGTGCATGGTTCTAAGTGTGAGAGCGCCCCTGCATAAGCAGAGGCACCCCTACAAACCCTAGACTCCATTATCTGGGCTTTGTAAGTGCGGGGAAGCAATTTTAAGGTATGTAGTGGACACTGGCAAACTCTAGATGTCCAATTACTTAATGGCTTCATAAACCTGGTCATGTTTGGTATCAAACATGTTTGAATCATGCAGCTACACTGATTCCAGTGTGAATTGCAAGGGTGGTGCGACGGTATATTGCATGCAATTACTTTGCATGCCTTTTATACGCATTTTGTAGCGCGCATGTTTTTACAGCGAAAATGCATTTAAAACGCATGCCAATACCACGCATTGTTTTTATATTTAAAAACAATTTATTTGTGGGGGGGAGACCCCTCCACCCCCCAACTTACCTTAAATTCTTTGTATTGGCATGCGTTTTAAATGCATAATCACGGTAAAAATATCAGTGCTGAAAAATGCATTGTAAAGGCTTAACGAGGTAAAAACCTCGTTGTAAAGGCTGTTTCCCAATTGCAAGATACCACGTACTGGTGGGAGTGGAGTGGGGTCCTTATAGGACCTCCCTGGTCTAACATGCAGGGTCTGCATGCAAGCCAGTGCTGCTGCTGATCCCAGACACTGCTGCCCTCCTGCTGGTGAGCCTATCTCGGGCAGAACAAAGGAGTTCCTGTAGAAAAGCGGTGTAGCCACCTCTGCTTTAGAATTGGGTGTGTCTTGGCTCGGTGGGGGTGCTTCCGGGCGCAGACTGCTTTGAAGCGCACATTTGGTGCCCTCCTTGAATAAACAGTTTACTCCAGTGCAAAAGCCCTTGGTTCCCACACGAAACCACACAAAGGACTGGAGTGACCACCCCTGTCCATCACTCTCCAGGGAGGTGCCCAGACCTCCACCAGGAGGCCGCTTGATTCAGTCATCTTGAAAGCGAGATAAGCAGAGGCCCCTGGGAGAATTTGACTGGTCATTCCACCAGAGTAGTGTCCCTGTCACCCCCTGATAGGTGGGTCACCGTAAAAGCTGTCCAACCCCCCTTCCTGGGTTACTTAAGGGCTAGTAGATTCGTCTGAACAATTATTCCGCTCCAAGACTCGTCTTAAGGATCCTCCACAAGACTCTTCTGCTCCTGGACACTGGACTCTGCTGTCGGGCTGTGCCGTAGTGAAGACAAGACTGTTTCTGGTAGGAAGGCTCTTACTGCAACTTAGTCTGCGTGCTCTGCACCCATCCTGCACAATCTGTGGCTGTGCATTTTCACAAGGACTAGGTGCATCAAGGACAGCTGGAGGGAATCTCCCTTAGAGTCTCTCGCCTGCAGCCGCAGGCACCTCAAAGTCCGTGAATAAGGTGATCGCTATAAATTTACAGTAAGGTTTGGGGATGTCTTTCACATAACCCAGACAACAGCTACTTTGGGGTATGTGGGAGTCAAGTTTTTGTCAGTATTGATGCAGTATGGGACATGTGTAGGACATGTGCACCAAGTCAGCTTTGGAGGCGTTACATCTCAAACAGTTTGTGTTTCAGGTAGTCTGGATCTCAACCCACTTAAAGGAGTATAGTATGACCTGTGAATGTATTTGAGTTGAAGCCTTCTGTTTCTACCATTTGAGAATGCATCTTTTAATCTGTTGACAGCAGTATACCAATTGTGCCTCATTGATCTGTCCCAAATCCTTCTCCCACTCTGTTCTAAATTCTGTCAATGCCATAGCCATCTCACCTACAACAATATTATACATGTGGGTGATCATTTTTGCAGGGCTCGGGATTGTAATAACTTTGTAAACTCCATACAGTGGGTTCAGCAGGCATCATAGGAAATGTAACCCCCAGTGTACAGTGTTCTTAGGTACATCAATATGCCCTTAGACATGGGGCCAATCGTGATGAAGTCCATATCGTACACTAAGGACATCTGGGAGTTTTCAGTATGATGGCACACACCGGAACCAGGGTTGCCAGACCCATGTCTAAATCTCTGTATAGGTTGCCTAATGTGGAACCAACAATACGGACACTGAGCCTGCACAATCAAATAATAAACCTCAAAGTTGGGGGGCAGTAAATCTGCCCCTATTATAAGCCATAGCCAGCTTGTGCCAGGCTAATGACCTGCCCATGCCAGCCGCACCATCATTGACAGTAGATGGTCAAAGAAGGCCTGTGTCAGTGGAATTGGAGTATTTTGAAACACAAATATATTTACTAGTATAACCATGTTCAATGGCATGTGTCGCTGTAGATACACCTGCTCTGCATACTCTTGTCATCTAGTGTTGGGTTCGGAGTTGTACAAGTGCTGAGTGCTGCTGCCAATATTTAAAAAATTTGATGGCTGTTTTTTAAAAAATTTAACTGACTGTGCTTTGTGTTTCCTTTTAACAAAAATAACTACTTACCCGCATTCATAGAATTTTACATACTGTTTGTGGCCGGGTTTTGCTGCCAAAACTCTTGCTTCCGCATTTTAGCCCTGCCCACCGACCTTCAAATTCCGTACCAGATGCGGACGCGCAGCGGACGCGCCTCTGGCGCCCCTAATGCAAGCCCGCCTGCGCCCGACCGCGCCAGGACGCTGTCAGCTGCTAGTAATTCTGCCCAATTTTGTAGTGACAGGATAACTTATACTCGTTCTGAGCTTCTGTCCCTGAACACACACTGCTCAAGTTGTATGAAGCACTCCTGGACACCCCTGTCGGATCTCTTTCAGTGTGAACAGTGCCTTTTTTCTTTGAGGAGTGCAGGGAGGGGTTTTTCTCCCATGGCCTCAACTGAACTAAGGTTCCTTAGTCTGAATTGCCGCTCCCTTATTAAACATCATGCTGAGATACTTGATTTGCTCTCAGACGATTCTCTGACCGGACTCTTTCTGACGGAGACCTGGTTAACCCAGGATTCTGGTGCAGAGGGCTGGCTGGCACTCCCTCCAGGTTATAGTATATATCAACTTAACCGATCATCCAAACGTGGTGGAGGTATTGCGCTAATTCTTAAAGAACCTTTCTTATGTACTTTTAAGAAGGAGGATATTCCGGACTGTGAAAGTGCTTTTTTCCAAATCACTTTTAATTGCAACTTCACGGTCTCGGGATTGCTAATCTACCGCCCTCCTGGGCCATCTAACATATTTAGGGAGGCGCTAGTGAGTAGGGTCTCGATATTGGCCAGCAAAGCAGCAAATTTCACCATCTTGGGTGATTTGAATCTTCATCTGGAAAACAGTGGCAAAGCGGACATCGCCTGTTTCTTAGCTGATCTTGAGGCCTGCCAACTGTATCAATATGTGACTGAATGCACTCATGTGGCCGGCCATTTGTTGGACCCTATATTTTCAAATTTGGGTTCATTAATAGTGTCTCCTCCTGTTCCTGTGGTTTGGTCCGACCACTTTCTGGTCTCCTTTTTTGTAAAATTGCCAGGGAAACCGGCCCTGAAATGTGCTTGCCCGGTGATGAAACGTCCTTGGCATAAATTGAATGTTAGCCAATTCTCGGATTTGTTGGTAAATTCAACACCTCAGTTTTCCCCTACTATAGAGGCCGCCGATCTTCTTTTCCAGGATTGGCTGACCTCAGCATTAGATACTTGCATTCCGGCAAAACTGAGCTCAAAGAAGAAACAAGGGCCATCTAATCCGTGGTTTACTGAAACCTTAGGGAAAGCAAAAAAGGTTTGTAAGCAATTGGAGCGAACCTGGAGGCGTGCTTATGAGTTAGAAGAAAAAAATAACTATCGTGCCGCTAGTAAGTCGTACCATAGGTTGATTTGGAAAGCAAGAGCGAATTAAATTGCCGACAAAATTTTGGAGAGTAAAAACCCGCCTAAAATGATTTTCTCCCTTCTTAGACAAATGCAACATTCTAATGTGAAAGCGGACCACCCTGTCTCATCTAATGCTCAGTACGGGGTTCCGCAGGGCTCAATATTGAGCCCAGCACTGTTTAACATCTATGTTCAGCCCCTAGCAGTGGTTGCTAAAAGTGGAGGGTTGTCGTTGGTATCTTATGCCGATGACACCCAGTTAGTCATTGCTTTTTCAAAGAATTGTAGAAACAACCTTCTCAAATTTAAAGAGGATTTATTAGCTATCTCAGATTGGATGACAACCAACTGCTTGCAGCTTAATGCTGCCAAATCAGAAATTCTTGTGCTAGGGAAAGACAGTGCTTTATGGTCAGAACAGTGGTGGCAGGACCAACTTAAGCCAGCGCCACTGCCTAAAGAGGCGGTCAAAAATCTAGACTTTTGGATAGACAGGGATCTTTCTTTCGATACACAGTCCAAAGTCCTTGCAGGGGTCTGTTTTGGACTCCTGAGGGGGTTGAAGCCCCTGCTTGGATACTTTGAACCAGATATCCGCCAAACTATTCTCCAGGCCACAATTCTGTCCAGGTTGGATTATGGCAATTCCCTTTATTTGGGGGCCAATAAATCGTGTATTTCTCGCCTCCAACGCATTCAAAATGCGGCTGCTCGGGCGTTGCTAGCACTTCCTAAATCTTGCTCGGTTTCCAATCTTTTACCCAAACTGCACTGGTTGCCTATAGCCAAAAGAATCCAGTTTAAGTCCTTGTATATGGCTCATAAAATTCTGGCGCAACAAGGCCCTCCTATCCTGGGTGATATGCTTGTTCAGTATATCCCGAATCGCCCCCTTCGCTCCGCTAACTCGGGCCTCGTCTGCACTCCTCGTTTTCAAAGAGTCAGAGCTGGGGGACGTTCTTTTAAAGTCCAGGCAGCCCTTCTGTGGAATTCCCTCCCGACTTCTATTAGAGGTTTGCAGAATCATATGATATTTCGCAAGGCCTTGAAAACCTGGCTATTCCCTGAGTAATTCTGGTTTGTGTTAGTTGGAGTAGTCTCTGCACTTGTTCTTCTGGGTAGCGCTGGGACGCCACGTCACTGGGGCAGCTATGCGCTGTATAAATCTTTTAATAATAACAATAATAATTTCTTTGAAGAATTGTTCTGTGTTACGAAGTAGAGTGACTCCTCCTCTCTGTGATACTGCACATGAGTATCGACTCCTTTGTTAGATGGTTTTCTCTCCTCTGTCTGGTTCTGACATGTTCCTCTTCTCCGTGTTCAACCACAGTTCGGTATGACTACTCGGTCCTATCCTGTCTTCGACGGTATAGTTCTTTCGACCGTGCTTTTCCATTACAGCACCGCTTACAAATTTGTCTGTTCGGACACTGACCGAGTGCCCCTCGGGGAGCTGCCCATCTCGGGTCTACTCTCCACGTGCACCGTTGGCACTGAAAATGTGTTCCTGATGGAATGGACACCTTTTCGATTTTGCCCCCAGTGTCATGCCAAGTACCATACACACAAACCAACGTCTCGTGTACAATGTTTGTCTTTCACCCGATCATCTTGAGGCGGATTGTGATGCCTGCAAGTCTTTCAGATCGAATAAGACTCTCCAGGATCGGAGAGCGTGTTGGCTGGAAATGTCTCGTCACTCCGAAGACGACTACACCCGACATTTACGTAGAAGAGCATGCACAGGAAGGGCATGCTGCAGAGGAAGATAGGTCCACACCGAAACGTGCGTCAGCACTATTTCACAACCATCCAGACCAGGATGTCTATTTCTTTAGAGGACCATTGTCACAAGAAGCTATCATGGACTATCTGAATACTTAAAACATGTTGAATAAGGATATGTTATTGCTTAATTGACTTCCTCCCCTGATCTTGAAATTAGTCCTTCTGGTTATTTGTATCGAATTGCGATTTAAATGTTTGAATGATTGGAATGTGGGATTGACTCGGTATGATTGTTTTGTCTGAGTGTGAGTTTTGAGTGAATGTAGGTTGGGGGTTGTAGATGTTTTTTGGGGGGCTCCAGAGATCCTGCTATTTTGCTGTGTAGATATTCTGGATGTCTTTTTATTGTCTAAAAATGAAATATTTTTTCATGTGATTGATAACGATGAATAAATACAAAATATTTACCCTTATGAGAATAATTTTATTATGAGATCCATGGGGATTTGTATTCTGTGGCTTGTACTGTGACCTAGTTGCTTATTTTGATACATTAATCTATACTTTGTTTATATTTGACTACCGTTCAGGGTGTGCTCTGTTCGTATAAGGAAATTATTCCCCTGAACCTGCTGGTATATCTGCATGGACCCTCTTTTCTTTATTAAAGTTTGCTCGACAGCACGTTACTGTGAGGGATTTCATTATTGGTATTGAGACATACTGGAACTTAGTGTCTGTATGTCTATTTTGTATTATGTTTTTTGTTGTATTATGTTTTCACTTTTAGAATCGTGTTGGGATCTATACACTGTATGTTTATTACTTGATTTTCCAGACAGAACTTTACATGGAATCTATTTGATAATTAATTTGCCTTCCTCCCGTGTACTTTAGGGCCAGGCTTACCGGCAAGAACTTTTCATGGATAGCATTAAGACCTTTGGATTCAGTGACGAGGTCTTTGCTAAACTATTAGGTCAAACACCTGCGGGCAATAAGGTATTCACCTTATCTAAAGGTCTTAATGATTATTGGATAAAACTCCTTGATCTTAAAAAGAAGTCTAAAAGAACGGAGTTGCATGCAAATTTCATGCTAGAATATCTAAAGGCAGGTGCCATCCCCGTTGGCCTAAGAGTTAGAAATATCCCAGGGCTTATCATTGAAATTACGAAGTTCCTAGAAAAGTGGGCCCTGATCGCCAATCGTTGTTCCCGTGATTGGATGATCTTGATAATTGAAACTGCCCAGGAGGTGCTCACCATTCTCAAAGAAATAGCGGAACTAGAGGATAAATTGAAACAAGCTAACTCATTAGATTAGACAAAAAAAGGATTGAAGAGGTCAATATTGAATTGGGTTCCTTTAGAGTATATTTGCTAAAGAAGAAAACTGAGAAGCTCAGAAAGGATAAGCGATTCTTCTCCCAAGAGAGAGTATACCCTTATCTAACGGAGAACTTTTACTGTACACCTAGGGAAGGTAAATATCAAGGAGCCCAACAGTTGTGACCTAGTAAAAAAAAAAAATGATTGCATTTTCTGATGCAACAGATTCAGAAGAAAGATCATCAAACCAATTTGACCCTTACTGCAATAGAAAGGACCAATACTATAAAAGCAGTTACAACAACCGTTTTTTAGGCAACCGAAGGGGAATTGCAGACCAAGATTTCAAAATCAACCCAGAGGTCGAATATTGGTGACTGATCCCTCTCAACAATACCTCCAGACAAGGAGACTCCAATATTGAAAAAAATAGACTGTATCCATGTTTTCAATCTATCTACCACACAGATTGATAGGTCGACTGTGAAACTTTTGACCAAAGTCCTTTCATTTGTCCCATCTGTACAAAATAACCCCTTTTAGTTAACTAAAGATCTGTGTGCGTTCTTCCTCCGCATCAGACTAAAAAAAAATATTTTATGACACATACCATTAATACAGAGGAAAATCGTTCAGGACTTAAACTCCCCTCCAACTTAATTCCTAGTTTGGACAAACTAGGACCTGAAGTTGAAATATTTAAGAAAAGAAAACACAAGGAGATGATGGACGGAGTGCTGAAACTTTTCAAACGCTCACCCCGAGTCACAGATCTGGGTGGAATCCATCATCATTCTATAGCTCACTTTGCCACACCGGTTCAGATACAGCTATATGCAAATCAGTCTTGACCCTGTGCCTCCTGGGAACAGTCCAGTATAAACTTCCATGTCATGTCTTCCCTGGACCGGAAACAAGCATCCTGGGACTGGTTTCAGGCTCACAGCCCTCTTCAGCCAGGTTAGCTTGAATCCAGTGGCAAAGTGAGCAGGGGACCCACGTCTGGGCATACCCTGCCAACTTAGGGCGAACAAAGCAAACACAAGGAGATGATGGACGGAGTGCTGAAACCTTTCAAACACTCACCCCCCCCCCCAGTCACAGATCTGGGTTGAATCCATAATTCTTTAGCTCACTTTGCCACCCCAGTTCAGACACAGCTATATGCAAATCAGTCTTGAACCTGTGTCCAATGGGAACAGTCCAGCCTGAAATGCCAGGCCAGATCCTGCCTGGACTGGAAACAAGCATCCTAGGACCGGTTTCGGGGTTTCGCCCCTTTTCAGCCAGGATAGCTTGATTCCAGTGGCATGGAGAGCACGGGACTCACGTCTGAGCATACCCGTCCCACTCGGGGTGACATGCAAAAAGAATTATTGATGGACAGAATGCAGAACAATGTCATACATTCATCCCAGTACAGAGATCTGGGCCTAAATCCATCGTTTTTTTGCTCACTATGCCATTCCAATTTGGACCCAGCCATATGCAACTCAGTCTTGATCCTGTTCCCAATGAGAACAGTCCAGCCTGAACTGCCTGGCCAGGTCCTCCCTGGACTGGAAACAAACATCCTAGGACCGGTTTCGGGGTTTCACCCCTCTTCAGCCAGGATAGCTTGATTCCAGTGGCATGGCGAGCATGGGACTCGCGTCTGAGCATACCCGTCCCACTCGGGGTGACAAATGCAAAAAGAACTATTGATGGACAGAATGCAGAACAATGTCATACATTCACCCCAGTACAGAGATCTGGGCCTAAATCCATTGTTTTTTTGCTCACCATTCCATTCCAGTTTGGATCCAGCCATATGCAAATCAGTCTTGACCCTGTGCCCAATGGGAACAGTCCAGCCTGAACTGCCAGGCCAGGTCCTCCCTGGACTGGAAGCAAGCATCCTAGGACCGGTTTCGGGGTTTCACCCCTCTTCAGCCAGGATAGCTTGATTCCAGTGGCATGGAGAGCACGGGACTCGCGTCTGAGCATACCCGTCCCACTCGGGGTGACAAATGCAAAAAGAACTATTTATGGACAGAATACAGAACAATGTCATACATTCACCCCAGTACAGAGATCTGGGCCTAAATCCATCGTTTTTTTGCTCACCATGCCATTCCAGTTTGGACCCAGCAATATGCAAATCAGTGTTGACCCTGTGCCATGTATATTCATTAGGACACAGGAAGAAAAAATTTGAACTTACTTTTGAAACCACACAAATCATCACATCGTGAAGCAAGAGACTGGTCAGCAGGGAACATCACCGCCGTTCCTATACAAGATGGTATAGTTTGGAACAAAACGGATTATGATATATGCGGTTCGTCAGAACTTTTTAAGATTCAACACTTATTTAAGATATCAGTAAGGGACTTTATTACCTCTAGTACTTATTCTAATGATTGGGACTTTGAGACTGTTAATAACATGATGTCTGACCTAGAAAGATTTGCTGCATTCTCTAACCACGAACACTTAGAGGGTTCAACAGACTATGAACTGCTTTTTTGTTACAACCACTATGGTCATCATTTCTTGCATAGATCTGCAACACCTAGAAATGTATTTATGTATAACCAATGGGAACATTGTCCTACACCAGCAAGGGGTAGCTCAAAAACGTTTGAAATTAAGTTTCCATCTTTTTCAGGGTACAATACCTCCAATCCAGAAACGTTTTAGTTTAAGAATGTGAAAGAAAAATGTTTACAAATACCAAACAGATTTATTCTGCAGCCTCTGTTGCCCAACTGTCTAGACAGGGTTTTGAGTTTTGGAAAAACACAAGCGACACAAAATCTGTCTGGGGTACCAAAGATTGGCAAGTACAGGGGATAGAAGCTTTGTTTAGAGCCTGCATCATCCCACAGCAGATAATGTTTTTGAATGACACTGTCCAACAGACGTCTTGCCTTGGGCTAGCCAAGATCAAAGACATGAGCACACTGTCCATAGCTACACCTGCAAGTAATAGCACTACACAGGGGTAGGTCGACGTACATACAATTTTACAAAACAGATCAGATCCTGAATGGGAAAAATGGTTGCTCTGGCCCACAGACACAAACATCTGTCAAGAAAGATTCCTGAACAAGATACAAGGTTTAACAATCAATAGGCCAGACCCACAACATGTTCAAAGACAGCATCCAGGGGTAGTAACAACATACAGTGTAGGAAAACTATGCCTTGATTGGCTGCAGACATCTACACTAGAGGATGTGAAACAACACTTATCTTTACTTAAAGAAGACGCAAACCTTAGGGAATTCTTGCTAGGTCCAAGAAAACCTGCGTCAAAAACGTTTCATATATGCCGGCATCTATGCTGCTTATAATGAAATGTAGAAGGTTACCCAAGCAGACGCTGCAGAAGAAATTAAAGGATCATATGTAAAAAGAATGTGAATTTTTGCAACCACAGGACACACGCATCCCTATCATCTACGGGGTCCTGAAAACACACACGGATATCAAGGAACCTCACTTGCGCCCAATTGTGTCCACTATTGGTGCAGCCACTGAACCACTCTCAAATACATAGATGAGTTTTTAAAAACCACTAGTCAGTAAACTTCCAGCGTATGTCAAAGGCTCGGGTCACTTTATTTAGAAAATTGAAGGGATTACGTTTGATGCACAAAAATAATATTTAGTGACTGTGGATATAGAGGCTCTTTATTTCAATGTGCCGCAGCAGCAGGCGCTTGAAGTCATTAAAAACATCTTTTGTTCAGAAGGCCTCAATGCACACCACCAGTTTATCCTACAGTGTCTGGAAATAGTGCTTTCAGAAAACGTTTTTGAATGTGATGGCCAGTTCTATCAGCAAACCAAAGGCGTTCGCATGGGGGCTGCTTGTGTCCCCAGTGTAGCAAACCTATATATGGGTAATTTTGAGAACCTTTATATCTACAATGAGATTGCACCATTCTTTGAGAATGTACGTAGTAGTCGCGCTTCATTTCTTTTTTCCACAACAAAATTTAGTCAACAGCCAGAGGACGCCTGGCAGGGCGTTGCACAAAAACATAGCTGGATACAAATCACGGATACTGATGTTGACATTTTGCATTAAGATTCATAATGAAAGATTCTGTACATGACACCTGGTCATGAAACCAAGTAACAATAGTGTCACCCACCTACAATAAATATAAAGCATAGAAAATCCATCTAATACCAAAGAATCGACATCACATCTGTAAATCCCCCCATTGCAGTCATATTCAAGTCATTCCACCGGTGAATCAGGAATAGGCTCCAGGTAAATCCCCCCATATCTTGGGAGGTTTCCGTGGACAGCCCCGGGCAGTGAAGACCGGTACCTCAAGCCCCATGCAGAAATCCAAGCCCTTTTTCCAGACGCCTAAAGAAGGTGGGGAGGTGTCTTTCCAATGTTTCGCAATATATCGCTTTGCAAGTGTGAGGCTCAGTAGCAACAAATGCCATTTATATATATTTCCCCCTATTTCATCTATGATATGCAGGAGTGTCAATCTGGGTGTATGAGGGAGATCCCACCCCAGTACTCGTGACAAACAGGAAAGAACACCATGCCAACATTTCGAAAGGGATGTACAAGACCAGACGGTGTGGAGAAAAGTGCTGTCAAACGCCCTGCACCTCAAACAGAGCAGGGAGGCGATTAGTCCAGCCAGCCACAGCCGGTGCCTAGTGTAGTACACTCTGTGCAGGTATTTGAACTGTATGTATCTCAGGTGCGCTGCAATGGTGGCAGCACGCGGGGACTCCAGCGCCTCGGTCCAATCTTCGTCATCTAGTGGGCCCAGATCAGTCTGCCATACCTCCCTTGTGTGGGGCAGTGTCATGTGGCTATTGGTAACGATCGTGCGACAGATTTTCACAATCTTGTGTTCCCTCAGGTCCCCCATAAACACCATAGCCTCAATGGGGCTAAATTCAGGGACGGACTCCTGTAATGCTAAGTAAGGCACGAAGGCATGACGGAACTGCAAATATTTATAGAACTGCGATCTAGGCATCGCATATTCTTGTTGCAACTCCTGAAAGGATTTCAGCGTCTGCCCATGAAGAACATCCCCAACAGTAGAGATACCTACTCTATCCCATCCAGAAAGCCAGGAAGACCGGCCACTTGCGGCAGGAGGTCGTTGCCCCAGAGGGGAGCCTCTTTCGTTACTCTACCCCACCAACCCAGTTGCCGAAGGGTACACCGCCAGAGGCCAAAAACCGCGGCAGTCGCCGGGATCAGGGCCCTCTGCACCGCGCCTGCCTATAAGACGAAATGTAGTGGTTGAGTGCCCATAAGCCGGCGCTCAACGGTATACGCAGGCTCCAACCTATTCCCGTACCACCAATCATTTAAGATAAGTGTGAGGCTGCATAATAGGCTTGCATGTCCGGCGTTGCCAATCTGCCTCAGTAGGTTGACTAGAAACAGGTCCTCAAGGCAACCCGGGAAGACTCCTCCCCCACCCAAAGAAAGTGGCGAAGGGTAGCATTGAGCTGTGTGAACCAGCTTGGTGAGATCAAGTAGGGATGATTTTGAAGCTGCGATAATAACCGAGGTAAAGAGACCATCTTAAAGATGGCAGATCTACTGAGCAGCGAAAAAGGAAGGTGGAACCAAACGCGAGTTTGTTCCTTGATCTGAATCGCCAGTGGTGCCAGATTCCTCTCCCAAGACAAAGGCTGCGACTCAGCCAAGGTATTTAAAGCCATCAGACACTACCGTGACTTCATTGGACCAGAGGCCAAGCTGTCCCGTACTACGCAAAGGCCATAGAAAGAATTTTCGGGGGTTCATATATAGGCCTGATGTCTCACCAAAGACCTGCATGATCCACAGGAGCCGAGGTCCAGAGCGAACCGGCTGTGTTAGGAAAAATAACACGTCATCCGCATACAATGCTATGCGGTCAGACGTCGTCCCAGGCCACTCTAATCTGCACGGTACTGAGCTTCTATCCGCGCCCATGCCGCAAGAGGCTCCATCACGAGCGTGAATAAGTATGGGGAGAGAGGGCAGCCCTGACGAAAGGTATCGGATATAGTCTGCCACTCGAACCGACGCAGTAACGTCATTGTATAGGAGTTTAATGTATCGTAGTAGACGAGGGCCCAGATTGAGGCAGTTCAACTTAAAGAATCCAATGCCCTGTCTATGTCTGCTAGCAGAAGGGCAGCTGGCTCACCCAACCTATCTACAGAGGCGACAGCGTATTGGGCACGTCGAATGTTATGCCGCGTAGTGCGACCTGGTATAAATCCAGCCTGATACGGGTGGACTAAGTCGAGTATATGCGGGACTATGCAGTTAGCGATAATCTTGGCAAGCAGCTTTGCCTCAACATTAAGAAGCGATATCGGACGATAAGAGGAATGGAGTTCAGGGGGTCTGCCCGGCTTCTGGAAAACGACAATCTCTGCATGTCTCTAATCCGCCGGAAGACACTGACAGTCAAACGTGGCCTGAAGGGCGGCAAGATAGGGACCCACAAGAAGAGACTGATACTTTTTATAAAATTCACAGGGGAGACCGTTTGGGATCGGAGCCTTACTTGAACACATAGCCGCTAGCGCCTCCTGGGCCTCTTCAGTTGAGATTGGGGCATCCAGGGCGTCCCTAGTCTGGTCAGTAAGGGCACGGGGAGGCAAGTCATCAATGAACCGCCGAACCAGCTGTGGTGAAAGTTTCCCGAGTGGCATATAGCTCCCCATAGTATTCCGCAAAGCTTGCGGCCACCTGGGTCGGATCTGTAAGCACCATGCCCTGCGAGTCATGCACACATGGAATAGAGATAGGGCGAAGCTCTCTCTGGCAAAGGTGGTGAAACAGGGCGCTTGATTTGTCACCCCACTGATAAATTTTACTCTGGGTGGAAAGCCAGGCCACCCAGGCCGTAGTCATGCTTCATTGATATATTTTTTATCTGGAGTGGAGATGAGGAGGGTCATGGGGAATTCTGCCAGTGGATTAATGTATGCGAGGAGAACCTTAGGTTTACCGCCAGAATACATCAAGAGAAAGTAGAATTCCTGGATATTTGGATTGAACATCAAATTAACAGTTGTAAGTATCCCTGAACACTAAGCCCACTACAAAATATACCCTTCTTCACTTTGATAGCATCCACCCCGCACTGTTGAACCTGTCAGGCATGTGATCAGGCTATTGCGGCTGATAAAATATCTATTGCTGGCAAAACCATCTGTTTGAACATCATGACAGCCAATGTGATCTATCTTATATTATGCCCATGTGGACTTACCTACGTAGAAGAGACAGGACGAGAATGCCGCATTAGAATGGTTGAACATAAATCCAGTATTGGCAATAATAAAATCAATACCCCAAAGAGCGAACTCAAGTGGACCATACTTGAGAAAATTGTACCCATAAGAGGCAAGAATCACGCAGCTTATCAGAAGAAGATAGAGGTGTTCTGGATCTTTTATTTGGATACACATAAAAGAGGTCTCAACTAAACCACTCCATGGGAAAATGCCCTACAATGAGAAAGGACCATCTTGGGCTGTTGGTGGTTTTCCTGTTAGCTGGAAAGGCACTTAAGAAATTCCGGTACTGAACCTTTTTTCGGTACAGTATGCCTCAGTCTTGGCTTACTGGAAAGACATTTATGAAATTCTGTTACTGAACCTTTCCTTGGTACAGTACCCTTAGTATCAATGTGCTATATTTATCCAAATAAGGACTATCTCCTTGACTCATGGCCCTTCTCTAGCCTCTTGTTTTTTAAATAGATAGAGACCAAAAAAGACTTAATACCTGTACTGAGTTACAGCCAAATACCCTTGGCTATTACATGTCATATATTCTTAAGTAGGGACCTTCTTTTTGGTCACTTCTTAGTTGAGACTATAGATGCAATAAGGCTGATTCTGGACAACAGAGAGAACTGGATACAATATCACTTGTACATTTCATAATGGAGTGCTGAAAGATGTTAATGAAAGAGAATTTCTTCAGATTTGAAGAACTATCTACCTCCAGATGTCCGGTACCTCAATGGGCAGCATTTATGCGCCCAGTTTAGCTAACCTTTATGTTCATCATTTCAAACAAAAGTGTCCGTGAAGTCTCATACGTTGCTCCTGTAAGCGTGCATCAAATAACAACCAAGAAGCACTTCTGGAACTGCCAACACCGAAATCCCCGATGTCTAGACTAACATGTGTGAATACATTCAGCACACTATCTAGTGGGATTCAGAAAAGGGTGTGAAAACAGGTTCGGATTTTAAACCTAGGTAATGAAGAAATACCTCCAACTCTGTTTTCCTTCAAAAGGAGCTCTAATCTACGTGACAACCTGGTCCATACACGACCTAAAATCCAGTCACCTCGTATACAAGAGACTTTATGGAATCTGCCGGCGGTTCAAGAGCATTTTCCCTGTGGTTCTTGTGCAGTGTGGCCACAGACAGAACATACCACAATGGTGGATACAGGCACAGGCAGACCATGGGCACAGGTTAAACACACCAATTGCATTAGTAATAAATTGATCTATCTAATTGATAGCCGCAAAGTGAAGCTCAGGATTCTTGAACATAAGAGCACAATTAGGTGCAATAAACAAGCCACAAGGCTTGAGAATAATTTTCTAGCTCAGAAACACAAAGCAGAAGAACTGAAATGGACGGTCTTGGAGCAACCCTTCATCCCTGCTCATGTTACTGACATACCCAAATTCTTATTTCAGAAAGAACAGAGATGGGTTTTTAAATTGAAGCGCGACGGTAATGGTCTGAATGATGATATACCTTGGACCTTACTTTAGTTTGATCAGTAGCCTCCACACATTTAAGAACAGCCTGTATGATGTATCCTAGATAGAAGTCTAACCAGACAGACACTTCTAAATTAGCTTTCAGCCTCACCGTATATATTGGATACCACACGAAGGGCTCTACAGTATACAGAGCAGTTATGTGTAGACTGACTCTTCATTTATCTCTAGGATTGTGTTAGAACTTGGAGTTTGTACCTCCCTATTACGAATACCTGTTCTGTGACACTCTCCAAGTTGACAATTGAGGCATCACCTAATAGCTTTAATATCCGACGCACACAATCACAAAGGATGGCCCATCTAGTCCTTCCGTTTGTAGATCACGAGAAACACTAGGTAGTGTGCTATTGTAAATCACCAGAAACGTGATGCGGTTTCTCCAGAATCAACGATTAAAAACATATCAGTGGTAATCTTATAAACTTACGGTTTTACAGAATACCGAACAGCTTTTTCACCGAATGGGATTATCCAGATACACCTGTTTACATTTACTGAAATTCATTTAAAAACTGCATATCCCAGGTTTTTAAGGACTACCGTGTAGTTCTTTCAAGATGATATCATCGAACTAAGCCACGCTGACATGCTAATTGACACACCGGCGTTAGGCGGCTGCAAAGATACGGGTATAAAATGACCCACTCTGCCTGCCGTCGGGTACCTCCGCTCACAGCTCTTGAGAAGTCCAGGGTACCGACGGACAGGTAAGCGAAATACACTGCTCCCTTAAGCGCGTTATACTGTAAGAAATGAGGCCTCGCGCTTTCAGCTTTATAAGACCGGCACTCGCTAACAGACATTTAAGGATGTGCGGCTGTATTTTATTTATCTTTTGATCTGATTTGCCCGCACTATTCAACAACTTACAGAGGCATCTGTGGCTCTCGGTCGTTCATTACTTTTCCACTAGTGACTTGCATTCTTTTTAAATTGCCCGCATTGATTCTCGTTTGTATTATACTTCGCCCACATAAGCTCAACAAACCACAGAGAACATGAGTTGCTCTCAGCTGCTCGTGGCTATACCATTAGTAATTTTTTTTGTGCATATTCGTTAGTACGGACATGTTTTTTTTTTTTTAACGGTACTCTTATGCCGGCTTAAACTATAAACAGCAACCAAGTACCGGGTCTCACTAACGAGTTGTCAACCACTATACAGCTGTTCATATCCCACCTAGACCGCACTATGTAACATACTAAAGTAAGCGTTTATCGACGTAAACCCATTTGTGACTATTATTTGTACATCTATATACTGAATGGTTTTACCTTCAGCAATTGCAATAGATGTAAATATAAAATATATTTTTTTCACAACTTGAAGCGTGCAATGTCAATGTAAATTTTTCAGATTTGAGGTAACCACAATAGAACACAATGTTCTGTTTTATTCTGCATAGTCTGTATTATATTCTACGTCTCACATTGTGACTGATTTGACTCAAAAGATATTCAAGCTGTAGAAAAAACAGACTATAGACTGCTTCTGTTGTCTGATTTTAACCTACATTCCTTCCCCTTTTTTTAGAGCGGCGCCTCACATCCTGAGCTGTTGCCAGGTGAGGTGTTTACTCGTAATCTGCGGGTAAGCAAACTTTACAATTCAGTTTATCAATGTATACTGTGAGGTACAAGAAACGATAGGAAAATATGACTCACGTGTTTGAGAAACCACTCAGTACAAGCATTCAATCTCTTTGTATTCATCATGATTTTAAAGTTACACTTTTTTGTCGTTCCCAGGTGTTATCAACATATTATAAAACTCCGACACTGAGACTACTGGTGTTTGTAGGTTGTATATGTTTCAATCACATTACCAAGTGTTCTTATGATCATTACCTTCACATTTTGTTCACTGTTCGCAGTAGCATTGAACATCTAGGTCCTGAGGAAGGCCGAGATCCCATTGAGATCACAATGGCCGAAACATGTAGACCTGTTATCTGGAGAAATGCAGCTAATATTTCCTAACTGCACATGCACTGTTTTTAACCTTGACACCAATAGTTAATTAATAAAGTTCCTTTTTCTCTTGGTAGGCAATTTTAGACCACATATCACTTTCCCTCTTGTTTGCACTGCGCCCATCACTCTAAAAACTATAACGCTTTACATCAGGTGGATTTTAGTAGATCCTACAACAGAATAGCATCTATAACAACATCCCTGAGCTCCTCCCTCACAGTGAGGGGGTTGCAGCCCTTGGCTGCACTAGGTGTTGCAGCCAAGAGGAGATCCCAGATGATGAAGCATGCCACTTCGGTGGGCGATGGGATTCCGTCCTTAGAAAAGGACTCCTCCATGTATGAATAAGAGACTCTTGCTTGTACTGTATGTTCTTTAAGCTTTTTGTAAGCTTGCCAGACCCGCGGATAATCGGTTATTTCGTTACAGTTGTCCTGGGGAATTTATCCGCGCCAGTTTCTCAAAGTTTCCCTTGGACCCTCTACCCTCGGTTTTGTACATTTTGGCCCAAAAAATCCCCCAGCTTCAAAAGCTTTGGTTCTGAAACTAGCCGAATCAAAATCCTCAAAGCATTCTACACTTCTGAAATCATCTGAAACAGAAACTTCCAAACATTCCACAGTTTCTATGTCTCGTGTTGAGCCTATTCTGGAAACCATGGATATTTGCCAAAGAAAAATCCATTTTCAACACTGGACTGGAAGAATAATGGCCTCTCCTCCACCAAAGAGGCAATTACATTTTGAGGATCTTTTTGGTACGCCAGTGCAACAAAATAAAGAGGACAAAGGACACTACTACCAGTCCTATTCCTCATCCTCCACCTCCTGCTTAAACACCCCCCCCCCATATCACCTCCGCTATTTTCTCCTTCCTCACATGCATCTCCACATCATGATCCTATAGATGCTACACCTCTAGGCTCACCTATATCAAACACTGGGGGTATGGGAGACCTATTAGGAGAGCCAGACCAATGGGACATATGATACTGATCTCATAACACTTGGATCTATATCCGACTAGACCCTCCCCTCCTGAAGATGCAGGTGCCTACCAATATGTTATTGCCAGGTCAGCTTGCGACCATGGTGTTTCATTACATAAGGAATCATTAGAAGAAGATTTCCTTTTCGACACACTCTTGTCTACACACAAGGACACACAGCATTTACCTATGCTCCTTGGTATGTTGCATCATGCTGATGATATTTTCAAGGATCCATATACAGAGAAAGGACGGGGAGCGCATGACGGTCCAGCATATATGCTCCAAATAGTAACTGGGTAACAACAAGGGATTTGTAGTTCTAAAAGAAACAAAAACACAAACAGGTCCGGGCTTAAAACCCTAGGACTCAGATTGGGGGGGCATCTGAATGCTCAGGAGCAAGAGCCCTCGCATGCCCAGATGGGTGTCATGCCTCATCATAGGGCGTTGCTCCTCTTCGGGCTAGCGCTGCAGTGCCCAGGGGGCACCCACAAGGGGACTCTTTGCCAGAGATCTTTTGTTTTTTGCTGTATCTGAAGCTAGGATATATGTGGATGGGCTCTCAAGTGTAGATTGGTGTGAGTGAGTTAAAATAGGCTAAGGAGAACCTTAACAATGTTTTTATTCAGTGGATCCCCATGTCTAGGTGAAAATCACAAATGATGGATGCAACCAGCAGTTATGGTAGGTAACCGCTCATAGGAAAGTGCGTGAGTTGGTGTTTCCTGCCATAGTAGTCAAAGTGATTAAGGGCATTTCATCAGGACCTAAATTCTTAATCTATACAGAGATTGGGTATATTATCTTGATCAGTGTGTATTTATCCAATCACTACCATCAAATTGTAACAAAGATTTATACCTTAAGTGGTGGTAAAACAACGACCCAATTAGGGAAGTCAGGGCCCACTTGGGTGGATGCAGAGACCAAGCTAAATTTTAGCTGAATGGAGACACAGTGTCCTGACGCAATGTGAGGATGTGCACCTACCCCATCTCTGCCACCTCGGATATTTTCAAGAAACCTATCCGTGCCATGGTTAGTACCCTACAGGTAGATAAAAAGTATAAACCAACTCCCTCAGACTCTGTTTATAACAACTTAAGTACCACCAGACTCTACAGTTGCCACCACTGCTCGTAAAAGAGCTAAAAATCAAGCAACTGGAGATACGCCATCTCCTGAAATAACGAACAAGCATATCGACACAGCTGGGAAATCGGTATCAGCACAAGCAGCTAACCACTGGCGTATTGCCAATTCCCAGGCCCTTCTAGCATGCTACAATAGGGATTAATGAGATGAGATGGAACAGCTATTCCATCGTCTCCCTGAGGAGTATCGTAAAAAGGGGCAAAAAGTTGTTACGGAGGGTCAGGCCATCACTAAAAACGCTATCAGCTGTGCCTTAGATGCAGCAGATACAGATGCAAGAGGAATAAACACCAGTGTTTTCACAGGAGCCACTCTTGGCTCCGGTGTCCTGGCTTTAAGTCAGAAGTAAAAAAAACGGTTCTTAACATGCCCTTTGATAAGCAACACCTTTTTGGGCCCCAGGTGGACTCAACCCTGGACAACATGAAAAAACATAGACACTACTAAAGCCATGGGTGCCTTACAAACTGATCCATCTAGAGTCTACGTTCGTCGCTCAGGTTATCGAGGTGGATATAAACCCTCAAACACTGATGCCTCCACTTCCCAACAGAAGCAGGGTCAATCCACCTACTCCAAAGGGTTTTTCAGGGACTTCTTGAGAGGTGGTAACCATAAAAGCAATGACTGCCTAACCCTTCCCCCTGACCACACAAGACCTGTAGAGGGAAGACTTAAGTTTTTCCATCCAGGCTGGGAATCCCATCACCACAGACCAATGGGTACTCGCCATTATCCAACATTTTATTGTCTGGAGCTCATTGCCACCCCAGCAAACATCCGACCTTGCACTCACAGGTTCTCACACAATCACCTAACACTTCTCAAACAAGAAGTGCAATCCCTTCTCCTCAAAGGAGCCATAGAACCAGTCCCTCCTCAACAACGGGTCACAGGAGTATATTTTCTCATTCCTAAAAAGGATGGTTCCTTAAGACCAGTCTTGGATCTCGGACCCCTCAATTACTAATTCCTCTCCGAACATTTTCACATGGTCACTCTACAGGATGTTATTCTCCTTCTACAACAAGGCGACTTTATGCGACACTAGACCTAAAGGACGCTTACTTTCACATACCCATACACCCTGTTAATCGCAAATACCTCAGGTTTGCCATAGCAGGAAAACCCTACCAGTTGAAAGTTCTTCCATTTGCAGTCACTACCACGCCTCATGTTTTCACAAAGTGTTTGGCAATAGTGGCGCCACACTTAAGACGAGGAAATGTTCACATATTCCCATACCTAGACGACTGGCTCCTAGGAGCCAGCACCTATCAACAATGTTAACAACACATTTTGTTGAAAGTAGATCTGCTACACAGCTTAGGGTTCGCCATCAGTGTCCCCAGATCTCATCTTCAACCTCTTCAGATTCAACCATACTTAGGGGCAACACTCAACACACAGTTGGGGTTTGATTATCCCAGTCCAGCTCGGATACAAAATCTTCAAACAATTCTACCTTCGTTTCAGCCAAACAACAGTTTCACAATTCGGACTGACATGCGTCTACTGGAAATGATGGTGTCTTACATTGACACAGTTCCACATGCAAGACTACACATGCAACCACTGCAACAGTGTCTCTCTCGCCGGTGGTTTCAAGCACAGGGTCTGATGTCAGTGTTCATAGACCGCCACACTCACTGTTCTCTGCAATGGTGGAATTCCATCAATCTGTTGAAGGGGCGGCCTTCCTTGGACCCAGTGCCTCATATTCTGACCACAGACGCATCAAAAACAGGATGGGGTGCGCACCTACAAGACCTAACCATACAAGGTCTGTGGGATGCTTAACAACAATCCCTTCACATCAACTACTTGGAACTTCAGGCAGCCTTCCTAGTACTGAAAACTTTCCTTCCTCGTTTATCATACAAAGTTGTCCTAGTCCTCCCAGACAATATGACAGCTATGTACTATCTACAAAAACAGGGAGGGACATTTTCATCTCAGCTATTACACCTAGCTCAGACCTTAGGGAATTAGGCTCTTCACCATCCCATTCATCTCTTGGCGGAATATCTGCTGGGAACGGACACATTTTGTAGACCTGATTAACAGGACGCACCAGCAAACCCACAAGTTCTCCTTCCCTACTTTCAAAAGTGGGGACTCCCTCAGATAGACTTATTTGCCACAGCCGAAAACGCAAAATGCCAAAACTTTGCCTCCAGGTTCCAACATCCACTATTCAAGGGCAATGCACTATGGATGAGTTGGTCAGGGAAAAATGCCTACGCTTTTCCACCTCTCCCTCTCATTCCATTTCTGATTTGCAAACTCAGGCAAACATCACTCCACATGATCCTTGTAGCTCCCACCTGGGCATGTCAACCCTGGTTCACAACCCTACTAGATCTATCAATAGTCCCACTCGAGAAGTTCTCCAACATGCTGGACCTTCTGACTCGGGATCATGGACAAACCAGACCCCAAGGTGCTCAACCTAGCAATCTGGCACCTCAAGTCTTAGAATTTGGTTACTTGAACTTATCGACAGATTGTACGGACATTAATAAACAAGCACGTAGACCCAAAACTAGAGCTTGTTATGCTGCAAAGTGGAAACGTTTTGTTTGCTACTGTCAACCTAAGCAAATATATCCCCTCAAAGCCACAGTACAGGACATTATTTGTTACCTGCTACATTTAGAAAAATCAAATTTAACATATACTTCTATTAGGTTGCATCTTGCTATCATAGCTGCCTATCTCCAAAATTGACAGCAGTTATCCATCTTTAGGATTCCAGTCATGAAGGCATTCATAGAAGGACTCAAACAAGTTATTCCATCTTGTGCACCTCCAGCACCCTCTTGGAACTTAAATATTGTGCTTACTGGGCTTATGGCCCCCTATTTTGAGCATCTGCACTCATGCCCTCTTCAATTTCTATCATTTAAAGTGGCATTTTGAGTTGCTTTTACCTCACTCAGACATGTGTGTGAGCTCCAGACCTTAACCTTAGAAGAACCTTTCTTTCAAATGCATAAAGGCGAACTAGTTTTTTGTACTGATCCTAAATTGTTACCCAAAGTAGTCTTCCAGTTTCATCTTAATCTATTGAGCTTCCTGCTTTTTTTCTTCCCTGACTCTGTTGCAGAAAGAGCTCTCCATACTCTGGATGTATAAAGAGTGCTCATGTTCTACATAGATAGAACTAAAACTCAGGGAAAACAACACTGTAGCCTTTTCTCCACCTCATAAAGGCAACCCTATATCCAAATCAGGCATAGGTAGATGGATAGTCAACTGCATTCAAACTTGTTACATAAGAGACCTTTACATGTAACTCCCAGAGCTCATTCCACTCATAAAAAAGGAGCAACTATGGTCTTTTTAGGAAATATCCCAATAGCTGATATTTGTAAAGCAGCTACATGGTCTATGTCACACATATTTACTAAACACTACTGTATGGATGATTTAGCACGCCAACAAGCTAATGTAGGTTCAGGCAGTGCTGCATACCCTTTATCAACCTACTGCAACTCTCTCACGCTAGCCACCACTTCTAAGGATCGTCTATGCAGAGCATGTGCATCTACAGCCACATATGCCATTGAACGGATTACATTACTTACCTTGTAAGCATCTGTTCGTGGCATGTAGTACTGTAGATTCACATGCGCCCCTCCCTCCTCCCAGACGCTTGTGGCTGTTGCAATTCTGTTTTAACACATCTCTCTGATACATTCACATTTTAGCAAGAACATCTCTATTTATGTTTTTTACATGTTCCTTACACTCCTTTCTCACTCTCCTGTGGGAAAACAATATAAAAGGGGTCGATGCCCATGCGCAGTATCACAGAAAGGAGGTGTCACTCTACCTCATGATTCAAAACAATTCTTCGGAGAAGAACAACTTGAAGAACTCCGAACCCAACCCTAGATGGCAGGAGTATGCAGAGCATGTGAATCTACAGCACTACATCCACAAACAGATGATTACAGGGTAACATAATCCTTTCATTAACTAAATCCGACCAGCCACATAGAACGAAAGCTTGATTCATTTATTTTCTAGCTGTGTAATCAGCGTCATACATTTCCCATCATTTTCTGTAAGTTTTAACCAAGATCGCAGTGAGTATGCACCCCATGGTATCTTACATGAGCTGTCTGCTATTTTAGTGGAATCTATACATTTTGGTTTGTCATGTTTCCTATCGGTGGGACCATCACTGATTTTGTCCTTTTTACATGCAGGCCAAACCTGTCCCCAAATTGGCTTATCTTTTCTATAATGGGTATAAGGTTCTTTTTAGGTTCTTTAATTTAGAGGATGATGTCATCAGCGTACAAAGAAATTACAGGATTATGTGATCGAAAAGTAATGCCCCTCTGTTGATGATAATCTCTAATGAGGCTGGCAAGGGATTAAACCCTTAGGGCAGATAGGACAGGTGAAAAGGGGCATCCCTACTGTGTGTCTTTACCTAAAGATATTTGGGGAGAAGTGGTTCATTTATCCTTATATTAGCATCAGGCTCGAAATAGAGGAGGGCAATCCTTTTGATTATGGCTATGCCTATACCAATTCTTTCAGTTACTACCATAAAGAAGGACCATTCCATAGAATCAAATACCTTGACGGCATCCAAGAAGGTGGCCACTGCCTCCATCATGAGGTCAATTTGATGTGTGACCAAAAACAATGTGCATAGGTTGTCTGCAGTGGACAGACTATTGAAGTAATTTAGCTAAAACTTTAGTGTTTAGATTTATAAGTGGCAGTGGACTATGAGTCACATTTCTGTGGGGGTTTGGTGGGTTTTAGTAATTACAATTCCCTCTCACATAGTCTGAGGCTTCGCCCACTTTATCAAACGACATCGTCTAGACTGCATGTAGGAAGGGAGCAAGTAGATCTGCATATTCCTTATAGAATTTGGCTGAAAGGCCATATCCTCGGGGGTGGAGTAATTTTTCAAGGATTTAATTACTTTTTAAATTACCTCAAATGTTACTTGGAGGCAGAGGACTTCATGGTGATGATTTTCGAGCCAAGCAAAGGTTGCCGGCCCTAGATAATCAGGATGTTCTAGGGGCATCCTATCCAATTTGGAGGAACATTAATCTGTATAAAACTGAGGGAATGTGTGCAGCATGTCTACAATGGTGTTTTATAATTCCCTGGTCTTGTCTGGATAATGTCTGAGGAGGTCCGGGGGGTGAACCATCCCAGCCAAGGTGCGACCCAGCATCTCCCTCGGCAGAGAAATGTTACTTCTTTCTGCAGTATCATGAAATTCCGTTCGCAGGTCGTTGAGCCTGGCCAGATCAGCCATATCAGACCGCGTGTATTGCTTGCATTTTAAAGTAGATTCACCAATTCTAAATGATCTAATTGGCTCAGCAGGGACCTGTGAATTCCATTCCCTTTTGATATATATTCCCCTCTTAACTACAGCTTTAAAAGCCTCCCATACTGTTGTGTAGGTGGCCACTGAATTCTGATTCTCATCAAAATATGCCTTAATACCTAATGTATCTCTGTTTTAAAAACCTGATCCAGGGGCAATCACTACATTACATAAAAGCATTCCAAATTGTGAGTAGCTAGAGACAGGATCACAGGGGAGTGATCTGATAGACATCTAGGCAAATGTGAGATGGCCATTTCCTTCCCTACCTATCAATAGCCCATCTGGAGGACAAGTATGGCTCACTGAATTGAATATGTACTCCTCTAACTGAAAAATCGGTCTACGTACACAGAGGATGCCCCAAAAAATGGACTAAGATATGGGGGGAGTGGAATGACTATCGGGGCAACATCTGTGATCCCCCCGCAGGACGAATCCCTGTCAGATGATTCCGACTAGCTGGGGTGTGTATAAAGACACATGACAAGAGATGTTTGATGTGGTTGAGGAGAAGGGTGCTGGGGTCCTGAGGGACCTGAAAGAGGTCCTTAGTGCACGACAAAGGCTGAAACGAGAACAATGTAATGTACGTTGTAAAGAACGATATGGTATTGCAGTACTGGTTGAAAATGAAAATGTTAATAAAAAGAGTTTTAAAAAAAAAGAATATGTACTCTTCTGGTGGGGTGTAGTGTATAGTGTAGGCCCATTAGCTCATATTGGGGGAATGACAACTCAGAGTGCGTCTTCCGCCACAACATTTCTGCCACTACAGTCTTGCATGTTGTCCACCCCAGGGTTCGGAGTCATATTAAAATCCCCACCTAATGTTAGCGTGCAGAGGTCAGTGAAACGGAGTATCTTTTTTTTTATCAATGATTGTCGAGAATTTGAGATTGTCAAAGTTTGGACCATATGTATTTATGACAGCAACATGCATGAAGCACAGGAGGCCTTGCACTAACAGAAACTTAACCTCATTTGCCTCAACCCTCTGAGGTTTAAATTGCACTCCCTTCCTCATAAGGATAGCAACCCCTCTAGAAAAGGATGAAAGGGAGGACATAATCTAGCGTGGATGAAAGGGAGGACATACGCTAGCTTTGCTGAACTTATTTATACCTATAATATTGCATGTCATCAGATCAATTGCATGGTTAGCCATTGCACTGTGTACCTTTTGTATATGTTTAATGTAAACTTGACTTCAACACTGCAATCAAGATATGTGTAAAAGAGTCTGTATTGCTGTGTGTGACATTTTACTAAGGGTATTTGGCAATGCCATAAACCCTCACTTCCCCAATCGAGCCCAAACATTTCGATGATATCCCCTAAAACTCAATGAAAGTTTGAACATAGTATAAAGAAGTGGCACTATATCAATATAAAGGTATTTAACTCTATCCTTACTGTTGCAAGGCCAGAGATGCAATATTTTCATGGGTGGGCGGCCACATCACTATGATTGTATCTTCCTACTGGCTCTCTAGGAGGGCGGCAGGGCAACAGAAATCCCCAATATTCCCCCAAAAAGGAAAAACACGGAAGTGTGTGCAGAAGATACAAATACAATTCTCAGAGCAATAAGACAACCCAATTACCAACATGAACAATCTCCTTTATCTCCATTTTATGGTGGGTGGTCCCCACAGAAGAGCAACAAGCTGTAGGCTAGTCCAGTGATTCTTAACCTTTGGTCCGGGGACCCCTAGGTGTACCAGACTGCTCAGACAACTAAATATTACCAGATTAATAAAGTTATATGAATAAAGAAGCAGAATATACAATTAAACATTTTCAAACATTCTGTAAATGAGAAATTCGAAATTACATGCTAAAAATGTAGTTAGTATTCTCAGATTGATTCATGGGAGCGGTGCAAGAACATCAAACAGAATATAATATGGATTACATGGAATTAAATTTTGAGCAGCTCCAACATTCCAATTAAAATAATTTTTGGGTATATTTGTTTATGAATGAAATCAAATATTTCATCATTTGTATATTTGTTTCCTGATTGTTTCTGTACTTTTTATGTATTGTTTTGTTGTGCAAATTAGCAAAAATGCTTAGGCTACTGTCTCTGGCTTCCAGTAATGATCAGTTGTGGGTCCCCAGCAGGGGCGTAACACAGGCCCCTGCATCCCCCGCGGTGGGGGGGGGCCCCAAGCTCCAGGGGGCCCCCTCAGCACAATGCTCCAGCCCGGGAGCTCCTGATTGAGCCCCGAGGTGGCCCCTCCACATAATTTGCAGGGGGGCCCCCTCAAGTTTCGTTACGCCACTGGTCCCCAGATTCTAATAATGGTTCAACGGGAGTCCCAGGGTACCATAAATGATTAAGTGGGGGTACACTGAAGTCAAAAGGTTAAGAACCACTGACCTAGTTTACTGATGCACAGTGTCAATCAGAATTAAGGTTACATAGCCACTCAACGTCATCAAGGTGTAACTCAAGAGAACCAGCAGGGTGCCTCTGGGGCCGCCCGCTAGCCCTGGACAGCTTGTTAATAAAGTAATTGTCCTCCTCTAAACCAGTAAATATATGTACTTTGCCATTCAGCTAAATATTTCTATATGTCGGAGTACAGCATGGCATATTGAATGCTCATTTCTCGTAGTTTATACTTGGCAGACATGAACCTCTGCCTTGCATCCTGCACGGACTGTGTAAAGTAGGAATAAAAAATTATCCTGGTACCCTCCTGCTAAATACCTTTCCTTTCTCTTGTCAACTGCAATATTTTATGGTCTTTGTAGTTAAGCAATTTAGCAGAAATTAGACAAGGAAACCAACCTTGGCAAAGGTCTTTCAGCCAAAGTTCTACATGTTCTTTCAAATACGAAGACTGGGGGGGAAAGCTATCTCTACCAAATATATCTTACTAACAGTTTTTGTATATAGTCTTCGACTCGGCCCATGTTGGTGGATTCAGGAATTCCTACGGTGTCACTGTTGCTCTGTCTGGGTCTGGCCTCGAGGCCCTCCCTTTTTCCTATTTCATCTTAATTTCCTTTTGCACCTCCTTCGATATCTGAGATGCCTTGTTCGGCCATGTTAGTTCTTGGTTCTTGTGTTTTGCTTGTCTCAACACTCCTTCATATCATCTAGTGTCTTCATCAAAGAGTCGGTTTTGGCATTAATTGTAACCATGCTGCCATGCATTTCCAGTAGGGGTGTCTTTATATCTAATGCATCATCAGTGTCAGACTTCCGGACCGGTCCAGAGGTAGCATCCTGCTCTGGGTCTTTTTCCTGGACTCTAGTGACCTCTTTGGTTCTGTTAAAGGCCAGCTTGGCCTGTTTTTTAGCATTGGGTTTTACCATATTGGTAGTCCCAGTCTGTGAACCAATCAAGCCTAAATCTGCATTGGAGGCATCTCAATGCACCCAGACAGCGCCCAACAAGAGCAGAGTAAAGTCAAGTGTCTTATAAGTGCCAAGAGATCAAAACAGATCATTTCAACAGGACCACAGGAGAATATGGTCTGAGGCACAGGACACCTGCTATACATTGAACTTACACACAACATTCAGGTAATTATCAAAGTGTCAGTCATGACCAGACTGCAAAGAAGCAGAGGTACTCGCAAGGTTATAAAACATCTGTGCGGGATTTTAATGAAGGGTATATCACTTTTCTGAGTGAGTAGTATTGAAATACCATGGACCCAGAGGTCTCAAACATCCATCGCATGAGTGCGTGTCCCCAAGCTGGACCAAAGCGTTGCATGTGGTACACAGCACCTCAATCTCTCCACTCCTGGAAGGTAATTGCAGGTGTATCGTTCAGTTTAATGGAGTGTCCTCCCCACCAGAACACGTTACCAGGAGCACGAGTGTAGTGGAAATTTAGCTAGGAATCTTAAGCCAAGGGTCTGTCCCCACCAGCAACCCTGGTCCGTGGCCCGGTTTGAGAGATTCCCAGGTGCCCAGTCACACAGGCTCAGTGGCACATAGATTTCTGACCTCAGAAGTGGGCATCACTCCTGAGGTCAAAGAAATATGGCTCTCTCCCTGACTAACAGCAGGCTGAGCCACTCTGCACCACTCGCTGCATCCAAGAAAGGTCACGCAGTCCGATGTAGTGTCCCTACCTTGTATGGCCACTTAACTTCTTCCGGGCTGGCTTACGGGATCAGGGAACATCAGAGTGCTGTTGATTTCAAAGGAGTCCTGGATGCTACTTGGGTGCAGCCTTAATGTTTATGAAGCTCAGTCTTTTGTTGATGAACAAAGAGCTGGCATCTTCCTCATCAGCATTCAAGACTGTCATTTTTGGCCTTCATGACCACCTGCCAGAAGACAGTCTCTTCGGCCTAGCCACCATTTCTACACAACTAAAGGTCAGATGTCATGAGGAGATTTTTGGCTGATCACCATGGAGGTCAGGAAAATCATGCAGACTAAGTTGGATAGGAAACCTGTCACCTGTAGCTCCATGAAGAAAAGACCCGCTGGAGCTTTAAGTAACCAGCCACCAATGCTGACATTTCCAGTGGACCTTGTAAGCGATCTATATTATATTATAAGATTATAACCATCTGTTTCCAGATTATTCCCTACAGGCACAACTTCAACCTTCTCAGCCTCTGTCACTGCAGCCACTGTTTTTATCTGACATGTAGCACCCCAGTTCCTCCACCAAGAAGAGATTAACACCACCACTGGTGATGATGTGGAGGAAATGGGAGTTCCTCATAACCAGCCGAGACATTATGATAAATAGGATGAATATATGGTAACAGCCACTGTTGTACTGACCTCTCTACCTACAGACTTGCTTCCACGTGATGTTGCCTCCGTCCATTACGTAGTAAAAAGAGCCTTTAAGGAGGTCCAGATTGTTCTTTCTGCTAAAGATTATTTAATGTCATCCTTTATCAGAAGGCAGTTAGGGTCTCAAGAGGCAGAAGGAGTTGTCCTATTGGGAGGGCTTTCAACTACAGTGTTCAACCAATGTTTACAACCACAGCAACCATAACCACATTATGATCACTATCAAACACAGCCCTATTTGTCTATTTGATTCACAGTCAGCCATCTAGAAAGAGAGGGTGGTGGTAACCAGCTGAAGCAGCCAGACACTTCTAGATGTTACTGACTCCTTACAGGCACTGGTTATCTCTACTCCCGTCTTTCCCCTCAAAGGGGTAGGATTTCACTGTTATCACAGATGGTTTGCAATAAACGTAAATACGGGTCCTAGAGCTAGTTTGATAGGGGCAAAATCTCAGTCTCACCCAGAGAGCTTCTCAGGTTCGGCCTCACATGATTGTGCATCAACATCTTGGTTTGATTCAGACCAAGATCCTCTATGCTTTAGAAAGGCACCTGTAGGAAAGTGCCCCTTTTTGACATGGTCGCCCCCACTTTTAGCCCACTAGTACTGATGTTTTTGACTGGATGAGCACTGGGTTCCTGGTAAACAAGCCCTACTGCCAGCGCTCACTCCCTAAAAACTGCAACATGCTCAATTGTACCTCAATTGGCAAGGACTTTAGCACCCCGGTAAGTCTCTGGTAAGTGGTATCAATGGCGCCCAGGGCATGGGTATTAAAAGGGTGTCCCTGTGGGCTACAGCATGTATCATACTAGCCAAAGGGACCCACACAAAAACTGCATGTAGACTGCCATTAAAGGATGCATGGAAGGGTGCAAGCCCTTCTGAAAACACAACATTGCACACTCCCTGTATGCAATGCCCAGGTACACTGCATGTCTTCTATGTAAGTCAC
The DNA here is from genome assembly GCF_964204655.1 of Triturus cristatus. Classification (NCBI taxonomy): domain Eukaryota; kingdom Metazoa; phylum Chordata; class Amphibia; order Caudata; family Salamandridae; genus Triturus; species Triturus cristatus. Next base: position 360,186,008 of record NC_140586.1, on the reverse strand, counting down.
CCCTACAGCAGGACTTAAAGCCCCAAGGCAGGGTGCATTATATTACATGTGAGAGCACATCTGCACGAACAGATATCCCCTATGAAGCCTAGTTCAATTACTAAGACATTGTGAGTGATCAGGAAGCCATCTTTAGTATAAGTACTGGGCACTGGTCATTACGAGTTACTCCGCTACATAATGGCTTCACTGAAAATAATGGTGTTTGGTATCAAACACCTTGTCTAATCTATGCTAATGCCAGTATCAGATCTATTGTGACATGCACCCAGAGGGCACCTTAGTGGTGCCACCTAAAAAACCTACTAGCCCTAGTGTGTTGGCTGACTGGTATCATCCAGCTTGCCCCCACAGACACGCTTCTGACCCCCTCTAGATGAGAGACAGTTGTCTCAGAGGCCAGAAACAATGCCTGCTCCAGAGGAAGGTGGTAACACCACCTCTAGTAAGATGGTTAGTGATTTAACATATCTGCTGCCTTTGAACTGCAAGACAAGCCAATTACCAACATGAACAATCGCCTTTATCTCCATCTTATGGTGTGTGTGGTCCTCACAGAAGAGCAACAAGCAGTAGGCTGTTCCAGAGGTTCTTAACCTATTATCCGGGGACCCCTGTGTGTCGCCTACTGCTTAGAAAACTAAATACTAACAGATTAATAAAGTTATATGAACAAAGAAGCAGAATGTACAAATGAAAAGTTTCAAACATTCTATAAATGAGAAATTTGAAATTAGATGCTAAAAGTTCAGTTAGTATTCTCAGATTGATTCATGAGAGTGTCACGTTTGGGCGTAAATAGCAGGGAAAACACTGTAATATAAAACATTGTATGTGAGAGTGCATGGCATAACACTACATCTCCCATAATGCATCTGATGGAGAGCTGCAGTCCTACCTCTCTTTCTTTATCTACATAAACACCGCCTACTGAATAACTGGTGCTTGTCACCTGTGAGTACACCCGGAAGGCCGTTGCAGTCCCGCTGGTTGCTATACCTCTGCTCGGAGACTTGAGCCCTTGTCTCTGCCCTGCTGCCGAGGCTATTGTACATCTCCAGAGAAACTGCTATGGCGGGTTTCCCGCCATTTCCTTGCCTGCAAGCCTAGTCCAAATATCCCACGCTGGAGCGCTGATACAAGTCGCTGTAGACTCGATACATTCGCATGAGCCCTGTTTAGTTTTGGTTGTGCTGGAGCGCTCATGACAATTTCACCTTGGCCAATATTTCAGTCATTTGAAATCGCGCTGGGGCTCAGTTGCAAGTCAAGTTGGGCTCACAAGAAATACTTTCGCCGGGGTTCTATGGAATTATGTTCCACACCATTAAGAGCCATTGAGTGGCTCGGAGCATTTTTCATGCATTTTCTTTTCTGTTTTCTTTTTACCCGATTGCCAGTAAAACGCGCTGAAACCACGCATTGTCCTTGGAAGTTTTCCCAGTGACCCATGTGGAATTCCTAATAGGTATCGGAGGACTGCCTCAAAGGAGTGAAGTACAAAAACACTTCCCTCTTGCAGGATGTCATGAGCTTAGTGTCTTTGCGGAGAATTGGTTCATACTTCTAAGAACTTGTTGTTGAAACTACGCTTTATTTTCTTTTCTTTATTTTTGCCTTTTTGTGCCTTTTTTCATACAAGGATAAGTGTGGCAGTTATTTTTTTGTTTAAATCTGTTTTTATTGTTTTAAAAGAAAACACTCTTTGGCAGCATATATTACATACAGAAATAAGTGTGGCAGCTATAACTGTAAGTGCATTCACATATTGCATAGTTGTATGTTGCAGGTACTTAGGGTGGTGATTTCATGTGTATTGTGTTGTGTCTCACTTACAGGGAACACAGGGCTACCATAGGAGTGAAGTCTACAACTCCAGAACAGTTCCCCATTGAGTGTTTTCGCTGCTGCACCTTTATTGTTTCGTTTGTCCCTTTTTAGGTCTCGCCTGAGCCAGCACATGCGCTGCTCTGCAAGACATTTAGTAGGTGGCTTAAAAGTGCTGCCACAGGCTTTTGTTGGCCTAAAGCTTGTGTGCACGTGAGCGTGCACGCGCGCAGCCGCCATCTGTCTTTCCTACGTTGATCGTGATCACTTTCACTTTCGCGGGCCGCGCGGCCGTGTCACTTTCACGGCCGCGCAGCCAATGCTTGTTGTAGTTAGAGGTGGGAGCAGCTCCTTTTCCTCTTGAGTTTGCTGCTGAGGATTTTATGAAGAGCAACACTGTCGAAATACAGGAGCCACCGCTTTTCTTCCGAGTCTGTTGCTGACGTTCACTGAACACATAAACTAGGTACGTTTATTTGGACTTATTTTCGTTCCAAATGCCACTGAATTTACTTGGGCCTAACCGTGCCTCAATAACGTCTTCGGCATCGCTTGGTCTCTGAGCCCGAGCTCAAACATCTCCTCAGAAGGACGCCCCAGTTGGTATACTCAACGTTTGCCTCTGCTGTGGTTTGAGAGTATTGCAACTCCTGAATCTCCTCAAAGCACCACTGCCACTTCAAAATTTAAAATACATGTTGCGTACCTAAAAAAGTTTTCACTGAGGCACACTTCTTTCTGGCTGTGCTTGCTAATCACAATTTCAAATGAGATGTCAAACAGATGCTAGTGCTGCTCCAAAAACTGGCCAAACGTCAATATCACTCTGCCAGATTGTAGTTAAAGAATGAATGGGTGTTTGAAAGCTGCTTGCACTGCCACCCAAGCTGTTCACAAGTCACTATTTGAAGCTGCTTGGAAAGAATTACTGAGCCGATGGCCAAACTTATGCCTAGGTGATCTAGCGCCACACCTTGTGAGCTCTTTCACTGTGAATAGGCGCTGGACTCTTACTTTCACAAAAAGAGCAGACTTCCTTAAGTCCAACTGAATGAAGTTCCCTAAGAGCGCTCTCTGGAGCACACAGACTGGCAAGAACTCAAATCACAGGGGTGAAGACATCTTCCTGTCCCCGGCACAGCGTCCCACCCTCGTCAAAATTTGAACAAGCATTTGCAATGCAATAGGTCTCACATTTGCGAGAGTTTAAGCTATTAGCATTGTAAATTACAATGCCTGTTATTTATGTTTTGAAAACCAAAACATAAATAAAAGACGTTGTCATTAACAATATCAATAGCTCAAACTTGCGTAAATGCGAGACCTATTGCATTGCAAATGCTTGTTTCCCTTTCCCCTACTGTGGTGTGTCCTGCGGAGTGGGTATATAATACTCGCAGGTGATTCCATACAAGGGGAAAGGGTTATCTGGAGTCTTCCATCGCTCCCGCTGTATCCGGCTTTCAAAGTTAGTGGTTACCCATAGTCTGTCGTGACAGGGAGCAGTGCAAGTACATCACACAGAATATAATATGGATGACCATTGGCTCCAACATTCCAATTAAAATAAATATTTTGTACATTTGTTTATGAATTAAATCAAATATTTCATCATTTGCATATGTTTCATGATCATTTTTGTACTTTTTATGTATTGTTTTATTGTTCAATTTAGCGAAAATGTTTAGGCTAGGGTTTCCGGTTTCCAGTAATGATTCATTGGGGGTCCCCATATTCCAATAATGGTTCAACGGGAGAGCCCGGGTACCATAAATGATGAAGTGGGGGTCCACAGAAGTCAAAAGGTTAAGAACCACTTACCTAGTTTACTGATGCACAGTACCAATCAAAATTAAGGTTACATAGTCAATCAGCGTCAAAGTGTGACTCAAGAGAACCAGCAGGGTGCCTCTGGGGCCTCCCGCTAGCCCCGGACAGCATTTTAAGAAAATCATTCTCCTCCTCTAAACCAGTAAATATATGTACTGTGCCATTCAACAAAAAAGTTGAATCTGTCTGAGTACAACATGGCATATTGGATTTTCTTTTCTCGTCATTTTTGCTTGGCAGACATGAGCTTCGCCTTGCATCCTGCACGGACTGTGTAAAGTAGGGATACACAATTATCCTGTTACCCTCCTGCTAGATACCTTTCCTTTCTCTTATCAACTGCAATATGTTATCATGGTCTTTGTAGTTAAGCGATTTAGCAGAAATTAGACAAAGAGGCCAGCCTGGGAAAGGTCTTTCAACCAAAGTTCTATGTGTTCTTTCAATTACCAAGACTGGGGAAAAAGCTATCTCTACCAAATAAATCTTATTTACAGTTTTCCTATGTAGTCTTCAACTCAGCACATGTTGGTGGATTCAGGAATTCCTACGATGTCTCTGTTGCTCTGTCTGGGTCTGGCCTAGTTCTCATTCTTGGCCCTCACTTTTTCCAATTTCATCTTGATTTCCTTTTGTACCTTAGCCTGCGTATCCTCTTTGATATCCGAGATACCTTGTTCGGCCTTGTTAATTCTTAGTTCTTGTGTGTTACTTGTCTAAACACTCCTTCATATCGTCTAGTCTCTTCTTCAAAGAGTTGGACTTGGTGTCAATTGTAACCAGGGGCTGCCACGCATTTCCAGTAGGATTGTCTTTATGTCTAATGTATCATCAGTGTCAGGGGGTCACAAACAGCACCAAACATACACCACCCGTGGCACAGGGGTAACCGGTGCAGTGTGCGAATTCGACGTTGAGCGCCCTATGCTTTTCAATGAGGATCTTCCTGATGCAAAGAGATTGCAGGCGTGACAACGAAGGTTGCAAGAGGAAGACCAACAACAGCAGAGGTAAGTTGGGAAGTAGGGGGTCTTAGGGGCATCGACAGTTCATCTCACCAAGGACCAGCGGTTTCGGGTGCAGGAGTGCCTTTCGACGTCAAAGTCTTCTTACCGGAGCCAGTCTCAGTCGGGGGGGGGAGCATCTGGATTTACACTGTAGGTGCCGCCGTGGAGGTCAGGAGCAGTCAGCCAATGTTGACATGAGGTCAGAATCACTGGAGAGACTTCACTACACAGGTGAGCCACTCAGACTCTGGCCGTGGGCATTGGGTGCAAAGTGGGCAGGGGACACGGATCCGCATGGTTCCAGAGTCTTTGGAGTCAGTTTCTTCTGGACAGGTCTGCTGTCCAAAGGAGATTGGAGTCTTTATTGAAGGCAATAGTCTTTCCAGGGGTTTCAGAGGTTGCTGCTGCAAGACAGGTCGCAGGGTCACCAAGGCAGAAGACAGGCCGGTAGGCTGGAGCCAAGGCAGTTGTAATCTTCTGGCTTCTGCTGCAGGGTGTCTTTTTTCTTCTTAGTCCGTCACAGAACTGAGTTCTAGGTCTGGAGGAGCCACCTAAATACTAAATTTAGGAGGCGTTTTAGGAGAGTAGCAGGTAGGGCCAATGGGCACCTCACCTGGGGTGACTATTCCCTCTATTATGCCACCCTCCTGTGGGAGGGGCATAGACCTAGCCCTGATTGGAGGGGTCTCCCTCACCTTCAAGAAGGGGGGAACTGAAAGATGTTCTTCTCCTCGTCTCCCCTACCTTAGGGGTGGAGTTGGCAGAGGTGGGCACACCCCTTTATTCTTCCAATTTTTCCGGCTAGTTTTCCCACCCAAAGTGGGGGGTTAAGCCAGGGTCCGACATCTGCTGCTAGCAGCAGTGGCTGGGTCACTTTACAAAAGCAGCAGGCCTTTGAAACTTCCCTCTTCGAGCACTGGGCCATCCTGGGGGAGGAGCTTTGACATTTCTGCCCAGGATGTGCATTGTTTCTGGTCCCAGAGAGCAGGGGCTCTCTACCCAGGCTCAAGAAACATGTCTGGTGGTGGCTGGCTGCCTACAGCCGGTCAGAGACCACACCAGGATTGGTAGGTTTTCAGGGAGCACCACTGAGGTGCCCTCTGACTACATGTTTTAATAAATCTCACATTGGCATCAGTGTGGATTTATTACAAGGAGCTGTTTGGCACCAAACATTCCAAGTTCAGTGAAGCTATCATGGTGCTGTGGAACTCGAGTTGTCAAGTTCCCAGCCCATGTGCTTTCTATGGTTTCCCTGGCACTTACAATATTAAGGAATAGATTCCTAAAACGGTAGGGGCATATCTGCTCATGCAAGTATGCCCACACCAGGGATATAGTGCACCCTGCCTTAGGGCTGGTAAGGCCCTCTAGAGGGGTGGCTTATCTATATCTTAGGCAGTGGTAGCTGGCATGGCACACAGGCAGTGTGGCATGCTGACTTGGTCATTTTTCCACCTCACATGGACATTTCAGCTACAGGGGCAGTGGCATGGTCCTAGTGAGGGCATCTCAGGTGACCCTCTTCAGCCTCCAGGCCATACGTATCCAGGGTACCACTTACAGGGGGGCTGAATTTCCAATTGTTGACATGTTTAGGGAAAGAACACTGGTACTGGAAACCTGGACAGCAGGTTCCTCTACAGTCAAAGTTGCATCAAAAGTCAGGCACATATTTGAGGGGGGTGGTACTGCAACAGAATACCATTTTCTCAAAACACATCTATCACAATTTATCCCTCTGCTCTCCATCTTTAGCCTTTAGGGATAGAGTTTTTTTGTCATAGGTCAACATGGATCATGTGCCATGACATAGGCCTGTCTCACAGACTGCAGTGTAGTTGGACCAGGAGGGGGCAGCCAAAGCGCTACCCTCATTATGGTGGAAGCCTTCACCAAGAGTTAGGCAGCATGAGTGCAGTGGTGGCAGCATACCATGTAGTGATCAGTAGGAGTGAACAGGTCCTTTTTACCCTGTGTTACTGGAATGAGGCCTACAGGCTTACTCATCTTTTAAAAAGTTCAAATACTGTGTGCTTAACTCGCCCTTGGCCTACATTAGGTAGATGTGGAGTGCTGCACAGCATAGGAATAGTGACTGCACTGAATTTGTGTGTGCATGGAAAGGGTACAGTATAGGGATAGAGCAGTACTGTGCAGTATATGTATGGTTAGTGCATGTATTGAGTGAATGTATACCTGCTAAGAATACATTACACAGGATATGTCATGCTGTGCAGTGCGTACGCAATGAAAACATGTGCTGGGTGTATTTGTGCTTGCGTGAAGTACAATAAATGAAGGGCGAAGTGTTGAGCAGAGCACGTATGGTGAATGTGCATTTACAAATAGCATGCCCTGGTGCAATACAGAAAGGCTACAGTACTGAGCAGTGCCCGAAGATTGAACATGTGTGTCTGTAGTGGCATAATGTATAGAGGTGACTGTACTGGAGAATAAGTGTGCTGTGAATGTACACTGGTTGCAAGTGTGCCTGCAATGGTACAGTTAATGGAAAACTCTGGGTTCCATTATGTGAAGCCCAGGCCTGCCCGGTGAAGAATCCTCTGACAGATCTGTATATTGCTGCCTTCCTGTGAGCTGGGTGGGAGAAACACTGGAGGAAAGGACTTCCCTATTACACTTCCAAAGGCTGCTCTTTGATTCAGTGATAGATCACAAGGAAGGGGCCTGGACACATCTCTGGAAAGGAGAGGGGGTTGATAAGGGAATCATACAGAGTAGGCCTGGGACCCCAGGATTAACCTTTTGATGTACATTTCACTGTGGCTGACATCAAGGTGTGAACTCTGGTCACTTCAATGAACTGTGTTGTGGAACAAAAAGAGGAGGGAGCACACTGACTGCTATACCAGCACACACTTAGCCCAGATGCATTGTGGTAAATGCAGTGTGTTAGACCTGACATCCTTGGCGTGGGTTTTTCCCCTATCTTTTTCCTCTGCTACCTGGATTTTTGATGCTGTGCTGGATTTCGTTTTTGCTGGTTTAGATGCTTAGGACACTCGGCCACTGCTATTCAGTGCCAGAGTGTAAGTGCTCCCTGTGTAAAATATCATATTGATTGGATATACCTGATTGGCATATTTGTATCAACATGAAGTCCCTAGTAAAGTGCACTGTGTGTGCCAGGGCTGGTGATGATAGATGCTACTAGTGGGCCTGCAGCGCTGATTGCGCCACCCACGCGAGTAGCCCTAAAATGGTGTCTCAGGCCTGCCACCGCAGGCCTGCCTGCAGTCCCTGGACTGCCATGTCCTCCTGGCCAGTGTCCACACTGGCCGGGCCTAACCCTTCCCTTTTTGTGCACATCAGTCATCCCTATGGAAGGCCCAAGGTACCCCCCTGGGCAGGGTGCAGTGTATGTAAAAGGTAGAGCATGTACTAGTGCAGGTATCATGCTCTGGTAGTGAACAGCGGCCATTTTGTGTGTTCACTGCTGCAAGGTTATCTTGCTCCATAGGCTAACATGGGGGAGGCTGGTGCCAATGGCCATCAGCCTATCTTCTCATAGGAACAAGATAAGACATGAGAGTTTGATATCCCTGAGCTCAGCATTTAATAACACATCTTTTAGGAGAGGTTGTTTTTAAATCCTGAGTTGGAGAACAGTACTTTTTAGAGAGTAGCTGTTCTCTTGTCTGACCCTTCTGTGTGCCTGGGCATGCTTGTGGATTGACTGTCTGGTTTGAGAGTGACAGGGGCTGGGGAGCCCCCAGGAGGTTGGATGAGTCAGCCCTTTGCTGAATGACTGCATTTGCAAGTAGAGTGGAGGGAGGAGATAGCACCTGGGAGTGAATAGGGCTGTGCCTGCCTGCCACACTGCTGGCTCCACCTCCTGCTGGGCGGCTGACGACTCTGCCCCTCACTCTGAAAGGAAAGAAGAAGCCAGGAAAACAAAGTGCTCCAGCAACACCCAGAACTGGATCAGACCGGGTTCAGGACCCACTTGCACAAAGACTTCAAAGACTTTTAGGGGTATAAGTAAAGGACCCCTGACAACAGAAAATTAGATTCTACAATCAAGAGGAACCTCTGCTGAAAGACGGACCGCTGAAGGACTGAAGGAAGATTGCCTTGCTGTGTGCTCTAAGGGCTGACCTGTTCTGCTGTGCAACTGAAGCTGAGGAGGAGAAGGGGTCTTGCTGTGTGCTATGACCCTACCTGCTTGACCTAACAAGACTTTGCTGTGTCTTCAACTTTGAATCTCCAAGGGCCTGAGAAGAGCTGGCCTCCTGTTTTGCAACCCAGGGACAGAAAGGTTGCCAAGATTTCAAGACTCTGCTGTGTCCCCTCCCTGGGCTGCTGTGTACTGCCGGGGTCGTGGGCTGTTTGCCAAGTTCCTGAAACATCTGCCCCGTGAAGTGCGCTGGCTGCTCTCTGTTTTGCTTGAGAGCGCCGCGCTGATCTTTGCCTGAAACCGGCTGCCGCGTTGAGAAGACCGACGTGTACATCGGCACGTGTATTGTTGTGGCCAAGAGATTGTGGGCGTCCCCAGTACTAACTGAGCCACTGTGAGGCTTGGCGGCGTCTCGATCGACCCGCTGACGCTGGGCGCCTCAAAATACCCTGCCCGCAATTCACCGCCGCGGCCCGGGGCCCGCAATTGAACAGTAGCTGCTTTTCCCCGCTCCGCAAAGCCGCGGAGAAAGAAGCGAGGAGGCCGCGACCTGATTGGTTGCTGGTGGAGACTTGGCCGGAGGAGCCGCGCTGCGAGTGGCTGACTCCATTGACATCTGACATCGTCACTGGGGGACCGTCAAGGGAGCCGCGACCCGATTGGTCCATCGCTCGAGAGGTGCAGAAACCCGGCACCGAGCAGCCTGAGAGGAGCGCTTCGGTATAAGCACAGGGACACCGCTGGAGAAACGTGTGTGTGTTTTAATATTGAGTGCCTACAAACATATTCTTTTTGAAACCTACTAGAGACTATCGTTTATTTTCCTAGCAACCAGAGAAAGCTGAAGAGAACCGGAAACTAATGTGCAATGCTATGGTAGTTGATTTTTACTGCTGAAACTAGATAAAGTTATATTTTTTTATATACTCACCTGTGTGGTCTACATTTGTGGTGTACTGGGGGGGTCATTGTGGTTGTTACTTGCAAATACTTTACACATTGCCTTGGGGATAAGCCTGCCTGCTCGAGCCAAGCTACCTAGAGGGTGAGCAGGGGTTATCTACCGTGTGTGTCCCTGTACCCTGACCGGAAGCAAGGGTCCCTATTTGGTCTAAGGTACTTACCTCTGCCAACTAGAGACCCCCAGATCTAACACAGTGCATGATAACACTCACTTCATTCAATTGGAAGCCTTTCGTATACACCATTGCTGGTGCAGAAAGTGCTGTGTCTCTAGACACACGTTTCAGGATTGTTGTTCTTATTCAGTAGAGAGTAAAAAGTGAAATTTGGGGGTGCTGGCAATGCTGCTCACAGTCTTCTCAGGTTTAGTACCACTTCTAGAGCAAAGGTGCACCTCAGAGGTCGTCAGACCAATAACTCAGCAAGGAGCCAATCACAAAAGGAGGAAGGAGCACACTGCCTGGCATACCAACACACAATTAGTCCTGATGCATTGTGGTAAATGCAGTGCACAATAACACTTCATTTGAAAACCTTTAGTATTTATCATTGCTGGTACAGCCAGTGCTGTGTATCTCTACACATGGGACATAGTTGTGGGATAATTAGCTTCAGAGTCTTGCCTGCAGTGAAAGACAGCCTTTCAAGAGGAAAGAAGAGGAGGAAAAATGTACACTTAGACCCTAAATCACATTTGTTGTCTGGAAAAATCTATAACAAGAGGAGGTTGAGACCCCCAAATTTGTCATCTGCCAAGCAAGCAGACAGACTGTGTGAGGAGGGGAAGCCTGCCCCTGACCAGGGCTCGGGCCCAAGGCTTGCTAGTCTCCCTGCTGGGTGAGGGGGCATCACCCAGTGAAACCAAGACCACCTGCCCTGGAACCTGGAGCACCGGCCTCCTTGTCAAGACCAGTGTGCCCTGTGAGGAATAGTAGAGCGTTGGAGGGGGCGAGGTCCAGTGGGGAGCCTACCGCTTGTACCGCAAGCAGCCTGACTACACCCAACAGGATCAGGACTTGGGAGCGTCCGCGGAGAGGACACTTGCTGCATTGCTAAATGCTTCCGTATCTCCGAAGCGAGTCAGACTAGAACTAGACCTTTGGGCCCCAGAGGACTCTCTTCTAACAGTACTGCGGCACCATAGACACTTTTGACTAATGCCTAAGGAGTCAAAGGGGAAATTGAGTACAGCCGACCAGTAAGCATTCCCTGGATGCAGTGACCAGTGAATGGGGAATAATCCCGACCATTTTATAGAAAAGAGGGTGGGACAGGGATTTGTCAGGCAACTAGTGCCCTAACCTCAAGGGGATTGGGGTATTGCTCATGAATGTTGTTATTCCTTTGCATGTGTGGAGTTAGAAATAAAATACGTTCTTTTCTTACAAAAGTTAAGTACTTGACGGGATATTGATTTATTGTTTGTACTGCATGCACTTTGAGTTATGAGTCATGTTTAAGTACCTGTATATAGACTCCCCCCCCCCACCCCCCCCCCCCCCAGGGAGCCTTTGACTTCTCATTCACAACTACCACTAAGAGTCAAGTGCAAAAGGGATACTTTACCCAGTTGCTCAGGATCCATTGTGGGTCAGTCCCCAGCACATCAGGAGTACAAAAGCCTCAACCACCACGGCTGGGTACAGTAGCCCCTGCATGCCCCATGGCCCTCTCGAAGGGATTCTGAAGCATAAGAAGCAAAACGATTGGCAATTGGAAATGTCACATGGTCGGTTCACTTCTCACTCCATAATTATTCTTTTTCACACAAAGAAAATTGCCCTTTTGTCATGGGAATTTCAAAGGCAAGAGGGGTAATTAATATGTGCATTTTGTAGTGCTGGCAAACTCCTCCTTCTAAACATCATTAACATTGAAGGTCCTGTGATGCATATGTGTCATGCAGAAAGTGAACTTCCCTCTGATGTAACCGGTCAGAAAGCCAGTCCAGGAGGCAGTCACAAAATAGGCGGTCGGAATGCATTTGCTGAATGTGAACCTGCAGCACACAGAAAATGTATTCAGAACAGCAGGGAGGGAGAGAGCAGGCTTCTGTTTTGTCGTTGACATTACATGGATTTTGACGCCTGTCATATCACAAGAAGTGCCATGAGCAAGCTCTCACATTTATCTAGCAAACAATATGAACCACTCTCATGAAAAATAATAATAAATTCTATAAGACGTCTAATAATTAGTGGAGATTCCCACTAAAGTACAGCCAGGGTATTTGTCCCTTAAATAGCGTCGATTCATCCATTAGTAAAAAGGCAACAATGGGGCACTCAGCAGCAGGGCTGTAGTTAAACGTGTACTCACTTCAGCTTAGATGTCAGGCTGAAACCGAAAACCCACGGTAAACAAGCATTAGCAAAGGTCAAAGATCTCTCTTTATAACGCGAGTATTGTACTATTGACTTTGTCAAAGTTTGTTTGTTAAACATTGTTTAAATAAAAGTAGTACAACAATTCAAACTGGCCACTGGTGCATGACAACACTTCTGCAAAGGTCATTTTTGAAAGTTTTTTGTTTGCGAAAACCATTTCAAGATGGCAAACTGTGCCTCGACACATGGACTGCCATTTTAGAAGGGATTTTCTGAAACAAAAAGCATTCCAAAATAGCCACCAGTGTGAGTGCATGCACCGTGACATGACATATGCTTATGTGTTGTGATGTACTGGGAGGCATTTTGGCTTTTTGTTTTTAAATTTACTTTACCATTTGAGGATGGCAAAGAGCCATTTTCAAGCAGTAAAATAAATACCATAAAAACTGTTCAGAAGCGCAAAAAGAAAAAAAGCATGTGGCCTGGTAGCAGTACGCAGCAGTTGGTCCCTCAAGGAGTGGTGGTAATTTTTAGGTCTCGCCTAGCGAAAGCAGCGCATGCGCTGCTCTCGCGAGTACCTTTTGTAATCAATTCTGCGGAAGGCTTGCATGCACGCGTCTGCATGGACAAACATGGCTGCTCTCGCCATGTGTCCATAGCAGACAGCATGCGTGTGCCCGTCGGACTGTGGACAGCCCGGCGCCATCTTGCGATGCTTTCGTTGTCATAGCAACGAAAAAGCGATTGCTTTCACTGCCGCTTGTTAAACACACCGGCTTCCTTCAACTCTGGCTCTGTCAAGAGATGTGCATGCACGCACGCACGGACCCAGAGATGAAGGAAGCCAGCGCACAACATCTTCAGTTCAGGCCTTAGCATAACACAGTGTGTGGCACAAGGACACGTTCATTCTGGTAGGCACGGGAAGATTTTGTGATTTGCCTACAGTTGAGCGACGCCGAGAGCTGTCTTTAGAAGGTGGCCCATGGCGTCAGTACACTCTGCCCCTCCACCAGCAGTGCCTGGACGCGCCTCTCAAAGAGCTGTCTTTAGAAGGCGACCCATGGCGTCAGTACATGGTCTCTCCACTAGTAGCGCCTGGACGGGTGCCTCAGCCTCCACCAGCAACGCCTAGGCGCGCACCTCAAACAGCTCAGCTTAAAAGGCGACCCCTGGCCTTCGTACTCTCTTTCCCTCCACTAGCAGCGCCTAGACGCGCGCCTCAAACAGCTGTGCTTGAAAGGCGGCCCGTGGTGTGTCAGTACACCCCCTAGTCTCCCTCCATCAGCAGCGCCTGGACGGGTGCCTCAAGCAGCTATCTTTAGAAGGCGACCCAGGGCGTCAGTGCACTCTGCCCCTCCACCAGCGGTGCCTGGACGCGCGCCTCAAACAGCCGTCTTTAGAAGGTGGCCCATGGCGTCAGTACACTCTGCCCCTCCACCAGCAGTGCCTGGACGCGCGCCTCAAACAGCTGTCTTTAGAAGGTGGCCGATGGCGTCAGTACACTCTGCCCCTCCACCAGCAGTGCCTGGACGCGCGCCTCAAACAGCTGTCTTTAGAAGGTGGCCGATGGCGTCAGTACACTCTGCCCCTCCACCAGCAGTGCCTGGACGCGCGCCTCAAACAGCTGTCTTTAGAAGGTGGCCCATGGCGTCAGTACACTCTTCCCCTCCACCAGCAGCGCCTGGACTTGTGCCTCAAGCAGCTATCTTTAGAAGGCGACCCATGGCGTCAGTACACTCTGCCCCTCCACCAGCAGTGTCTGGACGAGCGCCTCAAACAGCTGTCTTTAGAAGGTGACCCATGGCGTCAGTACACTCTGCCCCTCCACCAGCAGTGCCTGGACGTGCGCCTCAAACAGCTGTGCTTGAAAGGCGACCCATGGCCTTCGTACTCTGTCGCATGCCTTGTCTATGAAAAACAAGTTGTGGCATAGCCAATAGGTCTCGCCTTTGGGATCTGACAAGTGTTTAGCCAGCGCTATTGGCCTTGCCAATGTCTTTAAGCTATGTTGTAGAGCAGTGTGGCTGCTGTACAGCATGTTAGAAAGTTACAGTAAAAAAGTGTTAATAATTTTTGTCACCTTATATGTAACCAAGAAGACATTACATACAAAAGGGACGGCAAAGTCAGCCTGAAAGCAAACAAATTTAGAGAGAAAAAAGAGCCTTAAAAGTAATTCTAAAAAGCCCGGGTCGCTATCGGGCTCTCGATTTTTGCCCTCCACATCAGGATAAAAATGAATCTTAACTCTGCAGCAGGGCCACCCTTCACAGCCTTTGAAGTAACTTCTAAGAAACTAGTTATATAGTTCTTTCACAGTCTCATCATTTCAGAACAGAAGCGTTTTCAATATTCTATACAACGAAGCCATAAGTATTGCTTATTTATCTTAAGGAACTAACAACCATTGGCAAACCGAATAGTACTGGCTTGTTGTGGGGGTAATGTTACTTGTTTTGTTATATATCCGGATGCAATGGCAGAAGCAGCAAAATACCAGGGGGGCGGGACACTGCGCTGAGCACAGATTTTTAGCTTAATGTATCAAGAGGTCATCGCTTTGAGACAAATCATCCTATCACCTAAACTGAAAAAGCTCAAAACAGAATGCGGTGAAACAGTTTAATGATTCAGAAAAACCCTCAAAATGAGTGTCCTGCTATGAAACGTTTTTCTGAGGCAAGTATTTTGCACCGAGAAACCTTCCATTATACTCATTATCGCAATCAAAATGTCAGGCGAGGACAGCTTGAACACTATGCAGATAGCTAACAACCAGCTATATCACCGAAAAAAAGTAGGTGCTCTCCCAACTTAATCGTACACCTATATTCTAGCAACATATTCAAGACACTCAAGTTAGCTCCTCATTTGTGACCGCAAGATTAAGGCGGATAAAAACGTACTTGAACTCAATCAATCCCAATTGAAATCCTTAATTCCAATTCACGTATTTGATTTCCGCAGAACGGCAAAAGTAAACTGCTGACCTAGGCAGGCATTTAAATCTGCAATACTCCAGGTTTCAGGAATTCATTGTGAAAGTGCAGGTTACATGATGCAATCATAAATCCAAAAGTGAGCAAAGGAGTCCTCAATTTATTGAAATATATAATGCAAAATATGAGGACCAAAGTGTTTTCTGAGACAAGGATTGGCACGCAATATCACTGACTGCTCTAATATTTTCATGGGTGCTTAATTTGGGAACAGTCAAATATGCAAGGCAAGAGAAGGATCACAGAGTAATTCTCTCCACCTGGCATATACTAGAGTAATGAATACAACAATCCCTAAAGCCAGGCCAGCTTGGTTTCTTAGTAAAGGCACAGGAGTGGAGTGATTTAACTTTTAATTTCAAATTAAGTCAAACTGATTAGAAACAGACTCTTAAGACCTGAAGCTACAGCGCTGTTCACATTAATGTTTGATATTAGAGTGCCTCCTGGATACTGTACAACAACATTTCACAACGTTGAGTGTTATTACAATGGAGGACAGGCGGGAGTAGTGGATATGAGTGCTGAACTAATACCACCACATGGTTCAATAATAAAATGGTGATCATTTGGAGCGCCACACAACCTTTAACAATTATTAGAACATTGGAATGTGGAGCACTCCATTGTAGACAATGGAGTGCTCCGTGCTTCTACGGGCCGGTAAAGGCCCGCAGAGCAACATTCCATTGTTTTACAAAAGCCTCTCGAAGTTCGAGGGGATTTAAATCCCCTCGAGCTTCGAGAAGCCTTTGTTTAATTTGTTAGAACATTCTGCCCTCTAGTGGCAGAATGTTCTAATAGCCTTATAGCCCTTCGTAGCAGGGCTATACCGCTATTAAAGTCCCGCTGCTTTTGTTAAAGTCCCTCGCCTTCGGCTCGGGCCTTTAACGCTGCAGCGGGCCTTTAATAGCCGGTTTAGCCCGCTACGGCGGGCTATAAGGCTATAAGCAAAACAATCAAGTGACAAACTTGTAAAGTTTTTTCCAGCTAATTAAGTAATAGCCATTTAAGGTTTCAAATATAAAAGTAAATCTAAACATGGTAGCAGATGGTAAGACCATTCAGAGAAAGAGCCAAAGAAGTAAAACTTCTACCACAGTGGGATATGGTAGTCTCTGGTCACAACTACTCAGAACATATGTAAATGGGTTGGATAGGATACCCTTCACACTATAAAGTAAGTGGCATATTAGGGTCGAATTTCTTTCTGTAAAAGATCATATCTGGTTGCTATATTCAAAAGAGGAGACAAAACTCTTGAAGTCACAGACCGTTGCCATGATTAATATAAAAACAGCGAAGTTCTGGAGGCGTGAAGGAAAGCGTGCACTTCAAGCCCCTTACGCTAATACCAAACTCGCTTTTGAGAAGAGTTCAGCACTTCAAGTGCATCCATCTCAGCCTACATGGCCTTCTCAACTTCTTGCAAGTGTTTTCATAAACATCACCATAGTATTTGACATGATTAATCACGATCTGTTGAAACTGAAGGTGGTCTGAGAATTGAGTGTTACCCTTTTAGACAAGGTAAGGACAGTGGAATCGTGTACAAATGTATGGTGGTCCAATATTGCAGTTTAACAGGATTTATCTTTGCTCAGGAAGAGAAGCCAACGAGATAAGTGTGCATGCCTGTATTGATCTACTTACCGGGGCACAGTCATTGGAGCGAGCACAAGCCGGATAGCATGAAACCTAAGGTTATTCAGCCCGCCGGTCCCCCCGAAGAAGCCCAAATCGGGAACAATACAGGTGCTTTTAACCTGTCTGTAAGAAGGGTAAGTTAATTACTTGCCTTACCAGGGTGCTTACAATTAGCATCTTGACATTCTCTATAGGTCCTGAAGAAAGCCCCCCCCGACCATCCTGGACGTTCAAAAGGGCTGAAACATGTCTACTTTTCAAAAGGACAATAAGGTGCTGTAGAACGGTAACATTTCAACAAGTGCACCGCCATATCTTTTTTAACCTTGCTGCCTCTCCTACAGAATAAAGTTTGTTTGGGGAAGGAGCGGATAGCAATTTTAACTCACTTCACCCCGGTTCACATTCTCACTGATCACTACTGATACTACCAGTTGGTCTACCTCCAGGTGGAGGAAAGCATACTGTCAAAAAACACCCAATGATTATGCTTTCACGTCCTAAGAGAAGCGGAGAACCAAGATATACCGCTCAACCACTCCTGTATGTGAATGAGTGTTTTTAAGTTGGTTACCACACCCGGCCCTGGTATTACAGGTACAAGTGATCCATTCTCCCTTTGCTTATCTATTGATCTACTCAACACCAATGTAGGACCACAATGATGTACTGGTAGAGCATGCTACTTGCACATACTGCCTAGGACATCAGCACTGGAATCAACACAAACAAATGGCTAACATGGTGTTTGGTAAGATGCGTCTGCAGCCAGCTGGGTACTGTACTGGACGATGGATAAAGCTGGACTTCAGTATTGGATTACATAAAAAACTGTAGCCAATTCAGCCGTGCACTGTACGATTTCGACCAGCACAAGGAGGCAGGCTTTGTGCCCAGTTTTTGTATACTTTACGTTGTGAAAGGGGCTACTGGGTTAGTATGTAGGGCCCTATGTGAAGCGTCTGGCAAGACTGAAAGGCTATAAGTCAGTCTAGGAATACAGTGCGAAGATTCACGAAACAACTCTTGGTGTGTGGTAAATATTTCGTTACCGGTACTATTTTTTATGCGGTAAAGTCTATTAAAAATAACTCAGTAAAATGAGAGGCAGAATCCGTGGTATTAGAGGTTTAAAAAGGCTTTATTCCTATACAAAGGAATACAATTTAAATTGTAGGCGTTCTATTCCATCACCACGAAAGTTCAGGAAGGAAGGGGCCTATATTATTGACAGGTAATCATTTTTATAGAAAAGGCATTACAGTAAAACAGATGCAGTAGGCGTATCAACTGATAAGAAGAATAAACTATGCATGCGTAACTAGAATAGGCGTAACTAGACAACGGCATCATACATGAGGTCATAAGTGGGTGGATCCATAAGAGAATCCTGCAATGTCAGCAGAAATATTTGGCAGAGATGCGTGCGCAGCCGCATGACGTGTGATTGACGTGCAACTAGAGGGAGAAAGGGACTTGACATTTAGCTCTACATGTGGAGACAAAAGTCTGGGGTTATGTCACCCTAATCCCAGATCATATCTGATATCCTATGTTTAAAGAACTGTGTTATCCAAAAAGAGAGGTCTCTTAGGATAGAATCTTATTCTATACTGACTATACTGACTAGTGCGTGTACAAGCGTCTAAGTGTCTACACTAGATGCGAGGGGGTAGGAATATTCCATGGTAACAGGGCTATGAATTACTTGCATGAGGACAGCGAGGCCTGGCCCCTTTGCACGGTAGCTGGAGGAATGTTTACCTAAACTGCTAGACAGGAATGCATCGGATGAGGGGCGGAGGAGATAATCTTGAAGGTGAAATACAGTTCTTGGCAGGCGACGGGCTGGATCAGGCACCGTTAGCCGCGCAGGGAGTGAGACAAAGTTCATGGTCACAGATGCAGGCTCAGACTGGAGCTTTCAGAGGCAGAAGACAGGAAAAGGCTTGATGACAGAATTCGGGCCTACTCGCCTGAATCTGTAAAAATGTGGAAAGTGAACCACATAAAGTCGGTGGCCTTTCATACTTAGAAAAGGAATATCTGACCCATTCATGGTGGATCTGAAAGAGGACATATTGACGGTGGACGCACATATATTTGCGTCTTCAAAACTGGAGCAGGAGGGAACATACATGTACGTATAGCATGTACATGGAGCCGTTGGGGTCTACGATAGGGGACATAACTGATCACAAAATTCATATTTCCTCATTCCCTCCTTGTCCCCTTCGGACCCTTAGGAGATATCGATCTTCATCAATCCATCGATCTGTTCATATAACATCATGTGTTCTTCTTTCTTCTTCCGGGATCTCGAACGAAAACTTGGATGTGGGATACACGAGGTGGCACACAGACCACAAATCGCTGGCCCACATTGTAAACATAAGCAGCAACTGAATAGCATGAGAAAGCCAATACCTAGGAAGGAGAGCATTCTCCATCCCCAGGCTGACAACACGCCCCAGAACCAACCGGACTCTGGTGTATCTGGCTTACAATCTTATGAAGGCGAGTTATGGCTTTATATACTGACGGCGAATTTTCTGGTATGAAAATGCAACAACTTGATCCGATGACCCTACAAGCTCCGCCCCTATCGGCTAGGATGACGTCAAGGACAAGACGATTTTGAAGCACAACAATCCGCATAGCAGACTGCTCTTCTGTTAAATTGCCTAAGGCGGAAATAGTTTCGTTCACTACTGCTTCAAGGGTTCTGGTTAATCTACGTATCAGCTTACTATTAGTGACTGTACCTATATAAGGAAAGAAACCTTTATTGAAATCTGTGTATTTTTCCCATGCTGTTTCAGTGTAATCGACAATTTGGGAGATCTCTCTGCTGTCTATTGTGTACTAAATGAGTATTTCTATGATAATCAGGAGGAGCTAGGAAAACAGGTGGTAGGAGGAATGCTATGTAACAGGTACCATCCCAATCTAAAGGTAGGCGTATATATGCGGTCTGGCCACATATAAAGTAGGAATGACGAGAAGCTCTAAATGTAGACTTGCCTTGATCACTGAATTTTATTACAGTGGTGCATTTACTATGGCCCATGTGTATGGAGCCATTCTTTCTTATACATAATTCCCCTTTTACTGGGAATACGGACATGGCGGGCAAGATTGGTGTAGCTTCAGATTCAACGTTCAGGATCATGAGGTTAAGTGTAAAATTACCTAATCCATATATTTCATTTTCTAGATCAGTTCCTGTTCTTTTGGGAAGTCCCTCCTTGTTAGGGTAGCAGACTTTAAGCAAAACTAAGTTCAGGTTTCCCCATACCCAGTTGTCTTGATAAACTGCGGAATTCGAATCTAGGGAATTAATCAAACTAAACCATGCTCCACAGGAGCCATTGTGTGTGAACGGATAGGGAAAGAGGGGCAAAACTCCCTTATAGTTCTGATAGGGAGGGAGTCGGCCACATATCCAACAATTTGTGGCATTGCTGGTTTGATGGGAATGATGTAGCATACTAATGAAAGTGTTGTTGTGCAGCGCAAATCTATAAGACAATTCATGTGGAGGTAATTCACTAAAAGAATGTTCTGCAGTTATATTATAAGCATGCTTAGGAACAGGGTAATACATATGCAATAGGATGCTGATAATGATGATCAAAAGACTTAGAAAAAACAAAATTAATAATGTTACTGTACAATGACTACGAAATGATTTACAATACGCATGCTTCTTGAGCAGCATTTCATTATTTCTTTCTCTATTCCGGTCCAGAGGATACATGTCAGAGACAAATTCAACCGATTCACCTTGGAGAGGACTTAAACAATCAAATTGTCTGACTTACTGGACCTCAATTTTAGTTTATACAGTTCTGAGTTCGATTGCTCAACCAAGGGGAGCTTTGAGTCCGTTTGTGAGGGAATACAGGGTTGAGTCTCTACGCTGGATGGTAGTCCATAAAATTTCTTGATATGACTCGAGTGCAACCACCCTTTTCTTCCCTCGATTTTCACAGCTGTCCTTGTGGTAAGTAGAACTAACTTCGGTGACTTCCACCTAGGATCCAGTTGGGTCTTCCGGTCGAAATTCCTGACTAAAACCAGATCCCCAGGAACCACGTCATGGGGTTTCACCTCAGTATTGTCGGGAAAAGCTGCGGATACCTGTGAACGACAAGATTGTAGTGCAGACATCAAGGAAGCCAGGTAATCTGTCAGCATATTACAGTCAACGTCAGTTATTTTACGAGGTATAGGCGTCCCCCACATATTTGGTGGTCTACCGAAGATCACCTCATACGGGGATAGCCCTGTTCGAGAATGTGCTACCATTCTCATGTAAAAGAGCGCAACTGGTAAGGCTACTATCCAATCGACTCCTTTCTCTCTACATATTTTGGACAATCTAATTTTCAGGGTTTGATTATGGCGTTCCACGAGACCTGCCGCCTCGGGATGTCGAACACAGTGAAATTTCCATTGATATCCTAATAGAAGAGAAACGTGTTTCATTAGTTCGGATGAGAACGGCTGGCCGTTATCTGAGTAGACAACACGTGGTAAACCGTACCGTGGGAAGAATTCTCGAACTAACTGTTTGGCAGTAGTCGGGGCAGTGTAATCTGAAACCGGGTATGCTTCTGTCCAACGGGAAAGAGCACAGACAACTACGAGAACATATTTGAATCCTCGACATCGTTCCATCTGAATATAATCCATCTGGAGGACTTCAAAAGCATGATCGGGAGTTTGGAATCCACCCTGTTCTACGGGGATGCTTTTACCTGGATTAAACTGACAACATATCATACAGGTACGAACTTTTTGTTTCGCTGCGGCTCGCAAGTGTTTGTTGAACCAAATGTGTTGAATGCTGTCTAGCATAGCTTTTTCTCCTAGGTGCGCTGGACTATGTATAGTGTTAATGATGACTTGGACCATTGAGTCGGGAAGAAACCATATAGATTTTTCCTTCGTCATCCATCCTTGATCTGTTTGGATCCCTCCTAATTCAGTCCATTTCTTTATTTCTTCTGGTGTAGCATGTGTCTGTATGTCAATTACATCAAGGGCGGGATCCTTAACTGTCATGCAATGTGTTGGTGTCAGGACTATTGTCTTTGTCATGTCAGTTGTGTGAGTCTGATTCTGAGCAGTCTGTTTAGCTGTTCTGTCAGCTAGGTCATTACCCTGAGAAATAATATCGGTAACTTTTGTGTGGGCTTTGCATTTCATAATCGATATTGCAGTAGGTAGATGAATCGCGTCTAATAGGGCTTGAATGAGGGGTCCGTGTTGGATGTGGGCACCGTGAGAAGTTAAATAACCTCTCTCTCGCCACAGTACGCCGAAGTCATGAACGACTCCGAATGCATAACGTGAATCTGTGTATATGTTGACTTTTTTATTTGTGGCTTGAATACAGGCTTGTGTCAGAGCGATGAGCTCTGCTGCTTGAGCTGACAAAGTGTTAATACAATTTGTTTCAATGACGTCAGTGTCTGTTGTGACTGCGTAAGCAGCCACTAACTCTCCTGTACTAGTTCTCATACATGACCCATCTACATATAATATCAAGTCTGGATCTGTCAAAGGGATATCTGTCAAGTCTTGTCTGGGTTTCGTCGTGATAGTAATGACTTCGACACAATCGTGTGCCAATGGATCTGTTCCGCCTACTGGTAACAGTGTGGCAGGATTTAACGTATTACAACGTCTGATTTCTATGTGTGGCTGAAACAATGTTAATTCGTAACCGGTGAGTCTTGCTATAGTCAAGTGTTGTGTTTGTGTGCGGTTCAAGAGAACCTCTACTGCATGTGGTACTTGTACTGTCAATTGATGTCCTAACACTATGGCATCGCTTTGTCGGATTGCTAAAGCTGTTGCTGCCACTGATTTTAGGCACGCTGGAAGTGCCTGCGCTACTGGATCTAATGTACTAGAGAAATAAGCACATGGTTTGTGTGATCCTGCTTGTTCCTGAGTGAGTACTGACAAAGCAGTACCTTCGCGTTCTGTAACAAAGAGTGTAAACTGTTTACTGTAACATGGTGTTGCTAGGACAGGTGCTTGACATAAAGCTTTCTTTAAGCTTTCAAAGGCATGTGTATGTTCTGGAGTCCAAGGGAGGACAGTCGATGTGGCTGCCTCCTGTGTTGTCAACTGGATGAGTGGTTTTGCTAGAAATGCATATTGAGGGATCCACTGCCTACAGTATGAAGTGAGGCCTATAAAAGCCCGCACCTCCTTTTGTGTCTTGGGTGGTGGCATGTTAGCAATTAACTGGATGCGGTCGGGTGTAAGCTGCCTTCCCTCCTTGGACAGCGAGTGCCCAAGATAAACAACTCGCTGGACACAGAATTGCAGCTTGGAAGGGGACACCTTGTGCCCCTTGTCAGCCAGAAATTTTAAAACCGTCAGTGACGCTTTTTCACATTCTTGTTCGCTTCGGGCGGTGATCAGCAGATCATCGACATATTGAAGCAAGGCAGTGTTAACTGGCATGTGGATACTGTCAAGTTCTCGTTTCAGTGCTTGGCTATAGATGCTGGGGCTTTCTGTAAATCCTTGAGGTGCGCGTGTGAATTTAAAACTTCGTCCATTTAAACTAAAACCGAATAAGTATTGACTTTCTGGATCAATTGGGACACTAAAGAAAGCATTCTTGAGATCAATTACAGTGAAAAACGTTGCTTCTGAGTCAATAGCTGTGAGTAATGAGGAGATATCTGGGACCACTGGGTATTGTGGTACAATACATTTATTTAATTCGCGCAGATCAATAACCAATCGATATACTGGTGGAGCTTTTGGATCCGTTCTCTTAAGAATCGGAATTATCGGGGAATTACATACATTGGAGTCAGTTTCGACAACCACTCCTTGGGCAATAAGCTCGTCAATGATTTGCAGTAAAGCCACTACAGCATCTGGTGGTAACTTGTATTGTCGCATTCGTGGTAGTACCACTCCTGCCTTCAGTGTAACTCGATATGGTGTAATGTGCATGCAACCAACATCAGTGGGGCCTTGTGCCCATAAATGTGTAGGTAAATTCTGCAATCGGTGATCCATGTCTCTGGATACGTAGTGACCTTTAAAGTCACGTAAAAATAGTCGTACTCCTTCTGGAGAGCAACATATTATGGCTCCTAGAGCTTTCAATGTTTTTATACCTAACAAGTTTTCTGGACATGATTTAGTAAGCAATAAATCTGTAGTACGTGTTAATGGACCGACTGTAAGTGGAAGAGGTTGTGTTACGTCATTAATTATAGGTTTTCCTGAGAATCCAAGGGAAATATTTTGTGAGCCTGAGAGGGGTGCCCCTGGAACTTCACTGCGTCTTATAGTTGTTCTGCTTGCCCCTGTATCAAGTAAAAACTTTCTGTCTTCCCCTAATAGTTCACTATGTACATAAGGTCCCTCTTGGTCTACAGGAACCTCTATAAGGGGTAAGCCAACTTCCCTCTCTAGGCTATCTCATGAGTATCGTTGATAATCGGGATAATCTGTTTGTGCATACTGATACATCTGTTGTGTTGTTGCTTGTGTTGCAGCAACAGGCTGCGCTTGTGGTGGTGCTACGATCTGTTGTGGAGCTGCCTGTTGCGGAGCTAACCTAGGTTGTGCCTGCTGAGGCAGTTGCTGTTGATTCTGATCCTGTCTAGGTGGACGTGGTCTCTCATGTGTTCTACCTGTGGCAATATTATGTTTCAGGACTGGACAATCGTGTATATAATGACCTGGTTGTTTACAGTAGTTGCATGTCCCTTTCGCAGGACTTGCGGAATCACCCTTTTGGTGACTATCGGCTGGAACTGATTGTGCAACAAGCATTTTCATTTTCGTATCTTTCATACGTCTTTGTTTGTGTTCTTGTTCTTCTCTAATTCTATTGTGGTGATATTGTAACATCTGTAGCATCTGTGATGGGGTATTACCTTGCCAGGTACTTTCGAATTTCAATACTCTATTCTTAACTTGTAGCAGAGAATTTTCGACTAATTTTGTCACAAACAGATGTGGATATGACTCACTACTGGCTTTTATACCACTATTTATACTAAAACATTTCTCAAATCGGGAATAGAAATCACTAGTGTCTTCATCTGGTTTTTGTTTACAGGCTGAGATTGCACCCCAGTCTTCCTTTTTCGTAGTCAATAAACGTGGCAGTACCTGTATTAGTAATCCTGCTAATGCTGTAGTCTTATCCCCAAGCCCTGCTCCTGCAGCTCGGGCCTTTTCTTCGTTTTCTAATGCTGTCCAATCTATCTTTTGGTCTCCCACCTCCCATTCCTTTTCCTTGAGTTTCTCATAGACACCGGCAGGTAATAGGACTTTCAATATTTTCATAATGTCGGGGTAGGTATACTCTCCCATGAGTAACATGTCTTTTATCTCACGGTGGAAACCTGCTGGGTCCTTGTCATGACTAGGTACTACTTTCTTCATTTCTAATAATTCCAGTTTAGTTATAGGCGTGTATACAAACACGCGTGTAAAATTATCATCGGCACCTCTAATTGGGTGTACTTCGCGTAACGGATTCTGTCTATCTATGTGATACATTTTTCTCCCCATGATGGGAACTGGAACGTGTTCTGGGCATACAAAATTTAGATATTGGTTTCGGGATTCTAGAATTTCCTTAATCAAATCAGTACCTGACCCTTTCCATATATTCGTGAGTAGTTCTGTCAATATGTCAGGTAAGGGTCCTGGATCGGAGTGTTGGTTTTTATATAATATAAGGAGGTGTTGAATCATGTATATACTAGCTAAACGTTGTTCATATGGGTCTAGATTCAGAAACGTGTGTGCAAGTACATCGTCATTGTATTCGCCGGGACTGTCAGCCCATTGTACTGCTGACCTGGCTAATTCCTGTTCGTCCATGGAATCGAGCACGTGGTACCCCCTTCGATCTCGGAGTAATTTATCAGCGGCTTGGAATAAGTGTTCAGGGGATTTCGTATTTAGCATCGGGTTTGGAAGATGTCTATTACATTCTGGACGTATTGGACGTATTGGGTCGTTAAAACCTCTGGTATTATTATGGGGTCTTCCTCTACCTACATAAGCTATTGTATCTAATTGCTCTGATTCTTGCTCCTCCTCCTCTCTGTTTAGGTCAGTGGGGTCTACCTCTAATCTTTCTTCGTGTATTCGTTCTACTTCTTTGCGGATCTTTCGGTACATAGCTACTATACATAACAGTTTATCATGTCTCCCTTCTGATATATTCTTACCCCAAGTGACAAGTTTTTGCATTTCTTCCGGATTTACCCCTGGCCGGTCTTGATTTCTGATTACACAGTTTATGAGGAAACGTAACAGTTGTCCCTGTACCTCCACTTTCTGGTACTCCATGGCTCTGCTAATACTTTCAGGACCTCGTCCTGACTGGACAAAGTGATATATATTTTCTAAATGTGTAGCCATGCCTGGTAGCTTCGTTAAATATATTGCAGCTCGTCGAATACGTAATGATGACAGCAGCATTTCGTCCCGTTTACCGGGTACAGGATCATATCTACAATCTACTAGAAGTTCCTTGAGCATGTCGGGGGTTGCTAGTTTGGGCGTACGTTGGTGTGCTAATTCTCTAAGGGAAAATTTATTTCCTCTGGGTGGCGTAGAAAAAATGTCTGTCGTACCTCCTATAGCACCGTCTGGGGTGCTGGACGTAAAAGGATTTGTTGAAGGTGAGACAGCAACCGTCGTTGCGGGAAAAGCTGTAGAAACAGATGTGCTTGTCGGAATGTGTGTCGGAGCTTGTTGTTGTGGAGGTACAGACGGAGAGTCTTGGCGATGAGCATCATCGGCAAGCGGTCTATGTGGTGCGGTATTAGCATACTCGGGAGCTGCGTCATCTAAATAGGAGGAAAGGAAAACATCTTCTGCGGTTCTAGGATGCCCCTTGGGATGTGCTTTTATCGGAAACAATGGGGGTGGCAAGTCTTTTGGTATTTCCGGAGTAGCCTTAGGTAACCCTTCGGTCAGAAGTGGATACATACCGTTCATAAGGGCGTTTCTTTGTCTGTCTATTTGTTCTGATTTTACTCGGGTACCTTCCTCAAGTAATAGATTTTCTCGGGTTTTATTTGAATTCTCTCTACCTTTCTCTTCCTGTCTGAGTGCTTTTTCCGTGCGTCTATATGATTCTTTACGCCATAATTCAATGGCGTCTTTCTGTGACTGTCTGGCTTTCTTTTTCCATAATTCTTCTTCTACTCTCATGATGCAATCCGCATCCCAGGTCCCAGCTGCGGGCCACCTCTGACTCTCTGGTAATTCTTTGGTGTAGTCCACCCATAAATCAAGAAATAATACGGCATCTAGGCCATGTTTATGATACATAAAGTACCCTGGAGTGTGGGATGGGAACGGCTTCTTCGAGTACACCTTTTCTAGTTTTGATCTGTCTTAGTTTCGAGAAGAGCGGCATTTTTAGACTTTATTACTAGAACACACTTTACAAAAACACAATAATGAACAGTCATTCACACCACAGTATATAGAACGTATTTAAAACATTTAACACGTAACAGTTTTACGAATAATGATAACTAATAGAAAACTAGTTACTGACATAATACTGACACTAGATAATACTTCAAAACATACTATATATACTGCTAAACAGTACAGATACACTGCTAAAACAGTGCAGACCGTATTTGTGTACCCAAACCCGTCTTGACCGGCACAGACTATGTGCACGTTAAATGCCTCCCCGGTAATGGTACTCACCGGGTAGCTCGGAACGGAAGGCCTCGGAACGGAACTGAAACTGGACTGAACCGGACTGGACTCGGAACTTCGGAACCTGGCGGGTCTCTGTATACCTCGGATCTTGCTCTCTCAGCTAGGCTCTGGTCGGGATACTTCGCACTTCTCACCGCCTCGTCTGGGTGTTGATCGCAGCCTCAGTCGTCCCCGCTTGGCCGGAGGGAGATACAGGAAATCCTGCAGATACGCGTTTTTTGTCCGTTCAGCTGTGGCAGGAGACCGGGCCTGCAACGCACCGCCGGCGCGTGAGATGAGAAAGTGTCCCTGTTCGGGCGCCAATTTATGTGGTAAATATTTCGTTACCGGTACTATTTTTTATGCGGTAAAGTCTATTAAAAATAACTCAGTAAAATGAGAGGCAGAATCCGTGGTATTAGAGGTTTAAAAAAGCTTTATTCCTATACAAAGGAATACAATTTAAATTGTAGGCGTTCTATTCCATCACCACGAAAGTTCAGGAAGGAAGGGGCCTATATTATTGACAGGTAATCATTTTTATAGAAAAGGCATTACAGTAAAACAGATGCAGTAGGCGTATCAACTGATAAGAAGAATAAACTATGCATGCGTAACTAGAATAGGCGTAACTAGACAACGGCATCATACATGAGGTCATAAGTGGGTGGATCCATAAGAGAATCCTGCAATGTCAGCAGAAATATTTGGCAGAGATGCGTGCGCAGCCGCATGACGTGTGATTGACGTGCAACTAGAGGGAGAAAGGGACTTGACATTTAGCTCTACATGTGGAGACAAAAGTCTGGGGTTATGTCAACCTAATCCCAGATCATATCTGATATCCTATGTTTAAAGAACTGTGTTATCCAAAAAGAGAGGTCTCTTAGGATAGAATCTTATTCTATACTGACTATACTGACTAGTGCGTGTACAAGCGTCTAAGTGTCTACACTAGATGCGAGGGGGTAGGAATATTCCATGGTAACAGGGCTATGAATTACTTGCATGAGGACAGCGAGGCCTGGCCCCTTTGCACGGTAGCTGGAGGAATGTTTACCTAAACTGCTAGACAGGAATGCATCGGATGAGGGGCGGAGGAGATAATCTTGAAGGTGAAATACAGTTCTTGGCAGGCGACGGGCTGGATCAGGCACCGTTAGCCGCGCAGGGAGTGAGACAAAGTTCATGGTCACAGATGCAGGCTCAGACAGAATTCGGGCCTACTCGCCTGAATCTGTAAAAATGTGGAAAGTGAACCACATAAAGTCGGTGGCCTTTCATACTTAGAAAAGGAATATCTGACCCATTCATGGTGGATCTGAAAGAGGACATATTGACGGTGGACGCACATATATTTGCGTCTTCAAAACTGGAGCAGGAGGGAACATACATGTACGTATAGCATGTACATGGAGCCGTTGGGGTCTACGATGGGGGACATAACTGATCACAAAATTCATATTTCCTCAGGTGTTCAATTCAACTGGGGCTTGAAACCATATTTTACAGTCTTCAATAACTATAAAAAAGCAATTGCTAGGAAATTAGCTACTCTAACATCCACCTTGGTACTAGCTTGTGACAAACAGCACCGAGTCTAGCATAACTTGTGACACTGTCCATCCTGAGTTTTGAAGCATACATATCGACAGGAGGCTACTTTAAAGCTGGAGTGAACAAGCACTGGCAAAGCCCGAGCTATTGGTGTTCTCAATGTGACTGTCTTTTAACCATGTTGTATAGCAGCACATCTGTTCAGCAAGGCTGAAAGTCCAGGAAAATAATGCTATGAAGCAGCAAGCAGCAGCCAAGACAGATCCCTTTTTTGTGCGTTAGGAGGGGGGGGGGGGGGCAGGCCAATAAACTCTGAGACCAAAGAGAAACTGCGTGCGATGTCTAGCAAAAACCTTCAACTGAATGAGTACTAGTGTAATGTTTTTTTTTTGCAGTTTTATAAAGCACCAACTCAATCCGAAGGTATTGGAGCGCTTTACATGAGCACCAGTTGCATTGAACAAGGACATTCATTTTTTGTTAAGAATGATGATCACCTGGGCTTATTCTACTTAGGGATTCAATTTTGCAGCACAACATTGGACCGCAGGTCAAGAAAAAAATGAATGGCACGTGGGTGCTAGATAAAACGTCTCCATATGTTGAAACTGTACAAGGCTCCCTTAGAAAAATCTCTGGTCTGGTGAAAAGGCTTGGCATTCCTCTGATCTGAAGCATGGTACCACAACTCACAAGCAAGCAAGTTAAGAAATAAAGAGCCTTGGTCACAGGCTACATGTTCAAAAGAAAACAGAAAAATGGTGCACACCATTGTGAAACAACTGGCAAAAGATGTGTTCAGATAATTATGCGGAGGGACTGTGGAAGTGAATACCAGGTGGCAAAGTGGGAAGCAGAGTTTATGCATGTGTTAACCATGAATGCTACTATGTTTTCATTTATCCCATTTACTGCTAGGGCAAAAAAAAAAAATATTAATCTGTGCTCTAGCCCACCAACCAGTTTATAGCACAAGACCCCTTAAAAGGTTTGCTCATCATTCCATTTGACATGGTACTTTACCTCTAAGGAAGCTTGACTCAGTATCTACAACCAACAATTCTGAACACTGCCAGCAAAGAAGGTTTACACCTTAAAGTAATTTTTTTTTTACAAAAGTCTAGATCTATATGGGGTGGGTGCATCACTTTGATAGATGTCATCCCGGACCAATATTATAAGACTAGGTGGCATTAGGACGCCCAAGAACAGAATGCAATTTCGGACACATCAGAATGCACTACCAGTCCAGATGCAATAACACTACAATTCAGCATGTGTGGCTATGCATGCCTTAAAGTATGTGTTGCTACTGTAAAAATGTGCCCATAGCAGGCAGCACACCACCCATACCCATACTAATAAAGGAAAGTAGAACCGATTGATGAACAGAGGGCGCCAGAACGCTCTAAAGGTGAGCAACCTTTTTCCTAAATCAGAAGTCAATTTACATTCCAAAATAAACCCAGTTGATCTAACTCCCAAATATTTAAGGCTAACGAAGAAACGTAAAGGCGGGGATACCAATCACAAAATGTTGGCCTAAACCAGATCAATAAATGCAAAACATTTCAAGCAACTAAGAAGTCAACTACAATTTTAATAAATAGTGGAACCAAACGAGCCAGAATAAAGCATGATAAAAAGCATGAGCTTTCAAAACAATGCAACCCTCACTAGGCCACCTCCATGTGTGTGTACATCCTGTGTTCGATACAACGGTAGTCCCCTGAAGTACCTTATTAGCAACCAAAAGAGGGCAATATTTTAAGTATCATGAAAAGATAAAGAAATCCCGCCTGTATTTATACCCCCCCCCCCCCCCCCCCACACACACACACACTTATTTTAACCACTGACAAAAATAAAGGGATAACTGAGCTTTTGGTTCTCTCGCTCTGGAACTAGAACTTTACAAGAATGATCGAGAGGGGGGAAATGCAATCTTATTCACAAACAGTTTTGAAAGACTGGGCTCTATATGTATTTATCTGGAAGAGATTAAACTTAATTTTGTATCAAGGTACATGAAATTAACAATGTCGATTTTTTGCTAAATGTAAAATGAGGTTTCGGGTGTACTCATGTATTTGAATGAAGGTAAGTGAAAGAGCAGAACCCACCCTTCACTCAAATAATTAAAATTAAGGTTAAACTCATCAAAAAGACTTTCAAAATAAGGTACAAAATACATACTCCATATGTAGTAAAAAGTGATGGGTACAACCCTCACGATTGTTTTCATTTTATACTTGACCCTGCGAATGGACTATGCAGATGTACTGGGCTATAAACAGGACCGGCAAAGTCGTAATTACTGTATATAATTCTAATTACAGAAACAAATATTGATGTTTCCATATACGCATCGACGCTACTGGAAAGAAACATTACAAAAATTAAGCTGAAAAAAGTAGGCGATGGTGTCACTACAATCTCTTCCCATTTGCTGCCAGGATTTCACAAACCGAAAAGCACAAACTGTAGGACTACCTTGAGCGTTTGTCACAATCTTTCTCCCCAAGTAAAAGGGTTCACTTAGGAAGGGGCAAAAAGCACTAAATGAAAAACAAGAAAAGACTCCGAGAATCCTTAGAACGTTATTCCAAGAAAAACAACATGACGAGTTCGGCTGCACAGCTGCATAAACCACGAAAGGTGCCTAAAGAAACTGAAGAGGGAAGTCCTAGTGCGCTGTGAGAAAAGAGAGGGGACACATAACTAAATAGTAAGTATGAGGCGCCTTGGAGCCCATGAATGACACGGTTAAAAGCAAGGGTGACCACTGATAATTAATGTTTCAAGCCATTATGGAAATCTGGCACGAGAACATACATGCCAACACTCCCGATTCAGGCGTGAGACTACCGATTTGAAGGCTAGTCTCCCGCCTCCCGATTCCTGCAAGCAAAAACCCGATTCCTCGGGGTTTCAGCTGACAGGGCTTGGTAATGTGTAACGTGCTAATTCTTCCAGCAATAGTCAGAACGGCGATGCAGGGGCTCTAGAAGGGGTGAAAAACCAACAAAGCCCCATTAACAACCGAATGGTCTTTTAACACCTGTGAAGTACTGGGGGGGGGGGGGGGGGGCTGTGTGTGTGTGTCCGGAAGCTGTTTCAGCACGGGCTGACGGGGGAGGGAGGGGGGGGGGGTGTATGCACTGACCGCAAACTGCCAGGCCAGTGCACAACTCTTGCATCCCCCTCTTTCTCTGCCTGCCATTACGCTCCATGCTTCTGAAATGTGATTAAAAAAACCACGTGAATTTGCTTTCAAATGTCCGATCCTGCAGCAGCACACTTCCAAAGTCCATACATGACAGAAACCCGATTGAAGGCCCTAATCTCCCGATTTTTTTTTTTTTTTTTTTAAATCTCCCACTTTGCTCTTCTGAAATGTTGGCATGTATGCGAGAATAATATTAAAAATATATACATGTGTGCCTTTTCAATAACGACGCATCTTCCAGTCACATCACCATTGATGTTTTACCCTCGCATGCTTGATCATTTTCTGCCCCTTTTCACTTGTACACCCACTAATACACTTGTTTTGCTCGGTCCTGCACCGGCCTGCATTTGCTGTTTTACGTGTACTCAGCTCATTCTTTTAACTGTTTCCACTTGGCCTTTAATGCAACCACCAGCCCAACCGACTTATTCTTTGCTTCCACATTTCCCACCCCATGTGCAGAATCGACCATTCGCACCATATGCAGATCACACGCTTCACTCATTCCTGTCATCCCTTTATGCTTTTCGGTCTAGCTCAGCGGTTCTTAGCCTGTGGTCAAAGGACCCCCGAGGGTCCGCAACACCTACTCAGTGCGTCCGCGACTGCTTAGAAAATTAAGTATCATTAACAAGTTAATAAGGTGAATATATAAATAAAGCAAAGTGCCGAACAGATTTTTAAAAAAAATATTCTGTAAATGAGAAGGAATTTGAAATGAGACAAAAAATTACGTTGGTATACTCAGATGAGAGCAGTCAAACAGAATATAATATAGAGGACTGATGACCTCAACTGTATTAAAAAAAAACGCTCCAACCTTCCCATTTTTTTTTGTTTAACATTTATGAATTAAACTTTTCCTTCATTTGTGTATTTGTTTGATGAATGATTACCTCAGTATTTTTGCGCACTGTTTTGTGGTTCAAATCAATGACAGTGCTTAGGCCGTGGTCTCCGGACTCCAATAATAACTCAGAATAACTATGGGGGTCCCTGGAGACTAGCAATGATAATGCGGGGTGTTCAGAGAAGTCATCACCCCCCTCACACACACACACACTTTATTAAGCCCACAATGCTCTGCTACAGTGAAGATGTTGTTACAATACTGAAACTTAAGGGCGGCAATTAAAGAGGACCACGAAATAGGCAGCACACCACCTAGGGCGACAATTTGAAAAAACATAAAATCAAAGCACTACTACGAAAGACATTCTAAGAATATCAATTTCATAACCATTTCAGGGCAAGTGAAAACTGAACTGATTCAGAGACGGTCAACTTTGCAAAAGATTTCCAAAGGTGTGTGCGGATTTAAAAGCAATCAAAAATATCTTACCAGAATATGTTTCTCATTGAGATACTGTGAATGCTTCTGCACTTTGCTCTATCAAGATAGAATTAAAAGTAGACCTCCGTCGAGATGTCGGGAAGTAAGCTTTAAAATCTGAACTCCCAAAATGTTTCTATTTGGGATATTACCGTGCGACAGCGAGTACAGACTAGCCTGACAAAAACTAGTCATCATTAAGGTGTCTTGCGGGGGTGGGGTTGGGGATGGGGGGGGTGTAAGGGGCTGGGGTAATCGGGGATATTCTTCAATAATCTGGCTTTGCTGAAAATAAAAAGTTAGCGACCGTGCAAATTAAGTACATAATTAGAATTTGGAGATCCAGGTAGGATTGTGCTTGCGATCTGTGCACGCCTTGTATGAAGTGCAATTCCAAATATAAGCCCGCCACATACTGTTCACACTGTTGAAGAGTTAGAAACAAAACAAGCATTGGCCACGCGGCAGTTAAAGTAACGCCACGCGGCCGTAAAAGCGAAAGTCATCGCGATTGCGATCACTCTGAGAGCGAAAGTGATCACGATGATGCGCTAAAGCACGCTAGGGATGCGCGCGCAGCAGCGGGGAAGGGGCGGAGGCAGGGAGCAAGCAAGAGGAAAGACAGATGGCGCTGAAGGCTGGCACTTCGCGCGTGCACACTCGCGTGAACGCAAGCTTGTCGCCAGCCAGCAGCACTTTGAAAACTCACCTACTAAAGTCTCTCCGAGCAGCGCATGCGCACTGACTCAGCGAGACCTAAAAAACGTCATACCATCCAGAACCACTGTTTTCTTAATGGGGGCAAAGGGCTGGAGACGCAGTCTGCTGTACATTGAGCTGCGCAATTCAGGGAGATCGCGTTTATGTCTGTGACGTCATAGCAGAGACGCTCTAACCACCGCAGCACACAAATGCATTTTACTGACTTTCACTTCGTTATCAATAAGTGCAAGAGACAGGAGAGAGGGATGCAGCCAGCAGCAGACATATACATGGATA
This sequence comes from Triturus cristatus, assembly GCF_964204655.1. Classification (NCBI taxonomy): domain Eukaryota; kingdom Metazoa; phylum Chordata; class Amphibia; order Caudata; family Salamandridae; genus Triturus; species Triturus cristatus. Next base: position 360,151,406 of record NC_140586.1, on the reverse strand, counting down.
GCCCAGGCAAAGGGGAGGAGGGGCCGAAGAACACAACAGATTAGCTCTAATGATCTCTGACCTCTCCACTCCAATAATTTCCTGTCTTTAAAATGTCAAGGCAAATCACTTTCCGATAGCCGCTGCTTAGACTCAGCTGCCTGACGGCCGACAGGCTTCTTTGCTACATAAGTGAGAGAAATCCTGTCACCGGGTAGCGAATATCAGCAAACTCACCCGAGGTCTGTGAGAATGGATCCATCCGCATGTGTGTCTGTGTATGTTCCTAGTACTCGTGAGTTGATAATGAAACAAAATTCCCACGCTAACCAATGACAGCCGCTGGTCTTTGGTTCAGTAACACAATGCAACACTTAGGCGCAGAATAAAACAAGCACGGTCTTATGTAGGAGCGCGACTTGCGGGCGTTTGTGTGTGTGTGTGGGGGGCGTTAAACAAAGCCTGAGGATCAGATAAAGTGTTTAATATAGTGATTTTAATGTCCTGTGCCATTTGCACAAAGGGGGCATGCGTGCACGATATGCAAACAATAACTATGTGTTTCTAAAATTGTTCCGTTCGCTGCATTTCACACTATTTCACAAGCGACTACCTTTGCTTTGTTTGTAGTTTTTAAAGTGATGGAGTATGGACTGACTGACGCTTGGGAAGAACAATTCAGAGAGAGTCACTTATAGAAGATGCGATCGTTGTCGCATGCCTTGTCTATGAAAAAAAAGCACTGGCAAAGCCAATACTGTGGAGGAACATGGAACCAAACTGTCAATGCCTAGCAAATAAAGAAGTGCCTGTTATATTGAAGATTTATATAGCGCGAACTCAACACGAAGGTATGGGAGCACTTTACATGAGCACCAGTTACGTTACACAAGGACACATTCATTTGTTCTTGGATACACTGGGAGATTAAGTGATTTGCCCAGAATCACAAGATGCTGTTAATGTGCTCCTTTCGGTGATGACGCTTTGGCCCTAAAAGCAGGAATAAAACAAGCATTGAAAATGCAATAGGTCGCGCCTTTGATTAAGTTAAAGCCATTTGCTTTGCTAATGGTATTGTATAGTAAAGCAAATGGCTTTAACTTAATAAAAGGCGAGACCTGTTGCATTTTCAATGCTTGTTTATCTTGGAAGCAGAAATAAAACAAAGCATGGAGGATTGCCTAATCAACAGACAAGTGAATGTGGTAAAGAGAAGAAAGAATGTAAGGGAGAATGAGTGGATAGGACAGGAGAAAGCAACAAACAGGAGCAGCAAGGTACCAGTGTGAAGTTGTAGATCCTTGCACAATTACATTTTTTTAAAGTAATGAAGCTGTAGAAGGGGAAGGAAAGGACAGATAAGTGGGAGTAGAGGAGAGACAGAGAGGTGTGAAATTATGTGCTCCCACTGAGCGCTGAATAGCAAATTAAAAAAAAAGTTCCCTGATGTTAGAAATTGGGTGTCTAGTTGGCAGAGGTATGCACCCTGTCCAAGTAGGGACCACAATCCTAGTCAGGGTAAGTCACAACACAGCCTAAATTATCCTGTGCTCACGCTCCAGTAGCTTGGCACTAATCAGGCAGGCTAAACTTAGAAGGCATGTGTAAAGTATTTGTGCAATAATTCATACAGTAACACAGTGAAGTCGCCACTAAAAGACTCCTCAACAGTTTTATAAAAAAGAAAACAAGACTATAAATAAAACAAGACCAAAATGACAAAAAGCCAATGTGTAGAAGTTGAGATATTGAATTTTAAAGATATAAATGCAGTTAAGCACTCAGAAGCAAGAAGCGCTAAAAAGATTACTTTAGGTCAGGCTGGAGCAGGGCAAAGCTAAAGTTCGGGCCAACCGCGATGGAGCGCCGGTCAGCTACAGGAGCCACGCAGGTCTGAATGAACAAAGTACCCTTCCTGGTCACAAGTAGCGAGATGTGTCTATCTTCTCCACGCAGTGAGAGGGATGCGTCAGTTCCGAAGACAGGCGCCGGAGTCAAGAGGCTTCGAGTGATGTGACGGTTTCTGCCACGCAGTCGAGGTAATGCGTCGATCTCACCAAGCTGGAGTGGATGCAATAAGCTGTCCGATGCATCAATCTCTGGAGGCAAAGCGCTAGTTCTGAAGCAATTTTATTCCCGCAACTGCATTGATGCGCTGTTTCTGGTACACGCAGACAGGAGATGCATCGAAATCTGTGTTGCAAGTATCTGGGTCACTTCCAGTGAACCAGGCACAGGAGCAGGGGTAGAGACCTGATATGATCGAGTCTCAAGCAATAGGCGGCAAGCCAACAAGTCAGTGGAGATTACTTGGAAGAAGGCAGAGTCCAGCTCTCCTTCAGCAGAGTCAGAGAGCAGCAGGCACAGAGGTTCTACTGACAGAGGTTCAGAAGTATCTATTTTGCTGGGGTCAGAGACAAAGTACTTATAGCCAAAAAGCCTCTGAGGTGGGGGAGACTTCAAAGAATGACTTTGAAGTGCACCAGTTTTCCTTTCAACCCAGGTCTGTCTGCCAGACTATCTGTGGGGGATAAGCAGTCATTTGAGTGGGGTCAGGCCACTACCCTTTAACGTGTAAGTGTGAGCCCCTTACTCCCTTCCTGCCCAGGAAGGGTCATCTGAATGCAGATGTATGTAGATGGGTACTCAGCCACATCTGTCAGATCACCGTGGTTCTTAACTTCTGCCCAATATGCAGAGACAATATGAATCTGTCATCACCGGCCATTTCCCTCCGCTTGTAATTGTGCAATACCGAACAAGAAGGAAGGGATACGGGGAAGGAGATCTGAGCAGTGTGATGAGTCTTCGTAGGGACATCATCTGACCCCTTAAAAAAGGCAAAAAAACCAGGGCGGTTTGTGTAAAGAAGCATATATGTTTGTAGACCCTCCTCCCTCTTCTATAGCCCACTCTTATGTTCCCTAAAAAGAGAAGGAGTAGTGTAGGAAAGGAAGTTTGTAGGGTCAGAATAGTCTGGAGAAGATTTCTCAGTGTTGGTAGGAATGGAATCCTGAAACATAGAAGGAACAATACATATTTGTACCCAATACATAAAACAACATTCAACCAAGTACTAAACAGGTAAAAGGTAGAGATAGTTACCTTGTTGAGCATGAACAACCCTTATCCAGGATTCTTTTAAATACTCAGTTGATCATCATGGAGTGTAAATGTAGGAGAAATGGTGTCTTTACTTCAACAAATGATAATTCCATGCTCCTTTCCCAAGTGGTGTACCAATTAGGAAAGTTAAAGTTCACAATGAGAATGTTTCCTCATGCTTAAGAGATCACCATAAAAAAGAAATAAAAGCTCCTTGCGTAAGACAGCCAAAGAAAAATGCCCAGAACAACCCAATTCCACTGTATGTTGTCTTTTCACAAAAAAAGTAATTTGAGTCACAAACACGCTCCTAAATGCATGCCGAATTTAACCATGGTAAATACGCTCCATGAGCGATTTAACACAAATTTATGTTTACTGAAAAACACGCTTCCATTGCATGCAAAAAAGTAACTTCAATGTCTCACAACATGAACACGCTTACAAATGTGTGCAATCCTTATTCACCAATAATGCGCTCCGTGCACATAATCGTTTTTGGTACCCCTAAGCATAACACGCTTCCACTGTGGATTACTACTGGGACCAAAATGCAAACAAAGGGAGAAATGAGGAACACGTGTCCTGCGCGTGTGCTCACGGAATAAACAAAGGAGTCTGTGGCAGGATAAGCACTGGTTGGGAAGTAGCTCCGATGGCCCTGTAACACTTTAAAGCAAGGAAGTCCATCTAGAAGAACAGTTGGACAAACTACGAAACACAGCTTCTGGGAACAGGAAAAATAGGAAGCAGCATCGTTGCGTGCCCTGGACATTAATATTCCATGACCTGGATGTATGCTCTGACCTGCTAAGTTCAGACAGCCTGGCAGGAAGTCAAAGACTACACTGCTAACTTGGTAGTGAGTCGTTAAGTTGCTTCTGCTATGTATGCCTGCGCTAAAATAGGTTCAATAAGAGGCAAAGGTAAAGAAAAGTAGGAACCTTCCTACATTCATGGAGCATTCACTCAACAGTTCTGTTTGGAGGCGGTCAGGTATGCAGAACCCAGGACAAACCATGACACACCTAGCCTTCCTGTATTTGTGGTAGTCTGGAGGGAATGCAAAGAGAGTAACTGTCACCCAGCCTAGATGTGTATTGAAGACAAGTTGAAAGGCACACTGAGAAGTAAGAGCAGAGAAATTTTCACTTTCTAAAACTGCCATTTCTAAAATAGTAAAGTTAAATCTGACTTTACCAGTAAAGAGGATTTATCATTACCATTCCAAAGATATGAAACATGATGCAGCTACTCCTCTTTAATCAGGAATTACAGCTTAAAGGTATTTTAAGGAATTCCCAATGTTAGCCTATGGAAGGAGTAGGCCTCACAGCAGTGAAAACAAATGTAGCTGTTTGTCACTACCAGGACATGTAAAACGCACAAGTACATTCTACCTTTTAGTTACACAGTACCCTGCCCTTAGGGCTTCCTGTGGTCTACCATAGGGGTGACTTAGGTGTAATAAAAGGGGAGTTTAAGGCTTGGCAACTAGTTTTAAATGCCAAGTTGAAATGGCAGTTATCTGCACACACAGGCCCTGCAGTGGCGGGCCCGAGACATGCTTAGGGGGCTACTTAGATGGGTGGCACAGGCAGTGTTGTAGGTCCACTAGTTGCATTTAATTTTCAGGCCCTGGACGTATGTAGTGCACTTTAATGAGTTCTTATATGTTAATTAAATCTGCCATTTGGGTATGAACCAATGTTATCATGTTTTAGGGAGAGAGCACATGCACTTTAGCACTGGTTAGCAGTCCTAAAGCCAGCAAAAACTAGTTCAGAAAAATGGAGGGAGACAGGCAAAAAGTTGGCCGAAGACCATCCCAAAGCTGTCAGGTGTAACACCTGATGTCAGCCGTGGTAGGATACAATCATTCAATGAACAGGATGGTAAAAGAAGAAATGCTCCAGGTGAGAGATAAGCACAAGAATAGGGAGACAAGCCCACAAATCTGAAGCATTTAACTGAGATAGACAATAAGGATACCCTATCATGAGCAAGGGGCTGACCCCAATATCAACTGTGTGTATTACTTCTTTGGAGACACTAGGTCTTCCACAACAGAAATCTAAAGCTATCTGTAGCTGAGACCTTTAAAAGGAAAATCCGGAAGGGTGCTAGTGTAATTAATTTTCCAACATTGTATCTACCAACAATGAAAATTAATTGTGTGGTTGAAAACAATTGGCTATTTGTTGAGGGAAATAAGTACTCACCTCAAGTAGTAATAACCATCCTGGTAAGACTGAATCACTTAAGTCACTAAATAAACCTGGGCTCACCCACTAGAAGATATGGCACTTTGCAGACAGTTTGTTTTGTAAAAACACATTTTATTGACGTTTGTAGAACATAATAGATACAAATGTGCATTGTAGTCAATAAAATAATCTCAAAACAGTAAGACAATGTTACTGCACCAGATATGGGGTATCGTTGTCTCCTGGTTACATACAACTTGTTTTTGTCCTACTCTAACGTTATGACACATAATAACTGGGGTAAATGCAATTGAACGAATTGGCGCCCTAGGGAGTGGGGTTGGATCACTTTCCCAACTATTTTGAGGGTGGGCGATAGGCACTCGGCAAGTTTGTGGTGGCGGGAGGTTCAGTGCCCACCATGCAGGGAGGGGGAGGGTGAGGGACATTTTGGGGGTGGAAAGGTTTGTTTTTTTAGTTTTCATTCTTGTTTAGTTGTGATGGCAGGGGAGAAAAGATGTTATCCACGCAAACACACTCAGGGCTGGCGAAATCTCTGTATTACCATTCCTCACCTACATGTGGGGCGCGGGTGAGCAGCGCCCCAATTCACTTAGACATACCATGTCAGACCGCGTCGTAAATCGGACGCTCAGCATTATCACGTGGAACGTCAATGGGCTGGGGGACAAATTGAAGAGAGGGGTAATTCTACAATATCTTAAGAGGCAGGCCCCAGACATCGCTCTATTGCAGGAGACACATCCAATTGGCAACACGTGTAAGGTGCTGGATCAATGGGGCTATAGACTGGTGGCACATGCGGGTTTCACGTCTAGTTCAAGAGGGACCGGCATCCTCATCCATAAGCAATGCCCATTCATAATAAACGACACATAGGTTGACGACCAGGTTAGATTTACCGCCATTGCTGGGACATGGGAGGGGAAACCCCTTAATGTACTCTCGATTTATATTCCCCCAGCGCTGAAAAAAATGACACTGGCTGACCTGGGTAACCTCTTGCTTTGCCTCACGGTAGGTATCCTGGTGCTGGGAGGCGATTTCAATCTTGCGGTGGACGGTTGGGTCGACCGGTGTCCTCCTCGACAAGATCCACACGAAACCTCACCCCTTATAGATTTTCTCTTAGCTTTTGGCCTTATCGATCTCTGGCGCCATTTTAATCCCTTAGCGCAAAATTTTACCTTCCATTCTGGTGCCTATGGTAGTCAACCCAGGATTGATAATTTGTTCACACACGCCGACGACCTCCCTAACTTTAATGTAGCCAGGTCCTTGGCACACGGTATCTCCGACCATTCCCCTGTCCTGATTCAGTTCGCTCTGCCCCATGAGTATAGCCGTATCACCCTGTATATAAATCCATGAAGTCTGAAGATTCCACACGTTAGGAGCACCCTCATAAAAGGGGTAGACCATTACTTCGCTGAAAACACAAATACAGTTCAATCCCATCAGATTCTATGGGGGGCCTTTGGGGCAGTGATCAAGGGTCAGGCACTTTCCCTAATGGCATGACATAAGAAGGAACTGAGAGAACGATTGGAGACACTGGAACGAGAGATTCTGGAGATGGAGGACGGGGTGGCGACTATTGACGACGAACAGCTTATACACACTCTAAGTGCCAAATGACAAGACTACCGACAGTTAGCGACGGAGACAGCTAGGTCGAAACAGAGAGCTAGTCAACATAGGATATAGTTGGGGGACACTACTGGAAAATTGCTTGCATGGTAAGAGAAGCGGGAAACCGCACAGCGATGGATAACCCTTATTTAGACCGACACGGGAGCAATGGTGAGTGACCCACAACAAATTGCTGAGGCTTTCGCATCCCACTTTGCCTCCATATACTCCTCCACTACTTGCACCACTCTGTAAGATTCCAAGGACCTTTTGGCCACTATTCCGGTCATGACCCTCACCCCTGAAGACTGCAAGTCCTTGGAGGGGGACCTTATGGAGGAGGAATGGGCGACTGCCATACGCGGTATCAAGTCGGGTAAAGCCATGGGCCCTAATGGGCTCCCAATTGAATTGTTTAAATTAGTAACCTCAAAGATAACACCCGCTCTCCGTGCCATGGACTTAGAGGGCTATCAAACAGGGTCCCTGCCCCAAGATTTGATTTTGGTCTCGGTGGTTGTCATCCGCAAACAAGGCAAACCAGTGACGAGATGTGATTCTTATCGTCCAATTTCTTTACTAACTGCCGAAGACAAAATTCTTGCCAAGGTATTGGCCAATCGCTTAATCCCCGTCATATGTAAACGTCTCCACCCAGACCAGTCGGGCTTCATGCCTGGCCGTGACATGGCCCTCAATCTCAGAAGATTACATGGGGTGATGGGGAGAATCCACACTATCCAAGAAGATGCAGCATTTTTGTTGCAGGATGCAAAAATGGCGTTCAATACTATCGAATGGCCTTACGTATTTGCTCTCCTCGAATGTATGGGATTCGGCCCAAACTTTATTAAATGGGTGAAATTGTTTTATACAGCACCAACGGCCCAAGTAGTAGTTAATCAACACACTTCCCAACAATACGGCGTCGAGAGGGGGACCAGACAGGGCTGACCCCTGTCACCCCTCATGTTTGCCCTGATACTGGAGCCTTTGGCGACCTGGGTCAGGGGTGACCCCATGATCAGGGGGCTGAAATGGCCAGATCAACACGAGGACAGAATCTCCCCTTATGCTGATGACATCCTTTTATATGTTGCGGCTCCATCGGCCTCGATCCATCGGATCCTCCACATTTTTGCAATCTTTAGCACCCACTCGGGATATACTATTAACTGGACAAAATCTGTTCTGTTTATGCTTCAGGGATCGGTGCCATGGATGCCTAAGAGCACCAATATTACAGTGGCCCATGAGGGATTCTGCTACCTCGGTATCTATGTCACCCGGCCCAATTTTATGACATTAATCTCAAGGCCCCATTGACTAGGCTGCCCAACGACGTGCTCCACTGGCTGTCACTACCCCTCACTCTGCTCGGTAGGGCAGCGCTGTTAAAAATGCTCATATTGCCTCGATGTTTATACTTGCTGCAAAACACCCCCTTTAGGGTTCCAGACGCCTATTTTGTCAGTGTAGAGAGCGAGGTCAGAACTCTTCTATGGGATGGGAAAAACCCATGCATTGCGACACACAAACTGACCAGGGGGTGGTATGACGGAGGAATTGCGTTGCCTGACCTAAAACAATACTACTGGGCCTCCCAGCTTGCAGTGGTCAATCAAGGGGTTTTCGCCTCACCGTCCGAACCAGCATACCGCAGGGACAAATGGATAATGGCTCCGGGGGGTACCGGAGTGCACTCTATTCCAACCCCAAACGACAGCAACTCACCGGCCCCACGGCCCAAACCGTTGCACTTTGGCAATGCGCGTCAAAAACATTGGGGTTGCAAAAGAAACGTACATTGATCACTCCCTTGTGGGAATCCAAGCAGCTCGGTACATTGCGCAGGTGCCAGGGTTTCGATAAATGGGACTTAATTGGCATCTCCTCAGTGGGTGACCTATGGAAACAGAATGAGATGATCTCATTTCATGACCTATAGGCAGAGTACCAGCTGGCAGGGTCAGAAACGTTCCGCTAATTACAAATTCGCCATGCCCTAACTACTGTTGTGATGAGTGGTGAGGCTTTACCTGAGGCCTCCCCACTGGAAGACAGACTTTTGGCAGACCCCCTGACCCACAAAGCCACATCGCTCACATACCGTAAATTAATGAATAATAGACCAAAACCCATTGGTACGTCTCCGACAGCTGTGGGACTCAGACCTGGGGTACCTAGAGGACGATGACTGGCAAGAAGCCCTCTCCTCCCCCAAAGAAGTTGCTATTCTAATGAGACTACGCCTAATCCAGCTCAAAATCCTCCACAGAACTTACCTATCTGCATATACACTGGTCAAGAAGGGGCGCATGCCGGATCCTGGGTGCCTCAGGAGGTGCACAGCGAGGGTACATATTTCCACACGATTTTGGTGTGCCCATATATCCAGCCATACTGGGTGAAAATCATCTCTACACTTACGAGAGTGAGCGGGAAACACATTGCCCAGTCCCCGCAACTTTGTTTATTAAATGTGTGGGAGGCTACTGACTTGACTCAAACTGAGCGCATATGGGCATCATTGGGATTTGTCCTTACTAAGAGGAATATAGTTCAAGTGTGGGGATCTGGGGATTTGCCTAAATATCAGAAATGGGCTAATGACATGGATATTGGGAAGATTGCAGAGAAAGATGTTTTTAAGCACAGGGGTTGCCCCAGGAAATGGGATCACAAGTGGGCTAAGTGGAATGTATCGCGTGGTGAACTATGTATATCTCCATCAGTCGAACGGCGTAGAGCGGAGCTGGACGCTGATCTTCTTTCTACCTACGGCTGTGCTGAGAATGTGTTCTACTTGTAAAAATGGTCCTGAGTCCTATTACCATTATATTTTACTGCTTTATCGCCTCACGGCCTCCCACTGTACCATCACAACTGTTTAATAAAAAGAGAATTAGAAAAAAAACAGTAAGACAACGAAAATAAAACTGAGGTGCATATCACGCGGTCTCTCCCAGCCCCTACTTCACCCCCCTGACACCCTGGTCATTACTAAACACTTTTTTCTGGTCTCAATTTAGCCCCTGCCTCTCCATCCAAGGTAGTTCAGTCTCATCCCTTCTCCTCTTTCCATTTCTGCACTATGTCCCTTATAGCAACTGTGAACCAGAGCCAAAGCAGTGTGTGCTTGTGCCTACTATTGCCTAGATCAGAGTTTACATGTAGGAGGACCAACTTAGGTCTTGTGGTATCCTCCACCCTAGGACCAAGCCAAGGCAGGAAAGCACCCCTGATCAATAGCCTGCTAATCTGGGATAGGTCCATGTGATGTGGAGAAGGTTCCTCCCTCCCCCTGGGGTCCGTGCACCAGAGACAGGCCGGGGAGGGTATCACCCCCATCCTCTGTAGTCTATGTCAACAAAAGTATGCTCTGTGAAGGAGTTTCAGTTGTATTAGGCGTAGTCTAGAGGAGATGGCAGAGTGCCTTGGGGCTACCCAAGTCTCAGCCCAATCCTCATCTGTTAGTGAGCCTAAATCCCACCCACGCAGCCCATAAGGAGGCAAAGGAGTTGGCCTTGTGATTAATGATTTTACGGTACACTTGTGTCACTTTGTGAGCTCCCAGTTCCCCCATATGTAGCTTTGCCTCTAAGAGGTTGAAGTCCAGAAGTTCTTCCAAACCTAAGATGAATAGGGATAGGGTGTGTCTCAATGCAGGTAACAATAAAATTAGCCGTGATGTAACCCATATTCTTCCTGCAGTGATTGGTAGCTTGAGGACTAAGCCTTCTCTCACATTGCCCAGTATCTATATCCTGATTGTCAGGACTGCTCAAGTTCCTCAGGAACAGTACCACCCAGAAGCCCACCTTCCAGCACATCCAACTTCAAATATATATTTTACAGAGTCCTAGAGTGGCTAGACTGGGGGGAAGGGAACTGGGGGAAGGTACTCCAGGGAAGGATATCTGCAAAGCAAAGGCATTAATAAAACAAATCTTCAGCCGTAATCAACAGTACCTTCTGTAGAATGAAATCGTGTTAATCAAGGGAAACTGAAAGCAATGATAGAAAGGCACTATTGATTACATGTTACAAGCACAATCTTTCAAATAGGAACGTGCCCCAACTTGCGCTTACGTGAAACAAAAAAATCTGTAGTGCTTCCACTTGAAGCAAAAAATAAACAAGCATTGGCATAGCCAATAGGTCTCGCCTTTGGGACCTTATAAGCAGGGCCGGCTTTAGCGCAGATGGCGCCCGGTGAGACAATCATTTTTGGCGCCCCCACCCTATGACCTCCTCTTCGGATTCTCTCACTACCACTGGGAAAAAGAGTCCCTCATCTCTCCAATCATAAGTTATTGCTAAACACAGTGTCCCCCCTGAGGTCAGCACCCCTGGTGGAGCAGGTAAAACGAAATTTTGTATACCTTCTCTATTTTGCATGATAAAATACTAATCACGTAACTTTCTAACTATTAACTTGTATTAATTGTTTGCAGTGGTATAATTAACCAACATTACACCTTAATAAACATGAATTACACGCGGGACTAAATGCAAATTGCATGGCACTTATTTCTAATGACTAATTGTGATACGCATATTAACGATAGCATGTGTTGTGCTAGAAATTGCATGATTTATGTTGCTTTTGTAAGTGGTTTGCGTTCCTGGTGGGACGAAATGGTGTGTATTATTGCTTTAAACGTTGCTATAAGCTAGAAAAATACTAATATATGAAGGGATTAGAGTGGGTTTAAACATTAGAACCTTCATTTCCATATATTAATTATTCTTTATGTTTGTTTCGCTTAAGTTGGCATTCGGGCCTACTAGGCCATGATATTCAAAATGGAGTTCGGAAGTGGCCACCCTCGTGTGAGCGCGATGCCCACTGCGCAGACTCGGATGGCTCTGAAGATCTCCAGGCGTCCTCTGACCGAGTCACATGTTTTCCTCGTTAAGGATAGGAACGTGGAGGGCTTAGTCAATCAGAGCCATTTCCAATGTAGCAAATGTAGCATATTACCCAAAATGTATTATAAAAGGGTTTTTTAGTAGAGAAGGGGTGTGTGCGTTCCAGGAGTGTGATCCGAATTCCCGTTAACCGATTTGCTTGCACGATTGTCGGGTCCCCCGGAGATCTTTTGGACTGTGTCGTGCCGAGCCAAAAGAACTTTTCTCCGGACTGATTTGGGTCATAGCCTGCATTCGATTGGAGGGTCACACCCGAAGGGATTTGATTTATGCAGGGCTGATAGGTTGCGGGAGAATGGTCGTTAAAATCAGAAATTAGGTAAATATAATCGTCATACTGATTTATGCCTGATTGATTATAATGCTGATTATGCCAATGAGGGTGAATTTAATTAAATAAAACTAAACATTTATTAACAGAAAACGAGTTTGTGATTCTTTAAAGGGTATTGATTAAAAATTCTGAGACTTTAAATGTGTTTTAGCTGGTTCTAAATCACCATCAACCAGTCCAACTAATTGGTCCATTGACCAAGTGGTGGAGTGCCTTGATGTTAAAGTTAGGATTCTATAAGTGCAGATGTATAATATGTAAATACTGTCAATATTTCTTTCTATAGGTAATAAGGTACCCCCCACATGTCCAGCGCTTCTCTTCCTCCTGTGTGCAGATTCGAGTGAGACGCATGAGTGTTGGTGTTATGGGCCCCACCAATTAATGTATGCGTGAATGAGTAAGTGTGATGACGGGTCTGTGACGCAGGGAGGATATGAAAATGTGCCCTTTTCCGCTGGAGCAGGTTTTCTGGTAGCAGATTGATGGTTTTATTGTATTGGTTTGGTGATTATTGATGATGAATGATTGATTGATTTATGTACTAACATTCTATTTTGAGTTGCGTCGCGATCTATGTTGTTTTTGAAGACTTCCGGGATGTAGGAAGTTGGATGCCCTGTAGGTACACGGGGAAAACGTGTGGCAAGTGAAGTCGCACGGTGTATTGTCTTGTTGCCCTGTAGGTACACGGGGAAAACGTGTGGCGATTGGAGTTGCACGACGCATTGTCTGGGTTCGAATTGGTAACATCGTCGTGTGTTATCGTTAGGGACACTTTCTGTTTGAATGTGCGTGAGCGCAATAGCAACAGGTTCTCTCGTGAAACTCTCAGGAGCAGTGTAGGCTCCACATGTGTTTTATCCCCTGAGAAACGGTTAGCCTCTTGGCTTGATAGAAGGGTATGGTAGAGGGAAGTGCTACTTTATTGGCGAAATGGAATAATTCCGTGGAAGGGCAGAGGTAAGCGCTGCTCTGGAAAAATACGGAATTCTTGTGTAATTGGACAAAACTATCTCTTTGGTTTAGCGAAACAGGCAATGGTGGTGTTTTTATATCGTTACTAACAAAGGTTTGGTTGAAGCGAACGTAAAAGAAAGGTTGCCGATAAGATTTTGTAAAGGAGGGGTCAGCAGGAGCCGGAGTAGCGAGAAAAGCTGACGTCAGAAAGACCGCGCTGGGATTGGCCAGCCGTCTACAAACAAAGTCCCACGGATTGGTGCGTCAGTGTATGCCGCGCTGGGATTGGAGAATTACAGTGTGACGTAGACGCTCCTGAATGGTGCGTTAGTGTGAGTCGCGCTGCGATTGGACAGCAAACAGGATAGTCGTAGAGGAGCGATTCAAGAAGTCTAGCGATTCGAGATTACAGAATAAGAAAATGATGTACTATGATCCACCTGAGAAAGAGAAAAAGTCATGGTTTGGCAAGATCAAGAGTTTATTTAAAAAGGATATGGCGATTGTGACAAGAGAGGGACAGTTACTTCCTCCACCGAAATCACCCGCATCCTTCATGGTAGCAAAATATGGGTATCATACATGTATCTGGCTAGATAATTGGGCAAAGTATACCAAAGATGATGGAGTTCTAGCATTTCCAGAAAATGGTTCATTCAATTTAGCTGTATTAAGGAATTTAAGAGAAAAGATGATGAGATTAGAACCGAGACCTAGACCTACTCAGTTTGAAGCTTTAACGGAATGGGAAGATGAGATGTATGAAAGAGAACTACAGCGGAGTGGCGGAAGGTATAATTATTTGTTTGGTAGACCGTCTGGACAGGAAAGTCATGATGACAGGATGAGGAGATGGCGGAGTGCAAACATAGCTGATGGAATGTTTCCATTAAGAAACGCTGAAGAGACCAGTGGTAGAAAGTGTACAGAGAAGATAAACAATACAGGGTCAGAAGGCTACAAGTATGGTGTGAATGAGTCGGAGGATGAGGTGCTTGAAGACATGTTTTATAAAAATCCTCCCCCGTATCAACCAAACTCCACGCTGTTGACGCCGAGTGCACCATTAAAAGAAGCACCCCAAAATAAAACTTTTGAGCAAACACCCCCGGATTTTGGGAAAAATAATCCCTTTAGAGAGTCTGAAACCTCACAACCCGTTAGGATGGTAAATGAAAATTCAGCTGAATTAGCTAGGACTACTTTAGAACTAACTGAGAAAATTAGGGAATTAACCCAAAATATGGAAGCTGTGACTGTTCCTGTAACTATAGGACCAGTGATGCCTGTCTTTGATAAACAGAAGGATAGCGAGCATTGTTTGACAATTCCGTACCATAGCAGTAAACCAATTGAGACAGAAAAAAGAAATTCGGGAGAAAATTCATGGGGAAAATTAGTAGGAACCTCAGGACTAAGTACTCCTAAAAATCTGACAATGAATCAAAGCCCAGCAAGTAAAACGCTGATGACAACAGAATCAGCACCAGAGACCCCAGAAAGAAGTACAGAGCGAATGAGAAATAAAACCATTCCTGTAGGTCCCACTTCAGATTAATTGAGTGACTGGTTAAGGAGTTTACAGCGAAAAGATACAGAACCTCAACCTTTAGATGTGGCGAAGTTAAAAATAACATTAGAAGAATTAATAGTAGGAACAATTCCAACTGAAAAATTAAAAGCATATCAGGACGAGGAGTTAATGTTTCTTTGTAAAAGTATAACTTGGAGAGCAAGAAGTTTGCATGAGAAACTGGAGGAGACAGCAAGCGAAACGGGTATTGATTTTGAAAAAATAAGAACATTACAGAAACCATATAGAGTAGATTTCTCTGAAAAGGATATCGAAAATTTAAATACTGCAGGAAGCTTAACTCAAATTAAAGAACTGATTGCCTTACTAAGGAAATGGGGTGAGGTAGATAGGTGGAAAAGCAGGTGGTTTCGGAAAAGAGATGAGACAACAGATAAGACATTTTCAGTATTCCCAGTAAGAGAAAAGGAGACAGTGGTAACCGAATGTCCCATGAGGGAGATCCCAGGAGGGGGTTATGTGCACGTCCCGTGGACTAGACAGGACATTTTATCATCCACCAATGATTTCCCTCGCCTAAGGGAAAAGCCGGTGGAATGGTATCGACAAGAAGATTTGTTAAATGATCAAAGGTACTGTGGATAGATTTGAATGGTCATTTCGATATAATTGTGCAGGCGAACCTATGGGCGGAATATAAAATTACAATTGGTTGGCCCACTCAAGAGTATCCTAGGGATCCTAAAACAGGTGCCCCTGATCCAGAGGTAATGAGAAAGTATGAGCAGGTAATCACTTTTTTGAAGTGCCTCCAAGAGAAACGGATTGGGTAAAGATTGATAGACCTCACCAGGAAGTAAAAGAATCTGTGCATGCCTATTATGAGAGATTACTATTGGCATTTAAGCAATACAGTGGGGATGAAAAACTGAGTGAGAAGGATTTAAGTCACTTTGTATATCGATTTGTGTATGGGTTAAGACCTGAGGTAAGCGAAATGATTAAACAACATACAGTAGATTGGCAAAATAAAAAGATAGATGAAGTACTGAGACATGCAAAATATTTTAGTGATGAGATTGAAGCCAAGCAACACAAGTTAAAAGAGAAGGCCATGTGGGCTCAGGTTAAGGTAGCGGAAAGACAGGAAGCCCAGCTGATTGAACAAGCAAATGGCATGGGCCATGTAAAACTAAAACCTAATATTGGAAAAGGAAAGGGACAGATTAGTTTAGAAGAAGCCAAAAAGAAGTGGCCGTGTCATAACTGTGGAAAGGTAGGGCATTGGAAATCCGAGTGTAAATTGCCCCCAAGTGCTAATGGCGATAATGCATCATTGAATCCACAGGTGCAGAATGAGGTGAGTTGTCAACCACAGCGACAGCAGCAGGTTGTTGCCCAACAGTGTCAGGTGCCAAAGCCACCTTTTCCACAGAGCGTAAACCCTCAGAGATACAGTAATGAGACAGGATTCTACACCAAGGAACAGGTAACAAAGCTACCGCGCACTAGTGCTGTTTTGCAGTATTGGCTGCAACGCGATGAGAGTGAGTGAGAAGAGAGTTATTGACGGTGCCGAGGAGAGGAAGAAGAGTGCATACTTGGCGCAACTCTAGAAGTAGACCAGACAGGCCCTTTTGTAGACGGAAAGATAAATGATGAAAATATTACTTTCCTAGTAGATACTGGTGCTACTCGTTCAACTGTTAGATCAGCTGATGTTAAAACTCTTCCTCTCTCGGATGACACAATCCAAGTAGTTGGAGTCTCAAACCGACAGATAAAAACGTATCTTACTGAACAAGTTAAAGTTAAAATAGGCAAATTTTCTGACATGCACCGTTTTGTTGTGTGCGATACCAGTCCTGTAAATCTGTTAGGGAGAGATTTGTTGTGTAAAATGAATTGCACGATTTTCTGTACTCCGGATGGCATAGCTTTTGAAACTCCTGATGAGGATGTACTGTATAAAATGACCATAGCCAATATGAAACCCGAGGTTACTGAGGCATTTGCTGTATTTGACCCAGAGGAGTTGCCTCAGGAATTAATGAAAACAGTGAAACCTGAGGTATGGGATTTCACAGGAGAAGATATGGGATTGATGAGAAATGTAGATCCTGTAAAGATAACTGTGAAGGAAGGAATAAGTTAGCCAAATATTCCCCAGTATAAATTGACCCCCGAAATAATTGCAGGAGTGACTCCCATCATAGACAAGATGATTGAACAGGGTATTTTGAGAGAAATAATGAGCAGTCCTTGTAATTCACCAATCATGGGATTGAAGAAACCCAACGGAACCTTCAGAATAGTGCAAGACCTGAGAAAAGTGAATACAATTGTTGTACCATGCTGTCCCATAGTGCCAAATCCTTCAGTAATTTTATACCAGATTCCTCATGATGCAGAATGGTACACGGTCATCGACCTGTGTCATGCTTTCTTTTCCATTCCATTGCACCCTGACAGCCAACAGATTTTTGCGTTCCGATTCGGCAACCTTACCTTGGCATGGTGCCGAATCCCACAGGGGTATACAGAAAGTCCATCGATATTTAATCAGATTCTAAAGAAATCCCTGGAAGATTTGAAAATGTCTGAAAGTTCAGTACTAGTCCAGTACATCGATGACCTACTGGTGGCATCGAGAACCCGAGAAGCCTGTGTGGTAGATACAGTTGCATTGTTAAATCATTTGGCAGATGGAGGACTTAAAGTGTCCCCATCGAAATTACAATTCTGCAAAAAGGAAGTACAATATTTAGGCCATAAAATTGAGAAAGGGTTGAGGAAAGTGACCACAGACAGGATCAGAATAATAAAAGGAATGAGAGCACCAATGATTCAAAGAGAAGTGAGAATGTTTCTTGGAATGGTTGGATTTTGCCGTCAGTGGATCAGCAACTTTTCACTAATTGCCAAATCTTTGGTGCGATTGACGAAGAGTGATGTGAAAGACCCCCTTGAATTGAACAAGGAAGAGTTGAAGGCTTTTAAACAACTAAGAGACAGTTTGTGTGAAGCCCCAGCTCTTGGAATGCCTGACTATGAAAAAGAGTTTAAGCTCTATTGCAGTGAGAGAGATGGATTTGCACTTTCTGTGTTAGTACAGAAACATGGAAAATTGAGACGGCCAATTGCATATTTTTCGGCTGTATTAGATCCTGTAGCTGTGGCATTGCCTGGTTGTTTGAAAGCAGTGGCTGCTACCTGTAAGAGCCTGGAACAGAGTGAAGGAATTGTGATGGGATATCCTGTGAGAATGTTTGTACCACATGATGTGGCAATCCTTTTAACAAGGAGCCGCACCCAATTTATGACGCATAGTCGTCTAACTAAGTATGAGAAAGTCATTTTGGGAGCAACGAATGTGAGCCTTGTGAGGTGTCTCAATGTAAACCCCTCAACATTGCTGCCTGATGCTGAAAATGTGGAAGTAAAAGATTACGTGGATCATGATTGTTTGGAAGTGCTTGACTATTGCACCAAGCCACGTCCGGACATAAAAGATGTGCCTCTGAAAGAAAGTGACTATGTGATGTTTGTGGATGGGTCATGTTTGAGAACAGATGAGGGAATTTTGAGTGCAGCATATGCAGTGTGTACTGTAGCGGCTGTATTGGAAGCGTCTTGTTTGAAAGGAGTGAGATCAGCTCAGGTTGCTTAACTATTTGCGTTAACAAAAGCATGCAAGTTGGGAAAGAATCTGAGAGTCACTGTGATTACCGATAGTCAGTATGACTTCAGAGTGGTACATGATTTTGGGCAAATATGGTCCCAAAGGGGGTTCTTGACATCAAGTGGGACTCCTATAAGAAATGCTGAAGTGGTCGGGAAGTTGCTTGAGGCGATACAGCTGCCTAAGCAATTGGCAGTGGTAAAGTGTGCTGCCCACTCGAAGACTGCTGACTGTGTGTCGGCGGGAAACGAGTTTGCAAATGACATAGCGCAATATTGTGCGCGCAATCAGAATTCGGTCAACAGAAACAGAGAAAAGGAAATGAACTCATGTCCCTTACTTTTTACTAACTCTGTAAATACGTGGGAAGAGGTGAGGCAGTTGCAGGAAGAGGCAGGAGATGAGGAAAAGAAACAGTGGATAAAATCAGGATGCACACCCCGAGAGTCGGACCAAGTTTGGGTTTATCGGGATGGAAGACCGGTCATGCCTGATAGCATGGTCTCTACCATGGCACGGATGTACCATAGACAGGCACTTGTAGGAAGAGATGCTATTATCAGACTTTTCAAACAGACATGGTATAATGCTAAGTTTCGGCTTGTAGCAGAGAGCCTTTGTCAGAGATGTTTCACATGTCAGCAATACAATCCAGGAAGAAAGACAGTGGTGAGTTTGGGAACGATAGGACGAGAAGGAGGTCCTTTCACCAGAATGCAGATTGATTTCATTGAAATGCCCCCATGTAATCGGCTAAGATATGTTTTAGTGTTGGTTTGTCTGTTTTCACGGTGGGTAGAGGCGTACCCAACCAGAAGGAGTGATGGGGTTACAGTAGCCAAACTCCTATTGAGAGTGTTCATTCCTAGATTTGGTTTCCCAGTTACAATCGAATCAGATGAGGAAAGCATTTTAAGAATGAAATCATAAAATTGATTTGTGAAGCATTGAATGTATAACAGAAACTGCATTGTGCCTACCGTCCAGAGGCTTCTGGAGTAGTGGAACAAGTGAATGGCACCATTAAAAACAGATTGGGAAAAATGTGTTTGGCCACATGGTCAAAATGGCCTGATGTCTTGCCTCTAGTGCTCATGACAGTTAGATCTATCCCTGATAGGAATACTGGACTGAGTCCACACGAGATTATTATGGGTAGAGCGTTGAGACACGTTTTCATTCCTGTCAACAAACTACTGCCTATATCTGATGACTTTGTGTTGGATTATTGCAAGGGGTTGACTGATTCCGTTAATTCTGTGTTTCATCAGGTTGGATTGGATGCAACCACTCTTGAAAAGAAGCCAGCTCATGATCTGAGTCCAGGAGACTGGTTAAGAATCAAAGTACATAGTAGAAGAAATTGTCTGGTCCCTCGTTGGGGAAAACCGCGTCAAGTGATTTTGACTACCACGACGGCTGTGAAATGTGCCAGGGTAAAGAATTGGATTCATGCGAGTCATACTCTACGCATTCCTAGTCTAGAGAGTAGACCTGAAGAGGAATATTTTGGAGAATCCGATACCAGCTCCGAGTCGGACTCCGAAGAAACAAGAGCAAGACCAACTCTGAGAAGGGGAGAGTTGGAACCAAGTCAAATTTCAGAACCAGAAAACTTGCCCTTAAGAAGGCAATTGGAGATCTCTGATACTAGCTCAGAGTCAGATAATGAACAAGAGAAAATACAGGAAAATGTAAAGGAGAATGGTGAAGAGACTGTCAAGGAAATTCTTGATAAAGAAGCTCCGCATGCAAGTACAAGGGAAATTCCACCTGAGGTCATAGAAGTAGAAGGGGAGGAATTAGATACAGAGAGTGAGGGTAAGATCGTTGCGGAAGACCTCCGAGGAGGTGTAGGGAAACCACACACCCAGGTAGAAGAAGGGACAGTTAGTCAGCAGGAAGATCGCGTGGAAGAAACACGAGGAGGGACAACTATAGATAGGGAACAGGAAGTTGTGGAAGAAAAATTGACAGAAGGTAAAAGTCACACTGAGACCGAATCTCAGGATGGTGAAGGAGAAATACCAGAAGGACGAGTCCTGAGAAAGAGAGCTTGGAAAGCCGAGAGAGGTGAAAAGGGAAGTAAGTTGAAAAGGCCAGCAAAGGAGGAAATTTAGCCAAACCAAATAATGAGACTGAGATATCGATTGACCCGAGTAAAGTCATCTAAAGCAGAACAAGTGAATGAGGTGTCTAGCCAAGAAAAGCCTGAAGACACTGATCAGACACATTTGAAGAAGGAAAAACAAATTAAGAAACCCAACCAGAAGTAAAAGTCACCGGAATGGACGTATGTGGCACTTCCTGAAGTGCAAGAGGAAGCAGATATCCAAGAAAGTCTAGGAGTGGCTATACCGGAAGTGGTTGAGGAGGAAGAAGATTCGGAAATCCTGAGAGTTATCTTGTCCGATATTGGAGAAGAGACGGATGTTCAGGAAATTCTGACCAAGACTGTGAAACCAAAGTAAAGGACGATCAGATGCCAGATTGAAGCAACAAGAAGAGGTTGCAGAGAGATTGAATTACTGGATAAGACATATAACTGAAAGAACCAAGTAGGCGCTCAGAGCCTTGGGTTTAGACAAAAGCTAGTTGTGAGTAGAGGAGGCTAAGTCAAAAGACACTGATTATTTCCGAAATGGCAAACACAGAAGGTAGAAAATCTACGTGTGTGTTCCTTCGAAGATGGTGCAAGGTGTGTTGTTGTTGTTGTACAGGATTACTAATGCTTCTGTGGAGTGTATTGGCTTTAATAATTTCATTTAAAGTAACGTTCGAAACGGTATAGGGTCATATGGAGAACAAGACTAATATAGAAAAGATTCATGATACTCATACAACTGGATTGATAGACAGAACTAACTTACATAAGGATAGGTCTATAACTGATTTTTCTAACAAAGTTTTCTCAAAGTTATTGTATGAATATGTAAAAACCATGGACGTTAGGGATTGTTATGTTTGTATGCAATTACCTGCATCGGTGTCAGAAGGTATTACATATCACCACCTTCCTGTGACCTATGAGATAACCTGTAGTGTGTTATCAAGTTTGTTTTACAAAACAGGGAAATTAGAATACTATTTCTCTGATGTAGATAACATTTTCTCACAAGTACCTGTAGTTCCTGAATTGAATAAGATAAAACCTGGTAAAGTTTTAGGTGAATATTTCTTAGAAACTAGAGAACTGACTTTAGAGGCAGTGTTT
The DNA here is from genome assembly GCF_964204655.1 of Triturus cristatus. Taxonomy (NCBI): domain Eukaryota; kingdom Metazoa; phylum Chordata; class Amphibia; order Caudata; family Salamandridae; genus Triturus; species Triturus cristatus. The sequence continues at coordinate 360,129,800 of NC_140586.1, read as the reverse complement.
AGGAATAATCTTCCATGTAGTTTGAAGAAGGAAGATGCAAAGAAAGATACCTGAGGGAAAAGGAGAGAAGACAGTTTGGGACGTAGAGAGAGAAAAGCATTCAAAGGAAGAAACTAGTCCGGCTATGGCTTCAGATTGGCCTCAGAGAGGGAAATTGTGTATCAGAAGAAATGAAACTGTATATGATAACTAATTTATAGGTGTGAGCGAATGCCATGATACGTATAGAATCATGGGAGGATGGGGATTTAAAGGAGGAAACGATCCCGTATTCCCTGGATTATATTTTATCTGCGGAAACAAAGCTTATTATCGGTTGCCGGACCATTGGTATGGCACATGTTACCTAGGCCTGGTCTTCCCAAAGATATTTCATGTGGGAAGGGGAAAGGATGGTGCGCATGAGATAGGTAGACAACTAACATGTAGAAGGAGGGAAAGTTGATCAGAAATTGTAGGGGATATTTTTGGAGCACTGATACCAGCAGTTGGAATATCTCTGAATGCACACAAAATTAGAAAATTGTCTACAGCGGTGGATCGCTTATGAACAAGCACTGCTGGAGGGTTATTGCTGGTAAATACCGAAATGGCAGCCACGGTGATGCAGAATCGACTTGCCCTTGATATTATTTTGGCAAAAGAGGGAGGAGTCTGTGGAATGCTGAAAGTGCAACATTGTTGTACTTATATTCCTGACGAGAGTCAAGACTTAAAGAAATAAATTAAGAATATAACGGACTTGCACGAGGAGATTGTTCCATTGGAGGTTGAAAGTGTTTGGAAGAAAATTGGTAAAGGATTTTCTACTATTAAAAACTTATAATTAAATTAGGTAGTACATTTGTAGGTAAGATTCTAATTCTCGTAACTTGTGTGGTAATACTAGTATTGATTCTGAGATTAGGGTGTGTATGTATAAAAAGAAGAAAGTTACAAAATAAAATAAAAAGAGAAGTTGCCAAGAAAAGAGAGAAAGAAAGAAAGGAAAGAGAAATGGGAGATATAGAACTGGAAGAATGGAAAGAAAATATGTATAAGAAAACAAAGGAGAATGAGATAGGGGAAACAATGATATAACGTAACATACTGCAAGGGAACTGAGACATCATTTCCATAAAAATTTTAAATATAAATTTTGTGGGATTTGTGGTGATATTAAAAATCACCAAAGGGGGGATTGGTGGAGCAGGTAAAACGAAATTTTGTATACCTTCTCTATTTTGCATGATAAAATACTAATCACGTAACTTTCTAACTATTAACTTGTATTAATTGTTTGCAGTGGTATAATTAACCAACATTACACCTTAATAAACATGAATTACACGCGGGACTAAATGCAAATTGCATGGCACTTATTTCTAATGACTAATTGTGATACGCATATTAACGATAGCATGTGTTGTGCTAGAAATTGCATGATTTATGTTGCTTTTGTAAGTGGTTTGCGTTCCTGGTGGGACGAAATGGTGTGTATTATTGCTTTAAACGTTGCTATAAGCTAGAAAAATACTAATATATGAAGGGATTAGAGTGGGTTTAAACATTAGAACCTTCATTTCCATATATTAATTATTCTTTATGTTTGTTTCGCTTAAGTTGGCATTCGGGCCTACTAGGCCATGATATTCAAAATGGAGTTCGGAAGTGGCCACCCTCGTGTGAGCGCGATGCCCACTGCGCAGACTCGGATGGCTCTGAAGATCTCCAGGCGTCCTCTGACCGAGTCACAGTGTTCCTCGTCAAGGATAGGAACGTGGAGAACTACCAAAATTCAACTAGTGTGACTGACAGAGAATACAAAGGACACCTGTCCGTAGAGGCCTGCAGATTGATACTTCGGACCCTATCGCATGAGAACTGTCCAAACCATGGGATGACATCGTCGGTCGCATGAGAAACAAGGAACTATGTGAATAAAATCTGATTTTGCAAATTTTGATGGCTTAGCCAATCAGAGTCATTCCCAATGTAGCAAATGTAGCATATTACCCAAAATGTATTATAAAATGTGTTTTTAGTCGAGAAGGGGTGTGTGCTTTCCAGGAGTGTGATCCGAATTCCCGTTAACCGATTTGCTTGCACGATTGTCGGGTCCCCCGGAGATCTTTGCGACTGTGTCATGCCGAGCCAAAATAACTTTTCTCCGGACTGATTTGGGTTGTGGCCTACATTCGATTGGAGGGTCACACCCAAAGGGATTTGATTTATGCAGGGCTGATAGGTTGCGGGAGAATGGTCGTCAAAATCAGAAATTAGGTAAATATAATCGTCATACTGATTTATGCCTGATTGATTATAATGATGATTATGCCAATGAGGGTGAATTTAATTAGATAAAACTAAACATTTATTAACAGAAAACGAGTTTGTGATTCTTTAAAGGGTATTGATTAAAGATTCTGAGACTTTAAATGTGTTTTAGCTGGTTCTAAATCACCATCAACCAGTCCAACTAATTGGTCCATTGACCAAGTGGTGCAGTGCCTTGATGTTAAAGTTAGGATTCTATAAGTGCAGATGTATAATATGTAAATACTGTCAATATTTCTTTCTATAGGTAATAAGGTACCCCCCACATGTCCAGCGCTTCTCTTCCTCCTGTGAACAGATTCGAGTGAGACGCATGAGTGTTGGTGTTATTGGCCCCACCAATGAATGTATGCGTGAATGAGTAAGCTTGATGACGGGTCTGTGACACAGGGAGGATATGAAAATTTGCCCTTTTCCGCTGGAGGACCCCCCTCCACAGGTCAGCGCCCAGTGCGGCTGCACCTGTCGCACTGCCCTAAAGCCAGCTCTGCTTCTAAGTGTTTAGCCATGCAACAGTTGATGTTGTTGCACCAAGGATATTGTGCTGGATAACTAAACACTTATGAGGTCCCAAAGGCGAGACTTATTGGCTATGCCAATGCTTGTTAAATTTACAGTGCGTGTACAGTGCTTTATCAAGGTGGGTGGAATACAATAGTCAGGTGTACAACTTGCTAATGAACTTTCCGGCGCTGTCCAGAAGGGGGCAATGGCTGACACACAAAAACGACTCCAGTATGTGAAGTTCTGTTGGAGTCGTTGAGAATGAACACGGTTTTATGGGAGGGTAATTATGCGGGAAGGCGTTAAATGGTTTCATTGCACTTATTTCTCTCTTGTAACTCGGCTGTGTGATTAGGACAGTCCCGTGGGTATACTGCATGTTACTGCGCGCAGCCTGTGGGTAATTTTTGAATTGCTACATCGTCATCTATCACCCTTTATTCAGAATAGATTGGCGCGTTATTTACAAAATGTGGGTGTGCGTGTAAAGTGAACACTACAGGTTTAATATTGTGATTGATAGCTGTCACTCGTAACAGAGTTTAAAAAGTCGCTTTATAGTGCAGTATGAGCATGGTCCCCCATTGATGCAATAAACGTTTATATTTACACCTCTCACTCACCGCATGTATATGTGACCTATTTATGCCAAGGTGTTTCCTCCATGTGTGCCTAGGAGTTAATCTGTAAAGGCAGCGGATGTGATTGTGCATTTCCCCGATGATGTTGGAGTCTTCGTAGCGCTAGGAGTGATTGGTGCACATTGTGCAGGAGAAATACTAAATGCTTTCATCAGAGTCAGCGCGACCCCCGTCCCACCCCCTCCCCTGCCCATCGCCCCACCGAGAAATTACGAAAGAGAGAAAGGTTCAATTCAATGTTTTATTATGTATAAAACAAAATAAAATTGACACATTTATGTATGAGCAGCACGAAATGGTTTCGATCATGTCATGACAACAGGACCACGATATATAAAGTGCATCTCTGCGCTTTCAACGACAGACGGATGTAAACAAACAAAAAGTTTCGTGACTCATGGTTCACACGGCATTGGGCCGCACAGTCGTGGTTTCAGACACAACACTTGTCTAGAGTCAACGCGCAGCAACGAGACCGCAAGAGGCCTTCTGAGCAGTCCTTCTTGGCTCTGCCTGGGGGCGGGGTATATATAGAGCTTCGGATGGGGGCATCCTTTAGAAGGGCTTCTAGCACCGGGAAGGGGCATGACATAGAGCCTCGACTCGAGATGCGACATGACTGGGGGGGGGGCGACCTGGGCCATGGGTGAAGGTAATCATACTTTAAAGAAATCTCAGCTGGTGGAGGAGAAAAACAGGAAGAGTTGAAAGTCCTGGGGAGGGTAGAGGAAAGGGCGCATGGCAGAGGTTGTCACTTGAGGGCGTGGTATATTTTGTAAATGAGATGATATGGTTGTAGTAATCAATCCGGTAGCAGTTAGGTAGATTATGTAGGTTTATTAGTCATAAGTGAGATGGTACAAGAGAGCCCCACCGGGAGCAGCGTCCTGCTGCTCAGCCCCACTCACTCCAACTGACCACTCATTTAAACCATGCGTTCACGAACATTCTGATTACATCACACACACAGGCTGAGCAGCAGGGAGAAAGGAGACACAGAATAGTACAGAATGCAACACATCTCCCTCCTTCAAAACAAAAGAAAACATAAAGTATGAGGGAAGAAATACAGTATGCCAAACGATGACAAAGAAAGAATTTCCAAAAAGCAGATCAACAGGAAATAGGATAAGATGATTACAAATCTAAACTGCAAGCTGAATGAACAAAGGAGAGATATCAGAACAGCTATTGACACAATACGGAATAAAATGGATGGAAATTGTATGGTGGCAATACAGTGTTAAAATGGAATATCGGACAATGAAGATAAATGCAGAATGATGATGAAAACATCACACCATACAGATAAAAGAAACGCCAACAACACACCACAACTCGCACTACATATAAGAAAAATGTCAGACGTGACAGAGACATCACCTGATAATGTATCACACAAAAACCACCATCCCTCATCACAAACCAAGACCCGAATGTCACGGATCATGTCAGTTGGCCAGACTGGCACGAAAAGCAACAAACGGAGAACCAAAATTTAAAATAGACTCCCCAAGAAACAACAAACGCAGAAGCGCAGCAAAACAACACACCCACACAACACGGTACACAGAACGGGGTGTATGACTCCCTAGAACGCACACCAAGGCAAAACACACAGCACAGGGTACATGAATACCCAAAACACGCGGGATACATGACTCTTCAAACACAAACCAAGGCAAAACACACTGCAAAGGGTACGTGACACCCAGCGCACGGGGAACATGACTCCCCGAAACACACGCCAAGGCAAAACACATAGCACGGGGTGCATAACTCCCCAGCGCATGGGCTACATGACTCCCCGAAACGCACACTAAGGTAAATCACACAGCACGGGGTACATGACTCCCCAGTGCACGGGGTACATGACTCCCAGAAACGCACACGCACACTAAGGTAAAGCACACAGCATGGGGTACATGATTCCCCAGCGCACGGGGTACATGACTCCCCGAAACAGACGCCAAGGTAAAACACACAGCACGGGGTACATGACTCCCCAGCGCAAGGGGCACATGACTCCCCGAAACGCACACTAAGGTAAAACACTATACAGAGTAAGTGACTCCCAAAATGCACATGCGCACGCTAACAAATTGAACAAAGCGCGTAAATTCATTACTACAAATACTCAGCAAACATGACACACATAACATGTTAAAAGCTAGTCTCTACATCAACAAAATATAAGTGAATAACTCCTTACAGCAGATAACAGCTCATTAATTTAGGCAAAATACATGGTAGGCACAACTATATGCATAGGCAACGGCTACGAATTTGAAGGCAACACAATAAATTAAAATAATTAAAGTAGACACCGTTGTCACATAAGCACAGTAAGATTTGTGCTTGGCAACATAATAACTGAAATAAATATAACAGTCACCGTTGACAGTGTTTCACCGCTCAGATGCGTTGTTCAAGATTGACATGGGAAAAGATTGTTCAAGATTGAGATGGGAACAGGGTTAATACGATACCTCCAAGCACGTCACAGAAACATCCGGGCAGTATCAGGGAAACAATCTTGTTGCACATGCTTTCCGGATCTCATTTTCGTGTGCAGCGATGACATACACCCCAACTTTAATGAAACGTGGTTGGCAAACGTTGCTTTATGCCTGCGATAAACTGTGCAAAAAACGCCAATCTAAAGATGGCAGCGCACACTGGTGAGGTTGCGCCGGATGGCTTACAGTACAGGCGTGCACGAATAGACCCGCTCCAAACAACTTTGTGTGAACAACGTCATGACAGCCATCAGAATTCTTTGGCAATTACCTCAGTGATGGAAGATTTGGAACAATGAGTCACGAAGAAGAACACTGGGTTACTCACGCGACTGCACGCTGAAGGTAACGGTCGTAGATAATTCAAATGATAATTCACTTCAGGCAAAAGCAAATAAACTTTGACATGTATGTAATTTTCCTTTGACAAGTGTGTAATGTGGTCGCCTCGTGGCCCCTTGTACCAAATATCACACGCACACGTGGTTGTGGTGTAAGGTATTTATTCCTGCACAGGAGCGCCGGCACGGAGCTCCGCACCAGTTGAATTCGGCGCTCGAACTAAACCCCAAAATGGCCGTCGCCGGACATCCTGTGACGTCACGGGGCGGGCGCGCAACCACTAGACCGCTACACCACATCTCCCCCTTTTCAACACAATTTCCCAACTGAATCCCCTTATAACATATACAGTCTTACTTGTTGTCCATGCAGTATTCTCCGAATTTCCGGGGCAGTGGGATTCTCCTTCCCCGTCTCGTGCACCTATTGGGTTCACCTGCTTTCGGAGTGGTAGTCACGCTCCATTGGTCAGGTGTCCCCTCTTCACCTTCTCTGCTTGCCTGTCCCTTCTCATTAGCCCCATTGTCCTCTCGGGCCTCTCCTTCCTGCCCTCTCTTCTCCTCGCAGGTACTGTGTCTCATCTCCACCTGGGGACTCCCTTCCGCCTCTTCTGGGGGGCTCTCTCTCCCTTCCGCTGGACTCTTCGCGCCGCGTGGTGTCCCTGCAGGTGTCGCCTCTGCCGCTGTTTTCTCTTCCACGGGTAAGCACCTCGCCATGCGGTCCTGCGACCATACCTTCCCGTCACTGAGAAGTGCCGATCGTGAGTACGGCTCCAGCACTTGGAACGGCGGTGTGAACTTACTGTCCCCCTTCTTCTTCAGGGTGGGTAGCCTGACTCTCACCCACTCTCCTTTTTCCAGGGCAACCTCTTTCGTGTTGTGTGCCCTGTCATAGTGCTCCGTATACGCTGCTTGTGCCTTCTCCCAATTTCTCCGCACTACTGCCGGGGACCAATGACTCTGAACGGTGAGACGCTTCCAGGCAACATTGTCTTTCGTGAAGGGTTCTCGTCCCCTCAGCACCCGAAAAGGACTGTACCCCGTTGCAGTGGGGGTGATCCGATAGGCCCACATCAGCCTTTTCAATTCTTTTTCCCAGTCCTTCCCTTGGCTGATTGCTGCTTGAACGGATCCCATGATCACTCTGTTGAATCTTTCCGCCGCGCCGTTCCCGGCCGGATGGTAGATGGGGGCGTGTCGGATGGTGATTCCGTTTCGGTCCATGAATGTTTCCCATTTGCTGGAGGTGAATTGCGGGCCGTTGTTGCTCAGGATCCCTTTGGGTATACCTTCCCTTATGAAGACGTCTGTCAGGAACTCCAGAATCGTCTCCGTCTCTGCGTTGTCTGCCACATGGACTTCCGGCCACTTGGAATATCGGTCTACCACTACGGTGACGTACTTCTGGATGTTGTCCGCATCTGTGATGGGTCCCAGGACGTCGATGGAGATCTCCTCCCACGGATTGTCCGGACATGCGAACTTGCCCAGAGGCGGTCTTAACATCTTTTGAGTCTTGTCTGCATTGCTGCAGTGCTCGCACCCTCGTACATGCCGTTCTACTGCTAGGTCCATACCCGGCCACCAGTAGTCCTTCTTGGCTCTTCCCTTGGTCTTTACAATGCCCAGATGGCCTTCATGGGTGATGGCTAATATACGTTGTCTCAATGAGTGTGGAGGAACCACTTTGTTGCCGCGCAGCAAGAACCCTGGCTTCTCTCCTAGGGACAGTTCTTCTTTCACCTCCCAAAACTGTTTGAGCTCCTCACTCAACAATCTCTTCTCTGGCCATCCGTTAGTCACGTACGCCTTGACTGCACTCAACTTCTCGTCATTCCCGTACTCCTCTTCCCAGTCTTGAGCGCTTATTGCCCTTTCGTGGTCGCCTGTAAATGCTACGGCATAGTCTTCCCAACCGCCTTCCTCTTGGGTTTCTGCTTTCTCCTTGGCTGCTGCTCTGCTCAGGAAGTCCGCCACTTTGTTTCGGTGGCCCGGTAGGTATTCCACGTCGTAGACGTAATCCAATAACCTGAGCGTCATCTTCACGATTCGTGGCGCGGCGTGCTCGTGCCCCCCCGAGGTGAGGACCTTCACCAGCGGCTTGTGGTCAGTGCGTAGCAGGAACCGTCCGCCCCACAGGAATTGCCGGAACCTCTCCATCGCCCACACCGCAGCTAACATCTCCTTTTAGATAACGCTGAACTTGCTTTCGTTCGGGGCTAACGCCCGCGATGCGAAGCTGATCGTGGTTATCTCTCCATTCGCCGTCTTTTGCGTCAGGACTGCTCCCAGTCCCCGATCACTGGCATCTGTCGTCAGCATGGTGGGGGCTTCCGGATCATATCCGTGGATCGGCACTGCCTCGCTGATGTTCTTTTTCACCTCCTCGAATTCCCGCTGATGTTCTCCCGTCCATAGGAAGGTGGACTTGTTTTTGAGGAGTGACCTCATTAGGTGGGTTTTGGAGGCGAAATGGGGTACGAACTTGCTATAAAACTCCGCCATACCCAGGAATGTCCTTACGTCTTCTTTGCTCGATGGTGTGGGCGCTTCCCTGATTGCAGCGACATTCGATGACTTGGGTTCTATGCCGTGCCCGCTTATTTCGTGGCCCAGGTATGTGACTGTGTTCAAGCCGAACTTGCACTTGTCCCATTGGGCGGTTAGCCCGTTCTGCTGCAGGACTGCTAAGACTTCTGCCAGTCTCCTGTCGTGCTCTTCTCGGGTGGCTCCCATAACCAGGATGTCATCTTGAAAGTATTGGATGCCTGTCTTCCTGTGGAATAGCTTGTGCATCAACTTCTGGAAGACCGCGGCCGCGAGTCCGAACGGCATCCTCAGGAATTTGTAGCACCCGAAAGGCGTTATGAACAACGTTAGGTGGTTGCACGACTTATGCAGGGCGATCTGGTGGTAGGCAGATGTAAGGTCCACCGTGGAGAACCACTGTGCTCCTTGGGTCTTTGCTAGCATCTCGTTAATCCTGGGCAGCGGGAACTTGTCGACGACAATGTTCTTATTCAGCTCCCTAAGGTCGACGCACAGTCCCACCTTCCCGTTGGGCTTCTGCGCTACGACTAAGGGAGCCAACCATTCTGCATTGTCTATAGCCTCGATCACGCCATTGTCCTCCAACCTTTGTAGCTCTTCCTGTACCGCACTTCGCACGTGGAAGGGTATGTTGCGCACCTTGTGGGACACTGGCTGCGCTCCCGCTCTAAGTTGGATCTTGTGTGTAAACTTCGCCATGCGGCCGATAGTGTCTTTGAATACTTCCGGGAATTCCTCCTTCCATCGTCGTCCTTCGGTGTCTAGGCCATCGTCCGTCATGAGGACTTGCATGTGTCCACCTGGGTTCAACTTTATACCCAACGCACCTTGGTCTCTCCAGCCCAACACCGACGGCCCTTTCTCCACCACATACAGTTTTCCTTCACATGTGCGGCCTCGGAATTCGAAAGTGAGCGGGCAGTACCCTACCATGGGTATCGGTTCTCCGGTGAAGGTTACAGGATGGATGTCAGTGGGCCTCAAGTAGTAGGTCGTGCTCGGTGCAAAGTCTTCCTCCCATATCCTTCTTTGTATGATTGTGTAGGGCGACCCTGAGTCGGCCACCATGGTGGTTCGTATTCCTCCAATCCTCATTTCGCACCTGGGTTTTTTGTCCGTCACGCCCTCTATGCCTAACACCTGATCTTCTACAATCAGGATTTCATCCTGCTCCACTGCGTCTCCGTCTTCTTCTTCTTCTCGTGTCCCTTGGGCTACGAACTTCACTTCTTGCCTTTGAGCCTTCCTCCTGCACACCTTTTGTAGTGTCCTATGAGTCCGCAATACAGGCATTTGGCGCCAAACGCCGGGCAGCCTTTGTCGCTGGCCGCGTGGGTGTTGCTGCCGCACCTGTAGCAGGCCGTCTTGTTACCCTGTCTTTGTCCCTGCATTCTTGGTGTCCTAGCGTTGAATCGTCTGTTCGATCGTGTGCCTTGCTGCCAACCTGGCTGTTTGTTGTCTGTCGCCCTCCGGTCTTCTACCTTGCACACCGTCTGTCCTGGGAGACACTCGCGCTTGGCTGCCTCCGCGCACCTTCTGGAAAGTTCCGCCTTCTTCACTAGGGCTACAACAGTTTTCGGTGGTGCGTCACCATTGGTCCACAGTTTCTCCTGGATACTCGTGTTCACAGTGTGCATTATGATCTGGTCCCTTATCAGCTCTTCCTGGAGGGTACCAAACTTACATGTTAGAGCTAGTTTTTGTAGAGCTGCCACGTATTCGTCGACTGTTTCGTTCCTGCTCTGTTTCCGATGGTAAAAGTTGTAACTGTCAATCGCCGTACACACCGCCGGCCGATAGTGAGCATCCAGATCATCTAACGCGTGTTGAAACACGTCGTCGCTTGCCGCCGACCTGTCTTCTTTCACCAAGTCCTGGTACACTCGCTGCCCTGCCGGGCCCAGGTTGTGTAGGAGGATCTTCTTCCGTCGTGAACTCGTGTATGGAGTGTCACTCTCTTCTTCCAGCGCCGCGAGATAGTTTACAAAGTACCTCTTCCAGTCGTCCCACGGCATCTCTGGTTCACCTGGCTTGGCCAAGAACGGTACCGGGTTCGTTAAGGAGCACATCTGGGAGGACATTTTCTTCCTACTGCCTGCACGACCTCCTCCGGTTGTGGGCGCGTTCGCTGTCTTGTCCTCCCCGCCGTCGCTGCCTCCACCGTTGTCCTCCTGGCCGGAATCGCCCCCTTACGTGGGACTGCTGCCTGCTTCCTCCAGGGTGCTGTTCTCACTCCCCTCGGATGTGGTCAGTACCTTCGCGGTGCTGCCCCCGGGTATGCTGCTCCACTGCGTGGCCTCCCCTGCCGGTGCACGACGAATGGCGCTCTCCGGGAGCCTCCCTGCGCCTGTGCTGGTGAGCGCTTACTCCGTTGCGCTGCCGCGCTCCTGTGGCTCACGAGGTCGACTGCTGCTGGGCTGCCGCTGCTGAGGGTTCAGGTTCAGGGTGTCGTGTAAGCCTCCCCCGGATCACCAACTCGTCGCCATTGTAATGTGGTCGCCTCGTGGCCCCTTGTACCAAATATCACACGCACACGTGGTTGTGGTGTAAGGTATTTATTCCTGCACAGGAGCGCCGGCACGGAGCTCCGCACCAGTAGAATTCGGAGCTCGAACTAAACCCCAAAATGGCCGCCGCCGGACATCCTGTGACGTCACGGGGCGGGTGCGCAACCACTAGACCGTTACACCACAAAGTGTGTGCCCTACACTTCCGAAACTGTGAATCTTCAAAGCGCATCATCCCCATTGGTTTTGCTTAACTCGCAAACGCTGGCACACACTCTCTGTATGACCGTGACACACTCTGGGGCCCGATATTTGCCCCTGATCATTAAATTAGACAATATTGTCACCACACACTGGGACTGAAGGTAATTGATCTTAGCGGTCACTCTATGTTTTCGAAGCAAACCAACAATTTCACGCCAGGGCACGATTAGGTCACATAAAGTTCAACAAGAGCTTGACAAAAGCAACGGTCTAAGTATTCAAAGTATCCGCAGCACCACTTGAAATAGCATGAAGCACAATTTTAAATCGCTCGCTGTAATCACTTGTAGGCACGATGTATAATTCAGTTACAGTTCAAGTGAAATGAAAATTCAGTCTCAGCGAGTCATCCACATTCTGATTAAAATGTCCAGGTCTCTTCTTGTTTGACACCATAGATGCAATGCAAGCAGGCAGGTTTAAGCCACAATGTCCAAAACACTCTGAGTAAACAGTCTGTAGGCAGGCAGGTTTCAAGCCATTCGAGCCACACACACAGTCCAACGTCCAAAACATACCTATGTAGGCTGTCTGTTGTAAAAGACACCGGTGGGGCATCCAAGGCGTTGGTTAGCTTTTCTTTTCAGGCTCAGCTGGCTTTTCTAAGGCGCTTGTGCAGTTTCATCAGTTTCTCAACTTTTCACACGTGGCTCTTTATTTCCAATCGTTGCCTCTTTTGTAAATGAGATGATATCATTGTAGTAATCAATCCGGTAGCAGTTAGGTAGATTATGTAGGTTTATTAGTCATAAGTAAGATGGTACAGCCCCACTCACTCAAACTGACCACTCATTCAAACCATGCATTCAGAAACATTCTGATTACATCACACACAGAGGCTGAGCAGCAGGGAGAAAGGAGACACAGAATAGTACAGAATACAACAGTATAGGGTCTGAAAACCCTTTCTGATGTTTAACTCCTTCCCTGCTCATGACGGAACCACTCCGTCATGAGCCACGGGCGCCGTGTGCTCATGACGGAGTGGTTCCGTCATGCTGCGGCCGTTGGCGGCCGCTCCGCCCACGCGGCACTGATTCCCCGCCTGTGCGGGCGATCAATGCAAGTGGGCGGAGTCATGACGGAACCACTCCGTCATGAGCACAGCGCGCCCGTGGCTCATGACGGAGTGGTTCCGTCACGAACATGGCGGCGCCGCAAACCCCCCAAACCCTCCAGCGCCGTGGCAAAATTCGTGCCGCGGCGAATGGGTTAAAACAGCATCTGTGGAGGGGGTGGCAAAACTTTAATACTCTGGCACATGTCCTGGATGAGCGAAAACTCTCTCGAGGGGTGGTGGCACGAGCGCTAGGAAGAGAGGAAGCTTTGTTGCGTCCAGACAGTAACAGGCCTGCAGCACGCACCGCCTGCGGGTGCAAGCAAATCAAAACAAAAGACCATCTTGAGACGGCCACTGGGAGTGTGGGCCAGACTCTCTTAGACACCCAATGGGTTGAGAACACCTGAATTTCATGGACACCCCGGTGCATCACTGTCAACTGGTTTCTCCATTCAATAATCCCGGTCCTGTTTTATTTTCAAGACGTACAGATGAAATTCCGAACTGAAAATTAGAATTTGTAAATGCAGTAGTACTGAAATAAAATTACACACAGAAAAATCAAACAGAAATTCGGATTTTACCAAATAGTCATATCACAGACATTCAAAATTACTGCGAATGCTGATGCACGTCTTTAGCCTTTGCACACGCCGGCGGGTCATCCAGGTGCTATCCACACACCGCAGCAGCAAGGGAGCGATGAGGGATGAAACAAAAGGGAATGATTGGCCGCTCGTGTTCTTATGATGGTAATCCTTGGTGTTCGCTACTATATCAGGCCCTCCTGGTGACAATGAGAGGTCGTGAGCCCGGGCCCTCGCCTCTCTGTGAAGCCGTGGCCTCTCCTGTGAATCTAATCTCGTGGCGGAGCTGCCCAAGACGCTAATCTCGGCTGCTTCAAAGCAGCGGCGCTCATATATGGGGATAAATATATTAAAGTGTCTTCTCTAGCTCTCCGCTTGCCCCTGCACCCGTTCTCAAATGCAGACAGCTGTGGGAACACCCAGGTGCACGGCAGGAGGCGCTGCGGCACCCCCAAAATAACCTTGCAAGAAGCGAGGAGGAGAATGAGCAACAAAGAGGCCTTTAAGGTGTGTTTTATGATGTTGCATTTTCCGCTGCGCTCAAAGACAGAGGCTCAATGTCAAGCAATGTTTTCTGTCAAATCGCTACTTATTCTATGGCTCCTGGACTGAGTTTTACCTTTCCTCTCTCTAACTGCAAGGCGAGAGATAAAATTAATCAAGTCACAATCTTCCCCAGGGACATGGAGCATCGAAGGAAAGCCGCAGGATGTCTAATGTTTTCCAGCACCCAACAAAATGTAAATACTAGTTGTAAATTAACTGTGCAAATATTGTCTATAAATATCAGCCACAAGAAAAGTAAACAAGCGCAGCTAATGTGAAAAATAGTGCGTCCGTCTCACGCCACGAGTAAAGCATCCAGTCCCCGCGTGCACATCTTCTGTCCGTCTGCGTGCACATCTGGAATCCATATTGATTCCAAAAGGCCCTTGCATGCGTGCTGCTAACGGCAACGCCGCGAGTAAAGCATCCAGTCCCCGCGTGCACATCTTCTGTCCGTCCGCGTGCACATCTGGAATCCGTATTGATTCCAAAAGGCCCTCGCATGGCGAGAGCAGTGTATGCGCACTGCTAACACAAGGCGAGACCTAAATATATATATCTCCAAGATGTATGTTCACAGGGTGTGGTTGAGCTCTCTCAGACACAGGTTTAAGAAGAGAGGTGTGAAATACCAGATGTATTTTCATAGTTTAAAAAAAAATGTATTTGTAGTTTTAACATATAGCATGACAATGTGTAACAATGCAGTGTACAGTAAATCACAATATAGCCACAATAGTCTCTTCCGCCAAGTACCATAATTACAACATATTTGATGAAATAATCCTTTTGATCATACAGTAATGATAGAAGGTATACAGGATACAGAGAAATGTAGTGTTATACGTGGACCAGGAGGGATTTGCCAGTTATGAAAGACTAAGGATAGGCAGTCTGATCTGTTGACAACATTCGGTACACATGCGGCCGTCAGATCTGGCAGTCTTGGTGGGCCGGTATTATCGATGACAGAGCAACTAATGAAGCGCACCCAACGTTGTTTATGTAGTTGCAATTGGAGTAGAAGGCGTGTCTGCGGAGTTTTGTGATAGTAGGTACCCCTGGAGAGTTTTCCATATATCTTTGGGCTTGGAGGTATGTGGTACTGTCTCAGCATAGATGGTAGTCTGTTCTTGGCAATATGTTAGGTCTGTCAACCATTCTTTGAATTTCGGGGCTCGGCCCCTTCCCCATCGACATGCCACTCTCCGTTTGGCTAACAACAATGATATAGCAAGGAATTTCCTATTAGCGTTGGGTATCTGTGCCGTGTATCCTAGGAGTGTAAGTAAAGGGTCTCTTTCGATTACCCTGTCAGTCATCTTTTCGAGTGCCACTAACACCTGTTCCCAGTACTCTTGTATTTTCGGGCATTCCCACGCTAGATTTAAGAACCCCACTCCTGATTGTTTGCATCGCTCACATCTATCAGTTTCTGCTAACGTGAATTTGTATTTCTTGATCGGTGTATAGTATAAGCGATGCAGGTATTTATAGTGTATCACTCGCAGCCTACAGCTTGCTGAGATCTGTGCTGTTTGTAGACAGCAGTATTTCCACTGGTCGTCGGTTACTTCTCGCCCTAGATCTTCCCCCCATTGCACACGAGACGGGCTATTGATTCCTTCCCTGTGTATTCGTATATTGGTGTATAATGCTGATACTAGATGTTTTCCATCAGTGGATCCCAGCATGTGGTGCAACGGGATGAGACTTAATGGTTCTTGCGGGAAATCTGGATTAATTGATCATATTCTCTGTTTTATACGTACATAAAGGAATACGTCCACTGGTGTATATTGTATATTCTGTAAAAATTGCTCTAGAGTGTGGTACTTCCCAGCGTTAAACAGATCTCCCCACGTGTGAATGTGAGCTCGTTGGCATAGCCCCAAAAATCCCTTTTCTTGCAGCAAAGATAGATTAGGGTGATATGTCAGTGGGAGTCGAGGGGAGTAAAGGACAGGCAAGGCCAACAAAGACGTTATTTGGTTCCACGCATCAACCGTGCCTGTGATAGTAGTGGGTGGTGTCGTGCGTGTGCGCATAGGCCCATATATCAAGCCATTCAGTGGTATTGGGTCTGCCAGCCAGTCCTCTACAGCTATTTGTGGCATGTACCGAGGGGGATATATCCAATGGTAGGCGTAGTGCGCCTGTGCGCTTAAAAAATAAAGTTCAAAGTCAGGAACATCAAAACCCCCTTGATCATATGGTCGCGTTAAAGTCGACCATTTAAGTCTTGGTTGTTTCCCTCCCCAAAATAATCTGATCAATTCAGAACGTAATGTCTGAAAAAAAATGCCGTCCGGGATGGTATGGGATATTAAGAAACAGATAAAGAAATTGCGGAAGTATAATCATCTTTATGAGGGAAGCCCTCCCTGCTAACGAAAGTGGTAATGAGATCCAGCGTGTAATGTTGGTGTTAAGCCGTGTGATAGCCGTACCATGATTTGCCCTTATTGTTTCTTCTTTGTCTCTGGTGATCTGTATTCCGAGATATCGTAGGTCGGTGTCGCACCAGTCCAGTGGGAAATCAAGTGGAAATCTAGGTACTGCCGGAGTAAGAGGAATAATTCGTGATTTCACCCAGTTAATATTAATACCTGACAACCTGCTGAATCTAATAAATTCTTGCAGTATAGGTTTCATGTTTTGTATGGGGTTTCTGATGTACAGCGTTATATCATCCGCATATAGTGAAATTAATATTTGGCGCAGGCAACAGCGGAATGCCTTGTCTTTGTGCACCTGACGTAATCTGGAAGCTAAAGGTTCTACAGCAATGGCAAACAATAGTGGGGATAACGGACACCCCTGACGGGCGCCTTTCGAGATTGTTATCGGCTGGGAGAGGTGCCCATTAATCAAAATCTTAGCGGTAGGGTGGTGGTATAGTAATTTAATCCAGGACAGATACAGAAACGGGAAGCCCATGCTTTGTAAGACCCCAAACAGATAATCCCACTCCCCTGAATCAAACGCCTTGGTGGCATCTAGAAATACTGCGGCGAGTGGGAACTCAGGGGCTACTGTCTGAATTAGGGAGAATAAGGTTCTGAGGTTGTGGGACTTGTTCCTGCCCGGTACAAACCCTGAGTCGCAGGACTCAGGGGGTTTTCCGGGCTTCAACAGTGATGTAACTATTGCTTCCCTCATCGAGGGGGGGAGTATGCCTACCTCTAAGGATTCTTCGTATACCTCTTTTAACACTGGTGCCATGATGTCGATGTAGCTTTTATAAAATTCTGCCGGTAGGCCATCAGAGCCTGGAGCCTTCCAGTTCTTTAATTGCATAATGGCATCCCTAATTTCATCGACTTCGAAGGGGTACATTAGGAATTCCCTTTGTGCATCACTGAGCCATCCAAGCGCTATATCTCCCATAAAATCATCTAATTCTGTAGCTCCTTGTCTCTGGGATGTATATAATGTCCTGTAATGTGCGATGAACGTGCCTAAGATGGTCAGTGTGTCCTGCTGCGGTGATTCCCCAGTTCCTTGTATCTCTAAAATGTAAGCGTTAAAGCGTGGGCATCATGTCACTTCAGCAAGCGCCCTACCTTTCTCCTTCCCCGTATCTGCTGGCTACCCAGTACCGGCCCCTGAATTTTGATTCTCTGAGTGCCGTTTCTTCATAGTCAGATAATTTCTCCTGGAACTCTGTTTGCACTTGCCCTGTTTCTCCTCTCCCCATTTGCCTCTCCAGCTCTTGTAATTCTCGTTCTAATTTGTGTAATCTGTTCTGTAAGTCTTTCAACACCCCAAAACTTTTTGACATACAAAAGCCTCTTATCGTCAATTTAAAAGCCTCCCATATCACTTCAACGCTATCCACGGTCCTCCTGTTCCTGATAAAAAAGTCCTTGAGTTCCTCTCCTAGTTCTGCCTGAAGGACTACATCCAACAAGGTCTATCATAGCCCGGAGGAGTGAGCGACACTTTCACCGGACAATGATCTGAAAACGTCTGAGCTAAATGCGACACATTGCATATGGCTGGACCTAATCCCTTAGAAAGCAGGCAATAGTCTATCCTTGCCCATGTCCCTCTATGGGACGTAAAGTGTGTGCCGTCCTGTTTCTGTGGGTGCGTGTACCTCCAGCTATCTATCAGTCCACCTTCTTCAATGATACCTCGCAGCGCTTCCTGTGCGTTGGTGTAATGATGTGTAGCCACATTAGGTCTGCCCTGGAGTGGGTTCAAGGCGACATTGAAGTCACCGCCCCAAATAATATGAGTGGAGCCGATGTTCATTCAGTATTTTGCCCCATATATTAGTGAAGAATTCAGGGCTGTCCATATTAGGCTCATAACAATTCGCAAACGTAACTGATTCCCTGCCAAGCCGCCCCCATGTAATGACAAAGCGATCCTGTGGATCCAATATCAGCCCCGCCATTTCAAAAGGAGTTTGTTTTTTAAACAGAATTGCAGTGCCACGAGCATAAGATGAATAGGATGAAAATAGGCGGCAGCTGGCCCATTTGCTGGCAAAGGTGTTTAAAGCTTTTGGATTAATATGGGTTTCTTTCAGCAAAGCTATGTGTAGCTGCTGTCGATCCAGATAGGCCAGGACTTGTCTACGCTTCCTTGGGCCTCCGAGACCCCTGACATTCCACGACATCACTCTCAGTATGGTTCTATCCTCCTGTGTCATTGCTCCAATGTGTTACCGTCTGACTAGTTAAGTGAGTATAGACAGGATTACCACCAGTAAATCGTGCAATTGTTTCACTGTGAATGTTAATCTCCCCTCCCCATACCTCCCCCTCCCACTGAAACATCCCAAACATGTCAGTCATAGTTAACCCTCCTCAACACCCATTTGCTCCTTCATCGTAACAACTATGTCCATATCTTCCCATTTAGAACTTGAGAAGTGACTTGGAAGCAGCAAAAACATTACGAAAAGCAATAGGGGGATCTCCCAACTGGGGGATGCATCTGGATGACCCACGAATACCTCTTATCAGTCCAGGTGTGGTATAGCGAGTTGCTAGTCCCTGGGTAGATTTCGAGGGTGTCCGGCTTCAGAGTGATTGTGTACTCCCTTCAGAATATGCTACGTCACTCGAGTGTCCTTTCTCCTATGTACTATATCTCATCTCATGGTCATGTTGAAGTATCCATCGATCGTGACCGTGTCAGTCAGGCATGAGACATGTCTTGTCAGTGACTGCTGGCAGTCATCAGTGGCAGTCAATTTATTTCCGGTGAATGAGATCGGGGGGAGCCGTCCGGCGTCCCTATATGCCTTTTTAAGTTGCTTCAGAAAATCTTCGACTTGTTGAGGCTTTGTGAAAAAAGTTTGGGTTCCCTGATGGGTGATGCGAAGGCGAGCTGGGTATAATAGGGCATAGTCGATCTGGGCTTGCCTTAGTTTTTGTTTCACTGCCAGGAACTTGGGGCGTTCTTCCTGCACAAGCAGAATACATGGTGAATCATAGGTCAGCAGTTTTTTCTCCCTGGCCACCCTTAGTGCAGTATCCCTGTCTCTATAATTTAACAGACGGGCAATTATGGGTGTGGGTGTGCTACCAGGGAGCGGCCACGGCCCGAGGGAACGATGGGCCCTTTCCACTATGAAATAGGGAGACAGTTGTTCAGCCCCCACCACTGCCACCAGCAACTTCTCGATATATTCTTCCATCTTGCCTGTATTTGTACTCTCTGGTAAACCTAAAACGCGTATGTTGTTCCGTCTGCTTCACGCTTCTATGTCCTCATTCTTGGCCGCTATGACCTTGAACAACTTATCCATTTGCGCTGTCGTTTTTTGTACCTGGGCTGTGGTATCCTCAACATCGGAAATGTGTTGTTCCGCTTCCTTTAGGCGCGTTTCGTGCCCTTCTATCTTGCGGGCTATCGCATCAATTCGCATGCTCATCGTGTCCATTTTGTCTGCGATGGTTGCAAATCCTTGCCGCACTTCCAATAGAATCGAGCGTAAGTCCTCTCCCGATGATGGCTGGTGTTCCTGCTGCGGTATTTCTGCTGCATTGTCCAGTTCCGTTGACTGCTGTCTTGTGGACTTCTTACCTTCAAATGTCAAGCGCGGTTGGCGGGCATCTGGTTTCCCCTATTGTGGCTCTGTCTTTATTGGTGTCTATCTGCACTGGGTTGGGCACTATGCCTGCATTATGAAGTAATTAGGTTGTGCCCAGCGCCTCAACTTCCACTCCCCTTCAGCAATGTGCAGATCTGCTCACCCTTGTTCCACAGCTGTGATATGAGGGCCTTGCGGAGGGCGTATTCCCAGATTGCGCAAATTAAATGTATGTGTTTGCAGGGGGGAGGATGAGGGGAGGAAGCGATTGCTTGCTATGGCACAGTTCGGGCACTTAGCAAAATTGCCGCCTTTCAGTCCGTGCTTTACAGGCCTGTTTCCCACTTGCTACTGGCCAAGGAGTGGTATCTACCAGCAGCCCCACAATGCGCTTATTACAGTGCGCGCTTCCAACTTATTTATTTATGCCCTCTGCCAACAACCTTGAAGGACAGTTTGAGTTTGTTTTCAAGTATGATGCACATGTGGGCAGCCTGGGGCAGTACTTAAAAGCTCTTCCACAACGGGAACGTTGCACCGTCCTGTCTAATTTTTACTGCACTTCGTACCAGTGATCTCCTCCCCTAGCTCATGTCTCGCGCTGGCTGCGCTGAAGGTCTGTGTAGCTGTATAGATGATCGAGCGCCGGGTTATTTAATATGGGGAGAGTGTTCGTGGGTGGGCCCCTTAGCCGCTCCCGGGCTCGTGCCTCAGTGTCATACGAGAAGCGCAGCTCTCGCGCACTGCATCCTTCCGTGCAGTGCGCGTCTCCACAGCTCTCCCTCCCAGTCACATTTATGTCTGCTGCCTGAAGCCCGGCCCCACAGCGGCTCGCTGCTCTTACTTTTTTTATTTTTTATTTTATTTTTTAAAGGTTTTTATTGAACAGAAAAAAGGATACAAGCATGGGCCTACAACCACCAGGGCCGGCCGCTAGAATCAAAAAGGATCACACAGTGTTAAAG
The DNA here is from genome assembly GCF_964204655.1 of Triturus cristatus. Classification (NCBI taxonomy): domain Eukaryota; kingdom Metazoa; phylum Chordata; class Amphibia; order Caudata; family Salamandridae; genus Triturus; species Triturus cristatus. Next base: position 360,108,948 of record NC_140586.1, on the reverse strand, counting down.
TCATCAACCGACCCATGGTCCCCAGCCCAGTACTGAAGCTCCGGATACTCCTAAGGAAATCAGGATACATACGTTTACCATAAATAACAACTAAAAAACAAAAGGCGAGGCGTAGTGACATGAAGTGGGCGTCAGACTACAGCAGGGGGACCCTACATCCGACCACCAGATGGCGGTCACGGGAAAGGAGGACTAAGAGGTCAGGGGGGGTCACGGGAGAGCCAGGTCTACACTCGGATATTCCAAATACGCAAGGAACCATCAAGGGTCAGGGGGACAAGGCAACCTCGGAAGTGTCCACCAGGGGGGGAGCACAGATATTTCCCCGATACTGATTCCATTGCCCCCAGATTCTACCCCATGCCCCCGGTTTACCACGAGCCACATACACAGTCTTCTCCCTGAACATGCACCAGTCCATGTTCTCCTTCCATACAGACACGGTGGGCGGCCGCTGGGAACCCCAAAGCTGCGCTATATCTCTCTTGGCAATCATGTTCCCCAGGGCCGCCCACCGAGTCTGGGCCGCGTTATAATCATTGGGCTCCCACACATTCAGAACACAGCGACGCACCTCCGGCAACAGAGCGACCCCGGTGACTTGTCCCATTACCACATGCACCCGGCGCCAGTATTCCGCCACCTCGCGGCACTCCCAAAGGATGTGGAGAAAGGTGGCACTAAGCCCACAGCCCCGCTTACAGAGCCCGTCGTCAGAAAATCCCATCGAAACCAAACGGGGACCCGTCACGTAAACCCGGTGGAGAATCTTAAGCTGGACCAGACGGAGACGGGCCGGGATGGCCACCTCCTTAGGGGACGACAGTGCGGACTGCCAGTCCTCGTCGTCCAGCTCCACCCCATCTCCCGTCCATGCCTCCCGAAGACGCACCAAGAGGTCAGCCCGATTATTAATAAGTTTTTTATAAATTAGAGAGATAGTGCTGTCAGGCAAGTGACCATCGAGTATGCGGTCCTCGAGGGGCGAAGAAGCCGGGACCTTGGTCCCTACCCCAAAGACCGAGAGCAGGGCATGCCGAACCTGGGCGTAACGGAAGAACTCCCTTTCAGTAAGCTCGTATTCACTCTGGAGCGCCGCGAAGGTTTTAACCGCGCCCTTAACCCATAGGTCTCCCACTCTGCTAATACCGATCGTGTCCCAACGCTCAAAGCCTTTCGTTTTCCAGAGGCTTCCCAGTCGGTCGGAGGCAAATAAAGGAGTGGCACATGTTAAGCGCTCACTCCAGCCCATGGCTACATTAGCCGCCTTCCAGATCCTTACCGCAATCTTAGTAGGGCCCGTAAGGGTCCTTCCAGCCGAGCGGGAGTAAAGCGCCCTATTATAGTTACCGCCGGGAAGCAGGAATTTATCCATCTCATACGCCGGGTTCAAGCCAGGCGCATACGTGGCATGGTTAATGGCCGATAGCTGTGAGGCCCAATAGTACCTTCTAATGTCGGGAAGCGCGATGCCCCCGTCGTACTCGCTGCTCCTACTTGAGTGATATGGCGGTTAGCGGCAGCAGCCAGTAACAGATGTCTTGCCGCGGGAGACTGTCACTGTGCGATCCCCCTCACCACCGCCACATGTAGGCCTGTCCGCTTCGTGGGATCCACGACCCTCGCGTACTTCGCTCCGCCGCTCAACAGTTCCAGGAGTCGTAGCCGCCACCCTGGGCAGCACCTTCTCTCCGCGATTCCGAGCACCAGACGGCTTCCCCTTCATCGATCCTCGCACCGCTGAATGCCTGGATGGTTAAGTGGCATACCACCTATGTTTTCCAGTATTTCACCGCATTGGGAATAGGATTATTGACGGAGTATGGAACCGGACTGCGGGAGCCTCACAGAGTGGCGGCCATTCCGCTCGCGCGCCACCTAGCACCCCATGTATTTTCATAGTTGAAGGCAAAAATAACTTGTAAGTGACAGAATAAATCTTCGTAGAGATCTTAAATGTTCCTACAAAGAGGTTTGAATTAATGGAGTGTTTTGGATTTCAGATTTCTGGTGGATAGCCATACCCTGTCACCTTCTTCATATTGTGGCCCTTCTTGTCTCTTTTTATCTGTGTATTGTTCTTTATCCGCAATCATATGCTTGCAAGTGTTTTTTGTCAAATCAGACAACTGTTTTATATGTTTTGCCACATGTGGTACTTCTTTTTGTTGATATGGAAACAACAAAGCAGATAATGCGGATGGAATTGACATGTCGCAAAAAAAGAGAATACCCCATGGAGGAATGGGGAACTACATTATATGCAAATTCTGCTAACCGAAGTGTTTCTTTCCAAGCCGTAGGGTTATCAGTTAAAAAGCACCGAAAATATTGTTTGATACATTGGCTGACTCTTTCCATTTGTCCGTCACTTTGGGGATGAAAACTAGTAGACAAATAGGTATGAATTCCCAATGATTTACACCATGCCTTCCAAAATTAGGACGTGAACTGGGCCCTTTAATCTGATGTAATTGTACGCGTAAGGCCATGTAACTGAACCACATTTTCTATTATTAATTGTGCCAACCTTGGAGCAGTAGGCACTCCCACACATGCAATTAAATGAGCCATCTTAGACAACCTGTCCACTACCACTAACATTGTATCAAATATTTTGTATGTGGGTAATCCTACCCGAAAAAAAATCAACAGATATGTCTTCCCACATTCTTTCTGGTGTTTTTAAAGGAACCAAAACCCCTTGAGGCTTAGATCGATCGACCTTGGCTTGGGCACACACATCACAATTTAGTATATACATACATACATCCTTACGTAAATCTGGCCAACATGTCTAGACATATTTTCTCTTTTTTTGTTTTTACTTTAGGATGGCCTATCATAGGGTTATCATGACCCCATTTCAAAGCTAGAGTTCTCAGAGAAGGTGTTGGTCAATACAGTTGCATGTCATGAAAAGAAAGTCCTTCTTTTATCTGTCTACAACTTTCTTGTTTCTCCCAGTCCACTAGTTCCGTTAAAGTCAGTGCTTGTCTAATGTTATCCAAAAAGTCCTGCACTGTAGTAGCCCCTGTGATATGTTGTGCCGGAATTATCGGAATTCTATTTTCAGGCTGCTGAGCTTTCTCCCCTTCCTTGTATCGAGATAAAGTATCTGCCTTTATGTTTTCAGCTCCTGGTCTATATGTTACAATAAAATCATATTCTGCAAAAAAAAATAAGAGTCCATTGTAATTGTCAACGTGTAAGGGCTTTACCTATTTTCAGAAACAGCAAGTTTCTATGATCGGTATAAACTGTAACAGGTTGCCTGGCACCCATCAATTAATGCCTCCATTCTTTAAAACCCACCTGTATAGCTAAAAGTTCTTTCTCAACTGTAGCATAGTTGATCTCAGCAGGACTGAACTTCTTAGACATAAAAGCCACGAGATATAATTGTCCTGTTTCTAAGTCTCTTTGTGATAGTATTGCTCCCATCGCTTCATTTGATGCATCTACCTCTACAATGAATGGTTTGGTAACGTCAGGATGAGCTAATCTAGCGGCTGTGACAAAGGCTTCTTTTAAAGTTTGATAAGCATGATCACACTCCTGGAACCATAGAAAAGGAACGTTCTTCCATAACAATCAAGATACTGGGTCAATGACTGTTGAAAATTGAGAAATAAACAGACATTAAAAATTGATAAACCCTAGAAATTTCTGTACCTCTTTTTTCATTGTGTGGAGTGGGCCATTCCTTGATTGCTTGAACTTTTCTTTCCGACATATTCAAACCTTGTGGTGTTAAAATAAATCCTAAGAACTCCACTTCCGTAACGTGGAATTCACATTTAGACAATTTGCAAAAAAGACCATGCTGTCTCAATGCTCCTAATATCGTCCGCACATGATGAACATGTTCTTCTTTAGATTGTTAATAAATTAATATCTTGTCTATATAGACTATCACAAATTGGTCTAAATAAGATCTCAGCACATGCTTCAAAAAATATTATAAAGCTGCTGGGGCATTGCAGAGCCCAAAAGGCATCACAAAATACTCATACAGATCAAAACGAGAGCGAAAGCCAGTTTTCCACTCATCTCCCTCTCTTATGCGTATTAAATGAGACATGCCCCTAAGATCTAGCCGAGTATAAACTGTTGCCGATTGAACTTAATCTAGGAGGACTGAAATGAGAGGTAATGGATAACGATGTTTTACTGTAACAGCATTCAGTGCTCTATAATCGATACACGCTCTGAGATCACTGTTAGCTTTAGGTATAAAAAAGAGCGGCAAAGCTGCGGGATATTTAGAGGGACATATGAATCCACTCTTTATATATATTTATCTAAATACTCTTTGAGATGTTGTTTTTCCTTTTCAGTCAAGACATAAATTTGACTAAAGGGTATCTTTGCTCCAGAAATTAAATCTATTTGACATTCATAAGACATGTGGAGAGGTAATATTTCTGCCCTGCTCCAACTAAAAACATCCTGAAAGTCTTGATATTGAGGTGGTAAAATTACATCTTTCTCTGCAGCTGTCGCAGTAGTATGATGTAGATATGTCTTTGTCTTCTCTGGCCTTACAATATACCATACAGACTTCTCTGCAAAAATGTGATAGGAATTAAACAGATCTATGATTCTAATCAATTGTTAGATTATGGGGAGTTGAACCAGAGCATACTCAGAATCATCTTAAACTATGGTACTTCAATAACATCAAACTGTATCTGTTTGTGATGATATTTTTGATTATTCCAACAATGGAGGGTTAACAATTGAGTATGTTGAGTTATAGGCCCCGACAATAACATGGTAACGTCTACCGCTCTGACCATTTCTGGTTCATTTTTCTCACAGGTAACAAGTTGCTATTGCTAAAGGTACTTAGCATCTATAAAATTCCCAGTGGCAGCAAGTCTATCATGACTTCCACTATTTTTCTTCTATGATCTGAGGTTTCAATCTCTGCCTGTAATATTAGATGAGGAGATGCACTTTGTAATGCATTTGCTACTGTTGCGATCCCACTCACCTGAAAACCAGGAGCCGCAAAAATTGAGATATTCCTACTACTCACCTCCAGAACAACCCTCGACGCTGAATAAGCAGCATGAGCGGTTTGTCTCAAGGGGTAAATAATGTAAAAAGAAACCATGCAGTGAGAAAGCAGTACATCTTGCATAACAGTGGAGCTCCCGCTGAAAAACTGATACTGTCCTTGTGAATTACTTTCTTCTGACTAGGATTCCAGGGAACACCATTCTCTATAAAACACAATCACACAGAAAACAACAGATAGGTGGAAAATATAGCAAAATAAGGAGAGCCTATTATCTTGTTTAAGCAAATCAGAGACCCCTTTTCCCCTCCCAGAAAGGGACTCACTGAGTTTAAAAGCAAGATGAAAGACCCCCGCTTCCCTTATCATGTCCAGGGTAGGAAACACGAAAATATACACACCATTATTCCTATTAACAATCATAGGAATGCATATCCAAATTCATAGAAAGAATCCTGACTGGTGTCCAAAGTACTAATTCGAAAGGGTAGGAATCTTTCAAATAAGAGTCACCAAATATCCGGTTAGAAGAACCGGTAATCACAAAAAATAAATAGCATTGAAATAAGGTTAGTAAATCCACAAAAAGCAAAGCCTAAATACTTAGAAGGTAGTGCACTGCCCATAAGATGAGCAGGGACAAAAATAAATCATAAAACATACAAAGGTTGATGGCAGATCCAGCCAGGAAGCAGCAAGCAGGAGACGTCCATCACTCAGCTGATAAAGGTTCCAGTGCTCGTTTTATAGGTCTTGCTAGAGCCAGCGCATGCGCTGCTCTGCGAGACATTTAGTAGGGGCTTTAAAAAGTGCTGCCACAAGCGGCTTTGGCTGGCCTAGCGCTTGCGTTCACGCGAGCGTGCACGCGCGCAGCCGCCAGCTTGCAGCGCCCAGGCGCCATCTGGAGCGCGATCACTTTAACTTCTGCACTTTCACTTTCTCGCGTGTGCGTGCGCGCACTCAACTCCCGGTCGTGGCTGCACGCACAATCACTTTGATTGCTTCATTGACAGGTGGCGGATGTGGAGAAGTCAGCTTTCCGTTTCTTGGCTGCACAGCTTAAAGAAGGGAACCAGCGGGAAATGGAAACACTCTAGAGGCAGACGCGGGTATTTTTAGCTGCTTCATGACTGTCACTGTCATGCTTTCTAACCAAGCTCATTTCCCTCATGTGTCAGAAAAAGCAAGCAGCATTAAGCTTATTCACAACGGCCAGCCAGCCAGCTCGGATGCCTCTTCATAAGGTAGCTAAGGAGTTCTGCGTGCAAATTTTAAGGGATTTCCCCTTCATTTTCCGTTCTTGGTACAGGCGGTGATACCCTTGATAAAATGGAATATATGTCTCTCTTTGAGCCCATGCGGAATACTGCTTCCTGCCACACAAATTAATCACCCATGCATCAAGTCCTATTCTATGCATGTGTAGCAAACAAAAATGAAGCAATTTAGGGCCAGAAGTACTAAAAGAAAAGTCTCAAACAGTGGTTGCAATCTGCACACTGGCTTTTGTGACCTGTCTTTAACTTTGCAAACTGACCTATGTACTGATAGGTCGCACTATGATATTTCCATGCTATGGTCATTAATCTATTGATGTTTTTGTTGTATTTTTATGATTGCTGATGGTCATCGAAATAAAGAGCTTATAAATGGATATTTCCAGTCCTGGGGGCCACAGAACAACCTGCCTAATTGATGTAATTAGGCAAGCTGCTGCTTCTGATGCTCTGCTGTTGGTTACAAATACAGCGATGGCGGCCTGCAAGAAACAACAACCAGCATCCACTCGTTTGCATTTCCTTCCATACGGGGACCTTTGTTTTATTTCTTAAAGGAACACATGTTCCTTAAAAGAATATGTGCTTTTTTTTTTATCTTTCATCTTTGAAAAACTAGTAGTTGTGCCCCCTAATGTCTTTGCATGTCTCAGTGTACCCTTTGCAAACATTTAGGAATCGCTAGGCAAAGAGGGCATTAACGGTTGCCACACTTTCCAATGATTTATCATGGCAGGGGCTGCAATAAATGAGCATTGGCACAGCCAATAGGTCTCGCCTTTGGGACCTTATAAGTATTTAATTATGCAGCACAATATCCTTACTGCAACAACATTAACTGTTGCATGGCTAAACACTTATAAGGTCCCAAAGGCGAGACCTATTGGCTATGCCAGTGCTTGTTTAAGGGATTCTTCTGTAACCGGTAAAAACACCAGGAAGCAATGATGAAGTAAAATCTGCGATAGGGCCAGCAATGCCCCTCGAATATAGAAACTAGGTTCTACATTGGGTTCATTCATCTTCATTAGATGGTCACCCTGGTATTGTTAAGACCAAAGACATATGTAACAGATGGTTTTGTTGGGAAACACTGGCAGCCGACATACATGAATGTTACATCCTGTCCAATATGTGCAGTACCTAAATCCTCACACACTTCACCTGCATGGTTAATACAACCACTACCAGTACCTCCCTACCCATGGCATACAGTCCTCTTTATACATCAAACCGTCTTTTATGGTGCATGAAGGACTGGATGACAAGTGGGTGTTGTCCGTCTTTGCCAGGGTGTCCTTAATCTTGGTAATAAACTGTTCGGAAGAACATTAACCAAGCACCTTCTCTTGGGGTTTCATGGAAATAGGGCCTTGTGTTGCTCTTGCATGTGGGGATGGAACATATGATCTGGACAAGGCATCTGCCTTAACTTGTTATGAAGCTGGTCTGTAAGTGATCACAAAATCAAATTCATTACCCATCGCATCTGCTGAGGGGTGAGGGTTCTTGCGGAACAAAAAAACCTCAAAATTTTGTGATCAGAGTATATTGTTTTGGGATGTGTAGCCCCCCCCCACCCCCTCCCCCCCAAAGATAGTGTCTCCACTCTTGGAAAGCGTTACAACAAACAAATGATGGACGGAATGCTGACAATGCAGACATTCTCCCCCAGTCAAGAGATCTGGGTTAAATCCATCGTTCTTTTGCCCACTACACCACCCCAGTTTAGACATGGCCATATGCAAATCAGTCTTGACCCTGTGCCTCATGGGAACAGTCCAGCCCGAACTGCCAAGCCATGTCTTCCCTGGACCGAAATCAAGCATCCTTTGACCGGTTTCTGGCTATCAGCCGTCATCAGCCAGGATAGCTTGACTCCAGTGGCGTAGTGAGCACGGGTCCCACGTCTGGGAATACCCATCCCACTTAGGGCGAAAAGCGTTACAACAAACAAATGATGGACGGAATGCTGACAATGCAGACATTCTCCCCCAGTCAAGAGATCTGGGTTAAATCCATCGTTCTTTTGCCCACTACACCACCCCAGTTTAGACATGGCCATATGCAAATCAGTCTTGACCCTGTGCCTCATGGGAACAGTCCAGCCCGAACTGCCAAGCCATGTCTTCCCTGGACCGGAATCAAGCATCCTTTGACCGGTTTCTGGCTATCAGCCGTCATCAGCCAGGATAGCTTGACTCCAGTGGCGTAATGAGCACGGGTCCCACGTCTGGGAATACCCATCCCACTTAGGGCGAAAAGCGTTACAACAAACAAATGATGGACGGAATGCTGACAATGCAGACATTCTCCCCCAGTCAAGAGATCTGGGTTAAATCCATCGTTCTTTTGCCCACTACTCCACCCCAGTTTAGACATGGCCATATGCAAATCAGTCTTGACCCTGTGCCTCATGGGAACAGTCCAGCCCGAACTGCCAAGCCATGTCTTCCCTGGACCGGAATCAAGCATCCTAGGACCGGTTTCTGGCTATCAGCCGTCATCAGCCAGGATAGCTTGACTCCAGTGGCGTAGTGAGCACGGGTCCCACGTGTGGGAATACCCATCCCACTTAGGGCGAAAAGCGTTACAACAAACAAATGATGGACGGAATGCTGACAATGCAGACATTCTCCCCCAGTCAAGAGATCTGGGTTAAATCCATCGTTCTTTTGCCCACTACACCACCCCAGTTTAGACATGGCCATATGCAAATCAGTCTTGACCCTGTGCCTCATGGGAGCAGTCCAGCCCGAACTGCCAAGCCATGTCTTCCCTGGACCGGAATCAAGCATCCTAGGACCGGTTTCTGGCTATCAGCCGTCATCAGCCAGGATAGCTTGACTCCAGTGGCGTAGTGAGCACGGGTCCCACGTCTGGGAATACCCATCCCCACTTAGGGCGAAAAGCGTTACAACAAACAAATGATGGACGGAATGCTGACAATGCAGACATTCTCCCCCAGTCAAGAGATCTGGGTTAAATCCATCGTTCTTTGGCCCACTACACCACCCCAGTTTAGACATGGCCATATGCAAATCAGTCTTGACCCTGTGCCTCATGGGAACAGTCCAGCCCGAACTGCCAAGCCATGTCTTCCCTGGACCGGAATCAAGCATCCTAGGACCGGTTTCTGGCTATCAGCCGTTATCAGCCAGGATAGCTTGACTCCAGTGGCGTAGTGAGCACGGGTCCCACGTCTGTGAATACCCATCCCACTTAGGGCGAAAAGCGTTACAACAAACAAATGATGGACGGAATGCTGACAATGCAGACATTCTCCCCCAGTCAAGAGATCTGGGTTAAATCCATCGTTCTTTTGCCCACTACACCACCCCAGTTTAGACATGGCCATATGCAAATCAGTCTTGACCCTGTGCCTCATGGGAACAGTCCAGCCCGAACTGCCAAGCCATGTCTTCCCTGGACCGGAATCAAGCATCCTAGGACCGGTTTCTGGCTATCAGCCGTCATCAGCCAGGATAGCTTGACTCCAGTGGCGTAGTGAGCACGGGTCCCACGTCTGGGAATATCCATCCCACTTAGGGCGAAAAGCGTTACAACAAACAAATGATGGACGGAATGCTGACAATGCAGACATTCTCCCCCAGTCAAGAGATCTGGGTTAAATCCATCGTTCTTTTGCCCACTACACCACCCCAGTTTAGACATGGCCATATGCAAATCAGTCTTGACCCTGTGCCTCATGGGAACAGTCCAGCCCGAACTGCCAAGCCATGTCTTCCCTGGACCGGAATCAAGCATCCTAGGACCGATTTCTGGCTATCAGCCGTCATCAGCCAGGATAGCTTGACTCCAGTGGCGTAGTGAGCACGGGTCCCACGTCTGGGAATACCCATCCCACTTAGGGCAAAAAGCGTTACAACAAACAAATGATGGACGGAATGCTGACAATGCAGACATTCTCCCCCAGTCAAGAGATCTTGGCAGTTCGGGCTGGACTGTTCCCATGAGGCACAGGGTCAGACTGATTTGCATATGGCCATGTCTGAACTGGAGTGGCAGAGTGGGCTAAAGAACGGTGATGGATGAAACCCAGATCAGTTGACTGGGGGTGAGTGCTTGCAATGTTCAACACTCCGTCCATCATTTCCTTTGGTTTTTGCTTTGTTCGCCATAAGTTGGCAGGGTATGCTCAGACGTGAGTCCCTTGCTCACTTTGCCACTGGATTCAAGCAAGCCTGGCTGAAGACGGCTGAAATGCCAGAAACCGGTTCTAGGAAGCTTGTTTCCGGTCCAGGGAAGACATGGCTTGGCAGTTCGGGCTGGACTGTTCCCATGAGGCACAGGGTCAGACTGATTTGCATATGGCCATGTCTGAACTGGAGTGGCAGAGTGGGCTAAAGAACGGTGATGGATTAAACCCAGATCAGTTGACTGGGGGTGAGTGCTTGCAATGTTCAACACTCCGTCCATCATTTCCTTTGGTTTCCACTCTTGGAAGGCATTTCTGATTGCCAGTAGTTTCCTCTCAGCAATAGTATAGTTTTTTTCTGCTGGTAAGAGCTGCTTGGAAAAGTAGGCAATAGGATGCATTTGACCTGCCTTATCTCTGTGTGATAAAACCCCTCCAACAGCATATTTTGATGCATCAGCTTCTACATAAAAAGGCAGAGCAGGGTCAGGGTGGACTAATACCGGAGCTATAGTAAACCTCCTTTCTAAGGAGTTTGGTTATGGGCGTTACTATATCAGAGAAGTGTGTGACGAAGCACCAATAGAAATTCACGAAACCCAACAGAGATTGCACTTCCTTCACGCATGTAGGGACAGGTCATGCCAAAATGGCTTCAACCTTCTTTTTTTCTATTCTTATCCCTGCTATTGATATAACAAAGCCCAAAAATTCAACCTGAGACACGTGAAACATGCATTTTTTGAGTTTCACAAATAGATGGTGTTCCCGCAATTTTGTAACCCTTGTTAAACATGTGTTTCATGTTCATGGGGTGTTCTAGAGAACACCAGAATGTCATCTATGTAGACGATCACAAAGCTGTCTAGTAAATCCTGCAACAGTTTGTTTATAAAGAACTGGAATGCCTCAGGGGCATTATAGAGACCGAATGGCATAGCACAGTATTCGTATATCCCGGATTTGGTTCAGAAGGCTGCCTTCCATTCATCCCCCTCGCAGACATGAATGAGATGATATGCCCCACATAGATCCAACTTAGTGAAAACAGTGGCATATTTTATCTGATCCAATAAAACTGGAATAAGTGGTAGAGGGTACTTGTTTTTTATAGTCACTTTGTTAAGAGATCTTAAATCAATGCATGTATGAAGATCCTCCTCCTTTTTCAGCACACAAAAAAGAGGAGAGAATACAGGAGAGGATAAATGCTGTATAAAACCACAGGCCAACATTTCATCCAAATACTCTTTCAAGTGTTGTGTTTTGGGTTCCGGCAATGCATAAATTCTACTACAGGAAAGACCACCCCCCCGGTACTAGATGAATGCAACAATCGACACTATGGTTAGCTGGTAATTCGGTAGCTGTACTCTTGTCAAACACATCAGCATATTGTAGATACACGTCCGGGACTTTAGGTTTAGCTATGATTGTACAAGAAGCACACATAAGTGGAGAAGCCACTCAATGGCCTCTTGGTAACAGTGTTGTATGCAATGGTTTGAATCTAAGGTTATAGTGTGTCGTACCCAATCGATTTTTGGATTGTGCAGTTGTAGCCAAGGCACCCCCAATATTATATCAAAAACAGGGGTATCAATAAGGTCAAAGGCTATGTCTTCTGAGTTTCCGTTGTCACATATTGAAGTCACAGGTTCTGTGTGCATTGTGATCGACCCTGAGGATAACTCCGTTCGAGTTTGAGAGAGCTCGTCCTTCTCCCCTGGATAATCTAAATCAACAATAAGAACAGGCTAAAAAAATGCCAACTCCATCTCAAACAGAGTCGTGAGAGGGAAAAAACAATAGGTTTTTAAAAGAACCCTCACCCACCAACCTAGTTGGTGGCATGCTTCATCATTGGGTTTCCACCTATGGTGCAGACTGCATCCTAGGTGTGCTTCGACGCCTGACTAAAGCGGAGCAGGATCTTATTTTTGGTGACAATTTGTGAAAAAAGGGGTGAGAACAAAATGTGACATAATAATCCAAGGTCATTACTGTACAGTCGTTTTTTCGTAATGCAGTCTGCGATGTAAAAGATCTATCACGAATAATCATAGGTGCTTGTGCAAAGATCAATCATCCCAGCATGCCACTAGTGATCTGGCTAGTCATCAGTGCTTTTGGAAAGAAAACCACTAAAGCGTCATCATTATAAATAAGTGAAAATGCACTTTACTTAGCCATTTACGTACATACATTTCTCGTTGCACATGCATAGGAGTAAAATGTATGTGGTAACTTAAAGTCAGTTCTGGCATATTTTTCACCATTAAACATGCAATCTGGTTTATGTTTATTTTCCTAGTATTATAAACAGTTAACCCAGGAATGCCTAGTATAGACGTAGCTAAACTAATAAGTTCAGTTTTAGATAACAAGGTAATTTCAGAATCACAGTCTTCAGACAACTGAAATGCGTCTCTGTCATAACGAAAACGTAAAGCTGGATGCAAAGGAAACATCATAAGCCCTAATCATGTTAAGGCACATGGTTAAACCGTCAGGTTTGCGGAAAGTAGGTGTATGACGTATTGCCACACGAAAAGAGCGATCCCTTGGGTAATTTAACATGCTAAATTGGCTAGCAACAGACATTATATGCTTGCAAGACATGTTGGTATTTACAGTAGTACATATACTAAATCACTCTGTAATTGTGTTACACCGTGATCGTCTGGTCACATTAGTAACACAATGAATGCTGTCTGTTGTTCACATTGTCCTAAGGTAAAGATCATCTGGACATGGAAGCACCTACCGTCAGGAGTTGGTGGGGGTGGAAGTGGAACGATAACAGGATTCGTTAGAAGCAACGCGAAGTACTTGATAGACTGGCATGAAAGGGTACCACATTACCCATTATGCTAAATGCTCTCTATCAGGGGTGCGGACCAACGACATATTGAACCGGAAGAATAAAGAGTGGTTCTGACGGCAGAATCCTGGTGATTATTTTAAGTCAACGCGGCTCCATAGCATCTTGGAATTGGATTCTTCTAGAGCGGTGCGGCGTGGTAAGGGTGACTAGTTCACCTTCCAATTTCTGTGTAAAGATAGGTTTGACAGTGAAAAAAGTATTTTACATATGTGAATTGCCCAGACTTTACAAACACTTGGATAATGCTGCAGTCAGTAGCTGCTTAGTGTGGATTTGGGAACACACTCTTGTTTTAATACTGGAACTTACAATGGAAGGAACAAGAGCATTTATTTTATCCACGGGCTGTCAGCGGCCGTTGGGGTATCATATATACAAGAGGTAATGAAGTATCTCATTGTGGACACTTTAAGATTATCTAAGGCTAATTCGCTTCTGTGTTAGACTCTCCTCACAGAGAATTATCAAAGACTTCAAGGTTGAACTGGACTAACATTTATTTGTTTTAAATCACATCAAGGTTAAAGAGGAGAAGTATCAAGACAAGAAGGAATGTACTCTTCTCTTCAATTGAACCTCAATTGCAGTTATTTTTCTTTACAGGTAGTTAGATACATGATATGTCAGAGAGATTATTATTAAAGAATAAGAGATATCCATAATAGTTTCTTATGGTGTTTATTTGCCTTTTAGGTCTCCTTCCCGAACATTACCTTCCTTCCCTTCCCTCACTTGATCTTCCTCAATCTTCTGTACTATTACAGCTATCAGAATTGAGGTGATCGAGAGGTGGATGCATTTGAGCCTCAAACCGATCTTGAGAGTTTGAACTGATCCAAACTTATGAGAGAAAGAAACTTTATTTCATGATTTGTTAAAACGCTTGCAAATCCTCAACAGAATAATCAGCCCAAGAATTTTTCTCCCCTGATCGATTCTTAGTCATTATGGCCACCTTAGAGGATGTTTTAGCGGCCTTAGCCATTGTACAGCAGGAGGTAACAGCCTCTCGGGCTGAAAGTGCATCATTACAAGAGAAGGTAGAGAAAATGCAGAGGAACCCTTTTGACATCCAAACAGGGCGGCCACTGGGAGGAGCATACTGGCTTTTTTGGTAGCAATACTGGTACTAACCCACCCATAACTGTGGAAGTACCTACTTCAATTCCCCTAGCAGCCCCTGAATGCTTTTTAGGAGATAAAAATAGGTACAAGTATTCATGACTCAAATATTATTGCATTTTACTTGTCGACCTAGGGCATTTCCCACTAACCAGGCATGTGTTGCCTTTATGATTTGTTATTTGGCAGGAGATGCCACTCAATGGGCAGTTCCACTGGTCCGTAGAGAAGATCCGTTATTGTATGATTGGGAGGAGTTCCGAAAGGAATTCGAGATTGTTTTTGATCGAAGAGCCAATAATATTTCGGCAGAGAGAGAACTGCTCAAGCTCAAACAAGGAAACAAAGAGATGGTGGTTTATTTAAATGCGTTTCAGAGATTGATTGCAGAAGCAGAAACAAGATGGCCTGAGGAAAATGAGATGCTTTGTTTCATCAGGGGTTGAAGGATGAACTAAAAGAAGTTTTAGCCCAAATAGATCCTCTACCCACCACCTGTACGGATCTTATAAACCTCACCGTACAATTTAGATAGCCGTCTTAATGAACGAAGAAGTGATAAAAGGAGTGTGTAAGGATTCGCTCCCATTGTGATAGGGTTTGGGTTCATAGAGCAATTACAAGAAGCACCTCCGAACCCATGGAAATAGAGATAGTGAGGACCCCCCTGTCCCAGGATGAAAAAGAACAAAGACGCAAGAATGGGCCATGTATGTACTGTGGCAGGAAGGGTCTTTATGTGCAAGATTGTTTGTTGAAACCACGAGATAATCCAGGATTCACAAAGTATCCTTCATCCGTGTCTAATTAAAAAATTGGAAAACTAAAATTATCAAAGGCAATAGGAGGGGACTTTTTGGGCAGTTTTGATATCCCTTTAATGAAAGATTCAGGAACTCAATCCCTAAAAACATTTCTTCTCATCCATTCAAGTTAAAACTGGTCAAGGATGACAGAAGGTGGCAGCCATGAGCGATTCTGGAGCAACTGGAATCTTTATGGACAAAAAGTTTGCAGAAAGGGTGCAGTTGCTTTTGCTGGAAAAAGAAAAACCTGAGATAGTATTGGCAGTAGATGGTAGAGAACTAACAATAGGTCCCACTGTTTCTATACAGTAGAAATGGAAGTAAGCTACACAAAAAATCACGTAGAAACCTTAGGATTTAACATCATCAATGCACCTCAATACGGGATCATCTTCAGTTTACCTTGGTTAAGTAAACACAATCCTTCAATTGATTGGGTCAATAAGTCTGTTCTATTTGAGAGTTCCTGGTGCAAAGAGCACTGTGAAGTGACTCCCCTGGTATCTGCAGTTCAAGCATTAGCAAATATATAGCACATCACCACAGTGGCTGAAACAGACATCCAATTACCAGAGAGGTATAAGGATTATCAAGATGTATTTAGTGAACAACAGGCAGATAGTCTTCTACCACACAAGACAACATGATTGTCAAATCGATTTAATACCTGGGGCTGTGGTACCATGTGGTAGAATATATGCTCTTACCGAGCCTGAAAATTAGCATTTAAAAAAATACTTAGAAAATTACCTAGCAAATGGATTTATCCACACCTTCAAGTCCCCAGCAGCTTCACCTTTATTTTTTACTCCAAAAGCAAATGGGGAAAAACACGCATGTATTGACTATAGGGCATTGAATAATGTAACCATAAAAACAGGTATCCGTTGCCCTTAATACATGTCCTATTACAGCAAGTTAAGAAGGCCCAGATATATACACAACTAGATTTGAAAGGGGCCTACCATTTGGTGCGTATCAGAGAAGGTGATAAGTTGAAGACCGCTTTTCTCACTCGGTATGGGTTATACGAGAATACAGTAATGCCATTCGGCCTGTGCAATGTGCCAGATGCATTTCAGTTATTTTTGAATGAAGTACTAAGAGTGTTTTTGGATGTGTTCATAGTGGTATACATAGACGACATCCTGATCTATTCTGATTCCATTAACATACACTACCAACATGGCACATGCTCCCATTTCTCCTCTCCAGGTCTCATAACAACTAGGGTGTTGTCTTTTCCTCTAGCTATGATTTCAGCAGGTTCAGGAGGGTTGTTGGGGTATCCGATCCATACTTTGGCTCCTGGGTTCTTATCATTGGAGCTGAACCCTCCCTTTCCGCGTACAGTAAAAAAGGCTGGGGCAGTCCCTCGCCTAACAATTCCTCCAAAAACTGGTATGATGATAATCTGAGCAACTCGATCTCTGAGTTGCACTACTATATCAGTGTCTCCACTGTTCAACAGTATCACTTTTATTTCTCCTAGGAGTCTATTTCTCCTCCCAAAACCTGGATGCCTTTTAAGGCAAGCCCGGATCGAGGGGCAATCAATCCTTAAAGCCCCGGGGAAATCTGACTTCCAACCCCGGTTTCAATTAAAGTTATATCTCTGAATTTCAGTCTGTGCATCGGCAAAGCATATAAATCAAGACCTGCAGCCTCTGGGGTAGCCCAATATGGAGCTATGGCTCCAGGAGTTGTCTCCCAGTACAAGATAGTGTTAGAGGCCACGTGAGGCTGAATCTGCAAAGCTAGTGTCAACATTCGCATTAATTGAGTTTTTCTATTTGTCAAAGGCCTGTTGTTCAAAATTAACACTGTATCATACAAGTTATCTCTCCAACCTTTTAATGACCCATCTGAAAAAATATTTCAGCTGAGCTTTCAAGAATCCATTCATTCTCTCAATCAGTCCCACAGCCTGTGGGTTGTAAGGGATATGATAAATTCACTCTATGTTGTGCTGTGCACAATAATCCTGCACTAACTTGATTTTGAAATGAGAAACATTGTCACTTTGGATCTGCAATGGAATACCATAATACAAAATAGGTAGATTCAGTGTTTTCAAAGTATTCTGCTGAGTGACGCGTTGTGGGAGCCGGCCTCGTGGCGTGGTCCTGTTTCCCCGCGCTAAGCCGCACGAGGTCCCATGCACATCGGGACTCCTCCATCTTGGATTGCACGTCACTCCACGTGACCATCTGTATGACCCTGCTCTACCCGGCCTCGGTCCCAGCGAGGCCCGACATCGAGACACCAACCACTGGCCCGGGGGATACCACGTGAGCCCTTCCCACTCCCGGCGGAGGGCAGTATCGATGGGACCCCCAACCGTCTCTCCACACCTGGGTGTGACCGTCCCACAGCTCTCTGGGGCCTGGCGCCTCTCCTGCTGGGTGTCTGGCCGCTCCCTACCCGGCCTCTCCGCCCCCTCCGGGCGCAAGGGTCTGGACATCAAAGGGCTCCCGTCCTATATCTGGGGCGACCCGACAACAGGGCGGTAGTTGTATCCTGGAGTCAAGAGCCCTGCTGATCGGATCGCGGCTGACCCTACGGAAGAAGACTCACCCTGAACCACCACTTGAGCCCTGCTGACGACGTCGCGGCTCCACCGTGCTTAAAGACCTTCACGAACCTTTGGGGCTCTGCTGACGCTGTCGCGGCCCGACCTTGTTGAACCTTACCACCTGAGCCCAGCTGACCTCGTCGCGGCTCGACCGAAGCGGACCTACCATCCGAGCCCTGCAGACGCCGTCGCGGCTCTCCACGTCCGAGCCGTTCCGAGACCAGCATCCAAGGTCTGGCACAGAGCCCTCCCGTACCTGGTTGGTACGAAGACTGTCCCGCTACCCTATCCTCTTAACGAACATTGAGACTCTGATAGGATCCCTCGATCCCTCTGTAAATATTGCCCGTATTACTGCCGATAAAGAATCTAATCTTGCAACTGCTATTGAGTCCTGTGTGGTGGTGTTACTGGGCCTAGTACGATCATAGGAGAAGGACCTCCCCGAGGGGGCTTCTCAGCGGCGCTCGGCGATACCTTTGCGGTAGGAAGGTGCCCGGAATAGTCTCCCCGACTACCCGGTGGCCCTCCCTCCAACACGCGTCTACATGGAAAGGCTATCAAGTAGCCAGAATAAGTATCCACCGCTGTACATGCATACTGAAAATCCTGACTAATTGGCATTAGCCCAATGTAGTCGATCTGCCATATCTGTCCTGGCAGCTTTCCCCTACCTAGCTGATCTCTCACCACCTGTGGGACTGGTCTGTGTTCTGTATGGTGACAATGGGGTATTGCATAATCACGGTTTTTATCAAATCTAGGGTAATATGCATTCCTCTATTTTCTGCCCACCATTTTTAGTGGGGCCACTTAGCCATTTCCACTAAATCAGAATCCTGTGTCACCACCTAGGCCACTAAAATGTTGGCTTTTTCATCTGCAAAGGAATTACACCATCGTTCTCATGAGTATGTTGGGCAGTGGGCATCTAAGTGCTATACAGTAACTTTCCTTGCGGTAACATTTCCTAGATCTCTTGCCACAAATCCTTACCCCACACATCTTATATAACCATTTTTTTTATTAGGAGATCCAAGAAACAAACACAGCTCTGTGCCTACAATCCTGGGGCCATCAGCATATCAACATTATATGAATTACACAGCTCGAATGCCTACAACCCAGGGGGCCGGCAGCGATCAGGGATCTCATAGAACGGATAATAACTGGAAGAGACATAAGGAAACACGCAATCAAGAGGAGATAAGACAGGAAGAAAAGAAAGAAAACCCTCCCTCCACCCCCCACCCTCTTTCTCCCCCTCACCCACCCTCCGCCCTGCAGCGGCATTCCTGGCACGTGAACATGTCACTCTGTGCCCTTTAATCCAAGGAAGGCCACCGCATGTGCAAGTTTAACATAACAGTCAGTGTAAACCATTTAACTAGGAATGAGTCGCAGGATCCGTAGATATTGAGGACAAGTGACCTCCCTCTATTCGGCCGAGAGAATCGGTATAAATGGAGACCACAGGTTACTGTAAGTCTCCTCTTTGTGGTCTGCAGCCAGAGACAAACGCTCCATCGCCAGAGTTAGCCACAGTTTATGTAGTCAGTGGATATGTTCTGGGACGTTTGGTGTTCCCCACCTAGCCTAGATTACCTGACGTGTAGCCAGCAGCACCAGAGCCATTTGCCGGCCTCTGAGGGAGAGCAGGGGAAATGTTAGCGGGTTCGGGAGACCCAGGATCGTGTAAGCTGGAAAGCGCGGGATTGCAGTCT
Organism: Triturus cristatus; assembly: GCF_964204655.1. NCBI lineage: Eukaryota > Metazoa > Chordata > Amphibia > Caudata > Salamandridae > Triturus > Triturus cristatus. Next base: position 360,089,372 of record NC_140586.1, on the reverse strand, counting down.
CGAAGGCTGTATCTATGTCATCTAGGACCGATCCCCAGAAGCACTCTAGTTTGGGGCAGTGCCAGAGCGGGTGAACAATCGAGCCAGTCTGACCCTATCCTCGCCAGCATTTCTCAGACCTACTTTTGTCCCAGCAGTGAATGCGCGCAGGGGTGAGATACCAGTATGAAAGCACTTTGTATGTAGATTCCGCTCCTGCTGTGCTATGCGCTGTGTGAGAGGCTCTGTAATGTATGTCCTCCCATTCCTTCTCTGAAAGCACCCGACCCAGTTCTTCCTCCCACCGCTGCTGCCCCTTGGAGCGACCCCCTCCCGCCCGTTTTGTCAGCATCGCATATAGTTCCGATATAAGATGCTTATCATCATGTTTACATACTATTCACATCTCAAAGACCGCCAGCTTCCGTGACGCTGCCTCCTGATAAGCGGGCCCAAGTGACCCAGTGACGCACTTGGTGATAATGGAATGCGTTCAACTGGGGGAGTTCATAGTCTTGCTTCAGACGGTCAAAGGGAATCAGGCCGGCCGGGTCTAATAACTACCCAATGCGCTTACATCCCTGCTCACGCCATCTATCAAAGACCTCCGAGTTGCACCCTGGAAGAAAGTCAGGGTTCCCCGTTATCAGAGTCATTGGGGAGGGGAATGAAGTCAGTTCGTTAGCGCGCACCACTCTGTCCCATATTTTTAGCGTGTGGGATGTCACTGGGGAGGAGTAAAGGCTCCAAGCACTATGCCTGCGAGGAAGCCAAATCTCCCTCCATATGTTGACCCCTGCTATTGTCTGATCCATACACAACTCTTTTAGATGTATCATCCAGTTATGGGCATGCCATGTGGGAAGCCAGGTAGATAATCCATTGGCAGTAGACGATGAGTCTGTGTAGATATGACACTTTCCAGGTATTTCTTGTTTCAACTCTTGATACATAGCATATAATTCTGCAAACTGGATACTATTTTCCCCTCTGGTAGTAATTAACAATTTCTTGGTCACAGGATTGTACAACAACGATTTCCAATGCCTCTAAGACCCCACATACCTGACTGAGCCAACAGTAACCAATACATGTATTTTGTCTTCTGAAGACAATGCTGCAAACGGCTCACCCTACTTCACAAGGGACTCCTGTATCTCAGGCACAACCTGTAACACCTCTGTATCTTCCACTGGGGCCTCCACCACCTGTTCATGCATCATTGCAGTATGTACCACCTCCACTTGATTATTCTGGCTTCCTGTGCCTGCCCTATCCTATGAGTATTAGGGGAATTCATCACCCATTACATTATAGCAATCTCCGGTCTCAAAATCACATTGTGTCCCAGGGTCAACTGCTCAGTGTCCACTGGGGCCCAATAACAAGCAAGCAACTGCTTTTCAAATGGAGTGTACTGCTCTCCAGCATCTGGTAACTTCTTTGCCCGAAATCTTAAGGGCATCATCTTCTTTTCTTGTTTCTTCCTCAAACTCCAATTAGCATACTGCCTATGGAATGTCACATTCAATATAAGGCATGCTGAATAACCTCTTTTGCTGATTCAGATGCATTCTGTTGCTGCTATCCCCACTCAAACTCATGTTTCTTTCACATAACTTTGTACAAAGGAGCCAAAATCTGACTTAAGTGAGGGATATGTCGTCTCCATAAACCAAACAATCCAATTAACCTCTGAGCTTCCTTCCTATTTTGTTGCACAGCAAAATCTTTAATCTTTTGACTCACTTGTGGCACCACCTCTCTATGTCCCTGATGCTATTAAATACCCCAGAATTTCACATTTTGAGAGGGTCCCTGTACCTTTGCAGGATTTATCTCCCACACTTTACTCTGCAAGTGCTCCACAATCCTGTCCATTTGGATCTGCACTTGTTCTTGTGTCACTTCCTGTATCATCACATCAATACAATGACAAAGCTGCACCCGGGAATGACTGATGCCTCATCCAAGTGCTCCGCCACCAGCTGGGGACAGATGGCAGGACTATACAAATACCCCCGAGGGAGTCATTGAAATGTAAATTACCCACTATTCCAGGAGAAAGCAAATTGTTCTTGGTTCTCGGGGGCTATTAGTATAGTAAAAGATCACTGGCAATGTCAGTAGGTGCATACCATGTCCCAGTGTGTTTCTGTATTTTCTCAATTAAGGTAATCATATCTGGGACAGCGGCAGTCGGAGGAGGAGTATGCTTGCTCAATTCACAATAATCAACTGTCATGTGCCAACTATTACCACTTTTGCGCATGGGCCACATAGGGTTATTCCAGGAGGAAGTGATTGGAATCACTACCCCTGCCTCTATCAAGTCTTGTATGGTCTCACTGATCTCCTCATGCCCACCTGCAATTCTGCATTGTTTCATATGAATTATCTTAGTAGCTTGTGGCACCTACACTGGAGGAATCTTTAAATGACCCACTCTCATGTTAGCAACTGAGATGTACCTTTTTGATGCTAACTGATAACATCCATCCTCTAAATACAGAGTCATGCCTTTTAGGATGTCAATTCCAATGATGTACTCGAGAATGTGCACAATCAAGACAGTGTATTCTCTTTTTGGGAGGCTCTCAATTCTCATATAGGCTGTAGTTTGTACTGCTTGTATTTCCTTTCCACCCAAACCTGTAATTGTAAAATACTGTCCTTTGAACTTTTTTGGGTTTCCATGTTTTAAAGAGTCCTCCGCTCCGGTATCCACAGGGGCTCGCACATTTTAGATGTGACCATTCTTCCAATAAATCGCAACCCTAACATGGGGTCTATTATCCTTGGGAGCCCACCCATCATCGGTGCTTGGCAACTTCCCTAATCTAAATTTGCCCAATGCACTTTTGCCCATGTCAAATCTGGATAAACTCTCTGATAATCTTCAGGAAACTCCTCATCTCTGCCTCCACTGCTGCTCTTGTCCTCATCTGCCCAGTCTTAACTTACACCTTTCTCTCCCATTAGACAGGGATTCTCTATTTTTCCCTGTGGGGCCCTCTCTCTCTCTTGGTCCTTCTCTGCTCTTTACTCCTTCACCTCTCATTCTACCTATTTCTGATTCACCTGTTTATTATCCTTCATATTCACCTTTCTACTTACTTACTTTTTATCCAGCCCTTGCCTCCGATACATCTACCAGATACTCTTGGTATCAATGCCATCAGTTTCTTCCCTTGACACCCCGTCTTTCAACAATGCCATAAACATGTCTCTCCTGGCCACTCTATCATTATCAGAGTTTCAGACTGGGATGACCTCTCAGTCTTGTTCCACTCCCCCAACTCTCTCAATTTACATACTGCCTCAAGCACCTGAGACAAGGGATTGCCTGTTTGATTAATCAACAGCATCATTATAAAGTGTTTGTAGGATGGCGGAGCTAAACAAATTATCTTATTTTCACACTGATGTAGTGTGGGAGGGCAGGCCATATAAACAGACGCTGAATGTACTTCTTAATGATGAAGGTTTAATGTAACTTGGATAAACAGAAATGCAACATCAGGCTGTTAATGTCTGCTTTTCTTCTCTTCTTTTTCTTCCAGAGTCATCTTCTCTCCATTGTCTACTCCTGGAGGCTCAGAGAAGGACACAGAAAGGAGCAGTAAGTATATATATATATATATTCCTTCTCTATATAGGGGTCTTATCTACTCGTCACCACACCACCTTTGAAAACTGTGGTAGGGTCTCAGTGGGATGAAAAAGATCAAAACCAATAATAAACGTTCCAAAATAAGATCAGAACGGGAGGGCTCAGGTAGTTGGATCTGCCCCTTATCCTTTGGTTCTGAGAGTCCAAACGGCGATCCTAAACATTGGAAGTTAAAGCTTATGACACCTTTTATACTTTCTCCTATTCTGTAGGTTTTCCTCACCTAGGGTAATTCCTACGTAAAATAAAAACAATCTCCTGTTTGGTGTTTTCCTCACACCAGTTCTGCCCCTTTCAAAATTAATAGCCTCAATAATGCCAATGTTTTCTTTTGATGGGAAAAAGGGAGGGGTTCCTTTAAAATCAGATCTGTGCTCCCATCCACCACCGTGCCCTCCCTCCCCTTCACCTCTAGTCTCTGCCCACCCGTCCCGTAATAACTTCCCCACTCTTCTGCAACACTGTAGAGTTGCGAGCAAACTTCTGCGATCTCTGGCGGGCTCCCCCACTCCTTCATCCAACTCTCTGGAGCTTCCTCGGTCTCAGCGCCCTCTCAGGTTTCCACCTCTGTATCAAGATTAGTCCATCCGGCTTCTGGCATCTCTGTGGCGTCCTTTGGCTACTCTAGGTTTGCAATAGGGGGTCCTCTCCTCTGGTCCTTCTTTTTGTGAGAAAGTGTCCTCTTTCTGCATGGTTGCCCCCACTTTTTGCTGAACTGCTGATGTGCTTTGACTGAGTGTGCCCGGGGCTCCTGCTAATAAGGTACCCAGGGCATATGTTCTTTCTCTAAAACTGCATTGAAACCAAAACCCAACAGGTCAGCCCATGGTAAATGGTACCACAGGTTACCCAGAGCACTGTGACCAGGGAAGGCCTCTGAGGGCTGCAGCACTTATTGTGCCACCCTCAGAGATCCTGTACCTTTACACTCACACACTGCCTTTGCAGGCTGCGTGTCTTGGTGCAGAACAAGGTGAAGAGTCAACATGGCACACATCCCTGTGTGCCATGCCTGCAACCCACTGCCCTGGCATAGATCAGTCACCCCTCCAGCTGGGTGCTCTATACCAGTGGTGATGGTATGGGTGAATTAGCCCTTTATCCCAGCAGTGTCTAAATCCATTCTTAGACATTTTAAGTGCAGTGCTGCCAATAAGAGCATATGGTGCTGGGAGTTTGTCATTACAAACTCCCCGACACCATAATGGCTACACTGAAAACTGAGAAGTTTGGTATCAAACTTCTCAGCACATTAAACCCACACTGATGCCAGTGTGGAATTTAATGAAAAATGCACACAGAGGGCATGTTAAGATGCCCCCTGAAAACGACCTACCACTAGTGTTCAGGCTGAGTGGCTGCTTTCAGCTGCCACCACCAGACATGTTTCTGGACCCCTGGGTCGGAAGCCTGCTGCTCTCGGGGGCCTGAAACAATGCACATCCTGGGACGCAGTGCTAAGCCTCCTCCCCCAGGATGGGCAGGGTCCACAAAGGGGAAGCTTCAAAGGCTTGCCGCCTTTGTGAGCTTCCCCAGGCCACTTGCTGATTTCAGCAACTTGTCCCCACTGGTTCTGACCCCCACTTTGGGAGGGAGAACCAGCGGGAAAAATAAGTGAGGAAGAGAGGTGTGCCCACCTCTGCCAACTCTACCCCACAGGTGGGGGAGGCGAGGCGAAGCACAACTCCCAGTCCCCGCCATCTTGCAGATGGGGAGACACAGCCAACCAGGGAAAGGCATATGCCCCCCTCCCACTGAAGAGAGAGAGAGGTCTATCAAATCGATTCCTTACCACAACGCGCTCACAGTTGGTGCCAGCATGTCGGGGAAATCACACAGCTGTCATTTTTTCCATCAAAGAAAGATATGCCGCACTCCAGGAGTATTATTCACCATGTGATTTTTATTTCACCACTAACATCAACGCGTTTCGACGCGTTTTGACTTTACAGCGGAAGTGAGGCCTGTCAGCCTAAAAGACGGCCTGGAGTGGGTACCATAAAGTACTGCTGAGGCTTGAGGCACACGCGGGCCTGAAGCTGGAGTTGGCACAAGGGAACTAATTAGGGCGGAGTACTGCAGGCCAAGCCAGTGCTGGTGATACGGACTGGGGTCAAGGCGACATCGCGCTATAGAGCAACACTCTATGAGAAGAAAGGCGAAGTGGGCACCCTCGGCATGCCGACATAAGGATTCACCCTGCCGGACCTGCTGATCCCCCAGAGAGCTAGCAAGCTAGAGAAGGCGGGATTGAGGGACAAAACTGCAGACAGAGGAGCGACAAGACACTATAACGATGACAGCACACCGGGGGAAATAGGCCCCGATAATTAAGGACCTCCTGCAGAAACCGGGCAACAAAAAGGCGGAACAGCATGGGACCCAACCACAGAAGAGCAGTCGGAGGAGCCAATTACCCGTGGATTTTTGGAGCAGCTATTCGGGACACTCAGGCAAGATTTTGCGGGCCTGAGACAAGATGTCGCCTCAGACATCAAGCAGATCAGAACTGAGATGCAGGAGCTTGGGGACCCGGTGGACTCCCTGGAAAGGAATGGAGACCGACTAGAGGAAGAGATCACTGTACAAACCCGGTGTAAGAAACTGGCTCTATATATACTGCACCAAATGAGGTACTGTGTGTATAGAGTCCAAGAGTCTCCAGAGGTTTGGCAGAGGTTAAAGTGAGATAGAACCTTACTCTCTAAAGTGGTAGCTTGGTCGAGCAGTAAGGCAGTATCAGAGGACAGTGTAAAGTATTTGATGTACACACTCAGTAAGCAAATGGTCTCACACACTCAAGAACTGAACTCTAGGCCAATTGTTTTGAATACAAAATATGCTGTTGTTTTATTTCTAGAACCAAGCAACCCTGGTACAGGTAAGCATATAAATATTTTGCAATAGTAATTGACTTGTTTGAACACAGTTCAGAATTGCAGTATAACTGGTACTGGTTTTGAATACAGGTTTAAGAAAGCAGATTGCAACACATTGCAGGTATTGTACATTCAATTGAATGGGCTTTTTAAGTAAAATGCAGTTAATTACTTTTCAGATTACTTTTCTAACCACAGGACTGGATCCTAGATTCAGCCCTGGGACATTTCCTGAAAACAGGTGAGTAAATGTGTTTTGGCTAAAGGTATGATTTTTAAGCAATATTATTGTATTTCAAAACTTGACACTAAGAAACTTTTTCAAATACAATCACCAATGTTATCCTATGGGAGGAAATTCACTTAGCAGGTAAGTTAGGTTATCATTACTTTTTCTTACTAAGTGCTGGATCCTGGATTCAACACTGGGACATTTCCTGAAAACAGTTGAGAAAATGCGTTTTGGTTAATCGGTTGAATATTTGCAGTTTTCAAAAGTCGACACAAACTTTTTGAGAGAAAAAGTGTCAATGTTATCCTATGAGGAAGAATTAGTTATCGGTTTCAAGGTAAGTAATCTGTCTTTTGAGTTAGGGTTCTGGGGTTAGACTCAGGGGTCTCCCAGGGTCAGAGATGCACTGCTGTTGCACCTTCAGCGGCACTCGGGCGGCCGGGTGCAGAGTGTTGAGGCCCCATGTTATCCTATAGGGGATAGGGGGACTCCGGTTGGTGGCTGCTGGCAATCAGGCCACAGTGTTGTGGGAGCAAAGCTCCTAGGTTTAAGCTCAGGGCACGTTGGGGGCCAAGTTAGCACCAACGGGACACCCTCAGCGGGGCTAGGGCAGCCAGGTGCAGGGTGCAGTTTTGAGGTCGGGTGCCCTGTTGAATTCAATGGAGATTCTCCGGGACAAAGAAACACTGCAAGCTCCGGGACGAAGATATTCCAGGAGTGACCACCACTTTGAGGGGTAAGTTGGGATGTAGAGGGATGGTCAGGCACCATTGGGTTGGGCACACAAGGCCGTGGGGCGTCGGGTGCAGGGGTGCCTTTAGACGTCGGATGTTCTTACCCGCTCTGGTCGCCGTAGGGTGGGTCTCCTGGATTGAGGCTGCAGGCGTCGTCTGGAGGCTTGAGGCAGGTCAGGGGTCGCCAGATCTCGGGTCAGGATCGTTGGGGGGAACTCACCGTGGTGTTTGTTCACTCAAACACAGGCTGGGCTCGGCGGGTGCAGAGTGTGCTGGATTCGGGGTTTCAGGCTGGCACCAGAACTGCAGTTCAAACACGTCCAGTGTTCACGGGAGAAACAGCTTGGAGAGTGAATGCAGGCAGGTCCTCTGGGCTTTTTGAGGTTGCTGGCTGCTGGACACGCCGGGATTTTGCAGGAGCAGGTTCGAGGGTAGACAGGCCTGTAGGGCTGGGGCCAAGTCAGTGGGAGTCGTCCTTTTGTTAGCTCTGCACGGCTTCTCGTCCTTCTTCTTCTTCTTTTTTTGTGGTTGCTGGATCTGAGGAAGGAAGGTTCAGGGTGCACCTAAATACTCAATTTAAGGGCGTTACAGGTAGGTAAAGCGCAGGGATCAATGGGTCCCTTCCCTGGGGTGGGTACACCCCCTATTCTGCTACTCTCCAGTGGGAGGGGGGCAGGAGCCTGACCCTGGTTGGCTGGGTCCCCCATCCTCAAGATGGCGGGACTTGAGGTTGTGCTTCACCTCGCCTCCCCCACCTTAGGGGTGGAGTTGGCAGAGGTGGGCACACCTCTCTACCTCACTTGTTTTTCCCGCCGGTTCTCCCGCCCAAAGTGGGGGGTAGAACCAGTGGGGACCAGTTGCTGAATGCAGCAAATGGTCTGGAGAGGCTCACAAAGGCGGCATGCCTTTGAAGCTTCTCCTTCGTGAACCCTGCCCATCCTGGGAAGGAGGCTTGGCACCTCGTCCCAGGATGTGCATTGTTTCAGGCCCCCGAGAGCAGCAGGCTCTCGACCCAGGGGTCCAGAAACATGTCTCGTGGTGGCAGCCTGCGCAGCCACTCAGTCAGGTCACTGGTAGTTGGTCGTTTTTCAGGGGGCATCTCTAAGATGCCCTCTGTCGTGCATTTTATATTAAATCCCACACTGGCATCAATGTGGGTTTAATATGCTGAGAAGTTTGATACCACACTTCTCAGTCTTCAGGGCAGCCATTATGGTGCTGTGGAGTTCGTAATGACGACCTCCCAGCACCATATACTCTTAATGGCAGCACTGCACTTACAGGGCCCAGGAATGGACCTGGGCACTGTAGGGGTACAGGGCTCATGCACCTGTACCTTCACCACTGGCATAGGGCACCCAGCTAGAGGGGTGACTGATGGATAGCAGGGCAGTGATTTGTGGGCATGACACACAGGGATGTGTGCCATGTCGTCTCTTTGTTTTGTGCTGCACCCAGACACTCAGCCTTCAAAGGCAGTGTGTGTGTGCCAGGGTACAGGGCCTCTAAGGGTGGAACAATAAGTGCTGCAGCCCTTAGGGGCCTACTCTGGTCACAGTGCCCTGGGTACCTATGGTACCATTTACCAGGGGCTGACATGTGGCCAGAGATGCCAATTGGGTTTTGGCTTCAATGCAGTTTTAGGGAAGGAACACAGGCCCTGGGTACCTGATTGGCAGGAGCCCAGGGCACACTCAGTCAAAGTACATCAGCAATTCAGCAAAATGTGGGGGCATACCATGCAAAAAAAGGCCACTTTCCCACACCCGGGAGTTGCTGGAGCTCAGAGTCCGGAATGAGGAGTTGTACCTTCGTCTCGAGTACCTACAGACCCGCTCTCGGAGATCCAACATACGCATTAAGGGAGTACCTCTTCTCGCAGATGGGGGTAAGCTGGAGTAATGAGTGACCCGCTTCTTCAGGCATGTAGCGCCGACACTGAGACAAATAAAGTTTCCTAGATCGCACGCACCATGCAGGGCATCCGGCCAGAGACCTGGGACAACAGCAAGACATTCTTACATGCCTCCACTCGTTCCAGCAGAAATAGACCATCATGGCGGCCACTAAAGATGAATCGACTATTGCCTACAAGGGTCTCCAGGTTGGAATATATCAGGATCTATCCCTGCTCACTCTTCAAAGACATGAAGCCTTGAAGCCAGCCACATCCTTCCTGCGGGACAAAGGAATCCACTATCGATGGGGGCACCCTTTAGACTCTCATGTGTTTGGGACAAAGAAACACGCTCAGTACGGTCACTGAAGGAGGCACATGAGGTGCTTGGTCTTGAGCTGGAGGAGGGTGACTCCCCGGGCTCCTCCGCTGAAGACTCTGCCCCACACGACTCACAAAAACCTGGAGGACAAAGAGGGAACAGACATGGGAAACCTTCCAAGCCCACCGCCACCGAAGGCTAGAAAGAAAGGGAGGCGTTGCTTCGATAGCTCCAGAGTCATGAAGGGGCTGGAGACAACCCTAAAGCCTGAGAGCAGAACATACAAATCCCCTCTACTCTTGGAAGCAGACCACTAGAGCTGTCCAGCAATAAAGAAACCTGGTCACGGTGGAGTGGGCTCACCCTTGTCGTCGAGATGGCCGAACACCTGACACATGGACCCATGCACGATAGTGCACTCATTGCAGACTGGACGGCACTCTCTAATTCTTTATTCATCTCTTCTTCTCTCCTTACTATTCCTCTAGACATGGGCCTATAAGCAACAATGCCACAGGTGGAGAGAGTTAGTAATATGGAACAATGTGGGGAGTAACACATTAGTGGGGGACGTCGGAACCAGAGTGGACGGGAGATCCTTGAGCCCAGGCGCACAAAACTCACAAAAGTCACTGGTACAGGTACACCTCTGCGCTAGGACGGGGAGAGGGACGCTGACACCGAAACAATCACTACAGTAGAAAGGAAATGGTCCCAGAACATACGAAATTTGAAAACCTGAACAGGGTCAGCAAAATAACTATCGCAACAAATAAGGCATATCGAAGTGTTATTTAATCACACCTGGATCGAACACATGAATGTGTATGGAAAATCACATTATTCACAAAAGTGATGGTTGCCACGGGGAAGGGGAGGGAGTGACGAGTTAGGTAGGGTAGTAGGATAAGAGACATACAATTATTCATAACAGTAATACAAATCAATTGCTGGGCACATTAATATCGTGCCAAATAGTCAGGATGAAATTCATTCATTAACAAGATTGAATGTTTTGCCAAAAAACCATATACAAGTGAAGATACACAGTGCTCATTGCACTATTGAAGGTACTGGCATAGTTAAATGTCGACGTTTCGACCCCTCTTCCAAGGTAGGTTGATTTGGTCCTTACGGGTGGGGTCTTCCTCAGGACAAAGAGGATGGTGAAACAGGAAGGGTAGGCACCTATAAAAACATTGGGTGGGTATTAAAAGTAGTATCAGGGCCAAGCGGAATTAAACAGCGAGGTTGGATGTGAAAGGGCATTACCATAATTACCAAGTTAGAGAACGGACATCTAATCAGTGTCAGCTTGGCGTCCAAAGGCGCAAGGGCAGGAAGGCTCCAGGAACGGGTGGGAGTGACAAACACCTATGACGAATTTAAGGTGACATTGAGATCATCCAAATAACAATTAAATGGATTACTAGGGTATGACTCGATCTGAATGTGAACTTACGGATATTAATAGAATCACAAAGGAGGGATTGACTACTCCATCATAACACGCCGTGACGTAGATCGGTGCGTTGAGTGAAATTAATCACGGGGAAATCGGCCTCTATAAATCAAATGGAAAGAGTGCTCTTTAATGAAAAACCTGGTAGGTGATCCAAACCTAGAGAAATATACAGCAACAGGGACCTGGTCCCCCAGCCTATCATCCACATACTAAAGTACTCTCAATGGGGGGATTAAAAACACCGTGAAAAACTTGGCGGGACGTGCAATTAATCACATAACTATAAATCAATAAAAAACATAAATTAGGATCCTAACAGAGGAAAAGGCACTCAAGAAATTTAAACAATGCCAAGCGTAGAAAGGAGATATCGCTTCCAAAATAAGAATATAAGGGGAGGAAAGTCATCTGCTCAGACGAAAAAAGACTAATCGTGTAAAAGTAAGGAGTGAAGGAGCCACAAATAACATCATAGGTCGATTAACCAAATTGAAAGATCAAACGGATGGGTTGACGGAGCGGTTCCCCTACCTTTAGACGGCATCCATGAATGCGGTGCTCGATTCTGACAAAGCACTGGACCCGCGGGGAGACTCCCTCATAAGGAGAACGCCTCGCGCCGTGTGACGTTAAACCAGGCGCAGCCGCTAAATGCTGCCCGCAACGGTATAATAGAAGAAAGACAACCCGAGTAGTTCATTATGGAATGGAACTAATGATTATTGAAGATGTATTGATAAAATACAATGGTGATGTAGAATTAAGTGGGCAAAGCTAAAAAGTGTATCTCAAAAACACGAGTAGTGTTTATGCATTGTTTGGGTAAAATACAAATCTTAGAGTATGTCGCTCAGAAGGAGTGATCGAGGACAGATTAATGAACATAATCGACCAAATGATGGTGTGGAAGAGAAAATATATACATTGAGAAAACACGTACAACTGTATAAGATACATTACATAGAAAAAAACATTTATATTTAAAGGTGCATAGTTTGTAAACACGCATGTGGGTTTATGCAGATAAACATTATCCTAATGACTGAAGAGGATAAGGCGAAAACAATCACAGCACAGGAGATGGAATGGGAGAGAGGATAAGGTGAGTAGACTCTATCAGTGGGCCGGAGTAACACAGGAAGTCCCAGGCGGGCCGAGGGTAAAAGAGTCTGACCCCGATCATTATGCTAATCCAGAAGGTGATCCTCACACATCTCTCTGAAAACCCATGCGTCCACAATTGAGGTCAAGTTAATGAGCTTCAATGTCCGGGGACTCAACACACCTGTTAAGAGGCGAGCACTCTTTGCAATGCTCAGAGAGGCCCGCTGTGATATTTGTTTAGTGCAAGAGACCCCTTTGATGCGCGCAAACTGGAAACGCCAATGGTCTAGATGGTATGATCGACAATATTTTTCGTGGGGAAGAAGGCTGGAGTGGCTATTCTAATAGCTTCTCACTTCCCGGAGATTGTAATAGGCATACATGTAGAAATACAGGGCAGGGTGTTGGCAATACAAATCAGGATAGGATCCCACACATACACCATAGCCTCTATAGACAATCCCAACAAACACCAGGAGGCCTTTCTTTGGGATTCACTGAATGTCATTATAGACTCTCAGGATGAGGATTTAGTGATAGGGGGGATTTTAACATAGCACCGGACTCACAGATCGATAGATCAGTAGCGCAAGTGGGTAGCACAGGCTCCCTCGCAGATTCCATGCTACAGAGATTTGGAGAGGCGGGACTGATGAACATTTGGTGGTACCGCAACCCTACTGCTTGAGAATACACCTTTTTTTCAGAGTCTCACCAAACATACGTGCAAATTGATTTATTTTGGACCTCTCCCCACGTTACGGTTTATACCAAGGATATAATTATAGGGACAGCGGCTCTGTCGGATCACTCCCCTGTTTCCCTAATACTGCAGGGGGGGGGGGGGGGACGCCTCATCCAAAATTGTGGAGGCTTAACCATAAATTACTCACATAAGATTCCAATATAGCTGACATACGGGCTGCAATCCGGACCTATCTAGAAATGAATGATAATGGCTCGGTTCTGCTCCCCCAACTTTGGGATGCCCTGAAGGCAATCATAAGAGGCAAGTTTATATTGGTTGCATGCTGAACTGAACAAAGATAGAAGGGACTAGCGGGAGGAGCTTGAGTCACAAGTCAAAGAACTAGTAGGAGTTCACCACCGCAAGGAGGCAACTCACTAGTGCACGGAAGCAACTGAAGGCCCTAGATTGCGACCGTGCGGAGTATGCACTCCTACACACTAAACAGCGATATTATGAAGGAAGTAATAAAGCTGGGAACCTCCTAGCACACCTGTTGAGGGCCCAGATGAATTCCCACCACTTTGCGGTAATAATTGCCCCTCGAGGAGAGATCCTCCAGAGCGACGCAGACATTGCGGCCGCATTTGAAACTTTCTATGCCACACTATAAAAGGCAGAGCAACTGGACGAGGAGGCCGCAGAGGTCTATGTCCGGCTACCCCCGGTATCATCCCTCCCCCTGATTGACGCAGAAGTGATGGATGCAGACATCTGCCCTGAGGAGATATCACGGGCCATACAAAAGTTAACAGCCGGGAAATCCCCAGGAGGGGACGGTTTTCCAGTAGATTTTTACAAAGCGTTTGCCCCAGAACTGGTGCCGCTGCTAGTGCGTCTTTTCACCAAATTCAGTGATTCTGGAACTTTAACTCCCACAATGTATATGGCGGAGGTGGTGGTAATACCGACACCAGGGAAAGACCCATTAGAATGTGCTTTTCATACTGCCCGATTTCCCTGTTAAACGTGGATCTAAAGATCTTCACCAGCGTGTTGGTGGTTCGCCTAGCACCGCATATGCAAGGCCTGGTGGATCCAGATCAATCCGGTTTTATCCCAGAATGTATCTGCAACGATGGGATGAGACGCCCCTGCCACTTACTAGAGAAAACGCAGTGCACCCAGCATCCTGCATTGCTCTTATCGGTGGACGCCAGGAAGGCAGTCGACCGAGTACATTGGCCGTACTTGAGATGAGCTATGTGTAGATTTGGATTTGGAGACCGGTACTGCAGATGGGTCAGTTGCATATACAGAGCGCCGGAAGCTCGCAACAGAGTGAACGGTTTAGCTTCTCGCCCGATTAGGACCGAGAGGGGGACTCGCCAGGGGTGTCCGCTCTCCTCCTTGCTTTTTGCGCTCTATATGGAGCCATTTGCCGAAAGAGTCCGACAACTCCAAATGGTCACTGGGATTCAGATGGGAGATAGAGAGCACAAAATCTCCCTATGTGCGAACAATGTGGCACTATTCCTTATGCACCCGGTGCTTTCCTTGCCCCTCCTGTTAAAAGAGATAAGGACATTCAGTGCGGTAACAGGATTCAAAATTAACATACAAAAGACATTTGTGCTTGGCCTAACCCTGCCTCGATCTGAGCAGGATCAACTGGGTCAAACATTCCCGTTTGCGTGGGCCCAAGGAGGCATCTCCTACTTAGGGCTGCAGATATTCCCCACGACGGAAAGGACGGCTAAGGCTAACTACTCAGCCCTGCTGGATCAGACCAGGCGTGAACTCTTAAACTGGAAGAAACACACCATGTCCTGGCTGGGCAGATTGGCAGCCGTCAAAATTACACTCTTGCCTCGAATCCTATACGTGATGCAGACCTTGCCACTATGCCCCCCCACCCACAAATACTGGTGCAACTACCACACCTTATCGGGAACTTTATATGGCAAGGGAAATGAGCCCGCATAGCACAACATCAAACATTCCTGAAGCAAGCCGATGGGGGTCTTGGGGTCCCGCATTTAGAGAAATACTTTCAAGCAGCGCAATTAAGATATATGATCGAATGGTACACGTTAGAGACAGAAAAACATTGGTCCTTTATTGATCGTGCACTTGACGGAATGCATATATGGAAAGTTCCCTGGCTCCCTAAACGGCACCGACCGGCTGGCACTTATATCTCGAAGGTACTGAGGGCGACTATAGGGGCGTGGGACAGAGTACAGGTACCTTTTGGCCTTTCAACACCCGTATCTCCACTAACACCTTTCATAGGGAACCCAGATTCCCCCCGAGCGCAGGAAGGGTCTGGGTATCGGAAATGGCAAGAAGCCAACTGTAAAAAGATAGAGGACTTATTCGATGAGAAAGGGATAATAGATTTTCCCAGATTGGTCTCAGGTTAGGGATCCCCCAATATGTTTATTGGCAGGATCTGGTGATCCGACATTGGGTAACACAACCCCTGGTGCAACCACATGGGAGCTGACCTCTCACTAAATTTGAGATATGGTACATCACACGCTCCTCAGATAAGCGCTTGCTGCCCGATATTTACTCCTTTCTGAATAAACCTAAACTCATATGTAAGTCTCCAGCGCAGCGTAGATGAGAATCGGAGCTCGAACTGTAATTTTCCCCGAAGGAGTGGCAGGACATAATACACAGGGCCAGAGCCTCATCTTGTAGCACTGCAGGGAAAGAAATGTTTCTAAAGATCGCACATTATTGGTACTATATCCCAGTTAGAACTGCATGGAAACCCAGGGGCAGTGACTTGTGCTGGCACAACTGTGGACAGTCAGGTACCCTTACACACATTCTATGGCACTGCCCGAAAATACAGGCCTATTGGAACACAGTCTTACAGGTGTTAGACTCCACCCACAACACTGAAATACCCAGATTTCCCAGTTACACAATACTGGGATTGCCAAACTTTATTACCTATCCCCTTAAATCATGTCGGGGACGGGACATCACCCTTAAACTAGGAGCTGCCAAGCAAGCACTGCTGGCCCATTGGGGAACGGAAGACGCCCCGACTAAGATGGATTGGCTATACAGGGTATGGGAAACACTGGTAATGGAGAAGATTACAGCTGGATTGTCCTGCACCTTACCCAGATTGGACAATACATGGGGTACTACCATCAAATTCCTCTCCTCCGAATTTATGGAACTTACCTGCCCGAGGTACCTACGAGTGCTCCGACTCCCCAGCATGATTTCCCACTCAGGAGGCCACTCCCAGAAAGAAGCATAATCCCACCTGTGGCTGCCTATTAGCCATGTGAAAGCAGACACCCACACCAGGCTCACTAACTTTCCTCTTTCTTCTCTTATACTTTTGCTTCCTGCTTTTTCATATCACTCTATCCTATATAATCTCTTGATTGTTCCCCACAGGCCATGGGATGTAGGTGGCTGCTAATATTATCCTATGCATCTTTAAACTTAATAAAAAGATGTAAACCATAAAAGGACCAGGTACCAACAACTGAGACTTTTCAGATGACCCCCCTTCCCTTCCTATAGAGTAGAATATCCTCAAGGAACAATTGGGGACCTACTTGTAGGGGATCTTCTTGCTCTGTAGCTCTACTTCAGGCCTCATGAAGACCAGGATCTTCTCTTTGTGCGGCATGACATTTTCTATCTGTTTCCCAGGGGGACTCGTCTCCTATGACTGGAAAGACTCGAAATGTTTTTTTCTTTTCTTCTCGTTTGTTTTCAGCTTTTTCGGTCCTTAGAGGGAGGCCACTCATGATCCTCATCTTGAGCGAAGGGTGCAGGGTTCAATCATATCGCTCCCTCCTTTTGGGTTTCTTGGACAAGACTATGTAAACCAGGATGATAATTCCCTACGATTGACTGCTCAGGTAAATTAGGTATCTTAATGTAGATGCAAGATCAGATTGTCGTTGGATGAAGACATCCGTAGTGGGGTATCTCCTTGTCTCTCCGTGTACACACTGGATAGTAACATTGCCCATAGTATGGGTTATTCCTCCTGCCAGGCTTTGAGGTCTTAGCGCTCTTTCCAGACAGCCTGTATCTACCAAAGCTGTAACAGGTTGTCCATTAACTGATAGTCTGCAGAGGTAGGGAGGGCGTCTTTTATCTTGAGTTGAACTATAGAAGGATCTTACAACTGCTATGTACATTGGTGCTTCTTTTTGGGGACAGAATTTCGCTATGTGACCTAGGCCCCTGTAATGGAAGCACTGAGGGGGCCAGATAAGAGGGGGGGTCTGAAGATAGGTGGTCCAGGCAATGGTGACAGTCTCTGGTTTCTTCATGGGAGTGGGTCTCGGCGGTCAAGGACCCCCACTTCCTCTCTGTCTCCATGATGCGTCATCACAACCTTTCTGTATCTCCTGTGCCCTGCTATAAGCGCTGGTTATCTCTACAGCTGTTTCCACTGTAAGACGGGCGTGTTGGCGAACCCATCTCTGCACAGGGGAATGCAGGGATGACAAATATTGTTCCAAATAGATTTTCCCCATTATTTCTTCTTTGGATGTGGTAAGTGGTTTTAGCCACCTATCCGTCATGTCTTTAACTCAAAAATAAAATGCCCTTGGGGTCTCTTGGGCACCCTCCTTAATCTGTTGTAATCTGATCCTATATAAATCTCACCATCAATACCTAATCGTTCTAGAATGCTCTGCTACATTTCAGCATATGGTGTAACTCCCTGTAGATTGGCAGCCTGGTAGGCAGATTGTAGGTCCCCTGACAGTAATGGTCCCAGATATTGTCCCCATTTATCCGCAGGCCCAGCGGCTGCCAAAGCCATCCGCTCAACGCTGATGAAAAAATAGTAAGGGTCTTCACCACTCATGTACTTCTGCATGACTACCGACGGTAGAGAGGTGTGGCTGCGTTATTGTCCCATGGCATCTATTAGCTTTTCTATTGCTGTTTCTTGCGTCCGACTCTGACCCATCAGGGTCTGATGTAACTTTTGACGATCTTTTTTAGCTACTTAAAGGAACTTCTCCATTACTCTTTCTGCCATCTTGGTAATTACAGCCTCCATGTCACCGGATCCCACTTCTGACATCATCTATGGGAGGGCAGACCGGATAAACAGACGCGTAGGCTGAATGTACTTCCTAATGAATAAGATTCAATGTAACTTGGATAAACAGAAATGCAACATCAGGCTGTTAAGGTCTTCTTTTCTTCTTCTCTTCCAAAGTCATCTTCTCTCCAATGGCACCTCACGGAGGCTCGGAGAAGGAGATAGAAAGGAGCAGTAAGTATATATATTCCTTCTCTATACAGGGGTTTTACCTACCCGTCACCACACCATCTGTGAGACCTGTGGTAGGGCTTCAGTGGGAGGAAAAAGACCAAAGCCAATAATAAATGTGCCAAAATAAGATCAGAACGGGAGGGTTCTGAGAATCCAAACACTGGGAGTTAAGGCTCATTAAACCTCTTTTCCTTTCTCCTATTCTGTAAGTTTTTCTCACCTTGTGGAGGGTAGGGTAATTCCTACGTAAAATATAAACAATCTCCTATCCTGTGTTTTCCTCACACCGGTTCTGCCCCTTTCAAAATTAATAGCCTCAATAAGGCCAATGTTTTCTTTTATGCGGTTGGATGGGAAAAAGGGAGGGGTTCCTTTAAAATCAGATCTGTGCTCCCATCCGCCAACGTGCCCGCCACCCCTAAACTCGGCCCACCCATCCCGTACTAACTTAACCACTCCGCAACAACTCTACAGAGTTGCGGCTGCACTTCTGCATCCTCCGGCGGGCTTCACCTCTGGAGCTTCCTCAGTCTTTTTTTTTTTAAACATTTTTATTGACATTTTGAATAATATCAGCATTGATTACAGTGAGATTGAATTTGACCATACATATATAGTGGTTTAATACGTTATACAATGGTCTACTGGCGGACTTTAATATCGGGAGGTGTTCTGTGCTGGCATCAGCTTGTGAGCAATCAAAATACATAATATCTTGCATCCTCTTTTTGTTTTGGGCCAGTCCTTCACTGACATCTGACAATGAATCCTCATTTGGGGGTTCACATATATTTCCACGGTAGGCATTCCACCTTCCCCATACCCGCGTCCATTTTTTGGGGCACCCTCTGTGAATATAGACTGATTTCTCCACTGTCATTGCGTTGTCCATGTCTTTACACCATTGATGAAGGGTAGGAGTTTGTCGGGATCCCCAGTGTTGTGCTATATTACGCTTCGCCAGCATCATGCCTAGCGTCACCCAGTCTTGTGCTGTATGGTTGAGATCTGTGGTTCCCCATATATTAAGGAGGCATCTTTTGGGTTCTGGGAGAACCGTAACCGTCGTGACTTGCGAAAGTGTGCACATAACCGCCCTCCAGTACCGTGCAATCTCTGGACAGAGCAAAAGGGTGTGGAAGAGTATGCCCTCTGCGCCACATTGTCGAAGGCAGAGCGGTGTGTCCGTCCGTTCAATTTTGTATAGGAGCGTCCGTGTATAGAAAGTGCGATGTAGGATTTTTAATTGTACCAATTTAAGTTTAGACAATATTGTCACCTCTTTAGGGGACGCAAGCGCTTCTTGCCATTCTGTGTCATCTAACTCACCTACCTCTGATTCCCATTTGGTTTTAAGGGCTTCTGTGGGGTCTGGCTGGTAATTTTTTTTCCGATAGGCTTGGGAGATGGCTTTTTTATTGAGGTGATCTGTGAGGAGCCTATCTTCCAGCAGGGAGTATTCTGCAAGCTGTGTTCCCGGTGGAATCATTGCCATGAGTGCGTGTCTGATTTGTATGTAACAAAACGTTTCTGTTTTTGCTAGTCCATACGTGACCTGTAATTGGGCAAATGTGATCATTTCTCCTTTCTTCCACAGATCTCCCACCCTTGAGATTCCTATCAGGTCTCACTGCCGAAAACCTTTGGTGTTGCGCAGTGTACCTAATCTTTTTGTTTCCCATAATGGCATGGCCTGTGTTATTACTCTCTCCCATCCCAGTGCTCGTTGTGCCTCAAACCAGATTTGGATAGTGTGTGCCGTTGGGCCTGTGAGGTTGTCTCTCCTGATCTTATTGTATAGTGCACCCATAATCCCTGCTGTTTCTAGGAGGTGCCTATCCATTCGATATGCTGGGTCATCTTGGGGTACGTGAAGCCATTGATTTATGACCACGAGCTGTGAGGCCCAATAATATACTTTGATGTTGGGGAGGGCAATGCCACCGTCATACCAACTTCTTGTCAGTTTATGCATTGCTATACGTGGCGTTTTCCCGTCCCATAGCAGACTGGTTACTTCCGCATTTATCGCTGTAAAATATGCTGGGGTGACTGGGAACGGTGTATTCTGCAGTGTGTATAAGAAGCTGGGGAGTGCGATCATTTTAAAGAGGGCTGCTCTCCCCAGAAGTGTTAGCGGTAGTAAACGCCAATGATTGACGTCGCAACGAAATCGCATCAGGGGCTGTGTGAGGTTTTCAGCAATGAATTGTGTTTTATTGTGTGTAATGTATACCCCTAGGTATTTAAAACCTCTATTCGCTATCTGTATTTCGCATCCCTCTGGAAGCCGTGGTGGGGAGCCGCGGAACACATAAAGGAGCGACTTTGCCCAATTTATGGTATAGCCGGAGATCCACCCATATGATGTACAAATGTCCAACAGGCAATTAATCGAACACACTGGGGATGCCAGGTATAGTAGTATATCGTCCGCATATAGCGAGATGCGATCTTCCCATCCCATGGCCCATTTTAAACTGCGGATAACTGGGTCTTGACGTACCCAAGTACCCAAAGGCTCTAATACTAATGCAAAGAGGAGCGGTGATAAGGGGCAGCCCTGCCGTGTCCCCCTACCCAACGGGAAGTCGGACGATATATGGCCGTTCACTACAAACTGCACCAATGGCTGTATATAGAGTAACTGGACCCATGCGCAGAACTTGGGACCGAATCCCAGGTGTCGGAGGACTGCAAATAAGAAGGGCCATTTGACTAGGTCGAACGCCATTCGCGCATCAAGTGACAGAATAACTGCATCTTCCTCTATCGCAGATCTGCGCACGATGACACTGTGTAGCCGTTGCAAATTAAGGGCAGTGTTCCATTTTGGCATAAATCCGGGCTGATCCGGGTGGATCACTGTGGTTAGATGCGGCTGTAGCCTCATGGCGAGTGTCTTTGCCAGTATTTTTGCTTCAGCATTGATTAAGGAGATCGGCCTATACGACATACAGTTGTGCGGTGGTTTGCCGGGTTTGTGAAATGCCACTATGGTAGCCAGGTGCTGGTGTCTGGGCAGGACTCCCTTCTCTAAACTTTCTGTGTACATATTCAATAAGTGTGGTACAATTTGAGGTGCTGCTTTGTTATAGAATTCCACCAGAATTCCATTTGGCCCTAAAGCCTTCCCCGTGTGCAGTGCGCCTATTGCCAGCGTTAGTTCTTCCGGCGCCAGGTATTTTTCTAGAGCCTCAGCCGCAGTAGGGGTCAGTGTGGGCATGTTTATGTCTTAGAGAAATTCCAGATTCTCTACTATTGTGGTTGTTGACGTTGTGGTGTATACCTTTTTATAATGTGCCGCTAATGCTTCAGTTATTTGCTGGGGCTCTGCTATTAACCTCCGATCTTTCAACTAGATCTGTGCCACCCATTTGTTAACCCTTTCCTTCTTATCTAGCCACGCTAAGAGTTTACCCGCTTTGTCACCCAGCTCGTAGACAGTGTAGTGTGTTTTGGTGAGCTTAGTTTTTGCCTCTTCCCATACGTAAGCCTTGTACTCCTGTTGTGCCAGGTGTACCCTATGTGTCGTGTCTTCATCAGTGTTTGCAACATGTTCCGCCTCTGCCAGGGATACTCCTCACTCCAGACTTTCAATTTGTTGTTGCTGAGTCTGTTTGTGACCCGTAACTAGGGAGATAGCTTGCCCTCGGAGTACTGTTTTACAGGCCTCCCACAGTGTTGTCGAGGACGCTGTGGAAATATGGATTTTTATGATCAGTTATGTCCCCTATCTTGGACCCCAACGGTTTCATGTATAAATTACAAGTACATGTATGTTTCCTCCAGTTCCAGTTATGAAGACGCAAACACATGTGCGTCCACCGTCAACATGTCCTCTTTCAGATCCGCCATGAATGGGCCGGATATTCTATTCCTAAGTATGAAAGGCCACCGGCTTTATATGGTTCATTTATCCCATTTTTTACAGTCCAGGCGAGTAGGCCCTGATTCTGCCATTAAGCCTTTCCCTGCCTTCTGCCTCTGAAAGCTCCAGTCTGAGCTCGCATCTGTATCCATGAACTTTGTCCTACTCCCTGCGCGGCTAACGGTGCCTGACTCAACCTGTCTGCTTGCCAAAAAACTGTATTTCACCTTCGAGATTATCTGCTCCGCTCCCCATCCAATGCATTCCTGTCTAGTAGTTTAAGTAAACATTCTTCCAGCTACCGAGCAAAAGGCCCGGCTTCTCTGTCTTTATGCAAGTAATTCATAGCCCTGTTACTATGGAAGATTTCTGCCCTCGCATCTAGACGCTTGTACACGCACTAACAGTCAGTATAGTCAGTAATAGAATAAGATTCTACTCTAAGAGACCTCTCTTTTTGGATAACATAGTTCTTTAAACATAGGATGTTAGATATGATTTGGGATTAGGTTGACTTGACCCCCCAGACTTCTGTCTCCACATGTAGAACTAAATGTCAAGTCCCCTTCACCCCCTAGTTGCACGTCAATCACACGTCATGCTGCTGCGCGCGCATCTCTGCCAAGTATTTCTGCTGACATTGCGAAATTCTTTCATGGTGCCACCTACTTGTGACATCATACCTAATGACGTTCTTTAGTTACGCCTAGTTACACCCACTTTAGTTACGCATGTATGTTTTATCTTTGTTATCAATTGTTACGCCTCCTGCATCTGTTTTCACTATAATGCCTTTGTATAAAAATGATTACCTGTCAATAAAGTATGTTCCTTCACTTCCTGAACCTTCGTGGTGATGGAATATGGAGTCCATCAATTCGAATTGATTTTGGAATAAAGCCCGTTCCGAACCTCTAATACCACGGATTCTGCCTCTTATTTTACTGAGCTATTATTATAGATTTTCCGCATCAAATTAAGTACCGGTAATTAAATTATTTACCACAACGCGACTGAGTATTGGTTTTCTACAAAGTAGCTCTTTGTCATTTTAAGGAGATCTTTTCCAATCTTGCGGTTTTTAAGGTACCCGAGGTGAAGCGGAAACATTCTGCGCCGTCTCGGGTGGAGGCTGTTTATGTAATGAGCACTGGAGAGTGGTCTGATATACCCCTGGATAAGTGTGTGATCTCTGTCACTCCTGCCAGCCCAGTCGCTAATGTGAAGATGTAATCTAATCTGGAGAGGCTATTATGCACCCTTGAATGGAATGTGTATTGTTGCTCTGTCGGGTATCTGGTCCTCCATACGTCCATTAGGCTGAGAGTCTCAATGAACTCCACCAGTTTAAGATTTGTGCTGCTGGGATCTCTAGGGGGTTTCCTGTCTATGGATGCGTCCATGGTCGTATTGAAATCTCCCCCCATTATCAGGTCACCGTGTGGGAGTGTCAAGAGGAATTTCCCCAGGGCCGGGAAAGTTGCCTGGTGTAGCGTCAGAGGGATGTAAACTGTCACCAAGTTATAGATTTTACCGTCCCATTGACATGTTATCGCTGCGAATTGCCCTTGGTCGTCTTTCCGGGACCCGGTTATTATTAATGGGAAACGTTTATTAATTAGGATCCCCACTCCTCACGAACCAGAAGTAAAGTCAGAGTGTACTACCATTTTGAATCCAAATCTATCCAAAGCTTTAAAAGCAGTCCCCGTTAAATGTGATTCCTGGAGAAGCGTTACAGCAGGAACCTTACGTTTCATATATTGTAGGACTAATCCATGTTTTATTTTATCTCCCAGGCCATTTACATTCCATGACAGCACTTTAAACGGAAGGCAAGACGGTCAGTAGGTCTGTATCTGGGGGTCCGAGTCGTCCACTACTATATTTATTTGTGTCCTATCTGTCATCTATTGTGATGAAATGTTGAGTTGAACGTATATTTCCCACTGTGTCAATACTGGGTATGTCCTCTGATACCGCACCTTGCGTCAAAATTGAAATTAGAACTGTGAAAAACCCCTTAAACTGTACCCATCCCCCCTCCCTGCACAGCGGATTTAAAACTACCCGCCACCCCAACTCAGCAGAGTGCTTTATCCCTATAACTTTGTACTTGCGCAAGGGGGGGAGAGTTACTCTGCGTTCTCTGCTCACTCCCCGGATAACTCATAGTTCATTGCGATCAAACTGTACTTCCAAGTGTTTAGGCCTGGTCATCAAGTATCTTATTGGATCATCACATGGGGTCTGCAGTGAGAGTCTATGAATACGTAGGCTCCGTAATCGTCGGATCAATCTGAGTTCTCGGCAGCATTTTGTTGTGACCCTTCCGTAGCTTCTAGTCCTGTTCTGATTTGCGACGCTGTTGTCATGGATTGTTGCTTCTGTCTGAGTCCCTGTCTTCTTGAGCCTCCCGCTGGTCGGCATCCCTCTAACCAATCAGAGGCTTCCTCGGGTGTTCCGAAGAACCAGGTTTTTCCTTCCGCTTCCACTCTCAACTTTGCTGGGTATAGCATTGCGTATTTAAGGTCACGGTTGCAGAGTTCTCTTTTTAGTTCCATGAAGCTACGGCGTTGTTTGGTCACTGCCGCAGTTTAGTCCGGATATAGGGTTACATTGCAGTTGTCTACTTGTATTGGGGGGGCTATGCGTGCTGCCTGTAAAATGGTGTCACAATCGCGGAAGTTGAATATGCGCGCCAATATCGGTCTTGGGGGGGCTCCCGGCCGGGGCCTCCCTCCAGGCACCCAGTGTACTCTTTCCACCGAGAAGAAGATGGACAGCCCACGTGGTTGCAGCTGGTTTTTGATAAGTTCTTCGACAAAGAGATCTAGGGCCGTCCCCTTCACGCTCTCCGGCACACCCACGAGGCGTATATTATTTCTTCTTGATCTACCTTTCTGGTCATCGAGCTTGTCCACTAGTTGCTGTTGTGCCAGCTCCAATGTCTGTACCCTCGTTTTCGGTGCCACCGGGTCTATGGAGAGAGCCGCCGTGGTGGTTTCTACCTCCGTTATTCTTGTGCTCATTTTGGAGACATCTGCACACAGTAGTGTGCTATCCGTCGAGATTGTTCCTATAGATGTTTGCATCTGATTTAGAGCAGCCATCATGTCTTGAAGGGTAATCTCTTTCGGTTTTTCAGGCGGTGTGTCCGTGCCGCTAGTTGTGGGTGGAGACGTTGTGTCTGTCTGCTCTTTGTGGTAGGCATATTTGTCAAGTTTATTGTTGGGCACTGATCATTGTCCCCTGCCTCCCATGGCGGTTGAGGCGGGAAGCGTTGCAACAGGTCACTCTGGGGGTGATGAAGGGGAACCCAGTAATCGCTGCTGCCTGCCGCAGGGATGACGCCCACACGCGGCCTTCCGGTTTTCCTGGTCCCGGTGGTGTGTCTCCCTCGATAGGCCTATCGCTCAGAAGTCGGGAAAGGCCATGGGAAATTAGATATCTGGTTGTTTCGCCTCCAGATGGTTCGGCCATCGGTGCCTTACAAGGTGCGCTGTTGGGCCCTGCGCATAATTTCTATGTGGTTTTTGTAGCACGGGGAGCCGCTACAGTTCTTTCCCCGGCTGAGCCTCGAATGGTTGCCATATTTATATATAGTTTTTCCACCGCCTTTATGCACCGGGGTATTTCTCAAGGCCGTCTGTTGGGGCCTGGCTCCCGATTTTATGCAGTGACCAGCCGGCCATCTGAATTAGTGCGCCAGTCCCCCCGTACTTACGCCGCAATCTTCTATGCTGGGACGGGTCCGATCTTCCGCTATGTGCAGGAGGCAGTCAGCACGGTGAGGGCGGGCAGGTACCGGGGGGTCTCTCTCCACTCAGCCTCCGCAACTCGCTGCTATCTGCCGCTCGGCCGCACCCAGCATACACCGGCCGGTCCGCAGCGCGATGTTTCTGCGTTTTCTTCTCCCCTCATGCATGCAGTCACATTTAGCTGCCGGGCATGTCGTCGTTCGTAGGCTTACTTTATCAGGAAGGTGTCGGGCCTCTTAGGGAGTATCGGTGGTCGTGGGTCCCCCCGCAAGAGCCTCAGGGCGGGTCGATCCCGACTGCAGTCGGCCCTGGATTTATGTGTTCCTCTCAAGTCTCTCGCCCAGGGCTGGAACTTTCAGCGATTGTTCCTCTGGTACTTCGGAGCTGCGGCACACGATCCGTGTGTGTTTTCATGCTGGATAAATGACAGGATTGACTGGGGATAGAGCTTCGGGCGCGGAGTCGTCCTAGGCTGCAGCCATCTTCGATGGCTGCTAGTTACGCCCCCTGAGCTTCCTCAGTCTTGGTGTCCTCTGAGTTATCCTACTCTGTATTGGATCAGTTCGTCTGGCTTGCAGGATTTCTGCGGCGTCCTTCGGCTGCTCTAGGTGGCCAATGGGTGTGTCCTCTGCTCTGGTCTTTCTTTTTTCTTGCACTTCTAAGGTCAGCTCCCCCTTCCAGGTTTCTGTCTGCTGAGTCTCTGCTCTCTCGCTGTAACACTTGATAGGTGGGTGTTATGGTCGGAGGAGTAATTCATGTCCTGTTTTTTCCTTTACAGGCGGAATCTGGGTTCCGGTCATCGGAAGGCAGCCTCGACTCCGGGATTGTAGGTAAGTAAAAAGGGTCGGGTTCATTTTCCTTACATGTATTTAGCAGTCCATTCATCAAATCATGGGGAGCACCCATGAGAATTGCAATTTTCATGACATCATCTTTTATTCTCTGCATTGCCCCTCTTAATGCAAACCAGGGCTTATCAGTTAGCAGCCAATCTGACTCAGTCGAGTATTTGCATGAACAGCCATCTGCCGCCAACTGCAGTAAAGTGATCTGCACATTTCCCTGAATATTCCTAAACTCATCTTGCACAACAGGATCATTGCTTAGAATACAAAACTTTGTCACGTCTCCATGATCTAAATACACTCCCTGTGCCCCTGAATCCAACAAGCGCACCATCCATGCCATCAATGTTTCGCCGGACCTCTGTCGGAATCTATCAATGATATCACTAATCTCCCGCTGTGTGAAATCCTACAAGGAATCCAGCACAAACCCCTGTGGATTTTGAGGGTGTTGCTGTAACTTTCGCTAGTATATTGGCTGTGCTTGGGTGGTTTTCTGACCCTCCATCTCATTCTAATATCCTGAGAACACTCGCCTCCAGAATCTGATGAGAACTCTGAAGAATCCTATATGTTACCATCCCACTCCTCTGGATTCCAATTTAAACCAGCCTCAGTAATAACCAAATGCAGCTTTCTCTTGTTAACCCTTCCTCTCCCCTTTTTCTACTTATATTGCGCCACACTCACAGCTGCTTTTTCAGCCACAAACTGATAAGGTTCCTTCTTATCTTGCAACAATTTATTCTGACATGACAGCATTGCAGAAGTATTTTTGGCTTCCACTAACTGTTTTTCCATCGCTTCACGTTCCTTTTCTAACTAAATACCTTTTTCATGCATTTTCCTATATTCATTTAAGAGGATCCAGCCTCTTTAAACCAATGTACAAAACTTTTCTCAATTAGCACTTTTTGCAAGCAAACTAATACACCTTCTGGCTGTGCATCAGATATAAACGCACTCCAATTCTCACTCAACCCAGCACAATGTGACCACTCATAAGCAAGCTGATTATGTGGAATGAATTCCCATCCTGGTATTTCATTTGGTATCTGGGAACCTGCTTTACCCATTTTCATTTTTTTGTCAAACATTCTTCTTCTTTCTCTTCATATTGTGTTTTTGACACCCAAAATGTCTTGCTTTTTCTTCGGAGCACCTGGCCAAGACTTCAAAATACAGGTCACAACGTGAACACTCTTCAAAATAGGACTCTACACACTTTAGAATACCAAAAAACAACATGAACAAAGTTCAACACTCACTTACTTATTTACTGCAAAGTAAAGGGGAATATTTATTGCAGCAAATTCCCATATAGCAAACGGCAAGAATATATGTGTAAAATAAATGCATGTAGTGAATATATATATATATATCAACAAAAGTTGCCCTGCATCTGAGCCCGCACTCCACAACAGGTAAAATTGGAACACCAATATTTATTCAAAAGCAAAGCAGGCTTTTCAGTTTGAAGCTTTTCCAGTTCACTGCTAGTCTCTTGCCTCAGTTTGAAGCTTTTCCAGTTCACTGCTAGTCTCTTGCCTGACGCGTTTCAGAGAACCTTTCTCCATTTTCAAAGGCATGTGAAGTTTTCAGCTTTCAAAGCACCACAGTTACCTTCCTGCTTTTATTCAATTAATGAGCATCTGGTGTGCTGCTGCCTCCGGTGTGCTTTTTTTCAAAGGCCTGTTGGTCTCTGTAGTGCTTGCAAAATCGTTTTTTTAAACAGGGAAACACAGACTGAAAGTCCTGCTTTCACTTCACTTTTAAATTACCTGCTCGTCGTTTTCTCCTGGCATAATTCCAAGATAAGATCCCTCTCACATTTCAGGGAGGTGCGTCGGCCCCACGGCTGGACCTGCCGTGTATAAATCACCAAAAGTTGCCCTGCATCTGAGCCCGCACTCCACAACAGGTAAAATTGGAACACCAATATTTATTCAAAAGCAAAGCAGGCTTTTCAGTTTGAAGCTTTTCCAGTTCACTGCTAGTCTCTTGCCTCAGTTTGAAGCTTTTCCAGTTCACTGCTAGTCTCTTGCCTGACGCGTTTCAGAGAACCTTTCTCCGTTTTCAAAGGCATGTGAAGTTTTCAGCTTTCAAAGCACCACAGTTACCTTCCTGCTTTTATTCAATTAATGAGCATCTGGTGTGCTGCTGCCTCCGGTGTGCTTTTTTTCAAAGGCCTGTTGGTCTCTGTAGTGCTTGCAAAATCGTTTTTTTAAACAGGGAAACACAGACTGAAAGTCCTGCTTTCACTTCACTTTTAAATTACCTGCTCGTCGTTTTCTCCTGGCATAATTCCAAGATAAGATCCCTCTCACATTTCAGGGAGGTGCGTCGGCCCCACGGCTGGACCTGCCGTGTATAAATCACCAAAAGTTGCCCTGCATCTGAGCCCGCACTCCACAACAGGTAAAATTGGAACACCGATATTTATTCAAAAGCAAAGCAGGCTTTTCAGTTTGAAGCTTTTCCAGTTCACTGCTAGTCTCTTGCCTCAGTTTGAAGCTTTTCCAGTTCACTGCTAGTCTCTTGCCTGACGCGTTTCAGAGAACCTTTCTCCGTTTTCAAAGGCATGTGAAGTTTTCAGCTTTCAAAGCACCACAGTTACCTTCCTGCTTTTATTCAATTAATGAGCATCTGGTGTGCTGCTGCCTCCGGTGTGCTTTTTTTCAAAGGCCTGTTGGTCTCTGTAGTGCTTGCAAAATCGTTTTTTTAAACAGGGAAACACAGACTGAAAGTCCTGCTTTCACTTCACTTTTAAATTACCTGCTCGTCGTTTTCTCCTGGCATAATTCCAAGATAAGATCCCTCTCACATTTCAGGGAGGTGCGTCGGCCCCACGGCTGGACCTGCCGTGTATAAATCACCAAACGTTGCCCTGCATCTGAGCCCGCACTCCACAACAGGTAAAATTGGAACACCAATATTTATTCAAAAGCAAAGCAGGCTTTTCAGTTTGAAGCTTTTCCAGTTCACTGCTAGTCTCTTGCCTCAGTTTGAAGCTTTTCCAGTTCACTGCTAGTCTCTTGCCTGACGCGTTTCAGAGAACCTTTCTCCGTTTTCAAAGGCATGTGAAGTTTTCAGCTTTCAAAGCACCACAGTTACCTTCCTGCTTTTATTCAATTAATGAGCATCTGGTGTGCTGCTGCCTCCGGTGTGCTTTTTTTCAAAGGCCTGTTGGTCTCTGTAGTGCTTGCAAAATCGTTTTTTTAAACAGGGAAACACAGACTGAAAGTCCTGCTTTCACTTCACTTTTAAATTACCTGCTCGTCGTTTTCTCCTGGCATAATTCCAAGATAAGATCCCTCTCACATTTCAGGGAGGTGCGTCGGCCCCACGGCTGGACCTGCCGTGTATAAATCACCAAAAGTTGCCCTGCATCTGAGCCCGCACTCCACAACAGGTAAAATTGGAACACCAATATTTATTCAAAAGCAAAGCAGGCTTTTCAGTTTGAAGCTTTTCCAGTTCACTGCTAGTCTCTTGCCTCAGTTTGAAGCTTTTCCAGTTCACTGCTAGTCTCTTGCCTGACGCGTTTCAGAGAACCTTTCTCCGTTTTCAAAGGCATGTGAAGTTTTC
The DNA here is from genome assembly GCF_964204655.1 of Triturus cristatus. NCBI lineage: Eukaryota > Metazoa > Chordata > Amphibia > Caudata > Salamandridae > Triturus > Triturus cristatus. Next base: position 360,059,050 of record NC_140586.1, on the reverse strand, counting down.
AGCTTTCAAAGCACCACAGTTACCTTCCTGCTTTTATTCAATTAATGAGCATCTGGTGTGCTGCTGCCTCCGGTGTGCTTTTTTTCAAAGGCCTGTTGGTCTCTGTAGTGCTTGCAAAAACGTTTTTTTAAACAGGGAAACACAGACTGAAAGTCCTGCTTTCACTTCACTTTTAAATTACCTGCTCGTCGTTTTCTCCTGGCATAATTCCAAGATAAGATCCCTCTCACATTTCAGGGAGGTGCGTCGGCCCCACGGCTGGACCTGCCGTGTATAAATCACCAAAAGTTGCCCTGCATCTGAGCCCGCACTCCACAACAGGTAAAATTGGAACACCAATATTTATTCAAAAGCAAAGCAGGCTTTTCAGTTTGAAGCTATATATATATATATATATATATATATATATATATATATATATATATATATATATATTCACACACACAAGAATAAGTCATTAGAACTTGGAATACTTCACCGGCTGTCTGTTTGGCATCATCCTCACCAGCACTACTAGGGAATCCGTTGACAGTTTCAGGCTGGAAATCTCAACCGAGCACACAAAGAAGGCCCTGGGCAATTGTCCACTCCACAGGAGAGTTCCTGTCAAAGTCTCTGTCTTTATACTTTTTACTAACACGGAAAGAGACTTTTAGAAGCTCCCCCTCCCTTCATTTGCAGTGTAGGTGCTGGCTACGATCTATGCGTCAAGGTCACTCAATGGAGCTGGCCAGGCGCCGATGAGAGTTCTGTGGCAGAATTCTTCACATTCTCAACCTTGGACCTTGCACGCATCCCACACCGTATGGTCTAGCAGCTTATATCTCTCTCGCACAGTGATGTGAGAAACATAAACAACCTGTGAACCTGGGACTGCCTGCGTTCACAGCTGAAAGGCATTGTCATACAGACAAAAAATGAAACCATGCTCACAAAATGTAGTTAAGGCAAAATGTAGTCAATCGTCAATACACAATCTCACAATGTATAACTGCCTGTAGCATTACAGTGAGTCAGTTTTGGTGCAATTCATTGAAGATTACTGTAAAAAGAAAAGAGGGATATAAGATGGACACAGATGCATTACTGAATCATTTATCTGATAATAGGCTGAAGGTTTTCTCCCACAAAGTTACAGTATTGTCAGACAGAAGTTACCTATCTGGGACATCAAATTCAGAACGGAGTATAGAAGGTGTCCAAGGATTGCATCTCTGTGTTTCTGAGAATGAATCCACCAGCAACACAGATAAGTGAGTGTGTTTCTAGGAATGATTGGCTACCTTTGTCAATACATTCCTAACTTTTCTTTCATTGCAAAACCATTACAAAGATTGAATTATAGTTATGTCATAGATCCAGGACCTTAAAATGATGGATGCTTGAAAGCCTCCATGCTTTGTGTACAGCACCCCCTTTAGAAATGCCTGATGAGGAAAAATAATTTTACTTGCTCTGTAATGAAACAGAAAAGTTAGCACTTTCTGTTATTGCACAGCACAACAACGAGAGGAGACCTATTGCATATTTTTCTGGAACCCTAGATCCAGTTGCCACTCCACTGCCTGGGTGTATGAAATTCATAACAGCAACAGCAACTGTGATTGTTCCGGATGAATCCATTACTTCAAGTCATACTTTAAAAGCAATGATGCCTTATTCACTGAAGACACTTAACCCGGCATGAGAACCCAGCATCTAACAAACAGGTGGATCAAATATTGGCAGCTCAAAATGTATCAATCAAAAAATTTGAAATACTGATTTCAGCTACTCTCTTGCCATTGCCAAGGGATGGAGGTGATGAGGGAGTTAATTATGTTAATCATGATTGCATTGATGTAACAGAATTAAGCACCAAGCTGAGATGCGATTTTCAAGATGTATCAAGCAATATGGCTGAATTGGTTCTATATGTAAATAGACAACAGTGTTTTAAAAGGCAAGGTGGTGCAATGGTGCGCTTTGACTCAGCAGAAATGTCCAGAAGCACTTTCCTTGGTGTTACTAAGCATAAGATATACTCTGAATAAAAGCATAGGGTTGAGTGCCCAGGAAATGTTAATGGTAGAGGCCATGAGAATTTCTGGAATACCATCTGCAGCCCTTGTGAATATTACTGATGATTTAATCTTAGATTACAGTAAGAGCCTAGCTGATACAGTATGCTGTATGTCTCACCAGGTGCAACTTACTACATCTTCTGCAAGTGCAGAATTGTGTCATGATCTGCAGTCAAGCAAATGGGTCCTCATCAAAATGTTTGTTGGGTCAAGGTGGAAGGACCCTATCAGTTGATATTTGTGATCAATAAGGCTGCAAAGTTTGGAGGTTTGAAGTATTGTATCTACGCATCTCACATTAGGAGAGTGCATGCTGCTGATAAACAGTGAGACAAACAATTGACTCACAAAGTTAAAATTTAGTTTAATATGTGGTTCCAGAGGGGAGCCGAAATCAACCTCAAACATATTAAACATGAGCAAACCAAGCAACTGAAACTCACAATTCAAGCAGATCAAAGAAATGAAGGTGGAAGCTTGATTTGCTTAAAGTGTAAGAGAGAAAAGCAGAGCAGCACAAAGCAGACCTGAGCATAGTCTTGAAAAAATTAGCTGTAGCAGTGAAAGAAAGTGCTGACAAAGAATCTGAGCTGAGCGCTGGAGAGTCGTCTTCTGAGATGTTTGTAACAGGTGGTGCAGCAAGAAGAAACAAGAGGGAGTCCCAAACAGGACGTACACAGCTAGATAGGCGTATGTGATGAAGGTCAAACAGGATGAAGGAGACATTGACTTGAAAGGTGTAGGATGCTGACAGAGCCAACTAGCCTTGACAACGGCACGTCGACGCAGTGCACATGTTTTTTTTTCCAGCGGTTCCGACGAGGGATGCTGGCCTCAAAGTTGCTGAGAGGACAGGTCAGGCGTTGATGGAGTTGCATAACACCCACCTGTGTTGCTGAGCCTTTCAAAGTCTGTGAGACGTCAGGAGCAGCAGACCGGTCAGCTTCGTTGCACTGCCTGCAGATGCTGGCGAGTGACTCCTTCACTGCAAGGGAGATTACTTAGGGTGTCTTTGATGCCCACAGGCCTGGAGAGGAACCTGGATGAAGCACAGGCCCAGACGACGAAGAAGACTTGCAGAACAGCGAGACCAGAAGCAGTAGGAGCCTTCCTTGGTGCAGTCTCAGTTCTAGGTGAAGGCCAGCGAAGTCCAAGGTGCCCAGATGGTTGAAGTTGAAGGGGTTTCGAGTTTGAATCTTGTCCCACGAAAAATCTGAAGAGCCACCCACAGGTAAGCCCTTAGGTACCTAAGGGCTACCTGAACTGGCTGAAACTGGAGTATTCAAGGAGGGCACCAAATGTACCCTTCAAAGCAGTCTGGTGGTGCTGGTAAGTGCCCCCACCCCAGCCCAATACACTAAGTCCTGTCTGGGTGGTGGTCACACCTCCCTGTGGCAGGAAACCCATTGTTCTGCCTTCCGCTGCTCGAGCTCAGCCCAGCAGCAGGAGGGCAGAAACGTGTGTGTGGTTGGCAGCAGCACTAGTTTGCTGTTAGACCCTTAAAGGCTGGTGACAGAAATACAGGGGGGGCACCCTAGGGAGTACCCCAGTACATGGGATCCTACATTCAACACTAGAATGAGTGTTGAGGTAGGATTCCAACATGTTTGATACCAAACGTGACCCATTTTGGTGCAGCCAATATATAGTTAGACATCTCGTAATTAACTTGATGTCCATGTTATGTATTAAATGGCTGACCGCACTTTCGAAGCCTGGAGAATCGAATCCGGGGTGTGAAGGGGTGCCCTGTGCATGCAGGGGCACCCTCACACTGGTAACCAAGCACCCTGCCCTCAGGACTGAAGAGCCTGCCATAGGAGTGACTTATTAGTTTAAAGTGTAGTGACCTCAGATATAAGAAACATATCTGTGGTGAGGTGTGCAAGCATCCACTCACACAGGCTGCAATGCCAGGCCTGTCGTCATATTTTAATTTGTCTCTCATGGGTGTAACAATACTAGCTGCAGCCCATGGAAGACCTCTGGTATAACTATGCCCTGGTTAACTTAGTGCCATATACTAGGGACTTACAAGGGTAAACCAGTAGCCAATTGTGGAGGTGCCAAAGTACTTACCATTGTCAAATTTAGGGAGAGAGCACAGTGACTGGAGTCCTGATTTGCAGGATCCCAGTGAGACTAGTCAAAAAACAGCATAACACAAGCAAAAAGTGGGGTTAACCATGAAAGCAGATTGTACTTTACTACAAAAGGTATTAGATTTTTAATTGAGGATACTCAAGAGCCACCGTGAGGTGAAATTACAAATTAACTATGAAATGATCAATACTAAATGTTTCCTCATAAAGAAGTGATCTGTTGCTCTGAGTTTTTTTAAAGGATAAAATGTTTTTTGTCTTTAAAATTTTTGACAGGTTTGATTTTTTTTAGAACTGACCCGGTTCCAATTTTTTGAACTTTGCTTTGCAGATCAAATTTATTTTGAAAGACTAATTCAAAAAGGGCTTGGGAAAATGCTTTCAAGAAAAGAAAGAGTTTGCATGGATTTCCAAATCATTTTTAGTTTTTATTTTGGCAGCACTTATTGGTGTGTTAATGTATAAATATCCTTGTGGTGGGTATCTCCCATACACTTTAGGTCAGGGGTCTCCAACCTTTTGTGTAGTGCGAGCTACTTTTGTTTAGTGAAAATCCTGATGAGCTACTGAAGGCCAAGCTGATAGTAGTGCATTGTTCCAAGAGACCCCCCCAACACCCCGCTTCATTGACTTGTTATGTGTACAACACCCATCCCAGGTTTTAAATGTTCCTGTTGCAATCAATGCTGTGTAATGTGGAGTGCCCTAGGCTGGTAGGATGCCTCAATTCGTTGAGGTGCCTGGAGAGGTGCAGGAACAGGTTTGAATTCCAGCAGGGTCTACTTTGCTTGTCATCCATAAAAGACCCATAACATGAGTTCTGTCCTGTAACCATTACACCTGTCATTCAGGCAGCTGATGCAGTCAGTTTGGTGAGTTGACCAAATGCATTTGCTACTGTTCACGTTGGCACAGGTGATATAAAAAGCAGGAGACACGCTGACATTTTATCAGTGAAGTAAAACCATTCAAAAGCTCCTGGTGCTCTGGTTTTGACAAACTTGTAAGGTATGATCTGGGTGAGACTGGTGTGTTTAAGTCGGCTCTCAATGAGAGGATATATGAAGCTTTGTCAGTCAGAGAATAGCAGCAGATCCCTTGGGGGGCCCGAGAGAAAGCTTAGCGCAGACCTGCCTTGAAGGAGTTCTAGGCAAACAGCAGACAGGGGCAGGTTGTAAACGTCACCACCCGAGCATTACACACAATACCATAGTGTTGTAACTGCCACCGCAGTGCTGCACATTATAACAGAGTGCCAGAATTGCAGAGCTCTTTAAAAGGCAGTCCGAAGCCTGGGCTGGTGCACATTGTAACACAGTTGCCACTTCTCCACCTGGACTTCAGCAAACATCCTACTGTAGTCCATTTTCCCCAGCCCCCTAAAAAGATCCTTGCGTTTTAGTGACAAACAGCTAGTGTGCCTGATTTGCTTTTTAGAAACGTCTTGGGGTCATTAAAGGGACAAACTCCTTAAATAACACAAAAAAGATATCTATTTCCGCCATCGGGCTTACCAGCCGATATCCAGCACTTCGCAACCTATGGATGGAATGGCATGTGCTTTGATTACGAAGTCCCATTGTATGCGAGATTTGCCCTGAGCATTTGCGTTGCCTTTCCCATCTTTATTGTAGAGCTATAAATTAATGCTTTATAAAACAGGAGCCAGGTACTTCATGACACGTTTATTTGAGCTGTAAAGAAATTTAAAATGAAGTTGCGAGAGGTATTCTTTTTTCAAACAAATCCCTGCTCTATGTCTTGTGCTTGCATGACGACTCTATTTGTATATGTACAACCGTATTTGGCATTGTCCTCATCTAAGGATTTTACTTATGACAGCACTTTCTGCCCTATATATGTTCCCCTGATTATCTATGTGGGGCAGAAGAAGCTTGTTCCAAGACGTGACACTGCGTCTGCCTTCTGCCTTGGCATGCCAATAAAAGGAGAAAGGTGCAAGTACATTTCCTGTGTCTTGTGGCTGCTGGAGTCTTTTTGCTTTGCGTCGCTCTGAGGAGGGTTGAAAGATTTATTACCGAACACACGAACTAGGGTGCAACACAAGAGAAGAAAATGTATGCGGCAAGAGGTTGCCCTCATGAGCACGAATATGGGGGAAATGGCTAGATCATTATGGGCTAAGGAGTTGTATGTAGTAAATGTAGTTTGCTCAAATGTATTTATATATGAAAGTCGAGGTGGGATGAAAAGAATGGCGATGATAATGGTCATGTTCAATGCTATATTATACATGCTCTTGAAATCAATAAAATTGGTTATCAAAAAAATAAATCAATTTAGAAAATGCTTACAATTAGATCAATGGTGATTCAGAACAGAATGGCTTTGAATATACTTTTGGCAAAAGAGAGAGGGGCGTGTCATGTTACTATGATTTTGGTTTTATAGCAATTCCCTTGACTCCAATAACTTTTGCTTTCTGTAATGATATTATTTGAATAAATCTACAAATACTGAAAACTGGAAAACCCTTGCTGAGCAGGTTTTCTTAATAATTGTTAGGGTTCAGGATTCTCCCCTTCCATCGACCTTTCTTGATTAGGAGAGGAGTGTTAACAATCACAATAATGTATTATCAGATGTGGCAATCTAGATTTATTGTTATAGTTGAAGCGTTTTGCCCCAACCATGATTTGTGTTGCGGTATATTGTCAACAGTTAGTGGTGTGGGATTCCTATGGGCCACAATCAGGACATATTGTTTGGGGTCAAGGACAGGTCTTCATGTTTATTTTGTCCTTGGGACAAGTAGGCCCATCCCTCTGCAGCAAAAACGCTTTGGCTGCCAGTTTACAATACCATATTATGGAACTGGGAAGAGCACTATCTGAAGTTAAGGTAATATTTGTGTCCATATGTTAATGCTGTTGAAATTTGTATTCATGGTTCATTAATGCAAAGCCTTTATTCTCAGGGTAAGCGTTCTAAGGAAATATTGTAAGCTCGAACTGGACTACTGACAGTGGTTCCGGTATAAAAATGTGTGCACGTTTGCAAGGTTTAATTTAAGGGTACACCGAATGCTATCCGATTAGATGCACATATTTGCATAAGCTTGAAATCAAGATTGATGATTCTTTGCTTTGTCAAAATGTTCACACAAAAAATGCAACTTGGAAAAAAAATGTTTTGCTAAACTACTGTGAAATTTTAGGTACCATCCCTTAGAAGCCTCATTTAGTAAAATATGGTAATGCATGTGCCGTTCGTGGTTGGAGTATCCGGACTGTTTTTAACCTGGAAACTTTTAAGTGAAGGATTTTATGAGTGCTGCTAAACGGAGGAGTTGCACAAAATCCAAAAGGTGATTGTCATCTGAGGAAACGAAGCAGACGCGGGACTGCGAGGACCAGCAGCCCCGCTAGTGAAAACAGCGGTGTCCTCTTCCCGTGCTCCCGCCCTCCCGCCCTGAGGCTATAACACTCCTCATGGCCCCCGCTTCGCGGGTGCCGTTCGTGGTTGGAGTATCCGGACTGTTTTTAACCTGGAAACTTTTAAGTGAAGGATTTTATGAGTGCTGCTAAACGGAGGAGTTGCACAAAATCCAAAAGGTGATTGTCATCTGAGGAAACGAAGCAGACGCGGGACTGCAAGGACCAGCAGCCCCGCAAGTGAAAACAGCTGTGTCCTCTTCCCGTGCTCCCGCCCTGAGGCTATAACACTCCTCACGGCCCCCGCTTCGCGGGAGCCGTTCGTGGTTGAAGTATCCGGACTGTTTTTACCTGGAAACTTTTAAGTGAAGGATTTTATGAGTGCTGCTAAACGGAGGAGTTGCACAAAATCCAAAAGGTGATTGTCATCTGAGGAAACGAAGCAGACGCGGGACTGCGAGGACCAGCAGCCCCGCTAGTGAAAACAGCTGTGTCCTCTTCCCGTGCTCCCGCCCTCCCGCCCTGAGGCTATAACACTCCTCATGGCCCCCGCTTTGCGGGTGCCGTTCGTGGTTGGAGTATCCGGACTGTTTTTAACCTGGAAACTTTTAAGTGAAGGATTTTATGAGTGCTGCTAAACGGAGGAGTTGCACAAAATCCAAAAGGTGATTGTCATCTGAGGAAACGAAGCAGACGCGGGACTGCGAGGACCAGCAGCCCCGCTAGTGAAAACAGCTGTGTCCTCTTCCCGTGCTCCCGCCCTCCCGCCCTGAGGCTATAACACTCCTCACGGGTTGGAGTATCCGGACTGTTTTTAACCTGGAAACTTTTAAGTGAAGGATTTTATGAGTGCTGCTAAACGGAGGAGTTGCACAAAATCCAAAAGGTGATTGTCATCTGAGGAAACGAAGCAGACGCGGGACTGCGAGGACCAGCAGCCCCGCTAGTGAAAACAGCTGTGTCCTCTTCCCGTGCTCCCGCCCTCACGCCCTGAGGCTATAACACTCCTCACGGCCCCCGCTTCGCGGGACACGCGCGGGCGCGCGCCAGGCGAAGCCCGGGCCAAGGGCGGGCCCGTCTGAGCCCGTCCGAGAACGTTTGAGAACGGAACAGGACCCTCCTATAACACTCACCGATTAAAGTAATCTATCCTGGGTAAGCACCAGCTATCAGCTGTAAGTTTGCAACGTAGTGGGTTTTTGTTTAAAGAGGCTGGAAGTAGATGCCAAAAATGGATAAAACGGCTAGAAGGGATGGTCCTATTTTACAATCGACTGGGGGCGCACTAATGGGAACATTGGACAACTTCCTGGTGCGAGTGCAATCAGTCCTTGCTAAGGACATAGAACTAACTGAAAAAAGACTATCTTTAGACATCCTTTGTGACAAGAGGTCCTCTTTGGGGAATATGGCTAATTCAAGTTCACCACCGTGCCGCCAGCCTGTTAGGTTGGATTCCCCGAGTTCAGCGTCTCCTGTGATGGAAGAGCGAATTGGTGACCTAATGATATGTCCTTCGCCCTTGATTGAAATAGTGGATGATAATGCTGATACGATAAATAATGGTAGTGTGGTCCCTGCTCCCAAGCCTTTGTCAAGTATTAAGACCCGCTCAGCTAGTAATGCAAAAGGGGCTCCTGACCATCAACCAATAGCCCCAAATTTGAAAAAAAAACGTAGGGAAAACCAAAAGATTGCCGCTGGGAAGAATGCTAAACCTGGTCATACCCTTGTTTCTGCTTTAAGGAGGGATACACCCCCATGCCCTAAACCCCTATCTAGTGAAACTAGGGCAAATCCATCACTATCTTTGGGGGCGCCATGTGTGGAAGTAATAGATACATTATCATTTTGGGAAAAATTGGGAAGTATTGTAAAGAACCTATGTGACCCCATTTATGAAAGGCTAGGTTCCATTGAAAGCAGGCTTGTGTGTATGGAACTATCATTTGCTTCGGCTCATTCTCGGGGTGGTAGACAAGGCCAGAGTTTGCAAAAAGAATGCTCTAGTGTAATAGGTCACCGTACTGAGTCCAATCCCACCACCAATAATCCAATTATTAGTCCCGTGACAGACAATCTTCCTATCCCCCTGGAACCCCAACCTATTTCAACTGTGGATACCCGGGTAAGAGATGAACATCTCCCTCCATGCCCGATATTAAATAGTTCTAGGGCAGGTAGAGTTAGAATTGATAGGACGCCCCCTCCTGCCCAGCCTTTAGCACAGGCATCACCAGGTCTAATTGATTTACATCTACCCCCCGAAGCTGCCCCCTATGTGGTGATTTTAACTGGGGTTCCACACCTGGTGAGTGGAGCAAGGGAATCCTACTGGGACCTAAAGAACAAATGTACGCATTGGCTTAATGCTAAGCGACCATTGCCGGCCCATGTGTGTGCTGAAATTCTACATGTTAGGCGAGTAAATTGAGTGGGCAGAAGTCCCAAGTCATCTAAGGGGGATTGCATTGTTATTAATTTTAGGGACAGACGGTGTGTGGAGCATATTTGTTCTTGGCCCCAATATGACCCTTCGTCTTTGATATGTACAAGGCCATTGTCTTATTTTTATGCACCTATGTCCCTGCCCCTAGGCGGGATCATACGTGGGGGTCCCTTGATAACTGGAAGCACTTACGCGGACATAAGATCCACTAATAGATTTGACGTACTCTCTGGGCTAGCGGACTGTGACTGACTGACTGATGGCAGAGTACATCTTAATGGCGAGGTGTCATATGCAGCCATAGCGACTCTGGACAATTGTGAAAAATCATATGCGGCTTTAATGGCAGATGAGGGTATATGCCAAAGAGAGCCGCCTAGTGTAGCTGATGGCAGAGACGTTAATACACCCCTTGACCAAGTAAATATGATTGGGACTAGGGAACGAGGTTTCCAAGCTGAATGTCAAAACGAAACTCTTGACATTGAGAGTACCCCTCATTTCCCACAAGATGTAGCCCCTTCCCCTATATCAATTGGAGGGAATATTGAAGGGGGATCCTATCCTGTAGGTCATGTATTGTTTCTATCTTCGAATGTAGCGGGTATAGGTTCCAAATTATCTTCTCCTTTGTGGGCAGACTTCATCAGTAAGCATGATATCAGTCTTTTCCAGGAGACATGGTCACTTGAGCCTGTGTTTATGTTGGGCTATTTGAATTTCTTTGTTTCAGCGGAGAAAAAGTCCAAGGATCGGGCATCAGGAGGCTTGGTCATCTGGGTCAAACAAAGCCTGGAATGTAAAATCCAACCCATCCATACACAGAATGCTGACATATTGAGAGTTAGGCTGTCCAGTTCGTCAAACCTCAAAATTGACATATATAATGTATACGCAAGGGGCTTGCCAGGTGGGAAAAAATCTGAGGTGGTTTCTGCATTAAGTACCTTTGTTGAATCTAGTCCTATTGATGTACTCCCACTTATTGCGGGAGACTTCAATACGACTTTTGAGCCATTAGGCCCTCAAGATTTGTTTTTAACAGAGGAAGAGGACCTAAAATGGGGTGTCCCACAGCTTGAGACAAAGGCAGTTAGTAAGTGGACTGAGGCGGCCCTGCATCTGAAAGGGTTTTGCCTGGGCAACCAACTGAGGGCGGCCAATGGCAGAACTACATCAGACAGGATATGCAACAAAACGTATGTTAATGGTAATAGGGCAAGCAATATAGATTATGTCTTGGTCCACTTGAGGATGTGGCATACACTCGTGGATATGGTGGTCGAGACGCGGATTGAAAGCGATCACAACCCATTAGTCGCTATCTTTGATTTAGGAATGGGAGACAGAATAGAACAAGCTCCTGAAATGATAGGTCCAGTCGAAACTCTATCAAACGACGAACGCCACCTTAAATGGCGTTATGTAGCAGAACATCCAGACCTTATAGGGAGCATTGAGTCCCATGTTGAAGAGGCGATGACGTCAATTATGGAAGTAGATAACAAAGGTCAACCCCGAGTTGCATTTGAGAAAATCCATGAAAAACTAGTTGGCAAATTGAAATCATGTTTCTGTAGACCTTTTGTAGGTAAGAAAGTCCATAGAAGCAAACAGGAGAGTTGGTATAATGCCTCCTGCAAACAAGCCCGTACTGATCTGGGACTTGCTCTTAATACAAATGACGCAAGCAAGATTAAATTAGCTCGCAATACTCATAAAAAAACCCTATGGAAAGCCAAAAAGGAATGGAATGAGTGTGAGTGGCAAGACCTAAAAGCAGCATGTGCTGATAAAAACCAGAAAAAATTCTGGGATATTTTTAAATGGAAGAAGGGCGAAATTATTGACAGTCCTCACAATCATGTTCCTCAGAGTTCCTGGGTTGATTTTTTTAAGTCACAATATTCAAAAGGAGCTGAGGACGTTAGAACGCCTCACAAGGAGAGGCCGTTTTATAATACCCCCGTGTTTAGTGTTGAGGAAGTTGATATTGCACTTGATATGGTTACTCAGGGCCGTGCACCCGGAATGGATTGTATCCCGGCCGATGTATTTCTGCACCATACAACGAGATGGTCTGTATATATTACTCACCTAGCTAATGCTATAGCTCAGGGAATGGTGATTCCCCATTCCTGGAAAGGTGCTGAAATTGTCCCAATATATAAAAAAGGGGACAAATCGTTGGCCTGCAACTATAGGCCCATTAGCTTGATAGATGCTTTACAAAAAATCTTGGGTAGGCTGGTTTTGGGCAAAATCCAGACCTGGATGGAATCCGACAATGTTTTAAGTCCACTACAGGCTGGGTTTCGCCCAAAAACCAGCACTATTGACCAGGTCTTTAGGTTTATTGTCCTCTATTGGAGGACAGTAGTTTTAGAAAAAGGGGTCCTGTACGCCGTGTTTGTCGACCTACGGGTGGCATTTGATCTGGTACCACGAGACAAGTTGTGGCAAGTATTGGAGGATTTGGGGATGGCGCCGGAGTTGTTGGCACTGGTCGTCCGCTTACATGAGAACAATTTTGCTCGGGTCCGGTGGGGACGGCAGGGCGAGGTAACGGAGTCCTTCCCCGTGGAACGAGGAGTACGGCAAGGTTGTGTCTTGGCACCGACCTTGTTCTCACTCTTCGTGAACGGGGTGGCAGAGTTCCTCTCCCGGGTCCCCTCGGATGCTCCAGCTATGACGGGCACTCGTATTCCTGTTCTCATGTTCGCGGACGACACGCTGCTGATTTCCAAAACTCCGAGTGGCCTACAGCTTACCCTCCGACGCTTTGAAGAGTTCTGCTTGCTTCGTGGCCTGGAAATAAATGTCTCCAAGACCAAGTTCATGGTCCTTAATGGCCCTAACCCATGCAGAACTTACAAACCTTATAGTGGTGTAATTGTTATGAATGGCTTTCCCCTGGAACAGGTGGATGCCTTCACTTATTTGGGAGTGACATTGCAGAAGAATATGCGTTGGAAAAGTCAATTAGACTTCTCTATTTTGAAGTTCCAACAACAGACAGGTTTCCTTCTAAAAAGATTTAGAACCTCGCAGACACAGCCAATAGGCCCACTCCTCGAAATTTATTCAATGAAGATACGTAGCTCATCTTTATATGGTTCTGAGCTATGGGGGTTTGGCAATAATCCAAAACGTTTGAATGCTATGGAGAGCGAGTTTATACGGAAAGTTGTTGGTGTTCCACAAAGTACTCCCTTGTTACCTCTGTTCTGGGATCTCGGCTTGAAAACCTTACAAGACACTGCTAATTTGCGGCCATTGCTGTATTGGCGTAGGGTCTGGTCAACTGAGGAGCTTGAGCACTATGCTTTGGGCTTAAAAGAAATAATGGAGAAAGACCTCTTCCATAAAATAGACTGGTTGAGGTCTGTCAAATTATTACTTTACAGACTGGGATGGAGTAACCTATGGGATGATCCTCCAAATGCGGTCTTCCCTTCAAAAGAAATCATCAAAGCCAAGTACTGGGAATTTATAGCTATGGAATCCGTTTCAAAGGGGAGAATATCCCAGCTAACAGCTAGATACCTAGAGATTAAGGCACACCCTAGACAGGAACTTTTTTGGGGCTTGATTGAAGCTCCGTTTGATCGCAAACTTTATTTCCAGTTTAGGATAGGTACCCTCCCTATCCGTTCATTGACATGTAAATGGTCTAAAGGTTCCCAGGACAAATGTCCTAAATGTAGGGACACAACTGGATCCCTGAGTCATTTTCTTTTTTTTTGTCCTCTCTATGAGCTCCCACGGAAAAAATGGGTATTACCCGTTTGCCGGCTCTTAGGTACCCGAAGGCACGAGGAGGCATTAAGAATCTTGTGTTCAGATCCGAGCCCGATAATTGCAATGGCAATGGCAAAATACATGAAGTGGGCTTGGATATTAGGGCTTAGACAGATAAATATAACAGCGCTCAATGAATAGGTGCTTGAATGTAGTTATGTATTTATTTATTCTTCATTCATTGACCTACTTGCTTAAATTAAATTGAAACGTTTTATTTAATTGGATGACCAGACATTAATGTTATCTATTCAAATTGGTGAATAGCGTAGGCTTAAGTATAAAAATGGTGTGCCTATGATATTTTGTTTTAATATATGTGTATGCAGATGGTTGACGTATGATACTTTCATGACTTAATTGTCGAACAAAGTTTTTCAAAATTGAAATTGGTAATGCATGCTAGTATTTCCCCAAAATATTAATTATGGAAAATCCATATAACTAGTTTCAACAAGATTATGGAATAAATGAAAATAAACTAGCATTGGCAAGGCCAATAGGTAGCACATCGGTGGCCAGCCTTAAGATTTTGATAATTTGTGGCTTGTTTTGACCCGGATTTTGAAAGAAAGAAAGAAAAACTTAATTGTTGTGGGAGCTGCCAGACTCTCACCATCACATTATAACAAACATTGACAAAAGGAGTTTTTGGTCTCAAAAGGCACACACTGACAGTAGTTCTTGATGCAGAACAAAACTTTGTGTGCCGATAGGCTCCTTGCGAAAGAGCAGATTGCGGACACTCACAGTGAAACCAGGCGACAGAGAGATAACATTTTAATAAAAACAAAAAGGTCTTGGTTAAGGCGAGACTTAATTAGGGACCTGATTCTTAAAGAAAGCCACAAAAGTGCACACATGGTATATGTCTGGGCATTAGTGCTGATTTACGGCTTTCACAAATTCACAAGAGTTTACAGAAGTAGGCCAGGAAATCGTACTCCTAGAAAATATTTGTGAACTGTATTTGAGCATGGGCAAATATGCATGTGTATATTTGCTCATGAGAAAGTCTGTTGAGCATTTACAAGTTCACTATCCCTCCAACCACCTTTTTCCCCAAGCCTGGAAGATGTTTTCTTTCTGTTATTGTCTGGAGAAAATTGCCTAGGTTTCTCAATATTGGAAAAGATTAAAGAAGAGCTGGTAAAACCCCTAAAACAAGCAAGTTAGTGATTGGGTAGAACTCAGAAAGGCCTTCTAACCCTAGAACTATTGCTCATAGCAGCACTAGCCCCAGGATAAAGCTCTGCAGAAAAGTGGCAAAAAATAATGAAAATGCTAATATTAAAACCCTACTATAGTATTAGTCCGGCTTAATTAGAGAGGCTATTATAAGAGCTCTTCTATAATGAGACTGCTTCCGCAGTTTGTCACCGCATTACAAGGCACCAAAGGAAGAAGTGGGTATTTGTACAGGACGAGTAGATTTAGGCAGTAACCTATTCCATAGACAAGTAGATATTTTATTAAACTCCACACATCTGTAACAATATTTGTTTTCTTTTAGGAAAAAAGATGAAGACAGAGCCAGTTGACAGTGAAGGCATTGCAGCAGCTGTTATATACGATTGATGTTTGTCATCAGTATTTAATAGATTTAATTTATGGGCGGTTTAGTCTTTCTTAACACAGAACAGCTGCGATTAGTAAAGCTGAAAAAGAAAAGAATGGCCCGTTCTTGCGTGTTCTTAATAGGCTTAAAACTTTCAGAAATTAAATCTAGGAAATGTTACATTTCTCGTCGCGATTATAAACTGGCCCAGGACCGCACGCACCAGGAGGGGAGCTGGTCACACGATATAAATATTATTACGAGATACCAGCCAGTATTTAAAACCACAACATCAAACATTCCACGATCGTGCAAACCACCAGTGCGCCTGCGCGACACTGACTTGTGCCGGTTACCCAGACAACAGTGACGCCATCGTGATATACCGTAGCGTGTAGGCGTCCTTCCCACGGGTACACCCGCCAAAAGCGAATGAATTGAGCGGCACGAGTCAACGTTCTTAAACGGGAAGCATTAGACAGGTGTCGCTCCTAGTCACCGAAACGGTCTAAGGCCCAGAAACATTGGTCGCACTCCAGCAGGGTTTGCCTAACTAGCTTAGAACCAGTATTCAGACAATAGACCTGTCGGTCAAGGGACCGACTACACAGGGACCTGGTGTGCCCAAGCTCCGACTAGCACTCATTCTAGCTGGGGCTCCAACCTGAGCTCTAATCCCGCTTCTCTGCTCTCGGCAGAAAACTCGCACCACTCGGGTTCACGTTACAGCCAGGTCCATCGTAACTGACTCTTATAAACTACCCTAATGCACACCGTTCCAAACTACAGGAGCCCCACCATCTACAACCCTTTTCGGAGAAGTCCTAAATGCCGGTCGCAGCAAAAGGCAAATACGATTCCACAACCAATCAGCACTTTAGAATCCAATGCAATGCGTTGCTATTGGATGACATGCTATCAATGCTCCAATCCTAAGTCACTTTACACAGTAAGAGCTCCGCCCAATCCTAGTCGTCTCCCAGAACATGTTTAGACAAAGGATTGGCTACTTTACGACCCGGAAGTAATGATAATATTGACTAATGTCATCCGGTAAAATATCAAATAACGGCCAGAAGGCTGAACTCACGGGCCGTCCTTGTAAATATTAGACAGAAGGCGGAATTAATGAAAAGTCCATGTAAGTAGTGAACATTTGTTTACCTAAAATAGAGGTGTCGGACTTGTTTGAAAGCTTGCCTCGCTTCTGTTGTAAAACACATCATCTTTGGCTTCTAGTGAAGCTTTCTATATTTATACATTTACTATTTGTTCTGTCTGTGTTTATGGTTACCATGTAGTTTTCATTTTCTACAGGTTCTACAGTGGAGGATGCTTCTAGGTTAGACCTATACGTTTCTGTTAAACGTTCCTATGAGTGTCGTGTACCTTGCTTGGTTGGAGGGAGTTAATAATAGAAAAGTAATATCTCAGTCCACCTGTGTATGCTTCTGAGAACTAGTAACGCTCTGAAACAAATATTTGTTAGCGTTTCTTGGTTGAAAATTCACCTAGGGCAGAACGTTGTCAAGGAGAATTGTAAATGTCATATGGATTAAGAGTAAATACATATTTTGCCCACTGTTACTTTTCCCTATGGGTCTTGTTAGTTGGTCTAGTCTATTTATTCTTTAGTGCATCGCTTATCCTGTAGATGCCAAATGCAGATCCGACCAACTGGTCTTTTGTGTTTTATATTAGCTTTTTTTGCATTGAACGTTTACTAAATGTCGACGGAATCTGGCATACATGACAGGGCTAGGAAATAACCATATTTCCTTTCCAGTGAGTTGCAGATAGCGTGATTTGTTTCCCCCTTCTTTATTTCAGTAGAAATATTAACTATAGACTGGAACGTAACACATGACTAGCATCAAAAGTTTTTAGATGCGTGTAAACTGATCTTAACAGCAGCTATCTTTTAGTATTATTGCTCATTACCACTCTTGTCGATCACCTACGAAAGTGTTTCATTTGTTCCCGTCGTTCTGTTCAAGCTGTGTACTATGTAGTAGCATAGTTCCTTTTGAGCTTAGCCTATCTGGAGAGGTGTGGGTTTAGCAGTATGGTGGCCTAGTAAACCCCATAGATCATGGGTACTCGCAAACATTTTCCCAGCGGCCACAAAGTTCGGACTGAGGTGTGACCGAGGCCCACACTGATGCCAGCAGGGTGGTGATAGGGGGTCTGGGTGGGCAATTATTTGCAGGTTAATATATGCTTGCCTGTTTATGTAACATTTTTTTTTTAATATTAAGTGCTCAGCAACTAAACAACAGCTCATGCTGCTGTTCGGGGGGGCGCACGTAAAGGTCAAGAGGGACACATGCGGCCTCTGGTCTGTACTTTGAGTATCAGTGCGATAGATCCTGTGATCTTTTCCCTCACTCTGAGAAATTCAGGGTTCGATAAAGAAAAATATGCTGATAAGATATGGTACATGTAAGAGTTTCTGCTCTCAGAGGGATATATTCGGCATTAACGATGTTCATGCAAGTATAACAAAGTCACTTGAAGCTGGATCTGTGTATGTTATTTAGTGCATAAGCCTCAAAGAATCTGGGTGGGGGTTGGCTTTGCTAATATTATTTTGAGGGTTTACTTAAAACTGTAGAACTACTTGTTGTAGAAATTTCAAACCTTATTTCCATCTTTAGGTGTGGCTTGATTGTGCATGTGCCTGTATTACATACTGTTACCAGTACTTTTACTATATACATTGAGTGGGCTTTTGCTTCATTTGTTTCTCTTTATTTTATTAGCTTATTATTACACCTTCCAGGAAGTGCTTCCATTGGAATGCATCAGGGACTAATTTACACCCGAAAAGGACACACAACCACCACACTGTTTGCCACTTTCGATTCCTTATCTCGTATATGCATTCTATACATAAAGCAAGTTGTCCACTTTTTTCTTAGCATGCTTATTTGCATTTGACCAGTCTGTCCAGTGATAAAAGCTCTGATTTGCTGAAGAGACAATGGGGTTTTGTTAGAGTTGGCCCATAGGTGGAAAATTCAGGAGTAAGAGTTAAACTTTCAGTGTGAGTGGGTATGTAGTATAACAAATGAGTTAGTAATATATATATTTTTTGTCTTGTTGGTTTATAGTAAAAGACTATGTGGTTCTGTTGCGTTTTGGATTGAATTACAGGATGAAGGAATTCATCATTAATTGTGTGCACTGCAGAGATGCTTTGGAGAGATCGATTCATGAGTTAGTACGATACTTTTCATTCTTCTTATTCCATAACCACCACGAGTTTTGATAGCAGTGGCTTATTTTACTCCGTACTGTTTGCTTCTTTACAGCAGTGTTTTTGAACACTCTTCATTCCTTCCGCGGAGGGTGCATCTTGGTTCATGTTCCACGTAGGCGGACGTTTCTCCATGTAGCTGTTTGCCCTTAAGCCAGGAGGTAGATTTGGGTGAATGCACTGGTCTATTTGCCCAGCTAGAACGGACTCTGATTGGGACTCATTTGTATCATCTGGTTAAGACTTAAATGAATGTCACACAGTTGTGTGGAATATGGCAACTCCTTTTACTGATGTTTGGTGCACAAGAATTTATCTGGTCCTGCTGTTGGTGGCCTGAGGAATGTGGCCCTTTACCTACGTATGTTAATGTGGCCAAAAATCTTGGAGTAATCTTTGAACTATGACTTACAGGTCAGTCGTATCATGAGTAACTGCTTTCACAAAATCAGGACTCTTAGGAAGGCCTTTCCTTTTATTCCAGTTGAATTATGCCATTCGGTGGCCATTGCTTTAGTCTCCTCCAGACTCGATTACTGCAATGCGCTTTATCTGAATATTAATGCCTCCTCGCTTAAAAAGCCTCAAATGGTGCAAGATGCGTCTGCACACCTTACTGTTAACACTCCCAAACGAGTGTCTGTTAAAGATTGCATTAGAGCGCTGCATTGAATTCCTGTGAGGAAGCGCATTGTTTTTAAGGCTATTTGCCTAGTCTTCCTCACCTTCCATCACAAAGTGTCCAAACATCTCTCCTCGCTCTTCTGCTGGTTCCCTCCAGGCAGGTCACTCAGATCCTCTTCAGCTAGGAAAGTCTCCATGGCCAGTTTCCGGAAGGTTGGTCCATCTCCGGGGCTGCTGCCAATTTATGGAATTCCCTGCTCCCCCACATCACTAGACTTGACTCTTTTTCCTCGTTCAAGAAATTGTTAAAAACATGGCTTTTCTCATCATAGGCTCTATGGATTTTCGGTGCTTAGGAGCTCTGTTTTTCTGGCATAGCGCTTATATTCCCTCAGGTTTAACTCTCTTTATAAATTAATTTTTCATTTCATAGTCTTTTCTAGAATGTTTGAGATGGGGAGATCAAACATGTCCTCCAGGGCTTCAATCACTTGCTTGCGCTTATTTTACAAAATGGACCCCACACATCGAAGATGATCATACTTTAAATTCGGCACATGTAAATTGTGGTTCCAAAAGCAATTTAAAATTAGAGGTCTGTAGCCTTCATGAAGGCAGAGACAAAGCTAGTTTGTAGTGTGTTTCCTACATATGGGAAGGAAGCCTTCTGGATTGTTGAAGCAGTTTTAATTGGATGCTCATCTTCATTGGGAAGTGGTGCGTCTTGGTAAGCACATAGTTCTATGGTACATATGAGTGATCGTGTAACAAAAATTCTTCAAAAAAGAGGAGGGTCCTAGGGATTATTTTTAAAGACCTGAAACAGTTTTAAATCCCCATACAAATACAAAATACAAGAAAAACTGCAGGTCTAAACTTGGATACAACCCAAGGGAACAACGACTAGGCAAAATGTGAGGTCTTATGAAAAAGAAAAACACCGCTCTCTCCGTCGGTACCCCTCTCTGGATCTAAGCTTAGATCCAGAGGGGGGTACCGACGGAGAGAGCGGTGCCTCACGTCCTGAGCGGATGCCAGGAGAGGTGAGGTGCGCACCCGCATAAAGCCGGGTATTTTCAAGTTCCACTGTCTGTATTCTTCTTTTGGGGATTCACAGAAGTGAGTAGGTTGTATCGTTACCAACCGTATTTTATAATTTTTGCTTTTCACTGACACACACAAATCACTTGCAGTAGCTAAATCATTCAGAGGTCCTGACGAAAGCCTGGATTCAAACATCCAAGGGCTGAAACATGTAGACCTTTCCATCTTAGTTATTTTTTTATTTTTTAATTAAATTTGTATAGCGCACAGCTACCCTTGACAGGGTTTCCCGGCGCATGTGTGTCCACAACTGTAGACTAAGTAAACTGAGCTAATTACTGATTGAATAGCCAAGTTTTAAGATCTCGGCGAAACTTGAGATAAGAAGATTCATGTTTCATGAGATTAGGGAGAGAATTCCAAAGTTTAGGTCCAAGACAGGTGAAGGATCGCCCACCCATTCTGGTCAGTTTGAATCTAGGAAGTACTAGATTACCTAGGGTAGAAGAACGTAGGGCTCGGGGAGGAACATAAGGACGAATGAGTTTCTGCAGGTATGCCGGAGAAGAACCTTGCTTAATTTTAAAAATGTGACATAAGGTCTTGAATTTGATACGGCTTTCAATACGAAGCCAGTGCAAATTCCGGAGATAAGGAGAGATGGAGGTTTTTCTAGGAACATGGCAGAGGAGGCGAGCCGCAGAATTTTGAATCACCTGGAGCTTGTTCAAATATTCCTTGCCGCCTCCCAAGTAAAGTACATTGCCGTAATCCAGGCGAGAGATAATAAGTGCCTGGACCACAGTTTTTTGAGTGGAGATAGGAAGCATCCAGATGATCTTCCGCAGCCATCTAAGAATGGTAAAACAGATGGCAGCGGTACTAACCGCCTGTTGACGCATGGACAGTTGATTGTCGATGACAAACCCAAGGTTACGGACCTGAGCAACCGGCTGGGGGAACAGACCCATTTCCTGGGGCCAGTGGAGAGGACTCCAAAGATGTTTGTTTGCCCAAAATGATGACCTCAGTTTTGTCACCGTTTAATTTCAGAAAATTGGAATTCATCCACTCTGATACTTGACGTAAACCACTCTGCAAAGAGGATACAGACGCTTCTTTAGTAGAGGATAGAGAGAAAATGATTTGTGTATCATCGGCGTAGCAGTAAATGGAGAGGCCAGCATCCTCTACGATGGTCGCAAGGGGTCTCACATAGATGTTGAAGAGCAGTGGGCTCCAAGTGGACCCCTGGGGAACTCCATACGCAGATGAGCGAGTAGTGGATGAGGAGCAGGAGGAGAAAACCTGGAAAGTGCGATTACTGAGAAAAGAGGTCAGCCACAAAAGGGCAGAACCTTCAATTCCTGCTGACTGGAGAGATTTTAACAAGATTGGATGAGACACAGCGTCAAATGCCGCACTCAGATCTAATAAAATGAGTGCCATAGTCTCGCCCTGGGTCAAGACAGGAGCGCAATTTCTCAGTTACCCCCAGTAAAGTGGTCTCTGTAGAAAAGTGGGTCCTAAAACCTGATTGAGACGGATGTAGAAAGCCTGAGTTTTCAATGTGAGTTGCGAGCTGAAAATTTACATGTATTTCTAAAATTTTAGAGAGCACTGGTAAAAGTGAGATTGGACGGAAATTAGATAGGATAGATGGATCAGCGTTGGGCTTTTTTTAGAAGGGGGACCACCATCTCATGTTTCCAATCTAAAGGAACAAAGGACTCCCGTAAAGAGGTGTTTAGGAGCGCCTTAAGGATTCCCAAAACAACAGGAGATAATTGTTTTAGAATATTAGCCGGTAACGGGTCAAGGGTAGAGCCCGATGTTTAAACTGTGATTGCACTGTTTTTATATCGACACCAAGACAGCATCGAATAAAATTATTTTGTGTCTTGTTAGTCAATTTTAAATCACTTTATCACACATATTCACCAGCATTGCAACCATCACCCCATAAAACAGCTTTGTTGCTTTATCGTATGTGAGAAATATTTTTCACTAATCTCTGTTGAACCTTAAACTCTCTATATTCTTACGAGAGTCAAGTTCGCTGAGAGTTCCCAGATGATGAAGCAAGCCACTTCGGTGGGTGATGGGATCTCTTTTTCTTTTTCATAAGACCTCACATTTTGCCTAGTCGTTGTTCCCTTGGGTTGTATCCAAGTTTAGACCTGCAGTTTTTCTTGTATTTTACATATGAGTGATCACCATCCTGTGTAAGTTGCACAGTCTCATTCAAAATAAATTATTTTGCTTACAGTGTGGATGTTATGCTCTCATTGAATAAATTAAAGTAATCGTTTTTGGCCTGTAACAGTATCTTATCCTCTGAATGAAAGTCTAACATAGGCATTTGTAACTATATGGGCACCTGTTTTAATGTGTGATTCAAAAGTTAAGGAATATCCAAATTGAATCTACAACATGGCCAGTTTTATTGCCCAAAATAGTGGGGCTTTTATTCATTTTAAACTGTGCACATCTATTTATTGAGCTTGACACTATCAACAGAAATTAAATGTTCTGCACATTCAGTACAATACATACCACAATTCATCCATTCATGTGCTTTTGACACTGTTCTATTAGAAGAGTACTAATGGTGGGAGAGGAAGCAGGTGCGGTGGTGGTGTTGTGGGCGGGTAGGTGTAACTGTGTTGGTGTTTTGGGTTGGGATGTTTTAAAAAAGAAAAAAAACATTTTATTAGTTTTGCAACTTCCAATGAGACAGCAGCACAGTACCAATGTAGAGTATAAGAATACATTAAACTACAAAAGATGTCAGGAAGTTATCACAAGCAATCCCATGGGCGGACTCCGGACGACCTGACAACAGTGTAGGACCCATTCATCCCGTTTGTACAGTGATAATGCCCATCTCACATAATCCCGGAACCCCACCATCAGCCCACGGTCTCTTTGTGCACGGCTCTAGCCATATCCCTCTGTACTCTAACCAGTCTTTCCAGATCTTAAAGTGTTTCTGGGGGCAGCCTAGTGACCAGTAGATCGGGCGATTAAGTCCCATACAATGACCCATGCCCTTGGCCCAAGTGTTCACATGAGGGGCCTCTGTTGCCTTCCAAGCCCCGGCCGTATTCCTTTTACTGGCCGTGAGACCCAGCCAAACAAGTGCCCTCTGAAAGAGTACCCCCCCGATCATCTGTGATATGTAGAAGGGATCACTGACTAAATATCGACCTACAAAAATATCGCAGCAAAAATATCGATGACAAGAATATCGACATCCTATCTATATTAAGGTAAGTGAAAAAATATTGAGGAAAAAAATATAGATGTCAAAAATATCGATGTTTAAAAATATCGTTTTTTATTTAAGTTAAAAAAAAAAGTAAAATATAGTATATAATAAATATAATTAAAATAAACAGTTAAAAATATTTTAAAATGCTTAATTACAAGTAATATATAATTAAATTTTTTTTTTATAAATTATAAAAACATCTATACACATAAAATAATATAAATAACAATAAAAAACATATATAATAATTTTCAATCTTTTTAAAATTAATTATACAGTACATTAGCTAAAATAATACAAAAAATATTAGATAGCGGAAGAAATAAAATTACTATTCCAAACCCAGTGACTGTAACTGTAGGAAAAGTGTTGGATAGCGGAGGGGTAAACATTACTATTCCCACTCCAGTGAGTGCAACAGTAGGGAAAGTGTTGGATAGCGTAGGGGTAAAAATTACTATTCCCACTCCAGTCAGTGCAACAGTAAGGAAAGTGTTGGATAGCGTAAGAATTAATTTGCCCACTCTAGTGAGTGCAACAGTAGGGAAAGTGTTGGATAGCGTAGGGATAAAAATTACTATTCCCACTCCAGGCAGTGCAACAGTAGGGAAAGTGTTGGATAGCGTAGGGATAAAAATTACTATTCCCACTCCAGTGAGTGCAACAGTAGGGAAAGTGTTGGATAGCGTAGGGGTAAAAATTACTATTTTCACTCCAGTGAGTGCAACAGTAGGGAAAGTGTTGGATAGCGTAGGGGTAAAAATTACTATTCCCACTCTAGTGAGTGCAACACTAGGGAAAATGTAGGATAGCGTAGAGGTTAAATTAACATACTTAAAAAAAATAATAATAATAAAAAAAAAATATTTAACAAAATAATTATTAATAAATACCCATTATATTTAATTAATATTGACTTAAATAACATTAAATTACTTCCCACCCTATTCCCCTATAAACACACAACGCGTGACACATAAAAAATAAAAACAATTAATGAAATAATCAATTAATAAAAAAGAAAATTACCAATTAATAATTAAAAATACATACACATATTAACTAATAAATTATATTTAATTACTTCCCACCCTATTCCCCTATAAACCCACAACCCGCTCTTATACTAAAACGCAATTTTTTTTTAAAATTACTATTTTCTAAACATTTAATACATATACTTAAATATAATGTAAAAACCTAAAAAAAAAAATGTTAAACATGCATATAAAATACACACTAAAATACATAACCCTAATAAAAAATCAATATTATTTACAACTATATTTTTGCAAACAATAATATTTACTTCAATAATACATACTTCGATATTACTTACCTTAAAGTCGATATTCTTGACTTCGATATTCTGTCCCTACGATATTTATAACTCAATATTAGTGTAGGTCGATATTTAAACTTCGATATTTTGACTGAGCACAATGTAGAAGAATGAGTTTAGGGTCCCAGGCAATATTCCACCACAGCACTCCCAACCCTTCCCAGCACACCAACCCAGAAATGTGCCAACCCCGCGCAGTGCCAGGACATGTGAGGTAACTCACCCCTCGGATCATCACACCGCAGCCAGTTTCCTGCAGGGATCAGGCCCATGCGATGGAGCCTGACCCTAGTGAGATACCCTCTATGAAGTATCTTGAATTGAATTGATCTAAACTGGCCGGTAGTTACCACCTCTCTGGGGGCTTCCACCACCTCCCTCCAATCACCATCATCCAGGCAGCCCAGTTCCCCCCTCCCATGCCCGCCGCAACCCCACCATCAGGTCCGGCACATTACGCAGGAACATTTTGTATTGTTCCAATAACCTATGCTCTTTGAGATTTGTGAGAAGGATTTTAGCCTCCATCGGGGGGAAAACTCAGGGATAGCCTCCAGATGACGTAGAAGAGGGAGGTTGGTATGAAATGAAGGAGCTACAGATTGCCCTAGACTAGATGAAATCCTTTCTTAATGACTTCGCCCAGTCAGTTGACCTTTCCCCTTACAGCTCAGCTAAAGTCTGTGTGAGTTGTGGAGTACCACAGGGATCCTTGCTGTCCGCTCTATACTCACCCACTGGTAAATACCCTCCAGCAAAAGAAGGCAAAGATCTACAACTACACTGACAATATGCAGCTGATCTTTACCATCAAGAGGCAAGGAAAATTTTCCAAAACACCATGCTATACATCAGAGACTGGATGAACAACAACCAACTAAAACTCAACTCAGATAAAACTGAGATCGTTGTCATCAATATTAAGCTCAACCATTGGAACCCATCTTACTGGGCGAGGAAGATAGTATCTCCCCCTATAACCAAGAAAGTCATAAAAAGTCTGGGCATTGAAATTGATGAAAATCTATCCATGAAGTCACAAATAGCTGCAGTGACGTCCTCATTCTTCCTCCAACTTAGGCGAATCAGGAAGATTAGGAAATACTTCTCCATGGACGCAATCATTCAGATCGTCATCGCTTTAGTCTTATCTAAAATCTATTATGCGAATGCCCTCTACCTGGGACTCCCAATAGGCCTCAACCACCGACTTCAAATAATTCAAAACCAGGCAGCTAGGCTTGTCTGTCAACAACCAAGGCACTGTCATATCAAACCATTGACTAAGAAACTGCACTGGCTTCCGGTAGCCCAATGGGCCATTTTCAAGACAGGCTGCACTATCCATAAATCACTCTATAACAAAAGCCAGAAATGTATATCTTCAAGAATTCAGAGCTATACGCCAACTCGCTGTCTCAGTTCATCCCAGCTGAACCTCTTAACGGTACCAAGATTTAAGTGGAAAAAGAATGGGAGGGGTGAGATTCTCAGTGATAGGACCCCAGGTATGGAGCTCACTTCCAACTGAAATTAGACTGGAAGCAAACTATATGAACTTCAGGAAGTAATTAAAAACGTGACTGTTCATCCAAGCTTATGGCCAATAACCCGAGCTGTTGCTAACCTCTTTACCCCAGCGCCAAGAAGCCTATGGTGAACGTGCACTTTATAAGTCTGTTATTACAATGGATATCTAAAGAACTGTGTACGGTGCATATCGTACTCCTCCTGCAGGTTTTGAAAGGACTTAAATGTCCCATTGTGCAGCACATTCCCCCTGCAGTGTTGAAATGCCTATGACATCCTAGGCCGTGAATCCCTTCAGGACTTCCTCCTGCGGAAGTCTGGTGCCCTGCCATAAAGGGGTCTCCAATGTGAGACAATCGGCCCACCCCATGGTCTTTAAAGCTGTATTCCATACCTCCAATACCACTTGGTTGGCAGCTGGAAGAGCCGCAGAGACCCTCCCTCTACAGAGCAAGTGGGTAAGATCTCGGCCATTCAACAGACAGCCCCCGTAACCCACACACACAGGGTCCCTAAAGCCCCCGAACCACATCTCATTCACAACCAACAGATGCACCGCCCAGTTGTATAGGAGCACGTCTGGGGTGGATATCCCTCCATCGACAGCCGGTTGAAAACATTTCTCCTACGTGAAGCAGGGTAGGCCCCCCCCCCCCCTCCCCCAGCAACGATCAGAGTTGTGCATTAACCTTACTGAAGAAGAATTTATCAATTGGGAATGGGTAGTTTTGCAGTTGGTAAAGCAGACGCAATAGGGCCACCATTTTAACAAGCATTGGCATAGCCAATGGGTCTCGACTTTGGGACCTTATAAGTGTTTAGCCCTGCAACAGTTGATGTTGTTGCACCAAGGATATGGTGCTGCATAACTAAATACTTATAGGGTCCCAAAAGCGAGACCTATTGGCTATGCCAATGCTTGTTTTCATGTAGCAGATGAGCTTACAATGGAGCGTACAGCAAACTGAGTCACATCTAGGTTTCTGGGTGTGTATATGGTTTGAACAAATGTTCATGACAGGACATGATTGCGGACTCAGCTGCCAAGGCTGAAGAAAGTTGATTTCCCACAGTGTCTGTCACTGTGTAATAGACGTGTTAAAACTATATGCTCATCCAATCTTTGGCCTCTATGCAGAGCGCACAGGGGTATGGCCACATATGTGTCAACTGCATTCTATGAAGAAGTGAATGAAGGTGGTACACAACTGTTGAAATATTAACAGCACCTTAGAAAATACAATGCAGCGCACGAGCGCGTCCGTGTGTGTGTGTGTGTGTGTGTGTGTGTGTGTGTGTGTGTGTGTAAGAGATAGTGAGAGGGCATGGAGAAGTGTAGGAGATGAAAGGAATGCACATGCAGAAGGAGAAAGTGAAACAGCAGCGCTGGAGAGGAAGGATATGGCGTGTGAGGCATGCAGTCGAGGGAGTTAGAATGAGATGTGTGACGGAAAGGGCATAACAGAGCGAGATTGTAGACTAGAGGAAAGTAATGTGAAAGTAAGAATGGGAGAGATTACTTACTGATTTAATGTTGAATAAAAATCAGTTTTACCAAGCATTTGTAAAGCCAATCGGTATGGCTTGTTTTTGACGCATGCGTTTGGTGTTGTGTGATGTATTTGGCTGCATTAACACAGATAGAGACACATGAACACCAGCCATGATGTGACACGCGATGTCAAGCACAGGAGTTGGCAAAAAACACATTTGGTTGGTTACTGGCTATTGATGTGTAGTGCAGCAATGGTGCTTGGATGTTTACGTAAACAGCTGGCTGGAGTCTTGGAAAATGGAACACGAGAGACATTGTCGATACAAGATGAAGCAGGAAGGCGAGCTTGGGTTTTTAAAAAGGGTGCATTTATCACGTCCTACCTCAATTGTCCAGAACAATCAGCAGCCTTCAACAATCAGCGCCGCTGTTGACAGAGAGACGGACAGGAGAAAAGGCAACGGAGAGACAGCTGCAGGATTTACATCCCAGCGCGTGCCCTGCCATCGCACGGAACTATTTACAAGGACACCAACATTCGCTCATCGATACCGGATTCAGCC
Organism: Triturus cristatus; assembly: GCF_964204655.1. Lineage (NCBI taxonomy): Eukaryota > Metazoa > Chordata > Amphibia > Caudata > Salamandridae > Triturus > Triturus cristatus. The sequence goes on along the minus strand of NC_140586.1, from coordinate 360,030,551 downwards.
TGCATCCCTGACTTAACGATGAGGCTGGATTAATGGAAAAAAGACAAGTTTGCAGGTTGCAATCACGAACAAATGGCTATTTACAAATGCATTCGCTTTTGAAGTGGTTATGAGGAATGGGGCCGCATCTTTCACTAATCAAAAAGCGACATCGTTCTGAGCCTGTGAAGCGTAAACTGATTAAAAAGGTGTAAATTACATTATTTGAGCAGCCTTCAACAATCGGCACCGCTGTTGACAGAGAGACGGACAGGAGAAAAGGCAACAGAGAGTTTAGTCGCAGCTCTAGGACTTTGAATTTAATCAAATCCAAAACAATTAGATGGAAAACAAGCACAAAAGTGAAAGCTCATTGAGGCACGCAAGGCTTAATGAGCCTTGACAGAAACCCACATGGCGGCTGCGCGCGTGCACGCTCGCGTGAACGCAAGCGCTAGGCCACCAAAAGCCTGTGGCAGCACTTTGAAAACCCACACACTAAATTTCTTGAAGAGCAGCGCATGCGCTGGCTCAGCGAGACCTAAAAATGGCTAAGCACCCCAAAAGGGAAAGAGGCAGAATGGATCAGAACTTGACGTCCTGTCCAAGTGCAACCAATTTAGGTGATGGGTTGCGTTTTAAAGGAGCGGGTCGCATCACTGGTGACTAAAACCCCTAAGTACTTAAAACCTAGCGGGAGGATCGGTATCCCTGTAGCCCATGGCATTTCCACTGGACAAGGATAAATTGTATATTTTGGGGGATTAATCTGAAGACTGTAGTAGGAACCTAAAATGTTCAGAATCTGGGGCACCCTCGGGCTTGAGACCTCCTGGATTGTCCAAGAATAAAAGGACGTCGTTTGTGTACAACAGAATTCTGTTGCTCACCCCCTCAGACCACTTTAAACCCCTGGTAAGTGCATTGACCCTCACCCATGCAGCAAAAAGCTCAATTACCAATGTAAAAAGTAAGGTCGACCAGGGACAATCTCTGCGGGTGCCCCTTGCCACTGGAAACCACCCCTCCTACCCGCACTCTAGCCATCAAATTGTTGTACAGAAGGTGCACATAGTTCACAAATTCGGGCCAAACACCAATCTGGTAAGGAGGGCAAACAAAAACGCCCAATCCACTGAGTTGAGCGCCTTCTGAAAGTCGATGGAGAGTAGGGCTCTATGACCACAAAGCAATGGCGTTATGCACCCTACACAGATTATGACAAATGGGGCATTAATCCAGACTGGTGGTGTTGAACGAGGTGAGTGATCACCCCCACAAGAGGAGGCCAGCATCTTAGCTCATATTTTTACCTCCGAGTTCAAAGCAAGATTGGTTGGAAGTTCCCACAGCGTGTCCCCTCCACAGCTTCAGTATCACCACAATCTCTGCCGTCCGCAGATCAGGGGGCAACTAGCCCCTCTCTAAAGCCTCTTAAAAAGACTCCAGAAGTAACGGGCAAGTCTGTGGCCATACGAGGCACCAGAATGGGTAGGGATGTTTTTGATTGGCATATGCTGAAAATCCAGATATCTATATCGGATAATTTTTTGATGTGGTGAAAAGTTAATTGTGAAGTTATCCCTTATGGAATTTAACTAGAAATTAAATAAAATGATTACATTATTGTAATTAAAAATATTGTATTTAGCATCTTCAAGAAAAGGACTTGGAAGTGCAAAGATTTAGCCTCTTTTACTTCTACTTTTTGATATTATCAGCAGTGATGTGGCCCTTGTTTCTATTTTGAAACCTCTTTCCCGTTTCCCACACTCTTGCTTTTCTTTAATTCTGCAGATGCTTGCCAAAGATGTGGAGCGGTCAGTTGAAGGAGGGTCCTTCCCAACCTTCAAAAACAGTGCATGGCAGCGAAACTGTTCAAAGTAAGGAATTTATATACTGTGGTTTCAGGAATGTTTGATCCAGTAGTTCTCACCAGGGTTTAAATCCCTAGAATAGTTGGGTGCTTTACAGCTGTGGTTGTTTGTTAAAGAATGATATTGATGTTTGGACTCTTAAGAGTTTGTAAGCTCAGTGAGTGATTTGCTGGTTAACCATAAGTAGGTAGCACAGCATTTCTTAACAACATTGTGTGCCTGCTATGCTCTCTAAATATTTGTTTGCTTTTCTTCTAGTGCACTGTGGGAAGATTTGGTTTCTTCACCATGTTCTGGTGTTGTGGGCAGTCTTGAGAGATTAGAGGGACCCTCCAACATCTCCATTGTCCTGCAAAATATACTGCAGTAATTTTCTGTTGTTGCTTCCTTCCTAATGCTTTTGGAAGGTACTGTCTGGCCTTGACAGTCTTTTATTTACCAAGGACGGGACAAGATTAAAACGTGTATCTGTGGTGCTGTGGTGGAAGAGTAAATGTTCCACCGCACCCAGTGAAGGTCTTAGTAGGTCGGCATGTTTCGGCCCTTTGATGCCCTTGCTGGTCAGTGGGCCTTCTTGAGGACCAGGTTATAACTGGCTACCTTGGCGGGTTGAGTTTGTTCCTTTCTGTCTTCTAAGGTTACAAGTAGTAGAGGCCGATAGTGTAACTTTTTAGGTCTGCTGGAGGCTCTGTTTATTCCTTCCTTTTCAGCGCAATGAAGAAACAGTTGGTCCATCCCTCTTTCTGTGAAAGCTTATGTTGGTCAACCATTCTGCATTACTAAGGGAAGCTCTGGTTTAATTAATTTTGGATATTTAATGTAGCTCCAACTTTGACGAAAACAAATCAAATATTGACAAACTGCATTCAAATTTCAATATTAAAAAGACATTTGATATGTAGACTTTACTTCTACATCCAGATGTGCTAACAGTAGCTGGCTTTTCTTTCTCATCTTCTGGCTGCTGAATTTCTAGCTGATCCTTTTCTTTTCAAGTCTTTAAGAAGTCCCAGCTGGTCCCTCCATCATTTCTAGCTAAGTACTCTCTAGCCTAGTCGCTTACAATTCTTAATTGGGATGCTGTAGATGACCCTTCAGTATATTTAGCAGAGGAATCTTTAAATTGTCCTTTCTATTTGCTAGCCAAGGAATTTGTAGCGTTTCCATCCCACTTCTGACCATGGCTGTGAGGTGTGCTGGCTAGTCCCACCCTCTGAAGTTGGTACTTTTCCCACGCTGTAGAAAACCCGCATTCGAAACAAGTAGGCTGCAGCCACTGTTCCTTATGAAAATTTTGCAAATGTTGGCGTGCCCATCTCACTTCCTGTGGCTCTCGGGCTTTAGTCTTGCAAGCAGGGCCTTGCCCATGGGACTGTCACGGCTCCTGCTGGTATTTTCTCTTATGTTTGTGAAAACCATAGATGATCGCTCCATTTGTAGGAAGGAGAAGGGTCCTTCTGTTGTCTATTGTCATGTAATAATGTGAAAGAATCTTCCTTCTGTCTTAGCCGATTGAGAACCCCAGCTGGTTCCACTTCAGGGCTGTTAACTACTGTTATGCCACTCTTTGGACATTTGAAAGTATTGCATACTGCTTCTGTAGGTTTTGTTAACATTTTATATAGGAATATAAATGTTTTGAATGTCTAGTTCCTCTTTGACAGGGAAAGATTCTTGCTTGTGTTCCTATCTCCTTCCGTTTTATACAGTCAGTCTAAAGCATTGAAAATAGCCTCATATTCTTTCTGCATAGAAATAGAATTGGAGGAATATTTTTTCAATTCACTTGTTCTTTCTCTTAGTGGAATTTTCTTGCTGAATCATCTTACTTTTAATGATGTAAAGTATGTTGGCAGGTGTCTTTTTCTACAGAGCTGTGGAATCTTTGGTTAGTCCTTTTGTGGGGCTGCAATAGCCTGGAGCTCCCTGCCCCCTTTCCTTGTGCTTTGGGAGCTCTGATTAAATATATCATCTCCAAATCTGTGGGATATTGCTGCCTGGTCTCTGCTGCTGTGTCTGCCCCTCTAGTGCCCTCGGTCTGTAGGTTTGTGAATCTTGGTCTCTCATTCTTTTATGCTGTAGAATATTCTTGTTAACTCTCCTACATCTCAAGGATTGTTCAGGTGTGATTGGTTCCCTAAAGAAGTAGGACTCCCCAAATGATAAGGTAAAGGATCGGGTTCCCTCTCTTGTTCTCTCTTGTAGAATTTCATGCTTTCTCGTACACTGTCTTTATCTACCACTTTCTTTCTCTTGCCTTATTTCTCATGCCTTCTCTCTTGTTTTCTTTTTCAAACTTTTTCTCTTGATCACGTTCTTACTTACTTTCTTTACAACTTTCTCTTGATCCATTCTTTGGTTGTTTTTTTTTTTCTTGCTTTTTAATTTCCACATTTTTTTCTTTCTTTTGTTGTTGCTTTCTTTGCCTCCTTTTTTTTGCTCGTCTAACTTTCCTCCCTTCTCCCTTTCTTGTACTTTTTAAAAATGTTTTACTCCTCATCTACTTTTCTCTCAATCAACAGGTTTTTTCCTCCCTTTACATGACGTCAGGTTTTTATAACTGCTTGCCTTTTCTGTAGGGCTGAAGACGTCTTGGCTGGCAGCTGGTTGTCTAGGATTTTGGTTAGTAGCCATATGTAAATATGTGGAATTTTGGCCTCTGTCCCTTTCCTTTATAGAGTGAAATTCTCTTGCCCCTGAATGTCTACGGCTATTTGAATTTTTGGTTAGTTTCGTCTAGGACAGCGTTTCCCAACCTTTTGACTTCTGAGGACCCACACCGAGCCGGGGGCCCCCAAGCAGTGAATACACAAACAAGTACACACCAAATAAATACTTGAATTACTAAAGATTGTATTCTTTTATATTGAAAAAATATGCTAAAGTCAAAAAATTGTAATGGGTAGGTTGGTGCTGCAAATCGGCAACTTACCTTTTCAATGTTTGGTTTTATTTCGCGGTACGGTGCTCTTGCTCCATCCAGGGCCAGACTGGGAACCCAAACCAGCCTTGGCAAATATTGTCAGACCAGCTCCCGTACGGTGCATAGCGTCTGCTGCGAGCTAGCCTGGCCACTGCAGGACTTGGTGGAACTAACCCTCCCTCCCACCCCCCGAAAATATGGGGAAATGGTGCATTCCACAATATATTTCACGTTTGTCATTATATATTTGTGAGAAGCTGGCCTGGTATATGATGTACACTTATGTAAGTGGACACCTTGCACCAGTTCAGACAACCCTTATGCTGATTTAAGAGGTCTTAGACAACCTTAGAAAGCTCTCTAAGTGGTAGCTGTGGAGAGCAGCCTTCAGGCTTAGTCCAGAAGGCATGTAAAGCAGCCTGTTTTACCATAATGCAATTTTATAGTATAGATTAAGTGAAAAATAACCACACAAGGTATCTATAAAACATATGTATTTATTATATAATACTCTCTAACACATATATCTCCTACCCGGAGATATGCACAATGCACACAATACTTGTAAAGAAATCACAGTAAATAGCACAAAATACTCAGTGGGCCCCGGGGGGACCAAACCATATACTTAGAAAGTGGTATAAGAACCACGACTGTAGTCAAGACAATGTCGAGAGGACGTAGAAGTGCTTGGGACCCATGGAACCACCAAGGTGAGTAAGTAGAAGCCCCACGGAGAGCGTGTGCAGTGGGAGTACACAACTGTGTGCTCCATACAAGTCTACGTGTAAGTTGCGGTTGGATTTTTAAAGATTAGCGACCCTTCCCGGTGGACCCTGAAGAAACCCTGAGGAAGACAGAAGGTTGGAGAGCCACCCCACCCGTGGATACCCTAGTACCCACGTTGCGTACACCAGGGAGGCCGGGTGCATACGTGTGAAGTAGTGTCGGAAACCGCCGTTGTTTCCAGTGGAGGACTTCAGGAAAATGCTGGTGCTGGAAGAGGAGAAAGTGTGCGGTGGAATCCGAAGGTGGATTCTAGACGAGAAGTAGCTGCAGGCAGCGGGTACAGAGTCTGTCATTCAGGAGTGACCAGGAGACTTGGAAGACGAATGCCCTCCGATGTCGGGTGTTGCAAGAGAGTTGACGAGAACCTTGACTCTGCAGCTGTGAGGACCAAACGACGCTGCGAAAGACCAGGAGCCGTGCATAAGCTGTCCCACGAAGGATGTCGAGTGCTGAGGGGTCAGTGTCTGGCAGGAGCACCAACATCCCTTGGCAAATGCAACCAACACAGGAGCTGAAGAAGGATCAATGTCTGGACCAGCAAGGTCTAGGGGACTCGCCACAAGCAGGGGCATCGGGGCAGGCCCGAGCAATCAGGGGAGCCCAAGAGAAACAAAGGTGACCCTCAAATGGACCCACAGGCAGGAGGCACTGGAGACGCGAGAGAACCTCAAGCAGCTCACCAAAAGATGCAGGCCACGATGCGCTATGGCTGAAGATTCTGGTCACAGGAGATGCTTGAGGTTGGGGCTACATAGAACTCGAAGATCTTCTTGGAGAGAAGTCAACAATCCTTTTCAACTGCAAGTTGACGTGGTGTACAGGGGAGCTTAAGATCAGCAGTCTGGTCGACTTAGTTGCTGTGCCTGCGTTTGCAGGGGAGTGACTCCTTCACTCCAAGGGAGCTTCCTTCAAGTGTCTTTGATGCTTCACAGGCCTTGGAAGGTTCCTGTATGATGCACAGACAATGTAGCAGACTGGAATGGAGACCAAGTCAGGCCCAAACTAAGTCCAGAGTGCTCAGACGATAGAAGTAGAAGTGGTGTCTGATCTGAATCTTATCCCACGACGAATCTAGGGACATACACCAAGGTTAGCCCTAAGGTAAGCCGGGTCTGGTGGCTCAGTGGACTAATGTGTCTATTGCAGGGGCCTGTGTTGGACCTCATGGTCACAGGTTCAAATCCCGGCAGGTCCACTCAGCCTTTCATCCATCTGAGGTCGATAAAATGAGTACCACTGAGTTGGGTAACAATAAACATCTGTTTTTCAGCGCCAAGATACTACTGGATGGACGTGCGCTTTACAAATACAAACGTTATGTTAAGTTCCTAGGGAAAGGGTTGGGATGATTCAGGGGACCCTCCCAGGGGTGGGTCTGGACAGAGGGAAGGTTACCCCCATGTCCTTTGTCCAGTTTTGTGCAAGAGCGGAAGCCAACGGCTCCCAGGACTGGTTTAAACTGGACTATGCATGGGGACACCAAATGTGCCCCACATGCAGACTGAGTGGCACTAGCAAGCGCACCCACCCTGCCCCAATACAGTAAATCCTGTCTGGGAGGTGGTCACACCTTCCTGTGACAGGATAACTATTGTTCTGCCTTCCCCTGTTCAAGCTTGACTCAGCAGCAGGAGGGCAGAATTGTATCCCTGGTCGGCAGCAACCATTTTGTGCTGTCTGGGTCTGGTACCGGGAACATGGAGAGCCTAAGGGAGGGCTCTTCCAGTGCTTGGAATATTACCTCTCACACCGTTTACGGTGTGAGAGTATGATTCCAACATGTTTGATACTAAACATGATAGGATTCGTTGCAGTCAGTTTTGAGATGTTCATTGTCTAATTACGCGGTGCCCCTCTATATAGTATTTGGCTGCTTCACTGAAAACCCGGGAGAAAGGACTCCATAGGCTGTAGGTATGTGCTGCTCAAGCATGGGCACCCTCTCACTAAGAACCAAGCACCCTGCCTTCAGGATTACAAAGGCCTGCTATAGGGGTGAGTTGTAGATTTAAGTGCAGTGACCCTAGATATAGGAAACCTATATCTTTAGTAAGTGGTGCTCGCACCAACTTACACAGGCTGCAATGGCAGGCCTGTAGTTCCATTTTGGATGGTCTCTCAAGGGTGGCATAATGCATGCTTCAGCCAATGAGAGACCTCTGGGGTACCTTAGTACCATATACTAGGGATTAATAAGGGTACCCCAGTACCCAGTCTGGGATGTACCAAGTACAGAACACAACAGTTTAGGGAGAAAGCAGATTGACTGGGGTCCGGACTAGCAGGGGTCCGGACTAGCAGGATCCCAGTCAGACTAGTCCGTAACAGCTTAGCACCAGGCAAAAAGTGGGGGTAACTATAGAAGCAGCTCCTACTTTCCTTACAATATTCAATCGTATTATCTTTTAAAGCATGTTAAATGTCAACCTTAGTGCGCACAAAGATACAGCAATCTTTGTTAGGGCTCTTCATTGATTTCCTCTCTATCCACCTCCAACAGTGCCTCTCATCTCTCCATAGCCTGTCCCATGTTTTTTAAAAATGTATAGCACCTCTCAAAACGGAAGTCCTGATTGTGGGGAAGGCTCCTTCAATATGGTCATCAAGGTGGTGGCCGCAGACTCTGGGCCCCACTCCCACCCCCAGTAACCAGGTCAAGAACTTGGGGATGTGGCTGGATTCCAAGCTCTCATTTGATCACCATAGCAGGACGGTGGCCGGAAAGTGCTATGGAATAATGAAAGGCCTTCGGAAGATCCGAGATGTGCTCCCCGTAGACGCCAGGAGAACTCTAGTCCATGCATTGGTAACTTCCCGCCTGGACTATGGGAACGCTCTATACCTTGGAGCTAGTGGTAAGTGTTCAGAGATTACAATGCATTCAGAACGCGGTGGCTCGCCTTGTTCTGATGCTCCCCAGGAGAGCCTCATCCAAGAATGCCCTGGCTGCCCTGCACTGGCTCCCAGTGAGGGATAGAATCCTCTTTAAGGCCTTGTGTACCAGTCATCGCATCCTGCAGGGAAAGGGACCTAGCTACTTACAAAGTCTAATGTCACCTTATACTCCCACTAGGGCCCTGCGGTCCCTGGGGACGGGGCAGGTTAAAATCCCAGAAATCAAAAGAGCAAGAATGGGTGGTAGATAGTTTCGCTACCTAGTCGCTAAACACTGGAACACCCTCCCCTATGCTCTCCGGATGGAACCAGCAGAAAACTCCTTCCGGAAAAAACTAAAAACATGGCTTTTCAGGATATAGACTCACCCATGCTTAGTTTTACTGTTAGAGTGGGCCAAGTACGCTGCAGCGCGGGGACACACTAGTTAGAGTAACCAGGCGCTTTACAAGCTCATTTATTATTATTCATACCAGTGTAAGGCGTCGGAGCACTTTATTTCACACATACATAGACAATGAATCAAACGTGTAAATCGGTGTATAGAAAATGTTACATCAGACAAAGGGGACTACAAGCTGTAGGATTCACATGTCCTCTATACTGGTGGTAGGCATTTTTTAAGAGTGCTTGGTCTAGAGAAGCACAAACTCAGGATTCAGAACATAACCCCATGGTTAGCATTAACTTTAACGATAAGAATTTATTTCTACCCAAACGAACCTTTTTTAACAGCATCAGGATAGACTGGTAAAAAATACACAACTTTCTGACTTGTACCATGCAGTTTGCATGCAGCTCTTTAATGGCAGTTCATAGCTCGCTGTGCAAGATTACGGTTGTAACTTATGAACTGCACAGTAACAAAAGAATCTCTGTGGCAATAGAAGTAACTGAGCTATGCACATAAAATACTGTTCTTTGAAATGTATGGTACACGTTCTTTGCAGCAGGCATATTAACCACCTGTGCTACCTTAGATGAGCCAAGCTGCCACTAGACAAAACTCTCATCTCTCTCCAGCAGGTTATCTTTCACTTTTATTGTTGCCCGAAAACTACTGGTTATACAAGGAACTTTACAGTGCTTTTAAAACGGCTGCCTGTGGACCCCCTGGAAATGTGTCACGGACCCCTGGGCCTCTGCGGACCTCAGGTTGGGAACCGCTGGTCTAGAGTACACAAACTGACATGACTCCAGCAACTTTAAACTTTGACTGCCCTTTTCAATTTCTCATGCACAGTTGCTTTCTTTTTCTTGATCTCTTTTTCTCTTGTTTTCATTGCTGCCTGTCATTTTTTTCTTTCCATTTTGTCTTGCTCCTTTGTTTCTTGCCAGGCTTTTGTGCACTGCAACTGGTACTTTCATCTATGCGGCTGTAAGACTGGTTGTCTTTTTAGGTCGCACCCTACCAGACAGCCCAGCTTTCTGGTTTGCTAAAGAAGGGCTTGGGGACTTTAAGAAAAATGACCAAGGAATGCGTTCCGCCCGTTGCTTACCATTTGATTTTGTGGTGTGTAACTCGCACTTTCTGGATTTCTATTTGCGGCCTTTATTTGCTTTAGGACGTCCAGGTTCAGTTTGTCCCTCCCGTTGCCTAAACTGCATTTACTGTATACTTCCAATAACTTTTTATCTGTAAACAGACCTTTAAATCTTGTTCTTGTCACGTTTGCTGTGCATTTAAAGATGGATGTCAAATGTCAGGCTATCTCTTCCAGGGAGATGTTTATTTTTCTTTCTCTGACTTAAAAGTGAGAAAATGTATGTGACAATTCTGCTGAGTACCCATGTAAGACCAGAAGAGATGTTCTCTTTTTATTTTTTTCCTTTTCCTAGCACACAAGGACTAGTACAAATGAAGTACATTTTTGTGGAAACAAATATTTGAATACAATCAAAACACATCAATATACTAAATGATGACATTTGTACACATTAGCATTTGTGTGCAGTAAAACCGTATTTTGGTGCAAATGTAATGCTCATTTCAATTGAAATGTGTTTCTGTAACGGAAGTGCACTACCACACCATGCATACTCCACTATGGCACTCCACTGAATATAACCCGTGAAACCCCACCCCAGTCTACCCCACTTCACCCCAATCTTCTGTATTCCACACAAATCTATCCTACTCTGCTCCTATCTACCCCAATCCATCCCACTCCAAGTTACCTCAAAACAATCTACTAAACTTCAGTCTACCATAATCCTCTCCAATATACTCCTCTCCAATCTACCCCACATCACTCCAACCTACCCTACTCCAATTTACCCCACTCAATTTTAATTTACTCCACTCCACTGCAATTTGTTCAAGTCCTCTCCATTCTATTCTACCCCACTCCAATTTACCCCACTCTACCACACTCCACTCACATCCTGCCACTCCACTACACTCCAATCTACAGCACTCCTCTCAAATCTCCCACACTCAAATCTACTCCACTTCACTCACCCCACTCTACCCCTCCCCACTCTATCTTACCCTGATCTACTCCACTCCAAACTACCCCACTCCAATCATCCCTCTTCAATCTCCCCCACTCAATTTCAATTTACCCTATTCTAATCCACCCTAATTTACCCCACTACACTCACCCCACTCCACTCTTCCCATAAACTATCTTGCTCCACTCTACCTAGCCCCACTCCAATCTACCCTGCTCCATTCTACCCCACTTCACTTTAATCTACCACATGCCTCTCAAATCTACCCCACTCCAGTCCAATTTAACTCACTCCTTCCCAATCCACCCACTCCAATCTACCCTGCCTCACTCCACCCTAACCTGACCTACTCCAATCTACCCCATCCAATCTGCACCACTCTGATGTGGCCTAAAGAAACTTGAGGGGGCCCCCCTGCAAAGTACATGGAGTAGGGCCCCCACGCACCGTACCCAGTCAGGAATTCTGAGGTCAGGGGCCTGCCATCCGTGCACAGTGCATGAGGGGTACTCCCTGGAACTCGAGGCCCCCACACCGCAAGGGCTCTTGTTACGCCACTATAACCTTCCTCAATCTACTCCACTCGAGTCTACTTCACTCTACCCCAATCTACCCAAACCCAGTCTACCCCACCTAAACCCAGTCTACCCCACACCACTCTATCCAACTCTACTCCAATCTACCCCACACCAATCTACTGGGCTCCACTCTTCCCTCAATGTAACCCACTCCACTTCACCCTAATAAATCTCAGTCCAATCTCTCCCACCCCCCCACTCCAGTCTACCCAATTCAATCGATCCCACTGCAATCTACCATGCTAATCTAACCCATTCCCGCACTCCAATCCACCCTATTCCCGCACTCCAATCCACCCCACTCTGCCCTCAATCTACCCTATTCCATTGTACCCCAGTCTACCCCCCTCCACGCCACTGGTGTACAACATGGCTAAAACACAATTGCATAGGTGCGACCGATTGGCTTTCCAATGCTTGTTAATGTGGTGAGGTGCTCTGGATTGTGCCTAGCTCTCTACAGTTTTAGTAAATACCCACAAACCCGCTTTCTCTGAAAAGTCTTGTGATTTCTATTGGGTTGCTCCACTCTGGACATTGAGTTGTTTCCCTTCATGCTTTACAAATAACATTACATACATATATTCATATGTTTTTTACTGTTTGGGGACTAAATAGTGTGCTGGTTGACCCTAGATTCTCTCGGGCTATGATGCTCTTGCTGATGCATGCTTTTTTTTGGTTTTGAAATACCTGCCTTGTTCCTCGCACTAGTAGCAAATGTCATGACTTCTTCCAACTTCTGTAGTACTGTGAGACATTTGGTTTCCTGCATTGTCTCATCACAGCTCAAATAAAATGTATTTACTTGCTTGCTTTAGTGTGATTAGTATTTTTTTATTCGAGTGAATGAATCGACAGGTGTTGTTATCTCAGTGAAAGCATTCAGCAACTGAACATTAATGTTCAGTGTAATTCACAAAGGTGTGTCTCTACAAGTAAGAGTAGACTTCTAGTTGAGTTCGTCAAACAGATGTTCCTTCTTGAAGGGCCCATGCCAATTTAATGTGATTGCTGGGCAGGGGAGGGAGTACTTTGGTGCATCTCTACCCACTTCACTCAATAATTGTGGGGCATCCTGCCCTCCATTCTGCTTAGTTATCCTTTTCCCCACTTTTGAAGCTGAACAAACCTAGGAGCAATTGCGTGGACCACATGCAGTAATAATGTAAGTCTCATGTAGCATTGAGTTTTCGATTGTTGTTCTATCTGATACCATTGGCCTAGTCGATGGCAGTCTTTATCTAAAGGTGTAGAACTGAATCCTTACAGCTAATACTTTAAATGGCAAGAAACAGACTAACTGTCTTCAGGAGCAGATCTTTATTTTGGTTCAGCTATGACCAAAAGCAGGAAACAGTTGGAGGGAGCCAGAGCAGAGAATTGTCTGAGCACCCCTGACCACAATGCATGGTCTTCTTTAGGTAGTCACTGTGCTGATTATGTTTATTTCTTTACACAGATCTCAGCAATGTTTGGGATACTTTCTCACAGACAAAGGCTGCTGTAAGTTTTCTCATGCAAGGGTGTATGGTAGTCTGCTTGATAAATGCGAAGAAAGCATGTTGTGAAAAGGGTTTAGTGGTCAGAAAACTGGTGATTCTGGTCTGGAGAGGGGTGCATGTCACTGTGGGTGAGAGGCAGTAATAGGCAGGGAAGGAACGAGCGCATAGTCAGGCTGGAGTAATTAGCTGCAAGGGCTGTTGGTAATGGAATGAGCATACTGTTGGCGTTCATAAATAAGGAATTGGTAAAAGGGTTGGGCAATACAAAGGAAAGTCATGTACTTAAAGGCAGACAGCAAATTGTATAGTAAATGCCTGGGTCATGCACCTCAAAGACAGAGCTGTGTATTTGAGACACAGTGGTGGGATGATGTAGGATTTAAAACAAGGAAATTGTATTGTTGTCATAGTGTTAACATAGTATGTTGAGGCTTGTTGGCATTTTTCAGAAAAATGGATTGGGAATAGACCTGTTCTGTTCTAATAAGGGTAAGCATATACTGGGTCAAAAAAGAAGTGATTATGCTCTGTATTATGATTTTGTCTCTTCTCTGCCCCCAAATCATGGCTAAAGGGCACAATAGAGGGAGTTTTATTTTGAAGTGGTCTTTGAAATAGTGTCAACTTTTACAGAGTCACGGGAGGGAGTGTTTTAGTTTTTAAGTTGACTTGTTTGCTTTATTTCGTTCAATATTCCCTTTATTTCGTTGAACAGCTGAGACACATTGAGAATAAGCTTGAGGCGGCTCCTACTAGCACAGTTGTGTGTGACTCCGTCATGAGCTCTATGAAACCGTCTTCTAGCGCCACAAGGAAAGTCAGCCGCAAAGGTGAGTAATAACCAAGTAACCTGCTCCTTAGTTGAAGATGTTGACACTTTTAGAATTTGATGGCTTTTATTTTTGTGTATTTATTTCCAGCATATACTATGATATATATCACATTGCATCTATTTATGGCAAGGCAAAGGCATACAAATTGATTTGCACAAACAAAACTTGTATCGACACAGTTAAACCATAATCCCGTGCCAATTATAGCTACATCATTATATTCAATTGAAAAAGACCCCCCCCCCCCAATACCCCACCCCCCATATTGTATTGCGATGATTTGAGCATCCCCTTGACTGTTTAATTCCTCTATTCCTAAGCATTAGTCCATGCTCCTCCTTCAGGTGGTATACCTTGGGATGCTATTGAACTCCAGCAACTGGCTATGTCTCTTTTGGTAATTAATGCACACAAGGCTACGAAAGCCCTTTCATCCCTTGACTCCCCCCATTTCCTCCATCACTCCGGGCAGTATCAGTGTAGGCGAGAATGGAATGGGTCAGCTCCAAGCAGTGGATAAAGTTGCAATAGCTTTCTGGCAGTATTTTTCAATCTGTGGGCAAAACCAACGCTTGTCTATAACGTCCCTGGAATTTACTGAACATCTGGTACAGCTAGGCAGTTGCAACAGACTCCTTTTACAGAACTGCGGAGGCATCTCCTTCCTAAATGATCCCAATGAGGTACCATTTCATGGATCTCTTACCTTGCCGTATGCAACAAATATATGTTCCATACCACAGTGGTGTTTCTTGTGTCAACCTGCCTTTCCATCGCAGCCCCTGCCTCCATAACTATTTTTTTTTTTTATACTCCATTTTATTGATTTTAATTGAATGATGAAACAGTACAGCACCTTGTAGCATTACAGTTAAACAATAAAGATTATGTCCACGGGGTTTTGACATAGATTGCAATCCATATTCCCACAAGATCTCACATAGAGTAAGTTAGATCAGATGAGACGAAAAAACTCCATTACCCAATTTGTCCCAACCATTTGCCCCATATCTAGTGGTGTTTGGCTGGGCATCCCCTGGCTTCCTTAAGAAGCTTCTCCTGGGCTGCAGACCAGTCCACCCCCCTGCGCCACTTAGTTATACTAGGGGGGCTTGGATTTTTCCAAGCTGCATTGATGTTCCTCTTGGCCACCATCTTGGCAGTACCCAGGAATAATGTATCTACTCTAGATCCGTCCAACCCATCCGTGACCCCCAGGAGTATGTTACAAGGGGTTGTGTGGAACCTCCCAACCCAAGACTTCAGTAAGTTCCTTTTCTATTGTTTCCCATTATGGGGCAAGGTGGGAGCATGTCCACAGCATGTGGTAGAAGTCTACCGGTTCTTGGCCACAGCGTGTACAGGATGGATTTGGTCGCGAGGCGATCTGGAATGAGGTAGGCAGTGTGGAGAAATAACTGTTGGACCAGGCGGAGCCTGGCTGAGGTAGTGATGGTTTTGGGAGCCGTCAAGGCATATCTCCAGTCTTACTCCTCAAAGGAACCCACCCAGTTCTCCCATTGACTTCTGAGTCGGTCTAGTTTGGTTGGGTCGTTATTAGTTGAGGAACGATCTATTCGTGATACCCCTCCCTTCCCCAGGTTCCCCATCATGGTCTGCACTTCTGAGGGCCTGTATTCTGGGAGTGTAGTGCCGCTTGGTGTATACATGTTGAGGGCTTGTCATTGTTGCAAATACTTGTAGAATTGCGATGGGTGGATGGAATGGCAGGTCTGCAGGTCTTGGAATGTGCGTATGTGATCGCCAACCCATATGTCTCCTAACTGCGAAATACCAATCAGGTCCCATGCTCGGAACCCCCTCCAACTCTCCCACTTCTTTAAGCCACGTGCCCTGCCAGAGAGGTGTTTTTTGGGTTAGTTTGTTCACCCACTGTGTATGGTGCTGGAAAGTGCGCCAAGCCAGCAGGATTGCGCGTGTCACCACAGGCAGCGTCTTGGGTATTGGTCCTCTGTACATCATTGCTTGAATTCTGGGAAGTCCCAGTTCGTTCAGCTCGACCCTATATGCCGGATCTGACCAGCCCCCATTGAACCAATCGTGCAAGGTGAGTAGGCGGGTTGCTAGGAAGTATAAATATAGGTTAGTTATGCCCATACCCCGTCAAAGGGTGGGATCTGGCAGTGGGTCAGACCCATTCGTGGTTTCATCCTGCTCCAGAGGAATTTGTTAGCAAGACTGTCTAGTTCCCTGAACCAAGTCTGTTGAAGATGGAACGGGTTTTTGTGGATAATATATAAGAATCGGGGGAGAATATTCTTAAAAAGGGCGACTCCCTAGGGGTTTAGCGGCAAGGTTTGCCACTTCCGGAGATCTTCTTTGGTCCTCCTGACTAATTGGGTGATATTGAGCGACCATGCTAATTTGGGGAGTCATGCGACCCAGATTCCCAAGTATTTAAATGATTGCCGCCTGATGGGTATAGTTGACTGCCGATCGAAACAGTCCCTTGACAGATGAAGGGGAACCAAGGTTGACTTAGCTGAATTCAGATGCAGGCCTTAGACCTGTTCAAAGGAACGTAGTATGTGGAGGCACCTGGGTCCGGATTGGGCAGGCTCTGCGAGGAAAAGCAGGATGTCATATGCACATAAAGCAATCTTCTCCTTGCCACTTCCATCCCTGAATCCGATAATCAGACCAAATGAGGCAGGCCAGGGGCTCCATCGCCAGAGCAAAAAGAAGGGGTGAGAGGGGTCACCCCTGTCTCGTGCCTCTTCCAATCGGGAACGTCTCCAAGAGCGCTCCATTGATGAGCACCCGTGCTTTGGGTCTGAAATACAAGACCCTAACTAAGCATGGGAAGTGTTGTCCCAAGCCCAATTCGAGAAACACGTCTCCCAGATAGTGCCAGTTGACCGAGTTGAAGGCTTTTTCAAAGTCGATGAGGAAGAGTGCTAGGTTGGGAATTAGTGACTGGCGATTCGCTAGGGAGATGTGGGAGGCAATGACTTGTACCTCATGCCAGCATGAAGCCACACTGGTCTGGGTGGATCAGTTTTTTGAGGTATGGTCTAAGATATTGGGCCAGGATTGTCGCATATATTTTGACCTCCATATTAATGAGAGAGATTGGTCGATATTTTTTGTGGGTGTATCTGGGCTAGAGTATAAATTTCCGTTGATTAGGATAAAAATCCAATTGATGCAAATAGATCAGATGATGAGAATCAGATATTTGTATTTTTTATTAGTAGCTGCAGAAGAAGAAAGGATGGCACAGCCAACACGTGTTTCGCCCCCTAATTGGCCATCAGGCCTGGGGCTTCCTCAGGGCTGTACATATACAATGTGAAACCAAGGGTTGATTAAGACACGGTGTGGTGAGTCATGTGTATATCATGTACATAATAGTGGGTGGTAAGTATAGAAGCAAAGCGTTAGGGGGGAGGAAAAATAAGTATGGGAAGAGAGAGTGGAAATAAAGTGAGAAGGGGATCAGGGTAGGCGTGCGGCGGATTGACAAGATTAAGGAAAGCAAATTTGTGTGGTGTGATTAAGAACGGAAGTGTATGGGTGAGGGAGACAGAAGTATAGTAAAATAGTTATGCAGAATATAGTAAGTTTGGTAGGAAAGGATAAGCGATGTGATTTGGATGTTGAGAGTAGAAAACGAGAAGTGGGTATATTTGGCGGATAAAGTTAACATTTTACAATTCAAATAACATTTTACAATTTAATAAACAATTCTCGGTTGTCAGGGTGTATGTTTGCGAGGAAAACATAGTACCAATTACATTGTTTAAATTCGACGTCAAGCGGTCATATAAAGATAGAATAGAATAGGAATTGTATGTCAAATAGGAGCAGAGTAGTCAAAGGAAGTCAACAGTATTAAGTTTAAGTCATTAAGCGTTTCCAAAGTTTGTAATGAAATGACGCGATCATGTGACGTATAGAATCAGTTATCAACATTTAAGAAAGTTGTAGATATTCACAATTCGGCATTACGGGTGTATGTTTAAAACAGAGGCAGAGTGTCAAATGTCATGCAAAATATAAGATAAAAGTATAGTTACAGTATGAATTGAGAAAGCCACATCAAAGTTGCCGGGTCAGGCACGAAATAAAAGAGAGGAAAGTTGGCATTAGTTATGTCTGAATAAGAACGGATAAATTGGTGTGTGGCGCCAAAAAGTGAATCAGTGACTTCGTGTGATTCGAGGTACCGGCGCGTCATGGGTCACAATGTCTAGTCTTTTACATTTTTAAAGGATAATGTGACAACGGATAAAATGGTGTGTGGCGCCAAAAAGTGAATCAGTGACTTCGTGTGATTCGAGGTACCGGCGCGTCATGGGTCACAATGTCTAGTTTTTTTACATTTTTTAAGGATAATGTGACATGCAAAAATCGAATAGAGGTTAAGTTATACAGGTGATAGTTCCTCGGTAGGTACGGTCTCTGTCAAAGAAGTAAGCACATGATTTTAAGAGTGGAACTATCGCCGAGTGAAAGCGGTGCTCTTAGATTTTCTATATACTGTAGGTGGTGAAAACCAAACGTGAATGCTAGCCTATACGGAGTTCAAAATAGTGTTGAGAGTAATGCAAGGCATACGCATGCTCTAAACGGTAAGGTGAGCAAGTTCAATTTAAATATTGATCAGGATTTCCTTACCGGGTATTCAGGTAAAGTGGTATTTTTGAACGAGGGTTTGTGAACCCGAAGATTTCTAAAATACGGAGAAAGGACAAGGGAGAACAAGCATAGAAACGTGTAAGCGGGAGGGAGTCTGATAACGCAAAGGAGGGGGGGAGGGGGGAGCAGGGGTTGGTGTCTCTTACCTCTGGTCTCGGCTAATGCTAGGTGCTGCTGGTGTCCGTGTTTTGGTGGTAATGACAGCCGGTAGCAGCGAGCAGTGAAAAGGAGTAGTGTGTGAGAACTTCCGGTTAGTGACCCGGAAGTAGCAAGGTGCTTTCGCTGGGCGCCATATTGGATTGGGGTATATACCTAAGGAGATTGCAGGGGGGTAAGCGGGATGGAAATATCGATCGTCAATTTAGAAAGGGATTTGAAGTTATGGAAGAGAAAAGTATGTTGGTAGAGGTATGAGGAAAGTTGACACTTAAGGAAAGTAATATAGTGTGTCAGGCATGTAACACATAGATACATATGCGAGAATTTTGTATTTACAGCACATTTGTCAATTAACTCTGAAAAGCAGAATATCAAGGATCAAAATATGGAGGGCAGAATTATGTTAAATTCACACAATAACGCCCAGTGGTCATGGGGTTTGCCATCTGGTATGTGCACATATTTGAAAGAGTTGCATTAAACGGAGGGCACGCTGTATGTTCTCTGGTTGCCTAAGGGGAACCTCGGTTGAGAATTGTTAATAGAGGCAGGTGGTGTTATCATTGGGTTAAGGATAGCGGTTGGATCAGTGTGTGGGAGCAACTAATCATCTCCCAACCATATATGCATTTCCGCATCCTTATTGAGCCCCAGATTTGTGGTTCTGTAGTTCATTATCAGTTCACTTTCGCGTCTTCGTAATTTGAGTTCACGGTCTCCCCCTCTTTTTGTTTGGTGTACAACCTCCAAACCAAAAAAGCGGAAGTCCTTTTTATGAGGATGATGGTCTTCAAAGTGTTCAGTGAGTGGATGGCCTGAAGGGTACTTATGGATGTTGCGGTAATGTTCCTGAATCCTGGTCCTTCAGGCCATCCACTCACTGAACACTTTGAAGACCATCATCCTCACAAAAAGGACTTCCGCTTTTTTGGTTTGGAGGTTGTACACCAAACAAAAAGAGGGGGAGACCGTGAACTCAAATTACGAAGACGCGAAAGTGAACTGATAATGAACTACAGAACCACAAATCTGGGGCTCAATAAGGATGCGGAAATGCATATATGGTTGGGAGATGATTAGTTGCTCCCACAAACTGATCCAACCGCTATCCTTAACCCAATGATAACACCACCTGCCTCTATTAACAATTCTCAACCGAGGTTCCCCTTAGGCAACCAGAGAACATACAGCGTGCCCTCCGTTTAATGCAACTCTTTCAAATATGTGCACATACCAGATGGCAAACCCCATGACCACTGGGCGTTATTGTGTGAATTTAACATAATTCTGCCCTCCATATTTTGATCCTTGATATTCTGCTTTTCAGAGTTAATTGACAAATGTGCTGTAAATACAAAATTCTCGCATATGTATCTATGTGTTACATGCCTGACACACTCTATTACTTTCCTTAAGTGTCAACTTTCCTCATACCTCTACCAACATACTTTTCTCTTCCATAACTTCAAATCCCTTTCTAAATTGACGATCGATATTTCCATCCCGCTTACCCCCCTGCAATCTCCTTAGGTATATACCCCAATCCAATATGGCGCCCAGCGAAAGCACCTTGCTACTTCCGGGTCACTAACCGGAAGTTCTCACACACGACTCCTTTTCACTGCTCGCTGCTACCGGCTGTCATTACCACCAAAACACGGACACCAGCAGCACCTGGCATTAGCCGAGACCAGAGGTAAGAGACACCAACCCCTGCTCCCCCCCCCCCCCCTCCTTTGCGTTATCAGACTCCCTCCCGCTTACACGTTTCTATGCTTGTTCTCCCTTGTCCTTTCTCCGTATTTTAGAAATCTTCGGGTTCCCAAACCCTCGTTCAAAAATACCACTTTACCTGAATACCCGGTAAGGAAATCCTGATCCTGCTTAATATTTAAATTG
The DNA here is from genome assembly GCF_964204655.1 of Triturus cristatus. Taxonomy (NCBI): domain Eukaryota; kingdom Metazoa; phylum Chordata; class Amphibia; order Caudata; family Salamandridae; genus Triturus; species Triturus cristatus. The sequence continues at coordinate 360,009,998 of NC_140586.1, read as the reverse complement.
AACTTGCTCACCTTACCGTTTAGAGCATGCGTATGCCTTGCATTACTCTCAACACTATTTTGAACTCCGTATAGGCTAGCATTCACGTTTGGTTTTCACCACCTACAGTATATAGAAAATCTAAGAGCACCGCTTTCACTCGGCGATAGTTCCACTCTTAAAATCATGTGCTTACTTCTTTGACAGAGACCGTACCTACCGAGGAACTATCACCTGTATAACTTAACCTCTATTCGATTTTTGCATGTCACATTATCCTTCAAAAATGTAAAAAAACTAGACATTGTGACCCATGACGCGCCGGTACCTCGAATCACACGAAGTCACTGATTCACTTTTTGGCGCCACACACCATTTTATCCGTTCTTATTAAGACATATCTAATGCCAACTTTCCTCTTTTATTTCGTGCCTGACCCGGCAACTTTGATGTGGCTTTCTCAATTCATACTGTAACTATACTTTTATCTTATATTTTGCATGACATTTGACACTCTGCCTCTGTTTTAAACATACACCCGTAATGCCGAATTGTGAATATCTACAACTTTCTTAAATGTTGATAACTGATTCTATACGTCACATGATCGCGTCATTTCATTACAAACTTTGGAAACGCTTAATGACTTAAACTTAATACTGTTGACTTCCTTTGACTACTCTGCTCCTATTTGACATACAATTCCTATTCTATTCTATCTTTATATGACCGCTTGACGTCGAATTTAAACAATGTAATTGGTACTATGTTTTCCTCGCAAACATACACCCTGACAACCGGGAATTGTTTATTAAATTGTAAAATGTTCTTTGAATTGTAAAATGTTAACTTTATCCGCCAAATATACCCACTTCTCGTTTTCTACTCTCAACATCCAAATCACATCGCTTATCCTTTCCTACCAAACTTACTATATTCTGCATAACTATTTTACTATACTTCTGTCTCCCTCACCCATACACTTCCGTTCTTAATCACACCACACAAATTTGCTTTCCTTAATCTTGTCAATCCGCCGCACGCCTACCCTGATCCCCTTCTCACTTTATTTCCACTCTCTCTTCCCATACTTATTTTTCCTCCCCCCTAACGCTTTGCTTCTATACTTACCACCCACTATTATGTACATGATATACACATGACTCACCACACCGTGTCTTAATCAACCCTTGGTTTCACATTGTATATGTACAGCCCTGAGGAAGCCCCAGGCCTGATGGCCAATTAGGGGGCGAAACACGTGTTGGCTGTGCCATCCTTTCTTCTTCTGCAGCTACTAATAAAAAATACAAATATCTGATTCTCATCATCTGATCTATTTGCATCAATTGGATTTTTATCCTAATCAACCGAAATGTATACTCTAGCCCAGATACACCCACAAAAAACTCACTTCAATTTAGGGGGAAAGGGGCATCTCCCCCTGTTTCTGGGCAAGAACTAATATAAGAAGTATACTTGCTTATTAAATGATGAGTAAGGGATGAGGATTTTTTTCCCCTCACCTACATACAACAGAGATTGGTCGATAGTCTGCGCAGTGTGGTGAGGGTGGCTGAGTCTTGGGGATGACAACTATAGTAGCCAAATCGGTTTCTGGGGGGGAATGATCCTTCGTCAACGGCCTCAGCGAATAGATCAGTGAGGTGAGGGACAAGTATGTCCCGATATGCGGCATAAGTTCCTGTGGAAAGCCGCCAGGGCCTGGTGTTTTCCCTAATGCGATTCGAGATATGGCCTCATTTATTTCTTCATGTGTGATGGGGAGATCTATTCTGGCCGATTCAGCGGCACTAAGGCGAGGAAGGTGGAGGTCCTCCAGGTTAATCAGTTTGGATAGAGAGCAAGAGGTCTCAGGTCTTCGGGACGAGTAGAGTCTGGAGTTATAATCGGTGAAAGTTTGGGCTACCGCAGAAGGAGTGCAGCGGTCGAGTCCTTCGGAGTCTCAAATTTCTGGGATTATGCGATTGGCTATGGGATATGTTGCCAGTCTATGTAGAATCTTCCCATTTTTGTCTCCCCAGGCGTATACTCGGGCAATGGAGGATCTCCATTGCAACTTAGCTAACTCCAGAGAGATTTGTTTATTTTTTCCCTCAATAGTGCGAGCTGCTGTGATTGGGGGTCTTCCTGTGCCTCAGGCGCGTTCCTCTCTAGACTGAGCCTCGAGGAGGGTAATCCGGCTATTTTGGGCCAAACGTTTGAGTTTGAGTTGGCCTTTAGCAGAGCCACGGATGGTGGCTTTACCCGCTTCCCAGAGGGTACCCGGCGAGGGGACAGAGCTATGGTTGGTGAGGAAGTACTGTCAAAGCTCCACCTCAATTGTCTTCTTTCCTCCATAACTTTATTACAATTTGGGGCCATGGGGGGAAGATGTCTCTTGATCAGAACGCAATATTCCAGATTCATTATGCCTATTTCGTCTAGTATGTCTCGTTGGGCATGAAATGCCATGTCTTCTCTGCTTCCAGATGTCCAGTCACTCATCACAATCAACTGGGTTGCCCAGTAATACAAACACATATCTGCCATCACCAACCCCCTTCACAAACAGACTGAATAAACTTGTTATAGGTGACGTGGTTGATTATTTGTCTAAAGAAAGGTATTGGTGTTTGATCCTACTCGATTAAGTAGGGATTTTGTTGCAATAATTCTGTAGTATAAACAAAATTCTGGGTACTAAAATCATTTTCTGTAGTGAAACGTTGCCCAACAATTTAACAGGCAACCTGCTCCTTTTGCCTTTTTAAAAAATCTTCTCCTACACGGGCAATACAATTGGCTCCCAATTTCTTACTGAATCTAGGGCAATATAAATTTCAAGATATTTGTATTCCATTGTCGGGACAGACAACTGTTTTTTCCAAATGTAGGTTGAGGAGCATGTTGCAACTTACAAATTTTAATTGATTGGTAACTTCAAACTGTAAGAATAAAGGTAGAAACATTGGTCATGCTGTTCTTTCACTCTTTCCATCACTCCCAAATGTTGTAAATGTCATCCAAATTGGCCTGTACATTCACATGCAGACTGGCTCAATGTCAATTATATTATTTTCCTTTTCTACCTTCTAGTTCTGTTCAAACAGTTTCACCACTATTATTACCGTTAGAATAAAAAGCTTATGCTCAGACTGTCTAGTTGCATTTGTTCATAATTTGTGCTGTGACTTTAAATGTTTTGAGCCCAAGACCAGCAACGATTTACACACTTTTCGGGAGTACATGTATGTGGTAACATGTAATAAATAGTACATTGATAAGATTACTTGCATATTCATTCTTGTTTTACTGCTCATTTCCAGTTGTGAGCAGAAATGTTTTTCTCTCTAGTGCAACATTGTGCCAGTATATAAAACAATATAATCATGTGCACACATATACGTTGAATCAAGTAGATACTGTAATGGAGAAAGCAAGATATACAAAATTCTTCAGTGGTAATGGATGTTCTTTATTCCTTTTGGAAACACAACTAGCCGACACGTGTTTCGTCAGGGAAGGTAATCCCACGACTCTTCAGGGCTGAAGCTAGTAGCGTGGACGAAATAAACGGCGTAAAACCGATGATAATTCCAACCCGGCTGGGTACGCGACGTGCACAGTAGAAGAGATAAATATAGAAGTATGCAGGAAATCTCTTGGAGGTGAGGTAATCGGAAAACCGGTGAAGAAATCCAAGACGGCAATCAGCTCATAACATCAGTCAATAGTACGGATATCAATAGGTAAGCTTAGTCATCAAAATCATGGACGACTGGTGCCGAGAGAGGAGGAAGAATACACATCCACAAGGTAGTATATCTAAAACAATCAAGGTCACAAGAGCCGAAGTGTGGTCGAATATACGATTTCAGCAGAGCTGATGAAGGGGCAGAACACGAGTGTGTGTTCCTAAAGTTTTGAAGGAGAAAAGAACGAGCGTCCTGGCGGCACCGGTGTAGACGTAGACATGTAATGGGTAATGCCTCATGTCCATTTTATGTGTTTAAATGGCGCCCAGTGGTGCATTATATTTATGTAGGTAGTGCGAACACTGCCCAGGGTCATTGGAGCCCTTCACATGAGCACCAGATTTCTTTACATAAGTTCTGATTCATTTCATTTTAAGCACAGGAGATTAAGTGATTTGCTCAGAGCCAACACCAAGACTCCAACCTGGTTCCCCAGGTCCAAAGTTGGCAACTCTGGTCATTTGGATACATCCATATTGCTCAAATTATGTTTAGAAGCCATATACAATAGTTATGATTGTGTATGACCACATATAGGGAGCACGTTCTCTATGAAAATAGCTTTGTGGGCGTGGCCGGGCAAAATGGCCGATCGGACGTAGACCGTCTCGGCTCCCGGTCCATTCGCTGTTCCCGGTGCGAAAAAGGGCGTCTTCAGCATCCTAGGAGTGCTGCAAATAGAACGTACCTGAGCCGGACGATGTGACGCACCAGTGGGAGCAACTTGCGTACCTTGAAAACCGCAAGAATCGCCCTATTAGGCCCCGCGCTGCCTCGGAGGGGAACGATAGTAAGGGCTAAGATGGCGGCGTGAGCCTTTCCCGATTCCCTCTTGACGAAACGGCCGCAGGCTCCCGCATATGAAGAGCGGAGGTGGGTTTGAGGTGAGAGGAGACTTGGGGACAATTGAGGTGGCGGACGTGGCTGTTTTACTCGGCTGGACCTCACCGCTCGTGCCTGACTCTAAGATGACGGCCGCGTTACACTAAATGGCGGCACCCATTGACACTGGCGACTTTAAGCATGGGGCCACCCACCTATCTCTCCTTAGACGACGTGTCCAACACTGTGCACAGCGACTAGACCACCGAAGACGCTGCAGAACTGGCACCTAACCGTGAATCCTCTGGAAACCTGCGACACTGATTCTCACAACCCCTCTGGTGCTGACCTGCTGGCACACCTCCCCCATTCATAAAGCTCACCAATGCGGCGTGATCCAGTGCCAACAGGCCCACAAGCCCACACCTGCGACTAGCATCAGAGCCTGAGGCCACAGTCTATTTTCTAACAGCCCTCACTGAAGCTATCTCATACTTGACTCTCTTTTAGATAGATGAGTGGTTAATTAAGGCTCTCTTCACCTCCAAGGGCATTAACTCCCGCCTGACGGCCCTGCTCCCAAGTGGCGACAGCGGCTACTACCGAGCACTGGGCGTTTGATCAGATGAATCCCTGAGAGGAGGCCACCATTACCCACGCGGTGCGGAGTCTTGCAGCCCAGGGCCCAACACTTACCTATCGTCTCATGCAGCACCCCGATCAGAATTTTGCGCACTCATACTATTCTTGACAATCCCACATAACTCTGGGGGGGTCAAATCCATATGCCGCCTAAGAAGACGACGAGCAAGACGCCGAACAAGGTTTCAGACTTCTTCTCGACCTCCGAAAAACGATCAACGCTACGAGGAGACACAGGCGCGGCAGCAATGGCTCTCACAAAGGCGGAACTGCTAACAATGTTCAAAGACTTCAAATCTGAACTATGCAGTGACATCAGTCAAGACATCAAATCGTCCATGGAGCAACTGCGGTCAGAGTTGACGGAACGCCTGTCATCCCTACAACAAGATGTGGACTCGGTGGGCACTAGGGTCCTTGACCTCGAGACACAACACCAGGAACGAGAACAACTCTTCAATGAGCTGCGGGACGATGTACGAACACTCAAGGATCAGCTGCACCCGTAACAGCTCAAGACAGAGGACCTCGAAAACAGAGCGCGACGAGAGAACATATGAGTCCGGGACTTAGAGGAAGGCGCGGAAGGGCCTGATTTGTAGGTCTTCATGATGGGTCTCTTCCCGGAGGTCCTGGCCCCACAGTCTCTTAAAATAAAACTGGATAGGGTTCTCCGAGTGGGGTCCTTGTGCAACATGGCGAGAAGAAAAGAACCTGCGACATACTGGCAAAATTCCACTCTTACAGAGTCAAGGAGGCAGTGCTCCAGGCAGCTAGGATGAAAGACTCCATCTCATTTCAAGGCCACTCTTGCACCATCTACCAGGATGTGGCACCGTCTACCTTGGCACGGAGGCAACTGCTCAGACCCGTTACCACTAAGTTACGAGACGACAAGATCAAGTATAGGTGGACCTATCCATTTCGGCTTAGTTTTGAGTTCCAGAATAAACGACGCCACATTACTGACCTGCAGGAAGGCTTGCATCTGCTGGGCCTCCCCTCCGAGGGGGACGGCCCCTCCCATGGTAAACATGGAGAATCTACCCAAGGATCTACGTCAACTTCAGCTTGGTCTATTGGGACACGCAGGGGACGCCGATGATCTCTTAAAGACTGCAGCGTGGGATTGAATCTCTCAGTCTCTGCGGAACTGTCACAGTGGCCGACGTCCCCAGCAGAGTTCAGTGAGAACCAACGGGGACTTGCTCATCCCAGGTACGCTTCTCCCCCGATCCCACAGTTGTCCCTATGCATGATCCTTCGGCCTCCTGTTCAAGACAAGGCTAGGACATGGACATTGTTGGCTTTATAATTCTGATCAGTGATGCTCCCTCCTTTAGATTGTACAGCAGGTTTGAAAGTCGAGGTTATAACCGCCTCTAGCTATGTGTTAATATCCGGGGTGGTGTTGAATGTTCTACTCACTATTGTAGATAATTTATCAGTGTCGTTCTTCTAGGTATTGACCTGTACTATGGTTTGCTTCTGAGCCGCACAAATATGTTTCAATTTGAATCTACTATCGGGATGGGCGTGGACGGGGTCCTCGGATAAGGAATCCTGTACCAAATTAAGAGAAACTATTACTGAATTCTTTGCTACCAACAGGCCGGAGGATACATCGCAATATACCACTTGGGACACACTTAAGGCTGTTGTTAAGGGGAAATGTATTGCCCCTAATGCGGCACTAAGGCAGCGTGCTAGTGAAAGGGAGCTATTGGAAACTGAGCTGTCTTCTCTTGAACGCACCCATAAACTAAACCCCACAAGGCAAACCCTACGCAACTTAACGGCGCTTCGTGGTAAACTCCGGGCTATTTATAATAATAGGGCAGAGTTCACGCTTCTTAAACTACGGCACCTATCATATACTCAGGGCAACAAAATTGGTGAACATCTTGCTAGGCAGCTAAAAGATAAGCGAGGGAGAGAATACATAGGGGGCATTCGGGGACCCTCAGGAGAAACTACACATAAAGACGAGGACAAAGCTGAGATCTTTGGATCCTTCTATGAAAGCCTATACTCTGGGGAGACCCTAGACTCGGACACCCAACGGGACTACCTTCAGTCATTGCCCCTACCCCAGGTATCTGTGGAACGGAATTACCTGCTCACCGCCCCTATTACTATAGACGAGGTTACCACTGCCATTAAAGCCTTAAAACCCCACAAAGCTCCCGGACCGGATGGCTATACCGCCCTCTTTTATAAGACCTTTGCCCCTGACGTTAGCTCCCACCGTGCCCGTCTTTTTAACAAGATGGCAGAGGAAGGCGCTACCTCCGGCACCATGTCCGAAGCCGTGATTTCTGTGATACCTAAACCGGGAAAGGACCCCCAGCGCTGCGCTTCATATAGACCGATTGCCGTTCTGAATCTGGACGCAAAACTCTACTCTTCAATTATAGCCAAACAACCTCATGCCTTGACATCATTCATCCAGACCAGTCGGGATTTATCAAAGGATGCTAAACGCACGATAACACCCGCCGAATTATACACCTGATAGAAAAGGCCAACAGACGCCAAATCCCTGCAGTTTTAGTAGGATTGGATGCTGAGTAAACCTTTGACAGGGTTGATGGGTATTTTTATTCCACACACTTCGGTTTTTCACCTAAATTTCTTAACATGATTAGGGCAAACTATCTCATCCTCCGCTCCAAAGTAGTGGTTAACGGGGTACAATCCTCTCCCTTTGTCCACTCTAGAGGCACCCGTAAGGGGTGTCCCCTCTCACCCTTACTTTTTGCTCTTAGCATAGATCCATTATCATTAGCGATCAGGGCTGACCCGGGAATCCAGAGATTACCATTCACAGGGGAGTCACATAAAATCTCCTTGTTCGCGCACGATGTCCTTATGTCCCTCTCTGAGCCTGCTACGTCCCTCCCACACCTGCAGTCTGAACTGGAACGCTTTGAAGCTGTGGCAGGGTTTAAAATAAATTTAGTCAAATCATATATACTCAACCTCACCCTCCCGCCAGCAGAAGTCCACAGACTTCTATCCCTTACCCCTCTATCTTGGGCTACTTCTTCTATTCAATATCTGGGGGTTCAGCTAACGCCAAGAATAGAAGGGCTTTACGCTGCCAATTTCCCCCCCATTATTGCACGCATTCAAGCAGAACTCACAAAATGGAAACCTCTTTCTGTCCTGGCTAGGCCGAATATACGCCGTGAAAATGACACTTCTTCCTAAGCTCCTCTATTTATTTCAGGCCCTGCTCATAGAGATGGAGGGTGACTTCATCCGAAGAGTGAAGACTATGATATTACACTTTATTTGGCAGGGAGGACGCGCTCGCTTCTCCTACTCCCTACTGCGCCTCTCTCGCAAAGAAGGGGGGAGGGGGGGGGGGGCGTTGGACTCCCAGATATTCACTTATATTACAAAGCGGCACAGTTGAGAGTCTTGGTGGAATGGTCGAAACAGGAATCTAATAAACATTGGTTACATATGGACCGCAGCGTGACTGGGAGGACTGTTTTGGGATCTGGTTTGGCGCCCCAGAAACGACAGACCTAAGAATACATTAGCACTCCCACATGCACCACCTTAAGAGTATGGGATAAAGTTATGGGAGATGATAGGTGGACTTCGTTCCCTCCTCCATTTACTCCGCTCCATTTCAACCCAGCATTCCCCCGGCCTTTCTGGGGCGCCAAACCAGATCCCAAAACACCATTAGAACCCTGCATCTCTTTTTGATTAGAACTCTAGTGTCATACGCTTCCTTCATTATATTAATGTCGCCGTCACCACAGGAATGGTGGGGAGTGGGTACTGGGTAGGGGTTGTTTCGTTTTTTCTTTGTATTTAAGTTAACTCATGTTTGGGATATATTTGTATATGATTTATGTTCAACTTGTATAACACCTTTCAGTTGGAAGGCCTAAGGAAGTTACCGCCGCGGGAAGAAGGAGTAACATCTGTAACACTGCTTGCTCATATTTTGTGCTTGATAGGATTCACTCCGAACTCCATTACTGTCAAACTGTATCTTTCATTTGAGCCACCCACTGAGGAAGGAGTTTGATTTACATTGAGCACTGCAACCTGGCCAGCAATTATAATTTTGTTGAATTGTACTGCTCCCCTGCGTGGGATGCTGTGGTAGTATTCTCTCAGATTGTATGCTGAAAACTTTAATAAAAATACCTTTGACAAAATAGCTTTCTGAAGGCAAAAAAAGCAGCAAAAAATAATGGAAGGTTCACCCGGAGTCTTGTTTTGGGAATACTTGTAAGGGTTTGTTTAAAGACTGGACTTGGGGGCTCAATGGCGCTGGACTAGTTTCTAGAATTGGGTGCTGACATCAATGTTAGATCACTGAAGTCATAGGGACTGTGAAACATTCTAGCTTCACACACAGTGTAGAAAATGTATTCAGCGGGAGAGTGGGAAAGGGTGTAGCATGTAGCTGGTGGTGCATTTTGGCATACATTATCTAAATATATTACTAAAGCATCTTTTGGCAGCGCACTGTTATTTACTGACAGCATGTTTCCCATTGAAATTGACGCTGAACTTGCACAGACATACAGTTTTACTGATAAAACTATAAAGAATACAGATGTGTGTGTAAATCGGGGTTCCGGTGAATATTTATCAATTGTGTATCACCAAGTAGTGTCTTGACTTGTTTTGATCCTATTAAAATCTTTGTTTCCAGAACACTTCAGAATTACAAAGAAAATTGCTTAATTTTTGCTTTCCTAACTGCTATGTTTCAAAATATTTGTACAGTTCATTTACAATTATCTAAATTTTGTTGTTTCAAAAAATGACATCCTGCAGCCTTCCCAACAAGATAGTCACATTATGCACTTTAAAAGCTCCTCTAATTTTGCACTTCGAGAAAGAAAAGTAAAAACCAATCCCCATGTTAAAAGAATAGGCAGCAAATTGTCAGAAGACATAGCCTGACATTTAACCTTTGTCTTTGAAGCACAGCAAATGTGACAAGGACCATACAAAAAGGAAAGGCATCTTTCTTTATTGCTCTTTCGCGGTCCATCAGATGTGGGCAGGCGAGGCGACCCACGGTTTGGGTAAGGCTGTGGTAGTGAATACTAGCAATGGAGGTGGTCAAAGCAATATTTATTGCCTTGGTAAGGAGGCTACCTTGTTGGAAATTGTTGGAGCAGTCAACACTTGTGCCAAACTGTAGGAGACTGCTATTCTTGCATTCTTGGAGTAGTAAATAGAGACGGGGGGGGTGTAGGTGTCATTACAAACGTAGAACTGAAAGACTTTGGTATTCTTAAAAAGATCCTTTTCTACATATTATTATTACAATAATTTAAGATAAATAATAATTTGTCTTCATTTTGTGTGTCAATAAAAGCACTTCATGCATAACATTAAAGTACATATATAATGCCAAATATAATAAAAGGTTTCAAAGAGAAGATTGCTGAGGTTGCAAATGAATTTGTACCCAGGTAGCAGAAACTAAATCCCTTTGCTGTCACTAGAAAATGATTAAAACATTAGGTTTAAGTGTTTACACATGTCTAAGTTCTCGTGTTCCTCATTGTTTCTTTCACTGCCTTTCTGTTATTTTTCCCTGTTCATTGCCACCTCCCTCACTCGCTGCATTCCCAAAAACCCTTCACAATCCCTTTCTCAGAGAGGCCCCTGTTTTCAATGTGTCCTGGGACTGTCTTCGTTAAGTGAGTGGTTTGTTGCAAATGAGTCTTACCTGGTCTGTTTACACACCCTTTCTGCAGATGGACGGTATTTGGAAGATTCCTTAGGACCTGCACCACCTTCCAAGCTTTCCAATCGTGGGAAGAAACAGAAAGAGAAATCCTCACGAAGCCCACTTCGAGTCACCACGTCAGAAAGCAATGTGAAAAGGAGCGGTCGTGTAGAGTTTCGAGATCCCCTGGTCTCGTACAGGTAAGATGTTCCATAGCTGCAACTGCTTTCTGTGTGTGAGTCTCCAAATTCAGTCTTCTTAGTTTTGGCCAGATATGAAATTACTTGCTTTATCATGATCCCTTGGCAAGCATTTGTCCTGGCTTGGCAGATTTGATCATATACCACTTTCTGGGAAAGGTTTGTGGAAGTGCGATAGTACCCTGCATCCAGTAGTTTTGTTTTCACTTGTAAATCTAGGGTTTTCTTTGTCGCTGTACAGGCTCTTGAAAGTTGCTGCCCTTTAGGGACAGAACCTTCAGTAGATTTCACTTGCTAATATCCAATTAGAAAATGCCCCAACTGCGCACTGTAATGCAGCAGAGCTGCACCTCGATAATGACATGCATTTCATGGGCAAAGTGCATTTCTCCTTGTGAGCTGGGCTACACAGGACCAACTTGAAATTGAAATTTACCTTTATTATGTATAGTTAATTAAAACCGTTTTCAATATCCGTTTTTAAAACTCAGTTTTCATAAAATCAAGTAAACTATTTATAAATACGTAGTGCTTAAATGTTTAAAATTAGAGATTAAATATTAAAACGCTAATGGAGTCCTCTTGGTCTGATTACCCTTGGGTTGCATAGTTCTTTCTTTCCAACTGTCCGTAGAGTCCCCAGTGCTCCTGCTTCTTCCATTTTGTTGTCTACCATGGGTTTGTAGTTCAACTGTGGGTCATCAGAGTTGAAGCATGCTTTCAGTGCTTGTCGTCGTGTGCGAATCCCACGGACGTTAAATTCTGGTTTGAGTGGTCGGGCCCTTTCTTGCTTTAGGTGCATACTGGTACATATCAAACGTGCCATATCATCTGTTCCATTTCTACTCGGATGACAGTTAGTTGTAGCTTGCCCTCTCTGCCATGGTGGAAGGTGCAGGGTAGATGGCAGCTTTCCTAATCCGTGTTTGGGGAATTTTTCTTTTACACACCAAGTACCCCAAGCTGAAGTAAGTTTGTGGGCTGAGTGTTTTATAGCTATTGATGGCATCCATGTGTGGCTCCGTTTTGCAAAGACTGCTTTGTCATCTAATAGCGAGAGGGTCCTAATTGTCCTTCAAACTGCATTTTTTTAAAGTGCATGCGAGGTTGGTGTATCCCAGAGTTGGGAGAGTCCTATAGAGGCTGCTTTTTAAGTAGTTCCTGGCAGGCCATTGTGAGCAAGGCTGTAACTCCTGCCATAGTAGATGGTTTAAGGTGTTCTTGGGAGCATCCCTAATTTTGTGCCAGTTTGTTAGGTAAACCCCTGTCTTGCTAGCTGTTGATTGGTGAGCCCAAATTCCAGTCTAATCTGAGCCGCAGAGGCATAAGTATGAATGTTAAAGAGGATCCTGTAAGCTCTAATGATGGTGCTGTCTAGAGTTTAAGAGTTGCTCCCTTTCAGAGCTACGATTCCATATGAGAAGGTCGGTAAAATGTTTGCCTGAGCGACCTGAAGTAAAGGAGAAAGCCTGGGACCTGTCAGCTTAGTTTTTTGTTGTTTCAGAGATGTTGCTAGGCCCAAACCTCTCCTTCTGGTTGATTCCAGCTGGATGGAAAATTGACCGCCGTTATCAATGTTTATGCCTCGAAATGTATTGTTTGTGACATTCAGAATTTTGCCGTTTCCCAGATGCCAAGCATAGGAACCTGGTTTTAGTTTTGTCAAAATTTACTTCCAGTAAGTTTTTTGTGGCGTAGCTCTCTAGTGTGTTCAGGAGGTGCTGCAACCCACTTTTGTGTGGCTAATCGGGACCACATCGTCGCGTATAGGATGCAAGACATATAAAACCAACTTGAGCTTGCTAACTCGTGGGACAAAGGCGCTAGGTTTGCACATTCATATAAATCTATTGACAGGATGGTGTGTTCTCCTCTCCTATTGTAGGGTGGGCATCAGAATGGCAGAATAATATCTCTACTTTTTTGCTCGTAGGAAGTGATGGAAATACTGTTATGAGCAGGAAGAATGTTATGTTCCTCAGCTCTGGGGAGCGTTTATCACTGCTTTATTGCTAAATACCAGATTGAAAGATATGCAGGAGTACTGGACTATGTTGATAGCATTGTTTTTCAGTACCAAGCGTTACAGCATCACTCCATTAGAAAAATCTGCTTGTTCTTGCAGCACATTTGTTATGTTCCCATCTGTACCTCTGTGCACAATATTTTCCTTTGATTGACATGTCTGTGAGCTTCATCTGTGTCAGTAATTTTCTGTAGGAACCATAACTGTTGTGACCGCTTGATGTAGCTTTTTGATATTCTTGTTGGTGAGTATCCTACAATTCCAAGTATGCGTCTCAATTGCATTGTTAATTGAAATTTGTTTAGCATACTGGTGCCATTATTTTTTCAAAACATTTTTGTGTTTTATAAACCAAAAGCAGCACATAATAGATTATATACATGTCAACGGGACAAGCGAGTGTATGAAAGCGATACAAATTTGCAATGATAAGTACTTCCTCCCGCAGTTCTCATTGTAAAGTCACTATACATGTGATCCGTCTTGTATAGGGCATAATTCCTTGAAGTGATTCCACCATCTCCCTCCAAATTGTTTTGTTTCCCTGGGCATCCCCTACTTTTGTACGCAGATTCTTCCTCCAGGCACAATAGTTCATGACCCCATATCATTCTGACACCATTGGTGCTTTATCCTCACCAATGTTTTGCGATATCACTCTTTGCCCCCTAGTCGTAAATTTACTGCAACTTCCCATCCTGTACCATCCGATAGGGTGGTATTCCCAACAAAATGCTCCTGGGTTCCTACATGAGTGGGACGCCAATTGCTGTTCCAGAATAGCATGGATCTAGGACCAATATACCTGAATTGCATGGCACTCCCATACCATGTGTAAAAGGGTACCCACTTCCCCTTGACATATTGTAGAACCTGAATAGGGTGTCTTCCTCATTTTATGTACTCTAGCAGGGTTATAGTAGACCCTTGTAAAAGTATATAAATGGAATATGTCTTTGTCTAGTTGAGATCGAGGACTATCTTTTGTCCATTTTTGCCTCCTGCAAATCTACGTCGCTGATAAAATCCAGATCTGTAGAGCACCTCTCCTTCATGTGTGTAAGAGGGTCCTGATTGTTCACCACCAGTGCTCGGTGGGATAAAATTATTTTGTCCTTTATTTGGTCTAAAACTAGCTTAGTCAATCTGGCTATCTTGATTGACTCTACGCTAGTTTTAGGCCTATATATGTGGATCTTGTAGACCGAGCAAATCGTCATCTGTGTATAGAGCATATGCGGCTTTAAATAACCCCCTTCCAGTTCAAAACCTCTACTCTCAACATCTTTGTGTATCCAAATTGAGCTCAGGGGGCATCGCAGTAGAATTGCCCCAAAACATTCCCTTTGTCTGGATGACAGGTGGATATTTTCTTCCCTCCCTAATCTCACCGGGCGAATCCCTAAACTTAATATTAAGTAACACTAGATCTTATCCATGGTGACTTGGATAAGATTGGGTGCCCAGTCAAGCCGAGCAATTCACTTATCTAGCTGGAGAAACCATTTTCAACCATCCACTGTGTGAACATAGGAAAGTCATCCACTGCCCAGATCAGGTAAGATTAACTGCAGGACTATCAGCCCCGTCATCACAGAAATGCCAGGACCCAGCCCATGTCCCTCCACTCCCCAAAGCCCCTTTACCCTCCATTCACTATATAAAGATCGTCATGTTTCTAGTGAATTCAAAGGGAAACTTGATCCTTTAAGTTGCAAAAGTACTGCTTTCTACTCTGATTCGACATCCACCATGGGCTTGGGCCTGTTTCTCTTACCTGGGCAGTTCTCCATCTGAAGGTTTTAGACTTGATGCGATCAGATAGCTGAGACCTAGGCTATTAGGTGGCTAATTGTCTCAACATGGAGGTCCAGTTCTTTGCATTCGATTCAGGATAATATCCCTCTGTGTCAAGTCAACCCTTGAAAAGAGTCTCTTGACATAAGCCTCAATATTATGAGCATCTAGATTTTGCAGTAATCCTCTAATTCTAAAGTTATGGGATTTCAATTGATGTTCAAGATCCTCCAGGTGAGCCTGTAATCCCAAATTCTGGTCTTTTATCATAGGTTCCAAGCTCAGGGCTTCAAGTTCGTTGTCTTTGGCAGTCTTTGTTTCTTCCAGAAACTCCACTGTGTGGCCCAGAGCTGTCCAGTCCTGTTTAATTCTTTGGATATGTCCTCTCAAAGCTGCTCAATGCCATCTTGGAAACTCCAATAGAGTTACAACATTAAAGACCACACTACTGTCTCACATTCCAAGCTAGCATAAAGGTGAGATTTTTAGGACCCAGCCCTCCTAAGCATTTCCTACACTGTGGATTTTTTCGTGTTCTTAGATAAGGCCAGGGTTACAGTCCTACTTGGCTGCTCTCATGCAATGGTGTCACACAAGCACTGATTTAGTCCGCAACCACACTGAGATTAAATGAGTAATGCGCATTCCTCCCACCATCTGTGTTGCCTCCCAGGAGCACAAGCTAGCAAATCGTCTTCTTCGGTACTTAGGACAGTTCAGTAGGGCTTCACGTTATTTCCTCACTGTAAGGTTGGTCTTTTATGCTTATTATTAGGTCATAATAAAACCCAGCATAAGGTGGGGGGTCCCGTGCTCTGCTGTGGCGTCCAGCCACTTCAACTCACTGCATGGTGACGTTGCGCCACTAGGCCTCCATCAAAAGTCGCCCTGGGGCTATAGGCAGCTTATAAGGAGGGCAACAATGTGTGCAATCTGGGCCTTCTCAAACCTCAGTAGGTGATGATTAGGCTGACATCACCCCCGTGACTCCACGCTGGAGGGCCCCATGTCCTGGTCAATGCAAGTCAGTGAGTGCCGCTCCACTCTCCTTCTTTCAGCCCCCAGGGGCCATCAATCCCCACCCCTTACAGTTGGGGAGGGGGGGCTCGTTGTACCACTGAGGACGCAAGCCTACACCCTGACTCCCCCAGGCCTCCGATGTTGTGTACGTCATGCTTGCCTGGAAACTCCATGCTGACATATCTGAGGTGCTACCGCTAACAGCCTCATCTGAATCGCTACTTCCACACCAACTTGGATTACCTTCAGCCCCTGGTCAGGCAGTCACTGTCTCCAATACCCAGTCACCAGCCAGGGCCCATAGGAGTGGCTGCATCACTCGGCCGTACCCTGAACCATCCTGGCCCTTGGGTGCCCTTTTAGTAGGGACCGGGGCTGATCCTTGCACAGTTGGAAATAGATGGACCACTAGAACGGGCACTTCCTCTCCAGTACTGATCCTGTGCCTGGCAGGAGGGGGACTAGGCAGACCTGCACTCCGAACTCCAATAGCAGGCCCGGCCAGATCAGAGACGGTGCATGTCTCACCACATTACCGTCTTGGCTCGTTCATTTTCTGGCTGGTTTCCAACCCTCGCAAACATTTAAATCCTGGGTGAGTGAGATGACGCAGCTCAGTGCTTGGTTATATCTTCATTGACTGCTTTCATATGCTCCCACTCTTATTGACTATCAGAAGTTTGCTCAACCTCTTAGCTGTTTAAAATATCTCCTTGTCGTGTCATCATTTTTCAGTCTCATCTTAGACAGCCAAGCAGTATCGCTTGCTATGAGGAAATGGAATATATTATATAATAAGGTTGTGTGACCTCACCATGTCATACATTTACCAACCAATTTTGGTCCAGTAGGTTTTGTTTGTGAAACCCTCAGCACAACTCTGAGTAGCTGTGACACTGAGCAGAAGAGCTTACACAAAGGAATTGACACGTTTTTAGGCACTAGAACAAAAAAGATTCACCGGAGGATCCTGGAGATGCAAATTTTACAGGCAATAATAAATCGGGGTAATTTTGCTCAACTGTGAACAAGCCTTGGCAAAGTCAACGAATTGGATGCTTAAGATGTTTTTAAAGAAAACTTAGGTAAGTGTCAATACGGTCGGTTAAAAGCATTTATGGTGACCGACTCTGGTAGGGAGCTAGTCTGGTGAACCAGCAACATCCTCAAGAACAGTTACCTTTCCAGGTGAAGCAGTACTTCAGCAGTTCAAGGCATGTTCTCCTCGGTGCAGTGGATTCCTTTAGAATGGTCCTGATGCAAAGGAAGCCGAAGATGCTATAAGGATGCTGTGGATGTGATGTGGTTGACCGGTCTTACTGCAGGGAGTCCTCGGTCCATGTTCTGTTGGCTGGACTGGACCCTGGAGACGGCTTCTCCTAGAGGTGGACACAGCAGGCCCAGTCCCTCGCTTTGTTAGCCACCAGTTGCAATCTTCATCGGTACTGCCTCTCTTTGCTGGTCCCTTGATGCAGTAGTGCAGTCCTCCATCGGTCCTTCTTCAAATTCTGTCGAGACTTGAGGTCTGGGTGCCAGAGGTGCCCCCTTTATGCTTGGATTTGCCCTCAGAGCAAGATGTGCTTAGTAGTCAATGGGCTTCCAGGTCAAAGTGTCAACTCCCAAGATGGTGAGACCTCTCTCTCGGTGTTCAGACCTTCCTAGCCTACCCCAGGGTGTGGCTACCTCAGGGCTACATGCCCATGGGAAACTGAGTTGGCAACTGGCTTCCCCTTTCTGCGTCTGTGGCATCCTTTCTACCTTTAACAGTGCTTTCAATTGCAAAGTCGGGCTAGCAGCGCATGACTTCTCTACCAATCTGCAGTGGTGGACTGGGGGACTTGTTTTTCTTGGGGGACCTCCAGGGTGGCACAATCAGCGCTGTAATCACTGGATTCAATTTACTAGGGACTTACAGGTAAGTTGGCCGTTTGAAGTTGGGTACAGCCAATTCAACATACTTTTTAGGGTCAGGGCACTGGCTCTGAGGTCTGGTTAGCAGGCCTTGGTGCACTCTCAAAGTAAAAAACAAACGGCAGCATCAGTCGAGAAACTAGGGGGTGACCATACAAAAAGAGGCATTTCCTAAAATGTGTAAGACATTTTGTTAGCTTACAGTGGGCCTATTGCTTACCATTAGTTGACTTCCTCGTCACTCATTTGCTTCCTTCTCTTTGGTCTGTGTGTTCCTTTTTAATTTCTTCTTCATTTGTTTGGACTTTTGCTGCAGCATGGTCTAAGTAACTCCGCCTTACACTACTTGCTCTTTTGGAGCTACTTTTTATGTCTCGGCTAGACAACGCACTTGCTGTCTCTTTGAGACATACTTTCAATCAATGGGCTTACAGCCTGTCCATAGCCTACCATTGGTAAGCTTCAGTGTTGTTCTCATTTTCTTTGATGCCATTCGTCATGGCATCTCGTGCGTCATGCTCTCTACTTGTGTTTGGCCCTCCAGTAGAGCTTAGACCAAGTAAATGTCTCCTTCTAATGCTCCCGGTTTTGTGAGCTATTTTTTTATTTGCCTTCGAGCACTCCATAGAAGTACTTGTGTGTTCAGGCCATCTCCCCTATCCGTGTTGTTGCTTTTCTCTTTCAACCCTCAGCAGCCGCCTGTTTCTTCTCTACCCTCCCTCCCCCACCCCTGCCCTCGATCATGCTGCCTTTTGCCCACTGTCTGCCTTTATATTTACAGCTGTGTGATTTCAAATAAAGGTCAACTCAAGTGAACCCGCACCCCTCCGCCGTGCGCTGCTCTGGTATGCAAACTTAGAAAAACAAGCATTTGCAGTGCAATAGGTCTCACATTTGCGAGAGTTTAAGCTATTGGCATTGTAAATACCAATGCCTTTTATTTATGTTTTTAAAATCAACACATAAATAAAAGGCAATGTCATTTACAATGGCAATAGCTCAAGCTCGCGTAAATGCTAGACCTATTGCATTGCAAATGCTTGTTTATCACTGCAAGCACGTTGAGTGACACAATTAAAATAAAAACATGTGTAAAGTTACAGGCAAGCAACAGTAGGTACCACACTATAAAGTATTATTTAATATTGATTGAGGTGCTTTTCAGTCAGCAATATTAATACGTTGTAGAGAAATAGAATACCATTCTTGTGGGAAACTGCAAAAGAGAGAGCAATTAGATGTGTCAAAACATACAAGTTGTGAATTTTGGTTATATATTGGTATCATTCTGCTTAAAGTAGTTCACTGCCAGCATGTCCTAATTGTGAACCACTCACTGAGGCTAACTGGAGTATAGCCAGAACCACTGGAATTATGCGGCAGCAGGGTTGACTAAATTAAGTGGTAAGAAAAGGCAAATTATGCAGCATGTGGTACGTTCTGTGGTAGTGTTCATTATTTTTCTAATTTTTACACTTAACAGTGTCCAGGCATAGTTGTGCATCATTAGTGTTGGTTTAGCTCCAAAATATAGTAGTAAGCAACAGAAAAGTAACCAGTAAAGCTTTGCAAAGGGCACTGTGCAGCAACATGTGTTTCTGCATTTTTAGTAACTTTTGGACTGTTTGTGTGCAAAAGATGAAATCCTTCCAACACGAGTCCGGTTTACTACACACCCAAAAGCTCTGACGCAGATTCCCTGCACGATCACGATCCACACTTGACGTTTACCGTGATGTTGCCTACCTTCAGGGCACGTAGTTTGTAACATCGTGTAGTTGGTTCATTCCCTAAGCATGAAGGTTCAAGGGTGGATCACTGTCGGTGACATGGCATTTAGCGAGTTAATTCGCATTAGCAATGGGTGCATTCTGGGACAATTAAATGACAATGGGCATGGCAGTTCAGATTAGGTTCTGCAGTTACCAGTACAGTGAGTAGTGTCTGCCACTAGGCAACAAAACTCAGGGGAACTGGTGTTGCAGGATGACCAGTGATTTCATTTTAATTACGCAGGTTTCTGTACTCTTTCCCCCCCCCCCCCTTCTCCCCCACCCCACTTCCCCCCCCCCCCCCCCCCCCATCCCCCGGCAGCTGTCTCTGTAGAGCAGCCCACTTCCCCCCACGTCTCTTTATGTGCCAGAGAAACACTGCCCACCACGCACGCTGTGCACCCTCGCCATATGTGGGTCAGGTCAGGTGGGCAGGGTACAGTAGCCCAGGGCTGTCACGACCAGAAAGTTCAATTTGGGAAATAAGGGTCAGTCAGGGGCAGAATTCAAGTTCCCGTTAAGATGCAATGGTAATTGGACTTGGAGGGGTGACAGAAAGCAAACACACAGACGGGGCAGCCGTGGGTCTCCTGGGAACGGTGGGTGTGAATGCTGGACTCCCTCTAAACTCTTCCCCACCTGGAGTTTGAAGCTCCCTGCTCCAACCAACTCCGGTTCACCGCATGCCACTGCCCCGGGTTTTATCAGCCGCTTGTGCTCCCTACCTGTGATCCAAGCGGCACCAGGGTCTGCTCCACGGAATGGGTCTTGATTTCTAGCCCAGAGTCCATGGTGAAGCAGGAGGAAGAAGACGAGGAGACCCCGCTGCTGCTGCACGGTGAAGTGGCCATGTCGCCTTCGTGCCGCCCTGTTCCGCTCCCCAGTGGCCTCCCTGCGGCTTCCAGCACTCTGCCCTGGGCTCCCTCCGGGAGTAAGTGTGCCGCTCCTCTTCGCAGCGTGTGCAGCCGGAACGCCGAGTGCACCTCCGGCCAGCGAGCGACATGCACCGCAGCCGGCCACCGATGGTAAAGAGAGACTACACCTCCATCTGGTGGCAATAGGCACATGTGAATATTACAAATACATTGGGTCTCAGGAAAGTACTGGAAAATGCCCAGTAAAAAAAAGATTTAGTAGAGAAATGCAACAAGCACACCTCTCTGTCCCCCAAATAGAAAACAAAATAGCAAACAAAAAACGTTGAAGAAAAGTGCAAATGTAAAATCGGATAAACAGCCTGATGGTTATGGTTCAATGCGGAAAAAAAGCCTATGAAGCAAAAACGGAGGTTTTTTTTTTTAACCGTTTTAAATTTTTTTTTTAATTATTCATCCACACACAGCAAAAGGATCTCTCTGCAGGTCTGTAGTGATTTATCTTAAACCGCATCAGTTCTTTGCTTTAGAACTATAGTTCAATAAATTAGACAGTACTGTGCCATCTTTGCTAACCATATTTCAGTGACCAAGGCAGTACTAACCTGTCTCTGCAGGACCACAGTGCTTTTTACTAGACAATAACCAGTCTTCTCTGCTGAACTATGTCTCAACGATGGAGTATGTACCGAAGTTCCTTGCATTGTTATACATGGACAGTACCAAAACGTATGGGTTTATGAGATGTGCACTGTTACCGCAAGGGTTGTGCCCGTTCTCTGTGAAGGAGATGTGACCTGCATAATTACTTTTTCCGGAGTGCCAGATGTAGTTTCTTTTTCATCAAACTACATTAGTTTATTGTTTGACATTCATGACCATCCAGTTGCTTGAGCTATCTTTGTTTCGCTCCAGAGTGGTTTGTGACTTGGCAGTTTATGCACAAGTAGTTGTTCTGTACTTCGCAGCTACTCTCAGCTTAAACAGTAGTGCTATGAAAGAGTACCGCGATTATGCGGCTAACACAGGCTGTGTTGTAGTGCATTTATGCTATTCAACGGCTAAAAGACATTGACATTCACAACACCAATAGCTCTCAGATTGATGAGACCTATTGGCTTTGCCAATGCTTATTTCTTTTTGTTGTAGTACTTGCAGGAAGGTGGAATCTGACTACATGGTTACCCCCACTTTTTTCCTGGTGTTTTGCTCGTTTTTGACTAGTCTGACTGGGATCCTGCTAATCAGGACCCCAGTTTATCTGCTTTCTCCCTAAATTGATTGCATGTACTTTAGGTACACTCCAGATTGGATACTGGGGTACCCTTATCAGTCCCTAGTATATGGTATACTATATACCCAGGGCATAGGTACCCCAGAGGCCTCCCAGGGGCTGCAGCATGTATTGTGCCACCCCTGAGAAACCGTTCAAACTGCCACCACAGGGCTGCTACTGCAGCCTGTGTAAGGTGGTGCATGCACCCCTTACTTGGATATAGGTTCATTATATCTATTCTAAATCACTATATCTATTCTAAATCACTGCACATATAAACCTATCAGTCACCCCTATGGCAGGCCTGATCAATCCTGACGGCTGGGTGCTGGGTTTTATGTGGGAGGGTGCACCTGCATGAGCAGAGCCCCTCTGCAGCCTTCGGAGCCTATTTTCCGGGGTTGTTTGTGATGCAGCCAGCCATATATATTTAAGTCCATTATAACCTTTAAGTAAACGCTAACCTTAAAACGGCTGCTTAGAAACATGTCATGTTTGGTGTCACACTTTGGAATTATACCTCCCCTCCATTAACTGGCGGGGGAGGTATGATGCCACCCTCCTAGAGGGACTTGTGTCACATACCGGGCTACCCGGTACCAGCTTTCTCGACCTGGGCATCACAAAATGGATGCTGCCAGCCTCCGACACGAGTCTGCCCTACTGCTGCTGAGCCAAGCTCGAGCAGGAGAACGCTTGACAATAGTTTTCCTGTCACAGGGAGGTGTGACTACCTCCCAGACAGGCTTTAGTGTATTGGGGCTGGGTGGGTGCACTCTTAGAGTGCTTTAAAGTCTGCACTGGGGGCACATTTGGTGTCCATGTGCATAGTCCAGCTCAAACCAGTTGCAGGAGCTATTTGCTCCTGCTCTGGCACGAAACTGGACAAAGGACATGGGTGTAGCCACCCCTTTGTCCTGACCCTCCCATAGGTGGGTCCCCAGAGTTTGTCCCACCCCTTCCTTGGGTATAAAGTAGGAACCCCTGACTACAGGACTTTAGATTTTACATGGACTGAACACTGTTACAGAAACCAAGTACTTTGATCTACACTACGCTGGATGACTGAAGAATCTCCCTTGGACTAAAGGAGTTACTCCTCTGCAAGACAGGCACCTTTAACGCATCTGACCGGTTTGCATCTCCCGAGCACTCCGAAGATTTCTACAACACCAGGAGGTGGGTTCCCAAGCGTCCAAGAGGTTGATCTGACTTCTCAGCAATTCTGAGACCAGTATCCCTCGGGGGGACCGTGCAACCCGAACCCCTGTGCACCGTGTACTTTTGCAGCAGCATATGCTTTTCGGCGATCCCTAAGGTTGTGCTTTGGGCTACTAGTAGCCCTGACCCGAGCAGTAATTCCACCGAAGATTTCCGGCGTACACTCCACTAGTGTAGGCCGTGGGCTGGTATTTTGTGATTCAGCTCGAGGTCCCTTCGCGATCCCTGGTCCGTTGGCATGTGGGTCCCTGTGAAGATAACTTTGACTTTCAGTGGGCTTTCCTGGTTGCTCCAGACGTGCCCTGACTCGCTATTGCTTGGAGAGTCCCCAGGACCTTGCTGGTCCTCACTGAAGCTTCTTTCCTCTGCCCGCGTGGGTCGCAGTTGCCAAGGCTTGTTGGAGTTCAATCCGGACAAAGACCCCCACCCAACCCCCCCCCCCCCCCCGCACTCGACATCCTTCATGGGACAGCTCACCCCTGGACTTTAGTCATCGTCGTCGTCTACTGGTCCCTGTGGCTGCAGAGTCCAGCACCGCATCTTCTCACATGAAGTACCTGACATCGATGGGCATTCGTCTATCGTGTCCCTGGTCACCCTGAAGTGACCCAGACTCTGTCCCCTCTGCTTTCAGGTTCTTCTCACCTCGGATCCAGGCTTGGATTCCACCGGACAGTTTTCATCTTCCCGGCAGTAGCACGTTTCCGCATCACGCCATTGAAAACAACGAAGGTTTCCGACATCCCTTGACCCCTATGCACCTGGCTCCTCTGGCATAGGTAACACGGTACTCTCAAGGGTGCTGGCCTTAGAACCTTCTAGGTTTTTAAAGGGTTTGCTTATAGTCCTCTCCGAAGTGTCCTTAATCTTTAAAATTCCATCCACGACTTTCCCATAGGATTGTACGGAGCTCGCGCCTGTGTTCACACACTGCACCTGTCCTCCGTGGGTCCCCTGTGTCACTACCTTGGGTGGTTCCTTGGGGTCCCAGCGATTCTACGTGCTCAAGGGACTCTGTGTCTAGTTAAGTAGTGGTTGTTATACCACTTTCTTAGTATATGGTCTGGTCTCCCCCTGGAGCCCACTGTGTATTGTGCTATTTACTGTCGTTCTAGTGATTTAATCTTGTGTGCTTTGTGCTCTAATCTCATAAAGAGGTTAGTAGAGAGTGTTTAGTAATAAATACATATATTTTATATATCTCTTGTGTGGTTCTCCTTTCATTTGGTCATTCAGGAGGTTCAGACCTGGTAAAACAAACTGCTTTCCATTCCTTCGAGACTTAGCCTGAAGGATGCTCTCCATAGCTACCACTAGGATAGCTTTCAATAAAGGTTGTCTTTAAACTAATCATCAATAAGGGTCGTTTGGACTGGTGCAAGGTGCCCACTTTAATTAGTGGTCAGCATATACCAGGGCAACTTCTCACAGCACTCACTAAGAGTACATGAATTCCACCCCACCTCACTGTGTTGCTCTCTCTTACCTGTGTGCTTTTGTTCACTTCTGTATTTGTGCTTGCCCCCTCCTGTTTGTCAACCTCCATTTTTGTTGTTTGCCCCCTTCTTTTTTGTCGCCTGACCCCCCACCCCCCTTGATATTGCTTATCGGGTGTCTGCTGATCGTGTCATAGCACTTTATTTTTAATTCAAGTCATGCAACGCTGCAGTCTTGCTGCTGTGCAACATAGCTAAAAACATTGACCAAGTCAAAAGCTCTCTTCAGCTAATCCTTTTGGCCTTGCCAATGCTTGTTGCTTTAGTTCACAATAGGAAATGTAACTGTAGTCCAAGGACATACTGTTCGAGGCATGTGGGCTGCTGAATTCATATCTGTGCATAGATCGCCGCCTAGTGTTGGGTCCGGATGATTGCACATTGTTGTCCTGGAAGAGTCTTCGAAGTATCACGAGATAGGTGGCTCCTCCCCTGGACTACAGTGCGCATGGGCATCCCCTCCATCCTTAGATTTTTTTTTTCCGCCATTGGGTTCGGATGTCCTAATCTTAGCTCTTTGAGTATTTAGGCCTTTACATTCGTCGGTATTGTTTTCGTTCGGCGCCAAGTCTATTTGTCGAGGGCGTTCTCGAGTAGATCATCAACGATGGAACCAAAGACATCGAATAGCCCTTTTAAGCGTTGCCCTCTTTGCAACGCTAAGTATGCTCGCTTCGACGTGCACCCGGTGTGCAACAAGTGCCTCTCTCCAAACCACGACGAAGCCACCTGTATGGCGTGTTCCAGGTTTCGATCGAAGAAGACCCTTCGCATTCGTCTAGCAGCTCGGCTTGAGGCGCAGAAAGCGACGCCGAACCCGGACAACATCTTCGGGACAGAAGATGAGGAGGTCGTGGACCTTGAAGTTCGGGGGGAGCTATCTGATCCGGCTTCGGAGCGAGAATCCGACTATGATGCCGAAGACGAGCGTATAGTAGACGAACAGGAAGATGGTGTCGTCGAAGAGGTAGGAGACGATGAGGCGGCCCTTGGGGCAGAGGAGGATGGCTCAGAAGATGAGCTAGGCCCAGATGTCGGTACAGGGCCCAGAGAGGCACTCGATAAGGCTCAGGTCGAGGGATCTCCACAAGGCCTTACCCAAGATCATTCTTCTCGTTCTACAGCCCCGCATAAAGGCACGGCTACGAACTACCCTAAAGAGCCATCGGTATCGAAAGCGCCATCATTCGATCAAACGAAATCGAAACTGAAGGCACAGGCACCTAACTCGAAACCGAAAGTGAAAGAGTCTCTCATCGGCAACAAGGCCTCGAATCCCTCGGAGCCGAACAAACAAAAGAAGGCCGTCGACGCACAGAGATTTCATGGGGACGTCGAGCCGAAGGCGGCGCCAACAACCAAGGTCAAGGTTGCTGACCCGAAAAAATCGGCGCCGAGGATCGTCGACACAAAAATACAGAGCGACTCCCGACGGCCGACCCATCCCAGTCCTCGTGTCGAGAACACGGCGTCTGGTTCGGGGTTAGATGCCACGTCCAAAAGGGTATCGAAGGAACGTGTCGAATCAACAATACCGTCTCCCTTCCTAAATAAGAAGGTGTCGGAGTCGTTACTCCGCATCCACGACACGGCTTCCATGCTCGGCGCAAAAGCACCCCCGCAGCCGAAGACGGTCAGCACAGTTCACATCGCGTCGACGCACATAAAATTCGGACTACCACCGGCGGTACGACCGCCGATGTTCGACGCAAAGAAGGGTCCCGAGCCGCAAAAAGGGGTCGACCCGAAGAAACCTGTCGAAGCCCCAACAGGAATGCCAATGGGACAGAGAGCTGTCGAAGTACCTCAGGAAGATGAGGAGCCTAGGCAGTTCATCGATGCGGAGACTGGTAGTCTTTCAATATATAAAAGAAAGATACTGCCAGAGAAATCAATGGAGCCATACAAAATTCCATTGAAGAAGAAGAGGACCACATCACCAGTTCTAGTAGAACATGTTCAATATTATGACCAGGAGCCTCAGTCATTCTCACCCACACAGTTTGATGTGGATGCAGGGGATGCTGGTGATGTTGAGGACACTTATCCTGTGGACACTGACCCTGAAGATCAAAACCAACCTTGGGTGGACGATATTGGTACAGGGGACCCACATACTGCTCCAGACACACCGGCATATGTGGTAAAATCATCTCCTACTGAGGATACTGCTGCTTTCAATGCCTTATTCGAGAGAGCAGCTAAAAATCATGATGTACAGCTCCAAACTGATCCTATTGAGGATGATTTTTTGATGGATACCTTCTCTACCTCAGAAAGATCTGTTAAGACTCTGCCCATGCTGAAGGGGGTCCTAAAACCGGCTCATGACATTTTTAAGGAGACCACAAGGGCGAGAGTACTAAACCCAAGGATTGACAAAAAATATAGGGCAGCTCCTGTGGACCCTACCTACATAAGAGGCCAGTTGCCTTTGGACTCGTTGGTGGTGTCCAATGCTCGGAAGAGAGCCAATTCACAGACAACGGGTGATGGTCCTCCCCCTGACAAGGAGTCTAAGGTCTTGGAAACTTCAGGAAAAAGAGTTGCTGCACAGGCAGCTAACATCTGGAGAATTGCCAACACTCAGGCACTTCTGGCTCGATACGACAGGGCGCATTATGATACCCTAGAAACACTGCTACAGCACCTCCCAGATCAGTTTAAAGAAGGAGCAGAGTCGCTTATTACAGAAGGGAAGCTCATAAGCAACGCTTCCATTAAGTGCGCTCTTGACGTAGCGGACACTGCAGCTAGGGCTATTAACACCAGCGTCCTGTTAAGAAGGCATGCTTGGTTGAGAATCTCAGGATTCAAACCAGAGATACAGACAACGATACTCAATCAACCTGTCAACCCTGACTCCCTTTTTGGCCCCGAAGTTGACACCACCCTAGAAAAGATCAAAAAAGATACAGAGACTGCAAAGTCTATGGGGGCTCTGCAATCACAGCGTTTCGGAGTGGGTCCTTTCGTCGCTCTAGCAACAGAGGACCATCTAAAAACCAGAACTCCCAACAGTCGCAGTACACTAAAGGAGGTTCACAGACCACCTATAATAAGAATAATAGAGGTGGAAACCACGTCAAAGGCAGAGGCCGAGGGAACAACAGCTCCAGGTCCTCCGCCACCTACAAACAGTGACGCCTTGTCACTGCCCCCCGACCACGTAACACCTAGGCGCGACCATAGACACTCTGGCAGCCAAGGCACAGCCCAATTCAGTACGGATCAACAGCATGCAGTTGCTCATAAAAAAGTTCAAACCTCAACACTCACTACCGGCACGAGTGTTTATGCAGTTGATAGGCATGATGGCCTCCTGCATCTTCATAGTCCCGCACGCGAGGTTACGTATGCGCCCGCTTCAGGAGTGCTTGGCACGTCAGTGGAATCAGGCTCACGGACAATTGAAGGACCTAGTGTTGGTGAGCGGTCGGGCATACAACTCTCTGCATTGGTGGAATCCACAACACCTTTGCAAGGGCCGACCGTTCCAAGAGCCTGTCCCACAAATCATACTGACGGCGGACGCATCTCTCCAGGGATGGGGAGCTCATGTACTCAATTACACAGTGCAGGGACTATGGACGACACAGCAATGGAGGATGCACATCAACCTTCTGGAACTCATGGCAATCTTCCTTGCAATGAAGGCATTCAAAGTACACTTGTGCAACAAAGTCGTGTTGATCCGGACGGACAACATGACTGCCATGTACTACATACAGAAGCAGGGAGGAACACACTCTCCACAGTTGTCTCATTTGGATCAGAGCATGTGGAAGTGGGCCATTCAGAGGAACATCTTCCTCATGGCGGAACACCTCCCGGGCAAGGACAACCAGATGGCGGATCTGCTCAGCAGACACAGCCACCAAATACACGAGTGGGAGATGCATCCATCAGTACTCCAACCGTACTTCGAACGGTGGGGTCATCCAGAGATAGACCTATTCGCCACAAGGGAAAACGCAAAATGCCAAAACTTTGTCGCCAGGTTCCCACATTCGCAGGGCAATGCAATATGGATGAACTGGTCAGGCAGATTTGCGTACGCTTTTCCCCCAGCACCATTAATACCGCTGGTGGCACGCAAACTGAGGCAACACTCAATGACGCTCATCCTGGTTGCTCCAACGTGGGCACGCCAACCATGGTACACCACGTTTCTGGAACTCTCCGTGGTACCGCATCAACGACTACGGCTAACACCCACGCTTTTAACGCAGAGCCATGGCGAGATTCAGCACCCAGATCCGCAACAGCTGAACCTGGCGATCTGGCTCCTGAGATCTTAGAATTTGGCTACCTAAACTTGCCTCCAGAATGTATGAATATCATCAAGGAGGCACGGAGAGCCACTACCAGAGCCTGCTACGCGGCTAAGTGGAAACGATTTGTCATTTCTTGTAAAAATAATGACATCAATCCGCTGGATGCATCGACGCAAAACATTATCTGTTATCTATTACACTTGTACCGATGCAATCTAGCATACAATTCCATTCGTATACATTTAACCGCACTGGCAGCTTACCTTCAGAACAGGCAGCACCTCTCACTGTTCAAAGTGCCTGCCATCAGAGCTTTCTTGGAGGGACTCAAACGTGTGATTCCTCCAAGACACCCTCCTTCACCAGTCTGGAACCTAAATGTGGTCCTCACCAGACTGATGGGACCACCTTTTGAACCTCTACACTCTTGTGAGATTCAATTTCTAACATGGAAAGTAGCTTTCCTAGTTGCCATTACTTCCCTAAGAAGAGTTGGTGAACTTCAGGCACTAACCATTCAAGAGCCATTTATACAGGTTCATGCCAATAGGGTCGTACTACGCACCAACCCTACTTTCATGCCCAAGGTAATTTCGCAGTTCCATATGAACCAATCCATAGAACTACCAGTGTTTTATCCTAATCCTGAGAATGTAGCAGAGAGAATGCTCCACACACTTGATATCAAAAGAGCTCTCCTGTACTATATTGACAGAACACTAAATTTCAGGAAAACAAAACAACTGTTTGTTGCCTTTTCTCCACAGCACAAAGGCAACCCATTTCCAAAGCAGGAATAGCTAGGTGGATCGTTAAGTGTATACAGATTTGCTATGAAAAAGCTAAGCGCACACTAATAATTCCTCCAAGAGCCCACTCCACACGAAAGTTAGGGGCCTCCATGGCTTTCCTGGGAAATATTCCTTTAGAGGAGATATGTAGAGCAGCCACATGGTCCACTATACATACATTTACCAAGCACTACTGTGTAGATGTACACTCAAGACAGCAGGCAGCTGTGGGACAGGCTGTTCTCAAAACTCTTTTTCAGACTGCTGCAGCTGGCACGGGAAGCCGCCGCTAAATGGATGGACTGCTATATAATCTATGCACAGATATGAATTCAGCAGCCCACATGCCTCGAACCGAATATGCTGCTTACCAGTATGCATCTGTTCTTGGCATGTAGGGCTGCTGACATTCATATCGCCCACCCTCCTCCCCGGCGCCTGTAGCAGCTGTAGCATTCAGTAATTACTAGTTAGCATGGTCATCATTCACTGTATTACCCTCCATCTATGCCACAATGGCGAAAAACAATCTAAGGATGGAGGGGATGCCCATGCGCACTGTAGTCCAGGGGAGGAGCCACCTATCTCGTGATACTTCGAAGACTCTTCCAGGACAACAATGTGCAATCATCCGGACCCAACACTAGGCGGCGATCTATGCACAGATATGAATGTCAGCAGCCCTACATGCCAAGAACAGATGCTTACTGGTAAGTAGCATATTAGATTCCCTTCTTTTCTTGTGTTTCTTTATTTGTGGTGACATGGCTTCAAGAAAGTCACTCTGGCTCTCAAAAGACACAAGCTTGCATATTGTAACAAGGCTCTTTACCTCTCACTTCAGGCCCTGTACACCTACCTATTCCTTCAGAACAAACGCACAACTTTATTTTCCATATGAGACTTTCATTAGAGGTAAAGCTGGAGATAAAATACTTGGGGTGTACTTGATGAAAGAGTGAAAACCAGCTAGTGTAGAAAATATGTAAGGTAGTGTAGGTGGAATTGTGCCATTGAGCTTCTGTTTCGTTGACCTCCCCGCATTCCATGTTTCACACTCTTAAAAGCCGGTTATTTAGGATACCCATGATCACTACATTCTGCAGTTTAGGTCCGTACTGTTCAGTTAGACTACTAATGAGATTCCATCCTAGCCATTCATATTCTGCAGGAACTAATCATTGGCTGTTTGCTTCCTGCAGTTAGGAGCAGAATAGTTGCTTTTCTCTGTGAACATTGTTGACAGGTGTGGGTGAGAGCTAATGCACCTGCCTGCATCATGCATGTGAAAGTAAATTAGTCACTGCTACACACATCTGGCAGGTGAAAGGAACTGATTGCAACTGTTTAAGACATGTGGGTGCAGCCGCTGATCTCAGCTGCTTGCTTCCTAGAGGTAAGCAGAACATATTAAGAATTACATTTACAAAAAAAACATTTTTACTTGTGATGGACATGATTGTTAGTGCTTGTATCCTGCAGGCGCTGACTGAGTTGACCACAACTCCAGAGTTGGGTGTTCATGATCTAAGAAATCTCCAAATTCTTCACCTGGTGCTAGTCAGGAAGATCTTCTTTTATTGTTCTCCTGATTGATTGTTAGTCCATCTTGGCCTGATATTATCTGCTGATGCTTCTGCTTTGTTTTACAGGGAGACCTATGCAACCTCACCATACATGAGTTCCAGTCAGTTGGAGGCCAAAGCATTGCTTGCTGGGGTGGAAAGTACGAAGGGAGAAGCAGCTGTTCGTACAGTTTACAGTCAAGACACCCAGGAATTTGACAGCACTCGTTCCTCTGCCATTGATGACACTGTTGTAAGATATTTGAATGACCGCCCCGCTATTGATGCCCTGCAGTGCTCGGACCATGTCCTTAAAGCAAGCAGTCCAGACAGAACTGAGGGGATGCCAGCTGCTATCTTGTCCCGAGTCCATAGTACTGACCAAAAACAAAATTTTTCCAATACACCAGAGAGTGGGCAGAAAAACATGCACATGTCAGAAATGTCCCAGGCTTCTGTAAGCAGCACAAGCTCCCACCGTCTGGAAATCTTGAGACGGCGACAGCCTGATGCCAAACTTGAGAAGCTAAAGGAGCGGATCCGTAAGCAGTGGGAGCACACAGAAGGAGCAGGAGGCAGGGATGTGCACCGGGTCCACACTGAGCAGCCAATCCTGGTCAACAACACAGAATGTGCAGGGACCAATGCCAAAGTCCGGAAAGTGGCAGTGGCACCGCCAGCTCCAGCTTACAAAGGTGCGTGTTCAATAAATTGGATAAAACACCATAATGGGTGCTTTACACAAAGTGTCACTTTGCCAGTGTTGCTTGGGGTCTGGAAATAGTGGCAGAAACAAAATGTCACTGTTCCAATGTAGAGGTTGGAGGAGGCAGGGGTTGTTTGTTCTGATGCTCACACCCAAAGTAATTTTAGGAGAAGGCTTACCGAAGCATATGGCTAAACTAATGTGATGGTTATAGACCGTTGTTAATTTGAGCCAGAGGTTGCCGGTGGGCCTACTGGCACTTATGTTACCTCCTATGTCTTTCATCCAGAGCAAGAAAGATAACCAACACAAAGTGGGGCAGTAGGAAAAAAACAGTTACAAAAGGAGAAAGCTAAAATGAAAAAGAACCTGCAAGAGTGAGATAAACAGGCAAGGAGTGTGTGTTAGGGGATTAAAGAGGAATGATTTGAAATCAAGGCTACGCAGTATTGGTATACTGCACTCCAACTTTCAAGAGTTCTGGATGCGGGCTTCTGAGCAAGAATTTAGGGCCAGGCATTTATCCTTTTACAAATTAAGCACTGGTCATTAACCAGATTAAGTTCTCAAAGGAAATTAGTACTTTGATCTCGGAGGAATACAAGGATATAAGTATCCACACCCTCAGTGTATAGCGGTCCCCTCTATCAGGTGCCCTTCCTCACGTTTCCTGAATTTTTCCTCCTGTTTGAGAGAATCACGGAACACAAACATTCTCATTTCGGAGAACTTATCACCTTTCCACAATCAACTCCACAAATCAATCTCCAATAAGTTGCTACTGCAACACAAGTATGTAATTTGTTAATTTACTGTGCACCATTAGTTTAACTCTGGAAACGTACAAGCAATTATAATAACGATTATATAGTACATTTGAATAAAAATTAATATGAGTACTTTTTGTTGGTTATTGCTAGTCTTTCTCTCCTCCAAACACTTCTCTCAATTGGTTGAGGCCTGGACTATTAAAAGGCAGGGGAAGGCATTCTGTTTTTTTTTTTTTTTGTTTTGTTTTTAAAACCCCAATAAAATAACTAACATTGGGTAGAATTAGCATTAAGGCTAAGATACCATATTTATCAAAACTAGAACTCCGTTGATTATATATTTAACATTGATTAGGCTAAGGATACCGTCATTCATTTTAATTTTAAATGTATTAAATATTAATATTTTATTGGCAAGCATTGGTGCAAGGGTTAAGGATACAAATGAACTTAGACAAATTAAACTCAATTAAATGCAAATAAGATATTCATCATAGCCCGGGGGTATAGGCAGGATTCGGGGTACATAATGTAATTTACTTAATACATTATTCCAGCATTTTAGTGTCATTTTTTAGGTCTCGGCTGGCGTGGGCTGCGCACATGCGCAGTCTCGTTGGCGAGATTTAACGTTTTGGGTATTTTTCAGTAAAGGGCTTCAAGCCCCGCCCCTCTTTTGCATTGGCTGGTGTCACCGTTTATGCTAAACGGTGGCCAGCCATTGGAAAAGAGCTCTTCGTGACCTTCACGTTTTGGCTTTTTGAGCCGTCCCACTTGGACAGGCTTGTCTGCCTTCCGTGCGCCTTTACTTTTGTCGCAAAAGGTTTCTTATCTTTATGGGGCCATGTGTTCAAAACACATGGCCCCATAAAGATAAGAAATCATCTTGCCTAAGACGAAAGTGAAAGCGGACCAGTGTATACAGTTACACGCGTATTCACGAACCAATATGGTTTCATTGTATACAACGGCCACACAAACGTTGGAGTAAAAAAGAAAAGGTCGTACTTTTTGGTGCTTGGTTTGTCAAGCTTCACTTCTGCCTTCTTGTTTAGATCTCCCAAAGAGTTGGATACATAGAGATCCTTAGGTGTTGGAAGTACAGCAGCCATGTCGGCCTCCAAGGGAAAGCTCTTCAAGCAAACGCTCGATCGTCACATCAGCCGGTGGCGTACACGTCTGTCTTTAAGCAAAAGGGTCCCCATCAACGTGAAATAATATACAGACTAAAACATTATTTGATACGCAAGTGAGCACTTGATAAACACGCAGCGAGTTTCCCGGACACAAGACTTACTCCCCGTCTCCTTAAGGAGACCTATAAAAATCCGATTGCCTCTGTTTTACTTCCGACTCTTCCTGTTGTGGTTTTAGAGTTGGAAGTAAAACGGAGGCAATCGGATTTTTATAGGTCTCCTTAAGGAGACGGGGAGTAAGTCTTGTGTCCGGGAAACTTGCTGCGTGTTTATCAAGTACTCACTTGCGTGTCAAATAATGTTTTAGTCTGTATAAAATGAAACCATCTATTTATTCCGTATTGGTTCGTGAATACGCGTGTAACTGTATACACTGGTCCGCTTTCAGAGACCTAAAAACAGAAGGCAGGGAGACCTAATGGTAAAACTAGCCTATAGTGACTGACAGACAGGGGACGGTAGAAGGAGGTGCCGAGTGGCCGGTATCAGCCGTTGAGGCCTGGGATTGGTTATAAAGAAAAAGGACCGCCTCGAGAACAGCCGCCTCAGTCACGCCGGAAATGTTCAACTCAAGTTTCCCAGAAGAGACCGCCCCTAGCGCCCCGGAAATGATAGTGACTCGTTCCTATAACACCAACGCTTAAGGCTGGAGTACTAGTAGGTGCAAGAATTTCCGCATCAGCATTTTGCTGTGTGTGGTAGAAGGGTAAAGAGGCTTATTTATTTATTTTATTTTTGAGCTTTTAAGTTTTATATAGAACAGATATGAATGACCCAGAGGCATCAGAGCGCTTCAAAATAAAGGCAGACCATAGCAATAACAAATATATAAATATACATGTACATTAAAGGTGAATTGAACTCCGGGTTTATTTAATGCATTTTTATATAGCGCGGACTTTAGCCAAAGGTGTCAGAGCGCTTCACAATAGAACCAAGTACGTTACAGGAGAATTTTACATATTTACATGTTACAGAAACTAACGAGAAAGAAGAACAAGTAGAATAAAACAATAGACGGCAGTCACAAAAAACATAATAGGGTGAAGGTCGTACAGGCATAGATTACACATTTACAATATTGAAAGAACTTCCTTGAGGGACAGGGCTGTTTCGGTGCTGCAGTTTTGAGTGAAACCAGACTGGAAATAGTCAACAAGCATTAAAAATGCAATAATTCTCGCCTTTGATTAAGTTAAAGCCATTTGCTTTGCTATACAATACCATTAGCAAAGCAAATGGCTTTAACTTAATCAAAGGCAAGACCTATTGCATTTTCAGTGCTTGTTAATTATTGGTTGGGTTGACATGGACCAGTGAGGTAACGGCCACAATGAGATGATAATGTTGTAGTAATTGTAACTTAGGCTGACTAGATAAAAGTGACAAGGTAATGATGGCAGGTGACGATGTAGCAGGAGAGTTAGTGTTATGCACCCTAATGTCATACATTTTTAAAAAATCTATAAAGGCTCTTTCCATGACCTCTCCAACCCCCTCCTTAAAAATCAGGTTCTATTTCTAAAAAATGTTCGAGGAAGAAGAGCAAATCCTACCACGAGGCAGCAGTTTGTTAGTCTGTTTCTGCACATGAATTTCTGATTTGGTGAAGTTTTATTTTCTTTCAGTTTTTTTTTCTAACTTCAGGTTCACTGACCATTTGCTAGATTTCACTAGTTCCATATTTTTCTTCTTGTTGTGCCTATTTTTTTCTCTCCGTTCTATTAATAGATTTCCTGTCCGAAGAGGATGATTTTATTTCAGATGGCGATTTATGTTTTACCCACACTATTCTTTCTTTCTCTCTTTGTGTGAGAAAATGCCTCTTTTTGCATGATTAGCCCCTCCACTTTTTGCCTGGTTTTGATGTGGTTTCAGTTGTAGTGCACAGGGTCCCTGCCATACCAGCTAACACTGCCTGAAGGCATAGGTAAGTCACCCCTCTAGCAGGCCTCACAATCCTAAGGCAGGGTGCACTAGACCACAGGCGAGGGCATATATCTATGAGCAGATATGCCCCTACAATATTGGGGTCCATTTCTTAATATTGTATGTGCTAGTGTAGCCATAGAGACATGGGCTGGAAACTCGACAACCCGGGTTCCACAGCACTATGATGACTTCACTGAACACAGGAGTGTTTGGTACCGTACTACTACTTTCAATAAATCCACACTGATGCCAGTGTGAGATTTCTTGTATCATGTACCCAGAGGGCACCTACCAACCCTGGTGTGGTCTCTGATCGGCTGTAGGCTGCCAGACACCACCAGCCATGTTTCTGGACCCATGGATAGAGAGCCCCTGCTTCCTGGGACGAGAAACAATGCATATCCTTAGCAGAGGTGTCGCACCTCCTCCCCCAGGATGGACCAGTGCTTGAAGAGGGAAGCTTCAAAGGCCTGCCACAGTTGTAATGTGACCCACAGCCTCTGCCGCTAGTGGCAGATGGCAGCCTCTGGTTCACACTTTGGTTGGAAAACCAGCAGGAAAAACTCAAAAGAATAGAAGATGTGCCCACCTCTACCAACCCCACGCCTAAGGTGAAGGAGGCAAGGTGAAGCACAACTTTCAGCCCCGCCATCTTGAAGATGAGGGAGGGTGGCATAATAGAGGGTGTAATCACCCCATGTAAGGTGCCCTTTGGCCCTACCTACTACTCCCCTACAATGCCTCCTAAATGTAGTATTTAGGTGGCTCCCCAAGACCTGGAAAGTAGATCTGGGACTACCTACGAAGAAAGATACACTGCAGCAGAAGAATGAAGACGATGACTGCCTTGCCCCAGCCCTACCGGCCTATCTCCAGCTTCGACGATTTTGCGACCTGTCTTGCAGCCAGCGACCTCTGAAGTCCCTGGGAGGACTGCTGCCTTCAACAAAGACTCCAGTCTCCCGAGGACCGCCGACCTGTCCAAAAGAAACCAACAGCAAAGACTCCGGACCCAGGCAAATCTGCGACTCATGCCCACTCTGTACCTGACTCCCACGGCCGAGTCTGAGTGGCCCAACTGCCCAGTGAAGTCTCCTCAGCAACCAGGTCTCCGAATCTAGCGTTGGCCGACATGTCCTGACCCCCACAACGGCACCTGCAGAGGGAATCTGAAGGGTTCCCCACATCACAACCTTCCCGGTTAGAAGATTTCCGACTTTGGTGAGCTCGACCAGCAGTGCTCCTATGACCCTGCTATACCACACTACCACTAATACATCACTTTGGATTCTACATTGAGCCCTGTACACTTTTCTGGAAGCCCTGGGCTCTATGTACGGCATTACCACCTAGTGACAATATCATAAACAGAGCCAGGTTACTACATTATGTGAACTTTGTATATCCCATGAACTGATATTTTTATGGCATTGAATCCCTTTCTGTAGTCTGACTTTTTCAAATGGGCCTGAAATTTGAGTTGCACACCATTGTGAATGGGTATTTTCTATGATAGGTGAGTTTTGGGAGACTGGTCTTGGTGTTTTAATGAGTGAGACCGGCTGACTGTACCAAATTACTTTGACATCTTCCAATGTTGTACTGATTACCTATTACCCAGAAGGCGTTTGAGTGCTGTTGGGTTCTGTCATATATAATTTAAGCTACAAATGGGCTGTTATGTTTGTCGGCAGTTCCTGTATTATGAGTATACTTTCTCACTTTAGATGCTGTAATAAAAAAGGTAATTTCTATCAGACAACTCAATGTGTACTGCCAGGCTTCTGATTGTCCTGGGAAGAGGTGCACTGCCTAGGATGATTGGGTATGGTGGAGGAACAGCAAGGCTATCCTGGTATGTTTTGGAGGTGGGAAGGAATAGATGTACGTTTGCCAGTATAGTGATTATGGGCCAGTCACTTCATAGAAAAGAAAGGGCTGCACACTGATAATGTGATACTCTTAGACATAGGATGACTTTGCCATTAGGTGGATTTGCAGTTTCCTTTTTTAAAATCCTTAAGTGTGCAGACCTCTGTGTCTGTCTTCTTTAGCTGTAATAACATTTGTTCTTAATTCAAACCCATCAGTGAGTCTCCAGACTCATCACAATGTGTGGCACGTGTTGTCTGAGCACTCATGAATATTAAGAACGGCTTTGATACTATGACACGTCTTCAAGGCATTTCTTTTGAGGTTGCAAAAATACTGCAATTGGTTTCTAAAAAAAAACATGCTTGTCCTGGAAGTTCATCCAGGCCTGTGTGAGCCTGACAGCAGATTTTGAGGACTAGCTACTTGTGGAGTCAGCTGTAGAAGTGTTAGGACTGGAGGGACTGCCTTGCCTCTTAACCCTTTATAAATTGGAGTTTTTGCACATTAATTTGTTAAACTTTTCAATACTCTCCATCTAGGTGCTAGGACAGATTGCTTTTCTTTCCAAACAAATTGGTGGCCATTTACTCAAGTGTATCTGTAACCACATCCTCCTTTTGATGTTGCATTACAAGGCTCAGAATTGGGGAACAGTTATGAAGTGCAGGCTTCCTCAAAACTTCTCCAGTTTGGGCCTGTGGTGAATGACCTTAAAATGTCTATCCCAGTCTGAAACAAAATGCATTATTTTGTTTAATCACACCATATATAGTATAGTATTGACTGTACAAACGACCATTGTCAACCCAGCCTTGAACAGTAAAAGAAGGAACGTGCACGTCTACTCTGAGTGACCCTTAAACAACATTGTATTTTCTGACACTGATGAAATGTTTGACCTTGGTCCAACAATTTTCAGTTTAGAATGGAAAATCGACCTATGACACATATTTTGGGGAAAAGTGCTCCCCACAGACAGACACAATCAAATTGTTGCTGTTACTCCCTACCCCATCATGAATGTGCATTTATATTCACTATGAAGACTAAGACTTGGAAAAAATGTGGCCAGTGATTCAGATGTGGGGGACAGACTAAAACGCAACCTCTGACCCAGATAGCATGTGAGATGACTGCATAGCGGAATATCTTAATGAAGTACAACCACAACCCTTGCTACAAAATTGGCATGCTCTCATACAAAAACCGCTACTACATATAACAGAGAGATGTTTAAAAATGTCTCTTGCAGGAAGCCAAAGATATAGTGAGATCACGTTGGCCAATGTTAAATTATTTTACAGAACTCATCAAGCCAGTAGCCTGGCAATAATGCAATGCAGTGACCGAGATCACTATCAAATGTTTTTTGAAAACATACAGTAATAATCGGCAAGAGTATGTACCTATGCAAAATAAAGGTGTAAAGTGGCCTGCCTCTCTAAGAGTACCAACATTTCGACTTTGGTTTAAGACTGTATCATTAAACTGTTGTTCGTTTGAAATGTACTCATGGGCACTTTAGTCAGCTAAGTGGTAGAAGAAAATGTGATCCTAAAGCATTTTGGAGAATTGTCACTGAAAGACAAGTCAACTAAAGAGAAGTTACCAGCAATACCCTCAGACATCCAAACAACCAAATGAAACACAGCAACCAAAGTACTTATGGCACCTGATGAGGGTACCAGGCTGTTAGAGGTGCAGCGTCTCTTGTTTGGTGAGGCCACAAATACCTTTTGTCGTACGGTTCCTACTTTCTCCGTAAGACTGTACGTTTAGGCAACATAAGCTTCAAGACTATGAGGGATTGAGTTCACTCATACCATCAGCATATGTTAACTTAATTCCTGGTTAGCTCAGTGGGCCATCTGGTCCCCTAAACTGACAGGGCACTGGATGGTGTCTGCAACCTCAGAACGTGACCACCCTAATTCCCCCAAGGAAATCGTGGAAACGTATTCTACCCTTTCTTTAGTAACTCGGGCATGCCCAAAGGGAGAAAAAAATAAGTGCAAAAATTGGCATTTCAGACATTTGTTGAAGCAATTGTACTCTTGCGTAAAATATGTGTGCTGTAATGATGAATAGAATGGATTAAAACAATGTTACCAGCATTATAAGAATGGTGAACAGAATAAATAATTTAACCATCGTGCCATTGCATTAGATTATATGAATACGTATGTTTGCACTGCTACCTAGCGCTGCCTGTTCTATAAAGCATAGGGTGTGCTGGTCTGCCAGAATACCCTAGAGTGGTCTAACTCCCCATTTACCTGCAGCCAGCCTTGTTGTAGAACAGTCTGCCTTTCTCTTCAGGATGATTTGGAATTCAGCTGGTCAAGAATTCAGGCCTAGGGTGACCATCTTCAATTCATCTAGATGCTCCTACGTCTTAACAGAGGCATAGTGTTGTTTATATAATAAACTGCACCCATTTTTTCGGTGCCTGATTCCCAGTCCTGTTCTCAGTGTTGATTCTAGCCACCCAGAGCGGTCTCCGAACGGCCAACAACAAACAACCACATTTTGTGCAGTGTACTAAGTCCTTGTACAGAATATTCTACGGCCAGATAATATGCCTACGAGGAAATGTAATTCCAAGCAAACCATTTCTGGGTAACAGCTCTGTGGTATTGTCTTGTGGGCTGGAACGGGGTTAATCGGACAGATATTGGTCTTAGACAATGCAGTAAAAAAGGTGTTTACATATTTTTTTAGCAGCAGTCTAGGATCAAGATACTGTAATGTAGTTTTGTAACTTTTTTTTCTTAATACAGGACTGTAGATTTGAATTGAGAAAATTCTATAAGATGGATGAGCTAGTTAGTGTCTTTTTATATTGCACATATTAAATTCACAAACACTTTCAGAATATTTGTGACTAAAGTGTTGTAGGCTCCAGTATATGCAGCAGGGAATTATTCTAATACTTATGACTTCAATAACCATCTCATGATGCCGATCCAGTGCTACTAGTAACCATTTTTTCTGCATCATAGGATCTTCGTTCAAGTCTTAAAAGCTTAAATAACTTGCCGCTGCATTTTGGGACACCAAAACATCTTTTTGCATTGTTTTCTTCCATGGAAACAGCATCATAGAATGTCTTTGTCCAGGAGTTCATATTTAGTCTATGAAATGGAAACCTAAGTGAGGCCTAATTGTTTTCTGAATGTTCACAATACCGCTTCAGATTATCCTTGTAGAACTGCATTGCAGCATTCAAATGCAGAGCAGATACCTTTAAGAAGTGAACATGATGTCAAAAAATGCATCCTGATGGGCTTACATTGAAAACTGAGAAAATAAGGAGCCTGTCCCTTTAAGAGTCTGAGAGGTTCCCCTTCCTTGAGGGCATTGTACTGGCAGTTTCCTCCCAAAGCCAGTTTTTCCAGCTCATGTGCAAAGGATCTTAGAACACCTATGAGGTCTCAAACCTCTAAATAGCTTGTTTTCCTGCCCTGGAAATATTATTACCTGATTTAGTAGAATACGTTTACTATCTGCTGTTGAGTTTACCATATATTCTTTGATTATTACATCATTTTGCAGTCTGAATCCCATCTCACTTCTATAAGTGACAATCATGTGGGAGAAAGAAAGAGGCCACTATTGCCCACAAGTTACGTGTTTTTTGTCTTACTGCCTCGCATCCTATAACGAACTGTGACGTCTGTAGGAAGCTGTCCAGTACTTACTTTGTTAAAGAATAAGTGCAAAGGCCAAGATTTTGCTGAGAAGCCTTGTTAACCTACAATCTCAAACTTCCTGCATCTTTATCTCACTCTTTTTTATTTTATATTTTTTTTATTTGAAACAAAGACCGCAGCAGAGACAATTGCATAGACCATGCAGATACGTTCGTTCCTACCATTTCCACACTCCCTCAATGCACCTCTAGCACACACGAGTCCAGGGTACCTAAATTTACATGCCACCAGCCTCCCCCTCCAACAAACCCTTATATGTCTCCGAGTCAGGAGTCTCCGTGTCACTCCCGCTATTCTGGTCGCCTATCACCCTGTGCGACTGTTTCGGTACTCACCCCACATTTGCCCGCTGTCTCTCCCCCCCTCAGCTCTATCGTCGGTGAGACCCATATATCCCCCCTATACTTATTCCATTTTCCCTACTTGTGGTCCCATTTACGTGTCCATGTCTTTAGCCCAATCCCTCAGTAGTGGTATGCTGTCAATTCCCCACCTTTGGGCGATATTCCGCTTAGCCAGACACCACCCCAATGTGACCCATTCTTGCTCAATTTGCTACCCAGATATTGAGAAGGCACATCGTGGGTGTCGGATGTATAGCTTTGCCACATGTCCTAACCATTTGTCTAGGTGACATTAGTCCAATAACTCTGTATGTGGGGACATTCCCATAAAATATGTAGGAATGTTCCCGTCTGAGCGCATTGTCTGGCAGAGTGAGTCGGGTCGCCTATTAAGTTTATGTAATAGAGTAGCATCAAAGTACACTCGGTGTAGGATTTTTAGCTGCACCAGGCGAAGACTCATTGGGATAGCCACCTCCCTGGGTGATGATAATGCCTCCTGCCAATCCTCGTCGGCCAAGTCCCCTAGGTCCCCTTCCCAGGCCCTCCTAAGTTTTGACATCGGGTCCACCCGATTGTTGGTTAGTTTACGGTATGTGAGTGATATGGCCTTTCGGTTCATTGTGTCTAACAGGAGCCTCTCCTCAAAGGGTGAAGAGTCCGGAATGTGCGCATTTTTAGTTCGGGCCGATTCTATGGCATGGCTTATCTGCAGGTAGCGAAACCCCTCCGAGGAAGCCAATTGGTATCTGGCCTGAAGCTCCTGGAATGTTACCATTTTGCCTTTTTCCCATAGGTCGCTTACTTTGGAGATTCCGATCATCTCTCACTTATCGAATCCCACCGATGTACTCAGTCTCCCCAGAATATCTGGTTCCCATAGAGGGGTAGCCTTCGTTAAGCGACCCCCTCCAACCCATCCGCTTCTGCACTCCATGCCACACCTCCACCGCGCGCGCCATCGGGCCAGTAAGTCCCAATTTCTTATGATTGGTGTAAAGAGCTCTATTATAGCCACCTTTCCCCATCAACCAATGATCTGTGCGGAAGCTCGGATCATCATGCCTCCCAAACACCTAGCTGTTAATGGCCGCCAGTTGCGTGGCCTGGTAATAAAGACGCAGGTCTGGCAATCCAATGCCCCCATCATACCATCCCATTGTTAACTTTGTCATAGCTATGCGGGCGGTTTATTGTCCCACAGCAAATCTCTCAATACCATCTCAATCTGTGAAAAATAGGAGTTTGGGATCGGATTGGGTGTATTTTGTAACGCATAGAGAGAGCGCGGCAGGGCCAGCATTTTGTATAAGGACGCCCGGCCCAGCAATGTTAGTGGAAGAGATTTCCAGTGTACTACATCCGTACGAAACCGCCTTAATACCCCCTGGAGATTCTTCTCGGCAAACAGCGTGGTATTGGTGGTGATAAATATCCCCAAGTAAAGAAAACCTTGGGATGCCACCAGGATGTCGTAGCCTCGGGGACTTTGTGGAGGGTCTCCCCACAGGGAATACATCTGGGATTTAATCCAGTTGACTTGATACCCAGAGTGCGCCCCAAAAATATGAAATATATGGAGTACCCGCCGCAATGAACGGGCCGGAGAGGCAAGATATAGCAAAATATCGTCTGCATATAACGATATCCGGTCCTCGTGGTCTTCCGTCATGCCTCTAATCTCTGGGTCCCCTCTTATCCACACCGCCAAGGGCTCGAGAACCAGAGCGAACAGCAGAGGCGACAGTGGGCAGCCCTGTCTCGTGCCTCGGCTGAGAGGGAAGGTGGTAGAGCGATAGTTATTTACCACAACATGGGCCCTGGGCTGTGAATAGAGCAACCGGACCCATCCCTTGAATTTAGGGCCAAAGCCCATTCGGTCTAAGACTGCAAACGGGTACTCCCATGCCACGGTGTCAAACGCCATTTGTGCGTTGAGTGCCAGTAGCACCACCTCTTCCT
This sequence comes from Triturus cristatus, assembly GCF_964204655.1. NCBI lineage: Eukaryota > Metazoa > Chordata > Amphibia > Caudata > Salamandridae > Triturus > Triturus cristatus. Next base: position 359,966,353 of record NC_140586.1, on the reverse strand, counting down.
CCAAGGTCTGCACTCGGCCTATGACTCCGTTGACCCTACGCAAGTTACGCGCTGTATTACGTTCCGGCATGAATCCAGATTGATCCGGGTGGATCAATTCTGGTAGGTTGGGGAGCAGTCGATTCGCCAATAACTTGGCCAATATCTTTGCCTCAATTGCGATCAGAGAGATAGGTCTTTATGACTGATACTCGTCCGCAGGCTTGCCGGGCTTATGAATTACGACTATCGCCGCCTCACGTATGTCGTCTGGCAGAAGGGCGCGCACGCTGCTTTCGTTGTACAGGTTGAGAAGGTGAGGTGCTAGCATGGAGGCCATTGGCTTAAGTAACTCGATCGGGAGACCGTTGGGGCCCGCCGCTTTTCCGGATCGAAAATCTTGTATGGCCTTATGTACTTCCTCAGCGGTCAGGTCCGCCTCTAGCGCCAAGCCATCCTGCTCAGATAGCCCCCTCACCTCAATATTTGCTAAAAGATCTTCCGCCCACGCCGCCTGAGAGGCGGTTGGGGCCTCGTAAATTGTTTTATAGTGCTGAGCGAATGTTTCAGCGATCTCTCGCGGGTCAGTAATCGGGGTATCATCTGCCCCCTTGATTGCGCGCACCCATCGTGCTGCCTGCTCTCTGTGCTCCAACCATGCCAATAACTTTCCTGTACGTTCCCCCTGTTCATAAATACGATGTCGGCTGGCCAGTATTCTCCCACCTGTCTCCTCCAGCAGCAGCTGTTTATAATCATGTTGTTTTATATTTAGTGAGTGTTGAGTATCCGCATTCGGATCTCGGGAGTTCACCCCTTCAAGTCGAAGAATGTCAGTTTCCAACTTCAGTACTCTTCTACGGCGTTCTGCCCTGTATCCAGCAATCACTGACAATGCTCTGCCCTTAATGACCGCCCCAAATGCCCCCCAAAGTGTTATCGCTGATGTGACCGAATCCGTGTTTTCTGCAAAATAGTGTTTCGTGTCCGTCCTCAACGTGTCTTTAATGTGAGGGACCTTTAGTGCCCAGGGTGGAATCCTTATTGGGCCTGGCTGCGGTGGACGTCGCATACCCAGGGCTGCAAATACAGGGGAATGGTCTGAAATCCCACGTGCCAGACATCGGGAGTCTGAAATCTCGTGGATATGCTGTGCATGTATAAACAGGTAATCTATTCTCGATTGACTCCCGTGGACCCCCGACTGAAACGTGAAATGTGTGTCTCTGAAATGCTCCCAACGCTAGACATCCACCAATCCCAGGGCTTCCACAAAGTCACGCAGAGGGGACCCTCGTGCTGAGTCCGGTCTAGGGGGGGATCTATCCACTAGTCCGTCTATCGTCCAATTAAAGTCGCCCCCCATCACTAATGTGCCCATAGGAAGACTTAGAAGCAAAGTGGCCACATCTGACAGCGTCCCCCGTTGAAGGCCAGGAGGTGCGTAGACTGAGACCACATTAAGTACCATCCCTTCCCAGGTACCTGTGCAAGCTACGTACCGCCCCAGCTGGTCTGTCCAGGTTTTATGGAGCACGTATGGACAGTTCTTCCGCAGGAGTATCCCCACCCCGCTAGATCCAGAAGTGAAGCCAGAGTGTGCTAACATTCGGTAACCCTTTCGATCCAGGGCCCTACATGAATTTCCCTGCAGATGGGTTTCTTGCAGGAGCACCACATCAAGACCCTGGCGATGAACATATTGCGACACCACTCCCCGCTTAATCTTGTCTCCTAACCCGTTGACATTCCATGTGACTAGCCTAAGCCCTTTCCTCGATGTCATGGGGTTCTGGTCGTAACTGGTCGGCTTGCGTCAGGGGCCCTCGATAGCCGGACCCCCTCCGTGGAGAGAGTTGCTTACCCACTGGACGCTCCATGGTAGCATTGAAGCACCAAATCCTGTCTGCTGTCGCCTGAACATAACGCCCCATCAATCCGTGCCGATCTGCACAAATACAAAATATTGCCAACATGCAACTCCCCGCGCTACCCTCCCTCCCAACTGAACTCCCCTGAAACTTTTGCCTTAAGAACAAACCCCCCTCCCTGCTTCCCTGCATTGCGGACCCAGAACTGCCCGCCACCCCAAACATGCAGAGTGCCCGTCGCCCACCCATTAACCGTTCTTGGGTAACCCCACTCCCTATTCGGTCATGCGTCTACCCATAGTGTCTCGCCCCACTCCGCCCGATCCCCGCCCTGACCTCTTGTACCATCGTTTTGGGTCCAGCACCCTCCCTTCATTGGACCCCCATAGCCTTCACTGGTATACTTGTTTGATCCTATTGCTCCCCTCCCGGACCTAGTCCAGTCCCGAGCTGCTCAGACCCCCCCCAGGTGACCACTTTCCTCAGTGGCATATCGTTAAGCATAATGTTAGCGGTGGAACAGCTCCGAAGCGGTACTGACACTTAAGTCCCTGCAGTGTCAGTGCCAGACCAGCCCCTACCTCACCCCATGAATCCAGGTCCCCTGATCTTGGTGCTGCTTTATTCCATTGTTGTACTCCCCAGAGTCCCACGGTCAGGCAGCAAAACCAGAATGTCTCACCCGGCGCCTGGCTAGCGCCCTCCTGTCGGCTCCTGCAAATCCGTGCCAGAGTGTTCTCGCGAACGCCTATGCTGGCGCCAGTCCACATAGTCATCCGCTCCCGAGGATGTCTTATGATTCTTTTTTTCCACCTTGCGCCATCCCTCCAGCCATTCCCAGGCCTCCTCCAGCCGGGTAAAGAACCAGGATTTTCCGTTTGATTCCACACGCAGCTTGGCTGGGAACATCATAGCATATTATATTTCCTGCTCTCGTAGTGCCCGCTTTACTTCCAGGAAGTCACGGTGCTGCCTCTGCACCGTCAGTGTAAAGTCCGGAAAAAACATGATTCGACTGTTCTCAATGGTGAGTGGTGGGGCCGCACGCTCCGTCTGCAATATCACATCGCAGTTCCGGAAATTGAACACCCTCGCCAGCAGTGGTCTTGGGGGGCGCCCCAGGCTTCGGACGGCCTCCGGGCACCTGATGAGCTCTCTCTCGATTTGTGAAACTTTTGGAGAGGCCCCTTGGTTGTAGCTGTTTAAGGATCAAGTCCTCAATGAACAGGTCCGCCGCCTGCCCTTCCGCTCGCTCCGGTACCCCAATGATGCGGACGTTATTCCTGCGCATACGCCCTTCGTAGTCATACAGCTGCAGGGCCATTGCCTCGTGGGAGGAGCTGAGCACCTTGACCTGCTCCTGAAGCCGGGCTGTATCTGCGATTAGATCCTTAGTTGTACTCTCAACCGTCCCCATTCTCTCCGTCAACTTCATGTTCTCGCGGATCACTGTCCCCTCCGTGGCTACTGTGTCAATTCTCCCCTCCAGGGAGGTCCTTACCGCCATGATTGCCTCCAGCAGCTCCCTATTCGAGGGCTCCGTGGCCCCATCCGGTGTCTCGGCTACTGTTTTGTCCTCCGTCTGATGCTTCTGCCATATGAATTTATCCAGTTTCGACTGGGTCGCCGTCCGGTTCGCCCTACCGGTCGCCATCTTTTCCGGTCCTCCGACTCCCCCCTCCGATAGACTGGGCACCCCCGCTAATCCCCGCCGCCAGCAGTGAGAGCCCCCACTCGGCCTGTGTGTTTTCGCAGGGGGTGCCTTACCTGGGGCGAGATCTGGCAGGTGCTAGCAGCCGGCCCTCGGGTTCAGCTTTCTACGCGGATGCTTCCTTCTCCCTTTATCTCACTCTTGCAGGTTCTTTTTCTTCCTGCTTTCTCCTTATGTCACTGTTTTTTAGTTTTTCTTTTCCTCCTTTTTTCCCACCTTTTATGCTTCTGTCTCTTACTCAGGATAAAAGCCTGTCCCAAAAAATTTGTGCCTGTGGGCCCCACCTGCAGCCACCTGCTCAAATTGAGCACTGAAGATGTAAAAATAAAAACTCGTCTGGCAGGGGCCTGTTGGGGCTGTGCTGACATCAAACTCTGGCCTAGCCCTTGGTGTGCAAGTATTGCTTCTTGAGGAGGGACCATTTCTGCGGCTTCTCCTCCTCCCCCCACTGGGCTGCTCTGGGGCCAAAACCTGCCTTAGCCACTTACATTTTGACAGGCTTCTGCCTTGACCTCCGTGACTTGCACAGGACACAGGCTACTTGAAGAGGTACTGACTGCCACACCGGCCTGCTGTTAGTGCAGTGTGCCCCCTTTATGGACTGATGCATTATACCACATCTTAAGCCAGCTAAGTAAAGCTTTATTACTTCCATCTGGCAAAGGCTGAGACAGCCGATATGGATGCTAGGGAGGGCAGTACCTCTGCGGCGGATGGGGGCTCAGCCTTCTTGCCCATCTCCCAGGAGTATGTGGAACAATTTCTCAAGGACATCTGCTAAGAAATAGACTCCCTTAATGCAGACTTCATATCCTGCCTCCAAGACCTATGCCGTAATATCTCCCAAATTAGGGACGCAAGTGGATGATTTGGAACGAGCAGCTGATTCCTGAGCAGAATACCAAGAAATGTTATGGCGTTGAGTGGCGAGGTAAAAAGAACAGGTAGAACTGCATTCCAAGCAGCAAGACCTAGAAAATTGAAGTCTCCACAACAACATCCACATTCGGAGAGTCACCCGGGGTGCAGAGGGTGAAGCCATCTTGACCTTCACAGCAGAAGCCCTTCAAACAATCCAGGGTGAAGCCGGGGCCTCCCGGCTAATCCTTGATATGCCCCATCGGGTGTTCCTGATCCCAGGCTTATAGACTCAGTGCCGAACATCCTCACAAGGGTCCACTTCTTCACACAAAAGGAGGTCATCCTTTGAGTATCAAGGGGGAAGCTGACCTGGTCTTTGGTGGCCACGCCGTACAGCTCTTCCAGGAACTCTCACCGGTCATGCTGCGCAAGAGGCACAATTTCAAGCTAATCACTGAAAAGCTGAGGGCGTTGGACATCTGTTATCAATTGGGCTACCCATTCGCTCTTAAGTTGCAATGGAAAGGGAAGCAACGTTTGCTACATTCTCTGGCAAAAGCAAACAAAAATGATTATCATTCCTGATTACCTGGCCAGCAGAGAATCAACTCCACCCCAGATGACGACTGTGGACAGATTGCGTTTGGCCTGGCTGACAGTTCCTAAGCACTGTTACAAAAGCAGAAAAAGGAGTTCGCCCTTCAGGAGGCCAAGAAAGACCTCTTAACACCTCTCCAGAACATGAAGAAGGAATCCTCACCGATTATGTCTACATGTGGCTGACATCTACACTTGCCCACCATTGTCTTTTCATATCGAGGGGACACTCGATCTTGTTTTTCTGCATGCTGTCCCTGGGCACTGGGTCCCGGCAGAGGCCATGGAGAGATTGTATTTGTTCTCTTCCTGTTTTGTTCCAGTGATGTGTTCCCTGGGGAGGTGGCCTCTGTCTGCTGCATGATAGGGGACGCTTGGTAACATATGAGGGGCACTGTGGCATCATATACCTAACTATCTTGCTGACCAGGCACACCTTTGGACCCTTCACAGTCTCTTTTTTCCCCCCTCTTTCATTTATCTTATGGGGCATTAGGTATACCGAATAGGTCGCGCTGACTGTGCCATACTGCTTACTTGCTCTGATGTGCCCACTGGCTTAGCTACTATGTCTACCCACAACCACTATGGGCATGGCATAATACACTAAACTCCTCTCACTCAATTTACGAGCCCTGAACTCGCCCAACAAGCGCAAACAAGGCCCTGATGTTATCTTCCTCCAGTAAACACACTTCCTGAGGAGATATTGTCACTGTATGGTGCACCCAAAATACCTCCTACGTCCATCGTTTCTGGGCCCATGCCTCTACCAAGACCTTGGGAGTAGCTATCCCATGCAAAGCTGGTTTCTGCTCCTAGATGTTAAAGGTCACTAAGGACAAGTCAGGCGCTTTCTGAAATTGCACATCCTAAGGGGCACTCACACTCTAACCATGCTTAACATATATGCCCCCAATCAGGCACTGGATTCCTACTTACTGGGTATACCTAAGGAACAGCTTGCTGATGTACAGGGAGACATCATTATGAATGGTGACCTTAATCTTGTATGGGACCGGGACTTAGACCACAACGCAGCCTCATACCAAGGCCCTTGCGCAATGTGTGCCCAACTTAAACGAGAACTCGCGGAACTGAGATTAGTGTTCGCTTGGCGTTATAGACACCCTGACGCAAGGGATTACTCTTTCTACTCCTATGTCCATACCTCCTACTCCCATATTGATTAGATCTTCCTTGTGCATTCTTTGCTCTGCGACATTGAATTGGTTAGTATGTTTGATATCGCCATCTCTAATCGTGCACATGTGGAACTGGCCTGGGCCAATAGTCTGTCCTCTCCTGCCCCCTTCCCCCCCCCCCCCCCCCCTCCCCCCCAACGCTGGCGCTTTCCCCTGCAGCTACTTCAAGACCCAGTGGACGTGAAAGAGATCCAAAATGCAATTATAGAATATTTTGAGGTAGATATCCTCCCAGATAAACCTCCTTACCCCCCCCCCCCCCCCCCATATATTGTGGGATGGGTTCACCACATCCATCAGAGGTGTAATTTCAACTGTCTCACTTGCCAGAGCGAGAGAATCCAGACTGGTAGAGGTAGCCCTCACAACAGAGATTAAAGCCCTTGAATGACTTGACCAGACTTTTCCCACCCAACAAAAGCCAGCTTGTGATCCTGCGGGGCCAATTACGAGCCCAAAGAACTAATAAAGTGGAGCACTCCCTCCTAGATCAAGAAATACTGCAGGGGGAGACTTGACAAAGTTGGATCTATGCTCGCTCACAAATTGCACCACCAATGCATTAAAAACCCACATCTCTAAAATACGGACAGGAGACAAGACCTGGGTGACTACTGAAGCGGCCATACAACAAGCTTTCCACAACTATTATCAAACACTTTACATGCAGGACGAGACCTCCTCAGGCACGATAGATGCTTATTTGAGCAAATGTGATTGGTATCCTTTTGACCCTCGTCATGCCGAACTCCTCCATGCCCCCAGCACACTAGCAGAGCTCCACCGGGCCGTCTGGGAACTGCTAGTCAAACATTCTGGTCCTGTTGGTCTTCCCGTCATCTTTTACGTAATGTTCCTCTCCAGCCTCCAGGATCGCATGCTGACACTATTTAATTCATTCAACCATTACTCTGGCCTCACTCCCACCCTGGCTGCTGCTGAAATTTCCCTTATACCCAAGCCAGACAAGGACCATATATTATGCTCATCATATCAGCCCATAGCTCTCTTGAACTCCGACGCCAAGATCTTCTTGAACATCTTGGCTAATAGGCTTGAATTGCACCTTCCCAGTCTTTGACCCAGACCAGGTTGGATTAATTCGCAATCATCAGGTTGTGGATAATATACGTCGGATTGCACACCTGGTCGAAAAGCCTATCTTCTTTCGCTAGACGTGGAAAAGGCATTTGACAGGGTAAGCTGGACCTTTCGTCACGTTGTTCTGGGCAAGATTGGACTAGGCTTTTGAATGATATCCAAAATTGTGGCTTCATATGTAGCTCCGACAGCCTCCATTCGTCTTAATGGACAGCCCACAAAGCCCATCACACTCTCCAGGGGCACTTGTCGGGGGTGCCCGCTATCATCCCTCTTTTCGCCCTGGTATTCGAACCCTTAGCAATCGCCATCCGCCATACTGCTGCCATCTGATTTTCCTTTTCGTGGGCAGTCCCACAAATCGGTCTCTTTTCGGACGACTTGCTACTTACACTCACTCAGCCTGCTACCTCTTTACCCGCAGTTGTCCATTGCCTTGCTGCCTTTGAACCGGTGTTGGGCTTTAAAGTAAACCTGACACATTCTTGTGCATTGAACATTACTTTACCCTGACAGGACCTGCCCACCTTACAGTCTATGGCCCTCTTCCAGTAAACACTGTGCTCAATAAGATACTTAGGCCATACCCTACATTGCGTTCCTGGACGCTAGCCAACTGGCCGGAATACCGGCAATCCATCTAAGAAGACCTTCGTCGCTGGAAGCCACTGCACATCTCATGGCTGCGTCGAATTAATGTTAAAAAATTACCGTCCTCCCCAGAATATTATACTTTTTCCAAACCCTACCCACAACCATTTCCTCTGATACCATGCGCCTACAACGGGATATACACACTTTCATCTGTGGAGGTAAATTTCCCAGGATCTCCAACTCTTTGCTAATGCTTCCTAGGGGTAGGGGTGGACTGGGCTGGCACGACAGATCGGATCCCTTCTAGGATCCCTCGCATCCACCATATACATAGCTCTGAATGCAAGACTGTTCATGAGATCCCTGCAACAGAGTCTCGAGGATCAGTAGTCGCAGAAGAATGAAAATTGAGAGGTATATCTGATCCTCACACCTCAAGCTGCAGAGCCACTAGCATATTGGTGGAATGTAACTTCGGAAAGGTGTATTCTTCCAAAAGAAAATTGTAATCTAGACCCTGACCCTCAAAGCATTTCTAACTTTTCTGGAATACAAAAAACACCACGATTCAAACCGACAGCACCACCGTGCATTATACCAACAAGCAGAGGGGAACAAAGTTGACATTTGTCTCTTCAAGTACAAGCCATGTGACTCTAGGCCTTGGCCTTGGGGTACACGCTAACTGCATTACACATCCCAGGAACTCTGAACCAAAAAGCAGATTTTCTCAGCAGACCTCCTGAGGAAAAAATGACAAATAGGTCCTGAATGGCAAATTCATACAAAACTTCTTCAGAGAATGGAGACTTCCAACAGACTTATTCACCGCAAAACATATAAAAATGCAGAAAATTCTTGTCCAGGGCACTAGAATGGACTTCAGTGGGCAATGCCTTCTTGAGCAAGTGGTTGACTTTGGTTGTCTACGCCTTTTCTCTGATCCTAGTGATACCAACTGTTATTGTGCAGCTACACAAATTGAAAATAAAAATAATTCTAATAGCACCAGATTGTCAGAGACAGTGGTGGTATCCTGACCTTCTAGAACTGTCAATCACCCAACTCAGAAGACTACATCATTGACCAGATATTCTGACCAGACTTTAGGACCATATCCAACACCTGAGAATTTCGCTGCCTGGCTCCTGAAGTTTACACACGCTCGGTTAGTTTGTTTGGGATGCTCGGTCGACCAACATGCCGGAGATACCAAGGAAGTACTAGTTGCTCCTGGTATAATTGTGTACATTTCAAGCCAACGATAGTGTCTGATAAGATTGCCATTTAGTGGCAACACTTTGGATTGAATCTTTACTTCTGATTTCAAGCTCTGAGCAATCTAAGAAGTACGAGTTGCTCCTTGTTCAAACATGCATATTTCAAGCTACTGTAAGAGGTAAATAGTATTGCCCTTTAGTGTGATAGATACCAGATTTACTATTTTCCACACCTTCCAGGCTCTAAGTTTTGGATTAATACTATTTGACGATTGAATGACTCGCCCATTATTCCATCTTTGTTTTTACTGAGATTTTACCAGACAGGCCATATACACGTTTGGTTTACAGTCCTGATGAAGACCCCACGGTGATGCTCTTCATTCACACTCCGACCGACCTAAGGGGTCGAAAAGTCGACGTTGATTATATAAGCGTTCACTGCCCAAATAAACAATGCTGTATATTAAATAGTAATCATATGTCTATTTAGGGCTATTATAAAAAGATGAGGACGCTGCTACAAGTATATTTGGTGTTATTTATGTATAATCTGTTTCTTTTTTGTCCCATTTACACATATGTAGCTGATTTGATTTTTTTTTGTTGTTGAAAATTAGTATTTTCACAGTTATGTAATGTCTAATGTATATTGTCCTGTCTGATATCACTTATAGCATGTCTTTAACACATACGGTGTATGAATTACAATATATCGCACACAAGGTTTTTCTATTGGAATTGTCTGTCATTTTTTAGTTGATGTCTGTTTATGGTCAGTCAGGTATCATTAATTGATTTTCCTACCTTTGAGAGGAATGAGTAAATATTTTTTTTTTTTTAAGAAATCTCTTTCTACATGGCAGAACCATTGTCTGTTTATTGGCTCCTGAAGTCAGGCAATATGAACACGTAAATCTCTCTCATGCCTACATGGAGATACTTAAGGAGGCAAAACGTTGCTCAACAAGATTGTGCTGTGCCCTAAAATGGAATAGATTCTGGTTTCACAGTAAAGGACAAAGTTATTACAAGCAGAAGTGATACTATACTCATTGCTGTATTTAGCCAAATTGGAATCAGGTCTCTTTTATAAAAGTCCACCTGGCTTATGGAAAATCGCCACAGCAAGTTTCTTTCTTTAAAATTCCACAAATTAAAGATTTTTTTTAATTGTTTTTTTTTTTAGAAGGTGTCAAGGTTTATTCACCAGTGAGATAGGTCATGTCCACCATGGAAGATTAACTTAGTACTTTCACAACTGATGAGCTCTTGGTCCAGGGAAGGCATGGCATGGCAGTTCGGGCTGGACTGTTCCATGAGGCACAGGGTCAGACTGCATATGGCCATGTCTGAACTGGGGTGGCAGGGTGGGCTAAAGAACGGTGATGGATCAAACCCAGATCTGTTGACTGTGTGTGAGTGTTTGATTGGTTCTGATGCTCCGTCAATCACCACCCCCTTTTGTACCACTATGTATTTCTTTGATACCAGATTTCAAAAGAGCCACTGCAAGGAAAACCTAAAGCCCACTCCACAAGAGGCAAAGTGGCTACTATAGCATGGATAAGAAATGCCCCTATTTTCAGCATTTGTAGACCCATGGCATGGAGGTCAGTACATATGTTATGTTATCTGGTGTTTTATTGAGCGCTCAGCTACTCAAGCAGCGTGTCCCGGCGCTGTGTACTGGTGGGGAACCCATCCTGGCTTTCCCTGTGAGATGGTTCCTTACTGGGCATCTCCAAGGTGAAGACCAAGCATCCCCGGCGCTGATGGGGCCGTTAGTGGAGATTAAGCAAGCTATTGCCCAGAGTTGCTGAGTGTGATCTATGATTAGAGTAGGCACCGAGGCGAGAATTATCGAGTCCGCTGACCTTGGCCCAAAGACCCTGCCGCGTCGGGAATCGAACCCTGGTCCCTGACCGACCTCTGCTTCCGGGTCTGCCGCCTCTAACCAGTGAGCCACACCACTCCACATACATTTATTAGGCACTGTTGTCTACATTCGGATACCCAAGCAGATGCCAAGGTAGGGCTGGAAATGCCAAGGAATAATTTTGCATACATTTTCTTTAGGCTTCTCAGACCCCTGCATAACAAAAATATATGTGTATATTTTACTGCACAGGGACCACGACATTTAGCTACTTAGTCCTACCTTGAATAGAGTAGAAATCTATCATTGAAGAACTTATGATGCAGACAAAAAGGTTATGTACCTGTTGTACTGGTTCTGTATAGTAGGAATCATTGAAGTCATAAACGACCCGTCCGTCTCCCCAGATTCCACACCGCAACAACCCGCTGCCACCAGAGTCTCCAAACGTGACATTTCTTCATACTAAAGATGCCACATGTGCCCCAGGTCACCTCTGTTTTCTCCATTTACCACAGAGGTTAAGAGCTCGACATTCCTGTGGGTTATTCATTTAACTACTGGAATTTGTTCATTATCAACCTCTCTGGTGCAATTTTTGATTTGCCAAACAATTGCAATCCAAAAGTTTAGTCCAATTGAGGTGAAGCAGGGCTACTTTTCTCAGAAACATTAGTTGCTAAATTAATTGCTATGGCAAGGATCGTGCCCCCTGGTGACGTGGGGCCATCTGGTAAACACACTGAAAGTTGCTCCTGCTCGAAGTTCTGCTCCAGGTAGCATTGTGGAAGGGCTCCTGTGGCGTTTCCTACTCAAAGCTATCTGCATAGTGTCTCTCTGGTTTATTCACACCTTCACTCCATGCTTATTCTCTTTTGTTAAATGGTCCTTCCCTGGGTCAGCTCTGTTGGCCTCACCCTTTGCGTCATCATTGTGGAAAATGGTTGGCCAAGCACAGCTTGACACCGACTGGTCAACACCATCTGCCGAAGATGTCTTGGTTGTTTGAGGACAGGACTTTTCAAGTCTGTGATCTGGGGAAGGCTAGCACTTCCAACTAGCTAGGTACGGAACCAGTCGTACAGCTCCACCTAATGGTGGAGGCAACTATTGCAAGTGGCTTGTAAATGTGGCTATCTTGGGTGTTTGAGGTCTGCTCCCGAGGTAAAATAGCGTTTTACCTCACTCAGGTTTTTACCACTCCACTCCAAAGCCATCTCGTTGGAGTTGCTGGTGTCTGTGTCATTACCTGCAGCAGTGTCACTCATGCAGGCTTTGCTTTCTGTCACCTCAACAAGATTGATTACGTCTCGGGGCTTCTGAAACTGGGATCTGTATTCAGCAACTCTTCGGGTGTGGGCTGCCCTAGACTTTTGCAGTCCCAAAGTACAATTTAACGAGCCAGTGTCCTTATTCTAAGAAAATTCCACTACACACCACATTCATCCAATCCACACCACAGAATTCCACATCCTGCCACAAAATTCAACACCAAACCACATAATTCAACACCACACCACACAATTCCACTCCACTACATGCCATTCCATAACACACAATACCACTCCACATAATTACACTCCATGAGACATTATACCACTCCACATAATTCAAGTACACGCAATACCATATAATTACTATCTAGATATTTCCACTGCACACCATGCCACATATTCCACTTCACATAACTTCACTCAGCACCACACAATTCGACACCACACAATTCCACAATAAACACTTCCAATCGAACCCACCTAATTCCACTCTACACAACATACATCCATTCTACTCCATAATACATGGCTAAAAGACATTGTCATTGATAACGCCAAAAGCTCTCGGATTGCAGAGACCTATTGGCTTTGCCAATGCTTGCTTCCTTCATGTTAACTGCCTAAAGGGGGTTTCTCTGCATTTGAATGCTGCAGTGCAGTTTTATAAGAGCAATCTAGAGTGTTAATTGGAACAATCAAGAAACAAATTAGTACTTTGTTAGGTTGTCAGTTCGTAGAATAAGTGTAAGCTTTTGTACAAAGACAGTCTATGATGCTGTTTTCATGAACGAAAACTACTTAAAAAGGTGGTCTAGGGTCCGTGCACACAGAGGGGAATTTTTCAAGTGTTTGACCTCAATGAAGATTGCTATAATGCAGAACAAGGACTACATGTGGGAAACCTTTTCTTTACTACAATACGGACCAGAAAAGACACCTGAAGATATTTGGTCCGCATCTTGGTCTACTGGTGGAGTTAATAGGATTTTGTGTCAAAGAGCTAACCTAGTTTTGAGCTGTTTTGTTGAAGGTACTATGAATGGTAGATCAAATCGTTTTATGTCGAAAGTACTGATTATGGCCCTCTGCCCTGAACCAGGCTTAAGCATGAGGTATCCTTGTTCTCTTTGTAGTTATGTGGGAAATCTGGGTGAGGCCCTGAGGACTCCAAATATGTGGGCAGAGTAACAATCCTGCTCTGTGGTTCGCTGTTTGGTCCATTGTGGCAGGTCATGGGACCCCAGTGGTTCAGGAATTGCTAGGGTTCGCTAGATGTCTGCTCTCCCGCTGGTTGGCTTTTATGAAGGCATGGTGACCGGAAGGTGTTCCTGAGCCATAATTGGCTGCTGAGAGTACTGATGAGACAGCCCGTGCACCGCATCTCCTTCACGTAGTAAGGTGAGAGAGAACTGTAAATGGAGAATCACCTAAACCGAAACCTTTTTCTCTTTCACATATTCATATTTTTAGTAGACGTATGATGTTGAACCTATCTCGCAGATTATTCTTCGGCAGTAGCGTAAGCAGTCTCACTGCGTCAGTATTTTGTGGTGACATGAAAAACCAGAAAACACATTGACAGGCTATTTGTAATGACAACTGAATTTTACGGCCAGTTTGTCAGGATGGGTACTTGCAAGCTCGCAGGCAGTCTGATTTTTACATGAAAGCTTTCCACTGCACCACTGCATGGGGGCTGAAGTATTAGATGCTTTGTTAATAGGTTTTTGTATTGTGTTGTGTTCGACTTATTTAGCCTCTTGGCATTGTATACAGACTTCGTTCTGCAATTGTGATTCAAGAGGTGGATGTTTCCTTTTGGGAAATAATTATTGGGCTTTGTGGTTTGAAGGGTGTGGTTTGTTTCAGTTGAGGTTTCATATAAGGCATAGGTTTTGCGACCTCCCAGTGTAAGCCTTTTCCTTATGATTATAGAGTTATAGTGACTCATCTCTTTGTAGTAGTTCACAGTAGTGATTTTGGAATCTTGCAGCCTTCCACCTAAACTTTGTCAGTGGATGTTTGCCTGGCACAAGTTCCATTCAGACGAACCTCTTGTGGGTAACGGATATAGGGTTTTTATAGTGGTTATGTGAATCTGGAACTGTGGTAGTGCTACTGGCTGCTCACATCCGAGAGGGAAGTGGCGAGCAGTGGGTTAGCGTCTAACTTGTTGACTGTGACCTCAGTTCCTTATGCTAGGTCAATAGGCACTTCTGTCCTGTTCCTTAGTTCCCATCCCTTGTTCCAGTTCCCGTGTTTTCCTGTCCCCAGTTTATCTTTTCTGGAATGCCCAAATCCCATGCACGGAATTCATGTATCCCGGCTAAGATGTTTGGTATGTTACAGATATCCTAACTTTGTTTGAAAGAGAAGTCCTTCAGTTGATTGGCCATTTATTAGACTATTGTTTTTCATTACTTACCAAGTGCTACAGTTGGGCAGACTAAAGATTAGTAGAAGGCTGCAGCAGTTGACTATGTTGCATGTGTTTAAGAGCTTAGTGGTGCACTGTATTAGCCATTTAAAGGGGCAAGCATTAAGATATTGATTGGTTCATGTTAAATGCTTTTTATTGTAGCGTTTTTATTATGGATATTCAAGAGACTGGAAAGGTGTTGTGTGTGGTGTGGTGTGGTGTTCTGGTTAGTTACGTTATAGTGAAGTTCAAAAAATGGTGGTATTGGCTCGGTAGTGAGTATGTGAATAAGGATAGCTGGAGTTGTGGACTGTGCTTAGTTTAAAAAAAAAAAAAAAGATTTTTTTTTTTTAAACCTAAATGCCAAGGCTCTTGTGAGTAGATCACTGCACCTTGCACCGCCCATGTCAATGCTTCCAGTGCCATAGCAACTCAACTACTAACCATCTCACTCCTTCAAGTGTGACAATTCAGACTAATCCTGGCCCACAATGCAATAGGAATGGGTTGGGCAGCATGTGTTAATTATTTTCAATGTATATTGAATTAATAATCATCTGCTCTTAGCTGATCTTTAAATTAGTCAGACAGGACCACCATGTGGCAGACAGTCATAAGTGCCAGTGTTGACCATAAAGTGCAGGTGCGAGCACCGGAATCCACTGGCTCAAATTAAGCACTGGCTGTGGAGTATGCTGGAGATGTGTGGCGGTTGGTGAGAATGTATGTAGAGCACTAATATTGGAAATTGTTTTGCATATTGCAAGACTTCATATAGTCTGGTAATGTAGTGGGAAGGGATGATGAGGTTGTATGAACCATATCATCCAGGGGTGATATGGATGGTTGTATCTGCACAATATGTGATGAATGGAGCAGTTGGGTTGGTAGTTAGTGTGAGGTTTGTTTAAGTCTGGATGTGCTTGGTGTGTGGGGATGATGGTTAGTGGAGGTGGATGCTGTGGTATGCAGTAAGTTTGTACTGTATATAATTTTGTGCATTTTGTTGCTGAAGTATTTAGGTGTTTTGTGTGAATCTGGAGGGTGATTTCTTTTGGTAGGTAGCTAGTGGGAGAAATGATGAGAATTGTTGGCTTTTATACATTGTGTGGATAAGGGCCATGATTAGTTGTGTGTTGGTTATGCATGGAGAAATATGGGTTTTGCGGTTAGTATTTTGGTAGAGGAAGTCTTGGCTTTTTGGATGCAGAGGGCTTGTGTGAATGTGCTGGATTTGTCTAATAATGATGAGGTGAGTGGATTTGAGGTGTATGATGTGTAAGCAGAAAGTTTGTATAACATGGAATGTTGTCAGCTGCATTAGGATATCTTTTGGTATATTGTGTTAATGTGGAGGTGGCTGGGTACTGAATAACGTGTCTAGATTGCAACATTTTGGTCGATGAGGTGATGGATTATATTTGGAAGGGTGAAAGTATAGAGAAGGGGCTATATGATTAGCTTGGAAGAAGTAGTGATGGAAGATGGTAGTGTAAGGGTGAGTGTGGGGAGATTGTGAGAGGAAGGGGTGAGCCAAGCAGAGGCAGGGGAACTGAAGACAGGGTGGTGAAGGTGTTCTGCATTAAGGGAGGGTCAAGGAATGCAGGGATAGAAGGAAGTGGTGTGAAGGAAAAGTTGAAGTCAGGGAATGAGGCGGGTGGTGGGACAAGGGAGGAGTAGAATAAATGGGGACAAAGGATGGTGTCAGATGGACATAGCAGAGGAGATAAAGAGGAGAACAAGGAATTCAAAAGGATGGATTGTGGAGAAATTGATAAAGAAACAAAAAACTAGGGGTGGGTGAAAAAGAATGATGGAAATCAAGGAGGTGAGGTGGAAAGAGCAGATGGAATTGTGAAGGTTGAAAGAAGGGAGAAGAAACAGAAGGGGAATAGGAAAAAAACAGGGAGGGCAGATAGCCAGGTAAGGAGAGAGAGCAAAAGGGTGCATGGCAGCCTTGTACCTGAAATATGAGCTGAACAGCTGTGAAAGTAGTTGGACTTTGGTTTAAGAGTGTGTCATTGAGGGATCTGAAAATTGATTGGAAGATAACGCTCATTAATGATTGAGGATCAGCTTAGATGTCAGTATGACCATGTGCACCGTACTACTTATTCTGTGGCCTCTTTGTTGTCATGAGAAAGTGATGCTAGGTGGGTGACTTCAGTGTCATATTTTGAAATGAAGTTGATAAATGATGTGATGCAGAAAATGTATGTTGGTGAAGACCTTTGCAGATCACACAGACTGCCAAATCTGCTACTGTTACTATTTGGGGATGGAGAATAATATTGAGATCTAGCAGAAAGAAGATTTGTTGTCTGAATGTTCTGTTACCCATTCCTCCTCCACAACGCTGTACTATAAGCTAATGGCCAGTGCTGTTATTTGCTGCCAGAGATCTTCTGTTGTCCGTATTGCTTGAGTTCCTTGAAGCATTTCTGCTTTTGTTTACTCTGATGGCTTCTGCGTGTCTTTCTGATGTAGGCTTCAATCCAGCGGAGACAAAGATAAGAACTCCAGATGGTAAAGTTTGGCCTGAAGCAGAGTTTCACAACATTAGCCGAGAGCTGTACCGAGAACTGGCATTGAAGGGTGAGTACTGTCATTCGTTAGTCAACACTCAAATTGTGAACATTGGCTAAAAATCACAATTTTAATATTGATCAAACCAGGCACAATTTACAAAAAGTGAGTCAAATGTGTATCATAAAGTGTATCTCTCTAAATAACTTCTCCATCATGGAATTTCTATTAATATACATAAATGTAGAGTATAGCTACTTATGTGCGGATTCCCAAAGCATGTTTCTTATAAACACTTCTAACTGCCACCACCATGTATATTCACCCAGGCGCCAGACTAGACCTGTAAACTTTAAAGCAGATTCCTCTTGCGTTGACAGGTGGCGTTGTGTGGCTGGTCCATCCATTCTGGATGTGACATCGGGGACACTATAAGACGGCCACCTCTGCGCACTTTCTGATCTCCATCTGCGACATCCGATGTAGAACCATTGAAATCATGGTTCCCTTTTCCACTGCTTTTCCTTTTCCTTTTTTGTTCCAGAGTAACCAACGAAATGCTAAGCTGTTCACCTTGCCAGTATTCTCTGGTTCAATTGATGTAAAAACTACAAGCCCTCTTAGGATCAAGTTTGCTGAGCCATTTCTCCTCCTTCGAGGGGTGAGGTTAAGCATAAAAGGCCAGTAAAGTAACGGATTGTCCTGTGTGAATGTTAGTAACCACCTTCGACAGAAAAGCTGCCTTTGTTTAAAGGACTAATTTGTTTGGAAAGACTGAAGCAGAAGTGATGCAGTAAGGAACACATTTTAGATGGTTAATAGGTGTGAGGGACAACTATGAAGGGTTTGAATGGAGTGCACATTAGATAAGTGAGAACCAAATGTAGGTCCCGCTGTGGCATCACAAAAGGTGATCGTGGGAACATGTGGGTCAGCCCTTTCAAAAAAAGCATCACATAAAAGCCCAAAAGAAAAACATTCCAGCGGCCCTTCTCTCGCTAGACACGGGGAAGGCCTTTGATCGGGTTGACTGGCCCTTTCTCCTTCAAACAATGAGACGATTTGGCTTCCATGAAACATTTATCGGTATGGTGCAGGCCAATTACCACTCTCCCAGGTCAAGGGTTCTTGTAAATGGGGTGGCGTCCGACGCCTTAGCAATCTTGCGGGGGACAAGGTAAGGATGCCCTCTGTCCCCCATGCTATTTGCCCTTAGTATTGAACCCCTAGAGGAAAAGATTAGGGTGAACAAGGATATAAAGGGGATAAAATCTGGCACTAACTACCATAAGATCTCCTTCTTTGTGGACGACATCCTTCTTCCTATCACTGACCCGCTGATCTCGCTCCCGGCCATTTAGGAGGCGCGGGATCGATTTTAAACTGGTATCTGGCTTTAAGGTGAATCTATCAAAGTCATTCTTGCTCATTCTAACTCTGCTGGGGGAACTGGTTGACAGAATCAAGGAAACTTCCCCGTTTAGATGTACGCACCGAGAGATTACATACCTAGGGGTTAAGCTAATGCCAAACGTTGCTGGCCTCTATAAGGACAACTACCCGCTGCTAGTGCGACAGATCAGGGCAGACCTAACTAGATGGAAAGCAGCCTACACCTCTTGGCTGGGGAGAGTAAATGCAATAAAAATTAATGTCCTCACGAGGCTGCTTTCTCTTTCATGGGCTCCCGATACCAGTAGCTAGGGAACTGTTAATAGACCTCAAAAAGATGGTCACTAAATTTATATGGCAGGGGCAAAGAGCACGCCTATCATATCGAACGCTCACTCGAACGCGCGCTGAGGGTGGAGTGTCCCTCCCTGACTTCTGGGGCTATTTCAGAGCAGTCCAACTTCGGGTACTGACGGAATGGTCCCTCAGAGAATCCGAAAAACATTGGATCCATATGGACAAACAACTGGCAGGACCATTTGGGATCTCTTATGGTTGAAGAAGCAACACAGGTGCCCTGAACGCTTACCTTAGCACCCCCACGGCCACTACTTGGGAACTATTTACGAACACATTATCCCTGACGGCCTTTCCCTCGCCATATACCCCCGTACACTTCAACCCAGAGTTCCCTCTGGCACTGCATGATTGACTATTTAAGCACTGGAGACTTGGGGGTTGTCTTATGATTTCCCACCTATACAAAAACGGGGCACTTCTGTCGTTTGCGGATTGTGCCAAAGCTTTCCAATTATAATCTACAGAGGGCTTCCACTGTGCACAGCTAAAACACTGGTTCCAGCAACCCCAGGTGTGGCTGGTCGGTACCAGGAACCTGCTTCCCATAGAGAAATTTGCACAATCAGGGGCCTCTACTAGGGGGACTATCTCTTTCCTATACGTCCTCATTAGGGCGCTGAGCCCACAACAAACTCCGAGGCATAGGGTTTTCTGGGACACTAATCTTTCAAGGGCTGTAGAAGAGAAACAATGGAGCCGCCTATATAAAGACATTGCCAAACACAACCGCTCTATGCATCTACGAGAAGCCCACTACAAGATAATGTACGACTGGTACTTCCATCCCCAGAAATTACAGAACATATTCCCTAACACGACGGATAGATGCTGGAGGGGGTTTGGGCTCCTGGGCAACTTTCGGAATATCTGGTGGGATTGCCCATCCATTCAACCGTTCTGGAAAGAAATCCTCTCTCAAATAAAACTGATACTGGGGTACCCCATCCCGGAAACCTTGGAACACACCCTTCTGGGGCTCCGGGACCCGCTACTGCAAAGGTAAACATATGGAGACCGCTCCATCATGTGGGTATGTCTCGTCGCTGCTAAAATGGCCATCGCAGCGGCATGGAAAAAAACCAGAAGCCCCATCCATTACACAGTGGCAGGCTAAATTGGGGGAGCATTGGCTCTTTTGCGGCTGACAGACATAACGGAGGACTCCAGAAAGGGGTTTGAGTATATTTGGACTCTGCTAGTGGAATATCTGTCGGTAGGCCTACCCCTATTCGCATGTAGCCCTAGGCTGCGGGCACTTCATCTGTTTCACATTTAATTGAGCCGGGGAGCGCTCTGAACGAGCAAGAGAAAAGTGAAGCCTACCCACACCTTGGAGCCCACTTGGAACAATCTCACACTTTTCTTTTCTTTCAACTTTTTCTTTTTTTCTCTTTTGGTCTTTGTGGTTCAACATTGGTTCTCTTTTTCAGTTGCCCAGTTCAGGGCTGAAAGTTGGGTTGGGTTACACTAGTACAGCCGAGTTCACGTCCCTCACCATGAAAACTGGCTACCTGAAGATATATGAGACACACAAGGTATAGGAGTGGACATAATAAAGCAACTACCCTTAGGGCCGGGTCCTTGTTAACAAGATGTGTGCCAGACGTTCCGGGCACCACACACTCCTCGCCCAGTCCAGAGCCATTAGGATGACATGTGCCTGGTCTTTCCTGGTCTATTTCAGCACACTGGACAAGAGAAGGAGCGGCGCAAAGTCATACAGGAGTTCGAATCACCAGTGTAGACGGAAGGCATCTCCCAGGGAGGACTGCCTTGGGCACTCCACCATTCAAAAATTTGGACACTGCATGTTCTCTGCGGGGGCAAATAGATTGAGCCAGGGTTCTCCCCAATGCTGGAAAACGCACTGTGCTACCTCAGAGTGTAACTGCTATTCGTGATTAGCTAGACACTGGTGGCTGAGTATGTCCGCCCTAGTCTTTAAAGATACTGTAAGGAATTGATCAATCAAGGAGATTCCCTGATTGTTCAGGCACTTACAAAGGTGTGGAGCCTCCTGACACAGGACCCACAGCACCATTCCTCACTGTTCGTTGTAGTACCCCAATGGCGATCATGTTGTCTGTGGGAACCTGCACCCGTTTTCCCTTGATGATTGGGAGGAATGCCTTCAGTGCCAAGTAAATCGCTCGCATCTCCAATAAGTTGATGTTAAGTTCAGCTTCCGCTGGGGACCAGAGTCCTCTGATCTCCACTTTCCCTAAATAACCTCCCCAGCCCAGCAATGATGCATCCGTCATGACCATTAGCTCTGGGTAGGGAGAGGCTACATATCCAATTGTGGTAGAGCAGTCATCATTGCAGATCGTTTGCAGTCTCCTTCGATGCATGGATGGAGTCTGACTGATTGCTGTGATGCTGATCCCATTGAGATTGTAGATCAGGGCCGCACTGGCCGTAGCAGACACTGGGAGTTTTCCCGGTAGGCCGGAAGGGTGGGGGCCGGCTTTTTACCTGAGAAGGTTGGTTTTGTTACTGGTGGCCTGTTTTGCACTGCAATATCGCCCCCCTGTAACAAAAGCGGCAGCGGTGCTTGACCCAAACTGCCCCCCGGGCCCCTCGAGTGGAATTGCCAGGGCTGGTTTCTGTTCCCAGTCCGTCCGTGCTGTAGATCCTACTGCAGAACTCGCATATGCTACCTAGCATGGTCCACAAGCAGGATGCGCAATTACCTTATTGTCATCTATGCTTGAGGATAATGCAGGAATGATTGAGCCGTCTATGGCAGTAATTTTCAGGAGATTGAGATGCTGTAATGGGAACACCATCCATGAAACAAGTGCTCAAATGGTGGTCAAAATTGGAAAACATCTTCAAAGGACAACTTTGAATCCCATAAAGCCCCCAACTCCTCCTTACTAAGGATGCATCACTCGCAGAATGGGGGAAACACTTAAAACATGTAAACACAAATGGATTGTGGATAAAAGAAGAGTGTCAGTTGCACATAAATATCCTGGTAAGAAGAGCAGTGATGTATGCCTTAAAAGCTTTCCTGCTTGCATGCGTAACACGCGCATCAGGGTTCATACAGATAGCAACACAACTATGTTTACCTATTAAAACAGGGAAATCCAGATCACTTACACTATCTTAAGAATCCCAAGATTATGGACATGAGCAATACATGACAACGGTCTACGGAATACATTCCAGGAGTGCACAACCATGTGGCAGATCATCTGAGCAGACATTATTCAAGTGTCACAAATGAGAATTGGACGGCAACCAACAACCACTAATTTTCCAGACTTGGGTTATCTCCCCAGGGGGACATGTTTGCTTACAGAGAAGAATCGCAAATTTACAATTAACTTTTTCCAACCCACATATTGCCAGAGATGTTCTCTGTTTATGAATGAAATGAAGTAACGCATGATCTGAAAGAAATACGTTAGTTAGATTCCTCACCTTAGAATATCCCCAGGCGTCAGACTGGATCCGGAAGATTTTTCGTCAGCAATACCCCTTGCGCGTCGCTAGGCGTCGTCTGCGGCTCCGCGTCCGTCGTCGGCGTCGTGCGCCGGAATGACGTCGTCGGAGTACTTAGACGCCGCCCTCGCGCGCTGACGTCAGTTCTTCTTTTTTCCGCGCCAGTAAACGCAGATCCGGGAGAGCTACCTCTTTTAGTCAATTTTTGACTAACTTTTTTGATCCTTTTTGATCTTGTCTCGACTCCGGTGCCTGTAGGATGCCTGGTTTTAAAGCCTGTGCTGACTGCAGCCGCTTGATGTCGGTTACGGACCATCACCGCCGGTGCATGTACTGTTTGGGCCTCGACCACGACGCGGAGTCGTGTTCGGACTGCAAGGCCCTGACCTCGAAGGCTAGACGGGAGCGGTCCCGTAAGCTTCTCGAGCTTCGCCACTCGGCTCCACGCCCCTCTCGATCCCGGTCCAGGAGGAGGTCCAAGGATCGGTCGCGGAGCCGCAGCCGTCGTCATCATCGATCGTCTGGCTCCAAGTCTTCGGGTAAGTCGAAGCACTCCAAGCACTCCAAGAAGTCCAAGAGGCGACACCGCTCTTCGGACTCCCCTCGCCGGTCGCGCGACTCGGCCGAGGGTCAGGGTGGTTCCACCCCCGCGGCTCCAGCGGAGCCGCAGGCGCCGTTCAAGTCCCCATACCCGCCGGTCCCTGGGACTGACGCGACGCCGGCGGAAGTCAGTGCCTTCCTCTCGGCCATGAGGAACCTGGCTCCGCCGTCGACACCCGCTGGCGCGCCTTCGGGCCCCGCGGACCCGACTGGGCAACCTTGCCTGCCGGCGGCTCCGGCGCCGTCGACGGCTCCGGCCTCGACGCCGCAAGTGCCCGAGGGACCCGTTCCCGAGTCCCCGCCGACGCCGGTCGACCTCGTCATGCCTCCTCCGCCGGCGTCGACACCGGTACCACCTCCGACGCCGGCTCCGCTCGGCGTCGAGCCCCAGTTCAGCCCCGCTCCGGGCCCGGCGCCGTTATGGCGTCGATGGACGCCGCGTTCGGCGCCGCTAGAGACACATTATGTCTATCGTCCGGCTCCGATCCTTCCTCCTGCTTACCAGGAATCGGATGACGGGGGCAAATAGGAGGGGTCCGAGGATCCTATGGCCGTTCAGGCTCAGCTGTCACAGGACTGGGCAGATGAACTGGGGGAG
The DNA here is from genome assembly GCF_964204655.1 of Triturus cristatus. NCBI lineage: Eukaryota > Metazoa > Chordata > Amphibia > Caudata > Salamandridae > Triturus > Triturus cristatus. Next base: position 359,942,713 of record NC_140586.1, on the reverse strand, counting down.
GCCAGTGGTCTGGATACCTCTCCAGACACTGAATTCATCTCTCCTCCGACTGTGGCTTCGGAGGAGGGTGCTGCTTTCTCTGTGGTGCTGCGCAAGGCGGCCGCAGCCCCTGGGCTCGAGCTACCTGCCGTGGCTGTGAGGACTAACGTCCTCACTGAGGTGCTTCAGTCTGCAGCAAGCTCCACTGAGCCTCTGCTGCAATTCAATGAGGCCCTCATTGACGTTCTGCAGGGCACCTGGTCCAAGCCCTCCACAGTTCCTCCTGTGGACAGGAACGTCGCCAGGCGCCACCGCCCTGCTCCGGGCGACCCCCAGTTTTCTGTCCCAACACCCTACCCCCGAGAGCCTGGTTATCCAGGCTTCTACCTCCCAATCCTCCTTCCCGACCGCTCCGCCGGACCGGGATTCCAAGAGACTGGAACAGTTTGGCAAAAAGCTGTTCTCCTCCCTTAGTTTGGGCCTGCGGTCCTTGAACACCGCCTGTCTCTTGGACCGTTATTCCCACACTCTGTGGGATACGGTGGAGGACGTGCTGCCCCTGTGTCCGGAGGAGGTCCAGACACGACTTACCCAGGCTCTGGCCGATGGGAGGGATGCAGCACGACATGCTATCCGATGTGGGCTTGACACTACGGACTCGCTGGGTAGGGCGATTTCTACCACGGTGGCGCTTAGACGTCATGCCTGGCTGCGGTCCACGTCCTTTTCGGGGGATGTCTAGAGCACTCTCATGGACATGCCCTTTGATGGCACTCGCCTTTTTGGTGAGAAAGCGGACAGTGCGCTGAATCGCTTTAAGGACTCCCGGGCTACGGCCAAGTCCTTGGGCCTCTCGGCCCCGCGGTCGCAAACTTCCGCCTTTCGCCCCTTTCGTGGCCAAGGAAGGGGTGCCTCCTCACGTACGCCTAGCCACCAGCCGCAGAACCAACCTGCGCGCGGTCGCGGACGTGGTTTCCGCCGAGGCGGTTCTGGAGGACGACGCGGTCAGCCCACATCCACCCCGGCAGCATCCGCCTCAAAGCCTTCCTAGTCCGAGCTTTTAGGCCCATTCCACGCCAGTGGGCGGCAGAGTTCGCCATCACCTGCTCCACTGGCGGTCCATCACATCGGACAGGTGGGTGCTGCAAATCGTCCGAAGGGGCTACTCCCTCCCCTTCGAGACGACCCCTCCAGCCATGCCACCGCAGCACCACCGTATCTCGGGGGATCATTTGAATCTTCTCCGCGAGGAAGTTTCGGCCCTCTTGGCCAAGGGGGCCGTCGAGCGCGTTCAGAGCCCAGAAGTAGGTCGTGGTTGTTATTCCCACTACTTTCTGGTTTCCAAGAAGGGCAAAGGGGGCCTACGCCCCATCTTGGACCTCCGGAACGTCAATGCCTTCCTCCGGAAGGAGAGGTTCAAGATGTTAACTTTGGCTCAGGTTCTAGCTGCCCTAGACCCTGGAGACTGGATGGTAGCGTTGGACTTGCAGGACGCATATTTCCACATCCCCATCCTGCCGGCCCACCGGCGTTACCTGCGGTTCACGGTGGGTCACGAGCACTTTCAGTTTACCGTGCTCCCCTTCGGCCTTACCAGTGCCCCTCGGGTGTTCACAAAAGTGATGGCGGTGGTCGCAGCTCATCTGCGCAGATCAGGGGTTCCAGTCTTCCCCCTATCTCGACGACTGGTTGTTGAAGGCGGGCTCGCCCCAGGCAGTCGTCTCCCACCTCCAGACTACGGCGGATCTCCTACATTTGCTGGGGTTTTCCATCAACGTGCCGAAGTCACACCTGAGTCCCTCTCAGAAGCTCCTCTTCATCGGAGCGGTTCTCGATTCGGCGCAGTTCAGGGTCTATCCGCCGGAACAGCGGGTCCGGGATATTCAGGCCCCGATTCCCATCTTTCGGCCTCTATCCTGGGTTTCGGTCAGGCTAGTGTTGCGGCTTCTGGGGCTGATGGCCTCCTGCATCCTACTGGTGCATCACGCCAGGCGGCGCATGCGGGCTCTGCAGTGGGACCTGAAGTTTCAGTGGGCCCAGCATCACGGCAACCTGTCCGACCATGTCTTGATCTCGGAGGGCACTGCACAGCAGTTGCAGTGGTGGCTCACGGACCGCGATTGGGTCACGGGCAAGAGCCTCTCCCTTCCCCAACCGGAACATGTCGTAGTGACGGATGCGTCCCTCCTGGGATGGGGTGGCCATATGGCAGAGGCGGAGATCAGAGGCCTCTGGTCTCCGGCGGAGTCTCGTCTCCACATCAACCTGTTGGAGTTGAGAGCGATCCGACTTGCACTGAAAGCCTTCCTTCCCTCTGTCCGGGGAAGTGTCGTGCAGGTGTTCACGGACAACACCACCGCCATGTGGTATTGCAACAAACAGGGCGGGGTGGGGTCGTGGACCCTTTGTCAGGAGGCTCTGCGCCTCTGGACATGGCTGGAACACCAGGGCATCACCCTAGTGGTTCAACATCTGGCGGGCTCTCTGAACGCCAGAGCAGACTAACTCAGCCGCCGGTGCATGATGGATCACAAATGGCGTCTGAACTCCGAGGTGGCGCAAGGTCTCTTTCAGCAGTGGGGAGAGCCTTGGTTAGATCTATTCGCCACCGAAGAGAACGCGCAAGGTCAGCAGTTCTGCACGTTGGAATTTCCAAGGCGGCACTCGCTCGGCGACGCTTTTCGTCACGAGTGGAGTTGCGGTCTGTTGTACGCCTTTCCGCCTATACCACTTCTGCCCAGAGTGCTGAAGAAGATCAGGCACGACCAGGCCCAAGTCATCTTGGTGGCTCCGGATTGGGCACGAAGATACTGGTATCCCGAGCTACTCAGTATGTTGACCGATCCTCCGATACGTCTGCCCCTTCGGGAGGATCTTCTGTCGCAGCAGCAGGGGACGGTCCTCCACCCGAACCTGTCCAGCCTCCACCTCCATGCGTGGAGATTGAGCGGCGGCAGTTGATGCCATTTGACTTGCCTCCTGAAGTCTGTGATATCATTCTGGCAGCCAGGCGTCCCTCCACAAAGACGGTATACGCCTGCCGGTGGAACAAATTTGTGGCATGGTGCACAGCAAAGGCTGTGGATCCCCTTTCCGCCCCTCTTTCTGAGGTTCTGCTCTTTCTTCTTTCTTTGGCCCGGCAGGGCTCTGCCCTGGGCACCTTGAAAGGTTATCTTGCTGCCATCTCTGCCTTCTTGCGGCTTCCTGATCAGCCTTCTCTTTTCAAGTCCCCTGTAGTTACACGCTTTCTAAAAGGCATTACTCACACGTTCCCTCCTGTCCCTTTTGTAATGCCTCAGTGGGACTTGAATCTTGTTCTCACATTTCTAATGTGGGCTCCCTTTGAGCCTCTACATAATTGTCTTCTTCGTCTGCTGACGCTTAAGACTGCTTTTCTGGTAGCCATCACCTCGGCTAGACGGGTGAGTGAGCTCCAGGCTTTATCATCTAAGCGTCCTTTTCTCTCTCTTCATCCGGACAAGGTTGTCCTTCGGCCTCGTCCCTCCTTTCTTCCGAAAGTGGTGACCCCCTTTCATCTTGGGCAGTCTGTCACCTTGCCCACCTTCTTTCCGCCTCCGCATCCTTCCAAAGAGGAAGAGAGGCTCCACCGTCTGGACCCCAAACGTGCGCTCTCCTTTTATCTGGACCGCACAAAGCAATTCCGGGTGGACGACCAACTTTTCTTTGGATACGTGGGTGCTAAGAAGGGGAAAGCTGTGCACAAACGGACCATCTCTCGGTGGGTCGTTTTGTGCATCAAAATTTGTTATTCCTAGGCAAAAAAGGACCCTCCTGTTGGGCTGCGCGCCCATTCTACTCGGGCCATAGCGGCTACTACTGCTTTGGGACGGGGTGTCCCTTTGCAGGACATCTGTCAGGCGGCGACGTGGGCTTCGCTACACACGTTTGCCAGGCATTATTGCCTTGACAGCCAAGTCCGGAGGGATGGCTTCTTTGGCCGTTCTGTCCTCCAGGACTTTCTGGTGTGATCTTGGTTCGCAGACCCACCATCGGTGGATGGTATTGCTTGGGTATCTATTCTAAGGTGAGGAATCTAACTAACGTGTTTCTTTCAGATGAACAAGTTACTTACCTTCGGTAACGATGTATCTGTAAGAAAAATTAGTTAGTTAGATTCCTCACCGACCCACCCATCCTCCCCGTTCTGCGAACTGACATCTAGGGTTAAGGTTATCCTTTTCAGGCCCCTAGATTTTATTTTTGGCACCAGTGTCGGTCTTTGCATGGCTCTGCGTTCCTGGCGCGGAAAGCTATGTACAAGAACTGACGTCAGCGCGCGAGGGGGGCGTCTAAGTACTCCGACGACGTCATTCCGGCGCACGACGCCGACGATGGACGCGGAGCCGCAGACGACGCCTAGCGACGCGCAAGGGGTATTGCTGACACAAAATCTTCCGGCTCCAGTCTGACGCCTGGGGATATTCTAAGGTGAGGAATCTAACTAACTAATGTTTCTTACAGATACATCGTTACCGAAGGTAAGTAACTTGTTCAACGCGAACCAAACTGTGTGGCAATATAAGAGGTACACCTAGTTGTGAAGTGATTGAAGATCTGTGTTGAGCAAACGTTATGAGACTTTGTCAACACTTAACTTTTGTGCCTTTAAATGGTTTGTTTTATTTTCTTACTCCGTATGAAAACTGCACTGCCCTCAGTCCTGTCCGAAAGAACTGAAACAGCTGCCAATATAAAGATTAACTTGGAAAAAAACTGCTGGCTCCTTTAAAGGAGCCATGCTTTCCATTACTGGTGCCTGTCTGGCTACTTTTCTGTTTGCTTCTTCTTGGATTGCTTTACATTCTGTCAGGAAAGTTAGTTTCTTCACTCAGTCAGTCAGTCAATTACTTTTATTCGATTTAATAAAAATCAAAAAAAGACACAACAAACAGATAGTCACATGAAATACAGGGCAAAAGTTCATCAATTACACTAATGGTTATAAATAGCATTGTCAAAGTTAAAAATTAAAATAAACATATTTCATAAGTTCAGTTCAAGGTTAAAAAATAAATATAATACATTGGTATATTTACAATATAGAAAAGTCTGATAAAAAAATAAAAAATATAGATTACCTCCAAAAATAAAAACCCCCAGCCCATCTCACCAAATCAAATCATAATGGGGCTTAGCCGTACATTGACACGCTTCTTGTTTATACGAACGCCCGCAACTAAAAAACTTGCTACATGAAATGCAAAACTAATGCTGAGTAAGAGTTGCAAGAACAGGAGCGCTGGCCTAACTTGTAAAAAACCGGCCTCCTTCAGGATAGGTAACAAGTATTTTTTTCCTAATCTGTGCGTAGTGTTCGCAGAACATAATAAAATGTAGCGTGTCTTGGGTGGAAAAGTTATCACAATCACATGGGATTGCATTTTCTGGGGTAGCCCATGTGGGGTAGGAGCCAAGCAAAAAATGTATCAAATTAAAACGAAATTTAATTAAAAGAAACCGATGAAATGGTCTGGTTACAAAAGCCAAATAGGGTTCAAGACCGGGAACAGTTGTTAGTATGTAGTTCCTTCTAACTAGTGGCTTTTTTATTTCTGAGTCCTCCCTCTCTGCCGTGAGTAGGGTAACTAATGCAGATTTAATCACTGTGACATCCTTTTTATTAATACAATCGGGGGAGTGAAATAACTCTATTGCAAGCGTCCGTTTGACGTAAACCAGCCATGGGATTCTATGGACTCTGTCCAAGGCAAGACAGTCTTTGAGAATCAGGTGGGTTAAAGAGATTTCCTGGTTAAGCCAGGTTTTTAGCCAACAAATTACAGGGGCCGCTTTTATTAAATCTGTTACATACCCCACACCCAACTCTAAGTGTGTCGTAAAGGTGGGTGTGGACTGAGGGACGGACATCAGGGATCTTAAAAACATGTTCTCCGCCCTCTGGATGGTATCAGTATTTGTGTATCCCCAGATGGCAGAACCATAGGTGGCTATAGACAAAGATTTAGCTTTATAAACCCTTAGAATAGCCTCCATTGGGCGTGCTCCCAACCTTTTGGCAAAACCTAATATAGCTGCCGCAGATCTTGCCACAGAATTGCCTTTTAGTTTTTGTTGGGGACCCCACGTTCCTTTCTCATCAAAGATGACCCCCAGGTAGGTAAAGATCGGGTCCCTTTTTACCTAGTCAAAAACATATTTTGGATTTCTTTTTCCTACTGGCCAGACCAGTAATCATGACCTGGGACTTTTGGGTGTTAATTTTCAAATCCAATGAGGTCATTAATTCGCCAAATGTGGCCAGTAGTCTATTAAGGGCCACACCTGAACGGGCCAGAAGAACGGCGTCGTCAGCGTATAGGAGAACCGGAATCTTGGTCTCTCCTACACGCGGAACGTCTACCGCTGAGTTGGCCAAAGCTGGCTCCAGTGCATTTATATATAGTGTGAAGAGGAGGGGGGCCAGGATGCACCCCTGCCTAACACCCCTCTCCGACTTAAAGCAACTGGTACACCTTCCTCCCTGGGTGACTCTCACAGAGGCTAATAAGCCGCAGTGTAGGTCTGCCAAAAAACCAACCAGAGGGAGATCAACCCCCATATCCAGAAGGATCCTCCACAGCTTTGACCTATTAACAAGGTCAAAAGCTGAGGAGAGGTCCATAAATGCCATATACAGGGACCCCTCCTTCGCGATCGTATATTTACTAATAAGTAGATGGAGGTTTAGGCATTGATCCAGCGTACTCCTGTTGGCCCTAAAACCATACTGGGCATTAGACAGTATGCCTCTGCCCTCAAGCCACACAGTCAACCTGCCCAAAATGACTCTGCCTAAGATTTTAACAGCCGAGTCTATTAAGGAAATAGGCCTATAACAAGCCGCGTCGCCCCTCTGACCTTTTTTTAAAATTGGAATAATAGTAGACCTGGCCCAGGACTCGGGGATATTTTTTTTTTTAAACCGTTTATTACAGAATCCAAAAGATATACAAAGATGGGCCTACAACCTTCAGGCCGGCCGCTAGCAAACAGAAAGAGCATATAATACAAACAGTAGAACACACGCTGCGGCAGAAGAGAGATCACAGGAGTTGAAAGAAGCGTTGGCAGCCACACCATCCGGACCCCATACAACGGTTTCATTTTTATATAAATAACGAAGAAACAAGTCCACAAGGCAACCCACAATCGGAAACAATAGCATGTGCTCCCCTGGGGGGGGACCCTACCGATCCACAGGAATATCAAGGGGGGGATAGGTCGGGACGGAGACAAAGTGAACTTAATGCCCAGAACCAGGAAGACAAGCAGGCTAAGGAGACGGGGCCGGTGACGGATCAGGCATCAGCGGCGGGGTACAGATTCCCCCACGGTAGGCGTTCCAGGGTCCCCACACTTTCACCCATTTCCCAGGCTTACCTCTCGCAACATACATCACCTTGTCCCGAAACATACACCAATCCATGTTGTCCTTCCACGCCGAGACAGTCGGTGACCTCTGGGAACCCCACAATTGCGCAATATCACGCTTGGCCACCATACATCCCAGAGTCACCCACCATGTCTGCGGCACTGAGTAGTCGGTTGGCTCCCACACATTCAGGAGACATCTCCTCGCCTCGGGCAGCAGCGGCACATGCGTAACTGCCTGTAAAACCCCGTGCACACCACGCCAGAATCGCGCCACCTCCGGGCATTCCCACAATATATGGAGAAAGGTCCCCTAAGAACCACACCCACGCTTACACAACCCGTCCTCAGCATAGCCCATACGCATCAGACGCGGCCCCGTAACATAGACCCTATGGAGTATCTTGAGCTGGACGAAGCGAAGGCGAGCCGGTATGGCCACCTCTTTCGGGGAGGCCACCGCAGACACCCAGTCCTTGTCATCCAGCTCCAATCCATCAGCCCCCCACGCCTCACGAAGGCCAGTCAGCAGTCCCGAGCGATCATTGATGAGTTTTTTGTAAATTAATGAAATCGTGCCGTCCGGTACATGCCCATCTAGCACTCTATCCTCCAGAGGGGAGTACTCCGGGATGGAGGCAACGTCCGGGAATACGGAGCACAACGCATGACGGATCTGCATATATCGAAAGTACTCCCTGTCCTGCAACTGGAATTCCGGCTGCAGCACATCGAACGTTTTGAATCCCCCCCCTCGTCCAGAGATCGCCCACCCTGCTGATGCCTATCATGTCCCACTTCTCAAAGCCCTTCGAGGTCCACAGGGAGCCCAGCCGCTCAGATGCGTATAGTGGCGTCGCCCGGGTCAAACGATCCTTCCACCCCATCGCCAAGTTAGCCGCGTGCCACACTCTCACCATGACCCGCGTGGGGCCCGTCAGACGTGCATCGAGCGAGCTAGAATAAAGCGCCCGATTATAGTCGCCGCCCGGCAGTAACATTTTATCCATCTCAAAGGCCGGGTTTAGAGCGGGCCCGTAAAGGCCGTGATTTATCGCAGCCAGCTGGGAGGCCCAGTAATATCGCTTGATGTCTGGGAGGGCAACCCCCCCGTTGTACCACGGGAGCGTCCGCTTCGCCAGGGCGATATGCGGTCTACCCTCCCAGAACAGGCGGCGCTGCAAACTCTCCACCTCGCGAAAGTAGCGCGCCGGGACAACGTCCATTGTGTTCTGTAAGGCGTACAGGAAACGTGGCAGCGACATCATCTTAAACAATGCCGCCCGGCCGAGCGGCGAGAGCGGCAAGCGCCTCCAACGCGCGACATCATCCTTCAGGCGCTGGAGGTTGGGAAGCAAGTTCTGTTTATACCGGGCCTCCGCGTCCAGGGTAATGAAGATACCCAGGTACCTAAATCCCCGCGGGGCAATCTGGATAGGACAACCCCGGGGAAGGATAGGAGCCTCCCCAGAGAGGACATGCACACAAGATTTAGCCCAATTGATGACTAGGCCGGATTTGAGGCCAAATGAGTGCAATACGTCAACCAGTACTATCAGCGATTTACGCGGGGAAGCCAGGTACAAAAGAATATCATCAGCGTAAAGAGATACGCGGTCCTCATACTCGGGGGTCCATCGGAGACCACGGATAGAAGGATGCCACCGCAGCCACTCCGCCAGGGGCTCCAAGGCAAGCGCGAAGAGGAGCGGCGATAACGGGCAGCCCTGCCGCGTGCCCCTGCCCAGCTCAAACGGAGCCGACACTCTACCGTTCACAGCCACCTGCGCCAGCGGTCCGGAATACAACAATTTCACCCAACCGATGAATCCCGGGCCAAACCCAAACTTCGCCAGCGTCGCCCAAATATATGGCCACTCAAGTGTGTCAAACGCCATAGTGGCGTCCAGGGACGCCAAAATGGCCGGCTCCCGTATGAACGGGACACGCGCGAGCACCCCATGCAAGCGCCGCAGGTTGAGCGCAGTGTTGCGATGAGGGATAAAACCGGACTGATCCTGGTGAATCAGATCGCACACCACGCCAACCAGCCGATTGGCCAACACCTTGGCGAGAATTTTGGGTTCCGCATTCAGCAGCGAAATGGGCCTGTAGGACGTGACCCGGTCCCGCGGCCTCCCCTCCTTGTGAATAACCACGATAGTAGCCAGACGCTGGTCTAGCGGGAGGGAACCCGCCGAACGGGCCGCGAGGAACATAGCACGGAGATGCGGCGCCAGCGTATCCGGTCGCAGCTTGTACAATTCGATAGGAAGACCATTAGGACCCATGGCCTTGCCGGAAGCGACCGAACGTATGGCGAGGGCAATTTCCTCAGATGTTGGGGCGGCATCCAACGACACTCTGTCCTCCTCCGAAAGGGAAGGCAGCGCGATATCCCTGAGCAGGGCATGGGAATCCTCTTCCGAGCGGGAGGACACCGGGGAATACACCCCACGGAAATATTCAGCGAAGCAATCCACAATTTCTCCCGGTTCAGTGACACACACACCATCCAATTTCTCAATCGACGGGACTACTCGACTCGCTCTCTCCTTTTTATCCAGCCACGCAATCAATTTCCCAGCCTTATCACCCACATCATACAGTCTTCCCTGTTGCTCTCTACTGAGGCCCCTGGCCGCCTCCGTGACGAGGGCCTTATAGGCCGCCTGCTTGAGTCGGAGAACATGTAATTTGTCATCCGTCACCCCCCATTCTAGATCACCCTCCAACTCGGTTATCTCAGTTTCAACACGGGTCACCTCCTCCCGCTCGCGCTTCCGGGAATGGGAAATAAGGGACAGGGCCTCCCCCCGGAGTACCGTCTTGAACGCCTCCCACAGAGAGACCGCCGATGACACAGACCCCACATTATCGTCAAAATATCGCTTAAGGGATTTAACCAACTCTGCGCGAATGGTGGGGTCACGCAGGTACCAGGGATTAATCGGGACCACCCTACCCTCCCCCCTCGGGAGAATGTCGAAGTGCAACAGGAGCGGGGAGTGGTCCGAAATACCCCGCGCCAAATGGCGCACCTCCCCGATCCTCCCCGCATGCGCCGCCGGCACCAAGACATAATCTAGCCTTGAGAGACTGCCATGGGCCCCGGAATGAAAGGTGTACTGTTTCTGTGTAGGGTGTTTCAAACGCCAACAATCCACCAGCCCCAAGGTATCCAAGAGGCCAGACAACCACGCTTGGGCACGGGGGAGATCCCTAGGGGGGTGATGGTCCTCAATTCCGGAAACCACAGCTTTAAAATCCCCCCCAACCACTAGAATCCCCTCCGGAAGGCCAAGGAGGAGGCGCCCCAGATCCGCAAAAGTAGTCGTTTGCAACCCTGGCGGGACATATACAGAAACAAAAACAATCACTCTGCCCTCCATTCTACCCACCAGAACCGTGTAACGTCCCCTGTCATCATGGAGCACCTCATCAACTTCCTACGGGAGCGAGGTTTTAGCCATAATGCCCACACCCCTTGAACCAGACGTGAAGCCCGAATGGGCCAGAAGGCGGTAGCCCCGTCGATTCATAGCACGAAAGGAGTTGCCAATGAGGTGTGTCTCCTGCAGAAAAACTATATCAGGTGAAATTCGTTTCAGGAACTGCAGGACCACACCCCGTTTTATCCTGTCCCCCAGTCCATTAACATTCCAGGACAAAAGACTCAGTCCCCTACCCCCCATCATAGCCGAAAGCGATCAATCGTCCCCCCGAAAGCACTTTAGGAATAGCACAACAATACTTTTGCCTTGTGGTACAAATGAACAATACCCCACCCCAACCCAACCGCCCCAACAAAACTCCCCCCTCCCTGCACCCCTGCATGAGCCCAGACAGCCCCCCCAACTTGCAGTGTGCCTGTCGCCCCTATATAATTGGAACTAGTTAGACCCCCTAGAGGAGGAAAGAGTACCCCCTCAAGACCCCGCACCGCCTCCAAAGGAGGGAATACGAGTACAACAAACAAAAGACCCTAAGCTTGGCCGAAAGTGGCAGCCTCATCCGGAGTGAGCCTCGGCATCAGTACCTCAGACCCGGTCCGGTGGGCAGTCTCCTCCCGCAGCCCCCCCCCGCCCTCCCGATCATGACCCCCAGACAAAGTGTCCAGCCAGTCCCCGGCCGTTTCAGGACGGTCAAAAAAGTGAGTGCGACCATCCACCTCCACCCGCAGCCTGGCCGGGAAGAGCATGGCGTATTTTAAGTTCATGCCTCGAAGCCGCCGCTTGACGCCCAGGAAACTCAGTCTCTGCTTCTGGACCGCTTGGGTGAAGTCAGGATAAAAGTTCACCTCCATGTTCTCCAGCTTAATCGGCCCTTGCAGTCTGGAAGCTTGCAAAATCGCATCCCTGTCCCGAAAGTTAAAGATACGGGCAATAAGAGGCCGCGGAGGGGCTCCAACCTTCGGTCTGCCCCCGGGAACTCTATGGGCCCTCTCCACGGCAAAGAATTTACTCAGTCCTCGAGGCTGAAGATGGGTAGTGATCAGGTCCTCCACAAAGAGATCCGCCGCCGACTCCTCCCGTCCCTCGGGCACTCCGATGATGCGGATATTATTCCTCCGGGCCCGGCTCTCGGAGTCCTCTAGGCGCCGATCCATGAGCGCACTCGCCTGACGGAGCCGGTGCACCTCCGTTTGAAGGGCCGCCACCTCAGTCGTGAGGCCCGACGCGGTGTGGGCCAAAGAATCGACCCGGTCGTTAGTCTTGGAGAGATCAGCTCTCACTAGGTTGACATCAATGAGGACCGCGTCGATTTTGTGCGCTAAAGTGTCGAACTGCTGGCCCACCGAGGCCTTCATTTCAGCAATGGCGCTCATGACGTCTTGCAGAGACAGATCCGTGGGCAAATCCGGGGCATCCGGGGGGCACTCAGAGGACTTGTGCGATCCGCCGGGAGACCCCTTCGGGAGGGTGTAGCGGTCCATGATGTTGGCCTGATGTGCGAAGCCACGCCGGGTTGACTTGGCCTTTAACCGATCCCCATCCTGCTTCGTGGCCATCGTCGCGGGTCTCACACCCGCACCAGCCACGCAGTGGAGAGCAAGCAATCAAGGCCACGAGCTCCGGGGGGCCACCCCAGGACGGCAGAGCGGGCCGCAGCAGGCAGGCAGGCAGGGTCTCCCAGCGAGGCCACCCCAACACAAAGAGCGCTGTGATCCCACTTGCGAAAACGGCAAGGGGGCGTGAAAGTGAAAGTGTGGGGTACGCGACTCGCCAGGCCCAGCCCGCCGTTGTTGTTCACTTTGCCACTGGGTCGCCCCCAAACGCGAATCCGGGGTCAGGAGAGAAGTAGGCCGCAAACTTCAATCGGTGCTCACTCCGGCACCCGAGGTCCGATTCGAAAGCGGGAAACGGGTACCACCTCGGCTCAGGCTCACCAACACAGTCCCCTCAACCGATGCAGGATGAAGACAGGATAAACGTAGGAGGTTGCGGAGGTCCTCGGGAGCCTCGCACCTACGCGGCCATCTTGGTTGCGCGCTAGGCTCCTCCCCCGGACTCGGGGATATTATTATCTCTAGAGGCATTAATAACATTAGTCAATATTTTGGCCCAAAATTTGGGGGCGGACTATTATAAGTCTGCAGGGACCCCATCTGGGCCCGGAGCCTTATTTTTAATTGTCTCATAAATTGCTTTTTCCACATCCTCCTCCCTAAAGGCCAAGACTAAACCACACTGGTTAAAAGTTGGCATCTCATCTGTGCACCCATGGGATTGCTGGCTAGAAATACTTTCAAAATGAGCTAGCCACCGCTTGTCTGGAATACTACATTCCATGGCCTGGTTCTCGCTTCCGGGAAAAGTATGGGTGACTTATAACCCCCCAAAATTTGGAACTATCCCGCTAGACTTCAACTGACTGTAAATCGTTCCAAGCATCTTCCTTGATCTGAGTTTTACGAGCTATGATGGCCTGTTTGTATTGTTTCTTCAAGGATACTATCAGTGCTCTATTTCTGGGTATATCTTTTAATGCTTTTAGGAGTGCAGAGTGAGCCTTGGTGCAGTTTGTGTCAAACCATCTTTTCCTATTTGCCCGCCTGAGTTGGTTTTTACCAATAGGGCATTATTTACTTGTAGACAAATGGTGTTAAAAGCCTCAACTATCCTTGAGTTGGTGTTAGCATGATCTAGGCATATGCCCACCTCCGTTTCAACCTTAGCCAGGACCTCTTGTAAGAAGGTGACCGGGGTCACTTTGGCCCATTTCAGTCTCCTGCCCTGATCCTTTAATAAAAGATCTGTGGCTCCTGAAGTTTTTGTATCTTTAAAAGCCAGTGATCCCCCCCCGGGACAGCCTCTACTATCACGGGATTATGGTCACTGAAAGCAGAGTCTTCTACCCTATAGTTTAAAACTGTAGACAAGATCAAAGAAGATAAAACAATTTAATCAATGACTGTTCCTGAATCTTTTCCTTTAAATGTAATAGTCCTCTGCCCATCCATGCAACAGCCTGATTCAAAGAGGATTGAGGAGGCCAAAAGGCTCTCCAAAACCTCACCTTGTTTAGTATGTTCAAAGCGTGTGGATGATGAATAAGGTGGCCCCCCATCATCTTCCACAATACACTCCAGACTGCATGGGTGGATGTTAAAGTCACCCATCAGGATGACCTCGGGACTATTATGTGACACTCTGTACTTATCCAAAACCTCCCCAAGAGATTCTAGATGCTGATTTGGACTGACACTATCTGGTGAATTATAAAAATTAATAAGTAACAGGGTGGGAGAATTTACTGCCGCCAGTTCTACAACAAGGCAGTTTTGGGAGCCTGACTCTAACTGAGTTACAGATCCTTTCAGATTCAGTGAGACTAAGAGTGCAAGGCCACCCTTCGCCCTACCCGCCAAGCTTTGTTTAGCTGGGATATAAAAATGGGCATATCCATCCAGAGAAAAACTATTCGATGTATCCCAAGTTTCTTGTAGTGCTATAATATCGTGGGATGTAACATAGCCTGCCCAAATCTCATCCTGACTTTTGGATCTGATACCCGCGATATTCCAACTTAAAATTTTACACGTAATCTTCTTGCATGACTTGTGCACAATTATGTCTTTTATGCATCGTGTGTTATCTAGTCAGTCAGAGTCCTGTAAATGGCGCAGGGGGGAAAAGCGGTTTGACAGAGCCAGTCCCCCACTGTGAGTACTTTCAGATACCTGAAGGGATGTGGGAAGCGAATGAGAGTGTTGTGGTCGAATGTCAGGACTCAAGGAGGACATAGGGGACCTAGCAATATAGTGCGGTCTTAAGGTGGTAATGTCTCTGTTGGAGTATGAACCTGGGACAGGAGGGCGTGTTTTCCGAATGCCCCGAGGGGGATAGAAATAACCAAGTGGTAACGGTCTTATACAATTATTATTAAACAAATCAGACCCATCCCAGAATAACTTTTCAGCATCGTCTCTCCCACAGAAATTCACAACAATACAGTCCCCCTTTAATTGACTTGGGACCCTGTCCCACCCACCCCACCCTTCTAGCCATAATAATGGAAGGTGATATATCACCCCCCTCCCCCCCCCTCCCCCCCCCCCCCCCCCCCCGTGGAATAGTGTCTACACCAACCCCTAGATTTAGTTAGGAGGTCCTCCGTAGATTCACTCATGTTAGATTCAAGAGGCAGGACCCCCGTTAAGACTACCACAAACGGCGCTGCATCTGGCGGGAGGTGCAACCTGTGACTGCAGGGTTCGGGATACATTACTGGGCTCTTGGATGTGTCCGATTTAAGGAAATGTGCTCTTGGGGGTATTAGAGGAACCTCCAACTTATTTGTTGTATCACCCAAATTTTTGACCACTAACGGTTGTGTGTGGGACGCATGAGGTTGCGAACTACCTAGAGGCACATGTGACTCCAGACATTCCATGGGCCTGCGTTATTGACAGATTTTTTTATATTTGCTGATTGCAATACATCATTACGATAATCCTTGATAAAAGGGTCAATTTTATCACATCTAGTTAGTAGGCCAGTAACGCAAGTATTCAAAGAGTCTAAAATGTCTTTAACGATGCCCACCAACAAAGGTTCTATACGTGATTCAAACAATTCTTCCATCTTGTCTCCCAGGTTTGTGCCAGTAACGTAATCCTGTTCTCCCTGCAGGTGCTTGACTTTACGCACACATTTCTTAGCTTTTATTCTGACTGGAGATGTTACACCCCCAGGGCTGCCTCCCCTTACATGCGAGAACAGGGTAGTACTGGGAGCATTGGCCACAGTTGTACTCACTACGGAATTAAAGCGATTGCCCTCTATGGGCCCGGATGGAGATGTAATAGAGGGTATTTTGTCCAAGCTTTCAGTTGCCCTTTCAAGTTCAAGCTCTTTTTCCGCGTTAGCGATTTTCTGGTCAATTGCCCCCACAGCGGAGGTCAGATAAGAAATAATAGTATCTGCCTTACGTGGCACTTTGGCGTTTTTAACCCCATCCCCCTCCGCTCCCAACTGTTTGCGCTTACCCATAGTTGCAGCCAAGAGGGGTGGCCTAGCCTAGCCTCCCTAGGCCCCTGACGGCCACAGACGGCCCGCCCTCTGCCCGGCATCGCCCGCGCGCGTCCCGCGAGGCGGTACGAGCGATGTCCTTTTCAGGCGCAGTTAGGGGCGTGTCCGTTCCCTGTGGCCTCCTGGGGATTGTAGTGCAGTGCCTCCCCCACTCCGCGGCAGCGCCCGATAATCTGCGGCGTCTGCGGCGGGGAGAAGCTTCGTATGGGCAAAAAGGAAGCAGGAATCGAAGTCCCAGCGACACAGCGTGGATCCCTGGTTGTTAGTTTTAACTTATTATATATTTGAATATATGATTAGAGTAAAATAAAATTAGGTAATGTAACCTTTGACATGCTGCAGTATTTTTCATACATATATAATTTCCTTCAACTCTTCCATGGAATTCTCTCTATCTATAAATAGTCTGAATATCTCCCCGTATGTCCAGGATCCCTGTAACACCATTTTAGAAAACAAATTGAAAAACTTACATATAAGTGCCTTGACATCAACCTTTTATTTGTCAGGAAGGTAGTGTAGTTTTCTGGAAGTGCTTGGCAGTGAGTATTTTGATCACTACTTTCTTGACGAAGGGAAGGTAGACCTGAAGGCACTCTGTCGAGGATTTCAGGTATCTCCCAGTTAGCATCTGGTGGTTTCTCTTCGGTGATATTCCTCTGTATCGGGGCCACAAGTGCGATGAGGGATCTCATTTAACTATTTTGGCACTGAGAGGTCAGACTATGATGTCCACCAAGACGGTCAGGAGGTGGAGATGCATCATAAATGTCCTGTCTCCAGAATATCTCCTTACTGCTTCATCTGTGATTAATGACTCAAACACATCCAGAGCTGCAGCTCCTCCATCTTCAACCCATTTTGGGTAGGGTGAGGGAAAGGTCAGTGAAACTAGTCAACCTGTTTCAGGTCCGTAGCACTGATAAAAGGAGAAGACACATGCCCATCATTATTATCCTCAGAAAAAACCCTCTAAGAACAGAAGATTATCTCCCGAGATGTTGAAGAGGCTGAAACGTAGAAAGATCTTCCAGGCACATATTTATCAGTCCCCCACAAGACTATCCTGCTCTTCAAGCTCCGACTTGAGTGGCGTTTTGGTCAGATCTCTAGTCTCTCCAGTGGATGACATGTTTGCCTTTACTTCGAGAGCAGCTCAGAAATTTAACATCAACTACATTCCGTGTCTACAAATAGTTTCTGAAACCTCAAGCGAGACCCATGGTGGCTCTGGTTGCAGGTCTTGAACAGGTGCTAAACTGGTCTTGAACTGACCATGAACACTTTCCTCACACGAGCTTTCATAAAATCTGTTGACCGCTGTCAAGAAAAGAAATCCACAGGGCCTGAATTAGATTATTTTTTTCCACGGGAAACCCCATCGCTTGACTTCTTGGTGGTTCCAGCGGCTAGGAAACCTTTAATGATTCTCATTTGACATCATCTCTTCCCCTGAGAAAGAAAGTTAGCGGATGGTCTCTTTTGGATAGAAGGTACGTTCCTCTTCTTCCACTGTGCTCAGAGTAACCAGTTCCACCCCACTACTCTTTTTTTATAACGGGGACCTATGGAGCGCAATATGTAATTTCCTCGACAGAGATCCAGAGGAGGAGAGCGATTTCAAGAGTGTCCTCCTGGAAGGAATGACCACATTAAACCAGACCATTGGTGTGACCAAGGACTTTGCTGTCTGCAAAGGACATTTTCCAAGTAGTATCAGTCAATCATAGACTCCCTTCTCTAGCTCCTCAAGCTCAGTAAAATATTCTGGACAAGTTTTTCTCAGAATCTTCCCTTTTTTGTCTCCCATACAAATGAGGAGCTTGAAAGTATGAATAGAGTTGGAGACTTTTAATCAATGGGCTTGGAGAAAAGTAAGGTGTTCCCAAAGGTATAGAAAAAACTATTCTTGTACCCATATTTCCTTTTGTAAAAGACAGCAGCCAGTCCTGCGGCAAGAACAGCGGTTGCAGAATCCGTTTTTCAAAGGCAAGAGTTGCAAAAGGATGGGGCGTTCAGCAATCTCCAGTGGAAAGCCCTACCTGCAAAACAATGACTGCCTCCCTGGTACTAGGCCCCAATGTGAGGGATTATAACTAAACATTTCCCCCATGGTAGAAAATAAATGACAACTTGTTGCTTAGTATTGTAAAATCCTGTTACAAAATCTGATTCCATTCTACACCTCCATTCCACTGAAAACATCTACACTTGAATAATCTTGTGCAAGAAGTAAAGGTTCTTCTGAGCCAAAGCACAATAAAAAGTTCACAAATCTCAGAGGAGCAAACCCATTTACATTATTTACTTCCTGGTCCAGATGAAAAGTCAAAAATTGGAACTTCGCACTATACCGGCTCTTGGGTATGCCAAGAAATGGGTGTAGAGAGAGAGAACTTTGCTCTCCATCAAATTTTCCTCACCTGCACAAAGTCAATTGGATGGCATTGATATACCTGCAGGAGGCCTGCTTTCAGGTATCCATTTTCAAATCTCATTCTAAATTGATCTGCTTCAAAGAGGGTAATTCTCCCTGCCAATTTTGTGGTCTCGCTGAATCCAGCCATGTTAGGTTTTTCAAAATGCATGCCTGTGATAGCGGCAAATCTGAGAAAGAGGGCAATGTTCATCACCCCTTACTTTAATGACTGGCTGGTGAAAGCCAGTTTAGCATCACAGTTTCAACTGGACATGAACAGCTTTATAGCCCTCCTAGACAGCTTGTCTTCAGATAAATCTGCCCAAATATATCCTTAATTGGGTACAGGCGTTAAAATACTTAAGAGCCACAATAAACTCGTCCCAGACAAGTGTATCCAGAGGAAAGACTGTCATACTAGTTTATGAAGATTGCTTCTCTGAACATTACAGAAGCTCCATCAGCAAGACTAGCGTGATCTTACCACTAAGCCTATTCCCTCCAACTGGGTAATGAGTTTTTCGTGTCTATAAGCATTCGAAAACTGATAGTTATGTCTTGTTTCCCCAACGTGGCCCTCATTCTGGCAAAGCACACCCTCACATTCCACTGGAAAGCAACAACTCCCACTTACGTAGCAGCCTGGACCACCGCCCTCTTCAAGTGGGCTTGACAGAAAGTAAAGTGGCCAGGGGTCTTTGCAAGCATCCCATTGCCTTCTCCTGGGATACCATCTTGGAAGGAGCGAAGTCTGTATGTTTACCATATACTCCCCACCCTGATGTACTTTTTACCTCCTTACTTAAAGCCCTACATAGTGCAGCCCTCCCTCCTGGAATGCACCAAAACACCCTGCAGCACTAGGCTCCTCCTCGCCTATTCAATCTGGCCTCAATGGCCCAATTTCACCGTACTGAGCCTTCAGCATTGCATCCCTCTATCCACTGTCTTACAACTGCAAAAAACCCGCTTGGCACCCCCACCTTACCTTTAATACCCTCTCTACGTGTTTATTCAGCGTCCAACTTTCCCTGATTAACATACATTCGCCCCTACCATATATGTGAGATGATACTGACATGAAAATGCTTCATGGTTTTGGTGCCCAGCTGTATAAACTCGGACTGTTGTTCTTCTTAGTGTTTATGTAAAACATTTAATAAAGCATGTATATGGAGATACTAATATATATATATATATATATATATATATATATATATATATATATATATATATATTTTTAGGAATCTTCCTTGTTGCCTGTAGGAAGCTTGCTTTCTATATAATGCACCAAAATGAGGTACACTGTGCAGAGAGTCCAGGCAAATCCTAAAGAAATTACAGAGGCACAAATGGCAACCCAAATGCTCTCTTTTGTGGTAGTGTGGGTGAGCAGTTGGGCATATCGAGAGGGTAGTGCTAAGCATTTATTGCATACACAAAGGCAGTAAGAGACGCACACTCCAAGAAATCCAACACCAATTTATTAAAATAACACGTACTTTTCACTAACATTTAGAGAAAAAACATGTATTGCATTCAGGCACTTAGCAGCGACTTACAGAACTGTTCTTCAGTATGGGACAAGGTCCAAGGCCACACCAACAGGTCACCTCAGGAGGCTCTAGGGTATCTGGGTGCAGAGATGTGTCACGGTGCCGAGTGTCCCATTCACTTATATGGGAGAACAGTCCTGTTACAAAGAGGCTGCAAACTGGGACTGGGGAACCAGTCCGAGGGAACCCTTAGGTGGGCTCTACCTTTGAGATCCTCTGGTACACAGGGACACCCTTAATCCACTTCTCCTTGGGCTGTGGGACTCTGGTGTCTTTTGGCGTTGGAACCGATGCTGGAGTGAGATCCTCTGTGTTTTATAGGAACAAGGGTACCCCAATATACGAACCTGGGGTGGTACAATGTGGAGAGAGACACAATGGTTCTTAATGGCCTAGAAAGGTCCAGAATAGAAAAACATTGAAATGGATAAGAATTTTAATAAAGGCTTTTAGAACTTGATTTTTGGCACACAGAGACACCCTTAATCCACTTCTCCTTGGGCTGTGGGACTCTGGTGTAGTGGTGTCTTTTGGCGTTGTTTCCGATGCTGGAGTCTCTTGCGGTTGGAGGGGACTTGCAGAAAGAGGCTGCAGGCAGCGACTGGGAGTCCAGTCTGGGCAAACCCAAGGATCTGCAAGCTAGATCTCAGGTTGCCACAGATGCTTCTCTAGAGGCGTGAGGAGTGCACATGGAAGATCTTTTGACTTGGGACAAATGATCTCCTGAGGAGAAACTCTCCCACCTTAATATTGTGGAGTCGAGAGCTGTGCACATAGCTCAGAAGTAGTTTCTTCCATCTGTATTGTGTAAAAGAGGGGTCATTCTAACAACCCTACCACCATAAATTAGATCAACGGTTCAAGAGCAGAATCTTGTCAATCATAGCACAACGGTTCTCACTGAGGGCACTAGAAAGGAGCATCTCCTTGTTTATGATCAATACATCTTCCAGGGCTTCAGAACACAAAGGCGGACTAACTCTGCAGACATCTGCTGGAGAAGCATGAACAGTACTAGATAATGACGTATGCTAAAACCTTTTTGACTGTGGCTCTACAGACATAGATCTTGTCGCCATAGGAAACGAGCATTTGCAATGCAATAGATCTCGCATTCATGCGAGTTTGAGCTATTGGCATTGTAAATGACAATGCCTTTTGTTTATGTTTTGGGTTTTCAAACATAAAAAACAGGCATTGTCATTTACAATACTAATCGCTTAAACTCTTGCAAATGTGAGACTTATTGCATTGCAATAAAGGGCCTTCTCGACCGCCTGTTGGATTGTAAATATCAGAGGAAGAGACCTGCCTGCGACGTCTTCAAAGTAGTGATAAATAGTGCAGTGAAGAAGATGTGTAAGTGTTGTAAATTACACAGACACAAAGTGTGAAGTGAGAGTTGCATATGATCTGAGCTTCTCGGGAGGAAGAGTGGGAAGGTGGGGGTGGCTATTTCCTGCCCTCTCCATGATTGGAGTGTGCAGTGTGGCATTGCGTATTGTCATTGCTATCTTTGGCCTAATAAAAAAACACTACAGCTGTAGTAGGGCCCTGGCTTCACCTCCTGGTGCAGAGCGGGCTGTGCTTTATGGCAGGCATGGAGGGAGAGAGAGAGGGAGCGATGGATGGTCTCTGCTGCAGCTCCGGCCTTGTGCGGTGCCCCTGCTATTACTAGTGAGCGAGAAGCTCTGAGGTGGTGGTATTGGCATTGGTGGTGATGGTATTGGTGGTGGTGGTGGTGGTGGTGGTGGTGGTGGTGGTGGTGATGGTATGGGTATGGGTGGGGGTGGTATTGGTATTGGTGGGGGTGGGGGTGGTATTGGTGGTGGTATTGGTGGTGGTGGTATTGGAGGTATTCGCCGTAGTGGTGGTATTGGTGGTGGTATTTTTATTGGTGGTGGTGGTATTAGTGGGTATTGGTGGTGGTGGTATTAATGGTGGTCTTATTGGTGGTGGTATTGGCATTGGTGGTGGTAATGTTGGGCTAAAGTGATTGAAAGCAGGCACCCGTGTTACGAGGGTGGCCGTGTTGCTTAAAAAAACACAAGCGGTTTCAGCTGAAGCAGCGCAAGTCCGGCCTGCAGTAAGAGAAACTCAATAAAGTAAATTGTGCGTACAGACTAAATAACAGGTCCCGTGTAACAACCAAAGTAAAAGGCTAGGCTCGACCTAAATATGTCAAGTGCTATTCCTTTGTGTCTAGGTACCCGGTGCCCAGATCCAGGGGTTGTGCCCTTTTGATAGTCTTCTGAAAGTACTTGCCAACATTTTTACACCTTTTCCACTGCTCCTCAAGGTCATCATAAAAATGATGCATTGCAAGATAGAAGTCATTTTCATAGCACCAGACTGGGTGAGACAATGGTTGTATCCAGATGTACTCCACCTGTCGCCTCAAACTGAACCTGCTTTTAAGTATGTTAGGCAGAAATTTGCACTCCAACTGCTGAATGCAACAGCCCTAGCTCCTAGATTTCTACAATATAATACTTTGAATCTTGCTGATGACTGCATGAAGATTTTAAAGGAAGCGAAGAGACCTTCTACGTGCTGCTTTTTTTGTATTTTGTTTAGCTGGTCCTGCATATGGTGATTCCAGAACCGAGTAGACCTGATTTCCTGTCAAGAAGAGGGGGAATTAACTTGTACTTATTTATTTCACTAAATCTGATCTTCAGTCTCTTCCATAAAAGTACATTAGACTGCAATAACTGCTTACAGTAAAAGTCATACTCTGTCATCCCTTTTCACTAGGCCATTCATAAAGTATTTTCTCGGATTTCACAAAGGTTTTCTCCCAGTAAAAAGCCTGTCTCTTCCTTGGGAGCTTAACATTGTGCCTTTCAAGCTCACTAGTCCCTTTGTTGAGCCAAAGCACATGGCAGATTTTTATGATGCCATTAAATGTCCTGAAAAATCCTTCGGACCCTCGTGAGAAAGCCCCGCTAACTCTTATTGGTGCGCGCTCATCAACATGCGCTCACTGATGAAACACCAATCTGAGTTTGCGAAACTAGTCGGTTCACACAATCTGGATATTAATTTCATCACTGATACCTGGGCAGACCAGTCTTCCGAACCAGAAGAGGCCCAATCACTCCCAGTCGATTATGCTATTCTTAGAGCCAACAGGATAGAAAGAGGGGAGCGGGATTGCCTATAGAGAGAACCTATTTGTATCAGGCTCTCCAGCAGGCGGAGCCACGGAATGTGACATTCCTCAGTTTAAAATGAAACTTGTAAACCCTACACTTATAAAGGCATATTAGTTTACGGACCCCCCCAGGATCGGGAACTGCATTATTGAATAATAAGTCCTTTCCTCAAGGCCAGCATTGGTTCATCAGTTTTTACCACCTTTGGAGATTCTAATTTTGCCACATGAATCCTTTTCTGGATTCACATGCTGTGCATTATTCCGCCGACTAGTGGTTGGCTGCAAAATTGTTCCCTTTTTTATTTTTTTCTTGTGGGGGCATTGTCGACCACCATTTGATGCTAGGTTCATCCTTTGGGTGATGTCAGACGCTGCCCCGGAAGTTCCTGTGCGTGGTAACCATCTTCAGATTTTTTTTTTTCCACCATTGGGTCTGGAATCAAGGGGAGACGCTCCAAACGTTCGGACGCAATTCCTGAAAAAATCTAGCATTTTAAGAGAAAACATTGTTTATCACTTGAGTGGATACCGGAGAAGGAGAGACCTCAGGACACCTTTCCCCCGTCTGGGATCCCGGCTGAACCTGTTTTTGTCAAATTTGGCACTCTTCCCTTGTTGGTATCCCTGGGGTTGGATCCGTGGGGTTATTTCGGCCGTGGCCGACACTCTATCATCATTTTCTTCGATGCCTGTGCTGACCTTTGCGCCTTCTTTTTGAGGCCCTTGGTATCTGACAGGTGAGGGGGTTTTGTTACCTTGTCCGTTTTCTTCTGTATGTCCGCAGACATCTTTTTTGCAGTACCAGTAGCTAGCTCGGGAAATATGGAAAAAGGCCAATTCAAGGAGAATCAGCCTGCAGACAATTCACCTGCCAGGAAAGGACAACACAGAAGCGGACCAGCTAAGCATGCAGAAAAGCAACTCACACTTCAGCATCTGGGGACACCAGAACTAGACCTATGATCAACAATGTAGAACAAGAAATGCCAATTCTTCGCCCCCAGGTTTCAACACCACCTATCAAAAGGGAATGCCCTGTCTCTAAGCTGGTCAGGGACATTTGCATACACTTTTAATCCAATTCCTCTGTTGCAAAGGGTACTGGTAAAAGCCAGACAACCAGAAACCGATCCAATTCTCATAGCCCCTCAATGGACGAGGCAAACCTGGTACTCAAGCCTACTTGAACTGTCCAAGGGACAGATGATGAGATTCAAGGCAGAAGGGTCAAATATTTCACCCGGAGCCAGCTACACTAAGCCTAGTAGCCTGGTGCTTGAGTACATAGAGTTTGGACATTTAAACTACCCGCAAAGAACAATGGAGATACTAAAGGAGGCAAGAAAACAAACCATAAGACAATGCTACGCAGCAAAGTGGAAACGGTACATCCTGTGGTGTACAGAGAGCAATACCCTAAATGCAATATCCACACAAGAAACAGCGCTCATATATCTGACGCACTTGCTAGACAGCAAGATCAACTACTCGAGCCCCAACCCAAGGTGCGCCTGGCAGCGATTGTAGCCTACACCACTGGAGATTCATGTAAATGTTTTTCCACATCTCCAGTCATCTAAAGATTCCAGGAGGGTTCCAAAAGGATTGCACCCCAAGGAAGGCTCCAGCCCGATGTGGAGCTTAAACTCAGTTCTAACACAGCTAATGAGAAAACCGTTTGAACCCATGCACAAAGCAGAACTCGGATGCATCACAATGAACACTGCCTTCTTAACCCCTTCACTGCTAGGCCTTTTCCCCTCCTGTGCTAAGCCTTTTTTGGGCTATTTGGGGTAGTGCGCGCTTAGGCCCCTGTAACTTTTTGACCACAGTAGGTATCCACGCCAAATTTACGTCCTTTTCTTCCAACATCATGGGGATTCTAAAGGTACCCTGGGTTTGTGGATTCTCCTAGAGGGTTCCCAGAAATTAGTCAAAATACAGCAACATTTATTTATTTATTTATTTTTTTGTGAAAAATGGGGAAAAGTGGCTGCAAATGAAAGCGTCTGGGTTTTTCTCTGCAAATGATATCAAAAAAGGGTTTGTGGGGCTGTAATCGCCATTTCTCCAGCTTTTAGGGAATGACAGATTTTTGTCAGAAATCCAACATTTTTTCACAGTTTTGACATTTTTCTGGGACATACCCTATTTTTGCTATTTTTTGTGCTTTCAACCTCCTTCCAGATAATGGTAGAAATGGTTAGAAAAGCAATAATGGATCCTGGAAAGCTATACATTTTTGAAAAGTAGACAAAATTCTGAATTCAGCAAGGGGTTATTTGTGTAGATCCATAAAGTTTTCTTTATAGAAACTAACAGTTAAGTATAGGAAAAATAAAACATTTGTTGAAAAAAAGCAGCCTTTTGAGTCAACGTTTTCACCTGTAACTTCTTCTAATTATGACATCTCTTTGAAAGCAATGTACCGTTACATCCGGTGGACCTTCCTGGTCGTGGGGATATATAGGACTTGTAGTTTCACCAAGAGCCCAACGAACCCAGAGTAAAAAACTGAGCAGCATTTTGTAATGTTTTTTTTTTTTTGTTCCGGGTCTATAGCAATTATTGTGGGAAAATGTATACATGGAAAAATCGGTATGAAAGACACCTATGTATTTCTGAAATGGGAACAAATTACAGAGTTTAGAAACCGTGCATATTTGCACATTTTCGAAATTGGGAATACTCATCCTTGCATGACAATTATTGGTCATTTTTCAAAATGACTTTTTTTTTTACACAATGTCTTTCATTTGGAAGGGAGAAATGCATAAAAAATCAATAGGTAATAACAGTTGCTTTACAAATCTGAACTACCCTAAGTCTCCCGATAAAAATGGTACCTCACTTGTGTGGGTAGGCATAGTGCCCACGACAGGAAGTGGCTCAAAACCTAAGGTGAACACACCACATTTTCACACTGAAAATGTACACATTTTTTGTGAAGAGTCTAGCTGTAGTTTTTGAACCCTAGCCCTGTCGGCACCTAGGGAAACCTAGCAAACCTATACATTTTTGAAAACTAGACACCCAGGGGAATCCAGGATGGGGTGACTTGAGTGCCTCCCACCATGGTCTGTTACCCAGAATCCCTTGCAAATGTAAAAAATTGACAAAAACACACTTTTTCCCCACATTTCTGTGATGGAAAGTTCTGGAATCTGCGTGGATCCACAAATTTCCACCCACCCCGCGTTCCCCAAAGTCCTATGAGAAAAATGGTACCTCACTTGTGCGGGTCGGCCTAGTTCCCGCGACAGGAAACGGCGCAAAACGCAACGTGGTCACACCTCAATTTTGCAGTGAAAAATGACCCTTTTTTGGCAAAGTGACGAGCTGTAGTTTTTGAACCCTAGCCCTGCCGGCACCTAGGGAAACCTAGCAAACCTATACATGTTTGAAAACTAGACACCCAGGGGAATCCAGGATGGGGTCACTTGACTGCCTCCCACGATGGTCTGTTACCCAGAATCCCTTGCAAATGTAAAAAATTGACAAAACACATTTTCCCCACATTTCTGTGATGGAAAGTTCTGGAATCTGCGCGGATCCACAAATTTCCACCCACCCCGTGTCCCCCAAAGTCCTACGAGAAAAATGGTACCTCACTTGTGCGGGTCGGCCTAGTGCCCGCGACAGGAAACGGCGCAAAACCCAACGTGGTCACACCTCAATTTTGCAGTGAAAAATGACCCTTTTTTGGCAAAGTGACGAGCTGTAGTTTTTTAACCCTAGCCCTGCCGGCACCTAGGGAAACCTAGCAAACCTATACATTTTTTAAAACTAGACACCCAGGGGAATCCAGGATGGGGTGACTTGACTGCCTCCCACCATGGTCTGTTACCCAGAATCCCTTGCAAACGTAAAAAAATTGACAAAAAAAACACATTTTCCCCACATTTCTGTGATGGAAAGTTCTGGAATCTGCGCGGATCCACAAGGAAAAAGGGGGCAACCCTGGCCTTCATGGCCGATGTGCCAATAGACACTATATGTGGAGCGGCAACATGGGCATCTCCACACACCTGCACCAAGCATTACTGCATGGATGTACAAATTACAAAGTAAGATCAGGTGGGGCAAAAGGTACTTCAACACCTGTTCGCAAGGTCTTCCTCATCTTACCATAACCACCCCAAAGAGGGGGAAACCACTACATAATTTAATGCACAGCATGTGAATCTAGAAAAGGATTCATGCTGCAAAACAAAATGGTTACTTATCAGTAGGAGTAGTTTTGCAGCTTGAGGAGTTTTCTGGATCCACATGCGACCCACCCACCTCCCCTCAGAGGAGGAATGCAAACAGATGGTAGAAAAAAATTATGAAAATAGAAAACAAGGAACTAAAGACAAAAAAAGTTTAAGACATACCCTATTTTACCAAGGAAGGAAAAGGGGGAAAAAATAATCCCAAGATGGCTAACATGCACAGGGACTTCCGGGGCGCTGACTGATGTCACACAAGGGATGGACCTAGCACCAAATGGTTGTTAACGATGCCTGACAAGAAAAAAGGAAACTGTTAACTTCTGACCCAACCACTAGGTGGCGGAATATTGCACAACATGTGAATCCAGAAAACTCTTCAAGCTGCAAAACTACTCCTACTGGTAAGTAACAATTTTATTTCCATCTAGAAAAAGAGGACGATTTTGATACGGTTTCTCTAATAGATATACAATGGCTAAGTTTGAGTTAAAGCAGATGGTTAGGCGTTCCACTCACGCAGCAGGCCACACACTTGATGGCATTTTTACAAGTAACCCTTTACTGAAAGTCACGGATGCCTTACCTGTATTGTCGTCTGACCCTAATGTGGTCCTGTTTAAGATTAGCTCTTCTCTCATACAATCCAAATGTAATCATTTTGGCTTTAGCACCCGCGGCTGCTCCTGGAATAAAATTGATTCCCTTGAACTTCAAGTACTTCTTTCCAATCCTACACCAACTGTTAATCCGGATGTCAATCAAGCAGCTCATACTAATCTCTCTTGGATCAGCCGCAGTAGAATCTTTAGCACCTATGAAATAGAACCTATAAAAATCTTAGTGCTTCAAAACGCCATCAGAACTATGGTTTGCAGAAAAACCCTGGCTACAAAAACAGCTTTGTCAAGGGAAATAACGTCAGTGAAGTTCAAACTACGATCTTTCGGATAAAAAGATTTACGCACAATCTATTTTTGATTTCAAATAAATAAATAATAATAATAAAAAAAATAAATTAAGGGGAAAAAAAGCAAATATTTCCCTTTGAAAATATCATATTCTAAAACACTCATGCAAATCACTTTTCTGCACAGTAAGAAGCATAGTTAAGTTGACAGAACCCAATAACAACAATTGTAGTCAGGACCTTTGTAATTCTTTAGCCAAATATTTCCAGGGTAAAATTGAAGAAGTTTTTAACACCTTCATAACTAATGATCCAAAAAATACAGCAGTTGTCACAGCAAACAAAACCCCTTCCTCATCCATAATATTTGAGGCTTTCTTGCTGCTTAACACAGAGCAAGTCCTTAACTTAATAAAGTCAACTGAATCAGGTTCACCAGCTGACCCCTGCCTACCACGGATAGTTCATAAAGTATACCAGAAATCATTAGCGGTCATCTCACCAGCATTCTAAATGGAATTTTAAAGACTGGACTCTTTCCAGACAAGTGAAAAATGGTTTCATTTTCTTGTTAAAAAAAAACAAAACTAATTTGAATCCAGCAGCCATATACCCATTTCTAGACTGCCATTTCCCTCTAAAGTGTTAGAAAGAGCACTGAATGTAGTACTAACGTCCTTCATTAATGATAAGCTTTTTGACACTGCTCAGTTCAGCTTTCGAGAGGCACACAGCACTGAGACCGCAGTGGTGGTGGCCTCGGAAGAGTTACGGTTAATACTGGATGCAGGAGGGCAGAGGGGAATGGAGGGGGTTGGAGGCCGCCCTGTTCCTGTTGGATCCGTCGGCAGCCTTCGACACGGTGAACCATGATATCCTAATTTACCAATTCACGAGCTGGGAATAAAGGGCACTGCTCTCGAGTTACCCGAATCCGTCCTGTTCGATACAGTATAACATGTAGTATTGGGACCCTTTTCTTCTAACCAATTTAGGCTGCCATGTGGGATACCGTAAGGCTCATCGTTGAGCCCTATCCTTTTCAATCTTCCATGCCCACACCACATCTTCAACAAAGCCAGCACCACCATCGCACCCCATCTCCGGAAAGCCATCAACATCTCCTTCGAGACAGCAACCTTCCCGGAGAGCTGGAAGCACGCCGAGATCAACGCCTTACTCAAGAAACCCAAGGTGGACCCCAAGGACCTCAAGAACTTCCGGCCCATCTCCCTGCTCCCGTTCCCGGCGTAGGTCATCGAAGACCGTCAACAAACAATTGACCCACTACCTCGAGGAGAACAGCTTCCTAGACCCATCCCAGTCCGGGTTCCGCAGCAACCACAGCACCGAAACTGCCCTCATCGCCGCCACCGATGACATCAGGACCCTGCTAGACAATGGAGAAGCCACGGCCCTCATCCTCCTGGACCTGTCTGCCGCCTTCGACACGGTCTGCCACCGCCCCTTTGCGCTCCGAAGCCGCCGAGATCATCTACGGCGTACCCCAAGGCTCATCCCTCAGCCCAACACTGTTTAACATCTACATGGCACCGCTTGCCCACATCGTCCGACTACATGACCTCAACATACACTCCTACGTCGACGATACCCAGCTGATCCTATCCCTCACCAAGGACCCCCTCACCGCCAAAACCAACCTCCACGATGGAATGAAAGCTGTCGCCGAATGGATGAGGAACAGCTGACTGAAGCTAAACTCAGACAAGACGGAGGTCCTTATCCTTGGAACCACCCCTTCAGCCTGGGACGACTCCTGGTGGCCGGCCGCACTAGGAACAGCTCCAACGCCCACCGACTACGCACGCAACCTAGGGGTCATCCTCGACTCCACCGTCTCCATGACTAAGCAGGTCAACGTCGTCTTTTCCTCCTGCTTCAACACTCTCCGCATGCTCCGCAAGATATACAAGTGGATCCCCACCGAAACGAGAAGAACGGTCACCGAGGCCCTCGTCAGCAGCAGGTTGGACTACGGAAACACCCTCTATGCAGGAGCCTCGGCTAAACTCCTGAAACGGCTTCAACGCATCCAGAATGCCTCTGCACACCTGATCCTTGACATCCCGTGCTGCAGCCACATCACACCCCACCTGAGAGACCTGCACTGGCTCCCAGTCAACAAGAGGATAACCTTCAAGCTCCTCACCCACGCACACAAGGCACTCCCCAACACCAGACCAGTTTACCTCAACAGACGACTCGGCTTCTACACTCCCACCCGCCAGCTCCGCTCCGCCAACCTCGCCCTCGCCACAGTCCCCCGCATCCGAAGAACGACCTCCGGCGGCAGATCGTTCTCCCACCTCGCCGCCAAGACATGGAACACCCTCCCCATCCACCTGTGGCAGACCCAAGACCTACTGACCTTCAGAAGACTCCTCAAGACCTGGCTTTTCGAACAGTAGCAGCATTCCCCACCCCCCAGCGCCTTGAGACCCTCACGGGTAAATAGTGCGCTTTACAAATACTATGATTGATTGATTGAATCTATATGTTACCCCACGGGCTAGGATTATTACATTTTGCAGTTTCTCAGTTGGTTCTTATGGTGACGATACTCAGCTAATTGTTTCGGTATCCAGTAGCCAAAGAGAAACAGCAGAATGCTTTAACACCTGTATGGCCCAGATTAACGAATGGATGAAGACTAACTTAACTGCTTAAAACTTAACTCTGGGTTAACAGAGGTTCTCCTCCTGGGAAACACCTCTTTTTGGTCATCCAACTGGTGAAGAATCTAGGGGTTATCTTTGATGATAAACTAACCTTTAAAGATCAGATCAATGCCTTAGTATCATTAGTTTTCTTCATCTTAAAAATGATTAGAAAGATCTGCCCTTTTATCCCCCCAGATCTACAGAAGACAGTGGTTACTGCCTAAACCCTGCCCAAACTGGATGGGAACGCATTATTCCTTAACATTAAAAAAATATTTATGCAGAAATTTCAGATGATTTAAAATGCCGCAGCGGAATTGCTCCTACGTGTCCCTAAGCACCAATCTGTATCTCAGGATTTGGCCGAGCTGCATTGGCTCCCCACTCTCAAAAGGATCGAGGTAATTTCCTTATGTATTGCCCCTAAGGCCTTACACAATATTGGTCCATATTATCTGAAAAAACGCTTCATCTGGTAAACTCCATCTAGACACTTAAGATCTTCTGATGCGAAGCTTCTGGTGGTCCCTAGGAGCAAGAAAGTTAAGTGGGGGTAAATTAGAGACCGCCCAAATCTGTTTTTTTCGGAAATCATTAAACTTGCCTCTTTAGCATTTGGTATGGACCCTTTGAAGCAGCAACAGGAAGTCCCCAGGCATTCGAGCACTATACAAACTGCAAATCAAATCCAACATAAAACATGCTTCATGGAAGGTTGCCTTTCTCTTAGACATAACATCTGTGAGAAGGATGAGCGAGCTTCAAAATCTCTGCTTGGAGGAATTCTATTTTGGTTTTCCACCAAAACAAAGTTTCAGTCATTCACATCGATCAAACAGTCTCTCCGCCTACGTCCTTTCCAAACTACTGTTCTTTTCCAGAAAGAGTGCATTCCTTATTTGTTATGTAGCTTTAAAGTATCGCCTGGATAAAACTAAACCTATCCGACAGTCCAAACAACTCCTCATAACTATTGTACGGTCCGCTCAGATTGGGCTTCTTTGAAACTGACCATAGCTACATGAAGTCATTCCCGGCAATGATCAATGAATTTCAGCTCACATGCTATAACTATGCAGATGATACACAAATACTCCTTAAACTGGAAAGCCCCAGAGACATTGGAAACTCACAATTCTTCAGCTGTCTCAGAGCCGTTAATCAGTGGATGTCATTAAGCCATCTAAAACTGAATGCTTCCAAAACAGAAATTCTCACGTGGCGATTGGAAAAATTATGACCCACTCTGTGCCTGGCCGGACGATTTGGGAACACCTCCTAAAGTATCTAAGGAAGTAAGCAACCTTGGAATTACCATGGAAACCCCCCCCCCCCACCACGGAATTTCCACTCAAGGTCTAGGCTGCGATCTCTCTTGTAATGTCTAAACTTGATTACGTCAATGTCCTCTACCACGGTTCATCTTTATCAACTATGATAAGACTACAACAGGCTCTTACTTGTAAAGCCACAAGCCCACATCTCCCCTGCCTTGAGGGCCCCACGTTGGCTACTTGGCTGTTTGCCAGCAGATCCACCTTCAAGCTGCTTTTCATCACCCACAAAGCAATACATGGAACAGGACCGCTTTTCATCAGGAATAAAATCACTAAATACATTCAGCAAAGAAACCTCCGCTCAAGATTGGCACCTCGCCACAAAACCCCACCATACAAGAAAAAAGCCCTAGGTGGGACACCTTTCTCTGTTCAAGCATCCAAACTATGGAATTCATTACCCCAAACATAATATCTGCGGACAACTATCTCTTCTTCAGAAGACTACTCAAGAGTTGTCTCTTTTTCCTACATAACCACAATATTCAAGCATTATGTACAGCATATCCCTGTGTTTGTAAACTTTCATTACTTAATTATATGTATGTAACTAGGTATGTGTATTTCTTTGTACAAAAATGTTTAACTAGAGTTTTAAAATATATACATCTTCTTTTGGTCTGCTTAATAATTGTATATATTGCTTATAGTTAAATATATATTAATATATTCTATGCTTGACATGTTTATAGGTCACTGCATAGTTTTCATATAAGTTATTTGATTAGATGCTTATGGGTCCCTGTTTTTACTCATCTATCACAATATGTAACTATTTTAATGACAAGTGCTTCACTAGTGAAATATTGAGGAAAGGATAAATTAAATGGATAAATTCAATAAATTAGCTTCAAGTACAGCTATACTTGAAAGTCTGATTTTGTTCAGTGCAACTTTAAATCTCAATATATTATCTTCCTTATGCATGTATACCCTTTGTAGTTATGTATCTATATATTTATTACTTTTGTCCTACTGTAGAAGAAGAAAAATACATACATGGATACCTTTCCTATGTACTTATGTTTCTATAACTATATTACTTTGCTTTAAAAAAAAAAAAACACCATTGACTCTCTCAACATATCCTCTACCTCCACTCTCTGACTCATCCCAAACCTCATTTTACTACTATGATCTCCAAAATAAACCTTTCTACGGCCTGGCAGTTCGGGCTGGACTGTTCCCATTGGGCACAGGGTCAAGACTGATTTGCATATGGCTGGGTCCAAACTGGAATGGCATGGTGAGCACAAAAACGATGGATTTAGGCCCAGATCTCTGTACTGGGGTGAATGTATGACATTGTTCTGCATTCTGTCCATCAATAGTTCTTTTTGCATTTGCCAAACCCTGCCTGCTCCTGTATTGACAGTTGCAAAGACCCGATTCGTCCTGCAGCTGTGCATCCTTCACAAGCTCCGGAGGGCTATCAGCACTTTGCAAACCAGCCAGCATCTCACCTAAAGTGGAGGAGCCACTTCCCTGCTGCTGGCAGTCACAACCTCAATGTCCGGTTAACCAATCTGGTGACCACCGGGTCCACGAACGCAGCAGCCACCTAGGAAAAGGTCATTGTGCTCCAGGAGGTTAGATCCATCTTACCACCAAGTTTGGAGACGCCAGGAACCCCGTGAGCCACCCTGCACCAATACTCGGGGAATCGGACCGCTTGCTGCAGCCAAGGTGTGTTTAGTGTCCAGCCCGGACACCAACACTGCCAAACCGACCTACCGACAAGGGACATTGGCACCAGAGAGGCCATCATCGAGAGTGGCCTGGCTGTCCTGTTTTGTCTCCATCTTCATGTCGACCTACCAAGTACGAGCCTCCAACACAAGCGACCTGCCGAACAAAACACCTATGCACCATAGCCCACAGCTGGAGTCCAAGAGACCCTCCGGAACCGAGCCCCTTTTTAATTTCGACAGACTTGCTCCCAAGTCCTCACTAGCAGCCTTTTCCCGTTACAGGATTTCTCCATAGTAGGTTGCTGCACTACTTCACTTGGACCTCTCCTCTGCCTTTGATACGGTTGACCATGACACTCTAATACAAAGACGCTACGAAGTTGGCATAGAGGAGACTGCTCCCGACTGGATCATACCCTACCTTCAAAATAGAACAAATGCCATCCATAACCCCCTTTCTCCCCCCCCATTCTCATCCACACTGTGCTTCACAAAAGCAGAATTTCCTCAATGCTCTATCATCTCACCCATGCTTTTCAACATCTACATGAAGACATTACCAGCACTGAATCAATTTCACCTCACATGTTAGAACTATGCAGATGATGCACAAATACTCCATAAACTGGATAGCCCCAAAGACATTGGAAACTCACAAATTTTAATTTGCCTCAGAGCCGTGGATCAATGGATGACATGGAGCCATCTCAAATTGAATGCCTCCAAAACAGAAATACTCACATGTGGCGATTAGAAAATTCTGACCAATTTGCCACCTTGCTTGATGATCTGGGAGAACCGCCTAAAGTATCTAAGGAAGTAAGAAACCTCGGAATTATCATGGACTCCAAGCTATCAATGAACGCCCAAGTGGAACTAGCAAGATCAAGCTTCATTACTATAAAAACTGTGACGCATCTTCCCCTCACCTGGGATTTCCATACAAGGCCCAGGCTACTATCTCTCTTGTTCTGTCTATACTTGATTACGCTAATAGCTTCTACCATGGATCATCTTTAACAATTCTGACTAATAGACTAATTCCAATCCGTCTTCCGTCAGGGTTACAACACAGAAACGGCCCTTACTCACATAGTTGATTACGCGCTAAAAATGCTAGATCAGAACGTATCCTGCCTTCTAATCCTCATAGACCTCTCTGCTTTCGATTTGGTCAAACATGACACTATGCTAGACTTACTTAAACGCAGGATGGGATTATCAGTGACCTTCTAAACTGGTACACCTTGTCCCTCCATGACGGAACTCAAAGAATCAAGATTAACCAATCCCTGTCCAATACCACTCCAGTTACATTAGGGGTCTCACAGGGTTCCAACCTGTCACTTATTCTCTTTAAATCGTTCATGGAGCCTTTAACTGAAATGATCCAATGCTGCAGATAACACTCAGGTTCATGTCCATCTGACAGCAACCTCTACTTCAACCTGTTCATCCACGTTCCATTGAGCTTACAACACTGAGGCCCAGAACCCGCTATTCAGGTTCCTATTCAGAAACCCACACATTGAGCTCGGACACAATGAGGGTATGACATCGAGCCTGGGCATATAATAACCCATTCTACCCATAGAGCCCAGTACAGTACAAGACTGGCTAACGATTGGCATACGACATGACGGCACACTTACATTTACCGCTAGATATTTGCCTCCACTTTAATTTAGTTGGTACTTTCACTCGAACCAAGTACAATACAAGACTGTCTGAATACTGGCGTATGACCGTAGGGTATATTACATTTTCCGCTAGACTTTTGCATTAATTAATAAATTAATAAATTAATTAATTAAGCACTTTTACTCCCCTCATTTCTACAGGGGCCGCACCCGTACCAGCAAATAAGGGATGCTTACCCAAGTTGAGGAAAAGAGGTAACCTATTTCCTCTGTGTGAGAAAGTGCCATCTTTCTTGCATAGTATGCCCCCACTTTTTGCTGAATTGCTGAATGTACTTTGATTGAGTGTGCCCTGGACTCCTGCCAATCAGGTGCCCAGGGCCTATGTTCCTTCCCTAAAACACACAAAACCCAAATTGGCAAAACCCTGGCCACATGTCAGCCCCTGGTAAATGGTACCCAGGGCCTTGTGACCAGGGAAGGCCTCCAAGGGCTGCAGCACTCATTGTGCCACCCTTCGAGGCCCTGTACCCTTACACACACACACACACTGCCTTTGCAGGTTGGGTGTCTGGGTGTCACGGGCTTCGTGGATCTTCTCCCTGGGATGACGCCGATGCTATGTAAGGGTCCACCTCCCATCCGTCCCCAGTCCGGAATAAGTATAATACCCACGGACTCAGAAGACAGGTGGGCGAGGGAAGGAAGGATGGGAACTGCAGGGAGAGAGACCTGAAAGAGAACAAGTAGAAGACTTAGACACAGGGCTGACTGGCACCTTCGTCCCCACGCTCCCCCCCCCCCCCCCCTTGCCTAACGGGACTGAATGGTGAAGGAGTAGAGGGCTCTCTACTCAGCCTTCCTATTGCTTCTGGAGAGAGAGAGCAGCAAGAGCCCACAGAATGCCGGAGGAGCCGGTAATGCAAATGGCCGGCGCTTACACTCGACGCCTGGAAATCCTGGGGCGGAGGAGCGTCTCGGCGGTGGAGGTGCTCACCTCCGCACTATCCTGTTGCTTCACTGGAACGTGAGGAGTGAGCGGGCAGGGTCTTGCGGAGCCAGGGACAAGAGATGCACGCGCTACAACTCAACGCCCGGAAATCCTGGGGCGGAGGAGCGCTGAATCCGCAGGCTTTACCCTTCGTTAGAGTTCGAGGGTAATTAGCGGTATGGTTGGTTACGTCGTGCCGTGCCCTCTTGGGGGGGGGGGGGGTTCGGAACAAAGGTTACGAAGAGCGGCTCGGGTGGCTGACGAGGTTCGCCTCCAATCACTCACCTCAACTGCTCACAGCGGGGAGGCTGGAGCGTTCACGTCGCTGAAACTTCTGATGTCTTCCACCGGGATCTGGCGGATCGGGAACTGTCGAGCTGAAGCGGAGGCAATCTTCAGGACGCTCGTGGCGGGGCCGATCTGCAACTACGGGTCAGGAATCATTGGCAACGCCCCCAGGTTTGGCGTGTTCGTTATCCGTTTCCGGGGCTCTTGCAGTGGCACGTGACGTGGTGCTTGCGGCGCCTCCTGGGAAATGGAGTCCTGTTCTATGCCGTATCGCAGCGATACGCTCGGAATCATGACACTGGGTGCAAGACAAAGTCGACATGGCACACATCCCTGTGTGCCATGCCCATCACCTACACTGCCATGGCATACATCAGCCACCCTTCTAGCTGGGTGCCTTATGCCAATGGTGTGGGCACAGGAGCAGAAGCCCTGTGCCCCTACAGTACCCAGGGCCATTCCTGAGCACTGTAAGTGAAGTGCTGCCATTTAAGAGTACATAGTGCTGAGAGCTCGTCGAACACGAACTCCACAGCACCATAATGGCAACACTCAAGACTGAGAAGTTTGGTATCAAACTTCTCAGCACATTAAACCCCCACTGATGCCAGTGTGGGATTTAATGTACCAAGCACCCCAGAGGGCATCTTAGAGATGCCCCCTTAAACCTAACCTACAATCCACGTCTGCTCTGAGGCTGACTAGGCTGCCACACAGCAGACATGTTGCTGGACCCCTGGGTGGGAGAGCCCCTGCTCTCCCGGGCCTGCAACAATGCACATCCTGGGCGAGGTGCTAAATCTCCTCCCCCAGGATGGGCAAGGGGAAGCTTCAAAGGCATGCCGCCTCTGTGAGCTTCCCCAGGCCACTGCAACCCCCCACTCTGGCGGGAAGCTTGGCTGGAAACCCCAAATAAGGACAGGGGATGTGCCAGCCTGCCAACCCCACCCCTCAGGTGGGGGAGGCGAGGTGAGGTGAAGCACATCTCCGGGCTCTCGCCATCTTGAAGATGGGAAGCTCTACCCTATCAGGACTAGGCTACTGCCCCCCTCCCATAGGAGAGAGGCAGGATAGGGGGTGTACCCACCCCAGGACAGGGACCCATTGGTCCCTGCCCTTCACCTACCTGTAACGCCCCTAAATCTAGTATTTAGAGGCACCCTGAACCTTCCTTCCCCAGATTCCGAAATACAAAGAAGAGCAAGAAGAAAGAAGACCTGCCCTGCAGCTGCTAAGAAGAGGAAGACACCAACAGCTTTGGCCCCAGCCTTACCAGCCTGTCGCCCTCGAACCTGCTCCTGCTCCAACCTGGCATCTCTTGTGGCCAGCAACCTCACAAACCCCAGAGGACCTGGCTACCTTTTGGCTCTAAGCCCCTGGGACTCCCATGAGTAGAGGCTCTACTCAAAACCTACCTCTAATCCCTGGCAGCAGCCCGGAACCGCGAACCCAGCACACTCTGCACCAGCCAAGCCTGGCCAGTGCCGGAGTGAACAAAGACCACGAGGACGACCCCACGACGACTGTGACCTCGTGTCCGGCACCCAAGGACCTCCCTCGACACTCCTGAAGAAGCCTGCAGCCTCAGAACAAGGTGCCCCCCCTACCGCGATCAAC
Source organism: Triturus cristatus (assembly GCF_964204655.1). Lineage (NCBI taxonomy): Eukaryota > Metazoa > Chordata > Amphibia > Caudata > Salamandridae > Triturus > Triturus cristatus. Next base: position 359,904,307 of record NC_140586.1, on the reverse strand, counting down.
AGAGGGTAAGATTTCCCAACACCAAAAGGCACCCATGCACGCGGCGTACCGCGGACCCCTGTGCCCAAACCCGGGGTACCTACCTATCCTCCAACTACCAAACTTACCTCTCAAAGTGGTGGTGGTACCTGAAGAATCCTCGTCCCCGAGCTTGCAGTCTTTTTCTAAACCGGAGATTTCCCATTGAAATCAATTGAGCGCCCGAAGGCTCAAAAGCACCCTGCACCCAGCCGCCCGAGTGGCCCTGGCAGTGCAATCTCTACACCTACCTACTTCCCCACTTGCCCTGAGTAAGTGACCAGGAGTCCAGCTCCCACAGCTGCGTGGCTTGCTAGTCAGCAGCCACCAACCAAGGCCCCACTATCCCTCATAGGATAACATTGGGCCTAACTCTCTCTACACCCGGCCGCCCTAGAGTCGCTGAGGGTGAACCAACTGTACCTACCTGACCCTGAGGGACCCCTGAGTCTATGCCCAGAACCTCAACTCTGCCAGTCGAGTACTTACCTTTAAACCGATAACTTTATTTTCTTCATAGGGTAACATTGACTGGCTTTTTCCTGAAACTTCTTTTAAGTGTGGACTTTTCAAATCTTAAAATATTCACCAAAAATCAGCCGAGAAACGAAAATACTCACCTGCTCTTAGGTGAGCTCCCAGTGCTGGATCTTGGTGCCCAGCACTGACTCTGAAAAATACTTACAACTGTACTTACCAGTAACCCAATTTTCTCCCATAGGAAATCATTGACTGTTTTTCTGTGAAATTTCTTCTAAGTTTCAATTTCTGCAATCTTTAAATATTCCTTAAAAATCGTATAATATCTGAAAACGTTATTACTTACCTGTTTTGGATAAAGGTCCCAGTACTGAGTCTAGGTACCCAGTACAGGATTACAAAAGTAACGAGAATATACTGTACCTGCAACTTGAAATGTCTTCCATACGGAATCATTGCCTGTTTTCTTTGAAATATTTTCCAAGTCTCAACTTTTAAAATAGCTAAATATTGTTTAAAAATCATCACAGTAATTAAGTCGACTTTCATCACTTGATTCTAAGTACTGACCCAGGACTGAATCTAGGATCCAGTCCTGGAATTCCAAAAGTAATCCTAAAAGTAATCTGTTGCAAATAACTTGAAATTTCCATTGAGCTCAATGCATTGTTGTGTTTAAAATAGTGTTGCATATTGCAACAGCTTGTAACTGTTTACAAAAGTCAATTGCATATTGCAAAAGTATTTATATAAAGCATCTCATTCTGAGAAAGTATATTTTAATGCCAAGTGTTGGTTCTAAAATAAAACAAGCATATATTTTTTATATATAAACCATTGGCCTAGAGTTCAGTTATTGAGTGTGTGAGACTATTTGCTGACTGAGTGTGTACAACAAATCCTTTACACTGTCCTCTGATACTGCCTTACTGCTCGACCAAGCTACCACTTTAGAGAGTAAGGTTATATCTAACTTTAGCCTCTGTCAAACCCTTGGGTACTGTGGACTCTGTACACCCTGTACCTATTAGGGAACAGTATATACAGAGCCACTTTCTCACACTCAGGGCATAGCGCTACCACAGCACTCCATTCAAAGATGGCCGCCCTATTTTATGTGATCATGTGACCACTACACACTACCACTACACACGTTTCAATTCAGGCTACAACCACTCGACTGCCCAGCACGCGCTCCGATGACTAACACGAAGGACTTGTAACGCTACCTCCGCCTGAGCGGAGTCACCTTCCGGGGAGCAGGGTAGGTCGGCCAACGGGTTCCTATTAGGAACAGGTGAGTCTCTGTTTGTGGTTGCAGGCTCCGCATGTCGACGCCGTCAGATGGGGGTAAGAGGGTTGTAGGCTGGGACTTGTAGACGTACCTGCAGTGGAAGCAAGTGATCGCATCCTTATGCCTCAATGAAGGGTTCCCCTTTACACTGCCATGACTACGGGGCTTTTGTACAGGGATACCACCACCATGGTTGTTTCGCCCGCTAGAGCGCAAACTGTGAGGTTGCCTTTGCCTTTACAATAAGTAAACAACCCCCCCGCAAACCCGCCTCTACCAGCCATCGGTACGTGCCTAGGGACGCGCTTTAAGTGGAGGTCGGATGGAATACTACTGCACCTGTTCAGGTCACAGACGAGCTAACCACGATCCTGTTAGCTTCCATTGTGTCTCTGCAATAGACAGCAGCCACAGAACCATGACACTGACCCCTGATATATGGATGTGTGTGTCTCCTTTAAATTTCTTTAGAGACACCACAATCTGGGTCTCATACACTCCGCTGCACCTGATGAGGCTAAATTACATATCTAACTAGGTGAGTCTACACAGCACTCACCCCCACGGTGTTGTCACAGATGTTTCATCTTTAATCCCAAGGGGAATGCTTGTGAAAGTCACGTTGTTTTTAAGAGTTTTTTGGAATGCATGAACAGCTAAGTCTCTTTAATTTAACTATTCTATTTTAACATATCTCCATCGCCGAATGTGATACTTACGTAGAATGTTGTGTTTTCTCTTGTACTACAGATCGCCTCACCTCTCCAAGGGTAATGACCCAAGGGGACAACCAGTGGTAGGTAGCAACACACCTCACCACCCACATGTAGATAGTTTTTTCTTTCTCACACGGTCCTGAAGAATCGCCAATGATCACTCCTTGACAGTATAGGGAGAGAAACAAGTTGACCTCCTGGAAGTTGAGTACGCGTTCTGTTACATTAGAACAGAAAGAGTTAATCCTTCCTATTTTCCATTTTAATCAGGAAGGGTCCCTCGCAAAATAAAATTACATCACAGAGGACTCCCTTACCTATTTTAGAAAGCACCATTCCTTACATCTACACTCACCTTGGCCCCTCACACCCACGGCACCCTTACGGCAAGGAACAAAAGATCTCCGATAAAGAGCCCCTTTAAGGGTGCCCGCTGGGCATTGCAGCGACGGCCCGACGAGGAGCAGGCTCATATGAAGAAGCATGACACCTAGCTTGCTGGGTGTGTGAGCCCTAGTTCCGAAAGGAGGAATTCCCCTCCTTTTCGTCTGTAGTACACTTGAGTTTTATATAAGAAACTAACGCTTTTTGTAAGTGTTTATTAGATCACCTTGGAACTTCGTACCCTTCTTTTGTATAGCAACTATACCTTAAAATCTCATCCCCCTCGGATGATATCCGATCCCTCAACATAACTCTGCAAAAAACCCAGAACTGGCTCACTTGAAACCACCTCAAGCTAAATGTGCTCAAAACCGAATTCCGCTTAATCGCCCCTCCCAAACAATCCCTCGATATTGAAGAATGGATGAAGCATCTAACAGCCCTCAACTGCTTTCCACATATTATAGATTCCACAAGATCCCTGGGACTTACCCTTGACAAGAATCTTAGTGTGCAGGAACATATCCGTTCAGCCACAAAAGAAGCAAACTTTCAAATGAACTTGCTAAGAAAAATAAAGCCCTTTTTGTACTATGGTAATGCAGTCCTTAGCGGTCAGCCTAAATCCAAGCTGGCTCCTCTGAGGGCATCCCTTAATCCTGCTGCAAGGCTTGTCATTGGATCCCCAAAAAATAACCACATCACTCCCGATCTAAAGTTGCTAAACTGGCTCCCTTATGAGGCAAGGATACAGCTGACAATTGCCTGTATGACCCATAACGCCCTACACTTCAACACACCAAAGTACTTAGCTTAAAAACTGGAGCCATCTGGTGGCTGCAGATCCTTTAGAAGCTCAAGCTCCCTATTGTTGACACCTCAGAAGTTTCTGAAAAAGAAAACCTACAACCGAGCTTTCTTTGGAATTGCCCAAAAATGTTGAACTCCTTTCCCCCTGAAATCAGATCGAACCCTTTAACTAAATCGTTCAAAAAAGAAGATACAATGCTTTTGATGAACAAATTTCCACCTTAGAACCCATTGTCTTTTATATTTGGGCACTGAGATGATGTAGTGTCTACACACATGTTTATTCCTCTCCTGCTTTATACTTGTTTTTTAAACTACTGGCTTTTCCTGATTTATACCTTGTACTGTAAGCATCTATGTTTGTTGGTTGTTCTACCTGTTTGTTTGCCTAACCAAATGAAAAGAGCTCTGATACCCTCTAGGGTCAAGTCTACGTTATATTAAACTTTATAAATAAATAAATAGAAAGACTTCAATGGATTCAGAACTCTGCTGTCAGACCACTCTTACATATAAAGCCACAAGCCCACATCTCCCCCTGCTTTGAAGGCCCTCTATTGGTTACCGGTTGCCAGAAGAGCCACATTCAAGTTGCTTTGTATCACCCACAAAGTGATACATGGAACAGGACCGCTCTTCATCAGGAATAAAACCACCAAATACTTTCAACAAAGGGACCTCCATCTAGATTGGCAACTCGCCTCAAAATCCTACCATACAAGAAAAAAGCCATAGGCGGCACATCCTTCTGTGTTCAAGAAGCCAATCTATGGAACTGTTTACCCCCAAACATAAGATCCACGGATAACTACATTATCTTCAGAAAACTACTCAAGAGTTGACACTTCCTCACATAACCACCATGCTCAAGCATAAATATAAACTTATCCCTGTGTATATTGGCTTTTATTTGGACTATAGATGTGTACCTACATATGTGTATTCCTTTGTATACGTTTAAATCCTTGGTGGAGGGAGGTAGAAGAAGCGACGATCCATTCAGCTTGGTATAAATGTGTATAATAATTATGTTTAAGAATTTATAGATATTTGTTGGTTTTTATTAATAAATGTAAATATTACTTAAGGTTATACTATTCTATGTTTAACATAATAAGTAACATTTTATCATAGCTATTTATCTACAATTGTTTCACTGTTGAATTTCAAAAAGCTTTTATAAAAAAATATAAGAACAAATAAATTAGTGTAAAGTACAGCGACACTTGAAAATCTGAGTTTATTAAAAACAACTTAAATCTACCTATATTACCTTCCTTATACATACCTTCCATGTACTTGTGTCTTCATATTTATTACTTTACTTCTAATTCAGCATCTCTATTGCACTACCCTATATGTCATCCTATGCCTCTCTAAATATATCCTCTACCTCCACTCTCTGACTCATCCCAAACCTCATTCTACTACGATCCCCTGAAAAACCCTTTCTAGACTCTTCCCTGCTCTACCCCTCATTGCGTCACCTCAAACCTCCTTTACTATTCAGATCTCGCAAACAAGCCTTTCTAAACCCTTCCCTCTGACTCCCCTCATCCCACCCCATTTTACTCTTCCCATCCCTACTCCTACTGCTAAGATCTCCAAAGAACCACTCTCTAGACCCTTCCTTCCACTCTCCTTCATTCCAAATAACAAACTCACATGTCCACCGCTCAAATAGATTTCATATCTCCCTATACTAATTCACCACTAATCTTCTTTGGGTTCCAGAGTAGCAAGCTACTCGCCGAAAAGCGCCTCAACACCTTGTTGGGGGTAGTAAGTGCTATATAAATGCAATTTCAATTACTCCTCTGCACCTGGACACACCAGGGCAGGTAAACCAAAACTGGTGGTGGTTCTAAGGACTGTGGCCTGTACTTACCTTAAGTCTATGTCCAGAGGAACAACCCTGTAACTCGCTTGCAAGTACCCCTATATGTTTCTTTCATAGGATAACATTACCACGTTCAAGGCTCATGTCTCAAATCTGGCTGCTGTATTTTCTGTGTTTCAGAAAATCCTAACTCGAAAAGTACTTAGCTGATCTCTTAGATCTTTGTGTCTTAATTAATATGAAATCTGCTATTGTCGGATTTCCATATTGAGTGTATCTCATTTATTGACTGTTTGCAACAAATACAAAACACTCCTCTCTGATAAGCCTAAGGCTTCTCTACCACACTATCTCAAATAGGGCACATTGAGATTGTTAAAGCAAGCCCCTGTACACTATGGTTATCTGGACGTTTTGCACAGTACACCTCATTGTAGTACACTTTATAGAGAGGCAGTTTCCTACACTTGGCGAACAGGCTGTAGTGACTTTAGATGCTTTCTGGCCTCCTTCAAAATAAACTACCTCTCAGAGCCTGCAGTGGATGGTAAGAATGGTGTCTGGCTTCGGAGTTCCTAAAGGTGCAGGGTCTTAATTTGCCACTCTATGTACTCAACCTATTAGAGGCTATGTGTTCCCTAGTTTGGGGATTCAAAAATGGGTAATATAGTGGTGCTTTTATACAAATGGATAACATTTTAATGAAGGTAGCGGAACATGTTGCCTCTTATTGGTAAGTTTTTCCCTCATGCATTTTTGTTTAAATGGTGTTTTGGGGTGGCAGCACGCACACAAAGATATTCAGATTATTTGTGAATTCAAAGTGAATACCTATGACAACTAGGATAATGTACGCAACATTTTCATCTTGCACATCAACTGGAACTATTTAAGTATTTGACTTTACCGAAGTTCCTACGATGCAGTACTAGTATTACAAGTAAATATTATTTGTGGTAAGCAATTAGGACACTTACCTTACTTCTGCAAACTTGATCTCTTCTGAGCCTCTGGTAATTTGGATCAGGTGGAGTTAGACAAGTCGGGTTGATTATCTCAAATATCCCCATCGAGAATGGCCTTCGGCAGGGGTGCATCTTAGCTCCCCAGCTTTTTAGTCTATTTTTAGCTGATCTCCCTACCTTTATTTTACAATCCAAGTATTTCTCCCCTAAAGTCGGGAAACCGCATATTGATTGTCTGCTTTATGCAGGCGATCTGTTATTACTGGATTATACCCCAAATGGTCTGCAGAGGAAACTATATGCCCTAGCAATCTATAGTAATCAGAACCAGCTTCACATTAATTTGGAAAAGACCAAGATTTTTAGTTTTTGGCAAAAATGAAAAGAAATTTAGCTCGTATTTAGATGCACTGGAGGTGGAGCAAGTCTATCAATATAAACATTTGGGTTTGATCTTTAGGAGGAACCTGCACTGGAGCACGCATTGGGATGGCATTAAGCAGAAGGCCCTATTGCAGGCTAGCTGTCTATCAAGATTTATTAGTAGATTTGGGGGGCTTTCTCATATTCCACTATTAAGAACTTATGAAGGGAAGATACCTCCGTTGGGTTTTTATGGAGGAGAGTTTTTTTCCCCCTTGATCCTGCATATGAATTGGATCGATTAGAAGGGTCAGTTCTTAGAAGGCTTTTATCACTCCCCCCAAGGCACCATGGTTCAGGTCATAGGAGAGAGTGCAATCTGGTCTCCTGGAACCTGTTGGCCTTTACTCGGGCCCTAAGACATTTTAATACACTCTCTGAAGATGATGAGATGTCTAAATTCTCCAAATTGTGATGGGCAGCGATTCAAGGTAGTGACAGATGGTGGGCAAAGGAGGTAAGAACTAGATTAACTGTTCTTAAGAACCTCTATTCAGACAGTGGTGCAATCTCATCCTGGTCCCCCTTTCCAGGCAAGTATGCATTGAAAGTCTGCAGTTTTGGTGTCCAAATCTAATGACCTATTCTACCTGAGCAAGAAACCATCCATTAGTTTTTCAATCTCCACTCTGAGCCAGGACACTATTTTTCCCTACCTGTTACAGTTACCAGATTCAGGGTTGCGAAATGAAATACTAACGTCAAGGTGGGATATAATCCAATTCACTCATCCCGCCCATAATGGGCCAGGGTACAGGATAACAGTGGTTTCTCCTCCTGTCCCCTGAATGCAAAATGCTCCTTACTGCATATTTTCATTTCATTATCTTTATTTTGAATTAAAAATGTCATAAAAGAAATCGCAATACATTACCAAACAGAACATTACAGATTATGGTATAAAATCTCAAATACATTTTCCCATCACAATTATTAATCATAACGTTTTATTCGTTTATACATAAAAACAACTGAAAGTCCCACTCCTCATTAGTAGGCTTCATGCTCCGTGAGTTAAACATTGATGCACCAAGTCTCATTTAACCACAAAAGTTCTTCTAATATTCCACATGGCAGCTAAAAATTTACTTACAACAAAAACAGTTAATGGGGATAGGTCAGTTTTTAATATTCGATAAGAATGCAGGCAATGCCTAATCCCCCAATTTCTACATATCGGAATGATCCACTTCTTCCTGGGCTTCCGGTAGGAAGGACAGAAGAACATAACATGGATGTCATTCTCCAGCTCCTCCAGTGCAGGCTGGACAATTTTTGCTGGTAGATGGGTGCCATCTACTAGTAAGGGCTCTTATTGGTAGGGAGTTATATCTCCATTGGAGAAAGAGTTTCCTTAGGCCAATGTGACTAATGTCATCCAAGACAGTCTCCATCGTATAGTAATCTTTTGTTGCTATGAATGTACTGGACATTGTCCCCATTTGGTCATTCAGTAAACAAGCAGACAGATTATAATCATAGTACATATTAACCAGTTCTTCACGCGATATATTTCTACAAGCCTCTTCCGGGTTTGTCCACAGTAAAGGGCAACCCAACCTCTCAAATTCCTGCTTTATATATTTTAGCCAGGGGAGTTTCCATATATTTGGGAATTTTAATAATTCCTTAAGCTCTTGCCTATAGCTAAAAAGTTCAGGGGTTACCCATAGGCGCCTCCAAAAAGTTAAAGGCTTCAGGCCCAGTTCCTCCTTTAATGATCTTATTCCCAAATCAAGCCTGAGGGGAAGAAGGTGTGAACCAGTAGGCAGGGAAACTAACTGCCTAAGAAACTTGTTTTCCATGGCAGTAATTGCAGGGGCACAATTGTGTCCCCACAATTCACCACCATAGATTATTGCCCCACGTGCCTGCATTTTATAGATTTCGAGAGGGGGCCCGATGGGTTTTGTCGTGGATTTATTCCATAGTTTAATAATCCCCCCTGCCTTTTGAATTAACTTTAGTTGGGATTTAGTCTGATGTTGAGCCCAGGTCATATTTTCATTACGAGTCAAACCCAAATACTCAAACGTCTGGACTCTTTCCAGGCTCACACCGTCTATGACAGGGTTTGGGCGGGATGTCTTTGGAGGATTAAAAATCATAAATTTCGTTTTGGCCGTATTTATTTCCAGCCCCCGATCATGGCAAAATGAGACAAAACCATCCCTCGCTGGATACCCATTGGTGTTTTAGCGAGTAACAGGGTATCGTCTGCGAACATGATCGCTGATATCCTTGTACCGCCAAGCCTTGGTGCGTCTCTATTAGGGACTGCGTGAAGATGGGAGGTAACTCCGTTTACGTAGAGGCAGAACAGGGTTGGCGCCAAAACGCAACCCTGCCTAACCCCCCTGTCAACGGGAAAGCTAGATGACAAATTGCCTTCTCCACACCTGACCCTTGCGAAATTATGAGTATGGAGTCGTATTATAATATCCAGAAGAGGGGCTGGTATTCCTAGATCCCGTAAAACATTCCAAAGTTTCCTACGTGGAACGAGATCGAAGGCCGCACACAGGTCTACGAAGACAATATATAGTGAGCCGCCCTCGACCTTAGCCGTCTTCCAGAAAAGCATAGCCAGTCTAAAAATCTAGTCAATAGTGGATACACTCTTTCTAAAGCCCGCCTGATCCTGACTTAAAATCTCAAAGTCCTCCATCCAATCCAGCAGGCGATCCAAAATCAGCCTTGCAAAGAGTTTCTGGTCTACATCTATTAGGCTGATTGGCCTGTAGTTGGCTGGTAGCAGAGGCGACCCCTTCTTAAAAATGGGGACTACCTCTGCTCCCAGCCAAGTAGCAGGAACCGCCATACCACCAGAGATAGCGTTAAATATAGTTGATAGATAGGGCGCCCAAACCCTGGGTTCATGTTCATAGAGGTCTCCCGGGACCTTATCCAACCCTGGTGCTTTGCCCGCAGGAAGCTTAGATATAGCAGCCCGGACCTCGCCCAGGGTAAAAATGATCACTGCTGAGCCATTGACACAACTCGTCAGCCTATCACCCGAAGGGACCTCCATACAGGAGTTGTCCCCCTTGTACAGAGTGCTAAAATGTTCTTCCCATACCTCTGCAGCAATGTTCGGCATTACTGCAGGGTCGGGATCAACTGAGCCTGTGGTCACAATCTGCCAAAACTTCCTTGCATCCTTAGTCGCTAAGGCTGTTGTTAGCCTAGCCCAATTTTCGTTCCCCCACTCAAGCTTGGCATGGTGGATTAACTGCCGATATTTTAATGCATCAAGGAGTTCGCTCTTCGCTAGTCTGCATGTCCTGTTATACCAGGATAGCTTCCTTCGTATCCTTTTCCCACAGTGGCCTGGGGGATTTAAGATATCTGAGAGACTAAGAAATAATAACTTATTAAGATCTCCCAGTCTTACTGCATATACTAATGGACTGTGTCTTTTCTCTTGCAAATCAAATTAAATTTTTAAGACCCTTGTTTTTTTTTTTTAAATGATACTGTCCATAGGAGGAAAGCTGTGGAGCTGTTATTAGAAATGCATTACTTAGATGTGGCAGTTGGAATTGCTTGGTTTTTACGGTCTGTTAAACAGTGTTTTAATGACGAATTGTAGTGGGAAGGGGGTGTTGGGTAGTTAAGATGGGGCTCATTTATTGATTTTAACTGTCTAATGTGTTTTTAGAATGTTTTATGGACAACTGTCTAAATAAACTTGTTTTTCTTCCTACCTTCTGAGACTCTTTTAGTAAGATTTCCCATGTTGATACTTTGATGTGTTTCAAATATTTATTGCATTACTCTTTCCTTTTGAATTTGAATTATGTATTTATTTAGATTCTGCTACAACAAAGGAGAAACCCAGTGAAAAAAACAGAGAGAAGAGAACCGCAAAACCAGTGCGCAAAATTCAGAAGGTGGCCCGGGGTTTGAGCCCTGATGTAAAATCAGGTAAATTCTTCTTCTTTAATGAGCAAGCATTGGTATTGCCAGTAGATCTGGTTTATGCCTGAAATTGGATTGATTAAGGGCAATAAACTGCAGATAAAATTAAAGGCAAGTGATCAACCTAGTTGCACTATCTGTAGGAAGCTGGCTCTGTATATACTATACCAAAATGAGTTATAGTGTGCACAGAGTCCAGTGGAACCCCAAAGGTAGGCAGAGGTAAAAGTAGACCGCACCTTAATATCTATTTGTGGAAGCATAGCTGAGCAGTAAGGCTTTCACAGAGGGTAGTGTTTAGTGTTAAGCATTTGTTGTACACACTCAGGCAGCAAATGATGTCACACACTCAAAGACTGTATCAAAAATATTATTACGTTATTTTAGTTCTAGAACCAAGCCAAGCATGGTGCAGGTAGGTGAAATAAATGCTTTGCGAAATCTTATGCAATGCTTTACTGTTGAATGCATGTTCAAATGCAGTTTGTTGAATTACAGGCACATCATCCGTTTTAAATTACTTTTCAGTTACTCTATAGATTACTTTGTACGTTTCTTTCAGATTACTTTTCAAGTAACTTTTTCTATTCAGTGTGATATGCCTAGATATCACACTGGGACATTTCCCAGAGAAAAGGTAAGTAAATCAGTTTTTGTACGTTTGCAGTTTTTCAGTGTTTCATACAGACCAACTCCACACTTAGAACAATTTTTAAGGAAAAACAGTCAATGTATTCCTATGGAGGAAAATTAAGTTAATGGTCTTAAGGCAAGTACAAGTTTGTGGGAGTTGTTATTCTGGGGTTAGAACCAGGGTTTCCCCAGGGTCAAGGAAGCACTCCTGAAACACCCTCAGCGGCACTAGGGCAGCCGGGTGCAGAGTGCGTAGGCCCAATGTTATCCAATGGGGATAAGGGGCCTACGGTTGGTGGCTGCTAACGAGCAGACCACAAAGTTGTGGGAGCAAAGCTCCTGGTGTTAGGCTCAGAGCAAAGGGGGATCCGAGTTAGCACACAAGGTGCACCCACAGCGGAGCAGGGGCAGCTGGGTGCAGGGTGCTGTTTTGGCGTGGGGTGCCCTGTTGCTTTCAATGAGAGTTGCTGTTTTAGATTTTGGCTGCAGGCTCGGTCCAGGAAGACTTCCAGGAAGAACCAACAGCTGGACAGGTAAGTTGAAGGGCTCGGGCACATAGGTGTACCTCAGGTTCTCTTCACCAGGGTGCAGGGCGGCTGGATACAGGGGTGTCTTTTTAGGTCGGATTTCACCTTACCGGGCCACTCGCGGTTGTTGGGGGGCAGTGGGGGGGGTCTCCGTGCACCGGCTGCAGGTGACGTCGGGGAGTCCTGGAGCAGTCAATCCACGGTGGACTCGGACTCTAGAGCGTTGGGGGACCTCGCTGGGACCGGTGGTCCACTCGAACTAGGGCTGTAGGCAATGGGTGCAGTGGTGGTTCCAGGCATTGCGTTTCTTTGTCCTCAGTAGGCTCAGAGTCTGTCTTGGGAGTTTCTTTTTCAACAGAGCTGCTGTTCACAGGAGATCCGGTCTTTATTGAAGGCAGTCAGTCCTCCCAGGGGTTTTGGAGATCGCTGGCTGCAGGACAAGGTGACTTTTGGCTTAGGATCTCTGGAAACTGCAGATGGGCCGGTAGGGCTGGGGCCAAGTTAGTTCTTCTCTGCAGTCTACTTTGCTGGGCGTCTTCTTTTGACCTTCTTCGTAGGTTGCGGGAATCTCTCTTCTCAGTTCAGGGCTGCCCCCTAAATACTGTATTTAGGGGGCGCTTTAGGGATCTCAGTAGCATCATCGTGGGGTGAACACACTTCCCTTGGCGTGCTCATCCCACGTGTGGGAGTGGGCACAATCCCTAATCCTGATTGGAGAGTGCCTGCACTGAAGAGTGGGCTTCACCTCACCTGAGGGGTGGGGTTGGCAGAGGTGGGCATACCTTCTGGGCTGTGCTAACTTTTCCCACCTGTCTTCCCGCCGAAAAGGGGGGGGGGGCCTTGTGTGTGTGTACACACACACACAAGGCCTCTAAGGGTGGCACAATAAGTGCTGCAGCCCATAGAGGCCGTCCCTGGCTACAGTGCCCTTGGTACTCATGGTACCTTTTACAAGGGACTGACATGTGGCCAGAGAGGTGCCAATTTGGGGGTACAAGGTGCAGTTTTGGGAAAGGATATAGGCCCTGGTAACCTGATTGGCTGGGACCCAGGGCACATCAAGTCAAAGTGCTTTAGTAGTCTGGCAACAGAAACCCAGCTTCCTACACTATCTCAGCTGCAGGACAATAGTACAAAAAAAGTATTTCTAAAACAAGGAAGGAAAAAAATAAAAGGGCACTTATAAAGGGAGAAACAGAAAATGAAATGACTGGCCTTCAAACAGTGGCTCTGAACACACATATTTTCGGTCAAATGTGCACATGTAATTAGGCAAAATGTGGTCATTCACATGGTAAGAGTCTGTTGCTGAAGTGGGCTGACCCATTGCTCCATGCTGTATGCTTTCATGAATGGAAGCAGTGTGTGAATTAAACATGGCAGTGTCAAGAAGAGGGCTGACCCAAAGCAACACATGTAAATATGTACATACACGTGTGTATGCAGATGTGCAGAGTGTAATATGCTATTTATTACCATTGTTGCGTGTGGGGAATGACCATGACTCTCTTGAGATGAAGGCGTTAATGATTCATGACGCTCCTTTCCTCCCAATACAATGGTACTAAATAGAATATTATACTCTGTACATATGCAAATATGATTTATGTAACTCCTAGATGGCAAAAGCACACTCCGGGATGGTGTAATGCAACCCTCTTAGGACTTCCACTTTGCCGTGTGTTTCTACAGAATGCAGGGCACTCACCAGTTACATCTTCATTTGGAAATATGCAAAGCTGGCCAGCACAAGTTTCACGATACACATTGCTTCCTCAGGGCCTCACATACTTTTTTTCCTTTTACATCTGTATTTATTGGGATTTTGCAAGATCTAATATGCACTTAAAAGAACAATGTTCATATAGGTTCAGGCACATGATATGGCAGTCGAATTATAGCATAACAGTATGCCTAAAATATACATAAACGTATTCTGTCTGCATGGTAGTAGATGATCAGCAATGACATATAAGTGTTATGAAAAGTCTGAGAAACATTAGGAAGCGATAAGTTAAGTAAACAGCGGGGAAGAGACAAGCTCATGCCTTGACAAACCTGCGCAATCTTCTGCATGAATTGCGGAATCGAGGGGAAGACGTTGAATCCCCCGCCACAGGCAATCACATGGATCCAGACAATATGTCAGACAGTTTATCACAAATGGTGGTGTGTGACAACCAATATACAGTAGTTCAGGTGGGAGGGGGGGGCAACACCCTTGTAACATGTCCTCCAGGTGCAGATGGCAATGACTTCTCAGGGGTATCACCACCTTCACGAAGGCCATTTGGCTGATTTAACTTCTAAACGTTCTAGATAATGAATAATCATTCCTTGCTGTGTACCCCCCTGGCTCGAGACCCCTACCCTTGTGATTGGGTGTGAGTCCAGTAAACACTGCACTGGGTCAAGGGGTAGTATTGTGATTGCCATTTCTGATAATACGCATTCCTACCAGTAATGGGCTTTCATGGGCCATTGACAGACCATATAGTAAAAGCCAACTACAGACTCTGGGCACTTATGTCAGACTGTCAAGGAGCCAACTTACATTGCAGTGTCCGAAAAGTGTGATTCAGGAAGCTGAACTGGGTAAACTGTAATCTTGTGTTTTTCTGCACCTGTTTCACGGATCCTTTACATCGATCCCACACTTGATTTATCTTTCTGGAGGTAAGTAGTATCTGCTGTCATGGTTTCCCCCCACTTTCTGCTATTGGTATTCTGTTTTATGCCTAGTCTGACTGGGATCCTGCTAATCAGGACCCCAGTCACTGTGGTTCCTCCCTAAATTTGACAATGGTAAGTACTTTGGTACCTTCCCAATTGGAAACTAGTGTACCTATGTAAGTCCCTAGTATATGGTACGGAGGTCCCCAGGGATAGGTACATCAGGGATCTCCCATGGGCTGCAGCACAAAGCGGTACAAAAGGGGGTGGTGATGGACGGAGCATCAGAACCAATCAAACACTCAAACCTAGTCAACAGATCTGGGTTTGATCCATCACCGTTCTTTAGCCCACTCTGCCACCCCAGTTCAGACATGGCCATATGCAAATCAGTCTGACCCTGTGCCTCATGGGAACAGTCCAGCCCGAACTGCCAAGCCATGTCTTCCCTGGACCGGAAACAAGCTTCCTAGGACCGGTTTCTGGCATTTCAGCAGTTTTCAGCCAGGCTTGCTTGAATCCAGTGGAAAAGTGAGCAAGGGACTCACGTCTGAGCATACCCTGCCAACTTATGGCGAACAAAGCGGTACAAAAGGGGGTGGTGATGGACGGAGCATCAGAACCAATCAAACACTCACACCCAGTCAACAGATCTGGGTTTGATCCATCACCGTTCTTTAGCCCACTCTGCCACCCTAGTTCAGACATGGCCATATGCAAATCAGTCTGACCCTGTGCCTCATGGGAACAGTCCAGCCCGAACTGCCAAGCCATGCCTTCCCTGGACAGGAAACAAGCTTCCTAGGACCTGGCTTGGCAGTTCGGGCTGGACTGTTCCCATGAGGCACAGGGTCAAGACTGATATGCATATGGCTGGGTTCAAACTGGAACGGCATGGTGAGCAAAAAAACGATGGATTTAGGCCCAGATCTCTGTACTGGGGTGAATGTATGACATTGTTCTGCATTCTGTCCATCAATTGTTGTTTTTGCATTTATCACCCCGAGTGGGAAGGGTATGCCCAGACGTGGGTCCCTTGCTCTCCATGCCACTGGAATCCCGAAACCGGTCCTAGGATGCTTGTTTCCAGTCCAGGGAGGACCTGGCTTGGCAGTTCGGGCTGGACTGTTCCCATGAGGCACAGGGTCAAGACTGATTTGCATATGGCTGGGTTCAAACTGGAACGGCATGGTGAGCAAAAAAACTATGGATTTAGGCTCAGATCTCTGTACTGGGGTGAAGGTATGACATTGTTCTGCATTCTATCCATCAATTGTTGTTTTTGCATGTATCATGCCACCCACGAGAGACCACTCAAACTATGACTACAGGCCTGCTATTTCAGCCTGTGTAAGCTGGTGCTAGCACCAGTTAAGACAGATATACGTTTCCTTATATCTGAGTTCACTGCACTTAAAAGCTATAATTCACCCCTAAAGCAGGCCTTTCAATCTTGAAGTAAAGGTGCTAGGTTATAAGTGTGAGGGTGCCCTGCTTGAGCGGGACACCCCTACAAACATCGGAGACGGCTTTGTAAGTGCGGACAGCCATTTTGATACATATAGTGTCCATGCGTCACTACGCGATGGCGATCTATAGATTGGCTGTGCCGAACCTGGGCATGTTTGGTATCAAACATGTTGGAATCATACCTCAACACCGTTACCGGTATTGGGGTATGATTCCATGCACCAGGGGGTCTTGAATATATCGGCACGCCTCTTCCGTGGAAGCGATGGCTGCAGGGTGAGGCCAGGGAGAATGTGGGTGGCAGGAAGCTTTGCTGCTCGCGCTTTTAGCTAATGGCGGCTGGTGTATATATTCACTGAAAAAACCAAAGGTTACACAGACCTTATAATAAGGCTGGCATTTCACTCGTACAAAACCAGAGAAATTCAGCAGTTATAGTTGTCATGAGTGATGTAATATGTGAGGTCATAAGCAGTACATTGCTGGGGTGTAAGGTATAGTTAGTTCAGGTAACTATAACTGTTGAATTTCTCTGGTTTGTATGTGTGAAATTTCAGCCGAACTATAACGTTCCTGTAACCTTTTGGTTTTTTCAGTGAATTGCTAACATATTTTTTATTGTATTTCAGAACTATTACGTCCCTGTATTTTTTTCTATAATTAGATATTGAACATTACATTTGCATGGTGCACCACTTATTGTTTTATTTATTATCTATTTATTTAAAAAGTACATTAATCATCTTATTTCAAGATATTTTTGATTTTTGCGATGTCACGATCACCGAGGACACACCGCGAAAACCATGTGTTTATGACAAAGTGTAAAAGACATACATAGACCTATATTACATAATGTTTCAGTGTAGCTGTTTAGTAAGATACTAATGTAACTTTCCCCTTTGTATTCATTTGTCGAAAAAAGACATAAAAAATGCAAATACCTTGTTCCCATCGACACCGGAGGTTGCGATGACGTCAGTAGTCACAAATACAAATGACAAAGTGTAAAACACATATGTAGACACATTTTACACAAAGTTTGAGTTTAGCTGTTTCGTAACTTATTGGTTTAGCTTTATTTTCATAACCTGTTTGTCAAAAACAACAATTTCAAAAAATAACTTACAGCATCTGTACTCGCGAATTGCACATGACTACTAAATAAAGAAATGTCATTGGTTTGCACAGTTTCCTTTATGAAAGGAAGTACAAACCCATTTCTCCCTTCTTGAACTTTCCAAGTACTGGTTAGTTTGTTATAGGAGCTGTCCCAAACTGATTTTGAAAATTGTGCTGGTTTTTAACTATTTTGGCTATTTCTAAAAAAATAAAATGGCATCAGAAGAACCAGAGGAATACCTACAACTGGTTGAAATTGTTGAAGAGCAGGAGGACTCGGCTGCACCTGAACAGAATTCTGATGAAGAACCACCAATGAAGTAACAAAGCATAGCTTGGGAATTTTTCACTATTCCATGTGGTGAATCGAAGATCACACCTAAGTTGGTGAGGTGCAGTATATGTGAGCAGAGCAAAGAAATATTAATGTGGTATAACAAGCATCTTGTACCACTTGAACACATACCACAAGAAGCAACTTAAAATTGCAGAGAAAAAAAAGGAGAGGGACCATCAGCCTCCAGACCCTGCTCCTGGCGACAAAGTTCCAGCTGAAGTGGAGAGAAGATGCAGTGTAATGTCACGAGAACTAAAGCGTTTTGCTACCTTCTACATGAATCTGTGAATGTAATTTTGCATAATGTGTAAAACCCATACTTGTTATTTTTTCTTCTTTATTGCAGCAGTTCAACCACTGTCAAAAATAAAAACAAAGAAATATGTATTAGGATTCAATTTTGAGCACTAGGCAACCAAATCAAGATACAAAGGTGAAAGGGTATAGAGACGACTTTACCCCCCACAATGCCCCCCCCCCCCCCCCCCCCCCCCGGGTCCACTTAGAAGCAGCTCTAGATCTAGATCCCCCATCAAGCTTTTGAAAATCACATTGTAGCAATTGATGCTGTCAAATCTCCTCCGCAACGTAAAGTAGCAATTCTTTATGGTTGTCTTGGTCTTGCTGCACAACATGTTTTCGAGAACTTACCTAAATTTCCAACCCCGGCTGGTGATGCTGACCATTGGAATGTGTATAAGGAGGCGTTATCACGACTTGCTAATCACTACGATCAGGAGTCGAACGTTATGCTTGAGAGACCTAATTTCTTTAGACGAAAACAAGGTGAAGATGAATCGGTGGAAGAATCTATTGCACAATTGCGAGTTTTGGCATCTACATGCGAGTTTGAAGCTGACCCTGAAATTTACATTCGCGATCAATTTGTCTTTGCTTGTTTTTCAAAGAAAATTCAGCAACGTCTTCTTAGTTGCAGAAAACCTTCTCTCCAAGAGACAATTGACATCGCCAAGAGCATTGAAAGATCCATCGTCACTTCTAAGGTTCTCCAACAAGATCAGTCCATCAACTCATTCAAGACTCCTACACAAGATATCGTTAACTCTGTGAATGCTATCTCTATGCATAGACCTACTAAGCAATTTGTAAAGAAAGGAAATACATTCTGTTATAGATGCGGTTCTAAATCGCACTTAAGCAATTATCCCATGTGCCCGGCCATCGGGAAAAGATGTGTTCTTTGTAAAAAGATTGGCCATTTTCAAGGTTCTTGCAGATCCTCAAAGACCCACCACCATAAATAGTGTAGCTTACTCTGAAGCTGTTGATGACTGTTCAAATCAATTTCAAGACATGGTAATTTCCAGTGAATGCAATTCCATTGCTACACATCACTGCGTGAAAGGCCCTTTAGGAACAGCATATTTTGGTAAGGTGGAAATTCCTGTAATGGCAGACTCTGGTTCTCCTATAACCATTCTATCAGATGTTGCGTTTCATGATAAATGGAAAGGTTCAATCACTCTATGTCAAACTGACGTCAACCCAAAGACTTTTGGGGAGTTTGATATAGACAAGTTGGGATATTTTAATCACAGACTGGAATGCTTAGGTAGGTTCATTTTTACCAAGATTTACGTTGCAATTAAAGGACGCAATATTATTGGCTGGCAAGATTTGGCGAGAATGGGCTTACGTCTCATTCCAGGTTCCGATAATCCAATTGTGCTTGGCGATCCCCCTCAGGGCTACAGCCCTGCTGGTTCCATGAACGATTTGCATCCTATTACTGATTGTTTATGCCTTTCAGACTGTGACTCCGACATTAAAAAGCTCTTGGATAAATTCCCAAAATTATTTTCTGAAAAGTTGGGAACCGTTAAAGGTTTTCAACACCAGATTAGGTTGAAATCTGATGCCCAACCTTTTGTTCATAAGGTACGCCCCTTGCCTCTTAGTGCAAAGGATGAACTTAAAGCTGTTCTTAAACTATGTGATGATGGCGTCATTGCTCCTTGTGACTCCTCTGAATGGGTCTCTCCCATTGTTATTGTCCGCAAAAAATCCGGTGAGGTCAGATTATGTGCGTATTTGCGCACTTTGAACAATAACATTCTTATTGACTGTCATCCTCTTCCTAAAATTCATGATCTCCTGGCTAATTTGGAAGGGCCAAGTTTTTTTCACTCATTGATTTGCGTTCTGCTTATCATCAGGTTCCCTTAACTGCTGATTCTCAAGAGTTAACAACTTTTGTCACACCTTTTGGGGTGTTTAACCCCTTCAGCGCTGCGCGGATTTCCGCGCAGTGCTGAAGGTTCTGAGCGCGGGCGGGGCCATGACGGAACGGTTCCGTCATAAGCACAGCCCAACCGACGTGCATGACGGAACCGTTCCGTCATAAGCGTCGAAGGGGTTAAATACCTTAAGTTACCTTTTGGCTTAGCCTCTGCGGCCATCGTATTTCAAAAAATCATGGACAGTCTGTTTAAAAATATCACAGGTGTACAAGCCTATCAGGATGACATTCTAGTTTATGCTAATGACTGGGAGACTCATTTGAACACAATTTATCCTCAGTCTTAAACAAATTGGATCAGGCAGGCATGACTATTAGGGCAGAAAAATGTAAATTTGCAACACAACAGTTGGAATATTTGGGTCATACACTTTCTCCGGAGGGTATCAAGCCAAAAATGTCTCTTATTAAAGCCATTAGCCATGCTACTCCACCCAAAGACAAAGATGCACTTAGGTCTTTCTTAGGCTTAGCGGAATATTATACCCGTTTTGTTATGGGGTATGCACAAACGGTGGAGCCCCTACGTGCTCTCCTCCGTAAAGGTTCAAAGTTTGAGTGGTCTGAAGAAGTTTCTTCTTCTTTTCTTCAAGTTAAGAAACTTATCATGGATGCACCTGCTTTACACCCTTTTCATGACTCCTCGAAATGTTTTATTATGGTTGATGCTAGCCTTACTGGTTTAGGTGCTGTTCTTGGTCTATGGGTTTCAGGTAAAGAGCACACTATAGCGTTCTCCTCTAGGATGTTAAAGCAATCTGAAACTCATTATAGTACCATAGAACGCGAGGCTCTTGCCTGTGTTTGGGCCATTGAAAAGTTCAGAAATTACATTTGGGGACGTCAGTTTGATCTTTTCACTGATCACAAGCCTCTGAGGCAGTTATTATCTGGTAATGGTCTTGGCAAAGCATCGGCAAGGTTGGTTAGATTGTTGTCTAAATTGCAGGAATTTCATTTCTCCATTAAACATATTTCTGGGGGGAACAACTTTAGGGCAGATTGCCTGTCTCGCATGGCTTTTCATGATTCATCAGAGGTTGAGAATTAAGAGGATACGGAATGTGTTATTGCGACTCTTTATGCTGTATATTCTTGTCCAAATATTACTGAAGAAGCTTGGCTAGATGCACAGCATAAAGATGACACTCTTAAACTTGTTTCTGAGTACATTGTTAAAGGTTGGCCAGAAAATAGAAAACTTTCAAATGAGTTGAAAGCTTTCGCCATGGTGGCATCTGAGTTATCTTTAGTCAACAACTTAATCATGAGACATGATTGGTTTGTTCCTCCTGCCAAACTTAGGAGTGACATTATCAAATTTGCTCACAAAGGTCATTTAGGTGTTTCGAAAACTTCTCAACTGATCAAGTTATACTATTGGTGGCCATCCTTAGAATCACAGGTTAAACATGTTATTGATTCATGCCCGGAGTGTTTATTATCAGACAAGAAATGGAAAGTTATGAGCACTCCACTGCATCCTGTCCCTTATCCTACGAAACCTTGGGATAACGTTGGCTTGGACTTTTCTGGCCCATATGACTGTTTGCAACATGGTCTAAAGTATATCATTTTGTTGATTGACAACCATTCTAAGTGGATTTATCACATGTTTTGTGATTCACCAAGTTCTCTTAATGCCGTAAAGTTTTTGAAGAAAGTGTTTTCTCTTGAAGGTTCGCCTTCTGTTTTAGTTTCTGATAATGGCACTCCTTTTATGTCTGAGAAATTCAGTTCTTTTCTTACTGATTGTGACATTACACATTTTAAGGTTGCTCTTTACTCACCAACGTCAAATGGTTTGGTTGAAAGAGCGAATAGATTAGTTAAAGATGCCATTCAGTCAGCTCTATCCTCACGACAGGAAGTTCATGACTTTCTTGAAGCAAAATTGTGGGCTTATAACACCTCACCTCATTGTACCACTGGGGTGTCACCATTTTCACTTTTAAGAGGTAGAACTGCTCATACTAATTTATTTCCAAAGTGGTTGGTTAACAAACATGACAAAGATTTGCCTTGCAACGGTGAGGTAGCTTCCAGAGTTGCTCAAAAACAGAATCTCATGAAGAGTACTCATGATAAAGGTAAAGTGTTCAAGTCTTCACACTTGGAGGTTGGTAGCTGGGTTCTTATTAAGAATCCCAAAAAAGTGCCTAAGGGGACTTCAAGATTTTCTCCTTCAGTGCAGGTCACGGGTGTCAGTAAGTCATCAGCCTTGCTTGGCCATAAAGGGTGGTGGAGTAAAAGATCGCTGGTTCATCTCTCTAATTCTCAGGCTGATTCTTTACCTAAGTTTTCCAGTCAAGAATTCGAGGATTCTGATTGGGTTCATTTATTAAATGAATTACCTTCTTGGAAAATCTTCTACTCCGTTTCCCATTACACATCCCAGTTTGGAACCTTGTGCAAGTACTCGCACTGTCGTTTCCAACTCGGATGCTTGTTATTCTTCATCAGAATTGGGAGTTTGTTGTAGGAGATTGCCCACGAAATTAAGTGAATATGTTTTGTCATGATGTCATGATTTATTGTTGTTATGAACTTTTGTTTTTATAAAGTTCATGCTTTTGTGCTATAATGAATTTTGTACTTTCGGTTAGGTTATTCTTTCTGTTTAGTTCCTTGTGGGGAGGGAGAAGTTATGTGACGCTGACTGGCATCCTCGTGTCGGAAGTGTTAGGCTCGTGCATGTTATTATTTGAGCATTGTTCCATGATCTAGCGCTGAACGTTGTGTGCCAGGATTCTGATGGAGTCAGTTGTCAGCGATCCTGGTATGCGGCGGAGGCATCTGGTTGTGGGTGTATCATTACATTAAACTTGGAAATACTTACAAGCTACGAATCGTTCCCGATTCCTTACTTCACACTGACACTTTTTTCTTTTTTTAAAACTCCCAGTTATATCTTCATTTCTAATGTACATTTTTATAAATAAGTAAAAAGTTATGTACATCCCAGTGATTATGTACATACCGGTAAATTGAGTTTGTAGATTATATTGTTTTAGCTTTTGGATAATTTTGACACTATTACGATTTGTAAAAACTAAACGCAAGAATGGTACACCACTCATACAAAGCAGCTATAAAATGGCAACCTCTTCAACTTTCCACTCTTTGAACATGAGAAAAGCAGCAAATGAAATCCTGTCTTTCATTTTAGACTACTCTATCTCCACTTGTGAATCGTTAGCATCTGTTTACCCTTTCCCTCTCTTCCAAAAAGAGATTCCTGCCTATGCATTTTCGCGATGATCTCAGAGTAATCACAAAAAAAATGGGAGTCCAAGACGATATTTAGCTTCTATTTTTTAGAATGTAAATACTGCACAGCAGTTTATTACATAGTCCTGAGTTGGAAATTAAAGGTTACCATTACTTAAATTGTGTCATAACTACTCAGCATTTAAAAAAAAAAGAAAAGAAATACTTTCTCTTCAACACCCTTCCCCCCCAATACGCTCTTAGCTGAGTGTGTGTAGCAATCCAGAAGAACCAGTAGGCCACAAGTACACAGCACATTCTTGAAGGACCATGCTACTTCCTAATCAGATGCAGTAGGTGTGGTTTACTCCACAGATTCCAAAGCATATCCAGGTCTATTACATTTCTTTTTTTAGACAACAGCCAATAGGACTTCTTGCTACTGCTTTCAACACACTACCTAATTTTATTCACTTACATGCTTACAGCATCCATTCCAATATATCTTTTAAAAAAGAAAAAAAACACCTCCATTTTAACTAATTCTCATTTGGAAAACTACCTCATTCAGCTCCAGTCTTTTCCTGACTGCTATTGCTCCTCCACTTCAAAATGCTTAGAGTGTGGATTGTTGGCACAGCTATGTCTATTGGGCTAAAGAGGCTGCAAAAAACAGAGGTATTGACAGGGACTAGGGTTTGCCAAATGTGGACATTGGTTTGGCCAGAGGGGGTTAAAGTTTCATCAGTTGCTGGCTTTGGTTAAAATCATTGTGGATTGCAGAGCTCCTCATCTCATGATTATGCACTGCTGTGCAAATTGCCTAGCCACGCTAACTGGGATTGGGCTGGAAATCCTAATGAAGGTTTATCTTTGCAGAACTGATGTCCCTTTTCCCTCACACTGTCTTGGTGTACTCTAATATATGCCAAAGACAGAAATGGAAGTGGTCAAATGAATTCTGTCCACAGATTGACAAAACCAGGAAACATGTTAATAAAACTGTTTCTGCATTCCTCCAAGACCATTGCATGGGCTGTATCTATAACAACAATCTGCGTTTTGACATGCATGCGATTTATAGAAAGGATGGGGTGCACTTTATAGACAAAGGCAACAGGATGTTTCTAAGTAACCTGAAACTCTGCATCTGGTCTTGTGTAGCTGTCATATACACACAATCAACACAAAGGCTCTGGTCAGTCTCTCTAGTCCCAGAAATATTGTTAATTTTCTTTATAAAGGTCCCTTTTTTTTTTTTAGCTTTTGGAAATCTTTGTGACGACGACACGATGGTCGCGGATACGTTGCAAAATCGTACAACAAGAGTAGACATTCAACGGCCATCAGCACATGCAAAAATAATAACAAACGAAAATCCATTCTAAACATTGCACTACACATATTACTATATACATATTTCTTTAAAAAAAATCTTTAAACTCATGTTTTTGTACTAAATTTCTTTAAAAACCATCTCCAAAATCTATTTTCCTTTTGCGTGGTTATTCAGAGCATCGCAACAACGTCCTTGACCGCGACAATCGTACCTTTTCCGTAAAGTGTAAAACCCATATATGCATACGTATTACAGTATTTTACACTCTAGGGGTTTATGTCTAAAGTCATGTTTTTCTAGTGAGTTTCTATAAAAACCATCTCTTAAACATATTTTCCGTTCTCGCAATGACGCTAGACTCTCAATGATGACCGTGCCAGCAACACTGCGAATAAGTTGCGAAAAAGAAAAAAAACAGGAATTTAATAGCCACCACCTCACTAAAAAATTACAACTATGTAATTAATCCTAGCCATCGCACTAGATAAATCACTATCTAAATAACTATATCAAAACATTGATCAGTCTCTCAATATTTCTAACTACAGTGTGTATTAATGATTCACTGGGTTATGTGAGTGGGTGCACAAGTTTTCAAGTGAGTCTGTGACTGGCTGCATGAGTCCTTCAGTGGGGTCTATAAGTTGGTGCAAAAGTCTCTGACTGGATATATGAATGGGCACATGAGTTTTTGAGTGAGTTTGTGAGGAGGTGTACAAGTCTGACTGGGTATGAGTGGGTGTGTGAGTGTCTGAGTGGGTATGTGAATGGGTACACAAGTCTGTTACTGGATCTGTGAGTGGGTGCATAAGTGTCTGAGTGGGTCTGTATCAGTGGGTGTGTGAGTGGAAGCATAAGTGTCTCAGTGGGTCTGTGAGTCTGTGCATGAGTGAGTGGGCCTATGACTTGGTGCGTGAGTTTCTGAGTGGGTGTTTAATCTCTGACTATGTCTGTGAATAGGCGCATGAGTCTCTGAATGCATCTGTAAGTGGGTGCATGAGCCTCTAAATGCTTATATGAATACACACATGGGTCTCTCAGTGAGTCTGTGAGTGTGCATTAGTGTCTGAGTGGGTACGTGCGCCCAGAGATATCACTATCATTTTCAACTTGCATTTCTCAAAAACTACTAAACGGATTTGCACCAAATAACAAAAAGCACAATCTGCATAACAACATCTACCTTTCTGCCAAATTTGGTGTAATTTTGTTCAGCAGTTCGGGCTGACGGTTCGACAACGCATTCCTATGGGAATTAACATTACAAATGCACCCTTATTTTGCACCCCTATTCCTCCCCCCCCCCCCCCCACACGGATCACCCCCAAACTTTCCATGACACCCAGAACCTACTGTGACACTTTGTTTGGAAATTTCATGAAGATTGGTCAGACGACGTCAAAATTATAGCCAAGTCAAAAAATAATGCTTTTCCTATGGAAACATGGTGCCAACTATAACGACCTACTGGCAACAGCCAGTAGGTTGTAATATCTATCTATCTGTCTATCTGTCTATCTATCTGTCTGTCTGTCTAAACAATGTATCTATCTGTCCATGTATCTATCTGTCCATGTATCCATCTATCCCTCTGTCCATCTATCCCACCTGGGCAAACAATAAATAGATGTGATCAATTTTAATCATGTACCTGAAAAGCACTACATCTTGCGCCTCCCTTTACACCTTCACACCTTCACCATCAACTCTGCAGGCACCTGTGTGAGCACAAGGTCAACATAAACATAGCTTTAGGTGTGGTCTTGTATCACAAAGGAATTATTTTAAAACCCAAAAACTTGCACTCTGTAAACTCAGTCGCTTTCCCTAGCACACTTTTTAAGATTTATAGTAAAATGCGAAAGTAACCTGTTTTGAAAGAGCCCACCACAACCCTAGTAGTGACTTTCTTTTCCCTTCTGGTTACCTCAAGATAATCAAAGTATATTACAGCCATGTGTTATTTTTAAAACATATTAATCCATTCCACCCTCCTGCCAAACTCTTCCATGGCTTCACTTGTCTCTTTAAGCATGACTTAACAAAGGCTATGTGTGTACTGTTGATGACAAACATGCCTGTACCTACATTTATTTAAAGGTCCTTTCCTGCCGTATCTCACTCATTTTTTTTAGCATTGCTTTTTACATATTTGAAACAAAATAATAACATTTTAATAGCATCTGATACCATTTTACCTAGAATTCTATAACATTTTACCAAAACTGCAGCAAAATACCCAAAACATTGTGCTGTATTTCTAGTTAATGGATCTGATGGAGACTTCTAGCTGCAGATTGCTTACCTTTGAGCTCCCCAGGTGTCAGGCTTAATCCAGAAATAATTTTGGAGCACTCTCCCATTGTCATTAATGGGGTGGGTAGCTGTGGCGAAAATTATGTTCCTGCCACAAGGCCTATGCATCACTCCTTTAATTCTCTGCCAAGGGCTCTCTTTAGACGTTTGCACTCGTTGCTTACAGCACTTATTTGGGCGGGTGGGAGAAGTAAAGTAGCTTGGGAACACTTTTATATACCTACGACGGAGGGAGGGCTTGCAGTGCCAAATACGGAGCTGTATTACCTTTGTGTCCCAACTACAGCACGAGGCCCATTGGCTTGCGGAGGGGGAGAACTGCGAAAAGACTCTTGGCGGATGGGCTGTGAGCCACATTGCTCCTGCAATTGCTACACTCTGGCGGATGGGACTCTGTTAGGGTTTCATATCTTACAGATAACGCAGCGTCTTTATGGGAGCGAGCTGTGAATGTGGTGCAGGGAGGGCATCCTTTGCCTGGAAATTTAACTTCTGCGATTTGGCAGCCTTTCCAACTCTGGCTGACGCCGTGAAGACCGCAGCAAGGCAGGAAGGGGTTGTGAGACCCTGGGCGATATATACCCCAACAAGGTATTCATTACCTTTGAGGCGGCATAGGAGACATGTTAGTATTACCAACATAAACTGGGAACTATGGGCCACTTATCTGGCAGCCCTGCCCTTCACACTTATGTTTCGAGCACTATTGGAGCTGGGGGAGGGAGGGGGGTGCAACACCTGGTTTCACAGCTATATACAGCTATGCTTTCCTGACACAACTAAGACCCCATTTCCATCCAGGACAGTGTGGGAGGGGGAACTGGGGACACCGATAGAGGAGACTTGTTGGCAGAGGATATGCTCATTGGTTTTTCACAGTCTCCTGCAATGCATGGTTTAAGCTGATGCATTTTAATTATCTCCATCATACCTATATCACACCGGTACTCTTGCATAGAGTAGATTCCACTAGGCTGAGTGGATGTCACCGCTGTTCCGAAGGTAATGCTTCGTTCCTGCACTTGGCATGGCACAGCCCATTGGTTAGGGTGTTCTGGGATGTTGTGGTGCTACATCTGACGATCTGTGGCATTAATATACTGGGTGACCCACTAGTATGCCTCCTAAGAGACATTAAACTACGCAAAGGCAGAAAGATGGAAAATAAATGTAATCAACTCTATTATTAGCTAAACGGATAGTGGCAATTACATGGATGGGTCAAGCAAGCCCGAGTATGGATGGATGGATGGATGGGAGACAGATGTGACAGAATGGATGGTGGTAGAGGAGGTCCGCCTAAGAAGATGTAGGAGACAATAACGTGGCAGAAGATCTGCCGGTATGGGACGAATTCTTAATGAAGTTTTGAGGGAGGGGAAAGAGATATGTCAGAAGAAATGTCGGATGACGAGGGATGATCACAAGGGATGGTAGGGCAGGGACCTTCAGCGACAGGAGGGGAGCGCATAGAGATAATTGTACGAGAGACATATGGGTAGCACATAATGGTCCATGATCTGAGATATTATATTTATACTACATGTCAATTAGACGGAAATGGCAGTGAACAATTTTTTCTACTGATTTGTTGAAATGTTTTATTTCTGTATTGGTTTTAATGACAGAAAACAATAATAAGATGTTTGCCACTAACTGGCATTTAAGTTACACTTGTGACGTTGTTGCCTTGCATCTCTGAAAAACCAGCATTAATGGCACCAAATACAGGATTCCTTTCACCACTGTAAATTATGACTGTTTTGTTGAGTGTAATAATTTCCTGTAACTTTACTTGATGTCTGTAAAACAATAAGTGCACAGCTGGGATTAGTGAGCAAATTGAGGAAGATTAATTTTGGTTTGCAAGTCAAGAGTCTGTTTTGTTCAACATTTTCCTACGATCCAAATGCTTCCTGTGACTTGGTGCAGATTTATTCCTTCCTCTGAACATATGATCTTTGTCATATGCTGGCCCCTGATTGAATTCCAGTGTTTTGTTGTGCTTGAGGCTTCTTGATACTTATGCTTTGCTGACAAAAAATATGTTTTCATAGTTGAGCTGGACATTAACTTCAGATCCTTTAATGATATTACCATGGGTCTGTGGGAGAACTTCAATGGCTTCAAGAAGTCGTTCCTGCAAGATTTTCTAGTAATAGGTTATCTTTTTTCCATATCCAGAAGAGGTGTGGGTCTGAGGACAGGAGCGCCTACAGGTATCAGCTTCCTCTTATGTCTGGATTGGTTTTGCCTCTTACTTGTGTCGAACGGATTTAAGGAATTCTTTGGAATTCAGTGTCCTATCCTTGACGCAGGAGGACTGCTGCTAGTGATATCTTGTGACAGCAAATGGACATAGATATGTTTATTGGTAATATTTTTTTTTCTTATTTGTAGGTCGAGGAAATGTTATTAGCACTTCCTCATGGCGGGATGGGCAAAAACTGGTGAAAAAGATTTTGGGACCACCACCTAAAGTTGAGCGGGCTGGAAGAACAGAATCCACTGATCGTAGCAGCAGAGAGAGAACTTGCAGATCTGGTATGTGATAGTAGCTGTAGCCCAGGCTTTAGGTCATTAAAGTGATAGTAATTGCATCACAGTGAAATCCTGTAACCTATTTCACAATGTTCCTGCCAGCAGCGCATGGTAAGCCTCAGATTTGACTACTGCCATAAGGATGCTCTCCTTGATAGTAGATATGGTCTACACTTTCACCTACTGTCCTGGTAATATGTTGTCTGCTAGATGAGCTCTAAAACCATCCAGTAATCAGTCTATGGCATGGAACGTTCAGCTTTGCACTTTTCCGGTTAGTGCGTTTTTGTGGCTTTGTGTGTGCATTCTTTGAAAAACTGATTCTGCATGAACTAACCCATAGCAACTGTCCCTTCACAGTTTCTACTTTCCTCATGTTTTTCCACCAACTCACCTACTGTCTTCTACACTTGTCCTAAACTGTCTCTCTGCAGCACTGATCTTCAGGTAAAAGCCAAGAAGTCAGTGACACAGCGTTTTCATAGTTTTAATATCTTTCTATGGTTTTCTCTCATTCTGATAGGCCCAGTCGAGTTTCATAGTGCTTAACCCCTCCTCCATCGTTTTCTCCTATCAGCAGATGTTCCTTGGGTACCTTTTTGAGTCCCCTTCTTTTCTCAGTCTGCACCATGCCCCTGTATAACAAAGTTCTGCCTTCGGCTTCTTGTACTATATTTTTGAGGCTAACAAATTTTGTTTTCTTGCCTCTCCCTCTTTGGCTTGCTAGGTATTACTGAATGCCTTTCTGCCATTCAGTACTACATCTCTTCAAGCAGACTAATGTTCAGCTTAGCCAAACAGAAATCTGCTTTCCAGATTCCAGTGCCCCTAGCATTATTGCAGCCCTCTTCCCTTTCTTCTGCAGCCCTGCACTTACACTGAAAACCAATGTATCGTGTTTGACAACAACATGCACCTTTGGATCTTTATCACCTCGGCTTCTTTGTCTGCCCATTATCAGGTACCAAAGATTTGAAAGGTTTGCTCTTATCTTATCATTCACCCAGCAACATCCCTAAAAATATACTAGAAAATGTTCTGAGTGCAAATACTTGCTATCTCTTTAACTTGTCATGCTACACCGAACAGGCAGAGTAGCTCTGTGGTGTATCTGTGCACAGGTTTCTAGATGTTGTCTTTTAATCCATCCATATCTTTGCTCCCTTCTCTCATATCTCCCTCTAGAGCATTCATTGTATGCTACCTCTCTATTTACATGCTATTCACTACTTACCACTCCCAATCCCTCCAGTTCTTTCAGATTCCATTCATTCTTCTTTCTTGAACTCATGGGTGTGCCCTTCACTTGATTTCATGCTGGAAAATAAACAGAACACTTAGAAGAGGTACTTAAAGATGCACCTACTCCAAGCAGAGTTATAGGCAGAAGACATGTCAGCTCTACAGAGTAGAGAGTGGTGGTGTTGTAGATGAGTACACAATCTATCAGAGTTGTTATCTTAGGTTCCCACTTCTCATCTGATTATTTTTTTTCACCACCTCCCCAGTTGATGTTTGCACCCTTGCTTCCACATAATTACCTGCTACCTTTTGTTCACAGGGACACTACTACATTTTTTCACTGAGTCATTTATGTTAAATATTTTCAGATGTATGGGATGGAACTCAATGGGTTTTCTAAAATATACCTGTTGTCTAAAACCTTTGTTTTGCAGTTGGACCTACTGGAAGAGCAGAGCCAGAAATGCCTGGCAAAGGGCGCCCTCGAAGTTCTGAACGTCTCCTGGGTAATATGCTCCCAGATAGGAGCCTGATCAAACCAGAATTGAAAGCTGAAAAACCAGAGAAAGACAGTGAAGAAAAGGTGAACAAGGATTTTCTTCCCATGGAAATCCGTGGCATACTTGATGACCTACAGCTTGACACTGGACATCGTGAAGTGAGGCAAGAGGGATCTACACTGAATCATAAAAGTGGGCGGAGTAAGAGCCCAACCAAACGTAAACCAGACAGGCTGACAGCAGATGAACCTCAAGTCACCTCCAAGAAGCGCCACTATGATTCAGAGCAGATGCGTCAGTACATTCAAAGGCAACAGGAGGAGCGCAAAAAGAAGCAAAACGAGGAGAGGATTGCCCAGAAGGAGGCAAAGGAGCAGAAGACAAAACGACTTCAAGAGCTTTACAAGAAGCAGAAAGAGGCCTTTTCCAAGTCTAAGAGTATATCTGCTGCTGAACCTTCTGCAGCAAGCCGTTTGCAGGAGACGTACACAAAGCTGATTCTGGAACAAACCTGGTTGAAGGAGCCAACACCACAGGGAGTGCAGGTATAACAATTTGACAGCTTGTTCCATCAGATAAGTGATTAAATCTGCTTCTGTAACAGATGTGAAAAGGAAACATTCCATCATTCATGTTAATTTGTGCTATTTCTTGTAATGTACTTTTCTTTTAATAATCATCTTTGTTACTAAGGCACTCATACTTTCTTTGGCGTTCCAGTTGTGCATTTTTAGATTTTACAGGTGCACTTACATTGTCCAGTATTGAATCTTTCATAGAATCATTCCCTGTTGTTGAGTAATTGTATGTTCGCAGTAGGTCAAACTTTAGTAAACATCTTTGAAAACAGCATAACTTTAGTAGAACAATATCCTCATTTGAAAAGACCCGAAGTCTAGTTAATTAGATGATGGTGTTAAGAACACTGGGGCGATCACCTCACTCCTAGCTATTATGAAACATGTCTCTAGTCCTGAAATTTTCACAGTACAATCATTGATTTAAGGTATTAGTTTAATTATTTCCATTAAATCCAGACATTGCCATGTGCAGAATGCATTTAGCTATCACACAAGCCCAGAACTGGTTACAGTGCCCGTAAAGACCTGGAAGGAGGTAGTCATAACACACCACACTTCCAAAATCAAGGCCGCCATACTTCAGATTTTGATGGGTGCTTCATTTACAGATTCCTCGCCTTATGAAAACCCTTAAAGTCCAGACTGGATAATTCCTTTGGCATGTGGCTGGTGGTGCAGTGTAACTCCAGTAACCCACCCAGGAAGTGTCACTAGCCAATAAGTGGCACAATCTGGTGTGCTGCTGGCAATTCTTTTTTTTTTTCTTTTCTTTTTTTTTTAATCCATGTCTTACTGTTGCGGGTCTGAAGCTCTTCTTTAGTTTAAATTGAATGTCTCATGGATTTTTGCTACTCATGTTGAGAAAAGCCAAGTTCTCATCCAGGGGATACTCATCAATAGTCCTAATCTATGAATAATCCCCGCCCATGTGCGGGATCCCGGAGCATATAGAAAATACATATATATACATATGTGAAAACATATAAATGCAGCCTAATAATGTTCAAAACATGGCAATGCTGTAAATTACATATTTTTGCATAGTAGTGCCCCCGTAACCCGTAAGGAAAAAAGGAAGCATTAGGCAAATTATAACACAGCACTGCTTTATTGCCATAAAGCAACTTGTAATTGTAGGCATTCGCCAGTAGGCTGCAGTAGAGTATCAAGAAACCAAGAAAACTGACACCCTGCCTTTAAGGCATTAGAGTAGGGGGACCGTGCCTTTAAGGCCTGCCTGTGACCTCCTGCTCACATGATGCACTACTGGTGGCAGTTGGGCCAGTTCTTTTTTCCGGCTCCTTCTGTGAGGATCCTGGAGCTTGAGCTCTTCAGTTTTTTGACTGAAATTTTGAATTACAGGTTTTTCAAGCTTTTTTCGACGTTTTCTGGCTTTTAAGGGCTAATTCTGCTGGTTTCCAGTGAATTTTCCAATTTTTTCCAGTCAGAATGTCTCCTTTATTTAGGAAATGCCCTTCTTGTGGCAATAAAATGGCACTGGCGGATCCACACTCGGTGTGTATTGTGTGTTTACCATCAAAACACGATCCTGACCAGTGTCCCCACTGCCAGAAGTTCTCAAAGCGCACTCTGAGGGACAGAGAGCGCATTAAACTGCATGCAAGACTGGAGAAGGAACGAAGCCGTCGTGAAGGCGAGCATTCCTCATCAAGACCACCTTCTTCAGCTACGCAAGTACAGAAACGGCGACATACCAGCTCCCCGGGCTCCAAAAAGACCAGGAGTCCAAGAGGTTCGCCGTCGAGGATGCCGGCGAAAAGGCAGAGAACTTCGGCGTCGAGGGATTCATCCCACCATCAAGAGTCTCCGCCGCGCAAAAGTAAGTCGGCGTCGAGAGGCGGTCCTTCGGGCTCGAAGGCTGCTAGTCCGGTGACATCTAGACTGTCTCCGTCGACGTCGAGGCTTCCGTCGACGTCGAGACACTCTCCGCCACCCTCGAGGGGGTCGACGTCGAGAGATGCGGCGACGTACATTCCGCCGCGAGTGGGCCGGTCGCCGTCGATGGTTACCCCCACTCGGAGACATAGAAGGTCGACGTCGAGAGGAAGATCGACGTCAAGATCACCACGTCGACGTCGAGAGAGGTCGACGTCGAAGTCGCCCAGTCGACGTCGAGAGAGGTCGACGTCGAAGTCGCCCAGTCGACGGCAGGAGAGGTCGACGTCAAAGACACGGCCGACGTCGAGGTCATCTAGCCGACGTCAGGTGCCAGAGAAGAGGAGATCGACGTCGAGGTCTCCGCGATCGGCGTCGAGACCAGAACGGCATACCTCACACTTGCCGATGGTGACGCAGACGTCGTCGACGTCAAGGGATTCGACGTCGAGGGCGAAAACTGGAGCGCCCGCGGAGAGGTCCCCAGGAGAACAGTCATCATCTCCGGGACTGCACATCGCGCAAATATCTCCGGAAGGACCACCCGAGGCTCCAGAGCGGTTCGGACTGTCACCGCGCTGGTTACGAGATGTGGGCGCTGGCGCATGTCGGAGTCCGGGATCGGACTACTCCCGCAGGTATTCCCCACCGCGCAGGAGTAAATCACCTCCGAGGGATCCAACGCCAATTTCACCACGCCGGTCTCGTTCCAGGGACCGTCGCACCGCGCCAAAACGTCCAAGATCTCCGTCCAAGCGCAGATCAGGGTCAAAGACTCAACATAGTGAACGCTCCCACAAGAGGCGACGCACCAGGTCGTCCACTGGGACTTCATCCACAAGATCCTCAGTCCGGGACTACTCTCCTACTTTTTCATCCACGCCTCCATCGCGAGTGTCTCCGGTGGATGACATTATAACTTTCTCGGACGTCCTGGGTAGAGGGGCGCAGAAGTTGAACATCGCACTGCACGTCCCTCAGGCACCCGCTTCTGTGATCTTTGACACTTTACACCATCGGTCAGCTCCCAGACCTCTGCTCCCGTTGGTGCCAGGATTGTTAGAACCAGCTATGGCCACGTTCCTTACACCGGCTACAGCGGGCTCGGTTCCTTCGAGAATAGCAAAGAAGTACAAGGCTCCGACCGAGGACCCTTTATTCTTGAGGGCGGACCCGCCAGCGGATTCGGTGATCGTGGCGGCGGCCATGAAGTCTCACTCAGCCTCAGTATCGGCTTCTGTCCCCCCTGAGAAGGACAGCAAACTGATGGACTCCTACGGCAGGAGAATGTGCAACACCTCTGCCTCGCACATGAAGGTCGATAGCGCTTCAGCCCTGCTGGGGAGGTATGATTCCCCGGCCAGGTTCGTGGAGAAATTGCCTAGGGAGGACAGGCAGGACTTCACGGAGATCCTCCAAGAAGGCGGACTGGTGGCCAACCAAGTAATAAGCGCAGCGGCGGATGCTTCAGACCTAGCCGCGCATGGCTACTCCCATAGCATCTGCTCCCGCCGTTCGGCCTGGCTCAGATTAACGGGCCTCAAACCAGATGCGCAGAAAAGAATTCTTAACTTGCCGTTTAATGGGTCATCGCTATTTGGAGCTCATGCGGACGACCAAATGAGCAAGATGAAAACGGAATTGGACACCGTAAAGGCTGTGGGACTGGAAAAGCGCAAAGAGTTCCGCAAGCCTTTCACCAGCGCGTTCAAACGCCCCAATGGTCCTCTCAAAACCAACAGAGGTCCCAGTTTCAGCAAAGGGGCCGGGGCAGAGGAAGAGGAAATGCTAAACAGCAGCAGTCCTCTAACAAGCAACCTCCCAAACAGTGAAAACTTACTTCCTCCGCGCTCGTTCGCCACTCCGGTAGGAGGAAGTATCACCGTTCACCTGGCAGAGTGGAATGCAATTACAAACGACAGATGGGTGCTGAGTATTGTAGAGCATGGCTACTTGCTGAGGTTCAAATCTCCCCCTCCGCAGGTACCCCCACGGAAACAGCTACTCCCTCCCAGCCAAAACAAGCTTTTAAAGGACGAAGTTGCCACTCTCCTCTCCAAAAACGCCATAGAGGAAGTTCCAAACAGGCAGAGAAATCAGGGAGTGTATTCCCGGTACTTTCTTGTTCAGAAAAGAGGAGCGATCGGGGACTACAGACCCATCCTCTATCTCCGCTTACTCAACAGATTTCTCAGAAGAGAAAAATTCAGGATGCTAGCACTGCACCAGATCTTCCCACATCTACACCAGGGGGACTGGATGTGTGCCATCGACTTACACAATGCATACTTCCACATTCCTGTCTCAGCGAAACATCGGAAGTTTCTCAGATTTCACATCTTTCGCCAACATTATCAATACAAGGTCCTGCCATTCGGCCTCAAGTCCGCGCCACGAACGTTCTCAAAGTGCATGGCGGTGTTGGCTGCATTTCTCCGCAAACGGAAGATATTCGTCTACCCCTATCTAGACGACTGGCTCTTAAAAAGTTCCACTCCGGCTCGACTCCAGAGTCATCTCTCATTCTGCCTAAACCTTCTACACTCGTTGGGCCTTCAGGTCAACTACAGGAACTCGATCCTCAATCCAACTCAGCGGATCCACTACCTGGGCGCCTCTCTAGACTCCTCACGCGCAAGCGTGTGTCCTTCGGAGGAGAGGTTATCCTCCATGCTGCAAAAAAGCCGCACGCTTCTCAGCACGGAATATCCCACAGCCAGACAAGTGTCATCTCTCCTGGGATCCATGGCCTCGTGTATCTACATCGTGCCCAACGCACGTCTGCACATGCGTCCTCTGCAACAAGACCTAGAGGATCAGTGGTCGCAGAGGTCCGACCGCTGGGAGGATCACATTACCCTTCATCAAGCCGCCAAAGATTCTATCCGGTGGTGGATGAAGCGCTCCCATCTGCTTCACGGCGTCCCTTTCCATCAGGCGCCTCCGACACAGACAGTGGTCACAGACGCCTCCATGCAGGGCTGGGGGTCTCATATGGGCCGGCTTCAAGTACAAGGTCTCTGGTCCGCTACCGAACAGAGCTATCACATCAACTTCTTGGAGCTACGAGCAGTCCATCTCGCTCTCAAGTCCCTGTACCCATCCCTGCAGACCGACTATGTTCAGGTTCAGACGGACAACACCACAACTATGTTCTATCTGAACATGCAAGGAGGGATCAGATCACGGGTCCTGTCTCTGGAGGCCCAGTCAATCTGGAAATGGCTTCTGGCGAGAAACCTGACGATCGTCGCTGTTCACCTGCCAGGGACCCTGAACGTGCAGGCGGACGGCCTCAGCAGAGACTTCGTCGAAGCGCACGACTGGGTGCTCAACGAAGACGTCGCTCAAGACATCTTCTGCTTGTGGGGCATACCGGACATCGATCTGTTCGCAGACGCGGACAACAAAAAATGCCCCGTCTTCGCCTCCAGGTTCCCTCAACGGGGGTCGCAGGGGAACGCGCTTTTGATCAGCTGGTCGAAGACATTGCTTTACGCTTTTCCTCCTCTCCCTCTCATCCCGGCTGTGATTCAGAAGTTCTACAGGGCCAGAACTCGGATGATCCTAATAGCACCGGAGTGGCCCCGGCAGTGGTGGTACCCAGATCTACTCCAGCTGTCGGAGGTACCACAGAGGAGGTTGCCATGCCTGCCGAACTTGCTGACCAAGGACAAGGGGAGAGTGTTCCACCCCAATCTCCCCTCCCACCGCTTGACGGCATGGCTCCTGAATTCATCCAGTACGGACATCTAGATCTTCCACAGGACTGTATGAGCATTCTTCGGGAGGCAAAGAGGCCCTCCACGAGGAAGTCGTATGGCTTTAAATGGAAAAGATTCTGCTTCTGGTGTAGAGATAACACCCTTGATCCGATCCGGGGTCAAGAACAGGTTATTCTCCCCTACTTACTGTACTTGGCGAAGTCTGGGTTAAAGTACTCTTCCATCAGAGTACACTTAGCTGCTATTACAGCCTATAGGAAGTCTCCTACCCAGACCTCATTCTTTCAGATGCCAGTGGTAAAGGATTTCTTAGAAGGGCTTAAGAAAGTTTACCCACCTGTGAGGTCTCCTTCCCCTTCCTGGGAACTGAACATCGTTCTCTCTAAACTGATGGGAGCCCCTTTTGAACCGATTCATAAGGCCTCCTTGCAACATCTGACCTGGAAGGCTGCCTTCTTAGTAGCCATAACTTCGGCCCGTAGGGTTAGTGAAATTCAGGCCCTCTGTTGCAAGGAACCTTACACTGTGTTTCATGCTAATAGGGTGGTGCTCCGTACCCATCCGAGCTTCCTACCCAAGGTGGTCTCGGACTTCCACATTAACCAGGTGATCACGTTGCCCACCTTCTTTCCTCAACCGACTACTCCCCCGGAGAGAGCCCTACACTCTCTTGACCTCCGGAGGGTTTTGAAATTCTATCTGGGTAAGACCCTTACTCTTAGGAAGTCAGACAGGCTCTTTGTGAACTATGGGCCCACGAATACCGGGCTGGCTGCATCCAAGACATCTATTTCAAGATGGATTGTCTCTTGTATAGCTTTGGCTTACCAACTATCCCACAAAGTTCTGCAGGGTAAACCTAGAGCACACTCTACTCGAGGGAAGGCTTCTACGGTAGCACTCCTTCGCAACGTTCCCATGTCTGAGATCTGTAAAGCGGCTACATGGCGCTCAGTCCATACTTTTACGCGCCATTACTGCCTAGATTCAGACGCGCAGGCCGACGCCCAGGTGGGGCAGGCTTCTCTGAGGAACCTGTTTGCATAACTGTAAATGCAAAATGTGTTTTGCTGTTTGTTTTTTAACTGTTTTTTGCTCGTCCGCGAGACTTTGGGTATGGGCTTGCTACTCTATTCATAGATTATGACTATTGATGAGTATCCCCTGGATGAGAAGGATTAGTTACTTACCTGTAATCCTAGTTCTCATCCAGGGGTATACTCATCAAAGTCATAAGCGACCCACCCACCTCCCCGGACGAGCAATGTTTTCTCTTTAAATAAGTGATGTATGGAAGGCAGATCTACTCAGGTGCGGAGGCACCGCCAAAAAGAACTGGCCCAACTGCCACCTGTAGTGCATCATGAGAGCAGGGGGTCACAGGCAGGCCTTAAAGGCACGGTTCCCCTACTCTAATGCCTTAAAGGCAGGGTGTCAGTTTTCTTGGTTTCTTGATACTCTACTGCAGCCTACTAGCGAATGCCTACAATTACATGTTGCTTTATGGCAATAAAGCAGTGCTGTGTTATAATTTGCCTGATGCTTCCATTTTTCCTTACGGGTTACGGGGGCACTACTATGCAAAAATATGTAATTTACAGCATTGCCATGTTTTGAACATTATTAGGCTGCATTTATATGTTTTCACATATGTGTATATATATATATATATGTATATATATGTATTTTCTATATGCTCCGGGATCCCGCACATGGGCGGGGATTATTCATAGATTATGACTTTGATGAGTATACCCCTGGATGAGAACTAGGATTACAGGTAAGTAACTAATCCTTATTCATGGCGTAGGCCTGTGAGGAAGTGGTCCCTTACATTGGTCTCATGACAGATAAGTGCCCTCCCACAAAAAGATGGCGACCGAGTAGGAGGTACCTGCTCCCTGCTCCGGTCTCTCTCCTAGGCCCCGGCCTCACAGCTGGGCATAGAGAGCCCCAGACGACGTACCAGGCTCCACGCTGGACCGGTGAAAACTTCTGTTGTGTCTGGGAGCGGAGCTGTGCCATAGTGCATTTACCGGGATTGGGGCTTTGTCTCAATCGCGGAGCCGGCCGCCTACTCAACAGACGGCACACGAGGGAGCCCTGTGGCCGGCTCATGCTCCGAGAGTGGGCCCAGTGGCGGCACCTCGAGGCGGCTTAGTCGGATGAT
The DNA here is from genome assembly GCF_964204655.1 of Triturus cristatus. Lineage (NCBI taxonomy): Eukaryota > Metazoa > Chordata > Amphibia > Caudata > Salamandridae > Triturus > Triturus cristatus. The sequence goes on along the minus strand of NC_140586.1, from coordinate 359,864,914 downwards.
ATTCCGGCCCTTTGGCAGCGGTGCATCCCTCCTCCCCCGCTGAGGGTGTGTCTCGGGGAGGAGGAGGAGGAGTACCTGGACGGCGAGCCCTCTGGCCCGCGGAGCACGGGTTTTAGCCCTTGGCCGTGTGGCCGTAGACTGAGAATGGACTGCAGGCGGGGTGCAGGTGAGCCCGGATTCTGTGACTTTAGGGCGTTGTTGGCCTTGGGGCCCCGCATTCTCCCTGCGCGACTTTTGCGGAGCTGCACCTCTTCCCAGAGCTTCCCTTGCGCTGCACGGAGGTGTCGTGAGACATCCCGGGGCCACGGACTTGGACTGGCTGGGACGTGACTTAACTGGAGGCCTAACGGCAGTGGTGCTTGGACCACGCTTCTTGGGGGGGGGCGCTGCCTGCCTCGGTGGACACCCCCCCCCTGCTCTACATCATTGGCGCATTCTCCATCGGCTGTGCTGTGGGAGCACGGGCCGGGCCCTTCCTTGGTGTGTTGTCCTCGGCCCCGTGTGGCGGGGGGGGGCAGCCTGGAGCGGCTGGGAGAGAGGCGGGACCTGGCGCGACGAAGCACACGACTGGGGACGAGAGCAGTGCAGATTGACCCTGTATTGGTGTGCCAATCTGTCCACCAGTGTGGAAGACTCGACAAGCGGCGCTGCTGCAGCTGAGGGGCCTTGGGGAGTGTCGGTGGGCCTCACCAGGAGTAGCTATCAAGGCGCCCTGGAATGCGGCCATGATTGCAGTGTGTGTGTTTGCTGCGGAGGGGTGCCGGAGGTGAATTGGTGGAGGGGGCTCACTGGAAGAGCTGCGATCCGCAGCGTAGATTTGACTGACACGAGGGCCTCTGGGACTACAGACGGTGACTGCTCTGGGCCCGTGCAACTTGACTAGGCCCCTGCTTGGCTACCACTACACTAACACGTCTACCATCTCTCCGAGCCACTCCATATTCGCATATAAGAGGGAGGTTGCTACTTTACCATGGTCGCCAACAAATCCAGGAAGGATACATCGGTGAAGGAGCTTCTCCTTAAGCTGGTACTGGAGGAATTGAGGCGCCGACGGCGCAGTGGGGCTCCCCAGCTGAACAGGACCGGAACGAAGCAGACGGACAGGCCACTCGTTGTGTCCTCGAATCTTTTTTCGCTTCCCTCACGGGGGAATTTCACGCCATGCAAAAGGAATTGTCCTCGGAACTCTGCGAGATACGCAGACACACAGATTCTGTAGGGGGGAGAGTCGATGAGCTGGAGACCAGGCCTCGTCGCGGGACGAAGAAATCACACCGCTCCAACAGGAGGTCCTCAGCCTTCAAGAACAGCAACTGGATCTCCAAGCTCACGCGGAGGACCTCGAGAATTGTTCCCGTCGGAACAATATTAGAATTCGAGCGGTCCCTCAGGGAGCAGAGGGGCAAGACATCGAAGCCTTCGTTGCAGAACTCTTTCGCCACGTCTTGGCCCCCCCCCACGAACAGCGGATCAAGCTCGACCGGACTCATCGTGTTTGATCCAAGAGATCAGCGACTGCCTCTGCCCCCTCCTCCCCCCCCCCCCCCCCCCGATATCTTCACGTGTGTTCACGGCTTTCAACTTAAGGATTGCATCCTGCAGGAGGCGCGAGCCAGGCACTTCATTGACTTTCGCTCTTGTAGGCCTCTTTTGTTCCAGGATCTAGCAGCCTCTACTCTGCAGCAAAGAAAAGAGTTCAGACCAGTCACAGTATTCTTGTGCTTGAATGACATCTCCTATTCCTGGGGCCACCCCTTTAGGATTATCTTCAAGTGGGAGGGTAAACTTAGCCAGGCCCGTTCCCTACGAGAGGCCTCCTCTCTCCTTCATTTGCCAGAGGGCGACCGAGACACTCCAGAGCGGAAGGACACTGCTAGGCGCCTCAACGGAGCAGCAAGATGGCAACGGGTGGGGAAGACTCCCCCGCGCCTTTGCCCAGACCATGAGACAATAGCTAAAGAGTGCAAAGCTGTGCTAGACACATTGTTGGATGACTCATCAGCCGCAGATTGAAGATTGCGTATCTCTTGTAACATCAGATTCAATTTTTTTAGTGGGTCTCCTTTGGCTCTTGTTGGCTGGGCCTTGGGCGGGACAGGGGCGGCGGGTGGCTCCTGCTGTACATCTCATGACTCTACATGGAGCAGATTGCCCAGGACATTTGTGGACGTCATACGTTTTGCAGCGTGAATCTTTCTGGATTCACTATGCTGTGCATTATTCCGCCATCTAGTGGTTGGGTCCTGAATCGTAGCATTTCTTCTCTTTTTTTGTTGTCTTTTTCGTGGCCCATCTGGGCGTCGACATACCACCATTTGGTGTCCTTCGTGATGTTGACGCGCGGCATCTTCAGATTCTTTTTTCGGCCATTGGGTCTGAATCGTTACCGAAGAGTTCCAGAGTTTTGGAAGAGGAATCCATGCAAAGAGAAGAAAATTGACAAAAATCAAAAGTTTTCAGCAACACCAGACTACAGATCAGGTAACCGGGATGACGAGGGAGAAGGTTTTCGACTGAGAACTCGAGGTTCATCGGAGAATGCGCTCGCAGGGGGCTCCCTGAGCGCTGGGATGGACAAAACACCTTTCAAGTTTTGCACCAATTGCAACTACAAATACGCCCAGAAGGACCAGCATCCAGTTTGCAAACTTCCTGCCAATTCGACCACAACAGCGAGGATTGCAACGCGTGCTCGGCGTTCACACCCAAGACCCTCAGAGTAAGAGAGAGAGGCAGAGAAGGGCGAACCACACCATGCAGGGGCAGGGGCCATCTCCATCGCTCCGAGACTTGGGCCTCTACAGTAGAGGAAGACAACATCGCCGAAGGACCAGAGGACTGCACGGTCGTCAAGGTCCAGAAGACGTCGAAGGAGGTAAGGGAGTCATCGACCACCAGACACTCGAGCGACACTCGAAAGGGTGAAGCTAAAGCCCCGAGCGACACTCATAGGAGCGAAGCAAAATTTTCAAAGAGATTATTGCCGCAGAAACACTCGGCGAAGGCAACAGCAACCAAGGACAAACAGCCCAGCGGATCCTTAGCATACGCTATATGCCCGTGTTGGTGGCTGAGAGCGGCAACCGATCGTGTGATCCTGAAGTTTCTGTCGGCGGTACCGCCGGAGAAATGTCCATGTGAAGTTTGCGGCCTGTGCAACCCTGGAACCGGGACCTCGGGTGGACAACAAGGCCGGGCGGCAGTTCAACAACAGCGGCCATTGGTGACTGGGTGGAGTCGGAGTACCGGAGCGGTGCGAATATTGGCCTGAATTTCGCTGTGGTCATTCCTACCACTGAACGTAGCGGAACGAGTGCATGCCCGGGGTGGCAATTCCAGGATTCTCCGGTAATTGCCTGAGCCTTCGCCGGTGAGCTGCCCGGATGCTGCCCGTAACGCGTCCCTATTTCCGCGGGCTGCTCCCGGATTCTCGCGGGCGCTGGTCCGTGGTGGGGATGACTGTTACCTGTGGCCACACACTGTGTATATATTTTTGTCTGCCCCCGGAACCCTGTTTCCAGTGACATGGAACTTGATGCGCCTGTGCCTGCGTCCCGGTCCCACTCTGGGATGAACCTACCCGGCGGCCATCTTGCTAGGATGGAGTCTATCATCCTGTGCACTGGGTCTCCGCAAGATTGGGAGTGTGTGCCTAAGAGGAGCGTAGCGGAGCGGGCGCCGAGGGCTGGGCTGGGGTACGGTGACCTTCTCGAAGCTCTCGGTGCCCTTCATTCCACCCTGGTTCACGGCGCCTCGGTATTGGGGAGAAAGCTTGATAGTGTTGCTTCAGCGTCGGAACAGTTGCGGTCTGCCGGTCCCCAGACACACAGGGACTTGTCACACTCCACACAGGAGGACCGTATCGTGGCCGCCCCTGTGAATAGGGGAAAGCTGGAAACTTCGGACGATGTGCCAACGTGTGATCGGCTGGCTGTGGGTCCGGTCTGTTCCGGAGGTTTTGGATTTGAGCGGGGGGTGGTGGCTTTGTCCCACGCGCAACCTCCGGTGACCCAGGCAATATTCCAGCAACAGTCGCCTGCCCTGGCTGATTCCGCCTTCCTGGACCTTGTGTGCAGTACAGATCCTGGGGCAGTACTGGGAAAGATGGTCCTCCATAATGTCGACTGTGTTGGTGTCCAGAGACGTTCATCCTACATGTGTGTGTCGCTTCCTGGTCTTTTTTGGACGCTCCTCTTCCTCGTGACATGGCACTGGGTCGATGGGTATGCATGGGTGGATTCGCAAAGAGTGGCCAAGGATAAGGCTGATCCTTCAGAGGTTGTCATCTAGCAGGCGGGCGGGCACAGGGGTTGCGTGCTCTCACGACATAACTAATAGTGTAGTAGGTGCATAATGCTCCCCATTTTTCTTTGACATGATCGATTTTGTGTTTGTTTACTGTTTGCATTGGGGAGGAACATATTGTGCGGGAGGGAGAAGCCGGGGGCATGTTTTGAAGGCCCTCCTCCAGTTTATTAATATTCTCTTTACTCCCCCGTCTGGTGGGGTTTCCTTTCTTACTCCATTTTCTCTGTTTCTTCTATATTTCGGGTCTGGTTCCGGGGCGACAGGCACACTGCTGGGGGGGGGGGGGCCGTACTCATCTGCAGAGGTGCAGGGTGGGGGGGTGGGGGGAGGGGATTCTTTAGTTTTTACTTTGTTTCTATGGCCTCCTTTTTCTTCTCTTATTCTTCTTTGTCTTTTTCTGGGGTCAGCACGGTAGATCTCCTTTGCTGCCAATCACTGCTTTTTATGTGTGCCTCAATTTCCGTGGTGATTTCTGGGTCTTCGGGCAGGGGACTGCAGGCGCAAATGGCCGTGATATTCCTCCACATCCTGAACCTTCGGTTTTAGCGCCATTGCTTGGATAGATTGCTGTTTATTGTTGGCGTTTACTATTCTGCCTGCCATTTTTTGCTGTTGGGAAATTGTTTGGCACCTGATCCTTCTATCCCTTATTATAAAATGAAAACCTTTTGTATCCTGGTCCCTATTTGGGCTGTTTAGTGGCCGAGAGTATGCTAGCATGGAGAATCTGCTCCCCGAGGTCCTGCCTGTGATTAAAATGTGCTTCTGTTACTCTGACTGCTTAGCGGCCGGCCCCGGGGGTTGTAGGCCCATACTTGTCTTTTGTTTGAAATGTCAATAAAGGTTTTTACAAAAAAAAAAAAAAGAAAAGGACTCCCAGATGGCGAGAGCCCACGAAAAATCTAGGTCGTTGAAGGATGCCCTCGAAAAGGACACCTCGGCGCCGAGAAAATAAGGGCCAACAACTACCTCGACGTTCTGATGGATACATCTGCCAGTGGATTCCTCACCTTGTGAATATCCCCTGCGCCAGCATTCCACGGAACTTTTCTTTCCCAGCACTCCACGTCGACGTGGGCGACGTCATAATGCATCGGCTCCGCTCGCGACTCCATTCGACGTCACCGGAGCCATAAGAAGCCCACGTCGGCGTGATGACGTCCGTTCCCTTTTTTCCGCGCCGTCGACGCGCAACGTTTTTTTTCCAGTGCTCTCTAGCTACTTTGTAGTTTAGCGGTGTAACTGTGTTAAAATCGGTATGTCTTCGACTAGGAAGTCGGGCTTTAAGTCCTGTAGGGAATGTGGAGGTCTGATGTCAATGACGGATCCACACCAGAACTGTTTATGGTGCCTCTCTTCGGACCACGATATGGAGGAGTGCGGATGCTGTAGGAGCATGAATCCGAAAGCGCTCAAAGAAAGGAAGACTAAGCTCTTCATGAAGAAGATCGGTGAGGAGAAGAGAGGGAGGAAAAAGGAGAAGTCGAAGAGGGAGTCATCGACTTCGAGGTCTTCGAGGTCGAAGAAGCACCACAAAAAGAGGAAGCATTCTTCTCGACGTCGGTCCTCGAAGTCCAGGAAGTCGAGGTCGGCTTCGCCCCGTCGACGTCGGAGCAAAGCTTTGTCTCCTTCACCTTCGAAGTCACCAAGGCGTTCTCCTTCGAAGGAGCAGACTCCGGCTCAGTCCCCGACGCAGTCATCGGCTCCGTCTAAGGCTTCGACTCCGGTTCGAGTGGAGTCGGATGCTTCTATGGATGGACAGGAGCAAGAAGAGTCTGTTCCGGTGCCTGAAGAATCTGCGGCTCCGGTGGAAGATACTGCGGAGCCAACGCCGGAGACCCCACAAGGGGATACAGGGTCTGTTCCTTTTCCTCGATTCCCGGCTCCAGGTACAGATTCTACAATTTTTTTGAATGCTATGTATGGCATATTTAATAGGGCGGCCTACCCATCCGGAGCACCACTGGTCCCGTGGGTCCGATGGCATTTACGCTAGGGGTGCCGCAGCATTATGCTCAGGCCCCCTTTATGCCCTTTATGCCGATGGCGCCTTCTTGGCAGTTTCCGGCGCCGTCTGGGGATCCGATTCGACCTCGGAGGGACCAGCAGACTTCGGAGCCTTCCTCGATGCTGAGGCCGACTCCATCGGCGCCGCATCCGGCACCGCCGACTCCACCTATGGCGCCGCCGACTCCGGTACCTCTGGCTCCACCGACGCCGCGTACGACGTCATCGACGCCGGTTCCCCGGATCCGGTCGAGAAGGGAGGCCCAGAGGGTGTTGGAGGAAGGGAGATATCGAGCAGAGATGGAAGAAGGTGAAGTTGACTCTTCTTCTGATGAATTTGAAGGTATTGAAGTAGCAAGTGGGTGGGATACAACCCCGGAGTGGGAGCATATGTCTGCCAGGTCTTCTCCGCCTCAGGAATTGGCTCCCTATCATGTGGTGATCAAGAAGGCAGCAGAGCTTTTGGATTTGCAGCTGCCCTCTGTGGAGTACAAATCCAACTTGCTAACAGAGGTGTTGCATTCTCCGTCTTCGACTTCAGAGCCTTTGTTGCCTTTCAATGAGGCCATTTTGGAGCCGGTCTTGGAGGTGTGGAAGAAACCTCTTTCATCTCCGGCAGTGTGCAGACAGGTGGCAAGAAGGTACAGGGTTGCACCAGGGGATCCTGACTTTTTGTCTACACATCCTTCTCCGGACAGCCTGGTTGTGCAGGCTTCATGTTCTAAACATGCTTCGGGTGCCTTCCCTCAGTCTCCAGCTGACAGGGAATCCAAAAAAGTTGATCAGGCAGCCAAAAAGACCTTTTCCTCAGGAAGTATGGCGTTGAAATCGTCTAATGCTACATGCCACATGCCTTCTGGGGCGTTATGTGCATGCCTTGATGGACTCCATTAAATCTTTGGCCCCTAAGTTGCCTGAGGGGGATAAGTCGTCCTTTTTGGAGGTTGTTGCGGACACTCAGGCAGCTGCCAGACAAGTGATCCAGTCAGGGCCGGATACGGCGGACTCTGTGGCGAGAATTATGGGGTCGTCTGTGGCAGCAAGGAGGCAGGCTTGGCTCCGTACCTCGGGGTTCTCGGCTTATGTTCAAGCTACGCTGGTTGATCTGCCATTCGACGGACAGAAGCTGTTTGGGGAGAAAGCGGACTCTGCCCTTCAGCGATTAAAGGACAGCAGACTGACGGCGAAGTCCTTGGGTCTGCAGGCTCCTACTAGGGGTTCGTCTTTTCGTAAGTTTAGGGGTTTCGGAAGATCATCTTTTCGCTCCTTCAGACAGCCCCAACAGCAGCAACAGCAGCAGCAGAATCCCCTCTATAGGTCCTATAGAGGGAAGCAAAGGAGTCGGAGAGGTTCTGGACGCAACCCCTCTTCTTCCTCATCCTCCTCTGCTCCAAATGAGGCTTCGGGGAAGCAGCCCTAGATCCCCCATCCCGGATCATGTAAGACCTGTGGGGGGTTGGGTGTCCTACTTTCTACGAGGTTGGAAATCTGTTACAACCGACCTTTGGGTTTTGAACCTCGTAGACACTGGGTACGCCCTTCCCTTTCGGGAGTTTCCTCCCCCTTATCCTCCTTGCCAAGGTTATTGCTCGGAAGACCATCTGCTTCTCTTGCAGAAAGAGGTTCTAGCCTTGCTTCAGAAGGGTGCAATAGAGGTGGTTCCAGAGCAGGAAAGGGGTCAGGGATGCTACTCCCGGTATTTTCTGATCCCCAAAAAGGACGGCAGATTGCGTCCAATCCTGGAACTCAGAATCTTGAATTTTTACCTGAGACAGGAGAAATTCAAGATGCTGACCCTTGCGCAGGTTCTTCAAGCGTTGCAGCAAGGAGACTGGATGGTGTTGCTCGACTTGCAGGACGCGTACTTCCATGTCCCAATCCTGAAGTCGCACAGGAAGTATCTCCGTTTTACGGTTGGGTCGCAACAGTACCAGTTTGCGGTCCTCCCGTTTGGTCTTACTACCGCACCTCGAGTCTTCACGAAGGTGATGGCAGTGGTGGCTGCTCATCTGAGGAGGTCGGGGATTCTGGTTTTCCCCTACCTGTACGACTGGCTTCTGAAGGCAGAGTCCCCAGAGATGGTGCAGCGTCATCTGCAGGTGACGACTCAGCTGTTGTTCGACTTGGGTTTTTCAATCAATGTGCCCAAATCTCACCTGGTGCCCTCTCAACGCAACCTGTTTATAGGGGCAGTACTGGACACTACTGTATGTCGAGCATTCCCTCCTCCTCAAAGGATTCTCGACATTCAGGAGATGGTCCCTTTATTCCACAGTGGAGCTGTTGTTCCAGTTCTGAAGGTCCTTCGCCTGCTCGGTCTGTTCGCTTCCTGCATTCTGTTGGTCAACCATGCACGCTGGCACATGAGGGCGCTCCAGTGGTGCCTCCGCAAGCAGTGGTATCAGCACAACGGGGATCTCAGGGAGTCAGTCAAGATCTCCAGAGAAGCTGCAGCGGATCTGTCTTGGTGGAGTGTAGAGGGCAATCTGTCGCAGGGAAAGCCCTTCCTTCTATCTCCATCAGTGGCCACAGTGATAACGGATGCATCCACCTTAGGGTGGGGTGCGCATCTGGGAGACCTGGAGATCAAAGGTCTGTGGTCTCCAGAGGAAAGGTTGCTTCACATCAACCTTCTGGAATTGCGGGCGATTCGTTTAGCACTCAAGGCCTTCCTTCCTTCCCTTCGCGGTCTGTCGATTCAGGTCCTGACAGACAACACGACCGCGATGTGGTATGTCAACAAGCAGGGAGGAGTGGGGTCTCTTTGTCTATGCAGAGAGGCCTTACGTCTATGGTCCTGGGTTCAGGACCATCAGATTTGTCTGATGGCAAATCATCTGGCCGGGGTGCTGAACGTGCGTGCGGACAGTCTCAGTCGGCAGTTCTCCGCCGACCACGAGTGGAGGCTCCATCCGGAGGTAGTTCGTCACGTCTTTCGGATGTGGGGAACTCCTCGGGTGGATCGGTTTGCCACTTTCGAGAACGCGCACTGCCCGTCATTCTGCAGTCTCCAGTATCCGATGCAGGGGGCGTTGGGGGGCGCGTTTCAGTTGAGTTGGGGCTCACGACTCCTTTACGCGTTTCCTCTCATACCCTTGATTCCTCTGGTTCTGAGGAAGATTCGCCAAGACCGGACCCAAGTCATATTGGTCGCCCCGGATTGGCCAAGAAGGGTGTGGTATACAGATCTTCTCCACCTCTCCTTGTGCCCTCCGCTCCGTCTCCCTCTGAGGGCAGACCTCCTCTCGCAGTCGGAGGGGCAGGTTCTACACCCCCACCTCCAGAGCTTACACCTTCATGCCTGGAGACTGAACGGGGCAACCTGAGTTCCTTCTCTCTCCCACCTGATGTGGTGGATGTTATTTTATCGGCCAGGCGACACTCCACCAAGTCCATTTACTCCTACAGGTGGTCTAAATTTGTAAAATGGTGTTGAGAGAGGTCCATTGACCCTTTAAAAGCCCATCTTTCTGATGTTCTCCAGTTTGCTCTTTCCTTGGCTCAGCAGGGCTGTGCTGTGGCCACTGTCAAGGGCTATCTTTCGGCCTTATCGGCTTTTCTGTGCCTTCCAGATCAACCATCACTGTTTAAATCCCCGGTTGTTCTGAGGTTCATCAAGGGCTTACAAACATGTTTCCTCCCACTCCTTTTGTAATGCCTCAGTGGGACCTTAATCTTGTTTTAACCTTTCTAATGGGATCCCCATTTGAGCCTCTTCATAGTTGTCCTTTGAGGCTGATGTCCTTTAAGGTGGTTTTTCTTGTAGCCATAACCTCGGCAAGGAGGGTGAGTGAGCTTCAAGCTCTTGGTTCCAAACCTCCTTTTCTTACCTTACATGCTGAAAGGATGGTTCTGAGGACCAGGGCTGCCTTCCTGCCAAAAGTTGTCACTCCGTTTCATTTGGGGCAGTCCTTTACTCTCCCTGTTTTCTATCCTCCTCCTCCTCATCCTTCCAAAGAGGAGGAAAGGCTTCATCGCCTGGACCCAAAGAGAGCTGTCAGCTTTTACTTGGACAGAACGAAAGATCTTTCGTATGGACGATCAGCTCTTCGTGGTTTATGTTGGACGTTCCAAAGGGAGAGCGGTGCACAAGCGCACGTTGTCGAGATGGATTATCCTTGCCATCAAGATCTGCTACGCCCTGGCTGGTAAGACCCCTCCTGAGGGCATTAGAGCTCATTCAACTAGAACCAAGTCTTCTACCTCTGCTTTGGCCCGGGGTGTTCCTGTGGCAGATATTTGTAAAGCCGCGACTTGGGCCTCCCTCGATACCTTCGCAAAGCATTATTGCTTGGACTCAGAGATGAGGAGGGAGGGCCACTTTGCGCGCTCTGTCTTGCAAGACTTTCTGGTATAGGAAGGTGGACACCCTCCTCCGGGAGTGGGGACTGCTGTGGGAATCTATTCACAAGGTGAGGAATCCACTGGCAGATGTATCCATCAGAAGAACAAGTTACTTACCTTCGGGAACGCTTTTTCTGGTGGATACAGTATCTGCCTGTGGATTCCTCACTGACCCACCCGCCTCCCCGTTGTCCACCTTTGTATACCACGAAAAAGGTCTTGTAGATATGTTTTTATGCTGTATGGTACAGTTGTAGGAAATGCTTCTTGGTTTACTTTGCATTCCTTTAATTTGCATATTATGTATGTGTATTGGTATATTGTATACTGTGTATTTTTTGAGTCTGTCGTTAGTCCACCTGTTCGCCTCGAAGGCACGGAAAAAATGGGTGGAACTGACGTCATCACGCCGACGTGGGCTTCTTATGGCTCCGGTGACGTCGAATGGAGTTGCGAGCGGAGCTGATGCATTATGACGTCGCCCACGTCGACGTGGAGTGCTGGGAAAGAAAAGTTCCGTGGAATGCTGGCGCAGGGGATATTCACAAGGTGAGGAATCCACAGGCAGATACTGTATCCACCAGAAAAAGCGTTACCGAAGGTAAGTAACTTGTTCTTTACTACCTCAAAGCGGAGCGCTCCAACCCTAGACGCCGAACAGGCCGCCGAGATGGAAATGGCGAGCATCCTGCAGCGGAAAAGGGATTTCGACGAAAGGATGAGCCAATACACCATCCCGCCGAAGCCCGCACTTGAAGTCGAAAGAGACGACAAGGACGCAGAACCTCCTAAAACGCCTGAACCGGTCGAGGAACAGGAGGAAGGAGGCCTGTATTAACTCGAGTCCGCAGACGACGATCAGCAGACCTACCGGGACTCGACGTCCTCGGAGGCTCAAGACTTGGGGTGGCATGACCTCGACTCCGAATCACCAGAAGAAGGGGTAGACACATACCCTTCGTGGCCTTTGCCGCCAGACGACATAGGGATCTACAATATGGTCGTCCAGAAGGCTGCACAGACATAGGGGGTGAAATTGGAGGAGAAGCCCAAGGCATGTTTTCTCCTGGAAACTCTACTGCCTCAACAGACTAGGAGCCAGTTCCTGCCCATGCACCCTAGTGTGCTGGACCAATTGAGGGGATGCTTTTAAAGAACCAGCAGTATGCAAAGCAGTGACTCCAAGAACGGAGAAGTATCAGCATTCCTCAAAGGACCCTGCATACATCCAGGGCTCAGTGCCAGCCGATTCCATAATTACAGCTACGGCTAGGAAAAGGGTAAATGTACCCACAAATGCACACCTCCAGACAAGGAGAGTAGAAGGATGGACCTCACAGGAAGGAAGGTGGAGCAAAATGCGGCAATCCTTTGGCGCATCGCAAACTCCAACACCCTGATCAACAGGCACGCATACCAGCACTGGGAGGAAGTGGGGCAACTCCTAAAGCATCTACCAGACCAGTACCAACAAAGTGCGGCTCACCTGATAGAAGAGGGCAAAAGCATGACGAATACATGTTTAAAATCGGCCTTGGATGCTGCAGAGACTTCCAGCAGACTGTTGATGATAGGAGTGACCGAGAGAAGACACGCATGGCTTAGAATTTCAGGATTCAAGCCAGAGGTACAAAACAACATCCTGAACACACCCTTTAACGGAGAGCAACTGTTTGGCACACCAGTTGATGACAAGTTAACACAGCTCAAAAAGGACAACGAGACAGCAAGGTCCACGGGAGAGCTGCAGCTCAGAGGGATGAGAAGGGGTACACCCGCAAGAAGGCCAGGTGGTAGGGGAGGCAATGTGCCTACCACATCGCTCCAAACGTTCCAACAAAGCTATCAAGAGAACAACCAAGGCCAGCAGCAGCAGGGACAGCAGCAGCAGAACTGGCAGTACCAGCCCCGGGGCCAGTCCTTTCGAGGGTGCCGAAACTAACGAGGACAGACACGAAGAGGAGGCCAACAGCTTTCCTCCAAGTGACTTTACCATGAAGTAAACACTCACCCTAGCAACACCTCGGATTGGGCGCGAAGACATAGAGAAAAACAAACCTCACGTTCCACAAAAAAACAGTCCCTCCAACATACAACAGTAGGAGGCAGGATAAAGGACTTCCTCAAGGAGTGGAGGAAGGTAACTACAGACAAATGGATACTAAACCTCATACAATACGGATACTGCATAGAGCTAGAAAAACAACCGCCAAACAGAAAACCAAGAAACGGGGCTCACCCAGCAAAGGAATTTTCGCTCTTGCAACTAGAAGCAAAGGAACTGCTCAGCAAGGAGGCGATAGATGTAGTACCGCACAACCAAAGAAACAAGGGGGTTTACTCAACTTATTTCCTCGTGCCAAAGGTGGACGAGACACTAAGACCCATCCTAGATCTAAGGTTCTTGAACAAATTCATAAGAACTCAAAGATTCAAGATGACTTCTCTACAGGAAGTAATACCACAAATACAACAAGGAGATTACATGGCAACTATAGATTTAAAGGATGTGTACTTACACATCCCCATCAACCACAAGCACAAACGTCTACTAAGGTTTGTGATCAACCAAACCCACTATCAGTTCACAGTACTGGCATTCGGACTCAAATCCACACCAAGGGTGTTTACAAAATGCCTAGCAACAGTAGATGCGCACCTACGAAGGCGAGAAATACACGTATATCCCTACCTCGACGACTGGCTAGTAAAGGCAAGTTTATACAGCGACTGCAAAGAACACATCCAGCAGGTCGTACAAACACTGAGCCAACTGGGTTTCTCAATTCATTGGGAAAAATCGTCAACCGAGCCGGAGCAGATCAAAATATTCTTGGGGGCCGAGATCAACACCATACAGGCCAAAGTGTTCCCCAGCAGGAAGAGAACATTGGCGATACTGAAGGAAACACGTCCTTACCGCAAGGGACAAGTTCTGACAGTGAGGACGGTGAGCAAGCTAATGGGAATGATGGTGTCATGCATCCACCTGGTCCCGAACATTTGACTACACATGAGATCATTCCAGGAATGGATACAGCAGCAATGGTCACAGGCAACAGGGAGTTGGGAAGATATAGTGGTTGTCACACACGCAGTGCATCAGGAAATGGCGTGGTGGAACAAAGAAAACATATCACAGGGGAATCCATTCACACAACCAACTCCAACAGTGACCATTACAACGGACGCCTCACAGCTGGGGTGGGGCGCACACATGAACAAACTCAAGGTGAGGGGTGAATGGTCGTAGCAAGATGCAGTCACACATCAACAACCTGGAACTGAAGACTGTGTTCCTAGCCTTAAAAGCATTTCAGAAGCAGCTGTACGGAAACAGGGTGTTGATCCAAACAGACAACACAACTACCATGTTCTACATCAACAAGCAGGGTGGAACACAATCAGTAGCACTGTCAGGGCTAGCATAGGAAATATGGGCATGAGCCATTCCACTAAGGATAGACCTACTAGCAATACATCTCCCAGGGAAGGACAATGTGGAAGCAGACCGACTCAGCAGGCAGACGTCAGCATCCCACAAATGGGAGATCAACCAGCAGGAATTAGAAAAGATATTCCAGAAGTCGGGAACACCGCAAATAGACCTATTTGCAACACACCAGAATGCAAAATGCCAACACTTCGCATCCAGACAACCAGACCATCGGTCACAAGGAAATGCGCTATGGATAAGTTGGTCAAAGACATTTGCATACGCTTTTCCCTCGATACCATTGATACACAGGGTACTCAACAAATGCAGAATCAGCAACATGACACTAATACTGATAGCACCTCAGTGGGCCAGACAGTCCTGGCACAAGAACCAGAACACAGGTTCCCAAGAAGAAGGGACCTGCTAACGATGCAGAACGGAAAGCTGCTACACACAGAGCCAGAGAGCCTCAGCCTAGCAGCATGGCTCCTGAGAACCTAGAATTTGCACACCTCAAACTACCAGAAAGTACTATGGCAGTACTCTGGGAGGCAAGGAGGCCTACCACAAGAAAGTGCTACATAGCAAAATGGAAAAGGTTCTCCCAATGGTGCATCAAGGAGAAACTACAGCGGAAGATCACAAGGGAATCGACCGTACTAAAATACTTAATGCACCTGCTGCAAACCAAATTAAGCTAAACATCCCTAAGGGTGCACTTAGCGGCGATAGTGGCCTACACAATACGAGAAACAGGGAAAAGTTTCTTCACCTCCCAAGTTGTGAAAAGATTTCTGGAAGGAGTGAAAAGAATCGCACTCCCAAAGAGGATGCCAGCACTAGCATGGAACCTCAACATAGTGCTAACTCAATTGACCAAGGCACCCTTTGAACCTATTCACAAAGCTACACTGCACATGCTCACACTAAAGACAGCCTTCTTAGTGGCTATCATGTCGCCACGAACAGTAAGTGAGTTGCAAGCGCTAACACTCCAAGAGCCCTACTTGCAAATACACAATGATAGGATTGTAATGAGAATGGACCCACACTTCATGCCAAAGGTGATGTATCGGTTCCACATTAACCAAACAATCCAAATACCAAGTTTTTTCAAAAAACCTACCACAAGAACCGCAAGGGCGCTACACGCACTAGATGCCAGAAGGGCTGTAATGCATTATATAGAAAGGACCAAGGAGTGCAGAAAAACAAAACCGTTCTTTGTCTCCTTTTGCCAGTAGTTTTCTGGGACAACCAGTCACCAAAAATACGATTGCACGGTGGATTGCACACGCAATTCAACTCTGCTACAAGCAGGCAGGACAACAGTTACAAGGAGCAGCTCAAGCTCACTCAACAAGGAAGAAAGGAGCAACATTTGCGTTTCTAGCGAACACACCGATTCAAGACATTTGCCAAGCTGCAACATGGTCTTCAGTGCATACATTCACTAAGCACTACTGTGTTGATATTCAAATGAACAAGGAAGCGCAAGTAGGACAGAAGGTCTTAGAACACATTTTCAGTAACCAATGCTCCTCTTCCACCCAACCACCACAATAAGGACAAACCGCTACTAAGTCTATGCACAGCATAGTGAATCCAGAAAGATTCATGATGCAAAACGTATAGTTTCTTACCTGTCAGTGTAGTTTTGCAGCTTGAAGACCTTCTGAATTCACTACCGATCCCACCCTCCTCCGCCAGCAGGATAAGACTGGAGGAAAAGGATTAAAACAGGAAAAATACTTTAAAGGTTAGAAGAAGAGAGAGTAACACAAAACAAGAAAAAAGAATCCAAAGGTGGGAGCTTCCGGAGGAAGCGCGTTGACGTCACGAAGGACACCAAATGGTGGTATGTCAACGCCCACCTGGGCCACGAAAAATAAATGAATAAATACTACGATTCCGGACCCAACCACTAGATGGCGGAATAATGCACAGCATAGTGAATCCAGAAAGTCTTCAAGCTGCAAAACTACACGGACTGGTAATAAACTATACGTTACTGTTTGTTTGTTATGCGCTCGGGGTACTGGGGTTTCCTTCTCCTCCCTCCATATATGGCGGGTCATTTGGATTTGCAGTTTGTCATTTATTTGAATTCGCAGGGGGGTGTGGTTTGTAGTCAGCCTTTTTTAGCACATCCTTTCGTCCACCTTTGTCGGCCAACGTTAACATTCTGCCCCTCAATGTTAGGGGTCTCAATAACCCTATAAAACGGCGGGCTGTTCTGTCCTTCTTAGACAGCTCGGACGCTCATATTTGCCTCCTTCAGGAGATGCATCTCCTGCATTCAGACACTCACAGATTGAGGTCCAAAGCATTCTCACACCACCTGTTCTCCTCTCGGGCCTCTTAGACGGTGGGAGTGGCAATATTGGTCTCTGCTAAGTTCACGGGTCCGATAGGTAGCAAGCAGGCTGAGATTAAAGGCAGACTTTTGGCTTACACTTTCATGCTGGGGCCACACACATTCACAGTAGCCACTGTTTACGTTCCCATTCAGGGCCAGGAGGGGTTCATTCTAGGGGTGGTTCATGAGCTGACCTGCCTCCCGGACAGATCCTTGCTTTTAGGGGGAGATTTTAATCTGGCCTTTGACAATGCATTGGATCGATCTTCACAGCATTGGGGGCAAACTAGGGCACTTACAGAGAATGGGAAGCGCCTACTTTGCAGAGGCTGGGCTCACAGACGTCTGGCAAATGCGCCATTCGGGGTCCAGTGAATACACTTTATACCTGCACGCCCACAAGACATACACCAGTATTGACTATGTGCTAACATCAGACGCCTTGACTCAACAAACGCGGGAGGTAGAGATTCATCCTTGCCCCCTATCTGATCACTCGACGGTGCGAAAGTCCCTGTCTTTACTTCACCGGCGACCCTCTCGTAGGTTTTGGCGCCTACATGAGACGATGTTGCAACGTCCCTCGGTAGTGCAGCAGGTCACTAAATCCATAACTGATTACTTGGATCTTGATGACTCTCTCACCATCTCCACCGCAATCTTATGTGACGCACTGAAAGCGGTGGTCAGGGGGGAGTTTTGGGGGATTGCAGCAGCGGACAACAAGGATAGGAGAGAGGAAAGGGAACAATTATCGAGTGAGGTTGCCGAACTAGAGTGCATTTACCAGCGGACAGGTGCGCCCACGGTTTGGAAGCAGTTTAAAGCGGCCAGGGCACAGTTGGCGGGTCTAGATGTAGATAGGGCTGAGTACGCCGCCCTCCGACTGAAGCATGCCTTTTATTGGGGGGGGAAGGGGGACAGATGTGGGAGGCTCTTAGCTAATGGACTGTGCGCACAGAGCCAGATATCCTGCATTACCAAGGTTCTAGACCAGCAAGGACGGGAACGCAAAACTGACCACAAGATTGCTGACACATTCTGGCAGTTTTATGAGACTCTGTACGCGGCCCAGACCTTACCCATGGACGGTCCAAACCAATATTTACAAGGAGTTTCCACGACTAAGGTAGTACAGATTCAGGTGGAGGAGCTTGAAGCTCTCCTTAGGTCGGAAGAGGTCATCTCCGTTAGCTCCAACTTAAAACCTCATAAATCACCTGGCCCGGATGGATTCTCCTCAGCTTTTTATAAAAAGTTCTGCAACGTCTTTGCCCCGTTGTTGGTGCGGGTCCACAACTCGATTGGGGCCTCTAGCCCTCTACCACCATTCATGCTCGAAGCACTATTCACGGTGATCCCCAAACTGGGTAAGGATAGACGCCTGTGTGCATCTTTCGCCCTATTTCCCTCCTTAATGCGGATCTCAAAATCTTTAAGGGGATCCTGGCACGGAGACTCTCTCCCCACCTGCTGGGGTTAATAGATCCGGATCAGTCCGGTTTTGTCCCCGGATGTCAGTGCTCCGACAACGCCAAGCGACTCCTGCACCTGGTGGATAGATGTGAGCGCTTTCCGGCAGAACGGATGATATTTTCTGTCGACGCCGAGAAAACGCTTGACAGGGTCCATTGGCCGTATCTTACAGCGACACTGTCTCACTTTGGCCTGCCACACCACATCATCGATTGGATGGTTAGCAGTTGTGCCGACCCAACTGCCTCAGTGCGGGTGAACGGGACCACCTCGAATTCCTTCCCCATTCAAAGAGGGACGAGACAGGGGTGCCCTTTGTCGCCGCTCCTGTTTGCCCTTTATATGGAGCCCATGGCGCAAGGGGTTTGGAATGATCCTTGCATCGCGGGGGTGCGCTTCAGGGGGTCGGAACATAAACTCTGCCTCTACGTGGATGATGTTGTGGCCACGCTGGAGCACCCCGGGGCATCCTTCCCTGCCCTACTAGCGGAACTGGACAGTTTCGCTTCAGTATCGGGCTTCAAGATTAATGTGCATAGGTCACAAGCTCTTAACCTGCCTCTGTAACCTGAGACGCTGGAGCTGTTGCAATGGGCACACGACTCTATTCCATATTTGGGCCTGCAACTTTCCGCTACTATACAAGGCACCAACTCGATGAACTGCACGACGCTCCTGCGGCAGGTCCGAGACTGCCTTAGTAAATGGCGGCCGAACTCGCTATCATGGCTGGGCCGCATAGCTGCTGTGAAAATGATGCTACTTCACAAAATCATCTACCTGTTTCAAACTCTCCCATTGGTGCCCCCGACGGGAGTCATACTCTCGATGTAGAGAGACATAGAGCGGTTTATTTGGCAGGACCAGATGCTCGCCTACGCAAGGAGCTCGCATACAGAGACCCCGTGAAAGAAGGCCTGGGTGTTCCCAACTTGCAGGTTTATTGGAGGGCGGTACAAATGAGGACAGTGGTTGAATGGTCTCGCCCAGAGTCCGAGAAACATTGGCTGTTCATGGACAGGTCCCTCGCTGGACAGCCTTTGTGGGGGGTCCTCTTCCTCATGCTGACGGTGAGGCCTCAGAATTTGTACCTTTCCAAGTAACCCATCCTATCCTTCTGGCTTGTGACAGGGTCGCTGTCTCCAGAGGGCTCATGACCTTTCCGTCCCCGATCACACCCATAGTCCACAACCCTGACTTCACCCCGGTGCTGGACTCGGTGGGGTTCCAGCACCCCGTTCTATAGGACATTTTTTCGACATCACGGGGCTTCGATCCTTCACCGACTTCCGCAGGGACCAGAACATACCCGAAACAGAGCGTTATCGCTACCTGCAGATTCGACACTGGGTTCTACATAACGAGGTGCGGGAGGGTGCAGAGAGACATCTTACACCATTCGAGAAGTGGCTACTCACGTGACACAATGACTCCCATCTGACTTCAGACCTTTACAAGTTTACTAAACGCACCCTCACCACCGGTAAATCTCCGGGCCAGCTGCCCTGGTAGGGGGAACTGGGGCGAGCAATGATGCAGAAAGAGTGGGGTGATATTTTAAATAGGGGCCGACGCACAGCGCGTAACGTAGCCTCCATTGAGTCAGCCACTAAAGTAGCTATCTATTGATACTTGACCCCCATCAGACTCCATAGAGGCAATCCTTGCAGCCCCTGCTGTTGGAGAGCCCGTGGCTCGTTGGGTACCCTCACTCACCTGCTGTGGGACTGTCCCTCCCTAGAGGGCTACTGGAAGCAGATCCTGGATGATATTGATTCCCACTTCGATACTCAAATTCCCCGCCTCCCGTTATATGTCCTCTTGGGCCTCCCAAACCCTATCACCTTCCCACTCAAATCTCAAAGGGGCAAACAAATGGGGCTTGCACTAGGGGCAGCTGTACAAAATATACTTTCCCACTGGGGCACGAAGACCGTCCTGACTGAATTAGGATGGCTCCATAGTTTGTGGGTAATATTGGGGATGGAGAAGATCTCGCTTTCTCTGGCGCACCCGGGAACCTCCTTCCATGATCTGTGGGAACCTTTTCTTACACTTTTGACTTCCGAGTTCACGGAACTCACTTGCCCCAAATATCTGAGACTTCTACGACTTGCGAACCCACCCAGGCCACCAGACCCAAGCACTTCTACCTCTTGGTGGGTTCCTTCCCCAGGGACCATTCTTTACTTAATCCCGAAACATTCCATGCAAGCATGTTCAACTGACCTGTAGGAGGGAGGGGAGTGGGGATGTGGGAGGGGGGGGTTTCTTTTTCTTGTTGTATTTTTTGCCAAAAGCAATATCTTTGCTCTCAGATTGTATTTTGATGACCAAGGAGGCTTGTGGATTCATTTGTCTTGAAAACCAATAAAAGAAATTTAAACTTAAAAACATGAAAGGAAGGGCAAGCCCTTTTCTTCTTCATTGAATAAATGGTCCAGCTCCCAGCACTGAGAGTAGGTGGCGCTGTTTCCCGGTGTTGGATGCTTTCTCTTCTTCGTTGGAGCTGATTTGGGTTCTCAAACCCCGACTGGATTTTGTGGCTCTATCATATAGAGAATCACATGTATTTAAGCATTTAAAGTGCCAGTTGTCTTGATATGTTCCTGTAAGGTGATATTTTCTAGCCTTAGAGTCCTCCTCCTGAGGACGTTTTATTAGCTTGATGTAGGAAAGTGGATAATTATGTGGTGTGGTCGTGAGACCTCACCATATAATACTGTTGCAATCTTGATCAGGTCCAGTTATTTTCTTTAGCAAAACTCTTAGCTCAGTCCTGGTTAACTGTGGCACATAGCAGTTGGGCTTTATCAAGGAACAAGTGTAAAGGAGTACAAGGTAACATAAAAGTAAGTAAGAATCTCAACTCATTAAAATCCACCGACACACTTGCGGTTCATGGTGGGCCAAGAGCACTTTCAGTTTGTCGTCCTTCCCTTTGGCCTTACCAGCACCCCTTGGGTGTTCACCCAGGCAATGGCAGTAATTGCAGCACATCTGCGGAGGTCAGGGGTTCCAGTCTTTACCTAGTTCAATGATTATCTGACAGTGGGCTCGCCCCAGGCAGTAGTCTCCCTCCTGCAGACTATGGCGCACTTCCTGCATTTACTGGAGGTAGGAAACTGGGTTTTTGTTGCAGTACCTCTGCACTTTTTGCCTGGTATTTGATGCAACTTTGACTGAAGTGTACTGGGTTACTGCTTACCAGTGTTCTTTCCCTAAAAGCTGTACAATTATTTCCCCCAATTGGCAAAACCTTTAGCACCCTCTGTGTGTCCCTAGTAAATGGTACCTAGGGCTTGAGGTACTGGAGAAGGTCCCTTATGGCACAGCACAAACTATGCCTCCATAAGGGACCGTTCACAAAGCACATGCAAGACTGCCCTTGCAGCTTGCGTATCTTGGTGCAGGCAAAAGTGAAAACAGGACGTGTTGCACATTCCTGTGTGGCATGTCCCCTAACACTGCATGTGATATTTGTAAGTCACCCCATAGCAGGCCTGACAAACCTAAAACAGGATGCTGAATATTACATGTGATAGCATACCTACATGAGCAGATATGTGCTGGTCAGTCCTATTACTGGCAGTACAAGTGACCAGGGAAAACGTGCTGGCCACTGATGTAAAGGAGTTCCCCAGGTACATGATTGCTTCACTAAAATAGGGATGTTTGGTGTCAAACATTTCGTATTGATAAACCCATACTGATGCCAGTGTTAGATTTACGAATACATGCACCCAGAGGGCACCTTAGAGGTTCCCCCATGAAAACCTACCAGCCTCTGGTGGACTTCTTGACAGGTTTATGCCACCATCACCCGAGTCGCTGTTCTGATCTCCGGTGAGAGCCTTTTGCTCTCAGGAGACCTAGAACAAAAGCCTGTCCAGGAAGGGGGTGCTACACCCTCTCCCACTGGCTGAACTGCTGAGTTCGAGGCATGTGGGCTGCTGAATTCATATCTGTGCATAGATCGCCGCCTAGTGTTGGGTCCGGATGTTTGCACGTTGTTGTCCTGGAAGAGTCTTCGAAGTATCACGAAATAGGTGACTCCTCCCCTGGACCACAGTGCGCATGGGCATCCTCTCCATCCTTAGATTGTTTTTTTCCGCCATTGGGTTCGGATGTGCTTATCTTAGCTCAAGTTAGGAAAATTTAGTTTAAGGCCAAAAGGCCTTTAGTTTTCGTCGTTACTGTTCCCGCTCGGTATCGACTGCTTTCTTACTTAGTTTAGAAACTTCTTCCAGTTTTTCGGATCCGTTTAATCCGAACATCGACCTTACATCGACGATGGAATCGAGGACCCCATTCAAAAGGTGTCCTGTATGCCACGCCAAATACCCACACATCGACGTCCACCCGGTATGCAACAAATGTCTCTCGCCGGATCACGACGAATCGAAATGTATGGCATGTGCCCGATTCCGATCCAAGAAGACTCTCCGGAATCGACGGGCAGCGAGATTAGAAGCGCAGCAATCGGCACCTGCCCCGGCCAACATCTTCAGCACCGAGGACGAGGATGTTGAGAGCGTGGAAGAAGTAAACTCCAGCCCCGCTTCCGAACACGATTCCCGATCGGAAGACGCCGATGAAGCGTTTTTTCACAGGGAAGAAGCCGTCGACTAGGTAGGAGACTACGATGAGGCCTTTGGGGCCGAAGAAGATAGCTCTGGTGAAGAGCCAGGCCTACCCGTCGAAACGGAGGCCATCAATGTGCGTCATTCTACGGCTCCGGTCAAGGGATCGCCTCCGGGCCTTACCTGAGATCAATCCAAAAGTTCTTCGGCCCCGCCTTCAGGCCCGGCCTCGAACATCCAGCACGAGCCATTATTAACAAAAAAGACTGGTTTCCCTTCACTGAAACCGAAACCAATCGTCGCACCGGTTCCAACGAAACCAAAAGTGAAACTGGCAGTGGTCGGCTCGAAGCCCTCGAAGACCTCCACTCCTTCGACGCCCGCACAAACCATCGGCTCCGAACCCACTAAGAGGGATTTCGGCGCCGACCTCGCTGCAGCGGATATCGGTACCGACCCGAAAAAGAAGGCCATCGGTCCCACAAAGGAGCCTCGGCCCCTGGCACCGAAGCAGTCGGCCCCGACAACCAAAGTCAAAATGGCCGCTCCATCTGTGTCCACTTCAAAAACAGCGACACACGTCAAGTCATCGGCTCCGAAGACCGCTGATACCTCTCCTCGGATCGATGACCCTGTGGCTCCGAAGGAGTCGACGCCTACTTCTACGGAACCGATCGGCACCAAAGAACCTTCGGCGTTCTCGGTGCGGCAAGTCGCGGCGTCGTTACAACGCATCAGGGAACGGGCAACCCTCCGGTCCATGTCGGGCCCCGACCCGAACAAGGCTCCAAAGGCACCCTCGGCACCAACCAACATCACTTTTGGTTTGCCGCCATCCACGGCGCCGAAGATGTTCGAGATCCGAACACGTGTCCGCCAGTCAATGTCCCCATCTACTGGACACTCTCCTACTGAGCCTTCAGAGTCACAATTCATCGACGCCGATACTGGCAGACTCATACTCCGAAAACGGAAGGTCACGCCAGTGCAGGCCTTGGACTCCTACAGAATACCTCTGAAGCAGAAACTGCCAGCAGAGTCAGAACCGGTTCTATACGAACGCTTGCACACCTCCTATCAGGATCCGCAGTCCTTTTCTCCTACGCCCTCCGACACAGACGCAATGGAGGATTACATAGGTGATGACACCACCTACCCTAGGGATGTCGATCCTGATGAGCAGCGGGAGCCAGATCAAGCTTGGGATGACCCTTCAGACCAGGGTGCCGCAACAGATACCCAGGACACGCAGCTTTACGGCGCAAAAACATCTCCCACAGAGGACACTGCTGCCTTCAATGCCCTCATAGAACGTGCTGCAGCCAATCATGGCGTACAACTCCACTCTGACACAGTTGAGGAAGACTTCTTAGTGGACACTTTCGCCTCCTCCGAGAGGACTGTCAAAACTTTGCCCATGTTGAAAGGTGTTCTCAAACCTGCAAAGGACATTTTCAAGGAAACAACCAGGGCACGGGTGTTAAACCCCAGGATTGATAAAAAGTACAAACCTGCGCCCGGGGACCCTATGTACATTAGAGGTCCGTTACCTCTGGACTCCATGGTGGTTGCTAGCGCTCGCAAACGAGCCCACTCGCAAACAGGTGATTCTCCTCCCCCAGACAAGGAGTCCAAGGTGCTGGAGACCTCAGGCAAGAGAATTGCAGCCCAAGCAGCAAACATCTGGCGCATTGCCAATACACAGGCCCTCCTGGCTCGCTATGATTGTTCACATTACGACACGCTAGAGTCACTACTCCAGCATCTGCCAGACGAATACAAAGAGGCAGCGGAGCTCCTCATCAGGGAGGGACAACTTCTTACCAACGCATCCATTAAGTGCGCACTAGATGCTGCCGACACAGCTGCAAGGGCAATTGACTCCAGCGTCATGTTACGCCGACACGCTTGGTTAAAAATCTCCGGATTCAAACCAGAGATTCAAAAGAACATCCTGAATCAGCCAGTCAACCCCGACTACTTATTCGGCCTAGAAGTTGACACCACCTTAGAAAAGATAAAGAAGGACACTGACACTGCGAAGTCAATGGGGGCTCTCCAAACGCAGACATTTCGTAGTGGCTCATTTCGTCGCCCCGGGAATAGGGGAGCAGCTAGAGGCCAGGGGTCACAGCAGCAATACACTAAAAGGGGCACACAGAGTACCTACGATAAAACCAACATAGGTGGATATCGTGGCTCCAGCACCAAGGGCAGAGGACGCGGTTACGGCAACACCAGGTCCTCACCCAAGAACAAACAGTGACGCCCTCTCCCTTCCCCCCCGACCACATAACACCTGTCGGGGGGAGACTCCAGCGGTTCCTGTCCACGTGGAAAACCATCACCACGGACAGGTGGGTCAGGAATATTATCCAGCACGGTTACTGTCTCGAATTAACCTCCACTCCGCCCACAATACCGCCAAAGCACCGTCCTATGTCCGCAGAGCACTTAGCATTATTGCAGCAGGAAGTGCTAAGCATGCTGCAAAAAGGTGCAATAGAGGTCGTGCCCGTCAACCAGCAGGGGACAGGGGTGTACTCTCTGTACTTCCTAATCCCAAAAAAGGACGGGTCGCTCAGACCTATACTGGACCTGCGACCCTTCAACCACTACATTCTATCAGAGCATTTCCATATGCTCACCCTACAGCAGGTTCTCCCGCTGCTCAGCCAGGGAGACTTCCTAGCCACACTAGAGCTCAAAGATGCGTACTTCCACATACCCATACACCCGTCACACAGGAAATATCTCAGGTTCACCATTCAGGGACAGCACTATCAATTCAAAGTCCTCCCCTTCGGCGTGACAACAGCACCCAGGGTTTTCACCAAGTGCCTAGCTACAGTGGCTGCATATCTACGGAGACAACACATTCATGTCTACCCTTACCTGGCCGACTGGCTTGTTCAGGCAAAGTCAGCCCAGCAATGGGCCAGCCACATGTCCCTCACCATTCACCTTCTTCACAGTCTGGGATTCTCACTAAATTACCCAAAATCACATCTCCAACCCGCACACGTACAACAGTACCTGGGCGCGACCATAAACACTCTGGCAGCCACAGCTCAGCCAAATTTAGTGAGGATCAACAGCATGCAACTGCTGATCGCAAAGTTCAAACCCCAACACTCCCTTCCTGCGCGAGTGTTCATGCGGTTGATAGGCATGATGGCCTCCTGCATTTTCATAGTCCCACACGCGAGACTACATATGCGCCCGCTTCAGGAGTGCTTGGCACGTCAATGGAATCAGGCTCACGGGCAATTAAAAGACCTAGTGTTGGTAAGCGGTCTGGCATACAACTCTCTGCATTGGTGGAATCCACAAAACCTTTGCAAGGGCCGACCATTCCAAGAGCCTATTCCACAAATAATACTGACAGCGGACGCCTCTCTCCAGGGATGGGGAGCTCATGTACTCAGTTACACAGTGCAGGGACTATGGACAACACAACAAAAGAAGATGAACATCAACGTTCTGGAACTGATGGCAATCTTCCTCGCCATGAAGGCATTCAAAGTACACTTGTGCAACAACGTCGTGTTGATCCGGACGGACAACATGACTGCCATGTACTACATAAGAAAGCAGGGAGGAACACACTCTCCACAGTTGTCTCATCTGGCTCAGAGCATGTGGAAGTGGGCCATTCAGAGGAACATATTTCTCATGGCGGAACACCTCCCGGGCAAGGACAACCAAATGGCGGATCTGCTCAGCAGACACAGCCACCAGATGCACGAGTGGGAGCTACATCCGTCAGTACTCCAGCCGTACTTCCAACAGTGGGGTCATCCAGAGATAGACCTATTCGCCACAAACGAAAATGCAAAATGCCAAAGCTTTGCCGCCAGGTTCCCACATCCACGGTCGCAGGGCAATGCGATATGGATGAACTGGTCCGGCAGATTTGCGTACGCTTTTCCCCCAGCGCCACTAATACCACTGGTGGCACGCAAACTGCGACAGCACTCACTGACACTCATCCTAGTTGCTCCAACGTGGGCGCGCCAGCCATGGTACACCACCTTTCTGGAACTTTCCGTGGTGCCGCATCAAAGGCAGCGGATAAAACCTGCACTCTTAACGCAGAGCCATGGCGAAATTCAGCACCCAGATCCGCAACAGCTGAACCTGGCAATCTGGCTCCTGAAGTCTTCGAGTTTGGCTACCTAAACCTGCCACCTGACTGTATGGAGATCATCAAGGAGGCCAGAAGACCCACTGCCAGAGCTTGCTATGCAGCTAAATGGAAGAGGTTTGTCATTTACTGCACCAACAATGACATTAACCCGCTAGACGCATCCATTCAAAACATAACCTGTTACCTCTTACACCTATACCGATGCAATCTGGCATACACCTCAATCCGTATCCATTTAACCGCAATAGCAGCCTATCTCCAAAACAGGCAGCACCTCTCTTTATTCAGAGTGCCTGCCATCAAAGCCTTCTTGGAAGGACTTAAACAGGTGATTCCCCCAAGGCACCCACCAGCACCGGTGTGGAACCTCAACTTGGTCCTCACCAGACTGATGGGTCCACCCTTCGAACCTCTCCACTCATGTGAGATTCAATTCCTCACCTGGAAAGTAGCTTTCCTAGTAGCAATCACTTCGTTAAGAAGAGTTAGTGACTAACCATTCAAGAGCCATTCATTCAGGTTCACGCAAACAGGGTCGTACTACGTACCGACCCCAAATTCATGCCTAAAGTAATATCGCAGTGGATCAAACTATTGAACTGCCTGTTTTCTTTCAAAATCCACAAAATGTCGCTGAGAGAATGCTCTATACACTAGATGTAAAGAGGGCCCTCATGTACTATATAGACAGAACAAAGGATTTTAGGAAAACAAAACAACTTTTCGTTGCCTTTTCTCCACAACACAAGGGCAACACCATTTCCAAAGCAGGGATAGCCAGATGGATCGTTAAATGTATTCAAATTTGCTATCAAAAAGCTAAACGCACATTAACGATTCCCCCACGAGCCCACTCAACACGAAAGTTAGGGGCGTCCATGGCTTTCCTGGGAAACATTCCTCTACCGGAAATATGTAGAGCAGCCACATGGTCCACTATACATACATTTACCAAACACTACTGTGTAGATGTACACTCAAAACAGCAGGCAGCTGTAGGACAGGCTGTTCTCAAAACCCTTTTTCAGACTGCTGCAGCTGGCACTGGTAGCCGCCGCTAATAGGAGGTACTGCTATATATTCTATGCACAGATATGAATTCAGCAGCCCACATGCCTCGAACTGAACATGCTACTTACCAGTATGCATCTGTTCTTGGCATGTAGGGCTGCTGACATTCATATCGCCCACCCTCCTCCCCGGCGCCTGTAGCAGCTGCAGCTCTCAGAATTACTGTATAGCATGGTCATCACTTACTGTATCTACTCCATCACTGCCACAATGGCGAAAAACAATCTAAGGATGGAGAGGATGCCCATGCGCACTGTGGTACAGGGGAGGAGTCACCTATCTCGTGATACTTCGAAGACTCTTCCAGGACAACAACGTGCAAACATCCGGACCCAACACTAGGCGGCGATCTATGCACAGATATGAATGTCAGCAGCCCTGCATGCCAAGAACAGATGCATACTGGTAATTAGCATATTCATTATCCTCCTTGGGCCAGCGAGCTTCAAAGAAGCTGCCACCTTTGGAATGCAAATCTAGCTCCCCTCACAGTAGAGGAAGCCAACCCCACCCCCTGCCCCTCCTTGTTCAGAGCCTCCTTGGCACCTGGACAGGTGGGACAATTATCTAGTCAGGCGTGCCACCTCCAGGCTATCGCCACCCTAAGATGGGCTACTGTGAGGTGCACACGATTTTTCAGAAGTAGCCATCTTCATGATGGCATACGTAGGAATTTTGGGTCAGGGTTATACCCACTTTCCACAGAAAGTGGTCGTGTAGGGGGCATATTGACCCCAAGGGTCAGTAGCTGCTGGCTACTACCCTACACTCTACACTCTCCTAGTGCCCCTAAATTCAGTGTTTAGGGGAACCCCTAGCACCTGAGAAGCAGATCCTGACGACCTAAGAAGAGAGAGGGCACCAAAGAGTCCAAAAGCAGGGTAGAGAGAAGCATCACTCGTCAAAAGGTCGTCCTGCAGCTGTTGAGTCCAGAAACCTGGAAGTACTGCCTGCCTTCAAAAATGACTTCTGTCCTCCTGTGAATAAAGGCCCTGTTTTGATGAAACTCTATAAGAGAAGACTCTGAGGCCTCCAGACCCACCAAAACCGACACCCGAAGCCACCACTGTACCCGTCGCCTCCAGCCCGAGTTGAAGTGTGCCACTGGTGTCAATAAAGTCCCCCAGCCCTCCAGAGCTCGAGTCTATTGTGGTTTCACCCCTCGCATACTCCCAGACGTCGCTTGCAGCCTCTGCATGCTGGCCTCCTCGACTGCATCTGCTCCCAGTAAGAAATCCCGATGCCCAAAGTCATCTCTGCATCCAGCGCCCCTGGGATATGGAGAAGAGGACTCCAGGTGTCCCTACATCCCCGCGCATCGCAAGCTTAGAACCACACCTGTGTGTTCACCCTGACTGGCCTTCCAGCCAGAGCCTGCATCCTCTTTCCGCAGTAACCTATCTCCATAGAAATCTATTGGGCTCCCAGCGCTGTTTTGCACTCTGCACTCACCCGCTCTTGTGCCGGTGGTGGTGTTCTGTTGGTGCTGCCTTGGACCTTGCCCAACACTCACCTTAACTCTTGGAGATTGGTCTTTTAAGTCACTTTACTGTCTATACCTGTTTGCAGAACTTGTTCTTCCTTCAATAGGATAACCTTTCAAAATTCAGAAATTCCACGTGTCCACTTTCTAAAGTGAAAAGAATTTGTATTTAAAAACATACTTACCCGAACGATTTTTTTTCTGATGCCTAAACTTGCTATTTTTATAAATTAGTGTGGATCTCCTCCTTGAGTCGTGTGTGTTATTTATTGATTGTGTTTTTTTTGTCCTGCATTCCTCTGTGTTAAGCCTACTATCCCCAATAGAGCACTTTAGGGTTGCATAGCAAGCCCCTGTCCACCCATAAGGGAACCCCCGGACTCTTTAAATGGTATATCACATTTTTTATATATCCCATAGCGAGTCACCTTCCTACACTGGGGTTCACTATAAACGTGACTACCTCTCAGACGCTCCCTTTCATTATCGCTGTTGTGGACACTGTGCAGTTTCAGGCATATACTCCCAAACAATGAGCCAAGCGGCTATTTGGGCAATGATTCCGATGTTTTAGCTTCTATCCTAGGTTTTGGTGAGACTTTCTCTGAAGCAGTTGGGCTTCATGGCCTCCTGCATCCTGCCGGTGAAACATGCCCGTTGGCAGTGGGACCAGAAATTCCAGTGGATGCACCATCGGGGTAAACTCTCTGACCTGGCCTAGGTCTCGGTGGGAACTGCAAAAGACCTGCAGTGGTGGCTGACTAACCACGATTGGGGTCAGTGGAAGACCCCTCCTCAACCAGAGCGGATTGTAGTGACAGATGCGTCAGACCTGGTCTAGGACGGCCACCTGGGAGAATCTGAGATCAGCGGACTCTGGTCTACAGTAGAGTCTGGGCTCCACATCAGCTTGTTTTCGAGCTATCCGGTTGCCATTGAAAACCTTTGTTCCTTCAATCCAGGGAAGGCTGGTACGGTATTGACTGACTACGACATCTCCGCCATGAGGTTCTGCAACAAACAGGACTGGGTAGGGTCATGGACCCTTTGTCAAGAGGCCATGCATCTCTGGACATTGCTGAAACGTCCAGAGATTCCCCTGGTGGTTCAACACCTGGCGGCTTCTCTGAATGCCAGGGTGGATGAACTCAGCTGTCGATGCCTAGCAGATCACAAATGTCAACTCCTTTCAGAGGTGGTGCAAGATCTCTGTCAAGATTTTGGAGAACCTTGTGAGATCTGTTCGACACCGCTGACAGAGCATAATATCAAGCAGTTCTGCGTGCTGGAGTTTCCAAGGCGGCTTTCGTTCGGACACCCTTTTCGTCTCGGCCTGAGCTCAGGCCTTCTATACACCTTTTTGCTGATACCACTCCTGTCCAAAGTTCTCAAGATGATCAGGCATAACTGGGCCCAATTCATTCTTGTGGCCACGGACTGGACATGGAAAGTATGGTATCCTGAACTCCTGAGCATGAGCATCGGTCCTCCGATCGGGTTGACTATTCAGGATGATCTTCTGTTGCAACACCAGGGAAAAAATTAAAAATAAATACATAACTTAGCATTTAAAAAACCGTACAAATTCACTGAAAAAACCATAGGTTTCACACAAGTTATAGTTAGCTGTACATTTCACTCGTAAAAAACCAATGAAATTCCACGTTATAGTTAGATCAGGTAACTATAACTTGCGCGACCGCAATGCACAATGTGTCATTTCAGATGTCATCATTGATGTCATGAGTGATGTCACTGACCATGTCATAAGTGATGTAATATGTGACGTCATCAGCAGTGGATTGCGGGTGCGCGAGTTATAGTTACCTGATCTAACTATAACGTGGAATTTCATTGGTTTTTTACGAGTGAAATGTATAGCTAACTATAACTTGTGTGAAACCTATGGTTTTTTAAGTGAATATATATATATATATATATATGTGTGTGTGTGTGTGTGTGTGTGTGTATATATATGTATAAATATCAATCCTGCTGGCGATAGGTAGTTATAGTTAGGACCAAAACTACTTCCATGAGAAAAGCGTTTTTTGTTTTGCCAATAACCATGGCGCTGCTTAACGAATCTTCGTGAAATTTTCACAAAACTGCTGTGTTGTAAGTTTCAGGGTGATTTGTCAAGCGGGCGCTGAGGCAAAATGCGTTTCCCCATGTTATGTCTATGGGGATGTTTCATTTTTTTTTTTTAACACAACTGCAGCCCGAACTGCTGATCGGAATTACACCAAAGTTGGCAGAAAGCTAGATATTGCTTCAAAAAGTGTGCTTTTTGTGATCTGGTGTAAATCCGTTCAGTAGTTTCAGAGATATTTAGGTTTAACAAATATAGATATCTGGGAGCTCAAAATCCTACTGAAATCCTACTTAAATTTGATCGGCTGCCAACACTTCAACCATCAAGTGTTGGCAGCTGTCTTTAGACCAATATACATGATACTACCGTATTAAAATGCATTGCAGTGAATGGCATGTTTTGAGGGATACAAAAAGGAAAATGCATAAAGGGTGATAACAGATTTTAGTTGCAATCATCTGTTGATGGTACCATACTAATTTTAGGAATTGAGGTGTGTTCTAGGATGATTTTACCCTGTGGAAAAGCCTTCTGCTGGGATTTCAAGAATCCTGTTTGAGAGAAAACTGTTTTCTCATGATTTTCCCCATAGAGGTTATGGATTGTGCTCCAGAAGAAAAAATGAGATTATATTTTCTGTAAATTCACACTATCTTTCTCAGCCATATGAACATGAAGTCTGACAGTTGATTCCCTCGTGTTATACTGCAGCCTCCCATGACAAAAGTATGGTACACCTGAAGCCATGTTGATTGAATCAAACTGGTAAAACATAAAGCATTTAATTTAGAAAGGAACAAAATGAGGGGGTTCAGTTTGTCATAGAAATTATAGTTAGTGCTATAGAAAGAAAAATGAGGACACTTTAAGTAAGTTCTCATATATCTTCCCCTTACGTTTTATGAAAAAAATTCTGATATGCAGACTGTAGCATACATTTTCAACACCAGCAGCTGACTGCCAGTTAACTCCCTGGTGATCAGCAGTTTTACTACAGTGTTCTAATGAGAAACAAGGGTGCTAACATCCTGAATTTATGCCAGTGGCGTGGCACATATGAACGCCATCTTTATGGAATCAAAGTAGAAAACTGAAAGGATACTGTAGTAAATTATGAAATTAGGGAGCTTCATAACAAATAAGTCTCCTAAGCTGGCCACCGGAGTAAAAAAGAGCCCAGATATAGCACAAATATCACCCAAATGTAGCCCAAGTGTAGCCCAATGATAGAAGTGTGCAAAACACTTATTTTGTTTTTTTGCAGTTTTATATACCACAGACTGTGCTTTACATGAGCATCAGTTACCTTGCACAAGGACACATTCATTTTGGTTTAGGCATGGGGTGATTAAGTGATTTGCCAAGAATCACAGGATGTTGAGCTGACGCCAAAACTTGAACCTGGTTCCCCAGTTGCTAAGTCTGCAGCTTTGTCTGTAACGCCACATCCTCTCCCTTAAGTGTAACATATAATCAAGTGATCAACTGGATACAAAACCATAAAGATAGCAAATTATTTAAAAGTGCTCCGTTACTATTTGTGAGTTCAGAAAATATGTCCTAATTTTTAGTTGTTTAGAGCACTAACAATAATTTCTATGAGAATAAGACCCTCTCATAGAGGAGGGTGCGGAGGCAACAAGTTGACCACGCTGTGTAGGTGGGAGGGGTATTTGCAGCACAACGGCCCATGGAGGGCAGGGGGCAACAAACCAAGCAGTACAGGAAAGAGCGGCTGTGGCAAAATAAAAAGGCCATTGAGGGCAGAAGAAAGAGTCAGTAGCAGTACAACCATACATGGCGACATTCCCGATCCAGGCAGGAGACTCCCGATGTGTTTAACCCTAAAAGGCCTTTATCTTTTTTTGTCTCCTACCTAAAATCTCTTCTTTTTCAATGTAAGTCAATGGGGAAAATCAATTCCCCAGGTTTTTTTCAAAATCTCCCTCTTACCAAGTTCAAAATGTTGGCAAGTTTGGTATATTGGATCACGGAGGACAGGAGTTGTAGGGTAGGGACACAGACTCAAATAAGAGCGGGCAGGAAGGAGGGAGATGGGCTGGGCCACCAGACTGACCTTTCAGGGCAGGCGTTGGTGGTTGCAGTAGCAGAACACTTCCCACAGGGCAAGCGAGACAGCAGAGCAGCAAATGGACGATGAAAAGCAATAGGGAGGGAACAGGGCCATGCACATGGACAACAGAGAGCAGAGGGGAAAGAGGCAAGGACAGCAAGCTGACCATAGCGGACAGACAGGAGGTACAGTTAGAGCATAACAGACCATGAAGGGCAGGAGGGAGGGGGAAGGGGAACGACAGCGGATCAAACAAGTCAAGAGGGAGGGGATAGGGGTCTGCACATAGAAAACAGAGGGCAGGCGGCTAGGGGGCAGGGTAGGAGCAGCAAGCGGACCATGGAGGGCAGGTGGGATGGGCACTGGAAGCACAATACACTATTGAGGGCAGCAGTGAGACGATAATGGCATACTCTGAGATGACAGGGAAGGTGGGAGAGAGTCCGGGCTGGGCACAGACAAAAGAGGGCAAGGGAAAGTACTTCATAACAGACCATGCAGGGCAGACAGGAGGAGCATTTGCAGCACAACAGAGCATGGAGGGCAGAAGATAGTGGCAGCAAAATGGACCATGAAGGATAGGTGGGAGGGGATAGGGGCATGGAACTTGGACAGGCAGTGTGGAGGTGGCAGGGACAGGTGGCAGCCATCAGATCATGCTAGGCAGGTGGGAGGGGCAGTGACAGCTCAACAGAACACTAAGAGTAGATAGGAGGTTGGCAGGTCCATGGAATATGGTGCGCAGAAAGGAGGGAGCAGGGGCATGCACTCAGACATCGGAGGGCAGGGGGAAGGAGAGTAGTGACAGCAAGCTAAGCACAGAAGCTAAGCAGGAGGACAATGATGCTGCATAGAATTGAGGAATGGAGGGCAGGAGGAGTGGACAGGGACATTGAGTTAAATGAAAGACAGTGGCAGCACATCAGACCATGCAGGGCAGGAGGAAGGGACTGGTGCATGGACTCGGACAACAGAGGGTAGGAAAAAGGTGGATCGGTCAGCAATCTAACTGTTTAGGGCAGGCTGGGAGGGCAGTGGCAGAACAATGGCCACAATGAGGGAGCAGGGTCATGAAAGTGAATGAAAGGGGGGAGGCAGGACCAGGAAGCTTGGATGGGGGCAGCACAATGCTAGGCACAGTGCCACAATGCGAGGGCCTGTGTTCAACCCCACCCCTACTGTGCATTACCTTACTTCACGTTTAAAAAACCTTAGAAATTCACTGAAAAAAAACAAAGGTTGAATGGGGCATTATAGTTAGGATCTGATTTCACTCGTACAAAACCAGTGAAATTCAGCAGTTCTAGTTAGCTGAGCTAACTATAACTTGTGCCGGCGCAATGCACTGCTTATGACCACACATATTATTTCATCACTCATGACATGGTCAGCGCCATCACTCATGACATCTCAGATGACATCACTGATTACATCATCCACAAAATCACCAACTCACCACTCAGACCCCCATAGAACCTTTCATACACCCACTCAACCAATTTACAAACCCAGTTACAGACTCATCGCAGTACTTACACACCTACTCACGGATTCATAGATCTACACCCACATCCATTTACTCACTCAAATAGTCACTCACTCACACAGACTGATACAAACATTCACCAACCAGTCACTCACTCTCACTCTCACTCACTCACTCACTCACACAGACTGATACAAACATTCACCAACCAGTCACTCACTCTCACTGATACATTCACCAACCAGTCACTCACTCTCACTCACACAGACTGATACAAACATTCACCAACCAGTCACTCACTCAGTCACCCACACAGACTGATACAAACATTCACCAACCAGTCACTCACTCAGTCACCCACACAGACTGATACAAACATTCACCAACCAGTCACTCACCCATACATTCACTGAGACACCTAATCACTCACTTATACAGTCAGTTACACACCCACTAAATCATCCATACAGGCACTCATACACCCATTGATACACCAATACACCTTGGTATACATATTTAACAGTCCTAAACTTTTTTTAAACACTCAATCACTAAATGATGTCATCAGTGATGTAATTTGAGATGTCATCAGTGATTCTTCAACTATTGGTTGGGGATCTATGTCTTACCTACTTCTATGGCTACCCCTGATACCCCTCATCAATCGTTTTAATTCCCCCGGTTCTGGCTTACAATGCAATCCTAATCTTAAACCGTGGCGTACTACACCCCTCTTCTGCCGTACCCATAGGCCGATCCGCGCTTCGAGCTATCTCTCCTCTTCCGACCTCCTTGACCTTTGCAACTCTTACCTTCCAAAGTCTCCGATTAATGATCCTCCCCCCTCACTCCAGCATTCCCGTTATTCTGGGGACTAGCAGAATTCCCTCCTCTCCCGTCTCCCCCAGACCCCCACCCCAATTTACCACCATCCATTCATGCTCTACCCCTAAAGACAACCCTAAACCCCTCGCCTGCATGCTTGTGAACTGCCGTTCAGCTGTCCGACATGCGATCAAAATATCTGAAACTATCCTTAGAGAAGCTATTGACATGGCCTTCCTCACGAAAACCTGACTCAATGACCACTCAACGTCCAGCCTTGACTTACTCTCTCCCCCCGGTTACTCTATCATCACTAAAGACAGAACTGAGAGAATAGGGGGTGGATCAGCTATAATCTTTAAATAAGAATGTAACTTTCCCTTGTCAAGAACTCTGACCGCTCAACCTTTGAATACCTTGAAGCTGAGCTTAGATTTCAAGGTTCTCCCCTGATTCGACTACATAATATCTACCACCCTCCTGGTGATTTTCTTCCCTTCGCTGAGGAACTATCCGACCTTCTTACTCAATCCTCACTTTCTAACTCAAAAATTCTCTTCCTAGGAGATTTTAACCTCCACTGGAATGAGACCGAGGATCCCACAGTCAACATCCTCATTAATCCTCTAGAGATCAATGACCTTAAATAACTTTGCCATTCTCCAACCCACACCAAAGGGGCCACTCT
The DNA here is from genome assembly GCF_964204655.1 of Triturus cristatus. Lineage (NCBI taxonomy): Eukaryota > Metazoa > Chordata > Amphibia > Caudata > Salamandridae > Triturus > Triturus cristatus. Next base: position 359,828,523 of record NC_140586.1, on the reverse strand, counting down.
TGACGCCATCATTGCCAACAATGGCTTGGCCTCCCTCTTCATTCCAACATCATCCCCATCGACTGATCTGACCATCACCTCATTCTGTTCTCAATCGCCACCACGGCTCCACCCCCCCCCCTCCCCCCACCAAAAACATCAAATCCATGAAATGGACCAGAAATCTTAATCGTATCCCCCCTGGTGAACTTGAGTCTAAACTCCAAGCACAACTTCTTCTCACCCCTCTCTCCCAAAATGCTAACTAACTCACCAAGCATTTTTACAAAACTGTCATCAATGTATTAGACCAAATTGCCCCGTCTAAACTAAACACTCAAAGTAATATTCCATCCAAATCGTGGTTCAGTTCAAATCTCAACAACGAAAGACGCGCACTTAAGACTAACTGAAAGAACATGGAGACAACACCCATCTCTCGCCCATCTTGCCCTCCTGAGATCCACTGGATCTACTTACAAGAAACACATTTTCACTGAAAAGGATTCCTTCTTCCGCGCACAACTCGATCGTGCCAAAAATAGACCCAGAGAACTGTTCAACGTAGTTCGAAACCAAGCTTCCTCTGCCCCACCAAAGCTGACGGCCACAACTGATGGATGAGAAGAAATTGCAAACTTCTTCTCCGAAAAAATCGTCAAAATAGATCATTTGTCCCTAGTATCTCAGATCCCTCACAATCCCCTACTTACCGCTGACTTTACTTCTAAATCACCCACCTTATTGACTCTCCCCCTGATTCCTCCTACCACCCACTTGCCACTAACCCTCAGGATAACAGCCTTTCCAACGCACAGCTTAAAAACAATGCCTCCTGGCATAATTTCCACCCCGTAACTGAGCTTGAAGTCTCTAACATCATTTCTAAACTCAAACCGTCCTCTCACACTAAAGACCCTCTCCCTTTTAACCTTGTCCATGAGCTAAAGCACATCATTGCCCCTTATTGGACTACTATCATCAACTCCTCCCTTACCATGGGATGTGTCCCTGCCTCCCTCCAACTCACTCCCATTCTTAAAATTCCCAATGCCGACCCTAACAATCTCTGCCCTATCTCCAACCTCCCCCTGCTTTCCAAAGCCCTTGAAAAATGTTCCCTGCTCCAACTGGACAAACCAATTGACATTTTTAATCTACTGGACTCCTTAAAATCCGGGTTCCGAAAAGGCTGCAGTACAGAAACTGTCATATTGTTGATGACATCCACCCCTCCCTTGATAATAGCGAGACCTTCCTACTTATTCTTCTCAACCTCTCTGCCGCGTTTGATGATGTTAACCACCCTGCCTTACTTAACGCGCTCAGTTTGCTTTGGCCTCAATGGTCCTGTCCTCAAATGGTTCTCCTTCTACTCCCAACACAGAACACAACAATTCAAAATCTACAACTGCCTCTCAAACCCTACACCTGTCTCCCTAGGTGTCCCCCAGGGATCTATTCTCTCTCCCTCTCTCTTTAACTTCTTTATGGAACCCCTTACCCTCATTCTAAAACAAGCTGGAATCAACTACCATCTCTATGCTGACGACACCCAACTTTACTATAAGATTAAATCCCACTCTGATGTTCTGCACCTTAACAACACCCTGACAAAAATCCAATCTTGGTTCCACTCCAATCATCTCAAACTCAACCCTAAAAAACTGAAATCATTTTCTTCTCTCTAAAAAAAAAAAAAAAACAACCCTCTTCCTACCCAAACATGGATCTCGGACCTTAATGCCCTCAACTGTCTACTCTCCTTATCCAACTCAGTAAAATCTCTTGGTATCACCATTGAAAATAGCCTAACTCTTCAGCTCCGCATAAAAAACTTGGCTAAAGGAGCACTCTTCACTCCCCGTAATCTCAAGAAAATTAAATCCTTCATTCCAGCTGACGACTTTAAATTGGTTGTCCAATCTCTAGTCCTCTCGAGAATTGACTATGGTAACGCTATCTCTGGAACCTCTAAAGTTCACCTAGCCCCACTCAAATCTGTGCTCAACCTAGTGGCCAGGCTAATAACAGACTGCAAACGTTTTGACCACATCTCCCCATCCCTTAAATGGTTTCCCATCAAAGTCCGATCCTCCTACAAGATTGCAATCACTACGCACAAAGCCCTTCATCAAAATGCCCCGCTGTATCTCACTAATAAACTCAACAAAGCGGGTTGCTCCCGACCGTTGAGAAGCACCAACGCTCTCCTCCTTGTCCCACCTCTGTTGAAAAAGAAAACCACATAATCTCAATCTTTCTCCGGAAACACCTCTAACATCTGGAATGCCCTCCCTAAAGACCTGCGTTGTAACCCCTACATCAGCTTTAAAAAAGACCTCAAACTGCACCTGCTTAACAAATATTGGGGTCCATAATACTTTTCATTTCTCAATTGTTCTACTCTCTCCCTTCCCCTCCGTTCCCCTCCCTGCCTTCGCCTTTCCTTACCCTCCCCCGCCATACTCCCTCCCCTTAGTTGCTGCCTCCCCTTCCTTTGTCTATTTTTCTCTCCCCTATTCACGCCTAACCACCCACTACCCCCCTACCATCGAGCCTACCTCCATCTCACGTTATTGTATAAAATTCGATTACCTGTATCCATTTTATTCATGTAGACAGTTCTTTCCTGCCTCTCTGACATATGTAAATTGTATTATGCTATTTGTTCTTTGTAATCTAACCTGTTTGAATTCTACGTTATGAACAATTGTTTTATTCCTGTACTTTTTTCATACTCATGTTAAGCGCTCTGATACCCCCGGGTCTAGCCAGCGCTATATAAAACCTTTTAAATAAATGGCTAGGAACTTTGTCCCAGTAGTTTTAGCTGTTGCACTTAGCCTTCCGCCTCAGTCTTTTGGGCTGGCTGACCTTCGCCAGGGGGCGTTGTAGTGCTATGTTTATATGGAGTGTTCTTCCCACTAGTCTTGTTCTTTTGCCATGGCGTTTTCTCCCCTGTTCTTGCACAGCTGATGATTCGGTTCGTACGGGATTCTCCCCGAGTTTTCTTGTGGGAGGTTTTCGTCCTCACTCTCCCTGGCAAGCGGCATCTTTTTCTTATGCACATCGGAAAGTCTAGTCTAGGATCTCTCTTGGAATCAGTTTGCAGATCCTCCTCTGGGATAATATTGGTTGGGTATCTATTCTAAGGTTAAGGAATGTGTGGCTAGATGTCTATCAGATGAATACGTTCTCTTCCAGGGGATCCTCATCAAAGTCATAAGCACTGAATATTCCCGCCCATGTGCGGGGACCCTGGAAATACTAAAAAATATATCTGAAAACATATATATATACAGCCCCCAGCTTCCAATCATGCCTCAGGGGTGACAGGTCAGTTTTTCTTTCCAGCTCCTTCAGTCAGGACCCTGGAATTCACAGCTCTGACTTTTTGACTTTTTTGTCAAATATTCTAACATTTAATTGTGGTTTGTTACTTTTCACTTAAAATCTTTTAGGTCTTAGAGTGAGGTACTACCATTTGTTTGACAGATATTGGCTATTTTTCTGTCACAATGCCATCTCTTTTTGATCCTTGCCCCTCCTGTGGCAAGACGAAGGCCAAATCTGACACATTCTGTGTATTCTCTGCCTTTCTGACTCTCATTCCTCAGAGACTTGCCAGCATTACAAAAAGCTGTCTAGGTGTACTCTCAAGGAGAGAGAAAGAATACGTCTCTATGGACTTCCTGAGAGAAAGAAATCTACATCCAGAGGAAGGTCTCCGGTGAGACAGAAGAAATAGAGGTCCAGACCGACATGTAGAAGATCCCGATCTGTTCCCCATCGGCGTTGAATTTACCACCAGCTGCGAAGAAATGGATGTCGTCGTCGAGACCTCCACAGTCGATGGTGCCGGTGCATCAAACGACACCGAAATCGCACCATCCCCGACATCAAAGGTTAAATCACCATCAGTGATTCAGGACACAATGACTCCATGTTCAACGTCGAGACACTCACATCAGTCGGCGTCGACCCATCACGCATGATCAAGGTCACCAGAGGTTATTATTTTGACGTTGAGCAGCCCTGCATCTTCACCTGTACGCCACCGTTCACGCTCTGAGACTCCTGCACAATAAGTGAGACAGAAATCGCCATCTGTGCACCTCTCTCCTAATTGGATGTTACCTCTGCATCACTGGCAGAAATCTGGAATGACACAGGCACGAGGTCCACAGGACTACTCCAGTCCTCTACACAGGTCTCCGCTTGCTTGGCTGGAACAAGCAGTAGATCTCTCTCCTACCACTCCCTCGAGGGGTCAAGATCATAAGTGTACGCCGGCAGCCTCCTCAAGAAGATCTACGTCTCGGGGGCATCAGACAAGGCACAGGTCACCGACATGTTCAGCCTCTTCTACTCAATCTTCAAAGAGGGACTATTCTCCGACCTTTACAGAAAGTCCACCTTCGAGGGTCTCTCCGGTGGATGATGTCCGTACTTTCCAGGACGTTCTGGCCAGGGGTGCAGCAAAGTTGAACATTGTTCTGCCTACTCCCCAGAGTTCAACCTCAGTGATTTTTGAAACCTTGCATCAAAGATCAGCAGCCAGACCGTTGATACCCTTGGTACCGGGGCTTCTACAGCCTGTTATGGAAACGTTCCTTACACCGGCAACGCTCAAGACTGCACCAGCGAGGATCTTGAAGAAATACAGGCCTCCGGAAGAGGATCCATTGTTTCTTAGACCTGACCCACTTCCTGACTCTGTCATAATTGCGGCTGCGATAAAGACACGCAGTGGCCTCCTCATCAACAGTTCCTCCTGGTAAGGAAAGCAGAGCACAGGATTCATGGGGAAGAAAAGTCTGCAGCACTTCAGCCTCCATGTGGAATGTCTCAAGCGCCTCTGCACTATGATAGGTCCTTGTGGGACCTGCTGCAAAGGTTTACGGAAAAACTTCCCAAAGATGATCGCAGAGACTATGAGGAGGTGTTGCAGGAAGGAAGTTTAGTGGCAAATCAAGTTATCAGCGCCACAGCTGATGGAGCGACCTTGTCTTCACATTCCTATGCACACGGGATCTGTGCCAGACGTTCTTTCTAGCTTTGACTAACTGCGCTAAAACCCGAAGCTCAATCACGGGATCCTCAAGGATCCTCCTTGTTTGGCACTCACACAGAAGAATGTCAAGGATGAAGGCAGAGCTAGACACCTTGAAGGCAGTAGGGCTAGAGAGAAAATAGGAGTACAGGCGTTGATACAGGCCATATGATCGGTGGCCCTTCCATCAGAGGTTTCAAGCCCCTCAGTGGCGGAGGCACCAACAGAGCCAATCAAAATCCCACTATCAGGCTCCTAGTCAATCTGCTCCTCAGCAAAAGCTTCATCAGTGCAATGAATGCTCACTTCCCCCATCGCCGTTTCCTACTCGGGGGAGAGGGGGAGGGGGGGGGAGTATAGCCAATCACCTGGAAGAGTGGCGCATCATCACAAAAGACCAATGGGTGTTAAGTATGCTGCAGAATGGGTACTCTTTACGTTTCCGACATTGGCCTCCTACGGGCCCTTCAGTAAAAACTGTGTGCCAGCAGCTGCAGGCACTGCAGCAGGAAGTATCCAACCTCCTGCGAAAATAAGCCATCGAGGAAGTTCCTATATTACAGCGAGGTCAAGGGGTATGCTCAAGGTACTTCCTAGTGAGGAAGAAAGGTCGGAAATCAGAATGCCGACCGATCGTGGATCTTCACGCCCTCAACAAATCCTTCCGGAAGGAGAAGTTTCGCATGTTGACTCTCAATCAAATATATCCCCATCTTCAACAAGGGGACTGGATGTGTTCGTTAGATCTGCTGGATGCATACTTTCACGTCCCAGTCAATCCATATCACCGAAAGTTCCTGCGTTTTATGTTGGGATCGACCCATTATTACTTCAAAGTCCTGCCCTTCGGGTTGAAATTGGCTCCCCGAGTGTTTACAAAATGCATGGCAGTAGTAGCAGCTGTTCTACGGTGCCACAGAATCTTTGTTTACCCATATCTATACGACTGGCTTCTGAAGGGCCCTTCTCAGAGCGTGAGGGCACTCTATCAACAATGTCTAGCCCTTTGCCAATGGCTGAGTTTTCATCTCAACTTCAAGAAATTGACTCAGCATCCCTGTTAGACCTGTCAGCCCTTTGGGTGGTCCCTCCTCATCATTATTTATTTTGTCCCACTTTTGCCTCAAACCCGGTTAGTATTTTTCCTTTTTGGGAACCACCAGACTTTTTAGTGTTGATGCAGGGTCAGGGAGCCATTTTCCCTACCCCTGAAACTTCTGTCTGAGGGCCTGAAACACAAAATGGTGGCCACCCATTGTCACCTGTGACATCACTGGAACCTACTAGAACCTTCTGCAACATTCTGGAACCCTGTGACAGTTGGAGGCGGTTTAGAATGTTGGGAAGCTAAGTCAGAGTTGACAGTTGGAGCTGGCAGTTGGCACCTGACTGGTGAAGAGAGAGGAGCAGAAACCTGAAGGAGGAAGGAGTGAGGCAGCAGGGGTGGAAACTTGTGCCTGGAGTGGGGTCCATAAACCCACCCTTGATACTAGTCCCTACTGACTGAGCCCAGCCTGGAGCCCTGTGTGGGAGAAAGCAAGAGAAAACCATCTTAAGGACCTGGACAGCAGGAACAGGCCTTAAAAGTAAAGAACAGCAAGTTCCTGACCTGGTTACTGGTAACTTCTTGAAGTCCAACGTCGTGAAGCCTGGAGACCTGGAGCCCGAGGTGGAGAAGCGGCGCTGACTGGAAAGCAGACGTCGTACCCGGAGCCGCCAGAGAGCGAGAGAGGGTGCCGACGGAGGTCGTGGAGAGTACCAGAGGTCGAGGAGGAAGTCACCCGAGGTCGAGTGAGCGGCGTCGACGGGGGAGTGAAGTCTGCCCTCCGGAGTCGCCGGAGACAGAGGTGAATCGTGCCGGAGGTCGGGAGTGGAGATCGCACTCCGGAGTCGCCGGAACCTGAAGAGAATCGTGCCGGAGGTCGGGAGTGGAGGTCGCACTCCGGAGTCGCCGGAACCTGAAGAAAGGAGCACCGGAGGTCGGGAGTGGAGATCGCACTCCGGAGCTGCCCGAAGTCGACATCGAGCCAAGATTGCCCTACGTCATCGAACCGGAGGTCGACATCGAGCCGAGGCCGCCGACATCGAACCGGAGCCGCCCCTCGGCGTCGACAAGAACTGTCATTGAGCCGAGGCTAGCGACATCGAACCGGAACCGCCTCACGGCGTCGACACGACTCCAGCGGCGTCGGAACTTCATAAAAAGGGCAGTAAGTGGAATAGAGGGCGCCTAAGGCCCTGTGAAGCCCTAAGAGACCATCCTAGAGGCTAGAGAGGTGCTGGAACCAGCTTGATAGTGCCAGGGGTGAGCTGAGACTAATACAGAGGGGTTGTGTAGTGTGGGAGAGCCAGATCTCTAGATTCCCCCTTGATCTACCTCAGTTTAGGCCTCAGCCTTGTCCACGCCAGAGAGTACATCCCTCAGGTCATCCAAAACTCTACAAGCTGGGATTGGGTCAAATCATCCCATAGTACCTCAGGAATGTGATGATTTTCAAGTGTCACTGTTGGCTTTTATTATTTATTGAGAGCACTGTATTTATTGTATTCATTCTATTTATGGCCTTACAGTATTTATTGCCTTACAGTATTTATTGTTTCACAGTATTTATTGTCGCACAGTATTTATTGTCTCACAGTATTTATTGCCTCGTAATATTTAATTGCCTGTTATGTAATGCACTTATATTTATGCCTTGATTATTTATGATCTACCTTATTTATTGAATCGTTAAGATAATATTTATTTGACTTACCCTTCCACAGGAAAAGCCTTGTGTACTGTGATTGTATTATTATTTATTTAATCCGCAACTAAGAGAAAAGAAGATAAGGAGATATATTTTCAGTATAATTTTTAAGGTGTAGTGTCGTTTTTGGAACGGATGCACGCATGGTTATTGTGTGGGTATGACGTATGCTTAGCACGGTGCCTGATCCCTGACCACTCGAGCCAAGCTACCACAGTGTATGTCTGGGAGAACACTACCACCCTTCCGGTGTGGGAGTGGGTTTTCTAACATAATTGGTGTTCAGTGGTGGGATAAGAGCTGTGCCTACGTATACTCGACAATAACTGTGGGTAGTCCATAGGCCTACACCGGGAGTTTTCTCCAAGCGGACTTCCTAATTGTGAGTTTTTGTTTTTTCCAAATTTACTCTGGTGGTGGGAGGAGGTATTATAAAAGGTACCCCCCTGCATAGCTTCTGTAAATAACTGTCCTCTGACCTGAGTGGGCAAGATGGAGTTTGTACTGGAGAATTTAGAAACGTACACTGTGGCCCAACTCAGGGAGTTTTGTCAGCGGGAGGGGGTGTATTGTCCCCCAGGAGCAAAGAAGGGTGCACTCCAAACCAGCTTAAGGGCTTGGGGGGAGGCACGACGAGAAAGCAAGGCTGAGGAGGAGGACAGGGATAGAGAGCCCGACAGTGAGGGAGCTGGTTTGTACCAACCTGAGGTGGGGAACCTGTTAGCGGGGCCCAGGACACTTTCTAGGAAGGGCAGCAGTGCCTCTAGCGGTGGCTTGTCTGAAGTGGAGTTAACAGACCAGAGGGAGAAAAGACAGCTCACATGGGACTTAGCAAGGCTGGAGAAAGAGAAGGAGGAACAGAGGATGGCTCATGAGCTAAGGCTGAAAGAGATAGATCTTCAGATCCTACGAGCCGGGGCACACCCTATTCCTAATGGTGGCAGCGAAGAAAGAGAGTTCACCAGGGAACCCAAACCCTATTTGCCGAAGGACCTAGTGGCTAGCTATGGTGTGGGCGACGATATTGCCAAGTGGCTAGCGGCCTATGAGGTCTCATTAAGGGCCCATGGGGTTCCAGAGAAGTACTGGGGAGGGGGATTGTACAGGTACATGCCTCCAGCTGGTAGGGATGCATTATTGGCCCTAGAGCAGGATGAGCAGACCCACTACCCCACCATGAAAGTGGCGCTCATACGAAAGTTTGGACTAACACCCGAGAAATACAGACAGAAGTTCCGGGGTAGCCACAAACTGGGTACACAGAATTGGGTGGACTTCCTGGATTATGCAAAGAAGGCATTAGAGGGTTGGATTCAGGGCAGTGAAGTGAGGAACTACGAGGGGTTGTTTGATTTAGTATTGAAGGAACACCTGCTCGAAAAATGTTTCCCTGAACTGCGTCAACACCTGGTGGATAGCAAGCTGACCAATCCCCGGAAGCTTGCTGAGGAGGCGGACATTTGGGCTAGTACCCGGGTGTCCACAAGGGGGACTGGAGGGGATACTCAAAAGGCCGGACAGGGCGCCCCCCAGAAGAAAGAGGGAGGGGAAAAGAAAAAGGAGTTCTCCAAAGGCCCCCAAAATAATTTCCAAGGTAAGGGAACAGGATTCACCCCTAGGGCTAACCCACCCAGAAACCCTAATCCTGGCCAGAGTCAGCAGTCAAGGGTTGTCCATTGCTTCGAGTGCGGTGGCGTTGGACACTATAAGGGAGATGCGAAGTGCCCAAAACGACCACCCCCTCCCATTGGAGGAAAGACCCCCGGAGTAGCTAGTGTAGTGCTCGGGGAGGAGATGCCTTTAATTAAGGGAAGGGAGTGGGCGGGTGTCACTTTAGTGTTCCTGGGAGAACGGGAGATGGTTCCTAAGATCCAGGTGCCCGCAAATACTGTAAAGTATGGGCAGTGGGTCACCATCAACGGCCAAAGAGGGGAGGCTCTGAGAGACACAGGAGCCAGTATGACTATGGTGCGTAGCCAACTGGTGTCTCCAGAGCAGGTAATTCCCGATGTACTCCACCCAGCCGCGATGGCTGACGGCAGAACAGGCCACTATCCGGTGGCCGAGGTTCCCTTTGAATGGGAGGGGGTTGCAGGTTCACTTCGAGTTGCCGTAAGCCCTGCCGTGTCAGTCGATTGTCTACTGGGGAATGACATGGAGCACAATGCTTGGAAAGAGGTGGAATACCGGACTCACACTGAGATGCTGGGTACACCTGACTGGGCCTGTGTGAGCACAAGGTCCGCGACTACCCGGAGAGGGAGTTTGTTTCGGCTGGAGCCTGGAACAAAGGCCCAGCCAGCTGCCAGTCAAGGGAAGAACCGAGGACAGGATAGGCCACCGGAGGTGGTGGACCAGGAGTCCGCGGTGGGGGATGTTACCAAACTGGAGGACCTACCCATCCCGGCCGAGTGGCACGTGGAGGGAGGCTCGACCAGGGAGGAATTCTGCCAGGGCCAGGAGGAGTGCCCTACCCTTGAGGGACTGAGGCGACAGGCCGAAGCCCAGGCAGCAGGGAACGTTGAAGGGAACTACAGTGTTTACTGGGAGGATGGCCTCCTCTACAGTGAACCCAAGGCACCCCTACATGGATCGTCACGAGCCTTGGTAGTCCCTCAACGTTATCGAGCCTTCCTTCTGGAGTTGGCTCACGAGATCCCATTGGCAGGACACCTGGGGCAAGACCAGACCTTCGCCCGTCTTGTCCCACACTTTTATTGGCCTCAAATGAAAGTGTCGTCCGATACCTACTGCCGGACATGTGTGTCTTGCCAAGCCAGTGGGAAAACAGGGGTGAAGCTGAAAGCTCCCCTGGAACCACTTCCTGTCGTTAGCACCCCCTTTGAAAGGGTGGGCATCGACATTGTGGGTCCGTTAGATCCACCTACTACAGCTGGTCACAGGTTTATCCTGGTTCTGGTGGATCATGCCACACGGTACCCAGAGGCAATACCTCTGAGGACCATTACAGCACCTGTTGTGGCTAGGGCCCTGATGGGAATCTTTACCCGAGTGGGTTTTCCCAAGGAAGTTGTGTCCGACAGGGGGACCAACTTCATGTCAGCGTACATGCGGGCCATGTGGAAGGAGTGTGGAGTGACCTACCGGTTCACCACTCCTTACCACCCTCAGACCAATGGTCTGGTGGAGAGGTTTAACAAAACCTTGAAAGGCATGATCAGAAGTCTGCCTGAAAGCCTGCGGAGGAAATGGGACGTCCTCCTACCCTGTCTACTCTTTTCTTACAGGGAAGTGCCACAGAAGGGAGTGGGCTTCAGCCCCTTCGAGCTTTTGTATGGGCACCCTGTACGTGGACCTCTCAACCTGGTGAGAGACGGATGGGAGAGAACTCCCAGGAAGCTTCCCCAGGACGTGGTGAGCTACATGCTGGCCTTCCGGAGCCAAATGGCTAAGTTGTGGAAGCAAGCTTCTGACAACTTGGAGGCCAGCCAAATAGTAATGAAGGCGTGGTATGACCACAACGCTCACCCGGTGGAGTTGGAGCCTGGCCAGAAGGTGTGGGTGATCGAACCGGGAGAGCTTAGCGCCCTCCAGGATCGCTGGTCAGGACCCTTTGAGGTGTTGGAGAAGAAGGGTAAGGCTACCTACTTGGTGGATCTTAAAACCCCTCGTCAGCCCCTACGGGTGCTGCATGCCAACCGCCTCAAACCCCACCACGAGAGGCCCGAAGTCATTTTGATGATGGTGACTGATGGAGCAGAGGACGCGGAAAGCGAGCCTCTCCCCGATTTGTTTGCGTCTCAAGAGAAGGATGGGTCGGTGGAGGGAGTGATTCTCTCCCCATCTCTAACTCCTGAACAGCAGGAGGACTGCCGCCAGGTCCTGGGACAGTACTCTTCGTTGTTCTCCCTTGTTCCGGGTAGGACTCACCTGTGCGTCCATGACGTGGACACAGGAGACAGCCCACCTGTGAAGTCCAAGATCTACCGGATGTCAGACAAGGTGAAGGCCAGCATTAACAGTGAAGTCACTAAGATGCTGGAGCTAGGAGTGATCGAACCTTCCAGCAGCCCCTGGTCCAGTCCGGTGGTGTTAGTACCAAAAGCTGCACCACCGGGTGCCCAACCGGAACTGAGGTTCTGTGTGGACTACCGGGGACTGAATTCAGTAACCAAAACTGATGCTCATCCGATCCCTAGGGCGGATGAATTGATTGACCGGCTGGGAGCTGCCCAATATCTAAGTACCTTTGACCTTACTTCTGGGTACTGGCAGATCTCTTTGACCGATGGAGCAAGGGAAAGGTCAGCCTTCTCCACGCCCAATGGCCACTACCAGTTCTGTGTGATGCCCTTTGGGCTCAAGAACGCACCTGCCACGTTTCAGCGCCTGGTAAACCAGATCCTCACCGGAATGGAGAGTTTCTCTGCTGCTTATCTGGATGACATAGCCGTCTTCAGTAACAGCTGGGAGGATCACTTGCGTCACCTGCAAGCTGTTCTCCAGGCCCTGAGACAAGCTGGGTTAACGATCAAGGCCAGCAAGTGCCAGATCGGGCAGGGGTCGGTAGTGTACCTTGGACACTTGGTGGGTAGGGGAGCGGTGCAACCCCTCCAGGCGAAGATCGAGGCCATCATGGCCTGGGAACCCCCCCAAGACTCAGACTGAGGTCCGAGCTTTTCTGGGCCTCACCGGATATTACCGCCGCTTCGTGAAGGGATACGGTACCATTGTGGCCCCCCTCACGGAGCTTACGTCCAAGAAACAACCTCGACGGGTAGTCTGGACGGAGGCTTGCCAGCAGGCCTTTGTGAAACTGAAGCAAGCCATGTGCGAGGCCCCGGTCCTACGGGCCCCAGACTTTTCCAAGGAGTTCATTGTCCAGACGGATGCATCAGAACATGGCATTGGGGCAGTGTTATCGCAACTCAATGAAGAGGGTCTGGATCAACCCGTGGTCTTCCTATCCCGGAGACTACTTCCCAGGGAACAGAAGTGGAGTGCAATAGAGCGTGAAGCCTTTGCAGTGGTATGGGCTCTGAAGAAGCTGCGGCCATACCTGTTTGGCTCGCACTTCCTAGTTCAGACCGACCACAGACCCCTTCGTTGGCTGATGCAGATGAAGGGGGAGAATCCCAAGTTGCTAAGGTGGTCTATCTCCCTACCAGGAATGGACTTTCAGGTGGAACATCGGCCTGGAGTGGACCACGCCAATGCAGACGGTCTCTCAAGGTATTTCCGCCTTAGTGATGAGAACTCCCAAGGGGTTGGGTAGCTCTCCCCACTTTCAGCTGGGGGGGACGCGTGTTAGACCGGTCAGCCCTTTGGGTGGTCCCTACTCATCATTATTTATTTTGTCCCACTTTTGCCTCAAACCCTGTTAGTATTTTTCCTTTTTGGGAACCACCAGACTTTTTAGTGTTGATGCAGGGTCAGGGAGCCATTTTCCCTACCCCTGGAACTTCTGTCTGAGGGCCTGAAACACAAAATGGTGGCCACCCATTGTCACCTGTGACATCACTGGAACCTACTAGAACCTTCTGCAACATTCTGGAACCCTGTGACAGTTGGAGGCGGTTTAGAATGTTGGGAAGCTAAGTCAGAGTTGACAGTTGGAGCTGGCAGTTGGCACCTGACTGGTGAAGAGAGAGGAGCAGAAACCTGAAGGAGGAAGGAGTGAGGCAGCAGGGGTGGAAACTTGTGCCTGGAGTGGGGTCCATAAACCCACCCTTGATACTAGTCCCTACTGACTGAGCCCAGCCTGGAGCCCTGTGTGGGAGAAAGCAAGAGAAAACCATCTTAAGGACCTGGACAGCAGGAACAGGCCTTAAAAGTAAAGAACAGCAAGTTCCTGACCTGGTTACTGATAACTTCTTGAAGTCCAACGTCGTGAAGCCTGGAGACCTGGAGCCCGAGGTGGAGAAGCGGTGCTGACTGGAAAGCAGACGTCGTACCCGGAGCCGCCAGAGAGCGAGAGAGGGCGCCGACGGAGGTCGTGGAGAGTACCAGAGGTCGAGGAGGAAGTCACCCGAGGTCGAGTGAGCGGCGTCGACGGGGGAGTGAAGTCCGCCCTCCGGAGTCGCCGGAGACCGAGGTGAATCGTGCCGGAGGTCGGGAGTGGAGATCGCACTCCGGAGTCGCCGGAACCTGAAGAGAATCGTGCCGGAGGTCGGGAGTGGAGATCGCACTCCGGAGCCGCCCGAAGTCGACATCGAGCCAAGATTGCCCTACGTCATCGAACCGGAGGTCGACATCGAGCCGAGGCCGCCGACATCGAACCGGAGCCGCCCGAAGTCGACATCGAGCCAAGACCGCCCGACGTCATCGAACCGAGGCCGCCGACATCGAACCGGAACCGCCTCTCGGCGTCGACAAGAACTGTCATTGAGCCGAGGCCACCGACATCGAACCGGAACCGCCTCACGGCGTCGACACGACTCCAGCGGCGTCGGAACTTCATAAAAAGGGCAGTAAGTGGAATAGAGGGCGCCTAAGGCCCTGTGAAGCCCTAAGAGACCATCCTAGAGGCTAGAGAGGTGCTGGAACCAGCTTGATAGTGCCAGGGGTGAGCTGAGACTAATACAGAGGGGTTGTGTAGTGTGGGAGAGCCAGATTTCTAGATTCCCCCTTGATCTACCTCAGTTTAGGCCTCAGCCTTGTCCACGCCAGGGAGTACATCCCTCAGGTCATCCAAAACTCTACAAGCTGGGATTGGGTCAAATCATCCCATAGTACCTCAGGAATGTGAACTGATTTTCAAGTGTCACTGTTGGCTTTTATTATTTATTGAGAGCACTGTATTTATTGTATTCATTCTATTTATGGCCTTACAGTATTTATTGCCTTACAGTATTTATTGTCGCACAGTATTTATTGTCGCACAGTATTTATTGTCTCGCAGTATTTATTGCCTCGTAATATTTAATTGCCTGTTATGTAATGCACTTATATTTATGCCTTGATTATTTATGATCTACCTTATTTATTGAATCGTTAAGATAATATTTATTTGACTTACCCTTCCACAGGAAAAGCCTTGTGTACTGTGATTGTATTATTATTTATTTAATCCGCAACTAAGAGAAAAGAAGATAAGGAGATATATTTTCAGTATAATTTTTAAGGTGTAGTGTCGTTTTTGGAACGGATGCACGCATGGTTATTGTGTGGGTATGACGTATGCTTAGCATGGTGCCTGATCCCTGACCACTCGAGCCAAGCTACCACAGTGTATGTCTGGGAGAACACTACCACCCTTCCGGTGTGGGAGTGGGTTTTCTAACAATCCCACTCAAAGAATCCACTATATGGGTGCAACAATAGACTCCGCAGTAGGAAAAGTGTTTCCTTCGGAGGAGAGACTGTCATCTATCACTCTGAAATGCAAACCGATTCTGCCCAGCAACTTCCCTTCAGTCCGTCAGGTTGCCTCTCTCCTAGGGTCGATGGCATCCTGCATTTTTCTTGTCCACCAGATCCTGCTGTAAAGGACGCATCCTCATCCTGGCATTGGGGACAAGTGGGATCAACAAACTGCTCGATGGAACGACAGGATACATCTGCCGAAAGCAGCCAGAGCGTTGATTCCATGGTGGATGCGACAGGAGAATCTGTTGTTAGGAGTTCCGTTCCATCAGTCTCTTCCCTCTCAATCATTAATCACAGATGCTTCCCTCTAGGGTTGGGGAGCATCCATGGGGTCCCTCCAGACTAAAGGTAGGTGGTCGGCAAAAGAACAATTGTATCACATCAACTTGCTGGAGCTGCGAGCAGAGCATCTAGCCCTCAAGGCCTTCCTTCCATCTATTCAGACCAGCTCCATTCTAGTACAGACGGACAATACGACCACCATGTACTATCTGAACAAGTATGGAGGGACTCGATCGCGATCCCTGTCTCTGGAGGCCCAAGCTCTCTGGCATTGGCTCCTTGCAAGGAATCTGACAATTACAGCAATACTCCTTCCGGGGAGAAGAATTCACAGGCAGACACTCTATCGTCACTTCGCGGACCAGCAGGACTGGGTTGTAAACGACAAAGTCGTCGAAGAAATTTTTCTAGAATGGGGACGTTCAAGCATCAACCTTTTCGCGGACGACACAAACCAAAAATGCCGCGACTTTGCCTCAAGATTCTACCGACCGGGGCCGAGAAGGAATGCCCTTTTCCTCAACTGGTCAGGAGGCTTTGTATACACCTTTCCTCCCCTTCCTCTCATCCCGAAGGTTGTAACCAAACTCTCCCACTCAGAGACGTGGATGATTCTGAAAGCTCCGGACTGGCCACGACAGTGGTGGTACCCGGACATTCCCTTCCTATTAGAATGCCCACACAAGAGATTGCCGTGCAGACTGGACCTGCTGTCCAAGATAAATGGGAGCATTCATCACCCCAACCTTCCCTCACTGAGCTTGGCAGCATGGCTCCTGAGGTCCTCCAATATGGTAATTTAGGACTCCCTCAGGACTGCATGACCATCTTGAAAGAAGCAAGAAGATCTTCCACAAGATACACTTATGCTTGTAAATGGAAGCGTTTCTATTTGTGATGTGTGCAAAATGATTGCCATCCTACCAAGGGGCTAGAGGAAGTGATTTTACCTTAACTTCTCCACTTAGCTAAGGCAGGTCTAAAATTCTCTTCCATAGAAGTACACCTGGCTGCCATTACGGCATACAGGCGGTCTCCTTCTTAACCTTCTTTCTTTCAATTGCAGGTAGTGAATGATTTTTTGCAAGGATTAAAGCAGGTTTGCCCTCCTATCTCACCTCCTTCGCCTCCCTGGCAGCTGAATCTGGTCCCATCTAAACTGCTGGGTCCTCCTTTTGAGCCTATCCACAAAGCAACCCTACAACACCCAACGTGGAAGGTGGCCTTTTGGTAGCAGTCACCTCAGTTCGCAGGGTGAACAAGATTCAAGCTCTCTGTTCCAAGGAACCATACACAGTCTTTCATCTCAATAGGGTCGTTCTGAGAACCCACCCCACCTTCCTTCCGAAGATGGTGTCGGATTTCCATATCAATCAATGCATCTCGCTGCCTACCTTTTTTTCTAATCCCTCTACACCAGCTGAGAGAGCCCTTCATTCTTTAGACCTGAAAAGGGTTTTGAAATTCTACTTGGACAGGTCGAAAGCAATTAGGAAATCTGATCAACTGTTCATTAATTACGGGTCAATCCGAACAGGTTTTCCAGCCTCCAAGCGTTCCATCTCCAGGTGGATAGTCATGTATCAAACTGGCTTATCAGTTAGCACAGAAGCAGCTTTGGTCTAGGCCCATGGCTCATTCTACTAGAGGAAAGGCTGCCACAATGACTTTCCTTAACAATGTACTAATTGCTGAGATCTGCAAGGCAGCCACTTGGAAATCGATACATATGTTTACGAGACACTATTGTCTCGACTCAGATACCAGAGCAGACACTCAAGTAGGCAAGGCCTCCTTGAGAAATGTGTTCCTACGCTGAAAAAGCTTTGATTGTTTTGTTTGGTCATTTGTTTCTCATTTGCCCGCAGGCGGAGGATGGGCTTGCTATTCGATTCAGTGTTTATGACTATTAATGAGGATCCCTGGAATAGAAGGATAAGTTACTTACCTGTAAGCCTGGTTCTCTTCCAGCGGTATCCTCATCAAAGTCATAAGCAACCCACCCACCTCCCTAGACAAATGAGACTTATTTAAACTATATCTTTGTGCCCTGACCCTCGGGTCTCCACAAAGAACAACTGACCTAACTGTCACCCCTGAGGCATGATGGGAAACTGGGGGTCATGGCTGCCTTAAAGGCACGGTGCCAGTTTTTGTGCTTGCAACTGCTTTCATTTTCTATGCTATTGGGTTTCAATGCATCCTATAGGCTAACAATGTTTGCTCTTTTGCAGATTGGTTTTGATTTTACTCATTAAAAAGAGTTCAAGTAATGCTTGCCCTCCTGTTGTCTATATTCTATAGTACGTGGTTCAAAAAGAAGTTGTTTATCACATTGATTAGCCTCTTTTTTAAGAGCTGCATTGATGTGTGAAAACATTGTGTGTCTGTCTGTGTGTGTCAGTCACATCACACGAGAACTCCTGTCTGCCACTCAATCTGGCAGTACCTCCGGGCACGGACCTCGAACACTCCCAAGGACTTTAGTAAGTCCCACGCACTGTTGGTGGATGCAGCAGTGAAGTTTATTAATAAAAAGTTCGCAAATTAAACAGGCATAATGCCTGCTATAAACATGATGTGTGTGTGTGTGTGTATATATATAAGCAAAGTTTACCGCCAACAGTAGCCTCTCATGGACAAAAAGACGAAGAGCGGACCCCAGATTCTTGGTGCCAATCAAGTGATGTTTATTTTGTGCCCAACAAGTCCGCCATTACGCGTTTCGACCCCCACTCGGATCTTGATCACATGACGCGTTGCATAACAGGAAAACGACATTTGAAGTGATCTAAGCAGGAAATGACATCATGGAGTCAAAGTGCAAATGTATAGTAACTGAAAAGTTACTGATAGCAGCATAGATTTCAGTGCAAACTTGTACATATTTAAAGTGCAAATACATAGTCACTAAAAAGTTCCTAATAGCAGCATAAATTATTCGATTTCAGTGCAAATTTAGACGCATTTAAAGTAAGCCAATAAATATATAAATATGCTCACAAATGCTAAAATTTAAACATAGAAAAAGCAATATTAAAACCCGGAATGACACACAGCATGTAAAATCTTACACAATGATCCAATAGATCTATATGTAGCTAAAAATGCCTACTCAAATACTGTATGTGTGCCACTGCAATGTATGTTCCATTTTATACAATACAATATATGTGTGTATATATATATATATATATATATATATATATATATATATATATATATATATATATATATAGCTGTATATATATATGTTTTCATATATATTTTTTTAGTATTTCCGGGGTCACGCGCATGGGCGGGAATATTCCGTGCTTATGACTTTGATGAGGATACCCCTGGAAGAGAACCAAGATTACAGGCAAGTAACTTATCCTTATTTACCTGCGGTAACACCTTATCTGGTAGAGACTAGATCTAGCTGCAGATTCTTTACTTACCCACCCTTTTCCCCCACTCTGCTAACTGATTCTGCTGTTCTTCCAGATCCCTTCTATGTACCTATGTGCTTTTAGTTGGTTAAAAAAACACACACAAAGTAAAAGGAAAACAGACAATTTTTAATAATTAATGTAAGCTTCTCTAAAAAAGAGGATTTGTTTTGGACACTGTTTCCATGGCAGTTTCTATACGTGGCTCCAATTTTTAGCGTGGAAGGTAGTTGCAGAAGAAACTTACATCAGCGCGTCGGAGGAGGGCTTATATGGACATCCCGTGGATGGCGTCGTTACGGAGTCGCTCAATGCCCTCTACCGATGCGCAGAGGTACTGCTGTAGAAAAGTTTCCAGATCCACTCCGGCTTCTGGGAAAAAATATATGGTAAGGAATCTGAGTCTAGATCTAGTTTCTGCCAGATAAGGTGTTACCCAAGGTAAGTAACTTATTCTTGGAAGCCGTACTCCTGGGTTCAGGCATTTTTGTGTTTGGCTGAATGTTTGCAGCTTAGGTTTGAGAAGTTGTGCTATTTTATGGATTGCACTACAGTTGGTCTTTAGCACCTTTGTTGTTGGGTATGTTTTAGTTGAGTGGTTTTGGTCGGTTTGGTTTTTCTATGGTCTGTCCTTTTGGGTTTGGGAAACTTTGATGGACTGTAGTTTGTTACAATTAGTGTGTGCAATCTTTGTTCTTAAGGTAACACCAATGTTCCTTTTCCTGTTTAGCCAAGCCTTTTATACCAACCTTCTGGAGAATCTGACAAAGAAAACAAAGGTCAAGAGCGCCCTCTTAGTGCATCTTCTAGCAGTGACCTTTCCCTGTCTGAGCCGCCACAACTACTTGGCAGGTGAGTGTTCCAGTGCAATGCTACATAAATACCTAAATATCCCTTGAATAAGTATGCTAAGGACTAGGCCTTGATTGTAACTATGAATACTGTGTGGTCCATGGAGTGCCCAATAACAATGCTTCAGCTGGGACTTAACCCCACGTTGTTCAACCTAGCTCAACATAAGCCAGTGAGATCCCCTATTTAATTTATTTGCTCCAACAAAAAATTAAGTAATGGAGCTGGAAGAACAAAGGCAGGCCTCGAAAAATCCTAAAAATTTTACTAGACCTGCAGGTCTGTTGACTTGAATAATCAACTCGACCTAACTGATGTACTTGATTCAAAGGAATGTTTCTCAGTTAATGTTTCAAAACTCACTTCTAATAAATGTATTACTAAAGCATGATTTGGTAGTGCGCTGCCCTTTACAAACAGCACATTTTCCATTAAAATAGCCACAAACTTTCCATCTAACATGCAGTTTTACTGATAAAACTATATATTGTATAAACAATAATCTGGAAATTGGGTTTCAGTAAAAATGTTCATCATTTGCACATCACCATGTAGTGATTTGTTTTCATCCTATTAAAAACTTTTTTTCATCACACAGAAATTACAAAGGGTGCTTTCATAACTACTAAAATACATTTTGAAATGTTTGCACAATTCATTTACAAGTTATTTAAATGCTGTGTGCTAGAAAAAAACATGACATCCTACAGTCTTTTATTTTACACTCTTTGTACAGCACGATTGTGAGACAGTTCACTTTACAAAATCCTTTAATTTTGCTGCTTATTTTATCCTGCATGTTGCATTTATTTTTCTTTCTCTGGATGCAGATTGTAAGACAAAAGCTGACATTTCACTTCTGTCTGTGAACACATAACAAATGTGACAAGATAAACTCAAGGTTTATTGGTATCTGTATTGCTCATTCACTCTGAGAGAATAGAGCACTTGTACTTTATCAGTTCGCTAGAATGGGCTAGTAGGCCCTAAAATAGCTTGCCCTAATAAAATCGGACTCGCCATAGCGATGGGTGAGTAGATTTCTTGAGGACTGAAAGGTACAATAGAAGAACAGTTTTTTGTATGGGATTCGAAAGTTTTCCGACTATGCATCTGCAGCAACCAGAATAGATCACCGTCCCTTTCTTCTTGTGCTGTCTTGTTGAGCCAAAGATAATTTCTTACTCGCATGTCTTAGGTATGGTCATGATGATTTTTATTTTATTTTTAGGTCTCGCAGACCTACGGTGCAGCGCGCATGCGCTGCTCGCGTCTGCGAGACATATTGTGGGTGAGTATATTTCAGAAGGGGGCTTGAAGCCCCGCCCCTCATTTTCATTGGGTAGAGTCACCATTTATGGTAAACGGTGGCATCCCATTAAAAATGAGACTTCTGTGTCACCGCACTTTGTCGTTTTGGGACGGCTCATCCAGACTGGGTCTCCTGCTTCACGGCTGTTGTGAAGCAATTTCTTATCTCAGAGGCGTGCTATGTAAACAAGTCTCTGAGATCCAGTCCTGATGGGCCTCCCAAAAGGAGACAGGGCGCCGCGTGTTTATTTTTGCATCTCGCTTTCACTGAAAGTGAAAGCGCGATGCAAATATAAACAGCGCTCTGGCGAGCGCTTGTTTTTTTTTTTTTTCCTTTCAGCGCTAGGCGCGCGCGCTTGTGTGTTGCTTTCCTATGGCCCGTTCTGCCACTTCCCGCTTGCTTTCGTCATTTTCTTTTTACCCTACTGCATTTTCTACACCCCCTCCCTTTCTCCACCCTGCCCATCCCTTTCTCTGCCCAGTTTCCCAGCCCAGAGAACATCACAACAGACCGCCAAATATGCAGACAGAATTCTTGCACATTGATAGGCCACTGCGCTTTGGGTTTCCAGCGACTCTCCCAACTCCCCACCCGCACCCCCCTTTTACCCCATCCGCCAATAACTCAGCGAAAGCAGATTAGTTTCCACCAACTGCAGGAGATGCTGCTAATCTTTGAATAAAAGATGTGTTACAATGGGCTCTGTCTGGACGGACTATAATAGCCCGAGAATACGGCCGTGCTAATATTAGCAGACAGTTGTTTGGGTGCCTCAGCTGGTGCTGCCGCCCTGCTTTCTCCGGCTGCTTGGAGCTGGCTGTAGGAGAGTAGGGTCTGCTTTCTATGTTCACCCCCACTTTTTGCTTTTGCTTTACTGGTTTTCGACTTAGATGTGGCTGTGGGCCTGCTAATCAGACCCACAGCCCTGCTGTTCTCTCTCTAAATTGATACTATGTACTTTAGGTGCATAACCCATTTGGATAGGATCACCTTATTGGCCTCTGTACAGTGTACCCTAGGTACCCAGGGCATAGGTGTACCCTAGGCCTACCAGGGGCTGCAGCATGTATTATGCCACCCCTGGCCTGGCCTTCCATTTGACACAACTGGCTGATCACTCAGCTGGGGCAAGGTTGTGTAATCACCCCTTGCTTAGGTGTAGTATTCCTATACCTAACTTACATATAGACACGTGTACCTATCAGTCACTCCTATGGCAGGCCTTAACAATCCTGGAGGCAGAGTGCTTGGTAACATGTGAGATGGTGCTCTAGCATGAGCTGAGCCTGTCTGCAGCTTTCGGAACCATGTCCTTATAGCTGTTCTATGATATAGCCTACCATATACTCCTAAAGTGCCTTATAATCTTAAACGGTTATGGTAACTGTGGTTTGGCTTTATCGAAACATGTCGTGTAAGGTGTCTAACACTGTGGAATAATACCCCCATACCATTTCTGGACATGAGGATATTATTCCCCCCTTCTAGAGGGAAAGACATGTTAAAATCATACTTCACTGTTAGCCTCTGACCAAAGCCTCAGCATCACAAAATGGATGCTGCTGCCACGACACAAGTCTGACCTCCTGCTGCTGGGAGTGATCCCAGCCAGGGAGGCCTGGACAATAGGTTTCCTGCTTGGGGAGGTGCTAGCACCTCCCCAGACAGCCTTTAGTGTATTGGGGCAGGGTGGGCTGAAAGGAATGAGACATGCCTGGGGCACACAAGGTGTTCCTTGCATAGTCCAGTTCAAACCGGCGCTGGGGCACTCCAGCCCCAGCTCTGGCGCGAAACTGGACAAAGGGAAGGGGGTGTAACCACCCCCTCCCAGGTCCCACCCATAAGGCGTGACCTAGCAGGTATCCCAGCCCCCCAGATTAGTATAAGAGTGGGAGTTGGGCCTCAAGACTTTAGATTATCCTGAACCTGCAAACTTGAACAGAAACTCTGGACCTTCGACATTCGACGAAAGAAGAAGACTGAAGAATCTCACTTGTGGCCAAGGAGTGGCTACCCTGTGCAAACAGGCACCATCAAGAGACTACCCTTAGCTTTGCTAAAGTTCTACGAGGGACCGACTGCAGAGCCCGACCAGAGCCTTGACTTCCAGACTTCTCCGACCCTGATCCACATCCACAGCAGAGCTGAGATCCGTGGAGGCGACGAGAGACGTGGGACCGGCTACCTGGGAAAAGTGGCTAGTATCTTCAAGCGCAGCTTCTGAGGCACCCTCGAAGTTGTGCACCGGGGATTGAGAAGCCCCAACCCCAAGCACCATCTGCACCGAAGACCAGCCCCCCACACTCCACGAGTCCTGCGTGGGGCCCTTCTGCATTTTCCTGCTTGCCGCGTCTGTCCGGTTGCTTGCCCGTTGGCTAGTGGCCTTTGTGACGACGCACCCTGAAATCTTCACCGCTGGTTTGGCTCCTCCAGACTGGCTCCTGCTTCTTTGAAAAAGAGAAGCACCCCAGACCTTCCTGGTCTGCACCAGAAGCAAGTCCTCCGTTCTTCGTGGGTTCCGCTTGCCAAGGCTTGGTGAGTCCTAGTCCAACTTCGACGCCGCCGACAGCAAGAGCCTTCGTGGGACAGCTCGCCTCCTGGTCCTGGTCGTCCTCGACGTTCCCTGGTCCTCGTGGCTGCAGCGACAAGCTTCACCTTCACCTGCAATCTTCACGACATCGCCTGGTTCCTTCCTGGTTCCACGTGGTCACTGGCTAGTGACCTTGACTCTGTCCCTTCTGCTTGCAGGTCTCCTCTCTTCTTGATCCCAGCCTTGGGATCCACCGGACACTCTTCACTGACTGCCTGTCAGCATCTTTCTTCAGGCATCCATAGGAGTCGACGACGAAATCCGACGCAACTTCACCCCTATGCACCCGCAGCCTGTGGGCTAGGTAACTTGGGTACTCCGGTGCTCATCAGGATAGTGACTATCCTAGTGTCTAGTTTTCCAGTCTCGACTTCCTAGCTACTCCGGAAGTGTCCTAATCTATCTATTTCTAAACTGTACTATTGCTAGTGACTTTTACGCATTACGCGTGAGTGTTTCCACTCTGCACCTGAATCCCGTGGGCCTCCCACTTCCTAACCTTTGGTAGTATAGTGTAGCCCCAGCGATTGCCTAGGCCTATCCTATTTCCGTGACAGTGGTCCTTATACCACTTACTTAGTATATGGTTTGCGTGGCCCCTAGGGCCTAACTGTATTACTTACCTGTGTGACTTAACGTATGCATAAATAAGACTGTGTTGTACTTACCTTTAATCTCATAAAGAGTGCTGAGGGTTTGACTAGAATAAATACACTTTATTTTATATATATATATCTGTTGTGGTGTCCTTTCATTTGGTATTCAAGGGATTATATAAGGTATCACAGCTGGCTTCACATGCCATTCAGAGTTTAGCCTAAGACTGCTCTTGTCCATGCTACCACTAGGATAGCTGGTCTATAAGGTTGACTTTACAACCAATCACCATAAGGGTATTTGGACTGATATAAGGTGTACACTAGAACTAGTGACATCATACATCAGGCCAACTTCTCACACTGGCAAAGGAAACAAAGCCCCCCGAAGGGCACCACCTACGGGCAAGCATTGAACAGGACTGGTAAATGATTGATCCCACTACACTTACCCGCATTAGCATCATTCTCGCTCGGGGAAGCGCCGGCCCACGGGGGCCTCTGACGGCAGCTCTGTCACTCTATCTCAGGCACGCTCCCTGCCACGACCGCTTCCTTATATGCGCAGTGTGCGTGCCGGGTACTGCGGGTGTCCTCTACAGTCCGAGATGATTGTAGGCACGGCTCAATGCCAAGAAAGAAAAGAGCCCCCGGGAAAGCCTTCGCCCGGTGCCCCTTGCCCTATGGAGACTTGAGTCCTTGTACATCGTGGGTCATAAAAGACAGGGGATGCTGGCTTCCCATAAGTCCTGGAATAATGCACACTCATAGAACCCATACAGTAAGGCAATTAACAGACATGGGATGGTGTGAGAAAGTGGCTCTGTATATACTGTTCTGTAGTAGGGGATCTCTGTGTATAGTCATAATCTAGTGAATAGTCCCGCCCATGTGCGTGGACCCCGGAGCAATAAAAAATAATCTCTAAAAGGTGACAATCATGCAGACCTGCATACACCTTTAAGAGAGAATTTAATTTAAAGACAGATAATGCAGCCTATACCCACAGGCTACACTGTCCAGTACTTCAACTAGAATTCCACCAACATCCACAAACAGCACTGCCTGTCTAGTTTTTCTCCCCATAGGAAAAAACCCTGCCTCTACCAGCAAAAGCCTCTGGAATGATAGAGAGGAAGGAGAGGACAGACAAGCCCCATAGGCTGCCATTATGTGGCTTAAAACAGGATACTGTGCCTTTAAGAAACTTTCCAGGTTTCCAGAACTTTCCCCAGTATCCCAGAATGCCCAGCAGGTCCCATTTACTTTCAGTTCTTTTTTCCGGCTCCTGCTAGCAGGACCCTGGAGCATTGAGCTCTCCCCTTTTCAAGGGTTTTTTGGAGATTTTGTCAATTTTTGTCACTTTTTCAAGTGCTTAGTAGCTGGTACTGTCAACATGCCTGGCTTGTTCGACAAGTGCCCGGAATGTGGTAGAAAGAAGGCTAAAACTGATCCACACGAGGTGTGTATAGGTTGCCTTCCCCAGACCCACGTGCCTGAAGACTGTACCATCTGCCACTCGTTCTCAGCCAGGACCCTGAGGGACAGAATGAAAATCAGGCTTCAAGTTCTGGAGGAGAGAAGACTGAAGGCACCAGGTGGGTCTGGAGGGACTGATTTGGCCCATACTGAGGCCTCTGGGGGGCTCCCCAGGGGCAGGAAGACCAGTAAGCGCTCCCACTCCCCGTCGAGGGCGTCGACGGCGACGTCGAGGAGGATGACCACCGTCTGTTCGCCGTCTCCCCAGGGCTCTGGGGAGAAGCGGCGTCGACGATCGACGTCGAGGGACCTGAATAGGCCGCCGTCGAGTACATCGGCATCGTCGGCGACGACGCCGTCTTCGGCGCCGTCCAGCAGTCGGCGTCGAGATCGGACCCGGCGACGGCGCTCGCCGTCGAGGGATCGCCGTTCGCCGTCGATGAAGAGGAGACGGTCGACGCCGCCGCCGAAGAGGAGATCGACGTCGAGACGCTCGAGGTTGAGGAGATCGCCGTCGAGGCACAGGTCGCCGTCGAGGCACAGGTCGAGGCGAAGGTCGCCGTCGAGGCGAAGGTCGCCGTCGAGGAGAAGGTCGACGTCGAGGAAGAGAGTCACCGGAATCGGTGTACTCGGTGGTGTATACGCCTCCTCGGATGCCTCCGTCGCCGCCTCCTCTCCCACCTCCGCCGACTTCTCCTCCACCACCGCCACCAACGCCGCCTCCTCCACTTCCACCACCTCCACCGCCACCACCGCCTCCACAGCCGCGGACACTGCCTCCGCCGCCCCCACCTCGGTTGCTGCCACGCACTCCAGTGGGACCGCCGCCGGTTCCCCCGCGGTCGGTTTCCCTTCCGAGGTACCCGACTCCGCCGCGGGGGACCCCGAAGCCACGACGCCCGCGGCCGCCGAGACCGGCGGACAGGCCGAAGCCGAAGAGGTCGCGCTCCGGCTCTTACAGGAGGAGAAGGTCACGGAGCCGTGGACGGTCATCGTCGGACTCAGGACGACGCCGTAGGAGGTACAGGTCCAGGTCGCACACGCGCTCCTCGACCAGAGACTTTTCCCCGACTGTCGGACTCCCCGGGGACTAGGGTGTCTCCGGTGGACGACTTGGTCTCTTTCCAAGAGGTGCTGTTGAGAGGGGCTGCAAAGTTGGGTATCACGGTGACGGTTCCAACACCCACGACGTCCGTGATATTCGAGACGCTTCATAAGAAACATCTGTCTCGCCCTCTACTGCCTCTTGTACCAGGACTGGTGGAACCCGCGTTGGAGCTGTTCCTCACTCCCGCGATGACGAAGGCCGCTCCCTCCAGGCTCATGAAAAAGTATAGGGCCCGGAGTCGGATCCTACCTTTTTGAGAGTGGACCCGAAGCCGGATTCGGTCATCGTGACGGCGGCGAGGAAACAACATGCGACCGCCCCTTCGTCGACAGTCCCGCCTGACAAGGAAAGCCGCTGGCTGGACTCTGCGGGCAGGAAGGTGTGTGGGACCGCCGCCACTACCATGAAGGTGGCGAGTGCAGGGGCTTTGTTGGGCCGTTACGACCGGGCCCTGTGGGAGTCCCTGCAGCAGTATGCGGACCTGCTGCCCCGTGACAAGAAGGAGGACTTCTTGGAGACAGTGCGCGAAGGCATGCTGGTTTCTAATCAGGTGATCGGCGCAGCGGCGGATGTCTCCTTGCTGGCCGCCCACGCCTACTGTCATGGCGTTCACCAGAGGCGGCATTCGTGGCTGCGCCTGACGTCCCTCAAGCCAGAGGCGCAGCAAAGAGTGGCCAACCTGCCCTTCTCGGGGGAAACCCTGTTCGGGAAACATGCGGACGATGAGATGGCCCGCATGAAGGCGGAGGCGGAAACCCTGACGGCCGTTGGGTTGGAGAAGGCCGAGAAGAAGAAGCGCCCGTTCCAGAGGCGGTTCGGGTCTTCAGGCAGAGGGCGTGGGCAGGGTTCGGGACAGCAGCAGCAACAACAGCAGCAGTTCCGCAAGCCCTTCCAGAAGCGCCAGAGGGGTAGAGGAGGCCAGCAGGCTACTACCACTACCAAGGGCCCGGCCGGGTCTCGGCCCTGAGCGGTTACTTCCCCCTCAACCGTTACCCACTCCAGTGGGGGGAAGCATTCAATTTTTTCCGGTAGAGTGGAGAAAAATTACTCAGGACAAGTGGGTGCTGAATATTGTTTGCAATGGGTACAGTCTTCGGTTTATCAGCCCGCCTCCAGCGATTCCGCCGGTCATCTCTCGATTCCAGCTGAGAGAGCTCCAGGCGGAGGCAGACATCTTGTTGAGAAAAAAGGCGGTAGAAGAGGTACCTCTGTCTCAAAGGGGAAGAGGTCTGTACTCTCGGTTCTTCCTCGTTCGCAAGAAGGACAAGAACGAGTTCAGGCCCATTCTGAATTTGCGACAGGCAAACAAATGGATTCGCAGAGAGAAGTTTCGCATGCTATCGTTGCACCAGATTTACCCTCCGCTGCAACGGGGAGACTGGCTCTGTGCCATAGATCTACAGGATGCGTACTTCCATGTGCCCATAGCGAGGAAGCACAGGAAGTTCCTGCGATTCCAAGTCGGCGCCAATCACTATCAATACACAGTACTGCCATTCGGGCTAAAGTCTGCTCCCAGGACCTTCTCGAAGTGCATGGCGGTGGTGGCGGCACACCTGCGGAGGAACAAGGTGTTTGTCTACCCGTATCTGGACGATTGGCTGATCAAGGCTTCATCCTTCTCGGAAGCACAAGATCACTTCCGATGGACGTGTGCTCTCTTACACAAGCTGGGGTTACACGTCAACATGTCCAAATCGGTCACGACTCTGGTCCAGTGCATACAGTACCTGGGGGCCTCCATCGATACGCGGTCAGCAAGCGTGTCTCCTTCGGAGGAGAGACGGTTATCACTCCTTCGGGAAGGCTCAGGACTGCTCCATCGACGACAGTGAGGAAGGTGTCTTCTCTACTGGGCTCGATGGCCTCCTGTATCTTCCTCACGCACAGCTACACATGAGACCACTGCAGGAGTGCTTGGAGGATCAGTGGGATCAGAGGACAGGCTCTTGGGACGACAAGATACGACTGTCGCTGCATGCTCTTCAGTCTCTGAAGTGGTGGTGTTCGGCGGAAAACCTCCTCAAGGGGGTTCCCTTCCACAAGGACATTCCCACTACGAGTGTAGTGACGGATGCTTCTCTCCAGGGCTGGGGAGCGCATTCCGGGGACTTGCAGATTCAAGGAAAGTGGTCTCCTCTGGAATCGACGTACCACATCAATTTCCTGGAACTCAGATCTGTCTTCCTGGCACTGAAGGCCTTCCTTCCGTCCTTCCAGACCAACTCGCTGCTGATACAGACGGACAATACAACCACGATGTATTACCTCAACAAGCAGGGGGGGTCGAGATCGCGCACTCTGTCGCAGGAGGCGCAGACGATCTGGCGCTGGCTGCTGGCCCGAGGACTGACGATTACGGCCACGCATCTGCCAGGGGTGCAGAATGCTCAGGCGGACGCCCTGAGCAGGCTGATTCAGGAAAACCACGAATGGGTCATAAACGACGAAGTACTAGGAGAAGTCTTCGCAAGGTGGGGGACTCCAGACGTAGATCTGTTCGCCACCGCCGAAAACAGCAAATGCCGAGACTTCGCATCCAGGTACTACCAGCGGGGGACGCTGGGGAATGCGCTATGGATCGATTGGTCGAACAGCTTTCTGTACGCTTTTCCACCCATTCCCCTGATTCCGGCGGTGCTCATCAAGCTGTCCCAGTCCAGGGCGCGGATGATCCTGATCGCCCCGGAGTGGCCCAGGCAGTGGTGGTTCACGGACCTTCTTCACCGGTCTCTCCTTCCTCACATGCGGTTGCCGTGCAGGCCGGACCTTCTCACGAAGTTCGGGGGGCGGATGGTGCACCCCAACCTCTCGTCTTTGAGTTTGGCGGCATGGCTCCTGAAATAGTGCAATATGGCCATCTGAATCTACCAGACGATTGTATGGACATTATGAAGGAGTCTAAGCGACCTTTCACTAGGACATCCTATGCTTACAAGTGGAAGAGGTTCTGTATCTGGTGTAAGTCCAAGAACTTTGATCCGACATCATGTAGGGAAGATGTCATCCTTCCATACCTTCTACATCTGGCGCAGTCTGGCCTTAATTTCCATTCCATTAAGGTTCATCTGGCTGCTTTGACTGCTTACAGGAAATGCCCTTCACAGACTTCCTTCTTTCAGATCCCTGTGGTCAAGGATTTTTTGGAAGGCTTGAAGAAAGTGTTTCCTCCCGTCAGACTTCGCTCGCCTTCCTGGGACTTGAATGTGGTGCTGTCCAGACTGATGAAGGAGCCTTTTGAACCCATTCACAAGGCTTCATTGCAGCACCTATCCTGGAAGGCGGCGTTCCTAGTGGCCACTACATCGGCCCGCAGGGTGAGTGAACTTCAGGCATTATGTTGTCAAGAACCTTATACTGTATTTCATGCTGCTAAGGTTGTGATGCGTACTCACCCTAAATTTCTTCCTAAGGTTATCTCTGATTTTCATGTCAACTGTAGGAGAGTAGGGTCTGCTTTCTATGTTCACCCCCACTTTTTGCTTTTGCTTTACTGGTTTTCGACTTAGATGTGGCTGTGGGCCTGCTAATCAGACCCACAGCCCTGCTGTTCTCTCTCTAAATTAATACTATGTACTTTAGGTGCATAACCCATTTGGATAGGATCACCTTATTGGCCCCTGTACAGTGTACCCTAGGTACCCAGGGCATAGGTGTACCCTAGGCCTACCAGGGGCTGCAGCATGTATTGTGCCACCCCTGGCCTGGCCTTCCATTTTGACACAACTGGCTGATCACTCAGCTGGGGCAAGGTCGTGTAATCACCCCTTGCTTAGGTGTAGTATTCCTATACCTAACTTACATATAGACACATGTGTACCTATCAGTCACTCCTATGGCAGGCCTTAACAATCCTGGAGGCAGAGTGCTTGGTTACATGTGAGATGGTGCTCTAGCATGAGCTGAGCCTGTCTGCAGCTTTCGGAACCATGTCCTTATAGCTGTTCTATGATATAGCCTACCATATACTCTTAAAGTGCCTTATAATCTTAAACGGTTATGGTAACTATGGTTTGGCTTTATCAAAACATGTCGTGTAAGGTGTCTAACACTCGGGAATAATACCCCCATGCCATTTCTGGACATGAGAATATTATTCCCCCCTTCTAGAGGGAAAGACATGTTAAAATCATACTTCAACTGTTAGCCTCTGACCAAAGCCTCAGCATCACAAAATGGATGCTGCTGCCACGACACAAGTCTGACCTCCTGCAGCTGGGAG
The DNA here is from genome assembly GCF_964204655.1 of Triturus cristatus. NCBI lineage: Eukaryota > Metazoa > Chordata > Amphibia > Caudata > Salamandridae > Triturus > Triturus cristatus. The sequence continues at coordinate 359,797,537 of NC_140586.1, read as the reverse complement.
TGATCCCAGCCAGGGAGGCCTGGACAATAGGTTTCCTGCTTGGGGAGGTGCTAGCACCTCCCCAGACAGCCTTTAGTGTATTGGGGCAGGGTGGGCTGAAAGGAATGAGACATGCCTGGGGCACACAAGGTGTTCCTTGCATAGTCCAGTTCAAACCGGCGCTGGGGCACTCCAGCCCCAGCTCTGGCGCGAAACTGGACAAAGGGAAGTGGGTGTAACCACCCCCTCCCAGGTCCCACCCATAAGGCGTGACCTAGCAGGTATCCCAGCCCCCCAGATTAGTATAAGAGTGGGAGTTGGGCCTCAAGACTTTAGATTATCCTGAACCTGCAAAACTGAACAGAAACTCTGGACCTTCGACATTCGACGAAAGAAGAAGACTGAAGAATCTCCCTTGTAGCCAAGGAGTGGCTACCCTGTGCAAACAGGCACCATCAAGAGACTACCCTTTGCTTTGCGACCGTTCTACGAGGAACCGACTGCAGAGCCCGACCAGAGCCTTGACTTCCAGACTTCTCCGACCCTCATCCACATCTGCAGCAGAGCTGAGATCCGTGGAGGCGACGAGCGACGTGGGACCGGCTACCTGGGAAAAGTGGCTAGTAACTTACAGCGCAGCTTCTGAGGTACCCTCGAAGTTGTGCACCGGGGATTGAGAAGCCCCAACCCCAAGCACCATCTGCACCGAAGATCAGCCCCCCACACTCCACGAGTCCTGCGTGGGGCCCTTCAGCATTTTCCTGCTTGCCGCGTCTGTCCGGTTGCTTGCCCGCTGGCTAGTGGCCTCTGTGACGACGAACCCAGAAATCTTCTGCAGTGGTTTGGCTCCTCCAGACTGGCTCCCGCTTCTCTGCAAAGAAGAAGCACCCCAGACCTTCCTGGTCTGCACCAGAAGCAAGTCCTTTGTTCTTCGTGGGTTCCGCTTGCCAAGGCTTGGTGAGTCCTAGTCCAACTTCGACGCCGCCGACAGCAAGAGCCTTCGTGGGACAGCTCGCCTCCTGGTCCTGGTCGTCCTCGACGCTTCCTGGTCCTCCTGGCTGCAGCGACAAGCTTCACCTTCACCTGCAACTCTTCACGACATCGCCTGGTTCCTTCCTGGTTCCACGTGGTCACTGGCTAGTGACCTTGACTCTGTCCCCTCTGCTTGCAGGTTTCTTCTCTTCTTGATCCCAGCCTTGGGATCCACCGGACACTCTCCCCTGTCTGCCTGTCAGCATCTTTCTTCAGGCATCCATAGGAGTCGACGACGAAAACGACGCATCTTCACCCCTATGCACCCGCAGCCTGTGGGCTAGGTAACTTGGGTACTCCGGTGCTCATCAGGATAGTGACTATCCTAGTGTCTAGTTTTCAAGTCTCAACTTCCTAGCTACTCCGGAAGTGTCCTAAATCTATCTATTTCTAAACTGTAACATTGCTATTGACTTTTACGCATTACGCGTGAGTGTTTCCACTCTGCACACGAATCCCGTGGGCCTCCCACTTCCTAACTAACGCTAGTGTAGTGTAGCCCCAGCGATTCCCTAGGCCTAGGCCTATTCTATTTCCGTGACAGTGGTTCTTATACCACTTATTTAGTATATGGTTTGCGTGGCCCCTAGGGCCTAACTGTATTACTTACCTGTGTGACTTACTGTATGCATTAATAAGACTGTGTTGTACTTACCTCTAAACTCATAAGAGTGCTGAGGGTTTGCTTAGAATAAATACACTTTATTTTATATATATATCTGTTGTGGTGTCCTTTCATTTGGTATTCAAGGGATTATATATGGTATCACAGCTGGCTTCACATGCCATTCAGAGTTTAGCCTAAGACTGCTCTTGTCCATGCTACCACTAGGATAGCTGGTCTATAAGGTTGACTTTACAACCAATCACCATAAGGGTATTTGGACTGATATAAGGTGTACACTATAACTAGTGACATCATACATCAGGCCAACTTCTCACATTGGTGAGCAGCGGTTGGGATCTGAGCTTGCTGTTGTAATACCATTGTAATCTTGAGATACTAAATTGAAAGATCACACAGATATTGTCTAGGTACATATAACATAGATTATTATACTTAAGTCCAACTGGACTTTGTAGTTGTAGGTTGAAGGGAATAACACACCCTGACTACAACTACTAGAAAGGTTTAGTAGATACAACTAGTGTAGGTAGGTGCACACACCACACCCTCACTAGATCATGTCTCTGAGAGTAGATCAAGTAGATGCTCTCTCAGGAGGATCAGGTCTGCAAAAGACCCCCTCTAGATATGATACCCTAACATTCCAGGAGATGAGACAGTTGTGTACCTCCAGAGGAATAAAACAGGGTGCAAACCCTACCCTCCTTCAGTTAAAGCAACTCCTAGAGGAGTATGATGCTCAGAGGGCATCTCAGGAAGGTGCCCTAGGCACAGAGGAGGGTCTACCCACCACAGAGGAGTCAGATGGGGCTTCAGATGGGGAGGTAGACAGCCAGAGCCAAGTAAGGAGACTTAGCCAGGCTAACTTAAGTTTACATGGGAGTTTGCATGGGGTCCCCCCATACAGACCCACAAGTAGGCATTCACAGAGAAGCAGGAGAGACAGATCCCCTTCAAGGGAATCCATCCACTCCCATGTCTCTAACACCTCTAATGCTTCCTCTCACAGGGGAATGACTTCACCTGAGAGAAAGGAGCATGCAGCCAGAATGAGGGAGGCTAATCTGAGGATTCAGAGGGAAGAACTTGCCCTTGCCAAAGAGAAGCTTGCTCTGGCTAGAGAACAAAAGTTAAGTGGGTTAGAACCCACTGGTGGCAGCAACATTCCTAGAGATAGAGACAGGCACTATGATAATAGAAACCTGAGCAAGATTGTCCCTCCCTACAAGTGTGGGGATGACATCCACAAATGGATAACTGCTTTGGAGAGAGCTTGCAAAGTACAGCAGGTACCCCAAAGTCAGTGGGCAGCTATCTTGTGGCTCTCCTTCTCTGAGAAAGGAAGAGACAAGCTCCTCACAGTTAGTGATGAGGATGCAGATAATTACACTGTCCTGAAGAGTGCTCTGATTGATGGGTTTGGCCTAACCACTGAACAATACAGGTTGTTGTTCAGGGATACCCAGAAGACACAGACTCAGGACTGGACTGACTTTGTAGATTGTGCCACTAAGGCTCTGGAAGGCTGGCTAATGGGAAGTAAGGTTAAGGACTATACAGGATTGTATAATTTGATCATGAGAGAACAAATACTTAACAACTGTCAAAACCAGCTATTGCATCAACACCTGATTGATTCTGATCTGACTTCTCCCCAAGAATTGGGAAAGAAGGCAGATAGATGGGTCAGGACTAGAGTTAAGCAGAAAAACCAGAACCAGGGCGGTGATCAGAAAAAGGCAGACCAGAAGGGTAATGAGCAGAAACAAAAAGACCAGAAGTCTTCACCAGGCCCCCAAAAGGCTCAGGGGGAGGGTGGTTCCAAAAAGGATAAGAAGAAAGAAGGCCAAAAGAAACCATGGTGCAACTATTGTAAGTCCACCTCACATTGGTTTAGTGAGTGCACCAAAAAGGATAAGCCCCCAGCCACCATTGCCCCTAAGGCAACTGTACCCCCTAGTTCAGCTGTAAGTGGTGGTTCCCAGCAAAAGGGTGTAGTAGGGTTAACCCTGGGAACTGAGGAGGATTCTGGCCTAGTCAGAGTACCTACTCAGGCTGTCCTGATCTGTGATGGGGACGTAGCTTTGTCCTCTACTGTAGGCCCCAGTAACCTGGGCAAGTACAGACAGACACCTTTTATCAACCAAAGAATGGCTCAGGCCTACAGGGACACTGGAGCTAGTGTCACAATGGTGACACCTGCTTTTGTGGACCCTGGACAGATCATACTAGGTGAGAATTACCTAGTGACCAACGCTAGCAATGCCACTACCTCCCATAGTGTGGCTATTGTTAACTTCTCCTGGGGAGGGGTAACTGGCCTCAAGAAAGTTGTTGTTAGTTCAGACCTTCCTGTAGAGTGTTTACTGGGCAATGATCTTGAAACTTCAGTTTGGTCTGAAGTGGAGTATAGGACCCATGCAGAAATGCTGGGGATAGATGCACATGTCCTTGCTGTGACCAGGTCACAGGCCAAAAAGTGCAACACTGAACAAGTGCTGGATCCTGAAACTATGGACCAGTCACAATCCAAGAGAAAGAGCAGTAGGGTTAAGGCTGTGCCTTCCCCCCTGCCTCAGGTGGTGAATCAGCCCTCCCAGGAGGATGATTCTGAGAGCCCTGAAGGAACTGTCCTAGAAGAACTTGAACCTGATCAGGTTGAGTTTCTTGGGACAGGGGGACCTTCCAGGGCAGATCTGAGGCAGGCTCAATTAGACTGCCCCTCTCTTGAACCCCTCAGACAGCTGGCTGCTGCTGAGGCTGCAGGGAATGCTCAAGGTACCCATAGAGTGTATTGGGATGAAGGGCTACTGTACTCAGAGGCTAGAGACCCCAAGCCTGGTGCATCCAGGAGGTTGGTCATACCACTGAAGTTCAGAGGCTTCCTTCTAACCTTGGCCCATGATATTCCCCTTGCAGGACATTTAGGCCAGAACAAGACTTGGGACAGGCTTGTCCCTCACTTTCACTGGCCCCATATGTCAGAAGATACTAAGGAGTTTTGTCGCTCCTGTGTCACCTGCCAAGCCAGTGGCAAATCAGGTGGCACCACAAAGGCCCCCCTCATACCACTACCTGTGGTGGGGGTCCCCTTTGAAAGAGTGGGCATAGATATTGTAGGACCAATGGACCCACAAACAGCATCTGGGCACAGATTCATACTGGTGATAGTGGACCATGCCACCAGGTACCCAGAAGCAATTCCCCTGAGGACCACAACAGCTCCTGTTGTGGCAAGGGCCCTGCTTGGAGTATTCTCCAGAGTGGGCTTTCCAAAGGAGGTCATTTCTGACAGAGGTGCCAACTTTATGTCAGGATACTTGACTGCAATGTGGAAGGAGTGTGGTGTTAACTATAAGTTCACCACACCCTATCACCCACAGTGCAATGGGCTTGTTGAGAGATTCAACAAGACCCTAAAGGGAATGATAAAAGGATTACCAGACAAGCTTAGGCGAAGATGGGACATCCTTTTACCCTGCCTTCTGTTTGCTTACAGAGAGGTCCCACAAAAGGGGGTTGGCTACAGCCCTTTTGAGCTTTTGTTTGGGCATCCTGTAAGAGGACCCCTGTGTTTGGTGAAGGAAGGATGGGAGAGACCTCTCAGACAACCCAAACTAGACATAGTGGATTATGTACTTGGTCTCCGCTCCAGGATGGCAGAGTATATGAAGAAGGCTTCTAAAAACCTTGAGGCAAGCCAAGAACTCCAAAAAGCTTGGCATGACCAAAAGGCTGTACTGACTGTTTACCAGCCAGGACAGAAAGTGTGGGTGTTGGAGCCAGTGGCCCCAGCAGCACTCCAAGACAAATGGTCTGGACCCCACACTATTGTTGAGAAAAAGGGAGAAGTCACCTACTTGGTGGACCTTGGGACTCCCAGAAGCCCCAACAGGGTGCTTCATGTCAACAGATTGAAGGCATATGTTGACAGGGCAGACATGGGGCTACTCATGGCTACAGATGAGGGGCAGGAGGAAGAGAGTGACCCTCTCCCAGACCTGTTGACTCAGAACCCTGATGATGGATCAGTTGATGGTGTGGTCTTTTCTGACAGCCTCACTGTCCATCAGCAACAGGACTGCAGACAAGTTCTGCAGGCCTACAGACATATGTTCTCTCTGACCCCAAGTCAGACAAACTGGTGCACCCATGAGGTGGACACTGGTGACAGTCTGCCTGTGAAGAGTAAAATCTACAGGCAACCTGACCATGTCAGGGACTGCATAAAAGTTGAGGTACAAAAGATGTTGGAGCTGGGAGTCATTGAACCTTCAGAGAGCCCTTGGGCTAGTCCTGTAGTCCTTGTGCCAAAACCTCACACCCAAGATGGTAAGAGAGAGATGAGGTTTTGCGTGGATTACAGAGGTCTCAATGCTGTCACTAGGACAGATGCCCACCCAATACCTAGGGCAGATGAGCTCATTGACAGACTGGCAGCTGCTAAGTTTTTGAGCACATTTGACCTAACAGCAGGCTACTGGCAAATCAGACTAGCTGAGAGTGCAAAGGCCAAAACTGCTTTCTCGACCCCAGGAGGACATTATCAATTTGTGGTAATGCCCTTTGGTCTGAAGAATGCACCTGCCACTTTCCAAAGGCTGGTGAATCAAGTCCTTACTGGGTTGGATGATTATTGTGCAGCTTATCTTGATGATATTGCTGTCTTTAGCTCCACCTGGGAGGATCACCTGGTCCACCTTAAGAATGTTTTAGAGGCCCTGCAAAAGGCAGGCCTCACTATCAAGGCCACTAAGTGCCAGATAGGGCAGAGCAAGGTTGTATACCTGGGCCACCTAGTTGGTGGGGGTCAGGTTCAACCACTGGAGAGCAAGATCCAGACCATAAAGGACTGGGCTCCTCCAACTACCCAGACTCAGGTCAGAGCTTTCTTGGGCCTGTCTGGGTACTACAGAAAGTTTGTTAAGAACTATGGGTCCATAGTGACACCACTTAATGACTTGACCTCCAAGAAGATGCCAAAGAAAGTTCAGTGGACAGTAAGCTGTCAAAAAGCATTTGATGACCTGAAGCAGGCCATGTGCAGTGCACCTATTCTGAAAAGTCCAGACTACTCCAAAGAGTTCATTGTCCAGACAGATGCTTCTGAGTTAGGTGTGGGAGCTGTTCTTTCACAACTGAATGTAGATGGTCAAGACCAGCCCATTGCTTTTATAAGTAGAAGGCTGACCCCTAGAGAGAAACGTTGGTCAGCTATTGAGAGGGAGGCCTTTGCTGTGGTTTGGGCCCTGAAGAAGCTGAGGCCATACTTGTTTGGCACTCACTTCAAGATTCAGACAGACCATAAGCCCCTCTTGTGGCTAAATCAGATGAAGGGTGAAAATCCCAAACTTCTTAGGTGGTCCATTTCCCTACAGGGGATGGACTTCACAGTGGAACATAGACCTGGGACTGACCATGCCAATGCAGATGGACTCTCCAGATATTTCCACTTAGAACATGAAGACTCAACTGGTCAAGGTTAGTTTAATGTCCCTAAGTTTGGGGGGGGGGTTGTGTAGGAGAGTAGGGTCTGCTTTCTATGTTCACCCCCACTTTTTGCTTTTGCTTTACTGGTTTTCGACTTAGATGTGGCTGATGGCCTGCTAATCAGACCCACAGCCCTGCTGTTCTCTCTCTAAATTAATACTATGTACTTTAGGTGCATAACCCATTTGGATAGGATCACCTTATTGGCCCCTGTACAGTGTACCCTAGGTACCCAGGGCATAGGTGTACCCTAGGCCTACCAGGGGCTGCAGCATGTATTGTGCCACCCCTGGCCTGGCCTTCCATTTTGACACAACTGGCTGATCACTCAGCTGGGGCAAGGTCGTGTAATCACCCCTTGCTTAGGTGTAGTATTCCTATACCTAACTTACATATAGACACATGTGTACCTATCAGTCACTCCTATGGCAGGCCTTAACAATCCTGGAGGCAGAGTGCTTGGTAACATGTGAGATGGTGCTCTAGCATGAGCTGAGCCTGTCTGCAGCTTTCGGAACCATGTCCTTATAGCTGTTCTATGATATAGCCTACCATATACTCTTAAAGTGCCTTATAATCTTAAACGGTTATGGTAACTATGGTTTGGCTTTATCAAAACATGTCGTGTAAGGTGTCTAACACTCGGGAATAATACCCCCATGCCATTTCTGGACATGAGAATATTATTCCCCCCTTCTAGAGGGAAAGACATGTTAAAATCATACTTCAACTGTTAGCCTCTGACCAAAGCCTCAGCATCACAAAATGGATGCTGCTGCCACGACACAAGTCTGACCTCCTGCAGCTGGGAGTGATCCCAGCCAGGGAGGCCTGGACAATAGGTTTCCTGCTTGGGGAGGTGCTAGCACCTCCCCAGACAGCCTTTAGTGTATTGGGGCAGGGTGGGCTGAAAGGAATGAGACATGCCTGGGGCACACAAGGTGTTCCTTGCATAGTCCAGTTCAAACCGGCGCTGGGGCACTCCAGCCCCAGCTCTGGCGCGAAACTGGACAAAGGGAAGTGGGTGTAACCACCCCCTCCCAGGTCCCACCCATAAGGCGTGACCTAGCAGGTATCCCAGCCCCCCAGATTAGTATAAGAGTGGGAGTTGGGCCTCAAGACTTTAGATTATCCTGAACCTGCAAAACTGAACAGAAACTCTGGACCTTCGACATTCGACGAAAGAAGAAGACTGAAGAATCTCCCTTGTAGCCAAGGAGTGGCTACCCTGTGCAAACAGGCACCATCAAGAGACTACCCTTTGCTTTGCGACCGTTCTACGAGGAACCGACTGCAGAGCCCGACCAGAGCCTTGACTTCCAGACTTCTCCGACCCTCATCCACATCTGCAGCAGAGCTGAGATCCGTGGAGGCGACGAGCGACGTGGGACCGGCTACCTGGGAAAAGTGGCTAGTAACTTACAGCGCAGCTTCTGAGGTACCCTCGAAGTTGTGCACCGGGGATTGAGAAGCCCCAACCCCAAGCACCATCTGCACCGAAGATCAGCCCCCCACACTCCACGAGTCCTGCGTGGGGCCCTTCAGCATTTTCCTGCTTGCCGCGTCTGTCCGGTTGCTTGCCCGCTGGCTAGTGGCCTCTGTGACGACGAACCCAGAAATCTTCTGCACTGGTTTGGCTCCTCCAGACTGGCTCCCGCTTCTCTGCAAAGAAGAAGCACCCCAGACCTTCCTGGTCTGCACCAGAAGCAAGTCCTTTGTTCTTCGTGGGTTCCGCTTGCCAAGGCTTGGTGAGTCCTAGTCCAACTTCGACGCCGCCGACAGCAAGAGCCTTCGTGGGACAGCTCGCCTCCTGGTCCTGGTCGTCCTCGACGCTTCCTGGTCCTCCTGGCTGCAGCGACAAGCTTCACCTTCACCTGCAACTCTTCACGACATCGCCTGGTTCCTTCCTGGTTCCACGTGGTCACTGGCTAGTGACCTTGACTCTGTCCCCTCTGCTTGCAGGTTTCTTCTCTTCTTGATCCCAGCCTTGGGATCCACCGGACACTCTCCCCTGACTGCCTGTCAGCATCTTTCTTCAGGCATCCATAGGAGTCGACGACGAAAACGACGCATCTTCACCCCTATGCACCTGCAGCCTGTGGGCTAGGTAACTTGGGTACTCCGGTGCTCATCAGGATATAGTGACTATCCTAGTGTCTAGTTTTCAAGTCTCAACTTCCTAGCTACTCCGGAAGTGTCCTAAATCTATCTATTTCTAAACTGTAACATTGCTATTGACTTTTACGCATTACGCGTGAGTGTTTCCACTCTGCACACGAATCCCGTGGGCCTCCCACTTCCTAACTAACGCTAGTGTAGTGTAGCCCCAGCGATTCCCTAGGCCTAGGCCTATTCTATTTCCGTGACAGTGGTTCTTATACCACTTATTTAGTATATGGTTTGCGTGGCCCCTAGGGCCTAACTGTATTACTTACCTGTGTGACTTACTGTATGCATTAATAAGACTGTGTTGTACTTACCTCTAAACTCATAAAGAGTGCTGAGGGTTTGCTTAGAATAAATACACTTTATTTTATATATATATCTGTTGTGGTGTCCTTTCATTTGGTATTCAAGGGATTATATATGGTATCACAGCTGGCTTCACATGCCATTCAGAGTTTAGCCTAAGACTGCTCTTGTCCATGCTACCACTAGGATAGCTGGTCTATAAGGTTGACTTTACAACCAATCACCATAAGGGTATTTGGACTGATATAAGGTGTACACTATAACTAGTGACATCATACATCAGGCCAACTTCTCACAAACCAGACCATAACTTTACCTACGTTCTTTCAGAATCCCTCTTCGCCAGCGGAAAGGTCTCCATTCCCTGGATGTTCGGAGGGTGTTGAAATTTTATCTGGATAAGACCAAGGATATTCGTAGGTCTGACCAATTGTTTGTTAATTATGGCTCAGTGAGGACTGGTCTTGCGACCTCTAAGCAGTCCATTTCTCGGTGGATTGTGTCCTGCATACAATTGTGTTATCAAAAGGCTAATAAACCTAAGGCTCATTCCACCAGGGGCAAAGCTGCCACGTCTGCTTTGCTACGTAATGTTCCGATTGCAGAAATCTGCAAGGCGGCCACTTGGAAGTCGGTCCATACCTTTGCTGCGCATTACTGTCTGGACACGGATGCCAGGGCAGATGCTCAGGTTGGGCAGGCTTTGCTGCGAAATTTGTTCGCACAGTAGTGGTAGTGTCTTGTGTGTTCTCCACCGCTTTTGTTGTGTGGGGATGGGCTTGCCATTCTATTCACTAGATTATGACTATACACAGAGATCCCCTACTACAGAAGGTGTAGTTTCTTTTCTGTAACTCCAGTTCTGTAGTAGGGGTATCTCTGTTATAGTCATAAGCGCCCGCCCTCCTCCCCGGTGGAGAGATACATATTCATATATAGAATGCTACAGGTCTGGCGTGCTACGCCTTCAAAAAGAACTGAAAGTAAATGGGACCTGCGGGGCATTCTGGGATACTGGGGAAAGTTCTGGAAACCTGGAAAGTTTCTTAAAGGCACAGTATCCTGTTTTAAGCCACATAATGGCAGCCTATGGGGCTTGTCTGTCCTCTCCTTCCTCTCTATAATTCCAGAGGCTTTTGCTGGTAGAGGCAGGGTTTTTTCCTATGGGGAGAAAAACTAGACAGGCAGTGCTGTTTGTGGATGTTGGTGGAATTCTAGTTGAAGTACTGGACAGTGTAGCCTGTGGGTATAGGCTGCATTATCTGTCTTTAAATTAAATTCTCTCTTAAAGGTGTATGCAGGTCTGCATGATTTGTCACCTTTTAGAGATTATTTTTTATTGCTCCGGGGTCCACGCACATGGGCGGGACTATTCACTAGATTATGACTATAACAGAGATACCCCTACTACAGAACTGGAGTTACAGAAAAGAAACTACTCCTTCCCAAATAGGTACAGGGTGTACAGAGTCCACAGTCCCCAGAGGGTTGGCAGAGGCTAAAGTTAGATATAACCTTCCTCTCTAAAGTGGTAGCTTGGTCGAGCAGTAAGGCAGTATTAGAGGACAGTGTAAAGCATTTGTTGCACACACTCAGTCAGCAAATGGTCTCACACACTCAATAACTGAACTCTAGGCCAATGGTTTATATCTAAAAAATATATGCTTGTTTTATTTTAGAACCAACAATAGGTATTAAAATATACTTTCTCAGAATGAGATGCTTTATATAAATACTTTTTCAATATGCAATTGGCTTTTGTAGAAAGTTACAAGTGGTTGCAATAGGCAACACGATTTTAAACACAATAATGCTTTGAGTTCAATGGAAGTTTCAAGTTATTTGCAATAGATTACTTTCTGATGGACACTTCTGCCAGTGGATTCCTCACCTTGTGAATATCCCCTGCGCCAGCAACATTCGGAAACTTTTGTAGCAGTCCACGCCGATGAGGTCGAAGACGACGTCACAGAGACACGGCTCCGCTCGTGACTCCGCTGACGTCACCGGCTCCATAAGAAGACCTCGTCGGCGTGATGACGTCAGTTCCCTTTTTTCCGCGCCGTCGACGCCAACGGATTTCGGGAATCTCTATCTGTAGCTTCACTGTTGCTTTGTTTTTCTACTGCTTTTCTTTGTCTTCTTCTGTGAAAATGTCGACAAAGAAGTCAGGATTCAAGCCCTGTCGTGAATGTGGGAAGCATATGTCCATCACGGATCCACATGACGACTGCGTATGGTGCCTATCATCGGACCATGATGTAGAGGGATGTTCTTGCTGCCACAAGATGAGTTCTAAGGCTCTCAAGGAGAGAGAAGCGAAGCTGTTCATCGCGAGGATGAAGAAAGAGAAGAGAGGCTGGAGAAAATCTAGGACTTCGGCCCCGCAGATTCCACCGTCGGCGCCTGTTGGCCCGAGTCCGGTGATGCCTGATCAGTATCCTGAGTTCTCTGGACCAGGTCAGGACCCCACGCATTATCTAAATGCAATGTACGGGTTATTTTCAAGAGCCATGTACTCCGCTTGTGCACCTTCGGGTCCTATGGCCTTCAGTTTGGGGGTGCCTCAAGCCTATCCTCAGGCCCCCTTCATGCCATTTTTTCCGGCGACGATGTCTTGGCACTTACCGGCGCCGAGGACGTCAACGCCGCTCCCTTCTTCACCGGCGCCGGCTCGACCTCGTTTGACGCCGGCTGCTGCTGTGGATCCACGTACAACGCCGGCGCCGTCGGATTCGATCACGGCGCCGCCGACGCCGGTTGTAAGAATCCGGTCTAGGAGGGAGGCTCAAAGAGTGCTGGATAAACAAAGGTACCTAATGGAGGAGGTGGAAGAAGGGGAGCTTATGGAGTCAGATGATGTTTTTGAAGAGCTAAATGAGGCTAGTGGCCTGGACTTGTCTCCTGAATGGGAGATTACTCCTCCTTCTGATGAACCCTCAAAGGATGTGGCACCATACCATGCGGTCATAAGAAAAGCAGCTGAACTTTTAGATCTGCAGTTGCCTTCTACTGAATTCAAGTCGAACATTTTGACAGAGTTGCTGCACTCTCCCACTACGGTTTCTGAGCCCTTGCTGCCCTTTAACAAAGCCATCATAGAGCCAGTGATGGAGGTGTGGCGTAAGCCCTTTTCTGCTCCGGCAGTTTCGAAAATCATTGCCAGAAGGTATAGGGCTGCTCCGGGGGATCCAGAGTTTTTAACTTCTCACCTGTCTCTTGAGAGCCTGGGGGTTCAGGCAGCTTGTTCAGGGAGATCTAAAGTTTCATTTCCCCAGGTCCCGAGTGACAGGGAGGCTAAGAAGCTGGATCAGTCGGCCAAAAAGGTATTTTCTTCGGCCAGCATGGCTCTTAAGTCTACGAATGCCACTTGCCTTCTGGGGCGCTATATACATGCGCTCATGGATTCAGCGAAGCAACTAGCCCCAAAACTATCAGAGGAGGATAGGGTTGGTTTTAATGAGGTCCTGGCGGATGCCCAGGCGGCAGCGCGTCAGGTGATACAGAGTGGATTGGACACAGCTGACTCGGTAGCAAGAGTCATGGGGTCTTCTGTTGCCACTTAGAGGAGCGCGTGGCTTAAGTCATCTGAGTTTTGCCCTGATGTTCAATCAACGCTGTTGGACTTGCCTTTTGATGGCTCCGGACTCTTTGGCAAGAAGAAATGCTGCACTTGAACGTTTTAAAGAAAGTAAGGCTACGGCTAAATCTTTGGGCCTTCAATCCCAGTCGAGGGGTTCGTTCAAGAGGTACAGGGGTTTTGGAAGGGCAGGCTTTCGTTCTTACAGGCAGCCCCAGCAGCAACAGCAGCAACAACAGCAGAGCACTCTCTGTATAAGGGGTACAGAGGCAGAATCAGGGGTCGCACACGTGGCAGACAGCTCTCCTCCTCCTCCTCTTCCTCAGCCCCTCCCACCACTGCAAAGCAGCCCTAGATCCACCATTCTGGATCATGTTGGTCCTGTGGGGGGTCAGCTTACCCATTTTCTACAAGATTGGGAATCGGTTACTACAGATCTCTGGGTTCTAGATCTTGTAGAAAATGGGCACGCCCTTCCCTTTCGGGAATTCCCTCCAAATTACCCTCCTTGTCAAGGGGTTCGTCAGAGAACCACCGGCTTCTCCTGCAGGAGGAAGTCCTGAAGTTACTGGAGAAAGGTGCGATAGAGGTGGTTCTAGAGCAGGAGTGGGGTCAGGGATGTTACTCCCGGTATTTTTCGGATTCCGAAAAAGGACGGCAGATTGCGTCCGATATTGAACCTCAGGATCTTGAATCTTTATCTGAAGCAAGAGAAGTTCAAGATTCTCACCCTTGCGCAGGTTCTTCAGGCTCTGAATTAGGAGGACTGGATGGTGTCGATCGACTTGCAGGATGCGTATTTCCACATCCCCATCCTGAAGTTGCACAGGAAGTATCTCCGATTTACGGTAGGGTCGCAACATTATCAGTTTGCGGTCCTTCCGTTTGATCTTACTACTGCACCCCGAGTCTTCACGAAGGTGATGGCAGTGGTTGCAGCCCATCTCAGAAGGTCGGGGATTTCAGTCTTCCCCTATCTGGACGACTGGCTGATCAAAGCGGAGTCGCCAGAGAAGGTGCTTCATCATCTGCAGGTTACGACTCCGCTCTTGTACAGATTGGGTTTTTCGATAAACGTACCCAAATCTCACCTGGTGCCCTCTCAGCGTAACCTGTTCATAGGGGCGGTACTGGACACTGTGTGTCGAGCATTCCCACCTCCTCAAAGGATTTTCGACATACAGGAAATTATTCCTTTGTTTTACTATGGAGCGGTCGTTCCAGTCCTGAAGGTCCTTCGCCTGCTCGGTCTGTTTGCTTCCTGCATTCTGTTGGTCAACCATGCATGCTGGCACATGAGGGCCCTCCAGTGGTGCCTCCGCAGGCAGTGGTATCAGCACAAAGGAGATCTCGGGGAGTCTGTGAGGATCTCCAGAGAAGCTGCGGCGTATCTGTCTTGGTGGAGCGTGGAGGGCAATCTGTCTCCAGGAAAGCCCTTCCATCTACCTCCATCGGTGGCCACAGTAATAACGGATGCATCCACTTTAGGGTGGGGTGCTCATCTGGGGGATCTGGAGATCAAGGGTCTTTGGTCTCCAGAAGAAAGGTTGCTCCACATCAACCTTCTGGAATTGCGGGCGATAAGTTTGGCGCTCAAAGCCTTCCTCCCTTCCCTTCGCGGTCAGTCGGTTCAAGTCTTGACGGACAACACTACCGCGATGTGGTATGCCAACAAGCAGGGAGGAGTGGGGTCGCATTGTCTCTGCAGAGAGGCTCTGCGTCTCTGGTCCTGGGCTTAGGATCATCAGATTTGTCTGATGGCAAATCATCTGGCCGGGGTTCTGAACGTACGTGCAGACAGTCTCAGTCAGCAGTTCTCCGCCGACCACTGGTGGAGGCTTCATCCGGAGGTGGTTCGTCACGTCTTTCGTATGTGGGGAACTCTTCGGGTGGACCTGTTTGCCACTCACGAGAATGCTCACTGCCCGTCATTCTGCAGTCTCCAGTATCCGATGCAGGGAGCTTTGGGGTACGCGTTTCAGTTGAGATGGGACTCATATCTCCTTTACGCGTTTCCTTCCATACCCTTGATTCCTCGGGTTCTGAGGAAGATTCGCCAACACCGTGCCCAAGTCATTTTGATCGCCCCGGATTTGCCAAGAAGGGTGTGGTATACAGATCTTCTCCACCTCTCCTCGTACCCTCCGCTCCTTCTCCCTCTCAGGGCAGACCTCTCGCAGGGGCAGGTTCTACACCCCCACCTCCAGAGCTTACACCTTCATGCCTGGAGATTGAATGGGGCAACCTGAATTCTTTCTCTCTCCCGCCAGATGTGGTAGATGTAATTTTGTCTGCCAGACGTCATTCCACTAAATCTATCTATTCCTATAGTTGGTTTAAATTTGTTCTCTGGTGTGGAGAGAAGTCAATTGATCCTTTGAGGGCTCGTTTATCTGACATTCTGCAGTTTGCCCTTTCTCTTGCTCAGCAAGGCTTTGCTGTGGCCACTGTAAAGGGATATTTATCTGCTTTGTCGGCTTTCCTTTGCTTGCCGGATCAGCCTTCTTTGTTCAAATCGCCTATTGTTTTGCGATTTCTGAAAGGCCTTACAAACAAGTTTCCTCCTACTCCTTTTATTGTGCCTCAATGGGACTTAAACCTGGTCTTAACTTATCTTATGGGTTCTCCCTTCGAGCCCTTGCATAAGTGTCCCTTGAGATTGTTGTCTTTGAAGACGGTTTTTCTCGTTGCAATCACCTCGGCAAGAAGGGTAAGTGAGCTTCGAGCTCGGAGTTCAGAACCCCCGTTTTTGACCATTCATGCTGAAAGAATGGTACTCAGGACCAGGGCTGCTTTTCTGCCAAAGGTGGTAACTCCTTTCCATCTGGGGCAGTCCATTACCTTTCCTACCTTCTGTCCTCCCCTTCACCCTTCCAAGGAGGAGGAGGGACATCACCGCTTGGACCCTAAGAGGGCGGTGAGCTTCTACCTTGACAGGACAAAAGACTTTCGAGTTGATGACCCAGCTCTTCGTGGGCTTTGTTGGCTGCAGGAAAGGCAGAGCGGTGCACAAGCGCACCCTTTCCAGATGGATTGTCTTGTGCATCAAGATATGCTACTCTTTGGCTGGTAAGGAACCTCCAGAGGTTTTAAGGGCCCATTCCACTAGAGCTAAGTCTTCCACTTCTGCTTTGTCTAGAGGTGTTCCTGTGGAGGACATTTGTAGGGCGGCAACTTGGGCCTCCCTCCACACTTTCGCAAAACATTATTGCTTAGACACCGAGGTGAGGAGGGACGGACACTTTGCTCGTTCCGTCCTTCAGGACTTTCTGGTATAGAAGGGTGGACACCCTCCTCCTGGAGTGGGACTGCTGTGGGAATCTATACACAAGGTGAGGAATCTACTGGCAGATGTATCCATCAGAAGAACAAGTTACTTACCTTCGGTAACGCTTTTTCTGGTGGATACAGTATCTGCCTGTGGATTCCTCACTGACCCACCCGCCTCCCCGTTGTCCACCCTTGTATACCTTCAGTATATGATGGTGTTTCAGGATGTATTTATTCCTGTCAAAGGCATTGTGTTGTTTCTTTTGATTTCTATTTGATCTCCACACTGTGTGTTGATTTGTATATTATATACTGTGTATATATAATGTTTCCGTCCGTGTGCCTCGAAGGCACGGGAAAAAAAGGGCAGAACTGACGTCATCACGCCGACGAGGTCTTCTTATGGAGCCGGTGACGTCAGCGGAGTCGCGAGCGGAGCCGTGTCTCTGTGACGTAGTCTTCGACCTCATCGGCGTGGACTGCTACAAAAGTTTCCGAATGTTGCTGGTGCAGGAGATATTCACAAGGTGAGGAATCCACAGGCAGGTACTGTATCCACCAGTAAAATCGTTACCGAAGGTAAGTAACTTTGTTCTTTAGGATTACTTTTGTGATTCCAGGACTGGATCCTAGATTCAGTCCTGGGACAGTACATAGGAACAAGTGATAAGTCAACTTAGTTACTGTTATGATTTTTAGACAATATTTTGCTATTTTAAAAGTTGACACTAAGAAAATATTTCATAGAAAACAGTCAATGATTCCCTATGGAAGAAAATTCAAGTTGCAGGTATAGTATGTTCTCGTTACTTTTGTAATCCAGTACTGGGTGCCTAGACTCAGTACTGGGACCTTTATCCAAAACAGGTAAGTAATTACTAATTTTCAATTTATACGATTTTTAAAGAATATTTAAAGTTTGCAGAAATCGACACTTAGAAGAAATTACACAGAAAAACAGTCAGTGGTTTCCTATGGAAGAAAATTGGGTTACTGGTAAGTACGGTTGTGAATATTTTTCAGAGTCAGTGCTAGGTACCAAGATCCAGCACTGGGAGCTCACCTAAGCAGGTGAGTATTTTCGTTTTCGTTACTGGGTTGATTTTTGGTGAATATTTTAAGTTTTGAAAAGTCCACACTTAAAAGAAATTTCAGGAAAAACCAGTCAATGTTACCCTATGGAGAAAATTGAGTTATCGGATTTAAGGTAAGTACTCGACTGGCAGAGTTAAGGTTCTGGGCATAGACTTGGGGGTCTCCCAGGGTCAGGTAGGTACAGTTGGTTCACCCTCAGCGGCACAGGGGCAGCCAGGTGCAGAGAGTTAGGCCCAATGTTATCCTATGGGAGGCTGGGGGGCCTTGGTTGGTGGCTGCTGACTAGCAGGCCACGCGGCTGTGGGAGCCGGCTGGGTGCAGGGTACTTTTGAGCCTTCGGGCGCTCAATTGATTTCAATGGGAAAGCTCCGGTTTAGAAAGACTGGGGGATGAAGATTCTTCAGGTGCCACCACCACTTCGAAAGGTAAGTTGGGTAGTTGGAGGATAGGTAGGTACCCCGGAGTTTGGCACAGGGAGCCGCGGGGCGCCGGGTGCAGGGGTGCCTTTTGGTGTCGGGAAATCTTACCCTCTGTTGATCGTGGTAGGGGGGCACCTGGTTCTGAGGCTGCAGGCGTCGTCGGGAGCGTCGAGGGAAGTCCTTGGGTGCCGGACTTGGGGTCATAGTCGCCGTGGGGTCGTCCTCGTGGTCTTTGTTCACTCCGGCACAGGCCAGACTTGGCGGGTGCAGAGTGTGATGGGTTTGCGGTTCCGTGCTGATGCCAGGGATTAAAAGCAGATTTTGAGTAGAGCCTCTACTCATGGAAGTCCCAGGGGCTTAGAGCCAAATACCATAGAGAGTGAAAAGCCTTGTACAGGTAAAAACTGGCACCGTGCCTTTAAGGCAGCCCTGATTCCAATATCCCATCATGCCTCAGGGGTGACAGTTGGGTCAGTTGTTCTTTCCGGCTCCTTCAGTTAGGACCCTGGAATTCAGCTCTCTTCAGTTTTGACTTTCTAGTCAAGATTTGCTACTTTTCTAGTGAAATTTTTGCTTCATCTTTATTATTTCTTTTTGGTGAAGCATTTTTCCTATTTTGCTGACAGATTTCAAAACTTTTTTCTGTCAGAAAATGCCTTCTTTGTTCATGCCCTGTCCATCCTGTGGCAAAAAGAAGGCTGCTTCAGATACTCACGATGTGTGTATCATCTGTCTACCAGACACTCATTCTCCTGCTTCCTGTCGACATTGTAAGGACCTTTCTAAGAGGACTTTGAAAGACTGGGAGAGAATTAGGCTTTATGGCCTTTCTGAAATGCGGTCGACGTCGAAGCAGTTGATCTGTGTGTTCTTCATCGGCGTCGGGCTCGGCGTCGAAGACTCCAGCGGCGGGATCGTCGTTGAGAGGTGAGGAGACCAGGGATGCTCATGCTTCCAAGAGAAAATCAACATCGATGCAGGATCCGGCGGCGAAACGCAATCGTTCGTCGTCGAAGGCTTCGTCGTCGAGGAGGTATCGTTCGGCGTCGAAGGAGAAACATCATCGTTTGACGTCGAAGTCAACATCTAGGAGGAAGTCGACGTCGAAGGAAAGAAGGTCGACGTCGAAATCTACTTCGGGGCGAAGATCGTCGTCAAAAGACCATGGGCGATCATCGACGTCGAGACTTGGTTCGCCGTCGACGGAGAAGCGATCGTCGTCGAAGACCTTGCCGACGTCGAGACGAAGATCGTCGTCGGAGCATGGATCGACGTCGAGGCAGGAGCCTCCGTCTGGATCGACGTCGAGGCAGGCGTCTCCGTCGTTAGAGATGTCCATGACGTCGGCGATGAAACAGACGTCGAGGCGAAGTTCCCCGTAGGGATCTAGGCCTCCGTCCAGGAGAAGCCCTCTGTCGACGACAAGGCTCTTGACGTCGAGGCATGACTCGTCGCCGGTTATCCACTCGGTGTCGAGGTCCAGATCTCCGGCGATAAGCCTATCACCGTCGAGACAGTCCTCCGCTGTGGGGTATCAGGAGCACCAACTGACATCCAGGTCAGCGTCGAGACGCAAGTATACTTCGGATGTGGCATCGGAGCATGATTCAGCTTCTGGCTCACCGCCGATTTCTATTTCGCCTTCAGCCTCCGCAGGATCAGGATCTCCTCCTTCAAGATCTAGATCACCTGAAGTGATGATTTAATCTCCAGCTCCTATTTCACCTATAGAGCATCCTGGGCCGACAAGTCCTCGATTGACAGCGTCACCGACACCAAGAAGGCAGGAAGAGGATCATCCTCCGGGACAAAGCCCTACCGGAGTGCTGCCTCAGTCCATACCACCACGTATGCCTTCCATGGCGCATGCAGTAAGCATCTCCTTAACTAGATTGAGGAATCTTACCCAGCCTAGTAGACCAACAAGCCCTCGCTCTCGGGAAAGAGAGTATGATCGGCGCTCACGTTCGCCCAGGAGAAGATAGAGGTCCAGCTCTCGCAGAAGAGAGTCGGGGCGATCTGAGAGAAGACGTCGTAGGTCTCCTATATCTTCTTCTTCAAGCCGTTTTTCCAAGAGAGATTACTCTCCCACGCTTTCAGATACTCCTCCATCTAGAGTTTCACCAGAGGATGACATCAGCACTTTCCAGGATGTTTTGTGCAGGGGAGCAGCAAAGTTGAACATCCCAATGCCTGTTCAAGAGACGACTTCTTCAGTCATCTTTGAGACCCTTCACTAAAGAACGGCATCTCGTCCACTGTTGCCCCTGGTCCTTGGTTTGCTTAAACCAATGATGGACGTCTTCCTCACGCCGGCTACCATCAAGTCAGCTCTGGCGCGAATACTTAAATATCGTCCTGCTCCGGAGGATCCTCTGTTCCTCAAGGCGGACCCTCCACCCGACTCTGTAATCACTGCGGCCGCCAGGAAGACACATTCTGTGGCTTTTTCATCCACAGTGCCGCCGGACAAAGAAAGCAAGACGCAAGACTCTTGGGGAAGAAGAGTGTGCGAATCGGCTGCCTCCAGTTTGAAAGTGGCCAGTGCCTCGGCGCTCTTGGGGCGCTACGACAGATCGCTGTGGGATTCTCTCCAAAGTTTCGTAGAGAAACTTCCGCAGGAGGATAGGAAGGACTTTGAGGAGATCTTGCAGGAGGGCAGTCTGGTCTCTAATCAAGTCATTAGTGCGACAGCAGATGGAGCAACGCTGGCAGCTCACTCCTACGCCCATGGTATTTCAGCCAGACAATCTTCCTGGCTACGATTAACGGCTTTGATACCTGAGGCACAAGCCAGAATTGTCAATCTGCCTTTTTCTGGGAGTTCGCTTTTTGGTTCGCATACCGACGACGAGATGGCTCGGATGAAGTCTGAACTCGAGACCATGAAAGCTGTGGGGCTAGAGAAAAGGAAAGAGTTTCGTCGTCGTAGGTGAACTGACAGGCGTGCCTTCCAGCAGAGGGTTTAAACCCCTCATTGGCAGAAGAATCAAGACCAACAAGGACAGATAAAACAACAATTTCAGTCCCGCAGATCAACTAGAGGAGGAGGAAACCACCGCCTGTCCAACAGTGGAAACAAGGCTCAAGGCAAGCAATGAGCTATCGCTTCCTCCGAAACCGTCCACCGCTCCGGTGGGAGGAAGTATTTCGCGACATCTTCCAGAGTGGCAAAACATCACCAGAGACAAGTGGGTTCTGACTATACTGCAACATGGATACTCTCTTCGTTTCCGGAGTCGTCCTCCATCTGTCCACCCGGTACATTCGTCTCATCAAAGATGCTAAGAGAAGAGGTGGCAACCCTCCTACTCAAATCGGCCATAGAAAGGGTTCCGAGAGCGCAGAGAGGGAGAGGAGTCTACTCCAGATATTTTCTAATTCAGAAGAGAAGTACAAAAACAGAGTTCAGACCCATCTTGAATTTACGAGCACTCAACAAACATATCAAGAGGGAGAAGTTTCGCATGCTTGCACTTCACCAAATATATCCACATCTCCGTCGAGGCGATTGGATGTGCTTGCTGGACCTGCAAGACGCGTATTTTCATATACCCATCTGCCAGCGTCATCGGAAATTCCTAAGATTCGTGGTAGGAACCTCCCACTACCAGTTCAAGGTTCTACCATTTGGCCTGAAATCAGCACCTCGAGTGTTCACAAAGTGCATGGCGGTGGTAGCTGCTGCCCTGAGACGCGCAGGAGTCTTCGTCTATCCCTATCTAGACGACTGGTTACTAAAAGGTCCATCGCCTCAGGCTGTACGTTCACAACTGACACGCTGCCTGGATCTGTGTCACTGATTGGGGCTCCAGGTGAATCACAAAAAATCCACCTTCACACCAACGCAAAGGATACACTACCTGGGAGCGATTGTAGATTCCGAACTAGGAAAAGTGTTTCCTTCGGAGGAGAGACAGTTATCCCTCGCTCAAAAAGGCAGGCATGCGATAACCAACAGGCTGTCTACAGCGCGACAGATATCATCCCTGCTAGGGGTCATGGCATCTTGCATATTCCTAGTACCCAACGCCAGGTTGAGGATGCGTCCTCTCCAACAGGATCTAGAGGACAAATGGGACCAAAAGTCTTCTCTGTGGGAGGACAAAGTGTGCCTTTTGACAACGGCCAGGCAGTCGATCAAGTGGTGGTTGAAGTCGAGCAATCTGCAGGTGGTGATTCCTTTCCATCAGGAACCTCCATTGCAAACACTGATCACCGACGCATCGCTACAAGGTTGGGGCGCGCATCTGGGGTCTCTACAGACTCTGGGGCTGTGGTCCAGCAGCGAGCAGCTATATCACATCAACATGCTAGAGCTCAGGGCAGTACATCTCGCCCTCAAGGCGTTCCTGCCCTCAATCAGCTCGAGTTCCATTTTAGTACAAACGGACAACACCACCACAATGTACTACCTGAACACGCAGGGGTGTACTCGTTCCAGGACACTCTCGCTGGAGGCTCAATCCCTGTGGCACTGGATCCTGGCAAGGAACATTTCCATAACGGCGGTGCACCTGCCATGCGAGCTCAAAGTTCAAGCGGACTCAGTCGACATTTTCAAGACCCAGAGGACTGGGGCCTCAACGACGAGGTGCTAGAGAACATTTTCGAGGAGTGGGGCTGTCCTCAAGTAGACCTCTTCGTGGACGAAAACAACACAAAATGCCGAGGCTTCGCCTCAAGGTACTATCGACCAGGGTCTCTGGGGAATGCCCTTTTGATCGACTGGTCAATGACATTCGTGTACGCCTTTCCTCCTCTCCCGCTAATCCTGAAAGTGGTGACCAAGCTGCAACACTCGACCACCAAGATGATCTTAATAGCACCGGACTGGCCGAGTCAGTGGTGGTACCCAGATCTCCTTCACCTATCGATCCGGCAGCACAAGCGTCTGCCGTGCAGGCCGGACTTGCTAACCAAGATGCAGGGGAGGATTTACCATCCCAACCATCCCTCGCTGAGCTTAACAGCATGGCTCCTGAAGTCCTCCAGTATGGCCATTTAAACCTTCCCCAGGAATGTATGACCATATTGAAGGAAGCTAGGAGGCCTTCTACGAGACACTCATACTTCTGTAAGTGGAAGAGATTTTATTTATGGTGTATTCAAAATCAACATAATCCTACGAAATGTCAAGAGGAAGTGATATTACCCTATCTGCTTCACTTAGCCAGGGTGGGGTTAAAATTCTCCTCCATCAAAGTGCACCTGGCGGCCATTACGGCCTATGGGCGCTCTCCATCTCAGCATTCATTCTTTAAGATTCAAGTGGTAAAAGATTTTTTGCAGGGACTTAAAAAGGTTTACCCCCCAGTGAGGCCTCCCTCGCCTCCTTGGGAGCTGAACCTGGTTCTTTCAAAGCTTAGGAGTCCACCTTTCAAACCCATACATAAGGCTACATTACAGCACCTTGCGTGGAAAGCAGCCTTCTTGGTAGCTATCACCTCAGCACGTAGGGTGAGTGAAATACAGGCCCTCTGCTCAAAAAAGTCTCTATGGTATTGTATTGCAATGCAGCCTGCAGGCTAACAATGTTTTGTGGATCTGTGTTTTGCACAGTGTTTTCTTTTCTTTCTCATGAGTTTTTACCTCATTAAAAAAAAAAAAAAAAAAAAAATATTTAGGTGTATTATTATACCTATAGTGTGTTATTGGATATTTATATCTACATTGTCTAGCCTACTATGGGGGCTGCATTTGCTTGGAAAAAATAATATAGGTTTATACATATACAGGGCTGTATATATATGTGTTTTTCATATATAATTTTATTATTTTCGGGGTCCCCGCACATGGGCGGGAATATTCAGTGCTTATGACTTTGATGAGGATACCCCTGGAAGAGAACTAGGATTACAGGTAAGTAACTTATCCTTCCCTAGCTACATAATAACTTCACTGAAACATAGGGTGTTTGGTATCAAACGCCTCGTATTAATAAACCCACTCTGATCCCAGTGATAGATTTATTAATACATGCACTCAGAGGGCACTTTAGAGGTAACCCCTGAAAACCTACCAACTACTGGTGTGCTGATTTGCTTTAGCCCGCCTGCTACCACAGACGAGGTTCCGACCCCCAAGGGTTAGGGCCTTTGCTCTCAGGAGGTCGGGAACAAAAGCCTGCTCGTGCAGAGGGTGTTAACACCCCCTCCCACAGGATGACCTCTAAATTAGCGTTCCATGGCAGAGAGCTACACGGAGCCCACCACCTTTGGTATGAGAGTCTGGCTTCCCTCACAGGAGAGCAGATAGACCCCCCCCTTCCCCGAGTCATCTGGTGCCAGGAAAGCAGGAAAAATAGCTATGCAGGAGGCATGTTGCACTGCCAGGCAGGGCACACCTCTAGGGTGACTAAGCCTGAGGTGAACACCAATTGTAGGATTCCACCATCTTGTGTGTGATCAAATTAGGAATTCTGGGACAGGGTGGTGCCCACTCCCCAAAGGAAGTTGTCATCTAGTGGGTGTAGTGACCCCAGGGGTAAGTAGCCCATTGACTACTATCCCTCACTCCCCTTAAACGCCCCTAAATTGAGGACTTCAAACTTCAGATTTCTACTGACCAAAAGAAGTGGCGAAAGAAGACTGCTGACCCAAGAACCAAAAAGCACGAATGACTTGGCTTCAACCCTGCCAGCCTGCTTGCTGCACCCCACCCTCATGGAGAAGCTGATTTATCCTGCCTCTGTGCAGACCTCAAGAAACCCTGAGGGCTGCCAGTGCTTTGCAATTTGCTCAAGGAACTTCCTTGGAGTAGAGGAGCTACTCCCCTGCAGCCACAGGCAGCATGTAGCAAGACCCGATACACCGACCTGCTGCATACGTAGTCTACAAGCCCAGGATCCACCCACGAAGAGGTAGCAGTGCTCCTACAAGTCAGATACATCCTCCCTTCAAGTGTGGAGACCAACCGGAGCCGCCCAAGACCCCTTGCAGCAGCCAATGCAGAGGAAGACCGACCTGCATGTTTAGGGGACTTCAGGGGCAGTGAAACCCACATCTGGAGTGTCCCAGCTGTCCTGTTTGCCCCTCTGGAGCAGAACCAAAGACAAAGAGTGAGTCTGCGGCTGCCACCACCTGACGCCTCATAGCACCTATGCAGCGACGCTCCAGAGTCCAAGTCCAAGGGAGGTGACGTGCCACTGGGGTCCCTAGACCCACAGAAGCTAAACCCATCCTTGGGTATGCCAAGACTGGAATTCCAGTCGCCGCCTGCAGCCTCTTTTTGCAGGCCCCCTTCCAACGGCGAGAGACTCCAGCACCCGATCCAAAAGACACCACTACACCCGAGCCTTACAACCATAGGTGAAGTGGACCAAGGGTGTCCCTGTGTGCCCAAGGATCTCAAGGGTTGCGACCCCCTGTTGTTTCCCCTGGACTGGCCCCCCAGTCCCAGCTTGCAGCTTCTTTTCAACCGGACTGTTTTCACATTGAAATGAATGGGACACCCGATGCCGTGACACACCTCTGCACCCGTACGCCCAAGAACCTCCTGAGGTGACCTATTGGTGTGGCCTTGGACCTTGCCCCATACTCACCTTAAGTCCCGGAGGACATTCCCATAAGTCGCTGTTAAGTGCACAAGCGCAGTACATGTTTTTCCCCCATAGGATAACATTACCACACAAGAAATTGCTCTGTGTGAACTTTTGAAACCTGTAAAATGTATATCTTGAAAAGTACTTACCTTGTTCTCTGTATCTAAATTCATATAAAAGTGATATTTTTATAAATTGGTGTTGGGTTTCTGTACAGAGTGTGTGTCTCACTTACTGCCTTTGTGCGTGCAATAAATGCTTAGCACTGCCCTCTGATATGCCTAACTGCTTGCCCACACTACCACAAAAGAGAGCATTTGGGGTGTCATTTGTGCCTCTGCAATTTCTTTGGGATTTGCCTGGACTCTTTTTGGTCCACTGTATAAAGAGCCAGCTTCCAACATTGGTGGTACTGCGTTGGGGTCCAAAATTGTGCATTTACTGTACCACTCTGTCAGTATTGTGATTGCGCTAAAGAATCCAAAGTTGACTTTAGCGGCCAAAAATATTTTTTTCACATTTTTCCAAATTTCTAATCTGGCCTGTTAGAGCTTTGGTTAAGTCCCCCAGTTCTTGTTGTTTAGAAATTTTAAAAGCATCCCAGAGAGTTAGGCCTTTAAAAAAGGTAGTCTGGTAGATTTTTTTACCTAGCTTACTAAAAAGGCCCCCACTGTTCTAAAACACCAGGTCAGAGACAGAGGGTAGTTCCCAGGTTCTCAATCTGGGTCCTTATAAAAACCTTAAGTTTTCTAAACTTAATGGGGAGAGGAGTTGGCCTAACGGCTAGGGCAGTTGACCTTGAATCTGGGGAACTGGGTTCTTGTGATTCTGGGCAAATCACTTACGGGCACATGCATCATGCTAGACTTTTGCGAGTCCTTAATTGCGAATATTAAGGATTCGCAATTAAGGACTTGCAAAATCCTATGCATGTAGGAATCGACACGCAATCCTTCCCATCTCTACGGTATTGTTTCCAGCCACACGCGACCCTTTAACTACGAAGTCTTCGATTCCAGTCGTCGACAAAGGCATTCGGACCTACCCGGTCCTCATCTCCGGCTCATGGAAAGGACGCCATTTAAAAAGTGTCCTCGATGTGGGTCGAAGTTTCCCCACACCGACCTACATGAGGTGTGCAACCTCTTCCTCTCACCGGAGCACGAGGCCAGAGACTGTCCAGCTTGTGCCTCTTTCCGCTCCAGAAAGACCATCCGGGACCGACGAGCTCGAAGAACAATGGCGCGCTCGCCATCTTCGATCCCCGATGACATGTTTCAAGAGGGCGTCAATGTTCTGGAGCAGGGTCGAGGAAGCCATCATCAGCGCCTCCGAAGCAGATGATTCCGACGTCGAAGACATCACTCCAGCTCAAAGGGCCGTGAGTACAGACATCGACCCCCACCCAGCCAACCCACCCACCCACCCAGCCAACCCACCCCCACGACACCGTCAAAAAAGGCTTCGGTACCACCTCCACCTTTAAGCCGAGGTGCACGCCGAAACACTGCTTCCCATGCCCCTCCTTCGGGCCCGGTAAAGAAGCCTAGTAAGTCTTTAAGCGACTTGAGTCAGCCTACGCTCTGTACCGAAAAGCAACATCCGGCACCGAAGAAAAAGGTGTCATCGACCTCATCCACGCCGAACGCTGCTCCCACATCGAAGCACTCAGCGTCAAAGGCTAGCACCAGTTCCTCGGCACCGACAACACCCTCGGAGCTGACTAAAAACCGTCCGCCGAAAGGCCCCGATACTTCCAAACCGAAGACCTCGGAACCGAAAAAACAGCAACCGGTTCCACCTCATAGACACTTCAAAACTACACGGTTCCAAGCCTAGAACTGCTACCGAGTCGACTCCCAAAAAACTTACGGCACCGAAGCCCTCGGCTCCGAAGGATCTGTCTCCCACAGCCGAACTGTTCGACCAGATCCTACCCAAAAGACTCTAATGAAAGATCCTAAGACTGGTCATTTAATGCTCCGCATCAAGTCAAGACCACCAGACATGCCTGCGCCCGCCACCAAAGAAGAGAGACTTTGCCACCTCTCCATTAAGAATTCCTTCTCCTCTTCCTCTTCCTCCTCCCCCACCACACCACTCTCCCACACCATCACCTACCCCAATAGATGATGATGATGATAACACCTCAGATGATGCGGGGGGAGGTGCGGACGATCAACCCCTTGGGGACCCTACTCCTACTGGCTCCCCTTGGGATGATTACAGTGCCCCATATGTCCCTTACAACCCACAAGATATTTATCCCTCCAGGCCCTGCCCCCCCCCCGAGGACAATATCGGATTCAACCAGCTCCTTCAAAGAGCTGCCCAATACAATGGGGTGGCCCTGCATACAGACCCAGTAGAGGAGGTTTTTCTTATGGATACCTTTGATACCACACAAAGGTCCACCTTAACACTGCCCATGCTTAAAGGGGTCATTAAGCACGCACCAGAGATCTTTAAATACCCTGTCCGGGCTCGGGTCATCAACCCAAGAATAGAGAAAAAATATATAGCTGCCCCTACTGACCCAGTATACATTAAGGGCCCGCACCGCTAGGCTCCCTAGTAGTCTCTAATGCCAGGAAGAGGGCAAATTCCCAAACGTCAGGTGACTCACCACCACCAGACAAAGATTCGAAACTCCTAGACGCCTCTGGCAAACGCACAGCGTCACAGGCAGCAAATATTTGGCGCATTGCTAACACCCAAGCGCTCCTAGCCAGGTATGACTGGGCACATTATGACGAACTTGAGTCCATAATGCAGCACCTCCCTGTCAAATACAAAAACAGGGCCAGTGAACTAATCTAAGAGGGTAAGACCATCACTAACACCTCCATTCGCTGTGCCCTAGATGCAGCAGACACCGCCTCAAGGGCAATCAACACCAGTGTTCTTTTACACAGGCATGCCTGGTTACGTATATCCGGTTTTAAACCCGAAGTACAGAGTTCTATACACAATCAGCCTTTTGATGAGCAACACTTATTTGGGCCCAACGTAGACGTATCTCTTGAAAAAATGAAGAAGGATACAGACACTGCCAAATCTATGGGAGCCTTACAATCGCAAGCTCCCAGACGGTCCTTTTGTCGCTCATCCTTTAGAAGCACCCATCAAGGCTACTCCTCTGATAGCCCCTCCACTTCTTATAAAGCTCCCGCACAATCCACCTTTACTAGAGGTTACCAAAGGGGTGGTTATAGGGGGAATAACAGCAAAGGCAGAGGCAGAAATAACAACTCCCGCTCTGCCTCCACACCTACCCCATGACTTCCCTCCACTTCCCCTCGACTATTCCACTCCAGTCGGGGGAAGACTCCACCAATTTCTCCCTGCCTGGATAAACATCACTTCAGACAGGTGGGTCCACAAAATCATTCAATCAGGCTACTGTCTCGAACTAACATCTACCCCTCCAAACATACCACCCAAACACCTTCCAATGTCACAAGAACATCTGTTACTGTTAAAGCAGGAGGTAATCTCCCTCCTACAAAAAAGTGCAATAGAACCAGTTCCCCTGCACCAACAAAACAAGTGAGTCTACTCCCTCTATTTTCTCATACCAAAAAAGGACGGATCTCTAAGGCCTATTTTAGACTTAAGACCCCTAAACCTATACATACATTCAGACCACTTCCACATGGTCACACTTCAGCAGGTCTTCCCTCTGCTTTCCCAGGGCGACTTCCTTGCTACTCTAGACCTCAAAGACGCCTATTTCCACATTCCCGTTCACGGCGCTCACAGAAAATATGTCAGATTCGTAGTGGACGGTCAGCACTATCAATTCAAAGTACTCCCATTCAGAGTCACCACAGCACCAAGAGTGTTCACCAAGTGCCTAGCAGTAGTGACAGCACATCTAAGAAGACAACGCATACATGTCTTCCCATATCTAGACGACTGGCTTATAAAAGCCAAATCGTACAATCAGTGTGTACAACACACTCACACCACCATTCAACAACTTAACAACCTGGGATTCACAATAAATCACGCCAAGTCCCAGCTGCAACCGTCCCACATGCAACAATACCTCGGTGCCACAATAAACACCTCAAGAGCGCTCGCCTATCCCACTCCCGCCAGGATAGCGAGCATCCAAGCTCTTCTCACCAGATTGCAACCGCAACACTCTCTTCCAGCTCAAGTGTTCATGCAACTCATAGGGATGATGGCCTCTTGCATATTCATAGTGCCTCATGCAATACTCCAGATGCGTCCTCTCCAAGAGTGCTTAGCACGCCAATGGAACCAGGCTCAAGGTCAGCTAACAGATCTGGTGTTGGTAGACCGTCGTACCCATCACTCTCTGCATTGGTGGAACACCAAGAACCTTTCCAAAGGGCGACCGTTCCTCGAGCCAGTTCCTCAAATAGTCATGACAGCGGACGCATCGCTCTCCGGCTGGGGAGCTCACCTACTACATCACACCATGCAGGGCAGGTGGACACCTCAACAAAAGTTACTCCACATCAACCACTTGGAATTACTAGCCATATTCCTTGCCTTAAAAGCATTTCAAAAACACATATCGGGCAAGATTGTCTTAGTCCGCACCGACAACATGACAGCCATGTAATATATCCAAAAACAAGGCGGGACACACTCTCTGCAGCTCTATCAACTTGCACAGAGCATATGGAGGTGGGCTATACCTCAGAACATTTTTCTCCTAGCCCAACATGTCCCAGGAGTCAAACACAATAGCCGGTCTTCTGAGCCGTCAAACAGAACAAATCCTTGAGTCGGATCTTCATCCACAAGTTCTTCAACCATTTTTTCAGATTTGGGGGCAACCACAGATAGACCTCTTCGCCACCCAAAAAAATGCCAAATGCCCATACTTCGATGCCAGGTATCCTCACCCATTGTCCAAAGGCAATGCGATATGGATGAACTGGTCAGGCAGATTTGCGTATGCTTTTCCGCCTCTCCCACTCATTCCACTAGTGGTGCGTAAACTACAGCAACACTCATTAACGCTCATCCTAGTTGCTTCAACTTGGGCCAGACAGCCATGGTACACCACACTGCTGGAACTCTCAGTAGCTCCGCACCAAAAACTACACCTCTCTCCACGCCTCTTAACCCAGAACCATGGAGAGATCCAACACCCAGACCCAGCTCAGCTCAACCTAGCGATCTGGCTCCTGAAATCCTAGAATTTGGTTATCTTAACCTTCCTCCTGACTGTATGAACGTCATCAAAGAAGCTAGACGGCCTACCACTAGAGCATGCTATGCAGCCAAGTGGAAGAGTTTCTTAATATGCTGCCATAACAACGACACTAATACCCTAGATGTGTCTGTCCAACACATCATAGGCTACTTACTACACCTCCAAAGATGCAACCTAGCCTATACCTCTATCAGATTGCATCTTGCTGCCATAGCAGCATATCTACAAAATAGACAGCACCTCTCACTTTTCAGAGTACCTGCCATAAAGGCCTTTATGGAGGGACTCAAAAGAATAATTTCCCCCCAGAGTACCACCTTCCCCTATGTGGAATTTAAACATCGTTCTCACAAGGCTAATGGGGCCTCCATTTGAACCTCTACATAAATGTGAGCTACAATTCTTAACATGGAAAACTGCTTTCCTCGTAGCCATTACTTCTCTACGAAGAGTTAGTGAACTACAAGCACTAACCAAGAACCCATTCTCCAGATGCATCTTAATAAAGTTTTTCTCCGGACTAATACTAAATTCCTCCCTAAAGTAATTTCTCCCTTCCACCTCAATCAATCTGTAGAGCTGCCTGTATTCTTCTCGCAGCCACAAACAGTCATAGAAAGAGCTCTTCACACCTTAGATGTCAAAAGAGCACTGCTATACTACATAGAGAGAACAAAACCCTTTTGTAAGACCAAACAACCATTTGTGTCTTTCTCACCACCACACAAAGGCAACCCCATATCAAAATCTGGGATAGCTAGGTGGATTGTCAAATGCATACAGATTTGTTACCATAAAGAAAAACGTACATTATCTGTTCCTCCTAAAGCCCACTCTACACGAAAGATGGGGGCTTCAATGGCATTTTTAGGAAACATTCCTTTAGATGATATCTGCAGAGCAGCTACATGGTCTACACCGCACACATTCACAAAACACTACTGTGTTGATGTGCAAACTACACAGGCTAGTGTGGGCCAGGCTGTACTCAAAACACTATTTCAAACTATTGCAACAGATACTGGTGGTCGCTGCTATGGGTGGATACTGCTTTACAATCTATGCACAGTGTAATCTGCAGCTCATATGCCTCGAACGGAATATGCTACTTACCAGTATGCATCTGTTCTTGGCATGTAGAGCTGCAGATCTACACACGCCCACCCGCCTCCCCGGCTACCCTTTACCTGTTCCAGTATTATCTTACTTAGATACACCACACATGGGCATCTTTCCTGTTTCTTACTAAGCTCCATCATTTCCCTGCCGGCGAAAAACAATCTGAGGATGGAGCCGATGCCCATGCGCACTATGATCCAAAGGAGGAGTAACATACCTGGTGACTTCCAAAGACTTTCCAAGACAAAAACAAGTGCAAACATCCGGGCCCAACACCAGATGGTGATCTATGCACAGTGTGTAGATCTGCAGCTCTCCATGCCAAGAACAGATGCATACTGGTAAGTAGCATATTCCTCCTCCAACACCTGCACCCCCCGAACAGTCTACATTGGCTCCTCGTCCACGTTCTATCCCTTCTACTCTGAAGAAGGTTCAAGATTTGCAGAATGAAGAATTCTGGCCATTATAGCCTGGTCCTTAGGCTGCATTATGACTTTATCAAGTGACTTTTCAGGGCTTTTCTGAAGAAAGGCGAACTCCAGCACTTAAGAAGTTATATTGGATAAAGTGCTCCGGGGTCCCCGCAGATGGGCAGGACTATTCAATGCTTATGACTATCATGGAAATACCCCAACGAGAGAACTGGAGTTACAGGTAAGAAATTACACCATCTTCGTAAACTAGCTCGGAGACTAGAGGCCAAACTCTTGGCCATAGAAAAAGAAAGAATTGAGCTGGGCCTAGGACCCATCTCTGGTGGAAGCAACAACTTAAATAGGGAGAAAGGAATCACTTTTGACCCTAAAATCCCCAAAGGGATTGTCCCCAAATATGTTGAAGGTGATGATATCACCAAATTTTCCCAGGTGACCGGGGCTCTGCGCAAAGAACACAGTCCCTCCCATACCAAGCCTATTGCACCAGCACTGAAACTGTACAGCTGCAAGGCCTTGAGTAGTGCACTTTATGGAGCTGAGCTGTGGGGTAATGCAAGAGCAAATGACCTGACATCCCTGGAGAACAAGTGTCTTAAAAATGTGGTTTCCCCTACTTGCCCACTAAAGCTCGACATGGGCATCAAACCCATAAGCGATTTAGCCTCCCTTCGTCCTCTGTTGTTCTGGCAGCGGATGGTTTCCACTCCGGAACTGTCGCCTTATGCCGCTGCCTTCCAGGAGGTCTGTGCCTTCGACACCATGCACAAAATCGGTTGGTTTAAACATGTCAAAAGTCTTATGTCATTCATGGGCCTTGCAGGCCACAACATTGGTTGTCCAATACCCCTCACTAGAAAAAAGATTAAAGCACTCCGTTGGGAAGGGGTTGAGCAAACTGCCCATATAGCTGGCAACCAGGGGAGATTGAATGAAGAAGTCAGTGATTCTAAGCTTAGCTGTACCCTCGAAAGCTACCTTGACATCATCAAAGTGCCGGCCTACAGGAAGTTATACATCCTTTTTAGAAATGGGACCTTGCTCTGTTTGCACATTAATCTTCCCAGCTGGTTTGAACCTGCGACGAAATCCGGATTTACTTAACACTTGAGGCTTTTAACTTCATGCTTTTTAACGTTTGTTAGCTCAACTTTTAACGTAATGCTATTTTTAATTTGTACGGTTTTTACCATTGATGTGCACCGATTGATTTAAGCTGATATGTATGAAACTTATCCCTCAAATCTTTGTTTCTTTTATGGTATTTGTACCAAAATAAAGAGTTTGATTATGATGATATCACCAAATGGTCTACAGCCTTTGAGAGGGCCTGTAGAATGAGGGAACTCATCCAAAATATTGGGGGTCTCTACTCTGGGTGCGGGTTTCAGAAAAATGCAGGGATAGATTCCTGACACTTGATGACACAGATGCTGAGTCCTATGACCTAACTCAGTGTTTCCCAAACTGGGGTCCGAGGACCCCCAGGGGTCCGTGGCACATTCCCAGGGAGTCCACAGGCAGCAGTTTTAAAAGCACTACAAAGTTCCTTGTAAGATTAGCAGTTTTCGAGCAACTATAAAAGTGTCAAGAAAATGCCAGTGATTAATGTACCTGCTGGAGAGAGATGAGAGTTTTGTCTAGTGGCAGCTTTGACTTATCTAATGTGACACAGAGGGTTAATATGCCTACTGCAAAGAACGTGTACAATGCATTTTAAGAAACACTATTTTATGTGCATAGGTCAGTGGGCTACTGATTTTGTCACAGAGATTCTTTTGTCACTGTGCAATTCATAAGGGACAACCGTAATCTAACACAGTGTCCTGTAAACTGTCAAAGAGCTGCTTGCAAACTGCATGTTAAAAGTTAGCAACATATGTTTATTCCCAGTCTATCATTATCCTGATGCTGCTATGTTCCCACTTCCTGCACATGAACAATTTTGTAATGCCTTTTTGTCACTTCTATGTGTGCTGCCTAATGCAGCGCACATGGAAGTTACAAAACGTCATTTTTATTAAAGAATGTTTATGTGCAGGAAGGGTCACCATCCTGAACATAAACAATCAAAGGTGTTTTGCTTTTTCCGTTGGAAAAAGCAAAAACGAGGAGAAATAAGGCATTTCTCCTCATTTCGCCAAGACCAGGTTTTCCATGGTATTAATTCTGGTGCTGTCTCCTATTTCAGCTGACCTTGTAAATAGAGGACAGCGTCAAAGTCAATGGGTGTTGGAGTGAAACGCCCACTGCAACTCCCACTGCCCACCTATTTCATGCCAAGCATTGTGTGAAAGGGGTCCTTTTTTACAAGGCAGCGTTAAGCCACAATAAGTGGCTTAACTTTGCCTTGTAAATAAGTCAAAGCCCCTATTGCCACAGGAACATCACAAAAAGTGACGTTCCCATGGCGATAGGGACTTGTAAATATGCCCCTAAAATCGTTAGTAATTTGAGTATTTGTTTTGTGTGCACACGTTTGTTTATTTTTTTTGAATTACTGTTTTAATGTTTGAAATTTAAATCCTACAAATTGCTTGGGGGTCCCCGGCTTCCAGTGGTGACTCAATGGGGGTCCTCAGGAGTCAAAAGTTTGGGAACCACTGACCTAACTGTTTTGTTTGAATTGGTTTATGAAATGTTTTTGGGTTACACAGTACAATAGCAAAGCAAATGACCGGTAATATAGCATACAGCAGATGATGTAGGAACATATAACACTGGGAAGATATTGTGGCAAATGAAATATGTTCATATCGCATTTTTAGTTACAGTAGCGAGTAAAGATCAGTGGCGTATCCCAGCTGTTATTGGGGACAGTCTCATACATTTAACAATAAACTCGGTCAGTAATTGTATGCATCATCATACAGTGTCACAAATGCAGGCGTAAGCCGAAATAATCCACAACAGCAGAAGAAAGAACGGCCATGTCGCCACCTACCAGTAGCATCAACATCTTGCAGATAAGCATGTAGCTATCCACACATCTGTCCAGTAGGAAATACATTAGATACAAGTAATGTTAAGTGTTGAGTGGGGAAAGATATAAGGAATGCAGTTGGTAGGGTGTGCCACTGATTGACTGGGAGAAACAGTCCGTCAAAGGCGGAGCACCAGGGATAGCTTATGGGTGAGGTCGACATGCCGTCCCTCCCAGTAACTATAGAAATCTGGAGGCGGGAGGGGAAAAAATGGGCCAAATCATAAAAAACAGGACAAACCCATTTGCATCAACATTGGCCCATCCATATGATAGTTGACTCGACATTATGCACCACAAGTGCCCACCGACCACTTCTCTCTAATGAAATACGGGAGGTCTCTGTCTCCTCCCGGGTGCCACAGTACAGGGATGGAACAACCGGAGCAGCGCTTGGAGCAACCAAGGAGGTGAGTGAGTGGCTGTATCGGCGAGCTGCAGTCCCGCCAGCCATCTGGCCACCCACTGTAATTGGTAAGCAAGATAATACTGTTCCATATTGGGGATATCCAGGCCTCCCTCTCCCTCTCCCTCTCCCATCCTCTCTCTCCCTCTCTCTCTCCCTCCCTCCCTCCCTCTCTCTCTCTCTCTCTCTCTCTCCCCCTCCCCCGACATGTTTCTGGACCCCTGGGACTAGAGACTGCTGCTCTCTGGGGCCTGAAACAATGCACCTCCTGGGATGAGGTGCCAAGCCTCCTCCCCCAGGATGGGCAGGGTTCACGAAGGGGCAGCTTCAAAGGCTTGCCGCCTTTGTGAACTTCCCTAGGCCACTTGCTGCTCTCAGCAACTGGTTCCAACCCCCACTTGGGGGGGAGAACCGGCGGGAAAAACAAGTGAGGAAGAGAAGTATGCCCACCTCTGCCAACTCCACCCCTCAGCTGGGGGAGGCGAGGTGAAGCACAACTCTCAGTCCAAGCCATCTTGAAGATGGGGGGACTCAGATAACCAGGGACAGTCTCAAGGCCCCCCTCCCACTGGAGGGTGGCATAATAGGGGGTGTACCCACCCCAGGGAAGGAACCCATGCCTTTTACCTACCTGCAATGCTCCTACATCTAGTATTTAGGGGCACCCCTGAACATTGCTTACTCAGACAAGAACCTGCAACAAGAAAAGAAGGACCGAACAGCCGTGCCGATGCTAACAAGAGGAAGACGCCCACTGACTTGGCCCCAGCCCACCGGCCTGTCTCCACCACGAACCTGCTCCTGCAAAATCCTGGTGTGTCCTGAAGCCAGCAACCTCCCGGAGGACCTACCTGCCTTCAAGCACAAAGACTTTGTCTCCCGTGAACACCAGATTTGTTCACCTGCAATCTCTGGCTCCGACCGGACACTCCGAATCCGCCCCACTCTGCACCCGCCGTCCATGGCCTGAGCTCGAGTGGGCAAACACCACGAGGTGGTCCCCCTGGCGATCCTGACCCAAGATCCGGTGACCCCTGATCTGCCTGCAGTCTAAATCCAGAAGGCCCCCCAACTGCGACCTGGAGCTGGTAAGAAGATCCAACCCCAAAAGGCACCCCTGCACCCGATGCCCCACGGCCTTGTGTGCCCAAACCAGCGGTGCCTAACCAACCCCTAACTTCCCAACTTACCTCTCAAAGTGGTGGTAGCACCCAGAAGACCTTCATCTCCCTGCCTGCAGCGCTTTTGTACACCGGAGGTTCTCCATTTAAACCAACAGGGTGTCCGACATCGAAACAGCACCCTGCTCCCGGCCACCCTAGTGCCGCTGAGGTTGCACCTTTGGTGCTAAATTGTTTCCCCATTTACCGTGAGCTAAAGTCCAGGAGGACAACCCAGTGGCCTGCTTGCCAGCACCCACGAACCGAAGGCCCCCTATCCCCCATTGGATAACATTGGGCCTCAGCACTCTGCACCCGGCCGCCCTAGTGCCGCTGAGGGTGTAACGAGAGTGCATCCTCGACCCTGTGGGTCCCCTGAGTCTACCCCCAGAACCTCAACTTACCTTGAAATCGACAACACTATTTTCCTCCATAGGATAACATTGACTGTTTTTCTGTGAAAAGTTTCTAAGTGTGGAGTTTGAGAAACTAAAGAAATTCTTTAAAATTGCATAATCTAACAAAAACTACTTTACTTACCTGTTTTCAGGAAATGTCCCAGAGTAGTATCTAAGTATACTACTCTGTGTAATCCTAGTAATCTCAAAAGTTACTTATCTGTTATTTTACCGAAAAGCCTATTCAAGTCTATGTACTGCATTTACTAAGTATTGCATTTCTCTGCATCCAAACTGTAAATCAAATCAAAGTGCATATACAAGTGTCATTCAAATTGTATTTTAATTGCATTACTACTGTAAAGTACTTATTGCTTACCTGTGCCAGGCTTGCTTGGTTCTAGAAAATAAAATAACTAAAATATTATTTTTATTCAAAAACAATTGGTCTGAAGTTGTCTTTGAGTGTGTGAATTCATTTTGTGACTGAGTGTGTACAACAAATGCTGAACACTGTCCTCTGATACTGCCTTACTGCTCGACCACACTACCACAAATAGAGAGTAATGTTTTATCTAACTTTTCCTCTGACTACCTTTGAGGTTCCACTGGACTCTGTGTACACTGTACCTCATTTTGGTATAGTATATACAAAGACAGCTTTCTACATGGTGTGCTCGAACATGTGAAAAAAAGGGGGTGCAACATAGTGGGGCAGGTTAGTGAAATAGTGTAATAGCCTCGGCAGGACCAACATTTTTAATATCGCTATCAGACCCATGACCGATAGGGGAAGCATCCGCCAGAAATCCATCTGAAATCTAATAGCCGATGTAGCCCGGACGAGGTTACCATCGAGCAGATCAGAGGGTTTATGATAGATTCTGAACCCCAAGGTAGCAGAAGGCACTGGGTTGCCATGCTATCGGAACGCCGGAGAGCATCAGGGCGGGATCAGGATATGTGGATGCAAACAGGAACAAACAGTTCGCCCAATTTACTTTCAAGCCAGAGATAGCTGCAAAGTCTGCAAGTGTGTGGGCCAGAGCAGCGGGATCGACCCCAGATCTCGGAGGTAGAGAAGATCGTCTGCCTAGAGAGATATAATATGTGTATTGTCTCCCAGGGGAATGCCTCAATTCATTACCTCGTGCACCAAGAACGGCTGCCAGCGGAAAAAAGTAGAGGGGATAGCGGGCATTCTTGGTGGGTCCCAAGGCATACCAGGATAGGGTACAATATAGGAACCCGTTCTCACCCTGGCCATTGGCGCAGTATAAAGCAGTCGCACCAAATGAAGGAACTGGGGCCCAATTCCTTAGTGAGGCAGAGTGAAAAAGAGGAAACCCCATTCCAGAAAGTTGAATGCCTTTTCCAGGTCAAGTACGAGACAACCTGAAGAAGGCCAGAGAGGTGTGGAGTAGGCGGAAATGCCAAAGAAGTGCCGCAAATTCAAGAAGGTGTTACGAGCTGGGACAAGCCCATTGTGGTCCGAGTGTATCAATGACTGAACCAGAGGTGCTAGTTGATCGGCGAGTATTTTGGCCAAAATGTTAGTCTGTATTGAGTAAGGCAAAAAGGTGGTAAGAGCCTAGGTAAGTGGGATCCCTATCTGGTTTTGGAAGGGATATAAGGAGCGCCTCCAGCAGCGATGTCGGAAGGATATAGGCTGTTAGGGCATCTGCATATAGAGTGTGAAGGCGCGGAGTCAGGATATAAGCATATACTTTGTAGTATTCAGCAGGTCATCTGGTCCATGAGCCTTGCCCGACGTCAGAAGGCAAAATGGGTTCCTCCTGTTCCTCCCGTTAAATGGAAGAAAAAGCGGTTAGTTTTATGGATGAAAAAAGTCTGCAAAGTGTTCTGGGCTAGGCGTAGCAGTGGATCTATACAGCGAAGAGTAGTGGCGTGTCAATTCAGCATGTATTTCATGATGCATAGGTCTACGTTCGATTTTGGCAATATTGTCATCTAGTTGCCTACGAATTTTCCATGTAATGTCTAAACTGTGACCTCTAATAGTAACTTTAAAGCCATCCCACTCTGTCAGCTTATCAGAAGCTGAGCCGGCATTGAGATTGAAATATTCTGTTGTGGCGACACCAAGGGACTCCCGAAACTGTGGGTCTTCCAAGTACCGCTGTTTGGAGGCGCCATGTGGGGATGGCAGGAATCTCCCTGTCCCATGCTAGCATCAGGGTCTGGGGGTTGTGGTCTGAGTGCGTGCGCCCCAAGTTGTCAATGTTACAGATTGTGGGAAGAAGAGCAGTCGACCCTACAATGCGGTCAATCTGCACATGCAAGTTATGCGGCTGGAGTAAAATGTCTCAACTCGCAGGGCTGGGTTGAGGCTCCGCCATAAGTCTACAAGAGACCAACGTTGCAGTTAATCGCTCGTGACGGTTAGACGCAGCAGCTGTACATGGCAGCTGAGGAAAGGACCAATTCAGGGTAGTCTCAAAGACTGAATTTAAGTCGCCACCCAGAAGCCAGGGAATCCCTCTCCAGCTAGATAATATGCCAGTTAGTTTGTTCAGATATAATATCTTGTTCTGTGTTAGGAGCATATATTGAACTCAATACCTCGTACGATCACATACCTGCCCTCCTTGTCTGGCACCACATCTTCCGCCATGAATGGAGTCCCCGATCTCACCAACAACCCCCTGGCATATGAAGAGTCATTTTTGGCAAACACCTGGCCCCGGCCCTGATGATGCAGGCTATCAACCTTCGCAGTTGTCAGATGTGTCTCCTGCAACAGTGCTATGTGGGCGGATCTGTGCGTAACGTACGAATAAACAGCATAGTGTTGTAAGGGCGTGTGCATACCTCGCACATTCCAGGTGACTATATTAGTGTAGGTCATAGAGAAGGTGTTATAAGGTCACATGTCCATTCCCCTCCCATGTGACACCTTTATGTGGGTCAATGAGCAAGAGCAAGTTGTGGGGCTGAGTGTGTGGAGGTCATAGAGATGGTGTTATAAGGTCACATGTCCATTCCCCTCCCCTGTGACACCTTTATGTGGGCCAATGAGCAAGAGCAGGTGGTGGGGCCGAGTGTGTGGAGGC
The DNA here is from genome assembly GCF_964204655.1 of Triturus cristatus. NCBI lineage: Eukaryota > Metazoa > Chordata > Amphibia > Caudata > Salamandridae > Triturus > Triturus cristatus. The sequence goes on along the minus strand of NC_140586.1, from coordinate 359,757,255 downwards.
AACCTGGTAGAACCTTGAGAAAATAATAAGAGGGGGGAGGAGATCCTTTTATTATTAGAGCATTAATGCAGAGAGCAACCGCCCAAATTATCAAACTAATTACGGCAACTACTGAGTGTATCGGTGAAATCGAGGGGGCGTGGGAGTGTTCCATGTCACCCGGAGGCAGTCCCCCAACATGTAGGTCATAATATAACCGCCAGCAACACACATCAAGGACCAAATGGTTACATCAAAACAAAGGCTCAAAGAACCCCCGCCCAAAAAGCAGCGCAACTAGACCAATCCCGCAACCAGAACCCCCTCCTTCAGAGGTCAGTCATAGTTAACAAAAAATTGTTCACCAGAGTTTCAGGAGATATAGAATTCCTGTAGGGTCACTGTACCAATGACTGCGATTAAAGTCAGAGATTCAGATGATGTCATCTGCCGTCTGGGATGTAAAATCAGGAGAAGTGACTGCATCACGTTAGTGGAGCCATCATCACTGAGGTATTTTGTTGAGTCAACATCCCAGTCAGCGCTGGATAGACGGTGGCGCATTGTGAATGCCATGTGTAAGGCTTGTCGGCGTTCTGTCGGCATCTGCTCCAAGTTTAGGACCACCTGATTACCTGTGACCCGCTGGCGCAGTCTCAGTGGGGGCCTTTTCTCAGCAGCACAAGTGGAAGGGGGTTGTGAAGCAACCAAACCACTTGTCTCCATCTAGCACCAGGCTTCCTCAAGAGAATCAAAGAAATGGGTACGTCCTTCAAATGCCACTCGGAGACAGGCTGGGAACCGCAAGGAGTAGCACAGGTCCAATTCGCGTAATCACCTCGACTGCGTGGAAGGATTTACTTAGTTTTTTTTGGACCGCCACTGTGTAGTCTAGGAAGAACATTATCGAGGCGTTGTTCACCTTGATCTCTGGCAGCTTGCTGTATTGCTTCGCCACCCCAAATCGAAAATGCCCTACTCCCACACACAGCGAAGCAATAAAAACACCTAGGCAGGGATTTCACTCTCTCAAAATGAGGCACATCAAAAGACAGTTTTCAGAATAAAGGGAGGAGTTTCATTTGTGCAACACTCCCTAACAGAAAGGCTTTCCCAAATGTCAAATGAAATGTGTGTGTGTGTGTGTGTGTGTGTGTGTGTGTGTGTGTGTGTGTGTGTGTGTGTGTGTGTGTGTGTGTGTGTGTGTGTGTGTGTGTGTGTGTGTGTGTGTGTGTGTGTGTGTGTATATATATATGTATATATATATTCAATGCTGACTGTGGAGGAATAAATTAACACGGAAAACTTTTACGGTGCATCTTGTGGTCTGTACCTGTTGATGTTGTGCAATTGACACAGGACTGCTGAACATTATATATATATATATATATATATATATATATATATATATATATATATATATATATATATATATATATATATATATATACATATAATCTACTGGCAGTTGCCAGTAGATAGTTATAGTTAGGACCGTGTTTCCATAGGAAATCCGCAACATTCTATTTGGAATAACTTTGGCGCCGATTGACGAATCCTCGCGAAATTATCAAAATAGGTGGGACGCTACGCTCCTACCCTGAAAGTCTCGGGGGGGATTCGTCAAGCGGGGGCTGAGAAAAAGGGGGGGTCCTAAAACGCGTTTTCCCCATGCATTTTTCCATAGGACCTTTAGTCCGAGCTACAGCCCGAACGGCGGAACAGAATTACTTGAAATTTGGCAAAGAGGTAGCCCTCAGGTCAGGGATGTGCCTTTTGAAGGTCTCGTGTAAATCTGTTCAGTATTTCCTGGGGAAATAGCATTTAAATAAATATATATATCTATGTGCGCGCTCCGAGCGCGTACCGTAAGCTTACCGTACGCGCACGCCGCCGTGCACGAGCGCGATTCTGATTGGTTGTTAGATCTCAGTAAACATTCGAATCGGTCGAAACCAGGAAGTGTCGGCCGCCATTTTGTCTCTCGCAGTCTGAGGGGGTGAAAAACAAAGGTGGATAACGTGAAAAGGGGGCAGGCTGGACAGTTCCTGACCCCCTAGCCTTTGTCAGGGGGTCCCAGAAGGACCCCCAAGGGCAAAAATTAATTCTAATTTTTTTTCAAAAAATCGCCGAATGCGCGTAGCGTACGCGCACGGCGTAAACTGAGAAATTCCGCGAGGAGAAATTCCGCGAACTTCGCGTAACTATTACGCGTACCGTGCGCGCACGGCAAAAACATTTTTTCAAAAAGGAAAGCTTAAAAAAAAATAAAAAAAATTGTGAGGTAAGGTTGGCTCTTAAAAGAGCCGTTGGGTTAATACAGGGATGGAGGAAAGAAAGAATGGGAATATTATGAGCGTCTACAAACGTGCTGGTCTATCTTATTGTTAATAAGGGAAACACTGGTCTCCCCAAAAACAATAAGACCACAACACGTTGTACACCTCATTGCAACCCTCCCAAATCGAGGGTTAATGTCCAGAGGAGCAGAAGAAGGTGATGCTCCCACCTCAGAGGAAGGGCTCAGCTGAGCTGCCGATGATGTACTCGGCTGAGCTTCTGAGGTTGGGCTCAGGTGACTTACTGAAGAGTTTTCTCCAGTATGTCGAGCAAAGGTCCTGGGATGTCTATCCCTAAGGTGTCTCTTCATAGAGTGATTTCCAAAGGAATACTTCTTCCTTGGATCTCCTCTAGATAAAACACGGTCACAAAGTGTGCAAGTGACCAATGGAGCATTGACCTTTTTCTGCCCCTCTGGAAAAGTAAAATACTCCCACACAAAAGAATCCTTTTGTTTCCTCCTTCTCTGTCTGATGATGGTGCTGCTAGGCTCACTCTCAGAAGAGGTCTGCTGCTCTGCCATTGTATCTCAATGTCAATTCAGCTCCTTCTCCTAGGGGATCTCAAGCAGTAATGAGGGGAATGGGTGTGGTGTGGGAAGTTTCTGGAACTGAAAGTAGTTTCAACCAATGAAAAGTGTTCTTTGTGGATCACATGACCTACCGTGCGCGCTCCGTAAGCTTACGGTACGCGCTCGTAAACAAGTACGCATGCGCAAATGTGACGCTTACGGAGCGCTTACGGAGCGCGTACGTAAGACGCACTCGCGCATGCGCATTACACGCCCCTGCGTAACCGCGACGTTGCTTCCGCGCAACGCGCATGCATGTACGCGTATGTCACGTACGTATCACGTAAGTGCACTGTACTTATGACGTACGGAGCGCGTAGCGTCAGCTTACGGTACGCGCATCGTATCACGTAAGCGCACCATACTTATGACGTACGGAGCGCGTAGCGTCAGCTTACCGTACGCGTACGGAAAAAAATGCATAAAAAAAAAATTAACCATTCCATAATGCAGGAAATAGTACATATATTATTATATACATAGGTTTACCAAAAATCTCAAAAAAAATTTGCATTTAAAAAACCGTACAAATTCACTGAAAAAACCATAGGTTTCACACACGTTATAGTTAGGAATTAGCATTTAAAAAACCTTGCAAATTCACTGAAAAAACCATAGGTTTCACACATGTTATAGTTAGCTGGACATTTCACTCGTAAAAAACCAATGAAATTCCCCCGTTATAGTTAGTGCAGGCAACTATAACTCACGCGACCGCAATCCTCTGTTGATGCTAATACTGTATCTTTAGCTATACATATATTACAAATATTTATTTTTCATAAAGACACATATGTCATCAGTGATGTAATATCTGACATCATCAGCAGAGGATTGCGGTCGCGTGAGTTATAGTTGCCTGCACTAACTATAACGGGGGAATTTCATTGGTTTTTTACGAGTGAAATGTCCAGCTAACTATAACATGTGTGAAACCTATGGTTTTTTCAGTGAATATATATATATATATATATATATATATATATATATATATATATATATATATATATATATATATATATATCGAACAAAAATGCTTTAGCCGCCTAAAGCTGGTAATGCACTCCGAGCCAGTAAATTTTAAAGCAGCTTTATTCCACCATGCTGACAAACCGGTTTCGGTCTTCGCGACCTTTTTCAATGTCAGAGTTCGATTTGCAATTACTTTCTTAAATACACGGATGTTGATAACATAGAGGAAAGACTATAATGTTCAACTAAACATGGAAGAAGGGCGACTATGCTAATAAATTACAGCAACAGTCGCCATCTTGGAGTTACTCATGGCCAATAGCCAACATATAATTCCAAAGTGACTGGTATTTTAACCAGAAAGAAAAGTAATCATTATCAGTCATTTTCATCACTGTGTTTACAGTTTCTAATATATACATTGTTCTAACAATTTTGTTAGTGCCTTTATGTTACAGATTATTAAGCCCTGAATGGGCTATAACATTCTTTTCACTATTAGTTTCTGTTTATAAAACATCATCATGTATTATATTTGAAGAAGGAAGAAGACAAAATTAGAGGTGAAAATAGCTCTACAATATTATGTTAAATCAATTAAATAAAAATAAGTTAGCGTCTATTTCAGTTCATTTCAACATTCAATGAAGTACCATACTTTGTTCCTTCTCTATACTTCATATAGATTTGATATTGTTATAAATAAAATTTGTGCGCTAGCTGAAAAGAAACGGAAGGAGGGGAAGGAGGAGGGAAAGGTTGGAGAAACAGGTATATATGTATATATATATATATATATATATATATATATATATATATATATATATATATATATATATATATATATATATATATATATATACAAAGGTCTGTATATATACACAAGAGACCTGCCCCAATGTGCATTCTTTTTCTACATTAACCTACGTGTACCCACAGTTCCTCTTCGCTGTTTAAACCTAAAGGTGCCATGGTTCTCAGTTCTAGAATATATCTAGATTCTAGCTGGCGCAATCTTTTAACCCTGTCGCCACCTCTTTGTCTCACTGGAATTTGGACAAGGCAGAAATAACTCAATAGGTGGCTGTCACTTTGGTGATGTAAAGCAAAGTGGCGTGCGACCGGATAGTTTTTGTCGTTATTGGTGATAGCCCGCATGTGTTCCAACACTCTCTTTTTTGCGGGGTGCACCGTGCTCCCAATGTATAGCAAGTTGCAAGGACAACTCAGACAGTATACTACAAAGTCTGAGTTGCAGTTTAGAAATTTGAGGATTAATTTTTCAGTCGGTCTGCCTGGGACCTTATATCCTTTAATCTTCTTACTGCTCTTGCAAGCTTTGCATTTAAGACAAGGGGAAAACCCTTTGATTTCATTTCTGCCTTTGGTGTTCTTTTCAAAGTGGCTGTGTACTAATAGGTCCTGTAGAGACGTGTTCCTCCTATATGTGATGCTGGGATATTGGGGCAACTGTTTACCTATGACCATGTCTGCCCTCAAGATCTTCCAATGTCGGTTAATGATTTGACGAATCTGAGGAGAATTCCTGGAAAACGTCAAAATCAGCCTAGTTGTGTCGTCTTGTGGCTCATCCTGCTTATTTGCTAAGAGCAGATTCCTTTCTTTCTGGTCTGCTCTGACTTCTGCTGCTTTCAGTGTTTTTACTGGCTAGCCTCTTACACCGAAGCGCTTAATGGCTTCTTTCTTTGATCTTTGATAATTCGTGTCTAGTGTGCTGTTTCGTTTTATCCTTAATAACTCCCCATAGGGGATGCTATTCACCAGGCATCTTGGATGTTAGCTGGTAAAGTGCAAGGTGGCATTACCTGCGGTGGCTTTTCGGTATAACTTAGTCATTAATTGTCCCTCACTCGCATATACCAGTAGATCTAGAAAGGCCCCTTCTGAATCACTTATGTTACTGGTGAAGTGCAGATTGTAGATGTTATGGTTCAGGAGATCTAGGTATGTCATGAATTCTTGATAAGACCCTTTCCAGACGATAAAAATGTCGTTGATGTATCTAATCCAGACGGCGATCTTATTCAACCAGGGCTCATTTGCCCCGTACCAGGCCACGTGCTTCTCCCACCAGCCCACGAAGAGATTTGCGTAGCTGGGGGCGAAGCACGTGCCCATTGCGGTACCTTGTTTCTGAATGTACAGCTGGTTGCCAAAAAGGAAAATGTTATTATATAAACAAAGTCATGAGCTCTATGATCATTTGGTTGTGTTCAATGTATTGAATTGATCTTGTCTTTAGAAAACTCTCAACTGCTTCTAAACCTTGTATATGGTTGATACTGGTATATAAACTAGTTATATCCATGGTTACCAACATATGGTTCTCCTCCCATGGTATGTCCGCAATTTGTCTAATAAAATCAGATGTATCTTTAACATAGGATACCAGATTACTAACAAAGGGACTCAGTACAGTATCAATCAGTGTTGAGGTCTTTTCTAGAAGGCTTCCTTTGGAGGACACGATCGGTCTTCCAGGAGGACTCTTGTCATTCTTGTGCAATTTGGGGATGTGGTAGAAAGTAGGGATAGTAGGATGATCTGTTTTTAGGAATTCATACTCATCTTGATGCAAAATTCCCTTATCCCGCCACCTACTGATCAACTGATAAAATTCTAAGACACTCTCATTATATTGCTGTCTAGAAATTTTATTGTAGCAGTCCACATCACCAAGTTGCCTAAGGGCTTCCAACTCATACAGTTCTTTATCCTGAACAACGACATTGCTGCCCTTATCTGAGGGCTTAATTTCCAAGGATTTATCTTCCTGAAGTGATTTGATGGCCTCACGTTGTTTTTTGGATATGTTCTGTAATTTCACCTCTTTGTGGTTGGATGCAGTTCTCAAATTGTCAAGATCTTGGATGACCATCTCCTGGAAACTGTCGATCATATCAAATCCTGTTTTAGGAATAAATTTTGATTTTCTTTTTAAGCGACTCTTGCCTCCAATTTGGATCACATCCATATCTCTTGTTAGGGTAAGTTCTCCACCTTGTGCTTCCTCCTGACTCATTGTTTTAATTTTTCCGCCAGAGTATTAATAGTTTGTAATGTTGTCAAATCAGCTATTGTCAATGAACTAAATACGGGGTTAACTGCTGGTTGCGCTTTCCTACCACAAAATATTTTCCGCAGCTTCAATTTTCTTATAAATTGATAAAGGTCTATCCTCGTTTGGGGATAGTCCCACTGAGTCGTTGGACAGAAGGTGAGTCCTTTCTTTAACACCTGTATTTGTGTATCGGTAAGCTTTTTGCGTGACAGATTAACCACTGTTAAAAAAAAAATATATATATATATATATATATACATGTGCAAGCAATAATATCACACTTGTACGTAAGCAAATGCAGATGTTAAATGCATTGAATGAAATACAAGCAGATAATATTGATAATACTGAACGTCCACGGCAAGCCCACTCCTGATTGGGTGTTTCAACACACTCCGCAAGCTGGAACTGCTACTCTGAATTAGACGCATCTGCCTTCACTCAGGTCCAAAACCCCACTTTCCAAGTCAACAAACCCCAGTTTTATATTCTTTAAGCACAAGAAGTTACCGAAAGGACCGCCTCTGCACTAGGGAAACATACTGGAGTTGGCCACTCTCCATGCAAGCATTCCAAAGGCAAAGGAATTCTCATGTATCCTTCTGCGCTCCCACATGTTCCAGCCCCTTATCATAGCGAAGCTTGAGAAAGTAGTACACAATCTCCAAAAGTACAGAAAACAATCTCCAAAAGTACAGGAAACAATCTTGAACGTGAATAGCCTAAACAACTTGAGTGATCTGGGGGCCTGTTTGTGTGCGCAGAGCTCAAGCTAGACTGAGTCAGAATTCAAGATGGCATGAGGGCATGTCAAAGCCAATAATAAGAACTTCATAATACTTTGCAATGTACAACACAATGTACATTTGTGCACCACTGCCTATAAAACTACACACTGTATCTCCCAATGTACAACATAATGCACATTTGAGTAACACTGCATATAACACTACACTCCGAGAAAGAGAAGTACATTCTACACCTTTCTTTCTCACATGCTTTCAAATGCACATCCCACACGTTCTGTTCCTGGCAAGGCTGTAAAAAGCAAACACTCCAACTCTGAAGCCAGAAGGAGTCACGAAAGAAATCTTCAAGGAAAAAATGCACATGCAGGAAAAAGTATGTCGTACATTCAAGCTAGAATAAATCAAAACACCTAAAGTCAATTAAAACAATGGTAGTCAAAGGTCATCACGCGGCCCCAATTCATGGGAGTGCCCCTGGCACTACACTTGCGCAATTCACGCAGGATGGCATTGCTATCCCTATAATTCAGTAGGCAGAATAAGAAGGGCCTTGGGCTTCTGCGTCGGGACCCGGTGTGTGTGCTCAATTGAAAAGAAAGGTGTGAACTCCGCATCGGGCAAGAGCGTGCAGATCAATTTTTCAGCCAAAAAAACAGCATCTAGGCCTTCCTACCCCTCCGGCAGCCCCAACGCACAGACATTTTTCCTGGGGGAGCGGCCCTCAGCATCTTCCACCTTATGCTCTAGGGTGTGAACATGATTGACCAGGGATTGGAACAAAGCGGTATGGTCACGAGCGAGGGGTTAGAATTCAGACAGTGTGAGTTCGGTGTCACGCACCTTATCAGTAAGCTTTCGATGGCCTGCGTGGAGGAGATTGAAGTCTGCCTTGACCCTGTCAATCCTGCCTTCCAACGATTTTCCTGTATACTAGAGTGTGGCACCACTCTTCTCCACAGCCTGCAAGACTGTGTATAGTTTAGCTCCCAGCGACGCCTCAGGAAGCAGTGCCTCTGACCCTGAGCGTTACAACAAACAAATGATGGACGGAATGCTGACAATGCAGACATTCTCCCCCAGTCAAGAGATCTGGGTTAAATCCATCGTTCTTTTGCCCACTACGCCACCCCAGTTTAGACATGGCCATATGCAAATCAGTCTTGACCCTGTGCCTCATGGGAACAGTCCAGCCCGAACTGCCAAGCCATGTCTTCCCTGGACCGGAATCAAGCATCCTAGGACCGGTTTCTGGCTATCAGCCGTCAACAGCCAGGATAGCTTGACTCCAGTGGCGTAGTGAGCATGGGTCCCACGTCTGGGAATACCCATCCCACTTAGGGCGAAAAGCGTTACAACAAACAAATGATGGACGGAATGCTGACAATGCAGACATTCTCCCCCAGTCAAGAGATCTGGGTTAAATCCATCGTTCTTTTGCCCACTACGCCAGCCCAGTTTAGACATGGCCATATGCAAATGATTGCTTTATTGAAAAGCAATCACGGACATGGTCATGCTTGTTTCTGGCCCAGGGAGGACCTGGCTTGGCAGTTCGGGCTGGACTGTTCCCATGAGGCACAGGGTCAAGACTGATTTGCATATGGCCAGGTCTAAACTGGGGTGGCATGGTGAGCAAAAGAACGATGGATTTAACCCAGATCTCTTGACAGGGGGTGAATGTTTTGATTTGTTCTGCATTCCGTCCATCAATTTTGTGTCTTTTGCTTACTCGCCCTAAGTGCGCCAGGTATGCCCAGACGTGAGTCCTGGGCTTACTGTGCTACTGGAATCCAGCTATCCTGGCTGAAGAGGGGTGAAACCCCGAAATCGGTCCTAGGATGCTTGTTTCTGGTCCAGGGAGGACCTGGCTTGGCAGTTCAGACTGACCTGTTCCTATGAGGCTGAGGAAATATGAATTTTGTGATCAGTTATGTCCCCTATCGTAGACCCCAACGGCTCCATGTGCATGCTATAAGTACATGTATGTTCCCTCCAGTTCCAGTTTTGAAGACGCAAATACATGTGCGTCCACCGTCAACATGTCCTCTTTCAGATCCGCCATGAATGGGTCAGATATTCCATTCCTAAGTATGAAAGGCCACCGACTTTATGTGGTTCACTTTCCACATTTTACAGATTCAGGCGAGTAGGCCCTGAATTCTGTCATCAAGCCTTTTCCTGCCTTCTGCCTCTGAAAGCTCCAGTCTGAGCCTGCATCTGTATCCATGAACTTTGTCCTACTCCCTGCGCGGCTAACGGTGCCTGATCCAGCCTGTTGCCTGCCAAAAACTGCATTTCACCTTCAAGATTATCTGCTCCGCTCCTCATCCGATACATTCCTGTCTAGTAGTTTAGGTAAACATTCCTCCAGCTACCGTGCAAAGGGCCAGGCCTCGCTGTCCTCATGCAAGTAATTCATAGCCCCTGTTACCATGGAATATTCCTACCCCCTCGCATCTCATGTAGACACTTAGACGCTTGTACACGCACTAACAGTCAGTATAGAATAGATTCTATCCTAGAGACCTTTCCTTTTGGATAACACAGTTCTTTAAACATAGGATATTAGATATGATTTGGGATTAGGTTGACATGACCCCCCAGACTTCTGTCTCCACATGTAGAGCTAAATGTCAAGTCCCCTTCACCCTCTAGTTGCACGTCAATCACACGTCATGCGGCTGCGCACGCATCTCTGCCAAATATTTCTGCTGACATTGCAGGATTCTCTTATGGATCCACCCACTTGTGACATCATGTATAATGACGTTATCTTAGTTACGCCCATATGTCCACCTCTATTAGTTACGTATGCACATTTTATCTGTATTATCAGCTGTTACGCCTCTTGCATCTGTTTCACTGTAATGCATTTCCTATAAAACTGATTATCTGTCAATAATGTATGCCCTTCCTTCCTGAACTTTCGTGGTGATGGAATAGAAGCCTGCAATTCGAATTGTATTCCTTTGTATAGGAATAAAGCCTTTTAGAACCTCTAATACCACGGATTCTGCCTCTTATATTTACTGAGTTATTCTTACTAGACTTTACCGCATAAAAAATAGTACCGGTAATGAAATATTTACCACATAAATTGGCGCCCGAACAGGGACACTTTCTCATCTCACGCGCCGGCGGTGCGTTGCAGGCCCGGTCTCCTGCCACAGCTGAACGGACAAAAACGCGTACCTGCAGGATTTCCTGTTTCTCCCTCCGGCCAAGCGGGGGTGACTGAGGCTGCGATCAACACCCAGACGAGGCGGTGAGAAGTGCGAAGTATCCCGACCAGAGCCTAGCTGAGAGAGCAAGATCCGAGGTATACAGAGGCCCACCAGGTTCCGAAGTCCCGAGTCCAGTCGAGTCGAGTCCAGTCCGGTCCAGTTTCAGTTCCGTTCCGAGGCCTTCCGTTCCGAGCTACCCGGTGAGTACCATTACCGGGGAGGCATTTAACGTGCACATAGTCTGTGCCGGTCAAGACGGGTTTGGGTACACAAATCCGGTCTGCACTGTTTCAGCAGTGTATCTGTACTGTTTAGCAGTATATCTAGTATGTCTTGCATATAAATAAGTATTATCTAGTGTCAATATTATGTCAGTAACTAGTTTTCTATTAGTTATCATCGTTCGTAAAACTGTTAAGTGTTAAATGTTTTAAAACGTTCTATATATTGTGGTGTGAATGACTGTTCATTATTGTGTTTACTGTATAAAGTGTGTCCTAGCAACCATCTAAAAATGCCGCTCTTTTCGAAACTAAGACAGATCAAAACTAGAAAAGGGGTACTCGAAGAAGCTGTTCCCATTCCACCTAGGGACACTCCAGGGTACTTTATGTATCATAAGCATGGCCTAGATGCCGTATTATTTCTTGATTTATGGGTGGACTACACCAAAGAGTTACCAGAGAGTCAGAGATGGCCCGCAGCGGGGACCTGGGATGCAGATAGCATCATGAGAGTAGAAGAAGAATTATGGAAAAAGAAAGCCAGACAGTCACAGAAGGATGCCATTGAAGTATAGACGTACAGAAAAAGCGCTCAGACAGGAAGAGAAAGGTAGAGAGAATTCAAATAAAACCCGAGAAAATCTATTAATTGAGGAAGGTACCCGAGTAAAATCAGAACAAGTAGATAGACAAAGAAACACTCTTATGAATGGTATGTATCCTCTTCTGGCCGAAGGGTTACCTAAGGCTACCCCGGAAATACCAAAAGACTTGACTCCTCCACTGCTCCCGATAAAAGCACATCCCAAAACACATCCCAAAACAGCAAAGGACGTTTTCCTTTCCTCCTATTTAGATGACGTAGCTCCCGAGTATGCTAATGCCATACCACACACACCGCTTGCCGATGGTGTTCAACACCAAGAGCATTCGTCTGTACCCCCGCAACAACAAACTCCTACGCAAGTCCCAACAGGTCCGTCCGTTTCCACTGTTTTTCCCGCATCTACAATTTCCATTTTACGTCCAACGAATCCTTTCTTGCCCAGCACCTCAGATGGTGCTACAGGAGGTACGACAGACATGTTTGCCACACCGCCGCGAAATAAACAGACCCTTAGAGATTTAGCACTCCAACGTACACCCCAACTAGCGACATCCGACATGTTTAAAGAACAGCTTGTAGATTGTAGATACGACCCAGTACCAGGTAAACAGGACAAATTGCTCATATCATCACTACGTATACGACGAGCTACATTGTATTTAATGACGATACCAGGAATGGTTGAACACCTAGACAATATATATCGCTTTGTCCAAACAGGGCGAGGTCCAGAGAGTATTAACGAAGCTATGGAGTACCAGAAAGTGGATGTACAAAGACAACTACTCCGTTTTTTCATAAATTGCGTGATTAGGAACCAAGACAGGCCTGGGGCAGATCATGATACCATGCAAAAACTTGCCAAATGGGGTCAGAACATATCAGAAGAGAAACATGATAGGCAGGCGTGTATAATCGCCATGTATCGAAAGATCCGCAAGGAAGTAGAACGAATACATAAAGAAAGACGAGAAGCAGACAGAGTAGAATCAGAAGAAGAGGAGGAGCAAGACTCAGAACAATTAGAAACGATAGCTTACGTAGGTAGAGGAAGACCCCATAATAATACTAGAGGCTTTAATGATCCGATACGTCCAATACGTCCAGAATGTAATAGACATTTTCCAAACCCTATGTTAAATACAAGATCCCCGGAACACCTATTTCAAGCCGCTGATAAATCACTCCGAGATCGAAGGGGGTACCACATGCTCGATTCCATGGACGAACAAGAATTAGCCAGGTCAGCAGTACAATGGGCTGACAGTCCCAGCGAATACAATGATGATGTACTTGCACACACGTTTCTGAATCTTGACCCATACGAACAGCGTTTAGCTAGTATATACATGATTCAACACCTCCTTATATTATATAAAAGCCAACACTCCGATCCAGGACCCTTACCTGACATATTGACAGAAACTACTCACGAATACATGGAGAGGGTCAGGTACTGATTTGATTAAAGAAATTCTAGAATTTCGAAACCAGTATATAGCGTTCGTGTGTCCAGAACACGTTCCAGTTCCCATCATGGGAAGAAAAATGTATCACATAGATAGACAGAACCCGTTACGCGAAGTACACCCAATCAGAGGTGAAGGTAATAACTTTACACGCGTGTTTGTGTACACGCCTATAACTAAAATGGAATTATTAGACATGAAGAAAGTAGTACCCAGCCATGACAAGGATCCAGCAGGTTTCCACCGTGAGATAAGACATGTTACTCATGGGAGAGTATACCTACCCCGACATTATGAAAATATTAAAAGTCCTATTACCCGCCGGTGTTTATGAGAAACTCAAAGAAAAGGAATGGGAGGTGGGAGACCAAAAGATAGATTGGACAGCATTAGAAAACGAAGAAAGGGCCCGAGCTGCAGGAGCAGGGCTTGGGGAAAAGACTACAGCACTACCAGGATTACTAGTGCAGATACTGCCACGTTTATTAACTACGAAAAAGGAAGACTGGGGTGCAATATCAGCCTGTAAACAAAAGCCAGATGAAGACACTAGTGATTTCTATTCCCGATTTGAAAAATGTTTTGGTATAAATAGTGGCATAAAAGCCAGTAGTGAGTCATATCCACATCTGTTTGTGACAAAATTAGTTGAAAATTCTCTGCTGCAAGTCAAGAATAGAGTATTGAAATTCGAAAGTACCTGGCAAGGTAATACCCCATCACAGATGTTACAGATGTTACAATATCACCACAATAGAATTAGAGAAGAACAAGAACATGAACAAAGACGTATGAAAGATACAAAAATGAAAATGCTTGTTGCACAGTCAGTTCCAGCTGATGGTCATCAAAAGGGTGATTCCGCAGGTCCAACGAAAGGGACATGCAACTATTGTAAACAACAAGGTCATTATATACACGATTGTCCAGTCCTGAAACATAATATTGCTACAGGTAGAACCCAGGAAAGACCACGTCCACCTAGACAGGATCAGAATCCACAACAAATCCCTCAACATGTACAACTTAGGTCAGCTCCGCAACAACTAGCTCCGCAACAGGCAGCTCCACAACAGACCGTAGCACCACCACAAGCGCAGCCTATTGCTGCAACACAAGCAACGACACAGCAGATGTATCAGTATGCACAAGCAGATTATCCCGATTATCAGCGATACACATGAAATAGCCTAGAGAGGGAAGTCGGCTTACCCCTTATCGAGGTTCCTGTAGACCAAGAGGGACCTTATGTACATAGTGAACTATTAGGGGAAGACAGAAAGTTTTTACTTGATACAGGGGCAAGCAGAACAACTATACGACGCAGTGAAGTTCCAGGGGCACCCCTCTCAGGCTCACAGAATATTTCCCTTGGATTCTCAGGAAAACCTATAATCAATGATGTAACACAACCTCTTCCACTCACGGTTGGTCCATTGACACGTACTACAGATTTATTGCTTACTAAATCATGTCCAGAAAACTTGTTAGGTATAAAAACATTGAAAGCTCTAGGAGCCATAATATGTTGTTCTCCGGAAGGAGTACGACTATTTTTACGTGACTTTAAAGGTCACTACGTGTCCAGAGACATGGATCACCGACTGCAGAATTTACCTACACATTTATGGGCACAAGGCCCCACTGATGTTGGTTGCATGAATATTACACCATATCGTGTCACACTAAAAACAGGAGTAGTACTACCACGAATGCGACAATACAAGTTACCACCAGATGCTGTTGTGGCTTTGCTGCAAATAATTGACGAGCTCATTGCACAAGGAGTGGTTGTCGAAACCGACTCCAATCTATGTAATTCCCTGATAATTCCGATTCTTAAAAGAACGGATCCAAAAGCACCACCAGTATATCGATTAGTTATTGATCTGCGCGAACTAAATAAATGTATTGTACCACAATACCCTGTGGTCCCAGATATCTCTTCATTACTCACAGCCATAGATTCAGAAGCAACGTTCTTCACTGTAATTGATCTCAAGAATGCTTTCTTTAGCGTCCCAATAGATCCGGAAAGTCAATATCTGTTCGGATTCAGTTTAAATGGACGAAGTTTTAAATTCACACGCGCACCTCAAGGATTTACAGAAAGCCCCAGCATCTATAGCCAAGCACTGAAACGAGAACTTGACAGTATCCACATGCCAGTTAACACTGCTTTGCTTCAATATGTCGATGATCTGCTGATCACCGCCCGAAGCGAACCTGAATGTGAAAAAGCGTCACTGACGGTTTTAAAATTTCTGGCCGACAAAGGGCACAAGGTGTCCCCTTCTAAGCTGCAATTCTGTGTCCAGCGAGTTGTTTACCTTGGGCACTCGCTGTCCAAGGAGGGAAGGCAGCTTACACCTGATCGCATCTAGTTAATTGCTAACATGCCACCACCCAAGACACAAAAGGAGGTGCGGGCTTTTATAGGCCTCACTTCATACTGTAGGCAGTGGATCCCCCAATATGCATTTCTAGCAAAACCACTCGTCCAGTTGACAACACAGGAGGCAGCCACATCGACTGTCCTCCCTTGGACTCCAGAACATACACATGCCTTTGAAAGCTTAAAGAAAGCTTTATGCCAAGCACCTGTTTTAGCAACACCATGTTACAGTAAACAGTTTACACTCTTTGTTACAGAACGCGATGGTACTGCCTTGTCAGTACTCACTCAGGAACAAGCAGGATCACACAAACCATGTGCTTATTTCTCTAGTACATTAGATCCAGTAGCTCAGGCTCTTCCTGCGTGCCTGAAATCGGTGGCAGCAACAGCTTTAGCAATCAGACAAAGCGATGCCATAGTGTTAGGACACCAATTGACAGTACAAGTACCACACGCAGTAGAGGTTCTCTTGAACCGCACACAAACACAACACTTGACTATAGCGAGACTCACTGGTTACGAATTGACATTGTTTCAGCCACACATAGACATCAGACGTTGTAATACGTTAAATCCTGCCACACTGTTGCCAGTGGGCGGAACAGATCCATTGGCACATGATTGTGTCGAAGTCATTACTATCACGACGAAACCCAGACAAGACTTGACAGATATCCCTTTGTCAGATCCAGACTTGACATTGTATGTAGATGGGTCATGTATGAGAACAAGTACAGGAGAGTTAGTGGCTGCTTACGCAGTTACAACAGACACTGAAGTCATTGAAACAAATTGTATTAACACTTTGTCAGCTCAAGCCGTAGAGCTCATCGCTCTGACACAAGCCTGTATTCGAGCCAAAGATAAGAAAGTCAACATATACACAGATTCACGTTATGCATTCGGAGTCGTCCATGACTTCGGTGTACTGTGGCGAGAGAGAGGTTATTTAACTTCTCACGGTGCCCACATCCAACACGGACCCTTCATTCAAGCCCTATTAGACGCGATTCATCTACCTACTGCAATATCGATTATGAAATGCAAAGCCCATACAAAAGTTACCGATATCATTTCTCAGGGTAATGACCTAGCTGACAGAACAGCTAAACAGACTGCTCAGAATCAGACTCACACAACTGACGCGACAAAGACAATAGTTCCGACACTAACACATTGCATGACAGTTAAGGATCCCGCCCTTGATGTAATTGACATACAGACACATGCTACACCAGAAGAAATAAAGAAATGGACTGAATTAGGAGGGATCCAAACGGATCAAGGATGGATGACGAAGGAAAAATCTATATGGTTTCTTCCCGACTCTATGGTTCAAGTCATCATTAACACGATACATAGTCCAGCGCACCTAGGAGAAAAAGCTATGCTAGACAGCATTCAACACATCTGGTTTAACAAACATTTACGAGCCGCAGCTAAACAGAAAGTACGTACCTGTATGATATGTTGTCAGTTTAATCCAGGTAAAAGCATCCCCGTAGAGCAGGGTGGATTTCAACCTCCCGATCATGCTTTTGAAGCTCTCCAGATGGATTATATCCAGATGGAACGATGTCGAGGATTCAAATATGTTCTCGTAGTTGTCTGTGCTCTTTCCCGTTGGACAGAAGCCTACCCGGTTTCAGATTACACTGCCTCGACTACTGCCAAACAGTTAGTTCGAGAATTCTTCCCACGGTACGGTTTACCACGTGTTGTCTACTCAGATAACGGCCAGCCATTCTCATCCGAACTAATGAAACACGTTTCCCTTTTGTTAGGCTACCAATGGAAATTCCACTGTGTCCGACATCCCGAGGCAGCAGGTCTCGTGGAACGCCATAATCAAACTCTGAAAATTAGATTGTCCAAAATATGTAGGGAAAAAGGTGTCGATTGGATAGTAGCCTTACCAGTTGCGCTCTTTTACATGAGAATGGTAGCACATTCTCGAACAGGGCTATCCCCGTACGAGGTGATCTTCGGTAGACCACCAAATATGTGGGGGACGCCTATACCTCGCAAAATCACTGATGTTGACTGTAATATGCTGACAGATTACCTGGCTTCCTTGATGTCTGCACTACAATCTTGTCGTTCACAGGTAGCTGCAGCTTTTCCCGATAATACTGAGGTGAAGCCCCATGACGTGGTTCCAGGCGACCTGGTTCTGGTCCGGAATTTCGACCGGAAGACCCAACTGGAGCCTAGATGGAAATCGCCAAAATTGGTTCTACTAACCACAAGGACAGCCGTGAAGATCGAGGGACGTAAAGGGTGGTTGCACTCGAGTCATATCAAGAAATTTTATGGACTACCATCTAGTGTGAACGCTCAGCCCTGCATTCCCTCACAGACAGACTCAAAGCTCCCCTTGGTTGAACTAACAAACACTGAACTTTATAAACTGAAGTTAAGGTCTAGTAAGTCAGACAATTTGATTGTTTAAGTCCTCTCCAAGGTGAATCGGTTGAATTTGTCTCTGACATGTATCCTCTAGACCGGAATAGAGAAAGAAATCAACAGATGCAGCTTAAAAAGCATGCGTATTGTAAATCACTTCGTAGTCACTGCACAGTAACATTATTAATTTTGTTTTTTCTAAGTCTTCTGATCATCATTTCCAGCATACTATTGCACATGTATTACCCTATTCTTAAGCGTGCTTACAATGTTACGGCAGAACATTCTTTTAGCGAATTACCTCCGCATGAGTTGTCCTATAGATTTGCGCTGCGCAACAACACATTCATTAGTATGTTACATCATTCCCATCAGACCAGCAATGCCACGAATTGTTGGATATGTGGCCGACTCCCTCCCTATCAGAACTATAAGGGAGTTTTGCCCCTCTTTCCATATCCGTTCACACACAATGGCTCCTGTGGAGCATGGTTTAGTTTGATTAATTCCCTAGATTCAAATTCCGCAGTTTATCAAGACAACTGGGTATGGGGAAACCTGAACCTAGTTTTGCTTAAAGTCTGCTACCCTAACAAGGAGGGACTTCCCAAAAGAACAGGAACTGATCTAGAAAATGAAGTATATGGATTAGGTAATTTTACACTTAACCTCATGATCCTGAACGTTGAATCTGAAGCTACACCAATCTTGCCCGCCATGTCAGTATTCCCAGTAAAAGGGGAATTATGTGTAAGAAAGAATGGTTCCATACACATGGGCCATAGTAAATGCACCACTGTAATAAAATTCAGTGATCAAGGCAAGTCTACATTTAGAGCTTCCCGTCATTCCTACTTCATATGTGGCCAGACCGCATATATACGTCTACCTCTAGATTGGGATGGTACCTGTTACATAGCATTCCTTCTGCCACCTGTTTTCCTAGCTCCTCCTGATTATCATAGAAATACCCATTTAGTACACAATAGACAGCAGAGAGATCTCCCAATTGTCGATTACACTGAAACGGCATGGGAGCAATACACAGATTTCAATAAAGGTTTCTTTCCCTATATAGGTACAGTCACTAATAGTAAGCTGATACGTAGATTAACTAGAACCCTTGAAGCAGTAGTGAACGAGACTACTTCCGCCTTAGGCAATTTAACAGAAGAGCAGTCTGCTATGCGGATTGTTGTGCTTCAAAATCGTCTTGTCCTTGACGTCATCCTGGCCGATAGGGGCGGAGCTTGTAGGGTCATCGGATCAAGTTGCTGTGTTTTCATACCAGAAAATTCGCCGTCAGTATACAAAGCCATTGCTCGCCTTCATAAGATTGTGAGTCAGATACACCAGAATCCAGGCACCTGGACTTGGTCTGGTTGGTTTTGGAGCGTGTTGTCCGCCTGGGGATGGAGAATCCTATCCTTCCTAGGTATTGGCTTTCTCATACTATTCAGTTGCTGCTTATGCCTACAATGTGGGCCAGCGATTTGTGGTCTGTGTGCCACATCGTGTATCCCACATCCAAGTTTTCGTTCAAGATCCCGGAAGAAGAAAGAAGAACAAATGATGCTATATGAACAGATCGATGGATTGATGAAGATCGATATCTCCTGAGGGTCCGTAGGGGACAAGGAGGGAATGAGGAAATATGAATTTTGTGATCAGTTATGTCCCCTATCGTAGACCCCAACGGCTCCATGTGCATGCTATAAGTACATGTATGTTCCCTCCAGTTCCAGTTTTGAAGACGCAAATACATGTGCGTCCACCGTCAACATGTCCTCTTTCAGATCCGCCATGAATGGGTCAGATATTCCATTCCTAAGTATGAAAGGCCACCGACTTTATGTGGTTCACTTTCCACATTTTACAGATTCAGGCGAGTAGGCCCTGAATTCTGTCATCAAGCCTTTTCCTGCCTTCTGCCTCTGAAAGCTCCAGTCTGAGCCTGCATCTGTATCCATGAACTTTGTCCTACTCCCTGCGCGGCTAACGGTGCCTGATCCAGCCTGTTGCCTGCCAAAAACTGCATTTCACCTTCAAGATTATCTGCTCCGCTCCTCATCCGATACATTCCTGTCTAGTAGTTTAGGTAAACATTCCTCCAGCTACCGTGCAAAGGGCCAGGCCTCGCTGTCCTCATGCAAGTAATTCATAGCCCCTGTTACCATGGAATATTCCTACCCCCTCGCATCTCATGTAGACACTTAGACGCTTGTACACGCACTAACAGTCAGTATAGAATAGATTCTATCCTAGAGACCTTTCCTTTTGGATAACACAGTTCTTTAAACATAGGATATTAGATATGATTTGGGATTAGGTTGACATGACCCCCCAGACTTCTGTCTCCACATGTAGAGCTAAATGTCAAGTCCCCTTCACCCTCTAGTTGCACGTCAATCACACGTCATGCGGCTGCGCACGCATCTCTGCCAAATATTTCTGCTGACATTGCAGGATTCTCTTATGGATCCACCCACTTGTGACATCATGTATAATGACGTTATCTTAGTTACGCCCATATGTCCACCTCTATTAGTTATGTATGCACATTTTATC
Source organism: Triturus cristatus (assembly GCF_964204655.1). Taxonomy (NCBI): domain Eukaryota; kingdom Metazoa; phylum Chordata; class Amphibia; order Caudata; family Salamandridae; genus Triturus; species Triturus cristatus. The sequence continues at coordinate 359,736,666 of NC_140586.1, read as the reverse complement.
TGTATTATCAGCTGTTACGGCTCTTGCATCTGTTTCACTGTAATGCATTTCCTATAAAACTGATTATCTGTCAATAATGTATGCCCTTCCTTCCTGAACTTTCGTGGTGATGGAATAGAAGCCTGCAATTCGAATTGTATTCCTTTGTATAGGAATAAAGCCTTTTAGAACCTCTAATACCACGGATTCTGCCTCTTATATTTACTGAGTTATTCTTACTAGACTTTACCGCATAAAAAATAGTACCGGTAATGAAATATTTACCACAAGGCACAGGGTCAAGACTGATTTGCATATGGCCAGGTCTAAACTGGGGTGGCATGGTGAGCAAAAGAATGATGGATTTAATCCAGATCTCTTGACTGGGGTGAATGTTTTGATTTGTTCTGCATTCCATCCATCAATTGTTTGTCTTTTGCTTTCTCGTCCTAAATGCGCCAGGTATGCCAAGATGTGGGTCCTGGGCTCACTGTGCCACTGGAATCAAGCTATCCTGGCTGAAGAGGGGTGAAACCCCGAAACCGGTCCTAGGATGCTTGTTTCCAGTCCAGGGAGGACCTGGCTTGGCAGTTCGGGCTGGACTGTTCCCATGAGGCACAGGGTCAAGACTGATTTGCATATGGCTGGGTTCAAACTGGAATGGCATGGTGAGCAAAAAAATGATGGATTTAGGCCCAGATCTCTGTACTGGGGTGAATGTATGACATTGTTCTGCATTCTGTCCATCAATTGTTGTTTTTGCATTTGTCACCCTGCGTGGGACGGGTATGCTCAGACGTGAGTCCCGTGCTTGCCATGCCACTGGAATCGAGCTATCCTGGCTGAAGAGGGGTGAAACCCCGAAACCGGTCCTAGGATGCTGGTTTCCAGTCCAGGGAGGACCTGGCTTGGCAGTTCGGGCTGGACTGTTCCCATGAGGCACAGGGTCAAGACTGATTTGCATATGGCTGGGTTCAAACTGGAATGGCATGGTGAGCAAAAAAATGATGGATTTAGGCCCAGATCTCTGTACTGGGGTGAATGTATGACATTGTTCTGCATTCTGTCCATCAATTGTTGTTTTTGCATCTGACCCTGAGCGTGCCTCAGATGACCAGCCTATAGATGACCCAGCGGGAGCAAGGGCCAGCAGACCAGCCGAGCGAAGGTGACCCATGGCTAGTTGCTTTGCTGTGGGCATCTGGAAGGCCAGTATCAGACAGTCTCGCAACAAGGGGAGAGGGTGTTGTGCAAATGAGGAAAGCGTGGTCTGTCCCAGTGCTATGGCTCCCCTGTTCGCTGGTCAGCAACCGCAGACGTCAGCCACCCCCAATCCCAGTGCGTAGGCAAATTCGGGGGTTACTTTCAGTGCTCGGGGTGCCACAAGAGGGAGAAGGAAGTGGAGAGAGGGCTACCCCACCCCAGGCAATGACAATGTGAGGGTGGAGTGCCCATACACAGTGCGCAGATTAGGCCAATGAAACCCACAGACAATGGGTGAGTCCCTTGCAAATGCAATGGTCAGCAACGTGTTCAACTGAGGCCGCTGCTGCGGTATAAGCCCGACAGCATCAAATGAAACCATCACCTGGGGACTGGGAGGCCCTGTATTGCAGGAGAGATCGCACAACCCAGTGGGGGGAAAGTCAGAGTCATACGGCTTTCCGACCACCATTGTATGCCAAGGTCTGATTTGGGCAGGACCCCACAGGTTCTGCTCACGTCAGCCAGAAGGGGGCCTAGGCACGACACCACCCTCGTGCCTCCGCTCACTCCCCAGCCTGTTTGCTCGTAGCTAGGTCTCAACATTGCTCCGCAATCGCTGGTCTCTGCCACCACCAGGGGAGTCCTCCACAGGGCGCAGGACAGCAAGCACAGCTACAGCTTCTGTTGCCGTCTGTGCCACAGAGACCAGGTCGAAGAAGGAGAAAGGCTCTCCCCAGGATGCAGCACCACCCCCTTGTCAGTGAGCGATCACAACCAGGACGCCACGGGGCCCTCCGTGGCTCTAACGGGGAGCCAGCCTGCAGCGCCACTCTAAGCAGAAGGAGAAGATGGGGAACGCCAATGAGGGCCCTAATTGATGCAGCAAACTTCTGGCCAGAGGGATCCATGTCCTGGTAGCTGATGTCTGCAGGCGGTGCGTCCCCCAATCGGAGGCGGGCAAGTCCGTAAGTCTTGGCGCTGCAGGCCGCTCATGCCCGCAGCAGGCTGGGCCTCACCACATCTCCAGTCAGCAATTAAAAAGGCTGCAGAGATGTTGGAAGTTAATTTACCCTCCAAGGAAACAAAAGCCAACATCCTTAATGAGATACGGCATATGGCGTCACACACCATGGAGCCCTTGCTCTGCTTTAATGAGCTTTACCAGAACCAATCCTTTGGTATTTGGGAAAAGCCCACTACTTCCTCCGCAGTACACAAACCAGTTGTAAGGCGCTGCAGACGTCCCCTGGGGACCCAGTACTCTTGTCTTCACATCCATCATCGGAAAGCCTTGTAATACAAGCCTCTTTCTCTTCCAAACTGTTGCCAGGTGGCTCCCCCCCCCTTTCCCCTCCCCCCACTCCCTCGGCTAAGGAGTCTGAAAAATGAAACCGGCTGTGTGGAAGGTGTTCCCAGCTGGGGAGAAGAGCCCTAAAATGCCTCAATGGCACTTCTCTTTTTGGCCGATCTGTTCATGCCCTTTGGAATGCAACAAAAACTGTTCTTTGTAATCTGCCAGACCAGATGCAAACAATTTTTTCCGAACTGATAGGAGATGACCAAACAGCAGCTAAACAATTAATATATAATCTGGCCTGAATACAGCAAACTGTGTTGCAAGAGTTATAGGGAAATCTATGTCTCTACATTGCTGCAAACGTTGGATTTTCCCAAGATGTCCAGACTACTCTCATGCATCTCCCTTTCGATGGTTCTCGCTTCTTTGGAGTAAAATATGAAGAAATTCAAGGACATTAACCCCTTCGGTGCTCATGACGGAATGGTTCCGTCATGACCCACGGTTGAGCTGTGCTCATGACGGAACCATTCCGTCATGACCCCGCCCGCGCAAGATTCCGCCAGCACAGCGGCGGAATCTGCGCAGCATCGAAGGGGTTAAGGCCACAGCCAGATCACTGGGCCTACAAACTCAACCAAGGGATTAATGTCAGTTTAGGAAGTTCTAAAGCTTCTTTAGGGGCTTCTACTTTCGAGGTAGTCCGTACCAGTTCAGCAACAACAGCAGGCAAACCCACTAGATAGGAATTGTAAGGATGGGGAGCAAGGGAGAACACAAGCCCGCCCCCTTCCTCCTGCCTTATCCTCCTCCTCCCCTATAAAGGAGGTATGCCCTAATCCTCCAACAACCTCCCCTATAATCCCCCCGAACACCAGACAACCTGCATATCTTTCAGCAGGAAGCGTAAATCTTGCAAAAAAAAAGTGCAGTTGAATTGGTTCCACTGCAGGAACGGGGTCAGGGGTGCTACTCTCGCTACTTCCTGGTTCCAAAAAAGGATGTGTTTCATCCTATCCTAGATCTCAGCGTTCTGAACTGGTTCATCAAAAATGTAAAAGTTATAAAACGCTGTCCATAGCTCAGGTTCTGCTGGCTCTGGAAGTGGAAAACTGGATGATCTCAGTCAATCATCAGGATGTCTATTTACACATCCCTATCCTGCGGTCATACAGATGTATCTTCACTTTATGATGGGATCCAATCAATACCAGTTTGTGGTCCTTCCATTTGGTCTGACTTCTGCACCACCAGTCTTCACAAAGATGATTGCGGTGGTAGTGGTCCATCTCAGAAGGGCGGGCATCCCTTTATTCCCGTACCTGGACGACTGGCTCATCACAACCAACTCTCCAGAAGATGGTGTTACACCACCTGCAGAGAATGGCCACGTTACTGTTTGACCTGGTGCCTTCTCAGCGCAACCTGTTCATTGGAGCACTACTGGCCACCACATAGAGTCCAGGTCTTTCCCCCTGTGCAGAGGGTTCAGGATGTTCAGGCTGTGATTCTGATGTTTCAGAGTGGAGCGCATGTTCCAGTCCTGATGGTCTTCTGCCTGCTAGGTCTGCTAGCTTCCTGCATTCTGTGGTCACTCATGCACGCTGGCACATGAGGGCCCTCCAGTGCTGCCTCAGCATACAGTAGTTCCAACACAATGGAGATCTTCAAAGTTCGATCACGGTCTCCTGGAATGCTTTAGTGGATTTGCAGTGGTAGAGTGTGAAAGGCAATCTGTCTCAAGGAAAGCTGTTTCAACCCTGTAAAGTGTTAACAGTTATCACAGATGCCTCCATTCTAGGGTGGAGTGCTCACCTGTAGGAACTGGAGATCAGAAGCCTTTGATCTCTGGAGGTGCAGTTGTTCCACATCAATCTGATATAGTTACGGGCGATCCTGTTGCCCTCAATGTCTTCTTTCCTTCCCTTCTCTGCATGTTCGTTCAGATTTTGATGGACATATGACTCAGATGTGGTACATCAACAAGCAGGGGGAGTAAAGTTTCACCTTCTCTGCCCGGCAGCTCTAAGGCTCTGGTCCTGGGCTGGGCAACCACCAGTTTTGGCCAGTGTGCAAGTTGACATTCTCAGTCGGCGTCATCTTGCCAAACATGAGTGACATCTACATTCGACGGTAGTCTAACAAATCTTCAGCATCTGGGGAACTCCATTAGACCTCTTTGTCACTCACAAAGTACTCACTACCCGAAATTCTGTTCCCTCTAGTATTCATTTCAGGGAGCAACAGGTACACTGTTTGAAGTGGAACTTTCTGCCTAATTACACGTTTCCTCTCACAACTTGATTAAGATCTACCTCGTCTGGGCCAAAGTCATTCTGATAGTCCCAGTTTGGCCCCAAAGGGCATGGTACACAAATCTGATGCCCTTCTCCTTGTTCCCCCGCTCCGTCTCCCTCACAGGATAGACCGCCTCTCTCAATTGCAGGAGTAGGTTCTGCTTCCACCGTCTTGTCTGAAGATTGAGTGAGGTAACCATAGTTTTTTCTTTGCCTTCTGAAGTGGTGGATGTTATCTTAACTACCCGTAGACACTCCCCCAAAACGTTGTACTCTGGCAGATGGAATAAGTTCCGTCAAGTGGTGTTCAGACAATTCAGTTGACCCTCTTCAGGTCCAGCTGTCGGCCATTCTACGTTTCTCCCCATCTTTGGCTCAGCAATGGTGCACAGTGGGCAGTATTAAGGGCTGCTTATTGGCCTTGTCGGCCTTCTTCTGTTTGCCTGACCAGCCCTTTTATAATGCCCTAATGGGCCCTCAAACCTTTTCTTGCTTTTATAGTTATGTTCTGCATTTGAGCCGTTGCATAGTTGCTTGTTCTTCTTACTTTTAAGACTGTCTTAAGTTAATTGCTATCACGAAAGCTAGAAGTGTATGTCCGCTACAGCCATTGAGTGTGAAACCCTCTTTCACCTCTCATGTCTGGCAAGTTGGTACCAAGAAACAAGGCTGCATTCCTGCCAGAAGTGGTTACCCAATTATACCCAGGCCAATCAGTCACCCTTCTTTCCTCTGCCACTTCTCATGAAGGTAGAAGAGAGACTTAAAAGACTGGACTCCAAGAGAGAGATCAGCTTTTACGTGGTCAGAACACATGAATTCAGACCTGATGACTAGCTCTTTGTAGCCTACCAGAAGGTGTAAGGACTCATTCCACCAAAGCAAAATCATCTACCTCTATGCTGGTGCGAGGGTGCTGGTGGCAGATGGGTGAAAATCCCTAGAATGTGTTATGTCATTTAGAATGAATCATCAGGATTTTTCTTTTGAACTACCGAAGTTGCTCCCATGAACAGATTAGTTTATTGTGTCTGAGATTTAATTAAAAAAAATACCATTCTTAACTGCAATGTGGGCATGTGTGCTTCACAACAGCGTCTTTCATTTTCCGTTCTTTACCCCTTATACTGAGTATTGTCGGCTGCATTTTTATACATTTCTAACATAGCTCTGCTTTTACCTGTAACAACTACATGTGTCTGATAGTACTGTAAGTGTTTCTTCCAAAAATGTTTTGCTTTAAGCAAAATAGTTGTAATTAGTTTTATTTGAGATTATTGCAGTGCATCCTCTGATTATATGTATATATGTTTTATTGTAGGAGTAACCTGGTGGGTCCTACTTGGATGCAGCCAGACCGGCTTAGTCCAAGATCCTCACAGCCACCTCCACAAACATCAAAGGGACTACTTTACGCACCTCATTCTGAAATAAGTAGGCTACAATCCACTTATACTGCAGCTATCTCTGAAGGAAGAGGCCTCTTTTCACATCTCCAGGCACTAGAGCAGCTGGGTTTGCTACAGAAGGATGGTGAGTCAGTTCTGTCTACAAAGCGACAGATAGCCAGCTCTGCAGTAGAATCGCTCAGTCTGCCCCTGCAGACCAATACTGCCTCAGACTCTCAGCATGACTCTTTGTCCAAGCCCAGTACAAGCCAATACCAACGAAAACTTGATCGCATTGAGGCCCTGAAAGCCACAGCTGCGTCCCTATCCAATCGTGTGGAAAGTGAAGCCCGACAGTTGGCATGTGGTAGCATAAACTACAGCACAGCATGGAACACCAGGCTGGATGTTGTGAAGCCGTCTCATGACGATGAGCACTGGGCAAAACCAGTCAGCCCCCCTGTGCGTGAACGCTGTGAAGACACCTTTTCTGCCCGTATTCAAAAGATGTTGGACACCTGTGTAAGCCGTGCCACCTTTGATGATGACTTGCCTGGAGTTGGCAACCTACATGAGTTTAGAAAGCTTCCTCAGACACTCAGACCTCACAGTGCTGTGGCCAGCTTGGGAATAAGATCCATAAGTGGCCACCGAGATGTTGAAATTCCAATCCAACAGAAGCAAAAACAGCAGGACCCGCTGACCAAAGAACTTGCGATTAGAAGTCCAGAACGTCAAGTTGGTACACCCCATGAGTCGAGTGCTGGCTCTATTAGTGAGGGCCCCCTACTGAGTGAAGGGAGCCTTACAGAGAGTGATGGAGTTCCACTTGACCATTCCCCACCAAACATGGCTGAGGCTCTAAAAGGCCACGATTTCTGCGTTACTGTTGAAGACAAGCTCTTTGAGCCCCTGAAAGAATTCCAGAAGGAGGTGGAGAGTTACCAACCTTTGCCTCCCCAGGTTTGGTCCTCATCCCAGGGCCAGGGGTCATGGGAGGAGCTAGCAAAGGGAAGTCCACATAGCGTTATTAACATCTATGCTAAGTCCTTCCTCTACGGGAAAGGTGAGTGCACCAAGGAAACATAACGTTGCTGGTGTTAAGTGAAATGTCTTGTGTTAAGTATCTGAAAGTTATGTTTCTTTTTTTCTTTGGGTTTTTACATGTAAAGCCCTCAGTCTTTACGCTTGTGTTGTAATAGTGATATCGGAACATGGGTGTGTTTAGATCTGTACCTTGATGCATTTCTGACATGTATGCCCCTCTGTAGGTCTGTGTGTTTCCCAGTTATAATACTTTTTTGTGTTTTGCTTTTCTTTCTGAATGCTAGTTGCCCTGTTTAGGAAAGTGCCCCTTTTTGACATGGTCATCCCCATGTTTTTCCTGGTAATTGATGTGATTTTAACTGTAAGTGCACTGGGTTCCTGCTAACCAGGTTCCCAATGCCAGATCGCTTTCCCAAAACTGTTCAATTGTACCCCAATTGGCAATAGCTTTAGCACCTTTTATAAGTCCCTAGTAAATAGTACCTCTGGTACCTAGGGTCGGAGGTACTGAAGAGGATCCCTAAGGGCTGCAGCACATATTGTGCCACCCTAAGGGACCCCTCACGTAAGTCATGCAGAGTACCATTGCTGCGGAGTGTCTGGGTGCAGACCAAAGTGAAAACACTACATGGCACACAGCCTGTGTGCCATTCCTACAGACACTGCATGCAGTATAGGGAAGTCACCCCTACAGCAGGCCTTACAGCCTTAAGGCAGGGTGTGCTATACTACATGTGGGGGCATAACTGCATGAGCAGATATGCCCCTGTGCTATTCAGTTCCAAACTGCCCGTACAAGTGATCAGGAAAGCCATTTTAAAACATGTGCTGGACACTAGTAAAAACAAGTTCCCCAGCTACATAATGACTTCACTGAAACCAAAAATGTTGGGTATCAAACATCTTGTATTGATAAACTCACGCTGAATCCAACAATGGATTTATCAATACATGCACCCAGAGGGCACCTTAGATGTGCTCCCTGAAAACCTACTGACCACTAGTGTACTAGTTGACTGGTCTTAGCCAGCCTGCTACCACAACTAGTTTTTGACCCCAGGGGTTACGGCTTTGCTCCCAGAGAAACAAAGCCTGCTCTGACAGAGGGTGTTTGCACCCCTTCCCAATCGATGACCTACAAATTACCATCCCAATGCAGGGAGCTTCAAAGAGCCCACCTCCTTAGGTATGCAAATCTGGATTACCTCACAAGAGAGGACGCCTCGAAGTACCTCTGCACCCATCGCCTATGGAGAAGAGGACCAAAGGTGTACTCACGTCCCCGAGCATCGTGAGGCCGGAGTATCCCTGTTGGCTCAGCCCGACTGGCCTCCCAGGTCAAACCTGCTGCCTTTTTTCACAAAGACTTATCCCCATAGACTAACATTGGGCACCTGATGCTGTATTGCACCTCTGCACCCAGCTGCCCCAATGCCACCCGGTGTGACCTCTTGGTGCTGCCTTGAACCTTGCCCCATACTCGCCTTAAATCCAGGTATCTGAAAGAAACAGATATAGATTCCTTACCTTAGATTTACCCCCAGGCGTCAGACTGGATCTTGACAGTTTTTCGTCAGCAGAACCCCAGCGTGTCAAAAGGTGGCGTTGGTTGGCTCTGCTTTCGTTGTTTGTGTCGTGGTCGCCGGGATGACGTCGTGGTAGCTACTTAGACCCCGCCCTCGTGCGCTGCCGTCAGTTCTTTCTTTTTCCGTGCCAGCCAGCGTAGATCCGGAGAGAGCGGTACCACCAGTCACTTTTTGAATGACTTTTTTGCCAGCCTTTGTCGACACCGTTTTCGAGTCTTTGAATCCTGGTGCACGTCGGGGATACCCGGATTCAAGGCTTGCGGTTCCTGTAACCGACTGATGTCTGTAACGGATCTGCACTCCGTGTTCCTGTTCTGCCTGGAACGCAACTATGAACCCAAATCGTGCTCCGACTGCCGGACCATGAATCCGAAGTCTTTGCGGGAGCGGTCTCAAAAGCTTCTCGAGGCCAGGCAGCCGGCTCTGCGCCGTTCAAGGTCCCGGTCGTGTGGGAGGTTGAGGGACCGGTCGCGGAGCCACCAGCATCATTCATCTTCCAAGGCTTTGCACTCGGGGTCAGTTAAGTCGAAGCACAAGAAGAAGTCGAAGAAGCATCCTCGCTCTTCAACTTCTCCCCGTCCGTCGGGCGATGTGACGAGGGATGCTGGTGGTGCCCCTCCCGCGGCTGTGCGTGGGGAGCGTGAAGGGTCGACTCCGGTCTTCTCGGGACGCGGAGCGACCCCTGCCCAGCTTCGTCCATTTTACGAAACGATGCATGACATCTTTGGACTCGGCTGGAGGCCCTGGGCCTTCGATGCCAGCAGCTTCTGCCCCTGCGCCGCAGAGTCCCCTTGGATCCAGTCCTGGATCTGGGTCGGTGCCGGTTGACCTTGTGAGACCTCCCCCGGCGCTGATTCCACTGGCACCATGTCCGCAAACGGCGTCTGCTTTGTCCACAGCCGACGCCGACCCCAGCCTCCACCTCGATGTAGACATGGAGCCGGACAGATGCCGGATCCGACGCTGATGGGTACTTTTGTGCCCTTGTTCTACCCTAGTTCTTTTAGACCAGATTGGCAGCCAGAAGAGGGAGATGAGGACTGGGAGGGGTCTGGTGACCCTCTAACTGACCAGTTTGGATATGAACCGGACTGGAGAGAGGAATATGGGGAAGCCAGTGGTCTGGATACCTCACCAGACCTTTGCATATTGTCTCCTCCTACCGTGGCTACGGAGGAAGGAGCGTCTTACGCCATGGTGTTGCGTAGGGCGGCCGAGGATCTCCACCTTGATCTACCTACTGAGGCAGTCAGGACTAACCTCCTAACAGAGGTGCTTCAACCGGCAGCAAGCTCTTCGGAGCCCCTGCTTCCGTTTAATGAAGCCCTCATTGACATCCTTTTGGGTACCTGGTCCAGGCCCAACACAGGGGCTCCTGTGGATAGGATGATTGGCCGACGCCACCGCCCAGCTCCGGGCAGCCATCTGTTTGAGGCATGTGAGCTGTAGATCACATGCTTTGCATAAGATCGCCATCTAGTGTTGGGTACGGATGTTTGCACTTTGTTTTTCTGGAAGAAGTTTTCCCTAGTCACGAGGTAGGGGACTCCTCCCTCAGGTGATAGTGCGCATAATCATCGACTCCAATTTTCAGATTGTTTTTTTCTGCCATCGGGTTCGTATGTAACTCGCTGCGCTCCGGTTCGACGTCGATCCTTTGGTCCTTCTCGGCACGTATCACATTCACATTCAACGGTATTGTTTCCGATCACATTTGTCTTTCTTCGCGGATCGTGATTCCTAAAGCCAATTTCGATCAGAGAGCTCTTGGTAGGCCGTAGGGCCTAGTCCCTGGTTTTACTCGCAGTCGATGGCATGAACTCCTTTCAAGTTATGTCCTCGGTGCCATGTGAAATACCCACGCACCGACTCACACGAGGTGTGCAACTTGTGTTTGTTACCCGATCACAGAGAAGATCACTGCGACACGTGCCAAGCTTTTTGCTCCCGGAAGACTCTGTGATCGTTGGGCCCGACGAGGCGATATGCAAAGACAACAGACAGACTCTATTCCAGACCTCTTTGGACCTGAATCGGAGGAGGAGGAAGGCGATGAGCCCATCGGAGCCGATGTGGAACAGGAAGACCTCTTCATTCATTTCCGACCACAGCTCGGAAGAGGATGAAGACATCCCGCATGGACAACGTACCATGAGTACAGTCCCTACCTCACCCCACCTTCCACTTCCTTCGAAGAAAAAGGCTTTGGACCAACCTGTGCCCTTGGGCCACGGTCGGCACGAGATCAAGCGTCCGAAGCCCCGCCTTCGGGCTCGGCACCGAAGCCTAGCAAAAAGCCTTCTGGCTCCGAAAAGCCCAATGTCAAGTTGGGCACCGAGCCAAAGACTTCAGAGCCGAAGAAAAAAATCCAGCAGCAAACACCCTCCATCGGCACCAAAACGAACTTCGTATCCGAAAACTCAGGCCAAGAAACCATCTGCACCGAAACACACAGACGCCAAAGTCACCCAAAAAGCATGCTTTCGGTGATCCGCTCGACAAACCGGATCCGAAACAGAAAATTCTGGTTATACACCCAAAGACTGGACATATCACCACTAAAGTGACTTCAAAGAGGGGTGCTACTACAGAAGAGCAATACCACATACTATTGAAGAAGAGAACTGTTGGGACAAATCCTTCCCTTCTTCCTCTTCCTTCACCCTCTCTACCCCAGACTATACCTGTGCCAACTTCACCGGAGCACTCACCACCACACACACCTGACAAATCAGGGTGATGGGGATGATAATGATGACAATCAGCCTAGAGACGTGTGGGATAACTTTAACACTGATTCTCCCACTGACAACGTCCCCAATATATATCCTACCAGGTCCTCTCCACCCGATGACAGTGTAGGATTTGTTAGATAGGGCTGCTGCTTACAATGGAGTTCCACTACATAGGGAATCCCTTGAAGAGGACTTCCTTTTCGAGACCCTGCACAACACACAAAAGTCTACACACATGTTGCCCATGTTGAAAGGAATGACCAGACATGTAGACAACATTTTTAAGGATCCTGTTAGAGCATGTATCCTTACCCCTAGGGTAGATAAAAAATACAAGCCTGCCCCATCGGATCCAGTCTACATAAAGGGTCAACTACCATTAGATTCATTAGTAGTCTCTAATGCACGTAAAAGGGCAAACTCCCAGACTACTGGATACGCACCAGCCCCAGATTAAGAGTCTAAACTCCTTGATGCTTCAGGGAAAACGATAGCCTCCCAGGCTGCTAACTTCTGGCGTCATTCTAATACACAGGCGTTGTTAGCATGGTATGACCGCGCACACTGGGATGAAATGGAACAACTCATCCAATGTCTTCCTCAAGAACACAAATCAAAAGCGCAAGACCTGGTTTGAGAGGGACAGTTAATTTCTAATAGCCAAATTAGATGTTCCCTAAATGCTGCTGATACATCTGCCAGAGCGGTGAACACTAGTGTTCTTTTAAGAAGACACGCCTGGCTGCACATATCCAGGTTCAAACCAGAGGTTCAAACTTCCATATTAAACACACCCTTTGACAAGGAACACCTTTTTAGGCCGGTGGTAGACACTTCAATTGATAAAATGAAAAAAGATACCGAAGTGGCTAAATCCATGGGAGCCCTTCAGTCTCCACAAGGGCGGAGTTCCTTCCGTCGCTCTATTTATTGAGCAGGGTCTAAAAATACTTCCTCCGATACTGTGTCCACCTATAATGGCATTAACCAACCCTCAGGTTCCAAGGGTTTCTTTCTGTGCAATTACAGAGGAAACAAATGCAAGGGTAGAGGTTCTAATACACGTACCTCACCATCCAATACAAAACAGTCACTTGCCCACAGTTCCCCTGACCACTTAACACTTGTGGGGGGACGACTGTCACAATTTCTACTAAAGTGGCAGTCAATAAAAACAGACAAATTATCCATTCTGGTTACTGCCTGGAGTTCATCAACACTCCTCCAAACATTCCCCCAAGGTCACACAGAATTTCACCGGATCACCTAGACCTTCTCAAACAAGAAGTTCAATCACAGATGCTAAAACAAGCCATAGAGCCCGTACCACCACAATATCAAGGGTTGGGTGTGTTCTCCTTTTACTTTCTAATTCCTTAAAAGGATGGATCTCAGAGAACTCAGTCTTTACATACAGTCAGACCACTTCCACATGGTAACACTACAACAAATACTGCCTCTTTTGCAAAAGGGCAATTATCTTTCTACTCTAGATTTAAAGGATGCCTACTTTCATATTCCAATCCATCCAGCTCATCGCAAATTTCTCAGGTTCGTGGTAGCAGGTCAACACTACCAATTCAAGGTGCTCCCATTCGGAGCCACCACTGCCCCCAGAGTCTTCACAAAATGTCTGGCGGCAGTAGCTGCACATCTTCGAAGACAAAACATACATGTCTTTCCCTATCTGGACGACTGGCTCATCAAAGCCAGCACATATCAGCAATGTCGCAAACATACTTCAGTAACCATTCAGCTGCTTCACCAGCTAGGGTTTTCAGTCAATGTGTTAAAATCTCATCTTCAGCCGAACAAAATCAGGATTGCCTTGAAGTCACTCTAGATACTCAAAGGGCTCTAGCGTGTCTCAATGCAGCCAGAATTCGAAACATTCAGGCAATCGTTCTCCAATTTCAAGCCATTCAGTCACTTCCAGCTCGAGTGTTTATGCAAATGCTGGGAATGATGGCATCTTGCATCATGATCGTTTCCCACGTCAGGTTACACATGCGTCCACTTCAAGAGTGCTTAGCCAGTCATTGCAACCAGTCACACGGTCTATTAACCGATCTAGTGTTGGTAAGTGGCCATACTCATCACTCTCTGCAGTGGTGGAACACACAAAAGGGCGGCCGTTCATAGACCCGATTCCACAGACAGTGTTGACAGTGGATGCATCTCTTACTGGCTTGGGAGCTCATCTTCAACAACACACAGTGCAAGGGTGTAGCAAAGGTTGCTTCACATTAATCATTTAGAACTCTAGCGCTCAAAGCCTTTTAAGATCACCTCTCTGGCAAAGCTGTACTAGTCCAAACAGACATGAGAGCTATGTATTACATATAGAAGCAGGGGAGGACACACTCTCTTCAACTATCCCACTTAGCCCAAGATATCTGGAGGTGGGCGATACACCACAAGATTTTTCTCCTAGCAGAATATCTCCCAGAAGTCAACAATCAGATTGCGGATCTCCTCAGCAGGCAAAGTTATCAGAAACACGAGTGCAAACTTCAACCTCAAGTTCACCTCCTGTACTTCCAAGCCTGGGGAGTGCCTCACATAGACCTGTTCGCAACACCCGAAAACGCAAAATGCCAAAGCTTCGCCTCCAGGTATCCACACCCATTGTCCAAAGGCAATGCTCTATGGATGAACTGGTCAGGGATATTTGCCTACGCTTTTCCGCCTCTCCCACTCATTCCATCAGTGGTTCGGAAACTCAGGCAAACATCACTCATGCTAATACTAGTAGCTCCAACATGGGCGCATCAACCGTGGTTCACAGCCCTGTAGGAACTCTCTCTAGTACAACACCAAAAATTACATTTAACTCCCAGTCTCCTCACACAGAGCCATGGAGAAATCAAACACCCAGATTCAAAACAGCTGAACCTCGCAATCTGGCTCCTGAAGTCATAGAGTTTGGTTATCTCAACCTTCCACCAGACTGTATGAACATTATTAGAGAGGCCAGAAAGCCTACCACAAGGGCCAGCTACGCAGCCAAATGGAAGCGTTTTGTTATCTATTGCAATAACAATCATATCAACCCTCTTGATGCTTCCATACAGAACATACTGTGCTACCTATTACAGTTGCAGCAGTCCGCATCGGCCTATACATCCATCAGACTGCATCTCGCTGCCATAGCAGCTTACCTTCCAAATAGGCAACACTTATCGCTATTTTGAGTGCCCGTCATCAAAGCATTTATGGAAGGGCTAAAAAGAGTAATACCACAAAGACTTCCACCTGCCCCAGTATGGAATCTTAACATAGTCCTCACAAGGCTAATGGGTCTGCCAATTGAAGCCATGCATAGATGTGAACTACAGTTCCTTACTTGGAAAACCGCTTTCCTCATTGCAATCACTTCATTGAGGAGAGTGGGTGAACTACAGGCACTAATCATAGGAGAACCCTTTTTCCAGTTACATAAAGATAAAGTAGTTCTTCGTACCAACCCCAAATTCCTACATAAGGTTGTGTATGCATTTCAGATCAATCAGTCGGTTGAATTACCTGTGTTCTTCCCTCAATCTGACTCTGTTGCAGAACGAGATCTACATACCTTAGATGTCAGAAGAGCTCTTTTGTATTACACTGAAAGAACTAAAAAATTTCATAAAACCAAACAACTCTTTGTCGCAATTGCACCACCTCACAAAGGCAAACCTATCTCCAAATCAGGAAATGCTAGGTGGATTGTTAAGTGTATTCAGATTTGCCAAAAAGACTCTTACAGTACCCCATAGAGCACATTCCACTCGCAAGCTAGGGGCTACTATGGCTTTCCTAGGGAATATCCCTATTACTGATATCTGCAAAGCTGCAACATGGTCTACGCCACACACATTCACCAAACACTATTGTGTAGATGTGTTAGCAAGACAACAAGCTAATGTGGGTCAAGCAGTACTTAAAACATTATTTCTGACAACTCCAACGGTTACAGGATAGCCACTGCTTCGGGGAGACTGCTGTATAGTCTATGCAAAGCATGTGATCTACAGCTCACATGCCCCGAATAGAAAATGCTACTTACCCAGTATGCATCTGTTCTTGGCTTGTAGGGCTGTAGAATCTCATGCGGCTACCCACCTCCCCGGGTACCTGCAACTGCTGTAGTTCCCTGTTTTTACAATACATACTTACGCATGGACATCTCTATTCTTTACTACTACTCCATTCTCTCACCCTCTGCAAAAACAATCTGAAGATGGAGTCGATGACCATGCACACTATCACCTGAGGGGTGAGGAGTCCCCTACCTCGTGACTAGGGAAAACTTCTTCCAGAAAAACAAAAGTGCAAACATCCAAACCAAACACTAGATGGTCATCTTATGCAAAGCATGTGATTCTATAGCTCTACATGCCAAGAACAGATGCATACTGGGTAAGTAGCATTTTCCTTCCTCTCCCAACACTCCACCCCCATTCCCTAACGCACCACCTGATAGTTAATCCAAAAAGCTGTACGAGCTTCGGACTGCGGTCGGTAAACACCGCATGTCTGTTGGGCCGTTATACCCACTCCGTGTGGGATACGGTGGCGCAAGTGCTGCCTCAGGGCCCATAGGAGGCCCGGGCCTTACTCTCCCGTGCAGTTGCAGAGGGGAGAGACGCAGCAAAGTTTACCATCCGCTGTTGGCTGGATACCGCCGACTCACTAAGCAGGAAGATTTCCACCTCGGTAGCCCTTCAACGCTACGCCTGGTTGAGGTCGACTGGTTTTTCAGGAGATGTCCAATCCACTCTTATGGACATGCCCTTTGATGGCCGTCGCCTATTCGGCGACAAGGCAGACAACGCGCTGGAGCGCTTTCAGGACTCTCGGGGTACGGCCAGGTCCTTGGGCCTCTCCACCACTTGCCCTGCATAGTCTGCTTTTCGCCCCTTTCTTGGCTGTGGAAGGGGTGCCCTGCCACGTCCCGCCCAGAGCCACAGGCCAGAGCAAGCTGTGCAATCCCTGCGCGCCCGGGGACGTGGGAACCACCGCCATGGTTCTGGGGGCCAGCGGGCAGGCCAGTCCACCACAGCAGCCTCCAAACCCTCCTAGTCCGACCTCTCAGGGCCACCAATCGCCAGTGGGAGGCAGGATTCCCCATCACCTCCCCCTCTGGCACACCATCATGTTGGACAGGTGGGTTTCGCAAATAGTCCGAAGGGGCTACTCCCTCCCCTTCGAGACTACCCCTCCATCCATACCACCTCAGTACCATCGTATGATCATCTGGCCCTTCCCCAACAGGACGTTTCGGCACTCTTGGCCAAGGGTGCCATTGAGCGAGTTCCTGTCCGAGAAGTAGGTCGTGGTTGTTATTCCCACTGCTTTCTGGTGCCCATGAAGGAAAAGGCCTGCATCCTATCTTGGAGCGCAGAGACGTCAATCTCTTCCTCCGGAAGGAGAAGTTGAAAATGTCGACGCTAGCTCAGGTCCTGTCTTCCCTCGACCCTGGAGACTGGATGGTAGCATTGGACTTGCAGGACGCTTACTTTCACATTCCGTCCTGCCGGCCCACCGGCGTTACCTACGGTTCACAGTAGGCCACGAGCACTTTGTTTACCGTGCGCCCCTTTGGCCTTATCAGTGCCCCTCTGGTGTTCACGAAAGTGATGGCAGTGGTCGCAGCTCATCTGCACAGATCAGGGGTTCCAGTCTTCCCCCTATCTCGACGACTTGCTGTTGAAGGCAGGCTCGCCCCAGGCTGTCGTCTCCCACCTCCAGACTATGGCCGACCTCCTGCATTCGCTGGGGTTCTCCATCAACGTGCTGAAGTCACACTTGACTCCTTCTCAGAAGCTCCTCTTCATCGGAGCGGTTCTGGACACAACACAGTTTTGGGTCTGTCCTCACGAACAGCGAGTCCGGGATATTCGGTCTATGATTCCGATCTTTCAGCCTCTATCCCGGGTTTCGGTCCGAATGACCTTCCGGCTACTGGGCCTGATGGCCTCCTGCATCCTGCTGGTGGATCATACTAGATGACATATGCAGGCTCTACAGTGGGACCTGAAGTTCCAGTGGGCACAACATCAGAGGGAATCTGTCCGATTGTGTCCTGATCTCCGAGGGCACTGCACACCAATTGCAGTGGTGGCTAACGAACCAGGATTGGGTCGACGGCAGATCCCTCTCCCTTCCCCAACCAGATTTCACAGTGGTAACAGATCCGTCACTTCTGGGATGGGGCGGCCACATGGGGGAGGCGGAGATCAGAAGCGTCTGGGCTCCACATCAACCTTCTGGAGCTTCGGGCGATTCGTCTTGCACTCAAAGTATTCCTTCCCTCTGTCCAGGGAAGAGTAGTGCAGGTGTTCACGGACAACACCACCGCCATGTGGTACTGCAACAAACCAGGTGGGTTGGGGTCGTGGACCGTATGTCAAGAGGCCCTCCGCTTCTGGACTAAGCCATACCCCTGGAGGCAGAATACACCACACCCAAAAGGAGGACCTCCCCGGCTTCAGACGCTGAAAGGGCCCTCGAGGGGGAGACGAAGAAAAGACACCTGGAGGCAGAAAGGGCAGCACTCCTTCAA
Source organism: Triturus cristatus (assembly GCF_964204655.1). Classification (NCBI taxonomy): domain Eukaryota; kingdom Metazoa; phylum Chordata; class Amphibia; order Caudata; family Salamandridae; genus Triturus; species Triturus cristatus. The sequence goes on along the minus strand of NC_140586.1, from coordinate 359,718,584 downwards.
CGAAAGGAGGAGTCCGAGGCGCTAAAGGAATTCAGAATTCCTGCGAAACCCTCCACTACCGCAGAGGCTGAGGAAGTAGAGGATACCCTTGAAGCGCCAGCAACCCCTGAACCGCACAAGGAGGACTTCGAGGAGGAACTCGGTGTTCAAGAAGAGGAGGAAGGCACAGAAAATTTCAATGAAGAGTGGAACAACCTCGACACAGAAAGCCCTATAGAAGAGGTCGAAGGCTTCACCAACAGACTACATAGCCTTCTACAACAGCCTCATCAAGAAAGCAGCTGATACCTTCGGTGTCCCCTTAGAGGAGGAGAAAGGAGACTCGTTTCAGCCTAGAAACATTTGCACCAACCACGAAAGGCACATAATACCTTCCAATGCTGCCAAGCATTCTGGACCAGGGCAAGGAAGCTTTCAAAGAGCCTGCCTCAGCAAAAGGAGTAATCCCAAGTGTGGAGAAAAAATACAAACGCTGCACAAGGGACCCTAAATACTTTCAAGGAAACAGTTTATGCTGCAGCAAGGTAGTATGCTCGGCGAGAGCTGACGTAAATAACTTGCTTTTTTACTAACAATTAACATGTGTTTTTAAACTGTCCTTTTATTTACTTAATACCGTTTTTTGATATATTTAGTATTAGCCAACCTTTCAGACGCTCACCGTTTCACACACGTAATTTCGCCCTCTCCTTCTCCCTGGTCCACCGTGGCAGATATTCTGCTGTTTGAGTAAAGGAAGGTTCCTTTAGCTAAGGGTGTCCTATACTCACTTCCGTTGGGCCATCCTGTAGCAGCCATCTTGTAGGTGAGATGCTCTAGTTTCCCTTCATCTATCTAGGCTTCTGGCTACAAAGAGGGGCGATGGCGCTGGCGGTGCGCCAAAGGCAAGCCTTTCTGCAGCCGTCCGCGTCTTGACCGCTCCCAGCATCCGTCTGTAGGAAGCTGGCTCTGTATATACAATACCAAAATGAGGTATAGTGTGCACAGAGTCCAGTGGAACCCCAAAGGTTGGCAACGGTATAGTTAGATAGCATCTCACTCTCTATTTGTGGTAGTGTGGTCGAGCAGTAAGGCAGTATCAGAGGACAGTGTTAAGCATCTGTTGTACACACTCAGTAAGCAAATGAATGCACACACTCAAAGACTGAACTTCAGACCAGTTGTTTTTGTATGAAAATATTCTTTTAGTTATTTTATTTTCTAGAACCAAGCAAGCCTGGCACAGGTAAGCAATAAATACTTTAGATTAGTAATGCAGCTTGTTAACAGTTTGAATTGTACTTGCATATGCACTTTGTTTTGACTTACAGTATGGTTGCAGCGAAATGCAATACTTTGTAAATACAGTACATAGACTTGAATGGGCTTTTCAGTAAAATGCCAGGTAAGTTACGTTTTGGATTACTTTTCTTACACAGAGTATTATACCTAGATACTACTCTGGGACATTTCCTGTAAACAGGTAAGTAAAATCGTTTTTGTTAAACAGTGCAATTTTGAATAATTTCTTTAGGTTTTCAAATTCCACACTTGGAAAATGTTCCAAGAAAAACAGTCAACACTATTTTCCTCCATAGGATAACATTATCTGTTTTAAGGTAAGTATTTGGTAGTGGGAGTTTAGGTTCTGGCGGTATACTCAGGGGTCCCTCGGGGTCAAGAATGCACTCTTGTTACACCCTCAGCGGCACTAAGGCGGCCGGGTGCAGAGTGCTCAGGCCCAATGTTATCCAATGGGGCACAGGGGGCCTCCGGTTGGTGGCTGCTGACGAGCAGGCCACTTTGTTGTGGGAGAAAAGCTCCTAAACTTTAGCTCAGGGCAAATGGGGAAACAAAGGTGCACCCTCAGCAGCACTAGGGCGGCGGGGTGCAGGGTGCTGATCTGAAAGAAACACGTTAGTTAGATTCCTCACCTTAGAATATCCCCAGGCGTCAGACTGGATCCGGAAGATTTTTCGTCAGCAATACCCCTTGCGCGTCGCTAGGCGTCGTCTGCGGCTCCGCGTCCGTCGTCGGCGCCGGAATGACGTCGTCGGAGTACTTAGACGCTGCCCTCGCACGCTGACGTCAGTTCTTCTTTTTTCCGCGCCAGTAAGCGCAGATCCGGGAGAGCTACCAGTGGCGTAACGAAACTTGAGGGGGCCCCCCTGCAAAGCACATGGAGGCGGCCCCCCTCCCCCGGCGGCACGGCCCACCATCTACCACCTTGCACTACCAACCAGAAAACTTGCATATTTTGATTTGAAACCTCCAACATTTAAATGAAATGCCTCTATATTGTCTTTCTCTAAGTTCTAATGAGAAAGTGGTAAACACTCTTAACATACAAGCTATGCCATTTGTAACAATACTGTCAAAAGCAGATTATTTAACTGAGGCAGCAATCAGAACAATGCCAAGGAGCGGTCCAATTGTCTCAGGAACTGCCTATGGCTGAAGAACAAAGAACAACTATGAAAGGTCTGAAATAGAATTGACAATACCTTTAAACTTTAAAAGACCAACCCAAACCTGCAATTCCATAAAAACTCAACTGACAATATACATGAGAAGTACACAAGCTATAACTCAGTATCCTGCGAAAGTCAAGAGAAATAGACTGGTGAATTATCTGCATGCCACACACTAGCGACTGTCAAGGGTTGTGCATGATAATAACGTGAACTGAGGAAGCAATTTCAATCGTAATGTCTTTATTAGTAAGCACTGCAAAACAGGCAGGCAAACAAGGCTGAGGAAGAAAACTGTTTGGATGCTTCAGAACATTGACGCAGATGTTTGTTTTAATTTCTAATTTCTGTAGTGTAAACAATGCTAAATACAAGATTTAAGGTACATGTATTACAGATAAGTGCAAGCAACACCATAAATAACACTGCATGTAGAATAAAAACAAACCATATCAGCAAATACCTAATGACAATCTATACAAACTGTAGTTGGTAAAGCAAAAGAAAAAGTGCAAATACTTTCAAAGTGCAAAATAAAGCAATCACCAGTCCAGCAATTTACAAAAATCAAGCATGTTTTGTAAAACAATCCAACTTTCTTCTTGCATCAAGGTGAAAATACTTTCAAAGTGCATGGTAAAAACAAGTCCAGCAGCTTCCCTCACAAGGACTGACCTGAACCACCAGACTGGGCCTTACTTCATAACAAACAGAGGCCTCAGACCTCAGTGTGTCATCACTGGCGGTATTTACAACTTACTAAGAGTATAGACACACCTGCTAAATTACAGATTCACCATTGCCTCCAAATGGCTCTATCGTCACGTGTGACACCGCCAGCCAGGCCTGGATCTTAAGGCAACAGCGCCTTGCATTCTGTGAGTTGTGCTGTGACCATCTAAGTAAGGGGTTAAACATTCCAGCATGCAAAGTGTTGTTGGATAAAAGCTACGAATGGACACGACATGGTGCCAATGCCACTTGGCAGCTATGTTTTATACAAGCACAAGGGAATGTTTAATTTCATCAACACAAGCTGCAGAAGTCTGCCGTCAAATAGCAAACACGTTGTGCGGAGAACCCAGAAACGTGCTGTTTAGCCCCTGTGTATGGACCCGAGGTGTCATTCTCTAAGAGACCCAGTGGTAAAAGCCCACAGCATGTTAGTGCCAGGCAGTGGTCGAAGTGGGGGGAAAAAGGTAGGGGAACTGTGGGAGGAGAATCAGAGGGCAGGAATAACCAATGGATTGGGTCAGTGGGCGGAGTGAGAGGTGTGGCAGAAAGAGCAAAATATCCCAATTTTTAATATTAGTTTCCCATTTTGGTTACAGCTTATTACATTATTTAATTTAACCAATAGATACACATGTTTATTTAAGGTTCAATATGTGTTATTTACATTAAAATACATTCACAAAGTGGGATACGTTTCCAATCACAGAATGTCCCAAATATCCTTAAAAGTGGAATCGCAAGCCATTTGTCTCCCAGCCATGGAGTTTCTGTCAACAGCACTTCTCCTCCCTTTTTCCACAAGAGCAGTTTAAACATGAATAGCAAAATATCCTAGTTTGCAAATGTTTTCCACATAACTATGGCTTTGCCATATTTGCAACACAATACATCATCAATCAAACATTTGTAGAGCGCACTACATACCCGTGAGGGTTTTAAGGTGCTAGGGAGGGGGGTGCTACTGATGAACAGCCAGGTCTTGAGTAGCCTCCTGAAGGTCAGCAGGCCTTGGGTCTGTTGTAGGCTCAGTGGGAGGGTGTTCCAGGTCTTGGCGGCGAGGTGGAAGAAGGATCTCCCGCCGGTGGTTGTTCTTTGGATGCGTGGGACGGTGGTGAGTGCGAGGTCAGCAGAGCGGAGCTGGTGGTTGGGGATGTAGAAGGAAAGTAGTCTGTTGAGGTAGGCTGGGCTGGTCTTGTGGAGTGCCTTGTAAGCGTGGATGAGGAGTTTGAAGGATATCCTCTTGTTGACGGGCAGCCAGTGCAGGTTTCTCAGGTGGGGGTGATGTGGCCTTTTGCGTGGTACGTCGAGGATCAGTCGTGCCGAGGCGTTTTGGATGCTTTGCAGTCGTTTGATGAGCTTGGTCAGGGCTCCCGCGTAGAGGGTGTTTCCGTAGTCGAGTCTGCTGCTGACGAGGGCCTGGGTGACTGTTCTTCTTGTATCTATCTGGATCCACCTGTAGATCTCACGGAGCATGCAGAGGGTGTTGAAGCAGGAGGAGGAGACAGCGTTAACTTGTGGAGAACGTTGAGTCGAGGATGATTCCCAGGTTGCGTGCATGGTCAGTGGGTGTCGGGGCTTCCCCAGTGCTGTCGGCCACCAGGAGTTGTCCCAGGCTGAAGGGTTGGAGCCGAGGATGAGGACCTCCGTTTTGTCCATGTTCAGCTTCAGTCGGCTGATCTTCACCCAGTCGGCGACGGCCTTCATTCCTTCATGGAGGTTGGCTTTGGCGGTGATGGGGTCCTTGGTGAGGGAGAGGATCAGTTGAGTGTTGTTGGCATAAAAGATTATGTTGTGGTCGTGCTGTCGGGCGACGTGTGCGAGCGGGGCCATGTAAATGTTGAACAGTGTCGGGCTGAGGGAGGATCCCTGGGGTACGCCGCAGACCTCGAAGGCTTCGGATCGAAATGCGGGAGGCGGACGCACCGGGTTCTGTAGGAGAGGAAGGAGGTGGTCCATTCCAGGGCTTTGTTTTGGATCCCTACGGCGTGGAGGCGTGCGCGTAGTGTGCGGTGGCAGACGGTGTCGAAGGCGGAGGAGAGGTCCAGGAGGATGAGGGCTGCGGTCTCATCGCTGTCCAGCAGGGTCCTGATGTCATCGGTGGCGGCGATGAGGGCGGTCCCGGTGCTGTGGTTGCTGCGGAACCATGACTGGGAAGGGTCCAGGATTCTGTTTTCTTCGAGGTATCGGGTTAGCTGTCTGTTGACGATCTTCTCGATGACCTTGGCCGGGAACGGGAACCTGATGATTTTAACTAATAAATTGTTTATAGCTCAAACACATCAAAAGTTACTAAAAAATGTGACTTGTGCTGCTGTGAAGTGGAGGGCACTTTGCAAAGGCTGACTAGTCACCTTTCTCATTGCTGCAGTTGTATATTACACTAGTACTAATAAGGAAAAATCTTTGCAGGGACTGTTAGCATGTGTAACAATTTCAAAATAATAAAGTATCAGAAAATTTACAGCACCACTAATACCAGTGTAGGGTGTCAGAGTACTTTACATCACACATATTACACAGAGACAATCATTCATATGTGTGTAAATCACTGTGTAGGAAATGTTACATAAGACAAAGGACTACAAGGTGTAGGAGTCACATGACAACCATACTAGTAGGCAGCATAGTTTAATAGTGATTGGTCTGCTGAAACACAAACTCAGAATTAAAAACATAATACCATGGTTAGGGGTTCTCTTTAATAATCAGAATTGATTTCTACCCAAATGAACCCTTTTTTGCAACATTAGGATAATCGAAGACTGGGGAAAAAAACATAACGCTCTAATTTATACCTTGGAGTTTACATGCAGCTCTTACATGACAGTTAATAGCTCGCTGTTCTATGTTAGGATTTTAACTTATTAACTGCAAGTAACAATAGGGTCTCTCTGACAAAAGCAGTAACCCAGTGACCTATTCACATTATGTGCACTTTGTGATCTGCATGGCACATGTTCTTAGCAGCATGCACATTACACCTCTGCCATTCCTTTTCATGAGTCAAACCTTCCACTAGACAAAACACCATCTCTCTCTACTAAGAACATTAATCACTGGAGTTATCAAGACATTTTTATTGTTGCCCAAAAATGTTGGAGGCCAGGAAGGAGGCAGCAAGTGCTTTTAAAACCATATTATACTTACAAACACAACGTCCCCGCCTGAAGTTAGCACCCGGTGCGATCGCACTGCCCTAGAGCCACCATGCTCAAGGGTCCTGTAAACTCAGTGACCGAGTCACTGACACTCTATGGTGTGCTGCTTCATAGGTCTGTCTACAAGACTGGAGGTGAACTTCATGGATAGTGGTGGACAGGCCTTCAAGGTTAATCCACACTTGCCACCGCTAGGGTCCACCTGCTGGTGCTAAGACATCAGGGCTTATAAGATCTTGCGGCACCTTCTAAGGTGTAGCACAGGAATGTGCTCCCTCAGGAGAGTGGTCTGGGAGCCTGGTCATTAAGGCTGAACCTGGTTCACCAGTTCCATTTCAGCATCTCTGACCATAGCGCCACATACTTTCCCCCACTGAACACCATGCTGCCCCACTTAGAGAAACTTGCACTGCACTGACCCGCTATAAACACCTGGATGTGACTCAATTCTAATTACGCACTAGACAAGAGCAATATGCTGCCTAAAATTTTTTAACAACATCCTAGAAAAAGCAAACACTCATAGGGAATGCAAGATTAAGTAAAGCATGTGAAATGTAAGCAGAAACAACATGGTTACCTTTTTCATTTTACACTCATTATTCTGAAATCAGTAAGTGCTTTTGCACGAAAAGGTAAGGCCATGACTACTGGGCCCGGAAGAGACCCGTTTCAGTGCCCATCGCGTATATCCTTTCAAAAACATAGGCAGTATGGTTTAAAAAGACTTGGGGGCATATTATCAAGAAACGGCGTTAACATTATCGCCCGTGAGAAATCCCATAGAAGCCCATGTTCTGGTGTCAACGTGGGCTTCTATTGGAATTCTCTGCGGCATATTATCAAGCCCATTATCGCCGCTTTGGCGGCCGTTTTCTGCCGCTAAAGCGGCGATAATTTTAACTCTGTCCTTGATAATATGCCCCCACATTCGTAAACACACAGTCGCTGTACACGTTTTGTTTTCCAATTCACCCATCAAGCAGATATTTCAGTACCTCCAGGCTAGGTGCACTTTCCCACACAGGGAAAACTATGGGGCATATTAGCAAGGGCTGGCAATATAATTATCGCCGCTTTAGCGTCCGTTTTTGGGTGAAAAGCGGCGATAATTATATCGCAATATCATCAAGGACACGCTGGCGCGTGTTTCCTTGATGTAGAGCCCGTTTTTTCACAGCCTCGCCTCGCATCTCTAATGAGATGCAAAAAAGGCGTGGCTGTGAAAACAACACATGTTAATATCGTGAAGGCAGCTTCGCGATATTAACAAGGAGGTGCAGCGATAAAAAAAATCGCGCTACCTCAGCCTTAACTCAGGAATTTAACGTATGTTAAATTCCTGACTAAGGCATACTTGTAATGGGAGATGGATTATGCTGATAGGACCACAGGGTCTTATCAGCAATGTTATCGCTGTTTTCAATGGAACATCGCTGGAAAACCAGCGATGTTCCATTAAAAACACCGCTATTGCTAAAATATTATCGCCATAGCACTATGCGTTGCAAATATAGCGTTATCATGGCGATAATATTCAGCGATAGCCGGCGATAATATTTCTGTCGCTATGTACGGCCAGAGATAATTATCGCTGGCCAGAGATAATATGCCCCTTAGTTGTTCAAAGAGAGAGGCGAAAACAAAAGTAGCGCTTCACTGGGAAACACTGTAAAGTGGCGCTAACGTGTTTAGGTGTAAATAAATCAATCTGGCCACCTTGCAACCACTCTGTCGTGCTTTTAATTAGTTATTTATTTTTCACATTTGGAATGTTTTATTTCTCTCCACCCCGAGGCTGCATTTGTGTCAGAAAAAGACGTTTCCAGCCAAAATTTTTTTTCTTTTTTGGATCCATTTCACAGGGGAGCAAATAAACGAAAGGAGGAAAGAGAGGATAATACTCGTTTCTTGAAGTCTCGGTTTTCACTAACTAGCGAGAGAAAAAGAGAGGGAAGACTTTTTAGAGGCCGTCACCGTGGCCTGCGCGCACAGTTTAATTTATGTGGATTTAAGAGGCTTGCTTGCAGGCGCAGCCATCTCCCTCGCAGAGAGTGAGGGGGCCCCTGCAGCGTGGGGGCCCCCCCCGCACCGCGGGGGCTGCGGGGGCCTGTGTTACGCCCCTGAGAGCTACCCCTTTAGTCAATTTTTGACTAACTTTTTTGATCCTTTTTGATCTTGTCTCGACTCCGGTGCCGGTAGGATGCCTGGTTTTAAAGCCTGTGCTGACTGTAGCCGCTTGATGTCGGTTACGGACCATCACCGCCGGTGCCTTTACTGCTTGGGCCTCGACCACGACGCGGAGTCATGCTCGGACTGCAAGGCCCTGACCTCGAAGGCTAGACGGGAGCGGTCCCGTAAGCTTCTCGAGATTCGCCACTCTGCTCCGCGCGCCTCTCGATCCCAGTCCAGGAGGAGGTCCAAGGATCGGTCGCGGAGCCGCAGCCGACGTCACCATCGGTCGTCGGGATCCAAGTCTTCGGGTAAGTCGAAGCATTCCAAGAAGTCCAAGAGGCGACACCGCTCTTCGGACTCCCCTCGCCGGTCGCGCGACTCGGCGAAGGGTCAGGGTGGTTCCACCCCCGCGGCTCCGGCAGAGCCGCAGGCGCCGCGCACGTCCCCATACCCTCCGGTCCCTGGGACTGACGCGACGCCGGCGGAAGTCAGTGCCTTCCTCTCGGCCATGAGGAACCTGGCTCCGCCGTCGACGCCCGCTGGCGCGCCTTCGGGCCCCGCGGACCCGACTGGGCTGCCTTGCCTGCCGGTGGCTCCGGCCCCGGCGCCGTTGACGGCTCCGGCCTCGACGCCGCAAGCGCCCGAGGGACCCGTTCCCGAGTCCCCGCCGACGCCGGTCGACCTCGTCACGCCTCCTCCGCCGGCGTCGACACCGGTACCACCCCCGACGTCGACTCCGCTCGACGTCGAGCCCCAGTTCAGCCCCACTCCGGGCCCGGCGCCGGTACGGCGTCGATGGACGCTGCGTTCGGCGCCGCTAGAGACACATTATGTCTACCGCCCGGCTCCGTTACTTCCTCCTGTATACCAGGAATCGGATGATGGGGACAACTGGGAGGGATCCGAGGATCCTATGGCCGTTCAGGCTCAACTGTCACAGGACTGGGCAGATGAACTGGGGGAGTCCAGTGGCCTGGATACCTCTCCAGACACTGGATTTGTCTCTCCTCCGACTGTGGCTACGGAGGAGGGCGCTGCTTTCTCTGTGGTGCTGTGGCTTCGGAGGAGGGCGCTGCTTTCTCTGTGGTGCTGCGCAAGGCGGCCGCAGCCCTTGGGCTCGAGCTGCCTGCCGTGGCTGTGAGGACTAACGTCCTTACTGAGGTGCTTCAGTCTGCAGCAAGCTCCACTGAGCCTCTGCTGCAATTCAATGAGGCCCTCATTGACGTTCTGCAGGGCACCTGGTCCAAGCCCTCCACAGTTCCTCCTGTGGACAGGAACGTCGCCAGGCGCCACCGCCCTGCTCCGGGCGACCCCAGTTTTCTGTCCCAACACCCTACCCCCGAGAGCCTGGTTATCCAGGCTTCTACCTCCCAATCCTCCTTCCCGACCGCTCTGCCGGACCGGGATTCCAAGAGACTGGAACAGTTTGGCAAAAAGCTGTTCTCCTCCCTTAGTTTGGGCCTGCGGTCCTTGAACACCACCTGCCTCTTGGACCATTATTCCCACTCTCTGTGGGATGCGGTGGAGGACGTGCTGCCCCTGTCCGGACACGACTTACCCAGGCTCTGGCCGATGGGAGGGATGCAGCGCGACATGCTATCCGATGTGGGCTTGACACGACGGACTCGCTGGGTAGGGCCATTTCTACCACAGTGGCGCTTAGACGTCACGCCTGGCTGCGGTCCACGTCATTTTCGGGCGCTGTCCAGAGCACTCTCATGGACATGCCCTTTGATGGCACTCGCCTTTTTGGCGAGAAAGCGGGCAGTGCGCTGAATCGCTTTAAGGACTCCCGGTCTACGGCCAAGTCCTTGGGCCTCTCGGCCCCGCGGTCGCAAACTTCCGCCTTTCGCGGCCAAGGAAGGGGTGCCTCCTCACGTGCACCTAGCCACCAGCCGCAGAACCAACCTGCGCGCGGTCGCGGACGTGGTTTCCGCCGAGGCTGTTCTGGAGGACGACGAGGTCAGCCCACATCCACCCCGGCAGCATCCGCCTCAAAGCCTTCCTAGTCCGAGCTTTCAGGCCCATTCCACGCCAGTGGGCGGCAGAGTTCGCCATCACCTGCTCCACTGGCGGTCCATCACATCGGACAGGTGGGTGCTGCAAATCGTCCGAAGGGGCTACTCCCTCCCCTTCGAGACGACCCCTCCAGCCATGCCACCGCAGCACCACCGTATCTCGGGGGATCATTTGAATCTTCTCCACGAGGAAGTTTCGGCCCTCTTGGCCAAGGGGGCCGTCGAGCGCGTTCCGAGCCCAGAAGTAGGTCGTGGTTGTTATTCCCACTACTTTCTGGTTCCCAAGAAGGGCAAAGGGGGCCTGCGCCCTATCTTGGACCTCCGGAACGTCAATGCCTTCCTCCGGAAGGAGAGGTTCAAGATGTTAACTTTGGCTCAGGTTCTAGCTGCCCTAGACCCTGGAGACTGGATGGTAGCGTTGGACTTGCAGGACGCATATTTCCACATCCCCGTCCTGCCGGCCCACCGGCGTTACCTGCGGTTCATGGTGGGCCAAGAGCACTTTCAGTTTACCGTGCTCCCCTTCGGCCTCACCAGTGCCCCTCGGGTGTTCACGAAAGTGATGGCGGTGGTCGCAGCTCATCTGCGCAGATCAGGGGTTCCAGTCTTCCCCTATCTCGACGACTGGTTGTTGAAGGCGGGCTCGCCCCAGACAGTCGTCTCCCACCTCCAGACTATGGCGGATCTCCTGCATTTGCTGGGATTTTCCATCAACGTGCCGAAGTCACACTTGAGTCCCTATCAGAAGCTCCTCTTCATCGGAGCAGTTCTCGATTCGGCGCAGTTCCGGGTCTATCCACCGGAACAGCGGGTCCGGGATATTCCGGCCCTGATTCCCATCTTTCGGCCTCTATCCTGGGTTTCGGTCAGGCTAGTGTTGCGGCTTCTGGGGCTGATGGCCTCCTGCATCCTACTAGTGCATCACGCCAGGCGGCGCATGCGGGCTCTGCAGTGGGACCTGAAGTTTCAGTGGGCCCAGCATCACGGCAACCTGTCCGACCATGTCTTGATCTCGGAGGGCACTGCACAGCAGTTGCAGTGGCGGCTCACGGACCGCGATTGGGTCACGGGCAAGAGCCTCTCCCTACCCCAAACGGAGCATGTCGTAGTGACGGATGCGTCCCTCCTGGGATGGGGTGGCCATCTGGGAGAGGCGGAGATCAGAGGCCTCTGGTCTCCGGCGGAGTCTCGTCTCCACATCAACCTGTTGGAGTTGAGAGTGATCCGGCTTGCACTGAAAGCCTTCCTTCCCTCTGTCAGGGGAAGTGTCGTGCAGGTGTTCACGGACAACACCACCGCCATGTGGAATTGCAACAAACAAGGCGGGGTGGGGTCGTGGTCCCTTTGTCAGGAGGCTCTGCGCCTCTGGACGTGGCTGGAACACCAGGGCGTCACCCTAGTGGTTCAACATCTGGCGGGCTCTCTGAACGCCACAGCAGACGAACTCAGCCGCCGGTGCATGATGGATCACGAATGGCGTCTGAACTCCGAAGTGGCGCAAGGTCTCTTTCAGCAGTGGGGAGAGCCTTGGTTAGATCTATTCGCCGCCGAAGAGAACGCGCAATGTCAGCAGTTCTGCGCGTTGGAATTTCCAAGGCGGCACTCGCTCGGCGACGCTTTTCGTCACGAGTGGAGTTGCGGTCTGTTGTACGCCTTTCCGCCTATACCACTTCTGCCCAGAGTGCTGAAGAAGATCAGGCACGACCGGGCCCAAGTCATCTTGGTGGCTCCGGATTGGGCACGAAGGTACTGGTATCCCGAGCTACTCAGTATGTTGACCGATCCTCCGATACGTCTGCCCCTTCGGGAGGATCTTCTGTCGCAGCAGCAGGGGACGGTCCTCCACCTGAACCTGTCCAGCCTCCACCTCCATGCGTGGAGATTGAGCGGCGACAGTTGATGCCATTTGACTTGCCTCCTGAAGGCTGTGATATCATTCTGGCAGCCAGGCGTCCCTCCACAAAGACGGTATACGCCTGCCGGTGGAACAAATTTGTGGCATGGTGCACAGCAAAGGCTGTGGATCCCCTTTCCGCCCCTCTTTCTGAGGTTCTCCTCTTTCTTCTTTCTTTGGCCCGGCAGGGCTCTGCCCTGGGCACCCTGAAAGGTTATCTTGCTGCCATCTCTGCCTTCTTGCGGCTTCCTGATCAGCCTTCTCTTTTCAAGTCCCCTGTAGTTACACGCTTTCTAAAGGGCATTACTCACACGTTCCCTCCTGTCCCTTTTGTAATGCCTCAGTGGGACTTGAATCTTGTTCTCACATTTCTAATGTGGGCTCCCTTTGAGCCTCTACATAATTGTCCTCTTCGTCTGCTGACGCTTAAGACTGCTTTTCTGGTAGCCATCACCTCGGCTAGACGGGTGAGTGAGCTCCAGGCTTTATCTTCAAAGCCTCCTTTTCTTTCTGTTCATCCGGACAAGGTTGTCCTTCGGCCTCGTCCCTCATTTCTTCCGAAAGTGGTGACTCCATTTCATCTTGGGCAGTCTGTCACCCTGCCCACCTTGTTTCCGCCTCCGCATCCTTCCAAAGAGGAAGAGAGGCTCCACCGTCTGGACCCAAAACGTGCGCTCTCCTTTTATTTGGACCGCACAAAGCAGTTCCGGGTGGACGACCAACTTTTCGTTGGATACGTGGGTGCTAAGAAGGGAAAAGCTGTGCACAAACGGACCATCTCTCGGTGGGTCGTTTTGTGCATCAAAATTTGTTACTCCTTGGCAAAAAAGGACCCTCCTGTTGGGCTGCGCGCCCACTCCACTCGGGCCACAGCGGCTACTACTGCTTTGGGACGGGGTGTCCCTTTGCAGGACATCTGTCAGGCGGCGACGTGGGCTTCGCTACACACGTTTGCCAGGCATTATTGCCTTGACAGCCAAGTCCGGAGGGATGGCTTCTTTGGCCGTTCTGTCCTCCAGGACTTTCTGGTGTGATCTTGGTTCGCAGACCCACCACCGGGGATGGTATTGCTTGGGTATCTATTCTAAGGTGAGGAATCTAACTAACGTGTTTCTTTCAGATGAACAAGTTACTTACCTTCGGTAACGATGTATCTGTAAGAAACATTAGTTAGTTAGATTCCTCACCGACCCACCCATCCTTCCCGTTCTGCGAACTGACATCTAGGGTTAAGGTTATCCTTTTCAGGCCCCTAGATTCTATTTTTGGCACCAGTGTCGGTCTTTGCATGGCTCTGCGTTCCTGGCGCGGAAAGCTATGTACAAGAACTGACATCAGCGCGTGAGGGCGGCGTCTAAGTATTCCGGCGCACGACGCAGACGACGGACGTGGAGCCGCAGACGACGCCTAGCGACGCGCCAGAGGTATTGCTGACTAACTAACTAATGTTTCTTACAGATACATCGTTACCGAAGGTAAGTAACTTGTTCTTTCGACCTTGGGGGCCCTGTTTGCATTGGGATACCTCCGGTTTGCAAAGGCGCTGCAGGCTTGGGGACGAAGGTCTCCTGGGTGCGACCACCACTTGAGGACGTAAGTTGGGGGTTGGTTAGGCACTGTCTGTTTAGCCACCCAAGGCCGTGGGGTGTCGGGTGCAGGGGTGCCTTTTGGGGTCGGATCTTCTTACCAGCACCTGGTCACGGTTGGGGGGGACCATCCGGATTTAGGCTGCATGCGTCGGCTTGAGGCAGGTCAGGGGTCGCCGGATCTCTGGTCAGAATTGCCGGGGGGACCTCCTCGTGGTGTTTGCCCACCCGAGCTCGGGCCGTGTACGGCGGTTGCGGAGGAGGCTAGAGGTTGCAGATGAACTAATCCGGTGTTCACAGGAGACAAAGTCTTTGTGGTTGAAGGCAGGCAGGTCCTCCGGGGTTTTCGAGGTTGCTGGCTGCAGGACACACCAGGATTTCACAGGAGCAGGTTCGAGGTGGAGACAGGCCGGTAGGGCTGGGGCCAAGTCAGTGGGCGTCTTTCTCTTGTTAGCATTGACATGGCTGTTCGGTCTGTCGTCGTCTTCTTGTAATTTCTTCTTGTCTGAGGAAGCAAGGTTCAGGGGTGCCCCTAAATACTAGATTTAGGGGCGTTACAGGTAGGTAAAAGGTAGGGCTCAATGGGTCCCTTCCTTGGGTTGGGTACACCCCCTATATGCCACCTTTCAGTGGGAGGGGGGCAAATGCCTCACTTTGGTCGGCTGGGTCCCCCCCATCTGCAAGATGGCGGGGACTGAAAGTTGTGCTTCACCTCGCCTTCCCCAGCTGAGGGGTGGGCACACCTCTCTTCCTCACTTGTTTTTCCCGCCGGTTCTCCTGCCCAAAGTGGGGGTCAGAACCAGTGGGGACCAGCTGCTGAAAGCAGCAAGTGGCCTGGATAAGCTCACAAAGGCAGCAGTCCTTCCAAGTTTCCCTTCGTGGACCCTGTCCATCCTGGGGGAGGAGGTTTGGCATCTCGTCCCAGGACCTGCATTGTTTCAGGCCCCCTGAGAGCAGCAGGCTCTCGACCCAGGGGTCCAGGAACATGTCTGGTGGTGGCAGCTGAAAGCAGCCTCTCAGCCTGGACATTAGTGGTAGGTAATATTTCAGGGGGCATCTCTAAAATGCTCTCTGTGTGCATTTTTCATTAAATCCCACACTGGCATCAGTGTGGGTTTAATGTGCTGAGACGTTTGATACCAAACTTCTCCGTTTTTAGTGTAGCCATTATGGTGCTGTGGAGTTTGTAAGGACAAACTCCCAGCACCATATACACTTAATGGCAGCACTGCACTTACAATGTCTAAGAATGGACTAAGACACTGTAGGGGCACAGGGCTCATGCACCTGTACCCTCACCACTGGTATAGTGCACCCAGCTGGAGGGGTGACTGACCTATGTCAGGGCAGTGGGTTGTAGGCATGGCACACAGGGATGTGTCAGCAAAAACCAAAGGAAATGATGGACGGAGTGTTGAACATTGCAAGCACACACCCCCAGTCAACTGATCTGGGTTTAATCCATCACCGTTCTTTAGCCCACTCTGCCACCCCAGTTCAGACATGGCCATATGCAAATCAGTCTGACCCTGTGCCTCATGAGAACAGTCCAGCCCGAACTGCCAAGCCATGTCTTCCCTGGACCGGAAACAAGCTTCCTAGGACCGGTTTCTGGCATTTCCTTTGGTTTTTGCTTTGTTCGCCATAAGTTGGCAGGGTATGCTCAGACGTGAGTCCCTTGCTCACTTTGCCACTGGATTCAAGCAAGCCTGGCTGAAGATGGCTGAAATGCCAGAAACCGGTCCTAGGAAGCTTGTTTCCAGTCCAGGGAAGACATGGCTTGGCAGTTCGGGCTGGACTGTTCCCATGAGCAAGCTTTGGGAAGGTGCAATCTATGAATTATGGAGAGGCCGTGGCCTTACGGCCAGAGCTGCAGAATATGGAACTGGGAAAACATGCTCGAGTCGCTCAACATCCTGCGATTCTGGGCAAATCACTTAATCTACCCGTGCCTTAAAAAAAGTTACATTTTCAAATATAACATGTGATCATGTAAAGCGCTTCGATATCTTAGGGTCGAGTTTGCGCTATGTAAAACTACAAGACAAAAAAACTAACCCGTCCCTCCTTCTTTCATATAACGCACTGATCTTTCAAACACATCACTCAAACACACATCCTTCCAGAGTCGAACGGCCCGGTACCACTGGGAGCCATCGACTTCAGAACTAGTTCCAGGTGTATGTACAGGGCTCTGATACTTAACCTCTCGGGGTACAGCGCCGGAAGAAGCGCTATATGTGTATATAACAAAATCACTTTTTATTCTGATTTCTTTGCGAGAAGCTTGTGGTTTGGGAAGATGACCTGTTCAGCTTGTTGTGTTGAAAAATAAAGCATTGTTTGAATAAATATCTCATCCTGGCTGAAAATGGAGGCCTACCTGTAGGACGGATAGTTTAGTGGGATCTGCCTCCGTTCTGGAGGTGTGTTTGCACCATCCGGGTCACAGATTTCCACGTAACAGCGCTGATCGTTCCTTGCCTCCGCCAGTGGTCCTAACTAAAGTGTCACTCGGGGGAGGAAGGTGGGCGCACATCTGTTTTCACTCAGACATTAAACAGGACAGCGCCTGCCCCCTCTCTCCGCAAGGGACAGTCAGTCCGTTATGGCCCCTGCTCTGTGAACCCCTTACCTCTCCAGCTGCTGTCCTTTAGGCCGGGTGCTTGTGAGTTTAGTGCCCGTGAGTACAGCTCCGGGGTGGGAAGGTGCGCAGCCGGCGCACTGCCGCTCTCCGTGTGATCTTTGGCGCATCTATTCTGCGAGGCGCTAGACACCGGAGCGCCCTGCCCGGACACTCGCCCGGTGACACTGCGCCGCCCCGCGGGATCTCTCGTTTGTTTTGGTTTGAGATAACCAGGCAGCCGTCCTTCTGGGAAAACCGGTTTTAGAAATGGGGATTTCAACTGAAGACAGCCGCAAGCAACCTCCGGGGCTCCTCGGAGGTTTCTTTTGAATTCGGTAAAAAGGTTTAAGAAACGGGGATTTCAACTGAAGACAGCCGCACGCAACCTCCAGGGCTCCTCGAAGGTTTCTTTTGAATTCGGTAAAAAAAAATAACACGCCCACCAGTGTAAAAGGGACGGGGCTTAAAAAAGAGAAAGAAGCGAAAAAACACACCCCCGAATCCGAAAAAGACGGGGCTTGAATTGACAGACAAAGCTCTTCTCCAATGGCTGACCAGCATTTAAGAGGCCAGCCAATGGAGAAGAGGGGCGGGTTCAAGCCCCACTACTGGAAAACATAAAATCTCGCCAGCGAGACTGCGCAAGCGCAGCCTTTGCTAGCCGAGACCTAAAAAGGAGGGGTATTGGCGGTGTTATCATTTTGAAACCACATTCGAGCCACTAACCACTTCCGGCTTTGAGGCTTTAGCCTTCTCTGTGCAGCCAACGGACTCGCTGGCTATCAAGGGATTGTTGGTCTATCGCCCTCCGGGACCAAGGTGTGGTTTTGCCGACAAGCTCAGTATGTTAGTGGAATCCTCTATCATTAATGAGAATTGTCTGGTGTCGAGAGATTTCAATTTTCACCTGAAAAAGGAAACCGACCTGGACTCCCTAGAACTGATTGATACCATGAATGCGTTTGGACTGTCCATAATTACCAAAGGTCAAACGCATAGAGCTGGTCACATGTTAGATGGGATCTTCTCCAACTATTCTGCCATCGGGCTACTCCCATCTCTCCCTCTGACGTGGTCAGACCACTGGGTGGTTAAGTGGCAGATAAAGACCGAGAAATCTATCATGTCTGTAAACACTACTCAACTCATTGTAAGTAGAGCCTGGCATAAAATACGGCCAGTCCAACTTGGAGATGCTATCACCCCGGGCCCTTGGCAACCAGTGGATTACCTGGACCTAAGCGTTGAGTATTTTGCATTCTGACTCAACTCTGCACTGGACTTAGTAGCTCCAATAATTCAAAAAACCACAGTTAAGAAAATATCCCAGCCCTGGTACAACGAAAACCCAAGGTTATCAGGGCAGGACTGTCGTAGACGAGAACAAAAATGCAGGAAAAGTTTTGAGGTGGATGAGAAAAATATTTACAAAACTAAATTAGCCAAGCATTTAAAATGTACCTTAGCAGCAAAGACTGCATATTACTCGGAGCATATAAAAGCCGCTTGTGATGCAAACAAAAACCTTTTCTCAGTAATAAAAAAATTGGTAACACCAGCCAGCCCAAATCATGCTGGAATAAAACAAGTTTTGTGACACACTGTCTGTTTTTTTCCAAGAAGAAGTAGCCAATAGTTTTTATAAATTTGATGCAAATAGAGCAGTTTAAGGCCCCTTCAGAAGAACAACTCATAGAGCTAATCCCACTTATTAAATCAGGTGTGCCACAAGACCCCTGCCCCCCAGGTATTATGCACATGATCCCTGTCCAAGTGGCACAATACCTGGGTCAAATTTTTGATAACATGTTTGCAGAAGGGTTTTTCCCCTCTCACTGGAAACTGGCCTTGATTCTCCCCTATTAAAAAAAGGCAATCTGTTTTAAAAAGGATTTATTTGCCATGTCTCCTCTACCAGCTACAGAAGCACCCGTATCCTATTAAATCCTCGTGGTTTTGCCAACTAAATACTATCCTCGTCCAGTTCCTGTGGGGGGGGGGGGAGGGGGGGTGGTGGTGGTGCTGCGCAGGTAGCTTTGAGGACTTGTTTCCAATCTACATACTCCGGTGGAGTAGCCACCCCGGATGTCCATGCATATTATATAGCTTCTCATATACTTGTCCTCAATGACTGGTGGTACGGTGATCGTGGTGATCCGGCTTATGCAGTGGAGCGTTGGCTGCTGGGCGACAGTGCTCTTCACAGAGTTCTGTATTCCGCGCCATTGCTCCGTGAATTACCACCCGCCACAGTTACAATTTTTATACTCTGGAGCATGGCGCTTTGTCAGATGGGCTGGTAGGGTAGACTTACTAAGGAGACTCCATTGTGGAATAATGGGCAATTACCACAACTGCTGCACGTGTCTGGTTTTCGGGGCTGGGAGGCCATTGGTATAGATACAGTGGGGGCAGTTGTATGTGGATGTACCCTTAAGTCCTTTCTAGACATACAAACCGAGTATGATATGCCACGCACACAAATTTACCTTTACCTTCAGTTCTGTCACGCCTTCACTTCATTTATATCTCTTAACGGAGATTCCTGAATTTGATCCTATTGAGGCGAAGGTCTTCATGGGTGATCTGGGGGATCACAAAATCACCAACATATATTGTACACTTATTAATAATTCTCACACTACACAAACCTGGAGAAGCATGGCAGCAAGATCTGGGTCCCCTAGAGGAAGATGACTGGGTGAAGGCATTGGCATCCTCACGCAGTGCGGCAATTGCGGCTCGTCTAAGCCTTATCGAATTCAAATATTTACATAGAGCTTATTATACCAGGCACAGACTATGGCGTGCAGGACTTATTGCGTCCCCACATTGTCTGCGCTGCAACTCTATAGAGGGTACATTTCTGCATACTGTTTGGGCCTGCCCAGTGCTGACCAAATTCTGGAAGTTGGTATTTGCGTGCCTATCCGAGGTCCTGGGGTGGATTATTACCTCGAGGTTAGCTCTCCTACACATCACAGAGGACATCGGAGGCAACAGATACAAACGCCATCTCCTATTCCTGGGTCTAACACTAGCCAAGAGAGACGTCGCACAGGCTTGGAAGGCTGAGGCAGCACCGGCGCTTCGGGTGTGGCAGAGGGGTCTTGATTTTTGCATGAGTTTGGAGCTCTCGGTATTTGAGGCAAGCGGGTGCCCCCGGAAATATTAAAAAATTTGGAAAAGGTGGGCGGACTATAGGGGAATATATCTAGAGCCCCCCCCTCCCAACAGATGTTAATGAGTCATTATCATGATACTGGCTAGTTGATACAAACCTATCATCTGTAATCGCTATGAATGTGGATGGCAGTATATTTTCATATGTCTAGGTTTTGTATGTCAGTTACGGAAACACAATGTGGCACAGTTGGTTTTTGTTTTTTCTCTTTTTCTTTCTTTTTTCATTTATGTCCTTTGCCTATATTATAATGGAATTTATCCGTTACTAATATTGGAAATGTTGATTCATATATTTGCTATTCTATTTGTTGGAAATGGGTGGCCTTGGTGGCCCAGGTCTTCTATTGGATATCGACAATAAAAATATGTTGTGGGGAAAAAAAAAAGACAATTTAAAACCCAGGACCCGAATAACTATCATCCTATATCATGACTCCCTTTCACTGCCAAGCTGGTTGAGAAAGTAATGAATCAACAACTTTCAGAGTACTTAGAGGAAAACTCTCTGCTGGCCGACACACCACATGGTTTCAGATAAAAACACAGTACCGAGTCTGCCCTGGTGGTAGCAACAAAGGATATACAAGAATCGCTAGATTGGGGGGGGGGGGGGGGACACAGCGGCACTGATTCTGCTGGAATTTCTCAGCAGCTTTTGATGCGGTCAGCCACGAGATCTTGGCTGACCGTATGCGTAGTCTGGGGATAGAGGATAAAGCATTGGATCTCCTGCAATCTTTCTAGGCAAAAAGACAACATAATGTGACGATGGGCAAGTTTGTTTCTAGGTCTTTCTCCCTTCCCTGCGGAGTTCCCCGTGGCTTGCCATTGAGCCCAACTCTGTTTAACCTCTATGTTACACCACTTGCGTCAATTATAAAATATTCTGGTTTCTCCTTGGTGTCTTATGCTGATGACACCCAAATTGTGGTATCATTGGCAAATCCTGATAGTAATCTGGGTCCGGCATTCAACTGTGTATGAGTAAGGTGAGCAACTGGATGGACTGCAATTGCCTTAAACAGAATGCCAAAAAAATGAGGTCGTCATCTTCTGCAATAATCCCTCTGTTCGAGGCATATGAGCTGCAGATCACACACTGTGCATAGATCACCATCTGGTGTTGGGCCCGGATGTTTGCACTTTGTTGTTGTATTGGAACAAGTCTTTGGAAGTCACGAGATAGACGACTCCTCCTTTGGACAATAGTACGCATGGGCATCGGCTCCATCTTCAGATTGTTTTTTTCCACCATTGGGCTTGGATGTTTTTGTCGCGCTCCAGTTCGGTGTCGTTACCATTCTGCCTTTTGACGCGCAATCTTTCACCCATTCTTCGGTATTGTTTCGATCGCGCTTCCCATTCGATGCGCATCTCTCCAAACTTGAATTCTTCGATTCCGGTCGTCGACGCAGGCCTTCAGGCCTAGCTGCGCCTTTAGGCCTTTGGCTCATGGAAAGGACTCCTTTCAAAAAGTGTCGTCAATGTGGATCCAAGTTTCCACACGCCGATCTTCACGAGGTGTGTAACCTCTGCCTTTCGCCCGAGCACGAGGCCAAAGACTGTCCAGCTTGTGCCTCTTTCTGCTCCAAGAAAACAATTCGGGATCGTCTAGCTAGAAGAAGCATGGCTCGATCTTCGACATCGATACCGGACTATATCTTCCAAGGAGGCATTAATGTACCGGAGCAGTAGCAGATCGAAGAGGGCAACATTAGCGCCGCCGGCGATGTCGAAGACATCACTCCAGGGCAGCGGGTCGTAAGTACTGATGTCGACCCCTCCCCCACACCCATTCACAAGAAGGCTTCGGTCACACCTTCACGTTCGGGCCTAGGTGCACACCAGGACAAAACTTCCCCCGCCTTCGGGCTCGGCAAAGAAGTCGATACATAAGCCTTCAGGCCACTCGGGATCGAGTCAGCCTACCGTCGGTACCAAAACACCATCCCCGGCACCAAAGAAGAAACCACTGTCTTCCGACACCTGGTTCCACATTGGCGCCTTTGGCACTGAAACCCACTGGTACTGACGTCTTGGCCCCGAAAAAATCATCGGAACCAACCAAACAACCAGTTCCAAAGACCACTGACACTCAGTCTTCCAACCCCAAAAAATCATCGGAACCAAACAAGCAACCGGTTCTGAAGACCACTGGCGCTCAACATTCGGATCCGAAAAAACCATCGGAACCAAAGAAACAGCCGGTTCCAAAGACCCCAACGGAACCCAGGAAAAATCCTGATTCCAAGCCTAAAGAGCAAAAAAACACTCAAACTTGTGCTACACAAACAATCGGACTCGAAAAAATCAGCACCGAAATAGCCCACTCCTGAGGAGGAGCTTTTTCGGCCTGATTCAACCCAAAAAACTCTTGAAATAGACCCAAAGACAGGTCAACTTATACTTAGTCCTTCTAGGAAAAGAAAAATGGACAAACCTGTACCAGCTCCACGCCCAAAGAAAAGAGACATTGCCACTTCTCCTTTGAGAATTCCTTCTCCACCTCCTCCTCCACACCACATCTCTCCTATCCCATCTCCAGTACCCTCACAATCTCCTCCACCACAGGATGATGACACCTCTGGGGAGGAAGGGGATAATGACTCAGGGGAGCCTGGTCACCCTAACACCCCAGAGGACCCATGGGAAGATTATGGCACACCAGATGTTCCTAATGCACCACAAGATGATATCTACCCATCTAGAGCATCCCCTCCAGAGGACACTATAGGGTTCACTCAGCTCATACACAGAGCTGCAGAATACCACGGTGTGAATTTGCACACAGACCCTGTATAAGAAGATTTCCTCATGGACACTTTTGCACCATCTCGAAGGTCCACTTCCATTCTCCCAATGTTAAAAGGGGTAATCTAACATGCTCCTGAAGTGTTTAAAGATCCTGTAAGGGCCAGAGTCATGAACCCCAGGGTGGAAAAGAAGGACAAGTCTGCCCCAACTGACCCTGTTTATATTAAAGGGCAACTACCCTCGGATTCCTTAGTGGTCTCCAACACCAGGAAAAGGGCTAACTCCCAAACCACAGGCGATGCTCCACCTCCTGATAAGGAGTCAAAACTGTTGGACGCATTTGGTAAAAAAACAGCGTCCCCAGCAGCCAAAATATGGAGAATTGCCAACACACAGGCTTTGGTGGCTAGGTACGACAGGGCACATTATGACGAGCTAGAGACCCTACTACAACACCTTCCAGATCAATATAAAACAAGAGCCAGTGATCTCATCCAGGAAGACAAACTCATAACTAATACCTCCGTTCGTTGTGCACTGGATGCTGCAGACACAGCATCCCGAGCTATTAATACCAGTGTCTTTTTACGCAGACATGCATGGCTACGCATTTCGGGCTTCAAACCCGAAGTTCAAACTGCCATATTAAACCAACCGTTTGACCAGGAACACTTATTTGGGCCTAGTGTAGATTCATCTTTGGAAAAGATGAAAAAAGATACTGACACTGCCAAATCAATGGGAGCTTTGCAATCTCAAGCTCCCATAAGTTATTTTCGTCGCTCCTCTTATAGGGGCGGCTCTAGAGGCTTTACCACTGACAACCCCCTCCACTTCTTACAAGAGTCCCACCCAGACCTCATCTACCAGAGGCTATTACAGAGGAGGCTACAGGGGCAATAACAGCAAGGGTAGAGACAAAACTACCAATACTCGCACTGCCTCCTCCCCCAAACAGTGACTTCCCTCATCTCCCCCCAGACCACTCTACTCCGGTCGGGGGAAGATTGCTGCAGCTCCTACCTGTCTGGAACACCATTACCACGGACAGGTGGGTGAGGCAAATCATCCAATCCGGTTTTTGCCTAGAACTCACGTCAACCCCCCCCCCCAAACATACCACCCAAGCAGCGTCCAATGTCAACAGAGCACTTAACGCTCTTAAACAAGAAGTGCTTTCCCTCCTACAAAAACATGCAATAGAACCAATTCCCCTGCATCACCAAAACACAGGGGTTTACTCCCTGTACTTTCTCATTCCAAAGAAGGACTGAACTCCAAGACCCATCTTGGATAACCCTGGGCGGAAAACTACGCTACGCTCGCGGAGTGTGCGCTGCGAGCGCAACTACGCACTATGTGAATCACACGTAGCACAGTACAAAAACGCGTAGCGTAACGTGACGGGCATTTTTTGCTCGCTCGCGGTCCTCAACGTCACGTTGGCGACTACGAGCGAGCAAAATCAACATCCTGGCGAGACTTTTTCCTCGTTTGCGATCGGCGACATCAAGTTGCCGATCGCGAGCATGGAAATAAACCTCCCGGCGAGTTTCTCAACGTGGGGAGGTCAGCTTTCTCATTGTTAGTGGTCGCGTATGCTTGCGACCACTCGCGATGAGAAACTACCAGTCTGCGTTGAGAAAGCTGCCGCTAGAGTACAAATCTACTCGAGCGGCAAAAAAGTCTGCTTGCACTGTGCATGATGCCGTTCGCAATGATTTGCACAGTGCGGACAAGCATCCGGCACTGTGCAATCATTGCGGACAGCATTTCCCTAACGCACTACGCAGTTCACTTAGCTACGCGTAGCTCGACGTAGTGCAAAGTGCGCTTCGCGTAGCGCGACTACACAAACTACGCCCAGGGTTAATCTTGGACCTCAGACCATTAAACCTCTACATACAATCAGACCACTTTCATGTGATTACTCTTCAACAGGTCCTTCCTCTACTCAAACAAGGCGTCTTCCTTGCCACCTTAGATCTCAAGGACGCCTACTTCCTCATTCCCATTCACCCTGCTCACAGGAAATATCTCCAGTTTGTAGTAGACTGTTAGCATTACCAGTTCAAGGTTCTCCCATTCGGAGTCACCACAGCACCCAGAGTCTTCACAAAATGTCTGGCAGTGGTAGCAGCCCACTTAAGAAGACAAAAAATTCATGTCTTCCCATATTTGGACGACTGGCTCATAAAAGCCAAGTCGCATACCCAGTGTGTAAATCACACACACACACCACAATCCAACTACTTCACGACTTAGGGTTTACCATAAACCTCACAAAGTCTCTCCTCCTACCGTCCCACATCCAACAATATCTAGGTGCCACAATAGACACCTCAAAAGTCCTTGCATATCCCAGTCCAGCCAGGATAGCAAGCATGCAAACCCTTATAACAAAATTCCAGCCGCAACACTCACTTCCAGCTCGAGTGTTCATGCAACTAATAGGGATGATGGCCTCTTGTATATTCATAGTACCTCATGCAAGACTCCAGATGCGCCCCTTACAGGAATGCTTAGCACGTCAGTGGAACCAAGCTCAAGGTCAGCTAACAGATCTGGTGCTGGTGGACGGCCGCACACATCGCTCTCTGCAGTGGCGGAACACCCATAACCTTTCCAAAGGGCGACCGTTCCTATAGCCGGTTCCACAGATTATGCTAACAGCAGACGCATCACTCACCGGCTGAGGAGTTCATCTACTTCATCACACCATACAGGGCACATAGACACCTCAGCAAAAGCTACTCCACATCAACCATTTGGAGTTACTAGCAATCTTTCTGGCATTAAAATCATTCCAGGCAAAGCTGTCTTAGTCCGCACGGACAATATGACAGCAATTTACTATTTACAAAAACAGGGGGGGACGCACTCTCTGCAGCTCTCTCAACTAGCACAGAGCATATGGAGGTGGGCTATTCCTCAAAACATATTCCTTTTAGCCCAACATCTTCCAGGAATTCAAAATCACATGGCAGATCTGTTAAGTCATCAGACACAACAGATTCACGATTGGGAGCTTCATCCACAAGTTCTTCAACCATTTTTAGGTCTCGCCTACGCAGTGCGCATGTGCTGCATAGGAGGACCTTTAGCCGTCACTCTGGTCATTTTCAAGCACACACTCGTGCTTGTGGTGGCATCCACCTTGCGGGAACGAGCAGGGGGCGCGCCACAAGCACGAGTGCAGTGCTTGAAAATGAGCAGACTGCTATCCCAAGCGCGCGTGCGCGCATCACTAGCGGGCTCACCTCCTGCCTGCATTCTGCAGTCTCTCGCTAAACATTTGCTTTCAAGCTTTCAATTACCCTTCCTTCCTATCGCAGTTTGCCTTTTTCCATCAGTCTTTCAACTCTACGTTCCCACTCTGCCTCCTCAGTTTCCTCCGCTGTCCCCACAGCCAATGTGAAATACAGCTGGCTGAGAAGTATATCAAGCTCATAGTTCCTTAGCTGCTAAGCTGTCTACATTGAACAGTAAATGCGTGAGGCTAAAGATGTTTCTTCTGTAGAAGGTATCTCGCCGCCTCGCTGGTGAACGCGGCTGTCATCGGTTTCTACTGTTGTACTGCTGTACGGATGTCTTTTTATGCACAGTTCTGTAAACAGTGCTTTGTACGGGGGAGCACGGAGAGGG
This sequence comes from Triturus cristatus, assembly GCF_964204655.1. Classification (NCBI taxonomy): domain Eukaryota; kingdom Metazoa; phylum Chordata; class Amphibia; order Caudata; family Salamandridae; genus Triturus; species Triturus cristatus. The sequence goes on along the minus strand of NC_140586.1, from coordinate 359,692,357 downwards.
CTCCGGCAGAGCAGGCTCTTCTGAACATGTGGGAACTTTTTGCGGAGTGTGGTCAAAGTGACTTTACATGGAAGGATTGGAACTTCTCAAAAATCACTAGTGAAATCTGTTTTTCAGATGTGTGCTTCAACTTGCAATGTGTGAAGAGACATGGAGCTCCAACTGGCCCGCGCAAGAGGCACTGCATAAGCACCTCTAATATGAACAGAACTTGGAAGACTTCTTTCTGTCGCACACCACCCCTCCCCTTCTAACTCTGTGTGTATCCTTCTCTTCACTTCTCTCCTTATCTCTCTCTCCCTCTCTCCTCTCTCCTACTCTCTCTCTCTCTCTCGCCTTCCCTCTATCCCCATCTCTCCTGTCTCCCTCTCTGCACTTCTCTCTCTCTCCCTCTCTCCCCTTCTCTCCTCTCTCTCTCTCTCTCCCTCTCTCCCCTTCTCTCCTCTCTCCTTCTCTCTCTCTTTCTCCTTCTCTCTCCCTCTCTCTGTCTTTTTCGCTCTCTCTCTCTGCTTCTCTCCCCTTCTCTCCGCCCACACTCCTCACTTCCATGCTGTCCAGTTCTCCATCACTGTGCCCTCCTCTCTGCCTTGCTCTCCATCCTCTCTGCTTCGCTGCAGCCCCCTTCTTCCATGCTGCCCGCATCTCTCTCCAGACTCCATTCCTCCCAGTTTCTTGCCTCTCCGCGCTTCTCTCGCTCCATCTCTCACTAACGCACCCTCTCGTCTTTTATATCTTAGTGTCTCGCTCTTACTTTTTTGCACTCCTCTCCTTTCCTCCTCACCCTCCCACCTTATTATACTTCTCTCTTGCACTTCTTCCCAATCTCTCTCCCCCGCCCATCTCAGTTTTCTTTCTCCCCTTCCAGAAGGGTGTAAAAGGGCCATTTATTAGGGAGCAGGGTGGACAATGAAACAAACATCCTTCAGCTGCTTGTTGCACAAGCTGAAATCCTATGATTAAAAACTAAACAGTAAAACAACTAATTTATCCCACCTTCCCTTAAAGTTCCTGCCCCCTTTACATTTTCCTTATTCACCTACTGTGAACAACATCTGTCCTTATCCCTCCATGAGGCTCCTCTGTCGTTTCTCCTGGTCCCCTCTGCCTTCTCCGGCCTTGGCAGGCTTGCTTATCCATCCACCAAGCCTGCCCTTCTTCCATTCACTCCATGCCTTTTAACTTTCCCTTGGACTCTTCCCTCATACCCCAAACCCCATCTAACCGCTTGCCCCAACCAACAAAACCAAATGCTTAAATGGATTAAGCAACCCTATTTTGTTTTCTTTTATAACTTTGATGTTGTAATAAAACACAAGCTTGCAACTAAAACAAACAAGCATTGGCATAGCCAATAGGTCTCGTCTTTGGGACCTTATAAGTGTTTAGTTATCCAGCACAATATCCTTGGTGTAACAACATCAAGTGTTGCATGGCTAAACACTTATAAGGTCCCAAAGGCGAGACCTATTGGCTATGCCAATGCTTGTTCCAAATGTGGGGGCAGCCAGAGATAGATCTCTTCGCCACACATTACAACACAAAATGCCCAAGCTTCGCCGCCAGATATCCCATTGTCCAAAGGCAATGCGATATGGATGAATTGGTCAGGCAGATTTGCGTACGCTTTTCCGCCTCTCCCACTCATTCCATTAGTGGTGCGCAAGCTGCAAGAACAGTCACTAACAGTGATCCTAGTTGCTCCAACATGGGCCAGACAACCATGGTACACAACATTGCTGGAACGATCAGTAGTCCAGCACCAAAAACTACACCTCTCCCCACAGCTCTTAACACAGAACCATGGAGAGATCAGACATCTAGATCTAGCACAGTTCATCCTGGCAATCTGGATCCTGAAGTCCTAGAATTTGGATACCTCAATCTTCCACCTGATTTTATGAACGTTATCAAAGAGGCTAGGCGCCCCACCACTAGAGCCTGCTATGCAGCCAAGTGGAAAAGATTTGTTAAATACTGTAACAACACCACCATCAATCCTTTAGATGCCTCCACTCAACACATCACATGTTACCTGCTGCATCTTCAAAGATGTAATCTAGCATACACATCAATTAGATTACATCTCGCTGCCATAGCAGCTTACCTACAAAACAGACAACATCTGTCATTGTTCAGGGTACCTGCCATTAAAGCATTTATGGAAGGCCTCAAAAGAATAATTCCTCCCAGGGTACCACCCTCACCAGTGTGGAATCTAAACATCGTCCTCAAGACTAATGGGTCCTCCATTCGAACCTCTGCATAAATGCGAACTACAATTTCTTACATGGAAAGTCGCTTTCCTTGTGGCCATTACATCTCTTAGAGTCAGCGAGCTACAGGCACTAACTATTCAAGAACCATTTTTACAACTCCATCATAACAAAGTAGTTCTCAGAACAAATCCCAAATTCCTTCCTAAAGTTATCTCTCCCTTCCATCTCAACCAATCTGTTCAGTTGCCAGTGTTCTTCTCGCAACCACAAACGGTAGCAGATAGAGCTCGTCATACACTAGACGTAAAAACAGCACTCCTTTACTATATTGACAGAATAAAACCTTTTCGCAAGACAAAACAACTTTTTGTATCCTTCTCACCACCACATAAAGGCAATCCCATATCAAAGTCTGGGATTGCAAGGTGGATTGTCAAATGTATACAAATTTGTTATCACAGAGCAAAATGTACACTATCTATTCCCCATAAAGCCCACTCTACCCGCAAAATTGGGGCTTCAATGGCATTTTTAGGGAACATTCCCTTAGATGAAATCTGCAAAGCGGCTTCATGGTCTACACCGCACACATTCACAAAACACTATTGTGTAGATGTGCAGTCAAAACAACAAGCTAGTGTTGGCCAGGCTGTACTCAAAACATTGTTTCAAACTACTGCAACAGATACTGGTGGTCGCCGCTAAGGAGGCGTACTTCTTTGCAATCTATGCACAGTGTGTGATCTGCAGGTCAAATGCCTCGAACGAAAAATGCTACTTACCAGTATGCATCTGTTCTTGGCATCTAGAGCTGCATATTCACACACGCCCACCCGCCTCCCCAGCTACCTTTATCTGTTCCAGAATTATCTTAATTAGATACAACATACATGGGCATCTTTTTCTGTTTCTTCCAAAACTCCATCATTTCCCTTCTTGGCGAAAAAACAATCTGAAGATGGAGCCGATGCCCATGCGCACTATTGTCCAAAGGAGGAGTCACCTATCTTGTGACTTCCAAAGACTTATTCCAATACAACAACAAAGTTCAAACATCCGGGCCCAACACCAGATGGCGATCTATGCACAGTGTGTGAATCTGCAGCTCTACATGCCAAGAACAGATGCATACTGGTAAGTTGCATTTTCCTTCTAGACACTGGACTGGTGGCCACCAGAGCTAGACTCACTGCCTGGACCCTCGAATAAAGCTGAAAACGTAGGCTTCCTAGTAGATAAAGAACTGAAGTTTAAGGACCAAGTAAACAAAACATCTGCCTCTCTCTGCTCGTTAAGGTTTATAAAAAAGATGAAAAATTTCTGCCCCCAGAATCCTTTTGGTTCTCGCAAGGATTGATTATTGCAATAGTCTCTATCTTACTCTTGCAACGGGTCTCCTGAAGAGGCATCAGACACTGCAAAACGCTGCTGCTGGTTTCCTTTTTAAAGTTCCGAAATATGAGTTGGCTAGAGAAGCAATCAGAAAGTTACACTGGTTGCCAGTCAAGCAACACTGTAGAGTCAAGACTCTCTGTCTGGCCTATAAATCACTGCATGGACTCGGGCCAGACCATTTTAGGAAGAAACTTAAATGGTACGTCCCAGCGAGGACGCTTCGTTCAGGCTCTGCCAGGAACCTGATTGTGCCCCCCATTTAGGAAGGCTACTTGGGGTGGAACAAGCTTTTTTTAGGACCGCTGTCGTACTTTGGAACAGTCCCCCACTGACACTAAAAGTTGTCCCCTCTCTACTTACCTTCAGAAAAGCCTTAAAGGCCTGGCTCTTCACACCGGAGTAGAAAGTATTTGAGCACCTGCTTGATCCGACACTGACATTGGTGAAGCCAAAATCAGACTTCGATAGCGCCAAGGCGCCTTCGGGCATGAGTTTGTGCTTTATAAATCACATTTACGTTACATTACAGTGGCTGACTCCATCATTTTTACCTCCGCAAGGAGGAGCAATGCTCATTCCTCCACTGTCCCACCTCCAGAGAGGGAAAGTAAGAGGATAGACATGGTGGGGAGAAAGATTGAAAAAGAGGCAGCAAAGCAATGCTGCAGTGCAAACTCTAATGCCCTCCTCAATAGGTATGGCCACCAACAATGGCACAACATTGAGGAACTAATGACCATACTCCCAGAGGAAGATTAAAAGGGAGCAAAATCCATCATATAGGAGGGAAAAACATAGCTAGCACCTGCCTGAAATCAGCTCTAGATACAGCCGATTCGGCCAGCAGACAAATGTGCATAGGCACAACAATAAGAAGGCATGCCTGGCTCAGAATTTCAGGCTTCAAACAGGAAGTACAAACTTCCACAATAAATAAACCTTTCACAGCAGTCACCCTGTTTGAAAGTGAGGTGGATTAATCCCTACAACAAATAAAGAAGGACAATGAGACTGCCAGGTCATTAGGGGCCCTGCAACAAAGAGGCACTTTCAAAAGATTAGAATTTAACGTCAGAAGACCCACAGGAAGGATTTTTAAATGTGGTAGACCATGGCTATCGTATAGAACTAACAAAGAAACCCCCACCAAGGAAGAAGAAATTCCAAAGAACAAAACCCTTACAACCAAAGAAGGAAATGAAGGAACTCCTACAAAAACAAGCAATAGGGAAGGTACCAACAAGGGAACACAACATGGGAAACTACTCACCTTATATCTTGGTACCAAAGCAAGATCTCTAGCTAAGACTTATCTTAGATCTCAGATTCATAAACCAGTTCATTTGCACGCAAGATTTCAAGCTGTCAGCACTTCAAGAAGTAATCCCACAACTACAAAAAGAAGACTTTATGTCAGCAATAGACCTAAAAGACACCTACCTGCACATCCCCATAAACCGAGCACACAGGAAATACCTCCGGTTCATCCACGAGGATACTTTCTACCAACTCAAGGTCTTGCCCTTCTGAATAAAATCAGCACCAAGAGTTTTCACATAGTGCCTAGCAGCGGTAGCAACGTCCCCAAGATGGAGAGGAATCCACGTGTACCCTATCTAGACGGCTGGCTGGTGAAGGCAAGTTCAAGGCAAAGATGTTACACACACACGTTCATCAGGTGATCACAACGCTGCAAGGATTGGGATTTTCCATAAACCACAAGAAATCCTCAACAAGACTGGAACAGGAAAAAACCTTCCTAAGAACAAGATTAAATTCCAAGATTGCACAGGCATACCCGACCCAAAGGAGGATACAAGCTATCAAACAGCAGAGTCTCCTCTACCAGAAGGCGCCATCTCTGACAGTGAGGACCGTCATGAAACTCATGGGCATGATAGCATCATGCATTCCACTCATTACCCATGCACGTCTACACACGCGCCCTCTACAGGAATGGCTGTGCAATATTTGGTCACAAACCACAGAGTTGGGAACTGTAGCAGAGAAGGTTCAGGCAGAGATACAATAGTGGGCATCCCAGAACATAACACTAGGTAGACCTTTCAAATCACCAACTTCCTCAGTGACCATCGCAACAGATGCGTCCCACAAGGATTGGGGAGCACATTCAGGAAGCCTGAGGGTACGGGGTCAATGGAACGATACAGACCCCATAAAACATATCTACTTCCTAGAGATGAAGACTTTGTTCCTGGCCCTAAAGGCATTCCAAGCCCACATAGGAGGGAAGACAATATTGATCCATACGGACAATACCACAACAATGTTTTACCTCAATAAGCAGGGAGGAACAAAATCATTTACCCTAAGCAAGCTAGCTCAGGAAATATGGAAATGGGGCAGTTCAAGGAGAATCAGCCTGCAGACAATTCACCTGCCAGGAAAGGACAACACAGAAGCGGACCAGCTCAGCAGGCAGAACAGCAGCTCACACGAATGGGAGATAAAGCAAAGGAGCCTGCAAAGAGTCTTCAGCCTCTGGGAGACACTAGAACTAGACCTATTCGCAACAATGGAGAACAAGAAATGCCAAATTCTTCGTCTGCAGGTTTCAACACCACCTATCAAAAGGGAATGCCCTGTTGCTAAACTGGTCCGGGACATTTGCATACACTTTTCCTCCAATTCCTCTGCTGCAAAGGGTACTGGAAAAAGCTTGACAACATGGAACAAATCTAATTTTCATAGCCCCTCAATGGTTAAGGCAAACCTGGTACTCAAACGTACTAGAACTGTCCAAGGGACAGATGATCAGATTCAAGGCAGAGAAGGACCTTCTCACAATGCAGAAGGGTCACATTTTTCACCCGGAAACTGCTACACTCAGCCTAGCAGCCTGGCTTCTGAGTACATAGAGTTCAGACATTTACACTTACCACAAAGAACAGTGGAGATACTAAAGGAGGCAAGAAAACAAAGCACAAGACAATGCTACCTAGCAAAGTAGAAACGGTACATCATATGGTGTACTGCGATTCCTGGAGGGTTCCAAAAGGATTGCACCCCCAAGGAAGGCTCCAGGCCTGCCTTCTTAATAGCTATAACGTTTCTACAGAGAGTAAGTGAGCTACAAGCATTAACTATTGAGGAATCATACAGGCAAATCCACAAGGACAAGGTTATCCTAAGGACCTCAATTCCTACCTAAGGTAGTAAGCCAATTCCACATGAATTAAAGCATTCAGCTAGCAGTTTTCTTCAAAAACCCACAAACCCGACTAGAAAGAAGCCTTCATTCCCTGAATGTAAGAAGGGCTTTACTGTACTAGCTACAGGAGACGAGACAATCCTGTAAGGGAAATAAATTGTTCATCTCACTCCAAGTCCAGTAAAGGAACACCTGTGACAAAGGGGACAATTGCATGTTGGATTGTAGAAACAATTCAAGTATGCTACTCGTCAGCGTGTAAAACTCTAAACTCCTGTCCAAAGCCCACTCAACAAGAAAAAATGGGGCAACCTTGCCCTTCATGGCCAATGTGCCAATAGACACTATATGTGCAGTGGCGACATGGGCATCTCCACACACCTTCACCAAGCTTTACTGCGTGGATATACAGATGACAAAGGACGCTCAGGTGGGACAAAAGGCACTTCAGCACCTGATCGCAAGATCTTACTACAAACACCGCAAGGAGGGGGGAACCCGCTAGATAATCTAATGCACAGAATTTGAATCTAGAAAAGGATTCATGCTGGAAAACGAAATGGTTACTTACCAGTAGGAGTAGTTGTGCAGCTTGAAGAGTTTTCTGGATTCTCATGCAACCCACCCACCTCCCCTCAGAGCGGGAATGCTAACAGGTGGGAGAAAAAAATTACGAAAATAGAAAACAAGGAACTAAAGACAAGAAAATGTAAGACATTCCCTATTTTACCAAGTAAGGAAAAAGGGGGAAAAAGATGGCTACCACTCACAGGATCCTCCGGGCGCACAATAGATGGACCTAGAACCAAATGGTGGTTGATGACGCCCCACCCAATAAAAAAAAATGGAAACAGACAGTTCCGGACCCAACCTCTAGATGGCGGAATAATGCACAACATGTGAATCCAGATAACTCTTCAAGCTGCAAAACTACTCCTACTGGTAAGTAACCATTTTGTTTCTTTATATGAAAAAACAGCTATTGTCTGGGGCAGGTCTTCAGGAGAAGTGATATTTTGAGTTGCTCCAGATTTGAACTATTTCACTTGAGAAGTTGAGCTATAAAACCCTGCATATAATATCTCAGGAATAACACTGCTGGCATTGCATGGCTGTAATTAATACATATTCATAACACCCATAGTATAATAATAATGACTACTGCTGTAATTATCATGTTCTTTTACTCATCCTGTGGTATTCAATTTACCCACTTCCAATCCAGCCAGTCCAGAATGATCCTTCTATTCTTTTTGAACTGCTGACCTCTAGAACACTTCATCTGTCAGCTGCAAATGTTCAGCTCAGTTGAGTCATCCTGCTGGTTTACAAGCTGGAACCACCTGAGATTCTGCTAGCTTCTAATTCTTAAATAAACTATTAAGAGACCTTGATATGTTATGTGCAACAATTGCTTGCTTTATCCTTCACTTTATCCTAATTGTAGTGAAGGATGATATTGTCACATGACCAAGTTCACATACATTAGCATAAGAAGATATATTTCAGAAAAGATCATGCTTTTTACAATATTCTGTTCAGAGCCATGTTGATTAAATACTGCTGTTTCAACAGAGATCACTTCAGCAAACTCCCTGATTTTAAATAGTGCACCTCATAGCATTAACAGAATTCTGACTTTTTAAGCTTCCGGTCAACTAATCTTATTGATATTCTTTGCTTTAGCACACCCTGTATAAACCACCACATCTTCTTAATCTACCAGAAACTGCATCTGGTTGGTAAGAGGCAGAAATCTCTTCAGACCAATGTATGCAGACCTTTTGGTTTACAAAACATTTAGAACGCAGCATTCTCTATTGCTTCTCAGTGCATTTTTTCCCCTGGTTGTAAGGCTCCAATTAAATGTTTGAGTGCGTTCCAACCTCTGTCCTCCATTTCAGTGCTAAGATGGGTGAGAGGCATTTGTATGTTTTATATTCAACGCTTGGTATCTGGGAATCCAAAATATCACTTGCAACTTGTTTAAATTGGTTTCCTATCCTTAAACATCATCCGCCTCTGCCTGTCCCTCGTCATTATCTGTCAGAATATAAATCTAATTTTTATATTGGATTCCCTTCAGTAAGCTTGATGTCCAGAAATAAGTCTTTTTGTGTTCTCCCTGAAGGAGTAATCTGCCTTTTCACTAAGATATTGCAGAGGAACTGACATCACTGTTTAAAGCCATCCTATCTGCCCTTATCTCCTGTGGTGAATACATTTAGAAATTGCACAGAATCTTGTTTAGCCTTCTTGGAGATAGTTTAAATGGATTATATTCAATGAGAACATGATGGTTCCCTGTGTGTTTTGCTTTTTGTTTCAGATATATCTATTGCAAATATTAGAGCAACCAATCTCCTATTGCAAATAATTACAAAGCAAAAAGCAATTTAAAACCTACAAATAGTATGCAGTACTCACCCAGTTATTATCATTTATCCCATTCCATCAATAAAGATTCATCAATAACATTGGCATTGTCCTCAGACCAACGACACTGTTAGCGTAAACATTGACTGTCATTATCGTTTATGGGGAAAGAAAAGATTACAGTGGTAGTGTTGACTACAACCAAGACAACCACATGTTTGTCAATGACAGCCTCTGCTTCTACTCCATAGACGACGGCAGCAGCAGGCAGCACTAGCTTCAGGTTTGCTGTCGGTGTTGTAATGTTCGATGCTATTCTCTTCGACATTGACCTCTCCATTGACGACTTTACCATCAACAACCCCCTCATTGACCGTACCACCTTCATCGACAACACATCCATAGACAAAGGAGCAAACGACTATCAAAAAGATACTATCCCCTAAAAATCTAAAGAAACCAAAAATGTTGCTTATTTCTTAAATGGGCACATCTATTTTACTTGCAGACCATTCCACTGATATAATTCAAGAACATACATCTCCCAATAAAGGGCCACCTAACCGCCCACTGTATCTTTTAGAATCAGAAGAATCTAATAACAAGGATATTTTTGGGTCAGCTGATAGCCCTACTGTAGGAAAGTGCACTTTTTGTCATGGTCAGAATCACTTTTTGCCACTGGTACTGATGTTTTTTTGACTGATGTGCACTGGGTCCCTGCTAACCAGGCCTCAGTGCCAGTGCTCCTTTCCCTAAAAAAACAAGCTAAATGGTGCAATTGTAACGCAATTGGAACACACTTTGGCACCCTTGTGAATTTCTAGGAAATGGAACCCCTGGTACCTAGGGCATGGGTACTAAAGAGGGTCACTAAGGGCTGCAGTACGTATTATGCCACCCTAATGAACCTGCATACAAATGGCATGCAGCCTACCATTGCAGACTGCGTGTCATGCTGCAAATCATGAGTGAAAACACTATATGGCACATTCACTGTGTGCCATGCAAAAGTCACTGCATGTAATATATGTAAGTCGCCCATGCAGTAGGGCTTGTAGCCCTAAGGCAGGGTGCATTATATTTCAAGTGAGGGCATATCCGCATGAGCAGATATGCCCCTGTGCTGTCTAGCTTAGTTACTAGATGGTACAGGGAAGCCATTTTTAGTATACGTACTGGGAATGGGTCAATACGAGTTCCCCAGCTACATGATTGCTTTACTGAATTCTATGATGTTTGGTATCAAACACATTGTCTTAATAAATCTGTCATGTTGCCAGTACAAGATTTATTATGGCATGCACCTAGGGTGCCCACTGAAAAACCTACCATTATTTAGTGTGCTGGCTGCCACCACAGACTAATTTCTGACCCCCTGCAGAGAGCCCATGCTGTCTGAAGCTGGAAACAATGCCTGCTCCAGAGGAAGGTGTTCACACCTCCAGAAAGATGGCTGGTGATTTATCATATCAACAGAAGGGGCTTTAAAGCCCCTTCTGCCTTTGACATGAGACCCCGTCTTCCCCCAGACCTAGAAGATGCCACCCCTGCCCTGAGACCCATGTGGCACCAGCACAGGCGGGAAATTAGCTCTTCAAGTAGGCGTGTAGCACAACCAGGCTAGTCACATCTCCAAATTGGGCTGCTTAATGTCCCCACAAATACAGGGTCGCACCATCTTGCTGTTGGTGGAATTAGGAACTCTGGGACAGGGTTCTGCCCACTCCCCACAGGAAGTGGTAATATGGAGGGTATAGTGACCCCTAGGGTAAGTAGCCCATTGGCTAATACCCTTCACTCTCCTAAGTTAAGTGTTTAGGTCTCCCCCTGACCCCAGAAACTCTGATTCGACTGACTAAAGAAGAATAAAGAGGACAAAGAAGAGCTGATAAAGCGAGAACTGTGGACTAGCTGTGGACTTGACACCGAACCCTGCCTGCTCCTGTCCCAACAATTGCAAAGACCTGACTTGTCCTGCAGCTGTGCACCCTCCCAAAGCCTCGGAGGGCTGCATGCACTTCACCAACCAGTCAGCATCTCTCTCGACAAAGAGGAGCCGCTTTCCTGCAGGCACCGACCGCACAGTCCGGTTCACTGATCTGCTGACCATCGGGTCCACCGATACAGCAGCCCAGAAGGAAGTCGCAGAGTGTCCAGGAGGTCAGCCCTATCGATCCACCAGGGCTAGAGACGCTGATCCACCTCAGAGGCTCCCTGCTGCAATACCCAGGGTACCAGAGCCTTTTGCAAGCACCAAGGCTTGTTTGTGTTTACACTACCACCACCAAAATGTACCTGCACGTCAAGGGACATCAACAGAGCCCAGCTCCACACCAGAAGTTGTCTTTCTGTGTTTTTTCCCCCTCTTCTGCAGGTGCACGAAGAACTGTTATAGCCTCAAACTCGCCGACTCACCAGACAAAACACCTTTGCACCCAAGTCCATTGGACCAAACGGTCCAAGGGCCCCTATGGCCCATGAGCCCACCCAGGGAGACGTACAAGGGGTCCAGGCGCCCGGCGGGTCATAATTGTGGAATGCGACTGTTCCTTCATTATGCCTTCACACGGGCAGTGATCAGCGCTCCCGCCTCCCTCCTCCCCCCCCCCGCGAAACCCCGACAATATACCCTGCAATGGTACAGCTCTCAGGCACAAGATTACTACTGCTCATCATCCACGACATAGTGCACCCCCCAGTTCACATATCCCCAGTTTGTTGATGGTTAACATGTGGCTGCAATCCCATTGCCTCTACGGTAAAATAGAAAGGGGAGTAGGCACACCTAGTGGCCCCTGCAGGGCGCGGCGACCACCACGGGTGCTAGTTGGGTATGCCTAGGCACAGGCCCCGGAAGCCTGTCTGCAGCTCATAGACAAGAGTGGAGACCCACATACCCTAGGCTCACACGCTCGGAAGTCCACACAGGGCACGATTGAGCGCTCCTGTTTGTAGGCCTATATCAATCGCATTACCAGATGTGCTATTGTATGTACTGTTTTTATAAATGCCAATGAAAAGTGTTTTAAAAAAAAAAAAAAAAAGTCCATTGAACAAAACGGGGTGTCTGTGGTCCTGAAACCCTCAAGAGCCGAGCCCCCATTTGGGTTCTGCCGGACCGGTCGCCCAGTCTCCACTTGCAGCCTTTCTTAGTAGGTACTGTTACCTATTGGCTTCAACGTGCAGCATTCGAGCATTCCAGTGCGAAAAGTACCTCTGGATCCGGACACCGCAGGGCAGCTAAACTTAAAGTGTTGGTGCTACCTTGGACCCTACTTACCTTAAGTACAGAGGTAGAATTCTGTAAGTCGTTTGCAAGTGACCCTATGCAGTGTATGTTCCTCCCATGCAATAACATTACCGCATTCAAGACTCTTGCCTTAAATCTGACAGCTGTATTTTCTGTAAATCTCCAACACCAAAAAGTACCTACCTGATCCAGAGAACTTGGTGTCTAACATAATAAAAAAAATTGTTATTTTTAGAAATTGGCGTCAGATTTTCTTATTGAGTGCGTCTCATTTATTGACTCGGTGCTTTACACTCCCCTCTGATAAGCCTAAGGCTACTCGATCACACTACCATAAATAGAGCTCCTTGGGATTGTTAAAGCAAGCCCCTGTACACAAGTAAGGGACTTGGGTGGTCTTTCGAAGGAGAACACAGTTGGAGTAGGTTATCGCTACAGGCTTATCAAGACTCTGTTACATCTAATTGAGACAGCGGGAGCGGCTTTTCACCGATTCCCAGTGCTACAGGTTCTTAATATTCACACGATTGTGATCGCTTTTTGATCTCTTTTATTGGAATTGTTATATGGAATAAAGGATATACAGAAGGAGATTGAAATCGACTTATGGACTTCCTTGTTTCTACCATGGTGGTCAATGGCTGAGATATTGATTTGGAATAAGTTTTGGTTGTGCCTCGGCATTTCTGCACAGTGCGCCTCATTTTGGTACACTATAGAGAGAGCCAGCTTCCTATACCTACTCAACTTAATGTGAAGTATAACTTTATGAAAGAGAAATTCCAGCACCCAAAATTACTCTTCAAACTTTCCAAGACTATGAACTACTAGACTGGCATTATACAGAACTGTTCGACCGTGGGATGCAGGTCTCAAATCAACCTGTGATTGATTCCATTGAACCTCGTAAAGGATTTATGTTTAATGATGGCTGATTACTATTTTCTATTCCTTGACCGAGCATCACTATCTCAAGAAAAACAAGGGCCTCGACCAGCTTGGGTCCCCGCGGCATTACCTTGGATCCAGGCCACTGCTCCTAGAACACCTTTGAAAGTACCATTCAGATAAACCACATTGGTTCATTGAAAGGACCTCTAAAAGAGTTGACCTCCCTGTTGGACCTAGAGACCTACGGTAGCTTGGCTCAGGTGGAAAGGCCTCGTTCCAGAGTAACATGTTGTGCTTGCGTCACACTCACCTCAGCACTCCAGCGGACCACCACTAAAAATGACACTACACCAAGAAATTAGAAAAGTTAGAAAAGCTTTATCTTTCCTTTTATCACGTTTTTCTTTTCTTTCCAATGAAGTCAATCAGTTTTTATCTAAATCACATTAGGGTCAAAACATTTCTTTGTGACTAGATTGGCAGTACATGAATACCTTAGACATGGTATGGAATCAAGTGCGCCACCTGGTGGTCAAACACGGCACAGCAAATTCAATAGCACTTTAAAACAGGTCAATTAGCATAGCGCTGCACTTAGCCACTTAAAAGCGCTTTAAATATGACAGTACTCCGAAGCCTGAAACATGGCCATTCATGACCCTGTGTAACCTGGTACTTCTATGAAGCGCTACGCAGCCTATACCACTGGAGCGCTAAACATTAGGGTTTCTGTTGCGCTTGGGGCCAAAGCGCTGCGTCCGTACCTGGAGAGAGGCGATATTTCAGAGCCCCGAATTAGGGCCCTAGATTTCAGCCGTGGTGTTAGGTAGTCTCAGGCAGGGGTAAACAGTCCCCCCTATCTCCCCCAATAGGCCTCGATCATTCTGGCCGCCGTCTGCCGGTGTCAGGCCCTGTTCGTCGGGCCAGGGGGCCAAATGCTTGTCAGGGGAGGGGCGTGCTCCGGGCTCCACGGGGGCCTCCCACCCTCCTCCCCTGGGGGGTTACCTGGTTCTTCGGCCTCAGCGAGGCCCTTGCGAAGCTCGGCCCGAGTTCTTCAGCGGGAGGGGATCCCTCTTCCTCACGAGCCTCCCGGCGATGTCCGGGTCGAGGGCCTCCCCCGCAGTGATGGTCCAGCGAGGCGGTTGGGGGTTAACGCGCGGGGCTCCCGGCCGGGGAGCTCCGCAGGGATCAGCGACGACTCCGGAGGGACTTCCTTCACGCTTCTCAGACCCGCATCTTCTCCACCAATAGCGCAGCGGCGGGAGCGGCGTTTGGCAGTCCGCCCCCGTCAGGTGACTCGGGTTACTGGCTTCAGGCCTACGCGGCCTTCCTAGAACTCTGGCGGCCCTCTCCTCACGGAGGGCCGCGTTGCTGAGGCTGCGACTGCAGCGGCGGGGCCCCGGTCTTCCCCGCGGGCCCCAAGGATGACCGGGAACAGGCGACACGGCCCAGGGTCACAACGGTGAGTTATTCTTTGGGGCAACCCCACCAGGGGTGGCTAAAATTGAGGGGTGGCCTGCAGCTCGGGGGTGGCGATGTGCTTGGCACCTAGCGCCCCCTTTTTCCTCACAGCGACGCCCTGGCTCAGGGCAGGTGGGTTGGAAGGTAGCAGGCCACACGCCAGTGGCAGAACCAGATAGGGAGGACCCAGGCAAAGTCAGAGAAGTAGAGGATAAGGTCGGAGATGATTACTCTTTTCCCAGGTTCTCTTCAGGGGTCCTGGCTTAGGCAGGGAGCACAAAAGGTTGACGTGATCCCAGGGTCAGAGGCTGAAGGCAGGGCTAGGTCACGAGGTAGGGGGCAGTGTCAACCAAGGGGGGGGGAAGAAAGCAGGCCCTAAGAACAGTCAGTTCCCCCCTCCAGCGCACCTACCTCCCCACTCAGGTGCCTTACTCCTGACTACCTCACTTCACACAAAATGGCCGACGCACCTCACCTCTATATATAGCCTGGGCCTTGACTATCTGGAGTGGCCCAGAAGGTTCTGGAACCACTCATGCCAGCCCATGGCCCAGGCTCTGAGGTGACAGTTTAGGCCACCATTTTGTGGAGGCTCTCTCTCTCTCTCTCTCTCCATTTTAGGGAAGCACCTTGCGCCACATTATCAATTAGTGACAATGGGGCACCCAGAGCCTCAAAGTCAACACCAAAAAAACTAGCGGACAGGAAAAATTAGAGGGAAAAGGAAGAAAAATGAGGAGGGGACAGCCAAAGGGCTGGCAGGTCTAACACTCCCCATCCCAACCAAGGAAAGAGATTGCTACCCATATGACTTCAAAGAATCATCAAGAAAATCTGTTGGAGCTATTCCCTTCATAGACCACAATAATCAGAAGGATTAACAAGCATTTGCAATTCAATAGGTCTCACATTTGTGAGTTTGAGCTATTGGCATTGCAAATGACAATTCCTTTTATTTATGTGTTTTGAAAACCTGCAAGTGGTGCGTAAACATGCACTTTGTACTTGTAGTCCTTGCTTGCGAGAAGCAAGGCTGGTAGTAGAAGAGGCGCAATTACTGCCTGAATATACAAAGAATGTCACAAATGAGGCTACATCAGATCAGACTGAACAAGATCTTCAACTGCTGGGGAAGACTAACTCTGGATCTGTTTGCGGCAGGTCAGAAGACTAAATGCTGTTACCATGCCATAAGGTACACACTAGCAGGGCTCTAAGAAAATGTGTTTGTTAGCTGGCCTGGGATCTTTGCTTACACTTTTCCCTCACTTCCCTTAAAACCAAAAGTTTTACGCAAAATGAAGAAAGAACCATGCCGGGTGATACTAATAGTCCAGTGATGGGCAAGACCGTTTTGGTTCACAGATCTTCGTCTTCCATCAGGACTGCCATGTATGCAGTTGCCATCAATCCCAAATCTTGTTTCCCGCAACAGCCAAATACTTCACTTGGTCGTAGCTTCTCTAGGCTTTTGAGCACTTCCTCTTACAACAATGAATTCCATTGCTTAGGATTCCCAGAGTGGTGTATAAATTGTTAGCCAAAGTTTGAGTTGTTTTCACCAATAAATAGTTTAGAGCTTAATGAAAAAGTTTGTATCTGAAAGAAACACGTTAGTTAGATTCCTCACCTTAGAATATCCCCAGGCGTCAGTAAAATGCCAGGTAAGTTACGTTTTGGATTAATTTTCTTACACAGAGTATTATACCTAGATACTACTCTGGGACATTTCCTGTAAACAGGTAAGTAAAATCGTTTTTGTTAAACAGTGCAATTTTGAATAATTTCTTTAGGTTTTCAAATTCCACACTTGGAAAATGTTCCAAGAAAAACAGTCAACACTATTTTCCTCCATAGGATAACATTATCTGTTTTAAGGTAAGTATTTGGTAGTGGGAGTTGAGGTTCTGGCGGTAGACTCAGGGGTCCCTCGGGGTCAAGAATGCACTCTTGTTACACCCTCAGCGGCACTAAGGCGGCCGGGTGCAGAGTGCTCAGGCCCAATGTTATCCAATGGGGCACAGGGGGCCTCCGGTTGGTGGCTGCTGACGAGCAGGCCACTTTGTTGTGGGAGAAAAGCTCCTAAACTTTAGCTCAGGGCAAATGGGGAAACAAAGGTGCACCCTCAGCAGCACTAGGGCGGCGGGGTGCAGGGTGCTGATCTGAAAGAAACACGTTAGTTAGATTCCTCACCTTAGAATATCCCCAGGCGTCAGACTGGATCCGGAAGATTTTTCGTCAGCAATACCCCTTGCGCGTCGCTAGGCGTCGTCTGCGGCTCCGCGTCCGTCGTCGGTGTCGTGCGCCGGAATGACGTCGTCGGAGTACTTAGACGCCGCCCTCGCGCGCTGACGTCAGTTCTTCTTTTTTCCGCGGCAGTAAGCGCAGATCCGGGAGAGCTACCCCTTTTAGTCTTTTTTGACTACGTTTTTTGATCCTTTTTAGGTCTCGGCTAGCGAAGGCTGCGCTTGCCCAGTCTCGCTCGCGAGATTTAATGACTTGGAGAAGAGGGCTTGAACCCGCCCCTCTTCTCCCCTGTTCTCCATTGGCTGGCCTCTTGAATGCTGGCCAGCCATTGGAGAAGAGGTCCGTCATTCCGTTTAGGCCCCGTCCTTTTCGGATCGGGGGCGTGTTTTTTTCAGAAAGTCTAATTATCTCCTCCAGCCAATGGCTGGAGGAGAGAAAAGACAAACACGCCCCCGAATCCGAAAATGCCGCTGCCTTTCTCCGAGGCATTTCTTCTTGACCTCGGAGAAAGGCAGTGGTGTGCCTTTTGCTCTGCCTTGTTCAACGTTGCTCGTTCGCTTCCGCACTTCCTCCGGGTCTCTGCGCCTTCGCCAGGACCTTACTCGCCCTTGCCACCCCGTCTCTGGCCTGAAGTGCCCTGCGGCCTCGGCCAAAGCAAGGAAACTTACTGCTGTGGATTTCCCTGCTTTGAGCTTCCCCAGGCTGCCTGCGCACAACGTTAAGGTCCAGCTGTCTGGTGACACTTGTGGCGGCCCCTACACTCCCACCTCTCTACTCCTCTCCCTTTACTTCCTCCTCTCCGTCCCCAGGGACCGGGCTCGCTCCGCGCGAAGTCACCGCTCGGCTGCGGCTGTTCACGAGGAATGTTGTGTCTGGAGAGGCCTGGAACACGGCCAGGCGCCCCTCCCTTTACTACAGGAACACAATCCTCTCCTTTCAGTCATAAAACCTTTATTCCGTTGAATGTGGACACAGGGGGCCCACGCCCACCCGTGCAGAGCGCACATTGGACGACCCCCATCCCCCTCCGCCCAGAGCACGGGCGGGACGTCACTGCCGCATTCCCGGGGATACCATGGCTGAAGGAAATCCAGGAACCACCCCCCTCCAAAGACCCGCCCCAGCTAACCACAGCATACCAGTATCCGCCAGAGGGGAGGCGAGGGCTGTCAAAGCAACAATAGGCATGGCCCCTCAAAACCGGTAACCCCGTGGGTTTAAAGTTTTCCTACAGCTCTTCGCTGCCTCCTAAGTGCAACCAGACACCCCTGAATGGGACACGGACGCTCTACACCCCATGCAACCCTATGCCTGTGTCCTACAGCTGCACCTAGTTTTACAAGCCCACGGGGCACTTGATGCAGTGAGGTTGTATCTGCTCCTATGGAACCCGTCGCTCAAGTTTAACATGAATGACGACTCCTTGTGATGGAAATCTTTACTGACGTCACTCTCTGCCACGGGGATGCACAGCAAGGCTAGCGGACTGCCAGACCACTCGGAAGCCACGGGGATGCACAGCAAGGTTAGCGGACTGCCAGACCACTCAGAATAGAGCTAGCCCCTTCCCCACCACAATCAATGACACAGACTTAATGCCGACTAATGTGTAATCCTAGAGTTAACACTGCGCCTTTGTTCCCGCCAATGTAAAACTTCTCTATTAATACGGAAACAAGCAAGATCAAAGTGACCCTGCTCCCTTCAGTTTCATGCAACCCCCCCTGGCCCCCCCCCCACACACAAGGGTTGTCAGGGCTTTACAATCACATATGTGGGGCTCCCCCCTGTCTCCCCCCCCACACACCCTGCGCGAATGGACGCGGTCGCCATGGTTACCACGGTGTGTGCATATGGTGACCACTTCACTGCGTTTGGGAGTACACGAGATCGTGTGACTATGTCATGCCTTTGGAATGAAGTGATGTTGCAGCGAGAGCTCTTTTCAAGACGTATGCGATTCAGTCTCCTCTGAAATAACCATGCAGGAGCAGGGCCAGTACAAACAACAACCATGGTGAGTTCCCCGACGTATGCCCGCAGAGACCGGTGCACGAATTTTCTGGAGGGTGAACTTTTAAAAAGTCTATAATCATTATGACTACATAGCTTCATCACCTCCTGAACAAAGACTTTTAAATGCTTAATTTTTAGTGATAAATGCAAAGATCTAGAAACAACGGTGCCACTTCTGCTTTGGCTCCCAAGATCAATGTGTATGTGTCTAGATGTATGTGTGTGTGTGTGTGGTTCTGTATGTGTGTGTGGTTCTGTATGTGGCTCTGTGTGTGTGTGGCTCTGTGTGTGTGTGTGGCTCTGTGTGTGTGGCTCTGTGTGTGTGGCTCTGTGTGTGTGGCTCTGTGTGTGTGGCTCTGTGTGTGTGGCTCTGTGTGTGTGGCTCTGTGTGTGTGGCTCTGTGTGTGTGGCTCTGTGTGTGTGGCTCTGTGTGTGTGGCTCTGTGTGTGTGGCTCTGTGTGTGTGGCTCTGTGTGTGTGGCTCTGTGTGTGTGGCTCTGTGTGTGTGGGAGGCTCTGTGTGTGTGCCTCTGTGTGTGTGGCTCTGTGTGGGTGGCTTTTTTTGTAGGTGGCTCTATGCGTGGGTGGCTCTGTCTGTGTGTGGGTAACAGTGTGTGTGTAGGTGGCTCTGTGTGGGTGGTTCTATTTGTGTGTGGGTTGCTCTATGTGAATAGCTCTGTGTAGGTGGCTCTGTGTGTGTGGGTGGCTCTGTGTGTGTGGGTGGCTTTGTGTATGTGGCTCTGTGTGGGTGCAAATGCAATAGGTCTCGCATTTGAGAGAGATTAAGCTATTGACATTGTAAATAACAATGCAGTTTCTTTATATGTTTTAAAAACAAAAATAATGTCATGAGCAATGCCAATAGCTCTAACTTTAACAATGCCGAGACCATTGCATTGTAAATGCTTGTTGATCTTGTATCGACTCCGGTGCCGGTAGGATGCCTGGTTTCAAAGCCTGTGCTGACTGTAACCGCTTGATGTCGGTTACGGATCATCACCGCCGGTGCCTTTACTGCTTGGGCCTCGACCACGACGCGGAGTCGTGTTCGGACTGCAAGGCCCTGACCTCGAAGGCTAGACGGGAGCGGTCCCGTAAGCTCCTCGAGATACGCCACTCGGCTCCGCGCCCCTCTCGATCCCGGTCCAGGAGGAGGTCCAAGGATTGGTTGCTGAGCCGCAGCCGACGTCATCATCACTCGTCTGGCTCCAAGTCTTCGGGTAAGTCGAAGCACTCCAAGAAGTCCAAGAGGCGACATCTCTCTTCGGACTCCCCTCGCCGGTCGCGTGACTCGGCCGAGGGTCAGGGTGGTTCCACCCCCGCGGCTCCAGCGGAGCCGCAGGCGCCGCGCAAGTCCCCATACCCGCCGGTCCCTGGGACTGACGCGACGCCGGCGGAAGTCAGTGCCTTCCTCTCGGCAATGAGGAGCCTGGCTCCGCCGTCGACGCCCGCTGGCGGGGACTCGCCCCCGAGTCCCCGCCGACGCCGGTCGACCTCGTCACGCCTCCGCCGGCGTCGACACCGGTTCCACCTCCGACGCCGGCTCCGCTCGGCGTCGAGCCCCAGTTCAGCCCCGCTCCGGATCTGGCGCCGTTGCGGCGTCGATGGACGCCGCGTACAGCGCCGTTAGATACACATTATGTCTATCGTCCGGCCCCGCTCCTTCCTCCTGTTTACCAGGAATCGGATGACCGGGGCGACTGGGAGGGGTCCGAGGATCCTATGGCCGTTCAGGCTCAGCTGTCACAGGACTGGGCAGATGAACTGGGGGAGGCCAGTAGTCTGGATACCTCACCAGACACTGGATTCATCTCTCCTCCGACTGTGGCTTCGGAGGAGGGCGCTGCTTTCTCTGTGGTGCTGCGCAAGGCGGCCGCAGCCCTTGGGCTCGAGCTGCCTGCCGTGGCTGTGAGGATTAACGTCCTCACTGAGGTGCTTCAGTCTGCAGCAAGCTCCACTGAGCCTCTGCTGCAATTCAATGAGGCCCTCACTGACGTTCTGCAGGGCACCTGGTCCAAGCCCTCCACAGTTCCTCCTGTGGACAGGAACGTCGCCAGGCGCCACCGCCCTGCTCTGGGCGACCCCAGTTTTCTGTCCCAACACCCCACCCCCGAGAGCCTGGTTATCCAGGCTTCTACCTCCCAATCCTCCTTCCCGACCGCTCCGCCGGACCGGGATTCCAAGAGACTGGAACAGTTTGGCAAAAAGCTGTTCTCCTCCCTTAGTTTGGGTCTGCCGTCCTTGCAAACTTCCGCCTTTCGCCCCTTTCGTGGCCAAGGAAGGGGTGCCTCCTCACGTCTGCCTAGCCACCAGCCGCAGAACCAACCTGCACGCGGTCTCGGCCGTGGTTTCCGCCGAGGCGATTCTGGAGGACGACGCGGTCAGCCCACATCCACCCCGGCAGCATCCGCCTCCAAGCCTTCCTAGTCCGAGCTTTCCGGCCCATTCCTCGCCAGTGGGCGGCAGAGTTCACCATCACCTGCTCTACTGGCGTACCATCACTTCGGACAGGTGGGTGCTGCAAATCGTCCGAAGGGGCTACTCCCTCCCCTTCGAGACGACCCCTCCAGCCATGCCACCGCAGCACCACCGTATCTCGGAGGATCATTTGAATCTTCTGCGAGAGGAAGTTTCGGCCCTCTTGGCCAAAGAGGCCGCCGAGCGCGTTCCGTGCCCAGAAGTAGGTCGTGGTTGTTATTCCCACTACTTTCTGGTTCCCAAGAAGGGCAAAGGGGGCCTACGCCCTATCTTGAACCTCAGGAACGTCAATGCCTTCCTCCGGAAGGAACGGTTCAAAATGTTGACTTTGGCTCAGGTTCTAGCTGCCCTCGACCCTGGAGACTGGATGGTAGCGTTGGACTTGCAGGACGCATATTTCCACATCCCCGTCCTACCGGCGTTACCTGCGGTTCACGGTGGGCCAGGAGCATTTTCAGTTCACCGTGCTCCCCTTCGGCCTCACCAGTGCCCCTCGGGTGTTCACGAAAGTAATGGCGGTGGTCGCAGCTCATCTGCGCAGATCAGGGGTTCCAGTCTTCCCCTATCTCGACGACTGGTTGTTGAAGGCGGGCTCGCCCCAGGCAGTCGTCTCCCACCTCCAGACTATGGTGGATCTCCTGCATTTGCTGGGGTTTTCCATCAACGTGCCGAAGTCACACCTGAGTCCCTGTCAGAAGCTTCTCTTCATCGGAGCGGTTCTCGATTCGGCGCAGTTCCGGGTCTATCCGCCGTAACAGCGGGTCCGGGATATTCAGGCCCTGATTCCCATCTTTCGGCCTCTATCCTGTGTTTCGGTCAGGCTAGTGTTGCGGCTTCTGGGGCTGATGGCCTCCTGCATCCTACTAGTGCATCACGCCAGGTGGCGCATGCGGGCTCTGCAGTGGGACCTGAAGTTTCAGTGGGCCCAGCATCACGGCAACCTGTCCGACCATGTCTTGATCTCGGAGGGCACTGCACAGCAATTGCATTGGTGGCTCACGGACCGCGATTGGGTCACGGGCAAGAGCCTCTCCCTTCCCCAACCGGAGCATGTCGTAGTGACGGATGCGTCCCTCCTGGGATGGGGTGGCCATATGGGAGAGGCGGAGATCAGAGGCCTCTGGTCTCCGGCGGAATCTCGCCTCCACATCAACCTGTTGGAGTTGAGAGCGATCCGACTTGCACTGAAAGCCTTCCTTCCCTCTGTCAGGGGAAGTGTCGTGCAGGTGTTTACGGACAACACCACCGCCATGTGGTATTGCAACAAACAGGGCGGGGTGGGGTCGTGGACCCTTTGTCAGGAGGCTCTGCGCCTCTGGACGTGGCTGGAACACCAGGGTGTCACCCTAGTGGTTCAACATCTGGCGGGCTCTCTGAACGCCAGAGCCGACGAACTCCGCCGCCGGTGCATGATGGATCACGAATGGCGTCTGAACTCCGAAGTGGCGCAAGGTCTCTTTCAGCAGTGGGGAGAGCCTTGGTTAGATCTATTCGCCACCGAAGAGAACGCGCAATGTCAGCAGTTCTGCACGTTGGAATTTCCAAGGCGGCACTCGCTCGGCGACGCTTTTCGTCACGAGTGGAGTTGCGGTCTGTTGTACGCCTTTCCGCCTATACCACTTCTGCCCAGAGTGCTGAAGAAGATCAGGCACGACCGGGCCCAAGTCATCTTGGTGGCCCCGGATTGGGCACGAAGGTACTGGTATCCCGAGCTACTCAGTATGTTGACCGATCCTCCGATACGTCTGCCCCTTCGGGAGGATCTTCTGTCGCAGCAGCAGGGGATGGTCCTACACCCGAACCTGTCCAGCCTCCACCTCCATGCATGGAGATTGAGCGGCGGCAGTTGATGCCATTTGACTTGCCTCCTGAAGTCTGTGATATCATTCTGGCAGCCAGGCGTCCCTCCACAAAGACGGTATATGCCTGCCGGTGGAACAGATTTGTGGCATGGTGCACAGCAAAGGCTGTGGATCCCCTTTCTGCCCCTCTTTCTGAGGTTCTCCTCTTTCTTCTTTCTTTGGCCCGGCAGGGCTCTGCCCTGGGCACCTTGAAAGGTTATCTTGCTGCCCTCTCTGCCTTCTTACGGCTTCCTGATCAGCCTTCTCTTATCAAGTCCCCTGTGGTTCAACGCTTTCTTAAAGGCATTACTCATACGTTCCCTTCTGTTCCTTTCGTAATGCCTCAGTGGGACTTGAATCTTGTTCTCACATTTCTGATGTGCGCTCCTTTTGAGCCTCTTCACAATTGTCCTCTTCGTCTTCTGACGCTTAAGACTGCTTTCCTGGTAGCCATCACCTCGGCTAGTGAGCTCCTCGGGTGAGTGAGCTCCAGGCTCTATCGTCCAAGCCTCCTTTTCTCTCTGTTCATCCGGACAAGGTTGTCCTTCGGCCTCGTCCTTCCTTTCTACCGAAAGTGGTGACTCCCTTTCATCTTGGGCAATCTGTCACCTTGCCCACCTTCTTTCCGCATCCTTCCAAAGAGGAAGAGAGGCTCCACCGTCTGGACCCAAAGCGTGCGCTCTTTTTATTTGGACCGCACAAAACAGTTCCGGGTGGACGACCAACTTTTCGTTGGATACGTGGGTGCTAAGAAGGGAAAAGCTGTGCACAAACGGACCATCTCCCGGTGGGTCGTTTTGTGCATCAAAATCTGTTACTCCTTGGCGAAAAAGGACCCTCCTGTTGGGCTGCGCGCCCATTCCACTCGGGCTACAGCGGCTACTACTGCTTTGGGACGGGGAGTCCCGTTGCAGGACATCTGTCAGGCGGCTACGTGGGCTTCGCTACACACGTTTGCCAGGCATTATTGCCTAGACAGCCAAGTCCGGAGGGATGGCTTCTTTGGCCGTTCTGTCCTCCAGGACTTTCTGGTGTGATCTTGGTTCGCAGACCCACCACCGGGGATGGTATTGCTTGGGTATCTATTCTAAGGTGAGGAATCTAACTAACGTGTTTCTTTCAGATGAACAAGTTACTTACCTTCGGTAACGATGTATCTGTAAGAAACATTAGTTAGTTAGATTCCTCACCGACCCACCCATCCTCCCCGTTCTGCGAACTGACATCTAGGGTTAAGGCTATCCCTTTCAGGGCCCTAGAATTTTTTGGCACCAGTGTCGGTATTTTGCATGGCTCTGCGTTCCTGGCGCGGAAGGCTATGTACAAGAACTGACGTCAGCGCGCGAGGGCGGCGTCTAAGTACTCCGACGTCATTCCGGCGCACGACGCCGACGACGGACGCGGAGCCGCAGACGACGCCTAGCGACGCGCAAGGGGTATTGCTGACGAAAAATCTTCCGGATCCAGTCTGACGCCTGGGGATATTCTAAGGTGAGGAATCTAACTAACTAATGTTTCTTACAGATACATCGTTACCGAAGGTAAGTAACTTGTTCTTTTGGTGCACACAGAAAAACGCGCACACAGTTTCCTCTGATCCACACCAGATACTTCTTCCGTACCTTCTACATTTGTCTTGTTCAGGTTTTGGTAATTTTTCAATGGGAGTACATTTAGCAATTATTACATGATATAAAAGGGCATTAAATCAACCCTCCCGGTGGTTCTTCAGAATTACAAATAAATGAATTAATTAACGGCCTCTAGAGTTTTGCCACCAGTGAAGCAGACACTGACTCCTTGGCAATTTAATACAGAACTTTCTCAGCGTATGAAAACTCAATTTGAACCAATACATAAAGCCAATTTAAAGTTTCTATCCCACAAAATTGCATTCCTGTTAGCATTAACATCTGCAAGAAGTTTGAGATTCAAGCTTTTACGGAGAGTCTTATTTGCAATTCAGTCACGACAGAGTCACTCAGAGAATGAATCCTCGCTTTATCCCTAAGGTGCCATTGGATTTTCATCTAGATAAACCTATAATCCTTGAAACATTAAAAAAAAAAAAAAAAAACACTAACACAGCATCCGGAAAGGTACTCTATATCATGTATGTTAAGCGATGTCTGATATTCTATATAGATGGAATAAGCAAATTTTTAGAAAGTCTGATCAATTACTTATAATCTATGATGCCCCTCGGAAAGTGCACTCAAAATCATAACAAACTGTTGCTAGCTGGATATTAGATGGCCATTATGTACTGTCCCAATAAAGCAGGTCACCCACTACAAACTAGTATCTCAGCACATTTCAACCAGAAGCATATCAACTTCTTTCTATGGTGGAATGTCTTTAGTGGACATTTATTGTGCAGCAACATGGATGAACACACACATTCACTCGACAGTTTTGAACTTCTGTTTTAGAAATTTAGGAACAATTCTGTTTATCCGCAGCCTATTAACACAACTTTCCGCCAACAACCAGAAGCCGGCAGCCTCATTGAGTTATAGGAGAGAGTACACAGCTCTTAGCCTACAACCCGGAGGCCGGCAGCGATAAATGGACCAGATGAACTTTAAAGAGAAGAGTCAAGTAAAAAGAAAAAGTGAGAGAAACAAAAAAAGAGGGAGGAAAGACCCCAAACAACCATCCACACCCACCGCCCCCTACTCCTCCGCACCATAACACCCACCTTCTTGCGCCTAGCTGAAAGATGTTCAAAAAGGGTCAGGGTTAGCGCCCAGCGCTATGATGAGGTCTGAGTGTCCTCCTATCTTGTCCTCCTAAGCGCATTATCTGCAAGTATTTTGGTCAGGTCACCTCTCTAAACTCTACCGAGAGGATCAGAATAATAGGGCCCACAATTCTGGATAGGCCCTGTTCCCAACCGTGAGTGACATACGTTCCATCACCAGGGTAACCCATAATTTGTGCAGCCACGAGATATGGTTCGGAATTTTCTGTGTCCCTCAGTGTACATGGATTACTTGGTGCGCAGCGCTTAGTGCTAAAGCCATTTGCCTGCCCCATATCGACCAAAGGAGGAAAGTCGGGGGTTGGGTATCCCTAAGATCGTATATGCAGGGAATCTGGGTATAGTCGTGTCAATCGCTAGGCCAGTATCATTCAAGACCTGTTCCCAAACCTGGCCAATTAAGGACAGTGCCACAAGAGGTGAAGGAGAGAACCAGTTTGCCCACAGCCCCGCCAGCATTTTTCCGACCGCCCCTTATTCCTTCTATGATTACGTGCAGGTGTGAGATACCAGTAAGTAGCGACTTTATAGGTAGACTCTGTGCTGGACATGTGTGCAGTGTGATGCACCCTATAGAAAATTTAATTCCACTCTTTGATGGATAGGGAGTGCCCTAGTTCATCCTCCCAGCATAGTTGGCCCTTGGATTTCGGAGCAGAGCCACTGTTGGAGAATAGAGCATAGAGTTCAGAAATGAGGTGCGTAGCTCTATCTTTACATACCAGCCGTTTTGAAAAGTAGGTGAGGGGGTGGGAGGACCCAGGTTCATAGCTCGGGCAGGTCACCCAGTGTCTCAGCAGTGAATAATGGAACACATCTGACGAAGAGAGTGAGTAGTCCTGCTGTAGTTGAGCAAAGGGGATAACCCCAGAGGGGTCGAAAAGTGAGCCCACGCGATTGCAGCCCCGCTCGCACCATCGGCTGAAAAGTTCTGAGTTGATCCCCGGAGGGAAGTTGAGGTTGTCGGTAATCGGCGTCACTGGGGAGGGAAACCTCGTCAGTCTGTGTTTAAGGGCAACAGAGTCCCATATTTTCAATGTCGTGGTGGTCACCAGGAATGAGTACAACGTACAGACGTGAGGTCTGGTTGCCTCGCAAACATAGGCTTGCGAGGCAACCAGACCTCGCGCAATATATTGACACTGGCAACCATAAAAGACCAGTGTTTTTCAGAGAGTGGGCGATTCCACTCTATGATATAGTGAAGTTGTGAAGCCTGAAAGTACATTGGGATCAGGGGGAGCCCCAGGCCGCCTCCTGCTTTTGTACAAGATAATTGTTGTTGACAGAGACGCAACTTCTTGTCAGCCATCGGAGTCCTTCGGATGTGAAGGCTCCCTTTTGAGAGGAGTATTGTCTGGAGCGATCTAAATTTGGGTCCGTCACCAGATTAAGGTCTCGCCCGATCATGATGGCTGTATCCGGGTAAGTGAGGTCTGCTGCTAGCACGTTGAGAATAAAGGGTTCTTGCCACTCGTTCAGAGCGTAAATATTAGCCAGAGTGAAAGCAAGGGCTCCCCACTGTATTTTAACCACAAGCTCCTGCCTCATAATTTACGTAATAGTGGATATTAGTTTGCCATTCCATTTCTGTGCAAGAAGAATAGCTATCCCATTCTTCGGGGGGCTAGAGGACCAATACTGCCGGGTATTCCAGTGTGAGTGCATGCGAGGGGTGTCTTCTGAAAGGAGGTGGGTTGCCTGGAGCAAGCATATAGCCCCGCCTGATTGCTCCAGGAGAGACAGCACTGCTGCGCGCTTCACTGAATTGTTTAAACCCCAGACATTAAGGCTGATGATATGCAACTCTCGGGTCATGGTACGGGGTACTGTAGTGCGAAGGAACGCCCCCTACTCCGTGGCGCTATTGACAGAACAGCTAGCAGAAGCAGTGAGGTGCTACTAGGACGCTGCAGCAGAATCATATCGGATGCGGTTGGTGCGGAGGAGTGAAAAGAAAACCGCAAGAATCCCAGGGAAGTGCAGACTATTAACACTAATTGGATCATGAAGTGACAATAGTTCGTCAGATTGGAACAACAGTTGTGGAGCGTCTTCCAGTTGTGAACCCATCTGCCGACAGGATAGCCTCCCAGAGGGAACGCAGCCCTCAGTGTAGTTGAGCATCAAGAAAGGCATTTTGCGACTTCCCAGTCTCTCCAAGCCCGTCGCCTTATTTCCCTCCAGCCTAGGAGCTATGAGCGATCCCAGATGGTCTCATGTTCTTCATGAAGCTTCTGAGAGGGTGGTTTCCCCAGAGAAAGTTTGAAGTATGGATTTATCTTTCTATGGCTATGGTCTCGGAATCCTTTTTCGCTCTGATGGGGGCTCCCTTGATGCCTCGCCATCCAGATCTCTTCTGCATCTTGCTGTTGGGGAGTGGACCTTTTGCGGCATCTCTGAGGGCTCAGCCATATTGACTATGAGACAGGCCTCTCTGAGGGATCTCAGTTGGTGTAGCGTTCCATTGTGGCGAAAGATAATCCTAAAGGGATGTCCTCAAGAGTACACTATGCCCGCTTTGCGCAAATGTTCGGTGATGGTCCGAAATTCTCAGCACTTTTGTAGGGTGATCCTTGAGAGGTCCTGAAACAGAAGGGCGCGAGTGACCCCTAAACTTGACCGGTTGCTAGTCTCGGGCTTTACGTAGAATGTCTTCCTTTGTTTGAAAGTCGTGGGCGCAGACCAAAACGTGCGCGGGCGGATTCTTTTCTGGTATGGGAGGCCCAATTCGGTGCACTCGATCGAGTTGCAGCTTCGCCTCATCCGAGAGCCCCAGAATGTGCCGTAAGAGGGCTGTAACTATTCTCTGAAACTGCAGGGACACAGGCAACCGCCCCAGGGAGCAGAAAACAAATGTATGGTGAGGCTCAAAGTCCAAGGTGTGGTCCTTCAGTGCCCGCCCCCCCCCCCCCTCGTGCCTCCCCAGCAGCAGCTGCTCACCCCCGATCCTCAGTATTACCAGTCCGGTGTGTCTCACTGTGCGTTGAAAGCTAACTTGCGTCTGGTTCTCTACTTCTGCCAGTAGAGCAAGGGAGGGGGCCTTCCCAGGCGCAGGACCCCGGACCCCGGACCCCTGGGCACACGGCAATCACCATAACTCTAGAACGTTATTGTCGGAGACCAATGCCAGGGGGAGGATTGCGTTCTCGACTTCTCCTGTGGACCGGTACCAGAACATCTCCCATTGCACCAGCCGGCCATGAGCTTCTCCAATTTAAGATCAAGCTTTACACCGGGGTCTCAGGCCAAAGGCCCCATGCGCAGATCAGTGAGCTACGAGGCCCGCTGGGCACAGATTCATCCAGCTCTCTGAGAGCCAGCATCTCATAGGGCCACGCCACGGGAGGGGGAGGGGTGTGGCAGGGGCCATTGTCATCACAGTTCTTCTGCGGTTCAGGGACTCTTGTGTCTCCTTGGGGCACTCACACCTTCCCCCGCTTCATTCCATGCGGTCTTCTTTGCTAGACCCAAGTCTTGCTAGGCCCAGTGGCAAGGAAAGGGTGAACGTGCAGGAACCACGCTGTTTCAGGCGCTCTCTGCTCCCCCCTTCTTCAGGGCCCACTTCCTTCCCCCTCAACAGCCCTCTTCATACGCCGAGGCTCCTCACCTCGGGTCCAAAGACTCCGGCTCTGAGACAGGGCCCAGCGCTCTCGATCTTGGCCTCCTGCCGTGGCGGAGACACACTTTGTAGAGACTGGGGGAACACCGCCACACCCTGTGCTTCCTGCTTCTGCAACCCACTGCGGCCTGGTCACGGCGCCACCGCCCTTCCGGGGAAGCCACGGGCTATCTGAGCTCCTACATGTACGCTCGTTCCTTCACCGCCGACCACCTCCCAGCCCAGCGGTCTTGGTAGCGTTTCGTTCCCAGCTTCTCTCCCTGGGATCTGGGGGGCGGCCGGCCCCAACTTCAGGTCTGACCCACGCTCTGCTCACTGCTGTGCCACAGTGCCTGACGGGGACCTGCAACAGAAGGCTGGAAGGATGAGAAGCAATGCGGTAGTTGGAGAAACTTCTCATTCATCTGCCATCTTGGAAACACCCGCTGAAATGCTGTTTTTAAGGTTACCATAGGACTCCTAACTCCACAAAGGGGTTGATTCAAGCATTCAAATCTATAACCGATACCAAATCTGATGAAGTACATTTACAAGTAAGTAACTTCTTTCTTTCACTTTTAATTCCTTATGTGTCACACTGCAGCGCTCACATTAACGTTGTCTCAGATCTCTTTGAATCCTTTGAGCAAGAAATTTGGCAATGAAAGAGCATGTCTTACAACATGAACCAGGCTCTATATGCCAGCAGTGTTCCAACATTTCATGCTTACAAAATGCACAAATCATCCTTAAATGGATGCACTCAAAGCAGTTAGGTTGTAGAGAGGGAGAGATTTGCACAACCTAACAATAATCCCACGGAAAGCCAGAATCATTAGTGTTCATAAGCCGTACTACACCGGTTCCATACAACAGTAAGAACAATAATAATAATGCCAACACCAATGCCAACAGAGATTGCATTATTGTCACTGGTTATCCTTGAAAGTCAGGGGTGGGCTTCGACCATTTAATATGGCAGGAATACTGTCTGCAACATACAGGCATTGGTTCATCTACTCCATTTCCACCTTTACCCATTTTGGGTTTGAAGGGGGGAAGGTGTATAGCCTTTTCAGAAAACCTGGAAGAGTAACAAAAATATAACCAGACAGATGGGTTTCTACTAAGGCACCCCAAAACCACTCTATTCCCCTCTGTCTTGCTCGGGCTGTCTTGAAGCCTCTGTTTACCAGAAAATCTTTCTGCAGTATAGCTAACTCCACTTCCTTTCCTTAGCCCTTTTGTGAATATTACTACTCCTAAACATTATCCATCTTCTATGCCTGAGTAGTTACACCACCATATATCAGTACATTCAGAAATCTAAGGCGCGATAATCGGCACTAGCTTAAAAAGTATGTCCGTCCAACACTTTTCACTTTCTCATTCTCACCACAGTTTATTGAGAAAGAATGACACTGTTTATCTCTACCACCTTTTCTCCTAACTCTGTACTTTAAAACAGCTGTAATCAAAAGTAGCCCATAAACAAAACACAAACCCTGTAAGAAAACTCTAGGATCCATCAGATCAGTTGCCTTTTTTTTAAAGTGCCCTTTCTCCCATTGAGAAGATACCCTGTGCCTATTTAGTTGTGTGAACTCATTACAGCAACTAGGAAAAGGCTAATCTAGTGCCTGCAAATCTACATGTAAAGGTTTACTCTTAGTTTCACAGAAGCCTGAGGAGTGATTTTGTTGATCTTGTCAGCTTTCTTCTTTATTACCTTTTTTTCCTTCTGTTAGGCCTGCCTTTGTGTCAGACATGTCTGACCTCTAATCTATTTTTTGCAGCATTGGAAGCCCAGTCAGAGGCCAGTTCTCCAGTGCTCCAGCCTTTGCTTCCTTCTACAAGCCTTCATGACAGCGTGTCTTATGATGATGACTTTGCCTCTTCACAGCAGAGTGGAAGTATGACTGATAGGCAGTTCCCTGCAGAGCCCAGGTACTGTAGTAGGTCGTAGGGTGAAAAGCATGTCTTTAATTTGCAGGTCTAAGAAGGTGATGAATATTGGATTAGAGGTAAAGGCAGGCAGCTTTTACTTAAAAAGCAAAGAACTTTGGGAAAAGGAACAAAAGCTGAACTCTGGCTTGGCAAAAGTGATCTGTAATTTCATAAATGACGTTATACCTCAGAGGATCTTCATTGTTAGCCATAAACATTGAATTGTCCTGCCCCAGCTCGGAGCACTTTTTGCAGAAGTATATATGATTTTTAGGTCTCGCCTGGCGTAGGCTGCGCGCATGCGCACTCTCGCTGGCAAGATTTAATGATATGGGGATTTTTTAGTAAAGGGCATTAAGCCCCGCCCCTCTTTTCCATTGGCTGGCGTCACTTTTTATGCTAAACCGTGGCCAGCCATTGGAAAAGAGCTCCTGGTGATGTATTCGCTCTGCTTTTTCGGCTGTCCCATTTGAACGGCCTCGCCTGCTTTGCGTTCGTCGCCAAAGGTTTCTTATCTTTATGGGGCCAAACACATGGCCCCATAAAGATAAGAAAACCCAAGTGGGACGGCAGAAAAAGGCGAAGAAAACGTCATGGCGAGCGCTTGTTTATTAGACCTCTGTGGTTATCGTCGTCAGGTCCCTCGGCAGTCCTTCTACGCTGTTAAGTGCTGGTCTGCCTGTCTCGGTTTCCAGCTGGTGTCGCTGCTGTTTCCGCTTCCTGCATCAGTTGTTGCTCAGCAGAAATGGTGTCTGAAGCGGAGGTAGATGCACCCGATGTGGACACTGCCCTGCAACAGTGTTCTGCGTGTGAGGTTGCCACGGTATGTGGGCGGGGAGTGTTGTGTGGAGCTGTCATAGAGAGGTGCAGCTGTCAACATGTTATTGTTATTCTGAATCTAGGGAGGGTGCCGGCAAACTAGCATAGTTTCTCACACTGTGCGCTGACAGATAAAGTTGGAGTACTAGTTTGTGGGCACCAGCATTCCCATCACCTCCCATTCCGCGATGAAACCCGTTCCTTCCACCGACTCCAGCTGCCCGGCAGTGACCTTTCTTCCAGCCGTCCTGTCCAGATCCCTCCGGTGTGAACCGCGGTATGTTGGATCCAAAGACTCTCTCAGTATATAATGCGATATGTCTTCTGTCAGACACATTCGCCAGTTCGCTACATCCCCTGGGAGGTTGCTGTAGTTGCTGGCACCGAGTCTGGAACACGCACCGCCTGCTGTACCTCTCATGATGGGCTTATGTCAGCAGTTACCCGGTACTGCTTTGGCAGATATACTTTACCACCTTTTAAGCACAAGTGGGTATTTTGAAGGTATGACAATCACCCAATTGACACCTGTTAAATGATCAGTTTTCAACTTGATATTATTAGGTACGTTTGAAATGCGCCAATAGTTAACGGTGGAGTATGTGCTACTGCGGCCGTAAGAATTGTTTCAACCACCGATGACGAGAACCAAGAGCGGAGCTCTGCTGCTATTTCCGTATTTGCCTGCGAATCTCCGTTTTAGAATGTCTTGTTTCCAAATCCTATGTGATCAACAGAAAGAGAGCTTTGAGAAGTACTACAGTGAAAGTGTATATGCTCTGCCCACATGTTGGTTACCTTGAGTAGAGCATTTGATCAAGCAGATGTGTGCTTCTACTGAAAAAGAGTTCTTGTATTGCACTTTTTGGCTCGCGGGAAAGCTTATGCTGGTCATGGTAGCAAACCAATTTGCTAAGTTATATGCCTGATCTGCTTATTAGGAAAAGGTAGTATAAACGCAGTAGGCCTGACATATTTATTGTGAAAACACTTGTTAAAGTCAGTAGGCATTTGAGGGTGGATTGCTATTACTTTCTCCTTAAGCTTGCCTAAGGGTATTTTATTACATGAAATCTTGTGGATTACCACAATAGGCAAGGGTTTTGCTGTTGGTTACCTCCTTTTGACAAGCCATGGGAATAGATGATTTGCACTTTGAAAATTGTTGTTGTACCATCTTAGAAGAGATAGTATTGGGGGAGGAGCCAAGCGTCGGACCAAGATGGCCGCTTGAACACCGGGCTCCGTGGTCGCCACCCCGGGGACCTACTATCCTGTGGTATATCCTGCCCTAGCTGTCCGTGTGAAGGAGCTACTGGGAGAGCGGTGCCTGTTCCCGCAAACGCGGTCTCTCTAGCCCCCTGACCGGCTGAGCTGGCGACGCCGCTTGTGTGGGCCTGCGGAGGACTTCGAGCCAGGAGCTCGAGTGAGGAGAAAGCGGCGCGGAAGTGAAGGGCAGGCGGCGGCGCTGGCCGGCGGGCACCGGCCGGTGGGGCGATATCCCCTGATGAGGGCTTCCAGCTGAGAGGCGAGCTTGCGACTCCCACGCCTCCCTCCCACGGCATACGCCGACTGCGGCCTCCCCCTGGTTGAGGTGAGACGCGAGTCCGGGCGTGCTTGGAGCCGCTGAGGGGTGAGCGAGGCGCCCGAGGTGAAGGCGCCTCGCGGAAACGTCCTGCCTCGCACTGGAGGTGCGTGATTTGGGCGCTCGGACTCCTGAATGGCATAGCTGAAACCGTCCCCCTTTGCTGGCATAGATCGGGCGGGCGGACCCGCAGTGCTGCTCCGGAGGTGAGTTGTGACCGGGAGCGAGAATCGACGCGGACAAGTTGGGATTGGGGCCGCTGAGCCAGGGGGAGCATCTGGATTATACGCCTTGTAGCATCTTACGTATACACCTCGACGAGGGGGTCACAAGTAGGGGGCACCAGTGGGGTGTTCTTTCTGGCCCCCCCCCTTCCTCCGGGCCTGGATTGCCTCGGGGCGCGGCGCAGAGGTGCTGCAAGCGGTGGCTGGCCGCGGAAATCCTTGGCTGGCGTCTAGGGGGTACCGGGGACCTGCTGGGTGTGAGGCTGGAGTCGGGGAGACGCGCAGGCCGGTGGACATCTTAGGGCGCTGCAGGGACCGGTCAGTGCAATGGGGAGCAGAGCGGAGGCCGAGAAGTCCCAGCCAAGAATTAACAAAGGCAACAAGCAGGTTCAGTCCAACAAATTAGATCGCTATAAGCAGCCTAAAGATCCGTCAACGGATCAGAAACGGACATTAAAGGCCGGGAGAGATTCGGTGAGCCCCCCTCCGGAGCTGACTCTGCAGGATGTAATGACCGCCATAGGAGGGGTCAAGTCCTCCCTTGAATGTAAGTTGGAATCCCTGGAACATAAACTGGACACGGTTTCCATCGAAGTTAACTTAATACGGGCGGATCTCACCAAAGTCAATGAGAAGGTCAAGACTCTGGATATTAAAACGGCCGGCCTGGCGGAGGATGTGTCGGATCTCCAACGGGAGGTCCACAATCTCAAGGGTTTCTGTGCATTGGCTGAGCGCAAGTTGGACAATTATGAAGGGAGGTCTAGACGGAACAACGTTCGCATTTTGGGGGTGCCCGAGAAATCAGAGGGGCCTGCGCCTGATCTCTTCGTGGAAGACTTGATTCTTAACCACCTCAAACCCAAGGGTCTCGGGAAATTCTTCACCATAGAACGGGTGCACAGGATCCCAGGTGGGCGCCCCCAAGCCGGGAGCGCCCCCCCGCCCACTGATTGCACGAGTTCTGAATTTCAGAGACGCTATCCTGCAGTCGGCCCGGGCGTCGGCCCCTCTGCGTTACGAGAATGCCGCCCTCTCCTTCTTCCCGGACTGGTACAGAAACAGCGGAAGACATCCCTGGCAGTCAAGAAACAACTCTGGGACAATGGGATTAAATACGCCATGATGTTCCCGGCTCGACTGCGGGTGGAGAGTGAGGGGAGGGTGTGGTTTTTCGACACCCCCGAGGGGGCTGTGGACTGGATCCAGGGCCAACACGTTCGTGGAGCTGGAGGACGGCGCGGAGTCGAGGAAGAGGAGATACTGGAGCGGGCCTGAGGTTGGCGGGCAGTCCTGAGGACGCTATTCTGGTGGTCAGGTATGGGGGTCGTGGGCCCCAAGAGAGACTCGGGCAGTGGGAACAAGGCATCGTAGTAATGGACTGCCGAAGGACACTGAGGGCAACGTACAGTTAGAAAATGGGGACCCAGGGGTGGTGAGTGGGCTGCCTCCTCTGTACTACATTTAGTTGTTTTCGGGATAGGGTTCAGGGCGACAGGCACTCTGCCAGTTTGTTACGGGTGATCCCAGTCAGCAGGGGTGCAGGGAGGGGGGGTGTTGGGGGGGGGGGGGGGGGGGTGGGGCAGGGGATTGGTATTGTATTTGAGTTTGTTGTTGTACTGTATTTTTCGACTGTCAGAATGTTGGGCGGAGCGAGAGGGGCATCGACAGCACTGGAGAAATGGGGAATGAGCGAGATTTGGGGATCAAAGTCCTCAGTTGGAATGTGAACGGGCTGGGGGATAAACTGAAGCGAGGGATGGTCAGCCAATTTGTCAAGAGGCACGCCCCGGATGTGGTCCTCCTCCAGGAAACTCATCTAGTTGGGAATAAATGCCTTGCCCTGCATAGGGGAGGGTACAAAATGGTGGCATACTCGGGGTTTACATCCGGGTCTCGAGGAGTAGGCATACTGGTGAAGAACTCTTTCCCTTTCATGATAAAGGCTTCATGGACAGATGTCCGTGGTAGGTATGTTGGGGTTTCGGGTCAGTGGGAAGGGAGAGTCAGGGAGTGACCCCAGATGGCCTCCACCGGTTGAAGTTGAGGCAGGAGGAGTTAAATAGTATTGCTAAAAATAGGGCGCGGGCGCAGTGCGGCAGGATCCAGAGCAGAGTGTACGAACTGGGAGACAAGGCCGGGAAGTTGATAGCGTGGCTGGACAGGAGGGTTTGGGCCTCGCGGCTCATACCCGAGTTTCAGGGTGAGGATTCACATCCTATTACCGAGCCGCAGGCCATCGCCGACGCTTTCGCTGACTACTACCGCTCGATCTATAGGGCCTCCGGGGCATACTCGGAAGAGGACAACAGTGAAATGATGAGGGACGTAAAACTCCCCATAATTTCGGATGAAAACGGGGCATATATGGAGTCCCCATTGACGGATGAGGAGGTGGCACAGGCGATCAGAGAGGTGCGCTCCGGGAAGGCCACGGGTCCTAACGGTATCCCGGTTGAATTATACAAGTTGGCAGCGAATAAGCTCGCCCCCCACATCCGTGCAATGTTTGAGGACAACAGAAATAAGGGAACGCTTCCGTATGATCAGCGGGTCGCAAATTTAGTCGTCATACGTAAGGAGGGTAAACCTGCAGCACATCGCGCATCATACAGGCCTATATCGCTCCTTAATGCGGAGCCTAAAATTCTGGCAAAGTTGTTGGCCACGAGATTAAGGAAGGTAATTACTACTCTTGTACACCCGGATCAGTCGGGCTTTATGCCACATCGTAACACGGCACTCAACCTGCGCCGCCTTCATGGGGTGCGGAGTAGAGCGTCGACTATACAGGAATCAGCGGCCCTGGTCTCGTTGGATGCCACCATGGCATTTGACATGGTTGAGTGGCCTTATTTATTTGCAGTATTGAGCAAGTTCGGGTTTGGCCCGGAATTCCTGAGCTGGATCCGTCTCTTACATTCTGACCCGATGGCCCGGGCAGTAGTGAATAACCGGAAGTCCAAGGATTTCCAGCTGAGCAGAGGCACGCGTCAGGGTTGCCCCCTGTCGCCGCTTCTTTTTGCACTGGCACTCGAGCCGCTGGCAGCTTGGATTTGGCAGGACCAATCTATTCGGGGGTTGCGGTGGACCAATG
Source organism: Triturus cristatus (assembly GCF_964204655.1). Classification (NCBI taxonomy): domain Eukaryota; kingdom Metazoa; phylum Chordata; class Amphibia; order Caudata; family Salamandridae; genus Triturus; species Triturus cristatus. The sequence continues at coordinate 359,654,976 of NC_140586.1, read as the reverse complement.
AATGGGAAGACAAGATCTCCCTGTACGCAGACGATGTTCTGCTCTACATTGTCAGTCCTCATGCGTCACTGATCTGCTTATTGGACGTATTAGCTATATTTGGTAGGTAGTCTGGATACACAGTTAATTGGTCCAAGTCTGTAATTTATGTGCTGGCAGGCGAACCACCGGCGATACTGCCGGGTTGCCCAATAACAATTGCCACTGACGGCTTCCGATACCTCGGGATTTATGTGTCCCTGGACCCGAGGCGGCGATTTGCTTGTAATCTGGACCCACCCCTGCAGCGACTCAAAGCGGATGTTGCGCGTTGGAGGTCCCTTCCTCTCTCTATGCTGGGGAGGGCGGTCCTCTTTAAGATGATGGCCCTTCCGCGTTTCCTGTATGCGCTCCATAACACGATGGATCCGGTCCCGGGGTCCTACTTTAAAGAGGTTGAGAGCCTCCAGAGGAAACTCCTTTGGGATGGCAGACCCCGGATCGCATTCTCCAAACTGACCCTGAATTGGTACGATGGGGGTATTAGTTTCAGGAAATACTATTGGGCGGCCCAGCTGGCAGCGATTAACCACGGGATGCACTGCAACCCGAATGATCCCGGTTACGCCATGGATAGGTGGCTGCTCCCGGGGGGAGATTATACTAGGGCGCTGTACGCCAGGCCGGGTAGGTTCTCCTTGACCGGCCCTACTGCGCATGCAGTCCAAATATGGCATGCAGTCCAAATATGGCATGCAGTCAATAAACACTTGGGATGGGACGGTAAACTGACGTTAGCAACACCTCTATGGAACTCCGAAAAGTTAGGGAGCCTCTGGAAATCCAAGGGCTTTGATAAGTGGGATCTTATAGGAATCACTCAGATCAAGGACATGTGGGGACAGGGCACGGTTATGCCGTTTGCTACCCTCAGGGAGCAGTATGGCATGGTGGACGCCGAGCACTTCCGATACCTGCAGATCCGGCATGCGTTACTGGCGCGGGTCCCTGGGGGTGAGTCGCTGCCAGAAGCCTCACCACTGGAGGCCAGAGTGTTAGTTGGGCATATCCCTGAGAAAACTATTTCCCTTATTTACAGGAAATTAATTAACAATATGGAAGATCCGCTGGTGCGCCTTAAGGGCAAGTGGAATAGTGAAGACCTTGAACTTGATGATGAAGACTGGCAAGAGGCGGTTTCCTCCCCTAGGGTGGTGGCAACTCAGGCCAGACTTAGGCTGCTACAGCTCAATATTTTACATATGACATATGTAACGGGTCCCGGGCTGTTTCGCATGGGGCGGGCGGACAGCGAAGAGTGTAGGCGGGGGTGTGGAGACACTGGGACTTTCTTTTATATCCTTTGGGGTTGTCGGCGGATAGAAACGTATTGGAGAGACGTACACCGCGTTATGCGGGCCGTGCTGGGGGTCGACATCCACCCAGAGGCGCGTAGGTGCCTGTTAAATGTCTGGGAGCCTACTGACCTCAACACGTACACTCAGCAGTGGGCTACGCTAGCGTTCATGATAGCAAAGAGAAACATCGCGCAGTTGTGGGGTGCGGTACAGCCACCCGGTCTGGGGAAGTGGAAAGAGGACCTAGATTGGTGCATGTGGAGGGAAAAGTCGGTGTTTGTGGCCAGGGGCTGCCCCGGAAAGTGGATTAAGGTATGGGGAGCTTGGAACCACTATAGAGGTGATGTGTGTCCCCCACCGAGCAGACTAACAGTTGATGAGGCTCATGTATCCCCCTAACCGCTAGGAAACACTGTTTGAAACATGTATTGAATTGTGTAATCTGTGACCGATTGTAACTGAAGTCGCCTGCCAATGAATATCTGCTGTATGGCTGTCGAATTGGTTTAATAAAAAGAATTACAAAAAAAAAAAGAGATAGTATTTAGCTTTGCCAACTGTAATTTTCTTAAATACATTTTTTTTTTTTTTTTTTTTTTTTTTTTTTTTTTTTTAAACCTTTATTTGTGCATATGAAAATAACAAATACGGGCCTACAACCGTCAGGCCGGCCACGATACGGTTAAGCACTGGTACAAACATTTCATCCCCTGCGCATCCACGGTCAAGATTAGCAACGAGTCATGAGGTATAAACTGGAGAGATCCTTGACACCAGGGGAAGGAGAAGTGAAGGTTAATTTTAAGGTTTTCAAAATAATTTTATCAGGGAAAAAATCAGTAAAGAATAAGGACCAAGGAGATTCGAGTCCGCCAGATAGCTTCACCACACGGGAGAGCAGCAGCATCATTAAAACGGTCATGGAAGGAAAGTCTCAGGCAGTGAGGCGATGCAGCTATATAACAGGATAGTCACATGATTGAATATGCACCCCTCCAGAGCCGCCCCCACTCAATCCACCCCACACCCGGACCCCGAATCGAAACAAGTATAGCGCAGAGACATAAAAGAAAAAGGCCCATAGAACTAAGTAGAAACAGTGAATTACCCCCCCACCCTACACCAATGCGGAGGCTACGGCCTGCCCCCCCCCGGCATAGTGCCTGTCGCCCAATGAACCCGAAATATAGACAAGAGAGAAAGTAGGAATAGAGTAAAGAAAAATAAGAGAACAGAGAGATAAGTGGGGAGGAGCCTACGTTACCCCAGAGCGCCCGAAACCATCGGCCCACTATGGCCGCCACACACTGAGAACCCACTACGCCAAAAGCGGTCGTTGGAAGATAAAGTGTCACAACAATTTAAATGAAGGCGGACAAACCGCGACGAGTGCGCACAACATATGCAAACAGTTCCAGTCCCAGTCCAGCCCATCCGTGAAACCATGTCGATATAAATCAGTTTAGCCCTGGCCCGATCGCGGGCTTAAGATTACACCCGCCCCTACATGAAGGCCCCGCACCCCGTGCAGACAAAGACAATATGGCCGCTTGGGAGAGGATGGTGAAGTAGAGTCACAAAATGGCCGCCGACCATCTATTGAGGTCCCCTTGTGCACCACATAAAGTCCAGACCTGGCATGTAAAGTACAGGAGTTCCACAGAAAAGAAGCAGTAGGCCACCGTGAACGGTTCCTCGAGGACGTCAGGTGTCGCTCTGCTGGATACCCTTGCGGGCACGGTGAGGCAGGCAACAACGAAGCAGGCGGCAATGAACGGGGAGACAAAGTATCCGCAATTGAGCTGGAGAGCGATTGATCCTGGGTGCCGGTAAAGCCAGATGCAGGCACCAGTGTAGCACGATCATAAGCAGCCATTGCGTCCCCGCAAGAGGACAAAAGCACTGGCAGACCCACTCCTTGTTGATGACAAACGGGGCGCTCACGACCCGCAGCCGACAGTATGGAGTCAAACCGCTCACTCAGCGCCTGCAAACCAAGACACATTTGTAGACGAAAGTCCCGCAGGGCAGCCAGCACGGAGCCGCATGTCAGCGGAGGCTGCGCCCCCACATCGGTAGCAATCCGGGACGGCACTATGGAGCTGGTGTCTGGTAGAGGGAGGGCGAAGCGGGCAGCGGGCGAGACCGGAGTAGCATCCCCCAGCCGCGAGCAGACAATCAACGCCATGTTTTCCCGCAGAACGGTACAGTGGCCAGGGGGGGGGTCGTAGGAAGGAGGCAATTCCCCTCCGGTCTGCGCCGCAACAGGGAAAAGCCAACAGTCACTGCCCTTCCCTCGGGATCTCTTTGCAGCCGACGAGGCAATAGAAAAGGGGGGGTCTGCAGCCTCCCACAGCGCGGTCCACAGAACGGGGCAGGAGACCCGCCGCACCGGGGCCCACCCTGTAGCTCCAGCCCATCAGGTGCGGGGTGCAGGGGGTGTCCGGGCGTCCCTCCCCCGGCTCATACGGCGACAGTCCGTGGTGTGAGGTGGGACCGGGACCGCGGGGCTCAGATTTACGCTAGCGGGTCCGGTAACTGCGGAGCTTCCCGGGGGCCGGCCAAGGCCACAATAGAGCAGAGGTCCAATGCGGAGAACAAAAGCACCAAGAACTCCGGCGTCCGGGCGGGCCAAAACTCCGGGAAGGCAGCGGCGCAGTCAGCGCGTCGTCGCACACGTTGCACCTCGAAAATCGGCGAGGGTAGTAGTCAGGATGATAGTCCGAGGCCAAGGGCCGACGGAGCCGGGCGCTCAAGCGTCTGCTCCGGTCGCCATCTTGGCTCCTCCCCCTTAAATACATTTTTGATTTAATTACTGTATGCATGATGGTTCCACCATATGCAAATTTAAGGAGGACAGGACTTTGTTGGTTATTTCGTCAAGTCAGTGAGTCTTGGTGGGTCTTATTAGTTCACTGGCAAAACTTAAGTCACATTCGGGAAGTTTGATGTGTTTACTATGAAAAGTTATGAACATGCCAGTAAGCCTGACTTACTTATTGTGAAAAGCTTTTGTTAAAGGCAATAGGCTTTTAAGGCTGGATTGGTAATTACATTGTGCGAAAGCCAATAAGTAGGCATTTTGTTACATTGAATCTCCAGAATACATACGTATGCAGGGATTTTGGTTCTGATTACACCTTTTGACAAACCCTTGTCGTAGAAGATCTGCATTGTAAAAATTCCTTCTAGAATCTCTTCAAAGTCCTGATGGGATTGGTTGTCTGCCAGGATATTGTAATAAAAAAAATGATACATACATACATACAAATGTATGTGTGTGTCTTTTTATTTTGATCTTTAGATCATGTTACAGCTCTCCAAACAGTGCTAATGTGCCGCTTACTTGCAGCACATTTCCTCGGTGCGCCGAATTGTGCACGGCCACTTCCTCTAAACCAGACAACTATCCTGGAAAAGTATTATCCATATTGTAGCATTGTTTTGCCATTCCAAGATGGGTGATATATTTATTTCTAAACATGGTGGCCATAAAGAAACTTTAAGGTAATGATTTTTTTAATTCTTTGTATTGAATTTCAAAATAAGTCAATGAAAACAGCACACATTTTCGCCCCGCAGGGCACATAAATCAAGAAAAAATAAAGCATAGATAACCCAAACGGTCATTGATTAAAATTAAGCGCTGTCTGTCTGTGACGCCGACGGAGTATACAGGCGAGCGGCTCAAGCACAAGAGCAAACAGGAGAGGTGATAGTGGGCATCCCTGCCTGGTGCCTCGGTCTATACGGAGAGGATCTGAAGTAAGACCACCAACTCTCACTCTCGCCGATGTGTCTGTATAAAGTATTTGCAGCCAGCGTAAGAAAACTTTAGGAAGACCCATTTTCCTCAGTATATGGAACAAATACCCCCATTCAATGGAATCGAAGGCTTTAGCGGCATCAAGCATGACCGCCGCAGCCTGGAGGTCAGGATTTAAAATGTGATACATGGCGAATATCGTGCGAAGGTTATTGGAGGTGGAGCGCCCCGGCACAAAACCAGCCTGGTCCGGCAGCACCAGGACCGGAAGCAACGGTTGGCTAGTGGCCAATATTTTCGCCAGTATTTTGCCATCTAAGTTTATTAATGACAATGGGCGATACGATTCGCACATTGCCGGGTCCTTATCCTTTTTTTTTTAGAAGTTTGACAATAAGCGCCTGTCGGAGAGAAGGCTGCAATATCCCTGACTCATGAGCTTCCCCATACACCTCTAATAGATATGGGGTGACGATGTCCACATATTGTTTATAAAATTCCGAAGTGAGCCCGTCTGGGCAAGGGGCCTTGTTATTAAGTAGGGATTTAATGGCCTCCTTAATATCCGACACCTCTATGGGCCGTCTGAGGTATTCACGGTGTCCATCCGCAAGCCACACACACACGCGACTCCCTCCAGATATTCGGACAGAGCCGCTTCATCACAAGTGCCTCTAGAGGCGTATAGTTCACCATAAAAAATCCTAAACTGTTCCACTATACCCTGAGGTTGATAGTGTTCCTCCCCGTTTCCATCCACTATCTTATGAATATGATGGTAGTTAGCTCTAAATCGAATGGTCTCGGCAAGTTTCCTGCCGGGGTGCGCAGCCTCACCATAGGCTCTGGCCACATGTCGCCGTGATTTGTATCTTATCTCAGTGCCCGCTAATTTGTCGTACTCTTTTAACAAAGCATGAAGCCTGGCGAGAGGAGTGGTCGCCAGGTCGGCGATATACTGCGTCTCAAGTTCACTCAACTGTGCCTCAAGCTTCGTCAGCTGACCTCTGAGAGCCTTCAAAATTTCTGAAGTGGTACTCATACAAACCCCCCGGATTGTGACCTTGAATGCCTCCCACAAGATAGCTGGGCTATCCACTGACCCTACATTCAGTGCGAAATATTGCGTGATTGCCTGCCTTATAGTGTCTTCGTATATAGGATCAAGTAACTCCTCAGCTCTGAATCTCCAGGTAAATGGAAAGTGCGTGTTAGTTGGTATTTGGATTTCTAGCATTATTGGGTTATGATCTGAAAGCGTGCGCGGTAAATTATACACATTTATTGCCCATCCATTAGCACCTTCATTCAGTAGCCAATAGTCTAATCTGGACCAACTTTGATGCGCCGGCGTCACATGTGTACCCACTCTCTCTGTAGCATTGCGTAACCTCCACACATCTACCAAGCCCATCTCTGCCATAGCATCACGCACACACTGCACGACTCTGACAGTACGCGCCCCTTGAGGATTGGACTTATCTAGGCTCGGGTCAAGGTGCGTATTAAAATAACCTCCCCATAGTGTCGCCACATCCGGCCACGTTCGGAGCACTCCCAGCAATTGTACATAAGTTTGCGGCTCATCCTCCACCGGACCATATACATTAATAAGTGTAATCAGTGCATTTCCCAACTTGCCCTGCACTAGGGCCCATCTGCCTTCGCTATCAGTCTGTGACCGTATTGGGGAAAATGGTATGCCTTTCTTTATCAGAATGAGGACACCCCTGGCGTATGTAGAAAATGAAGACGCTAACCTGTATCCTGCCCACTTTCGTGCAATATTGTTCTCTCTCTGCGTGGACAAATGCGTTTCCTGCAACAGGGCAATATGAATTTTATGCCTATCTAGGTAAGCTAATACTTGTCTAACTTTTTTCGGATTATTTAGCCCACGAATATTCCATGTTACACAGTTGTATCGCTCACCCATTGCTACTGCTACCCCGTGTGTATCTGCACATAATCGCTAGTACTGACAAACACCCCAACAACCCAGGACGATCTGTGTCTGTTTCCATTTCGTACAAAAACTCAACAACCCCAACAATAGGCATGTACCCTCCCCCTCCCCCCACCCACTTTGGCAACCCCAATACGCCAAAGACAGTCCCTGCTGTAACTTCCCCATCCAACAAAAAACTTCGAACACCCAAATCAAGATGGGGGTATTCCCATGGGAGGGGATCGTAGTGGTGCACTTCTCTCTCCCTTACTAGAGGGAGAGGGCCGCCATCAATTATACCGCCGCTGGTAGAACCCTCCCGCGCCCTCCGAGAACATATTGACCTTAACACCATTTAAATACCCAGAACTTCCACCTGTTCTTCACTCAGCGGCATCAAACTGGATCAACAGAATAGCCTCCCGCCCAGTATTGCATAGTGTACCACAATGAGTGCCACTGCGACATTTCCACATGCAGTCTTAACGGAAGCTAATCTTTCGCCAGCAACCACACACTACAGATAACCTTCGTTGGCACCAGCACAAACCTAATCATCTCCACTATCTACCCATGAATGTTGAGCAGTTAGGGTATCTCTAGTTCCCATTAAGTAAACATGCCATCGCTCATACCTCCTCTAGTCCGCAATCCAGGATGATAGAGAAGGAAAGAAACCAAATCAGAACACAAAATACGTCAGTACTACTCTATATCAGAAGTATGTCCTGGTGCCTGTTTCTGGCGCCGCAGAGTCCTTGCATAGTCCATAGCTAGTTTCGGATTGCTTAAGATCTTGCCGCGTTATCCTCCAATTCGCAAACGCGCAGGATACAACATAGCGTACGGCACTTGCTCCTGCAGCAGCACTTTCTTCACACCCTGGAACTCTTTTCTAGCGGCCTGGACCGAAGCTGTGAAGTCCGGATAGAACGAGAGTTCATTCCCTTGATAGTGTATCTTCCCTTTCTGGCGGGCCACACGCAGCACCGCGTCTCTATCCCTAAAATTGAGAAGACGCGCAATAATGGGCGGTGGCGGAACACTTGGAGACGGACGCGCGGCCAGAGATCTATGCGCACGCTCCACCACCAGCATGTTGGAAAGAGTTTCCGGCCCACATACTTCCCGCAGGAGAGTTTCAATGTATTCGTTTAGCCGCCCCACATTTGTTGACTCTGGCAAACCTAGGATACGTATATTATTATGCCTCGAGCGCGCTTCAGTATCCTCATTCTTATCTTTGATAAGTGGCAGTATTTTTTCGATGTCCGTTGTTTTAGCAGCCACATGCTGTAAACCATCCTCAGCATCCGAAATCCTTTGTTCCGCTACCCCCAGCCGCGCCACCTGCTTATCTAATTTAGCTGATATACTGTCCATGCGGCCATTAAGCGCCTCGATCTTACCGTCTATGGACTGCAAGCTAGTCTGAATCGCCGCCAATGTCTTCTCCAACGCTGTAGGGGCCTGCTCAGCCGCTTCCATTTCCGAGTCCGATGGTACATTTTGCGCCACCTTGCCAGACTTGCGCGACTCAAAGTTTAGGCGAGGCTGGTTCTTGTCAGGTTTCCCCATGTTTTTATTTTAAAATACCAAACTTTTTCTTATTTTGCTTTTTTTTTTGTTTGTTTTTATGTTGTGCAGCTTGGTAGTCCGCAGAGGCAGCAAACCCACAAAGCAATTACAGAGTTACGGATCAGAGAGGCAGTGCATGCAACCTATTCACCAGGCGCTGTTTGCTACCACAGCATGTTTCCCAGTCAGTCCGCCAAAACCTGAAATGCTGCAGTGTACCCAGGAGTCACGGCTATGGGTGGTCAGTCGCAGAAAAGAGTCCGCCCGCTTCCACTATCGCCTCTGACAGAACCGCTCCCGCAATAGTTTTGAGGCCAGTTTCCACCCAGGCGCACTGTATTCAACCACTCTCCTGCCGGGAAGCTTGACGCCGCACGTCTAGCATCTGCAAGTGGCACCAGTAGTGTCTCTGTCCCTTGATGTGCACCCAGCCACTTACGAAGAGTACGACGCCATCAGCACCCAACGTTTTATGTTTGAAAAGTTCAGGGGCTAACTAATGAGCCGCAGTCACTGGAGACGAATAACAACCGGCTCTGAGCACACCACGAGGTCCCAGGCATGCAATGCAGATCTTGAGCCCTGATATTTAAAATAGGAGCGGGGGGCACAAGCCACTTAAAATTCCTCGCTGTCTCCTCACCTCTGGAGCACTACTTGCTGAATCCACATAATGCACCTCCGCCGAGCGCCGGCGGACGATTTCCGGGCGATCGCGTGCGATCCGCCCCCAGCAGCGGAGCCAGACGCATCCGCTAGCCCCCGTACCCGGCGACGCACACCGGTGATGGCGCGGCAGGGTAGCGACACAGTCCCGGCTCCCTCGACGGAGGTCTTAGTGCTCCCTGAAGACTATGAAGCGCGGTCCACACAGCGCAGCAGACGTCCAGCATTCCCCGTCGCGCCCTCACGGCCGTCTTCTTCCCCAGTCCGCCGCCATTTTTCTTGCGCTCAGTCTCTGTAGGTCGGCCCGAATCGAGGCGATAGGACAGCTGCGCCCAGTAAGTATCGCAACCGGTGTCTGCTCTAGGTGTATACAGTTAGTTCCTCCACACCGGGCTTGCGGAAAGGTCCTAGCGGCACAGGATATTTCAAGGATTAGAGTGGCAACCGGCAGAGCCGCACTACAGTGCCGCAATCTTGCCGCACGCCAAGCCACGCCCCAACTTTAAGATAACGATGCAGTATGTGCTTGAGAGTAAATATTCAGAATTTCAACGCATGCTTGAGAGTAAATATTCAAAATATCAACGCATGCTTGAATTAGACCGCATGTTTGAGAGTAGATATTACGCGGAACGCGAAGAGAGGTCTGTGGCTCCGACGCTTCCCTTGAGGAAACTTGGAGACCTCTTATTAACAGCGAAAAAATCTGTCAGGAGTGCTCGAGGTGTGCTCACCCGGCGGCTCTTGGAGCACTTAGCAGAGCTACCAGAGAGCGAAGAAGTGCTTCTCCTGACTGTTTACCGTGAAACCTCGGGCTGGGGTGACACGTCTGAGGCCGTCGAGCGCCTCTTGGCAGCACTGGAGGAGCTCTTGAGCGAAGCACTAGAATCTGTCCAAGACACCACACAGGAAAAGCAAGAAGCCTTCTTCTTGCAGGGGCACGCTCTTTTATACAAACCCCTATTCGCAGGGCGGACGAAAAACAAGGATCACTTTACAGAAAAGCTGACCCTGCTAGACATGGCTGGGCAGGGAGACCCGGGTGATACAGTCCAGCGCCTTTTGACCCAAGTTACAGAGGCCTTGACAGCTGCAGAGCAGTCGCTCCAGAGTCCAGACATCAAGGCTGTCTAGTCCAAGGCCTCCCGGTGCATCCTGACCGAAGCCCTGCAGCTGGCGAGCACCGCCTGGACTCTGTACGGTGCAAGTCTGGGGCACGGGGCGCTCTACGAGGCCCACCGCCTCTTGGCAACCCTCACAGGGCACTTGAACAAAGCGACCTCCGTGGTGAGATCTCACCGCGAAAGCAATGAAGTGCTGCCCCTGGAGGCAACTTGAAGCCCTCTTTATTGCAATGAAATCTGCCCTCAGGACTTGGGATGGGGCTTTCCAGGGGCTCGTAGACCACCATGGAGAGACCCCGAGTTCAAGCCCTGTGTCCGAAGGGCAAGGAGGGGGCACCCCGAGTCAGGCAGGAGACGCCGGGGGGGCAGGCAGGAGACGCCGGGGGGGGGGGGGCAGGCAGGAGACGCCGGGGGGGGCAGGCAGGAGACACCGGGGGGGCAGGCAGGAGACGCCGGGGGGCAGGCAGGAGATGCCAGGGGGCATGAAGGAGACGCCAGAGGGCAGGGAGGAGACACCACGGGGGAGAGTGACAAGTCTGAGGCCTTCCGCCTCCTTTTGATGCCACTTGCAGAGCTCGAGAGCAGAGCACAAGACACTGTCCTGACATTTCAACATCTAACTGGGGATCAGTGATACCCCCTGGGGCGCCAGGGACCTCTTCAGAGCCCTCGCAGAGCACCTGAAGGAAGAGGTGTCCTCACTGTATTCTTACAGTGTAACCAAGGGATGGGGCGACAAGTCTGTGACCAGCCAGCTGCCTCTCCTGGTGGGATCCAGTGGAGAAAAGCAAAAGGATCCAGGGCCAACCTCCTGCGGTAAGTGCCCCGACCCCCATAGGATCTACCCCCGCCCGTACTGTGCATCCAGGAGGGGCTGTGGTGAGCGCCTACTGGGGAGGGGGGTTTACTGAGCTGTTGGCACACGGGGCGGGTGCAGTGACACAGGGCATTTGGTGGGTGGGCACAGAAGTGCCTGGTAGTTACAGGAAGCTCTGCACATATACTCACACCAGTGAGTGTACTCACCGAGTGAGTGCAGAGCGGGCCCCACCTAATGGAGGAGGGCTTTACACTTTCACATGTAGCCCAAGTCACATTAATTTAGAAATGCATCAATGACTCGTTACAATTAGAATGAAAATATTTGAACTATAGTAATGTGATGTATGTCAAGCGATACCAGTAAAAAACAAGCATTTGCAATGCAATAGGTTTTGCAGTCACACGAGTTAAAGCCATTGGCATTGTAAATGACAATGCTCTTTATTTATGTTTTTAAAACGAAAACCAATATAAAAGGCATTGTTGTATGCAATGTCAATAGCTCAAACTTGCGTAAATGCGAGACCTTTTGCATTGCAAATGCTTGTTTTTAAAAGCCAATGGTTTGAAAACAAGGACCCAATATTCGAATTTTCTATTTGCAAAAAGTGGTTAAAAATTGTGCACCGACTTTTTGCAAATGGAAAGGAATTTTGCAAACCTACATGTGCTAATAGGTTCACAAAATTTGGAATCGTAGGGGGTTGCAATTTGACATGCCTCGTTATTATGCATGAGGCAGGTTGTAAATTGCAACCCACTATAATTGGTTAGAGTCACAGGCATAGTGGCCTGCTGGGGTCAGTGATGTCTGTGATTTCTTTTAAATAAATTCAACTTTTTTTTTTCTTTTTAAATGCGGACCGATTTCCTAAAAGATAAACGGGCCAATTAAAGAAAATATTAATACATACCTTAAGGAATCTGTATTTAGAAGAGACACACACCTTCCGAATAGCAATTCCTTACTGTTTACTTAACCCATTTAACGATTTGTAAAACTTTCAGAATCATTAATTGGGGTTAGTACATTTCAAAAAGTGATTCAGCCGCAAACGGTCAGATCTACTTAATCTAAGGTTTTCCGTCTTTGTACATCAAACCTAAAGTATTTTAACAGTTCTAAAGAGACTCCAAAGTAAGACTCCGAGCCTGCTGAAGACAAAGAAACCAGATGCCTGGAACCACCACTGCAATCATCGCCTGAGGCCCTAGTCCTAGTGGCCCAGCGGTCCCAGCGAGGTCCTCCAGTGCTCCAGAGTCCGAGTCCACTGTGGGTTGATCCCTCCAGGACTCCTCGACATATCGCTTGCAGCCTCTGCACGGAGACCCCTGCAACCGCGAGTGGCCCATTAAGGTGAAATCTGACTCAAAAAGCACCCCTGCATCCAGCCGCCTTGCGCCCTGGAGAAGAGGACCTGAGGTACACCTAGGTACCTGAGCCCGCCTACTTACCTGCTCAGCTGTTGGTTCCTCCCAGAAGACTTCCTGGACCGAACCTGCAGCCAAAATCTAAAACCCGCGACTCCGAATGAAAACAGGGCACCCGACACCGAATCAACACTCTGCACCCAGCCACCCCTGTGCCGCTGTGGGTGCACCTTGTATGCTAACTTGGATGCCCCTTTGCTCTGAGTTTAACCCTAGGAGCTTTGCTCACTCAACCCTGTGGCTTGCCTGAGAGCAGCCACCAGCCGATGGCTCCCGAGCCCTAAAGGCTAACATTGGGCCTTAGCACTCTGCACCCAGCCGCCCTAGTGCCGCTGAGGGTGCTTTTTGAGTGCATCCTTGACCCGGGGGGAACACTTGTTCTAACCCCAGAAACTCAACCCCAAAGACCTATTGCTTTCCTGCAAACCTAAGCAACTGTGTATCTGAAAGAAACACGTTAGTTAGATTCCTTACCTTAGAATATCCCCAGGCGTCAGGCTGGATCCGGAAAGATTTTTCGTCAGCAATACCCTTGCGTGTCGCTAGGCGTCGTCTGCGGCTTCGCGTCTGTCGTCTGCGTCGTGATCGCCGGGATGACGTTGTCGGAGTACTTAGACGCCACCGTCGCACGCTGACGTTCGTTCTTTTTTTTTCCGCGCCAGTAAGCGCAGATCTGGGAAGAGCATACCCTTTAGTCACTTTTTTACTAAACTTTTTGGAGTTTTTTGGTTCATCTTTCGAGTCGACCTAGGGATGCCCGGTTTCAATCCGAGCGACGCCTGTAACCGACTGATGTCGGTTACAGATCACCACCGTCGGTGTCTCTACTGCCTTGGGGATGACCATGATGCCCAGATGTGCCCCGACTGCCGGGCTTTGACCTCGATGGCTAGGCAGGAGCGGTCCCGCAAGCTCCTCGAGCTCCGGCAGTTGGCTCCGCGCTGCTAGAGGTCCCGGTCGAGGAGGGGTCCGGTCGCGGAGCCGAAGTCATCACCGCTCGTCGGGTTCGAAGTCCTCGCATTCAGGTAAGTCGAGGCACAGTAAGAAGAAGTCGAAGAGGCGACATTGCTCTTCTGACTCCCCTCGTGCGACTCGACTGAGGGTTCGGGTGGCACCAGCCGCAGGAGTCGTATCCGGCCCCATACCCTCCAGTACCTGGGCCTGACGCGACTCCGGACGAGGTTTCGAGACTTCCTCGTGGCCATGAGGAGTCTCACTCCTCAGTCGCGGCCTGTCGGCGCGCCTTCTGGCCCCGCGGGTCAGCTTGGGAGGCCTAGTGAGCCGACAGCTTCGGCCCCGGCGCTGTCGTCGACTTCGGTCTCGACGCCGCAGGCCCCCAGTTTAATCAGGACTGGGCAGTAGAGCTGGGGGATGCCAGTGGTCTCGAAACTTCACCTGACACTGGCTTCATCTCTCCTCCCTCCGTGGCTACGGAGGAGGGTGCAACCTATTCTGTGGTGCTGCGCAGGGCTGCCGAAGCCCTTCATCTGGAGCTCCCTGCAGCGGCCGTGAGGACTAACCTCCTCACTGAAGTGCTTCAACCGCCAGTAAGCTCCTCGGAGCCTCTACTGCAGTTCAATGAAGCACTCACTGGCGTTCTGATGGGCACCTGTTCCAAGCCCTCCACAGTCACACCTGTGGACCACAACGTGGCCCGGCGCCACCGCCCTGGTCCGGGCGACCCCAGCTTTGTCAGTGCACCCCACCCCTGAGAGCCTGGTTATCCAGGCCTCTACGTCCCAGACCGCCTTCCCGTCCGCTCCTCCAGATCGGGAATCCAAAAGGTTGGAACAGTTTGAGAAGAAACTGTTTTCCTCCCTCAGTTTGGGGTTGCGGTCCATTAACACTGCGTGCCTTTTGGACCGTTACACCCACTCCTTGTGGGATACGGTGGCGGACGTGCTGCCCCAGTGTCCGGAGGAGGCCCGGACACGGCTCTACCAGGCTCTTGCTGAGGGGTGGGATGCAGCACGGTACTCAATTTGATGTGGGCTTGACACCACGGACTCGCTAGGTAGGGCGAGTGCGACGACGGTGGCGATTCGTCGCCACGCCTGGCTGAGATCCACTAATTTCTCCGGGGATGTCCAGTGCACCCTCATGGACATGCCCTTCGATGGCCGTCGCCTTTTTGGTGACAAAGCGGATAGTGCGTTGGAGCGCTTTAAGGACTCCAGGGCTACGGCCAAGTCCTTGGGCCTCTTGGCCCCGCGCCCGCAAACTTCTGCTATTCACCCCTTTCGTGGCCAAGGAAGCGGTGCCCCCGCACGTCCGTCTAGCCACAGGACGCAGAACCAGCCTCAACGCGGATGTGGATTCCGCCGGGATGGAGCAGGCGGACAGAGAGCCGGTCAGCCCACATCTGCCCCCGCAACATCTGCCCCCGCAGCATCTGCCTCAAAGCCTTCCTAGTCCGACCTTTCAGGCCCATTCCACGCCAGTGGGAGGCAGAGTTCGCCATCACCTGCTCCACTGGCGTACCATCACGTCGGACAGGTGGGTGCTGCAAATCGTCCGAAGGGGCTACTCCCTTCCCTTCAAGGCGACCCCTCCTGCCATGCCACCGCAGTACCACCGCATGTCGGGGGGATCACTTGCAACTTCTGCAGGAGGAAGTTACGGCCCTCTTGGCCAAGGGGGCCATCGAGAGCGTTACTGGCCCAGAAGTAGGTCGGGGTTGTTATTCCCACTACTTTCTGGTTCCCAAGAAGGGCAAAGGAGGCCTACGCCCTATCTTGGACCTCAGGAGCGTCAACGCCTTCCTCCGGAAGGAGAAGTTCAAGATGCTCACCTTAGCTCAGGTTCTGGCTGCCCTAAACCCTGCAGACTGGATGATAGCGTTGGACTTGCAGGACGCTTATTTCCACATCCCCGTCCTGCCTGCCCACCGGCGTTACCTGCGGTTCACGGTAGGCCACGAGCACTTTCAGTTTACCGTGCTCCCCTTCGGCCTCACCAGTGCCCCTCAGGTGTTCACGAAAGTGATGGCAGTGGTCGCAGCTCATCTGCGCAGATTAGGGGTTCCAGTCTTCCCCTATCTCGACGACTGGTTGTTGAAGGCAGACTCGCCCCAGGCAGTCGTCTCCCACCTCCGACCTCCTGCATTTGCTGGGGTTCTCCATCAACGTGCCAAAGTCGCATCTGAGTCCCTCCCAGAAGCTTCTTTTCATTGGAGCAGTACTGGACACGGCGCTGTTTCGGATCTATCCTCCAGAACAGCGGGTTCGGGATATTCAGGCTCTGCTTCTGATCTTTCAACCTTTATCCCGAGTTTCGGTCAGGGTGGTGCTGCAGCTGCTGGGTCTAATGGCCTCCTGCATCCTGCTGGTACATCACACCAGGTGGCGGATGCGGGCACTGCAGTGGGACCTGAAGTTCCAGTGGGCTCGACATCGGGGCAACCTGTCCGACCACGTCCTGATCTCGGAGGGCACTGCAAGACTGTTGCAGTGGTGGCTCATGGACCGCGATTGGGTCAGTGGTAGATCCTTCTCCCTACCCCAACCGGAGCGTGTAGTGGTGACAGATGCGTCCCTCCTGGGACGGGGGGGGGGGCACATGGGAGAAGCGGAGATCAGAGTCCTCTGGTCTCCGGTGGAGTCCCGGCTCCATATCAACCTATTGGAGCTGCGGGCCATCCGGCTTGCACTGAAGGCATTCCTTCCCTCTGTTCGGGGAAGTGTAGTGCAGGTGTTCACGGACAACACCACCGCCATGTGGTATTGCAACAAACAGGGCGGGGTGGAGTCGTGGACCCTTTGTCAGGAGGCTCTGCGCCTCTGGACATGGCTGGAACATCAGGGCATCACCCTGGTGGTTCAACACCTGGCGGGCTCTCTGAACGCCAGGGCGGACGAACTCAGCCGCCAGTGCATGATGGATCACGATTGGCGTCTGAACTCGGACACTCGGACGTGGCGCAAGGCCACTTTCGGCAGTGGGGAGAGCCTTGGTTAGATCTATTCGCCACCGAAGAGAACGCGCAATGTCATCAGTTCTGCGCCATGGAATTTCCAAGGCGGCACTCGCTTGGAGACACTTTTCGTCGCGAGTGGAGTTGAGGTCTGTTGTACGCCTTTCCGCCTATACCACTTCTGCCCAGAGTGCTGAAGAAGATCAGGAGCGACCGGGCCTAAGTCATCCTTGTGGCTCCGGATTGGGCACGAAGATACTGGTATCCCGAGCTACTGTCTGTCAATCAATCCCCCGATTCGACTGCCTCTTCAGGAGGACCTTCTGTCGCAGCAGCAGGGGACGGTCCTCCACCCGAACCTGTCCAGCCTCCACCTCCATGCGTGGAGATTGAGCGGCGACAGTTGATGCCATTTGACTTGCCTCCTGAAGTCTGTGATGTCATTCTGGTAGCCAGGCGTCCCTCCACTAAAACGGTATACGCCTGCAGGTGGATTAAATTTGTGGCATGGTGCACAGCAAAGGCTGTGGATCCCCTTTCTGCCCCTCTTTCTGAAGTTCTCCTCTTTCTTCTTTCCCTGGTCCAGCAGGGCTCTGCTCTGGGCACCCTCAAGGGTTATCTTTAAGCTGTTTCTGCCTTCTTACAGCTTCCTGATCAGCCTTCTCTTTTCAAGTCCCCTGTTGTTGCTAGATTCTTTAAAGGCATTACTCGCATGTTTCCTCCTGTCCCTTTCGTAATGCCTCAGTTTGACTTGAACCCGGTGTTAACCTATCTGATGTGCTCTCATTTTGAGCCACTTCATAATTGTCCTCTTCGTCTTCTGACACTTAAGACTGCTTTCCTGGTTGCCCTCACCTGCCAGAAGAGTGAGTGAGCTCCAGGCTCTTTCTTCTAAGCCTCCTTTCCTCTCTATCCATCCGGACAAGGTTGTTCTCAGGACTCGTCCTTCCTTTCTCCCTAAGGTGGTTACTGCCTTTCACATCGGCCAGTCTGTTACATTGCCCACCTTCTGTCTGCCTCCGCATCCCTCGAAAGAGGAAGAGAGGCTCCACCGTCTGGACCCAAAATGTGCGCTCTCCTTCTATCTGGACCGCACAAAACAGTTCCGGGTCAACGATCAACTCTTCGTTGGCTACGTGGGCACTAAGAAGGGTCGGGCAGTGCACAAGCGGACCATCTCTCGGTGGGTCGTTTTGTGCATTAAGGCCTGTTATTCCTTGGCTAAGAAGGAACCTCCTGTGGGGCTGAGGGCCCATTCCACTCGGGCCACAGTGGCTACTACTGCCCTGGGACGGGGAGTCCCTCTACAGGCAGCAACGTGGGCCTCGCTGCACACGTTTGCTAAGCATTACTGATAGGACAGCCAAGTCCGAAGAGACGGCTTCTTTGGCCATTCCGATCTCCAGGACTTCCTGGTGTGATCTTGGTTCGCAGACCCACCACCGGGGTTGGTATTTTTGGGGTATCTATTCTAAGGTAAGGAATCTAACTAACGTGTTTCTTTCAGATGAACAAGTTACTTACTGTCTGTAAGAAACATTAGTTAGATTCCTTACCGCCCCACCCATCATCCCCGTTCTGCAAACTGATATCTAGGGTTAAGGTCATCCCTTTCAGGGCCCTAGATTCATGGCACCAGTGTTGGTTTCTTGCATGGCTCTGCGTTCCTGGCGCGGAAAGCTATGTACAAGAACTGACGTCAGCGTGCGAGGGCGGCGTCTAAGTACTCCGACGTCATCCCGGCGATCACACGCCGACGTCGGACGCCGAGCCGCAGACGACGCCTAGCGATGCGCAAGGGTGTTGCTGATATAAAATCTTTCTGGATCCAGCCTGACGCCTGGGGATATTCTAAGGTAAGGAATCTAACTAACTAATGTTTCTTACAGATATATCGTTACCGAAGGTAAGTAACTTGTTCTTTAATGAAAAAACAGATTTACTTATCTAGGAAATGTCCCAGTATGATACTTAGGCAATCTACACTGACTAGAAAAAGTAATCCAAAAGGTACTCTAAAGTAATTACAGATACCTAATGTCTTGAAATATTTTACTAACCTGTAACAAAGTCAATTTCATTCAGCATGCTTGTTTTGATCAGACTTCCTTGAAAAATACAATTCAACTTACCTGTGCCAAGTCCTGCTTGGTTCTAAAAATAAAATGCAACTAAAGAAATATTTTTGATACAAACAATTGGTCTGAATTCAGTCTTGAGTGTGTGACATAATTTCTTGCCTGAGTGTGTACAATAAATGCTTAACACTAACCTCTGATAAGGCCGTACTGCGCGCCCACACTATCACAAATGGAGAGTAAGGTATTATCTACTTTTACCTCTGTATGCCTTAGGGGTTCCACTGGACTCTGTGCACACTATAACTTACTTTGCTATAGTATATACAGAGCCAGCTTCCTACAGCGCAGTGCTGTGAGATAGGCGGTTGACAACTCGCAAATTGCCTTATATAGCCAGGTGATAAGATAAGATAACAAACGGCACCCATAGCTAGGATGGTCTCTCGTACTGGATGCACGGCGGGTTCCCACTCAGGGAGGTCCCAAAGGGTGTGACAAGTGTGATTGAGCTGTCTGTGCAGGAGGAACTGTCCTGGTGGGAGGTCATGCTCCTTGGCCAGTTGGTCGAAGGGGAGAAGATGGCATTCGGCATTGAGGTCACTTGCTGTAAGTACAGAGTGATCTGTCTAGACCCTCAGGTCTCCGGCAGTATGAAACCGAGTCGCGGGGAAACCAACTAGAGGTAAATTTGGGGCATATAATGGGGCGGTGTATCCTGGCCATGCATTTCTCTTCCAGGGGATCCTCATCAATAGTCATAAGCATTAGAATATTCCCGCCCATGTGCGGGATCCCGGAAACAGTATATTATATGTGCCCCACATATAGATATCCATACATATATACCTATATGTATACACAAGCAATTGCAGCCCATAAACCCTAGAGCTGAACCATGCTGTAAGTAATTTCCACTACACATAAGAAAATGGCATTATAAACATGAGAAACAACATTATAACTTGTTTGGAAACTGTTTTAATGCTTAGAAAACAGCAGAAATTCTTAGAAAACACTGAAAGCATAGGAAGCTCCCAGGCTGCATTGCAAATACCCAGTCTAAAAAGACTGAAAAGCTAACTCATAGCTGCATAGCAAAAAACTGACACCGTGCCTTTAAGGCACACCTGACCCCCACCTTCCCATCATGCCTCAGGGGTGGCAGTTAGGTCAGTTGTTCTTTCCGGCTCCTTCTGGAAGGATCCTGGCAACAGAGCTCCACTTTTTTCTGAGTTTGTCAGAAAATATTGTCTGTTTTTCAACTTTTTTTTCCCTTACTTCGACGTTTTACATCTAAGTCAGTAAGAGGCTGCCTTTTTTAGGCATTTTTGGGCATTTTTTCCAACTTAAAATGCCTTCTCTTTTCGATCCTTGCCCTGCTTGTGGCAAGAAGAAGGCCAGGACTGACTCTCATAGGGTCTGTATCCTGTGTCTACCGGAGGATCATGATTCCAAGACATGTACTCACTGCCAGAGCCTCTCCAAAAGAACTTTGAAGGACAGAGAGCGAATTCGCGTTTATGGCCTGGCACAACCATCCAGAGGCCGATCTCCGGTGAGGAAGGGCTCCAAGAGGCCAAGAGATTCATCTAGAAGCAAGTCCTCTCGTCCTTCCGCCTCAGCGTCGGGCTCGGCGCTGAGAAAAGATGTTCCGGTAGGTTTTCGACAGCGGGCTCGCCGTCGAGAGCAGGTATGTCGTCGACGTCTACGTCCAGACCGCCATCGTCAACTTGGCGACGATCGGCGTCGAGATCCAGAGCCTCTCCGCCGTCGTCAACCCGGCGACGTTCGGCGTCGAGAGGCACCACCCCTCCGCCGTCGTCAACCCGGCGACGATCGGCGTCGAGGAGCAGGGAACCTCCGCCGTTGTCAACCAGGCGACGATCGGCATCGAGGAGCAGAGAGCCTCCACCGTCACCAACCCAGCGGCGTTCGGCGTCGAGAAGCAGGGAACCTCCGCCGTCGTCAACCAGGCGACGACCGGCGTCGAGGAGTGTCACCCCTCCGCCGTCGAGGGCACGATCCCCTCCGTCGTCGAGGCTCCATCGGCGTTCGACGTCGAGGCAGCAGGATCCTCCGCCGTCGTCATTCAAGCGGCGTTCGGCGTCGAGGTTGGCTTCCGTGTCGACGTCGAGAGTGGCAGCATCTCTGCCGGCGTCCCCGCGGCGTTCGGCGTCGAGGGAGAGAGGGCCTCCGTCGTCGGCTTCACATCGCCGTTCGACGTCGAGGCGGCATTCTTCGCCCACTGAACATCGCCGCCGGTCCACATCGAGGCGTCGTTCGACGTCGAGAGAAGAGTCCCGGCGAGAAAGGAGACGACGCCACGGATCGACGTCAAGACCGCGCTCGACGTCGAGACAGGCCTCGGATAGGTCGGTGGTCCTGGTGACAGTCAGCGTCTCGCCATTCCTCCTCCCACTCAGGGGCATCTCCACGACCGGCAATTCCACGAGAACCTGCAGGTCAACCCCGTAGGTCTTCTCCTCAGACTCAGGGGACAATTAATCTGTCGCCCAGATGGCTGCTGCCAGCACATCATTGGCAGGACTCAGGGGCTACAAGGAGGCTGCGGGAATACGTCAGTCCAGTGCATGATTCTCCGCTGCAACGGCTGGTGGCGGCTGTGGACAGAGCTAGTCCCCCCAGGCCAGCACGTCAGAGATCGCCGGACGACAGGCGACGCAGATCGCGCTCCCCCAGACGGGAGGAGCGTTCATCTAGGTCACGGGCTCGTGATCATCGCCGGAAGCGGAGGACTCCATCATCGTCCTCTTCCTCGTCCTCCAGGCCCTCCATCAGGGACTATTCTCCCACGCTCTCGGGCAGCCCAGTGTCCAGGGTCTCGCCCATAGACGACATCAACACCTACCAGGAGGTGTTGCAGCGGGGAGCGCAGAAGCTGGGGATTGAGATGTCAGTCCCCCAAGTCACCACGTCGGTGATTTTTGAAACACTTCACCAGAAGTCGGCCTCTCGTCCACTGCTGCCTTTGGTCCCAGGAATCATGGAACCGGTCATGGACACCTTTCTCACCCCGGCGACCGTCAAAGCGGTTCCGGCTTGTGAGAAGTTGGCCTGATGTATGATGTCACTAGTTATAGTGTACACCTTATATCAGTCCAAATACCCTTATGGTGATTGGTTGTAAAGTCAACCTTATAGACCAGCTATCCTAGTGGTAGCATGGACAAGAGCAGTCTTAGGCTAAACTCTGAATGGCATGTGAAGCCAGCTGTGATACCATATATAATCCCTTGAATACCAAATGAAAGGACACCACAACAGATATATATAAAATAAAGTGTATTTATTCTAAGCAAACCCTCAGCACTCTTTATGA
Source organism: Triturus cristatus (assembly GCF_964204655.1). NCBI lineage: Eukaryota > Metazoa > Chordata > Amphibia > Caudata > Salamandridae > Triturus > Triturus cristatus. The sequence continues at coordinate 359,632,970 of NC_140586.1, read as the reverse complement.
GATTAGAGGTAAGTACAACACAGTCTTATTAATGCCTACAGTAAGTCACACAGGTAAGTAATACAGTTAGGCCCTAGGGGCCACGCAAACCATATACTAAGTAAGTGGTATAAGAACCACTGTCACGGAAATAGAATAGGCCTAGGCCTAGGGAATCGCTGGGGCTACACTACACTAGCGTTAGTTAGGAAGTGGGAGGCCCACGGGATTCGTGTGCAGAGTGGAAACACTCACGCGTAATGCGTAAAAGTCAATAGCAATGTTAAAGTTTAGAAATAGATAGATTTAGGACACTTCCGGAGTAGCTAGGAAGTTGAGACTTGAAAACTAGACACTAGGATAGTCACTATCCTGATGAGCACCGGAGTACCCAAGTTACCTAGCCCACAGGCTGCGGGTGCATAGGGGTGAAGATGCGTCGTTTTCGTCGTCGACTCCTATGGATGCCTGAAGAAAGATGCTGACAGGCAGTCAGGGGAGAGTGTCCGGTGGATCCCAAGGCTGGGATCAAGAAGAGAAGAAACCTGCAAGCAGAGGGGACAGAGTCAAGGTCACTAGCCAGTGACCACGTGGAACCAGGAAGGAACCAGGCGATGTCGTGAAGAGTTGCAGGTGAAGGTGAAGCTTGTCGCTGCAGCCAGGAGGACCAGGAAGCGTCGAGGACGACCAGGACCAGGAGGCGAGCTGTCCCACGAAGGCTCTTGCTGTCGGCGGCGTCGAAGTTGGACTAGGACTCACCAAGCCTTGGCAAGCGGAACCCACGAAGAACAAGGGACTTGCTTCTGGTGCAGACCAGGAAGGTCTGGGGTGCTTCTTCTTTGCAGAGAAGCGGGAGCCAGTCTGGAGGAGCCAAACCAGCGCAGAAGATTTCAGGGAGCGTCGTCACAGAGGCCACTAGCCAGCGGGCAAGCAACCGGACAGACGCGGCAAGCAGGGAAATGCTGAAGGGCCCCACGCAGGACTCGTGGAGTGTGGGGGGCTGGTCTTCGGTGCAGATGGTGCTTGGGGTTGGGGCTTCTCAATCCCCGGTGCACAACTTCGAGGGTACATCAGAAGCTGCGCTGTAAGTTACTAGCCACTTTTCCCAGGTAGCCGGTCCCACGTCGCTCGTCGCCTCCACGGATCTCAGCTCTGCTGCAGATGTGGATGAGGGTCGGAGAAGTCTGGAAATCAAGGCTCTGGTCGGGCTCTGCAGTCGGTTCCTCGTCGAACGTTTCACAAAGCAAAGGGTAGTCTCTTGATGGTGCCTGTTTGCACAGGGTAGCCACTCCTTGGCTACAAGGGAGATTCTTCAGTCTTCTTCTTTCGTCGAATGTCGAAGGTCCAGAGTTTCTGTTCAGTTTTGCAGGTTCAGGATAATCTAAAGTCTTGAGGCCCAACTCCCACTCTTATACTAATCTGGGGGGCTGGGATACCTGCTAGGTCACGCCTTATGGGTGGGACCTGGGAGGGGGTGGTTACACCCACTTCCCTTTGTCCAGTTTCGCGCCAGAGCTGGGGCTGGAGTGCCCCAGCGCCGGTTTGAACTGGACTATGCAAGGAACACCTTGTGTGCCCCAGGCATGTCTCGTTCCTTTCAGCCCACCCTGCCCCAATACACTAAAGGCTGTCTGGGGAGGTGCTAGCACCTCCCCAAGCAGGAAACCTATTGTCCAGGCCTCCCTGGCTGGGATCACTCCCAGCAGCAGGAGGTCAGACTTGTGTCTGTGGCAGCAGCATCCATTTTGTGATGCTGAGGCTTTGGTCAGAGGTTACACAGCAAAGTAGGATTTTAACATGTCTCTCCCTCTAGAAGGGAGGAATAATATCCTCATCACCAGAAATGGTATGGGGGTATTATTCCAAAGTGTTAGACACCTTACACGACATGTTTTGATACAGCCCAACCATAGTTACCATAACCGTTTAAGATTATAAGGCACTTTAAGAGTATATGGTAGGCTATATCATAGAACAGCTATAAGGACATGGTTCCGAAAGCTGCAGACAGGCTCAGCTCATGCTAGAGCACCATCTCACATGTTACCAAGCACTCTGCCTCCAGGATTGTTAAGGCCTGCCATAGGAGTGACTGATAGGTACACATGTGTCTATATATAAGGGCAGATATAGGCATACTATATCTAAGCAAGGGGTGATTACACGACCTTGCCCCAGCTGAGTGATCAGCCAGTTGTGTCTGATTGGAAGGCCAGACCAGGGGTGGCATAATACATGCTGCAGCCCCTGGGAGGCCTAGGGTACACCTATGCCCTGGGTACCTAGGGTACACTGTACAGGGTCCAATAAGGTGATCCTTACCAATTGGTTATGTACCTAGGGTACATGGAGTCCATTTTACAGAGAGAGCAGACAGCCTGAGACCCTGAATGGCAGGATCTCAGGCCAACTAAGTCGAAAAACCAGCTAGACACTGGGCAAAAAGTTGGGGGTAACCATAGTCAGATATCCACCTTCCTACACAACCCCCCCCCAAACGAAAGGAGATAAGGCTGGCCTTGACAAGGTAAGCCTCTATTGCCTGAGTGGCCATATAAGGAAGAACCAGCACTGGCATGGTTACCCCCTGTCTCATGGTCCACTAAGCAATCCCTCATCCTAAAGATATCATAGGGTCTCCACCATAGGGAATCTCTACCTTTGGTGTGTCTTTGCAAAGTAAAAGGCTGGTGTTGAGATGGAGTACTGAAGTGAGTGTCCTCAAAGTGAGGCCTCAGCTTCCTCCAATCATCCTCCACCATGGATGCCTTTCTTTCTCTAACTGAGTTGCACTGTGCTCTCAGGGTCAGCCTCTGGCTACCTAAAGCTGGAGGCTGGGTCCCTTTTGTGGGCTTACTGGAGGGACAGGTCAGGTTTGGGGCCCTAAGGTCCCATGTTTGCCTGTGCCCAACAGAATCCCTCTGGGGGAGGTCCCTAACTACCTGTGAAGGGGATCCCTCAGGAATGTTTTTACCCATCACCTGGCTAGGGCAACTAACCAGGCAATCCTCATTCTTTTGAAGGGGGGGTTCTGGTGGACAGGGGCCCTCTTGGGGTCCACTGGCCTCCCTGACCTCTGCAGCCCTGGGCTGACTGAGGCAGGGTAGAGAGAGGCAGGCTACCTGCACCAGACTGGGTCCCACCTTGGAAGGGGCCACTGACATCAGAGGCTCTGCCAGGCCAGGCCTGGCTACCTCTGGGGCAGTTCCTTCACAAGGGGTGAGGTCAGATCCCTGAGGAGGCTGACCTTTTCCTAATGTCTGGGGAGAGGGAGACTTTTCTTCCTCCCCACTACTCTCTGTTTGTGTGGAGTGATCCATAGTTTCAGGCTTCACTACACCTATATCAGTCTGAGTGTGGGCTGAGACCATTACAGCCTTGCCAACCTTTTCAGGAAGGCACTCAGTTTGTGTTTGAGCTGTGACTGTCACAGCTCTGCCAATTTCTACAGGGAAGTCTGTCTGTGCCTGGGCTGTGGCTACCACTGCCCTTCCAACCTTTTCAGGGAGGAAAGCTACTTGGACAGGGGTTGTGACTGGCACAACCCCACTACCCTTTTTGGAAAGGCCTACCATTTTAGAATGGGTGTCTTGTTCAACTCCAGCCCAAGCTGAGAGTTCTAAGTCATTCCCCAGCAAGCAGTCCACAGGCAAGGTTGTAGACACTGCCACCCTTTTAGGGCCAGTGACACCTCCCCAGCTGAGACATACCTCTGCCATGGGATGACTGTTCTGTTTGCCATCAATGTTAGTTACCTGGTATGAAAAACCAGGCAAAAGCTGCTCAGAGGGAACTAGCCTATGGGCCACCATAGTGATGCTAGCTCCAGTGTCTCTGTAGGCCTCAGCTTTTCTACCATTGATGTAGGGTTCCTGTCTGTACCTACCCAAAGTGTTGGGACAGGCAGTGAAGTTGGCAAACCCCATGCCACCATCACAGACAAGAGTAGCTGCTGTAGGGGAATTGGCTAAGCCAGGATCCCCCTGTGTTCCCCAAGAAAACCCAACCAAATTTTTGGGGGCACTCCCACCACCTGGGGGATTACTGCTGACAGTAATAGGTGGTGTGACAGGAGTAGTTGGAGGAACAGTTTTGTTTTTAGCCTGTGGACAACTGCTGTCAGTTTTCCAATGCCCAGGTGTTTTACACACATGGCAGTAAGGCTTTTTAACTGTGGTAGAGGAGGGAGCTTGGGACCCACCACCCTGTGTGGAGTTTTGGGGCCCTGAGGAAGATTTCTCTTTTGCTTTATCCCCACCCTTCTCTTGAGGCTTGGTGGTATCTTTCTTTTGGTCACCTCCCTGATTTTTAGGCCTAATCCTGGTCCTGACCCATTTATCTGCCCTCTTTCCCAATTCTTGGGGAGAGGTCAAATATGAGTCTACCAGGTGTTGATGGAGAAGCTGGTTCTGACAATTACTAAGGATCTGCTCCCTCAAAATCAAGTTGTACAATCCTGTATAGTCCTGCACCTTGCTGCCATTTAACCAACCTTCCAAAGCCTTAGTGGCACAATCCACAAAATCAGACCAGTCCTGTGTCTGTGTCTTCTGGGTGTCTCTGAACAACAACCTATATTGCTCAGTGGTTAAGCCAAACCCATCTATCAGAGCACTCTTCAGGACTTTGTAATTGTTTGCATCCTCATCACTGACTGTGAGGAGCTTGTCTCTACCTTTGTCAGAAAAGGAGAGCCACAAGATAGCTGCCCACTGACTTTGGGGTACCTGCTGTACTTTGCAGGCCCTCTCCAAAGCAGTCATCCATTTGTGGATGTCATCCCCATTCTGATATGGGGGGACTATCTTGCTTAGGTTTCTATGGTCATAAGACCTATCCCTATCTCTAGGGATGTTGCTGCCACCAGTGGGTTCTGACCCACACAATTTTTGCTCTCTAGCCAGAGCAAGCTTCTCTTTGGCAAGGGCAATTTCTTCCCTCTGAATCCTCAGATTAGCTTCCCTCATTCTGGCTTTATGCTCCTTTCTCTCAGGTGAAGTCATTCCCCTGTGAGAGGAAGCATTAGAGATGCTAGAACCATGGGAGTGGATGGATTCCCCTGAAGGGGATCTGTCCCTCCTGTTTCTCTGTGAATGTCTGCTTGTGGGTCTGTATGGGGGGACCCCATGCAAACTCCCATGTAAACTTAAGTTAGCCTGGCTAAGTCTCCTTACTTGGCTCTGGCTGTCTACCTCTTCCTCTGAAGTCCCATCTGACTCATCTGTGGTGGGTAGACCCTTATCTACAGCTATGGCACCATCCCTGGCAGCTCTTTCAGCATCATAGGCCTCCAGAAGCTCCACTAGCTGTCTAAGGGTAGGGTTTGCACCCTGTTTTATTCCTCTGGAGGTACACAATTGTCTCATCTCCTGGAATGTGAATGCATCATACCTAGAGGGAACCTGTCTAGGATTCTCCTCTCCTGAGGGAGCATCAGTGTGATCTCCATCCAGGGGCATGATTCTAGTGAGGGTGTGGTGTGTTCACCTACCTACACTAGTTGTATCTACTAAACCTCTCTAGTAGTTGTAGTCAGGGTGTGTTACTCCCTTCAACCTACAACCACTAAGTCCAGTAGGACTTAAGTATTATAAACTATGTTATATGTACCTAGACAATATCTGTGTGATCTTTCAATTTAGTATCTCAAGATTACAATGGTATTACAACAGCAAGCTCATATCCCAACCGCTGCTCACCAATGTGAGAAGTTGGCCTGATGTATGATGTCACTAGTTATAGTGTACACCTTATATCAGTCCAAATACCCTTATGGTGATTGGTTGTAAAGTCAACCTTATAGACCAGCTATCCTAGTGGTAGCATGGACAAGAGCAGTCTTAGGCTAAACTCTGAATGGCATGTGAAGCCAGCTGTGATACCATATATAATCCCTTGAATACCAAATGAAAGGACACCACAACAGATATATATAAAATAAAGTGTATTTATTCTAAGCAAACCCTCAGCACTCTTTATGAGATTAGAGGTAAGTACAACACAGTCTTATTAATGCCTACAGTAAGTCACACAGGTAAGTAATACAGTTAGGCCCTAGGGGCCACGCAAACCATATACTAAGTAAGTGGTATAAGAACCACTGTCACGGAAATAGAATAGGCCTAGGCCTAGGGAATCGCTGGGGCTACACTACACTAGCGTTAGTTAGGAAGTGGGAGGCCCACGGGATTCGTGTGCAGAGTGGTAACACTCACGCGTAATGCGTAAAAGTCAATAGCAATGTTAAAGTTTAGAAATAGATAGATTTAGGACACTTCCGGAGTAGCTAGGAAGTTGAGACTTGAAAACTAGACACTAGGATAGTCACTATCCTGATGAGCACCGGAGTACCCAAGTTACCTAGCCCACAGGCTGCGGGTGCATAGGGGTGAAGATGCGTCGTTTTCGTCGTCGACTCCTATGGATGCCTGAAGAAAGATGCTGACAGGCAGTCAGGGGAGAGTGTCCGGTGGATCCCAAGGCTGGGATCAAGAAGAGAAGAAACCTGCAAGCAGAGGGGACAGAGTCAAGGTCACTAGCCAGTGACCACGTGGAACCAGGAAGGAACCAGGCGATGTCGTGAAGAGTTGCAGGTGAAGGTGAAGCTTGTCGCTGCAGCCAGGAGGACCAGGAAGCGTCGAGGACGACCAGGACCAGGAGGCGAGCTGTCCCACGAAGGCTCTTGCTGTCGGCGGCGTCGAAGTTGGACTAGGACTCACCAAGCCTTGGCAAGCGGAACCCACGAAGAACAAGGGACTTGCTTCTGGTGCAGACCAGGAAGGTCTGGGGTGCTTCTTCTTTGCAGAGAAGCGGGAGCCAGTCTGGAGGAGCCAAACCAGCGCAGAAGATTTCAGGGAGCGTCGTCACAGAGGCCACTAGCCAGCGGGCAAGCAACCGGACAGACGCGGCAAGCAGGGAAATGCTGAAGGGCCCCACGCAGGACTCGTGGAGTGTGGGGGGCTGGTCTTCGGTGCAGATGGTGCTTGGGGTTGGGGCTTCTCAATCCCCGGTGCACAACTTCGAGGGTACCTCAGAAGCTGCGCTGTAAGTTACTAGCCACTTTTCCCAGGTAGCCGGTCCCACGTCGCTCGTCGCCTCCACGGATCTCAGCTCTGCTGCAGATGTGGATGAGGGTCGGAGAAGTCTGGAAATCAAGGCTCTGGTCGGGCTCTGCAGTCGGTTCCTCGTCGAACGTTTCACAAAGCAAAGGGTAGTCTCTTGATGGTGCCTGTTTGCACAGGGTAGCCACTCCTTGGCTACAAGGGAGATTCTTCAGTCTTCTTCTTTCGTCGAATGTCGAAGGTCCAGAGTTTCTGTTCAGTTTTGCAGGTTCAGGATAATCTAAAGTCTTGAGGCCCAACTCCCACTCTTATACTAATCTGGGGGGCTGGGATACCTGCTAGGTCACGCCTTATGGGTGGGACCTGGGAGGGGGTGGTTACACCCACTTCCCTTTGTCCAGTTTCGCGCCAGAGCTGGGGCTGGAGTGCCCCAGCGCCGGTTTGAACTGGACTATGCAAGGAACACCTTGTGTGCCCCAGGCATGTCTCGTTCCTTTCAGCCCACCCTGCCCCAATACACTAAAGGCTGTCTGGGGAGGTGCTAGCACCTCCCCAAGCAGGAAACCTATTGTCCAGGCCTCCCTGGCTGGGATCACTCCCAGCAGCAGGAGGTCAGACTTGTGTCTGTGGCAGCAGCATCCATTTTGTGATGCTGAGGCTTTGGTCAGAGGTTACACAGCAAAGTAGGATTTTAACATGTCTCTCCCTCTAGAAGGGAGGAATAATATCCTCCTCACCAGAAATGGTATGGGGGTATTATTCCAAAGTGTTAGACACCTTACACGACATGTTTTGATACAGCCCAACCATAGTTACCATAACCGTTTAAGATTATAAGGCACTTTAAGAGTATATGGTAGGCTATATCATAGAACAGCTATAAGGACATGGTTCCGAAAGCTGCAGACAGGCTCAGCTCATGCTAGAGCACCATCTCACATGTTACCAAGCACTCTGCCTCCAGGATTGTTAAGGCCTGCCATAGGAGTGACTGATAGGTACACATGTGTCTATATATAAGGGCAGATATAGGCATACTATATCTAAGCAAGGGGTGATTACACGACCTTGCCCCAGCTGAGTGATCAGCCAGTTGTGTCTGATTGGAAGGCCAGACCAGGGGTGGCATAATACATGCTGCAGCCCCTGGGAGGCCTAGGGTACACCTATGCCCTGGGTACCTAGGGTACACTGTACAGGGTCCAATAAGGTGATCCTTACCAATTGGTTATGTACCTAGGGTACATGGAGTCCATTTTACAGAGAGAGCAGACAGCCTGAGACCCTGAATGGCAGGATCTCAGGCCAACTAAGTCGAAAAACCAGCTAGACACTAGGCAAAAAGTTGGGGGTAACCATAGTCAGATATCCACCTTCCTACACGGCTCGTATCCTAAAAAAATACAAGCCAGCTACCTCTGACCCCGTCTTTGTGAAGATAGACCCGCCGGCGGACTCTGTCATAGTGGCAGCTGCAAGAAAGGGTCAGACGGCGTCGGCCTCCTCTTCCGTCCCTCCAGATAAGGAGAGCAGAACCCAGGACTCATGGGGACGCAGGGCCTGCTCTTCCGCGGCGGCGGCCCTCAAAATCTCCAGCGCGGCGGCGCTTCTGGGCAGGTACGATAGGGCTCTCTGGGACTCGATGGAGCGTTTCAAGTCCAAGCTCCCCAAGGAGGACCAAAATGACTTTGAGGAGATTGTTACTGAAGGGGCTCTGGTGGCTAATCAGTCGATTAGCACAGCGGCGGATGGTGCGCTAATCTCAGCCCACTCTTACACACACGGCGTGTGCGCCAGGAGGTCGTCCTGGTTGCGGCTGACAGGGCTCAAGCCAGACGCACAGCAACGGATTTTAAACCTCCCGTTCTCTGGCACCTCCCTCTTCGGCACTCACACGGATGAGGAGATGGGGCGCATGAAAACTGAGCTGGACACCCTCAAAGCTGTGGGCTTGGAGAAGAAGAAGGAATTCAAGCGCCGTTTTCGACCCACCCAACGCAAGGGGCCTCAACAGAGGGTTCAAACCCCTCAGTGGTCTCAGAGCAAACCCCAAGGGAAAGCCCAGTTTCGAGGCGGAAAGTCCGGCAGGGGCAGAGGTGGACACCAGCAACAGTCCTCCACTACCACAAGAGGAGGAAGGTCATGAGCTGTGGCTTCCTCTACGGCCGTTGCCCACTCCAGTGGGAGGAAGTGCGTCACAACATCTAGCAGAGTGGGACAGCATCACAAAAGATCGCTGGGTGCTGAATATACTGCGTCATGGATATGCGCTACTTTTTCGTCGCGTCCCAGAGACATCCCGCCAAAGAGGTCCCGTCCTCACCACTTAAAGCTGCTCAAGCAGGAGGTGAGGGCCCTTCTGCAAAAACAGGCCATAGAAAGAGTTCCTCCTTCGCAGGTCGGAAAAGGAGTGTACTCCCCGTACTTCCTGGTGCCCAAGAAAGATCAAGAGCACAAGTTTCGGCCGATTCTGGACCTTCGTCTCCTAAACAAAGTCATCGTCAAGGAGAAGTTTCGTATGTTGGCGCTTCACCAAATATGTCCACATCTGCAAGTCGGGGATTGGATGTGTTCGGTGGACCTCCAAGATGCGTACTTTCACATTGCAATAGCGAAACATCACCGCAGGTACCTGCGGTTTGTGGTTGGAAGCAAGCACTACCAGTACAAAGTCCTCCCATTCGGACTCAAGTCGGCTCCGCGAGTCTTCACCAAGTGTATGGCAGTGATGGCAGCCTGCCTACACAAGCAGGGTCTCTTCGTCTACCCTTACTTAGACGACTGGTTGCTGAAGGCTCCATCCCAGCAGCAGGTGAAGAAAGACTTCCAAATCTGTCTGAGACAATTGCACGCTCTCGGCCTTCACGTCAACATGGCAAAGTCCGTGCAGCAGCCCACTCAGTCCATCCACTACCTTGGCTCCGTTCTGGACACAAGCGTGGGAAGAGCGTATCCTTCGGGGGAGAGACTGTCTTCAATGAAGAGGAAATGCAGACTTATGCAGCAGATGCGGAGGCCGTCAGCTCGGCAGGTAGCATCTCTGCTGGGTTCCATGGCGTCCTTCATTTTTCTAATTCCCAACGCCAGACTGCGAATGAGACCTTTGCAGCAGGCCCTGGAGGACCAATGGGATCAGTCCACAGGCCGTTGGGGAGATCGAATCTCTCTCTCCCAAGTAGCGAAATCTTCCCTAGCATGGTGGACTCGTCAGGACAATCTGTTGGTGGGAGTCCCGTTTCACCAGCCACTTCCGGTGCAATCGGTGGTGACAGATGCATCGCTGCAAGGATGGGGGGGGCCCACATGGGGTGCCTCCAAATACAAGGTCGGTGGTCTGCAAAAGAACAGGGCTACCACATAAATATGCTAGAGCTTCGAGCAGTCCACCTTGCTCTAAAGGCGTTCCTCCCAGCAATCGAGACCGACTCAGTCCTGGTGCAGACCGACAACACCACGACTGTTTTACGTGAACAAACAGGGCGGGACTCAGTCACGCCCCCTCTCCCTGGAGGCGCAGGCGATCTGGCACTGGCTGCTCGCCCGGAACCTCTCGGTAGTGGCAGTACACCTTCCAGGGGAGTTGAATATCAAGGCAGACGCACTCAGCAGGCACTTCGAAGATCAGCCCGACTGGGTGCTGCACGACGACGTGGTGGCAGACCTGTTCCGTTGTTGGGGTCGTCCAGACATCGATCTGTTTGCAGACTACGAAAATTCAAAATGCCACGCCTTCGCGTCCAGATTCCACCGTCCAGGGACCAGGGGGAATGCTCTTTTGATGGATTGGTCCGGGACATTTGCCTACGCCTTTCCGCCCCTGCCTCTGATTCCGAAGGTGGTATCCAAGCTGCTCAGATCCGACATGAAGATGATCCTCATAGCTCCGGACTGGCCGCGCCAGTGGTGGTACCCGGACCTTCTTCATCTCTCAGTTCGACCTCACAGGCGGCTGCCTTGCAGGCCGGACCTGCTGTCCAAGATGGGTGGGAGGATTCTGCATCCCAACCTTCCCTCACTGAACTTAACAGCATGGCTCCTGAGGTCCTGCAATACGGACATTTAGGTCTACCACCTGACTGCATGCATATTCTCAAGGAAGAGAAGCGACCCTCCACAAGAGCGTCTTATGCGTTTAAGTGGAAGAGGTTCTTCATTTGGTGTAGGGAGAATCACCTTGTTCCTACAAAGGGGCAGGAGGACGTCATCCTTCCGTACCTCCTTCACTTAGCTAGATCAGGCTTGAAGTATGCATCCATCAGGGTCCAATTGTCTGCCATTACAGCTTATAGGAGGTCTCCCAGTCAACCTTCTTTTTTCCAGATGCAGGTGGTCAAGGACTTCTTGCAGGGGTTGAAAAAAGTTTACCCCCCTGTTCGAAACCCTTCGCCTCCGTGGGAGCTGAACTTAGTGTTATCCAAGTTGATGGGCCCACCTTTTGAGCCGATCCACAAAGCTTCTTTACAGCATCTGTCGTGGAAGGCCGCTTTTCTGGTAGCCATTACATCGGCACGCAGAGTAAGCGAAATCCAGGCTCTGTGTACTAAAGAGCCGTACACAGTTTTTCACCAGCACAAAGTGGTCTTAAGGGCACATCCATCCTTTCTCCCTAAGGTAGTGTCTGATTTTCATATTAATCAGTCCATTTCTCTGCCATCCTTCTTCCCGAATCCAGCGACCCCTGCTGAGCGGTCGCTCCACTCCTTAGACCTCAAGAGGGTACTTAAATTCTATCTGGCAAGTACCAGAAGCATTAGGAAGACGGATCAGCTGTTTGTCAACTATGGCGCCATGAGAACAGGCTTCCCAGCGGCTAAACGATCCATTTCCAGATGGATTGTTTCCTGCATTACCCTAGCCTACCAGCTGGCGAAAAGGCCCTTACCTTTGGCCCCTAAGGCTCATTCTACTAGGGGGAAAGCGGCCACAGTAGCTTTCTTGCATGACGTTCCAATGGCAGAGATTTGCAAGGCGGCCACTTGGAAATCGGTTCACACCTTTACCAGGCACTACTGCCTCGAATCCGATTCCAGGGCGGATGCCCAAGTAGGCCAAGCCTCCTTGAGGAACCTGTTTGGGTAGCTGAGTCTATCTGAGCATACTGTTCCTTCTCTGTTTTTCTTTCCTTTGCCCGCAGGGGGATGAGGTGAGGCTCGCTATTCTATTCTAATGCTTATGACTATTGATGAGGATCCCCTGGAAGAGAAGGATTAGTTACTTACCTGTAATCCTAGTTCTCTTCCAGGGGTATCCTCATCAAAGTCATAAGCAACCCTCCCGCCTCCCCGGGCAAAGGTGTGATAGTTTTCAGAGGTTATTATTTTTTTTGTGCCATGACTTTTCAGTCTCCGCAAAGAACAACTGACCTAACTGCCACCCCTGAGGCATGATGGGAAGGTGGGGGTCAGGTGTGCCTTAAAGGCACGGTGTCAGTTTTTTGCTATGCAGCTATGAGTTAGCTTTTCAGTCTTTTTAGACTGGGTATTTGCAATGCAGCCTGGGAGCTTCCTATGCTTTCAGTGTTTTCTAAGAATTTCTGCTGTTTTCTAAGCATTAAAACAGTTTCCAAACAAGTTATAATGTTGTTTCTCATGTTTATAATGCTATTTTCTTATGTGTAGTGGAAATTACTTACAGCATGGTTCAGCTCTAGGGTTTATGGGCTGCAATTGCTTGTGTATACATATAGGTATATATGTATGGATATATATATATGTGGGGCACATATAATATACTGTTTCCGGGATCCCGCACATGGGCGGGAATATTCTAATGCTTATGACTTTGATGAGGATACCCCTGGAAGAGAACTAGGGTTACAGGTAAGTAACTAATCCGTCTTGGCTATTGCCATCTGCAATGACCGGGGAGGATGAGGGCATGACTTTTTGAGAAAGCTCCAGATCATATGGATCAGATAATATGGATATTGACAGAGGCCCATGAAAAAGAGCAAATTATAAAATCTTTAAAAATTCCATATAACTACGGCCTTAGTCACTCAATAATTAAAGCAAGAGAGACAACTAAATCTGCTGGCCCCAAGTTTTTCCACGGCTTTGAATGACAATTATCTTCCTTCACTGTCTCTCGAACAAGTGACCGAGCAGATCTCTGGGGCCACAATTTTACAGGAACAGCAGGTCCAAACACGCTTTTTAGAAATCACCGACTTATTCCCTACAGGAAATTATCCATTAAACAGAGAGAGAATAGCGAATCTCAACCGTAAGATCCATCCGCTACAGTCACTAACAAGCTTGGAAATAAAACTAGTGACCTTTCCGATCAGGTCCAAAACCACGGTGGCCATTGTCAGATTGTGGTCTCATGTGATTCCCACCATAGTTCTAAGAAAAAGCGAGATCCTCCATAAAAATGACTGACGTCGCAGTCGTAAACAACATAGATAATCAAACACAGGAAAAATCTGAGGAGAACAACGAAATGAAAATCCATCCCTATGACCAATTACCCAGTGGTACCAAAAATTTCGGCGGAATCCCCAATGAAAACATAACTATCTCGATAAAGAATGGAGAGAGACAGATCTGGAATAAAAACTCAGTCAAAAATGAGAACACCAAAGGAAAATCACTGCTCCTGGATTTCGGGGAACCTAAACAGTCACAAACCAGGAAGGGAAAACAAACTCCCTTTTTAAAAGAAGCTTGAGCAACGCGTCCGGAATATAGCAGGGTAAAACCCGGAGAACCTAGCACTAATTTTGGAAAACACTCCGATGGTGGCCCTACAAGAAACCTGGACATCAAAAACCTTTGACCAAAATGATTACTTCGTATACAATGTACCAGCAGAACCTGTTAGCCGGGGTCATGCTAAAGGTGTACTTGCAATCCTTCCACGTGAAGATTTCTATTGGGATCCGTAAGTCATCACTATGCGTCTGACGAACATACAATGTATTCAGGTTAAGCACTGGAATGAAAATATGGGCATTTAGCAAGATCTAATAATTTTTAACGTCTGTACCCCACCAGGCTCTAAAAAGGACGCTCTCATGATCAAAATATTCAAGGAAATTGAAATGGTGTTTGAAGGAAAAGGAGTCCTCTCCGTTTTTCTAACAGGAGACTTTAATGGGAAAATCTCTAATGTTCTCTTAGAAAAATGGGAATACGGTGAACAAGAGGAAGCTCTGCCAATCCCAATACCACTATTTCTCCCAGGTATAAAAGCTGATAAATGCGGGAAAATATTACTTTCCTCTCTTCCAGTACTAAATGGATTTATCCTAAATGGATGCACAGAAGGAGATATTCCCATGGCCTGCACGAGAAAAGGAAACTTTAGCTCATCAATTTTAGACTATATGATCTGCAGCCAAGATTTTTTCGGAAGAGCATTAAAATTGAGTACCAAATTCACACAGGAAAGCGATCATGCAATATTATATCTCAAAACAGGAATAATATTAGAACCTATCTCTCCATGGTCTATCACACATTTGCACAGTACCGTAGTTGTGAACCAGGCTCAAGGGTGGTTGACATGAAATTCAACTACAATCAATAATTTAAATTCTGCAATCGTCACTGCCCAAGTACTACAGAGTGTCAAATCCTCAGACCCAATAATACATTTCAAACTAGTCCTTACAAAAAATACTGCCATCCCTGCAGGATATTCCAAAATGTTGGAAATTGCAAGTGGGAAATTTGGAAAAGAAAGAACCTAGATAAAGGATCAACTGCACTAAATAAACTAATTCGATTGTAATTTCTACACTTTTCAGAGATCAGACACCAAGAAGTCAAAAATCTAAAGAATCTCCGTCGGAGGGAAAAAGAAATTAACTGAAAAGCTCAACAGGATCAATCCTGATATAGCAGCCAAACAAAAAAAGCATACTGGAGCTTTATTGCCAAAGAAACAGGAACAAATAAATTCCTGAAAGCCTCACCAGTTTCGCCAATAGAATGGGAAACGTATCTACATGATTTATATTAATTAAACTTGATCCAAGCAAGAAGCGAAACGTGAAAAAATATCCAAGATATCCTCGCTCGTGCAGCCTGGCAGATAGAACACCACATAAAGAATGCCAGATCTTCTGCTGCAATGGGTCCCCCCGATCAGATCCCGATAGAAGTATTTCAATGCAACCCAGAAGAATGGAGTAAGTTTTTAGCCACCCTATATTCTCATTGCTAATGCTACTGGAGAAATCCCTAAATCATGTCTGGGGAGCATCATGATCCCAATCTTCAAAAAGGGCTCTAGGCTGCTTCCCTGAAATTATTGTCAAATAGCCTTGTTGGATGCTACAGGGAAGATCTTTGTGGCAAGCGTCCTGGAACATCTGAAGGACTGGGCTTTCTCAGGCAGAGTGATCCCTATAAATCAACCTGGGTTCTGACCAAAACACTCCGTAATTGACAACATAGCGGTGCTACAGAGAGTAATAGATAAATATGTTGTGTCAAAATCGCAGGTCGTCTATTGTGTCTTCGTAGACTTAACGACCGCGTTTGACAAAGTAGACAGACCTACACTCACGAAAAAACTTAGAAAATTAGGGATGCCGAACAAACTTTATAATATTATTCACCCAGCAACATGGTGTCAAGTACAAATGGGGAGAGATTAGGGACTCCCCCCGACCAATAGCTACACCGAACGGTCTGAGACAAGGCTGCCTTTTAGCCCCCCTCCTTTTTTCTTTATACACAAGTGATCTCCCGCACAGTCTTACACAAATTATTAATTTCCCTCCAAAAATATCCTCTTGTGAAATCTACATTATGATGTACGCCGATGTCAAGGTTATTTTAGACCTTATCCCATTCGGCCTACAAAGGAATTTACAGGCTTTAACCAGATACACATAAGACATATTTTTTAGTCCCAAACATAACCAAAACGAAAATTGTTCCGTTCAGAGGAAGAAAACAATACATAAAACTTAACTGGTCATTAGGGGGAAAACCTTTAGAGGTGCTTAAAGAATATACCTATTTAGGTAGAATTTTTACACAAACATTACAAAATTCCCTCTCATCTGCAGCATTTAGGCTGCAAAGCAGATGTACATGTTGGGGCTCTCCTAACGCTTATGATCCTCTTCCGGGCACAGGCACTTTCATTCCCTTTTACAGGTTTATAAAATTCCACCCATTTTATTGTATGCATTGGAATACATTCCAATGGAACAGTGGCAACTAACACAAACTAAAGAAGGGAAAATACTTTGCAAATTGATTAAAGTCCACGAAGCAGTTCCTGCACAAACTCTGCGTCTTGAGCTCTCTCTAGTTGGCTCATCTGCCATAGCTATCACATACATCATAAGATGGGTTTACAATCTTATACAAGCAGAACAAGGAACCTTAAAATTTCATTAAAAACTGAGACTTTTGATATTGAATCATTGCATCATAGTTTTAGACAAAATCTATTTACAGCTTTTAAATTATCGAACTGTACAACTACACAATTGAAATCTTGGACTCCTGCGCACTTGAGGCTCATTTTAAAACATTTAACGCCGAGCGTAAGTTACGACCTCGACATCAAACATTATTGAGTCAATATAATACAAATATCTTCAATAGTACATTCGCTTCACCTTAGGGCACGGAGTCCGGTGATGCATTATTTTGTTACGGCTTGGGATTCTTTCCCTAAAAGCATTTACTTCTAGATGGAACCACATTGAAAATGCCACTAGTATTTGTGATCTTTGTAACCGACATTAGACGAGGCCACACACTGGTTCTTAAAACCTATTCAAACCAGCTGTAATATTACTTCAGTGCAAGGCCTTATTTTGCTTCTTAAATCACCACCTGATGAATTTGTGTGTCATTATTTGTTCACATTTTTAAAGACCTTTTTAAAACTGTACTGAATTGATTATCTTATTAATATTTTATAACAAATGCATTTTAAAAATGTGGTGTTCTCAGCAGAGAATTAAATCAAATAAAAAAAAGAATAGAAAATTTGACAGAGGCCCATGTTCGGTTCAGGCTTAGCTCAGATAGCACCCAGCCGTCCATAGGTACAAACATTGCCGCTGTGCTGCAAGAAGGTATGCCTTGAAGGAGTAGGTGCCCAAGCCTCCCCGATTCACCGGTAGCTGCAATTTGGCATGGGCAACTCGTCTACTCCTGGCGCCCTAGATAAATGTGCAGAGGAGAGATCCTAGTTCCTTAAAGGAGGAGTGTGGTGGAAGAACAAGGAGGTTTGCAAAATAATATAAAAGACTTTGCAAAATAACCAACTTCATTAAGGCAATTTTCCCAAAAGGGGCAGGAGGAAGGGACTGCCAGAAATGCACCTGTGTTCTGATTCGTTCCAGGGCCGTGTAGAGATTCCCCTGGTGTAGGTCCTGAAGATTAAGGTAGAGATAGACCCCCAGGTAACTGGTTGCTTGAGCATGCCAGTTGAGGCGGTTGTCGCCAACATATGTCTTGTGGTTGGTGATCAGGGCAGTGCGGGTATACAGCTGATTTTGCCCTCCTCCTACTGCTGTGATCTATGATATGAAACACTTTCTAGACCCTTCCCTCTTCTATCCCTCCACCATTCTTTTCAAATCCGGCTAACAGACTCACATGTCCACCACTCAAATTAATGTCATATTTCCCTTTACTAATTCTCCACTAATCCTGTTTGGGTTACGGAGTATCGTGCTACCTGCCGAATAGCACTTCGACACCTCATCAGGGATAGCAAGCACTATATAAATGCAAACCCTTCCCTCTTCTATCCCTTTACTATCCTTTTTTAATCCAAATAACAAACTTGCATGTCTACTGCTTAGATTAATTTCATATCTCCCTATACTAATTCACCACTAATCCTTTTGTGTTCCGGATTTGCGTGCTACTCTCCGAAAAGCACTTCAATGCCTTGTCAGGGGGTTGTAAGTGCTATATAAATGCAATTGTTATATCTTGCATGTATAGGAGCAGGTCATCCGTGTACAAGGACACAGCGTGCGTCCTGTTCTCGAGTGGGATGCCCCACTCCCGACTCTCACTGCGCAGCCGCATAGCAAGGGGCTCCATTGCAAGCATGAATAGTAGTGGAGGAAATCGGCATTCCTGTCTCGTATCGCGGCCCATCGGGAAGGAGGCCGAGATGAGGCGACCCAGGCGTATCCGGGAGGTTGGCCTTATGTACAGTAATCTAGTGTAGGCTAATAGTCTGGGCCCAATTCCCATGCTGGTAAGTACTGTGAATTGGTGGTGCCACGTTAGTGTTTTAAATGCCTTCTCCAAATTGAGACTGAGCCAGGCCAGGGTTTTCTTTTCCCGCTGGAAACCTCCCAACCCTCCCCTGTTTTTAATTTTCTTCTAATCCCCTTACCAATACCCACCCCTAAACCCTAAAATTACGTTGATCTCCCTTTACCGCCACTCAACTCTAAATCCTAAATATAACCTTGCCTCCCTTTAACATTGATCATCCATAAGCCCCAAAAATACCCTTACCTCCCTTTAAAACTGTCTAACACTGAGACAGGAAGCAATATGGCAGCCTAAGTGGTAGGTCAAGTATGAGCCCTTCTCCCTCTGCATACTTGACATAGGATGTGATCAGAGACTGCGTGGCTGGCTAAAGTAAGGTCATTACGGACAGCCAGAATGCAGTCGCGATTTGTTGCTTCCGGGCAGTAACAGACAGCAGCGCCTGTGGGGGTGGCAGCGTATGATAGAAAAGCGGACGGGAGGGAAACAGCCACAGCATGCCCCCTAAGAGCTGCAGTAGTTAAAGGGGCATGGTGGCATTGCAATGAGTGCCCATCGAGCCTAGCAGTCTGGAACACGGGAGACTGTTGGGCGTTTCCTGAATTGAGATCGTAATAAAATGCAAACCCTTTTGTCGAAGGCTGCTACAACGAAGACAGCAAGAAGGATCGGGGAGAAGAATGGTGCCACCACAGGCACAGAAGGGGCCAGTCTTTCGATCACGGATTTCCTGACAGCCACGCTGGATGAGAATGGTCAGCAGGTAATGCAAGCTTAGCCACTGACCAGCCCACAGTATTTGAGGCGATGTGGGAGTGCGCTGGCAATCATCTGGGCAATAACATGAGCTCAGAACTGTCTGTGATGCCTGTGGGACCAGGAGAGCACCATCCGTGGCATTGGTATCAAAGGCCTCCCCATCAAGGGATAGTGGTCTTGCTGAAGTTCAAGTCAGTGAAGCCATTCATATTATAAATGTGGCTACAACGAAGTGGGAAGTGCAGTGGAACCTCAACCTCCTAGGGGAACGATACTGGATTTATTGAACTATGAGGGTGGGGTGACCTGAGAGAGTATGATTGAGCCGAAGTCCCCCTCAGGATCGCCCTTCTCGGAGTGGAATAGTCAGCCTTACCCTCACCTAGTATTTTTCCAGCAGCCAACAGACCCCCAGGGGTATCGGGGGGGGGGGGGGTGGAGAATAATACCACACTGGGTGTGCTAAGCATTGCCCTGGTATCTGTATACAAAGAGCAGAAGAAAGCGGGTCTTCCTGGACTGGCTAGCCTGGGGCATAGCCAGCGAGGCAGAACTGTAAAAGGCATTAAAGGCATCCACAGAGAGGGGGAGGCCATTACAGAAGGGGGGGGGGGGGGGCATGAAACAAACTGCGGAAGTGGCAGAATTTTCTTTTCAATGTTAGAAGAGTCGGAGGATTCAAGCAATGATTTAGACTTGACAGAGAAGGATTCCTCAAGCAGGGCTTGAGGATGAAGTTACTCAAAATGACTTGGAAGGGCAGTCCTCATGATCGACTATCCGTAAGCTTCCTGATAAGTGGGCCGGCGGGCAAGTACTAGGGGACTAAAATGGGACTATACCCCTACGCAACATGCCTTTGAGGGTATCTCTTGATAAAATCCAGATCTGTCACAACAGTGGTTGAACAAGCCACCCAATCTTGATGACCTATATAGTGGCATTATGCTCTATCGGTAGTAGACACGATCTGATCACTGACGATCTAGAGCTGCAAACAAGAAGCTTCAGGGGGCAGTAAGGATAGTCACCAAGACATGCTCTGAAATTGTGGAGAGGATTTCAGCAGTAGAAAACATCGGCCCAATCAAGGATATTTGGTGAAAAGTTATGGTTTTGGTTTAGTGATTCAAATATGATGGCACCATATATCCGAATGGCACGATTGAGGAAACTGTGTATATGTACTACTAATGTCTGTAGCTTGAACGATTAGTCCAAATGCTTCAGGGTAGAAGCTGGGATGAGAATCTTTGGCCCAGATATTTTGAGTATTCAAGAAACACATATTGAGGGGTCCAGAAAGGATCTGCTTGAAACTCAGGGCTATGTATTCTTTGTCCATACTACAAAGGCAACCACTATGAGGGGGTGTTGCAATTTTAGCGTGATGTCAAACGCAAACTTGCAGATAAATTGGGAAGGTGGGCATTATTGGAATGTCAGGTGGCCGGTTCAGGTTTTTCTATCTGTTCAGTCTATGGCCCTAGTCATGATGGGTCGGGGGTGTTTGAGCATCTGAGTGTAGAGCTGGCTTCATGGACTACCCCACTCATCGTGTGTGGGGACTTGAGTATACATGTAAATTGTACTCTGGTGTCAAGGGAACAACGGATCATGATAGGCGGGCAATTGCTCTATTTGATGCGGCCGGGGTCTTAGGTCAGCCTATGGCCATGATCCTCCTTGACGACAAACGCATTTGATCGAGTTGCATGGGACTATTTTTGGGTGGTGCTCAAAAGAAAAGCAATCGGCCTGGCTTTATTTCAGCTATAATGGCACTATTAATTCAACTGCAAGACTCCAAAGAGTAGGAAGGGAGTCTGGTGAAATCAGGATTTCCAGGACTGCCCATGTTCACTGTTATTATTAGCCTTATATTTTGATTAAAAAGCTGGAGGACAACAATTTAATCAATCAAGTGGTGGTTACTGGAACTAAGACAAAGGTATTGACTCATGCTGATGATATAGCATTGGTAACATCTGATCCAGAAAGGGCTATAAATGAGGTAGAAAAACAAACCACAGTATTTGGGAGAGTAGCAGGATATCACCTCAATAGGAGTAAGACTAAAATAAGAGTCAACCAGAAAATACAGATGGTCGAGTAGCGAAAAGTTGATAGTGTGACATATTTGGGTGTAACAATTACATCTAGAGTAGAAGAGGTTGTGGAGCTTAACCTTTCACCCTGTGATGACAAAAAGCAAGAGGGATCTCATGCGGATAAATAATTTGCATTTAACATTATTAGGACGGTGTAATGTAGTCAAAATGTTGATTTTACCAAAGTCTCTTTCAGGGCAGTCCCTCTAGAATTCGAACAACACTGGTTCAAAAAATTAGATGCAGGCCAGCAGCATGGCTGAGTAGCCGCATTTGCTGAGGCTCCAATCGCCTGCCACGAATCCTGCCTGATATCCTGTATTTTAGCCACGAATAATGCACTCACCTCCAAGCCGAGCATGTTTTGACTCTTAGCCCTGCAGATGGAGCTACCTTCGTGGCCACTGTGGCGCTATTTGGGCCTGAAAAGGGATCCACACGACGACGAGTCTCAGCCGCCAAGATGGCCGACCGTACATGATAATTGTACTCCATTGCCCCCGGGACTCCTCGAGGCAGCGACAGGAAAAAGACCTCTGCCCTGTACGGCGCTTGCTGCAGTGCCTGTCTGCCGTTGAAGCACCGACTTTGTTGGCAGACGAGGGGGGCTGATATTGCTAAGGCTGGACCCTGCAACGCTGGGACAGAGGTCCCCCCCCATCTGGGGGCCGAAGAGGTATCTCGCGCTGTGCGTTGAGGTGGGCCCCCTCTTCCCTCCCCCCTCAACATGCTGCAGTGTGGAGTGCTCCACTACGATCCTGCAGAGGCACAAGCCGGAGACGGGCTCGTCTCGGAGCGGCGGCTCCGTGTGCACCTGGCCCGCGGCTGAGACATGGTGGGGGCCGCGAGTCAGCTGCGGACAATCCCGGAAGCGGTGAAAAAGAGGCCAGTGAGCGCGCGGCACTGCTGCAGATGTGAACATCTCTTTGGGCGGTGACTACGTGGGACAGCCGGCCTGATCTGCGGTGGGTGTTGAGCCTCCCTTTCCTCCTCCCCCCCCCCCCCCCCCAGCCCGCAGTGAAAAGAGGTGCCCGCGGCGACCCGGAGGAGAGGAAAGCTGCGGATCGACTTGTCCCGGTGCTGCGGTCCTCCCAGTTCCCAACTTCGCTATTGGTCTTCTTTGATAGATGGGTTGCCGGCGGGCTTGGGGGCAACGTGCAGCCATTAGCCAGACAAGCCGGAAGGGCCGCGGTGCGGCGGTGGGTGCCTGTGGGATGGGAGTGAGGGGCGCCAGACACGAGGGACGGCTTTGGGGCAATGGACATTTCTTGAGCCCTCCAGCCAATAGACATATAGACACACCGTGGGGGCCCCGGTAGTAATACATCCCTGGAGAAGCCAAGCAGTGCCTTGCTGGGTCTGCTGAATGTATGGTCCCGGACCGCCCGCCTGTAGACTCCCTGTGGTGCATGGGCCGATCATAAGTATATAAAACTGGTCCCTCTCTCTCCAACTAGAGGATTTTTCTGGGGCAACACCACACCAGACGTCGTCAAGGGCAGGGACACTGTGGATATATGGCTGAGACGGGTCCTCTGATACTGGTTGGCCCTGCGAGATCACACAGGCCAGAATATCTCAAGGGGAACACTGTGGAGGGGGAACCATCACTATGGATTATAACTGGTGAATGCCAGAGAAGTGGTCCCTGTGGACAGAAGTGCAACACACACCAAGGAGTGTCATGGTATGCTGACCTAGCTGCAGGAGAGGAGTCATTGCGCAGTAGTAAAGGAAGAAGACGTATGTTAGCAGCCCTTCAGTTAACACCACGCGAAGGAGGGGTGTGACAAACTTACCTGCCAGACACTCTCTGTACAATAGCCACCCCGCAATGTGCTTGTGAGCTTCACACTGGGGCTACAGGCCTCTAGAAGTGCAGACGATAGTACTCAACGGCTATACCTGACAATGGCCAAAGATAAAGAACCCAAGACGCAAAAGCAGGGGAAAATGGACCAATACAATAAGGTGCTTCCCGTGCCCACAGAATCGGAAGGGGAGAATGCCAGTGCACCAGATAATGCATCCATCCTTCAGGCAATCCAGGCCTCGAGAATGGCAATTGAAGGCAAAATGGCAGAGATACGAACTGAGGTGTCCCTCCTTCAGCAGGACGTACCCAGCTTTGCAGACCGCGTCACGCAAACGGAGGCTCGCATATCGGAGCTAGAGGACACGGCACATAAATTCAGAGGAGACATCAAAGAGCTCCAGGCCAGTATGTGGGAGGCGATGTGGAAGGTCGATGATGCGGAAAACAGAGCTCGGAGAAACAATCTCCCCTTTATTGGGATACCAGAAGGATAGGAGAACATGGATCTAATAGCCTTCCTGATGACATGGTTGAGAGAAGCCCTACCGGGCGCCAAGTTTTCCACCTGTATTCTCATTGTGCGAGCGCATAGGATGCTGGCGATAAGGCCTCCACCTGGGGCCCCTCCGCACCCCCTGATTGCTTGATTTCTGAACCATCAAGATCGGAACATAATTCTAAGAGAATCGCAGAAAATGGGAGAACTCAAATTGGCCAACACCAGAATCATGTTCTTCCCTGATTACTCTAGGGAGGTGCAGAAGATGCGGAGGTCCTTTGACTCCGTTAAAGTTAAACTCCGGGCTTTACGCATTCAGTACATGTTTCTCTTTCCGGCCAAACTCAAGGTCATTTTCCAAGACTCGACCCAGTTTTTTCAAATGCCGAAGATGCCTAGGACCAGACCAGAGATAGGTAGCCGCGCGATGCGTCATGGGGACTCGCAACCACGATGGGAGCCTAGACCACAGAGAACGAGACCGAAAAGGCGTCTTGTGGCGAGAAATCCGAAGCGCCTGGGGACCACGCAGCCCTGGGACTCCATATCAGCAGAGAGGGGATCCCTCTGAGGAGGGGCTGGCCCGGGTCACCACCAGAGACTCGACTTTAGGGGACAGTACTCACGCGGATCATTCTGATCAAGAGTCCCTGGAGGAATCTGATGACGATCACCCCCTGCTTAAGGCCATTCACAATGTAGAAGGATCCGGGGTGACGGCTCCGCAAATGGTGCCTGAATGGTGAACTGCAATTAAACAAAAGGGGCGAAGAAATGTGAACCAAGGGAGTGAGCGACGAACATACTGGCAAAACAGCGACTACATGGCGGCCTCCCCTAACCCCCCCCCCCCCCCCCTTCCCTCACCCACCCCCCCCCCCCCCCCCCCCCCCCCTCCCACCCCTGCCCTCCTCCTAGACTTGTTTGCACCAGGGAGAGACTGTGTGATCTACTCTCCCGAACTGGGATAATATCCTTTGTTGCCTTGGTCATTCTTTGGGGATAAGGGGGTGGGAAAGGGAGGGTTTGACAGAGTCCTCTGTGGACTCTTAAACCTGTTGTTATGTTGACAGTTGAAGGGTTAAACGTAGGGTGCGAGAGGATGTGGGGTGGGGTGTACAGGTAGGAGAAGATGAGGGGGTTTGGAGTTTTTCGATTAAAAAGGTTTTTGTTCTTAGTTGCAGCAGGATATCTTACATTGCAGAGTTGGAAAGAACATGATAGGGGCTGGCAGGCTAGGGAGCACTCCTCGTATGACCCACATAAACCGCAAATGCAATGCACAACACACCATTCACTGTGCTGACGTGGAATGTCAATTGACTGGGCACTAAGATTAAGAGGGGCCTAGTGAACAGATATATTAAACGGACCAAGCCTGACTTGGTCCTCCCGCAAGAGACCCATCTCCGAGGTACCAGATGTGCATTTATTGGGAGAGGGGCTTACGTTATACTGGCTCATGCTGGATTTTCCCCTGGAGCCCGAGTGGCTGTCCTTCTTAAAAAATAAACCCTTTCAGGTAGCCAAGATCTGGGTTGACCCTGGGAGCACATATGCAGCGGTCAGGGGGAAATGGGGACGGAGGAAGTTTACCCTGGCCTGTGTTTATGCCCCGCCGCGACTGCAGCCCCAGACACTACAGGCTGTGGCCAAGATATTGTTAGACTCAGACTCTTCAACATATATTATCTATGATGTGATGAATCCAAGTTTGGATAGATCCTGTGCGGTGATGGGCACTCAGACACCCACCCCTCTGGCGGACTTTGTGAGATCGTTAGGACTGACCGACCTTTGGCGCCGGCACCACCCACTTGACCGTAGCTACTCTTTTCTCTCAGGGGCGCATAAGACCTCTTCCCGAATTGATTACCTCTTTGCCCCGGCAGGGGAGATTCAAGCCGTCGAGGATATAGAAAATTTGGCCAGTGGTATCTCAGATCACTCACCACTGAAGTTAAAGGTAGGGGGCAGTGAACTTAGACCCAAGTCGGACTGGAGACTCAATGCTTGGGAGCTATAGGACAAGACAGTAGCAGATTCTGTCGCCATTGAGACCAAATTATTCTTCCAAGATAACTAAGGCTCTGTAACCTCGGAGGCCACCCTTTGGGAGGCGTACAAGGCAGTCCTTAGAGTGAGGCTACAAGACGTAATTGCTCGAAAACGTAGAGAGGAAACGCTACAAATACAAGACTTGGAAGGCAAATTGCTAGAACTAGAAAAGACGCTGTTCCCAGATACAGAGGAAGAGATGCTTCGGCAATTAGAGGTTATGCCGAGGGAATTCCGAGCCTTAGTAGAGGGAGAAGCTCGCATCCAAATTCAGACCACTCGCCACAGACAATACGAGTCAGAGGATAAAGCGGGGAAGTTACTAGCCTGGTTAAGCCGGAAAGAAAGAGAAGCGAATTGGGTAAACCAAATAGAAGAGGAAGAGTCATGACATACAACGGCACCAGCAATCGCGAAGGCTTTCGCTGCTTACGACACTAATTTATACGCGGCCCGGTTGACGACTGATGAGAATAGCATAGATGATTACCTCAAGGCAATAGATATGCCCGGCTTGCAAACTGAGGACGCAGCGGCCTTAGAAGCGGAGATCATTTTAGAAGAAGTTTCTGCGGCCATTGAACAGAAGTCTGGGAAAACCGCAGGGCCAAATGGACTGCCAGGGGAATTTTTCAAACTAAGCAACAATATGTTGGCTCCACGTCTATTAACCATGTTCCTGGCTGCACGATTGACAGTTATTACACAAGGACCAGTCAGGCTTTATGTCCCAACGTGTCACACGCCTCAACCTCAGTGGGCTGGCAAATTGGCTGGACACGGCCAAAGAGGGTGAGACTCCTCATCTACTACTTTCACTTGACGCGGAAAAGGCATTCGATACAGTACATTGGCCTTTTATGAGATGGGTCCTCGTCAAACTGGGCTTTGGGCATAACTTCTGGACGTGGGTCGATATTCTATACATGAATCCCAGGGCTAGAGTAAGCGGGAATGGCTTTAAATCAGCCAAGTTTCCCATCTAGTGGGAGACCAGACAGGGCTGTCTGCTGTCCCCCTTGCTCTTTGCGCTTGTTTTGGAGCCCCTAGCCCCTAGCATGTCTGATTAGAGCACATCCTAATTTAACAGGGTTCCAGGATTCAAAGGGACAGTTGTCGGATGAACGTATCTCGCTTTACGCAGATGACATCCTATTATACGTGACTAACCCCGATACGACACTCTTGACCATTTTTGATATAGTCGAAAATGATGGTAAACAGGCGGGTTACAAGATCAACTGGGGGAAGTCAACCATATACTCAATAGGGGGCCGCATCGACATGCGCTCCGTACCGATGCTCCTTCCCATTGCTAAAGAGGGCTTAAAATATCTAGGACTCTTCATTTCTGAAAAAGTGATGAACTGCCTCACCCATAACATCCAGTGCGTTCAAGCGGACTTCCGAGACGATTTGGCTAGGTGGCGGCGTCTCCCCCTAACATTACTGGAAAGGGCCGCTATGTTCAAAATGATTACACTACCCTAGCTATTATACATTTTACAAAACACGTATTGTAGAATACCGGAGGCAATCTTTAGGGCGATAAACAATGAACAACACACTTTGCTAAGGGATGGGGGCCACCCCCGAGTAGCGCTGCAACGCAGCCAGTATAATGGGGGAATATCGCTACCGGATGTCTGGGCATAATATAGAGCGGCACACCTCGTAGTTATTAATGAATGGGGGCACGCCCCCCAGGACCGCCCCTCATATGCCCTGGAGAGACTCCAATTTCATAAACGATCTGACCTCCACTACATATACGGGGGCTAGGGGGTGGCAAGTCTGCTGCCAGCAACGCAGAGGGCGATTGCGGCATAGAGGGAAGCCGGACGTGCGATGAAATGGGAAAAGAGACTAACCAGGTCCACGCCTCTGTGGGAAGGTAAACGGCTGCCTGAATTGGCAAAACTATAGGGATTTTAAGGATGGGACACTATTGGGATCACTACTCTTGGGGACATAGCGCGACAGGGTGCCCTGTTAACGTTTGCGGAGTTACAAACAGAATATAGCCTGAAGAATAAGCAGTGCTGTAAATATATTCAACTCCTACACGCTTGGCAGACGCTAAACCTGACATTGTGGACCTCTCGGAATATGCCCCATTAGAAGGTCGGTTGCTACAGGAAGTGATTCCGGAGAAAGCAGTCTCATGGACATACAAAACCCTAATAAACAATATGCCCAATAATCTATTGACACTCCGAGGCAAGTGGGAAGACTTCATAGGTACACTTGAGGTTATAGCTTGGGAGACGGCCCTAATGCACCCTAGGGAGGTGACGATTAAGCTTCGGCTACGACTGGTTCAATTCAAAATTTTACATCGGGTATACTATGATAGGGCTAAATAACATATGATGGGTAGGGCGGAGACGCCGGAATGTCTGCGCTGTAGAACAGAACGTGGATCCTTTTTTCACACTTTGAGACTGTCGGCAAATACATAGCTACTGGACACGGATAGTGCAGGAACTTAATAACATACTACACGCACAAATCCCGATGGACCCTAGATACGTTCTATTGGGCATCCACACGGATGTCGACATTACCAGATATCAACTCCTGTTGAGTAACCTAGGCCTCGTAGTGGCAAAACGTGATATATCCAAATACTGGGGGAGATCAGAACTCCCCACCTTGAAAGAGTGGCGGACTGGCATGGACATGTTTATGGGTGCCGAAAAGACAGTATATAAAGCAAGGGGTTGTCCAAGAAAGTTTAGGAAAGTCTGGCAGCCATGGCTGAGCTACTACAATATAGAGCTAGAAGATGAATAGACCGATGTATCGGAAGGCACATACAATGGCGTACAGGCGCTGGGTCCGCTACTCTAGACCCACATCGAGCTAAGGGAATTGAGGGGTGTCTACCACAAGGGGTGGGCGGCATCGTAGGGGTCATGGAAGGCAATTACAATGCCGTTCACTCTCTATCCTTACTACCTGTAAGCCTTGTCATTTGTAATCAATGGACTCTGAGATGTACCTGCTGAGTTGTTTGAGGTCTTATCACAAAATAATAAAAAAATGTATTAAAAATAAATAAATGGATGCAATGTGTAACAGCTTTATCTGGGGGTATAAAAGGGTGAGGAAAGCACTAAAATACTTAATTCTTCCCTAGGCTGGAGGTGCCTCATTTTTGACCTTATTATTGGGCAGCAATTCTTAAGCATATGGGGATTTTAACTATGGGGAGTCAAACTAAGGCTTCAGTGCCTGATGAATTGCGGAAGGTACGGAAGAAGCTGAGAATAAAGAGCTACAACTATTATATTCCCCTTTGGGGTTGGAGTTTTTCCAGAGGTATTCCATGATAAGAGCGGTCTTGTGCTGGGGTAAAGTTGGGGTGGTGAAGTTAGGGGACCTTTATGAGCGGAATCAAATACACTAATTCAAGAAATTATAATCTAGGTATGGGTTGGCAAAGCATAGCTTTTTAAAGAATTTACAGGTAAGGTATTTCTTGCTGGAAACAAAAAGGACAATATCTCTACTGAGCGTGTTTTGTTACTGGTTCCGCTGGGCCGCCACGGAAGGGGGAAGATTAGCCAAATTTATAGAGTCTTGAGCGACCCGATTCCACATGATCTGAACCAGCGAGAAGTAGAATAGGAGGGGAGATTGGATGTTAAAAGGACAAACTTTAGGGAATCATGAGACATGGGCAAGGAAGAGTTGCTGTCAGCGGGCTTGATGGTGCAACATCATAAGACACTATTCAATCTCTATTACACGCCAGCAAAAATTGCGAGATGGGGAAAAGATCAGGTGGTAACTGTCCTCAGTGTGGTAGCTTTGAGGCATATATAGCACACATGCTATGTAATTGTGTAAAGCTCGCGGACTACAATAAGGGTATCAGTCAGTATTTGGGGTCGGTTCTTAATATTCAGATCGGAGTGACACCGCAGCTAATGTTGTTCGGTATATTCGTGGCTATGGCCGTCACCCGCATTTGTACTGCAGCGGCTTGACTTAGCTCGGACCCCCCTGCATTCTATCAGTGGCTAGCGAGGTTACTCTCTATCATTTGAAGTGCAGTTTGTATCGATGTAAGGGTCAAAGAGCGAGTAGGTGAGGCTACCTGGTTTGAGCGCCAGTTGCTGAATGGATTGCCAGAATGAACATAAATGGGGGTAGAGGCATCTGAAAACATCTGTATGAATGAAAAAACTGTATCTTACTGTAGATTGTATACCCTAGGACATCTGCAAATGTACCAATAAATGGAGTTTATTGTTAAGTAGCTTGGGGGCAGTACTGTACTTTAGCAATGAATTGAGACATGCTGGAGGTATCACTTGTATCACTGTGCCTTTATCAGGAGGTATCTTTATAAGCCATATTGATGAATGTATAATTTTTTCAATGATTTGATTGTACTATTTTATAGTTGTTTGCCCCAATAATAAAAACTGGCCACTCCTAAAATTACCCTTACCTCCCTTCACTACTGCTCAACCCTAATATTCCCCATACTTACCTTTACCACTGCCAACCCTTAAACGCTAAAATTATCATTTCCATTAGCTGTTTCTTGAACTGCAGATACACTACATGGAGACCAAAACAAATCTCCTCACGGAGATCTTGCAGTCTGGGTCGGCTACTTCTGTGTCCTTACTTCTCCTTAATGATGCCTTCAGTGATACTTTGATGGTTCTTTGGTCCCAACCTAGTTCTTACCCACCTATGAATCAGAATGGCCAGACATCACAGACCAGTGTATGGTGACCCGCATTTTTTCATGAAGCACCCCACCCCGAAGATTCTTGTTGTGCATCTCTTAGCCAGAAACATGAATCCTAACTTCCAGCCACCATTCCAGACAGAGAATCCAGGAGAATTGAGGCTTTTAGCAAACATGTTTGCCTCTACCTGTCTAGCATTGCAGTCAGTGAATAATGTATGTCTACTGGGGCGTTACACACATGGCCTCTGGGACCTCTCCAGTGAGATCTTGCCAGCAGTCTAGGAGGACCTTTGGGCCACTTTAGCACAAACGATTCATGATGGACAGCACGCAGTCAAATATATTATCCGCGCAGGTCTGAATACTGCTGATTTCCTGGGAAGGGCAGTAGATACTTGCGGTGTACTTCACCGACTCACATGGATTTGTTCCACAGGATAGTCCGGTTATTTACAGGCCTCCCTTTTGGATGTGCCCGTGATCGGTTCTACCTTTTTAGTGAGAAAGCAGAGTCTGCGTTAAGAGTGCTTCAAGGACATTAGAGCTACATCACAATTTTTGGGGTTGTTGACATCTGCTAAAGAGGTCCCACATCAATTCAGTAAGTTTAGATGCTATTCCATAGGGCTGTCACTGAGACAGCCTTCCCACCCTGTGCAGCAAGCATCCCATTCCTTTTGAGGCCGTGGATGTTTGTCTGGCAGGCAGTGTGTTGACCAGCAGCCTTGCACCTTCTGAGCATAAGACACAAATGGCAAACTATAAAGTGGTTTAATGCCCGCTGTAGCAGGGAAAGAAATGACTTACCTGTAACTCCAGTTCTCCAGCATGGGCATCTTTTATATATTCAGATGCTTTGATCATTCCCAGTCGTCAGGCTGGGAATCCCCGGTACATTAAAATTGCAGTATACAGTGTTCAATATAGAACAAACAGTATATAATGTAAAATGGCTATAGGCCTGAAACAGCTTCGGGCTAGATGTGCAAAGCATCTTTTCAGTCTGCGTATCTGGCCGTTTCTGACTGCAAAAATGCATTTGGTATGTATTAATCCCAAACTGCACTACGGTAACGTTACTGAATTGCAATTTGAAATTGCAAATGCATACCGATTCGGTTTTTGGAAGACTCCTATTCAAGGCATCCCTTCCAAATACCACATCAGAATGGGATGTTAGAATGTTTTATGACCAGAATGCGGTCACAAAGCATTAACATTTACCAGCAACTCAAAGTTGGGGGTAACCCATTCCTAAATGGGGAGAGGTCCCTGTGAACCCCTTTCCCCATTGCAAATGTTTTAAAATCTATTTTTTAAGAGCAGGCATTGCCTACTCTTACAAAATAAAAATGAAACTTTATTTTTTTTTATTTTTAAATGCATCCTGTTTTGCTTTAAGGAACATTTAGGAATTATCCCCTTTTTGACATGGTCACCCCCACTTTTTGCTTGGTATTTGATGCAATTGTGACAGAAGTGCTCTGGTTTTCAGCTATCTAGGTCCCCAGTGCCAGATCTCTTTTCCCTAAAACTGTACAATAGATCCCCACATTGGCAATACCTTTAGCACACCAGTAAGTCCCTAGTTATTGGTACCCCTGGTACCTAGGGCAGGGAGATTAAAGAGGGTCCCTAAGGGCTGCAGCATATACCCCCTCACCATACTCGTGCAAACTGCCATTGCAGGCTGTGTGACATGGTGTAAACAAAAGTTAAGACACAACATGGCACACGTCCTGTATGCCAAGCCTACAGACACTGCATTCACTATATGTAAGAATTCCCTACAGCAGACCTTAGAACCCGAAGGCAGGGGGCATTATTTTACATGTGAGGACATATCTGCATGAGCGGATATGCCCCTGTGATGTCCGTGTTGATTCTTGGACACTGCTAGTGAACATGGAAGCCATCTTGAGTATATATACTGGGCATTGGTGATTACGAGTTCCCCAGCTACATGATATCTTCACTGAAACTAAAGATGTTTGGTATCAAGCATCTCATATTAATAAGCCCACACTGATTGCAGTGGTGGATTTATTAATACATGCACCCAGAGGGTACCTAAGAGGTATCCTCTGAAACCCTACCAACCTCTAGTGTGCTGGCTGACTGGTGTAGAGAAGCCTGCCCCCATAGACTGGTTTCTGACCCCCTGCAGGTGAGAGCATGTGCTCTCTTAGGGAAGAAACCATGCCTGCTCCTGCTGGAGGAGTTTTCACCTCCTTCAAGCAGGATGACTAATGATCAGCATATTAAGGCAGGAGGCTTCAAAGGCTTCTGCCGCCTTTGATTTGCGACCCAGGCTTCTGCCAGACAGTTAAAATGCCACCCCCTGCCCTGAGCGAATTTGGCACCAGGACTGGTGGGAAAATTAGCTAGTCAGGAGGCAAGTTCACTATCAGGCCAGACCTACCCCTGAAGTGGTCTACCTGATGTGAACACGAAAATTAGAATTCCGCTGTTAAAAATGCTGTGTCTGTTTGACTAGGGTATGCACCTAAGCCTGGCAGAACCCACCACTCTAGTCGGGGCAAGTCAGTTACACACCAAAGATAACCTGTTCTCAGGCGTGGCCGAGCCAGCGACCAAGATAGCCGCTTGACTCCGAAACTCCGGAGCCGTCCTCAACGTCGGTCCATCGAATGCCTCCATACTCGGAGACCAGAGAGCCAGAGAGGTGCCGATGGTGTGGACGAGCGGCTGCGAGATGTGCTGCCCGCGGTCCTGATCGGTGCCCCCAACAGCAAGTTTGAGCCGGCACGTTCCCAGGCCTGGCGCGGCCCTGAGACAACAGGGGTCTTGGGTGAGCCTGAGGGGGGGGGCCTGGGTAGTGCAGCTCGGCCTAACGAGCGTCCTCGCTGGCTGCGATTTCCTGAACGATTCGGAGTGGGTGTTGGAGGCGGCCAGCGATGAAACGAGACCTCGGCGGGCCTCTGCAGATGACCCGGCGCGCTGAATAAGTAAGTGCGCAGGGCTGGTCCCGGCGACTTGGGTGGCCTGTCTCCTGATCCCCAACATCCGCCAAGCATAGCAGCATGATCATACCTCCCTGGCGCTGCTCCTACCACCAATGTAATGAAGGGATGAAACTCATGGCTGCTGAAGGCACATCTCGGCGCATAAAATAGACAAACGGAATGAGGCTGAAATATAGGCCCCTTGACAGACCCATGCCACTGCGTGGGTATAAATACATGAGACGTGCCCATACATACCTTCTCCCTTAGTAAAGACATGGTACAGTGGCGTTGATACTGCGCTCATGACCACGGGGTGATCCCCCTTCTTGACTACCAAATACTGGCTGGAAGCACAGGAATAGCTCAAAAGCGACTCACCGGCGTGAGACCCTGCAAGAAGCCTGCAGTTCTGCTGCTTTGCATACCTAATAGTCCGCACTCCGCCACGATGGGTCGCACAGATCCTAAACAGCGTAAGCTGAACTTCGATGCCGGGAGGACCCCCGGACGCGAAGAGACCGAAGACAACACGGATGGTGAGCCGCCATAGCTGGAGGGCACTGCAGCGATAATGGCTGAACTGAAAGCCGGATTTAAGGCCATTGATGCTCGCCTTGATACCCTCACCATCAGACAAGACAACGTCAATGGTTCCTGGAAGCTCAGGACACCCGCTTTGATGAGACTGAGCAGCGCATTTCCACCCTGGAGGATGGACGACCCAGCATCCATAAGAGGCTTGAAAGAACCGAAAGCCTGCTTAAAGCCCTAGCTACCAAGGCGGAAGACTTGGAGGCGCGTTTGCGCTACAATAACATTCGCATTGCGGATGTGACCGAGTCCACAAACACCGGACCAATGGGCAAATTTATAGAGTCTGTCCTGATGGATATTTTTGGCAGAGATGCCTTCTCAAACACCTTTGCAGTAGAGAGAGCACATCGTACACTGGGGCCCCGATCTGCACCGGGTGCGAATCCACGGTTAATAATCTCCAGAATCCTGAACTACCAGGACCGTGATGCTGTGTTAAGGCTAGCTCGGGAGCGGGGCTCGCTCACTTACCAGAGATCAACTATAGCGATCTATCCAGATTTCCCACCAGTGGTACAAGAAGCGCGGCGCAAATACACAGACATCAAGTGGGTCCTACAGAAGACGAATAATAAGTATGCAATGCTGTACCCTGCACAACTTTGAGTCCAGATCAGTAGCAAGGCCCACATCTTTGAAACCCCAGACGAAGCAATGAAATTCTAGAAGAAGCACCAACATGCAAATAGTCTTGCTAAACAAGGAGGGAAGGGAGTAAGGATATCGCCCCTCGGCAGACTGTAACCGATCCGTAGCTTCTCCTTCCCCCTTTTCTTTGTGTGATAGTAACTGCTTTTCACTTGGAAATGAGCGGGAACGACCTAGGTGTGACGATTGTTGTGCAGATAAATCAGTCTGTTGACTTGAAGTTTGTCGGAATATATGGGCCGGCTCGAGCTTGGGCAGTTATAAAAACCTGACTCAATGAAATGGAACTGAATTTACTTACCTGCTCCAAATTTGCATAGATGGCTCCTATGGAGTGTTGCCTAGCTCCCACAGGAAGTTTTTCCCATCCTTTTTTTCCCTTCTTCTTATGTTGATCTCCTCTTCTTCTCTCCTTTCTGTTAAATTTCAAATGGGATTAACCTAGTGCTTTTTTTTGCACATGCGATGTGGGTGGGGGGTGTTGGGTAATGGGTATCTAAATGTTCGACGTTTGGTTCGAGTTTGGTACATAGAGCTGCTACACAGCTATGATGCTTTTGTTGAGTTTACAAGTGCACAATATATCTTCGATGACAAGACTCTGTATAAATGACCTCCACAGGCGACCATAACGCTGGCTTGCATTTTAAATGTATATCTTGGAACATTAAAGGGCTTTCCAATCTCAGAAAGGGTCGCCAGTTTCTGGCTTACTTGTCGAGACATGCTGTTCAACTAGCTTTCCTTCAGGAAACACACTACGCACCTGCACCAACAAATGGATTTGCATCTTCATCGGGTAATCACCGTTTTTTCGCCAGCTACAGTACATACTCCTGTGGAGTATGCATTCTGATTCATTGTTCACTCCCTTTTATAGTCTCGGAAGTAATATTGGATGATGAGGGCAGATACATTTTGGTGTTGGGGTCTCTGGTAGGTGAATCGCTTCTTCTGATTAATATTTATGCGCCAAATGTAGACACACCTGATTTCTTCCCCATAATTGCCACACACATTACGCGACTAAATGTAGACAGTATAGTTATGTTATGGGGGGGGGGGGGGGGGGATTTTAACCTCACTTTGGACCCAGCGGCAGACAGAACGGGATCGGGTCATGTCTCGAAGCCACATGCAACAAGGGACCTTATTGCCCTATTGGAGTCAGCATTGCTGACGGACCCTTGGCGTGCGCGACATCCTACTGACCGGAATTATTCATTCTATTCAGCTCCACACGGGTCCTGGTCACGGATAGACCATTGGTACCTTACACCACGCTTATTACTTGCTGCCCAAACACTTGCGTATTTGCCCCGCACACTGTCCGACTATTCCCCAGTTCTCCTCAATATGGAACGCCCCCAAATACCAAAGCCATAAACTCTGTGGCGGTTCCCCACCGAGACCTTGCTTGACTCGGACTTTCATGCGGAGGTGGGAACCGCCATTGACAAATATTTTCAATTAAGTGACGGGACGGTGGCTCTGCAGTCTACTATGTGGGATGCCTTTAAGTCATACGTTGGGAGGGTATGCAGCTCAAAACATGCAGGACAGATGCACTCCATATGGCGAGAGTTGAAGGAAGTGGAGAAAAAACTTGGCGAACTAGACGCGACTACACAAGTTAGGGCCCCCTCCCACACATTACATGAACGAGCGACATTACTGACTGAATTTAATGACCTGGCAGCCCGCTTAGTCAAATATTTAGGAAAATACGCTAGAGCCCGCACATATGAAGAAGGGGAGAGACCGGGTAGGACACTTGCCAGACTGCTCCACCCTCAATATCAATCTGCATACGTCACACACCTGGATATGGATATTGGGGAATTATTCACAGAGGGGACAGATATCACTAATTCTTTTTTGTCCTATTACACTCGATTCTATACAACGTGAGACCCCACGGCTGGACAAGCCCTTGCGGACTACTTACAGGAAATAGCCATGGTCTGGTTGGAAGAGGGACAGCGTGACTTCTTGGCTGCCCCAATAGACGAAGACTAAATAAAGCAGGCGATGCGGGACCTGGCTGGTAATCGAGCCCCTGGTTCTGATTGCCTTACGGGTACATTTTATAAATCTTACCAGGACGAACTAGCTCCACGGCTGTTGGAGGTATATGACGAGGCCCTGTAAAGAGGATCTCTCACCCCCACTATGCGGGAAGCTATAATTACACTTTTACTCAAATCGGGTAAAACACCCCGGAGCTGCACATCCTGTAGGCCACTGTCCCTCCTTAATTGTGATTATAAAATATTACCCAAAATCTTAGCCACCCGTCTGTCATTACTAGTTCATACGATACTATGCCCATACCAGGCGGGCTTTGTACCAGGCCGATCTACTATATTAAACCTACGAGCCATATTTGCTGTCAGAAATCAACTGGAACCGACCCTACCAGCCGCGGCCATGCTTAAGCTGAACGGGGTGATTACCTTTCAATTCCCATTG
Source organism: Triturus cristatus (assembly GCF_964204655.1). Classification (NCBI taxonomy): domain Eukaryota; kingdom Metazoa; phylum Chordata; class Amphibia; order Caudata; family Salamandridae; genus Triturus; species Triturus cristatus. The sequence continues at coordinate 359,596,074 of NC_140586.1, read as the reverse complement.
ACACGCCGTACCCGGCAGGGATGCCCAATTTCACCCTTGTCATTGTGGCTATGGACCCGTTGGCAAGACATATCCAGGAAAGGCATCTTCATCGCGGAATACAGTTTCATACTGGTCCGCTCTTGGCCTCATTCTATGCTGACGACTTGATGCACTTTGTGAGGACACCGGACACCCACGAGTCTCTGAAGGACTTGAAGCGCTGCCCAAAATTCTTCTTATCTCCAGGGAGTCAGGCGGCGAAATATTACTGGGAAGAAATTCGCCCCTGAGGAAAAATATACTTGACTATGCTGTGAGAGGAAAAACAAAGAGACACTACCTCCTCACAGGAAAGTTCAGTTGAAGTTCGTCGCGTTAGAGAAACACGCGCACGAACTTGAAAATATTTGCTGAGCACTAGACCGCTAACCTACGATATCGCTCCGTGAATAGGCGCCCTGATGGAAGGGGCGGAAGGAGCACTAATCATCATTTAAAGCGTCTCTGGGAAGGGAAACGATGGAGTCTGCTCCAGGGGTAACTCAGCTGTTTTCTCCTACAAGCTACAAGTTTGGGAGCAGAGGAGGAGCACAGATTGCCTTTCCTGACAGTACCCCCCACCAAGAATCCTCCCTCTCTCTCAGTAGGTTTATTAGGATGAGTCATATGAAATTCACAAACCAATTTGGGGGCATGCACATTAGTACTGGGCTCCCAGGAACGATCCTCAGGACCCAAACCCTTTCCAATCAACCAAATAAAAGATTTTCCCTTTCTTCAATTTAGAGTCAAGAATCCTTTTCACTTCAAATTCCTCTTCGGACTGATCTTGAATGGGATTTGGAGGCAAATCCATTCTTATTCCCACTGGGTTTCGTTTTACCAACGATACATGAAATACTGGATGAATTTTAAAACTTGAAGGAAACTTAAGTTTGACACTGACTGGGTGCACCATTCTTTCTACCTCATAAGGACCTACAAATCTAGGCTGGAACTTTCGATTTCCCTTGAGGCTCAAATACCGCGTGGACAACCATACCTTGTCTCCTGACTCAAAAAGGGGGTTCTTCCTCCTATTTTTGTCTGCCTGTTTCTTGTGTGCTACTTTGGCCCTAATCAAGTTCTGGGTAGCAATCTGATAGGTTTCTTGCAACTTTCGCACCTTCTCTTCAACTGTAGGTACCAGACTTTCTGATTTGTTCACCAAGGTATTGGGATGTCTGCCAAAATTTAGAAAGAAGGGGGAAAACCCTGTGGATGAGTGTACAGCATTATTATATGCAAATTCGGCTGCCCATATTAACTCTGGCCAATCTCCCTCGTGGTCCATCAAGTAGAGGCACAGATATTGCTCCAGCTCTTGATTGACTCTGTTTGCTCATCAGTCTGTGGGTGATAGCTGGTGGACAAACGAGAGTCTATCCCCAATTTGCTCAAGTAGGCTCTCCAAAACCGTAAAATAAATTGGGGTCCCCCTATCTGATATAACAACCTTGGGAATCCCATGTGCTTTAATTATATGTTGAGTGAACAGAGTGACTAGTTGATTTGAATTGGGTAGAGATTTCAGTGGAACAAAATGAGCCATCTTGGAGAAATGATCTACTACAACCCAAATAGTGGATAGTCCCTGGCTGGAAGGAAGATCCACAATGAAATCCATTGAGATTGTGTGCCAGGGTGATGGGGCGACGGGCAGAGGTAGGAGCAAACCTTGTGGGGCCTGTCATAAAGCTTTTCCCTTAACACAAATTGCGCAAGATGCCACATACTGTCTCACCTGAGCTTCCAAATCGGACCACCAAAAATTTTGTTTAATCAATTCAATGGTATTAGTTATTCCCTTGTGGCCCGCCAAGGGATCATCATGACAATGCTGCATAACTTCTCTTTGCAGTTTGGCACTAGGGACGAACAAGACTCCATGATAAGGTTTACCTTCTCTTATTTCTCTTCCAGTATCTTCTTTTATCCACTTTGCCAATTCTTCTTGGGACATAGAATTCTGGATCTCCTTCTCAAATTCCGTAAAATGAATGGTTCCAATTATCTTTTCCTCAGGAATTATGTGTTCTTCTCTGGAGGTTTTCTGGTGTTCGCTCTCATTTAGCCGATACAAGGCATCTGCCATCCCATTTGCAGTTCCCGGTTTATATGTCAAGACAAAGTTGTAGTCTGCAAAGAACAATGACCATCTCAGCTGTCTAGGCGTGAGGGTTCAAGCTGATTTCAAAAACTGTAGATTTCGGTGGTCAGTATAGACAGTGGCTTCATGCTTCGCTCCCAGCAAGTAATGCCGCCATTCCTGGAAGGCATCCTTCACTGCCAACAACTCCTTATCAGCTATGGAATAGTTGATTTCGGCCGCCGATAGCTTTCGTGACCTATAAGCTACTGGATGAAGTTGGCCAGTATCTGGATGTCTTTGAGACAAGATTCCTCCTATGGCTTGATCGGAGGCGTCAGCCTCCACAAAGAAAGGTTCCTCAATATTTGGATGTAACAAAATCAGACCAGTGGTAAAAGCTTCTTTCAATGACTGAAAAGCCACCTCAGTTTCTTGGTTCCAAACAAAGGGTTCTCTGTTCTTCAAGAGACAAGTAATTGGGTGGACCTTTTCTGAGAAATTGGAAATAAAATGTCTGTAAAAATTAGCAAATCCAATGAATCTTTGTATCTCTTTGACATTATGCGGGGAGGGCCATTCTCTTATTGCTTTAACTTTCGTATCATCCATTGACACACCATCTAGAGACAGGATGAAATCCAAAATTTCTACTTCGGTGGAATGAAAGACACATTTCTCCAATTTAACGTAAATCTGATGATCAAGCAACTTCTTCAAAATAGCTCGCACATGCTGAAAATACTCTTCCATGTTGGCCGAGAATACAAGGATGTCATCTATGTACACTACTGCGAAGCGGTCAAGAAATTCTCGAAGAATATCGTTAACAAAATGCTGAAACGCAGCTGGGGCATTACACAGGCCGAAGGGTATGACCTGGTACTCAAAGAGACCGAACCGAGTTCAGAAGCCGTCTTCCACTCATGCCCTTCTGCCATCCTCACCAAATGGTATGCCCCTCGAAGATCCAATTTGGTGTACACTCGAGCATCCTTCACCTGATCCAAGAGTTCTGAGATCAAAGGTAGAGGGTATCTATTTTTCTTGGTCACCCGGTTCAATGTGCGATAGTCAATGCACATTCTAAGTTTTCCATCCTTCTTAGGAATAAAAAATAAAGGAGAGGAAGCTGGAGACTGAGGAGGCCGGATAAAACCGCTGGTCTAGATATTCCTTAAGATGAAGGTTCTCAGCTTCAGAGAGCGCATAAATTCTGCTGCATGGCAGTAGCGCACCAGGTTCCAATTCACTAGTACAATCGTACTCCCTATGAGGGGGTAATTTCTTGGCTTCCTACTCATCGAAAACCGCTCTCAAATCTTGATATTCTTTTGGAATTGGCTGGAACTTCAAAAGCACAGATCGCTAAAGATGACTCCGCCAATAAAGTAGATTGGGAAGTTTGAGGGTTAGATTCCTCCAAGTGAAAGCAATGTTCGTTGCAATAATCAGAGTTAATTTCCATCGTTCTTCTATCCCAGTCAATCCTTGGATTATTTTCGGTAAGCCACGGAAGACCCAGAATTAGTTGGAACTGTGGGGCATCGATTAAAGCAAACTTCAATATGATTCTATGTCGCCCAGGACCATCCAAAATAATTTCTTTGGTATCCCAGGTGAATGGTCCAGTTCCGTCTACTGCTCGTACCGGTTCTGGCTTGATCTTACGAACAAATTGTATTCCCAAAGATTTGGCAAATTTAATATCTCAAATGTTTCCAGTTGCGCCGGAGTCAATCATAACTGCAATGTTATCCACAGACCTTCTTCCAAAAGTTATCAGACAGGAAATAATCAAATGAGGAGCTGCGGTCTGAAGAGTATTGGCAATTAATTGGGAAGCTGGAGTCGACTTGTCAGCATCACCCACCAGAGCAACTCCTCCTACTGGTGGGGCCTGTCTTTTGGCCCTGTGCTGGTCTTAGGTTTTCGTGGACACTCCTTGACAAAGTGCCCGGCAGTTCCACAGTACATACACAATTTCCCATTACGTCGCCTCTCCCTTTCTTCCTTGATCAAGGGGCCCCTCACAGACCCTATCTGCATAGGTTCTTCCACAGAAGCAGTCTCAAAGGGCTTAGTAGGTTCAGGCCTAGCTTTATCTAAACGCGGTGGGATTGGTCGGACCTGATTGCGACGCTCATTCCTTCTTTCACTTTGCCTCAAATCAATTTGGAGTACAAGATCCATTAACTCTGAAACATCAGTGGGCCTCTTAGGAATTTGCGCTAACCCATCTTTCAGTTTGTCCTTTAAACCTCGATAAAATATTGCGGTTCTTTTTTCTTTAGGCCACTTTGTTTCCACTATCAGTTTGTTATACTGCGCAATGTAAGCAACCAGTTCCCGATTCCCTTGTTTCAGGTCCAAAAGTTAATTATCTGTCAGTTGGAAAACAGTTCTGCGATCAAAAATGCGAAGGAATTCTTCCTTGAACTCCTCAAAATTATTCAAAATAGGATCATTGCAACTTACTAATGGCATTGACCATGCGGCCGCTTCGCCGCTCAGGTAATGGCACTTCAATCTGTCACAAATATCAGAAGGAAGGCACCATGCACCTGAAACACTTTGACTTCCACAGGAGCAGCAACCTTCGGAGCACCGGGACCCAAACGTGATGAAATATTTCCCAACTCCCCTGCCCCACTACAGCAAATAAATTCACTCCCAGCAGGACGGGGGAAGGGGGAAAATGGGATTAGAAGAGAGACTCCACTGCAATGCCTGCTTTCCACGGATTCTTATCTAGGATCGCTCTGGCATCTGTAATTACAAATAAACAGAATTACTATTGTTTATTACCAAGTATCCTAGCTACCACCACCCACGCTCACTACACCTTTACCTTCGCTAAACAGTGGAATAGCCTCTCTCTGAAATGATGCTGGAGATATTGTAGAAAATGCTGAGCTGAAGAAATAGATGTTAATACTTTCTAGGCAGGCATTTGAAGGTTGTTGGTAAGCATAATATATATATATATATATATATATATATATATATATATATATATATATATATATATATATATATATATATTCTACATACATGCTGTTATCAATTCAAGTACTGTCTCTGCCTAGAGATTCTTTATTGCCTTCCTGCGCAGGAAATGTTCTAATTTTCATTGAAGACTGCTCTGCCCAAGAAGATGCCAGTCACATCATTCCAAAGTTCAAAGAACTCCTACGCGCTGTCTCCCAAATTACTAGGCGAGTACAAACTGAGGTTGACTCACCTATGGCAAGGTACAAATACAGGACTCAAGACACTCCACAGAAATTGCCTCAAAAATTGCTCACAAGGGCGAGTCTCTGAAGGACTTGAAGTGCTGCCCAAAATTCTTCTTATCTCCAGGGAGTCAAGCAGCAAAATATTACTAGGAAGAAATTCGCCCCTGAGGAAAAATATACTCGACTATGCTGTGAGAGGAAAAACGGGACACTACCTCCTCACAGGAAAGTTCAGTTGAAGTTCGTTGTGTTAGAGGAACGCGCGCACAAACTCGAAAATATTTGCGGAGCACTAGACCGCTAACCTACGATATCGCTCCGTGAATAGGCGCCATGATAGATGGGGCGGAAGGAGCGCTAATCATCATTTAAAGCATCTCTGGGAAGGGAAATGACGGAGTCTGCTCCAGGGCTAACTCAGCTGTTTTCTCCTACAAGCTACGAGTTTGGGAGCAGAGGAGGAGCACAGATTGCCTTTCCTGACACCCTGAACCCTCCTTCCTTAGATTCCGAAAAAGCAAAGAAGAGCAAGACGAAAAAAGACCTGCTGTGCAGCTGCTAAGAAGAGGAAGACACCAACTGCTTTGGCCCCAGCCCGCCGACCCTCGAACCTGCTCCTGCTGAATCCTGGCACCTCTTGTGGCCAGCAACCTCACAAACCCCGGAGGACCTGGCCACCTTGCGACTCTGAGCACCTGGGACTCCCATGAGCAGTGGCTCTGGTCAAACCAAGTTTCTAACCCCTGGCATCAGCCCGGAGCCGCGAACCCTGCACACTCTGCACCCGCCAAGCCTGTGACCCCGAATCTGGCACCCGAGGACTCACCTTGACGCTCCTGACGACGCCTGCAGCCTCAGAACCAGGTACCCCCCGAACCGCGATCAATAGAGGGTAAGATTTCCCGACATCAAAAGGCACCCCTGCACCCGGTGGCCCCCTGTGCCCAACTCCTGGGTACCTACCTATCCTCCAACTACCCAACTTACCTCTCGAAATGGTGGTGGCACCTGAAGAATCTTCATTCCCGAGCTTGCAGCCTTTGTTCATCCAGGAGTTTTCCCATTGAAATCCATTGAGCGCCCGAAGGCCCAAAAGCACCCTGCACCCAGCCGTCCGAGTGGCCCTGGCAGTGTACCCCTCTACTCCTATCTACTTCCCCCTTTGACCTGAGCAAGTGACCAGGAGCCCAGCTCCCACAGCCGCGTGGCCTGCTAGTCAGCAGCCACCAACCAAGGCCCCCCTGCCTCACATAGGATAACATTGGGCCTAACTCACTCTGCACCCGGCTGCCCCTGTGCCGCTGAGGGTGTAACAACTGTACTGACCTGACCCTGGGAGACCCCTGAGTCTGTGCCCAGAACCTTAACTCTGCCAGTCGAGTACTTAACCAAAAGCCGATAGCCCAATTTCCCTCCATAGGGTAACATTTACTGGTTGCTTCTGAAATTTCTTCTAAGCGTGGAGTTTCCAAAACTTAAAATATTCACCTAAAATCAACCGAGTAACGAAAACGAAAATACTCACCTGCTATTAGGAGAGATCCCAGTGCTGGATCTTGGTGCCCAGCACTGACCCTGAAAAGTACTCACAACCGTACTTACCATTAACCCAATTTTCTCCCATAGGAAATCATTGACTGTTTTTCTGTGAAATTTCTTCTAAGTGTCGATTTTTGCAAACTACAAATATTCTTTAAAAATCGTGCCAACTGTGAAAACTTAATTGCTTACCTGTTTTAGATCGAGGTCCCAGTACTGAACCTAGGAGCCCAGTACTGGATTACAAAAGTAACGAGAACATACCATAGCTGTAACGTGAATTTTCTCCCATAGGGAATCATTGGCTGTTTTTCTATGAAATTTCTTCTAAGTGTCAACTTTTAAAATAGCAAAATATTGCCCAAAAATCACAACAGTAACTAAGTTGACTTTACTCACTTGTTTCCAAGAACTGTCCCAGGACTGAATCTAGGATCCAGTACTGGAGTTAAAAAAGTAATCCTGAAAGTAATCTATTGCAAATAACTTAAAACTTCCATTGAGCTCAATGTATTATTGTGTTTGAAACTGTGTTGCCTATTGCAACAACCTGTAACTATTACCTACAAAAGTCAATTGCATATTGCAAAAGTATTTAACCAAAGCATCTCATTCTGAGAAAGTATATTTTAATACCTATTGTTGGTTCCAAAATAAAACATTAATAATTATAACAACATAAGCAACTATGAGTCTCGCCTGTATGAAAACCTTGACACAATCGTAAGGGAAATGCTAATGCTGTGAGTTCATGTGTACATGTGTGCGTGTACGCATGGGTGTAAGATTCCCATCATCCACCCAAAGTGGTTTGCTTCATCATCTGGGAATCAGGGACTCATTTAGAGAACCATCTTCTACTTGACAGGTCGTAGATATTGGTCTCTTATATGTCCCAACTTGGTGAATGGTAGTTTTGTTAGATGATGATTGGGTGTGATGGTCGCAGTGCTGGTGTGAGGTGATGGTGTATAAGTGCTGGTTAAAATATGTCTAGCAAGGTACTAAAACAACTTTATTTGGTAGCTACCTTGTTGACAAACTCTAAAAACAGTGCTCTAACAGTTTCAAAATATAATAACTGTGTTAAAAACGGTCTACATGTTTCTGCTAACGGATGAAAGTCATCCTAGCTTTCGTCAGGACCTAGAAGCTACTGCGAAAAAACTGTGCAAATTAATGAAGTGGTTTATACAACCTGGACCCTGATAGGTGTCCAAGAAACTCCGTGGACGGTAGTTTATATTCACTGACCTGCATAAATGGAGAAAAAGAGAAAGAGAACACAACATAGCAAAACACCCTTCACATAGTGTAATTATCAAGGTTTAACAAATAGCATCCAGCACAATGTCCGATATACCAAATACTCTTGGATGTATTAAGACTGTGATAAGTCTATGAACTAAAATCGAAATTTAGACGACTTGAAAGCACTTACCCTATACGTGATGGGTGTGCGCCTCACCTCACCTGGCTACTGCTCAGGTATAAGGAGGCCCCGCTCTGTAGGGAAAATCAGAGGGTTCGACAGTGTTAAAACCTAGTGGTAGGTTAAAATTTAAACGCTAAAGCCCAGCCGCGTAATGTCAAGATGCGCCTAATCTCACTGAAAATCACCCGACATCTACCACACTGGTCTCTAAAAAGTGCTAGATCTCGGTGATGTTTGTAAAGACTACGGTTTCGGCCTAAGTAGGGGGCCAACTAGTTTCACGAGTATGGTGCGTGTCACGTGGCATCAAGTCGTAGGAGAATGACAGCTCACCTGTCCGTCGGTACCTCTTGTCAGTACTGAGCTCGTAGGGGAGGCAACCTGTGAGGTGTCCGAACTCAGCAGAAATAGAGAATGCCGATCTTCGTAGTCAAGGCAACCAAGGGGAACCGAGGCTGACGTGCGGACGCTGATGTGACGTCATCGCGTTCCGTATTTGAGCCTGGGAAATGTAGTATTAGAATCGATGGTTCTAACGGGCTGCAGTAGTTAGAATCATACCTCCAACCAAACTCTCGTATAGGATCGGAGTGAATGGATGTTTACGGATAGTGTTTGCATAAAGCACCAGGTACATGTTACGCCCGTTTCTCATTCTAAACCAGGGTAACTGTTCAAAATTGCGAAACACCTGGTAACATGGTGTTGATAGCTTATGATAGACAAGAAGGACATTGCCTATAGTATTTTGCGCATCCTTGTGTTTCATAACAGTTCATTTGAACTCAGCAGAAATGGAGAATGCCGATCTTCGTTGTCAAGGCAACCAAGGGGAACCGAGGCTGATGTGCGGACGCTGATGTGACGTCATCGCGTTCCGTATTTGAGCCTGGGAAATGTAGTATTAGAACCGATGGTTCAAACGGGCTGCAGTAGTTAGAATCATGCCTCCAACCAAACTCTCGTATAGGATCGGAGTGAATGGATGTTTACGGATAGTGTTTGCATAAAGCACCAGGTACATATTACGCCCGTTTCTCATTCTAAACCAGGGTGACTGTTCAAAATTGCGAAACACCTGGTAGCATGGTGTTGATAGCTTATGATAGACAAGGAGGCCATTGCCTATAGTATTTAGCGCATCCTTGTGTTTCATTATAGTTCATTTGAAGACCTGGTAGCATGGTGTTGATAGCTTATGATAGACAAGAAGGCCATTGCCTATAGTATTTAGCGCATCCTTGTGTTTCATTACAGTTCATTTGAAGGGTACTCAGGGGTGTCTGCTCTTAGAGTGAGGCCCAAGGAATATCATCATTCAACCCGTTGCGATCACTCCGGAGTCTGAAGACCCATTTCTGTTCCTTGTGGAATAGAAAGTTAGTGATGTCTGTTATGTGTGGTGGGATGAATGGTTGTTCAAGGACTAACCACCTTATGTCTTCTGGTTTATGATTTAGTGTAAGGAAATGGTTAGTCATTCTAGTCGCTTGTTTTTTACGTCTAATAGTGCTCTTGTGTTCACTTATTCTCACTTTAATTTTTCGGGTGGTCATCCCTACATATTTCAGTGAGCAGGGACATGTAATCAGATAGATGACTTTCTCTGAATTACAGTTAGTATGTTTGTTGAGAATCCAAGGTTTAGAGGTACCAATATCAACTGATTTAGTGGGTTCAGTTTGAGAACAAACTGAACAGGAACCACAAGGATAGTGGCCTTGAACAGGTGGAAGGTGCCAGAGTGTTGATGTGGCAGGATTCCTCTTTGCTTTGGGTCGTGTGTGTACCAAATTATCCCTGAGGTTAGTTCCTCTCTTGAACGAGAAGAGTGGAGGAGGGATTTGTTCATTGTTCAGATTGAGAATCCGCCAATGCTTGCGTACCACTCTTTGCACGTCATTTGACAGTGTGCTGAAGGTGTTAACAAATGTTAGTCTCTTGAGTGGTGGTTTTGGTATAGCTGGCGCGATGAGAGCGTCCCTATTGTTGTTAGCTGCTCTTTTTTTGGCTTGTCTAACCAAGTGTCTGGGGTATTTCTTGACTTGCAATTGCTGTGACAGATCGGCTGCATGTTTATCAAAAGTCTCTTTCGTGGAACAGTTTCTGCGTATACGCAGGAACTGACCGATAGGCAGGTTATTCCTTAGGGACTTAGGATGGTGGCTCTGGAAATTCAACAGAGAATTCTTCGCTTGGGGTTTCTTGTATAGTTCACTCCCCAAAGTCCCTTGTGAGGGGTAAATGACGATATCTAAGAAGGGCAATCTGCATTTGTCGTGTGTCACAGTGAATCTCAAGAAGTTGTTTTGTGTGTTTAACCAAGCATGGAAATCGAGTAAGGTAGTCACACTGCCACGCCAAACCACCAAAATATCATCGATATACCTCTTCCATATGACAATTTTGTCACGGAAGGGATTGGTATTGGTCAACACATTGTTCTGTTCAAACAAATGAACGTAAAGATTCGCCAGGCTGGGAGCAAAAATGCTCCCCATCGATGTGCCTGAGGTTTGGAGGTAGATGGTCTCCTCGTACCTGAAGAAATTTTCTTTCATTGCAAGCCTGGCACATTCCATGATGAAATTGATTGGGGTAATCGTGACCAGATCTTTGGTGTCAAGTAGACCCCTGATGGCCTCTAATGTTTCATCCTGGGGAATGCAGGTATACAGTGACTCGACATCGAAACTAACCAGTAGGTCTGTTTCGATGTCAAAGGTAGTTTCAGGTAACAGTTCAAGGACATCTTTGGTGTCCTGAAGGAATGTTGGCATTTACTTGACCAAAGGCCGGAGGAAAAAGTCTACAAAAGTGGACAAGGGTTCTAAGAGAGACCCGATCCCTGAAATAATGGGACGTCCTGGTGGTGGTCTAGTGGCTTTATGTATCTTGGGGAGAACATAAAAGTAGGGCATGACAGGATGTGTCGTGATTAAGAAATCAGACTCTTGTTGAGTGATCCAACCTGATTCTCTGGCTTCATAAACCATGTCATTAATTTCCTTTGATAATCTTGTGGTTGGATCCTCGGGCAAAACCCGGTAGGAATTAGTGTCGTTTAGTTGTCTAAGACATTCCATTCGATAGATGGATGAGTCCAGAATGACAATGGCTCCCCCCTTATCAGCAGGCTTGATGGTAATGGTGTCATCATTAGATAGTGTTGTCATGGCTTGTTTCTCCACAAGAGGAAGGTTGCAGTAGCCACTTCTACTTCTAGAGCAGAGAGAGGAAACATCATTGGTCACAGCTTGTTCAAAGACTTTGACATTATCCGGCACTAAATGTGCTGGTGGTGAGAAATTGGAAGGTGGTCTAAGACCTGTGTTGGTTTCTACTGATAGGTCATCTTGATCTATCCTGTCGCCTCCCTTTTCTTTATTCATGAAAAACAAATGTAGACGTACTTTGGAACAAAACCTAAACCTTTGTTAAGGACCTCTAGTTCTGTTTCAACCCTCACCATATGGTCCACCCATGCCACCCTTTCCTTGCCAGCCACCACCACCTACCCATTTTGGACAGCAACCTTTTTTAGGGCAAGGCCGTGGACGCAGCAGAGGCAGGAGAAGAGGAGGCTCAACACAACAGGTACACTGGCAAACAGACCAGCCACCACAGAACAGTTAGAACATATGGGATACACATGTGAACGTGACGAACTAGTGGTGAATCTAAGCCAGCGTCAACTCTCTTCAACAGAACTAGAGGTCCTTAACAAAGGTTTAGGTTTTGTTCCAACCTCCATAGGTGACCCCTTCCAATTGAGGTGTGAAATGGGCAAATTCTTTCGCAAAGTACGTCTACATTTCTTTTTCATGAATAAAGAAAAGGGAGGCGACAGGATAGATCAAGATGACCTATCAGTAGAAACCAACACAGGTCTTAGACCACCTTCCAATTTCTCACCACCAGCACATTTAGTGCCGGATAATGTCAAAGTCTTTGAACAAGCTGTGACCAATGATGTTTCCTCTCTCTGCTCTAGAAGTAGAAGTGGCTACTGCAACCTTCCTCTTGTGGAGAAACAAGCCATGACAACACTATCTAATGATGACACCATTACCATCAAGCCTGCTGATAAGGGGGGAGCCATTGTCATTCTGGACTCATCCATCTATCGAATGGAATGTCTTAGACAACTAAACGACACTAATTCCTACCGGGTTTTGCCCGAGGATCCAACCACAAGATTATCAAAGGAAATTAATGACATGGTTTATGAAGCCAGAGAATCAGGTTGGATCACTCAACAAGAGTCTGATTTCTTAATCACGACACATCCTGTCATGCCCTACTTTTATGTTCTCCCCAAGATACATAAAGCCACTAGACCACCACCAGGACGTCCCATTATTTCAGGGATCGGGTCTCTCTTAGAACCCTTGTCCACTTTTGTAGACTTTTTCCTCCGGCCTTTGGTCAAGGAAATGCCAACATTCCTTCAGGACACCAAAGATGTCCTTAGACTGTTACCTGAAACTACCTTTGACATCGAAACAGACCTACTGGTTAGTTTCGATGTCGAGTCACTGTATACCTGCATTCCCCAGGATGAAACATTAGAGGCCATCAGGGGTCTACTTGACACCAAAGATCTGGTCACGATTACCCCAATCAATTTCATCATGGAATGTGCCAGGCTTGCAATGAAAGAAAATTTCTTCAGGTACGAGGAGACCATCTACCTCCAAACCTCAGGCACATCGATGGGGAGCATTTTTGCTCCCAGCCTGGCGAATCTTTACGTTCATTTGTTTGAACAGAACAATGTGTTGACCAATACCAATCCCTTCCGTGACAAAATTGTCATATGGAAGAGGTATATCGATGATATTTTGGTGGTTTGGCGTGGCAGTGTGACTACCTTACTCGATTTCCATGCTTGGTTAAACACACAAAACAACTTCTTGAGATTCACTGTGACACACGACAAATGCAGATTGCCCTTCTTAGATATCGTCATTTACCCCTCACAAGGGACTTTGGGGAGTGAACTATACAAGAAACCCCAAGCGAAGAATTCTCTGTTGAATTTCCAGAGCCACCATCCTAAGTCCCTAAGGAATAACCTGCCTATCGGTCAGTTCCTGCGTATACGCAGAAACTGTTCCACGAAAGAGACTTTTGATAAACATGCAGCCGATCTGTCACAGCAATTGCAAGTCAAGAAATACCCCAGACACTTGGTTAGACAAGCCAAAAAAAGAGCAGCTAACAACAATAGGGACGCTCTCATCGCGCCAGCTATACCAAAACCACCACTCAAGAGACTAACATTTGTTAACACCTTCAGCACACTGTCAAATGACGTGCAAAGAGTGGTACGCAAGCATTGGCGGATTCTCAATCTGAACAATGAACAAATCCCTCCTCCACTCTTCTCGTTCAAGAGAGGAACTAACCTCAGGGATAATTTGGTACACACGACCCAAAGCAAAGAGGAATCCTGCCACATCAACACTCTGGCACCTTCCACCTGTTCAAGGCCACTATCCTTGTGGTTCCTGTTCAGTTTGTTCTCAAACTGAACCCACTAAATCAGTTGATATTGGTACCTCTAAACCTTGGATTCTCAACAAACATACTAACTGTAATTCAGAGAAAGTCATCTATCTGATTACATGTCCCTGCTCACTGAAATATGTAGGGATGACCACCCGAAAAATTAAAGTGAGAATAAGTGAACACAAGAGCACTATTAGACGTAAAAAACAAGCGACTAGAATGACTAACCATTTCCTTACACTAAATCATAAACCAGAAGACATAAGGTGGTTAGTCCTTGAACAACCATTCATCCCACCACACATAACAGACATCACTAACTTTCTATTCCACAAGGAACAGAAATGGGTCTTCAGACTCCGGAGTGATCGCAACGGGTTGAATGATGATATTCCTTGGGCCTCACTCTAAGAGCAGACACCCCTGAGTACCCTTCAAATGAACTGTAATGAAACACAAGGATGCGCTAAATACTATAGGCAATGGCCTTCTTGTCTATCATAAGCTATCAACACCATGCTTCCAGGTCTTCAAATGAACTGTAATGAAACACAAGGATGCGCTAAATACTATAGGCAATGGCCTCCTTGTCTATCATAAGCTATCAACACCATGCTACCAGGTGTTTCGCAATTTTGAACAGTCACCCTGGTTTAGAATGAGAAACGGGCGTAATATGTACCTGGTGCTTTATGCAAACACTATCCGTAAACATCTATTCACTCCGATCCTATACGAGAGTTTGGTTGGAGGCATGATTCTAACTACTGCAGCCCGTTTGAACCATCGGTTCTAATACTACATTTCCCAGGCTCAAATACGGAACGCGATGACGTCACATCAGCGTCCGCACATCAGCCTCGGTTCCCCTTGGTTGCCTTGACTACGAAGATCGGCATTCTCTATTTCTGCTGAGTTCGGACACCTCGCAGGTTGCCTCCCCTACGAGCTCAGTACTGACAAGAGGTACCGACGGACAGGTGAGCTGTCATTCTCCTACGACTTGATGCCACGTGACACGCACCATACTCGTGAAACTAGTTGGCCCCCTACTTAGGCCGAAACCGTAGTCTTTACAAACATCACCGAGATCTAGCACTTTTTAGAGACCAGTGTGGTAGATGTCGGGTGATTTTCAGTGAGATTAGGCGCATCTTGACATTACGCGGCTGGGCTTTAGCGTTTAAATTTTAACCTACCACTAGGTTTTAACACTGTCGAACCCTCTGATTTTCCCTACAGAGCGGGGCCTCCTTATACCTGAGCAGTAGCCAGGTGAGGTGAGGCGCACACCCATCACGTATAGGGTAAGTGCTTTCAAGTCGTCTAAATTTCGATTTTAGTTCATAGACTTATCACAGTCTTAATACATCCAAGAGTATTTGGTATATCGGACATTGTGCTGGATGCTATTTGTTAAACCTTGATAATTACACTATGTGAAGGGTGTTTTGCTATGTTGTGTTCTCTTTCTCTTTTTCTCCATTTATGCAGGTCAGTGAATATAAACTACCGTCCACGGAGTTTCTTGGACACCTATCAGGGTCCAGGTTGTATAAACCACTTCATTAATTTGCACAGTTTTTTCGCAGTAGCTTCTAGGTCCTGACGAAAGCTAGGATGACTTTCATCCGTTAGCAGAAACATGTAGACCGTTTTTAACACAGTTATTATATTTTGAAACTGTTAGAGCACTGTTTTTAGAGTTTGTCAACAAGGTAGCTACCAAATAAAGTTGTTTTAGTACCTTGCTAGACATATTTTAACCAGCACTTATACACCATCACCTCACACCAGCACTGCGACCATCACACCCAATCATCATCTAACAAAACTACCATTCACCAAGTTGGGACATATAAGAGACCAATATCTACGACCTGTCAAGTAGAAGATGGTTCTCTAAATGAGTCCCTGATGCCCAGATGATGAAGCAAACCACTTTGGGTGGATGATGGGAATCTTACACCCATGCGTACACGCACACATGTACACATGAACTCACAGCATTAGCATTTCCCTTACGATTGTGTCAAGGTTTTCATACAGGCGAGACTCATAGTTGCTTATGTTGTTATAGTTCGTGGATCTGGGGATTACGACTATTTGAGTCTTTAAACTTTATCCCTTGGACCCCCACTCTTTTCTGAGATATCTTTATTATAGTTCCAAAATAAAACAAACATATATTTTTTTATATAAACCATTGGCCTAGGAATCAGTTCTTGAGTGTGCGAGGCCATTTGCTGACTGAGTGTGTACAACAAATGCTTTACACTGTCCTCTGATACTGCCTTACTGCTCGACCAAGCTACCACTTTAGAGAGTAAGGTTATATCTAACTTTAGCCTCTGCCCAACCTCTGGGGACTGTGGACTCTGTACACACTGTTCCTATTTGGAAACAGTATATACAGAGCCACTTTCTCACACGTCACAGGTAGGTAAAGGGCAGGGACCAATGGGTCCCTGCCCTGGGGTGGGTACACCCTCAATCCTGCCACTCTCCTGTGGGAGGTGGGCAGTAGCCTAGTCCTGATTGGGCAGGGCTTCCCATCTTCAAGATGGCGAGAGCCCGGAGATGTGCTTCACCTCGCCTCCCCCACCTGAGGGGTGGGGTTGGCAGAGGCTGGGTCATCCCCTGTCCTTACTTGGGGTTTCCGGCCAGTCTTCCCACCAGAGTGTGGGTTAGAACCGGTGGGGGCCAGTTGCTGAGTACAGCAAGTGGCCTGGAGAAGCTCACAAAGGCGGCATGCCTTTGAAGCTTTCCCCTGCCCATCCTGGGGGAGGGGACCTAGCACCTCACCCAGGATGTGCATTGTTGCAGGCCCAGGAGAGCGGGGGGCTCTCCACCCAGGGGTCCAGCAACATGCCCGCTGTGTGGCTGCCTAGGCAGTCTCTCAGACCAGACGTGGATTGTAGGTTAGGTTTCAGGGGGCATCTCTAAGATGCCCCCTGTAGTGCTTTGTACATTAAATTCCACACTGGCATCAGTGCGGGTTTAATGTGCTGAGAAGTTTGATACCAGTCTCAGTCTTCAGTGTTGCCATTATGGTGCTGTGGAGTTAGTATTTGACGAGCTCTCAGCACCATATACTCTTAAATGGCAGCACTGCACTTACAGTGCCCAGGAATGGACCTGGGTAGTGTAGGGGCAGAGGGCTCATGCTCCTGTGCCCACACCACTGGCATAGGCCACCCAGCTAGAGGGGTGGCTAATGTATGCCAGGGCAGTGTAGGTTGTGGGCATGGCACACAGTGATGTGTGCCATGTCGACTCTTTGTTTTGTCTTTTACCCAGACACTCAACCTGCAGAGGCAGTGTGTTTGTGTTAGGGTACAGGGCCTCTAAGGGTGGCCCAATAAGTGCTGCAGCCCTTAGAGGCCTTCCCTGGTCACAAGGCCCTGGGTACCTAGGGTACCATTTACCAGGGGCTGACATGTGGCCAGGGTTTGCCAATTTGGGTTTGAGGTTTTAGGGAAGGAACATAGGCCCTGGGCACCTGATTGGCATGAGTCCAGAGCACACTACGTCAAAGTACATTCAGCAATTCAGCAAAAAGTGAGGGCATACCATGCAAGAAAGATAGCACTTTCTCACATCATGCCCTCCACACACACCTTGCAACTGGTACACGTCTTCCTGACCACAGCCCGCCTGAGGCTCAAATTATGTTTGGGGTGGCATCTCCCGCATTTACCGCACACTGATCAACAATACCCCTACTTCCCTGGACTGACTGCGGGCTCAATGGGAGGGCTGGGTGGGCACCTTGGATGAGGAGGATTGGCGTGACGCCCTTATGGCTCCTAGGACTGTCACCGCATCCGCTAGACTACGCTTGGTGCAACTATACTACTTACATGCTGCATATCTCCCTCCGATGCGCCTTCCCCGAGCCGGGCTTAGCCCAACCAACCTCCGCTTCTACTAGATGTGGCCACGATCCCGCTGACTTCCTTCATGTGGTGTGGGCATGCCCCCCGCTTGGAGCGGTTCTGGGGGAAAATTGAGGAGGAACTCGCTGAGGTATTGGGATGGGAGATCCCTCATGACCCAAAGCACACGATCCTGGGCATCACTGATTGGTTGGATGGGTCTCGGAACGAGAAGTTGTTGTTTTTCACTACAGCAATGGTGGTTGCCAAGCTCTCTGAACCTCCGAGTGTTGGACGATGGAGGGCTGGGGTGGACTGGTGCGCCACGCAAGAAAGTTATGTACGAGGCACGTGGATGTCCCAGGTAATATCGTAGGGTTTGGAGGAAATGGTTGGGAGTTACGGTTTAGTCATAAAGGGAATGTCCAATTTCATATTCCTATGTCTGTAAACCGGGTGCTTCTAACTCCTTTTCTTAGTCCTAGATTTTCATGGCGTCATGCTGTATGGCTGGTGTATTCTTTCATTCTGTCAAAATCAATAAAAATTTGTTTATCTAAAAAAAATAAAGACCAAAACAACATGAATCATAAGTATTGTGCACACTATTATCTGTTTAATAATATTCCGATAAAGCCCCCGGCTGCGGTATTTCGTAGAATATCAGCACTGGTCCTTCGGTTGATCTGGGCGGGTAAGCAGGCCAGGATTGAGCTAAGAGCTCTGACGCTACCATATGCTCAGGGAGGATTCAAAGTGCCGGATTTTTTGTTATATTATTTGTGCGCGCAAGCGCAATTTGCGCACTATTGGTACCATCCCGTCACGTTCCTGTCACATGCTGCCATTGAGGAGGGGGATGCAGCACCAATTCCACTGCAGGCAATTGTTACGCATGTTAGAGCTCCATTACACAATCAAGATATAAACACAATAGTCACTACGAACAGTGCGTGGCGAGTAATGGGCAAAAAAGCAAACAACCTGCCGTTATACGCACCAGCATTGCCGCTACAATACCATCCAGAATTGTCGGTAACGCATGAGAAAGTGGGGATGGGACTGCTGAGACAGGTAGGCATAACTAAAATGGGGGATCTGTTTGCCAATGGGACATTTCAAACACTGGGCGAGCTTACATTTATTAGTAACCAAACGTTATTATTTCAATTCACATATCACAGATTGCAAGGTGCACTAAGGATGCTTTTCCCTTCATTCCCGGAGGAACCATCGTCATTGCTCGCTTTACAGTTCTATATCACCACACCCACGGCCATTAAATTAGTGTTGAGGCTATACGGTAAATTACAAGAGGACATAGCGGGAAATACGCATAAAGCACTGGGGAAATGGAACAGTGCGTTGGTTGACCCGCTGACGTTGGAAGAATGGGAGATAGCCTGTTCCTTGACTGGGTTGTAAACACCAAATGGCAATTTAAGAATGTTGCTTTATAAATATTTGCATCAGACCTATTATACACCGGCCAGACTTTACAAGTATGGACTAAGGGAAGACTCTCGTTGCTGCAGATGTGGGGCGGATTTCATTCACCTGGCCTGGAGATGTGCTGCAGGGCGGAATACTGGGAAAAGGTAGCAAAGATGGTGTGTGACATGGTGGGTTTGGAACTTGTATGTTCAGAAAGAACCTGCTTGCTGGGGATTATGCCTGAATTGAGGTCTTTAAAGCGTAACTTTTCTGTAATTGCAATGTTGTTGGCCAAAAGACGACTATCGCTGTGTTGGAACAGTAGACAGGTTCCTACGATTAAACAATGGATTCATGATTTAACATTTTGCAAAGACACTCTGAAAACGTATGAGGAGGAACTTCCGAGAGGGTCGAGGCCTAGAGATTATTGGAAGTACCTAATTGACTATTTACGAATATGCCCGATTGAGTAATTGTATATTGCAAATTTTGTATGGGAATAATGTTTATTTTCTATGTATCATTGGAAGCTAAATACTGATGCTGATCTGGAGGATGAGCGCTGCTGTATCATGGCCTAATTGTTCTTTGTGCACTGTTGGCTGCATTTCAAAAATGTTAATAAAAAAAAATTAAAAAATAAAATAGTATTGTGCACACTATGCAGTTACTCAGTACCCGTTATCCTGAACAAGGCAAGACAAAAACGACGTACATCATCTCATTAGTGAATGTATCACCATAAGACCATAGTGCACAGCATGCCTGCCTTCCTACTAGACCTTATATGGTAATCCAGTACAAAACATTTGGCACAGGAGCACCTGTGCGCCTAGTACCTTTAATATGGTAATTCAAAGTTTTCCCAGGTCAGGCAAGTTCCTAGCGGGGCCATGCTCGGGGTCCTTTGTCGAGGTTTCACCCCTTAGGGCAACAACAAATCAAATATCCCCAAAGCAACAAACTTCCTTAGGTTAGAGGCAGAACCCTGCCCCTTAAATGTTGGCGAACCAGGAGCCCTTGGTGGCCACTGGGTCGCCTCCTCTTGGTAAGAGCAATCCACGCCACCCGCGGAGGTAGTGCGGGACGGCTGTGCGACGCTCCCGGGGCTTACTCAGTCGTAGGCCTGTCATGGTGATTCGGCCGATCTCAGGAGTTCTGCTTTGTCTGGAGATGCCGGCACACACACTGTTACGGGGGCAGGGCCGTGCAGCCGAGCCTTTGAAGCGTGGCTCACCCCTGGTCACGTGGACAACACGTCTCTCTCAGAACGACACACTGGAAAAGGTTGTAGCGGTTGAGCTGCGGCGGCCCGCGTTTACTTGTATTTAGGCCAAGCTGGCCGGTCTGCTGTCTGTGAAGGGGGGCCCTAATGCAGCAGACTCCCCTCGTTACACTCCAGAGCTGCTGAGGTTAGTACACGGCAGTCTGTCTCCCCATGTGGTCAACCTGTAGCCACGTCGCGGCACTGCTCCTGTTGCCATGGTACAGGCAGGGCTGAGCTAACTAGGCTCTCCTTGGCGCTGCGTTGTCCGTGTGGAGGGCAGGGTTCTCGGCGCTATCTGTGGGCATGAGGAACTCTCAACATGCTCTCTTACCAGTGCTATCTGTGGACATGGAGCTTCGCTCACCTTGCGTTTGTGTGGATTATAAGGTGAGGAACAGAGGATCACAGCTCCTCAAATAGCCCTCAGTTGCCAGACTCCCAAAAGGCAGTGTCCCATGAGTGAGGGGCTTAAATGCAGTCTTTTCTGGCCCTGAGGTTGCAATAACGGGGCAAGCCAACAAGCCCTTGGAGAGCACTTGAACACACAGGGAGCAGCAGGTAGGCAGGCCAGCACATGAAGTTACTTTGCAGAGTGGCAGTCCCTCCAGCACCCTAGCAGGCAGTAGGTCTGCACAGCTGTGAGAAAGTGCCTGTTTTGCTTGGTTAGCCCCCCACTTTTTGCCTGGTTTTGATGTGGTTTGAAATGTAGTGCACAGGCTCTCTGCAAACCAGGTCCCATGTGCCAGTGCTCCTTCCCTAAAAATCAATCCCTAATTGGCACTTCTGCCCTCTGTAAGTACCTAGTAAATGGTACTCTGAGTACCTAGGGCCTGGGAGCTGAAGAGGGTCCCCTGTGACTCTCCCTCACTGGGACCATGCCACTGCCTTTGCATGCTCCTGTGAGGGAGAAAACGACAAAGTCAACATGGCACCCTGCTGGGTGCCATACCAACTAGCAGTGCCTGAAGGCAAAATGGTCACCCCTCTAGCAGGCCTCACAGCCCTAAGGCAGGGTGCACTTATACCAAAGGTGAGGGCATATCTGCATGAGCAGATATGCTCCTACAATATTGTTGTCAACTCGAGTTCCAGACCGCTATAATGGCTTCACTGAACACAGGAGTGTTTGGTACCAAACTACTCCTAATAATCACAAAAAGAGAGGGGGGCCAAGGAGCTATTCAAGGTCCAGTGTCCATGCTCCTAATTCCTACGTTCGTTATCACATTGGGACACTGTTCCTGTAGCAGGGTGCAAAACGTCACCCACGCATAAGGGTGCAAATAGTCACCCGTTCAAAAAGAAAAGAAAAAGAAGGAAAAAAAGAAGGGACATCCTAGGTAAGTGTGACCCACTAATAGAGTGGATAAAACGCTTGTTGTCCTCTTTTGCCCTCACACACCCCAGGAGGTGTTGTGCTTCATCATCGGGCAGTTGCTCCTCATAGGGCCGGCGCTGCAATTCCCTACGGGTCCCCTGAAGGGTCTCTTTATCGGAGATCTTTGAAAGGACTGCCGGGTGGTGCATGTGGGTGTGTGGGTCCAATGAGGGTGATAAGGGTGCGTGCAAGATGGTGAAAAAGGTTAATAAAGGGTAAACATGCAGCAAATGTATAAATTGTAAACCCTTGGCAGAAAAACTGCTGATTAAAATAATTGCCCCTAAGGCACACTCTGCCCGAGTGTCTAAAGGTTATAGGTCAACATGTTTCGCGCCTGCGTCGCCATAAGGGTCATTGGCGCTTCGTCAGGACCAGGGCAATAATATATAAAGTGCACGAGATAAAAAAATTACTAAACCCTCTAAACCAAACAGGGCGGGGCAGTAACCCATATATCTATGATATGGTTACAGCTGCAGGGTGAGAAGCCACTCCTGAAGAGTACCTAGAAAACAAAAACAAAATGAAAGACAGATAAGAGCATCAGTGACGACTTGATGCCTCGTGATGTGCCACATCTGCGTGCACATCAATTATATCAAACAGTAAACAAAGGAACAGGCTCACGAGACATATAAGTATAATCAAGGAGCCCTGACTCAGTGGGGAATCACAAACACACCATGTCATTAAGTCATTATATAACTATTGGCACTTGTGACCCTCCATTTGTCCCGGGGGGGGGATTATGTCCAAAGATCTCGGCAGCTGTTAAACAGATATGAATATTCTACCGTCCTTTAACGGTACCGTAAGGTAATGAATTCTTGGAATGTACTCACTTCGCCAGGATATGGAGGTGACTCCATCGACGAGAGCAAGAGACGCCCGCACATTACCGGGCTGTAAAAGTAAGGGGAATAAACAGGAAGATAAAAGAAACAATGCAGGAACAGATATGCGGCACAGACTGTAATGAGCAAATCGCTCGCCATATCCCAATCCCTGCCAAAGAAATCTGCTTACAATTTCCCCGGGGTGCTGCCTCCTCTACAACTACCCCCTCCTTGCGTCTGCCAATAGTAAAAAATGGTGGCAAGACGCGATGCTAATAAAGGAATGAGATCAGGTGTGGGTGGTAACCATTTCTGGGTTGTCCTCACAAGTTCTCATAGAGCGAGCATGCGCGGAAGCAGGGTTAACCAGTGCATGTGTGTTACTCAGGAAAGATACTCCCTGGTGTATGCACATAGGCTAAAGGTTGAAAGCATACTCAAGTGGGTAATAATACCGCATTGTTTACAATGACCACCAAGTTAAAATGCCGACAAACCATGCCAAGCTCACTTGCGCTAAGTACCCAGCCGCATGGACATAAATTCCACTTTATGGTTTCGGGAATACCCTGTACTGAACACAGTAAGAAGGTCAGTATTGCTGGTGCCTGTTCTTGCTTGTTTCTTATTGACACACCAAAATAAAACCATGGGATGGGAGCTAGAGGGATGTAGGAAGGTTAATAACCCTTACATTCCCTTCAAGATAGCTGCTTCCTCAATCTCATGTTCAAAACAATGGGGTGCGGGGGGATTATATAAATGGAATCCATATTCCGGAGTGCCACAAGGTAAGATACCGAGGCGGGATTCCAAACCAAGGCCTCAA
Source organism: Triturus cristatus (assembly GCF_964204655.1). Lineage (NCBI taxonomy): Eukaryota > Metazoa > Chordata > Amphibia > Caudata > Salamandridae > Triturus > Triturus cristatus. Next base: position 359,572,609 of record NC_140586.1, on the reverse strand, counting down.
ATCAATGTGGCAGTGTCTCGTGTGCCCATGGAAAGAGAAGAAAGACATAATAATGGCCCTCGGCTACACTGCCGTACATGAATAATCACAAAAAGAGAGGGGGGGGCCAAGGAGCTATTCAAGGTCCAGCGTCCATGCTCCTAATTCCTACATTCGTTATCACATTGGGACACTGTTCCTGTAGCGGGGTGCAAAAAGTCACCCACGCATAAGGGTGCAAATAGTCACCCGTTCAAAAAGAAAAGAAAAAGAAGGAAAAAAAGAAGGGACATCCTAGATAAGTGTGACCCACTAATAGAGTTGATAAAACGCTTGTTGTCCTCTGTTGCCCTCACACACCCCAGGAGGTGTCATGCTTCATCATCGGGCAGTTGCTCCTCGTAGGGCCACTGCTGCAATTCCCTACTGCCCCGCCCTGTTTGGTTTAGAGGGTTTAGTAATTTTTCTATCTCGTGCACTTTATATATTATTGCTCTGGTCCTGACGAAGCGCCAACGACCCTTATGGCGACGCAGGCGCGAAACATGTTGACCTATAACCTTTAGACATCCGGGCAGAGTGTGCCTTAGGGCAAATATTTTATTCAGCAGTTTTTCTGCCAAGGGTTTACAATTTTATACATTCGCTGCATGTTTACCCTTTATTAACCTTTTTCACTATCTTGCACGCACCCTTATCACCCTCAATGGACATCACTCCACACACCCACATGCACCACCCGGCAGTCCTTTAAAAGATCTCCGATAAAGAGACCCTTCGGGGGACCCGTAGGAATTGCAGCGCCGGCCCTACGAGGAGCAACTGCCCGATGATGAAGCATGACACCTCCTGGGGTGTGTGAGGGCAGCAGAGGACAACAAGCATTTTATCCACTCTATTAGTCAGTCACACTTACCTAGGATGCCCCTTCTTCTTTTTTTTCCTTCTTTTTCTTTTCTATTTGAACGGGTGACTATTTGCACCCTTATGCGTGGGTGACTTTTTGCACCCCGCTACAGGAACAGTGTCCCAATGTGATAACCAAACTACTCCTCTCAATAAATCCGCACCAATGCCACTGTGGGATTTATTACACCATGTACCCAGAGGGCACCTCAGAGGTGCCCCCTGAAAACTTGCCAACCCTGGTGTGGTCTCTGACTGGCTGTAGGCAGCCAGCCATTATCAGACATGTTTCTGGACCCCCTGGGTAGAGAGCCCCTGCTCCCTGGGACCAAAAACAATGCACATCCTGGGCAGAGGTGTCATGTCTCCTCCCCCAGGATAAGCCAGTGCTCAAATTGGGGAGCTTCAAAAGCCTTCCTCCTTTGTAATGTGGCCCCCAGCCTCTGCTGTTTGCAGCAGATGGCAGCCCCTAGTTTACCCCCTCACTTTAGGCGGGAAAACCAGCAGGAAAAATAAAGAATAGGAGGTGTGCCCACCTCTGCCAACCCCACCCTTAATCTGGAAGATGGTGAGACCCCTCCAATCAGTGCTAGGTCTATGCCCCCTCCCACAGGAGCGTGGCATAATAGAGGGTGTAGTCATCCCAGTTGAGGTGCCCATTGGCCCTACTTGCTACTCCTAAATGTAGTATTTAGTTGGCTCCCCCAGACCTAGAACTTCGATCTGTGACGATCTAAGAAGAAAGAAGACGACCCTACAGAGAAGTTTGAAGACGACTAATACCTGGGCCTCGGCCCTACCGGCCATTCTCCAGCTTCTGCGAACCTGCGACCTTGCAGTAAGCGACCTCTGAAACCTTGGAGGACAGCTGCCTCTGAAAAAGACTCCAGTCTCCAGTGGACAGCAGACTTGTCCAGAAGAAACCTACTTCAAGGACTCCGCATCCAGGTGGCTCCGCATCTCCTGTCCACTCTGCACCAGACACCGAAGGCCCTAGTCTGGGTCGCCTGTGCAGTGAAGACTCCCCAGCAATCATAACCTTGTGTCCAATGTTAGATGACCGCTCCTGACCTCCATAACGGCGCCTGCAGTGTGAATCCAGAGGCTCCCCCTGACTGCAACCGGCTCTGGTAACAATACTCCAATGTAGAAAGGCACCCCTGCACCTGAAGCCCCTGGGCCTTGGTGAGCTCAACCGATGGTGCCCCTATGACCCCCTACATCCCAACTTACCTCTGCTGTCATTGGTCTTCGTCTTGCAACCTCCGGTGCCACTCCGGCAGCCTCTTTGCTGTCAGAATAATCCTCATTGAAAAGCATTTAGAGCCCAATGTCAAAATTGCACCCTGCACCCGGCCGCCCCTGTGCTGCTGGTGGTGTATATTTGGTGCTGCTTTGTGCCCCCGTGCTTAACCTAACCCCCAAAGATTGGCCACTGCAACTGATCTTCTTACCAGCAAGCAGTGTGGCTTCAAGCACCCTCTGTCTCCATGGGAAAGCATTGGGTCGAAAAACGATTTTGACCTTTACACTCGGCTGCCCCTATTACCGCTGGTGGTACCGTTTTGGTACTTACCTGACCCAGGGCCCTTGCTGACTTAAGGCTCCGAAGACTGGCATTGTAAGTTTAACACTTAACTTTTGAAAGAAAGTGCCCTCTTTTTGTATGGCTGCCCCCACTTTTTGCCAAACTGCTGATGTATTTTGACTGAGTGTGCCATGGGTTCCTGCCAAACTGTTACCCAGGACCTATGTTCGTTCCCTAAAACTGCATTAAGACACAACCCAATTCAGCAGTCTTTGGCCACATGTCAGTCCCTTGTAAATGGTACCATAGGCCAGGGAAGGCCTATATGCGCTGCAGCACTCTTTGTGCAACCCTTAGAGGCCCTGTATACATACATACATATACACAGACAGACACACACACACACCCCACACCCCCTTGCAGGCTGTGTGTGTGTGTGTGTGTTTTTTTATAATTGTATTTAATTGCTTTTTGGAAATACAATTAAACTCCACATACATACCATTAACCAAAAAATAAAATAAATTAACATCAGTATGGATCCGTGAAGTCAAAAGCAAATATGGCCTTAACAATATCAGTACATCGCATGGTAACAATCAGAGGGGGGGGGCAGGTGGGGAGCAGGTGACATGACAATTGAAGAAATAATAAACCAGCAGTGAGACGATCAGGTGGGGACAATTCTGTGAGAAAGGCTGCTAATGGGCATAAACAGCATGACAGGAAGGTACAAGTAATCTGCAGGTACATACTAAGGCATTGATGGTACAAAGAAGTCACACGGTCCGTTACTAATCTCCAGGAGTGTCAACCACAGCTTGTTGTGCGGCATGATATTGAGCAAACATACCCCAGAAACTCTTCGGGCGATTACAAGGAGGGAGCATTTCATTATAAACATCAGATTGGGTATTGCAGTAGACCATATCATGTTCCCACTCTGTCACCGTGGGGACAGGGCCTCTCATCGAACGCATCGCCAGCCGTCTCTTGGCAAGGAGAAGACCCATCGCTACCAGTTTACAAACAGTTTTCTTAAGGGGTTTAGTATATCCCAGGAGCGCCAGTAGGGGATCCGGAGCAAGGGAAAGCCCGAGTATATCATTCAGCTTCAGGAATATTGTTCCCCAATAATGTTGTACCTGTGGGCACTGCCATGTCTGATGAAAGAAACCAGCATGCGGCGTATGATACTGCTCACAATTATCAGTGTCGCTCCTGTCCCTTGGGCTGAGTGGTCGCTCCCCAGTGTCTCCTGCATCACTCGGTATCGTTGCTTGGCTGCCTATCTGCTAATTTGCATCATTATTGCTGCCTGCTGTGTGCCTGGTTGCCGCGCTGAACTTTTTGCATTTCTGTAATTCAAAAGCGCCGCTTTCACAGCATTCGCGCATTTCCGCTGGGCTCCCCCCTCCGCCTCCATTTTGCCTGTGTTGTTGTTGTTGTTGTGCTCATCTCTAGCCCGCCCCGCCTCCCAGCTGAGACGCCCTCCCACTGACCAGAACAGCGCTCCAATACCGGAAAGCGCCGTGACTCGCTCCTGTCCCTTGGGCTGAGTGGTCGCTCCCCAGTGTCTCCTGCATCACTCTGTATCGTTGCTTGGCTGCCTATCTGCTAATTTGCATCATTATTGCTGCCTGCTGTGTGCCTGGTTGCCGCGCTGAACTTTTTGCATTTCTGTAATTCAAAAGCGCCGCTTTTACAGCATTCGCGCATTTCCGCTGGGCTCCCCCCTCCGCCTCCATTTTGCCTGTGTTGTTGTTGTTGTTGTGCTCATCTCTAGCCCGCCCCGCCTCCCAGCTGAGACGCCCTCCCACTGACCAGAACAGCGCTCCAATACCGGAAAGCGCCGTGACTCGCTCCTGTCCCTTGGGCTGAGTGGTCGCTCCCCAGTGTCTCCTGCATCACTCGGTATCGTTGCTTGGCTGCCTATCTGCTAATTTGCATCATTATTGCTGCCTGCTGTGTGCCTGGTTGCCGCGCTGAACTTTTTGCATTTCTGTAATTCAAAAGCGCCGCTTTTACAGCATTCGCGCATTTCCGCTGGGCTCCCCCCTCCGCCTCCATTTTGCCTGTGTTGTTGTTGTTGTTGTGCTCATCTCTAGCCCGCCCCGCCTCCCAGCTGAGACGCCCTCCCACTGACCAGAACAGCGCTCCAATACCGGAAAGCGCCGTGACTCGCTCCTGTCCCTTGGGCTGAGTGGTCGCTCCCCAGTGTCTCCTGCATCACTCGGTATCGTTGCTTGGCTGCCTATCTGCTAATTTGCATCATTATTGCTGCCTGCTGTGTGCCTGGTTGCCGCGCTGAACTTTTTGCATTTCTGTAATTCAAAAGCGCCGCTTTTACAGCATTCGCGCATTTCCGCTGGGCTCCCCCCTCCGCCTCCATTTTGCCTGTGTTGTTGTTGTTGTTGTGCTCATCTCTAGCCCGCCCCGCCTCCCAGCTGAGACGCCCTCGCCCCTCCCCCTCCACTACCCATATATGACAACAGTTCCCGCGCGCAGCGTCCACGCGCAGCGCCCGCGCCCAACCCGCGCCGAAGGTGCGCCAAAGGTAAGCCCGTCTACGCCCGTCCGCGCCTGGACCGCGCCCAGCGCCAGACCCCCTGCCCCGCGCGCTGCCCAGCCCTCCCGCATTACCTACGATGCCACCACCCTCCTAGCCCTTAACCCCGGTCGCGCCCCCAACTGCGTCCAAGCCGCTCCTGGACAGACCCATGGACCTTTCTCTTGCTACTCCTGCAAATTCATCGGCACCGACAACATCTCCGCTACTACCACACCACAGATTCCCGACCCCAACCACCTACAATGCATCCTGCTCAACACCCGATCTGTCCACAGACACGCCATTGACCTATGGAATCTACTAGACACCACCTCCCCGGACGTCGCCTTCCTAACGGAAACATGGATGAACGCTTCCTCCGCCCCAGACATCACCATTGCCATCCCTGAAGACTATAAGATCACTCGCAAAGACCGTACCAGCCACACAGGAGGAGGAATCGCGATAGTCCATAAGAAATCAATCCGCATCTCAACCAGCTCTGACGCCAACCTCGCCAACTCCGAACACCTTCACTTCCAGATCCACATCGACCCCAAGACCACACTCAGAGGCACCCTCCTCTACAGACCACCAGGACCCCGCGCAAAATTCAGTGAAGACATCACGGACTTCATCACTCCACTCGCGCTCCCCTCCAAAGAATACATCCTTCTGGGAGACCTCAACTTTCACCTTGAAAAGATCAACGACCACAACACCACCACCCTCCTGGACAACCTCGCCAACCTCGGACTTAAACAACTGGTCACTTCCCCTACCCACATCGCAGGTCACACACTCGACCCCATCTTCACATCCAGCAATCATGTCTCCTTCAGCCACACTACGGATCTCCTCTGGACTGACCACAGCTGCGTTCACTTCACCTACAACAAGCCCAAACCCACCAACCACCTCCAACCGACTCTGCAAAGAAACTGGAACAAAATCACCTCCGACCAGTTCTCCTCATCGCTCCTTCTAAACACCCCAGCCCACTCCTCGGACCCAAACCTAGCCGCCGCCAACTTCACCCTATGGCTATCCAACACCGCAGACACCTTAGCACCACTGAAAAAACGTCAAAGCAAACCTGGCAACAAGAAGGCCTCATGGTTCAACGATGATCTTAAGAAGTCCAAGAAACTCTGCCGCACCCTTGAAAAAGCGTGGAAAAAAGACCCAACCACCAACACCAAGGACGCCTTCAAAAACGCCACCCGCACTCACCACCAACTAATCCGAAAGGCCAAGAAAACAGCATTCAAGGACCGACTCGACAACAACGCCCACAACAGCAAGGAACTTTTCAACATCGTCAAGGAGTTTTCCAATCCCTCGGCCAACTCCAACGACATCACCCCCTCTCAAGCCCTCTGCGACTCCCTAGCCTCATTCTTCCACAACAAGATTGCAGACATCCACAACAGCTTCGACAACCAACCCGGAGCCCAACCCACCCAACCACATGCTGAACACTCTCCCCCCGCGAACACCCTTAACGACTGGAACCCAATCTCCACTGAGGACACCATCCGCCTAATGAACTCCATCCACTCAGGATCCCCCACAGACCCATGCCCTCACCACATCTTCAACAAAGCAGACTCCGTCATAGCACCGCACCTCCGAGACGTCATCAACTGCTCCTTCAACTCCGCCACCTTTCCGGAAACCTGGAAACACGCTGAACTCACCGCCCTTCTGAAAAAACCCACAGCGGACCCCACCGAACTCAAAAATTACCGCCCCATCTCGCTCCTTCCATTCCCGGCCAAAGTAATCGAGAAAGCTGTCAACAACCAGCTCACCGCTTTCCTCGAAGCCAACAAATCCCTCGACTCCTCACAATCTGGCTTCCGAGCAAAACACAGCACTGAGACCGCCCTTATCGCAGCAACAGACGACATTCGAACCCTACTGGACAATGGAGATACAGTCGCCCTCATCCTCCTCGACCTCTCTGCTGCTTTCGACACAGTCTGCCACAGCACCCTTTTACAACGCCTCACCAACATCGGAATACATGGAAAATCACTTGAATGGATCACTTCGTTCCTCACCGGAAGAACCCAGAGAGTCCGTCTCCCACCATTCAAGTCCGAGGCCACCGAAGTCATCTGTGGTGTACCACAAGGATCCTCTCTCAGCCCCACCCTCTTCAACGTATACATGAGCCCCCTCGCGACCATCGCCCGCCAACACAACCTCAACATCATCTCTTACGCGGATGACACTCAACTGATCCTTTCTCTCACCAAGGATCCCAGCACCGCCAAAACTAACCTACACGAAGGAATGAAAGAAGTTGCTGAATGGATGAAACATAGCCGTCTGAAACTGAACTCGGATAAAACAGAAGTCCTCATCCTAGGTACATCCCCCTCTGCATGGGACGACTCTTGGTGGCCGGTAGCCCTTGGAAAAGCACCCATCCCGACAGACCACGCACGGAACCTAGGCGTTATCCTGGATTCTTCACTTTCAATGAACAGACAAGTCAGCGCCGTATCTTCATCTTGCTTCAACATTCTTCGCATGCTCAAAAAAACATTTCGATGGATCCCCACCGAAACCAGGAAAACAGTCACCCATGCTCTAGTCACGAGCCGACTGGACTACGGAAACACCCTCTACGCAGGCACTACCGCTAAACTCCAAAAGAAACTCCAACGAATCCAAAACGCCTCAGCCAGAATCATATTAGACATCCCACGCAACGAACACATCTCTGGTCACCTGAAAGACCTCCACTGGCTACCCGTCAATAAGAGAATCACTTTCCGACTGCTAACCCACGCACACAAATCACTCTACGACATCGGACCAGAATGCCTCAACTCAAGACTGTCCTTCTACACCCCCTCCCGCCAACTACGTTCCTCCAGCCAAGCCCTCGCCACCGTACCTCGCATCAACAAGACCACCATGGGAGGCAGATCCTTCTCTTACCTGGCTGCTAAAACATGGAACTCACTCCCCACTCACCTTCGCCTTACCCAGAACCACCTAGCTTTCAGAAAGCAACTTAAAACGTGGATTTTTGACAAGTAATCCTCCCCCCCCCCCTCCTTAGCGCCTTGAGACCCTCTGGGTATGTAGTGCGCTTTATAAATTCTCTGACTTGACTTGACTTGACAAAGAGACGTAGCGGGGAATAGTACACTCTATTTAAAAATGTAAAATGGGCGAGATGATGCCGGCCGTTAATAGAAATCTTACGGGTAACCTCGCAGCAATAGAACCATATGTCATCTGTAATGGGAACACCTATATCTGATTGCCAGGCTTGCCGAACCTTATTAAGGGAGGATACCTTCAGATCTAGGGCTGAGGCGCATAATTTGGAAATGAGCTTACACGGGGACTGAGCACTCAGCATGGCTGTCAAAGGAGGAATGACAAATGACTGTAAGTCTTCCCCCAGTATCGTGCATAAGGTGTGTCGGGTTCTAAAGAAGTGGAACCTAGTCAGAGCCGAATGCACACTGTCCGCACCCGCCACCTCCTCCCACGTGCCCACCCGGCCATGTCTGAAGAGGTCACCCATATTCTGTATGTGTAATTTGTTGAGAGAATCCAGGGTCCCTTTCTCAGAACTAAGCGCGAACCATTGGCACCAGTCAACATGCATTCGGGGCGAGTACAATTGTGCCCCATCATACATTCGGAGCAACGCATTCCACGCATGAACAACAGAGTTAATAGAGTCCAATATACCGCAGCGCCTCGTTGGGGTCTGCGTTAGGAAGCAAGGCAGGGAGTGTGGGGCAGCAGCAACCTTCTCGATATGAAGATGAGGAAAATCATGGGTCCCGTGCACCCAACTGTGCGCATGAGAGGCCTGTGCGGCCCTGTAATACAGTTCAAAATTCGGAGCATTCAGTCCGCCTGTGGCGTACGGGAGCATGAGGGTGTCCAAGGCGACCCTAGGTGATTTACCAGCCCACGCAAATTTAATCATCAGGGATCGGAGTTCCCGAAACACCTGCTGCTGGACCACTATGGGTATATTAGTGAAAAGAAAGAGCAGGCGAGGAAGTACAACCATTTTCATCAAAGAGAATCTGCCGGCCAAGGACATCGGGAGTCGTATCCATCTGTCTGTCGTCCCCAATCTTATCAATCACTGTGCCATAATTAGCTTTAATTATCACATCAACATCGGAGTGGACCTGAATGCCTAGATATCGCACCGGCTCTGTGGTCCATTGTAGCGGGAAATCAAGCGGAAACTGCGTTGTAGAAGGTGTTAGCGTAAACAACATGGATTTATCCCAATTAATTCTTAGATCGGAAAGACAACCAAAGCGTAGCACCTCGCGTATTACAGGTGAGAGGTGGGTCTCGGGATCGCTCACATATAAAAGTGTATCATCCGCATAAGCACAGGTAATATGATTATAATGGGGAAAACGAAGTCCTCTGTGACCGTGATATTCCCGTAGTGCCCTCAGCAGAGGCTTAGCAGCGACCGCATACAATAGCGGGGACAGCGGGCACCCCTGCCTCGTACCCCGCTTTATTGGGAACGGGGAGGAGACCACGTCTCCCGTTTGCACCCGAGCCACTGGAGAATTGTATAACACCGAAACCAGTTGCAGATTCTCCTTACCGACCCCCATTCGGCGCAGCATAGCATACATAAATGTCCATTCGATCGAATTGAAAGCCTTCTCGGCATCTAAAAAAAACCGCAGCAGCCTTAACCTCTGGGCAGACATATTGCAGTGCCCCAAACACCGTGCGGAGATTATGTGAAAGCATGCGACCTGGGATGAACCCAGCTTGTTCAGGACCAATAAGCTGAGGGAGAAGTGGCGAAAGACGATTACTGTCCACGTTGATTAATGAGAGCGGACGATGGGAAGGGCATCTACGGGGTCTTTATTGGGCTTTAACAAGGTAATGATCAACGCCTCTCGTAAAGATGGAGGCATAATGCCATCTTCAGCCATCTCAAGAAATAGAGATATTAGATGCATAATGAGAAGATCACTGAAGCTCTTGTAGAATGTGACCGTAAGGCCATCCAGTCCAGGGGCGCTACCCTCACGCATCGAACCCAGAGCAAGGCGAATCTCCGCTACCTCAACAGGGTGCATCAAATCTCACGCTGCCAGTTCTGTAACCAGGGAAGCTGTATGTATTATAGATAGTCCGAAATATCGTCATCACTGGAGGCGAGTTTAGAACTATACAGTTCCTGATCATAAGAGCGAAACTGAGCATTAATGTCAGTGGGTAGCGTCAAGAGTGACCCGTCGTCCCCCTCCAATTCACAGACACCACCAGCGCCAAGTCGGCGGTGGGCCATTGCTGCCAGCACTGAGCCAGGCCGATCAGACTCGCTGTAAGCTCTAGCGGAAGCATACTTGCCCATATGCTTAACCTTCCTGTCAGCCTCCTCATGGAATTCGGCCAGTGTGGTCTTAAGCTGGTCCCGCAACTCAGGGGCGTCAGTGCATAGTAGGCGCGCCTCCAGGTCCGACAGATGGGTCTCCAGCAAGGTAAGGCAACCCCGGAGAGCACGGAGAACACCCGCGTGTTTACTAATAGCTACGCCTCTGATGAAAACCTTAAACGCCTCCCACACTGTGATAAAGGAGTCAACCGATCCCACATTGGTCTCGAAGTATTCAGAGATCGCACCGCTCAGCTCTGAATGAAAAACCGCATCTAACAGCGAATATGGAGGAAAACGCCACAAAAATGGAGGAGGGGAGCGAGGGGGCACTGCTACAGTGACCATGACAGGGGAGTGGTCCGAGAAAGAACGGGCCAGGACAGAACACTCCAGCACCTTGGGCAACAGGGATTGTGAAATAAACCAATAGTCGATGCATGTGTGGATATCATACTGCGCAGAGTACTGTGTATCCCCCCAATGGGCATCCTAACGGGGGCGCCAGACATCTGCCAGCTGAAGTTGTAAGGTAATGTCCTGCACTGCCTTCGCCGAGGCAGAAAGAGCATGTTTATGGCCCTTAGAGCGATCAAGAGATGTGTCCAGTATACAATTAAAATCTCCACCCCAGAATATCGGAAGGGAACAGTGATCTTTGAGCAAGTCAAGTATGGAACGATAAAAACCTGGATCATCGTGGGGCGTGGTCTCGCCAGGAATGGAGTGAGACGTGCTTTGCTTCGTCTCCGGGCCGCCGCCGCGATACTTTGCCTTCTTAAAGCGGCTCTGCGGCAGCGCCGGAGTTCTGATCGACACCTGAGGGGAGCTGACGGCGAGGGGCACCCGGTGAGCGGCTTAGAGGTGCTGGCAGTACCGGAGGGCGCGGGACCCAGAGGTGGGGAAGGCCCGGAGAACGCTGTCCTGCCCGCCATTTTGCCCGCCGAACGTCAACGGCCTCTGGCGCCCGATACCTGAGGAGGGGGAGAGGTCGGAGATCCGGCGATCCGGGCGAACTGCTGCGAGCGGCCCTATCCCAGCCTCGGACTTACCGGGTGGTGCAGCGGGCTCCAGACTGCCTTGAACACAGGTTTCGGGGCCTCCGGGGGCGGAACCGCGGAGTAGCGGTCGCCATCTTCCTTCGGACTGGCCTTCCCTCCCGCCTGGATTGCTGGTTTGAGGCATGCGCCGGAGCTGGGCCCTGGGAGAGTCCTAGGGGGCGTGAGCTGAGGCCTTGAATCTCGCTGGGAGCCTGCATCTGCCCCGAGCTGGCTGGGAGCGGTGTCCTGGAGCTCCTGCCTGTGCCCCTGTGATCGCTGGGGGCCTGCTGCGCTCCCGCCGGAGCCCTGGGTCGGCGCTGGGGACCTGAGGAGTGGCTGGCAGCTGCTGCACTGCCCGCGCTGGACCTCGTGGCTGGCTCGAAGAGGGCAGGAACCCGTGGACGCCCGACGGCGGAGCCCTGCGGCGCCAGATAGCACACAGTGAGTTGTTCCGGGGGGGTGACCTGCTGGCCCCGGGTCTGTTGCCAGCCTTGCCGGTACCGGGGTGTCCGGCGGGGGGCCTTCGCACTCGTTGAAGAGGGGCCTGGATGGCTGGGGGCTTCTGTGGGTCCCCTGATTAGACTGCACCGGGGAGCGGAGGCGCTGGTGTTGGCCTTGGGGCTTGGGGACTGCCTGTGAGCGGCTCGCTGCCGAGACCCCGCCGCCTGGGAGGTGTGCGGACGGGGCCTGTGGAGGCGCCCCTGGAAGCGAGAGGGTGCCGATCCGGGATTTGTGACCGGCTGCCCGCTGCGGAGCGCTTGGCGGTGCTTGCCTGGGGGTAGCCTGCCGGCCGGGGGAGACGACCTGCCTGGCGCGGTCGGACGCAGGCCGGAGCCCAGCATGACTCGCACGAAGCCTGGGAAAGAACCCCCGGCGACCAAGGACGCCTCAGTCGCCGACCTATGGGGGAAGCCGGGCGCTAACTCATCAGGAGGGGGAACCCCGGCGGAGCCGGTCACACAGTCATTCATGGCAACATTCATGCAGGAACTCAAGACTGAAATTGGGTCCCTTCGCACGGAAGTCCAGGCCTGCGTCAAGGACCTTCGGAAGGAGGTAGGGGACCTGGGAGACCGCGTAGACGATATGGAAAAAACTCTGGACGCCCGCACAGAGGATCAGGAACACCTTTGGCAGCGCTTGGCGACCCTGGAGGAGCAACATGTTGAGCTCCAGCTCAAGCAGGAAGATTTGGAAAATAGGGGGCGCCGAAACAACATTCGCATCAGGGGTGTTCCGATTGGGGCCGAAGGGGAGGATATCATGACATTTGTAGCGGACTTGCTTCAGGAGATCCGCGGGGACGACGATGCATCGCCGCCGGCTCTAGACCGAGCGCATAGGGTAGCAGGACCGCCTGGGAGACCTGGACTCATCCCTGACATTCTGACGAGGGTCCACTTCTTTGTGGAGAAAGAAGCGATTCTCAAAGCAGCCAGGGACAAGCCTGACATTCGCTATAAAGGCGCGCCGGTTCAATTGTTCCAAGACCTGGCCTCTACGACCCTCAGACGTCGCAGGGACTTTCGGCCCATTACGGATAAGCTGCGAGAACTACATATACGCTACCAGTGGGGCCACCCCTTCGCCCTCATCTTCCAGTGGGAGTCCAAGCGCCGAGTGCTCCGCTCCTTCCGGGAGGCGGCCCAGCTGCTCCAGATCCCGGACTCCCCTTCGACCAGTCCGGCGCGGCGCGGTGCTGCGGATCGTGGGGCTCCTCGGGGATCGCAGTGGTCCACGGTGCGTCGATCCCGGCGCCCCTCATCCCCGACTGGCAGTAGATCATCAAGGGACAAGCAGGACATCATCAAACATATCAAATCCTTGGAAGGCGGCTCGCCGCTTATGGGCTCACAGGTATCGCCCCTCAAATGAGTCTCCCTGGGGTGCACAACTCCTGATTTAGCCTGCTCTTCGACACGATACGACGACTCTGCAGGAGAGGCGGTGGCCCGGAGCGGGCTTTTGGTTCTGTGATCTGTTGGCCTGGCGATGACAAACCCCCACGCCTATCCAAGGGAGAGTGACATCTCTGGGACAGCTTGTGCCGCGAGGCCTGGCTACTCCTTAGACTGGATTAGGACATGTTGGCCCGGTTGGCCGGTTAAGACTGGATGTGGTTTTCTTTGGTTTTCCCCTTCCCTTCTTTCTCTCCTTCCTTGGTTCCCCTGTGGCGGGGGGGTTGGACGGGCGGGCGGGGGTATGAGAGGGATGAGGCATCCTGAGGGGTACTGGGACTATGAATACTGAGCCGTGCTGGAAGGTCCTCTCCCTTAATGTGAAGGGGCTTAACTCGCCCAATAAGCGTCGCCAAGTGTGGCGTTACCTCTTGCTCCAGAACCCCGACCTCATTTTCTTACAGGAGACCCACCTTCTTAAGGCTGATGTGGCCCGTATGGCTCACCCTCGATACCCCCAACAGTTCTGGGCCTCGGCTACTACTAAGACAGCGGGGGTGGCCATCCTCTGCAGGGCGGGAATTACCCCGGGGGGTTCTAAGGTGCTACGGGACAGCGAGGGTAGATTCTTGAGGGTTGAGGTCAAGAGGGGACATCGCACTCTCACCCTATGTAACCTCTATGCTCCCAATCAGGGCCAAGATTCTTTTCTCCGCAGGCTGATCAAGGATCATTTAGAGCAGATTGACACGGATCTCATAGTTGGGGGGGACTTCAACTTGGTGTGGGATGCGGGGCTGGACCGTTGCGGGGGCGCCTTTCACGGGGTGGGGGCCATGTCTGCGGCAGTGAAGAATTCCCTCAGCGCCCTCAATTTAGTGGATGTTTGGCGCTACCATTCCCCAGGCTTGCGAGACTACACGTATTATTCGCATGCGCACCGCTCCTACTCTCGTATAGACCTGCTGTTGGTCTCGCACTCCCTGCTTAAAGACACCATTACGGCAACACACTCTAGCATCTCTATCTCTGACCACGCCCACGTGGAACTGAGTCTCCGCGAGCGCTGCGCTGGTCCCCCGCGACCCGGTCGGTGGAGATTTCCGGACCACGTACTCCGGGACCCGGTAGACAGGGAGGAAGTGCAGGCCGCTATCCTAGCGTACTTTGCAGACAACGATCTACCAGGGACCCCCCTTCCCCTCTTATGGGACGCCTTTAAAGCCACCATAAGGGGCACCCTCACCGCCATTGCGGCCGCGAGAGCACGGGAGGCTCGCTTGTACGAGCACAAGCTCGAGAGGGAGGTCAAACTGCTGGAGAAGATGGATCAAGAAAGCCCGACGATGGCACGCAAACGCCGCCTGGCCATCCTGCGCGGCCAGCTTCGCGCACACAGGACGAACAAGGCGGAGCGCGCCTTACTGGCGCTCAAGCAGCGCTATTATGCGGGAGGGGACAAGGTGGGGGCCGTGCTGGCACGACGCCTGCGTACACGGGCGGCCAGGGCTCACATCGCTAAGTTGCAACGGGTGGACGGCACCTGGGCCACCACGGAGTCGGCCAAGCTCCAACTGTTCCACGACTTCTACGCGGCGCTCTACACCGCTGACACCCCAGCGCCGGATTTGATAGCCTCCGCCATGGGGGACTGTGTCTGGGACTCGCTAAGTGAGCATCAGTCGGGCCTCCTCGAGGCTCCCATCTCGTCGGAGGAAATGGCTGGAGCCTTGCGAGATCTTCCACTGGGCAAAGCGCCAGGCCCGGATGGGTTGCCGGTGTCCTTTTACCGCGCCTATTGGCCGCAACTCCAACCGTACCTTCTTCGCCTTTTCAACTCGTTTGATGAGGCAACGGGCCCGTCGACGGATATGGCTATGGCCGAAATCGCTCTTATCCCGAAACCCGGGAAAGATCATACCCTCTGCTCTTCCTACCGGCCTATTGCGCTCTTAAACACTGACCTCAAGTTGTACACTAAACTATTGGCAAAACGGCTCAGTGTCCACATGCCCAATCTCGTCGAGCCGGACCAGGTGGGGTTCATCCAACACCGCCAGGGGGCTGACAATGTGCGCCGCGTGGCGCACATCGTAGGCAAAGCCAAACACTGGGGGATACCGGCGTGCCTTCTCTCGCTTGACGCGGAGAAAGCGTTCGATCGGGTCGACTGGCTGTTCCTTCGGGAGGTTCTGCGGCGAGTGGGTCTGGGCCCGAAGATGGTGGCGCGCATTATGGCCCCCTACATCTCGCCAGTGGCTAGGGTACGAGTGAACGGTCAGCTTACGCAGGCCTTTCCCATCTGTAGGGGTACCCGGCAGGGATGCCCCCTGTCCCCCCTACTGTTCGCCCTGGTGGTGGAACCCCTGGCCATCATGATACGCCGGTCCCCCGACATCCATGGTATCTCCCTTCGAGGGATGGAGCATAAGATTGCCCTCTTCGCAGACGACCTCCTTCTCACCCTCTCTGACCCGTTGCACTCCCTGCCGGCGGTCCACTCGCTGCTTCAAGAGTTTGAACGGGCGTCCGGGCTCAAAATCAATCATGCGAAATCTTGGGCCCTCAATTTAACGATCCCGGATGGGGACCTCGTGGCGCTCCGGTCCTGTGTTCCCTATCAATGGGCGACCGAGTCGGTGCGCTACCTCGGCCTGAATCTGACCCCGGACCTGGCCACTTGGACGCAGGCCAATTGGCAGGAGTATAAATGTTCAGTCCAGACGGACCTGCGTGCGTGGAAAGCCCTGCCATTATCTTGGCTGGGTAGACTCAATACGGTGAAGATGTCCATCCTCCCAAAGATCTTGTACCTCTTCCAAACACTACCGACGCCGATCCCAGAACACCAGATTCAAGGGCTCCAACGCGAGCTGGTAGCGTTTATATGGGGTGGGAAGAAGCCGCGTTTCTCTAACACGCTCCTGATGCTCCCCCGTGACAGAGGTGGCCTCGCGTGCCCGAATCTTCTTGAATACTATTGGGCATCGCATCTTCGTTACGTCTTAGAATGGGGGGCGTGGGAGAGCGAAAAGGTGTGGTTCCACATGGATCGGGCAGTCACCTGCCGCCCTCTGTGGGATCATGCCTGGCTGCCTCGGGAGGTGCGCCATCGCAGCGCTTACTTGGCTGTCCCCACTCGAACGGTCCTAGAGATATGGGACAAGGTAGCGGTCCGCAGGGGTCTCACCTCCTTCCCATCTCCGCACACCCCAATTGCGCACAACCCGCAGTTCCCCCCTGCGTGTCGTCCGCCCTTCTTTGCCAATTGGACGGAGACCGGCTGTAGAACGATTGGAGACCTCTTCACAGGGGGGGGCTTTAAGTCTTTCGCGCAATGCCAGCACGAATTTGGACTGTCGGAGAACGACAAGTTCCAGCACATCCAGCTCCGACACTGGATCCAGGGCTCATCCCTGACGCAGGCGGCTACACGATCCTACACACCGTTCGAACAACTAGCACGGACTTTCGGCACGTATAAGGGGCTGATTTCGCGTATCTACCGGGTGTTACAACATGCGCAGCGGCCGGCTCCCCATCTATATCAGTTGAAGTGGCAGACCGCCTCTGACTCGGGGGTCACCCCCTCTCAATGGGTTCGGCTGTGGAGGGACATCCCTAAAATTCTACGCAGCATCCCTCAGCAGGAGTCAGCCTACAAGGTAATGACTCAATGGTATTATACCCCGGTTCGGCTCCAGAAGATGTTCCCTAAGACGTCTCCTCTCTGTTGGCGATGTACGCAAGCGCCGGGAGATTTCATACACATTTGGTGGACCTGTCCCCTCCTGGCGATCTTTTGGAAGGAGGTACTCAGTCATATCAAACGGGTGTTGGGGTACCCTCTGCCTGAGGATCCGCTAGTGGTTGTTCTGGGCCTCAGGCCAGTGGCTGTGAGAGCTATGACGGGGCGGGATCGGCACCTTAGCCTCCACATGTTGGGCGCCGCCAGACAGACAGTGGCGCTCTACTGGAAAAAGGCTGAGACGCCCTCTGTAAACGTTTGGTTTACCCTCTTGTGGCAGGTGGTGGCAATGGAGCTGCTCACAGCCCGTCTTCAATCCCGTGAGACTCAATATGGGAAACTCTGGAAGCCCCTGGTAGACCATCTAGGGCGGTTGGAGCATGCTCGGATGCAACCGCCGCGACTGCGAGCCTTGAGGCTTTTTGAGGACGCTGTCTGCCCGGCGGATCCAGGACGCCTTTGGGGGTTGTCTGAAGACGGAATGGGGGGGCCTGATGCCGCCCCCCCACCCCCGGGGAGAGGGAGCCCCGAACCTGCATACTCGGGATCTGGTGGCCTCGGCAGATTCGCCTAGTGGTGGCGTTACTGACTTTTTCGCCTTCCGTCCCCCCTCGCCCCCCCCCCTCCCCTCCGCCTAGCCGGTACCCTCCCTACCCTCCCACTGTTGTCTCACTTTCCCCTCAGTTAGTTGACCGCCTTATGGACACTCCTGGCATCAGGGACTACCTCCAGGGCCCCGTGCATGATCACCCCATTACTGCCGCACCTGAAATGCCTGGGGGATGGCTTTACGTATGACGTGGCTGGCCGGATAGCGGCTCTGCATACCTGTACCTTTCCGGTCCCTAGGGTTCGATGCTGGGTATTCAGGGATCATCACCCCGGTCTTAGCATACTGGCTGTGTGAGCATGGGTTGCTCGATGCGAGGCGGGAATGGTGGGGCATTCACCCGGGGTTAGACAGTTTAGACACAACCTTGCTTCCAAGGCCGGGGCCTCGGCGCATTCAATGCCATTATACATGAAATTTAGCAGCCTAGAGGGATTTCCAGATCTTAACGCTCTGCAGGAACCTACCCGCGCTGTAAGGGTTGCTACTGCTGGGGGGCTTTGACTGGCGGGAGCGGGGGTCCCTTTAGAGGATGGAACTGCATGGGTTCTTGTGCTTAAGACATGACATGTAATCTTGACCTCCCGGGCCTTCGCCCTGGGTTGCTTGAAGAAGGTTGCTGCCGGCCCCTGTGGTTGTAGGCGAATAAGCTGTGTATTGAAGCCGGAGTGTTCCATTCCATTTAATAAAATAAAAAGTTGTTTATAAAAAAAAAAAAAAAACCTGGATCATCATAGTTTGGACCATAGGAGTTGACAACCAGGAATTCCTACTCTGGGCTATAGAATTGGGACATTATGTAACTGCCTGCCGAGTCTGTCAGTAATGGTTCCAATTTAAAACCTGCCTTGGGGTTAAGCCATGTCAGTACACTCCTAGAGTGGGAAGTGAAGCAAGCCGCATGTGAGATCCCTGCTAGTTTATTGTCAGTAATGAGCGCAGAGCCTGGAGCCAGATGCGTCTCCTGAAGCACTGCCACGTCAACCTCTTTACGTATCAGATAGGTGACGATTTTCTGCACTTTGCGATGGTCCTTTAACCCTCGGACATTCCATGTCATAAAGGTCACACATTTGGGCAAGCCGGCCCTCGTCTGAGGTTTAGTCATTAGGACAACAATTGCACCAAGTGCAACCTCCCCCCCGCAGCTCCTCCACCCACCCCTCCAACCATGCAAGCAATATTTGAGCATGTGATCCATACAAGAAAAAAAGAAAACCAGAATGAGCTGACTGAGCACACCTCCCCTACCCACGCCTTGCACTCCCCATCTTTGCAGAGGCGAGCCACCCACCCAAATACCTAAAAAAGAAAACGACTATGATGCAGTCACATCTGAAATGACACAGAAATACCCCAGCACCGCATGTAAAAGTATAGAAAACTCCCTAGTTACATGGCAGAGGGCAAAAAACCAATAACACATAGCAAATAAGGCTGTGCCATGTTGGCACCATTAGCGTACAAAAACATACCCCTCTGAGATGTGATATCCATCCTTAACCCCCAATCCAGGGGCAGAACCAGAGACGGGGAATTACATTGTTAGAAACAATTTGACCTAAAGCAATCTCACAGCATCTTATCCAACGAAACATATTGACCAGCCCGCAAAAATAGGTTGACAATACATAGAGAACGTTATAATCGTGCAAAACTATTTAAAAAATACAAACAAAGCATCAGTACATTTATGAAATGTCAACATTATCTCAGTCATTGTCGTCGAGACTGCCAGGTGCCTCATGCAATACAGGAGCGACGTGCTGATCCTTCGCGCGTTTGCCAGCTTTCTCCCATTCTCGAAATGCTTTCTGCAGGGATTGCGGGTCAGAGTATACTCTGGGTGTACCATCAAACAGAACCTAGAGACGCGCCGGATACAACCCTGAACCTTGCCTCCTCAGACAAGAACCGACCTAGAAGGACCGAAGAATCCATTCTGAACTAAGAAGAGGAGGACGCCCACTGACTTGGCCCCAGCCCTACCAGCCTGTCCGCCCCTCAAACTTGCTCCAGCTAAATCCCAGTGTGTCCGACAGCCAGCAGCCCTCAAGTACTCGAAAGACCAGCCCTGCCTTCCAAAACCATGACTTTGTCTCCTGTGAGCGCCGGATTTGCTCAACACCAGGCTCTGGCCAAATACGCGAGTCTGCACCAGACGCCCACGGTTAGAGTTCGAGTGGCCCAACACCACGAGGAGGTCTCCCCGCTATCCTGACCTGAGATCTTGTGATCTCTGACCAACCTTGAATCTCCAATCGACTCCTGCAGCCCGTTTCTGGAGGATTCCCCTCACCGTGACCGGAGCTGGTAAGAAAACCCTACGCCTAAAGACACCCCAGCACCTGACATCCCACAGCCTTGGCTGGCCCAGGCATCCCAACTTACCTCTCCAACCGGTGGTCACCTCCAGAAGATCTTTGTCCCTGAGCCTCCAGTCTTTGTTGGAACCGGAGAATCCCCATTGAAAACAAGAGGAGCCGTGACACCAAAACAGCACCCTGCATTCAGCCGCCCCTGCGCCGCTGCGGGTGTACTTTGGGTACTAACTAAGATCCCCCTTTGCCCTGAGCCTAACACCAGGAGCTTTGCTCCGAGATCCTTGTGGCCTGCTTGTGAGCAGCCACCAACCGGAGGCCCCCTATCTCCCATTGGATAACATTGCACCCGTCCGCCCTAGTGCCGCTGAGGGTGCTTTGAGAGTGTATCCTCGACCCTGTGGTAACCCTGGTTCTAACCTCAGAAAACCAACTACCAAACCCAAGTACTAACCTTAAAACCTATAACCTCATTTCCGCCCATAGGACTGCATTGACTGCTTTCTTGTGAAAATTGTTTTGCGTGGAGTCAATTTTTTATGAGAACTTAAACAAGCATTTGCAATGCAATAGGTCTCGCATTTTTTAGAGTTGGATATATTGCCGTTGTAAATCTTTTTTACTTATGTGTTTTGTAGTGGATGGATGTGATGGCAATTGTGTGTTGTACAATTAATCTAAAAGGAAGCGTGTTGATTGTGGGTTTTGGTGTATGGGGCTTACTGGGATACAGTTAAAAGAAATACTTGATTTCTTTTAGTAAATGGATACTATGCACTTATTAAGGGCACAACAAGAATGCTTTGTAATATACAGGGAAATGCCGGGTATGGACATATTGAATCCAAGAGAATAGGAGTCACCTGATGATTTTATATTTGGGTATTTAATAACGTTAAGCAGTATGATGGTGGAATTTTATTATGCTTTTAACACCACAGTGAGCGGCTGCTATACATTTTATGGGATTACCACCATGAATCCACAACGAGCAGAATAAAGAGAAAATTTGCTGCATGTAGCTGGTAGGTCTGTGCACAAACCAATGAAACATTTCCTGAGGTTCTAATGATGGGATGAGCATGGAGACAGATCTCTGGGTGCGGACACAGACTGGGGATGCACTGGACGGATAGGCATGGGGAGCAGAGACACGATGAGCAGGACTAAAGTGAGACAATGTGAGCTGAGGCATACACAGGATTACAGGTTATGAAGTCAGCGATCCCATGCAGTGGACACACACTTGGGGCACAGTGAGGAACCACAAACCAAATGGGGGGGGGGGGGGGTGGGCATTTTTGGTGTGGATTCACATAGGGGCATAGTGTATCAACCAGGCATAAGGTAAGAAGAGTAGGATGAAAACCCATCCAGGCACAGAGGTTGGGACACCATTCAGTGGACACACAGTGGGAGTGACGACGACTGGTGAGCGCTGGCATATTGCAGGGAGGCAGGGATACAGTGGTGGTGGTAAGACATAATGGGTATGAACGGGCAGTGGGTCATATACATAGGGCATACAGGAAGCAGGTGAAGGGTGATTATACACTGGTGGCATGGGTACAGTGTTGGGGGGAGTAGAGACAACAGATGTATTAAGAGTTTGACCAGGTTCTGGAGAACGGATCTTGGAAGCAGTTAGCCCATGCAGTGGATAGACACTTGGGCACAGTAGGCGACTGGGCAAAGATAGGACATTGTCAAAGAAAAACCCAGGACTGGTGAATCGCATTCTGAATGAAATGGAGTCATCATGTAAATCTACCTTGTCAGCAAGGACTTTGAGGGTGGAGCCATGCCAGGTTTTTACAATATCCACCTGAAACATATTTACATGCGTTACTGAAAATGGGAATCCGAATGGGCCTGTAGTCTGACCCTTCTCAACTTGCTTTGGATGACCCTGATTTATACAAGATTAGAAAGCATGATCACTGTGCCTCTACAAGAAGAATAGCCATTTTCTTTAGGCTAATAATCATATTCAAAATTAAACTGACTTTTATAAAACAAAAAACAATGCTCTAGCTAGGAAGGCATGTTTTATTGTTATGTATTAAATGGCTAGATTCTTGTCTTTTTAAAAACACAAACATTTTGAGAAGACAAGCTGCCTGCTAAGAGTGCTGGTTATTCCTACCTCAAGTGTCACACACAGCTCACCATTGATGGAAAAGTACCTGAACCCTGGAACTGGAAGGGATTTAGTGTATGCCAACTCTACAGATGGTTTATTTCATAAAGGTGAGTTTTTAACATACCTCACTGGTTTGAGAGCCTACTTCAGAGAAATGAGCATACTTCAGAGCTCAAAAGGTTCGAACACCAGTGGGGCTGACTGAGACCCTACTTACAAGGGTAATGCAAATGTGGATTTGATAATACTGCACCAAAAAACGTGATACAATATTACAACACTAGAGTGATATTCGGATGCATGAACGAGATAAATAAATAGCACACGTCTTGGAGCCCGGGCAATGTGTCAATTAAATTTGGACCAGCATTGACCTAGCACAAATTGTTTGAGAAAACACATGTGGTGTAAGTAATTTTCACAACACTTGTAATCTCGGTTTAGGAGCAAATGTTCATTTATCTGTAGTTTGGAAATAGCCCGAGCCAATGACTGAGGACCTAAAGCGTTCATTTTTCATTAGTGTAAAATAGGAATTCAACTGTTTGAGAATAACACTTTATTTTCCAAAAGATAATTACATTCTATGCACATTATACATTACAGATATGTGAGTAAACTCAGCATCTGTTTTCTTTTAACTAAGCATACCTGTCACAATAGCCAAATCCACTGAAGCCTGTGGCATAAAATAAAGATTTACTGAGAATTTCTATTCTTCTGGGAGATATTTTATTTTAATCCTTAGCACCAAAGCTACACAACTTTTTGGAAAGCACTGGGGGTAGTTAAATTCAATGCAATTATTAAAAAGTGCAAACAGCCCCACAATATACTAATTAAATTAATGAAGCAGAAAATAGGACTGAATGCTTTTCGAAATTAGTTATTTGACAGAAACTTGTCTAAAAAAAAATATGCTCGCAACTCTGGTTACACCGAAATCCTGTGGCAGAATCCCTTTTAAAGGTGAGCTCGAGTGGTGTACATAGTCACTGTATTAGCTGCCTATTTTTTCCAAGCCATTTTCAGACAGACCTGGAGCTTTAGCCACCAGCAGGTTGCATGTGGTAAGTGTTGCTTTTTACATTGAACCAGCTCAAAATCCCGGCATGCAAACCTAAACAAGGATGGTTTGGGATGCGGCCCGAGTGATTAACAGTGGCTGAGATTAATTTTTATGCTTTAATATGATGTGGAACCACGACAATTAGGTCTTTGTATTGGCACCTCCGACCCACAGCATCACCAGCCGTGGGCTACTAAGAAAAGCTTTGGGCACCAGCACGTAGTATTTTACAAATTAGACACTTCATAAAAGCCCTGCGTCACAGAATTCCTGGTAGGGGCCACAACAAGGGGCGTTAATTTAAAAAGAAAAACACAATGACGTTGGAATGCAACTCTCCAGCATTCAGCTTTAAAAGAAGGCAACGGGCGCCTGCTATGCCGGCAGGAGCTGAGCTGCCACAGGTCCCTTCCGTTGATCTGTCTTGAGAAGCAGCTTCTCCGCAGACATGCTCTTGGCTAGCAGCACAGGCGCCCTGTGTCATCCCTCGGATAGGATGCCAGGATACCTGCCCTCTGGGACAGTGCCACCCAAGTTGGGTTTTCTATAGCGCTTCTCCGCCTCTCAGCGCCACATACCACCAGACATGCTGTCAGAAAGCAGCAGAGGTGCCCCGTGCCATCCCTCGAATAGGATGCCAGGGTACCTGACCTGCGGGGCAGTGTCACCCACTTCGTGGCATGGGCTTTTTTATAGCGCTTCTCCGCCTCTTAGCGCCACATATCAGCAGCGACCAGACACGATCTCGGGCAGCAGCAGAGGTGCCCCGTGCCATCCGTCGAATAGGATGCCAGGGTATCTTCCCTGCGGGGCCGTGCCACTCTTTAGCGCTTCTCCGCCTATCAGCGTCGCATGTCCGCAGACACCAGACTCTCTGCCGGACAGCAGCAGAGGTGCCCCGTGCCATCCATCCGATAGGATGCCAGAGTGACTGCCCTGCTGAGCCGTGCCACCCAAGTTATGTCATGCGCTTTTATATAGCGCTTATCACTTTGTGCATGGTCCCGTGGCGTTTTGGAATCTGGGTACCTTTTATGGACAAGGTACACTCGCTCACTTGAGTCAAAGTGATCCATTGACATTGTATCTGTCTGTTTTACGTACTGTTTAGTGGTGAATCACACTGAACAATGGCAGGTGAGGTTAGACTAGACAGGTATAAAACGTAGTAATGGAAACGTATTGGATAGTGGTAGATTAGTGCGCACGTGCACTTACAGATTGCCACAGAAGTACTGGGCGCGCTCCCTCAAAATTCCACATGTACACTGTTGTGTGCAGCTGCCCAGGTCAGCAGGCAGGTACCTTCACTTCACCACAAAGCATGATATTGACCTTATACTGCGCACCAAGACTAATGCGGTGTCCTAGTGGCGCAAGCACTACATTACGTCATGTGATCTAGTGTTTGTATAGCGTTGAACTGACACTAGCGTCTGAGTACTCGCAGTCCAGTCATTATATAGGTGGATCTATATGTGTAGTTTGAGTGTGTGGTTGTAGTTAAGCCCGAATTGCACTTTAATTAAATGTAACTTTGTATGTGATCATGTGAACAACCCCCCGCCCCTTTGAACTCCGCCCAAACAGACCCTCATCTGGAAACTAAACTTACTTTCGTGCACCTGTATTACGCAGTGTCTGTAATCCACAGGTACCTAGTGCTTTCAACTGTTAGTTTGAGTAGCCCCCTCACCTGAACCCAAGTATTCCACACTGTACCTCAAATTCTTCTCACACAAGTGAGTGTGCACTCTGTGCCGGGGGCCCAAAACCTCCTCTGACATTATCAGTACCTCTTGTCCTGTGACTGGACCCTGTGACCAAGACTGCGTCCCTATGTCTATATCCAGCCCCTACTCATCTATCCTACGCCCTCATATTGACACCACCCCTAACCTCACCAGTACTCTCCGTGCAAAAGAAATGCAAAGTTTCACGTGTAAAAGGAACCCCACTCTGTTTCAGACCCTGTCCTGGCCTCCTGCCTCACCCCCATCCGCCCAGCAAGCAAAGGAAGCGGGCCATAATAACAAACACCCGAACTGCCTCAGACAACCAGGACTGACCGCTGGACCCCCAAGAAGCCTCTTCTAGGGAGCCTGGCCGACCCAGGCACCCACACCACAAGGGAAACACAAAATCTTTAATACTGGGACAACATGCCCCCTTTCTCGAGTTTCATTGGTCCTTGTGACCCCCGCCACCAAACATATCAAACGCACAGAGACTATCATTCTAGGCACACATTGAAGTCTTGTGGAAGTGGAACATCATTCCCTCCATCAAACCACTTAACAGCAAAAATCATACATTTCAGGAACGTCCTGACCGCCCCACTCCAAATATATCCCCACTAAGCATGCAGAAGAGGATGTCCAGACAACAAACGTGCCAATAACCTATCTATAAAGAAGTGAAAAGTCCTCACACACGTTGCTGTGTGTACCCCCTCCTCTAAACACACTCTCAGAGCCCTGAAAGCGCCCCCAAGTGCTCGGTGCCTAGACGTCGGCGTACACTTTGGAACGGCTCTCCCGTGAACTTCTGTTGCTCTCTCAGCTCGTGTCTAACACCAAGCACATTATGGGCAGCACTTCTAGTGAATAAACAAACAGAGTGCAACATAAATGTAAATTATAAATAAATAAAGTGAGCGCGGTGTCCCTAGCGGGCGCCGCGCTCATTACAGTAATAAATAAAAAACACACAATTTACAGCACATAGCGCTGCAGCCGCCATTCGAGCAAAAGAGACGCCGTGCGTGTGCACATCTCCTGTCTAGGCAGGCACTGCAAACAGGAGACAGGGAGGGATCAAACATGTCTCCCTTCCAATCAAAAGCGCGCGTTTTTGACGCGCGCCAATGCAAAGCATGGGTGGAGCTTCCACCCCGCTTCGGAGGCAAAACCCATGACAATAGATCTCGCAAGCGAGCTACGCATGCGCTGCGTCGCTAGGCGAGACCTAAAAACTGCAAATATCTAAAAACTGCTTTACCTACTGTGAGCAAGTGCCATCTTTCTTGCATGGTATGCCCCCACTTTTTCCTGAATGTGCTTCGACTGACTGTGCCCTGGGCTCCTGCCAATCAGGTACCTAGGGCCTATATTCCTTCCCTAAAAACTGTGCTAAAACCTAAACCCAAATTGGCAAACCCTGGCCACATGTCAGCCCCTGGTAAATGGTACACTGGGTACCCAGGGCCTTGTAACCAGGGAAGGCCACTAAGGGCTGCAGCACTTATTGTGCCACCCTTAGAGGCCCTGTACCCTGACGCACACACTGCCCTTGCAGGCTGAGTGTCTGGGTACAGAACAAAACAGAGTCGACATGGCACACCTCCCTGGCATACATCAGCCACCCCTCTAGCTGGGTGCCCTATGCCAGTGGTGTGGGTACAGGTGCATGAGCCCTGTGCCCCTACAGTACCCAGGTCCATTCCTGGGCACTGTAAGTGCAGTGCTGCCATTTAAGAGTATATGGTGCTGGGAGATCATCAACACAAACTCCACAGCACCATGATGGCTCCACTGAAGACTGAGAAGTTTGGTATCAAACTTCTCAGCATTAAACCCGCACTAATGCCAGTGCAGGATTTAATGTACAATACACGACAGAGGGCATCTTAGAGATGCCCCCTGAACCTAACCTACAATCCACGTCTTGTCTGAGGGGCTGGCTAGGCTGCCACACAGCAGACACGTTGCGGGACCCCTGGGTAGAGAGCCATCCGCTCTCCTGGGCCTGCAACAATGCACATCCTGGGCGAGGTGCTAGGTCTCCTCCCCCAGGATGGGCAGGGGAAGCTTCAAAGGCATGCTGCCTTTGTGAGCTTCTCTAGGCCACTTGCTGTACTCAGCAACTGGCCCCTACCGGTTCTAAACCCCCAATCTGGTGGGAAGACTGGCCGGAAACCCCAAGGAAGGACAGGGGTGTGCCAGCCTCTGCCAACCCCACCCCTCAGGTGGGGGAGGCGAGGTGAAGCACATCTCCGGACTCTCGCCATCTTGAAGATGGGGAGCCCTGCCCAATCAGGACTAGGCTACTGCCCCCTCCCACAGGAGAGTGGCAGGATAGGGGGTGTACCCACCCCAGGGCAGGGACCCAGTGGTCCCTGCCCTTTACCTACCTGTAACACCCCTACATTTAGTATTTAGGGGCACCCTGAACCTTCCTTCCGTAGATCCAGATTCAGAAACAGCAAAGAACATGAAGAGACAAGAAGACCTGCCGTGCAGCTGCTCACAAGAGGAAGACACCAACTGCTTTGGCCCCAGCACTACCGGCCTGTCGACCCTCGAACCTGCTCCTGCTAAACTCCAGCATCTCCAGTGGCCAGCAACCTCACAAATCCCGGAGGACCTGGCTACTTTGTGACTCTAAGCAACTGGAACTCCCACGAGCAGTGGTACTGCTCAAAGCAAGTAACTGACCCCTAGCATCAGCCAGGAACCGTGAACCCTGCACACTCTGCACCCGCCAAGCCTGGCCTGTGCTGGAGTGAACAAAGACCCTGAGGACGTCCGTCCCCCCCCGGCGACTGTGACCTCGAATCCAGCACTCAAGGACCCACCTCGACACTCCTGACGACGCCTGCAGCCTCAGAACCAGGGACCCCTCCAACCGCGACCAGCTGAGGGTAAGATTTCCCAACACCAAAAGGCACCTCTGCATCCGGCACCCTGCGGCCCCCTGTGCCCAACTCCTGGGTGCCTACCTATCCTCCAACTACTCAACTTACCTCTCGAAGTGGTAGACCAAGTGGTACACCTGAAGAATCTTCGTCACCGAGCTTGCAGCCTTTGTTAGTTTTTGAGCTTCTCCATTGCAATCCATTGAGCGCCCGACTGCTCAAAAGCACCCTGCACCCAGCTGCCCGAGTGCCCCTGGCAGTGTAATCTCTACTCTACTCTACTCTACTTCCCCATTTGCCCTGAGCAAGTGACCAGGAGCCCAGCTCCCACAGCCGCGTGGCCTGCTAGCCAGCAGCCACCAACCAAGGGCCCCCTGCCTCCCATAGGATAACATTGGGCCTAACTCACTCTGCACCCGGCTGCCCCTGTGCCGCTGATGGTGTAACAACTGTACTGACCTGACCCTGGGAGACCCCTGAGTCTATGCCCAGAACCTTAACTCTTATAGTCGAGTAATTACCCAAAAGCCGATAACTCTTTTCTCCCATAGGGTAACATTGACTAGTTTCACTTGGAAATTCTTGTGTGTGGAGTTTCTAAACTTTAAAATATTCACCTAAAATCATCTGAGTAACGAAAATACTCACCTGCTATCAGGAGAGATCCCAGTGCTGGATCTTGGTGCCCAGCCCTGACTCTGAAAAGTAATTACAACCATACTTGCCGCTAACCCAATTTTCTTCCATAGGAAACCATTGACTGTTTTTCTGTGAAATTTCTTGTCGATTTTTGCAAACTACAAATTTTCTTTAAAAATCGCACCAACTGTAAAAACGTAATTACTTACCTGTTTTAGATAGATGTCCCAGTGCTGAACCTAGGAGTCCAGCACTGGATTACAAAAGTAACGAGAACATACTTTAGCTGCAACTTGAATTTCCTTCCATAGGATAACATTGCCTGGTTTTTGCTGAAAAAGTTTCTAAGAGTCGATTTTGCAAACGTACAAATATTCATTAAAGATCGCCTGTATAACCAAAACACATTCTTCCAACTGTTTACAGGTGATGCCCCAGTGCTGGATCCAGGATCCAACACTGAATTAGAAAAAGTAACCATAACCCCACTTACCTGCCAAGTGAAATTACTCCCATAGGATAACATTGGCGATTCTATGAGAAAAAGTTTCTAAGTGTCAACTTTTAAAATACCAAAATATTGCTTAACAATCACTACTGTAACCAAAACGCTTTTTCTCAACTGTTTACAGGATCCAGTCCTGTGGTTAGAAAAGTAATCCTCAAAGTAAATAATTGCATTTAATTAGAAATTCCCATTGAGCTCAATGTATTATTGTGTTTGAAATTGTGTTGCCTATTGCAACAACTGTGTCTATTGCATTAAAAAACCTACTGCATATTGAAAGTATTTATGTAAAGCCTGTCATTCAGAGAAAGTATATTTTGAAATCTATTGTTGGTTCTAAAATAAAACAACCATATATTTTTATACAAAACCATTGGCCTAGAGTTCAGTTCTTGAGTGTGTGAGACCATTTGCTGACTGAGTGTGTGCAACAAATGCTTTACACTGTCTTCTGATACTGCCTTACTGCTCGACCAAGCTACCACTTTAGAGAGTAAGGTTATATCTAACTTTAGCCTCTGCCAAACCTCTGGGGACTGTGGACTCTGTGCACACTGTACCTATTTGGGAACAGTGTGTACAGAGCCCCTTCCCTACACTTACCTTTTCTCTAGGAAATGACCCAGTGTGATATCTAGGCATATCACACTGAGTCGAAAAAGTAATCCATAAAGTAATCTGAAAAGTAATCAAAAGTAATCTAACAGTAATTACCACTGTATTGAAAGTATATAAAAAACCTGTAACAGACATTTTCATTCAGCTTGCTTGTATTGTTCAACCTGCCTTGAAAAGTACCATTTACACTTACCTGTACCAGGCTTGCTTGGTTCTAGAAAATAAATATAACTAAATAATATTTTTATACAAATCAAATTTGTCTGAGTTCAGTCTTTGAGTGTGAGACATCATTTGCTTAACACTACCCTGTGATAAAGCCTTACTGCTTGCCCACACTACCACAAATAGAGTATGGTGCGATCTACTTTTATCTCTGCCTACATTTGGGGCTCGAGTGGACTCTGTGCACACTATACCTCATTTTGGTATAGTATATACAGAGCCAGCTTCCTACACCTGTTTAACCACAATAGTGTTTTCCCCATGGGATGAAATTGGACTGTGTGAAAAGCTTACTTGACCATTTCTCAGAGTGAAAAGTATTTTTAATTAAAAACGTACTTACCGTTTTACAAAGATCTGGGTCATAAAATAAAGTACAAATAGAGTATAATTTTCTAAAGATGTTTCGATCTCCTTCTTGAAGTTGTGTGTCTATTATTGATCACTGTTGTGGAATAAATGTCTTACACTCCTCTGTGTTGAGCCTAAAGCTTCTTGCCCACCACACTGCCACTATTAGAGCACTTTGGGTTTTACATTGAGCCCTGTACACTTTTGGGGAACGCCTGGACTCTCTGCACATTATTGCCACCTAGTGGCAATATCCACACACACGTGCGCGCCCTCACACAGACACACACTATCGTGCGCCCTCACACACCACACGATCGTGCGCCCTCACACACGCGATTGTGTGCCCTCACACACGTGTGTGCCCTCATACACACACACGTGTGTACCCTCACTCACACGCCCTCACACACACGTGCTCGCACACACACACACACACGCGCCCGCATACACGCCAACACACG
This sequence comes from Triturus cristatus, assembly GCF_964204655.1. Taxonomy (NCBI): domain Eukaryota; kingdom Metazoa; phylum Chordata; class Amphibia; order Caudata; family Salamandridae; genus Triturus; species Triturus cristatus. The sequence continues at coordinate 359,541,968 of NC_140586.1, read as the reverse complement.
TCCCTGCACACACACACACGCGTGCGCGCACCCTCAGAGGCCCTCACACGCACACAGAGGCCCTCACACGCACACAGAGGCCCTCACACGCACACACAGGCTCTCACACGCACACACAGGCTCTCACACACACACAGGCCCTCACACACATGCACACACCCTCACACACAAGCCCTCACAGACCCTCATTTACTCTCGCACAGCCACTAGCAGACCCACAAAACCACTCGCACACCTACTCCCACAGCTGCTCCCACATCCACTTGCACACCAACACAGCCACTCATGCACCCACTCACATACCCACTCATATATCCATATAGCCACTCACAGACCCATACAGAGGCAGTGATACACTTACGGAAATTGCAATAGCATATTTTCGTATTAAATGTGTTATTATTTTAGTATTGAATGTGTGCTTTTGGTTGGGAACGGATCTACAAATCCATAAAATGAATAAAAAGAAAGACTTAGTGCATTGCATTTATAGAAAGACTATAAAAGTTACCTTATTTTAAAAAATGTTAGTTATAGAATATATAATAATAATGAATGTATGAACGAAATGTATTAATGGATTTGTGAAAATGTATAATAGTAAATTGAACTTATGGGTCAAATTGTAATACATTTGATAGAAAAAAAATGGTAATTCACTAAAATAAAAGCCAAATGTCATAGGGACGATCCAGTTAGGAAATTGCATTAAAAAACGTAGCAATTCACTGAATAAACTAAAGGTTACATTGACGTTATAATTAGGAAACAGAATTAAAAGGACCTTAGAAATTCACTGAAAAATAACAAAGGTTACTGGAACATTATAGTTGGGTTCAGATTTTACACATAAAACCATAGAAATTCAGCAGTTATAGTTACCTGAGCTAACTATAACTTATGCCTTTCGCAATGCACTGCTTACGATGTCACATAATACATCACTCATGCCATTTTCAGTGCCATCACTTATGCCATCTCAAATGACATCACTGATGAAATCACTGATGACATCATCCAGCAGAGGAAACTTCAGCGGGAAGATGGTACTACCTGCATGCAAGAGGGAACATGGGCAAGCCAACACCTACACACACTGATCAGAATTACAATTATAAAAACCATTAACTCTTCTCTTTTGTCCATCTCAGTTGATTTATTCTGATGTATTCATTACTGTCTTGCAGGCCTTACACTGATTACTCTTTAAAAAAAATCCCTTTGCTTTCAACAGCCATGCATCTTGTTTACGATTTCTAGAAACATAGCTATGATTTAATTAATCTCCAAGGATCCTCCCTTTTCTATAAGTAATTGGGGGCACTGCTGGCAAATCATTTCCTATCACTAGATCACCTTTGGCAATCGGCAAGTGTTTTCCGATCATATGACTTACTTTGTGACATGGAATTAATGCATGAAATTAACCTTTTCACAGACTTTCCCTTTATCTGGCCTGTTATTCCGGTATAACAACTGATTCCTAGTTAAATTTGCGGATGTTGTCATTGTCAAATTTACTTTTTTAGAGGTATACCCTCTTTTTAAAAATGTCTCCTTCATATGAGTCAGTTGTTTAGTATATTCTTCTTCCTGACTACTTATTCTCTTTAATCTGTGCATTTCCCCATATGGAATGCTTTCCTTTAAGTTCTTAAGGTGTTGTCTTTCAAAGTGCAATGTGCTATTCCCTGCCGTATCTTTACGGTGTATAAATGTATGGATTTTGCCATCACAGATCTTTAATGCAATGTCCAGAAATGTTATTTCACTAGAATCAATGGATGCTGTAAATTTCAAATTGAAGGGATTTTTGTTAAGCCTATCAATATATTCACATGCTAAATCTGTGTTTTCCTCTGTATATATAGATATATCTATATATCTCTCTCTCTATATATATTATCTACTGGCGGTCGCCAGTAGATAGTTATAGTTAGGACCGAGTTCCCATAGGAAATCTGAAAATTCTATTTTGAATAACTTTGGCGCCAGTTGACTTATCTTCGTGAAATTTTCAAAACTAATGGGGCGATCCGCTCAGCTCCTACCCTGAAAGTCTCGGGGTGATTCGTCAAGCGGGGGCTGAGAAAAAAGGGGGGTCCCAAAACGCATTTTCCCCATGCATTTTCCCATAGGACCTTTAGTCGAAGGTACAGCCCGAACGGCTGAACAGAATTACTTGAAATTTGGCAAAGAGGTAGTCCTCGGGTCAGGCATGTGCCTTTTGCATATATGGTGTCAATCTTTTCAGTAGTTCCTGAGAAAATTGCAGTTAAAAGTACATAAATATCTATATGCGCGCACGGTGCTCGCACGGGGCGCGCACCAAATGCCCGCGAGCGTAATTCTGATTGGTGGTTAGATGTCAGTGAACATTCCAATCGGTCGAAATCAGGAAGTGTCGGATGCCATTTTGTGTGTGACAGTGAAAAAGAATGGTGGAGAACGTGAAAAGGGGGCAGGGTAGAGAGTTCCTGACCCCCTAGCCTTTGTCAGGGGGTCCCTGAAGGACCCCGAAGGGTGAAAAAAACATTTTATTTTTTTCAAAAAATCGCGGGGTGCGCACACCGAAAAAAACCCTTACACTGATTACTTTCAACAGCCATGCATCTTGTTTACTGTTTATAAGTTTATAGAAGATATTAACTATGCTGTTCAACTTTATCCAAATTAAAAAAAAAGAGCTGAGCCATTCCATATTACAGGATACAGTCAATCTATAACTATATACATAGGTAGTTTATTGTAAAATAAATATATAAAAAATATAATACATAAATTAGCATTTAAAAAACCTTACAAATTCACTAAAAAAACATAGGTTTCACACACGTTATAGTTAGAAATTAGCATTTAAAAAACCTTGCAAATTCACTTAAAAAACCATAGGTTTCACACACGTTATAGTTAGGAATTAGCATTTAAAAAACCTTGCAAATTCACTGAAAAAACCATAGGTTTCACACACGTTATAGTTAGTTATTATCATTTAAAAAACCTTGCAAATTTACTGAAAAAACCATAGGTTTCACACACGTTATAGTTAGGAATTAGCATTTAAAAAACCTTGCAAATTCACTGAAAAAACCATAGGTTTCACACATGTTATAGTTAGCTGGACATTTCACTCGTTCAAAACCATTGAAATTCCCCCGTTATAGTTAGTTCAGCTAACTATAACTCGCGTGACCGCAATCCACTGCTGATGATGTCACATATTAGTGATGTCAATTATGTCATTTGAGATGTCATCAGTGGTGTCATGAGTGATGTCACTGACCATGTCACCAGTGATGTAATATGTGACGTCATCGGCAGTGGATTGCGGTCGCGCGAGTTATAGTTAGCTGAACTAACTATAACGGGGAAATTTCAATGGTTTTGTACGAGTGAAATGTCCAGCTAACTACAACATGTGTGTGTGTGTGTATGTGTGTGTATATATATATATATGTATATATATGTATGTGTATATATATATATATATATATATATATATATATATATATATATATATATATATATACACACATACAATTCTCAGGGAGTGGAACTAAGATTATAAGTTACTATTCCTTCTACTTCATAGGGTCTTTTTCAGAACCTGATTGGGCACCCAGGGGTTCCTGGGCCACAACCATGGTGGTTTAGGGCCATTTACCCTTGGTGTCCTGGGGCCTGACTTATATGATCCTGCAACCTGAACACCAAATGCACCCCTTCACCATTACATTCAAGAGGAACTTTACATGAATGAAGCCAGTAGGCACCACATTCCCTAAACAGGGACAATGGACTGTTTTTGACTATCAGTTTGAAAACCTATAATTTGCAAATGGTACACTGGCAACACCACCTAATTTTGCGATCCATGACACATACCGGAGTCTTGTCCGTTTGGGAGTACTCTTAGTGCACCCCTTCAGACTAAAGAGCCAGCCTCTGGCTCCCAAAGCTTACAGACTAGCCTAGATCAAAGTGAGAATGCATGATGGCTGCAAGTGTTAGGTCTAAAGAAAAATGTCAGGATACCATACATCATGCAGCTGGATTACTTGGGACGCAAAAGTCCTCTCCACGGTAACATAGTCGTGCCCCAACTATCTTCACTGCTAGTCATAAGAATAGAATATTTTCATCTGTGTGCAGAGAATCCGGAGCACTACTTATGTTCGTCAATAATATATAAATACAACACAAGGCAGCATTGCAGCATAATTACTAGTGTACTGCAATCAAGAAAAAAATACAACTGAAACGCCTATGTGGGCTAGAAAAGCATGAATGAAAAAACAGTCTGTTAGGAAACATTTACCCAGGAGTAAAACGTATGCACTAGAATACAGTGATTAAATCTTCCGGTATGCTTTTTTCTGGCAATAGCCTGACATGGCCATTCTTTTTTCTGACTCGGTTTGAGAGGATTTTAAAACATTTTAGGGTTTTTTTGCCCTATAATTACGAGGCTTTTCCTCCGAATTTGCTCTTAATTGGCTGTCTCACATATATGTGAAGATTCTATTTTTCATATTTATTTACACTTTTGAAGAGGACTTTGCAGAAACAACCTGCAAGTTTTGAAGTGACCCTCCTGTTGGAAGAAGGCACCTGCCTCTGATCCTTGTGGGTTTTTTTGTGGTCTGCTTATCTCTTATTTAGTCAAAGATAGCAAATCCTGTTGACAAAAAATATCCCTGAAGGACTGTGAGATGATTCCGCTCCTATGGCAAACTGAACGATCTCAGGGCGGAGGAAGAAACAGCAAAGGCTAGCCAGTGAAGGTGTCCTTTCAAATACATTTGTGCACTCTTCGGGCAAGGATACTGAGGAGGGCAGATGGAGTGGCGAAACCATAACTACATCCCATTCCCCAAAAACCCGCTCTGCATCATTTTAATGTCAAAGCATGGTTCCACACCAACTTTTTCACTGTCGAAAGCCAGTTCAGTCACAGGTACCCTTTCAACAAAAGGACTCTATCGTGTAAGGAGGTAACTGGTGTTAAGCTACGTCATAAGTGTCTCTGAATTCTGCCATGGCATTTAACGAAGACACTCATTTACCTAGTGTCATTAAAGCGAGGCGTGCAATTCAAAATTTTGAATTAGCCCTTTAAATGATCAGGGCTCTTTGGACCTCACATCTATGCAGCGGATGAGGAATAACACTGTATGTCTCGAAAATAATAAATTCTTTAACCCCTTCCCTGCTCATGACGGAACCGTTCCGTCATGAGCCACGGTTGCCGTGTGCTCATGACGGAACGGTTCCGTCATGACAATCCTGTCGGCGGCCGCTCCGCCTGCGCGGCGCTGTTTCCCCGCCTGTGCGGGGCGACAACGCAAATGGGCGGAGTCATGACGGAACCGTTCCGTCATGAGCACAGCTCAACTGTGGCTCATGACGGAGCGGCTCCGTCATGAGCACAGGCCCGCCGCGCTGCCCCCCTGCCCCCCCCAGCGCTGCAGCGGAATGTCCGCAGCAGCGAAGGGGTTAAATCACAATATAGGCACCAGGACTTGGTGTTATCATCCGAGGCAGATTGATCAATACCAATGATGTAGACTTTTCAGTCTCGACTACAAGACCACGACAACAAAAGTCTTTATACAACAGGAGAGCTGTTGGAGGGAATGTGCAGCAGCAATCATACCATTCTTCCTTCTTGCTGGTCCAGAACCATGACAACAGCCAATTGTGATTCTGTTAAATTGAAAACTCTTCATATCCTCTTCAGAAAGAACTAGATATTTGAGGCAAATGGTAGTGAAAAGCATGCTGGGAGATGGAATCAGCTGGCTCTTTAATCAAGCAGTGCATATTTTTCACTCTTTTCTATATTTAATGTTAAAGACTGGTTTTTCATTCATATTTTTCTCTTACACACAAGAGTTTGAGTTATCAATTTTTCTTCATTGCAGCATGTTAGTCTATGCGCTGCAATATTGCCTTATGTAGTATTTCTATATTTGTTCATGAATATAAAAAAGTCTGACACAGATTGGCCTTTTTGTGTAATGAAACACGAGAAGCAGAGCTTTTTGGGACTGCCATAAGCTTGGGGAGCTGATGGTGCATCATAAGGTGTTGCCAGAGCTTCTTGGGCTTCCCATTGTTGGAACAGCAAGGTATCTGCAGGGATGATTTAGATGCATCTGCTATTAACTTGCACTTGGTTCGGTACTCTTTCTGACTATAACTGCTCTTTAACACAAGATTTCCTTAACTAACAACTGTTTTAAAACTGAAAGGTTTGCTACTCTGTCTTCTGAACCTAAACCTCTGAGTCTTTGAGTCAAATGACAAGGGATTGGTAATTACGTAACGGCTTTCTGTGTACATGACTGTAGGAAAGTGGATTATTATATGGTGTGGTTGTGAGACCTCACCATATAATGTAGCAGTCCTAATCAGGTCTAATTTGGTTTCTTTATTTAAACTATTAGCTCAATCCTGGTTGCCTTTGTCATAGAGCAGTCAGGCGTAATCAAAGAACCTAGTGTAAAGCATTTAGAAGTGCCAGAACAGTAAATAAACAAAAAACACAATTTATAAAAATTGTTGTCTTTTTATCTTTAAAAACAAACCCGACAAAAAAAATGATTAAGGGAAGCAGGAAATATAATTTTTCCAAAGTAAGTATATTCTTTTAAGTACAATAAATGGTTGTAATTTGGCTTACTGGGTTCTGAGCCAATGGGCCAGAACCAGTACCAAATATCTCTTGGACCCACCACATCGGGTTGAGGGTTGTTCCAGGAGGACAACTTAGGTCTGGGAAATCTGATATGCTTCTGGTCCAGGAAGCTCAAGGTCCTCCATGCACTTTTCTCTGTTACCGTGGTCCTGATGCTGGGGATGCAGTTGTCTGGTCCAGCAGGCTCAAGGTTCTCAGTGCATTTTAATCCTTTACTACGATCCTTCTAAGAAGTGATCCTGATGCTGGAGATGAGTGAAATGCTGAAGAAATGTGGTGAGTCTTCCTAGGGCCACCCTGGTATCCACAAGTGTCGGGGCTCGTCACCAGCCTAGGGACTATCTCCCACGATGCAGCAGTGGAGTCCAGTGCAGGTCCAGTTGCTACTGGTCAAATGGTCTCCCGGGTTATAGCAGTCTAAGCAGTTGCTTACAGGCAAGCAAATCTTTCCTTTCTGTGGACCAGGATCCACTTCAACTTTGGCTATGAGTCCCACAAGCTTGGGGACACCTCTTTAGGATCAGGACCTGGTCTTCCAGCAGGCACGTTAGCGTTCAGCGGCAGTCTAGCATAACTGGGCTCTTGGAGTGCAGATTTTCTTAGCTTTTGGTGGCCCTAAGGCCTTACAGGGAGCTAGCCAGCTATCCCTTGGAGTCACTTCAGTCATGGCACAAGTGGACTCTTTTCCACGAGTGGGGACAGCAGCCACAATCCTCTTTATGGGTCCATTGGCTGCAGTAGCTGCAGTCGAATCTTTGGTGCAAACTCTCTTTGCTGTGTCTGGGGAGCAGCAGGGTAGTCCTTGATTCATCTTTCCAGTCCAGTAGTGATTTGAGGACTGAGGGTCTGGAGTGCCTCTATTATGCCATCTTCGTGTTTGTAGGAGGAAGGAACTCCCTAGCCAATGAGGCAATAGTTTCCCATGCAACACTTTCACTTGTCTTCACTTCCTGGGGTTTTGCCATCAAAGAATCCCAAGATACCTTTCTATACCATAATCCAAGATGGGTGAAACCTTCTTCCCTTGTGATGAGCCTTGGCCACACACCTGGCATGTATGCAGCATAATTAGCCACTCATAGAAAGCTGGTTCTGAAATGGGTTTTTCCCCTCTGGAGGAGATGCCACCCTGTGTGCTTATACAAAGGAGCGGGCGTGTTGGGCTGTGACGTGAATTTGCTTCACTGAGGCAGTATCCTTTTTGAAGCATGGCAATTTGTGGCCACTTCCCGGTAGTCATCGAGCTGGAGGAGGTCACTCCTTCCACCATCAATTCTATTTGTTCCCTGTTCCCGGGAGCGCTTCACACTTCCTAGCAGGGGAGCAGCATGTTGTATCTGGGGACAACTGCTGCAGATATACAGGAAATGCAAAGTTGTGAGTTTCTAAAGTCTCCTTTCTTTTAAAAATTACCTTACATCTGATCTCAGCAATGAGTCCGCTTTAGTGTAATGATTAATGTGATGCCTTGGAGTAATATCTTTGATTGTCCCATATGGAGGTTAGCACTTAGCGCGGTGACTAATAAAATTCCATGTTAGCCAGTGGGACCACCAGCCTTAATACACTGAAAACAGCTATTTCGTGTTTTTACTTGAAGGGCATGTTAAACACCAAAGGAACATGTCCTTGTTTTTAATATTGAAAACCCTGCTTGATGGGCTACCAATGCATTCCGTCGAGGTGGTTTATTAATGTTAAAAAGGAAGGGTTTTTGACCTGGCAAGAGGGTTTATTTTGCCATGTCGAGTTGGCAGTTTTAACACTGCCTGGCTAGTCTGCAGTGGCAGACCAAGAGTCACGTTTTCACTGTAGTGGTGACACAATTAAGTGCTGCAGCCCAGTAGTGACATTTAACTTGCCTGGTTACCACTTGTACCATATCCTAGGGGCGTAGAGGCAAGTTAAATAAGCCATCCAGGTATTAGTCAGTTGTACAAATACTTTGGAGGTCGAAGTACATAAACTGGGGCCTGCACAGCAGGGCCTAGTGCACTACAGAATTGAAACATCAGCAGCATCTGTGCAAAAACTGCATGTTATGGTGATCATACAAAAAGAGGCCGTTTTCTACAATGACCAAGTATATGTGACCATCTGCTTGTCCTGCTTAGCCCTCAATTGAACACCTCCATAATCACATCATCCTCAGTTTCCTTATTCTGTTGATTAATGAAGACTTACTTTTCTGCTTTCATGGTCTCTTTTCTCTGCGTGCTTGCATCAAGTCTGTGCTTTCTCTGCCTTAATGATATTGCCTCATCTGAACTTTCATGCTTGTATTTTATCTCTGTGATTTGTCTCTGTGAACCTGTTACAGTGAAGTATGTACTGAAGCTGCAAGTCTTAATGTGCAATCTCTCATTTTCAGTGGTGAAAGCCTCAATTCTAGCGTTCTGGAAGAGCTCCCCATTAGGACATCTACATCCCAGAATTCCTCTAATGCTCCGTCTGGAAGGTCCACTCGCTCCTCAGCCTCTTCCAAGAAGAAAGTTGGAGCAGAAAGTAAGTAGAAAGCACAGGTACTTATGTGGGCTTAATGGTCGTTTTACATTTTCATATATTATTCCACCTTTGCCCAAATTATTCAATTTTTGATCTTTAAGAGTTTTATATATTTTTTTGAATTAGCATGCATGCATGTCTTCGACAGAGAGCAGAAAATTATATCGTTAATTTCTTTACAGTGGTATGGAACAAACGTTTCTCTCCTGGCAGTAGTGAGCATAAGCTGATCAGTGCGGTTTTTCTTAAAGGATGTCCTATGCATTGCAGAATTCTCATCGCTGACCCCAAATCTTACTCTTGTGCATCAAGCAAGCTCAACATATTCTCATAGATAAACACAAGAACAGAGAGGCACACAAAAGATTGCATATAATATGCCGCTAATGATGAATTTTTTCACAATCTTCGGTGTGGAGAATTCTTCTTTATTATTTCAATGAGATGCATTATTGCTTTCCCGAGCTCTCCAAACATATTGGTGCTTTGCCAATTGGATTTTTAATTTGACCAAGGCATGGCAACTTATCTAGGAAGAAAAAGCATTCAATAGAAGTTGGAAGAACGGAAACCAGTCCGTGCTTTTTGTTTTGGATTTAGCCCTGACGAAGCCCTTTGGGGTGAAATGCGTTGGCTGTGTGTATCCTGCATCTCATTGAAATAATAAAGAAGAATTCTCCACATCGCAGATTGTGAAAAATTCATCATTAGCGACATATTATATGTAATCTTTTGTGTGCCTCTCTGTGCTTGTGTTTATCTAGGAGAATATATATCAGGTCTTGTGGCAGCAGACCTCAGAGGTGGGCACGCATTCCATTAAAAAATCTGCTCTCGACACATGTAGTGACTAAAGGTTTAGCGCGGCTTTAATTTTCCCTTGCTGCCATTTTCTCTCATTATAAGCTTAACATATTTGAGTCATTCCCCGTGGTCAACTGGGAGAACCCATTGTACATTTTCGATGGCAGTAAGAAGAAAACTCCATTTAAAAAGCCAAATGAGATCTCCCTTTAGTAGCACTGTTGTCTGTTTGAAGCCCAGCACAACTTCAGTCAATGATGTGGAAGTTCCACAGACTCGACGTCCCCTGGAGGACCCCTTACTTCAGATTTCTACTTGTGTTGCATTGAAGGAGATCCCCACAGAACTTTGAACAGTATTTGTTAGTTTGCTTAATAAACAGTGCATTCATAATTTTCCTTGATTTACCATCTTTTTTGGCATTTCCCCACAGTAGATTGTGGCTCTTGGAATGTAGTGTATCAGAAAGACACTTTATTCCTTTGACCATGACTAATCTCCAAATAAGGCATTAGTCAGAACGTGTGTTTTTTGGAAAAAAACAACTATACTCAGAAGACATCCCCAATACACACACCCCAAAAGTGAAAAAGAAGCATAAGCAGCCTTTGCATGGAAACCTTGGCAAAATCTGTGAAGACACCTATGGATACCTGACTTGACACACAAGTCGCCAACGATGATTCCCTCTTTGACCCCCCCAGAAACATTAATGCTTTTTTGACATGAGATCCACAGTTTGACATCTTCCTCCAAAGTGACAGTGAGTCTGTCAAAAGCCCTGACGTCAATGACATCCTTGCCAGAGATCTATCCTCCATTGCCACATTGTCAACAATACATCCTCCCATAAAGTCCTCATCAACAATACTCCAAAGTCTGCCCTCAAGCAACTGTAACTTCAGCAAAGAGGTTTCAGTCCTGCTGCGTGAAGACACATTTCTAAGTAAGGTTTCTCCAAACTCTCCAACAAAGCTCTTAGACATAGAAAGGGAATCACCAGACAAAAATTCCTTTTGGAGTGAAGTATAAGGTTGAGTAGGACCATAACAACAGTGCTTATGATCAACAAAGGCATTCCTGGCAGGAAGAGGAGGAAATCATTGGAGTTATAGTCCCTCCCAAGTGGGCAGACACTAGGAGGAGTATATGAGGAACAGCATTTTTTAGATCAATCAATGCGTAGAGTTTATCTAGACCTTATAAATGAACTGCCTCATGTTCCCACCTGCTCAAGCATTTCTTACAAATCATCTGCTGAATTGGATAAAGACTACTAGCCATGGAGTCCTTACCTTTTGAATTTCCCCAGGGGTCCGTCTGGATCCAGAAGCTTTTCCATGAGCAGTACCCCTGTGCACCGGTAAGTGGCTTCGAGAGGCTCTGCGTCAGTTGTCCGCGTCATCCGTTCCGAAAGTGACGTTGCGTTACTTATATAGGTGCCACGAGGCGTGCTAATGTCATTCCTTTCTTTGCACACAACCCAGCGCTCATCCGAGAGAAGAGCTACCCCTCAGTCTGTTTTTGATGGAACTTTATTTGCATTTTGTCTACAGTTTTTGAGGTTTTACCTTCTGGTGTGTCAAGGGTGTCATCGCGTAAGACCGGATTCAAGCCCTGCGGAGCCGGTTTCTGGCCGGTGACGGACCAGCACCTCGTCTGTCTGTGGTGTTTGGACCAAAACCCCAGACCGAAGAGGTGCTCTGAATGCCAGGCCATGCATCCGAAGGCATTGAAGGAGCGGTCCCTAAAGCTTATGGCGGCCCAGCATGCGACTCTGTCCCGGTCGAGGGAAAGGTCCAGAGAGTGGTCTCGGAACCCGAAGTCTACATCGTCCCATTTGAAGTCCTATGACGAAGAACAAAATATGGACTGGTGTGAGAAACTGGGTGAAGCCAGTGGCCTGGATACTTCCAGATGCTGGTCTGCTTTCTCCCCCTGCCCCGGCTATGTAGGAGGGAGTATCCTATGTAATGGTGGCACGGAGGGTAGTTGAGGTCCTGAGGTCCTTGACCTTCAGCTACCCTCGGTGGCAGTCTAGACTAACATCTTGTCAGAGGTGCTGCAACTGGGAGTCTCCACGTCCGAACTCCTACTCCTGTTCAAAGATGCCCTCACTGATGCCATTTTGGGTACCTGTGAATAGGACGATTGTCCGCTGCCATCACCCTGCACCTGTGGACCCAAATGTCTTCATACAACACCCTACCCCTGAGATCTTAATGGTCCAAGCCTCAACCTCCCAAGGCACTTCCCTACCGCTCCAACAGATAGGGAATCCTAGAGGCTCGACTCATTTGGGAAGATGATGTACTCTCCTGTAAGTCTGCATTGCGATCCATGAACACTGCATGCCTTTTGGGCTATTATTCCCACATTCTGTGGGAAATGGTGTCTTAAGTGCTGCCACAGGTCCCTGAGGAGGCACAAGGGCTCTTTCAGCAGTGGGGAGAACCTTGGGTTAGATCTGTTCACCTCTGCCGAGCATGCGCAATGCCAGCAGTTTTGTACGCTGGAGTTTACAAGGTGGCTCTCACTCACAGGTGCTTTTCATCTCAAGTGGAGTACAGGCCTCCCCTACTTCTTTCCACCCCGATCCAGAATAACCAGATGTAGGAAACTGGCTTAGTATATGGTGCACGCTCTCAGGAATGATGCGCCGTGCACTAACCCAGGCAACTCTTATGGTGATTTTAGTGGTCTTTGATAACCATGCAAAGCTCTCAAAGTGGTAGCTGTGGAGAGCAGCCTTCAGGCTTATCTTGAAGGAGTGTAAAGCAGCTTGTTTCACCACATTTAATCCACAGTGTAGATTAGATGAAAAAGGACCACCCAGTGTTTTATAAAAATAAGTCTATTTATCAGACAACACGTTGGTATATCTCATACCCGGAGATATCAACAATACACACAAGAATACTTCAAAATAATCAGTTAAGTAGCCCAAATATACTCTGGTCTCCTGGGGAGACCAAACCATGTAGTAAGAAGGTGTAATGCAAACTGCAAAGGAGAATTGGACTTTAACCAGAAGACTCAGAGGAGTTGGGGACACAAGGAACAACCCAAGGTGAGTTCACAGGAACTCCACGAAGAGTGTGTGCAGAGTGGAAAAACAGCTGCATGACCAATGGAAGTTAATGGTGAAGTCACTGTTGCAGTTTTAAAGAAGGAGGACCCTTCCCGAAGGGCCCCGAAGAAATCCTTTGGAAGATAGAAAGTTAGTGAGCCATCCCACCTGTGGATGCCCCAGGAATCAGGTTACCTGCACCAGGAAAGCCGGGTGCATAAGGGTGAAGTGACGTCGGAACCTGCTGTAGACGATCATTGGAGACTTTGAAGAAGATGCCTCTGGAGACTGTGAAGGAGTCCACTGGAATCCAAGGGTGGATTCTTGAAGAGGAGAACCTGCAAGCGGAGGGGACCGAGTCAATGCCACTGTTAGGTGACCAGACGGCACAGATGCACAATGCCCACTGATGTAGAGATGTTCAGGACTAAAGATGGTGACCTTGTCGCTGCAGCTGCGAGGACTGGACGATGCTGAAGGCCAGGAGCCGTGCACGAACTGTCCCATGCTGGATGTGGTCGGTGTTCTTCGGAAGCACCAACAAGCCTTGGTAGCCACAACTGGCGTAGAGAGCAAAAGGATTCAAACGTTGGGTGGGGCCAGCAAGGTCAAAGTGACTCACAAAATGCAGGAGAAACAGAGCAGGCCCCAAGCAAGCAGGGGAGCCCCCTGAAGCAAAGTAAGACCCTCAAGAGGACCCGCAGGCCAAAGGCACAGGAGTCGCAAGAGGACATCAGGTAGCTCACCAAAGATGGAGGCCTACGGTGCAGAGGATGCAGTGAGGATGCTGATCTTGGAGGGATGAGGTACTGGAGCCTGGAGCTTCATGTAGCCTGAAGATTTCTGGAGTGCAGAGCACAGGGGTTCGGTCCCAGCAGTTCCAACAAAGGATACTGGCCTCAAGCTTTCTGAGAGGACAGGTCAGGCCTCGAGGGAGTTGCAGAACCACCACCTGTGTTGCTGAGCCTTTCGAAGTCCGTGGGACATCATGAGCAGCAGAACAGTCCGCTTCGTTGCCGGAGCCTGCAGATGCATGGGAGTGACTTTTTCACTCCAAGGGAGATTACATTGGGTGTCCTTTATGCCCACAGGTCTGTTTAAGATCCTGGATGAAGCACAGACACAGACGACGAAGAAGACGTGCAGAACAGCGATACAGGAGCAGCAGGTTTCTTCCTTGATGCAGTCTCAGTTCCAGGCGAAGTCCAAGTGTCCAGACGGTCGAAGAGTGATGTGGTTTCAGGCTTGAGTCTTGTCCGACGGTGAATCTGAGGACTCACCTAAAGGTAAGCCCTCTTGTACCCTAAGAAAGGGGTTAGGGCGACTCATGGGTCCCTCCCAGAGGAGGGGCTGGACAGAGGGGAGGATACTCTCATGTCCTTTGCCGAGTTTCACGCCAGAGCGGGAGCCAAGGACTCCCTGAACTGGGTCAAACCTGAGTATGTAACAAGGACACCGAATATGCCCTTCAAAGTAGTCTGGTGGCGCTGGCAAGCACCCCCACCCCACCCCAATACACTAAGTGCTGTCTGGGAGGTGCTCGCATCTCCCTGTGACGGGAAACCTATTGTTCAACCTTCTCTTGCTCGAACACCACTCAGCAGCAGGAGGGCAAAATCGTGTCTATGGTCAGCAGCAGCACTAGCTTGCTAGCAGACCCTGAAAGGCTGTTACAGGGTACTGGGGGCTTCCCGGAGGAGCCCCACAGTGCATGAATCATATCTCCAAAACCAGTAACAGTGTTTGGGTATGCTTCCAGCATGTTTGATAACAAATATGCCCAGGTTTGGCACAGCCACTATATAGTTAGCCATCGTGTTATGACGGATGGCCAATATATGTATCACAAAGGCTGACCGCACTTACAAAGCCTGGAGAATCGACTTCGGGGTTTGTAGGGGTGTCCTGCTCATGCTGGGGCAATCTCACATTTATAACACTGCACACTTCCTTAAGGATTGAAAGCCCTTCCTTAGAGGTGACTTATAGGTTTTAAGTGTAGTGACCTCCTATATTAGCAAACATATCTGTCGTAAGTGTTGCTAGCTTCAGCTTACACATGCTGCAATGTCAGGCCTGTAGTCACAGTTTGAGTGATCTCTCATGGGTGACACACTACATGCTGCAGCCCCCTGGTGTACCTGTGTCTTGGGTACCTCAATAACATATACTAGACACTTATAGGGGTACACCAGTTGCCAATTGTGGAGGTACAAAAGTACTTACCATAGTTGAATTTAGGGAGGAAGCACAGTGACTGGGTGTTGGAAGCTGGCTCTGTATAAACTATACCAAAGTGAGGTATAGTGTGCACAGAGTCCAGCGGAACCCCAAAGGTAGGCAGAGGTAAAAGTATATAGCACCTTACTCCCTATTTGTGGTAGTGTGGTCGAGCAGTGAGGTTTTATCAGAGGGTAGTGTTAAGCATTTGTTGTACACACTCAATCAGCAAATATCATCACACACTCAAAGACTGAACTTCAGACCAATTGGTTTTGCATAAAAATATTCTTTTAGTTATTTTATTTTCTATAACCAAGCAAGCCTGGCACAGGTAAGCAATAAATACTTTACAGTAGTAATGCAGTTTGTAAACAGTTTGAATTGTAATTGTATATGCACTTTGATGTGATTACAGTATAGCAATGCTTTTGAAATACTGTACATCTACGTTGTATTGGCTTTTTAGTAAATTGTCACGTAGATGACTTTACAGATTACTTTTCTTAGACGGTGCAGTATACCTAGATACTGCACTGGGACATTTGCTGTAAACAGGTGAGTGAAAGTGTTTTTGTTATTTAGTTACAGTTTTAAAGGGTTTCATAGGTTTCATAGATTTTCCAACTCCACACTTTTCACAGAAAAACAGTGTTGTCCTATGAAGGAAAATAGGGTTATCGGTTCATAGGTAAGTATTCGGTTGTGGGAGTTGGTATTCTGTGGTTAGACTCAGGGGTCCCTCAGGGTCAAAGATGCACTCTTGTTACACCCTCAGCGGCACTAGGGCGGTCGGATGCAGAGTGCTGAGGCCCAATGTTATCCAATGGGGGATGGGGGCCTCCGGTTTGTGGCTGGTTATAAGCAGGCCACAGGGTTGTGGGAGCAGGCTCCTGGACGTAAGCTCAGGGCAAATGGGGGTTCAAGCCAGCACAAAGGGTGCACCCTCAGCGGCACTGGGGTGGCCGGGTGCTATTTTGGCATTGGGTGCCCTGTCGCTTTCAATGGGGAGTCTCCGTTTTGCAAACACACTGCTGGCTCAGGGCCGAAGGTCTTCTGGGTGTGACCACCACTTGGAGAGATAAGTTGGATCATAGGGGTTTATTAGCCACCGTTGGTTGGACCACCCAAGGCCGTGGGGCTTCGGGTGCAGGGTTGCCTTTTAAGGTCGGGTCTTTTTACCAGCTCCTGGTCGCGGTTGGAGGGACTTTCCGGATTGAGGCTGCAGGCGTCGGCTGGAGGCTTGAGGCAGGTCAGGGATCACCGGATCTCGGGTCAGGATCGCCGGGGAGACCTCCTCTTGATGTTGAGCCACTCGGGCTGTGGGCGTTGGGTGCAGAGTGGTGCAGATTTGTGGATCCTGCCGGAGCTGGAGTCTGTTTGTAAACAAATCCGGTGTTCACAGGAGTCCGAGTCTTTTCTTTTGAAGACAGGGCAGCAGGACACAGCGATGTTTCGCTTCTGCAGGTTCATGGTGGGGACAGGCTAGTAGGGCCGGGGCCAAGTCAGTGGGCGTCCTCCTCTTGTTCGTTTTGGCACGGCTGTTCGGTCAGTCTTCTTTTCTTCTTCTGGTTTCTTGTCTGCCTTCTTAGTTCAGGGCTGCCCCCTAAATACTGTCTTTAGGGGGCGTTTTAGGGGTCTATGGGTCAGTAGCCAATGGGCCACTGACCTTAGGGTGACTCACCATTGGTGTGCTCACCCCACGTGGGGGAGTGAGCATGATACGTAATCCTGATTGGGGAGTGCCTGCCATCTGCAAGCCTGGGACGACTCTTGGTGGCCCATGTCTCTAGGCACAGCCCCGGAACCCACGGACCACGCACGCAACCTGGGGGTCATCCTCGACTCCACTCTCTCCATGACCAGGCAAGTCAACGCCGTCTCCGCGTCCTGCTTCAACACCCTCCGTATGCTCCGCAGGATCTTCAAATGGATCCCCCTCCATACGAGAAAAAACTTTACCCAGGCCCTCATCACCAACAGACTCGACTACGGGAACACCCTCTACTCAGGAACTACAAACAAGCTCCTGAGACGACTCCAACGCATCCAGAACGCCTCGGCCCGACTCATCCTCGACGTCCCCCGCCACAGCCACATCACACTCCACCTGAGAGGCCTGCACTGGCTCCCCGTCAACAAAAGGATCACCTTCAAGCGCCTGATCCACGCACACAAAGCCCTGCACAACACCGGACCCACCTACCTCAACAACCGACTCAGCTTCCACACCCCCACCCGAAGCCTCCGCTCAGCCAACCTCGCCCTCGTCACAGTCCCTCGCATCCGAAAAACCACCGCCGGCGGCAGATCCTTCTCCTACCTCGCCGCCAAGACCTGGAACACTCTCCCCACCATCCTACGACAGACCCAGAACCTGCTGGCCTTCAGAAGACTGCTCAAGACCTGGCTCTTCGACCAGTAGCAACCCCCCCCCCCCCCCCCCCCCCCCTCCACAGCGCCTTGAGACCCTCTCGGGTATGCAGACCGCTTTACAAATGCAGTGATTGATTGAGAGTACGCTTCACCTCGCCTCCCCCACCTGAGAGGTGGGCACACCTTCTGGGCTGGCTGATTTTTCCCGCCTGTCTTCCCGCCAAAAAGGAGGGGAGACAGGAAGGGGGCCTGCTCCTAGTAGCAGGAGAGGCTGGGGGTGGCATTACAAAGGCTGCAAGGCCTTTGAAGCTCCCCTGCCACAGATGGCTCTTCCTGGCCTGGGGGAGGTGTGACCACCTCCTCCCAGATAAAGGGCTTTGTTTCTGGGCTCGGGGAGCAAAGGCTCCCACCCCAGGGGTCCAGAAACATGTCTTGTGGTGGCAGACTGGTGTATACCAGTCAGGGATCCCACCGGAGGCCGGTCGTTTTTCAGGGGGCATCTCTAAGAGTGAATTTTTCATTAAATCCCACACTGGCATCAGTGTTGGTTTAATGGGCTGAGTAGTTTGATACCAAACTTCTCAGTTTTCAGTGCAGTAATTATGGTACTGTGGAGTTCGTAAATGACAAACTCCCAGCACCATATACTCTAAATGGCAGCACTGAACTTACAATGTCTAAGAATTGACTTAGACACTGTAGGGGTACAGGGCTCATGCACCTGTACCCTCTCCACTGGTATAGTGCACCCAGCTAGAGGGGTGGCTGATCTATCCCAGGGCAGTGGGTTGTAGGCATGGCACACAGGGATATGTGCCATGTCAACTCTTCACTTTGTTCTGCCCCAAAATACACAGTCTGCAATGGCAGTGTGTGGGTGTAAAGGCACAGGGCCTCTAAGGGTGGCGCAATAAGTTCCCTTGGTACCCCTGGTACCTTTTACAAGGGACTGACATGTGGCCAGAGAGGTGCCAATTGGGGTACAAGGTACAGTTTTGGAGAAAGAACACAGGCCCTGCGAACCTGATTGGCAGGGACTCCGAGCACATCAAGTCAAAATGCATCAGTAGTCTGGCAAAAAGTGGGGGGTTACTGCAACAAAAACCCAGCTTCCTACACTGGGGTTCCAGGATCCCAGTTAGACAAGTGAAAAAAACATATTTTCACAAGCAAAAAGTGGGGGTAACCATGAAGGCAGATTCTATTTTCCTACAGTCGCCCTTCAGGAGATGAGTCTCATGGAGGGAAATAACGTCCGGGTCATAGAGGAGGAGATGGCACCATATTTGTTTCCTCTTGTTGAGGAAGTTCAAGCTCCTAATGTTAAGTGAGAGTAACTAAGTGTGTCGGAGAGTGGCCATTGCGCCGGAGAGGAGAGTCAGTGGCGGTGGCAGCAGACCTAGGTGGGTAGGAACCCCAGGGGAGAACAGAGGCACTACCCAATAAGATAGAACCTCCCTCAGGGGTGTGGATCCCAGCCGGGTTAGAGTAAAGGACAAGGCAGTGTCATGGACTCGGGCAGGATAGGGGGCATGGAAGAGGGCGGAGAAGACAGACAGTTGGACGCATAGTGGGCAGGCAAATGGGCAGTACAGGGGCGCTCCCTTGTAGAATAGTCGACCGTAAAGAGAAAAAAATGGGTAAAGAACTACAAACTTCCTAAGGCCAAAATGGGCCAGCAGCTCCATTCAAGTCCTGCTGTGATCAGCACTCAAATACGCCAGTCACAGCGGAGAGGTCATTCTCCAAAGGTGTGAATCGAAAGCGGGTGACCAGCAGCAGAGTGCAACCATCAGGCCTAAAGAGAGACATCCTGTCTCAGGACAGGTGAGGCTATACATCCATGGTGACATCCACAGACCCCAGACTTCCGCAGCCATTGAGAGCTGGAACGGTGTTTTGAGGTGCCCTTTGCACATGTATGTCTGGCATTCATGGACCATAATCGCCAGGGAGGGCAGAGCGGGCAAGCTCGCGCCCGCCAGGCCAGACCTGTGTCCCCTGTGGGAGGCCCAAAGAAGAGTTCCACAAGTACGTCGATCCTAGGCCCAGAAATAAGATCCACGGGCAGGAGTCCCTCCTGCCAGTCAGATTCCATGTAGCATCCTCCTTCAGTGCCACCACAGCAAGAAGTGCAGGGTTACAAAGAGCCCATGGTTGAGAGGGCCCGGGGAGGCATCCCGTCCATGTTGGCGAGCTGTTGAATGATGTTTCTTTTTGTGTCCTGGGCCGTTGCCGTCTTGTGAGCTCAGTATGCACAGCGGGGCGGCACCTGGGACCAAATGGGTTGCAAGGATGCTCTAGGGGGAGGCGAGGAGGTGATGTGCCCTCAGATGGGTTCGCCTGCAGTCCAAGAAGTTGCTTGGTTTCAATCAACGAGTAGATAGATCTTCTTTTGCCCTCTCAAGTGAACATGATGACGAAGGGGTGTCCTTACTGGTACTGGATTTTTAGTTCTCACAGTTCATCTGTGATTGGGTGAAAGTCCCTGTGGCGATGTAGGGTGACTGGGGAGAGGTCCTGAAATAGTTGAACAGTGTAGCCGTGGAATGTTAGTTCAACTTTGCTCCGCTCTGCTTTTAGGATAGCTTCCTTCTCAGAATGTCCGGGATAGATTTTGAGTGTCCCCGGGGAGGTGCCACGTGGTGCGCTCTATTCAAAGCTGGAGGGGGAAGTATTGCTGCCCCCACGGGTCATGTGTAAAAGCTCAGCTGAAGAAGCCATAATATCACAGCCCTCCGCCACCTACGGCACCCCCTTGATATGTATGTTGTTCCTATGACTCCTATTTTCAAGATCCTCCTGCTTCATTTGGAGCTCTGTGTTGTTCCTCCAGCATCGCCACTCTCTCCCAGAGCATTTCCTGATCTTCGGAATGAGCGTCTACTTGTGCGTTCCAGGACATCCACTTGGCCCCCCAGATCCGTGACCTTGCGGCGCATATCTTTCAGGCAGGTGTTGAAGTTTGTCTTGAGGGATTCAATTTCGCTGCATATTACCTGCAGAAAGCGGTCCATATAAGCTTGAGAGATGAGCACTGGCATTGCGTCCTCCTCCACTCCAGAGGTCAGGGAAGCAACGGGTTCTGCATCCAGGGCAGGTGTCTTATTCCAGAGTGAAGTGACTGGATTATCTCTGGTAGACCTCATAGACGTGTCCCTTGCCGACTTGCCACAATGACCGCTCACAGTGCAGGAAGGGATGCAGACAACTAAGGGAGACTCGGCAGGGCCTCTGACTGGGTGAGTGCGGGGGTCAAGAGAAGAACAGTGACCCAGTGGACCCCGCGGGTCGCATGGAGCTCAGCGTTGGCCATGGAAGGTAGTGAAATAGGCATCCCGGAAGGTGATAGTCAGGCGCTGCAAAGCAGTGCAGCGTTGTCCTAGAGGCGAGGAGACCAGGCACTAACTAGGGGGGGGCCGCTCCCTAGTGTAGGGGTGTCCCAGAGGTCTGGTAAGCAGAGTTCTAAAGAGGCTCAGCTTTCAGGGAACCTCTCGCCCCAGATGCTCCAGTGTTTAATAGTGCTTCTCTGATCCAGAACAGGCAGTAGTGGGGAGGGGTTCACAGGGGGGTCCAGAACCAACAGGTGTCAGGCACTTTCACTACCAGGTACAGGGTGGGGGTCTTACATACGCTCACTCGCCCCCTGTCACTAATCGCAGGCCAGCGACCGTCCAGGCCCCAGGGCAGGGCGACCCCCAGGCCGGGCAGCAGCTAGAGACAAGGAGGCCACCGATCTGCAGTCCAAGCACCACTCCCCGCAGGCCTCAGACAGTCTCCGCATTGGGTGCCAGTTTGTCTTTCAGGGGCCCCCCTGTTAGTGAGCAGCAGGAACTAATGTCATGGGCATACTCCTTGCAGCCGACTCACCAGTAAAGTCCGAGGCTCCTCATGGCATCACCAGTCCGGCCGATGCCCATCTCCACATGGCGAGATCCCCCTTAATAGGTGTTCAAGACAGCAGGTGAGGAGGGCCAGAGTCATGGGACCCCACATGCAGCAGCACGGCCCAGTGCGGCCTGCGATCGGTAGGGGCCGCCCCTTGCCACCGCAGGCAGCGCAATGCCTCCGCGCTCTGCAGAAGGCTGCACAGCCCCCAAGATGGCGGCTCTCCTGGTGCCTGGTAAATGGTACCACAGGTACCCAGGGCACTGTGACTAGGGAAAGCCTCTAAGGGCTGCAACACTTATTGTGACACCCTTAGAGGCCCTGTACCTTTACACTCACACACTGCCTTTCCAGGCTGCGTGCTTTGGTGCAGAACAAAGTGAAGAATCGACATGGCACACATCCCTTTGTGCCATGCCTACAACCCACTGCCCTGGGATAGATCAGCCACCCCTCTAGCTGGGTGCACTATACTAGTTGTGAGGGTACAGGTGCATGAGCTCTGTACCCCTACAGTGTCTAAGCCAATTCTTAGACATTGTAAGTGCAGTAATGCCATTAAGAGTATATGGTGCTGGGAGTTTGTCATTACGAACTCCACAGTACCATAATGGCTTTACTGAAAACTGAGAAGTTTGGTATCAAACCTTTCAGCACACTAAACCCACTCTGATGCCAGTGTGGAATTTAATGAGAAAGGCACACAGAGCATCTTAGAGATGCCCCCTGAAAAATGACTAGCCTCTGGTGGGTTCCCTGACTGGTATACACCAGCCTGCCACCACAAGACATGTTTCTGGACCCTGGGGTGGGAGCCTTCGCTCTCCGAGCCCAGAAACAAAGCCCTTTATCTAGGAGGAGGTGGTCACACCTCCCCAGGCCAGGAAGAGCCATCTGTGGCAGGGGAGCTTCAAAGGTCTTGCAGCCTTTGTAATGCGACCCCCCAGCCTCTCCTGCTATCAGGCTGAGTGGCTGCTTTCAGCTGCCACCACCAGACAGGCTTCTGGATCCCTGGGTTGAGAGCCTGCTGCTCTAGTTGGTTTGAAACAATGCACATCCTGGGACGAGTTGCCAAGCCTCCTCCCCCAGGATGGGCAGGGTCCATAAAGGGGAAGCTTCAAAGGCTTGCGCCTCTGTGAGCTTCCCCAGGCCTGTTGCTGCTTTCAGGAACTGACCCCCACTTTGGGCGGGAGAATCAGCAGGAAAACCAAGTGAGGAAGAGAGGTGTGCCCACCTCGGTCAACCTCACCCCTCAGGTGGGGGAGGCGAGGTGAAGCACAACTCTGTGCCCACCATCTTTTAGATGGGGGCCCTAGCCACCAGAGTGAGGCATATGCCCCCTCCCACTAGAGGGTGGCATTATAGGGGGTGTACCCACCCCAAGGAAGGGACCCTTCGGTCCCAACCTTGACTTACCTGTAACACCCCTAAATCTAGCATTTGGTGGCCACGCCGAACCTTGCCTCCTCAGACAAGCAACGACCAAGTAGAAAAGAAGGAGGACCGAACAGCCGTGCCGAAGCTAAGAAGAGGAGGATGCCCACTGACTTGGCCCCAGCCGTACCGGCCTGTCCCCACCTCGAACCTGCAGAAGCAAAACTCTGGTGTGTCCTGCTGCCAGCAACCTCAAGAACCCAGAGGACCTGCCCTGCCTTCCAAGGAAAAGACTTTGTCTCCCGTGAACACCGGATTTGTTCACCCACAGACTCTGTGAGTCTTCACCTGTCGCCCACGGCCCGAGTTCGAGTGGCCCAACACCTCAGGTGTCCATCCCTCTAACCAAGAAGAGGGATAGATCTTATGATCCCCTGAGCGACAGAGTAAGACCTTGAAGAAGCCTCACTCTGAGACTGGTCACTCTTCCTCTAGAAAAGAGAAGCTTTTATTCTCTTCAGAGGAGAAATCTGGTGGAAAAGGAAACATTTCACTGAAAACTGCCTCAAAACAGCAGAAAACACACCCTGAATCCATCAGGATTCCTTCGACGTCGAAAAAAGCACCGTCGATGACGAAATCTCCTCAGACAGTGAGTGCTTCCTCTTCGTAGATGAAGAACATCCCGCTGTCGACGATCGCTCCGTCGACAGCGGCACCGTCGACAATGATAACATTGCCCTTCCAGTGACGACTAGTCATTTCTCGTCGACTCCCACCTCGTCAACGATGAGTCACCTGCTGTCGACGCTTCCGCCGTCGACAAACATTCAACTCCCGTTGACGAGTTCACCATCGACGACAGCAGCGGCTTCGACGATGACAGCATCGTCGACGATGGTTTTTCCGTCAACGACGTTGATGGTGACAATGTCGACGGTAACCTCTGTTATGGCCAGTTTTGACATCGAAACTATCGTCGACGTTCTCATGTTCAAGGAACTATTTCCAGGACGTTTCTCATATTTCACCCTTGCCTCCTAGTCACTATCTTGAAGAGTCAGAGGCTGATGGGCTTTTTAGCCAAGCACGCAATCAGGATGAAGAAGATGAGGAAGAGTACTATGAGCCTTGTGAGTCATGACGAGGTCCTCAAGAGACCCCATTGCAGCAGGAACCTATGGTGCAAACGCCTATTGCCTTGGTGCAAGGCCTGACGGCTATGTTAAGGGACTATCATGCACATTTTCCACCAGCAGCGCCTGTTCCAACACAACCCACTATGCCTCCTGTTTTGCAGATCGCAGGTCCGTCTGTCACTATTGATGAACCTCAGGATGTTTTACCTGTGCAGCATTGAATCCAGGATGATTACGGTGATACTGTTGCAGAGGATGGGGAACTACCAAATTCGCCCACAACTGTGTATGAATGGGATGAATACTTGATCCCTACGCCATCTTCACCAGTTCCTCAGGCAGTAGATTCCCCTCTTGAAGATATTGGAGGTTTACATGCAATCATGGAGAGGGCAGCGACCTGATTTCACCTTCCTGTATCTGTGAAGCAAACAGATGGTTTCCTTTACTATTTTAAAGACCAGAGTAGAAAGTCCGTCCGTTCTATCCCTATAATAGATCATATCTGGGAAGACGGAACTAAAATAATGAAAAATCAATTTTCAGTGCCTGCGATTCTTCCTAGAATCGATTTATAAAAAAAATTAACAATAAAAATACAAAGCACCAGATAATGCTCCTGCTTGCCTGTCCGGTCATCCTAGACCAGATTCCGTTTTTTCACAGGCTGCTCAACGTAAGTCTCGGAATCCATACATTCCTGTTACAGCAGCGCCGGATAAGGATGGGAGGCGCCTTGATAACATCGGTATACGATTCAGCACCATGGCGGGTGCTTCAGTTTGTGCCACAAACTCCCTGGCAATTCTAGGGTGATATGACTGCCAACTATGGTCGGACATTGCTCCGTATCTCGACTTCTTACCTGAGGATAAGAAGCAGGAGGCAAGGAAAATTCTCTTTGAAGGAGAAAGGGCTGCATCTGAAATAATTGATATATCTATGGACCTAGCCTCTTTGGGTTTTCGTCAACTAGCTGGAGCGGCAGTCTTCAGACGTCAGGGATGGTTGAAATCTACCACCTTTCGCCCTGAGAGCCAAACAAAGATTTTGGACATGCCATTCAATGGAGATGTGCTCTTTGGCAGACCTAAAGATGAGGGTCTGCCAGACATCAAAAAAGATACCGACACTGCCAGAGCCCTTGGCACCTTACAATATATGAAGACTCCTTTTTGGGGATCCAGGGGCAGAGGATCTTATTCCTTTCGTGGTGGCTATCAAAGATACCAGTCCCAAGGCTATCAGGGAAGATGTAACTATCAACAGCAGCAACAGCAGCAGTCCTACAGAAACCCTGCGGCTGCTGCTTATTGACAGCAGAATAGAAGACGACAACCTCAACAGGGCAGGGATTCTGCTAGAAAACAGTGACGACTTCCTAGCACCTGCAGCAGCTCTGCCACACCTTATCTCCCGGATTCCGAATGTATCCCGACATCTCAACAATTGTAAACGATTGACCACCGACAAGTGGGTCTTGGATATTCTCAAATTTTGGCACACCCTAGAATTTGTCAGCATCCCTCCTCCTCACCCACCTTTAAAGAAACATCCACTACATCTTGCTCTTCTCAGGAAGGAGGCATAAACCATGCTTTCCAAAGGAGCGATAGAAAGAGTTCCTGTCTCTCAAGTGGGGAAAGGGTTTTATTCCTGCTTTTTTCTAGTAAAGAAAAAATCAGGGGAATGGAGACCTATCCTGGATTTAAGAAAGCTGAACAAATATCTTCAAAAGAAATCCTTTCGTGTGGCCACGCTCCAAGAAATCATTCAGCTTCTGGACCATGCAGATTTCATGACAACATTGGATCTCCAGGATGCATACTTTCACAACCCCATTTACCCCAAACATTGGAAATTCCTCTGTTTCAATGTGGCAGGTGTTCACTTTCATTCAAAGTCCTCCTCTTCGGTCTACGTTCAGCCCTGAGAGTCTTTACAAAATTTCTGGCCCCGGTGGCAGCTCACCTCAGACTTCAAGGCATACAACTTTTTCCTTATCTGGACGATTGGTTAATAAAGGCTCCTTCTTTTCGGCAGATCTCTCGAGCTACGTCCACATGTCTTCAACTATTTCAATCCCTGGGACTGTCCCTCAACATCAAAAAATCAGTTCTTCATCCTTCTCAAAGGATTCTTGACCAAACAAAGAAAGGCAATCATGTCTGATTTCTCTCGCATCAGACCTCCAAAGAAGACAGTTTGCTTCTGGGAGAATCCTCAAATCATTCCTGGGAATACTATCCTCAGCAATACTGTTGGTACCTCACACCCATCTAAGGATGAGGCCTATCCAGGAGGAACTAGACAGTCAATGGCTGCAGATCTCAGGGTCGCTCGACGACCTAGTGAAAATAACTCAAATTATGCAGGAAGCGCTGCTTTGGTGGCTGCACTCCAAGAATGTCTCAACCAGGCTTACTTTTCTTCCTTCTGTGCCGAAGTTCATTCTGACTACAGATGCCTCCCTAGAAGAGTGGGGCGCACACCTTCAAGATCTTTGCAGAAGAGGAAAGTGGTCCGCTGTGATGGTAAAAATGCATATCAACTTTTTAGAGCTTTAAGTCATTTTCCTGGCGTTGCCATCTTTTCTCCCAAGGACTCAAGTCAACAGTTCTCATCAGAACCAACAACATCACTTGCATGCATTACTAAAACAAGCAAGGAGGTACCCGTTCACACATTCTGTCTCAAGAAGCTCAAAGCATTTGGGAAGGGCTACTTTCTCAAAAACATCACGATAAAGGTGGATCATTTGCCAGGAATTCACAACAGTCTGGTGGACGCTCTGAGTGGGACTTCGAAGTCCTGTCACGAATGGGAGTTGGATCAATCAGTTGTGGAACACATATTTCGGATGTGGGGCAGACCAAATCTAGATCTCTTTGCCTCCAAAAACAATCGGAAGTGCCCATTCTTTGCCAGTTGGGAGAAGGGCTCGTGGGGGAGCGCCTTCATGATGAGATGGACAGGGATATTTGCATACACATTTCACTCCTTTCCTTTGCTTCCAAGACTTCTGCGCAAGCTCAAAATGAAACCATGCTGCATGATTCTCATCGCTCCGCGATGGCCGCGTCCGCATTAGTTCACGGAGCTTCTCCTACTGTCCAAACGCAGACCATACCACCTTCCTGCAGTTCCGACCCTGTTATCAATGAGCAAGGGCCAGATTCTTCATCCTCGTCCAGTCCAATTGCATCTTCATGCATGGTTTCTGAATTCACAGAATTCAAGGAGATAGATTTGCCTCAGGATTGTAGAGATATACTTGCAAGGGCAAGAGCTCCTTCTACTCTAAAGACTTGTGCTTTGAAATGGAAACAATTCTTTTCTTGGTGCAGTGACAAAGATATGCATCCTTTAAGATGTTCTCCAGATGAAGTTCTGTTAAGCTACATTTAGCGGCCATTTCGACCTACAGACGTTCTGCAGGAGCTGCATCCCTTTGCTCTAATCCCTTGATCAAACAATTTCTAAAGGGGCTTTTCAGATCTTTTCCACCCATCAGAGCTTCTCCTCCAGAACGGAGGCTCAATCTGGTGTTTCAACAGCTCATGAAGCATCCATTTGAGCCTGTTCACAAGGCTGACCTCAAGTACCTCTCCAGGAAAACGGCACTTTTAGTGGCACTCACCTCTGCTCGGAGAGTCAGTTAAATTCAGGCTTTCACTATCAAACAACCTTATTTGAAATGCACCAATGATTATATTCTCCTCAGAACTAATCCAACGTTTATTCCGAAAGTTCCCTCTACATTCCATCTTAATGAGCCTGTTGTACTGCGTTCTTTCTTTCCCAATCCGTCTTCCTCTGCTGAAAAGACTTTGCATACCTTGGATGTTAAAAGGTGACTGAAATTCTATATCTCACGTACTGTGTCCATCAGAAAGTCGGATCAATTGTTGATTCTTATGGTGGTCAAAAGCCAGGAACAGCTGTTACTAAATCCACTATTGCAAGGTGGATTGCATCTACTATCCAATTCTGCCATACTAAAGCTGGGCATCCTTTGTCTGTGAAACCAAAGGCTCACTCCACAAGGGCAGTGTCCTCATCTCCTGCTCTTTTTGCCGGAGTGCCTTTGGAGAAGATTTGCCGTGCCGCGACCTGGAAAAATGTGCACACTTTTACACGGCATTACTGTCTCGATCTGGTGACAGAGGCTGAATCAGCTGTGGGTCAAGCAGCGTTGCGAAACCTTTTTAAATAAGGTAAGCCTCTGTAAGGAGGTGGATAACTGAAGTCACAGGTAAGTAACTCGTTTTCTTCTACTGTAACCAAGCCAAAGTATATATACAACTTCAATTCAAAGCTGTATTATTACTGCAAAGTATAAATCACTTACCTGTGCCAGGCGTGCTTGGTTCTAGGAAATAAAGGGGCATATGAATGAAAATTTGAAATCACAATTCCAAATACCAAAAATAAAGGTTACCAAAAAAACTCAGAATTCATTTGCGAACTCGCTATTAGCGATTCCTTAATTGCGAGTTCACAAAAATAGAGAATCTGCATTTCAGGTGCAGCTTGATCACATCACACCCAGGAAGTGTGACTGCCCATGCTGTTCCTGCTTGCCTGAGGCTGTGTGAGAGGCTGGGAGGAGAAGCAAACAACTGTGTACTGCAACTCCAACAATTTCAAATGGATCCCCAGGAGAAATAGAAGGATAAGGAGGAGGCTGGGAGGAAAAGGAAGCAAAAGTTCAGCGAGAGGTAGCAGGAGATGCTCATAGAAGAAATGGTCCTTAGCCATGAGTTGCTCTTTGGCAAAACATCACTCCATGTGCTAGAGTCACAAAAACGAAAAATATGGCTGGACATCCAGGCAAAGGTCAATGCCATTGGTGTGACCCAGCGCTCTGGTGACCTGTGCAAGTGCTCGTACGATATGCGCTCCAGGTCCAAGGACAAGGTGGCAACCAGGCTGGCAGAGGCAAAGAAGACTGGTGGGGGAACATCCACTGAAACAGAATATACGCCCCTTGAGGAGTTGGTGGAGTCCACCCTACAGCCAGAGTGTGTTAGTGGTGTGGCTGACATTGACAGCTCCGACCCTCCCAACACCAGACAAGGTAGGATGCATGCCAAATCATCCCTGACACGTTACCATCTCAATCACACACTCAGGAATGCACCAACTACAAAGTAAAAATGCAACTCCCTTACACTTTTTCCAGCACACCCAGCAATGCATCATGGGAGATGTAGTCACAAGCATCATACAGTGGAGCAATGAGATACAGCAATGTAGAATCAGTATAAGTAAATCAGCAAAGGAAAAAAACGCTAGACAGTACTTAGCTAACCCAAAATCAGAAAACGTTATTCAGTGAACCATGTGAAGCTGAACACACAATTAAAACGTGCCTTTTCATTTACAGTTCTACCTGAAACACAGGATGACTGTTCAGGAGCTTAGGAGGCAGAACATACAGAGGACCTGACAGGGCAAGAGAACACAGAGCAAACCACACTGCCAACACCTGTCCCACGGAGACAGCGTCGTATTGTGCCTCCACTTCCACCGTTAGAGGCAGAACCAAAGTCCATAGGGGATGAGGCCCAGCCAGAACAGGGACAGCGTGCAGAACAGGTCCAAGAACAGCCCCCTGTGCACCGTAGGGAGGAAACCTGCGGGAGACGCAGGCCAAGGGCGACCACCAGCGCAGCTGCTGTTGAGGATCACATGGTGTTTGCCAGATTGGAAGGCACCATGGTAAAGGTATAGCGCCTGCAAACAAAATCAATGTGGTCAATACACTGGCAGCTGCTGTCTGTGAACCACAACCTGAGTGACATGAAGGAGGGCATCAGGGAAATGACAGGCGCAATTAAAGAACTGTGTGCCACAATGAAGGGAGACCAGGCAGCCAGACGCAGAGGGAGACACCGTCTCTACAGCCGTCTGGACACTTACCGCAAGGCGGTCAACCGCCTGTGTACTGCCACTTCCCTGCTGTCATGCTGCTCTGTAAGCATGCAGGTTGAAATGGCACACTGCAGCCAGGATGTGGCCAAAGGGTTGGTGCAGGTGACAAATGCTGTAGAGCAGCTGCAGACGGCTACCATAGGTAGCACAGGACTCCTGGGCTCAGGGGATAGTGAGGAGCTCTCAAGCAGAAGCAGCATCACCCCACCAATTGCCAAACACATACGGCACAGTGTGAGGCAGGGAACAACACTGGATGCCTCAAGGGAGAGCAGTCAGCACCCTGAGCATGCAACAGCATGACGTGCATGCAAAAAATAAAATGGCACCACAGCAGAATGCCAATGGGTGAAGCAACCCATTGCATGTGGACTCTTGTTTGGCCTTCATCCATGCACTGTGCGCATAACATGTGCAACATTTTGTGACACTCAAAGTGTGTGTTTAGGCTGTGTGACTGATATTTTCCTGCAGCTAAAGGAATAATAAAACAGTCATGCACAACTCATCTTTTGCATTGTCATAATTACTTGCCTAGAAATAGTTTTGTGTTATCTCATCACGTCTCTGTTGTCGGCAGCTGCCCCTACACCACCTGCTGGTTTGCAACGTAGACCTGGGCCCTCATCCTCAGATGAATCTGTATCAGTAAGTTCAACTGGAATGCCTTTTTTAGTTGTGGAGTATGGCACAAGTGGCCACAATCTTGAGCGGGTATCTGGGCTGTATTCTAGTGCTCCTCCGCTTTTATGCAGGCAGCGGAAGCGGCTCTTTAGTATCTGTGAGAGGGTCGGGCAGAAGGAAAAACGAGGAGGCCAAATTTGGGGATCAATTTTGACATGGGTTTATTGAAGACAGTCAAAAAACCCAACAGGGGGACAGCTCAACAAGATACACGGTCTATGTCCTGGTCTTCTGAGGTCGTGGCTGAGGTCTCCCTCCTGTGTTGTTTGGTGTTCCTGGCGTAGTAGGGCACCCTCGGAGGCTCAAAAGAAAGAAAAATGAAGAGGGCGGTAAGTTGACCTGTGGTTTCAGGCGTAAAGGATAGAACCCGTCACCGTTTTTAGTGAGGGAAGCCCCACTTAACACAGGGCTGAAAACAAGCATATACGGGTGGTGGTGCTCGATATGGGTAGCACGCAAGGGAATACATAAAGCCATAGAAAAAGTAGAAAGCCACAGCTCACAGCCCCCCTTTACGTCAGGAATCCGACGGTATAAAAGATAGCGAAAGCCACTAGTAGAGGCATGGAGTGCTCATAAGAAAACAAAGGGTGATGCACAGGGTATGGGGATAAAAAGTGCGGGAGGTGCAAGAATGTGTACAGTGCCCCTTGAAGCTGCACCTTCCCCAAAGTCCTCCCCTCACTCCCTACCCCTCCCGCTTCACGTACCGCCCAGCCGCAACTCTTCTGAGTTGCGTCGGCCCGGGGGCGTCGGGGCGTCCACCACTCTTCAGTCCAGGTGTCCGCTCCTTCTTCTGGGTCGTGGGAGGAGTCGACGTCTCCAATCGCCTTTCTGTGATGGTCTTCCTCTTTGACGTTTTCCTTCCACACGGTGCTTGCTGCTGCTATCGGGAACTCCTCCGGTCTATGACGACGCTCCTGCACTTCGCGTCCTCCTTATGTGACGTTGGCTCCGCCCCGCCGGTCATCAAAACCTCCACCAGTGAGACATCTGTATATCCCACTTGTTTAAATATAAAGGAGTCGTGTGTACTGCCAGGCTATTTTGCGACAATATCCGTGATGATATATTCAGCATTGCAGATGACCTGTATGTTGAGTGAATTATAAGATTTGCGGTTCCTGAATACATACTCATTGTTTGGGGGTGAGAGGGCTGCATGGGTTCCATCTATGCAGCCAATGACGTAGGGAAATGGGAAATCTGGTAGAAGTCCTGTTTTGTTTGCTGTAATGCCTGTTGTGTGCTGGGGGATGGTATGTGAAGATCTAGCCTCTGTACCATTGCATCCAAGAATGCATGGTAGAAGCGCGACAGGTAACTCTGGGAGACCCCTCCTGCTGCTGCTATCACCCCCTGGAAACTCCCTGATGCCAGTAAGTGCAGTGAACACAGGACCTGCATATGGGTTGGAATGGTTTGGGTCCTGCGTGTTGGGTGTTCCAGCAAGGGTTTTAGCTCATCTGTCAAGTCTATAATGGTGACTGAGATTGCCTATACTTCTCATGGATCTCCACGTCAGTCTGCTGGAAGAGTGTGATCTGCACTCTGAAGATCCATTCCTGTCGCCTTCTTCTCTGTGCTGCAGCTCGAATTTGCATCCTCCTGGCTATCACATACAGGGCTTCCATTGTAGAAGTCCCTGTTGCATTGTGGGCTTGTTTAAATAGCTTGCACCTGGTTACCACCTGCTTGAGTTGGTGGTAAAATCCATGTTCAAAAATGCGATTTTCAAGAACTCGCAATTTGCAATTTTTTAAATATATTTTTGCGACATCGCCATCTGAGATTACGCTATTTGCGATTATCACAGATAGTCGCAAATTGCAATTTCACATTATTTATTCGCAATTTTTGGGGGTCGCAAAATAGGTATTCGCAATACCTATTTTGCACTGCAAACCTGTTATACATAGGACAAATCTACTTTGCGATCGCAAACTGTTTTTTTTGCGATTCGCAGTGTTTGTGACCTCAAAATAGCTTGATGCATATGCCCCAAAATAACTAAAAGAATATTATCTTTATACAAAACCAATTGGTCTGAAGTTCAGTCTTTGAGTGTGTGCAGTCATTTGCTGATTGAGTGTGTACAACAAATGCTTAACACTACCCTCTGATAAAGCCTTACTGCTCGCCCACACTACCACAAATAGAGAGTAAGTTGCTATGTACTTTTACCTCTGCCTACCTTTGGGGTTCCACTGGATTCTGTGCACAATATACCACACTTTGGTATAGTATATACAGAACCAGCTTCCTACACAGCCCCCTCTAAGGATCGTGGGCCCTGTCGCTGGCCAGGAACTACGTGTCAGCCCGGCCAGGTCTGGACCACCACACAGGACTCATTGTGACTGAGCCTGCCCCCCGCTGCAGATGGCCCCAATTCAAAGTGGCAGCTCACAAACAACGTCTCTGGGGCCGTCAGCAACCCACGGCAGCAGAAGCGGGGCACAGCGGGCTAATCGGGGTCCAGACTGCATTGGTCTGGCTCCAGTGCTGGGAAAGCTTTACAGAAAGAAGCGGGAGTCCGGACCTACAGTGGAGCACTTCTTACTCCATGCGCTCCCAGGCCATGCCCCCCATCTTTTGGATTGAAAAAAACATAGACATTTGTTGTAAGGCTTGTTTCATCAGTATTCTCAAATAACTTGCTGGAAAGATTTTATATTTGAGCTTTCTTGCTTCATTCTCCTCCGATTTCAGAGGACAAAATCTTGCTATTTATAGATCTGTATCCATTGTACTTTTGTGCATTCCCTTTCTGTCTTTTATGGTCATTTAATGTACTGTTTTATATTTTGTGTACGAAACGTTTATGGCACTTGCTGAAGAAATAAAGTTATTATGAAAGAGCTGCAGGTCTTCTCATCCCTGCCACCATTCCTTTCTGTTTTTTCAAACACACTAGTGCTTCACACTAGGGCCTCCTTCCTGCCGAAAGTAGTAACACATTCCATGTGGGCCAATCCGTCACCTTGGCCACTTCCTACTCTCCTCCACATTCCTAAAAGGAAGAGGAGCGACTCCACCATCTGGACCCAAAAAGAGCGTTCTTGTTCTACCCTGACCGCGCACAAGAGTTTTGGGTGGATGACCAACTCTTTGTGGGGTATGTTGAAGCGAAGAAGGGTGGGGTGGTGCAGAAATTAATCATTTAGCCCTGGGTCGTTCACTGTATTAAAATATGCTACGCAATGGCCAAAATGCAGCCCCCTGAGGGCTTAAGGGCTCTTTCCACCAGCGTTAAAGGTATGTCCACTGCTTTAGCACATGGAGTCCCAGTCCTGGAAATCTGCCAGGCAACAACTGAAAAGAGACATAATAGACCTGGGCCTCATATACACGTCTGGCGTTACAAAATTCCAGATGCTAGGGATTAATCCTTTTATTCTCATGTGCACGCCTCTTACTCTCGGATTTACCTTTTTGTGACACACTCCCTACTCCGCACTCTTGACACAGATGAAATATCGGCTATTTCCATAGCTAACCACATGCTCATTGGGCTGACTTGGGCTCCTTCCTGGTGATTAAACAACAATACTGCAACGGTGGGCAATAAGATGGTTACACTCCCTGGCACGTAGACTACGCCAGCCTCAAGCAAAAACACATATAGGAGTGGAGATGGACAATCTCAAAGCACGACGAGAAGAGAGAATTTTGTAACTATTGTCAAACCCTCTATGATAGTGAACCAAGATAAGGCGACGCCCACTCAGCACCTCAAAAGACAGTTGGCAGTGCTGCGTGGGCTACTGCAATAACACCGAACAAATAGAGCAGAAAGCTCCTTCTTGTCGCTTTAACAACAATACTACAAGGGGCGCAATAAAGTGGGGTACACTCCTGGCATGTAGACTGCGCCAGGCACAATCCAAAACCCATATCGCTAACTTAAAACGACAGGGGGGAGATGGGCAATCTCAAAGAGAAGAGAGAATTTTATAACTAATATCAAACCCTCTCTGATAGCGAAGAGATCTTGCTCGCTCTGATAGAGGGATACCTGGGGCAGTGTTATTGGGAGCCCATACAGCCCATCACACACAGCTTTTGGATGCACCTTTCTCGGGGGAAGAACTTCTCCTATCGCATCGAGCATTGCCATTTGACAAGAACCCTGGGCCAGACAACCTACTGGTCAGCTTCTATAGCCTATTCCTAACCGATAACCAACCTGGGCGACCACTTGATCAACCTGTTTAGTTTCTTTAGGCACGAGTCCAGCCTCACTCCCTCCATGGCCGCCGCAGAGATATCGCTCATCCCCAAATCAGGCAAAGATCTGTCATTCTGATCTTCATACCGCGCCATTGCTCTGCTAAATACTGATGCAAAGATCTTCACTAAGATCTTGGCCACCAGGCTCGAGCACTATCTTCCCTATCTTTTAGATCCAGATCAGGTAGACTTCATATGCAATAGGCAGGGGGCCAATAATGTTGGCCAATAGGCGCATTTGGTGGAGAAAGTGCATCGCTACCACTTACCAGAGTGCCTTATCTCGCTAAACGCAGAGAAGGCCTTTGATGCGGTGAGCTAGGCTTCTCTGCGTGCAGTATTAATTAAAACAGAGATTGGCCCAAAGATGATCTCCAGAAATATGGCCTCCTATGTCGTCCGGTAGCAACCATTAGGGTCAGCGGACAGGTCACAGACCTCATCAGGATTCGTAGAGATACGAGTCAGGGATTGATTGCCGTTGTCACCCCTTTTATTTGCTTTAGCCGTGGAACCACAGGCCATCACCATTTGGCGCACCAAAGAAATAGAGGGCATACCTTTGGGTGTCAAATACACAAGATAAACCTGTTTGCTGATGCTTTGCTTCTCACTCTTTCACAGCGGCCTATACGCGTCTCTTCGGCTCCTTGTCGATGGAACAGACTCCATTTAAAGTCTGCCCCCTGTGCCACGGGAAATATCCCCGTACAGACTTGCATCTGGTGTGTAATTTGTGCTTGTCTCCAGAGCAGAAGGAACAAGACTGCGATGCGTGCCGATCCTTCAGATCGAAGAAAACTCTCCGTAATCGTCGGGCTCGACGTTGAGAGATGGAGCGTCAGCAGTTAGACGTCACACCGGATCTCTTCGGCGAAGACTCCGAGCCAGAGGAGATCTCAGCTGCCGAAGAACAACAGGCCTCGGCTGCGTCTGACTCTGGATCAGAGTTACAGATTGATCTCAATGACGATGACGTACTGCAGGGACAAGGGGACATGAGTACAGAAGACACCCCCCCACCCATCCACCCACCATCCCTGAAAAATCTATGGCTTTGGCACCACCTGTGCCTCAAGGCCAAGGTCGGCACCGAGAAGAGGTTTCTCACGCTTTGCCTTCTGACTCGGCACCGAAACACTCTGAAAAGCCTTCCAACTCGGGACCGAGTCGGCCAAAACCTACTTCTGAGCCAAAACTAAGCTCTTAGCACAAGATCGGTTCCAAACCAAAATCTTTGAAACCGAAGAAATATTCCTCAGGGCCGAAATCTTCAGTGCCAAAAGGACACTCTGGCTCAGCTCCAAAAGCTTCGGTGCCGAAACCTAAAGACTTGCCTGTGATACCGCCTGATCAAAACATAAACGTTGTACTACCTAAGTTGGATCCGAAACAGAAGAAGCTGTATATTCATCCTGAAACCGGGTATATCCAAGCTAATCCGCCATCCAAGCACAAGCTTCCTGATGACGACAGCTCTTCTAAAATTCCACTGAAAAGGAAGAATGTGGGCACTAGTCCTTTCCATACACTACCATCTCCTCCACCTCCCTCTCCACCAGAGCTAGATAATAATAATAATCCACATTTGTAAAGCGCGAACAATCACCCGTAAGGGTCTCTAGGCGCTGGGGGCCGTCGGGAAGATTAACCAAGCTATTGCCCAGAGTCACATGATGCTGGGCTAATCTGGCGCCGGGGATCGAACCGTGAGCCCCAAATTCCAGAGTCAGTCGCGGGGCCACACCTCTTCCCTAGATCCTTTACATATCACACCTCATCAGTCTCCTCTACCTCAATTTGATGCAGGTGATACTGATGATGATGACGCAGTTACCTGTAGATCCTTGGATGGATTATACTGTTGATCCTCCACAGGATACAGACCCAGATCTTTACCCTGCCAGGCCATCTCCACCCAATGACAATCTGTCATAACAGCTCATTGCTAGCGCTGCACAATACCATGGGGTGGAGCTACATTAGGAATCCCTAGAGGAAGATTTTCTCTTTGATACTCTAGGGAAACATAAGTCTAGTCAGTCACTGCCTATGCTCAAAGGTATGTTGAGGGGCACAGAAGACATTTGTAAAGATCCTGTACGTGCTAGAATCCTCACTCCTAAAGTTGATAAAAAATATTAATCTTCCCTAACAGATCCTATTTTCATTAGAGGTTAGTTACCACTTGACTCTTTGGTAGAATCTAATGCTCGAAAGCAAGCTAATTCTCATGCATCTGGGGATGCCCCTCCCCCAGATAAAGATTCAAAGCTTATTGATGCGTCTGTTAAACGTGTGGCTCCACAGGCAGCTGATCATTGGCGTATTGCTAATGACCAAGGCCTCCTAGCAGGATATGATAGGGCCCACTGGGACAAAATGGAACTACTACTACAGTTTCTCCCAGATGAGCATAAGGTAAAAGCTCAGGATTTAGTTCAATAAGGTAAACTAATTTCCAACACCTCTATTAGATGCACTCTAGACGCGGCTGACTCTAGGTAGAGGAGTCAATACTAGCAACCTACTCCAAAGACATGCCTGGTTACGGATTTCAGGGTTCAAACGTGAAGTCCAACAATTCATCCGTAATATACCTTTCGATCAATCGCTCGAAAAAATGAAAAAAGACACCGATGTAGCAAAATCGATGGGAGCGCTTCAATCGCCCTCAAATAGAGATTCTTTTCACCACTCACTTTACAGGGAAGGGCCCAAATCCACAGGGACAGACCAAAACACTTCCTCATACAAAAATAATTCACAATCATCTTTTACAAGACAATTTTTCAGAGGGAGTTATAGGGGAAATAGTCCCTGGGGCAGAGGTAAAACCACCACACCCCACAATTTCCCTTTCTCAAATAAACAGTGACTTCCCAAACCTTCCCTCGGACTATTCCACACCTGTCAGAGGAAGACATCAAGACTTTCTCCCCATTTGGAAATCAATAACACCCGACAATGGGGTGCTTGGGATTATTCAACATGGTTATGGCCTGGAGCTTATCAACAATCCTCGAAACATTCCTCCTCAATGTCACATATTGTCACCACACCACCAGCACTTGCTTCAACAAGAAGTGCAATCTTTATTACTCAAGCGGGCTATAGAACCAGTCCCACTTCAGCACCAATGGTCAGGGGTTTATTCCCTTTACTTTCTGATTCCCAAAAAGGATGGCTCCTTAAGACCTATTCTAGATCCCAGAGAGTTAAACAAGTACATATTGTCAGAGCACTTTCACATGGTCACGCTTCAACAAGTACTTCCCCTGTTACAGTAGGGTGACTTTATGTCTACTCTAGATCTAAAAGACGGCTACTTTCACATTCCAATTCATCCAGCTCATCGCAAATACCTCATATTTGTGATAGCAGGCAAACATTACCAGTTCAAAGTACTTCCATTTGGCATCAACACAGACTCAAGAGTGTTTACCAAATGTCTCGCAGTAGTAGCCGCTCTTCTCAGATGACAATGTATACATGTCTTCCCTTAACTGGACGACTGGCTAATCAAAGCGGGCACTTACCAGAACTGTATATTACACACTCAGACAACAGTACACCTACTCCATCAGTTGGGTTTCACAATAAATGCACAAAAATCTTACCTGTGTCCTGCACAAGTGCAGTCTTATTTGCGAGCTTCCCTCAACACTCTCAAAGCTCTAGCCACTCCCATTGTAGCCAGGATTAAAAGTATTAAGTCCACAATACTACAATTTCAACCCAATCAATCATTACCAGCCAGAGTCTTCATGCAATTGCCGGGAATTATGGCATCCTGCCTTGCAATCGTACCTCATGCAAGGCTTCACATGCGTCATCTGCAAGAATGTCTAGCGCGTCAGTGGAATCCATCACAGGGTCTATTAACTGATCTAGTGTTGGTAGACAGCCACACCTATCGCTCTCTGCAGTGGTGGAACCCTCAAAACGTAACAAAAGGGCTGCCCTTCATAGACCCGATTCCACAAACTGTATTGACAGCAGACGCATCTTTAAACGGTTGGGGTGCCCATCTTCAACTTTACATAATACAAGGGCTGTGGTCAACTTTACATAATACAAGGGCTGTGGTCAGACAATCACAAATGTCTCCATATCAACTACCTGGAACTTCTAGCAGTGTTCCTAGCTCTCAAAGCTTTTCTCATCCAACTTGTAGACAAAACTGTCTTAGTCTGCATGGACAACATGACAGCAATGTACTACCTACAGAAACAGGGAGGAACACACTCTCTCCAGCTGTCGCGCCTTGCACAAAGCATTTAGAATTGGGCGATTCACCACAAAATCTATCTCCTAGCAGAACACCTTCCAAGAGTAGACAATCATATTGCAGACCTGCTCAGCAGACACAGGCAACGAGTGGGAACTTCATCCCCAGTTCTTCTTCCCTACTTTCAAAATTGGGGATTTCCACACATAGATCTGTTTGCCACAGTACACAACGCAAAATGCCCAAACTTTGCATCCAGGTTTCCACACCTAGCATCCAAAGGCAATGCTCAATGGATGAATTGGTCAGGGATATTTGGTTACGATTTTCCGCCTCTCCCACTAATCCCATTACTGGGTCGGAAGCTCAAACAGGGTCGGAAGCTCAAACAAACGTCCCTCACACTGATCTTATTAGCCCCCTCATGGACTCGTCAACCTTGGTACACCGTCCAGTTAGAACTGTCAGTGGTTCCACACCAAAAGCTACATCTCACACCATGTCTCTTCACTCAGAGCCATGGAGAAATCAGACATCCAAATCCCGGAGAACTCAACCTAGCGATTTGGGTCCTGAAGTCATTGAGTTTAGGCTATTTACAACTACCACCAGACTGTATGAATATTCTCAAAGAGGCTAGAAAGCCTACTACTAGAGCATGTTCTGCAGCAAAATGGAAACGGTTCGTTCTCTATTGCAATTGCAACAATATCAATCCACTTGATGCTTCTGTACAAAACATCATTTGTAATCTGTTGCATTTACAGCAATGTGGATTAGCTTACACATCCATTTGTTTACATCTAGCAGCGGTACCTGCATACTTGCAAAATAGACAACACTTCTCTCTATTTAGAGTACATGTGATTAAAGCCTTCATGGAATGATTGAAAAGGGGGATACCACCAAGAATTCCCCCTGCTCCAGAGTGGAACTTAAACATAGTCCATACAAGGCTAATGGGTCCACCTTTTGAACCAATGCACAAATGTCAGTTACAATTCTTATCATGAAAAGTTGCTTTCCTCATAGCGAACCTCACTAAGAAGAGTTGGTGAACTTTGTGAGAAGTTGGCCTGATGTATGATGTCACTAGTTCTAGTGCACACCTTATATCAGTCCAAATACCCTTATGGTGATTGGTTGTAATGTCAACCTTATAGACCAGCTATCCTAGTGGTAGCATGGACAAGAGCAGTCTTAGGCTAAACTCTGAATGGCATGTGAAGCCAGCTGTGATACCATATATAATCCCTTGAATACCAAATGAAAGGACACCACAACAGATATATATATAAAATAAAGTGTATTTATTCTAGTCAAACCCTCAGCACTCTTTATGAGATTAGAGGTAAGTACAACACAGTCTTATTTAAGCATACATTAAGTCACACAGGTAAGTAATACAGTTAGGCCCTAGGGGCCACGCAAACCATATACTAAGTAAGTGGTATAAGGACCACTGTCACGGAAATAGAATAGGCCTAGGCCTAGGGAATCGCTGGGGCTACACTACACTAGCGTTAGTTAGGAAGTGGGAGGCCCACGGGATTCATGTGCAGAGTGGAAACACTCACGCGTAATGCGTAAAAGTCACTAGCAATAGTACAGTTTAGAAAACGATAGATTTAGGACACTTCCGGAGTAGCTAGGAAGTCGAGACTGGAAAACTAGACACTAGGATAGTCACTATCCTGATGAGCACCGGAGTACCCAAGTTACCTAGCCCACAGGCTGCGGGTGCATAGGGGTGAAGATGTGTCGGTTTTCGTCGTCGACTCCTATGGATGCCTGAAGAAAGATGCTGACAGGCAGTCAGTGAAGAGTGTCCGGTGGATCCCAAGGCTGGGATCAAGAAGAGAGGAGACCTGCAAGCAGAAGGGACAGAGTCAAGGTCACTAGCCAGTGACCACGTGGAACCAGGAAGGAACCAGGCGATGTCGTGAAGATTGCAGGTGAAGGTGAAGCTTGTCGCTGCAGCCAGGAGGACCAGGAAGCGTCGAGGACGACCAGGACCAGGAGGCGAGCTGTCCCACGAAGGCTCTTGCTGTCGGCGGCGTCGAAGTTGGACTAGGACTCACCAAGCCTTGGCAAGCGGAACCCACGAAGAACGGAGGACTTGCTTCTGGTGCAGACCAGGAAGGTCTGGGGTGCTTCTTCTTTGCAGAGAAGCGGGAGCCAGTCTGGAGGAGCCAAACCAGCGCAGAAGATTTCAGGGTGCGTCGTCACAAAGGCCACTAGCCAGCGGGCAAGCAACCGGACAGACGCGGCAAGCAGGAAAATGCAGAAGGGCCCCACGCAGGACTCGTGGAGTGTGGGGGGCTGATCTTCGGTGCAGATGATGCTTGGGGTTGGGGCTTCTCAATCCCCGGTGCACAACTTCGAGGGTGCCTCAGAAGCTGCGCTTGAAGTTACTAGCCACTTTTCCCAGGTAGCCGGTCCCACGTTGCTCGTCGCCTCCACGGATCTCAGCTCTGCTGTGGATGTGGATCAGGGTCGGAGAAGTCTGGAAGTCAAGGCTCTGGTCGGGCTCTGCAGTCGGTTCCTCGTAGAACGTGGGCAAAGCAAAGGGTAGTCTCTTGATGGTGCCTGTTTGCACAGGGTAGCCATTCCTTGGCCACAAGGGAGATTCTTCAGTCTTCTTCTTTCGTCGAATGTCGAAGGTCCAGAGTTTCTGTTCAAGTTTGCAGGTTCAGGATAATCTAAAGTCTTGAGGCCCAACTCCCACTCTTATACTAATCTGGGGGGCTGGGATACCTGCTAGGTCACGCCTTATGGGTGGGACCTGGGAGGGGGTGGTTGCACCCACTTCTCTTTGTCCAGTTTCGCGCCAGAGCTGGGGCTGGAGTGCCCCAGCGCCGGTTTGAACTGGACTATGCAAGGAACACCTTGTGTGCCCCAGGCATGTCTCATTCCTTTCAGCCCACCCTGCCCCAATACACTAAAGGCTGTCTGGGGAGGTGCTAGCACCTCCCCAAGCAGGAAACCTATTGTCCAGGCCTCCCTGGCTGGGACCACTCCCAGCTGCAGGAGGTCAGACTTGTGTCGTGGCAGCAGCATCCATTTTGTGATGCTGAGGCTTTGGTCAGAGGCTAACAGTGAAGTATGATTTTAACATGTCTTTCCCTCTAGAAGGGGGGAATAATATCCTCATGTCCAGAAATGGCATGGGGGTATTATTCCACAGTGTTAGACACCTTACACGACATGTTTCGATAAAGCCAAACCATAGTTACCATAACCGTTTAAGATTATAAGGCAGTTTAAGAGTATATGGTAGGCTATATCATAGAACAGCTATAAGGACAAGGTTCCGAAAGCTGCAGACAGGCTCAGCTCATGCTAGAGCACCATCTCACATGTTACCAAGCACTCTGCCTCCAGGATTGTTAAGGCCTGCCATAGGAGTGACTGATAGGTACACATGTGTCTATATGCAAGTTAGGTATAGGAATACTACACCTAAGCAAGGGGTGATCACACGACCTTGCCCCAGCTGAGTGATCAGCCAGTTGTGTCAAAATGGAAGGCCAGGCCAGGGGTGGCATAATACATGCTGCAGCCCCTGGTAGGCCTAGGGTACACCTATGCCCTGGGTACCTAGGGTACACTGTACAGGGGCCAATAAGGTGATCCTATCCAAATGGGTTATGCACCTAAAGTACATAGTATTAATTTAGAGAGAGAACAGCAGGGCTGTGGGTCTGATTAGCAGGCCCACAGCCACATCTAAGTCGAAAACCAGTAAAGCAAAAGCAAAAAGTGGGGGTGAACATAGAAAGCAGACCCTACTCTCCTACAAACTTCAGGCATTAAGTATACAAGAGCCTTTTTTTAAGCTTCATAAAGATAGAGTGGTTCTTCGAACCAATCCTAAATTTCTCCCTAAAGTAGTTTCTGCCTTTCATATCACTCAATCAGTTGAGTTATCTGTGTTCTTTCCTCAATCTGATTCTGTAGTAGAACGAGCTCTCCGCACACTTGACGTTAGACGTGCTATACTGTATCACGTAGAGAGAACCAAAGAATTTCAGAAAACAAAGCAGCTATTTGTTGCTTTTTCTCCACCACACAAAGGCAATCCCATATCCAAGTCGGGTATTGCAAGATGGATTGTAAAATGTATCCAAACATGTTATGCCAAAGCAAAAAGAACCTTGATAAAACCTCCTAGAGCACATTCCACTCACAAAATAGGGGCTACTATGGCATTCTTAAGGAATATTCTCCTAGCCGACATCTATAAGGCAGCAACATAGTCTACACCACACACATTCACCAAACACTATTGTGTAGATGTGTTAGCAAGGTAACAAGCAAATGTAGGCCAAGCAGTGCGTAAAACACTGTTTCAAACAACTTCAACTACTACAGTTTAGCCACCGCTTTGGGA
The DNA here is from genome assembly GCF_964204655.1 of Triturus cristatus. Taxonomy (NCBI): domain Eukaryota; kingdom Metazoa; phylum Chordata; class Amphibia; order Caudata; family Salamandridae; genus Triturus; species Triturus cristatus. The sequence continues at coordinate 359,498,414 of NC_140586.1, read as the reverse complement.
GTATACTGCTATATAGTCTATGCAAAGCATGTGATCTACAGCTCACATGCCTCGAACGGATAATGTTACTTACCCAGTAAGCATCTGTTCTTGGCATGTAAAGCTGTAGATTCACATGCGCCCACCCGCCTCCCCGGTCTCCTGTAGTTGTTGTAGTTCTTAATTTACATTCATATGCATGGACATCTCTATTCTACATTCACTAACTCCATTCTCACCCTCTGCTGGAAAACAATTTAATAGTGGAGTCAATGCCCATGCGCACTATCACGCAAGGGAGAAGTCTCCCTACCTCGTGACTGCAAAGACTTCTTTGAACAAAAACAACTTGCAAACATCCGGACCCAACACTAGTTGGCAGGAGTATGCAAAGCATGTGAATCTACAGCTCTACATGCCAATAGCAGATGCTTACTGGGTATGTAACATTATCCTTCACATGTTCACCATCTACACTGGGTCCTCTAATCTTTGCTGGAGATGTTGAAATACACGCAGAGATTTCAATCATATTTAGTGGTCATGTGCCCTGATAAATACCTTCTGGAAAGAAGTTCATAGCAACATTAAAGCCGCAGTAGGATATCCCCTCCCTACCTTGTATCATACAGTAATACTTGGGATCCGATCCCCAACTCTTAATGCAATGATTTTGATAACATTGGCTTCACACGTGGGGCAGGAGACCAACCTATTCCACACTACACGACAGCCCTATAATTTCACTGTATACTACCCACATCGATCTGTACCATGTTTGTGGAATGATATCCTATTGTGAACAAATGTTTGTTCGTTTTACTTTTTTCTTTTCCTCCTTTGCGATCCATTCTAGCTGCAACTGACCTATGAATAAAAAATCTAGCAGGGCCCTCTCCCTGCACCCCTCTCAATTTGTATATGTTATGGGAGACCATTGTGGGTGGGGGGGGGGGGGGGGCATTTGGAATGATTCAGTGCTGGATAATTTAGTACTCGCCAGTGCCAGACCTTTGTTACTGTTGTAATGCATTTTTTCCTTGCATTTTTCAATAGAAAGTTTCAAACTAAAATGAAGATTTATTTTTTATTTATTTGTATTTTATATTTCGAATTTTCTATAGCGCGAAAAAGACCCAGATTAGGGTATCGGACCGCTTTACAAAAAGAAAAAGCTGAGTAAGTGTAAAAACAGTTTCAAAACAAAGCAGAGATAATATCAAAAACATTTATAATAAATTTCAGCAGGTACCAGAGACTACTAGAGATGAATTGTTCGGAGCAGTGGGAACAAGTTCGAGTACGAATAAGTCAGAGGCGAAGGTGTCATTGAGGGAGTGTAGAGAGAAGTTTGAAGTAGTGGACTGGAACAGTGCCTTGCAAGTCACTGAACTAGCTGGTGTGCTAGTAGGGCCTCATACGATGAGGCAGTTGCGGAGTTAAGGGAGGAATTCGCTCTTTAGGAATGATTTAGCTTCCCTATTGAATAAAGGTGTAGAGGAGATTTTTCTGATGCATGCAGGTAGTGAGCTCCTTATTCTTGGTGCCGCTCCGTAGAAAGCTCTGTCGGAGGTTTTTTTTCTTATTGAAGCGAGAGGGTTTAAGGAGTAGGTTGTCGGAGCTCCTGGAGTGTCTGTTTCCTCCAGATAAAGTAAGTTTCTGGGATAGGTACTGGGGGGTGTTGTGGTGAAGAGCTTTGTGGGTGATGCAGGCCAATTTTAGGTGGATTCTAGCTACGTAGGGCAGCCAGTTGAGCGCATTCAGGTGTGGTGATATGTGGTCAAATTTCCTAGATCCTGTTAGGAGTCTTGCTGCTGCGTTGAGACAGGCCTTTAGAGGGGCTGTAGAGATTTTGGGCAGTCCCGCGAGGATAGTACAGCCGTACTCCAACCTCGATATGACTAAAGCCTGAACTGCAGTTTTGAGATCAGGGTTCTCGAAAATAGTTTCATTTTTCTGAGATAGCTGAGGTGAAAGTGTGCATTTTTAGCCAACAGGTTGATGTGTGTTTGCATGTTAAGGTTTTTATCCAGTGTAATTTCAAGCGATTTGGTGGAGTCCACCAGAATCGGCGTGCAATTTAGAGCAGAGATCAACTTGGTCCATTCCTTTATCTCCAGAGAGTTTTTAGGGGGGAGATTAATAGAAATTCAGTTTTTTGCAAGTTCAGCTTGAGTAAGTTGGTCTTTAACCAGTGGACGGTCTTTTCGAGAGCTTGATTCATAGTCTTTATCTCTTCAATGGAAGTGATCTTGATGTAAAGTAGAGTGTCGTCCGCGTACTGTAGTAGTTCGGTTAGTGGTTCGACATAAAGGTTGAATAGCGCTGGGGAAAGGGTTGAGCCTTGTGGTACTCCCAGTAGGTTGGGTGAAGCGGCAGAAAGGTTTTTATTCACTATAAATGATTGTGTTCTGTTTTCTAGAAAAGATTTGAACCATTTGAAGGACTGTGCCAGAAAAACCCATTCTATTTTCCAGTCTTCTTAGAATTTTGTCGTGATTGACTGTGTCGAAGGCTGAAGAGAGGTCGAGCAGTCCTAGTAGACAGGTTTCGTTGCAGTCAAGAGCGAGGAGGGCGTTGTCTACTATATGCAGAATCGCTGTTTCTGTGCTATGACTGACTCTGAAACCCGATTGGCAGTCGTTCAGTAGTTTGAAATCCATGATGTGTTGGTTCAGTTGTTGCTGAACACATTTTCCCAGGACTTTGGCTAGCATGGGAATGTTGGTTATAGGTCAGAAGTTATTAGGGCCGGAGTGGTTTGCTGTAGTTTTATTTAGGATAGGGGTGACTTGACCAATTTTTAGGCAATCTGGGATGTGGCCTTGAGCTAGTGAGGCGTTGATGATTTTGGTCCAGAGATGGGAGATGATATGGTGGATATGGGGTAGGCAGTTAGAAGGTACAGGGTTGTACATGGTTGTTGAAGTGGTTATTGGGTTTGATGGTAGCTAAGGTTTTCGTGATGTCTCTGGGATTGTAAAGTTTGAAGGTAGACCAGTGAGAGTTATTTTTGGGCAAAGGTATATCAAGTCGATTAGGACTTTTCAACTTGAGTGTTCTTTAGGGTAGCTGAGTTAATTGCTGCCGTCCTTCGCTCAAGTTGGAGGGAATTGGTTTTTGCTGTGAAGAATAAAGAAAATTCTTCGCTACTAAGCTGTGAGTTCGAAGTCAGGAGAGCTGTTTTGGCCAATTTGTTAGATTGTTGTTTTAGAATTATGAAGAGTTTCTTCGGTCTATTTTTGGCATTGTCTAGTTCTGATCTGTAGAAGTCTTTTTTTGATTGTAGGATACTTTTGTTGTAGGAGTTTCTAGATTTCCTGAGTAGTGTGAGTTGGAGGGGAGAGGGATGTTGTCTCCATTTACGTTCAGTTAATATTAGTTTACGTCTCTCTTCATTTGGGGTTCCGTTGAACCATGGGTTTTTGTCTTTGTCTGGTATTCTTTTGAGTTTTGGGGGAGCTACAAGGTCAAAGACTTTGATCATCGTGGAGTTGTAGTGAGCAGTGAGGTCACTGACGTCTGACATGTTTTTGAGAGGAGTGAGAACTTTCTCACTGTTGGAGGCTAGGTTGTTCCAGTTGAGGTTTTTCATGTCTCTTATCCAGTGTTTAGGCTTGACTAGCTGCGAGTGAGTTTTCTTTCTAGCAGAGGGAATTTGGAAGGTAATAATTTGATGGTGTGACCAATCACAAGGGGTAATCGAGGTGGATTCAAACATCTTTTCTTTAGAAATAAACCAATCAAGTGTAGCACTTTTGGAGTGAGTGGGCTTTGAGATGGCTTGGATCAGGGAATGGCTGGGAACAAACTGGAATGGCATGGTGAGCAAAAAAACGATGGATTTAGGCCCAGATCTCTGTACTGGGGTGAATGTATGACATTGTTCTGCATTCTGTCCATCAATAGTTCTTTTTGCATTGGATCAGGGAATGGTCTGTTAGGAAGATTTTGATAGCGTTGACCTGCTTGTCTAGGGGCTTTCCCAATGGAGATTGAAGTCGCGAGAGAATATGTCATTGGAACGAAGGGTCGAGTATGTTGTAATGATTTCCATAAGTTGGTCTGTGAATAGAACGTTCTTGCCTGGGTGGGGTGGTAGAGTATATGTAGTTTGTGGGAGTTGTTAAATGAATTCTGAGTTATTCACAGGACTCCAGGGTCTGTAGTGAAACTCTGAGATAGTGATGTCGGATCGATGTATGCAGGCGACGCCTCTGCCTTTTTTGTGATGTCTGTCTAGTCTTATGATGTTGTAGTTTGGGGGGACTAGCAGGTCTAGTCATGGCGATGATGATTCTGTGAGCCAAGTTTCCGTGAGGATGATTAAATCCATTTTTTAGATTCAGAATGAGGTCGCGATGTCAGAAGCGTGTTTTTGGGCTGAGCGGCAGTTTAGTAGGAGGCAGGAGATCTGGTTTGAGGAATTCTCTAATGCAGGTTCGTGATTTTCTAAGGTAAGGGTTATTGTTTGAAGGTTATTCAGGTTTATCGTTCTGTAATTCGGTTGGGATATTCTGTTTGGGTTGATTGGGACTGAAAGAATAGAGAATTCTTCCTCATTTTTGCTGGGGCAAGTAGTAAGAGGAGTAGGAGTTTCATAGAGACATAGTAAGGTTTGGATTTTCAAGTCTGTTAAGTAGTTGGGGTGTTTGTGGGTACGTAAATGTCGATTCTTCAGAGGTAGTGGGATAGTGTCTATCACGTATTTGGCTTCAGCTAGAGAGTTTTGCAGATGATTGAATTTAGAGAGAGAGTTTTCTGTGAGTTGTAAGATGTTTCTGATTGCTAGGATCACGTTTTGTAGGTTCCTGGAAGTGAGGCTCGTAAGGGTTTTGAGTGAGTCTAGTTCAGATTGATAAGAAGGGGAGGCAGGATCGTCGCGCAGAGAGGGCTTGGAGTAGTATTGCTGGGGGGGTTTGATGACTGTGACTGTAGTGTGGTAGGTTAGAATGGCTGGGAGAGAGGTAGTCGAAACTGATTGGGTAGTGTGCGGGTTGGGGGCTTTTTTATGATTCGCTAAAATAGATATGTTGTGGTGAGTTTCTCCAGTGTTGGGGCAAGGGTTGTGGAGGGAGGAGAGGGTTATGACGGTAGGGGTGGTGGTGAAATGTAGAAATGAGGAGGGTCGAAGAGTGGGTATTAAGGATGAAGTGTTGTTATTGCTTCTGGAGATGTTCTCTGGAAGGGTGTCAGTGATACGGGTTCTTAGGGAGGTGAGTTATTGTTTCTTTCGAAGGTTCTGGGTGGGGGTGAAAGTCGATGGGGTTCAGGAGAAATGGGTAAAGAAGAAATGGTTAGCTCCTGAGGGACATTAGGAGGAGTGTTGGTGAAAGTCTTTAGTGTATGAAAGTATTTGTCGAATATTTCTAGGTCCTTGTTGGCAGCTTGAATAAGAACAGTACCATTTTTGTACAAAGTTATATTCAGGATGGCTCTAAGGTTATGTGCAGGTGTCGTTTTAATCCTGGTTCTGTAGAGAATATTTTTCTTGCCATGAATGGTTAGTAGCTTGGAGAAGGCAGTTCGCCATTTGGCAATTTTTCTTGTGTAGGTCATTGATTATTACATCTTTCTTCGCGTTAAAGGAGGGGTCCAGGAACAGTGTTTCAGGGTTATTTCTGAGAAGGTTGTGTTTGAAGGTTTTAGAGGCATTTTTAGATTGGGGGTATATTGGATAGAAAATGCGTTGTTTCCTGCGTGTTTCATGTGTGTTCCAGCCATTATGTGAATTCCTTGTTCTAGGCGAAAGGGCCAGTTTGTATTCCTTTTGTGGAGTAGCTAGGAAAAAGTATTTCAGGGGGAGAGGTGTGGGAACAGAGCGGGCCAGTGGGGTGGGAATGTATTTGGCGATGATTAGAGAAGAGGGAGAAGAAAGGGGGCTGGAGAGAGAGTCTAGCTGGTCCAAGTGTGGCAAGGATGATAGTATGGCAGAGACGTTACAAGATGGCTGCTGTGTTGCACGTTGTGGTTGATGGAGGTATCACAGGCCTTTGTAGGCACGGGGAGGAAGTCCTCTGTTTCTTTTTGTTATTATGGGCTCTGGCTCTTGTGCCCTAGGCAGGAGGAAAATAGCCCAAGCTGAAAAATGGCTGCCTGATTGTAGGCGACCCTCTGGAGGGGATTCAGTCCTTCAATCTTTCCTTCCAATCATTGTTGTTATTATGAAAGACTTTTTAAGGCTCAGCACATTTAACATTGATGTAGTTCTTAGCTTAAAGTGGATGAGAGAGGCCCTCAGGGAACCATACTTTCAGGAGACCCCTAGATTTAACCTGGAATCTCTTGTGGTTGCAGGGACCGAGCGGCGAGCTCCCGTAGTAGGGGACACGCCCACCTGCAAACTGGGACCTGGGTGGAGGAGGGCAAGCTTTCCGTGCAGCCTCCTGGGGTTCCAGGGCTCTGATGTGGCCGGCCAGTCCGAATGAAGGGAGAAGAGGAAGATCTGCACATCAGCAGGTTGTCTTCCAGGCCCCCGATGATGCTTGCCCCGACCAAAGATGGTGGGCGGCACAGAGGGGAAGCACAACGAGCCCCTCTGGCTTCGCGGCAGCCTCAAAGACTCCCAGAGAGGTCGAGAGACCTGCTTTGCCCAATCTGTTTGGTCCTGGAGGGAGGGGGCGGGCAGTCAACCAAATAACCGCTAAGAGCCATCCCGACTCAGCAGCTGCGTGCACGGACGACAGGCACAGCTAGAGATGCAGAGAGCCCTCCTGGCTCAATGGCAGCGTGTGCCGTCGGTCGCCAGGCCACTCGGGACTGCGAGGAAAAAGGGGTACTTGGCGCAGATACAGGCGATCCCCCACATCCCATCCTCGTCCCTTAAGTCTTCACACTCAATAGATATATTATTCACTATTTAGTATAGGCCGGTGCCTGGACCTTTCCCAAGCATCCATTACTCACTTATGGTACTTACTATCTATAAAGGGCCCATTAAGTGTGGAAATTGTTTATCCTGCTCCCAGACACAGCATCGTAATATACACACTTGGGCACCACTGTAATTGCATTTCTACATACCTGGTTTATGCTATCTGGTGCCCTTGTAATTTGGTATATATATCAGTGAAAAGATCTAGGACAGGTTTTCACAACACAAAAGCAGGATTAACTGCAAGACACATAATGATCCATTAGTATCGCATTACATTGGTTTAGATTACAAGGAATCAATTATCTGTTGATCTGTGATTGAGTTGATCACCTTAACGCAGAGGGGCGAATACTGTCAATTACTGAATTAATTTGAATGCACGTATATAACAGGTTGTCATTCCATCACAGTATAAGCACCATTTATGAATGGAAACACATCTTAGATTAGAGCAACATTGTAACAGAATTTAGAACACCTTCTTTTTTAGAATGCAATACAAGTCTAGTTGTGATTTTGCAGCGTGAATCTTTCTGGATTCACTATGCTGTGCATTATTCTGCCATCTAGTGGTTGGGTCCGGAATTGTAGCATTTTTTCTCTTTTTTTTTTCGTGGCCCAGGTGGGCGTCGACATACCACCATTTGGTGTCCTTTGTGATGTCAACGCGCTTCCTCCGGAAGCTCCCACCTTTGGTCGCCATCTTCAGATTCTTTTTTCCGCCGTTGGGTTGGGATCGTTGCCGAAGAGACCCAGAGTTTTTGGAAGAGGAATCAAGGAATATTGCAGAAAATCAACGAAAATCAAGTTTTCAACTACACAGGACTGCAGGTCTGGTAACCGGAACGACGAGGAAGAAGGTTTATGACTAAGATCTCGACGTTTCTACGGAGAATGCGCTCGCAGGGGGCTCCCCGAGCACAGGGATGGACAAAACACTGTTCAAGTTTTGCACCAATTGTCACCACAAGTACGCCCAGAAGGATCAACATCCAGTCTGCAACCTCTGCCTGCCGCTCGACCACAGCAGCCAAGACTGCAACGCATGCTCGGCGTTTACACCCAGGACCCTCAGAGTAAGAGAGAGGCAGAGAAGGGTGAACCACAACATGCAGGGGCAGGGGCCACCTCCATTGCTCTGAGACTTGGGTCTCTCCAGTGGGGAGGAGGACAACATCGCCGAAGGACCGGAGGACTGCACGGTCGTCGAGGTCCATAGGAAGACATCTAAGGAGGTAAGGGAGTCATCGACCCCTAAACACTCGAGCGACACTCGAAAGGGTGAAGCTAAAGCCCAGAGCGACACTCGTAGAAGTGAAGCTAAGTCCTCGAAGAGAGCTCTGCCGCCGAAACACTCGATGAAAGCAACAGCTACCAGGGACAGTCAGCCGAGCGGATCCTTCGAAAAGGACTCCCAATCATCAAAAGCCCTTGAAAAACAAAGAACGCCGAAGGTTGCCCTCGGAAAGGACACCTCGGCGCAAAGAAGTGCCGGCATTGTCGTCGACTTCGGCCCCGAAGAGAAGGACTCCACTCCTCGACGCCGAACATGCTGCCGAGATGGAGAGGAAGAAGAGAAGGCTTGAGGCCAAAATGGCGAGCATCCTGCAGCGGAAAAAGGACTTCGACGAGAAGATGAGGCCAATGCACCATCTTGCCGAAACCCGCGCTCGAAGCCGAAAGGGACGACGAGGATGCGGCACCGCCGAAAACACCCGAACCAGTCGAGGAACTGGGAGAAGAAGACTACTATTTCGAGGGAGAAGGCGATGAAGATCTGCAATCCTACCGGGACTCTACGTCCTCAGAGGCACAAGACATAGAATGGCAAGATCTCAACGCCGAATCGCTGGAAGAAGGGGTAGATACTTACCCTTCGAAGCCCTCGCCGCCATCCGACATTGGGATCTACAACATGGTCGTACAGAAGGCTGCACAGACTTATGGAGTGAAAATGGAGGAGGAGAAGCCCAAGGCATGTTTCCCCCTGGAGACTCTACTGCCTCAACAAACTAGGAGCCAATTCTTGCCCATGCTCCCTAGTGTGCTGGATCAAGGAAGAGAGGCCTTCAAGGAACCAGCAGTAAGCAAAGCTGTGACCCCTAGAACTGAGAAAAAGTACAAACATTCTTCAAAGGACCCGGCATACATCCAAGGGTCAGTGCCAGCAGATTCCATAAATGCAGCTACGGCCAATGTATCCGCTAATGCCGGACCACCTCCAGACAAGGAGAGTAGGAGGATGGATCTCACAGGGAGAAAGGTGGAAAGAAACGCGGCAATACATTGGCGCATCGCAAACTTCAACGCCCTGATCAGCAGGCATGCATACCAACACTGGGATGAAATGGGGCAGCTCCTAAAGCATCTACCAGACCAGTACCAACAAAGAGCAGCTCACCTGGTAGAAGAAGGCAAGAACATGGCGAACACATGCCTAAAGTCGGCATTGGTTTCTGCAGAAACATTGAGTAGGCTAATGATGATAAGAGTGACCGAGAGAAGACATGCATGGCTCAGAATTTCGGGATTCAAGCCAGAGGTGCAAAGCAACATCCTAAATACACCTTTTAATGGAGAGCAACTGTTCGGCACGCCAGTTGACGACAAGTTGACGCAGCTCAAGAAGGACAACGAAACAGCAAGGTCCATGGGAGCGCTGCAGTTCAAAGGAATGAGAAGGGGCACACCCACGAGAAGGCCCGGTGGTAGGGGAGGCAACGTGCCTACCACATTGCACCAAACGTTTCAGCAGGGCTACCAAGGGAACAACCAAGGCCAGCAGCAGCAGGGACAGCAGCAGCAGAACTGGCAGTACCAGTCCCAGGGACAGTCCTTTCGAGGGCGCGGAAACGAGGAAGACAAACAAGAAGAGGAGGCAAACAGCCCTCAACCAAGTGACTCCACTATGGAACAGGCCCCCACCCTAGAAACACCTCGTGGTGGGCTGAAAGAAAAAATGCAGCCAAACGTTCAACGACAAACAGTACTTCCAACACTCAATAACGGTACGGGGAAGAATAAGAGACTTCATCCAGGAATGGAGGAAGGTCACATCGGACAAATGGATACTAAACATCATACAATACGGTAACTGTATAGATAGGCTGTCTGGTTTTAGGTTTAACCCTATAATAACTGATAAAACCCCACTGAATGAGAAATAGCCCTCACCTGTGAACACATATAAACACTGAAAAAACACCTGCACAACCCCAAACTAAATGCCATTCAAAGAAAGGAAATAGAGAGTGAAAGTCATTTTTTTCTTCCTGAAGGGGCAAATACAATGTAACTTTGTTATACAGGCTAGCAGTAAGAAAGTCTGGGCTAACATTATTCTGCTTGAGTTTTGTTTTTAGGGATGCCACTAAAATATTGTTTCTTCTTCCTTTTGTTTTTTTCAGTTTTGTGGTCTTTGGTCTAAAGATGCAGGGTTTAGAAGAATGTTTTAGGTCTTATTTTTAAACTTCAGAGAATCAGAAAATATCAAAATCATATTTGATATTTTGGCTGCGTTGGATTCTTTCACTGAGAGGTAAAATGGCTGGTTTCATAGGAATCTTTCTCAAAATTTGTCATCACATTTACCCACTGTTAATGAGTAAAAACCCTTAATACATCAATCCCCAGTTTATAGTGAGTCAGGGTTGATAGTAGGTGAATTGCCAACACTTCTGGCTTGAACATTCAATGCAAGGTATAGTGACAAGTATATGTGAAAAGAGCGCTATCACCAAGCATCTGGGATAGTGGTTGAAACATCACACCAGACTTTTAGAAAACATGGACTGCAGTGTCACTTAGAATGCTCTGCAAAAAAGGTTCTTTCGAAGTTCAACAAAGATTGGAGTGATACTGTTTGTATTTGCAGTAATTCAGCTACGTATAGGAAAAAATTGTGTGATGATCTGTCAAAACTGATACCTGAGCTGAAGTGCTTCCCTGTAAGAGATCCGTGCCACTTGTTAGATGGTATGCTGAAAGCATCTTTACAATTTTCAGAGTTAATGAGGAATGCTATTGACTTTTTAGTCCATTCTGGTGCACTCTTTTCTTGTGTACAGGAACTAAATGGCAAATATTTTGTGCTTTGTGTGGCATCAAAGAAAGAGTCATCCCAACTGTGTTTCTTAGCTGATAGTTCTCAGTCTAAGGGGTATGATTGATATATTATCCATGTGGCAACCGTTTACAAAATGTTTGCTGATTGAAGATGCCAAAGACAAGAAATGTGCGGAACGTTGGTCACATATTGATAGTGATTTAAAAAAATGTACACTCTACTGCATTCTTAGATTTTTACAGGAAAACATAACTGCTGTTGTGGACATAATAAAAAACTAGAGTCTGAAAACACCCTTGTCTGCCAAGTGTTCAGCATAATTGGTGTAGATGTGAAACAGCTCCTTGAGAGTAGGCTGGGGATACCTTTAGTGACTTTGGCCCTGCAACAAGTTCCATGTAAGAGTGCTTGCCACTTCATAAGCAAAGCAATGGTGAAGAGCAATTCAGGAACTTTTATTTTACAATGTATGAGAAATGGCTTGCAATGATGCATAGCTATGTCCCTTCACTGGCAATGGCATTTGAAGTCCATGAAACCTCACTGTGGTACTCTGTTCTAGATCCCTTCCGTAAAGGTGAATTTCCGCCGTAGTTTCAAAAGTGCTGATTCATTTTTGACCACTTCAATAAGTCTGAGGGCCTAAGCGCCCAGATCAGAGCAAATGTTGCAGAACCTGCCCTGAGAATCGCAATCTTCAAGTGAACCAGTATTGGCATGGAAAGCTATGTCAGTGGCCAGAGTTAACAAATTGAGGACTGGCTATTTTGGCGCTGCCCATCTCAAGTGCCAATGTGGAGAGGGTCTTTTCACAGAAGTTTACATGGGAAGGAAAGAGTGAGTGCACATGACCAAAGAGACACTGAAGAAGTATTATATGGTGTACTACAATGAGTTTAATTTGCAATAATCATTTGGACCTCATATACACTATACTTACACTGTCGATATACCATGCGCTATCAGTGTAGAAAGCAAGCATTAACAAAAGCAAAACTCTCCATAAACACCGGAAAAACACTGTTTCTGTAGTTTTTATTGGCGTGAAGATGTGTAACCACTGATAACCACTGTTTTTTAAGGTATTGAAATCACTTGAAAACACTGAAAAAAAACCCACCAGAATTTACCCAAAATAGAAACTGAAAACAGGAAAGCCTATGTACAGAGTAAAAAGACATCCTCCGAACAGAAAACCAAGAAGCAAGGCTCTCTCAGCAATGGAGCTCTGGCTCTTGCAGGTAGAGGCGTAAGAACCGCTCATCAAAGAGGCAATAGAGGTGATACCGCAAAACCAAAGGAACAAAGGGGTTTACTCAGCTTACTTCCTAGTGCCAAAGGTGGACGAAACACTATGACCTATCCTAGATCTAAGGTTCCTGAACAAATTCATAAGAACTCAAAGGTTCAAGATGACTTCCCTACAAGAGGTAATACCACAAATACAACAAGGGGACTTCATGGCTACTATAGATTTAAAGGACGCATACTTGCACATCCCCATCAACCACTAACACAAGCGCCTGCTAAGGTTTGTGATCAACCAAAGCCACAACCAGTTCACAGTACTGGCATTCGGCCTGAAATCCGCACCAAGGATGTTTACAAAATGGTCACAGGCAACTGGGAGTTGGGAGGATCTAGTGGTTGTCACACACGAAGTACATCAGAAAATAGCGTGGTGGAATGAACAAAACATATCACAGGGGAAATCTTTCACACAACCAACTCCAACAGTAACCTTCACGACGGACGCCTCCCAGCTGGGGTGGGGCGCGCACATGAACAAGCTCAAGGTGAGGGGGCTATGGTCACAACAGGATGCGGTCAAGCACATCAATTACCTGGAACTAAAAACAATGCTCCTAGCCTTTTTTTAAATTATTTTTATTCGTTTTTCAACATCACACAGATATTTTGATATCTCTGGTAGCTGCATACATAACAATGGTCTTGCATTAGCTAAAACGAACCAAGAAACCAAGACCCCCCCCGCCAAGGTAAGTACAATCCTTGTTGAATCAAAGTTACACACTTACACGTTACATCCCCAAATTGCATCCTCTAATCCCAAAACAGTGGTACAACCGAAGAAACTATGTCATACCAGTTGAGTCCTGCAATGAAACAGACTGTCTGCATTACCGAGGCCATGTGAAAATATACCCTGCCTGACACTTGATATGCTTTCCCGCCTCACTCACTATGGTCATTTCTTATATCTGCACCCTCGGACCTCAACCAGTTTGTAAAGGGTTCCCATATATCTTTTGGTCTGGATTTTGTGGGCATCCGCTCCCAATAATGGGACTGCTGATCCTTACTGTAGGTGGCTGCTCCTATCCAAGCGGCTATTGCCGGAGGGTTACGCTTCTTCCAGTGAAGTGCCACTTGTCTCTTAGCCAGGAGCAATAGCATTGCTGTGAGCTTGCGCTGCGCCTTCGGCACTTCCTGAACGTAGCCCAATAGAGCTATCAGTGGGATACACGAAATTAGATTATTGGTGATACTACCACGGTGTCGAAAAACCTCTGTCCAAAACTGTGCTATCGGTGGGCAATACCAGGCCAAATGAATAAAGGTGGCGTTCTGAGTACCACACCTCCAACAGCTTGTGTCTGGATGCAATCCCATGCGGGGGGTGTCCGATACACTCCATGTAAATAGTTAAATTGAATGAGCCTTAGCCTATAATTTGGCGAGAGGCTTTCGAGTTGGGCGCAGCATAATAGCCATTGTTTGTCGGTAATGGTAATTCCTGCATCCGCTTCCCAGGCAGCTTCACATGTGGCTACCATAATTGGAGATTCTTTGTGAGTGATGCTATATATGCGTGTTATGAGTTTCCGAGGCGACGAGTTGGATAGAATGTTTTCTAAAGCCGGCAATATGGGAGGAATCTTGGGGAACTCTGCGAACCTGGCCTTGCACGCCGCCCTGATTTGATAGTATAATAGCGTGTCGGAAGCCGAAGGTGGTTCCAGTCTGCACATCTGTGGCAGTGTTAAGAATTGGCCATCGGGAAATAGATCACAGCCTTTCTCCAAATCATGAGCTTTCGCTCGCAACGATGTCGCCTTGTCTAGCAATGGGGCAATTATGGGGTTGCCACCTATTGGCATGGAAGGTGCAAATAATACCTGCTGGCCCGCCCGCTTAGCAATCCCCTGCCAGGCCCAACGTATTATCTCGGCAGTATCGATCTCTGACCGTGGTCTTTTGTAGGGCTGGAAAACTGCTGTATTCAATGGGAGGGGAGTGACCCTATCAATTTCTATTGCGACATGGGGTTGATAAGGGGTTGGGTGCTGCCAGAAGTGCAAGAATTGCGCCTGCGCGGAATAGGCATATAACTCAAAATCTGGAGCACCCTAACCCCCTTGCCGGAAGGGTAATGTCAATAAGTTCCATGATAACCTAGGTTGCCCTCAGGCCCAAACCAGGTCCAATATGTGGGTACGGTGTCTCTTAAAAAAACTGGGCAGTCAGTGGCAATGGAATATTTACGAAGAGATAAAGTAGTTTAGGGAGGATAACCATTTTTGTAAAATGTAAATTGATACTTGTATAGCGCACTACTCACCCGCAAGGGTCTCAAGGCGCTTGTACGAATACCGCTGTGGAACCCATCCTGGCTTTCCCTGTGAGGCGTCCACTCCTGGGCACCCCCAAGGTGGAGGCCAGGCATCCTTAGCGTTGTGGGGGCCGTTGTGGAGATTAAGCAAGCTATTGCCCAGAGTTGCAGAGTGGGACTCCATGATTGGAATGGCACCGAGGCGAGAATTATCAGGTCCGTGGAATATTTGAGCCCAAGACCCGCCGAGGCGGGGAATTGAACCCTGGTCCCGGGCTAGACCTCTGCATCAGGGTCTGCCGCTCTAATCATTGAGCCACACTTCTCCACTGAGCCACACTTCTCCGCAGTCAGTGGCAATGGAATATTTACGAAGAGATAAAGTAGTTTAGGGAGGATAACCATTTTTGTGAGTGCAATACGGCCAATCGGAGACAGTGGCAAGGTTTTCCACCTACGTATTTTACTCTCTAACCAATCTACTACTCTTCCATAGTTAGCTAACCACAATTCTTGCATGTCTCTGCTAATCCAGATCCCCAAATACCTTGTTCCACCCACAGCCCATTGTATTGGGAAGTCTGTTTCGAATTTCTCTCTGTCATCTGCCAATGATAATGGTATAGACTTGACCCAGTTGATCTGGATCCCTGTCAGACCCCCATAGCAGATTATTTCTCTCATCATTATAGCAAAAGTGTCTTTGGGATTCACCAAGTAAATTGCCATGTCGTCCGCGTACATCACAGCTTTCCAAACTTTTCATGTTGGTGACACACCTTTTAGGCAATCTTCATCTTGCGACACAGTAATGCGAGCGAGCACAGCAACTGAGCCCGAATTTGGAAAAAATAGTGGGCAAATGGTGCATTTTCAAGCAAATTTGAGAAAGCAGGAAGGTTAATAAAGCAATTATGAATTTGTTCTAACAAAGACAGTGACTGGCAAAACTGGGTGTAAGCAAGGTTAGGTTTGTGCCTGAAACAAGAATATAATCATGCACACATTGACACATGCGCCAGTGATTTCGGCACAAAAAGGGTGGGTGCACGCACTGCCAACCCTTTCAACCATGCACAAAGTCTGCCTGCTGCCTTGCTGAATATGAGTTGCCTCTTGCCCCCTGCGCCTCTTCGAATCGCCACAATAAAAAAACATTTAAAATGAAAAAGTCAATCTTAGAAAACATTTTTCACCTGTAGCCCATTTGAAATATTTTCATGCATACCATACCACAGAAGTGGGTACCTGGGGTATGTAAACGTGTCTCTCATACCTCCCCCTCATACTCTGCTTACCATGCTGGAGTATGTAAATGTCTCCCATACCCCCCTCATACTCTGCCACAAACATGCATAAATATACAGACAAAGGATAACCGACACATGTTCAAAAACAAACATATAATCACATGCATAGAAATATGTGACATTTCCAGACTCGAGCACACGCTCTCTCACACACATACACACACTCACGCTCACACACACAGAGATGACCCAAAGAAGTGACGGCATGGTGAACACAAATTCTCAGACACGCGCATACACAAAAGCTTGCACTCTCCTATACACAAAGGCAATTGACTAACAAACACACAACGCTGAAACTAGACAAACTCTCCGGGAGCACCCCAAAACAAAACCAGAAGCACCTGCACTTTTGCAGTACACCCTCAAGTAACTGAAACCATGTCTGCCCTGCTAGATGTTTCAAATACAACTGGCTTTAAACTCGCACACAGCTGTGAAAAAACATTCAAAACAAACGCAGAAACCCTCGCAGGCAGACAAACACACTCAACAACTTGCACACAAAGAAAAAGCTTCGGAAACAAAAAACACAGGAAGGCAAATAAATGCAGGTTGAAAAGCCTAAACATGAATGTAACCAGACATGGTCCCAGGAGCACAAAGTACAAACAGAGAGGTCCAGGGCTACAAATGGACTGCAACATGACCTGGGAGGCAGCTCTAAGATGCTGTGTACTATAGATGGCTGACTCTGTGCAATACCACAGTAGTGACATTATTGGGAGGACTTGCACATGTTTTTTTCCTTTTCCCTCCTTGTTTTCTTCTCTGTATAGTTCCTTGTAATTCTAAAAATGTGTAACTTGGAGACCGAACCACAGAATGCTAAACTTGAACACCATGAGGCCTGCTGCACTAGATAACAGGAGGCCTGCTGAGCAGCGAAAGCCTTAAACTGGAGCAAACAGTGACAGGGGTCTTGTGCACGTAGCGTAGAGTCTGAGCCATGTGGTGAATAAATTAATGCCAAATCTTAGGCGTGCTGCACACAGAGTTTGAGGCCTGGGTGCACTGTATGCTGACGGAAAGCCTGCTACACACAAACATCCATCCTCATGTAGACAGAGTCTGAGAGATGAGGCCTGAGGCATGCTAACCATGCACACGGACGCAAACCTTCTTCCTGCATACGGCATTGCGCACAGCTACACTGTGCACAAAGATACAAGCCTCCTGCACGCACACAGCATTGCGCACAGCTACACTGTTCACACAGACTCAAGCCTCCTGCACGCATGCAGCATCACACGGCTGCAGACTCTGTGGTACATACTGCTACACACAGAACGAACTTGCATTCTATAATACACAGACAGTAAGCAGGCCTGCTGCCAAAAGGCAGCGCAATTACTACTGGACAGTTTGAGGTGGTCTGCACACGGGGTTGAAGGGTTCACTGAAAAAGCCAAACTTTAAACTCCAGCAAACAGAGCACATTAACAAACACAGTGGGTCAGGTCAGGGAAGGAAAATGGGAGAAAGCCAATTCTATTCCTTTATATCGCATATTTATTTGCTGTGTGCACACAGTTGTTGCAGGTTATATTGACCAAACAAAGTTTACTACTACTAAAAATTAGTGCATTTGCACTAAGACACAGAATAGGGGCAAATGCACACAGAAGGCACACAAACATCGGGCGATACCCACAGAAAACCTTGCACACACAAATCAACACAGACAACTATGCATACAGGCCAACAGGTGTAACGGCATATGCAGATGTCTATGCATTCGCTGAAAACAAAACAAAAATACACACAGACAACACGAATGTCAGTACACATTGAGTCACTATCAACAGAAGTAGGATCGTACAGGATGGATGCACGGGCGAGGCTGAATAGATTTAGTGATGGTGGATACATGGAATACTTGGATGAAAGTTGTAGGGCTGCCTCGATGGATGGCTTAAGTGAGAGAGCGGATAAAAAGCATGGTGATGATGCGGAAATGAAAAGATATCGGTGTGCGTTTGGGAGGATGTGTGTGCTGAGGGGAGGGGGCAGACTTATGTAAAAGGGTGTGTGCACAGTTGAAGAAATAAATGCTCTGCTCTAATAAATAAATGAAATGGGTAACCTAAATCGATGCTGTTTTTTAGTAAAATGTTTGCCCAACACCAATTGGAATGCACACGCAATGGCAATCTGTGAAGATCATCTGGCCCCGCCAAATGTCATTTGCTTGCTGCACAGATTACTGGCATGTAAAACCCTTCAGAGGTAATAATGCCTCTGTTGACCCCCAAGGCCTTTGTTAAGGCAAAGGCAGCATTGTACCCCCCACCCCCACATAACGGCAGTCGTACTATGCCCCTTGACCTCTTACCTGGGGGCTGCCGAGCAAGCACTTCTCCTGCAACACTTTTGTGACTGACACATAAGGCATCATGCACTCACGTCACGCTCTCTAACATCATTGCATCCACTCAGACACACACACAAACACACACAAACGAGCACCCCTCACCTGCGGGATGGTAGACAAAAGGCACAAACGAGAGTATGTACAGATACAGTTACATCCGTCATCAGAACCTCTTATGCGTCAAATAAACCCTGTGTTCGTACAATACGTGTGAGTCTGATAGAGCAGTACATTAGCAACCTCCGTGATATGGCTACTGTCACAATCGCACATAACTAAAACCATGGAGTGTGTAAGTATCCTCACTCTACGGAAAGTTTTAAAATATCGAATATTTACCTTACCTGTGCGCCTGGGGAGCAGAAGAGGCTCGGTGGTCACTGCATCGCAAAAGGAACAAGATTGCGCGCTCAGCTCATGCTCGCCTAACGCTTCTCCTTCCTCTGCGTACGCCGTACTGCGTCACTAAAGTCAGAAGCCCAAGAGAGCATTCACCCTAATTAGCCCACAGACATCATCATCGTGCGACACACCCACTCATGGGAAACGACACAGTACCGTGTCGCGACACACACTTTGGAAAGCACTGGCGTACATAGATATTAATAACCCCCTAGAGGTGAACCCGATGCTTCTTTGTGCGTGGTGTTGATGCAACCTGGCCGCCAGTGGCTCAGTGGCGAACGCAAATAATAATGGTGAAAGGGGGCAACCTTGTCGCGTTCCTCTCGTAATCCCAAAAGGTTCCAAGAGTTGGCCATTCACTCTGACTCTAGCTGTCGGGTTTGTGTAGAGTAATTGGATTTGTTTTACGAAGTGAAGACTCAGCCCCATACGCCCCAAGACGGTAAATAGAACTGTCCATTCTAGCGAATCAAATGCCTTCGTGGCATCCAATAGGGCGACCACTGCTTGCACATGGGGGGCCAGGTAATGCAAGACACCAAAAATCCTACGCAGGTTATGCGCCGTCGGCCTGCCCGGTATGAAACCAGACTGGTCCGGAAGAGCAATCATCGGGAGCATCAGTTGGAGCCTATTTGCGATCAACTTGGCATAGATTTTAGCATCTAGATTGATCAGGGACAACGGACGATATGAGTCCGGTTGCGTCGGGTCTTTACCTTCCTTCAATAAGGTTATTATTGTGGCTTCACGCATGGACAGGGGGGGAGACTACCTGTTTCTTGAGCTTCCAGGTATACCAGTAGAAGCTTAGGGGCCAGAATATCTGCATACTCTTTATAGAACGCTGCTGTTAAACCATCAGCACCCGGGGCCTTATCAGCCGGCATACTATTTATTACTTGCCGGATGTCATCTGCTGTGAATGGCAGCTCCATGTATTCCCTGGCTCTGTTATTGAACCACGCTAATGCCATAGTATCTAGATATTCTGTAATGTCAGCCTGGGTTGGGTTCGTCTGTGTGGTGTATAGATGCTGGTAAAATTGTGTAATCGTGTGTAGGATGTCCCCTGGCGCCCTGGCCGTCCTTCCCTCTGCCGCGCGTAATTCAGTAATGTATGCTGACCCCCTAGGTGTGCGTAGCAATCCCGCCAATGTTTTCCTTGGGCGTTCCCCTTCCCCGTAACGCCTTGCCTGTGTATATTTATTCAGATACTTTGCTTCCCTTTCCGCTTCTGCCTAAAACTCCGTCATCTTGGCGCGTATTAGAGCTATTGTCTGAGGGGATGGGTTGGTAAACTGTGAGCGCTCTAGCTCCCTAATTTCGCGCTCAAGCCTGTCAAGAGTGCCGCGCACATCTTTGAGGACCCTGGCTTTAAGTGCAATGCAATTACCTCTGGTCACCACTTTAAAAGCTTCCCAGAGGGTACCCTGGGAAGCCACCGAACCCTCACTGTGGGTGAAGTATTCCTCGATTTTCACCCATAATTCTACCCGAAAGGCCTGGTCTAGTAAAGCTTTTGTGGGGAATCTCCAAGTAAAAGGCTGTCTGTAAGATGGGGGGATACGCAGGTGCAATAGTACAGGAGCGTGATCTGAGAGGGTGCGTGGGTGATGTGTCGCTTCAGTTACCCAAGCGTGTAAATCCCTGGAGGTTAACCAATAATCCAGTCGCGACCACGGGTTGCGGTGGTGTGTAATACAGGTTCCCTCCCTAACATCGGGGTGTAGTTCGCGCCAGGAATCCACCAAATGAAGATCCTCCATTATGTCAGCCAATGTCTCTGCCGCTCTTAGATGATTCACCAGGGGCACTCCCTGTCGATCTACTGAAGGAGAAAGTACTACGTTAAAGTCCCCTCCCCAGAGGATCGCCTTATGTTTCATGGTTTGTGCCTGTTGCCATATTTGCTGAAAAAATGTTGGGCAGTCTGAGTTCGGACCGTACGTGTTTATTATCACTAACGGAGTGTTATAAAGCTCATCCTGAACCAGGACATATCGGCCTTCACTGTCCCTTGACACATGATTGGTCTTCCAGTGCAGGCCCCTACGAATCTGTATCGCCACACCTCTCGAATAGTTGGAGAGGATACAAACACTTCCCCCCCATCTGGTGGTCTTGAGGGCCCCCGACGCAACAGGAGGCAGATGCGTTTCTTGTAGTAGACATATGTCCACCGCATGTCTGGTGAGATAGGAGTGGATAAGTCTCATCTAATTACGGTCATTAAGACCCCTAACGTTCCAGGTAAGGCAGTTAAGTGTGCTTATGACGTTACTGTGTGACTATGTCAGGTTCAGAGGGTGATCCTCCACTACCATGGTATATGTTAGCAGTACTCAGCAGGATGGTGTCCTTAGAAACAGTACAAGACTTCCCGGATGACTTACGGAGGTGTGTGGTCATATACCTAAATTTAACTCCAGCGTGCAACGTGAGTGTGTGCATGATTTTGGCGGAAGCAACCAGAACATACCCCCGGACTCTGCCCCCACCCACACCAACTCCCCAATCAGGTTGTGTTAGACCCACCCTTAAAACCCTTAATAACAACAAACAACTCTTAGTCTCAGTACTTGAGGGAATCATCCCTGGGTATACATGGTGTCACCGGCATACACCCCTGCATCAGCAGCAGGGTGGCCGAGCACCAAACCAACTATTTTGGACCCCAAAGCCAGTCAAATCCCTGCGAGCATTAGTTTGAGCATTACCACTAAAATGGTCCGCTTGCACCGCCCTCTTGGCAACAAATTTGAGGTATTGTCCTGTCCCGTGTTGCGCCCCCTCGGGCAGGTATAGTTATGCAACATGTGCGCAACTGCGTCTGCAGCTTTGCCGTGTTGGCCCCCCTGCTAATCATTATCGCTCAGGGTCTGCTCATTTTGTACTTCTGCTGACAACTTGCGTTGCTTGTGCTCTTTCGCCATTTGCTTCGCGTAGGACAGTGCTGCCTTCGCATCTGTGAAGTACGTGGGTTTCCCGTGACTTTGGACTTTAAGTTTAGCTGGGTAGATGAGAGCATATCTGGTGCCCAGTTGATGAAATATTTTTTTAGGCGGGAGAAATTCCCTGCGAGCAGCTTGGACTTGCAACATGAAATCTGGATAAAGAGCAATGGCGTTGCCCTGGTAATTCAAAGATCCCTTCTCCCTGGCCAGTCTGAGAATAGTATCACGGTCTCTATAGTTCAATACTCTGGCCAGGATTGGCCTTGCTGGTGCGCCCGGTGGCGGCCTAGGGCCCAGGGAACGATGTGCTCTTTCGATTAGAAACATGTTTGAGAGATCAGGGCCAAATAATTCAGTCATCATGCTTTCCACATACCTCTCCTTGTTTTGAATGTCCGTCGTCTCCGGAATTCTCGTGATGCGCACATTGTTTCTCTGCGATCTGGGTTCTAAATCCTCATTTCTTCTAGTCAATAACTTTCAAAACGCCTTCCATTTCACGCATCGTCCGTCCCAAACCTGACTGGCTGACTGGCTGTCCTCCGTCTCCAAGTTAGTCTGTCCATGCGGCCCACCAGCGTGTTCATCTTCGTGTCTATCCCTCGAAGACTCGATTTCAATTCTTTAAACATGGCCCTAATGTCGTCTTCTGGCACTTGACTCGGTGCAGGCCCATCTGTGTGTTCCTGCTGACCAGCGTCTCCTTCTGCAGCCCTGGTCGACTTTTTGTCAAAGGTGATCCGGGGTTGTCTCGAGTCCGGCTTCCCCATGATCTCTGCAGTCGCACAGACCCTGAGTGAACCACCAGGACTGCTCCTGACCACAGAATCTGCGGGGCACTGTGCACACACCACAGCAGGAATCACAATGTCCTACTCCTCGAGCCACCCCTAGCGTGTTGTTCCTGTGGCTCCCCTGCCTGTTGTACCGCCACAAGCCTGCCCATAGGGCACGTCGCACCAATACTCTGTTCCCAATATCGTGGCGTTAAGGAATCATCGTGCCAGTATATTGCCAATGTTCACAAGAAGACGTGCTGTGTTGTCAATCTGCAGTCAGCAAGATGACCTTGTGTGAGTTGTTGGGGCACTAGCGTAGTGTGGGCCTGACCGTGCACCTCTCTCGGCCCACTCTTTCAAGAAAGGAAGCTGCACTGCACTGGTGAACAAAATGGCGGCCCCGCAGCAAGAAAACTCCGCACTTCTAAAGGGAGAAGGGGACACCTCCTCGCCCACTGCTGCCCGTAGGCCAGGGCCGCCCGCAAGCTCACCTCCTGTCCCGCTCCCGGGGTGACCGGCAACACTCCGCCTGCAAGCTCAGGCGTCCTCAGAGTCCTCCGCAACGCACCAGGGCGCCGGGCGTCCACGATCTCCAGCACCCGCGATCAGCGGCTGCCGTGCCCCGAAGAGAAAGGACGTCCCAGCGCTGAACGCGCCGATATCTTCAGGAGGCGACGCCACTCCTGGGTAACACCTCCGGCGCCTCCTGCTTGTCCTCAGCGCCAGGGCCGGGCAGGCACCTACGCAATGTCCTGGCTCAGCGGCCCCAGCCTCGTGACCAGGCCCCACACGAGCGTTCAGGCACCAGCAGTCGGGGGGGGGGGGGGGGGGGGGGGGTCACCTCTGCAGCTGGCGGAACAGGCAAGCGGCAGCCGCAGCGTCCCCGACGCCTACTCCAGCATGAGGAAACCGTAAGTATTTGGTCTATTGGCGCATTATGCCGGATTTTAGGTACTCCGCCGGCGGAGCCGCTTTTGTGTGCGGCCATCTCGCTGCACGGCTAAGCCACGCCCCCCATGCTCCTAGCCTTAAAAGCATTTCAGACGGAGCTGGGCGGAAAAAGGGTGCTGATCCAAACCGATAACACCACGACCATGTTTTACATCAACAAACAAGGAGGAACACAGTCAGTAGCGCTATCAAAGCTAGCACAGGAGATATGGACATGGGCCATTCCACTGAGGATAGACCTACTAGCAGTACATCTCCCAGGGAAGGACAACGTGGAAGCAGACAGACTTAGCAGGCAGACGTTAGCATCCCACGAATGGGACATCAACCAACAGGAATTACAGAAAGTATTCCGGAAGTGGGGTACACCGCAAATAGACTTATTTGCAACACACCAAAATGCAAAATGCCAACACTTCGCATCCAGACAACCAGAGCACCAGTCACAAGGGAATGCTCTATAGATAAGTTGGTCAAAGACATTTGCATACGCTTTTCCCCCCGATACCACTGATACACAGGGTGCTCAGCAAATACAGGATCCGCAACATGTCTCTGATACTAATAGCCCCTCAGTGCGCCAGACAGTCATGGTTCTCATAACTAGTGGAGATGGCGCAGGCACCAGCACACAGATTCCCAAAGCAAAGGGACCTGTTAACAATGCAGAACAGAAGGGTGCTGCACCCAGAGCCAGAGAGCCTTAGCCTGGCGGCATGGCTCCTGAAGACCTAGAGTTTGCACACCTCAAACTACCGGCGAGCACAATGGCAGTGCTCAGGGAGGCAAGAAGACCTACCACAAGGAAATGCTGCGTAGCAAAGTGGAGAAGATTCTCAGAATGGTGCATTAGAGAACAATTGCAAAGAAAAATCACAAGGGAGTCAACAGTGCTAAAATACTTAACACATCTACTGTGAAGTAAACTAAGCTACACATCCCTAAGGGTACACTTAGCGGCGATTGTGGCTTACACAAGAGGAGAAGCCGGGAAAAGTCTCTTCACCTCACAAGTAGTAAAAGATTTCTAGAAGGAGCAAAGAGGATCGCACCTCCAAATAGAATTCCAGCACCAGCATGGAACCTCAATGTAGTGCTGAACCAATTGATGAAAGCACCATTTGAGCCGATGCACAAGGCTACGCTGCACATGCTCACTCTAAAGACGGCCTTCTTAGTGGCTATCACATTGCTACGAAGAGTAAGTGAGTTGCAGGCGCTAACACTTCAAGAGCCCTACCTGCAGATTCACAGTGATAGGATTGTGATGAGAACACTTCATGCCAAAGGTGGTGTCTCGGTTCCACATCAACCAAACCATCCAAATACCTAGTTTTTCCCAAAAACTAACCACATGCACAGAGAGGGCGCTGCACACACTGGACGCCAGGAGTGCGGTGATGCACTATATAGAAAGGACAAAGGAGTGCAGAAAGACAAAACAACTCTGTTTCCTTCGCAAACAGTTTTTTGGGACAAGTTACCAAAAATACTATTGCACGATGGATTGCACAAACCATACTATTATGCCACAAACAAACAGGGCAACTGTTACAAGGGGCAGCTCATGCTCACTCGACGAGGAAGAAAGGAGCAACAATTGCGTTTCTGGGCAACACACCAATTTAAGACAATTGCCAAGCTGCAACATGGTCTTCAGTGCACACGTTCACTAAGCACTACTGTGTGGATATCCAAATGAACAAAGAAGCGCAAGTGGGACAGAAGGTCTTACAACACATATTCAGTAACCAGTGCTCATCAGCCACCACAATAAGGACAAACCGCTACAAAGTCTATGCACAGCATAGTGAATCCAGAAAGATTCACGCTGCAAATCGTATAGTTTATTGCCTGTCAGTGTAGTTTTGCAGCCTGAAGACTTTCTGGATTAACTAGCGAACCCACCCTCCTCCGCCAGAAAGATGAGACAGGAGGAGAGGGATTAAAAATGAACAAGACTTTAGAAAATAAGATGGAAAACAAGAATAACACAAGACAAGAAAAAAAGAATCTGAAGATGGCGACCAAAGGCGCGTCGACGTCACGAAGGACACTAAATGATGGTATGTCAACGCCCACCTGGGCCACGAAAAAAAAAAAGAGAGAAAAAAGACTAAAATTCCGGACCCAACCACTACATGGTGGAATAATGCACAGCATAGTGAATCCAGAACGTCTTCAAGCTGCAAAACTACACCAACGGGTAATAAACTATACGTTCTCAACTATTGAATCACAACTGATACTTTGAGATTATCTGGTTTTCAACTATGTGAATTGCCAGATATCTGTTAACAACTTCTGTTATTATGTTCCACCAGATATGATTGTCTTTGGTGCATTTATCTTTATTTTCAATTCTTATACTTGTGATCCATAGAATTGAACATGTGCCATTTTCTAATATTCAAAATTGCATATTCCATTGTCATTTGGAATCTATTGCTTGTTATTTAAAATGGGACTCGGTAGTGTACAGTTTAGGTGAACTTTGTTCATCCTTCTTCTATACTTTTGGTCTTTAAGATGTTATGGGAATGTTTCTTCTTTTGCACTTTAATGCCTGAATCTTTTTCTTGATTTTATTTTTAAGTTTATTTTTATTGTTTGGTTACTTAATTTTAATTGCTAAATTAGAAAACAATTTTTGTGAATACAGCATTCGTCTGAGGTCTCATAGAATGCATTTGATTGACCTGTTGTAGAAAAGTGGCTCTTTTTGTATGATTACCCCAAACAGTTTTGACTGATGCTCCCTGTTTTTAGGTCTCGCCTAGCGTTGCAGCGCGCATGCGTTGCTCGCTCTGCAAGACATATTGTTGATGAGGAGATTTGAGATGGGGACTTGAAGCCCCGCCCCTCTTTTTCATTGGCTGGCGTCCTCGTTTATGTAAAACTGTGGCCTCCCATTGAAACTGAGGCTTTTTGGTTGCTGCCCTTTTCGTCCGGCCCATCCGGACTGGATCGTCTGCCTTTTGGCTGTCGTGAACCACTTTCTTATCTTTACGAAGCGTTTACTGTCGGCTCATGTTTGCAACAGCTTGTTTTTTAATCTCGCAATGGCGACAGCTTTTTTTGTATTTAAAGCGCGCTATGCGCGCTTTCACGTTTACAATGCGGCCACACGCAGTGCCCGATCATTAGCAGTGCGGCGCTCATGTTTCCCACAAGCTTGTTTTTTAATCGCGCAATGGCAACAGCGTGTTTTGTATTAATAGCGTGCTATTCGCGCTTTCACGTTTACAGTACGGCCAAACGCAGTGCCCGATCATTAGTGCGGCGCTCATGTTTCCCACAGCTTGTTTATTAATCACGCAATGGCGACAGCTTGTTTTGTATTTATAGAACGCTAGGCACGCTTTCACGTTCACAATGCGGCCACAAGCAGCGTCCGAGTAATTATTTTTAATTATTGTTGACAGCGCCCTGCCATGCCCGCTTTCACTTTTTTAATAGCGTTCACACCACGCCGCACTTTTGTTTTCTTATGTGCGGCTTGTTTTTGGTGAGCTCTTGCTACGCTGCCCACAATGCGTGTTCAGCAGCTCATCAGGGACTGGAGACGGCAACGGTGCTCGGGCGACCGGCACTCTTCCTCACTCCTGGGGACTGGAGCACCATGTCGTCGCAACAGGCTGGAACAAAATAAACTCGGCCAACACTGCTGCTGAACAGTACGTTGTAGTCCCCCGCAGCGCCACCTCCCATGCACACGGGCGAACACTTGCGGCTGCTGCAGGGATGATGTTGGTACGGGCCTTGTAACTTTCGTGATGCCGCACTTCAACCCAGCAGGTCCTCGGTGACAAACTAAGTCCCCTTGTGGAGCTCAGGGGAGTTCCTGTGCTGTCCCACACAGCGACCCAACTTCAAAGTGGAACCGGCTTGCGGAGGCATTACCGCTGTAGGCGATTAATCCGGTACGGGAAACCACTTCTTACTTCCAAACATTGTAAGGGCGCCTCCGGTGAGCACATCATAGTATTGCTCACTCAAGAACATGAAATTTGTCTCGGGTTGATTTCAAGAGTTGGTCTTGATGCTCTTGAAAGGCAGGTGGTGTCAGCACTGGAGCCTGAAGCTCTCCACAGCAACAGCTTCTCAGACTGGTGAATAGCGTGGATCAAGTTGCTGCAGCAAATACGGAAGCTCAAGCTGCATGGTCATTTACTCCTGTGGCGCCAAATCAACAAGAGGCACTCTTACCAATAAAGAAAGGGAACCACATACATTGCAGTTCACTTACTTGGAGTTCTCATGAATAATAAGCAGAGCGCGCCATACCAGAGCAGAACCAATAGCATAACAGCTACTGGTCCCACCAAATACATCACAAATTTCATCTATGCTCTCCCCAAGCGAGACAGATGCTCACTTTGAACAGAGGGGTTTTCCTGGTTTATAGTCTTCTTTGCATTCTAACCAGTCAAACAGGTGTTCTGACCTCCATGGTACCTTGCTGGGATGGATGCAATGGGGTGTCAAAATTTGCATACGTAACATACCATAGCAGTCTGCGTACAGCAGTGGCAAATCTGTGCCAGGTATGACTTTGTGCACTGGTAAGACCAGGTGCAGGCCACAGCACCAGTAGAACATGAGCAGTACAGGTCATGTGTGGATGCGCAAAGTTTCGTAGACAGTGTTGTTGTCCTAAAAGACTATGTACAAATGTACAGGAAGTGGTGTCATTTTGCAAAGCAGTGGTGGGTTGCATCGTTATTTCAAACAGGATATTGTGGGAAAAACCACACACTTTTTTTTTTTACTTTAATAAGCATGGCGCCGTCTTCACGGACACCATGCTATGCAATGCAATAGGTGTTGGTTTTGGTATTGTAAATAACAATGCCTTTTAATTTACAATGTCAATAGCTCAAAATAATGTCATTGCGAGACCTATTGCATTGTAAATGCTTGTTAAACTCTGTAGTGCACTGAAGCCTGCTGTCCAGACCCCAGTACATGTGCTCTGATCCACCAAAAGTTTGTTAATAGTCCCTGATTACTATAGCTAACTTACTATAGGGCCCTAATATATGGTAGTCCGGCTACCGAGGGCTAGTAAGTTAAGTCTCACAGTGGCCTACAGCATTTTGTATGCCACTGCTGTTGGGACAAAGTGAAAACATGGCTCTGGGTTTGCCATTGCACCCTAGTCTGGCTGCTTCCAGCTTGTCCACTAGACATGGCAAAATAATCCTTTTGCCAAGTACAAACCTACCCTTTCAATATCTATAAGTCAACCTAACACAGGCCTTTCAAGCCCATTAGGCAGGGTACTGATATTAAAACGAACTTGAGAAATTACACCTTACATGTTCTGATAGTAAAAAAAAATTGCAATTGTTGTTTTTATTTGTATTAAGGCGGGTAGCCCCATTGGCTACCATGGAATTTAACGAGCCCACACGCTAAGTGCTAACAGATCAGGGTATTTCAAGATTTCAAATTAATCATTGCATTAAACCAGACTTATTAATGAAGTCTGATTTAAATGAATTTTTAAGGCAAAGTTGACTTTAGAAAGTCATTACTTTGTTACCCAAACTCTCTCGTGGCCGTTCCTGACTGTCTGCAGCTGTTGTTCTCCTAGATGGCAGACTGCCCTCCTGTTAGGCAGTGAGAAGTGCTTCCAGGAACTGGGAACCAAGAGAACTGTTAGTGGGAGGAGGTGTGACCTCCTCCAGCAGGATGACTTGTGGACAGTGGCCTCAGATGGTCCAGCTTCAGAGAGACTACCCAATCACTGAGGGAAATGATGATCACAACTTATCCTGCTCATTCGTTTGTGTTGGCAGAAATGCTGGAATTTTCTCCAGAGGGGGAAAAGCCATTATAGATAGTTTTTTTTGTAGCGTTGGCTCATTATGCTGGCTGTACCCTCGGGGTGTGCCCAGAGCGCCTCAAAGGGGAATAAAGCATGAGCCATCATGGATTGAGGCAGAGAAGAGGACCTTTTAAATTGTGTTGGGCCACACTCCCTGGAAGTGATGTAAAGTGGGAAGGGTTGCCCCGTGGGACCTGTTGCTCCATTAGATATTGAGTCCTACCCTCCTGCAAATGTGAAGATGGCATAAGTGGTCCCCTGGCAGTCTGTCCTCAGATCACTACTTGACTGGAAAGAAGACAGCAGGACTGCCCTGCTGCTACCTGGACCCAGCACAGAAGGGCTGCATCAAAAACTGAACTGAACTGCACCTGTTTTATCTGAGGGACCAGCATAGAGGACTATGTCTGTTGTGTTCACTTATGGAAAAGAGCTCCACTTGTTCCAGGACAGGAGAAAAGACTCCAAGAGCTAGTTGTTTAACTTTGGTTAAGCTTGAGGACCACCAAAAGCTAAGGAAGCCTGCACCCCTCTAAGTCCCAGCTGCGGAAGAATATCTGACTGCCACCGGATGCCGGAGTGCCTGCTGGAAGACAGAGTCCTGACCCTCACAAGGTACCCTCCAGTCTGTTGTGCCTGTGACCACAGTCAGAGTGGACTCTGGTCCCACAAAAAGAAAGATTTACTTAACTCTCAGAAACCACTGAGACCTCTGTAACGAGAGACCCACTGATTAGTGGCAACATGGATTTGCACACAAGGCACACCACCACCCCTGTTGTAAATACATAATGTGAACATTTGGGCTAACTCCTTTATTAAATAAATCTTGCTTTTGCCAAATGTCATTGCAACAGGTTTTTGTTTTCTGTGCAAGGCTTAATTCACCTTGTTCTGCAACTACAGTGCAAAATAGCTGTATCATATACATTAATATTTTTTTTTCACATGATATAGAGCATATTCATTTCACAGCTCCCTTCCGGGTCCAAATTATTTTTGTGAGTTTATTGGCCTAGCAGTAAGTGCACCTCACCTTGTGGTTCACCTATATACTGGTGCGATTTTCACTTCAACCAATTCTCAATTATTTCCAACATCTCTTTTTCAGACTTTTTCAGCCTTTGTTGTTCAATTCCGAAAGTGCCTCATCCTTGTAAGTAAGCTGAGTGATGATGTAAATAGCGCACAACTTTTTCAAATTGTCAATTCCTTTCTTAATTTCTGATTTTATGTTTTTGGATCAGTTGTGCTCCTATTCACCATTTTTTCCGACCTGGTGATGACCCTCTAGTCACAATAGGTTTGAAACACCATCAGTTAATTCAGAAGTTCTAATTTGACTAACTACTTCTGTGCCAGAGTACATACAGGGGCAAATTAATGTGAACAACAATCCCTGTTACTCTACTACTTGGTCTTAGAGTATATCTCATTTTGGCAACTTGTATATATTGTGCACAGTGTGTTCATTTCTTAAGCTGAGCACTTTATTTGCTGATTATTTGCTGTTTAGAATTGATTTTTCTTTAATATTTAAGCTACTGGATTATAGTTTACATGGTGTCTTAGTTGTTTTTTCTACATTAATTGCTCTCTGGCTGCCTTAAATGCTATTGGGTCTTATTTAATTAAACCCTCTGAATTCCCGTAATGGGCAAAGCAGGTCCTTGTAGTGTGATTGAGAATTAATGTTAGCTTGTTTCTTACTACTTTTTTGTTTTGCACCCTTGTATGCTGTTACCCTTCGCGGGTAATAGGAGCAGGGTTCTGCTTCATTTAGTTGTGGGAGTTTTATTGTGTGGAGATGTCTGTTCAGTTACCCTTGTGTCCTCTTTCTTTTCTGTAGATCCGCCACCGTCCTTGGTGCTCTGGCTTTCTTGTTTCTGTTCTCTTCTAGTCCTACAGAATTTGTTCAGTTTTTCTGTGCTTGATTGCGGTTGCCATTGTTTTGATTTTAATGCGTCCTACTTCTTCTTTTCTTCATGAAAAATCATCCTCTTGTGGGTGGTATTCGGAAAAGGTTTATCTTGTAACTGCTTTTGGCGGTTGGTTGAGTTGTATCTTGCAGAGTCTTCCTGCCTGTTGTGATGTCCCTTGCTTCATCAGCCTCCGCTGTGTGGTTCAGTTTGGTGGTTGTAGGAGAGTCGGATCTGCTTCTCATGGTTACCCCCACGTTTTGCTGATGAATCACTGTTTTCGACTTAGACTGGGGTCCTGGATAGCAGGATCCCAGTCAGTCTTTCTGCTTTCTCCTCTAAATGGATTGCATGTACTTTAGGTACACCCCAGATTGGATTCTGGGGTACCCTTATCAGTCCCTAGGATATGGTATACTATATACCCAAGGCATAGGTACCCCAGAGGCCTTCCAGGGGCTTCAGCATGTATTATGCCACCCCTGAGAGACCATTCAAATTGACACCACAGGTCTGCTACTACAGCCTGTGTAAGGTGTTGCATGCACCCCTTACTTAGATATTGGTTCACTATATCTATTCTAAATCACTACACATATGAACCTATTAGTCACCCCTATGGCAGGTCTTATCAATCCTGAAGGCAGGGTGCTGGGTTTTATGTGAGAGGGTGCCCATGCATGAGCAGAGCCCCTCTGCAGCCTTCGGAACCTATTTTCCGGAGTGTTCTGTGATGCAGCCAACCCTATATATTTAAGTGCATTATAACCTCGCGGTAAATGCTAACTTTAAAACGGCTGCTTAGAAACATGTTGTGTTTGGTGTCAAACACCCTGGAATCATACCTCCACACCAGTAACTGCAGTAACTTGTGGGAGAGGTATGATTCCTCCCTTGTAGAACCCCTACTATGGGTCACCGGTCTACCCGGTACCAGCTTTCTCGACCTGGGCATCACAAAATGGATGCTGCCAGCCACAGACATGAGTCTGCCCTCCTGCTGCTGAGCCAAGCTCGAGCAGGGGAAGGCTTCCTGCTCAGGTTTCCTGTCACAGGGAGGTGTGACCACCTCCCAGACAGGATTTATATTGGGGCTGGGTTGGTCCACTCTGAGAGTGTTTGAAGTCTGCACTGGGGGCACATTTGGTGTCCCTGTGCATAGTCCAGTTCAAACTGGTTGCAGGAGCCATTGACTCCTGCTCGAGAGCGAAACTGGACAAAGGACATGGGTGTAGCCACCTCTCTGTCCTTACCCTCCTGTATGTGGGTCCCCAGAGTTTGTCCCACTCCTTCCTTGGGTATAAAGGAGGAACCCTGACTACAGGACTTTAGAATTTACTTGGACTAAGCTCTGCTACAGAAACCAAGCACTTCGACGATCTACACTACGCTGGATGACTGAAGAATCTCCCTTGGAGCAAAGGAGTTGGCGATCCATGCGGCTGTGCTTTTTGCTACATGTAGTCCAGACCCCGAGCAGTATTTCCATCAAAGATTTCCGGCCTACACTCCACGAGTGTCCTGTTGGCTGGTATTACGTGATTCAGCTCGAGGTCCCTTCGCAATCCCTGGTCCGTTGGCCTGTGAATCCCTGTGAAGGTAACTTTGACTTTCCTTGGGCTTTCCTGGTTGCTCCAGACGTGCCCTGACTGTCCATAGCTTGGAGAGTCCCAAGGACCTTGCTGGTCCTCACCGAAGCTTATTTCCTCTGCCCGCGTGGGTTGCAGTTGCCAAGGCTTGTTGGTGTTTGATCCAGACACTGACCCCCAGCACTCAACATCCTTCGTGGGACAGCTCAGCTCCGGACTTTGGTCATCCTCGACATCTCCTGGTCCCCGTGGCTGCAGTCAAGCATCCACTCTTCTCACCTGAAGCACCCGACATCGGTGGGCATACGTCTATCGTGCCCCTGGTCACCCAGAAGTGACCCAGACTCAGTCCCCTCTGCTTTCAGGCTCTTCTCATCTCCGATCCAGGCTTGGATCCCACCAGACACTTCATCTTCCCGGCAGCAGCACTTAGTCGCATCACGCCATTGAAAACGACGAGGGTTTCCGACACCACTTGACCCCTATGCGCCCGGCTCCTCAGGGATAGGTAACACTGGTACCTAGGTACTCACAAGGGTGCTGGCCTTAGAACCTTCTATATTCCAAAGGGTTTGCTTGAAGTCCTCTCCAAAGTGTCCTTAAACTGTAATTATCCAATCGCGACTTTCCCATAGAGTTGTACGGAGCTTGCGCCTGTGTTCACACACTGCATCCGTCCTCTGTGGGTCCCCTGTGTCACTACCTTGGGTGCTTCCTTGGGGTCCCAGCGATTCTACGTGCTCTAGGCACTGTCTAGTTAAGTTGTGGTTGTTATACCACTTTCTTAGAATATGGTTCAGTCTAACCCTGGAGCCCGCTGTGTATTGTGCTGTTTACTGTCGTTCTAGTGATTTAATATTGTGTTTTTTGTACTCTAATCTCATAAAGAGGTTAGTAGAGAGTGTTTAGTAATAAATACATATATTTTATATATCTCTTGTGTGGTTCTCCTTACATTTGGTCATTCAGGAGGTTCTGATCTGGTAAAACAAGCTGCTTTACGTTCCTTCGAGACTTAGCCTGAAGGCTGCTCTCCACAGCTACCACTAAGATAGCTTTCTATAAAGGTTGTGTTTAACCTACTCATCAATAAGGGTTGTTTGGCTGGTACAAGGTGTCCATTTTAATTAGTGGACAGCATATACCAGGCCAACTTCTCACAGTGGTTATATGGGTTCTTTTTCTGACCTTTTCTCCTTGTGCAGCTTTATTTTGCCTTCGCATCTACTGGTTTGGTGATGTGATTCTGTTTCCTTTGGTTATTTATTGGCTAGGATGCTGTACCGGGTGGCCTGTTTTACTGTTGCGGAAAGGCACATACAACATTCTTTGAACCTAGAGGTGGTGCTTTGGTGTGGGGCTGTTTTCTGTTCATGTATCTTTCTTGTCCTGGTAGGTTAGGGCTTGGAATGTTAACCTTTTTCTTTTTTGTTTTAGGGGTTGCTTTGGCTTTCGTCGGTACTTTATGGAAGTCACCTATTTGAGGTCTGTCTGATCAGTTGGTTCTCTGGTATTGGGCACTTCTGTCTGGGCATGCTCCTTTTGTCTGTTATGATTTCTCTTTTACTGTTGTCGGCAAGGGTTTGAGGAATTAGGTGACGTCTCTCTTGGAATAGTTTCTGCCTTCTTTAGATTCCTGGTGTTGCGGTCTGTTTTTCAGGCTGTTTTTTCTGCTCTTCAGGTTGCCCTTACTTGTCCGCCAGTAACTTGATCTGGGTGATTTTATATAGCTGCTCTGATGACTGTTTATAGGCCATTTCTTTTCTCAGACTCTCATTCTTGTAAAATTGTTTTACTGATCTATTCATGTGACGAGGAATCTGCAGGTAGACGGTCCCAAGAAAACTTTACTTGCCTTTGCTAACAGTCTTTCTGGTTTATACTTTGGCTACCTGCAAATTCCTCACCTCCCCATTCTGATGGGAGCTACTGTGCTGACAATAGAGAACAGAGCTTGGTTTATGCACTGCATTGCTTCCATTTTGTTAGACTCTGCTCTGCTGTAAAGGACTGTAGAAAAAAGGATGCAAATGTAAGTCAGAGGGCTGTATGGTGCCCCATAACTCGCTAGGTCTTCTCATCTTGGTATGTGTCAGAGTTGCCTGGGAGCCATGGCACCACCTACAGGTGCAGAAGAGCTATTGCAACATTTCTGGAACTAACCTGGCACCTGGTGGAGGTTCATGAGTTGGGGAATCTGTAGGTGGAAGACTTAATCAAAAGGCTGCTTTCTCCTTGTATCGCTTTTCAGTTCTTCAAGACTCATGAGCAAGGCTCCAATTACAACACACCTATTAACATGCATTTGTAATGCAATTGGTCTCGCCTTTGGAACCTTGTATGTATTTAGCTATGCAGCACATTAGCCTGGGTTCTGAAACATCTACTGTTCTTTAACATGGAGGGAAAGTAAGCACCAAACTGCATGACACGCCAGATATGGGAACACATGGAGAGAAATATTGCCTTTCAGCTGGAAATGGTATAGTCCAAAGCTCTGGTTTTAATATAAAAGCAGGGCCTTTGGTGGTCATATCACTGAAAATACAAGATTTGACAAAAATATTATTCTCTACGGGTGCTCGTGGAGGACAATGTCTATGGACTGGAATCTAGAGAATGCTAAAGTGATTATTATATTGTACTGTCCTCTGCTCTTCGATTTCTATCAAGAAAGTTAAATAGAGGCACTTGCCAGAAAAATAAAAAAAAGTCCCTCAGCAGAAAGCAATTCTGGTATATTACTGACCCCTGCTGGTCGTTTTCTATCAAGAAATTTAAATAGAGGCAGATGAACAGAAAAAAAAGTCCCTAAGCGGAAGCAGACAAGTCCTAGGGCTGATCTCCAGAGCCCACAAAGCACATACACATACAAGTATATACCAAAGTATATACAAGAGGTCTCAAATGCTCGACCTAAAAAGGATTTTTTTTAAAACACTATTTAACTATCTGTAATTCTGTAAACATTTTAAATTCATAAAGTAGATCTCTGCCATTTTGAGAAAGTAATTTCCCTCTTTATTCCAACTGTCAGATCTAGACTCCTGAAAGAGGAAAACTACCCATCCATTGAAATTTCTGCCAATATTGGCTATTGATATTTAAAAGCATATGACCTGAACAAAAAATCTGAAATCTACTTTGTATTTCAAAGCTACAAACATTTGCAAAGTATGTTACAATACACGTTTGTTGTTGTTAGTTTTAATGGAGTATATAAAAAAGTGCTGGATTAAGTGCTTGAATTAATCTCAGCCACTGGTAATTTCTGGGGCCACATCCCAGGCCATCGTTATTTTGCACACATGTAACCTCAATTTAGACCCATCCAGATTTCTGTTGGAGCAAGGTCAAGACTAATTTGCATATGGCTGGGTCAAAACTGAGGTGGCATGGTAGGTAACGATGGGCTGGAATGTTACCCCAAGCTATTGCCAGTGGTTAGGCATACTGCAAGCATTCCTCTTGTATGTTTTTGATGTACTGCTCAAAGTGACAAGGGTATGTCCAGACATGGGTCCCTTGCTCACAGTGCGACCGGTACCAAGCGACGCCCGACTATATAGCCCCCAACCAGGGCAAAAACGGTCTTGGGATGATTGTGTTCCAGTGCAGGGAGGACATGACCTGGCAAACTCCTTCGCATATGGCTGGGCCCAAAGTGATGTGGGATGGTGGACAAAATAACAATGGGTCGGATTTCTTCTCCATGTGATTGCCAGTGATTAAACTTATTTCAAGCATTCCTCCCATCACCTTCTGGTTGTTTATAATGGAACATTGTTATTGGGGTGTCAATGATAAGGTAGGTATATGGGCATTAACTGAGAAAGAGCTCTTGTGTTTTCTTTCTTTAATAAAGTATTCTACCAAAATAATTAACTGACAGCAAAACCAGGGCCGAGCATTCACAGATGGAAATACCTGATCTAAAAAGAGATTTGCAATTGAGCGAAATAAGCAATGGCATAAACCTAAACCATTAAAAATGTGACACAAAGTTTGTTAAAATTGTTATATTATCAATCTATGTATATTGGACTTAATACTTTTGTAAAGTGAGAAGTTAGCAAATTCTTTTAATTACAGAGGAGCCAAATCTAATACCTTCAAAACTCATGTTTGTATCTAACATGAAACCAATCATTATGATGCCCAAGTCTGCCCCATGACATTTTGAGGGCCCCTGTTCAACTGTTCAAACCTCTTTCATTAAATCCACAATTCTAAGCAGGTAGCAACAGATCTTTATTCTGCATCCCACCCCATCTAGAGCATAGCAGAAAATACGTATGCAGCAAGACCCACCAGTATACTTGGTTACTTTCTTCATACCTTCTCACCAAAAGCTTTCTGATATGTAAGACATATGGCAAGGAATCCCTTTCAAAATACTTGAGTGAAAAGGCTGATGGATTCCTACCCAGAGGTATTCAGTGGTTAAAAAGCACTGTCTTAATTAGATGCTCTCCTCTCTCTGTTTGTATCTTTATCAATGATAGAGAACAGTGATAAAGTGTGACAATGATTTTTACTTGAATGTTTATGTATTTTCTCTCCTGCCTATTTTCCAGAGTTTGAGTCTCGTAGTGGTACACCACTTCATTCATCTGAGCATGACAGATCTACACCCAGAGGAGACGGCCTATTCCAGAAAGGAAAGAAGTCCTTGAAAAGCAGAACAGCTTCTCCTCCAAGAGACAATGAGTTGAACCAGGAGACAGACAGCACTCTGGAGGACCTTTCTGTCCATTCGTTTGCTAGGTGAGTTGCCATGTCATGCTTGCCACATCTTTGGTTAACATCTATCTGATGGATACTATAGGTGCTTGACTTGATCTGGTAAATTTTCCTAGCAATTTCCTTTCACTTTGGCAAGTGGTGCTGTGCGGCTGTGCATCGGGTCCGACCCGTCCTCGATGTGACATTGGGGCCCCTACATAGGCGCCACCTCAGGATGCTAACATCAGTTCATTTGTTTCTTCACCTTTCCGTTGAAGATATGGAGCTCACTCCCTCAAATGTTGTCTGGCTTAACAGACTTTTTCACACAACATTGTTTCCAGTATATAAGGGACATGTTCCCTCAAAGTCAGGTTTTAAGCCATGCAAGGATTAACCACAGACAGATGTCAGTGACTGACCCCCACAAGTTCTGTTTCTGGTATTTGGGCTCCAGTCATGATCATGCATCATGAGAAAAGTACACCACAAATCTTCGGATCCGAAGAAAAGTTCCGACTCGGCACCGACTTCGAAGCCAAAGGAGCACAAGACTCCTCCTACAGCTACAGAGACCAAATCAAAAGCCACACTCTGAACCGAAAAAATCGGCACCGAAAGGAGACAAGCAGGAAGAACTGTTTCAGCCAGATCCTGTCAATCCAAAACAAAAGACTACATGTGGACCCTAAAACAGGCCATATTGTCAGTCTTCCAACAAAGAAGAGGAAATCTGATACCTCACACACACCTGAGGTACCTGTGAAGAAGAGACTTTGCAACTTCGCCCCTAAGACCCTCTTCTCCTATTCTTCCTACTAAACCTTTGTCTCCTATACACTCTCCTAGACTTTCTCCATGCTCACCCTTACCACCACAGGATGAGGATGATTTAGGGGATGGGGTGGACATGATAAGGATCCCTTAGATGACCCTGATGATGAGGACACTACCCCACCACAGGATACATGGGATGATCCCATAGATCCTCCAGAACTTCCTGATCCAGACCCATATCCATCTAAGCCATCCCCCCAGATGACAGTATAGGATTTAGTCAGCTCATTAATAGGGCTGCGCAATATCATGGCGTGGAACTACATTCCGACTCCATGGAGGAAGACTTCCTACTGGACACTTTTGCTCAGTCGCAAAAAGGAATACACACTTTGCCAAAGCTCAAAGGTGTCATTAAACATGCACCAGACATATTTAAAAGACCCTGTCAGGGCCAGAATTCTCAATCCTCGGATTGATAAAAAAATATATAAGCCTCCCTTTAAAGATCCAGTATACATCAAAGGACAACTCCCCTTAGATTCTTTGGTAGTGTCCAATACAAGAAAACGTGCCCATTCCCAAACCTCTGGTGATACACCACCCCCAGATAAAGAGTCTAAACTGCTGGCTGCATCAGGGAAACAAGTTGCCTCCCAAGCAGCCAATCATTGGAGGATAGTTAACGCGCAAGCAGTACTTGCCAGATATGACAGGGCTCACTACGATGAGCTTGAAGATTTTATCCAACACTTACCTGACCAATACAAGGCCAAAGCCAACAATGTGGTCCAGAAGGGCAAGTTAATTACAAATGCTTCCATCAAATGTGCCCTCGATGCAGCAGACACTGCATCTAGATCTATTAACACCAGTGTCTTACTCCGCAGACATGCATGGTTACGCATTTCCTGTTTTAAACAGGAAGTGCAAACAACTATTTTAAATCAGCGGTTCGATCAAGAACACCTGTTTGGCTTAGCTGTGGACACAGCTCTAGAAAAAAAGAAAAAAGACACAGGCACTGCAAAATCTCTGGAAGCATTACAATTTCGGACCACATGAGGTTCCTTTCGTCACTCCTTCTATAGGGGCGGATCCAAGAACATTGGCACAGACACTACTTCCACCTTCTACAAGACTCCTACTCAAACATCCCCCAACAAGGGATATTTTAGGGGGGTACAGAAGAAATAATAACAAAGGGAGAGGTTGAGGTAACAACAACGAACCTCCCCTACTACCAAGCAATGACTTCCCTCTGCTCCCTCCAGACCACTCCACTCCAGTCGGAGGAAGACTATCACAGTTCCTACCTGTATGGAACTCCATCACTACAGACAAGTGGGTAAGACAAATTATCCAGTATGGTTACTGCCTGGAACTTACTGCAACTCCCCCAACTATACCACCCAAACAACGTCCAATGTCCAAGGAACATCTAAAGCACGTCAAACAAGAAGTTCTATCACCTCTTCAAAAGCATGCAGTAGAACCAGTTCCCCTCCAGCATCAAGGCACGGGGGTTTACTCCCCTTACTTTCTCATCCCAAAGAAAGACGGTACTCTCAGATCAATACTGGACCTCAAACCACTCAATGTCTACATACAATCAGATCATTTTCACATGATCACTCTTCAACAGGTCCTCCCACTGCTCCAACAAGGCGACTTCCTTGCCACTCTAGGTCTCAAGGACGCCTACTTCCATATTCCTATACACCCTGCTCACAGGAAATATCTAAGGTTTGTAGTGGACGGTCAACACTATCAATTCAAGGTACTCCCATTCAGAGTGACCACAGCATCCAGAGTCTTCACAAAGTGTCTGGTGGTAGTAGCCGCCCACTTGCGCAAACAACAAATTCATGTGTTTCCATACCTGGACGACTGGCTAATAAAAGCCAAGTCATACAGTCAGTGTTTTCACCACACTCACCAAACAATTCATCTGCTCCACAACTTGGGGTACATGATAAACCTCACCAAATCCCATCTCCAGCCGTCCATCATATATCAGTTTCTAGGGCCCACAATAGACACTTCCAAAGCCCTTCCATACCCCAGTCCAGTCAGGATAGCCAGTATACAGACCCTCATAACAAAATTTCAGCCCCAATACTCACTGCCAGCTCGAGTATTTATGCAGCTCATAGGGATGATGGCCTCTTGCATTTTCATAGTACCTCATGCAAGACTTCAGATGTGCCCTTTACAAGAATGCTTAGCACGTCAGTGGAACCAGGCTC
The DNA here is from genome assembly GCF_964204655.1 of Triturus cristatus. Classification (NCBI taxonomy): domain Eukaryota; kingdom Metazoa; phylum Chordata; class Amphibia; order Caudata; family Salamandridae; genus Triturus; species Triturus cristatus. The sequence goes on along the minus strand of NC_140586.1, from coordinate 359,458,050 downwards.
AAGGTCAACTTTCAGATCTGGTGTTGGTAGACAGCCGCACACATCGCTCTCTGCAGTGGTGGAACACACAAAACCTTTCAAAAGGGTGGCTGTTCCTAGACCCAGTTCCAATGATAGTGCTAGCTGTGGACGCATCGCTCATAGGCTGGGGAGGCCATCTCCTAAACCATATAATTCAGGGCAGGTGGACCCATCAACAAAAAGTGCTCCACATCAATCACCTTGAATTGCTAGCAATATTTTTAGCATTGAAGTCCTTCCAGATATACCTCATCAACAAAACTGTCCTTGTCCGCACGGACAATTTGACATCAATGTATTATATAAAAAAACAAGGAGGGACACATTCTTTGCAGCTTTCTCTTTTTTTTTTTTTAATACTTTTTATTGGGTTCTTGGCAACCATTAGAACAGATAGTACAATTTATCAGACATAAATAATATGCTGGATCTAAACATAGTACATCAACAAAAAGCAGAGAGAGAGACCCCAACAAAACATACATAGAGACAACTCAGCGATTTAACTTATAGTAGCGAATATCGAAATTTATCTACCACAATCAAAAAATAGTTTCAGTCAAAATAAGATTCCCAAATTTTGGTGAATTTACGTAGTGCCCCAATCCTTTGTGAGAATATAAATTCGGATTTCCTGACTTCCTTAATTTTTTGGTACCATTCATCTACAGTTGGGACTGTTTCTGTCTTCCAATACTGAAGAATCTGTGATCTAGCCACTGCTACTAAAATATACATGAGTTTCGCCATAGAATCAACCAAATTTAACTCTGGATCCAATCCAAATATAATTAAATTTTCATATCTGGTGATCGTAAAATGTAAATGAAGAGAAAGCAAAGAAAACATTCCTTTCCAAAATGACTTAATTTTAGGGCAAAAAGCCATTATATGAGACCAGTTAGCCAGGTCCGGTTGAGTACATCTGAAACAAATAGGCGACGTAGTGCTCTACATTTTAGCCAAAGTTGCAGGGGTGTAACATAAAAGCCACTTACTAAAAAAAAGCATTCGTCGCCAGTTGGCACCTCTCAAAACCGTGAAATTAAATTTATTTAGAGTATTCCAAAAATTATCAGTTATTTTAATGCTTTCCTGCTTCTGCCACTTTTTTATTGCTTTGGCGCTCACATCCTCCTCCCTGCTTTGTGCTAAGCTTTTTCTCCATTTTCCGGGATTTTAAAAAAGTGGGGACCAGAAAAGGTCATTTGTTAAGTGTGATAGTTGACTATTTTGTGCTAAATCGAATTGAGCCAAGGATTTATACAATAAAACATATGAACCCATAAGAAGAAAGTTTCCACGAATTAAAATGGACATCTCATCAATAGTCAACCATACTCCATCTTTCACAAAGTTCGATAGTTATAAACCCAGATCTGGCCCAATTATATATAATTTCTGGCCCGATGTTAATCCCGAATCCCGAGACAGCGTCACTCAGTAGAGTTATTAATCTCAAAAAAGGAAGAGAATACCTATTCAACATAACTTCACGTTTTTAAAAAAAACAACTCAGGACCTTATATCTAACTAATTTGGGTGATTGAAATATCGAGAGGGGAGAAGGAAGTTTGGTCTCTTTACAGATTAAGTAGAAAAAAAAGTTTATGAACAAAGCGACTCTAGGTATTGAATGTGTAAATCGTGAGAGATACTGTGCAAAGTATGCATAGTAGTAGTCTTTCAGATTTGGCAGACCAAGACCTCCTTGTTCCTTATCTACGTATAAAGTGTTGATAGCTATTCAAGGAGTTTTTTTAGCCCAAAGGCTGAAAATAAGGATTCAACTTTTGAAAAAAAGGAGCCTGGAAGGGAACAAGAAATAGTAGAATTCAAAAAATTGAATAAAGGAAGTACTGACATTTTAATTAATGCCACCCGGCCCAGAATGGATAAAGGCAGTGGATTCCATCGTAAAAGCATATCACGAACTTTTTTAATCAAAGGCTCGAAATTCAATGTATACAAGTCACGTACTAAAGGTGAGAAAAGAACGCCCAAATACTTTTTGGGTCTATTGTTAACACAGCTCTGAATATCTGGGTGCAATTCAGTGTTATTCTTACCACAGATTAAAATTTCAGTTTTCTTCTTATTAATTTGATACCCCCCCTATGCTTCAAATTCTGTAAAAACCGAAAAAAACTGTATTTGCGTTTGTATCTCAGGTTTCAGCAGCAACATAATATCATCTGCGTATAATTTAATTTTGTCCATGCAGGCAATAGGCGGAAGAATATCCTTACTTTTTCTAATTGCTACTGCTAAAGGCTCAATAAAAAAAGCAAAAAGTACGGGAGATAGTGGACATCCTTGCCTCGTCCCTCTTTGCACTGAAATCGAGCCCACCATAAATGAATTAACAAGGATATGAGCTTTAGCCCCCTGATATAAATTCCTAATTAGGGTAATGATTTGAGGGAGAATACCAAAGTGTTGTAAAATAAAAAAAAAAGTGTATCCCAAACCACCAAATCAAAAGCCTTTTCTGCATCTAAAAGGAGAACTAAGGCCGGAACCCTACGTGTTTCAAAATAGTCTAATGCCTCAATCAAATAACGTGTGTTAGTAATTAATTGGCAGCCTGCAATAAAGCCATTCTGATCTGCATGAATCAATTGCGAGGAGACATGGTTAAAACGAATAGAGAGCAATTTTGTAATAATTTTATAATCTGAATTTAGTAATGTTATGGGCCTATAAGAGTTAGGATCTCGGGCTTGTTTTCCTTTTTTCAAGAAACTGACCACTGTTCCATCGTAAAAGGATGCTGGAATTGGGCCACCCTCCGGCATAGAATTTACTAATAAAAGAAGAAGCGCAGAAAAAGAACTGAAAAACGTGACACAAATTTCCGCGGGAAGTCCATCTGGACCACAGGCCTTACCATGAGGAAGGCTTTTAACAACAGACTCTAATTCATCACACGAAAATGATGACGCCATTGCTTCTTGGTCCAGTTGAGGAAGAGTAGGGAGACAATATTTATCTAAAAAATCGTTTAATCTCCCCTGATCTGTAGTGTGATGTGAGGTATAGATATTCTCATAATGGGACAACATTGCTCCAATCTCTCCCTGATCTAAGGTATCCACGCCACTGATTGGAGATTTAAGAGATCGAATTACATTAGCTGCAGCACGTTCTTTAACCTGCCATGCCAAGAATGTACCCGTGAAGTTACTATGCTCGTAAATTTTTTGAACCTGTCTGCAAAAGATTTCCTCACTTCTAGCGAAGTAATGTGCATTCAACTCCCGTTTTGCGGCATTCAATTGATTCTGTATCTTAAGAGAGGGATTGTGATACATTTGATTTACTAAACCCTGTATGTTTTGCTGCAATTGATTCTTTGTATCCCTATAGAGGACTGATTCCTTTGCATCCCTTCCTATAACTGCCCCCGAATAAATGCCTTCCGTGAGTCCCATACAACATGAATGGGGGCTGTCCCCATATTTCGTTCAATATACTCCCTAATCTCCTTTTTAAGAGAAGTATCCCAAATTTCATCAGAAAGATAAGATTTATTTAAAACCCATCGTTTCAGAGTATTCGTGCTTTCCTCCAGCACAAACTCAGCCGCTAACATCGCATGGTTGGAGAAGCCATTGTGTAACATCCGATAATGCCGAATTTTAAATTTTGAGGAAACCAGAAGAAAATCAATACGATAAAATGACTTATGCCTTCCCGACCAACAAGTATATTCTCTTTTATAAGGATTTTAAAAGCGCCAGGGATCAACAAGATCGAAAATCCTTACGTTATTCATAATTGTCTAAAATGATTTAGGTTTCAACTGCTTTTTCCCACCAGTGGTGGAATCCAAATTCGGTTTCATAAGAATATTAAAGTCCCCTCCAATCACAATATCCCCACCAACCATCAGTAGGGACTGAAACATTTCGTCATATATTGCAGGGCTATCATTCAAGGGGGCGTAGAAGCTTACAAAGGTAATGTGCGATGGTCTATTCTTTAATTTACACGTGGCCCAGCACCACCTACCCTGGGTATCCGCATCAGTTTGAATTATCTCCGCTTCTAATCTCCTATTAAGAAAGAGTGCGGCTCCTCTCTCTGACTCAGAGAAAAAGGAAAAGCCCCGGTAAGAGGCCCACCCCTTAAACATAGAAAAATTATTAGCTTTTGAGATAGGAATATGAGTTTCTTGCAAAAATATGACTGCGGGATTTTCAGACAGAATCCATGTCTCTATTGCCCGCATCTTCTTTTTATTATTTAGACCGTTCACATTAAAAGAAATAATTTTCAAACTTATTTTAGTCATCATTAAAAACAAAACTTAGAGCCCAAAACACACATTTTTTTTTCCCTTTTATCCAATTTTACTTTAAACAATCAATACCCTGATCGATATTCACCAGAGAATCCAGCACAAAGACCACGTTTATCTCCAGCAATTGTCCAAGCAACAAAAATAGAAACAACAAAGGTTTTGCCAAGGACTTCATTTTTAACCCACCCACCCCCCTCTACAACCTGTGGCACCCTCCTAACACTACCTACTTCTACCCACGCACACCACAGGCACCTTCCCCTTAACATTGGGGTGTCCTGACCGTGATACCCCCCCCTGAAACTAATAAGGATTCACAGACATGGAATAATAATAAAAAAAAAAAAAGAGAAAAAACAAATTAGCGTGTGATCTAAATTATCACAAGAAGCATACAAGTACTAAGTCATAAGTCCAGACTAGCCATTTTGAATTCCATGGAGCAACGCCTGTGCTTCCTCCACATCCGATAGCATATAGAATTTCCCTTTAATCAGTACTCTGAGTTTAGATTGTTGTACAATCATTGCTTGGGCCCCATTAGCTTTGAATAGATGTAAAATTTTAACGAACTCCTTCCTGCGTCTCGCCGCTGCTGCAGACATATCAGAGGAAATTCGGCATTTCGCCGTATCAGTTACGGGGAACTGCCTTTGTTGAATTGCCTTAGAAAGAATTCGCTCCTTAACCCTGATATCAACAAAATTTACCAGAATAGTTCGCGGGAGAGTTGAATTCGGGAACGGGTGAGCAGGAACCCGGTGAGCTCTAGTAATAGTAAGATCGTCTTTATGCTCCGGTATCACAACCTGATGGAGAAACGTAGTCACCCAGGCAAGCATTTCTGTCCCCTCTATTCCTTCGGGAACACCTACTATACGTAAATTGGACCTTCTATTATAGTTCTCCAAATCGTCCAATTTGATCTCAAGAGCCTTTGTTATTTTAGAGACATCTTTGGACTCTTGCTTCACCGCAACCATTTGGTCCTCTAGAGAAGAGATCCTCTCCTCTGCCTCAAATAAACGAGCTGGAAAAGAGGAGACTAGTTCCTCGATTTTATCCATTTTGTCCAGTGTCTGATGAACTGCGGATAGTTCGGCGTTTTGCAACCTCTTGATATCTCTCACCTCATCCAGAATTAGATTCAGCATGTCCTTCACGGACATCTTCATTTCACCCTCAGTCTCTGTGTCCATTTCTAACAAGGGGCCTAAGGGGTCTGTCACCATCCTATCACATCCCCTATCAGAGACTTCAAGAGGCTGTGTTGTTGCACTCCTTACATCTGCTTTTCCAACATCCGCAGCATCCGTTGTTATCTTTTTTCTTTTGAATCCAATGTAGGAACACCAATAGAGGGGGGGCTTGTACAGGTGTTTGCCGCCGGACACGGCCCATTTGTGCCAACCTGCTGAATCAGACCTAACTCCAGATTTGGAGAACCCAAAGAGGTCGCATTGTTAGGCGAGAGAAGGAGTGATTTTTTAGTAAATAGAGGAAATTGTTTAGACGGAGGATGCAATAGGGGAGGTTGAGTAGATTCAAGAGTCTTAGAATGATCCTCAGGATGTAAAACATTAAATTCATCCCCCATGTTCAGTTGAACTAAGTTTTCTATTAATGTATCCTCGGCCTCTGAACTCTCTGATGAACGAACCGAGTCACCTTCCTTGGAGACAGCTCCATCTATTAGCCTAGCCGCTGCCTCTTTTGCCTGCTGTCGGCGTTGCTTAGCTTTGACACGAGCATTTAAAAGCTTTCCCATAATTGTTCAAAGAAAGAGAAAAAAAAAAAAGTCCGAGGGTTCACACCGCTCACTAATCAACAGGTATTTTCTTTTTTCCTTTCTTTTTTTTCCTCACCCGCCTGAAATAGCGATTTTTTTTCCCCCTTCAAAACTTTTAGAAAAAAGGGGCTGTGCACAAAAAAAAGTACAGTAACATAAAGCAGATGAAAGTGGATTGGTTGCTCAGTCCATACAAATTTTTGGGGGGAAAGCCGAAAGCTAAAGCAGCATTATTCCAACCACTCCACATGAGCAGTACCGTTACATGACCGGAGCAGCCAGCCGCCTCCTCCCCTGCTCACTCACTTGATACTTGTCACCTCCGTATTCAGTGCCAGAGGGAACTATCCGCCAGCAGAAGCGGGGCAAGGAAGCAGGTTGCAGTCAGGCTCCAACCCGCCCAGAGGGAGCAGAAAGAAAACAACTGTGGGCCTCGTCTCCCTCAGTATGTCGGATGCCTGCAACATCGCAGCGCCAAAAGCAGCATGCAAACGGGGAAACCAGACCAGCGCTGCCTCAGCGCGGCTTGAATTACAGTATCTTAGTATTCCTCCGCCTGACAATCAGCAGAGACTCCAGCTCCGGCTCAAGCCCAAAGACCGCAGGCGGGTAAAGACAAGGACGAAAACAGGACAGCCACAGCGTGAACCAGCGAATGCCCTGCGGCCGCCACTGCCATCATTGACCGCAGGAGGGGGAGGGGCAGCAACACGGCTCTCAGGTGCTACGTGGAGGCGTGGAACTCCATCGCAGGTCCGAACCGACAGTCTCTTTGCAGCTTTCTCAACTAGCGCAAACCATATGGAGATGGGCCTTCCCACAAAGGATACACCTTTTAGCAGAACACCTTCCAGGCGTACACAATCAGATTGCGGATCTGCTCAGTCGTCAGAGACAGCAGATACACAAATGGGAACTTCATCTACAAGTTCTTCATCCATTTTTTCAGACGTGGGGCCACCCAGACATAGATCTGTTCGCCACACACGCAAACGAAAAATGCCCAATCGTCGCCGCCAGGTATCCACACCTACTGTCCAAGGGCAATGCAATATGGATTAATTGGTAAGGCAGATTTGTATACGCTTTTCCACCACTCCCGCTCATTCCAAGAGTAGTACGCAAGCTCAAACAACAGTCTCTCAAAATGATCCTAGTTGGTCCAACATGGGCCCGGCAACCATGGTTCACAACACTCATGGAACTCTCTGTAGTTCTTCACCAAAAACTTCAACTCTCCCCAAAGCTGCTTACACAGAACCATGGAGAGATAAGGCATGCAGATCCAGCTCAACTGAACCTGGCTCCTAAAGTCCTAGAATTCGGTTACCTGAACCTACCACCAGATTGTATGAACATTCTTAAAGAAGCTAGACGCCCTACTACTAGAGCTTGCTATGCAGCCAAATGGAAAAGATTTGTCATTTACTGCAATAACAACAAAATTGACCCCTAGCTGCTTCAATTCAAAATATTATTTGCTACTTACTGCATCTACAAATATGTAATCTAGCATATACATCCATAAGACTACATCTTGCTGCCCTTGCCGCTTACCTACAAAACAACCAACATTTGTCATTATTTAGGATGCCTGCTATCAAAGGGTTGATGGAAGGCCTTAAAAGAATAATTCCACCCACAATCCCACCCTCTCCAGTGTGGAATTTAAACATTCTCCTTAATAGGCTCATGGGTCCCCCATTTGAACCTTTACACAAATGCGAATTGCAGTTCCTGACATGGAAAGTAGCTTTCCTAGTCGCAATCACCTCTCTCAGAAGAGTAAGTGAGATCCAGGCTTTAACCATACAAGAACCATTTTTACAAATACATTATGACAAGGTAGTTCTTAGAACAAATCCGAAATTTCTTCCCAAGGTAATTTCTGCTTTCCATCTAAATCAGTCTGTGGAATTGCCCGTTTTCTTCCCAAAACCAGATTCTGTAGCAGAGAGAGCTCTTCACACACTAGATGTCAAAAGAGCTATACTTTATTACATTAACAGGACTAAACCCTTTAGGAAAACAAACTGTTTGTAGCTTTTTCACAATCTCATAAAGGAAACCCCATCTCCAAAGCTGGAATTGCCAGGTGAATAGTCAAATGTATTCAAATATGCTACCAAAAAGCAAAACGCACATTAACAATTCCCCCTAGAGCGCACTCAACACGCAAACTAGGGGCTTCCATGGCATTCTTAGGTAACATTCCCTTAGATGACATTTGTAAAGCAGCAACATGGTCTACACCACACATCTTCACCAAACACTATTGTATAGACGTGCAGGCAAAACAACAGGCTTCTCTATGCCAGGATGTTCTTAAAACACTTTTTCAGACCACTGCAACAGATACAGGTGACCACCGCTAAGGGAGACCGCTGCTATACAGTCTATGCACAAGTATGTATTCTGCAGCTCATATGCCTCAAACGGAAAATGCTACTTACCAGTATGCATCTGTTCTTGGCATGTTTAGCTGCAGAATGATATACGCCCACCCGCCTCCCCGGTACCTCTATCTGTTCCAATGTTATCCTACTTAGATACATTACACATGGACATCTTTCTGTTTCTTACAAACTCCATCATTTCTCTTCATGGCAAAAAACAATCTGAGGATGGAGTCGATGCCCATGCGCACTGTAGTCCATGGGAGGAGTCGCCTATCTCGTGACTACAAAAACTTATTCCAAGACAACAACAAACTGCAAACATCCGAGCCCAACACCAGATGGCGATCTATGCACAAGTATGTCATTCTGCAGCTCTACATGCCAAGAACAGATGCATACTGGTAAGTTGCATTTTCCTTCTCCTCCTCCAGTCTTGCCCTCATATTTGTAGACACCAGATACCTACTATGGAAAAACTCACATGCATTATGGGACATGGTGGTTGACATCTTGCCAACCTTCCCAGAGAACACTAAGCCCAATCTCCAATGCTTTATTCAGGATGGATTGCTGTGAAGTACTCAATATGATTGGGCCTGAACACTGTGGGCTGTCTGGGTAGGGCAGAATTGACTAGCGTGGTGCTTCAGTACCATGCTTGGATTCACATTACAGGTTTTTTGTGCAACAATGGTACATGCCTCTTTGGAGACCATGTGGACCTATCCCTGCAGTGCTTTAAAAAGAGAGAAGCAACAGCGTGCTTTCTTGGATTAGCAATTTTCCCAACACTTTCGGACCTTTCGAGGCTTCGGAAGACAGTTTCAACAGAGGCAGTATCAGACCTTGCCTCAACAGCAACATGACTCTCAAGCCTTACGGGTTAGAGGCCAGGAACTCGGCCATCAGCATCCATGCATCCGGGGCAGTAAATTTACCAAACCTACGTCTCTCCCTTCACAGCCATTGGATAACTGCTTTAATTTTCCTCAGAGGAGCACGATTGCATGGTAGGAGTTCACATCACCTTTTACCTCCCTGGGTGGTGGAGCATCATATCTGAGCAGTGGGTGCACCTAATTGTCGGGAATGGTTACTCCCTTCCCTTTCTGATCAAACCCTCTTCAGCATTCCTCCTACACCACAACCCCTCCTGGAGAACCATTTCTCCATACTCTGAGGAGAAGTTCAAGCTCTCGTGGCCAAGGGAACCAGATAGAGGGTGCCGGCACCAGAAATTGGGTCTGGTTGCTATTTCTGTTAGTTTTTGTTACTGAAAAAATACATAAATCTTCACCCTAGCCTCAGTTTATGGCCTCTGATCTTCAAGTTCAAAATGCTCACCTGGCCCAAGTTTTGTCTGTCCTGAATCTAGGAGACTGGATGGTGATGTTTGTGCTGCAGGACTTCTACTTCCACAGATGCTACCTGTGTTTCAGATTAGCCAAAAGCCCCAAGGTGTTGGTGCTCACCTTTCTGTGTTCACAAAAGTGATGGTGGTGGTTGCTGCCCATCAGTCTTCGTGTACCTTGATGTCTGGTTTCTAAAGGTAGGCTCGCCTCAAACAGCTGTAAACCACCTCCAGACAACGGTCCACCTGTTGACATCATTGGGTGTTTCTGTCAACGTGCTGAAGTCATACCGGACTCCTTCGTAGAGGCTCCATTTCATTGGAGCCATTCTGGACATGGTGCTTTTCCGTGCCTTTCCGCCTCAGCGAGTCCAGGACATTTGGGCTGATATGATGTTTCAACCTTCAACCTGGGTTTCAGTGAGAGCAGCTCCGAGGCTACTTGGCTTCTTGCATTCTGCTTGTGCACCAATCCAGGTGGCACTTGTGGGCTCTGCAGTGGGGTTTGAAGTCTCGGTGGGCCAGCACTAAGGGAACCTGTCAGTTTACAATCAAGTGCTGAAGGAGACTGCAAAAGACCTGCATTGTTGGCTCCTAGACCTCAGTTGGACCAGTGGCAGTCACTCCTCCCTATCCCCCTCCCCCCCAGAGCTAAAGATCGTGATGGATGCATTGTTGTTTGGTTGTGGAGTTCATCTCAGGGTGGTGGAGATCTGAGGTCTGGAATGTTGTTTCCACATCTACTTGTTAGAGCTGCTGGAAATAGACTTGGCACTAATAGTACCTCCTGTCCTCAAAGGGGAACGGGTACAGGTTCTGACAACACTAACGCCATGAGAAACTGCAACGAACTGGGAGGAGTGCAGTTGTGAGTCCTGTGCCAGGAGATTTTGTACCTTTTGGAAAGTAGCTGATTCATCAGAGTATTTCCTGGATTGTACAGCACCTGGCAGGGTCTTTGAACACCAGGGCAGACGAATGCAGCTGACATTGCATGCGAACCTCAAATGATGGCTGCACTTGGAGATGGCACAGGATGTCTTGCAGCATTGGGGAGAGTCCTCGCTCAATCCTTTCAGCACCGCAGAGAATGTACACTGCCCAAGCTTTTGTAAGTTGAGTTCCCAATGCAGGTCTCATGCTGAGGTGCCTTTCGCTAGGATCGGAGGTTGCTACTCCTAAATGCCTTTCCACCTCTACCGCTCCTGCCTAGAGTTCTGAAGAAGGTCAGGAAAGACCAAGCCCAAGTCATCCTAGGACTCCAGACTGGGCGAGGAGAGTGTGGTACCTGGTATGTCTGTCCATGAAAATATGTCCTCAGATCTGGCTGCCCGTTGGTGAGGACCTCCTGTTCAAGCAGTCTTGAACCCGAGCCTGCACAACCTCCACCTCAATGCTGGAAATTGAGTGGCAACAGTTGATGGCTGAAATAGTATGTGTTATATTGGCAGCTAGGCGGTCCTCCACTAAAACAGTTTGGGGGACACTAAGAGAAATGTTTCTGGTATTCGTCCCGAAATTGTCAACCTCTAAAGGTAGTTATCTGACATTATCTCTTTTGTTTTTTCGCTAGCCCAGCAAGGGCTTGCTCTGGCAAGAGTTAAAGGTTACATGTCGACCCTTTTGGCCTTACTTTGTTTACCTAATCAACCATCTTTAGTGCAATTGCAGTTTTTGATGCCTCAGTGGGACATTAATGTGGTTTTCACTTTCCTCATGTGTGCCTGTTTAGAAAAAGGTGGAGCTGTTCTCTGCACCTACATGCACTGAAGACAACATTCCTCACAGCGATTATTTCATCTCATTGGGTGAGTAACTTGCAGGTGCTGACGGTTAAGCAGTCGTACTCACCTTTTTCCCAGACAAGCTAGTCCTTCGGACAAAAGTGGCATTTCTCCCTGAGGTTGTCATGCCTTTCCAGTTCGGACAGTTCATCACCCTGCCAGCTTTTTTTCACCCTGCCTCATCCATCTAAAGAGGATGAAATATTTTATTGCATTGACCCAAAGAGCTCTAAGCTTTTACATCCATCCCACCAACAAATATCGAGTGGACAATTGGCTGTTGGGTAAAAAAGGAGAAAGCTGTTTAGAAAAGCACCATGTCCTGATGGATTGTCTGGCTTATCAAGAAACAACCCTCAGAAGGCCTACATGCTTCTTCCACCTGAGCAAAGGATGGCAGAGCAGGCGCTTGCTGTACCTATTTTAGACATTTGCCACGCTCCTATGGGAGTGTCTTTCCATACGTTCATGAAGTTCTACTACCTGGATAGCTGCCAGGTTTGGCGGGGTGTGGCATGGCTGGGGGGGTGGGGTGCTTTTTGCCGATTCTGTTCATCAGGGTTCCCTGGTCTGGCCATTTCACAGACCCACCACCTTGAGAGGTACTCCTTTGTCATCAATTCATAAGGTGAGGAATCAGCGGTATCCATCAGAAGAGCAGGTTACTTAGTTTGTAACAATCTTCCCAATGGATACTCCATCTAGCTGCAGATTCCCCACCAAAGGACTTATGTAGTTCATACCTATAAGATACCAAACTAGAGATCTGCACACTGGCACAATCTGATTATTGAAGGCTCCACGTCTGACAGCATGTACAGATATCAGAAAGAAACCAACATCACTGTGCCGATGGGGCAGCTGTGTAGTAGCTCCAACGTCCCATCCAGTGCTGGACAGACCCGACACGGAGCTGCATGACATCACCCACTGATGCACGAGCACACTGCTGAGAAAACTTTCCAGACCCAGTCTGGCACCTGGTGTCCTTGCCAAAGTGAGGAATCTGCGGTTAGACACAGTATCCACCAGAAAGAGGGGTACATAAGGTAAGTGACTTCTTCATTTGCAGACATGCTAAGTTAGTCCTTCCTTGCTATTGAGGCATTCTTTGCAGCAGCCGTTGTGTTTAATTTTGCACATGTTGCCTGCAACACTTTCCCTTTCTCTAGTGTTACATTGATCTGTCAACAGCTGCCCCATGTAGGCATCCTTTCCACAAATACCAGTTGGAGCATTCTGACAGTGGCTGCCTCTTCTCAGAAGCTTTATAAAACGTCTTCACCATCCACTGATCTTTTCTGCCTACAAATTCCCTTTATAATAATTGTCAAAAATACATCCTTTCATTCACTCTGTTAATTACCTCATGAATACTTTTTTCTAAAGGATGACTTATTGGACCAGCAAATAGGCCGGCACTTCTAATGGACATTCTGCCATTTTCCTCCCAGACATTCTACAAACAGCTGCTCAGTTGTCAAGAGTTAGTCCTTGCCCGTCTTTTTTAATGTGGACTTTTCCTTTAGCATGCATAGACATTACACCAGTATTATTCTTCAATTATTCTTCACTGGGGAACACCCTTATATTTAATATATGCTTGTTCTCTTTGCCTTTGACCAGTATTAGCTTTAAAGGCCTCCATGTATTGCTTGTCGTTTGCTTGTTGCTTAACTACAAAAGATGTGTGAGAATGACAGCATGCCAGGAACTCCCCACTTTGACTGCTTGCTTTAAAAGTTTCATGTCGTAGAGCGAGTTGCAGCCCCTCCTCCTGCTAAACGGTCTACTTGCAGAAACAGTCCATTACTGTTGAGACATTCACATGTTGTCAGGTTACATAATGTCAGTCCTGAGAGAGGAGCCTGTAAAGAAGTGAAGGTGTTGGTACTGTCAGCTCTAAAAGAGAAGCCTGTAAAGAAGTGAAGGTGTTGGTGCATCATACAGTTTTCTACAGAGCACACACAAGAAATTGGTAAGGCCAGGATAAAAATGTGAAAATATATTCTAGCTAAAAAGCTAGGATACTCAATTTTGCATGTGGTTCTATTATAGCCACTACAGGTTTGCCAATTGTCTGGGCCCCTCTTCGTACTGATATTATAAATGTGTTTTTCTTTTTTCCTATGGTCTCTTCTCCCAGTCTGTCATCTGATACTGGAAGGTCAGAGCGGACCCCCAGAGCTCCACTATCTCCTAGCTCCCAGAATTCGATCCGCCTAGACTTTTCAGAGAAGCCCATCAGCCATTCCTCAACCCATGGTGCCATGCACTCAGCTGCAGCTGGTGTTCCTGAAGTAAATATCACCAGTGATTTGCCCAGTATAAATGTCCTACATAACAGTTCTGGAGCTTCTGCGGGTAAGTAGTATCAATGTGCTATTCTTTGATGTGGTTTGTACATTTGTGCTCATTAGTTTTAGTGCTCAAGAATTTCGTTTTGGAAAATCATCCATTAGACTAGTAGAAATCATGATGAAAAATGTGTCCCTTGACATGATGGCTCGCACATAGAAAAACACCACTACCACTGTGTGGTTGGACCTCCTCACTCCCAGCATCAGAGTATCAGCTGCAGCCTCTCTGTTAAGTTTTACCGAGTTGGGATGACATAGTTTTTCCCAGTAAGATTCCCGTAATTAGGTCTTTAGTTCTCTTCTTCAATCAGTCAGTCAATCAATAAACTTCATTCGATTTTCTACAGTAAAAACCATAAAAGTATGATAACCTCATAAACAGAACAAGAAGAAAAAAATAATCTTTAATAAATATCACATAATACATGGTCTACCTTAAAAAAGTACTTATGTACAATAAAACACTCATTACAAAAGATATACTGTCCAAGTTAACCTTTTAAATAAGGAGTAAAAAAAAAAACCACATTCCCATTGCAGATTCCTAAGACGTGTAAAAAAGTTAAAACCTCAGCACAAGATGCCATTAAGACCTCCTGGCCCACCCCCATCCCTGTTCAAGACGGTGTCCTCAAATACCTGGGAGCATACATTTCCAGATACCCGGAGGGAACCCAGGACCTTATCCTCACCTCTCTAACGAACAGCGTGGTAGCGGGCCTACAGCGTAGGTACTTACTTCCCCTGCAATTATTAGGCTGAATTGTACTTTTTAAAATGGTTGTCCTCCTCCCTCTATCTTTGTGTGTTCCAAAATTATCCCCTTCCCATTTCACAGTGCTGGTTTCGGAGTCTAGCGACAATGACCCACTCTTTCTTGTTGTCCAAGCACCTGCCACGTATCGCCTGCGATAAAACTGCCGTACGATGAAGGGGCAGGTATGAGGGACCTCCTTCTATACTATAGAGCAGGAAGCCTACTAATTGTGAATGAATGGCTGATGGGTGGATGCGATGAGCCGGTCTATAGGACCAAATGTTCGCACCCTAAACTTGGACTGGCTGATGGGGATCTTATATGACAACCCCTTTCCACCCCTTCCACATAATCTCCCGTAAGTCACTAAAGATGCCTCCCAATGTTTGCGAGGAGTGACGAGGGACCTAGTCTAGGGAAAGACCCTGATTTTTTTTTTTTTTGTTGAATATTTTTATTGGCATTTAAACACTCAGAAAACAATGCAATCAACGACTATCCCCCGCCTGGGCATGTCAAAATACAATTTCCATCGCATAAATTTCCCAGCTATGAGTCCACAGTACATGGGTAAATCGTTGCTCCCCCCAGTCACCCTGCAGGATAATCCTTAGAGGCCCGCCCCCTGGCGGCCCCCCGTAGGCATAGTATAGACTCGCAGGGCGCGGGGTCCCCACACAGATAGTACCCCCGTGAAATTGGAGCAGCCAAACAAAGTTCAAACTTCAAACAACCACCCCCTACTATGACCCTTCCCCCAACCGCCCCCCCCCTACACCCACCCCCCCCTCCGGCATGACTGCTTGACAGGATACCTGATGATACATTAAAGTTGAGAACTCTATATCCCTGACCTTCCCAATCCAGGCCCGCCGACCCCCCAGTTGTGCTATGTCCCAATCGCTACTCTCTGCCCTAAGCAGATGCAGGAGAGGCCGGGACCTGCCCGACCTCCGCCTCAGAGGCCTCATCCACAGTAGGGTCAGCCACTTTCAGCAGATCCACCAGCACACCCCAAGCTCGGGCCGACTCCATCGCCCTATCACTATGCACCCGGGCAGCCGACTGCGTTCGAAGGACCGCCTCGCAGTCCGCCCATCGAGTAAATTCCGCCCTCCACTTCTGCAAACGTGGTCCCCGCTGCAACTTCCAGTTAGCTGTTATTTCCCGCTTAGCTAACACCAGCCCCAGATCAATAAATTTGCTAGTCAGTTTATTCCGGGAGGTGTGGGGGAACCAGTGTAATAAGCTCGGGCTGATGCCAAAATCTATCTCCCTGTCCGTGATAGTGCACAGCAATGTCCACACCTCCCGCCAGTACTCCCTAATCTGGGGGCAACCCCACAGCATGTGGCAGAGGTTGGCACCCTCCGCCCGACAGCGAGGGCAGAGCGCCGTGAGAGTATGAAAATAACTCTGGATCTTGGTTGGGGTGAGATAAGCCCGGTGCAAAATAAAAAATTGAATCTGCTGAAAACGAGCATTCCTAGAGCATTTCCAAGGACGCTCTAGCAACTCAGCCCACACCTTATCAGGAATTTCCCTTTCACTATCCTCCTCCCAGTGCTGCTTTAACCTGTCAAGGGGGGTCAGTCGCTCCATCGTCATCCGCCCATATAAACATGTAACCGCCTTTAGTGTGCCCGCCGCTAAAACCACATATTGGCAAGATGCGGAGGTCTGTGGCTCCGATAAACCGGTCCGCCACCGACGTTGAATGGCCGACACCAGAGCCGTGTGAAGCAAGTAATCTCCGCACGGCAGCTCATAACGCCCACGGACTGAGTCGTACGGCAGGAGCACACCATCTTCGTATAAGTCCCCTATCGTCGTCAGCCCCGCGTCGCTCCACCCCGATAACGCCGCCCAGTCGCCCCCGTGCGGGAGCTGCTCGCACATCAAGAGCGGTATCTCGGGCGCATAGGGACGAACGACCCGCGCTCTCTGCTGACTACGAGACCAACACCGCCGAAAAGTCTGCACTTCAGCAGGCAAATCCCCTACTCGAAGCGGCTGCTGCAGGATTATCTTTGCCAGAATTGAGGCCGGTATCCGCCCTCCCGCACCCTCGCCAATTCCCCTGAACTCTCGGGCCACAGCCTGGGTCAGCCACTGCAATTGAGCAGCCAAATAATAAGTCTCCAGATCGGGTACCGCCAGACCACCCTCCCCCCGCGGCCTCATCAGCTTGTGCAGGGCTACTCGACGCCGGCCCGAATTCCATAAGAACCCCGTGATCATCTGCTGGAGCCGTTCGAATGTCGACGCCGGAACCCAGATTGGCAGCGTCCTAAAGTAATACAGCAGCCGAGGGAGTGCCACCATCTTAAGTAGAGCCACTCGTCCAATCAGGGAAAGTGGCAGCGTCTGCCAGAAGTCCATTGTGCCTCGGAGACCCCGCACAGCCCTGCCGATGTTGCCCTCCACCAAGTCCGCGCGGTTATGGTAAATGCGGGTCCCCAAGTATGTGACGCAGCTATATTCCCAGCAGACCCCCTCCGTAGTACTAGGGCCTCCAGTCGTCCGGGAAGCGGGGAAGAGGCACGACTTAGTCCAGTTTACCTTCAGACCTGCCAAGTCCTCCAGACAACCCAGCAATCTCTTGGCTCCCTCCAGATCGCCCCGGGTATTACTTAAAAACAGGAGGAGGTCATCCGCGTACAACGCGATGTAGTGGGTATCGTCGGCCACCTGGAGGCCCTTGAACCAACTGCCCGTACGGGCTTGAGCCGCCAGCGGCTCTATGGCGAGGGCAAACAGCAGCGGCGAGAGGGGACATCCTTGGCGTGTGCCCCTGCCCACCACGCACGGGGGAGACACCAGTCCCCCCGTTCGAGTACGGGCCGTGGAGCCCCTGTACAACAGCTCTGTCCATGACACAAAGCGATCACCCAGGCCGAAGGCGCGCAGGACCCGGTACAAATACGGCCATTCCAAGCTGTCGAAGGCTTTTTCCATGTCGACCGAGAAGATGGTAGCAGTTTGGGAGCTATGCGAAACCGCCTCTAGTACCCGAAGGAGACGCCGGACATTGCCGGCTGTCTCGCGTTTGGGGATGAACCCTGCTTGATCTTTGTGCACCAGTCGAGCCATATAGGGCAGGAGTCTGGAGGCCAATAT
The DNA here is from genome assembly GCF_964204655.1 of Triturus cristatus. Taxonomy (NCBI): domain Eukaryota; kingdom Metazoa; phylum Chordata; class Amphibia; order Caudata; family Salamandridae; genus Triturus; species Triturus cristatus. Next base: position 359,440,163 of record NC_140586.1, on the reverse strand, counting down.
CCGACTTAGGATTTTATAATCGGCGGTGAGCATTGCCAACGGGCGGTAAGCGGCCACCTCAGAGGGGGACTTCCCCGGCTTCAGCAAGGGCACGATCAACGCCTCCTGCATCGTGGCAGGGAGCCTGCCCTCAGCCTGTGACTGATTGTAAAGGGATACCAGCCTAGGCTCCAAGACCTCGGCATAAGCCGCGTAAAATTCAATAGGGAGCCCATCCACCCCGGGGGACTTTTTCCGTGCCATGTGCTTAATCGCCCCTCGGACCTCCCCAAGCGTGACCTCCTGGCCCAAGACGTCCGCCTCCCCTCTAGTGAGAGCTGGTAAATCGCCACCTGCCAAAAAAAGGTCCAGCCGGACGGGATCTAAGTCCACTCTGCTGGTATACAGCGACTCGTAATAGCCAGCGAATATGGAGTTAATACCTTGCTGGGTATGACACAATCCCCCTGCTGGGTCCATCAACGCCAATGTAGGGCTCGATTGTTTCAAGGGGTTCGCAAGCCATGCCAACAACGCACCAGCCTTATCCCGCTCCGCATGAGCTCTAGTCAGGTAGCGCCTATGGTCATAAGAGCGTAATCTCTCCACCCCCACCGCCACCGCTTCGCGGGCCTCCAATAGGTCCCCCTGCCTCTCCGGATGTTCCGGGCGGTCGCGCTCTAGGACGCGGAGACGCTGATCAGCAGCGTCAATGTCCTTAAGGAGGTCCCTCCGCACCCCTATCTTCTGCGCGATACAGAGCCCCCTCACCACCACCTTGAAGGCGTCCCATTCCACCGCCAGCGTGGAGGCTGTGCCCTCATTCTCTCGGAAGTACTGAGAGACCCCCTCACCAATCGCAGCACGGTAAACCGGATCGTCCAAGAGTTCCGGGTTGAGCCGCCACGCAGATACGGGCGGGCGCCGTGGAGCCCAGCACAGTCGCAACAACAGGGGATTATGATCTGACAGGGTTCTGGACAAATATTCGCTGCTCTGGACTGCCACATGTAGATCAGGGGAACAAAGCACTGCATCCAACCGCACATGCAAGTCATGAATCGCGGAGAAATAAGAGTAATCCCTCTCATCCGGGTGGTGCACTCTCCAAGTATCTACCAACCCCCAATTGGTCTGCCATGCACCACGGGCCCTGGCCGCCCCGACAGACGGCGCTATCAAAAGCGGCGGGTGGGACCTGTCAAGCGCTATATCTGTCACAGAATTAAAATCACCCCCAAGCATAAGCGGGCCAGTTAAGAACGAGGAAAGATTACTGGACAGTGATTCAAAGAAGGCCTGTTGCCCAATGTTTGGGGCGTAAAAACACTACCCAGGGTAAGGTCCCGCCCGTCCAGCCTGCCCTGCACTAGTACATACCGCCCCTCTGGGTCCACAACCTGTCGCACCATCTGAAAAGGGACACCAGCCCTGATCCACACCAGCACCCCCCGAGCAAATGCCGAAAAGGAGGTATGGTACACTTGCCCCCTCATCTGCGGCGGAGCGCCACTCCCTCGCCACCCGCAATATGCGTCTCCTGAAGAAACGCCACATGCACCCCCTGTCTGACCAGGTAGGCATGAATCTTGTGCCGTCTGCTCATGGTGTGTAAGCCCCGTACATTCCACGTTATGCACTTCAGGTCATTCAGTGTACCCATGGTCTGTTATACATCCAGTGTCTCAAGTTCAGCTCGCCGCAGTCATGCCGGAATCCCCGTAAAACATCCCACAACTCCCCAACCCCCCTCCCAAGGACAGTTACCTCCAAACTAGTACCCATCCAAACACCCCGTAACTGAATGCGCATCCCTCCGACTACGCCAGAGGCAGGGGTGAGCGAAGTTGGCCCAGGGTGATATCCCGGTCAGCAAGCCAGCATCACCCGCCTAGAGAAGGAGAACCCCCCTCCCAAAAGCCTCCCATCTCGCACGTGAGCCAGTGCGTCGCAGCGAGGGGCCCAACCCACATCGAACCTGATCCTGCCCTAAATCAAACTAAATCATCCACACTCTGCGGCGTGACCACCGGAAGTCTTGTGCTGCTGGTGGTTGAAGAGTCATCCGTGCCACTCTCTGCTGATTCCTCCGCAGAAGTCTCCTCCGCAGCCCGTATCGGCGGACCAGGCGGGCCAGAGACCGACTCAACCGCCCGCAGGGCCGCCGCCCTTTCCCTTTCCGCCTGCTCCGTCGAGGGTCCCTGCCGGGCACTTCGTCGTCGTCGTCTCAGTCCAGACCTTCCAGACCGGCCACCTCGGGGCGCCGTCCCTCCGCCGCGGGCCGCAGCCGATAGTCCTCCCGTATGCTTTTCCATCCACTCCCAGGCCTCCGCAGGCGTGTCAAAGAAGTGGGATGTGCCCTCAAGGACCACGCGGAGTCGCGCCGGGAACAAGAGAGAGTATTGTAGGTTCGCCGCCCTCATAGCTTTCTTGACCTCTAAATATGACGCCCTCCGCCGTTGGACCTCCAGTGCATAGTCCGGAAACAGCGTCACGTTGCTGTTCCCTACCACAAAAGGTCCCGCTGTTCTTGCCCTCTGCAGCAGTAGGTCCCGGTCGCGGTAGTGGAGCAGGCGGGCAATCACTGGCCTCGGCGGGCGCCCCGGCGCCGGGGGACGAGCCGGGACCCTATGGGCTCGCTCCAGGGTGTAAAAGCCAGACAACCCCTCCGGGGCCACCACCGTTTTGAACCATGATTCGAGGTACCCCACCATGTCATTCTCCTCCGTACCTTCCGGCAGCCCCACCACCCGGACGTTGTTCCTTCTATTGCGTCCTTCCGCGTCCTCCGCTCGTCGTTCCAGGGTAGTCACCCTCGTCGTAAGCTCGTGCAACTGCTGGGCCATCTCCGTCTTAGCCGGCACCAATCCCTCTAAGTGTGTTTCAGTGTCTTTGACCCGTCCTGCCAGTTTCTTGTGTTCATCGCGCAGCAGGCCGAGCCCGACAGACACCGTCGCGATGTCTTGATGGAGGGTGGTCTTCAGGTCCGATATAGCCGCTAGGATCTCCTGCAGCTGCTGCTGCACAGGGTCCCCGCTCGCCCCCTGCGGCAAGCCAGAGGGCGCCCCCGCCGGCCCACAGCCCGAGACCACCCTGGCCTTGGGCTTACCCATGTTTCCAGGCCCAAGCGTAGCACCCCAATCACGGGCAGAGCAAGTGGTCTAGGACTCTCGTGAAGTGCCAGCCAGGGGGGCGAGCGGTAGCAGGGCACAGGCAGTCCCAGAGGGCCAACAGTTTCAGCCGATTCCCCCCAGCGACTTCTGGGCCGTCGCGCTCACCTTCTATCAACAGTCTGCACCAGCGTAGCCGGGCCCCCGACAGGCCAGGTCCCTCGCCTCCGTCCACTGTGATGATGGCCAGACAGCGCCTCAGCAGCCCCGGTCTGCCCCCTCCGCAGGCCCGTCAGGCGGAGAGGCGTTCAGCCAGGGCAGCGCCAGGGATCCCCAGCAGATAGCCCCTCACAGGCAGGCCGCCTCTGAGCTCGCGCTCCGCTCAGGCATCCGCAGCAGTCGCCTTTCCCACCTATCAGGGTTTACCGGCTCACGTGGCCGCAGCGCCTCCCTCAGGCCAAACACGATGCCAGCAGCCGCCGTCCCTCTCCGCCAGTGGTCCCAGGCAGGGTGGCCTCTCACCGCACAACGGTGGCGCAGTCCTCCCGGGGTAATCCTCCAAGCCGGCCACCTCTCATCACCAGCCGCAGCTCGTTGAGCGCGTCCCCGCTGGCCACGGCCCTCTCACCACGTGGGATCCGCGGGCTCGCGCCAGCCCGCGCACCGCCGCACAGCTCCAGGCAGTTAGGGCAGCTCCCCGGTCAAAGCCCGACAGGGGCACAGCTCCGGCGCTCAGCGACTCTCAGCCCTGAAACTCCCAGCGAGGGTGCCTCACGCCGCCAGAATCCCACAGAGGCAGTTGGGAGGGGATGACATCCGTTAGTCAGGAGTTATCGGCGAGTCGATGGGCCGACCGACGGGAGCCTCACCTCGGTGCGGCCATCTTGCTCCAGCGCCACCTAGCGCCCTTCTAGGGAAAGACCCTGATGCAACAAACCCAGCTGTGGAGAGGCAGACGACTTGGACACACGACACAACTCCAAGGCTTTGTCAAGTGGGACAGGATTTGGTTACAGTCCTTGGGGACATATGGGCAGGGAGCATGATGTATTCCTTTCATGAGCTTCAAAACTATTTTCTCTATCCACAACACAATTCCACAAATATCTCCAAATGCGACACGCCCGCCTACCCTATGCGTCCCAATTAACAGAGCCCCCGAATACAGTTCACTAGAAGAAAAGCTCCCGATGGGTACTGTAGGAAACAGGCTCTTTATATAGTGGAACAAAGAGGTACACTGTGTAGAGTACAGTCAAACCCCAAAGGAATTACAGAGGCACAAATGACACCCCAAGTGCTCTTTTGTGGTAGTATGGGCGAGCAGTTAAGCATATCAGAGGGTAGTGCTAAGCATTTATTGCACACACAAAAGCAGTAAGTGAGACACACACTCAATAAAAAAAATGACACCAATTTCTAAAAATAACACTTAGTTTGATATGAATTTAGATACCAAGATCATCGGAATCAGTTAAGTACTTCTCGTGTTATGAATTGTTACAGTTTTTAAAAATAGGCACTTAGTGCAATTTCTGAAGTGGTAATGTATTCCATGGAGTACAGACAGACACTGCATACAGGTACTTCTGATGGATACATCTGCCAGTGGATTCCTCACCTTGTGAATATCCCCTGCGCCAGCAACGTTCGGAAACTTTTGTAGCAGTCCACGCCGATGGGGTCGAAGACGACGTCACAGAGACACGGCTCTGCTCGCGACTCCGCTGACGTCACCGGCTCCATAAGAAGACCTCGTCGGCGTGATGACGTCAGTTCCCTTTTTTCCACGCCGTCGAGGCCAACGGATTTCGGGAATTGCTGTTGGTAGCTTTACTGTTACTTTGTTTTTCTTCTGGGTTTCCCTGTTTCTCTTCAAAGAAGATGTCGACGAAGAAGTCGGGTTTCAAGCCCTGTCGGGAATGTGGCAAACACATGTCGATCACAGATCCACATGACGACTGTGTTTGGTGTCTCTCATCCGACCACGATGTGGATGGTTGCTCTTGCTGTCGCAAGATGAGCTCCAAAGCTCTAAAAGAAAGGGAGGCGAAGCTCTTCATCGCTAAGATGAAAAAGGAAAAGAGAGGAAGAAGGAAGTCGAGATCGAGGTCACGATCGAGGTCGAAGTCGACTTCGGGCATGCTTCGCGAACCATGAAGCATAAGAAGAAGAGGAGGCATTCTTCTCATCATCACTCTGATAAGAGTTCGGCTCCGAAGTCGAAGTCGCCGGCTCGACGCCGAAAGGAATCCGTGCCTCCTTCACCAGTCCCGGATTCTCCTGGTCCTTCTTCTCCAGTGACTTCGCCGGCTCCGGCTACATCTCCGGTTCCGATGCCATCCCCAACGCCGGTTCCATCTCCGGCTCCGGTTTCATCTCCGGCTCCGTCTCCGGCCCCGGTTGAGGATCTTCAAGTCCCGGGTGAGCCTGCTACGCCGCTTATTCCACCGTCTGCGCCGGTTGGCTCGAGTCCGGTGATGCCTGACCAGTACCCTGCGTTCCCTGGACCAGGTCAGGACCCCTCGCATTATTTAAATGCTATGTACGGGGTATTCGCTAGAGCCATGTACACCACTGGTGCACCTGCGGGTCCGATGGGTCCAATGGCGTTTAATTTGGGGGTGCTGCAAGTCTATCCGCAGGCCCCTTTCATGCCGTTTTTTCCAGCGACGCCGTCTTGGCATCTACCGGCACCGAGGACGTCGACACCGCTTCCATCTTAACCGGCTCGACCTCATTCGACGCCGGCTGCTCCTGCGGATCCACGTTCGACGCCGGCGCCGTCGGATTCGAACACGGCGCCGCTGACGCCGCTTGTGCGGATTCGATCCAGATGGTAAGCACAGAGAGTGGTGGATGTAAGGAGGTACCTTTTGGAAGAAGCTGAAGAGGGAGAGCTGGTTGAGTCTGATGAGGTGTTTGAGGAGCTTAAGGAGGCTAGTGGACTGGATTTGTCTCCTGAGTGGGAAATCACTCCACCTTCAGATGAACCCTCAAAAGATGTGGCTCCGTATCATGCGGTCATCAGGAAGGCTGCGGAGCTGCTAGATCTTCAGTTGCCAACTATGGAGTTCAGATCAAATATTCTGACTGAGGTGCTGCATTCGCCCACTACAGTTTCGGAGCCTTTGTTGCCCTTTAATGAGGCCATTATTGACCCTGTATTGGAGGTATGACGTAAGCCTTTTTCTGCTCCCGCAGTCTCTAAGACGGTCGCAAGAAGGTATAGGGCGGCTCCAGGGGATCCTGAGTTTTTAACGTCGCACCCTTCGCCTGAGAGCCTGGTGGTTCAGGCGGCTTGCTCGGGTAAATCCAAGGGTGCTTTCCCTCAGGTTCCAGGGGACAGAGAAGCTAAAAAGATAGACCAGTCGGCCAAGAAGGTCTTTTCATCGGCCAGCATGGCCCTTAAGTTGACGAATGCAACTTGCCTGTTGGGACGCTATATCCATGCGCTCATGGACTCGGCGAAGAAATTGGCACCAAAGCTTTCTGAGGAGGATAGAGTCGGCTTCAATGAAGTTTTGACTGATGCCCAGGCGGCAGCACGCCAAGTGATACAAAGTGGGCTGGACACTGCAGACTCAGTAGCGAGAGTCATGGGGTCTTCTGTTGCCACCAGGAGAGGTGCGTGGCTGAAGTCTTCCGAGTTCTCCCCGGATGTACAGTCGACTTTGTTGGACCTGCCATTTGATGGATCTGGTTTGTTTGGTAAGAAGGCAGATGCTGCTCTTGAACGCTTTAAGGAGAGCAAGGCTACCGATAGGTCTTTGGTCCTTCAATCCCTGTCAAGGGGGTCTTTTAAAAGATACAGAGGCTTCGGAAGGGCAACCTTGCGTTCCTACAGACAGACCCAGCAGCAACAGCAGCAAAGCTCTTTGTCCAAAGGTTACAGAGGTAGAATCAGGGGTCGCTCACATGGCCGTCAACTCTCCTCCTCCTCTTCCTCCTCCTCAGCCCCTCCCACCACTGCAAAGCAGCCCTATATCCGCCATTCTGGATCATGCTGGTCCTGTGGGGGGACGGCTTACCCATTTTCTACAAGATTGGGAATCTGTAACTACAGATCTCTGGGTTCTGGATCTTGTAGAAAATGGGTACGCCCTTCCCTTTCGGGAATTCCCTCCAAATTACCCTCCTTGTCAAGGGGCTTGCTCGGAGGACCACCATCTTCTCCTGCAGGAGGAAGTCCTGAAGTTGTTTCAAAAAGGTGCGATAGAGGTGGTTCCAGAGCAGGAGAGGGGTCAGGGATGCTACTCCCGCTATTTCCTGATTTCGAAAAAGGACGGCAGATTGCGTACGATATTGGACCTCAGAATCTTGAATCTTTTTCTAAAGCAAGAGAAGTTCAAGATGCTCACCCTTGCTCAGGTTCTTCAAGAGCTGAATCAGGAGGACTGGATGGTGTCGATCGACTTGCAGGATGCGTATTTCCACATCCCCATCCTGAAGTCGCACAGGAAGTATCTCCGGTTTACGGTAGGATTGCAACATTATCAGTTTGCGGTCCTGAGTTGGAGCTCTTAACTCCTTTACGCGTTTCCTCCCATACCCTTGATTCCTCGGGTTCTGAGCAAGATTCGCCAAGACCGGGCCCAAGTCATATTGATCACCCTGGATTGGCCAAGAAGGGTGTGGTACACAGATCTTCGCCACCTTTCCTCGTGCCCTCCGCTCCGTCTCCCTCTGAGGGCAGACCTCCTCTCGCAGTCGGAGGGGCAGCTTCTACACCCCCACCTCCAGAGCTTACACCTTCATGCCTGGAGATTGAACGGGGCAACCTGAATTCTTTTCTCTCCCACCTGATGTGGTAGATGTAATTTTGTCTGCCAGACGTCATTCCCCCAAATCTATATATTCCTATAGGTGGTCTAAATTTGTACTTTGGTGTGGAGAGAAGTCAATTGATCTTTTGAAGGCTCGTCTATCTAACATTCTACAGTTTGGCCTTTCTCTTGCTCAGCAAGGCTTTGCTGTGGCTAGTGTAAAAGTATACTTATCGGCTTTTTCGGCTGTCCTTTGCTTGCCGGATCAGCCGTCATTATTCAAATCACCTATTGTTCTTCGTTTTCTTAAGGGCCTCACAAACCTCCTCCTACTCCCTTTATTGTGCCTGAATGGGACTTAAACCTTGTCTTGACTTATCCTATGGGTTCTCCCTTCGAGCCCTTACACAAGTGTCCCTTGAGGCTGTTGTCTTTTAAGACTGTTTTTCTCATTGCGATCACCTCGGCAAGGAGGGTAAGTGAGCTTCAAGCTCCAAGTTCAAAACCCCCGTTCTTGACTATTCATGCTGAAAGAATGGTACTCAGGACCAGGGCTGCATTTCTGCCTAAGGTGGTAACTCCCTTCCATCTGGGGCAGTCCATTACCCTTCCTTCCTTCTATCCTCCCCCTCACCCTTCCAAGGAGGAGGAGAGACTTCACCGCTTGGACCCTAAGAGGGCGGTGAGCTTCTATCTGGACAGGACTAAAGACTTCAGAGTTGATGACCAGCTCTTCGTGGGCTTTGTTGGCTGCAGGAAAGGTCGAGCGGTGCACAAGCGCACCCTTTCCAGATGGATTGTCTTGTGCATCAAGATATGCTACTCCCTGGCTGGTAAGGAACCTCCAGAGGGTTTAAGGGCTCATTCCACTAGAGCAAAGTCTTCCACTTCTGCTTTGTCTAGGGGCGTTCCTGTGGAGGACATTTGTAGGGCGGCAACTTGGGCCTCCCTTCACACCTTCGCAAAACATTATTGCTTGGACACCGAGGTGAGGAGGTACGGACACTTTGCTCGTTCCGTCCTTCAGGACTTTCTGGTATAGAAGGGTGAACACCCTCCTCCGGGAGTGGGACTGCTGTGGTAATCTATTCACAAGGTGAGGAATCCACTGGCAGATGTATCCATCAGAAGAACAAGTTACTTACCTTCGGTAACGCTTTTTCTGGTGGATACAGTATCTGCCTGTGGATTCCTCACTGACCCACCCGCCTCCCCGTTGTCCACCCTTGTATACCTTTAGTATATGATGGTGTTTCAAGTTATATTTATTACTGTCAAAGGCATTGTGTTGTTTCTTTTGCCTTTCTACTTATTCTCCACGCTGTGTGTGTTGCTTTATATATTATGTACTGTGTATACTGTGTATATATTGCTGTCAGTCCGTCCGTGTGCCTCCACGGCACGGAAAAAAGGGCGGAACTGACGTCATCACGCCGACTAGGTCTTCTTATGGAGCCCGTGACGTCAGCGGAGTCGCGAGCGGAGCCGTGTCTCTGTGACGTAGTTTTCGACCCCCATCGGCGTGGACTGCTACAAAAGTTTCCGAACGTTGCTGGCGCAGGGTTTAGTCACAAGGTGAGGAATCCACAGGCAGATACTGTATCCACCAGAAAAAGCGTTACCTAAGGTAAGTAACTTGTTCTTCACAGCGACTTAACGGGACCAATCTCCTGGATTTGGAGTAAGTATGGGGCAAGGTCCAAGGCAACACCAATAGGTCACCTCGGGCGGCACTGAGGTGGCAGGGTGCAGAGGTGCTTTTCAGCTTAGAGTGCCCAATGTTATCTGGTGGGGGAAAAACATACTCCATTCGGGCACTTCAAGGCGATTTATGGGACCAGTCTCCTGGACTTAAGGTGAGTATGGGCAAGGTCACACCAACAAGTAGCCTCAGGAGGCTCTGGGGCCTCTGGGTGCAGAGGTGTGTTATGGCATCTGGTGTCCTATTGATTTTAATGGGGAACAGTCCGGTTGCTAAGAGACTGTAAGCTGGGATCGGGAGGCCAGTCAGGCTGAACCAACAAGGGGGCTCAGGTCTGAAGATGCGCGTTTCTCCTCGGGCCAGGGTGGCCAGGTGCAGCGGTTTTCTGAGGTTTTTGTTACAGGAGACACTCGCAGTAGAGGGGTCCGGCAGGAAGAGGCTACAGGTGGCATTGGTGAGTCCACTGTCTGCAAACCCAAGGTGGGCGTTGTCTCTGGAGGGTTGGGGGACCACGCTTGCACCATTGGCCCATTTCAACTTAGGCTAGGGGGGCACAGGTGCAGTGGTTCTTTCTGGTGTCTGGTTTACAGTTATTTTGGAGTACCTGCAGGGTCAGAAAAGCAGTTGCTTTATTCCACAGGAGTTCGTGGGTCTTTGTTGAAGGCAGGCAGTCTTCCCAGACTTTTGGAGGCACAGCAACTGCAGAACAAGACAACTTTGGCGCAAGTTTGTTGGGAGCAGCAGAAATGCTGATAGAATTAGCGCCAAGTCAGTTATTTCTCCACAGTCCTTGCTTCTTGCGGCTCTTTGGTGTCCTCCTATTTAGGTCGACAGGAGTCTGATTTCCTGGTGCAATGGGGTCCCATTAATGGTAGATTTAGGGGCGTTAGTGGAGGGTAGGGTAGTAGATACTTACCCCTGGGGTCACTATGCCTCCTATATGACCACTTACTGTTGGAAGTGGGCATAACCCTGTCCCAGAGTTCCTAATTCTTTCATCACCAAGATGGCAGAGTTTTACATTTTGTATCCACATCAGGTAGCCCACCTTATGGGTGAAACTAGCCTGACTGTGATCGTGCCTCTCTACTAATTTTCCCGCCTGTCCAATTGCCAAATAGGCCCAGGTCAGGGGGTTTGGCATTTCCTCACCTCTGAGTGAAGCCAGATTTGCATAACAAAGGCAGTGGGCTCTTTGAAGCTCCCTGCCTTGGAATGCTAATGTTCAGGCATGTATGCTGTAGATACACATGCTGTGCCTGAGTCCACCATCTAGTGTTGGGCTCGGATGATTTCTAAGAAGTTGTTCGAGTTGTCACGTGGTCCAGGTGGCTATTGTCGTTTCCCCTATGTTAGCATGAGCCCGTGGCAGATTATCTTCTGCTTTGCGCACGTTACTATATGAACATATTTTGCTTTGTGCCACACTGCATCTTTCACACACAACATGCTGTTGTTTTTAAGTTCTGTTCTTTCCTGGGATTTAGTCTGAACACTGCAGACAACAATGCCCCTTGTTATTCTGTTCTGGTCAGGCCCTAGCACAAAGACAAAACATGCAGATGCAGCTGTTTGGGAACATGTACTTTAGTCATATAGGTATACACAGGTGGGTAACACACAGTTGGAGAGGGATCTTTCCAGGGCAAGGAGCGTCACAGCATCTGTGATGTAGATCTTCCATCTATAGACTGAGGTACGGGGTCTGCTGCTAAACACCCAGAGATCTTCTAATATATAATCGGAAGAGGGGGGGTTAGACCCCACTGTCTTATTCAATAACAGCACCTTTTATGATTTACGGACTACTTGCTATTCTAATCGTATTTGTGTTAAGCATTTTAGTTAAAAATAAACATTTCAAACTTGCCTCATGTCTTTGTCTAATCTTGTTGCAGACTGGCACGAGAGTGAGAGCAAAAGGGTGTGTCCTGCAACCGCGATTCCTTAGAGGGTCGGGAGTGTTGTGTTCTGGGGTGTCTAACCACTTGTTCCTCTGTGAGTGAGTAGGAGGGCAAGTGAGACACAATAGCTAGTTGGGCCCCCGGGCTCATGGGTACTCGATGGTAGGATGACTCAGTCCCTGCCCACTAAGGTTCCTTGATCCCAAGCATAGTTCTGTGACTCGGCAGAATCCCTGCAACATGGACTATTGCTGAAAGTTATTCAATCTTGAATTCTTTTAAAATAAGCATTGGCATAGCCAACTTTGGGACCTTATAAGTGTTTAGCCAGAGATATTGTCTTTGTCTATGTCTTTAAGCTGTGTTGTACAGAAGTCTGTAGCATGCTGAAAAGTTATTGTATTGTATAAACTCTTATAAAGCGCTGTCTGCCACCCTACGGGTATCCTGGCGCTGAGAGACTATAGTAACCTTCTATAATAAAGAAGTGTCAGAAGCATTTTTGTTACCTTCTATATAACCAAGAAATCATTATGTACAACTGAACAACCATATTAAAAAATTATTAACAATAAATAATGTCTTGAGTTTTTTTGTTTTTTCAATGCTGGCAACTTCTATCTACCTGTCCCAACGGTTGCATGTTATGTTTTTTTTGTTATGGGGGGCATAACTAACAGGAGGGTGAAGGTTAGGAAATAGTCAGTCAGTCAGTGAGAGAGTCAGTTGGCTAGTCAGTCAGTGAGAGAGTTAGTCAGTCAGAGAGTCAGTGAGAGTCAGTCAGTCAGAGAGTCAGTGAGAGAGAGAGAGAGAGAGAGAGAGTCAGTAAGTGAGAGTCCATCAGTGAGAGTCAGTCGTGAGAGAGAGTGAGTCAGTTAGTTAGTGAGAGAGAGAGTCAGTGAGAGAGAGTCATAGTGAGAGAGAGAGTCAGATAGTCAGTTAGTGAGAGAGAGTCAGTCAGTGACACAGAGTGAGAGAGAATCAGTCAGTGAGAGAGTCACAGTGAGAGTCAGTGAGAGAGTAAGTCAGTTAGTCAGAGAAAGAGAGTGAATGAGATAGTCAGTGAGTGAGTCAGTGAGTGAGTCAGAGAGTGAGTGAGTCAGTCAGAGAGAGAGTGAGAGTCAGAGAGTGAGTCAGGGAGAGAGTGTGAGAGAGTCAGTCAGTGAGAGTCAGTCAGTCAGCGAGGGAGTCAGTGAGGGAGTCAGTGAGATAGTCAGTGAGTGAGAGAGATTGAGAGAGTCAGTCAGTGAGAGTCAGAGAGAGTGTGAGAGTCAGTCAGTCAGTCAGTGAGTCAGTCAGTGAATCAGTCAGTCAGTGAGTCAGTCAGTCAGTGAGTCAGTCAGAGAGTCAGTCAGTGAGAGAGACATTCAGTGAGAGAGTCAGTTGGTGAGAGAGGGAGGGAGTCAGTCAGTCAGTGAGGGAGTCAGTGAGATAGTCAGTGAAAGTCAGAGAGAGATTGAGAGAGTCAGTCAGTGAGAGAGTGAGAGAGAGTGAGTGAGTCAGGGAGAGAGTGTGAGAGAGTCAGTTAGTGAGTCAGTCAGTGAGAGTAAGTCAGTGAGAGAGTGATAGTCAGAGAGAGAGTGAGTCAGGGAGAGAGTGTGAGAGAGTCAGTCAGTGAGAGAGACACTCAGTGAGAGTCAGTCAGTTAGTGAGGGAGGGAGTCAGTCAGTGAGAGTCAGTCAGAGAGAGAGAGAGAGAGAGAGAGAGGGAGAGAGAGAGAGAGTGAGAGTCCAGTCAGTTAGTGAGTCAGTCAGTCAGAGATTGAGAAAGTGAGAGTCAGTCAATGAGAGAGAGTGAGAGAGTGAGTCAGTGAGGGAGAATCAGTCGGTGAGAGTGAGTCAGTCAGTGAGAGTCAATCAGTCAGTCAGTGAGAGAGTTAGTGAGATAGAATGAGTCAGTCACAGAGAGTCAGTGAGAGAGAGAGAGTGAGAGTCCAGTCAGTGAGAGAGAGGGAGAGTCAGTCAGTCAGTGAGAGTCAGTCAGTCAGTGAGAGTCAGTGAGAGAGGGATTGAATGAGTCAGTCCGTGAGAGAGAGAGTGTCAGTCAGTGAGAGAGAGTGTAAGTCAATCAGTCAGTGAGAGATAGATTGAGTTAGTCAGTGAGAGAGTTAGTCAGTGAGAGTCAGTCAGAGAGAGAGTGAGAGTCAGTCAGAGAGAGTGAGAGTCAGTCAGAGAGAGTGAGAGTCAGTCAGAGAGAGTGAGAGTCAGTCAGAGAGTGAGAGTCAGTCAGAGAGAGTGAGAGTCAGTCAGAGAGAGTGAGAGTCAGTCAGAGAGAGTGAGAGTCAGTCAGAGAGAGTGAGAGTCAGTCAGAGAGAGTGAGAGTCAGTCAGAGAGAGTGAGAGTCAGTCTGAGAGAGTGAGAGTCAGTCAGAGAGAGTGAGAGTCAGTCAGAGAGAGTGAGAGTCAGTCAGAGAGAGTGAGAGTCAGTCAGAGAGAGTGAGTCATTCAGTCAGAGAGAGTGAGTCATTCAGTCAGAGAGAGTGAGACTCCTTCAGTCAGAGAGAGAGAGTGAGTCAGTCAGTCAGAGAGAGAGTGAGAGTGAGTCAAGTCAGTGAGAGAGAAAGTGAGTCAGTCAAGTCAGTCAGAGAGTTTGAGAGTCAGTCAGTGAGCGAGAGATTGAGAGTGAAAGTCAGTGAGAGAGTCAGTGAGTCAATCAGTGAGAGTCAGTCAGAGTGAGTGAGTGAGGGTCGGTCGGTCAGTCAGTGAGAGTCAGTCAGTGAGAGAGTCAGTCAAGCAGTGAGAGAGAGTGAGTGAGTCAGTCAAGCAGTGAGAGAGTGTGAGTGAGTCAGTCAGTGAGAAAGTGAGATTCCAGTCAGTCAGTCCGTGAGAGAGAAAGAGAGAGAGTCAGTGAAAGAGTGTCAGTCAGAGAGTCAATGAGAGTCAGTCAGTCAGTAAGAGAGATTGTGAGTCAGTGTAGGAGAGTAGGATCTGCGCTTATGTTACCCCCACTTTTTTTCGGTTGTTAACACTGGTTTCTGGCTATAGTCTGGCTGGGTCCCTGCTAATCAGGGCCACAGTCTCTCTGTTCTCTCTAAACAACTTGGAGTGCATATTAGATGCACTAGTGATTGGATACTGTGGTACCTTATGAGCCCCTAGTATATGGTACCCTAGGTACCAAGGTCATAGGTACTTCACAGGCCTACCAGGGGCTGAAGCATGTATTATGCCACCCCTGGGAAGCAGACTAAATCTGACACCACAGGCCTGCTACAGCAGCCTGGGTGAGGTAGTGGTAGCACTCCTCACTGAGGTATAGGTTCCCTATATCTCACCATACACACACATATAAACCTATCAGTCACCCCTAAGGCAGGCCCTGTCAATCCTGAGGGCAGGGTGCTTGGTTTACAATGTGAGGGGGTGCCTCTGCATGAGCAGGGCCCCTCTGCAGCTGGCAGAGTCTATTCTCTGTGGCTGTTTGTAGATGCGGTTAAACCAAATACTCTTAAGTGCATTATAACCTACCGGTAAATGCTAACTTTGGAATGACTGCATCAAAACATGTCGTGTTTGGTGTCAAACAACTTGGAATCATACCCCCACGCCAGTAACTGGTGTGGGAGTATGATCCCACCCTTCTAGAGGGGACGACATGTACCCACTGTGGAAACACGGTAGAAATCTGAAAGAGCCCTGGCATCACAAAATGGATGCCACCATCAGACACTGGGCTGCCCTCCTGCTGCTGACCGAAACTCGCAGTGGAAGAGGCCCAACAATAGGCATCCTGTCACATGGAGGTGTCACCACCTTCCAGACAGGATTTAGTGTATTGGGGCCGGGTGGGTGCACTCCTAGAGTGCTTTGAAGTTCTGCACTGGGGGAGCAGTAGGCTCCTCTGTGCATATGCCAGTACAAACCGGTTCAGGGGCTTCCTGTCCCTGCTCTGGCGTGAAACTGGACAAAGGGAAGTGGGTGTAACCACCCCCTACCCTGACCTTTCCAGAGGAGTAGTCATAGAGGTAGTCCTTCCCTTTCTTTTAGTATAAAATAGGGAACCCTTGCCATTGCAAACTAGATATCCCTGGACGACGCTCTACAAGAAGAATCCTGGCCCTTCGATGTTCCACTACCTTTGGAAGACAGAAGAATCTCCCTTGGAGTGACTCCCCTGCTTGGCACGCACCAAAAACTTGAATCAACGGTCGCAAACTTTCCCACTCCTGCCGGAGTCCGAAGTCCCTACAGCCCCGGAAGTGGATTTCCTGACTTCTTGACGGCCATTGTGAGTCCCCAGCAAAGCTGAGGCGAGTGGACCCCGCGAGTGACGAGGAACAGCAATACCCGGGTACCGTGCACTATTGTCGAGTGCAACCCCTTCACAACATTCTATGAACGTGTGCATTGGACCACGTGTGGCCCAAGCCTCCAGTAGTATTTCCCTCGAAAATCAGAGGCCTACCTCGTCCCGAGTGAACGTGGGCTCCTGTGAAGTGAATCCTCACGAGGCGTCTTCGCGATCCCGTGCCCGTTGGCTTGTGGGTCCCCCGAAGACTTTCTCATCGAACCAAAGAGCTCCCCTGGTTGCTCCAGGCCTCCCCTGACTTACCCTCGCTGGGTGAGTCCCTCAGACCTTGCTGGTCTGCACCGCTGACTTTATTCACTTTCCACGAGACTTGCTGTTGCCAAGGCTTGTTGGCACCAAACCGGTTGCCGACACCTCAGTAAGCTGCAGACTTCGTGGGACACGCCGAATCCAGCTCCTGGTCATCCTCGACGCCTCCTGGACCTCGTGGCTGAAGAGTCAAAACACCCTTGATCACCTGAAATCACCCGACTTCCGTGGGCATCCATCTTCCTGGCCCCGGGTCACTGGCAAGTGACGGTGAACACTGTCCCTTCTGCTTTCAGGTCTTCTTCATCTTGAATCCAGCCTTGGATTCCACCGGACACTTCTCCAGTCTTCACAAGCAGCAAAACTTCTTCGGCTTCCATCGAAAACGACGACGCGACTCGACACCAAAAGACACCTATGCACCCGGCTTCCCTGGGTGAGGTAACTCGTGCACTCCGGTGCTCCTGTGGGTGTTGGCCCTCGAACTACTTACCTTGTAAGTGACTTGCTTGTAGACTCTCTAGAAGTACCCTAAAACTTTAAAATTTCAACCGCGGCTTGCTCCATTGAAATCAATAGGGAACCCGCGGCTGTGTTCTCACACTGCACGCGTCTCCCGTGGGTCCTTTACTTACCTGCCTTGGGTGGATTAGTGAGGCCGCAGCGATTCTACAGGCCCTAGGCCTTGTCCCCTTGCAAGTCGACATTCCTAAACCTCTTTTTTAGTATATGGTCTGGTACGCCCGTAGGGCCTCAGCCATATTTGGGCTTAACTTATTGTGAAACGTTGATATTTGCATATGTTCCTGACTTCTAATTCCATAAAGAGATTAGTAGAGTGTGTCTAGCAATAAATACATATATATTTGATATATATACCTGTGTGGTGTCCTTTCATTTGGTAATTCAAGAGATTATAAGGTAAAACAAGCTCCTTTACATTCCTCTGAGACTTAGCCTGAAGGCTGCTCTCCACAGCTACCACTAGGATAGCTTTTTTAAAAAGGTTTTCTTAAACGTATCTACCATAAGAGTTGAATTGGGTTGGTGCAAGGTGGCCACTATAACTAGTGACCAGCATATGCCAGGCCAACTTCTCACCTTGGTGGGCAGCGTCTGGGATTCCAGCTTGCCATTGTTTTACCAGAAAATCTCTATTTGAATTACTAACTGAAAACCACTAAAGGTACTCAAGGTACATTTAAAGTCAAGCTTAGTATCAATAAGTTCTACTTAACTTAAAGCTGTTTGTGAAGGGATAGCACCCCCTTGCTACAGCTCAAGCTAGGATCAGTAGTCCACAAACTAGTGTAGGTAGTACAGCACTGCACAACACTAGAATGTCCTCAAAGGATGGAGCCAGTGGGTCCACTCAGCCTCAGTATAAGGACATGACCTTCTTTGACCTGAAGGCCTTGTGTGTTGCAAGACACCTGAAGCTAGGACAGAGTCCCTCCACACTAGGCCTGATAGATCTGCTTACAACAGATGATCTGAGGTTGGCTCTAGGAGCTAACAGATCTGAATCAGGGAGTGGGTCAATTACAGTGTCTGGGTCAGATGATGAAAATCAGGATGACCAGGACTCTGTGATTGAAGGGCCAGATCCACAAGGGTCTGAACAGGACAGAGGAATTCTCCCTAAGAAAACTGAGTAGAAGAGAGGGTTAAGTCCCCTTCAAGGGAATCTGACCACTCATATCACTCTGGAAGAGAATCTGTCCTTCAGAGGAGCTCATACTTTAATTGAAGAGAGACCTCCACTGAAAGAATGTACAAACTGCTGCAGTATGAGGAAGCAAGATTTGCCCTTAAGGCCAAGCAGTTGGCATTAGATAAAGAAGCCTTTGAGCTCCAGAGAGCTTCTAGAAAAGAGGGGTTAGAACCCCCTGGTGGCAGCAACAGTGTCCCTAGAGTCAGAGATTACATTCCAGACCATAGGAACCTGTCCAAGGTTGTTCCTCCCTACCAGAGTGGGGATGATATCCACAAGTGGATAACTGCTATGGAGAGGGCCTGTAAAGTACAACAGGTCCCCCAGAAACAGTGGGCAGCAATCTTGTGGCTGTCCTTTTCTGATAAAGGTAGAGACAAGCTCCTGACTGTTAGAGAAGAGGATGCTGATGACTTTGATGTCCTGAAAGGTGCATTAATAGATGGGTTTGCCTTAACCACTGAACAGTACAGGTTGAAGTTCAGAGACACCCAAAAAGCACAGAATCAGAACTGGACTGACTTTGTTGATTGTGCAACCAAGGCTCTGGAAGGTTGGCTGGTTGGTAGAGTTACTGATTTTAAGGGACTGTATAATCTTATGATGAGAGAACAGATCCTTAATAATTGCCAAAACCAGTTGTTGCATCAATACTTGGTAGACTCTGATCTGACCTCTCACCAAGAATTGGGAAAGAAGGCAAACAAATGGGTCAGAACCAGGGTGAGTCAGAAAACCCAGAACCAAGGAGGTGACACTAAGAAGCAGGATCCTAAAGGCTCAGAGAAAGGTGGGGATAAGGCAAAAGACCAGAAGTCTTCACAAATGCCCCAAAAATCTGCATCTGGTGGGGATTCACAATCTACAAAGGGAAAAGGCCAAAAGAACCCCTGGTGCAAATTCTGTAAACACAAAGGGCACTGGAGTTATGATTGTACCAAGTCCAAAGACCAAACCGCCACCACTCCTGCCCCTAAGGCAACTGTTCCCCCTAGTGCAGCTACTGGTGGAGGTGGTAATGAGAATAAGGGTGTAGTAGGGTTGACCCTGGGTTCTGAAGTGGACTCTGGCCTAGTCAGAGTACCCACTCAGGCATTGCTGGTTTGTGAGGGAGACATTGATATGTCCTTCCTAGTGAGCCCCAGTAATCTGGGCAAATACAAACAGCAGCCTGTAATAAATGGCAAACAGGCTTTGGCATTCAGGGACACAGGTGCTAGTGTCACCATGGTGGCAGAGGATCTGGTGGACCCTGAACAGATCATCCTGGGTGAAATGTACCAGGTTACCAATGCAAGCAATGTCAGGACCAACCATAGTCTGGCAGTTGTGAATTTCTCCTGGGGAGGGGTAACTGGCCTAAAGAAAGTAGTAGTCAGTGCAGACCTCCCTGTCGAATGTCTATTGGGCAATGATCTAGAGACTTCAGCCTGGTCTGAAGTAGAGTTATGGACTCATGCTGAGATGTTGGGCATACCTGCAGAGGTATTTGCTGTGACCAGGTCACAGGCCAAAATGCATAAAGCTGAACCAGCTCTGGATCCTGAAACTATGGACCAGATGCTCCCCAAGTGGAGGAGCAGTAGGGTTAAGGCGGTGCCTTCCCCTCTGTCTCAGATCTCAGATTCCCCTCCTGAGGGAGGAGAAGCAGATCCTGAAGAAGGACCTGCCCCAGAGGGACTTGAGCTTGATCAGGTTGAGTTCTTGGGGGCAGGGGGACCTTCCAGGGAAGATCTGAGTAAGGAGCAACAGTGCTGCCCCTCTCTTGAACCCCTCAGACTGCAGGCTGCTGCTGCTGATGCTGCTGGGAGTGCTAGTGGGTCCCATAACGTTTATTGGGATGATTCTGAGGCTAGAGATCCTACCCCTGGAGCCACCAGGAGGTTGGTAATACCTCAAATGTTTAGGGGGTTCCTCTTGACCCTAGCACATGACATCCAATTGGCAGGACACTTGGGCCAAAACAAGACCTGGGATAGGCTTGTTCCACATTTTCATTGGCCACACATGTCAGAAGATGCAAAGGAGTTTTGTCGCTCCTGTGTCACTTGCCAAGCCAGTGAAAGGGTAGGGATTGACATTGTTGGTCCCCTTGACCCACCAACAGCATCTGGGCACAGGTTTATCCTGGTGGTAGTGGATCATGCCACCAGGTAACCAGAAGCAATTCCCCTCAGGACCACCACAGCCACTGTGGTGGCAAGAGCCCTCATTGGAGTTGTCTCCAGAGTGGGTTTTCCTAAGGAGGTTATATCTGACAGAGGTACCAACTTCATGTCAGGGTATCTAAAAGCAATGTGGAAGGAGTGTGGTGTAAACTACAAGTTCACTACTCCCTATCATCCACAATGCAGTGGGTTAGTTGAAAGGTTCAACAAAACCCTAAAGGGAATGATTAAAGGCCTCTCAGAAAAGCTTAGGTGAAAATGGGACCTTTTACTTCCCTGCCTTCTGTTTGCATACAGGGAGGTTCCACAGAAGGGGGTTGGTTACAGCCCTTTTGAACTTCTGTTTAGGCACCCATTATGTTTGGTGAAAGAGGACTGGGAGTTACCTCTCAAACCGGATGTGATGGACTATGTACTTGGTCTCCGCTCCCAGGTGGCCGAATACATGAAGAAGGCAAACAAAACATAGAGGCTAGCCAAGAACTACAAAAAGCTTGGCATGACCAAAAGGCTGTACTGACTGTCTATCAGCCAGGACAGAAAGTGTGGGTGTTGGAGCCTGTGCCCCCAGCAGCTCTCCAAGACAAGTGGAGTGGCCCCCATACAATTGTTGAAAAAAAGGGAGAAGTCACCTACTTGGTGAATCTTGGAACTCCCAGGAGCCCCCTTAGGGTGCTCCACGTCAACAGATTAAAGCCATATGTTGACAAGGTTGACATGGGCTTGCTCATGGCAACTGATGAGGAACAGGAGGAGGAGAGTGACCCTCTCCCTGACCTGCTCTCACAGAACCCTGATGATGGGTCAGTAGATGGTGTTGCTTTGGTAAGCAGCCTCACTGACCATCAGCAAACTGAATGCAGACAAGTTCTGCAGCAGTTCAGACATATGTTTAGCCCGACCCCTAGTCAGACATCCTGGTGCACCCATGAGGTGGACACTGGAGACAGTCTGCCTGTCGAGTAAAATCTACAGGCAACCTGACCATGTCATGGACTGTATCAGCACTGAAGTCCAGAAAATGTTGGAACTAGGTGTAATTGAGCCTTCAGATAGCCCTTCGGCTAGTCCTGTAGCCCTTGTGCCCAAACCTCATACCCAGGGCGGTAAGAAAGAAATTAGGTGTTGTGTAGACTACAGAGGCCTCAATGCAGTCACCAGGACTGATGCCTATCCAATTCCCAGGGCAGATGAGCTCATTGATACTTTGGCCTCAGCCAAATATCTGAGTACATTTCACCTAACAGCTGGCTACTGGCTAATCAAGTTAGCTGATGATGCCAAAGCCAAAACAGCATTTTCAACCCCTGGTGGGCACTACCACTTTGTGGTGATGCCCTTTGGGTTGAAAAATGCACCTGCCACTTTTCAGAGGTTGGTGAACAAAGTTCTGACAGGTATGGAAACTTATTGCTCAGCTTATCTAGATGATATTGCTGTATTTAGTTCCACCTGGCAGGATCACCTGGTCCACCTCAGAAATGTTTTGGAGGGTCTGCAAAAAGCAGGCCTCACTATCAAGGCCACTAAGTGCCAGATAGGGCAGAGTCAGGTTGTGTACCTGGGCCACCTTGTAGGTGGAGGCCAGGTTCAACCATTGCAGAGCAAAATCCAAACCATCATGGAATGGGTATCTCCAATCACCCAGACACAGGTGAGAGCCTTTTTAGGCCTGACTGGGTACTATAGAAGGTTTGTTAAGGAATATGGATCTATAGTTAGCCCCTTAAATGATCTTACCTCAAAGAAAATGCCAAAAAAGGTTCAGTGGACAGCTAGCTGTCAAAAGGCATTTGATGACCTAAAGCAGGCCATGTGCACTGACCCCATCTTACAGAGTCCAGACTACACAAAAAAGTTCATTGTCCAAACAGATGCTTCTGAGCTGGGTGTGGGAGCTGTACTGTCTCAACTGAATGATGAAGGTCAAGACCAGCCAGTAGCTTTTATAAGCAGAAGGCTGACCCCTATAGAGAAACGTTGGTCCGCTATAGAGAGGGAGGCCTTTGCTGTGGTGTGGGCCCTGAAGAAGCTGAGGCCATACTTGTTTGGCACTCACTTCATAGTTCAGACTGACCACAAGCCCCTCCTATGGCTCAAACAGATGAAAGGTGAAAATCCTAAACTGCTTAGGTGGTCCATTTCCCTACAGGGGATGGACTATACAGTAGAACATAGACCTGGGACCCAACATGCCAATGCAGATGGACTCTCAAGGTATTCCCACTTAGAACACGAAGACTCAACTGGTCAAGGTTAGTTTAGTGTCCCTGCGTTTGGGGGGGTTGTGTAGGAGAGTAGGATCAGCACTTATGTTGCACCCACTTTTTTTCTGATGTTAACACTGGTTTCTGGCTATAGTCTGGCTGGGACCCTGCTAATCAGGGCCCCAGCCTCTCTGTTCTCTCTAAACAACTTGGAGTGCATATTAGATGCACTAGTGATTGGATTCTGTGGTACCTTATGAGCCCCTAGTATATGGTACCAAGGACATAGGTACTTCACAGGCCTACCAGGGGCTGAAGCATGTATTATGCCACCCTTGGGAAGCAGACTATATCTGACACCACAGGCCTGCTACAGCAACCTGGGTGAGGTAGTGTTAGCACTCCTCACTGAGGTATAGGTTCCCTATATCTCACCATACACACCCATATAAACCTATCAGTCACCCCTAAGGCAGGCCCTGTCAATCCTGAGGGCAGGGTGCTTGGTTTACAATGTGAGGGGGTGCCTCTGCATGAGCAGGCCCCTCTGCAGCTGGCAGAGTCTATTCTCTGTGGCTGTTTGTAGATCCGGTTAAACCAAATACTCTTAAGTGCATTATAACCTACCGGTAAATGCTAAATTTGGAATGACTGCATCAAAACATTTCGTGTTTGGTGTCAAACAACTTGGAATCATACCCCCACGCCAGTAACTGGTGTGGGAGTATGATCCCACCCTTCTAGAGGGGACGACATGTACCCACTGTAGAAACACGGTAGAAATCTGAAAGAGCCCTGGCATCACAAAATGGATGCCACCATCACAGACACTGGGCTGCCCTCCTGCTGCTGACCGAAACTCGCAGTGGAAGAGGCCCAACAATAGGCATCCTGTCACATGGAGGTGTCACCACCTTCCAGACAGGATTTAGTGTATTGGGGCCGGGTGGGTGCACTCCTAGAGTGCTTTGAAGTTCTGCACTGGGGGAACAGTAGGCTCCTCTGTGCATATGCCAGCTCAAACCGGTTCAGGGGCTTCCTGTCCCTGCTCTGGCGCGAAACTGGACAAAGGGAAGTGGGTGTAACCACCCACTCCCCTGACCCTCCCATAGGAGGGGTCATAGAGCTAGTCCCTCCCTTCCTTGTAGTATAAGTTATGGAACCCTTGCCATTGCAAACTAGATATCCCTGGATGACTCTCTACAAGAAGAATCCTGGCCCTTCGACGTTCCACTACCTTTGGAAGACAGAAAAATCTCCTTTGGAGTCAAGGAGTGACTCCCCTGCTTGGCAGGCACCAAAAACTTGAATCAAACTTTCCCGCTCCCGCAGGAGTCCGAAGTCCCTGCAGCCCCCGAAGTGGATTTCCTGACTTCTCGACGGCCATTGTGAGTCCCCAGCAAAGCTGAGGCCAGTGGACCCCACGAGTGACGAGGAACAGCAATACCCGGGTACCGTGCACTATTGTCGAGTGCAACCCCTTCACGACGTTCTACGAACTTGTGCATTGGACCACGTGTGGTCCAAGCCTCTAGCAGGATTTCCTTCGAAAACCAGAGGCCTACCTCGTCCGTGGGCTCCTGTGAAGTGAATCCTCACGAGGCGTCTTCGCGATCCCTTGCCTGTTGGCTTGTGGGTCCCCCGAAGACTTTCTCATCGAACCAAATGGCTCCCCTGGTTGCTCCCGGCCTGCCCTGACTTACCCTCGCTGGGTGAGTCCCTCAGTCCTTGCTGGTCTGCACCGCTGACTTTCTTAACTTTCCACGACACTTGCTGTTGCCAAGGCTTGTTGGCTCCAACCCGGTTGCTGACACCTCAGTAAGCTGCAGACTTCGTGGGACACGCCAAATCCAGCTCCTGGTCATTCTCGACGCCTCCAGGACCTCGTGGCTGAAGAGTCAAAACACTCTTGATCACCTGAAATCACCCGACTTCCGTGGGCATCCATCTTCCTGGCCCCAGGTCACTGGCAAGTGACTGTGAACACTGTCCCTTCTGCTTTCAGGTCTTCCTCATCTTGAATCCAGCCTTGGATTCCACCGGACACTTCTCCAGTCTTCACAAGCAGCAAAACTTCTTCGGCTTCCATTGAAAACGACGACGCGACCCGACACCAAAAGACACCTATGCACTCGGCTTCCCTGGGTGAGGTAACTCGTGCACTCCGGTGCTCCTGTTGGTGTTGGCCCTCAAACTACTTACCTTGTAAGTGACTTGCTTGTAGACTCTCTAGAAGTACCCTAAAACTTTAAAATTCCAACCGCGACTTGCTCCATTGAAATCAATAGGGAACCCGCGGCTGTGTTCTCACACTGCACGCGTCTCCCGTGGGTCCTTTACTTACCTGCCTTGGGTGGATTAGTGAGGCCCCAGCGATTCTACAGGCCCTAGGCCTTGACTCCTTGCAAGTCGACATTCCTAAACCTCTTTTTTAGTATATGGTCTGGTCCTAGGGCCCCAGCCATATTTGTGCTTAACTTATTGTGAAACGTTGATATTTGCATATGTTCCTGACTTCTAATCTCTTAAAGAGATTAGTAGAGTGTGTCTAGTAATACATACATATATATTTGATATTTTGATATATATACCTGTGTGGTGTCCTTTCATTTGGTAATTCAAGAGAATATAAGGTAAAACAAGCTGCTTTACATTCCTCTGAGACTTAGCCTGAAGGCTGCTCTCCACAGCTACCACTAGGATAGCTTTCTTTAAAAGGTTGTCTTAAACCTATCTACCATAAGAGTCAAATTGGACTGCTGCAAGGTGGCCACTATAACTAGTGACCAGCATATGCCAGGCCAACTTCTCACAGTCATTCAGTCAGTGAGTCAGTGAGAGCGAGATTGAGTCAGTCAGTGAGAGAGTTAGTCAGTGAGAGAGTGAGTGAGAGTCAGTCGGAGAGAGTCAGTCGGAGAGAGTCAGTCAGTGAGAGATATTGAGTCATTCAGTCAGAGTGAGAGTCCTTCAGTCAGAGAGAGAATGAGAGTCCTTCAGTCAGAGAGAGAATGAGAGTCATTCAGTCAGAGAGAGAATGAGTCATTCAGTCAGAGAGAGAGTAAGTCCGAGAGAGAGTGAGAGTGTCAGTCAGTGAGAGAGAGTGAGTCAGTCAGTGAAAGAATCAGTCAGTGAGAGATAAAGTGAGAGAATCAGTCAAGTCAGTCAGAGAGTGAGAGAGACCGAGTCAGCGAGAGTCAGTCAGTGAGTGAGAGATTGAGTCAGTGGGAGTGAGTCAGTGGGAGTCAGTAAGTCAATCAGAGAGAGAGTCAGTCAGAGTGAGAGAGAGTGAGTCAGTCAGTGAGAGTCAGTCAAGCAGTGAGAGAGAGGGTGAGAGAGAGTCAGTCAGAGAGTCAGTGAGAGAGTCAGTCAGTTGGTTAGTCAGAGAGTCAGTCATTCAGCCAGTGAGAGAGATTGTGAGTCAGTGAGAGAGAGAGTGAGAGTCAGTGAGAGTCCAGTCAGTGAGAGAGAAAGAGAGAGTCACTGAGAGTCAGTCAGTAAGAGAGAGATTGTGAGTCAGTCAGTGAGAGAGTGAGGCAGTCAGTCACTGAGAATCAGTCTGTCAGTGAGATAGAGAGAGTGAGAGTCCAGTCAGTGAGTCGGTTGAGAGAGTGAGAGTCAGTCAGTGAGAGAGAGAGAGAGAGAGAGAGAGAGAGTGAGAGTCAGTCAGTAAGAGAGTGTGAGAGTCAATCAGTCAGTGATAGAGTTGGTCAGTGAGAGTCATTCAGCGAGAGAGTGAGTCAGTCAGTGAGATAGTCAGTGAGAGAGAGTGAGAGAGTCAGTCAGTGATGGAGTCAATCAGTGAGAGAGAGACAGAGAGTCAGTGAGAGACAGTGAGTCAGTGAGGGACAGTCAGCCAGTGAGAGTCAATCAGTCAGTGAGTTAGTCAGTCACAGAGATTCAGTGAGAGTCAGTGAGAGAGTGAGGGAGTCAGTCAGAGAGAGAGCAGTCAGTCAGTCAGTGAGAGAGAGGGTCAGTCAATCAGTCAGTGAGAGAGATATTGAGTCGGTCAGTGAAAGAGAGAGAGAGTCAGAGAGAGAGTCAGAGAGAGAGTCAGAGAGAGAGTCAGAGAGAGAGTCAGAGAGAGAGTCAGAGAGAGAGTCAGAGAGAGAGTCAGAGAGAGAGTCAGAGAGAGAGTCAGAGAGAGAGTGCGAGTCCTTCAGTCAGAGAGAGAGAGTGCGAGTCCTTCAGTCAGAGAGAGAGAGTGAGAGTCCTTCAGTCAGAGAGAGAGTGAGAGTCCTTCAGTCAGAGAGAGAGTGAGAGTCCTTCAGTCAGAGAGAGAGTGAGAGTCCTTCAGTCAGAGAGAGAGTGAGAGTCCTTCAGTCAGAGAGAGAGTGAGAGTCAGAGTGAGAGTCCTTCAGTCAGAGAGAGAGTGAGAGTCAGAGTGAGAGTCCTTCAGTCAGAGAGAGAGTGAGAGTCAGAGTGAGAGTCCTTCAGTCAGAGAGAGAGTGAGAGTCAGAGTGAGAGTCCTTCAGTCAGAGAGAGAGTGAGAGTCAGAGTGAGAGTCCTTCAGTCAGAGAGAGAGTGAGAGTCAGAGTGAGAGTCCTTCAGTCAGAGAGAGAGTGAGAGTCAGAGTGAGAGTCCTTCAGTCAGAGAGAGAGTGAGAGTCAGAGTGAGAGTCCTTCAGTCAGAGAGAGAGTGAGAGTCAGAGTGAGAGTCCTTCAGTCAGAGAGAGAGAGAGTGAGAGTCAGAGTGAGAGTCCTTCAGTCAGAGAGAGAGTGAGAGTCAGAGTGAGAGTCCTTCAGTCAGAGAGAGAGTGAGAGTCAGAGTGAGAGTCCTTCAGTCAGAGAGAGAGTGAGAGTCAGAGTGAGAGTCCTTCAGTCAGAGAGAGAGTGAGAGTCAGAGTGAGAGTCCTTCAGTCAGAGAGAGAGTGAGAGTCAGAGTGAGAGTCCTTCAGTCAGAGAGAGAGTGAGAGTCAGAGTGAGAGTCCTTCAGTCAGAGAGAGAGTGAGAGTCAGTCAGTCAGTGAGAGAGTGAGAGTGTCAGTCAGTGAGAGAGTGAGAGTGTCAGTCAGTGAGAGAATCAGTCAGTGAGAGAAAGTGAGTCAGTCAGAGAAAGAGAGAGAGTCAGTGAGTCAGTCAGTGAGAGTCAGTGAGAGAGAGATTGAGTCAGTCAGTGAGAGAGAGTGAAAGTCAGTGAGTCAGTCAGTGAGAGAGTCAGTCAATGAGTCAGTGAGAGAGTCAGTCAGTCAAGCAGTGAGAGAGAGTCAATTAGTCAGTGAGGGAGAGAGTCAGTGAGAGAGTCAGTTGGTTAGTCAGAGAGTTAGTGAGAGTCAGTCATTCAGTCAGTCAGTGAGAGAGAGAGTGAGTCAGAGAGTGTCAGTGAGAGTGAGTCAGTCAGTGAGAGAAAGTGAGAGGCAGTCAAGTCAGTGAGAGTCGGCCAGTGAGAGTCGGCCAGTGAGAGTCGGCCAGTGAGAGAGAGAGAGAGACCGTGAGAGAGAGAGTGAGAGTGAAAGAGTGAGAGAGCGTGAGAGAGTCAGTCAGTGTGAGAGAGAGTGAGAGTCGGTCAGTGAGTGAGAGAGTCAGTCAGTGAGAGTCAGTCAGTTGGTTAGAGAGTCAGTGAGAGTCAGTCAGTCATTCAGTCAGAGAGCGAGTGAGAGAGACAGTCAGTGAGAGAGAGAGAGAGAGAGTCAGTCAGTGTGAGAGAGAGTGAGAGTCAGTGAGTGAGAGTCAGTCAGAGAGTGAGTGAGAGTCCAGTTAGTCTGTGAGGGAGAAAGAGAGACAGTCTGTGAGAGAGTGTCAGAGAGTCAGTCAGTAAGAGAGATTGAGAGTCAGTGAGAGAGTGAGAGTGAAAGTCAGTGAGAGAGTGAGAGTCAGTCAGTGAGCGAGTCAGTCAGCGAGAGTGAGTGAGTCAGTTAAATAGTCAGTCAGTGAGAGTCCGTCAGTGAGAGAGAGATTGAGAGAGCCAGTCAGTGAGAGTGAAAGAGTCAATGAGAGAATCAGTGAGTCAATCAGTTAGTCAGTCAGTGTGAGAGAGAGAGAGCGAGTGAGAGTCAGTGAGTCAGTCAGTCAGTTGGTTAGTCAGTCAGTGAGAGAGCGTGTCAGTGAGAGAGTCAGTCAGTTGGTTAGTCAGTCAGTGAGAGAGAGTGAGTTAGTCAGTGTGAGAGAGTCAGTGTGTGAGAGAGAGAGTGAGTCAGTCAGTGAGCGAGATTGACAGTCAGTCAGAGAGAGTCAGTCAGTGTGAGAGAGAGAGAGAGAGCGCGAGTGAGAGTCAGTGAGAGAGTCTCTCAGTCAGTGAGAGAGAGAGTCCGTGAGAGAGAGTGAGTCAGTCAGTGTGAGAGAGAGAGAGTGAGTCAGTCAGTGAGAGAGATTGACAGTCAGTCAGTCAGAGAGTCAGTGAGAGTCCGTCAGTAAGAGAGAGAGTGAGAGTGTCAGTCAGTCAGTGAGAGAGTGAGTCAGTCAGTGAGAGAATCAGTCAGTGAGAGAAAGTGAGTCAGTCAAGTCAGTCAGAGAGAGAGTCAGTCAGAGAGGGAGTGAGTCAGTGAGAGAATCAGTCAGTGAGAGAGAAAGTGAGAGAGTCAATCAAGTCAGTCAGATTCAGTGAGTCGGTCAGTCAGTGAGTGAGAGTCAGTGAGAGAGAGAGAGAGAGATAGAGAGAGAGAGAGTCAATGTCAGTCAGTGTCAGTCAGTGTCAGTGTCAGTCAGTGTCAGTCAGTGTCAGTGAGAGAGTCAGTGAGAGTCAGTGAGAGAGAAAGTGAGTCAGTCAATGAGTCGGTCAGTGAGTGAGAGAGTCAGTGAGAGTCAGTGTAAGAGAGAGTGAGTCAGTCAGTATGAGAGAGTGAGTCAGTCAGTGTGAGAGAGTGAGAGTTGGTCAGTCAGTGAGAGTCAGTCAAGCAGTGAGAGAGAGTCAGTGAGGGAGAGAGTGAATCAATCAGTGAGAGAGTAAGTCAGTCGGTTAGTCAGTCATTCATTCATTCAGTCAGTGAGAGAGAGAGTGAGAGTCAGTCAGTGAGAAAGATTGACAGTCAGTGAGAGTCAGTCAGTGAGAGAGACAGAGAGAGTCAGTCAGTCAGTGAGAGGGAGAGAGTGAGAGAGTCAGTCATAGAGGCAGTCTGTGAGAGGCAGTCTGTGAGAGGCAGTCTGTGAGAGGCAGTCTGTGAGAGGCAGTCTGTGAGAGGCAGTCTGTGAGAGGCAGTCTGTGAGAGGCAGTCTGTGAGAGGCAGTCTGTGAGAGGCAGTCTGTGAGAGGCAGTCTGTGAGAGGCAGTCTGTGAGAGGCAGTCTGTGAGAGGCAGTCTGTGAGAGAGAGAGAGAGTCTGTGAGAGGCAGTCTGTGAGAGAGAGAGAGAGTCTGTGAGAGAGAGTCTGTGAGAGAGAGTCTGTGAGAGAGAGTCTGTGAGAGAGAGTCTGTGAGAGAGAGTCTGTGAGAGAGAGTCTGTGAGAGAGAGTCTGTGAGAGAGAGTCTGTGAGAGAGAGTCTGTGAGAGAGAGAGTCTGTGAGAGAGAGTGTCTGTGAGAGAGTGTCTGTGAGAGAGAGTGTCTGTGAGAGAGAGTGTCTGTGAGAGAGAGTGTCTGTGAGAGAGAGTGTCTGTGAGAGAGAGTGTCTGTGAGAGAGAGTGTCTGTGAGAGAGAGTGTCTGTGAGAGAGAGTGTCTGTGAGAGAGAGTGTCTGTGAGAGAGAGTGTCTGTGAGAGAGAGTGTCTGTGAGAGAGAGTGTCTGTGAGAGAGAGTGTCTGTGAGAGAGAGTGTCTGTGAGAGAGAGTGTCTGTGAGAGAGAGTGTCTGTGAGAGAGAGTGTCTGTGAGAGAGAGTGTCTGTGAGAGAGAGTGTCTGTGAGAGAGAGTGTCTGTGAGAGAGAGTGTCTGTGAGAGAGAGTGTCTGTGAGAGAGAGTGTCTGTGAGAGAGAGTGTCTGTGAGAGAGAGTGTCTGTGAGAGAGAGTGTCTGTGAGAGAGAGAGAGTGTGTGAGAGAGAGAGAGTGTGTGAGAGAGAGAGAGTGTGAGAGAGAGAGAGTGTGTGAGAGAGAGAGAGTGTGTGAGAGAGAGAGTCTGTGAGAGAGAGAGTCTGTGAGAGAGAGAGTCTGTGAGAGAGAGAGTCTGTGAGAGAGAGAGTCTGTGAGAGAGAGAGTCTGTGAGTGAGAGAGTCTGTGAGTGAGAGAGTCTGTGAGTGAGAGAGTCTGTGAGTGAGAGAGTCTGTGAGTGAGAGAGTCTGTGAGTGAGAGAGTCTGTGAGTGAGAGAGTCTGTGAGTGAGAGAGTCTGTGAGTGAGAGAGTCTGTGAGTGAGAGAGTCTGTGAGTGAGCGATTAACAGTCAGTGAGAGAATCAGTCAGTAAGAGAGTTAGTCTGTGAGTATCAGTCAGTTAGAGAGTTAGTCTGTGAGTATCAGTCAGTTAGAGAGTTAGTCTGTGAGTATCAGTCAGTTAGAGAGTTAGTCTGTGAGTATCAGTCAGTTAGAGAGTTAGTCTGTGAGTATCAGTCAGTTAGAGAGTCAGTCTGTGAGTATCAGTCTGTGAGTATCAGTCTGTGAGTATCAGTCTGTGAGTATCAGTCTGTGAGTATCAGTCTGTGAGTATCAGTCTGTGAGTATCAGTCTGTGAGTATCAGTCTGTGAGTATCAGTCTGTGAGTATCAGTCTGTGAGTATCAGTCTGTGAGTATCAGTCTGTGAGTATCAGTCTGTTAGAGAGTCAGTCTGTGAGTATCAGTCTGTGAGTATCAGTCTGTGAGTATCAGTCTGTGAGTATCAGTCTGTGAGTATCAGTCTGTGAGTATCAGTCAGTTAGAGAGTCAGTCTGTGAGTATCAGTCTGTGAGTATCAGTCTGTGAGTATCAGTCTGTGAGTATCAGTCTGTGAGTATCAGTCTGTGAGTATCAGTCTGTGAGTATCAGTCTGTGAGTATCAGTCTGTGAGTATCAGTCTGTGAGTATCAGTCTGTGAGTATCAGTCTGTGAGTATCAGTCAGTTAGAGAATCAGTCTCAGAGTATCAGTCAGAGAATCAGTCAGTGAGACAGAGAGTGAGAGTCAGTCAGTCAGTGAGAGACGGAGTCAGAAAATTAGTCAGTGAGAGAGTCAGTCAGTTAGTGAGAGACTGAGTTAGTCATTGAGAGTTTTAACGCATTAACCCACTAAGCTGCCTATATCTTCAAGATCTTTTCCCACGCCTTGGCCTCCATGGGACCCAGGCGCACTTCCCCACAGGGTGTATTAGAGTGCAGCGGTGTTTCTGCCGTGCACGCATTAACACACTAAGGGCCAGGTGTAGGTAGTGAATTAGCGAGCGCAAACGTCGAAATCTGCAGAATTTCCACGTTTGCGATCGGTAAAACCCCATGTGAAGTGTAGAGGCAAAAACACCAATCGCAAAATGTAGAATCGCTAAAACGAATGGAAAAAACTTAGCGATCCCTTATTTAGCGAATATGCCACACCGACTCACTACTTAGCTAATAGCTAAATAAGAAATCGCTAAATAAAGTCGCAGAATAATGTACATAAAATTGCTAATATCGATTCCATTAAAAATCGCTAAATAAGAGTCGCAAATTACCACTAACTCAACACAGGTGGTAACCAGGTGCACAGCATATAAACAGCCCCAGAATGCATCTGTGTGAACACAATGGCGGCCCTCTGTCATTCGGATAAGGATACAAGCTGCAGCTCAAAGGATCTGGAGACGACAGGAACGGGTATACAGACTGCGCATCTCACTATTCCAACTCACAGAGGCAGAAATCCATGAGAGGTACAGGCTTCACCCAACCACCATCCTGGACCTGATACGTGACCTGCACCCACTCCTGGAGCATCAGACACCAAGGGCGCACGCAATACCTCCACATGTACAGGTCCTCTGTTGCCTGCACCTACCAGCATCCGGCAGTTGTCAGGGGGTAATAGCTGTGGCTGGTGGTGTCTCACAGAGCTGCCTGTCGCGCTTTTCAACAAATTCCTGGATGCCATGATGCAAAGGATGCACCACTATATCCGGTTCCCCAGCACACAGGCGGAACTGCACAAGACAAAGATGGACTTTTATCAGAAGGCCCAGTTCCCACATGTATTAGGGTGCATTGACGGGACACATGTACCAATCTGCCCCCCCTCTGCTACGGAGTACATCTACCGTAACCGCAAATCAACACATTCAATCAACGTACAGGTCATATGTGATGCATCTCACATCATTACCGACATCGTTGCAAAATTTCCAGGGAGCACGCACGATTCCTACATCTTCAGGAACAGTGGGATCTATATCAGTCTTGCTGGAGTGAATTTGGAGAAGGATACCTGCTTGGTAAATCAATGTGACACACCCTGATGTATACCGATGATGTATCTATTGCTGACAGTGAATAATCTTTCTTCCTTTAACACCTAGGTGATAGTGCATATGCGGTGCGAGCCTTTATCCTGACTTCATACCTCAACCCATCTACCCCAAGTGAAAGGAGATTTAATGTTGCACATAAATCTACACGGAATGTGGTGGAGCGTACATTCCGACTACTGAAAAGCAGGTTCCGCTGCCTTCAAAAAAGTGGAGGTGCACGGCAGTACCGGCCTCTGACCTGCTGCAGAATAATAGCAGCATGTGCCATGCTGCATAACCTGGCTACAAAGAAAGGAACACCCCTGGAACTCACTGAATCTGAGGATGAGGGAGAGGATTGTTGTGAGAAGTTGGCCTGGTATATGCTGGTCGCTAGTTAAAGTGGCCACCTTGCACCAGTACAATTCGACTCTTATGGTAGTTGGTTTAAGACAACCTTTTAAAGAAAGCTATCCTAGTGGTAGCTGTGGAGAGCAGCCTTCAGGCTAAGTCTTTAGAGGAATGTAAAGCAGCTTGTTTTACCTTATAATCTCTTGAATTACTAAATGAAAGGACACCACACAGGTATATATTACCTACTGGCGGTCGCCAGTAGGTAGTTATAGTTAGGACCCTGTTTCCATAGGAAAACCGCAACATTCTATTTTGAATAACTTTGGCGCCGGTCGACGAATCCTCGCGAAATGTTCAAAATAGGTGGGGCGCTGTGCTCCGCTTCTACCCAGAAAGTCTCGGGGGGATTCGTCAAGCGGGGGCTGAGATAAAAGGGGGGTCCCAAAACGCGTTTTTCCCATGCATTTTTCCATAGGACCTTTAGACACAGCTACAGCCCGAACGGCTGAACAGAGTTCCTTGAAATTTGGCAGAGAGGTAGTCTACAGGTCAAGGAAGTGCCTTTTGTAGGTTTGGTGTAAATCTGTTCAGTAGATTCTGAGAAAATAGCCTTTAAATCAATATATATATATCTGAGCCAGCTTACGGTGCGCTTACGGTGCGCTTACCGTACGCGTACGGTGACGTGCGCGAGCGCGATTCTGATTGGCTGTTAGATCTTAGTAAACATTCGAATCGGTCGAAACCAGGAAGCGGCGGCCGCCATTTTCTCTCTCGCACTCTGAGTGGGGATTAAAAAACAAAGGACCAAAACATGTAAAGGGGCTGTTTAGACAGCTCCTAAGCACCTAGCCATGTTGGGGGAGTCCCCAAAGATCCCCCAAGGCCAAAAACGGAATTTAAATTTTTTCGATAATTTCGCCGATTACGCTTACCGTACGCGTACGGTAAAAAAATTTTTTTAAAAAAAATTATCCATACTCTCCCCACCCCATGTGCAAATGGTGCCCGAAGGGCACCATTTGTGCATGGCATATCACATATGTGAAAAAGTAAAATATTACCTTTCACAACGAAGCGCATCATATGTCCTCCATGTGCGCACGGTGCGCGAAGCGCATCGTGCGTACATGGCCCATCTAGCGTAACGTGGGCACGCGGTGTGCGTAGCGCACCGCGTGCCCACCGTGCGTGCACGGCACTAACTGCGTAAAGTGGGCGCGCGGTGCGCGAAGCGCACCGCGCGCGCACGGAACGAACTGCGTTAAGTGGGCGCGCACGCCACGAATGGGCGCGCACGCCGCGAAGCGCATCGTGCGTACATGGCCCATCTAGCGTAACGTGGGCACGCGGTGCGCGTAGCGCACCGCGTGCCCACCGTGCGTGCACGGCACTAACTGCGTAAAGTGGGTGCACGAAGCGCACCGCATGCTCACTGTGCGCGCACGGTGCGCGAAGCGCACCGTGCGCGCACGGAACGAACTGCGTTAAGTGGGCGCACACGCCACGAATGGCGTAAAGTAACTTAGCATTTAAAAAACCGTACAAATTCACTGAAAAAACCATAGGTTTCACACACGTTATAGTTAGGAATTAGCATTTAAAAAACCTTGCAAATTCACTGAAAAAACCATAGGTTTCACACATGTTATAGTTAGCGGAAATTTTACTGATAAAAAACCAATGAAATTCCCCCGTTATAGTTAGTGCAGGCAACTATAACTCACGCGACCGCAATCTTCTGCTGATGACATATGTGTCTTTATGAAAAAAAAATATTTGTAATATATGTATAGCTAAAAATGTATGGAAGAAGACATGGGCAAATAAGTGTCTAAATACAGTATTAGCATCAGCAGAGGATTGCGGTCGCGTGAGTTATAGTTGCCTGCACTAACTATAACGGGGGAATTTCATTGGTTTTTTATCAGTAAAATTTCCGCTAACTATAACATGTGTGAAACCTATGGTTTTTTCAGTGAATATAAAATATATATGTATTTATTACTAGACACACTCTAACAATCTCTTTATGAGATTGGAAGTCAGGAACATATGCATAAATCAACATTTCACAACAAGTTAAGCACAAATATGGCTGGGGCCCTAGGGGCGTACCAGACCATATACTAAAAAAGAGACTTAAGAATAACGTCTTGTGAGGGGACAAGGCCTAGGGCCTTCAGAAGCGCTGGGGCCTCACTAATCTACCCAAGGCAGGTAAGTAAAGGACCCACGGGAGATGCCTGCAGTGTGAGAACACAGCCGCGGATCCCAATTGACTTCAATGGAGCAAGTCGCGATTGTAAATTTAGAGTTTAAGGATACTTTGGGAGAGTCTACAAGCAAGTCACTTACAAGGTAAGTAGTTCTAGAGCCAACACCCACAGGAGCACCGTAGTGCTGGAGTTACCTCACCCAGGGAAGCCGGGTGCATAGGTGTCTTTTGGTGTCGGGTCGCAGCGTAGTTTTCAATGGGTGCCAAAGAAGACTTGCTGCTTGTGAAGACAGGAGAAGTGTCCGGTGGAATCCAAGGCTGGATTCAGAAGAAGGATGACCTGAAAGCAGAGGGGACAGTGTTCAAAGTCACTTGGCAGTGACCCGGGGCAAGGAAGATGGATGCCCACAGTCGTCGGGTGATTTCAGGTGATCACGGGTGTCTTGACTCTTCAGCCACGAGGTCCAGGAGGCGTCGACGACGACCAGGAGCTGGATTCGGCGTGTCCCACGAAGTCTGCAGCTTACTGCGGTGTCGGTGACCAGATTGGAGCCAACAAGCCTTGGTAACAGCAAGTCTCGTGGAAAGTGTAAAAAGTCAGCGGTACAGACCAGCAAGGTCTGAGGGACTCACCCAGTGAAGGTAAGTCAGGGCAGGCCTGGAGCAACCAGGGAAGCCCTTTGGTTTTGTAGAAAAGTCTTCTGGGGACCCACAAGCCAACCGGCAAGGGATCTCGAAGACGCCACGGGAGGATTCACTCAACAGGGGCCCACGGTCACTCGGGACGAGGCAGGCCTCTGATCTTCAGTGGAAATCCTGCTGGAGGCTTGGACCACACGTGGTCCAATGCACACGTTCGTAGAACGTCGTGAAGGGGTTGCACTCGAAAATAGTGCACGGTACTCCGGTATCACTCGTGGGGTCCACTTGCCTCAGCGTCGCTGGGGACTCACGATGGCCTTGGAGAAGTCAAGAAATCCTCTTCCTGGGCTGCAGGGACTTCGGACTTCGGCGGGAGCGGGAAAGTTTGCGACCGTTGATTGCAAGATTTGGTGCCTGCCACGCAGGGGAGTCACTCCTTGACTCCAAGTGAGATTCTTCCGTCTTCCAGAGGTAATGGAACATCGAAGGTCCAGGATTGTTCTTCAGAGCGTCGTCCAGGGATATCTAGTTTGCAATGGGAAGGGTTCCCTAACTTATACTGAAAGGAAGGGAGGGACTAGCTCTATGACCCCACCTATGGGAGGGTCAGGGGAGTGGGTGGCTACACCCACTTCCCTTTGTCCAGTTTTGCGCCAGAGCAGGGGCAGGTAGCCCCTGAGCCGGTTTGAACTGGTGTATGCACAGAGGAGCCTACTGCTCCCCCAGTGCAGGACTTCAAAGCACTCTAGGAGTGCACCCACCCGACCCCAATACACTAAACCCTGTCTGGGAGGTGGTCACACCTCCCTGTGACAGGATACCTATTGTTGGGCCTCCTCCACTGTGAGTATCGGTCAGCAGCAGGAGGGCAGCCCAGTGTCTGTGACTGGTGGCATCCATTTTGTGATGCCAGGGCTCTTCAGGATTCTACCGTGTTTCCACAGTGGGTACGTCTATTCCTATAGAAGGGTGGGATCATACTCCCACACCAGTTACTGGTGTGGGGCTATGATTCCAAAGCGTTTGACACCAAACACGACCTGTTTTGATGCAGCCATTCCAAAGTTAGCATTTACCGCGAGGTTATAATGCACTTAAGAGTATATGGTTTGACCGCATTCACAGACAGCCCCAGAGAATGGACTCTGAGAGCTGCAGAGGGCTCCTCACATGGAAACCAAGCACCCTGCCCTCCGGATTGATAGGGCCTGCCTTAGGGGTGACCAATAGGTTTATATGTGTGTGCAGGGTGAGATATAGTGAACCTATATCTCAGTGAGGAGTGCTAACACTACCTCACCCAGGCTGCAGTAGCAGGCCTGTGGTGTCAGATTTAGTCTGCTTCTCAGTGGTGGCATAATACATGCTTCAGCCCCTGGTAGGCCTGTGAAGTACCTATGCCCTTGGTACCTAAGGTACCACATACTAGGGGCTCACAAGGGACCACAGTACCCAATCACTAGTGCACCTAATATGCACTTCAAGTTGTTTAGAGAGAACAGAGAGGCTGGGGCCCTGATTAGCAGGGTCCCAGCCAGACTATAGCCAGAAACCAGTGTTCACATCAGAAAAAAAAGTGGGGGCAACATAAGAGGCAGATCCTACTCTCCTACAATTGTCCACAGCCACAGCACAGCGCTGCAGGTGTCCCAGCAACACCAGATGGGATACACAGACGGGCTGAGATCTCACACAACTATTTCTGAGTAAGTAGTGAGACAAAGCGAGTAACTGCAATAGCGTAATGGTGTTTTATTGACCTTAAGTCGGGCAATAGGACAGCACACCGCCACAATATGATGGCCTCACAGTGCCTCAACAACCCCAGCATGGCATAGATACTCCCCATGCAATATTCCAAATCCCATGATTATGTCAAATGGGTTACTTCACCCATCTCCCAATGTCAGGGGATGCCTGGTTTTGTTTTCTGCGCCCACGTGCAGCACTGCTGCGTTCACTAGGCACACTGTCCTCACTAGAGGTCTGTCCTGTGGCTGGTCCGTGCCTTCCACTGCGCCTCCTGGACTCCAGTAATTGGGGAGTGATACTGCTGCGGCTTGTTGCCTCCTCACTTTCACCCCCATCCCCCGATCCTCTGGCAGCGATTTTCATGGTCTGCAGCACCTCCAAGGCACTTGTGACTGTGACCAACCCCTTGTGACGTCACAGCTGCACTTGGACATTTCTAAATGCATGGCCACCGAGCGCCTGCTAAGGACATGGGTGGCATTGCATAGCCGGTTCACTGCCTTCGTGTACCCATCCATTCTGTCTGTCCCTGCGCTTTTCCACACGTTAGTTTTCCATCTTGCTGCCCAACAGTCGAACAGCCTCTGACATGTCCCGCATGCCCTCACCCACGGTGTTGTTGAGGCAGTATATGGCCTTCATGTCACGCATGTTTTTGTTGTTGGCCACCATCTGGCGTTGCATTGCCCTCATTGTTTTGCCTTGCAGACACTGCACCTTCAGCATCTTCCCCTCCAGACCTGCAAAGACACTGGACTCTTCTACCTGTGCATCAGGACTGTGTGCCCTTGGTTGGCGTCTTCGGGCACCTGTGTTGCCAAGCTCGATGGGGGACTGTGTTCCTGCTGTGTGTCCATCCACTTCCTGCAGGGTCTGTTGGGTTCCTATGATCTCCTTCTCTGAGCCCTCCATCTCCTGGAGGTTACCCACTGGATGCCTCCTGGCTCTCGGTGGTGGTGGTGATGGTGACGGTGGTGATGGTAGTGTGACCTCAGCAGGTGACAGGACATCCTCATCCAGTGTGTTGGGCTCCCTGGGTGCCTCTTCTCTTCTCCCCTTCTGCAGCCTGGCGCGATTGCTCGCCTGTGGATACAGAATGTCCATTTTCTCACTTGTCTAGCAGCATTTGCCTTACAATAAATTTAATGACTGCCAATCTGTCTGTCCCCCGCTTGCTTATTTACTGATGTGTGTGAGACATGCATTTGGGTTTAGTGGAGTGACTGCTATGCTGTTGATTGGGATTACATCTCCCATAATGCATTGCTGGTTATTGGCAAAGCATGGACTGGAGTGGGATTCTTGCCGGGTAATTGGGGATTGGGGATTGGGGTTAGGGAGGGGGGGGCACAGCATGCTGTGCATGCATCTTACCTTGTCTGTTGGCTCCTGTGGCTGAGCTGTCCACGTCTCCAATGCCACTCACGCTCTCCGGCTGGAGGGTAGGCTCCACCATTTGTTCCAAGGGAGTCGGTGCGGGCGCAGTTGATGTCCCCCCCACCTGTCTTTCTGGCTTGTTTGAGCCTGTCAGCCACCCTCTCTTTGGCACGTTTGCAAAGGTGTACCAGCGCTTCTTAAGTTCCTCTATCGAGCGCTGGGTGACACCGATGGAATATATTTTCTGCTGGATCACAAGCCATATTTTTCTTTTTCGGGAACGTGCAGTGATTGTTTTTCCAAACAGCTGGTCGTGATTCTTCACCACCTCCTCAATTAGTACCTCCAACTCCCTCTTACTGAACTTGTGTTTTCTCTTCCTCTCTCCTGCATCCTTTCCCTTCTCCTGTGTGTCCATGGTAGTTTTGCTGTGTCTGCAAGGTGGTTCCTGTGCAGCTCCTGGGATCTGCTTCTGCTCCCTACCTCTCCCACAGCTTCAGGATCAGTGTAACTGCTAGGGTGTGGCCACTTCCTGGTTGTGAGGTCATCGGGAAGCACAGGATTGGCTGATTCACAGATTTGCGATTTTTTTGAAATACCGGATTCGCTAAATACCGATTCGGTGATGTGTATTCGCTAATGCCGATTCAGTATTTATTTTAGCGGATATTACCGAATAGCTATCTTTTAGCTATATAAAAAAAAAAAATATATATTTTTTTTTGCTACATCGGGAATTGCGAGTTCTTAATAGCGGTTTGGTAAAAATCGCTATTAAGAAATCGCAATTTGGGTTTTACCTACATATGGCCCTAAGCTGTTTGTATATCTTAGAAGGACAAGAGGCAGATTGGCCTTCCTAAGAAATAATCCTGTGGCCAGCATGCTGTACAAAAGTTTTGGTGGTGCACGCATTCCCACTAAGCTGCCTATATCTTGAAGATCTTTCCCCTTGCCTTGGCCTCCATGGGACCTGGGCGGAAGCCGTGAAAAAGCTGCTGCTCTACCTTGTAATAATAAACACTACAATACTGTGGCCAGCATGCTATACAAATGTTTCTGCTGTGCATGCATTAACCCACTAAGCTGTCTGTATACCTCAGAAGAATGAGAGGCAGATTGGTCACACTGTCGTAATAAAAAAGAAATTTCGGATTAACTTGCCTACTTTTTAACATTTGTGGTGTTTTTCTACAATTAAATGTTCACTTTCAGCAAGCGTGGTCAAACCAGTCCGCTGCTAATAAGAACAAACAAAGAAGAGTGGGAGGGGGTGCAAATGGCGCAAGCTGCTAATTAAAAACAGCAGCTCAAGAGGAATGGTGGGGGCGGGCACAGGAATGCAGCTGCCGCCCTGTGCGCCTCTGGTAGCTCCCGACAGCAAAACGCTGTGGGAGTGACATATTGGAAAGTAGGTGGGACATGCACCCACCTTTGGCTAATGTGATCCAATGTGTGGGAGTTGCCAAACAGACACAGAGAATTCGGAGTGCTCACAAGAACACTCCCATAGGGCAGCACATGCGTGCTGCGCTAGGCTCGACCTAAAAAGGCGTTTTGACCCGTTTTTGTGCTACCAACAGATCACGATCATACTTTCCATTGTGGCTCAACCGGTTGCGATTCCGGCACATTGCTATGCAACAGTTACACAACATTTGTTACAAGATGGGGTTCCCAATGCGGGGTCTCTTGTAGTTTTTGTATGCGAAGCGGATCCAACATACCGCTTCGAGGTTTTTTATTCATGGGTTATGTTTCCCGCGGTGGATGCAAATGACAATTCCTTCCATTCTTATACGTGGCTGTGGTTCCTTCAGCATATTTTCCTTATGCAGTGGTTGAAGTTTCTCTTACAGCCTGGGAGCACAACATTTTATTTAATGGCGCACACACTTTCTTTCGTTCATATGGGCCCTTAAGTATTGACTGGGCCACATGGCCAGTTTTGGACGGTTTTACTCCGCATCCTAATTATCTTAATGCTAATTTGGCTGAAGTTCGTTTACTGTATGGACACGTGTCTTCTCTATAGACTCCTGATTCAGTTTATTTCACGAGCCTTTTTGGTGCCTCGTCCTGGAGCTGCACCTCTGGTGCAGCTACATGGTGGGACCCTTGTAATTAGGGAAAACCAAAGGAAATGATGGACGGAGTGTTGAACATTGCAAGCACTCACCCCCAGTCAGCTGATCTGGGTTTAATCCATCACCGTTCTTTAGCCCACTCTGCCACCCCAGTTCAAACATGGCCATATGCAAATCAGTCTGACCCTGTGCCTCATGGGAACAGTCCAGCCCGAACTGCCAAGCCATGTCTTCCCTGGACCGGAAACAAGCTTCCTAGGACCGGTTTCTGGCATTTCAGCATTGTCAGCCAGGCTTGCTTGAATCCAGTGGCAAAGTGAGCAAGGTACTCGCGTCTGAGCATACCCTGCCAACTTATGGCGAACAAAGCAAAACCAAAGGAAATGATGGACGGAGTGTTGAACATTGCAAGCACTCACCCCCAGTCAACTGATCTGGGTTTAATCCATCACCGTTCTTTAGCCCACTCTGCCACCCCAGTTCAGACATGGCCATATGCAAATCAGTCTGACCCTGTGCCTCATGGGTGAGTCCCTTGCTCACTTTGCCACTGGATTCAAGCAAGCCTGGCTGAAGACGGCTGAAATGCCAGAAACCGGTCCTAGGAAGCTTGTTTCCGGTCCAGGGAAGACATGGCTTGGCAGTTCTGGCTGGACTGTTCCTTTTCTGTTAAATTTAGCTTTGCACTCCATTTATCGAATACTTTTGTTCGATCATCATGTTTGTACTGGCACATTACTTCGTATAGCTAAGTTATTGTGCAGCCCTCTTCAATTCTCAACAGCTCCATTATTTCCTCTCTCTTTAAATACATATTTCCGGCTTGTTTTTTAGATAGCACTGATCTGACCTGTGAATATTTGAAAAAATCTTTGCTCTCTATATCATATATTTGTTGTATTTTATCAAAGGCCATTATGCCTGTGCTATCGATTAGATCTCCAACAGTTTTGACCCCTAAACTGTCCCAGCGTTTCATTGCTGAGTCATGAAACACTTCTGGAAGAGTCTGATTCTTGTACAGGGGGGTATAGAAATTTATTCTTCCCATATTAATCTTTTTCCGAGCCATGGACCACACTAGCCCTGCTCCCCCCAGTGTTTTAAATCTAGTTGTTTTAAAATAATTTGGGTCTTAGCACATTAGCAGACCTTTAGAGCCTTCCGCTATTAGCTCATATATATCTGGTATATCCTCATTGTTTTCCCACCTGTCTTTAATGTTCCCACCCAGCAATCCTCTAATAAACTGCAATACAGCGGCCAGATAATATACCTTTAAATCAGGGGTTGTCAATCCTCCCCGTTCTCTAGATAATGAGAGGAATTTTATAGCTCTCCGAGTTTTGCCCTTTGCCCAAATAAAACGGTTGGTAATACAGTCAAGTTCTTTGAACCAATTATTGCTGAATATTAAAGGGATGGAGCGAAATAAATACAACACTTTGGGCAAGAATAGCATTTTTATTACGTTAGACCGACCTATTGTCGTTAAATATGGATTATTCATTCTATCTAGATTTTCCTTGGCTTTCTTGATCCTAAATTATTTTTGACAATCTTCGTTACATCTGATGTTATAGTGATACCAAGATAGATTGCTCCCTCTGTTACTCTACTGTCTACTATAGCTGCATATTTATTTATAACAATCTGGGTTTTCCCGCCATTTAATTTATACCCCGACAAAGACCCAAAGAGTTTGACTTCGCTCTCTATTTCTGCTATTGCAGTAATGGGATCAGATGTAGTGATAGCTAAATCGTCCGCATAGCCCAGTATTTTGGTGGCAAATCCATTTAAAATTACTGGAAGAATTCTTCTGTTTAACTCAATTCTCCTGATGAATGAGTCAATATAAATGGCGGAGAGTAGAGGGGAGCAGGGACACCCTTGTCTAGTCCCACGCTTGATGCTAATCACCTCACTCTGTTCCCCCATAACTCTAAGTCTAATGGTGGGTTTTCTATACAAGACTTTCAGAGCCTCTATACAGCCCCTCCCAACATTAGCTGTCTGTAGGGCTATCCATAGGAAGTCCCACGAGACCCTATCAAAGGCTTTTTCAGCATCTAGTAAAATCAAAGCCATAGGGTCTCGTGAGGATGCCGTGCAATCGAACAGTGTACAGACCCTCCTTATATGATCCACCGTTCCCCTCCCGGGTATAAACCCATGTTGTCTCGGAGAGACCATCTTACCGATAACCTTACTCAGTCGGTTAGCTAGTATCTTAGAATAGATTTTAGAGTCGCTATTCAAGAGGCTTATTACCCCCCCCCCCCCCCCCCCCCCCCTGTACTGAAGCCATTAAGCTAAAGATATCTGCCTCTAGAATATGATAAAAAAAATTATAAAACTCAAGTGGAATTGAGTCCGGCCCTACTGCTTTCCCAGCAGGGAGATCTTTAACAGCTGTCCGTATTTCTTCAGATGTGAAACGTAGTTCCAGATCGTTTTAGTCAGTTTGTACCAGTCTCTCAGCTGAGGATGTCTCTATATAATGCTCAATATCAATGCTATCAGGCCTAGAATCAGCAGAATATACTGTTTGATAAAAGTCATGAAAAATTGTACGTATCTCTTTGGGCGTTGTAACGATGGCTCCTGCACCTGAGATTAGCTTCTTGATATCTCCCTTCGTGGCCGCTTGTCGGGTTCTAATTGCCAAGAGGCGCCCAATTTGTTCGCTGAACTCGTATTGATCTTGTCTCCAAGCTAGATACTTCCCCGAGGCTCGTGATGCAAAAATTTCACCAACAGCTGCCTTAGCTAAAAATAGTCTCTGTTCGATCACTCCCAATTCTTTTTTAATACTAATTGCATTGATTAATTCTTCTTCTAAATCAGTGACAGCCCTGATCTTTCCGTTGAACTGTTCCCTTTCAGTTCTATTACGCTTGGTGGAATAACTAATAGTCTCTCCCCTGATGCCCGCTTTCATAGCGTCCCAAACCACAGCTAATGAAGCAGACCCCATGTTTACCTCGAGAAACTCCGTGAGCCATCCTTCCATATGTTTAATATATCTGGCATCTAATAATAATGCCCTCTCAAAGGTCCAGTTTCTTCTTTCCCTTTGGAGGTTGAGCCCTAGAATATCGAGGGTCAGGGGGTTGTGGTCTGATATCACCCTTGGTAATCTAGTTATTTTGGTTATAGAGATTAGTGAAGGTGAGATTAAAAAATAATCAAGCCTGGCTACCCTTTTATGTGGTGCTGAGTAATAGGTACTACCTCCACCCAAAGGGTTGTCCTGTTCCCATCTATCAATCAGCCCATTATCTAACATTAGTTGTATCAGGGCTTTATGGCTTTTTCTCTTTCTTCCTGTGAATTTATCAGGATCATTTAGCCATAGCCCATTTAATTCATTAATGTTCAAGTCCCCACACAGTATTATTGGGAGAGACC
The DNA here is from genome assembly GCF_964204655.1 of Triturus cristatus. Taxonomy (NCBI): domain Eukaryota; kingdom Metazoa; phylum Chordata; class Amphibia; order Caudata; family Salamandridae; genus Triturus; species Triturus cristatus. Next base: position 359,395,971 of record NC_140586.1, on the reverse strand, counting down.
AGCTAGCTAGTTGAGAATTAATATACTTTATCATCTCGGGATCATCTTCTGTTGGTGCATAAACAGAGCATAACGTAAATTTATACCTCGGTGTTTGACATTCAGCCATAGCCCAGCGTCCATATTTATCTGCCTGCTGCCTAGTTAGTGAGATTGCATTTGTATGTGCTAATATTGCCACCCCCCGGGTTCTAGTCCCTTGCTCTGTACACGTTAAAACCTGATATCCCAATTGTTCCAACAGATGCTTCTGTGAGAATTCTACATGCGTTTCCTGCAGGCATAGAATATCTGCATGTACAGTTTTCAAATATTCTTTCAAATTTCTGCGCTTCTTAGCGTCATTTAAACCACAAATATTAATAGACTATCCGCATATTTTTTATTTAATCCTTCTATTTTTCCACTTAAACAAACAATGTCCTGTTTCCTTATTCCTTGATGAAGATTCTTTTTTTTTTTCCCCTTTCCCCGCCCCCTCTCCCCCCCCCCCCCCCCCATCTTCCCCTAACCCCCCCCGATCCCCTCCCTCGGCGCCCCCCCCCCCCTCCTAATGAAGCAAGTAGACTAGGCGTCTCTGTGATGAGTCTGGTCGTCAGCCTCCCTATCCCCCCCCCTTTTTTTTCCCCCTTTTTTCTTTTCCCCTTCCTTTTCTTTTTCTTTTTTCCCCCCTCTCTCCCTGTGTCGTACAGCCTCGCCCTCATTCCCACTGGGTTACAATATACAATATACAATGTGCGATTTATGCCGGTTCTACCCGTTTGATCAGCTTAATTTGCCTTGTTCCTGCCGAGTAGCTCTGTGCTCGCGTGCTTTCATATTTGATACTCGGCTATATATAAAAAAAAACAAAAACCTCAAGAAACAAGACTAAAGCTGTTTTACCGCTAAAGGGCTAAAAAGCTTCACTTAGCGGGGGTAGTCACTGAACCAATTTTCAAAGATTCCATATAAGCCTTTGCTTGTATTGCAGATGTAAAAACTCTAGAATTATTTTGGTATATTATTTTTAATTTGGCAGGGTCCATTAGAAAGGCTTGCAAACCCTACTGTTGACAGGGTACAATCAGTTCCCTCAGTCTCCACCGCCTCTCAACTGTAATATGGCAGTAATCTGGCGTGGTGAAGAAAGACTATGAATCAAATGATCGCTTAGCATTAGGGCGGGCTCTGGAATAGACCTCCTCCCTTAGCAGAAAGCTACCAAAGTATACCAAAATCGCTCTTGGTCTCTTAATACCTTCTTGGGGCCTCGACTGATTCTTTCTACCGACTATTGGGAAACGATGTATCCTTTGAAGTTCTTTCTCCCAATCCCAGAGATTTAATTCAGGGAATGCGCCTTTCATGAGTTTTAACACATAGGCATGGATATTATCTCCTTCAACTCCTTTGTCAATACCAATAATTCTGTGTTTATTTCTCCGCTGGCGATTTTCTAAATCCTCCAGCTTCCACTGAACGTCAATATACTGTTTCTCAAACATCCTCTACAAGACTAAGGCGATCTTCTAACTGCGTTACCTTCGCATTTGTGTCTGTACATATCTTTGCTACTTTTTTAATAGCACCCTGGAAATTTTTTGTCACCAATCTGCTCTTTTTTCCCTTCATCTTTATGTCATCTTGAACTTGCTTTATATAATCTAATATCAGCTGTAATGAAGGGTTTTCTGAAGACACCCCCCCCCCCCCCTGTGAAGGGTGTTTAGAATAAGCTACACCAGTGGACGAATAGTCCCATTTCAGTGCATTGTCTCCATCACTGTCGCTTGCTCGCCCTTGACCCGTAGTGACTTTCTCTTTTGAGTGTATGTCTCTTTGCTTTTGCCTTTTTGACAGTCTTTTCCTTCTTATAACTGTTCCCTTTTCCTTTACAATTTCTCTATTTTCTTCAAGACTGGAGCTAGAATCAGAGCTGTAGCTATCAATTCTACCCCCCTCAGTGTCCTTTTCTTCTCCCCTATCGAGATCCGAGGGGGTTCCCAGTGACCCGCCCGTCACTGAAAAAAATGTATCAATGTTATCCTGTGTTTCCTCTAGGCCACTGGGGCTGTTACTTGCTACAGCCTCTTGAACCAATCTGTCCATTACTTGCAGGGCTAAGTTGTTCGCTTCCACCACCTTGGTCACACCCATGCTTTGACCCTGCTGCGGGTTGATATTTTGGTCTACACACCCTACTGATAAACCCTGGGGCATGGCCGGCGGCACTTGAATATTTCCCTGGCATTCTGATGCAATTTTTGTCTGGCCAGTTTTTTCCCTGGCTTCCGTTATTTCTCCCCATTGTACTTCGGTGGTAATCGGGGGTGGAACGCTTTCTAGAGTGTCGCCATTTTCCCTGAGATTGCTAACTTCACAAATTGGCTTTCTCTTTGTCTTTTCGTTTTCCTTTAAGTTAGTCGCCACTGCTGGGGGAAAGAAACTTGGAATATTATTCAGACTGCCGCTGTTTGTTATTGCCGAATTCTTCACAGCCCTGTTACAACTCTGAGCTACCTCGTCCGGTTTCTGAACACTGCTGCCTCCCCCTCTCTCTCCTGGGGTAGTGGCTTTCCCAGTGTCCTTCCCAATAGTTTTGGAGGTCGCCTTAGTCTGAGTTGTCTGCCTTGCTGGAGGTTTTACCGCTACAGATATTATCTCTGCTGTTTGCGATTCTGTCTCGGGGGTCTTCCCCTTGCCAGTCCTTGCGGATTTAGGAGCCATCACAATCTTCAGCTTCGATATAACCCAACGATAAGCCCAGCTTGTACTACTCACTTCTGTTAAGCTGGCTTTCTCTTCGGGTCTTTTTTTCAGGGCTCCGTTAGTCAGCCTGCGGTGTTGAGCTCCGTAATCTTCACTAATTTCGCAGCCGGGTCGTGCCGCTGCGCTTGATGCACTCACACGGGATTGCCGCTGCAGCCGCTGCCGCTGCGGTGCTCGTAGCTCTTCCACCCACCTCGCTGCTCCGAACAGAAACATCGCTTTTAGGCTCTTGACCACCACTCGAATATCAGCGCCGGCTCCAAAAATCGATTCCATTAGAGGTACGTAAGGATTAAAGATTAAAGCATTATGTCTGGCGGGATAGGGAGCGATCTTCTTCCCGCTGCTAACCAGACGCCATCTTGCTTCCCGGGCCTTGCGTTTCTCTTCTACTGAGAAAATTCTTACCCTTGTGCAGATGCCGATTCTAAAAGAATGCCCTCTTGCACAAGATAAACACATTTTTGTCGTTTCTCCCGTACCTGCCTTAAAGGCAGTCATGAAAGCTAGTGTTCCCAACTCTAAAGCTCTGCATCCTCTTTGGTTACAATGGGCTACTTGCTTGATGTCGAATGATGCCGATTTTTGTTTTTGATCCGTCATTACAAACTCAAGAGTTTCTTCAGTATGAACACGTTCACCCTCTCCCTTCAATTGTTCTTCCACTTGATCAGCATAACTGCATCATCTACACTGATGGCACAGCTCAACCGGCCATTGGTTCTAAACAACCTTATTCTGCAGCCTGTGCTATATTTGTAGGTGCTGTAGTAGACAGAGTTTTCCAGTCCACATTAGTTCAGATGCAGTCCCTGGGTGACTGCACGGCCCAATTGGCCGAGTGTGAGCTCTACTTTTGGCTCTTGAATTTGCTAATCCATTAATTTGTCCACACTTATTGAGTGACTCCTTTTTATCATGTACAGTCTTACAATGATAAGTTGTTTTTCTGGAAACAGAATGATTGTTGGGATTCAAAAGGTAGCACAATCAAGCATAAACTGTTTTGGGTCCTAGCGGCGGCTCATAAAAATCGTTTGCCACTTACACATGTCCTTACTTTGGGACATCAACGTGTAGGAACGCAAGCTGTTGGAAATTCAGTGGCTGATGAAACAGCCAAATTTGCAGTAGCCACAGTTAAAGTAGCTGCAATTACAAGGACTACAATTGACAATTACATTTTGACGGCTATAGCCACATTAAGGGAGGGTACTCCTTTCCCGTAGGGTTTCCCTTCGCATTATACGTATAATATGACTTCTGAAAATGTGCAACTTGTAACGATTCCTAAGGTTGGTGATCGTTTGATTCCCAACAATGACTACAGACTATCTCTCATTGTGGCCGCCCATGAAGTCTTTGCTTCTGCTCATGCAGTAGTGTCAGCTACAGTTACTCTTTTACAACAGCGCTACTGGTGGCACGGTTTATACCAGCAGACGTGTAAATATGTTCTTTGTTGTGATGTTTGTCAACAAATTAAGTGTTCTATAGTCTCGCGTCCACCACAGACTCACCTTTTCATTTCTAACCATCCGTTCGGGTGTATTTATCTTGAGCATTGCGGTCCTTTGGCTTCCGATAATGCTATCAAATATATTTTGGTTGCAGTGGATATTTGCACTAGGTTCCTCTGGGTTTGGCTACAGTGCTCGGCCGACGCTCTTACTGTATTCAAAGATTTGCATGTCTTTGTCGGGACTTATGCCTGTGGCACTACAAATCAGACCAAGGTCCGGCTTTTCTCTCTAAGGCATACAGTGATGCCATGAAATCTATGGGAGTGCAGGTGCATTTCTCGTCTCCATATAGACCTGAGGGCAATTTTGTTGTGGAGAGAATGAACGTCGACTTAAAGCAGTCTTTAACAGCAAGGATATAAGGTACGAGCCGTGGCTGGATTACTTACCAGCCGTGGCTGGCTAACTTACCTCTGTGGGGTTCAACATGTACTTAATAATCTACCTCGAAGATCTCTGGGTGGGCGTACCACGTTCGAAATGCTCTTTGGCATTAAGATATTTGTTTCAGACCTTGAGGGTCTAGATGTTGTGGTGGCTGCCGCAATATTTGACGTAGATAACCACTGTGCTTTATTACAGGACCTACAAAAGAGTTGTGATGCTCTGGCAAAAACACATTTGCCCTCAACCTCACCAGCGGATGCAGCAGTTCTGATTCCCGTTTCTGGCTGGCTCCCCAAAGTTGGTTATCTGGTTCTTGAGAAAGTGGCGAACAAGAAAGAATTTGGTCCCTTGGACCGTGAACCTATCCCTGTGCTTGGTCTTCAGGGCACTCGACCTATAATTTTACCTCCACTACGTGGATGCAGATTTAATCGCTTTAGCTCAATTTAACATGCCAAGTTACACCATATGGCCAATTCTTAATAGTATGCCAAGGAACGTCCCACGACAGGATATTTGTTTACAGCATGTGAACCTCGTTCGATCTGATTCTCCCCAGTTGACAGAGGGGGATGTTGAGTCTTCAGATGACCAATTGATGGTTTTTCCTTTCTCAAGTTCTACAATGGAAATTGTTTATTCTGATACACCTATTGAAAGCCCTGCAGACCTGCACGCCTCTGTTCTGAACTCTGACTCACAGCCTCCAATGTTTCAGCTGAATTCTTCTGGTTACTATATTGATAATTTTTCTTCAAACAGTTCTTCTTTGTCTACAATCCTCTCTCAGACACCGGCAAGGATTTGCGTTCTTAACGCTTGGTTGAAATGCACTTATCTGGTTCCCCCTTGGACATGCGTATTTTCCATGGTGTTCCTGTTCATGTGGATTGGATTTGTGACTATTCTTCCTTCTGATTAATGGCCACTACCTTCCCGAGCACTCCAATGTGGAATCAGTAGGCGGTGAGTGGCCCCACATTCTTCCTTGCATAAAATGAAGATACCACTCCCTTGTTAACATTTTGGCAGTCCCAGTTTCTAATGGAATTGTATGGGATAATGTACCATTCGACTTATATGGTCCTACGGAAACCCTACAGATACCATATGTATTCCATGTTTCTATGGGTGATGTGATTATACCTGGGTTACAGTTAGATGATTGGGATGTCAATGCTGTGAATTCTTTGTTTTCTGAATTACAGTATTACACTGTCTTTGATCCAGAAGATTTATATTTGAATTCTGCTAACTATGCCTAGTTATTTTGTTACCAGCACTATGGGTAGCATTGTTTGCATAGAACTATCGGACAGGGTCCCCTTTTTAATTGTACTAAATGGGAACATTGCCCTACTTCATCGCAAGGGAGTTCAAATACACAAAAGCGAAAATGCACTTACTTTACCGGTTATAACCTTTTTAGATCCGGCTTCCTATTCCTTTAAATTAGTTCCCACTTCTTCAAAATAAAAAAGCTTACCCAAACTAAGTTAATCTATTCCTCTTCGTTCATTGAAAATGTGGCGTTAAAGGGATTCGATTATTGGAGAGATAACATTGATTTCAAATCAGTATAGGGCACTAATCCTTGGCAAGTGAATGGCACGGAGTCTTTGTCCCTAGCATGTTGAATACCAACCCAAATTATCTTTTTAAATTACACAGTCCAACAAAATACTTGTAAGGGTTTGGCTAAAATTAAAGAATTGAATACTCCCACTATTCCATTACTGGCCCGTTATGATAACTGGCAGACTTATACAAATTATACTGAAGATCAACTTAATTGCATGATAAACTGCACATTTAATTCCTCTACAATTAGTCCAGCTGGGTGGGCTTCGTGGCCGGTGGACACGAATGTTTGTCATTCGCGTTTCATGAATACTACTTCAGGGTTTTCACTACATAGACCTGATCCACGCTACCCTAAGACCCCCCATTCCAATACATTCACCACTTATTCTGTGGGAAAATTATGTCAACAATGGTTAGAATATTCCACGCTGTCTTCTGTAAAACATCTTTCTCTTTTGTCTGGAGACATAAATCTTGCTGATTTCCTTTTGGGCCCAAAATCTCTTCGTGCTAAGCATTTTGTTAATGTTACTTATAATGAATTTTGGAAATTGTCACAACTAGAAGCTGCTGTACGCCTACAACAAATAGATCAGGATAATTTGGATAAAGTTCTATCCATTGTCGATAACCGTATTAACACATTGTCATCTCGTATTTATTCTTTAGACAGTATTGTATCTTCTGTTATTGATATTGTACAAAATGAAGTGTCTACACTATATCATGAATGAATGAATGAATGAATGAATGAAAAAAATATTTAGTAAAGCGCACTGTGGCCAAGCGGCTTCCTGGCGCTGAGAGCTCTGGCCATCAGTCACAGAAGAAGCCCAGGGATTTAGCAGGAGTACGCCTGAGAGAACAGAAGGGTTTTCAGCGCTTTACGGAAATGGGAATAGATAGGGATAGAACGCATAGACAGGGGAAGGCTGTTCCAGAAACGGGGGGCCAGGACAGAAAATCTGGTACCTCCCGTTCTGGACTTGCGGAATCGGGGGACATTGAGGAGGGCCAAAGTGGAGGAGCGAAGAGTGCGGGTGGGGGTGTGAGAGGAAATGAGAGAACTGATAAAAGCCGGGACAGAACGGGCATGGGCCCGAAAAACTAAACAACCCAATTTAAAGAGGGATTTCTGATGAACGGGGAGCCAGTGAAGGGACTTGAGTACAGGGGTGATATGATGGGTTTTGGGGAGGTGACGGATGAGACGGGCAGCCTGGTTCTGGATAGCTTGTAGGCGACGTATTTCATAGGCTGGTATGCCCACATACAGGCTGTTCCCGTAATCAAGACGGGAAGTGATCAGGGCCGTAATGATGATTTTGAGGGCGTCAAAGGAAAAAAAGCGAGAAATTTTTCGGATAAGCCGAAAAGATAAAAAGCAAGAAGATACAACGGAACTAACTTGGGCGTGCATAGAAAGGTCCTGGCTAACCCTAATACCCAAGGTCCTAACAGAAGAGACAGGTGCAGGAGAGGGACCAAAGGTAGGGGGCCAGAAGGCAGAGGACCAAGGGCTAGATGAACCACCCGTCAAGACCAGCTCAGTCTTGTCCGGGTTGAGTTTAAGATGATTTAAACTCATCCACTCAGAAATGAAGACCAGGGTGGAGCGAAACTTTGAGAGGGACAAAGAAGAGGAGGAAAGATCAAAGACGAGCTGGAGGTCATCTGCGTAATTATACACAGAGACCCCCAACACCAACTTAGATCAGTTATGCAATTTGGGTGGGCATTAAAAACGCCTAAAAATGGGAGTCCCCTGGGATTATCTGAATGCAAGTGCATTGTTCTTACCTTTCAATTTGACAAGTAAACAACAATTGATGGCCATGAAAGACGCTACATACACTGTTACATATAGAAAAACTCAAACAAATTCCATTTATTGTAGCCAAAACTGATTCTGCAGTCTGGTTGATACATGGGGTCATTTTGTTGCCCCTCTCTGTTTCAGTTTACAGTGTGCATGAAACACTTTCCTGTAGGTAGATAAGAGCCCCTTGGGAGCAGTTACATACCTGAGTTATGGTCTTTACCGTTCACATATTGCTGTCAACGTGCTGATAGAGAAGTTTATCTTACGGGGGAAGAGTGTGATTCCACTACCGGCCATTCCCTTGTATATCAACAAGTGAAACTTCATGGTGCTTATAATTAAGGCTCCCTGTATTCTGTTTTTACTGATTTTTACAGATAAATACAGACAGAAAACCATTTATTTTCCTGTCCATTTATTTTTAAACGTGGATAAAAACGCAAATTGGGTTGTTTTTGAGTGACTCTAAATTATATCAGTCATGGCTGCCAGACCAATAGCTGTGCGGATTGACAGGCAAGGGGATTTAAAAAAATAAAGGAAATTTAATAAAGATCCTTAAATAGATTTGTACAACCTTGAAACTAAAATTTGCATGCTTTCTTATAAGTGCATATTTTATCACCTGCGAGTGTGTGTGTGTGTGTGTGTGTGTGTGTGTGTATATATATATATCATTGAAACCTGTCATGAGTGTACGTTAACTGGGTAAATAAATGCAGAAATATACACATTTCAGCTTAATTTTTTCACAAAACCTAAAATAAATATGGATAAATGCTGGAAAAATTAGAAAAAAAAAATATGGATAAATACAGACGGAAATGACAAAAATGTAAATACCATAAAACCGGGAGCCCTACTTATGTTTCTGCCCCTAATTTGGCTTGTTTTGTAAAAGGAACTCCAGTTCCCGCTATGATTCCCACTCTCACATTGCTTTCAAATAGCAGTTATTTTGTCCTTAATAATCAGGGCTGCTGCAGTCTGCTTGCTGGAATCCCATATATGGTGACTGTTTCCCACCTAGTTACTTGTTGCAACAACATCCTGATTCCCTCTCCACAGGGGAGTGTAGATAGTTTGTTGTGGTCTTCCATTCCAACTCTGAAAACAGATTTCAACAAGCTGAGCAGACACAAAGTGCTATTGTTTCAACAAGAAGTAGCTCCAGTGAAATACAATCATTGTTAAACACAAATCTTTCCCTTCATTTCGGGGAATTGATACATCAAATATGTAATGCGTCTCATACGACGGGCCTAGCACACTTTTGAGGTCTCGCCTGAGCCAGTGCACATGTGTTGCTCTGCGAGGCTTCTAGTAAGGACTTTTAAGTCGGAGCACACGTTCTTGAGTGTGCTTTTTGTTTTTTTGCTTGCACCCTATTGGCCTTTGCGTGCGTCTTTCTTAGAAAGACAGCAAGCAAATGGCCAAAGGCTTTGGTATGTCCCGCCTTCTCTTAAAATGTTCCCTCCCATAGCCTATGGTTCTCTGGAGCGAACAAGGGCGCACAGGCTCCCAGCTGGCTTCTGCTCGCTCCCGAGCTCCCTAGGACTGCACTCCTCCCCTCCCACTCCATCAGGCCATGCCGTGTCACATGACACTTCTGCCGCGGCTGCTGCTCGCTCCCAGTCTTGTTATAAAAGCACTTAACATACTCTAATTTATAAACTAACGTTAGTAAAGCTAAGACGGATAGTAGGAATCCCAGAATGCAAAGTACTCTCCGCTAAAAACTCAGGACTTGATCTAGGTTTCACTCACACATGACTAGGGGCCGACAGGTAGCAGCCGCCTTCATTCATGTCCCTCCGTCGCGCCTCTCAGACCACCGGTTACAAACTTTCTCTGCAGGTTCCTGTTACTTGCACTCTTGACAGAAGCCACTAGCTACAACGTGTCTTCCTCCCATTGCCCCTCGCACTGCCGTCTCAGCTCCTGGGAAGTGTAGGGATACTGAACTGCTGCACTTTTCCTCCGCTGCAACAGGGCAGTTGTCTACAGTCGGGAAGCAGCAGCCCCTGCGGGAATAAATCCGGGCACCTTCCTGTCCCCAGGTCTGCGGCTGCTGCAGGGAGGTTCGCGCCCTCGTCTCTTCCTCTGTAATCTCAAAGCCGCGAAGAGTTCACAAAGAGACAAGGAGGAGGCGACGGGTGGTTGGGGGGGAGATGCCGCTCTGCCCAGCTGGACCAGGCCACGGGCGCCGGCTAAACCACCTGTGCAAAGACGAAGCATGGCAATGCCTAGAACAGCGTAAGCCCCCAGTTAACTCACTTAACGAACGGTACTTAGCCTGTTTCACTTGTTCTTAGCATTTTAACATCGGTGTCACCCCGTGGGGCACCCAGGGATTAGTGTTCTCAGGGCAGCAATAAGAGTTGCTTTTCACACAGTCCCCAGATTGGAAACTAATAAATGGGTGCAGACGGTAGGCCATGCTGAAAATGTGACGTTTGCGGCTCCAGATTTCGCTCTACCTTCCCTGGGAAATCCGGAGAACTGCAGACAAATCTCAAAAACTCATCACGCAGAACTTCTCCCTAAAGAAATAACAAAATAAGTGAATTTAAAAAACCTTCCTTAGTGCTGTATGCACAATGAATAGTAGGAGCTCTGCAGTTCAGTGTTGAATTAATGTCTTAATGAATTATCTTCAGTAAACACGCGACCACACAAGCCAATCTTCAGATGGCGTTTTTAATTTTGCGAGGATGCGTTATTTGTGTCTAAATGGGAGGAGATGCAAATACCCACATCCATCAAATATTTCATTTAAAACTTTGAAGTAAACTGCGCTGGTAGGACTTGAACAAGCGACCTGCAAGTTTTTTCAGACTTCCAAAGCCTTCTCTGATCGCGTTCATGTTACGGTGAGGTATAAATAACACGTCAAATGTACTCAGGAGAGGAGTCTCGGCAATGACGCTGAATATCCTGTGATTCTGGGCAAATCACTTAATCTCCCCATGCCTAACTAAAAACAAGCATTGACATAGCCAATAGGTCTCGCTTTTGGGACCTTATAAGTATTTAGTTATGCAGCAAAATGGTCTTGTTGCAACAACAGAAACTGTTGTATGGCTAAACACTTATAAGGTCCTAAAGGCGAGACCTATTGGCTATGCCAATGCTTGTTTAAACTTGTGGTCTCTGACCTAGTGTCCTCTTTTCAGACTATTTTTGGAGGCATTACTGCCTTTAGGGATTAATCAACCTACATTTATACGGGAGTTGAAACGTCGACTTTGTAACTGTCACATGCCAGTTTGATCACCAGCCATTTTTCGCTGTGATAGTGTTTTTTCAGTCATGGCTATGCATTCTCTATCCTTTTAATTGTGAGGCTTAAGGTTAAGCCATTCTCCAATGTAAATATCGTGTGAGGAGTACACTTTTTCATCCCTCACTTGATGCACAATACTTCTTTCCCCAAGTTTCCTTTCCCCCCATTTGGGGCACTTGTTTGCTTTTTTGGCATACTCTTTGATTTATTTGCTGACTTGTAAGCATTTGTTACGATCAATGTGATTAATTAACATTGGACTAAACCTTTACAAACGTATTAGTATATTTATGTTTATTGTGTTTCCAACTGTGTGTTTTGCTAAGAATTGCTCTGCTTTGACCAATTCTATATTGTACTATCTTATACCCAGGTCCCAGTGGCTTTTTTTGGGTTGACCCTTTCCTTGTACCTCTGGGAAAGGAATAGCCGCACAATCTGCTAATCTATGGGGCATTGCCAACAGCCAAGCTCTTATAGCTAGATACGACAGGGCCCATTGGTACAAGATGGAGGAGCTCCTCCAACATCTCCCATAACAATATAAAAAGAGGGGTTTTGAAATTATTAATGAGGGAAAACTCATCACTAACAATTCAATTAAATGTGCACTAGACTCTGCGGACACTGTAGCCAGAGGAATAAACACCAATGTCCTTTTACGTAGACATGCTTGGCTGCATGTATCCGGTTTCAAACCTGAAGTGCAACAAACAATTTTTAGTCTCTACTTTGACAAAGAGCACCTCTTTGGTCCTCAGGTGTACGCAGTGCTTGAGCAAATAAAAAAGGACACCGAGGTCGCCAAATCAATGGGTGCCTTACAAACTTCCACTTATAGGGAGGGAATCCTTTCGTAGGCCCAATTTCAAGAAGGGTGCTTGATCTGCCTCCACTGACACCACAGGCTCTGCCTATAAAAATAAAGCATAATCCTCTACTGGTAAAACCTTTTATAGAGTATCTTACAGGGAAATAACTTCAAAGGTCGCAGTCACAGAAATAACACCCGAGCCGCAAATACAAATACCAAGCAATGACATTTACCATACCTCCGAACATATATTACCTGTCTGGGGACTTCTTCAAAACATTTACTGGCATGGATAAACATAACATCAGAGCAGTGAGTGTTGGACATTATCCAATATGGTTATTGTGTGGAGCTTATTACAACTCCTCCAAGTATTTCACCTCACAAACACAAACTATCCGTTCTGCATCAATCTTTGCTACAACAAAAGATATGAGCTCTATTACTCAAAGGCGCTCTAGAACCAGCCCAAAAGCATTTTCACTGAACAGGGGTTTATCCAGTATTGGCGTATCTTTCATAGATGCACATGCCTGAATCATTCCCCGTCGTCGAGATGTGAGTCCCACAGTAACATAATAAAGCAGTATTTAAATAATGCCATAGGCTATAATGGCCTTGTAGGAGAGTAGGATCTGCACTTATGTTGCCCCCACTTTTTTTCTGATGTTAACACTGGTTTCTGGCTATAGTCTGGCTGGGACCCTGCTAATCAGGGCCCCAGCCTCTCTGTTCTCTCTAAACAACTTGGAGTGCATATTAGATGCACTAGTGATTGGATACTGTGGTACCTTATGAGCCCCTAGTATATGGTACCTTAGGTACCAAAGGCACAGGTACTTCACAGGCCTACCAGGGGCTGAAGCATGTAATATGCCACACCTGGGAAGTAGACTAAATCTGACACCACAGGCTTGCTACTGCAGCCTGTGTGAGGTAGTGTTAGCACCCCTCACTGAGATATAGGTTCCCTATATCTCTACCTACACACACATATAAACCTATCAGTCACCCCTAAGGCAGGCCCTATCAATCCTGAGGGCAGGGTGCTTGGTTTCCATGTATGGGGGTGCCTCTGCCTGAGCAGGGCCCCTCTGCAGCTCTCAGAGTCCATTCTCTGTGGCTGTTTGTGGATGCGGTTAAACCATATACTCTTAAGTGCATTATAACCTCGCGGTAAATGCTAACTCTGGGATGGCTACATCAAAACATGTTGTGCTTGGTGTCAAACGCTTTGGAATCATACCCCCACACCGGTAACTGGTGTGGGAGTATGATCCCACCCTTCTAGAGGGATAGACATGTGCCTACTGTGGAAACACGGTAGAATCCTGAAAGAGCCCTGGCATCACAAAATGGATGCCACCAGCACAGACACTGGGCTGCCCTCCTGCTGCTGACCGAAACTCGCAGTGGAGGGGGCCCAACAATAGGCATCCTGTCACAGGGATGTGTAACCACCTCCTAGACAGGATTTAGTGTATTGGGGCTGGGTGGGTGCACTCCTAGAGTGCTTTGAAGTCCTGCACTGGGGAAGCAGTAGGCTCCTCTGTGCATATGCCAGCTCAAACCGGTTCAGGTGCTACCTGCCCCTGCTCTGGCGCGAAACTGGACAAAGGGAAGTGGGTGTAGCCACCCACTCCCCTGACCCTCCCATAGGAGGGGTCATAGAGCTAGTCCCTCCCTTCATTGTAGTATAAGTTAGGGAACCCTTGCCATTGCAAACTAGATATTCCTGGACGACGCTCTGAAGAAGAATCCTGGACCTTTGACGTTCCACTACCTCTGGAAGACTGAAGAATCTCCCTTGGAGTCAAGGAGTAACTCCCCTGCTTGGTAGGCAGCAAAACTTTGAATCAACGGTCGCAAACTTTCCCGCTCCCGCCGGAGTCCGAAGTCCCTGCGGCCCTGGAAGTGGATTTCCTGACTTCTCCAAGGCCATCGTGAGTCCCCAGCGAAAATGAAGCAAGTGGACCCTCACGAGTGACGAGGAACAGCAATACCCGGGTACCATGCACTATTTGAGTGCAACCCCTTCACGTTCTACGAACTTGTGCATTGGACCACGTGTGGCCCAAGCCTCCAGCAGGATTTCCACCGAAGATCAGAGGCCTACCTCGTCCCGAGTGACCGTGGGAACCTGTTGAGTGAATCCTCCCGAGGCGTCTTCGCGATCCCTTGCCGGTTGGCTTGTGGGTCCCCAGAAGACTTTTCTACAAAACCAAAGGGCTTCCCTGGTTGCTCCAGGCCTGCCCTCACTTACCTTCACTGGGTGAGTCCCTCAGACCTTGCTGGTCTGCACCGCTGACTTTTTACACTTTCCACAAGACTTTCTGTTACCAAGGCTTGTTGGCTCCAATCTGGTCACCGACACCGCAGTAAGCTGCAGACTTCGTGGAACACGCCGAATCCAGCTCCTGGTTGTCGTCGACGCCTCCTGGACCTTGTGGCTGAAGAGTCAAGACACCTGTGATCACCTGAAATCACCCGACGACTGTGGGCATCCAGCTTCCTTGTCCTGGGTCACTGCCAAGTGACTTTGAACACTGTCTCCTCTGCTTTCAGGTCTTCTTTCTTCTGAATCCAGCCTTGGATTCCACCGGACACTTCTCCTGTCTTCACAAGCAGCAAGTCTTCTTTAAGTCCCATTGAAAACAACGCCGCGACCCGACACCAAAAGACACCTATGCACCCGGCTTCCCTGGGTGAGGTAACTCCAGTGCTCCTTTGTGTATTTGCTCTAGAACTACTTACCCTGTAAGTGACTTGCTTGTAGACCCTCCGGAAGTATCCTAAAACTTTAAAATTCCAACCGCGACTTGCTCCTTTAAAGTCTATTGGGATCCGCGGCTGTGTTCTCACACTGCATGCGTCTCCCGTGGGTCCTTTACTTACCTGCCTTGGGTGGATTAGTGAGGCCCTAGCGCTTCTGAAGGCCCTAGGCCTTGTCCCTTCTCAAGTCGATATTCCTAAACCTCTTTTTTTAGTATATGGCCTGGTACGCCCCTAGGGCCCCAGCCATATTTGTGCTTAATTTGTTGTGAAACATTGATTTGTGCATATGTTCCTGACTTCTAATCTCATAAAGAGATTAGTAGAGTGTGTCTAGTAATAAATACATATATATTTTATATATATACCTGTGTGGTGTCCTTTCATTTAGTAATTCAAGAGATAAGGTAAAACAAGCTGCTTTACATTCCTCTAAAGACTTAGCCTGAAGGCTGCTCTCCACAGCTACCACTAGGATAGCTTTCTTTAAAAGGTTGTCTTAAACCTATCTACCATAAGAGTCGAATTGTATTGGTGCAAGGTGGCCACTTTAACTAGTGACCAGCATATACCAGGCCAACTTCTCACAGGCCTTGAACCATGTTTACATAGCCTATCTATGTCCTTTTAAAAAAAGGACCAAGTGTTGCATGTAGCCAATCAGCTGCTAGCACTCTCTAGAACCTTCTCAGCAGAGGCAGTTTCACTCCGATTTTCACTGCACGTTGTGTGTGAAGGGAGTCTCCCTGAGTTCTACTCAGTTTCTTTCTGGATTTCTCCTGAAGATTGATCTTCTCAACATGTCGGATAGGAAAGGCCTCTTCTGCCCATGTAAGACCTGTGGTAGGAAGAGAGTCCATGTGGATGATCCACATAAAGACTGTATTTACTGCCTCCATCCCTCTCATGAGGTAAGACAATGAAAGATTTGTCTGACTTTTTCTTCTAAGACCTTGAGGCACAGGGAGGGGAGGCTGCTTCTGTGGCTCCAGTCCACCAAGCAACAGAAGTCTTCTGAAGAAGACAGCGAAACTCATCCAGACCACACAAAAGAGGCAGGTCACTGAATGATATCCCTTGTGAGGGCACAAAACATCTCAAAGCTTCCCAGTAGAGCAAAGGCCATTAGAAAGAGAAACACCCTAAAGTCTCCTCAGAGCCTACAACTTCCGTCCCCAACTCTCCTGTGGGAAAGGAAAAGGAGCTTCCTACCGTCGACGATGGTTAGTGTTACCAGGGTAAAGAAGACCTTTTCCACCCAGAGGTTTCATCTTTCATGAATATCTCCCCCATGCCTCCCTCGCACTTATTAGACTTCCAACGGTCGGAGGAGGAGGAGGAGGAGGAGGAGGAGGAGGAGGAGGAGGAGGAGGAGGAGGATGAGGATGACATTGGTATATATGGGGTGGCACATAGCCCGTTCGCGTTGCATGTAAAATGCCAGGATGAAGAAGGCAAATATGAGGATGAGCAGCAGCAGCAATATTACAAGCCATATCTGGTGCCTCCGTGCCATTTTCAACCTTATGCCTATTCCACAGAACCTCGCCCTAGTGAAATGGCACATATACCACAGTCTTTAATAAACTATCTTCAAGCCATGTTGACTGACTATAGACAAAGATTTCCTCCCCAGGATGTTCAGAGTGACCCACCGTTACATCAACCACGGCCCCCAGCAATGCCAGCCTTATCCCAGCTAGCAACACCTATGGTACCGCGCCCTTCAGCATAGGCACCTACTGTGGACAACCCCTCTTCTTCAGAGGACGAGAGAGGAGAGATCCTGGAACCGCACCCACCTGCGGATCCCTGGGAAGAATACCTCATTCCTACACACTCTCCTCCGGGACATCATCCAGCGGACTAACCTCCAGAAGACATCGAAGGGTTCCACAACTTGATGGAGAGAGCATCCAACAGATTTCATCTCCCCATGACTGTACAGCATACAGATTGCTTTATGTATGATTTTAAGGAGGAAGCCAGGAAATCTCTTTGTACGATCTGTAGAAAAGATTATATCTGGCAGGAGGGAGTAAAGATGATGAAAATTGCGGCTAGAGTAACACCAGTGCTCCCTCGAATAGACAAGAAGTACTGGGCCCCTGAAGATACACCTTCTTGTCTGGCTGGTCACACTAAGCCACATTCTGTCATCTTGCAGGCAGCACAGAGGAGGTCGAAAAATCCGGCTAATCCAATCTCGACGACTCCGGACAAGGAGGGTTGCAAATTGGACATCATGGGCAAGCATTTTTCAGCCATGGTTGCTGGTGCCATTCGGGCAGCTAACGCTTTAGCTATTATCGGTCGCTATGACCGACAGATGTGGTCGGATATGACATCCTTATTGGACCTCATCTCTGAAGACAGGAAACAAGAGGCGGGGAAGATCCTGGTAGAGGGCGAAAGAGCAGCCGCGAAGACCATTGACTGTGCTATAGACATAGCGAACACAGGTTTCCGACAGCTAGCTAATGCAGCAGTGTTGAGATGCCAGGATTGGTTGAAGACCACCACTTTCAGACCAGAAGTTCAAACCAAGATCTTGGACATGACATTCGATGAAGACTCATTGTTTGGCAAACATATTGACGATGTGCTGCTCTCCATAAAGGACACTGACACAGCGACATCCGTATGCCAGATAAGTGAGGAAAGTGTGCTTGAAGTATGAATAGACAGAAGGGAAATTACAGGACCTCCCCCTATTGGTGTATCTTTGATCACATCATACACTTCCTATTAGTGATCACATTGTTACAACTTTGTTGCAGTCTGTCAACTTTGCGTGTGCAACAACAAATTGCTAAATTCAAACATAACACTTACCTCATGCCCTCCACATGACCTCATGTATCAAAGATTACATCCTTGATGGTCTTACATACGAACATGCAGTAGACCTAACATATTACATGACCAACTAAGGTGTAAAGCAATATTTTGAACTTGATGCTAATAGGTTGCAGCCTGAAGAGTTTTGGGAAATTCATACCTTTTCTAGATTACCTTTAGTGTGTTAAAATGCGCCCTACTGTTTGGATTTTGTATACAATGGGGCAACCCAGTGTCCCTCAGAACCTGGGCACAGATATGTAAAGAAAACAGTGGTTCTGTCGGGTATAAAAGCTATTTCTTATGTAGAAATTCAATTACAGACCGATATTATTCAAACGTTCATATTTCACTTCAGTACAAGGAACACACACAAAGCATAGAAGGAACACAAAATGGAGGGTATTATGGTACTTTTTATATACATTGTGTCATTTATAAATACCCAAACAATTGTAAAAGCTGTCAAATACAAGGTGAAATATAAAGTGATTCGTGACCGAGTGATATATAGTGCTCAGTGATAGAGTAGGTGCATGGTATGTACAAGGTGACTAAAATATGTACAAGGTAACGAGGAAACGGAAGGCCAGACAGGACGGGAACAAATTACTTTGCTGCCTAAAGAAATTAATTCTTGTGCGCAAAGCCTTGATCTGGACCAGAAAATGTCGTCGCCGTTTCAACCCAAGAACAGCACTACTAAGTAATTAATGCGGGTCTTCATCAGTACAGAGGAAGGGGAGGGTTGACAGCCTTCAGATGCTCAGATGAGCATCAAAAGCGCATGAGGCTATGCGCTCTCTTAACCCCGTCGTGGCAATTTAACGTCTGTTTGTTAATGGGAACGGTAAAAATCCGAAATCGTCTGCAGAAGCGCACTCACGCGCTTGTGGTGTGGCGATGTGTCAAAATCGCGATATTCGCCGATGCAATAATTCAGAGACCAATATTAGAGATTGCTCGTGCTCTGAAGCTCGTGAATACAAGGCAGTTCTTAATTTGGTTTGAGAGAATGCTCAAGCTACCAGAACAGAAGTGAAATTACAGGACCTCCCCTTAT
This sequence comes from Triturus cristatus, assembly GCF_964204655.1. Taxonomy (NCBI): domain Eukaryota; kingdom Metazoa; phylum Chordata; class Amphibia; order Caudata; family Salamandridae; genus Triturus; species Triturus cristatus. The sequence continues at coordinate 359,377,128 of NC_140586.1, read as the reverse complement.
TGCTGTATCTTTGATCACATCTTACTCTTCCTATTAGTGATCACAGCGTTACAACTTTGTTCCAGTCAGTCAATTTTGCGTGTGCAGCAACAATTGCTGAATTCAAACATAACACTCGCCTCATGCCCTCCACATGACCTCATGCATCAAAGATTACATCCTTGATGGTCTTGCATACGAACATGCAGTTTACCTAACAGATTACATGAACAACTAAGGTGTATTGCAATATTTTGAACTTGACGCTAATAGGTTGCAGCTTGAAGAGTTTTCAGAAATTCATACCCTTTTCTAGAATACCTTTACTGTGTTAAAATGCGCCCTGCTGTTTGGATTGAGTGGTGTCTGCAAATTGTTCTTCTTTTTCACTTTAAATTGAGCCCAACACAACTGGGATTATGTGGATGCAACATTTTCCACATAGTCATGGATTTGTCACACTTGCTAGGATTTGATGCATAATTTGCAGATGTCAGCCAAAAATTGTTTCCTGCTGAAACGCATCAAAAGTTACTAAACAAAAGTGCCGAAAGGTATTCCTCTGGCATGGCGCACAATTTACAAAGGCTTATTGCTCATTTTGGGGTTCCTGATTGCTGTATTTAACTGTTAAACTGACACTATGCAGGTGCACCTTTGCCAAGACAGTATTTATACTAGTTAAAATTATAACATACCAAAATAATACTGCACTGTATTATGACACGTTGGGTCACCTAGTTTGCTTTCCATTGGCGTATAATCTCAGCAACTCTTATTGTAATTTGATCCTTCATTGCCACATAATTCCAATGGCCCTGATTGAAGCCTGCTGTAGGGCGGCGGAAGATGTTTTGCTTAGGAATTTGGCAGCATGAATTAAGACTTGAGTAACATAGCCATATGATAATTATGGTGTTGGCATAGTCCTTCATGTTGGAAAGTATCCCTTTTTAGGTCTCGCTTAGCTTTACAGCGCGCATGCGCTGCTCGCTCTGCAAGACATATTGTGGTAGAGGAGATTTCAGAAGGGGACTTGAAGCCCCCCCCATTATTTTCATTCGCTGGCGTCATCGTTTATGGTAAACGGTGGCCTCCGATTGAAAATGAGGCTTCTTTGTTATCGCCCTGTCTCCTTTTGGGACGGCCCATCCGGACTGGATCGTTTGCTTGACGGCTGTCGTAAGGGTATTTCTTATCTAAAGGAGGAGTGTAGTGACAGATCATGTTTCCGAAGTTAGTCTGTGAACTCTTTCTTTAATGAGTTTTTCCCACTGCAGGCACGCACAACGCCCATGACGCACTTTTGCTTTCCTAGCAAACAGTCACTTGTTCTCATCCGGCCACGAGGCGCGATGCTGCAGCGCTATAAGCTCTAAATTGTATGTTTTTTAAAATTACATTAATGAGAGCGGGCCCGCTAGGGACACCGCGCTCACTTTATTTTTTTATACATTAGTCAAAATTTATTTGTTACTTGTGTGTTTGCATTTATTATTAAGCTTGTTTCGACGTTCTTCCCCATCCTTAAGTACTAATATTTTACGCTCCGTAGACAGAGGGGTGTTATTAGTAAAAGTTTCATTTGAGATGCGTACTCTGGTTGATAGTGTTCGTATTTAATGTAACCAGCTCACTGGTAAGAAAACATATTAGCGTTAGCTTCAAGAGAGATCCTGTCCATTAAAATACGATTTAGTAAAATTGTTGAATATAAAGGCAGAGTTTAACCATTGTGAATGCCTAATCTAGTAGCTTCCCAAATTTGTACACATTGATGAAGTATATTTTGCGTTCTTTATGGGGGCACGCACACGAAAACAGCACTCCAAGGTGGCCGCTCCGTTAGACCACGATGGCTCGGCTCCCTTCGGCTCTGGTTTCGAAACTAGGCGCGAGCTGCCACTGCGACGCAGCCTCCTGCTGGTCTTTCACGTCTGCGCTTCCTCTTCTGCTGCGGTGCTCCTTCTCCTTTCTATGTAGCCGGGCGGGCCCAGCTGCCCCTACACTGCGGAAGAGGAGCCTGAGTGAGCAGGGGTGATGAAGTGAAGTGTTGAAGCGGAGAGTGTGCGGGCTTTATAGCCCCGGGCGGGGGCGGCCTGTGAAGAAGCACTTACACCACCTCCTTCCGCCTGTCTTCGCACAAGGTTCGACGGAAGGAGCAGGCACTTACAACGAAAATGTGCCGCGCCGTTACCAGACTGGCAGAAGGACGGACCACGCCTCTGGCCTACTTAGTAGAAAAAGGAACCTGCTCGGCTCGCTGCCACTCATTCAACCAGAGAGACCCTCCCTGTGCACATCAAACACCCTCTCATGCAAAGGCCTCCTTTCATCCCCACTCCGAGGTGCACAATTTGCATCCCACTTCTCTGGAACTGCCTTTACCAAGGATCCTCTTTGCTCCTCTAATAGTGATGTTGCTTGCCGCATCTTCATTACCAATTTTCAAGGGTCTTTGCACATAACCATGTTTTTTCCAGGGTCGTCCCCAGCCTGCTCTTCTCCCACCCAATAACTTCATTGCATGCACTGATCAAGTTCTTAAAAGGAGCCCTGTATTAGAGGTACCGATTCTGTATCTGTTTAGGGCTGCATGGATTAACAGAGTAGCTGTGCTCCTTCATATTGAATTCAGTCGCGGAGTACAGATGTTTTGCGTTTCTATTGCCTCAAATTCTGCATTGTAAACGAAAATCAACATGTCTGTTACTGCTACTCTTCCTCAATGTGGAGGGACCCACGCGTTCTCTTTTAACTGAATTGGTGGAACTGCTGGGACCAAGCAATTTGCTTCCATACGAGATCTCTACATTAAAAACGGGCAAGGTTTCATCCTAGTTTACAGTCTGGTTAATCAGCAATACTTTCAGGTAAGAGAGGCTGTTTTACAGCTGAAAAAACGTTACCGCTACTTATGTGTTTGTTGGCACAGCGCTATCCTTGTGGTATCCTGGAAAAGTCACTTGGGCCTAAAGAACTCACATACCAGATTACCCTATTTTTTTCTCCCATACTTACCTTTCCCGCTAATAGGGGAGTGTGGCGTTGGACAAATAGTTCTCAAAACGTACGTAAGAAGGTGGCGAGATGCATGCATTCAACCCTACGGTATAATGTATTTTCCTGTAAAAAAATCATTTGAATGGCGTTCTTCCTGTGTTGATTCCACCGACCTGTGACTTGAGCAATCTAAGAACCTTCTAGGGTGCTGACAGCATTGACCTCTTGGCACCATTTGCCTTCGTTGGATAAAGTCTTTTTTTCAATCTTATCGAATAATGTGAACCACACAGCTTAAGATTTAATATTGTTTTTCACTGTGAGAAGCTTCTATACCCGTCACGTGAATTCATGTGGCTCATAAAGTGTTTTTTACATTTGTGGTTTACATAAAATTATGCTGCCCTCTTAATAGACCGTCTTTTTTTAATTGTGTTTATTGAAGACTGCTTCTCCAGCACGTAGTTTCATTTCAAATGTTTGCATGTGATAAAATATATTGTCATTTACAACGCAAATAGCTCTAATTTAAGCAAATGCGAGACCTATTGCATTTCTAATGCTTGTTGACTTAGTCATCCCTACATTTTGCCTGGTATTTGATGCAGTTTTGACTGGAGTGCACTGTGTTCCTGCTAGCCAGGTTCCTATTGCCAGGGCTGTTCCCCTAAAACAAGGTAGCTGCTCAATCGTTCCCAATTTATCACCTCTGTAAACTTAGTAAATGGTACCTATGGTACATAGGTGATGGGTACTAAAGAGGGTCCCTAATGGCTGCAGCATGTTTTGTGCCACTCTAAGGGACCCAATACCAAACTCATGCAGACTTCCATTGCAGCCTGCGTGAAATGTTGCAAACAAATGTGAAAACACAACATGGCACACATCCAATGTGCCATGCCCTCAGACACAGTATGAAGTATATGTAAGTCATCCCTACAGCAAGCCTTCTAGCCCTAAGGTAGGGTGCATTATATTACATGTGAGATATGCCCCTGTGCTGTCTAGTTCAATTGCTAGATAGTTCAAGTGCACAGGGAAGCCATCTTAAGTATGTGTACCGGGTACTGGTCATTAAGAGTTCCCCAGCTACATGATGGCTTCACTTTAAAATCCATACTGATGCCAGTAGTGGATTTATTTAGATATGCACCCAGAGGGCACCTTAGAGGTCCCCCTTAAAACCTTCCAGCCTCTTAGTGTGTTGGCTGACTGGTATCTTCCAGCTTGCCACCACAGATGAGTTTCTGACCCCTTGGAAGTGTGAGCCCGTGCTCTCAGAAGTCAGAAACCATGCCTACTGTGGCAGGGGGTATATACACACCTCCTCTAGAAGCTAGGCAATCTGCATACCAAAGCCAGAGGCTTCAAAGCCTCTTGACGCCTTTGACATGCAACCCTGTCTTCCCCCAGACCTGGGAGATGCCACCCCCTGCAGCACATTTGGCACCACTACATGCGGGAAAATGGCTATGCAGTAGGCGTGTTGCACCGCCAGGCTAGTCACACTCCTAAGGTGGGCTGCCTGATGTGCTCCATAAACGAAGGATTCCATCATCTTGTTTTTGGTGGAATTAGAAAATCTGGGACAGGATTGTGCCCACACCCCACAGGAAGTGGTCATATAGAGGGTGTTGTGACCCCCAAGGGTAAGTAGCCCATTGGCTACTACCTATCTCTCCCCCTAATGCCTCTAAATTCAGTTTTAGGTGGCCCCTTTCCATCAGGAACACAGATTCACCTGACAAAAGAAGGGCAAAGAAGAGCCGAAGAAGCGAGAACTGAGGACTACCGGTGGACTTTGTCGCCAAACCCTGCCTCTTCCTGGCTGGACAATCGCAAGAACCAGTCCTGCAGCTGTCCATGCTCCAAAAGGCTCGGAGGGCCACCTGTCAGAATCTCCTTTGAAGTGGAGGAGCCACTTCCCTGAAACCTACAGGCACTAACTCCAAATGCCCAGTTTACAGTTCGGCTGACCACTGGGTCCACAAACGCAGCAGCCCCCCAGGAGGAGGCCACCATGCTCCCAGAGGTCCTGTCCGTCTCCCCACCATGTTTGGAGACTCCAGGAGCCACCATCCTCCTGTTCCTGGGGTACTGGACCCCTTGCAGCAACCAATGCTTGTTTGAAGTCCAATCTGGACTCCAGCACTGCAAAAAAAAACGACCAGCCGATGAGGGGCATCAGTATGTAGTATATGTTTCTTTCTTCATAGAAAAGCATTACTGTGTAAATACGCATTTGTGTGACATTGTTACTTGCCTGTAAAAATTGATAACTCAAAAAGTGCTTGCCGAATTGCGAAGTTCTTGGTACTAAAAATTATATTAAAATACTGATCTGAAAGAAACACGTTAGATTCCTCACCTTAGAATATCCCCAGGCTGGATCCGGAACGATTTTTCGTCAGCAATACCCCCTTGCACGTCGCTAGGCGTCGTCTGCGGCTCCGCGTCCATCATCGTGCGCCGGAATGACGTCGTCGGAGTACTTCGACGCTGCCCTCGCGCGCTGACGTCAGTTCTTCTTATTTCCGCGCCAGACAGCGCCGATCCGCTAAGAGCTTACCCCATAGTCACTTTTTGGCTAAACTTTTTGACTCTTTTTAGTCTTCTGTCGACTCTACTCTGGTGCCGGTATGATGCCTGGTTTTAAGGCCTGTGACTCCTGTCATCAACTGATGTCGGTGCCGGACCACCATCACCGGTGCCTTTACTGCCTGGGGCCCGACCGCGATGCGGAGTCGTGCCTCGACTGTCAGGCCTTGACCTCGAAGGCTAGGCCGGAGCGGTCCCGTAAGCTTCTCAAGCTTCAGCACTCGGCACCGCGCCGTTCACGGTCCCGGTCCAGGAGCAGGTCCAAGGACTGGTCGCGGAGCCGCAGTCACCATCATCGCTCGTCGGGCTCGAAGTCTTCGGGTAAGTCAAAGCGCTCGAAGAAGTCCAAGAGGCGACACCGCTCTTCGGACTCCCCACGCGCGACTCGGTCGAGGGTAAGGGTGGTCCCACCCCTGCGGCTCCATCGGAGCCACAGGAGCCGCGTCCGTCTCCATACCTGCCGGTCCCTGGGACTGACACGACTCTGGCGGAGATCAGCGCCTTCCTCTCGGCCATGAGGGGCCTGGCTCCGCCATCGACGCCTGCCGGCACGCCTTCGGGCCCCGCGGGCTCGACCGGGCGACCTCGCGAGCCTGCAGCTCCGGCCCCGGTGCCGTCGACGACTTCGGTCCCGACGCCGCAGGTCCCCGAGGGATCCCGGCCTTGGTCTCTGCCGGCGCCGGTCGACCTCATGACGTCCCCGGACGACGTCGTTCTCCGGTTTAGCCCTGGTCCGGGCCCGGTGCGGCGCTGCTCGACGCCGCTCCGATGCCGATGCATGAGCATTTCATCTACCGCCCGGCTCCGGTTATTCCCCCTGATTATCAGGAATCGGATGACGGGGGCGACTGGGAGGGGTCTGAGGACCCTATGGCCAGACAGGCTGACCTTTCACAGGACTGGGCAGACGAACTGTGGGATGCCAGTGGTCTGGACACCTCCCCGGACGCTGGTTTCATCTCTCCTCCGACTGTGGCCTCGGAGGAAGGTGCAGCTTTTTCACTGGTGCTGCGCAAGGCGGCCGATGCCCTTGGGCTGGAGTTGCCTGCTGTGGCCGTGAGGACTAACGTCCTCACAGAAGTGCTTCAACCATCAGCAAGCTCCACAGAGCCTCTGCTGCAGTTCAACGAGGCACTCGTAGATGTTCTGCAGGGCACCTGGTCCAAGCCCTCCACGGTACCTCCTGTGGATCGGAACGTGGCCCGGCGCCACCGCCCTGCCCCGGGCGACCCCAGTTTTCTGTCCCAACACCCCACTCCCGAGAGTCTGATTATCCAGGCCTCGACTTCCCAATCCTCCTTCCTGTCCGCTCCTCCGGATCGGGAATCCAAGAGGCTGGAACAGTTCGGAAAGAAGCTGTTCTCTTCCCTGAGTTTGGGTCTGTGGTCCTTGAATACCGCTTGCCTCTTGGACCGTTATTCCCATTCTCTGTGGGATCCGGTGGAGGACGTGCTGCCCCTGTGTCCGGAGGAGGCCCGGTCACGGCTCACCCAGGCGCTTGCTGATGGGCAAGATGCAGCACGGCTTGCCATACGGTGTGGACTAGACACCATGGACTCGCTGGGGCGGGCAATTTCGACCACGGTGGCGCTTCGTCGCCACGCCTGGCTACGGGCCACGTCTTTCTCGGGGGATGTCCAGAGTACCCTCATGGATATGCTCTTTGATGGCACTCACCTTTTTGGCGAGAAGGCGGATAGTGCGCTGGCTCGTTTCAAGGACTCCCGGGCTACGGCCAAGTCCTTGGGTCTCTCGGCCCCGCGGCGGCAAACCTCCGCCTTTCGTGGCCAGTTAAGGGGCGCCTCCTCACGTCCGCCTAGCCACCGGCCGCAGAACCAACCTGCACGCGGTTGCGGACGTGGATTCCGCCGAGACGGTACTGGAGGTGTGAGAAGTTAGCCTGGCATATGCTGTCCTCTAGTCATAGGGGACACCTTGTACCAGTCCAATTCGACTCTTATGGTGATAGGTTAAAGACAACCTTTAAAGAAAGCTATCCCAGTGGTAGCTGTGGAGAGCAGCCTTCAGGCTAAGTCTTGAAGGAGTGTTAAGCTTATTGTTTTACCATAGATAACCTCTTGAATAACCAAATGAAAGAGAAGTCCACACAGGTATATATATAAAATATATGTATTTATTCTAGGAATAACCCTATAGTCTCTTTATGAGGCTAGAGGTGAAGATACAATTCAAACAAGCATTGATAGTTACAATAAATAGCACTGGAATCACAGGGCCCCAGGGGGGGACCAAACCATATATCAAAAAAGTGGTATAAGAACCACGACAATTCTACAGACAATGCCTATGGCATTAAGGGTCGCTGGCCCCTTGTGAAACCACCCAAGGTAGTGAGGAAGGTGACCCACGGGAGACGCGTGCAGTGGCTAAAGCTACTGTCGGGATCTCTATTAAAGCCTATGGAGAATGTCGCGGTTGAATTTTACAAGATTAAAAACACTTCAAGCAGGAGTTCAAGTTCAATACTTTAGAGTTAAGCTTTTGAAGGACCCACACCCACGAGAGTACCGAGGTACCACTATTACCTGCCCCAGGCAAGCCGGGTGCATAGGTCGTTTTCGATGTCGGGTCGCGGGCTGATTTTCAATCGCAAAACGTGAAGAACTGCTGCTAGCAAGAAGCGTCGTCGATGTTGTGAAGAATGAAAATGTAGATCTTGAAGAGAAGGACATGAAAGCAGAGGGGACAGAGTCTGGGTCACGGCACAGCGACCAGGGGGCTCAAGAGAAGGAGCCCTTCAATGTCTGGTGCTTCCAGGTGGAAGAGGTGTAGCTTGGATCGTCGGCCACGGGGTCCAGAAGGCGTCAAGGAAGGCCAGCTTCTGGAGGGCGACTGTCCCACGAAGGATGAGGGTCACTGCGGTGTTAGTGTCTGGATTGGATCCACTAAGCCTTGGCAACTGCAACCCACGCAAGAAACACAAAACTGCTACTGGTGCGGACCCACGAGGTCTGAGCGAGGTCTCCAGCAAGGAGACTGAAGAGCAGGCCTGGAGCAACCGGGGGAACTCTTGGAATCGAAGATTGACCTCCGCTAGGGCCCACAAGTCGAGAGACAAGGGACCGCGGGAGGCATCAATTTGGCGTGCGTAAAGATGCGCCCACGGGTCGCTGGAGCGGGCTAGGGCGTCTATCTTTGGCAGAGATGATGCTGAGAGGTTGGCTCAATAATGGGCCAAAGCACAACTTCCCCACTCGTCGGGGTCGGGTGCTGTGCAAGAGGTGGCCGGTGTCCTGGGGTATTGGGTATCTCGGCACCCACGGGGTCCACAGTGCTGAGCTTTGCTGTGCACACTCACTGGCCTCAGGGATGCTTGGAAACCCACCTTAAGGTAGGAAAGAGTCGTCGATGTCCGTAGGAGCAGCGAGGTTCCAACCGGGTCACTTGCAGTGTTTCAGGTGCCAACCGGGGGGGGGGGAGGTGTGTGGTGGGGGGGGGTGTAACTCCTTTACCCCAAGGGAGATTTCTTCATTCAGCTGTGCGGCAGCAAGTCGAAGTTCAAGTCTGTGAAGTTCAAGAATAATCTGAGGCTCTGGGGACCCTGTATTCACCTTTATCCAAAGATTAGGGGAGTGTCCAGATCAGAGCCATCCCATGAGAGGTCAGGCAGGAAAAGGGTGGCTACACCCTCTCCCCTTTGTGTGTTTCCCGCCAGGGCAGGGGACAGGATGCCCCTGAACCGGTTCCAGGCGGTGTATGCAGAATGTAGGCACTGGGGAAGCCTACGTGCAACTCTGAAAGGCATCCTATGGTGCACCCACCCAGTTCCAATCCATATAGTCTGTCTGGGGAGGTGGGAACACCTCCCTGCAACAGGATCCCTATTGTCCAACTGCCGTGGGTGGAGTTCAGCCCAGTCACAGGCAACCGGAGTCGTGTGGGTAGCCGGTAGCATCCATTTTGTACTACGTGTGCACTTTTAAATTGGTGTCTAAATTCTGCCGCTTTTCCCATATCGCCCCTCTAGCAGGGGGGAATCCCGCCGTCAGTGCCATGACTGGATTGGGGGTATGATTCCTACATGTTTGACACCAAACACGATATGGTTCTGTGTAGCCATTCTCAAGTTATCACGCTATCGCGATTTACTTATAATGCGGTTAAGAGTATATGGTATGGCTACACTACAAACAACCCAGCAATGATTTTATGAAGGTTGCAGAGGGGCCCTACTCAGGTAGGGGTCCCCCCTCACACATATCTCAGCACCCTGCCTTATAGGATTAGCAAGGCCTGCTTTAGGGGTGACCTATGAGGATATATGTGTTGTATTAAGTGGGATACAGGATACCTATATCCCTGTAAGGAGTGCAAGCTCCACCTTACCCAGACTACAGTAGTGGTCTGGTGGTGTCATTTGGTATGGCTGTCCCAGGGGTGGCACAATAAGTGCTGCAGCCCCTGGTAGGCCTCTGAGGGACCCATTCCCGGGGTGCCTAGTGTACCATCTACAAGGGGCTGATAGGGTGTCCTCAGTATCCAATTGGAAGGTACCTAGGGTACTCACATCAGTTTTAGGGAGGAAGCAGATAGGCTGGGGTCATGGATAGCAGGATCCCAGCCAGACTAGTCAAAAACCATCCAAATACCAGGCAAAAAGTTGGGGGCAACCATATAGTCAGATTCCACCTTCCTACAGGAGGACAACGTGCCGGTAAGTCCACATCCACCCCGGCAGCATCCGCCTCAAAGCCCTTCTAGTCCGAGCTTTCAGGCCCATTCCACGCCAGTGGGCGGCAGAGTTCACCATCACCTGCTCCACTGGCGTTCCATCACGTCGGACAGATGGGTGCTGCAAATCGTCCGAAGGGGCTACTCCCTCTCCTTCGAGACGACCCCTCCAGCCATGCCACCACAGTACCACCGCATGTAGGGGCATCACTTGAATCTTCTCTGGGAGGAAGTTACGGCCCTCTTGGCCAAAGAGGCCGTCGAGCGCGTTCCTGGTCCAGAAGTAGGTCGTGGTTGTTATTCCCACTACTTTCTGGTTCCCAAGAAGGGCAGAGGGGGCCTACGCCCTATCTTGGACCTCAGGAGCGTCAACGCCTTCCTCCGGAAGGAGCGGTTCAAGATGCTCACCTTAGCTCAGGTTCTGGCTGCCCTAGACCCAGGAGATTGGATGGTAGCGTTGGACTTGCAGGACGCTTATTTTCACATGCCCGTCCTGCCGGCCCACCGGCGTTACCTGCGGTTCATGGTGGGTCAGGAGCATTTTCAATTCACCGTGCTCCCCTTCGGCCTCACCAGTGCCCCTCGGGTGTTCACGAAAGTGATGGCGGTGGTCGCAGCTCATCTGCGTAGATTGGGGTTTCCAGTCTTCCCCTATCTCGACGACTGGCTGTTGAAGGCGGGCTCGCCCCAGACAGTCGTCTCCCACCTCCATACTACGGCCGACCTGCATTTGCTGGGGTTCGCCATCAATGTGCCGAAGTCACACCTGAGACCCTCCCAGAAGCTCCTCTTCATCGGAGCGGTTCTAGATTCGGCGCAGTTCCGGGCCTTTCCTCCGGAGCAGCGGGTCCGGGATATTCAGGCTCTGATTCCCATCTTTCGGCCTCTATCCTGGGTTTCGGTCAGGTTGGTGCTGCGGCTTCTGGGGCTGATGGCCTCCTGCATCCTGTTGGTGCATTACGCCAGGTGGCGAATGCAGGCTCTGCAGTGGGACCTGAAGTTTCAGTGGGCCCAGCACCGTGGCAATCTGTCCGACCATGTCTTGATCTCGCAGTTGCAGTGGTGGCTCACGAACCGCGATTGGGTCAGCGGCAGATCCCTCTCCCTACCCCCAACCGGAGCACGAAGTAGTGACGGATGCGTCACTCCTGGGATGGGGTAGGCGGAGATCAGAGGACTCTGGTCTCCGGTGGAGACTCGGCTCCATATCAACCTTTTGGAGCTGAGAGCGATCCGACTTGCACTGAAGGCATTCCTTCCCGTTGTCCGGGGAAGTGTGGTACAGGTGTTCACGGAAACACCACTGCCATGTGGTATTGCAACAAACAGGGCGGGGTGGGGTCGTGGACCCTTTGTCAGGAGGCTCTGCGCCTCTGGACATGGCTAGAACACCAGGGTATCACCCTGGTGGTTGAACATCTGCCTGGCTCTCTGAACGCCAGAGCAGATGAACTCCGCCGCCGGTGCATGATGGATCACGAATGGCGTCTAAACTCGGACGTGGCGCAAGGCCTCTTTCAGCAGTGGGGAGAGCCTTGGTTAGATCTTTTCACCACCGAAGAGAAAGTGCAATGTCCGCAGTTCTGCGCATTGGAGTTTCCAAGGCGGCACTCGCTCGGGGACGCCTTTCGTCACGAGTGGAGTTGCGGTCTGTTGTACGCCTTTCCGCCTATACCACTTCTGCCCATGCGTGGAGATTGAGCGGCGACAGTTGATGCCATTTGACTTGCCTCCTGAAGTCTGTGACATTATTCTGGCAGCCAGGCGTCCCTCCACTAAAACGGTATACGCCTGCAGGTGGAACAAATTTGTGGCATGGTGCACAGCAAAGGCTGTGGATCCCCTTTCCGCCCCTCTTTCTGAGGTTGTCCTCTTTCTTCTCTCTCTAGCCCAGCAGGGCTCTGCTCTGGGCACCTTGAAAGGTTATCTATCAGCTATCTCTGCTTTCTTACGACTTCCTGATCAGCCTTCTCTTTTCAAATCCCCTGTTGTTTCTTGTTTCCTTAAGGGCATTACTCGCATGTTTCCTCCTGTCCCCTTCGTAATGCCTCAGTGGGATTTGAATTTAGTTTTGACCTTTCTGATGTGTGCTCCCTTTGAGCCTCTTCACAATTGTCCCATTCGTCTTCTGACTCTTAAGACTGCTTTCCTGGTAGCTATCACCTCGGCTAGACGGGTGAAGGAGCTCCAGGCGTTATCGTCTAAGCCTCCTTTTCTTTCTGTTCATCCGGACAAGGTTGTCCTGCGGACTAGTCCTTCCTTTCTTCCAAAAGTGGTAACTCCCTTTCACATCGGGCAATCTGTCACCTTGCCCACCTTCTTTCCGCCTCCGGATCCTTCGTAAGAGGAAGAGAGGCTCCACCGTCTGGACCCAAAACGGGCACTGTCCTTGTATTTGGACCGCACCAAACCGTTCCGGGTGGACGACCAGCTTTTTGTTGGATACGTGGGTGCTAAGAAGGGAAGGGCAGTACACAAGCGGACCATCTCACGGTGGGTCGTATTGTGTATAAAGGCTTGTTACTCCTTCGCTAAAAAGGACCCTCCTGTAGGGCTGAGAGCCCATTCCACCCGGGCCACAGCGGCTACTACTGCCCTGGGACGGGGAGTCCCTTTGCAGGACATCTGTCAGGCAGCAACGTGGGCCTCGCTGCACACGTTTGCCAAGCATTATTGCCTGGACAGCCAAGTCCGGAGAGATGGCTTCTTTGGCCGTTCTGTTCTCCAGGACTTTCTGGTGTGATCTTGGTTCGCAGACCCACCACCGGGGTTGGTATTGCTGGGGTATCTATTCTAAGGTGAGGAATCTAACTAACGTGTTTCTTTCAGATGAACAAGTTACTTACCTTCGGTAACGATGTATCTGTAAGAAACATTAGTTAGTTAGATTCCTCACCGACCCACCCATCCTCCCCGTTCTGCGAACCGACATCTAGGGCTAAGGCTATCCTTTCTAGGGCCCTAGATTTTTTGGCACCAGTGTCGGTCTCTTGCATGGCTCTGCGTTCCTGGCGCGGAAAGCTATGTACAAGAACTGACGTCAGCGCGCGAGGGCGGCGTCTAAGTACTCCGACGTCATTCCGGCGCACGACACCGACGCCGGACGCGGAGCCGCAGACGCCTAGCGACGCACAAGGGGTATTGCTGACGAAAAATCTTTCCGGATCCAGCCTGACGCCTGGGGATATTCTAAGTTGAGGAATCTAACTAACTAATGTTTCTTACAGATACATCGTTACCGAAGGTAAGTAACTTGTTCGTTAGTGTTCTAAATTGGTCTTGAGTTTTTTCTTGAGTGTGACTCATTTATTGACTCCTTGTGTTCAATAAATACTTAACACTACCATCTGATAAACTTAAACTGCTCACCCATACTACCACGAAAGAGAGCATTTGGATTATTAATTTAAGCCTTGTAAGCCAATAAGGGTCGTCTGGACTTTCTATATAGCGTACCTCATTTTGGTACAGTACATAAAAACCCAGCTTCCTACACTTCATAACAGTATTTTGAAAATGTGATATAAATGATCTTTCGTTAGCATTGATTTTTAATTGACACTATCTAGTTTGTGCTGAAGTCTATAGTGCTTGTTTGAGGGACATAAAAGCGCCAGCTGTTGCTAGATAATCATTTTCTTATGCGACTAACATTTAGCCATGCTGAAAAGCAGCCACACTGGTGTTCAGCATGGATTAAACACATTGGCAAAGCCAGTAGTTCTTGTATAGGTGAGGCCTATTAGTTTTGCCAATGCTTGTTGATATTTTGTGAAATCATTACAAATGCTCTCTTTTTAATGTGCTTGTCAGCCTTTTCAACTAAACAAACGTTAAAATACTACAGGTTAGCCTTAATTGGGTTGGATAAGCAGCCCAAAGCGTTAATCTTGCACTATTTTACCAATGGACCATTACTTCTCCGTACCGCAGTATCATCCACACAGCCCTGTGAAGCTAGACTATTACTTGTGCTTCCTAAATAATAAAAAAACATGCTACTATGATTGCTCGCAATAATAATATGGGTTTTCCAGTCTGATACATTTGGTCTCAGGTTCTCAGTGACCAAAATAACATTTATTATGGACTCCCCTTTCACATCCTGCACATTTTGGTAGAAAATGTGAGGGTGGTTCACATACTTAATTGGTAGATACCAGATTATAATTCATCAAGCATTTGTTGAGCACTTTCCCATACTCATTGTGTCTAAAATGTGATTGTCCTCCCTACCCTGAGTTTAGAAAACCATACATTTTATTTAGCAGGAAGCAGTCAACGATGCATGTTAAAGTCTCTGGCCCAAAGAATATAAATCTTAGTATTCGGCCTGTGACCAAGAGTTCCCAGATCCTTCACAAATCCATCTATTACCACTCTACTAGTCTGGTTAAACATATTAATGTAATAATTGTTTTCTTATGTATATTTTTCTTGCAGCAATCAAAGCAGATTCTAGGAATCCCCTTTGAAATTCTTAATTTGTTGAATTGTCTTTTCAAGGATGAAGTTTTTAAAAATATTTTTTTAATGGTATTCCTGTCCTGAAAGTATACTCTGTTGTTTCCAACCTTTTATGCCTTTTCCACAAATAGGGACACATCTGACCGTAAGTAGCTCTGTATAAACTTAACTCTGATCACTAATAGCTTTGCACTGTATGGTCTTCAAAATATAATTTGGGCATTACTCAAGGTTTAAACCAGGGTTGTCTACCATTTTCGTCTTCTAGAATTAGGCCTTATCTCATAGTTTTTTTATATTGGTTGTCTGCCACTTATTCCCCTGTGACAGTGTATTTTCTCTCTAATATGCTGTGGCAAAGTAATTCTTGAATAGCACAGGCACCAACATGTCCCGATCTGAGATGGTAATTATGGTCTGTACAGTTTTGGCAGCATTAAGCTGCTCGTGGATAATTTGACTTTCTTCTTGTTGTTTCTGTGCATTTGTATAAGTGTCAGCAGATTACTAAGTAATTCTGTAAGCTTGAACAGGAAACACTTCATAGCTTTGCTTTGATAATGGTTCCACAGATATAAATTGCAGAGCAACTTTGTGGGGGAGGTTTTGAAAGGGAACTGGACTCTTGCTCTCTTCTAAGTTAGCCAGTATTGGATCTTTCATAGATTCACATACTTCAATCCTGCCCACTCGTCAAAATGGGAGTCCCACGGTACCATAGTAAAGCAGAATGTAGAACTACCATAGGCTATAATGGCAATAGGTAATAAATAAAAAGGACCAAGCTTGAATTATAACCAATCAGGCGTTGGCACCCTCTAGAACCTTTCCAAGAGAGGCTGAGACCCTTAGATTTTCACCGCATGTCATGTGTGAAAGGAATCTCCCTACTCAGTTTTTCTTCAAGGCAAGATATCCAGAACTGTTTCTACTGCTACACTGTCTGGCACTAAAAGCCTTTTCCATCCCTGCAAGACCTGTGGGAAGAACATATTACATGTGTCTTTATTGCCTCTACCATCAGCACAATGTAAAGGAGTGTAACATTTGTTGTACCTTTTCCTCCAAGACCTTGAGGGACAGGGAGGGATGCTTCTCTTATGGCTTCAAAAGTCAAATACTCATAGTTCATCTCCCGAGGAGGATAGCAATTTTTCTGCAAGACCTCACTAAAGATCAAGATCCCAGGCTGTGACCTTTGAGGAGAGCAAAAAATTCCTTAATATATTCCACTAGACTAAGGACTTTAAAAGGGACAAACAGAAACAATTCTCCTCATAGACAGCACTTATTGAACCCTCCATGCCTTGTAGCAAGGCTAGGGATTGTCCTCATTCTTTCGCCTAAGATCGGCAACTTCACCGTAGACCGCAAAATCGTCGACGGTGACTACTGTGTCGTCATCGAAACCATCCATGGCAAAGACAATGAAAACAAAGTCATAGACGCTCTTATCCCATCGACGAGGATTACAGCCTCAGTGAAGACCTCATCGACAATACCACCATTGCCGATGAGCCCATCATGATCGATGACGACTTCGTCGACAATGATTCTGTCAACCATCACTTCGCTGGCAATGGCTCCGTCGACGTTGACTCCGTCCCCATCAATGACGATTTAGTCTACGAAGGGCACAATATTCACTTCAGTGTCAAAACATAAGAGCTGCATTGCGCTGACGTCGATGCCATAGATGCTGACGTCGACAAGAATTAAAATGACAAAAATGTCAAAGTCCTCTTTGTGGTTTGAGGTTATTGTAAGAAGCTGGCTCTGTATATACTATACCAAAGTAAGGTATAGTGTGCATAAAGTCTAGTTGATTCCCAGAGGCTTTACAGAGGCTAAAATAGATAATACCTTACTCTCTTTTGTGGTAGTGTGGAAGAGCAGTTAGGCTTATCAGAGGTTTGTTAAGAATTTGTTGTGTACACACAGTCAAATGAGGCACACACTCAATGACTAACTCCAAGTCCAATGTTTGTGCAAAATACTACTTTGTTACTTTTATTTTAGAACCAAGAAAAACTCATTGCATGTAAGTCCCAGTTTAAAAATAACAATACTTTCAGATACAGTGGGACTGTGTTGCAAATAGCTATAAGAATACTTTACAGTAGTACTGGAAATACTTTGTGGTTTCAATTTGCAATAGCAATAACTTAGCAATGTAGAAAATAGACAGTGCAAATAGCAAGAAATATAATGTAATCCTATAGAAGGAAAACAGTTATGCATATTGTAGGAAGCTGGCTCTGTATATCCCCTTCAGTGCCACGCCCTTTCCCCCTCCTGTGCCGGGCGTTGCACTAGTGGGTGGGGTTCATGACGAGATAGTCTTGTCATGGGCACAGCGCAACCGTGCTCCATGACGAGACTATCTCGTCATGGGCACTGAAGAGGATATACTATACCAAAGTGAGATATAGTGTGTACAGAGTCCAGTGGAACCTCAAAGGTAGGCAGAGTTAAAGTTAGATAGCACCTTACTCTCTATTTGTGGTAGTGTGGTCGAGCAGTAAGGCTTTATCAGAGGATGGTGTTAAGCATTTGTTGTACACACTCAGTCAGCAAATGATTTCACACACTCAAAGACTGAACTTCAGACCAATTGTTTTGTATAAAAATATTATTTTAGTTATTTTATTTTATAGAACCAAGCAAGCCTGGCACAGGTAAGCAATAAATACTTTACAGTAGTAATGCAGTTTGTAAACAGTTTGAATTGAAATTGTATATGCACTTTGTTTTAACTTACTGTATTGTCACTGAGAAATGCAATGCTTTGTAAATACAGTACATATACTTTGAATGGGCTTTTTAGAAAAATTATAGGTAAGTTACTTTTGAGATTACTTTTCTTACACAGTGTAGTATACCTAGATACTACACTGGGACATTTCCTGTAAAAAGGTAAATAAAATCGTTTTTGTTAGTTAGTACAATTTTAAAGAAGTTCTTTAGGTTTTCAAACTCCACACTTTAATGTCGATGTTATCCTATGTAGGAAAATAGTGTTATCGGTTTTAGGTTAAGTATTCAGTAGTAGGAGTTGAGGTTCTGGGGGTTGACTCAGGGGTTCAGATGCACTCTCGTTACACCCTCAGCAGCACTAGGGCGGCCGGGTGCAGAGTGCTGAGGCCCAATGTTATCCTTCGGGGGATAGGGGACCTCCGGTTTTTGGCTGCGGACAAGCAGGCCACTGGGTTCTATGGACTTAAGCTCAGGGCAATTGGAGGTATAGGCCAGCACAAAAGATGCACCCTCAGCGGCACTGGGGCGGCTGGGTGCAGAGTGCTGTTTTGGCATCGGAAGCCCTGTAGCTTTCAATGGGGAGGCTCCGGTTTGCAAATGCACTGCAGGCTCGGGGACGAAGGTCTTCTAGGTGCCACCACCACTTAGAGAGGTAAGTTGGGATGCTGGGGTTTGGTTAGGCACCGTCGGTTGGGCCACCCAAGGCCGTAGGGTGTCGGGTGCAGGTGTGCCTTTAAAGGTTGGATCTTCCTACCAGCTCCTGGTCCTGATTGGGGAGACCTTCCGGATTTAGGATGCAGGCGTTGACTTGAGGCAGGTCAGGGATCACTGGATCTCGAGTCAAGACCACTGGGAAGATCTCCTCATGGTGTTTGCCCACTTGAGCTCGGGCCATGGACAGCGGCTGCAGAATGAGGGGAGGATTCCCGGTTTCTGGCCGGGGCCAGAGGTTGGAGTTGAACAAATCCGGTGTTCACTGAAGATAAAGTCTTTGGGCTTGGAGGCAGACAGGTCCTCCGGGTTTCTCGAGGTTGCTGACTGCAGGACACCCTCGGCTGGGCTCCCCAGGGCCGGGGGGCTGAGGATGCTGGGGTGCCTTTTGACGTTGGTATATCTTTACTGGGGCTGGTCACGGGCGGGGGTCTCTTCGTGCTGAGGCTGCAGCCCTCTTTGTGGAATCCAGGAGAGGTCAGCCACCGATAGATTCAAAATCAGGATCGTTGGGGAGACTTCACTGGACTGATGGGGCACTCAAACTCAGGCCGTGGGCGTTGGGTGGCGAGTGGGCAGGACTCAAGGTTCCAGAAGGTAAGGTTGTCCTTGGTGTTGGGTTCTTTGTAGACAGGTCCTCTGTCCTCTGGAGTTCTTAGTCTTTAGGGAAGGTGGGCAGTGCTCCCAGGGTTGTGGAGGCCACTGGGCCTGCAGGATGAGTCTCTTTTTGGAGCAGGATTCTTAAAGGGCTGCGCACAGGCCTGTAGCGCTGGGGCCATGTCAGTTGTTGTTTGGAGTCTTCACTGCTCTTCTATCCTTCTTCTTTAAGTCGCCAGGAATCGGAGGATCAGGGTTCAGGGGTGTTCCTAAATACTCATTTTAGGGGCGTTACAGGGACTGGCAGGTAATAGTGACTACACCCTTTGTATGTCCCCTCCGTTTGGGTAGGGGGCATCCCCTAATCATATTGGCTAAAATCCTTCCATCCAACAGGGAGGATTTTCAAAGGAGGGGGTCACTTCAGCTCAGGACACTTTAGAATGCACTCGCCCGCTCGCATTTGCTAACCAGATTTAATTAGGTCGAGCTATTTTTAGATCCTACTCGCCCTTTTTGGCAATTTGGAAAATAAACTGACTTTTGACCTCTGTCTCTGAAAGCAGAGGAAATGTGACAAGAGAGCAAGATTTAAAGGCATCTTTATTGCTCACAAAGTAAATGAGCAATAAAAATGCCTTTAAATCTTGTTAACTTGTCACATTTGCCTGCTTTCACAGACAAAGGTCAAGTGCATTTAAGTTAGTTCGAGTAGATTTTGTAGGTTACTAGACCTGTAGCCTGTAGGTCCACTAAAAATTAAACGGTTTTTTTGCGCCCTGGGTGGTCCTGGGTGAGAGGGGACACACCTCTCCTAAATACTAATTTTCCTGCCGTTACTTGCCGCTGAAAGGGGGCTTGGTCAGAGGAGCGGACCTCTCCACTAGCTGGAGAGGCCCTGGCTAGCATAACAAAGGGAAGGAAGCTTTTTAGGCTCACTGCCCTTTGATGGTGTTCTGGATTGGGGATAGGTGTGAAGCACCTACACCCAGAGCAGGCTTTCTTTCTGACCCACGAGAGCATAGGGCTTCCACCTCAGGGGGTCAGAAACATATCTAGAGTGGTAGACTGGTGCAGATCAGTCAGCTATACATAGAGAGTTGGTCGTTTTTCAGGGGTCACCTCTAAGATGCCCTCTGAGTGCATTTTGTAATAAATCTCACTGGCATCAGTGTGGGCTTTTTATGCTTAGAAGTTTGATAGCATTCAGTAAATCCATCATGGAGCTGTGGAGTTCGCAATTACAATCTCCTAGCCCATGTACTTAATGTGGCTTCACTGCACTACAATGTCTGAGAATGGACCCATCACTGTAGGGGCATATTACTCATGCAGATATGGCCTCACCTATGGTATAGTGCACCCTGCCTTGGGCTGTAAGTCCTGCTAGAGAAGTGACTTACCTATGCCACAGGCAGTGTTTTGTAGGCATGGGTCTCATGAATGTGTACCCTGTCTACTGTTAAGTTTTAGCTGCACCAAAACACACTGTCTGCAATAGCAGTGTGCATGTGTTTGGTTAGGGGTCTCTGAGGGTGACACAATACATGCTGCAGCCCTTAGAGGCCCTCTCTAGCAACAAAGCCCTCTGTATCACCTTTACCTTTTACAAGGGGCTTATATGTGGGCCAGAGGTTTGTCAATTGTGGAGACAAAGGTACAGTTTTGGGAAAGAACACATGCCCTAGGAACCTGATTAGCAGGGACCCAGTGCATACCCATTCAAAGTGCTTCAGAAGCAGGCAAAAAGTGAGGGATACTGCAATAGAAAACCCACTTTCGAAACGTTACTTCACCCAGCAAGGTGTCCCTTCTGCCTCCAAGTCCACTACTGGAGTGAGAAGAGTAAGATGATGACGGCCCCTTTAGGCTAGTCCATAGTCCATCACAGCTTCAGGTCAAGTGCCAGGAAGATGATGACTTGGAGGTCGAAGGCCATTATTACCAAGGGTATTATCCTCCTCAGAGACATTATAAAGAGTTCAGGTACTATTCTGATCCTCCACTTAGACAGGATGAAGTACTGATGCCAAGATCTTTGGTTCAGGATCTCCAGGCTATGCTCATGGATTATAGAAAGCTTTCTCCTGACCCTTCTACGGAACAACCTGTTTCTCCACTAAGCCACCAATTCCTACACCTATCTCTCCTAGGATGACACCAGTTTCTCACATTCCTCTACCTCCGAGGGACGATCCATCGTCATCTGATGTCAACGGACGAAGGCTAGATTCCCGAACCTCAGCCTCCACCAGATAATTGGGATGACTACATCATACCTACTCCATCGCCACATCCTCAGCATCCTGTCGATTCACCTCCAGCAGACATCCAAGGTTTTCATGGTTTAATGGATAGGGGTGCGATGCGATTTCACTTCCCCCAACTCTGCCAAAGAGTTTCTTTGACTTTAAAGAGCAAGCAAGGAAATCAGTTCGGTCTATACCTGTTCTAGACTACAGCTGGCAAGAGGGTGTGAAAATCATGAAAAACCATGCTACAGTGGCGGCTGCTCTGCCTCGTATTGATACAAATTACAGGGCTCCTAATGAATCCCCTTAATGCCTCACAGGACACACCAAGCGGGACTGTGTAATTTCTAAAGCATCGCAGTGGCGCTCAATAAACCCATCTGTACCCTTATCGGCGACTCCAGAGAAAGAAAGACGACGCTTAGAGAACATTGGCAAGACATTTTCCTCCATTACCATTCCTGTGGCCAACTCCCTGGCTATATTGGGCCGCTATGATCGACAAATGTGGTCAGACATTGGTTCCCTCATCGACTTAATACCTGAAAATAAAAGATCTGAGGCCAAGAAAATATTGCAAGAAGGCGAGCTTTCCACCGCAGAGCTAATATACTGCGCCAAAGATATCGCGGCCATTCCGCTTCTGCCAGCTAGCGTGCACAGAAGTTTTACGATGCCAAGGCTGGCTTATAGAAACCTTATTTAGGCCTGAAGTTCAGTCTAAGATCCTTGATATGGCCTATGATGGGGATACACTATTTGGTAAGCGCAAGTCCATCAGTACTCTAGTACAGGAAGTTGCCCTATCAGGGGCGCACCAACAAGGTTTCTCAACATATGGGTGGTTACCAGTGCGCCCTACCGTACCAAACCTGCCAGCCCCAATCTACACCTGCCTATCAACAGGCATATGGTCAATCAACCACAGCGTGTTATACAAGACAAGGTCCCTGCAGAAAGTCACTGCCCCAGCGCCGGGATTCTGGCTGCAAACAGTGACCTAAACCAAGTACTAGCTGCATCATCCCCCGTAGGTGCGAACATCTCCAACTACCTTTATCAGTGAAGAAACATCACATCGGACATATGGGTATAAGGCCTAGTTATCTATGGCCAAACCCTGGAGTTTACAGAAAGGCCACAAAACAGTCCGCCAAGGGGAACGCACCATCCTCGTCTTCACTTGTTTAAAAAAAGGAGGCCCTCACAATGCTTACAAAAAGAGCAATAGAGAAGGTTCTGGTTGCTCAAAAAGGAAAGGATTTCTATTCTAGCCTTTTCCTCATACGCACGAAAGCAGGGAAATGGAGACCCATCCTGGACCTCAGAAAAAAACAAAATTCCTCCGCAGCCAATCCTTTCGAATGATTACTCTGTCCTACAATCCCCACCTCCTAAACAGCGGAGATTTCATGACTTCTCTAGACCTGGAAGATTCATATGTTCATATCCTCATTCAACGCAGACACTGCAAATATCTCTGCTTCACAGTAGCTGGTACACATTACCGTCGGAGTCCTCCCACTTGACCTTAGATCAGCCCCTCACATATTCACAAAGTGTTTGGCCCCGGTAGCATTCTCTGTCAGGAAACCAGATCATCGGGTATTCCCCTACCTAGACGACTGGCTTACAAAAGCTGCAAATTCAACACAAGCTGCCAGATCTACCAAAGACTGCCTGTCACTCTTCCGCAAGCTGGGCCTCAAAGTAAATCATCGAAAGTCTTCAATTACTCCCAGCCAAATAATGCAGTTTGTAGGAGCCGACCTAGATACAATCCACAACAAAGTCTTCCTCTCCCAGGAAAGACAGAGAAGAGACTAGCTCAATTGGCTTGAAAATCTCAAGAAAGTGTGTTTTTAGTAAGGATGTTCAAGTAGCTTATGGGAATGACTTCTTCTGCAATCAACGTAGTTCCACTAGCACGCTTCAAGATGATGCCATGACAGTAGCAGCTGCCACTCCAATGAATTCAATCACAAGGGTTTTTCGAGGATTTCATAACTCCAAGGATGATAGAAGCTCTAACTTGGTAGTCTCAGACATCGCATATCGCTCAAGGCCTAATGTTTCTGCTGTTGGTACCCGATTTTATAATCACCACGGATGCTGCATTAGAAGGTGCGGGTGTCCACTTACAGTACCTACAGATACAAGGAAAGTGGTCAGCATCTCAGAATTCAATGTACATCAACAGCCTGGCGCTGAAAGGCATCTTTCTTAGTCTGCAGGCTTTTCTCCCATGAATCACTGGATACTCTGTACTGGTCCGTCCGGACAATACGACCAGCATGTATTATATCAACAAACAAGGAGGTACCAAATCTCTGATGCTGTCTCATGAATCCCAAGAGCTTTGTAGCTGGCTCATAGCTCACATGATAGCCCTAAAAGCCGAGCACGTGTCGGAAGTGCACATCACCTTAGTGGACTCTCTCAGCAGACCCAAAGACAATTGCCATGAATGGGAGCTTGATCAACTGCAACTGGACAAGATATTCTTGCTATCGGGGAAACCAGCATTAGATCTCTTCGCAACAAACAGCAACTCCAAATGCCAGTCGATATCCCCTCCAAGGTTTGTGGGGGAATGCCCTTTTGATACGATGGTCCGGGATTTATGCTTACACTTTTCCCGCTTCACACTAATCCCGAAGGTTCTCAGCAATATTAAAATTGAGCACTGTTGCCTCATCTTAATCGCTCCCAAGTGGCCCAGGCAGCACTGGTTTACGGGACTTCTCCTCATTTTGGAGATCAGTCCCAGTTGCCAACCAACAATACCAACACTGTTGACATTGAACCAGGGCCACCTGGAGCCAGCCTCTCTCCACTTACACGCATTGCTCCTGAGTTCTGAGTTTTGAGACCTAAACATCTCTCAGGAATGTAGAGACATATTGTCCAAAGCACGAGCTGAAAACCCCAATAAAACATACAAGTTGAAATGGATATGATTCTGTTAATGGTGTCTCCAGAATGATTTACACCCGTTAGACGCATCTCCTGAAGAAATCCTGCCTTATCACCCACCTCTGGCTAAATCGGATCTCGTGTATGAATCGGGTCAAGGTTCACATTGCGGCTATTTCACTATACAGACAATCAGCGTAATCTCTCTCGCTGTGCTACTAGAGTGATGAAAACAGTTTATGAAAGGTCTGTTCAGGACTTTCCCAACTGTGCGAGCTCCTTCCCCAGCACTGCACCTCAATATGGTACTCCTGCACCTCATGAAACAGCCTTACGAACTCATTCACAAAACTGAACTAAAATTCCTTATGTGCAAGGTTGCGCTATTTCTCGCTCTCACTTCCACAGGAAGAGTTGGCAAAATACAGGCTTTTACAATGCAAAAGCCTTTTCTGCATTTCACTGAAGAGTTCGTACTTCTCACAACAAACCCAAAATTAATTCCTAAAGTGCCTACTCCAATTTCATTTCAATTAACCTATCATATTGCGGTCTTTTTTCCCTAACCTTGCATCACAGGCCGAAAGATCGCCTCATACATTGGACCTAAAGCGATGTCTTAATAATATCTCCACCGTACAAAGAATATTTGCAAAATCGATCAACTGCTAGTGTCTTCCAGTCAATCTCGTCAAGGAACTGCAGTTACCGAAGCCGCAAGGGCGATTTCAGCAGCAATTCAGTTTTGCTACTCCAAAGCTAGCAAACCACTCTCAACGAAAGCTGAAGCACATTCTACGAAAGCTGTGTCCACTTCGACTGCTCTGTTTGCAGTTGTTCCACTACTAGAAAAGATAAGTTGTGCTGTGACACAGAGGAGGACCCACACGTTTACGCAGCAGTACTGCCTAGAATCTGCGCAAAGCAGGCGATAGGCCAGGCGATGCTGCAACAACTGGTTCAATAAGGTGAGCCTCTTTATGTAGAGGTGTTAGTCATATTTAAATTCTAATGTATGTCATACTGTTGTGTATTATGTTTTCCTTTACAGTCAATTATCTGTTATAGATATGAATGTTTACAAGCTCAAAATATGTGTGTGTGTGTGTGTGTGTGTGTGTGTGTGTGTGTGTGTGTGTGTGTGTGTGTGTGTGTGTGTGTGTGTGTGTGTGTGTGTGTGTGTGTGTGTGTGTGTGTGTGTGTGTGTGTGTGTGTGTGTGTGTGTGTGTGTGTGTGTGTGTGTGTGTGTGTGTGTGTGTGTGTGTGTGTGTGGGTTTGTGTGTGGGTTTGTGTGTGTGTGTGGGTTTGTGTGGGTTTGTGTGTAATCCTTTTACCTACTGGCGGTTGCCAGTAGGTAGTTATAGTTAGGAACAAAGTTTCCATAGGAAAAGCGTTTTTTGTTTTGCCAGTAACTTTGGTGCCGCTTGACGAATCTTCACAAAATCTTATAAAAAGTCCCCTTTTTAGGTCTCGCCTGACCCAGCTCATGCGCTGGTCTGGCGAGACTTTTAGTAAGGGCTTCAAAAAATGCTACCATGGCCGGCCTACAGCTTGCATGCATGTGCGCGGGCGCGCGCTTACGAGCAGAGGCGCCATATGGCCTTCCTCTCGCTCTCCCGCGCGCCTCGCTCTGCCTCTGTCTTGCTCGCCCCTCCCCCTTCTCCTTCCCCTCCACAGAGCGCTTCTCGCGGCCGCGCGTCTTGCAAAATCGCGGCCAGTGCTTGTTTGTTATTACATGTAGATGGTTTCTGTTTAGTCAGTCGCAAAATAATACACCTACAGGAACTGTGCCAACCCCCCCAAGCACTAATTGCCATTTACTGTTTAAACCAATAACAAGACTGGGTTTTGGCTGATGGCAGTAAAGCTAAGCCAAGCATAATAAGTAACAACAAAATGCTAATACTGCAAATGACTTTGTTATTCTCAATCAATTAAGAGAAGAAATTTTGATCCAAACAAAATAAACCTTAGACAAAATGCTTTGTCAAATGAATAAATCAATTCTTTAATTAAATTTTAGTTTAGTTGACCTTCCACTATTTTAATCAGTCGGAGAATTCAAGAAAACACTTAAGGAACAATACTGTGCTAAAATTAGCAGACCACCACAATCAATCATTCATCGCATTTCAACTCATTTATTCTCATTCACACATTCATTCATTCAGGAACATACAAGAGATTGATTCATCAAATATTTTCAAGAAGAATCCTAAAACCTTTCTATAAAAACCACATAAGGAAAGACTAAACAATATTTCTCTAATATCCAACACAATTGATTAGATTTGAGTTCTTGTGGCAACAATAAGGTCTACGCGTTTCGAGTCCCCATAAATACTAGGGCTCTCATCAGGACCTGTAGGCTCTGGTAAGTAGAAAGTAGATCAGCCGATCTACATTCGAGATGATTATGGTGGATGTTGAGTCTTTTTTGGAAACTTAAAGAGGAAACATTGTGGTCCGTGCTTCGGGGCAGTTGGCCGAACTAGTCTTTTTTTATGCTTCGTTAGCGACTTGTTAGATGGAGTGAGCGACAAACAACTGGACGCCTCAAGTGCACCCTGATTGAAACTAAGGATAAAGATTAAGTGAATCGTTCCGATTGACCTGCGCACCCTCGCTAACGAAGCATAAAGGTCCTGATGAGAGCCCTAGCATTTATGGGGACTCGAAACGCGTAGACCTTATTGTTGCCACAAGAACTCAAATCTAATCAATTGTGTTGGATATTAGAGAAATATTGTTTAGTCTTTCCTTATGTGGTTTTTATAGAAAGGTTTTAGGATTCTTCTTGAAAATATTTGATGAATCAATCTCTTGTATGTTCCTGAATGAATGAATGTTGTTACTTATTATGCTTGGCTTAGCTTTACTGCCATCAGCCAAAACCCAGTCTTGTTATTGGTTTAAACAGTAATCACGATTCCGGTTATAGAGAATCTAGTGGCCTCATTTGGTGCTGTCTCCGGGTATGAAGTAAATAGCTCCAAAACGGAGGTCATGTGCTGGAACATAGACAACTGGAGTGGGAAGGTCTCTTCTGAGTTTAGATACTTGGGAATTACAGTGGTCGCAGATTTGGATAGAATCCCGCAAATCAATTTAGATAGAGTTTCCAAGGAAATAGTCCGTCTCTTAAACAAATGGGGAAATCTTCCTTTGACGATTTTTGGCAAGGTCAACCTTGTAAAGATGATCATTCTCCCTAAACTCTCTTTTTTATTCTCCACCATTCCGTTGTCATTTTCATTGAAGGGTATTAATAAAATACAGGGTAAGATCGGGAGTTTTATATGGGGCGATAAGGGAGTAAGGCTCTCATGGAAAAAGCTCAGGCGTAGACTCCTTAAAGGAGGATTGGCTCTCCCAGATTTAAGCCTTTATGCAGCAGCCTTTCATTTCAGGAGCATACGAATGTTGTTGGGTAAGCTGGATGAGTCTAGCTGGGGCAAACTTTTAGCTGATATGGTGAGAACTGAGGGAGGGGATGTAGGAGAGGCTTTTCTTTACAAATTTGGTTCTCCTAGATTTTTCAAGCGGGTTAGACTAAAGATATTGAGGGCTGCTCTAGAGGTATGGTATAAGGTGAGATCAAGTTGGGGGATTGGTTATTTCTCAGACCTGGCTCCTATTTGGGATTCCCCTGGCACTCCTCTCTGGCTTAAGGATGCCCTAGCCATCCCAATAAAGTGTGCTGGTATCTCTGTCTGGTCAGATCTGCTGGATGGTGAAGGTGTTTTACCCTGGGAATACCTAGGAATCAAGATAGGTCCAGGTTTGTCTAGATTCAAATATCTCCAGATAACTTCTTGGTTTGGGGTGGAAAAGGAGAAGGACGAGATAAAAGGAAATGGGGAAATTGAGAGATTGTGTCAGCAAGGGCCCCTAAAGAAGGAGATTTCGGTCTGGTACAATTTACTTCTAGCGGCAGATGACATCAAAATACCCAAGGCGATTGAGGTATGGTTTTCCTCCAACTTGGCCCCCCAAGTCGACGCCCTCTTTGAGCCTTCCTTAAAAACTCTTTATAAATTTATAAAGCCAGCCTGCTTAAAGAAAAATCACTTTTTCGTTATAAATCGACTCTACTACACGCCCTATAAGATCGCTAAGTTTGCCCCCCTCCCCCCTCCGAAATGTCCAAGGTGTCATACCCCGTTAGCCAACGATGAGCATATTTTTTTCCAATGTCACAATATGGAGGCTTTTTGGAATGAAGTGGGGTTATCCCTCCGGGACATTTTTAAATTCAAGGTGGAAGTA
This sequence comes from Triturus cristatus, assembly GCF_964204655.1. Lineage (NCBI taxonomy): Eukaryota > Metazoa > Chordata > Amphibia > Caudata > Salamandridae > Triturus > Triturus cristatus. The sequence goes on along the minus strand of NC_140586.1, from coordinate 359,348,887 downwards.
AATCTCTCTTTGGTGTTTTTTGGAGCCGATGGGCATTTCACTAGCTCTGCCACTGAGCAGGATAAAGGGTTATTAATGTACTTGATATTATTGGCACGGAGAGAGATCTGCAAGAGATGGAAGGATCCACTCCCCCCGAAAAGAGAGGATTGGCTGAATGCGGCATTCAGTATGGCTAGGCTGGAGTATGAGCGCTCTGTGGACAAGGTCTTAAATATCTGGCACCCGTTAATGAGTTGGGGTCGCTCGTTGAGCCTGTTACCATCAGTCCTATGATTACACCATATCCCTGAGAAACATCAGAAGGGATGGGTCTGGTGACCCCAAGCAAGCGCGGTAAGCCACTGGGCCTCCCCCCGCTCCATCCTTATTTGTTGGCTATTAAACCCGCTGCCGCTTGATCAGGTGAGATGAGGACACAAAAAAAAAAAAAAACAATAAGGTCTACGCGTTTCGAGTCCCCATAAATACTAGGGCTCTCATCAGGACCTTTATGCTTCGTTAGCGAGGGTGCGCAGGTCAATCGGAACGATTCACTTAATCTTTATCCTTAGTTTCAATCAGGGTGCACTTGAGGCGTCCAGTTGTTTGTCGCTCACTCCATCTAACAAGTCGCTAACGAAGCATAAAAAAAGACTAGTTCGGCCAACTGCCCCGAAGCACGGACCACAATGTTTCCTCTTTAAGTTTCCAAAAAAGACTCAACATCCACCATAATCATCTCGAATGTAGATCGGCTGATCTACTTTCTACTTACCAGAGCATACAGGTCCGGATGAGAGCCCTAGTATTTATGGGGACTCGAAACGCGTAGACCTTATTGTTGCCACAAGAACTCAAATCTAATCAATTGTGTTGGATATTAGAGAAATATTGTTTAGTCTTTCCTTCTGTGGTTTTTATAGAAAGGTTTTATGATTCTTCTTGAAAATATTTGATCAATCAATCTCTTGTATGTTCCTGAATGAATGAATGTGTGAATGAGAATAAATGAGTTGAAATGCGATGAATGATTGATTGTGGTGGTCTGCTAATTTTAGCACAGTATTGTTCCTCAAGTGTTTTCTTGAATTCTCCGACTGATTAAAATAGTGGAAGGTCAACTAAACTAAAATTTAATTAAAGAATTGATTTATTCATTTGACAAAGCATTTTGTCTAAGGTTTATTTTGTTTGGTTCAAAATTCCTTCTCTTAATTGATTGAGAATAACGAAGTCATTTGCAGTATTAGCATTTTGTTGTTACTTATTTACTGTTTAAAGTCGCAAATGAGCGGGCATGGAGGTGGCGGACGGACTGTAATCATATTTAACGCTGGCAACCATTGTTTTCATCTCACTCAACAAGTAGCATCCTATAAATGCAGGCGAAGTCACGCGCTCACACCTTAACGCCATTAACCCCTTCAGTGCCCATGACGAGATAGTCTCGTCATGGAGCGCGGTTGCGCTGTGCCCATGACGAGACTATCTCGTCATGAACCCCGCCCGCTAATGAAACGCCCGGCACAGGGCGGGGCACAGAAGGGGTTAAACAAAGATGCCACTAAGGTAATGCTGGTACCTTTTATTAAGTACTCACAGCCCTACCGCCCCCAGCCAACTTAGGCTCGCAAATGAAGCCCAGATGTGCCCAATACAAGCGATGAGATGTAAACAAAGAGCAGATGACGTGGCTAAGGGACGGTGACCTGCAGTATTTATGTTCCGCCTGCTCGCCCTTCGGTGCGTTGTCTGTAAACCGCGTCCTTGAAAAGCGCACCTGTGCCACTGTTTTGGCTGTAAACAAGCTCACTCTCGCAGCAGATGTGTTTGCGACTTTCCGGGGACATTGATGGGCGCCAGGTCGAAGGCATTGTGCAACAGCTATTCAGGAGGTGAATGGAACCGTGCTCTGATGATTGAGAGCTCCCCTGAAGTGTTGAGCCTTGCAGCTATATGAGCGATCGTACCATTCTCATTCAGAGGGGTTGTTGGATATGGCTACAACTAACGTTCTGAAACAGAGTTTACACAACACCGACTGTTATTAGCCCAGCTCGCCTTTATACCTGTGTGGAAGTGAGAAAGTGTGACACAACTTGGGATTTAAACTACGAACATGCCCAAAGCTTTCCAAATGGATACCTTTTATTTGGTATTTTTGCGTATTTTTTTTTTTTGTGGGTTCTTTTTTAGGAATGCGATTTATGAGTATATTGGAAACTTTCTAAACTTTAGGATTAACATTGGAAAACCAGGAGTTCTGACTTGGCGGCAATTACGTTCTCTGCACATCTGTAGTTTGCTATTTCAGGTTGATAAATTTCTGTGCCCTTAGTTCAGTGAACTGCTCTCTCTCATCGTGATAATGGTACTACATTCAGTTGAAGTTTCCCTTGATATTTATGGCAGTGGGTACAGCCAGAGCTTCATTTGTGCTGGTGGTTTCTGGATGTGGGCTCTAGCACTCTTTTTTTGGGCGACCAGAACTTGATTTTCATCATCACCTGACTTTGAGGAAATGAAAGATAGAGAAACTGTGACAAAGAAAGACAGCAGGGATGACTAAGAATACGTAAGACTCCAGTAAAGAGAATGGAAGAGTATGGTGGTGGAAGAAAGAGGCATGTGATTGAAACGAGAAGAGCAGTGCTTAATTTTAGCCGGTGGTTTCCAGTGCGCTGCACCCGCACTTAATTGCGGGAATCTGCACTTGTGATAGCTACCACATGGTGGCACTCTTTGTGTAGTTTAAAGATGAGCAGAAAAACTGTTTTGTTAATTCAATATACATTAAAAACAACTAATACTTGTCACCCAAGCCATTCTTAAACCTTTGACGGCCTAGAGCAGTCTGAATTGTCACACTTGTAGCAGTGTGATGGTTAGTAGGTGTGTAAGTACAGTGGCAATGTGTGGTGCAAACTTTGGTGGTCTCCTGACGTGAGCCCCAGCACTTATTTTTTAAAAAAATTAATTATGCATTGAAGAAGAGTAACCTTGGTATTTGACAGCCTAGGAGGTGGGTCCCTGCACATACTTTTTATACATTAAACACACAGGATACAATGAGTGGTCAGCATAGTAAACCTGTGGTAAATAACATACACAAAATGGTACTATAGTAAATCTCAACCTTTTTATAGTCCTCTGTTTACCAATACTCATTACAATGTTGGGGACCAGCAATAAAAATGCACATGCAACTCATCTGAAAGCTAAAATGTTTCAAAAAATAGTTAGCCCATCAAAATGTGGTTTAATTGGATATTAACACCTAAACCACTCAAATCCAAGTATTACACCTCTGAAATAAAGGACTCCCCCGCACCCCCCCTGCAACTTTGCTTCTCTCCATGAGTTCTTCTCTCCAATGATAACTAGGCACAATACTACCCCCCTTGTTTCTCAACCTGCATCAGTCCACTACACAGACTACCTGATGCTGCTACATCCTGGAGAGTTTTATGGTTGTCACAGTGAGAACTTAAGGTACTATATGCTGTTTTTAGCCTTTGGAAAATTAATCCTTAGATATTTACTGTAATGAAGGGAGTGCGTGTCTGTGGTGAGAACTGTTCATGGGGAGAAGTAATGTTTCTGGACTACTTGTATGTTGATTCTGTGTGATGCCTGTGTTAGATTTGGTTGGTACTAGAAAATCCTCAGCATTTGGGAGTAAGTGCTAAATTTGGAGGTGAATCAAACAGCTAGATGCAGAAAACATCACTGCTTCGTTATTCACTAGATTTAGCACTTTAATCACCTGTCAATTCTGCAGGCATTTCAGGCGCTTTTGCGGGGCCTGGGTCAAAAACCTGATGCGAGGCCCACCATAAACGTCTTCTGTTTATCTTGTGTGCCATAAGCACCTTATTCAAAGTATATAAAGAATTGTATCCTCTAAGAAGAGAAAGGTCATGGCAGCTATGGCGTCTGATGCCATCTGCTGATATAGCCAAATAAGCTGCCTCATTAATAAAGCAAAAAGAACAATTGATGGACAGAATGCAGAACAATGTCATACATTCACCCAAGTACAGAGATCTGGGCCTAAATCATGTTTTTGCTCACCATGCCACTCCGGTTAGGACCCAGCCATATGTAAATCAGTCTTGACCCTGCGCCCAATGGGTACAGTTCAGCCTGAACTGCTCATTATTTATCAAAGCAGACAGGCAGGCTCCCTCTAAAATGAAACTGTATAAAAAATACATTTTGATGCTGGAGCCCAGGGCCCACTCAAACACGAGGTCTGGATCTTAATGGCACCTCTGGTTTCACCTTGTGATGGTGCTGCAGCTCTGAATCTAGCTCTTAGTGACATTCCTGTTGTCTGAGCACGCATCGAACTCCCATTGACAAAGGTACTTTGAAAAACTTGTTAACAGCAATATGCAGTAATGAGCTGAACAATTCCAGCATAGTGGTCCGAACCGACCATCGTAATAACTCGTATGAAGAAACCTGTGGTTGCAGAGCTCTTAGATTCAACATTGTACGCCGCGGTGATGTAGATGTTTGATTTTATTACACTGGAAGCCCTTTGTTCAGTGGTGTACTGCTAAGGTATGATTGTATTTGTATTGACAGATCAATCATAGCATAACAAGATTCCATCACGGCGGTCTAAACGGTTTATTTGGCCCTTCTTAAAGGACTTGTTGAAGTTTCTTCATTTAATGACGCAGTGTCGCCATTGTAGAGGTATATAGAGCCGGACAAGCCTATTGTTAAAAATGTAGACATATATTTGTGCTTGGCCTTTCACTTTAAATTGTTGTTTCTTGTTACTTCCAATTTGAAAATTATTTCCGTTTACTGTAAGATCAGCCTTTCTGCTTACATTGAATATTGTGATCTCTTCGCATCCGGGTGTTCAGTGATCTCTTGGCTGCTTCTGTGATTCGATAGCCAAATGTCGTCTGATGTGCGTACCAGTTTTATTTACTGCCCAATTTATCAGATGTTTCTCCCCGCTGCTTGCTCCTGTATCCCTAGGCATTTGTGAGCGGCAGCACTTTCTCAATCACTCTAGTTAAATATTTGTGTTTTTTTAAAGTTATTTAGAACTTTGTAGTTTAAACAATTTTAATTGGTGACAGTTATTTTGAGTAAAATAGTTAAATTTCTCAAGAATCATAATATTTTATCGACAAGAGGAAATCTTATTTAATTTTGTGTAAAAGTTTTTTTCAGACATACCTGCATTCCTTCTGTAAATGTAATCTGTAAATTGAATGGTTACTTTAGATATTTTGAGTAAACATGTTTATACCACCGAGATTGTATTTGAACTGATGGCCTTTTACATTTGCTGGATGGGGTGAATGTTTTGGAACATTTGTGCTTCATAAGCTGTGTTTTTTAGTTCTTTGGCCAAGTGCAATGCTCATTTGGTCTTTTACAATTCGTACAGGAAATTAATTTGTCATCTCTTTTTCGTACTTTTGAGAAGAGAAATAACTCCTTCATTCATTGGGGGAAAAGCAGAGGTTTTTGGATATAAAATATATCTTGACTTTTAATCTTTTGCTCCTAATTTTAGGTCTGGCATAGAGAAATCTTTGTCTCACCAAATTTATATCAAGTAAACTCATAGCTTTTATATATAGTAGAGGTTGTCGCCAGGTAGTTATAGTTGGGTCTGCTTTTCCAGCTAAAGAGCCTGTTTTGGTTTGCTAATAACTTGGGCCTGATTTGACGAATTTTCACAAAGCTTTCCAAATACAAATGTCATCCACCTCAGCTACTTCCTGGAAAGTTTCGGGGTGATTCTTCAAGTGGAGGCCGAAAAAAAGGGTGGGGTCCCAAAACGCAAAATCCCCATGCAGTTACATAGACTTCTTTAACAAGGCCTACAGCAAAAACTGCTTAACGGAATTATACCAAAGGCAGGAAGCTAGATCTTGGTCAGCAGATTGTGCTTTTTGTGGTTTGGTGTAAATCCGTTCAGTAGTTTTTGAGATATTAAGGGGAACAAAAGTTAGATAATTAGATGGTTGGACCCGTGAAAGCGCAAATTAAAAAATGGAGCCCTGTGATTAGGCGAGACGCCCATTTTTCCCGTGAGCCTTCACACTCTCAGGGGAGTAAACATTTATACTTATTATCTGTACAAAATAGGTAAAAAAGCAATATAGTAGTTACCCGCTACTATTTAAACTATAAAACAAACTAACACACTCATTGAATAATGTCACCAGTAATTTCATCATTGATGTCATTTGAGATGTTATCAGTGATGTCATAGAACACCTCATGAGTAATGTCTTATGTGAGATCACAAGCAGTGTATGGTGGGGATGTAAGTCATAGTTAGCACTACTAATTGTAACTGGTGAATTTCTGTGTTTTTTTAAGTCAAAACATTAATATTATCACTGACAAATTCACCTAACTGTAATGTTACTTTCCCCTTTGTGTTTTTTCAGTGAATATTTACGGTTAAAAAAAAAATGGAAACAGATCTTTTAATCACACCTAACTATAACGTTACTTTAAGCCTTCGTTTTTTTCAGTGAAAAAATATATAACTATATATGATTTGAAATTAATGCAGACACACACATACACATTTTGGTCAGCCTTCTTATCCATTGGTCTGCTCAACTGTCATTCACATTTTGCCTCCACCCACCACAGCACGAGAAAACGGATCAACTCACTTCCGCCACTGCGCCTCCTGCTTTGTGAGTGATAGCATTTGCTGATGACCCGTGCACGTCCACCTAAAAAGAAGTGTACTGTTGCCATTACTGGTGGCTATAACTGTACTGTGCCATTGCTTTTTTCGTTTTTTTTATCCCTTTTTAGGTCGAGCCTAGAGCAGCGCATGCGCTGCTTGCTCAACTTTTAGTAAGGGGTTTTTCAAAGTGCTACCCACCGGCTTTTGCTGGCCCCCAGCTTGCTGTTACACGCACGATGTGCACAGCTGCCATCTGGCTTTCTAGAGCGTGTGAATCCCCTCCCACTCCCTCCTCGTCAGCTTCATTTTTTTTCGAGCACTGATATTGACAGACTTTGTGTGTTTCCCGTACTTCAAGGCAAGCGCGCGCACGTATAATTTTTGTGTGTGCTAATATTTGCGTCTGTTTATTTGTGATTCCCGTACTTCAAGGCAAGCGCACACGTCTAATTTTTTTTCTTGTAATCACATTGAATTATTATTAATTATCCCTAACATAGCCCTAAATGTAATGCTGACAGCGATCACTGTTTTTAATTTAGTTCAATGCATGTCATCGATTTAAATCTAATATATGATTCCTCTGAATGCATTCCATCACTGTCTTCTTCCTAATGTACGTACGCAGTGTCAACGCCAGTACATACCCGCATGAGGACAGAGCCGAGAGCACAGGATACATCATTATGTCATGACACAATATTGGGTTGGTAGTAATGGAAATACCAGTCGCACATCTATTTCCCAATTATCTGATCAATTTTAGGTGCCCATCGGGATAGGAGACACATCCCACTACCATGGATGTGACCGATAACAAGACCCGGGGAGGGGCACTTGTTATCACTAACGTTTTTCTGACTGGGTACTACCCCGGCACTCAAATGTTACTGTTGACAATGTCAGTCAGAATAATTTGGGGTATGACTCGAATACACAGTACTGATGCGAATAGTCCTTGCTATCCCCTAATCCTGTCACTCAATTGAGAACTGAAACACTTTTTTTAAAATACACAGGAAAAAACAGTAATGTCCCAACATATGTTCTTCATAAGAAATCATGAAATTTAATATGTCTTGTCAATGTATCATATTTATATACAATTCAAAAAAGGACCTTTCTCCTTGTTGCGTTGATGTGTTTAAATAGTACAGTGTACACAAGGATGTATCGTAATTTTATACAGTTTAGAAAAAGAACCTATCTCCTTGTGAAGTTATCAATCAATCAATCAAGAAATTTGTATAGCGCGCTACTCACCCGGAGGGTCTCAAGGCGCTTGGGGGAGGGGGGTCCGCTACTGCTCGAACAGCCAGGTCTTGAGTTGCTTCCTGAAGGAGAGGTGGTCTTGGGTCAGACGGAGGTGGATGGGGAGGGAGTTCCAAGTCTTGGCTGCCAGGTAGGAGAAGGATCTTCCTCCCGTGGTGGCTCTTCGGATGCGTGGAATGGCGGCGAAGGCGTGGCTGGTCGATCGTAGCTGGCGGGTGGGAGTGTAGAAGGTCAGGCGATCGTTGAGGTACCTGGGGCCCAGGTCGTGGAGGGCCTTGTGTGCATGGGTGAGGAGTCTGAACGTGATTCTCTTGCTGACGGGGAGCCAGTGCAGGTCTCTCAGGTGTCCGGAGATGTGTCTGTGTCGGGGGATGTCCAGGATGAGTCATGCGGAGGCGTTCTGGAAGCGTTGGAGTCTTTTCTGGAGTTTGGCTGTGGTTCCGGTGTAGAGGGTGTTTCCGTAGTCCAGTCGGCTGGTGACGAGTGCCTGGGTGACCGTCTTCCTGGTTTCGGTGGGGATCCATCGGAAGATCTTTCGGAGCATGCGTAGGATGTTGAAACATGACGATGAGACGGCGTTGACTTGTCTGGTCATCGAGAGGGAGGAGTCCAGGATGAAGCCCAGGTTGCTTGCGTGGTCCTTTGGTTTGGGTGTGCTGCCTAGGGCAGGGGGCCACCAGAAGTCGTCCCAGGCAGAGGGTGATGATCCAAGGATGAGGACTTTCGTCTTGTCTGAATTCAGTTTCAGGCGGCTGTTCATCATCCACTCGGCTGCTTCTTTCATCCCTTCGTGTAGGTTGGTTCTGGCGGTGGCGGGGTCGTTGGTGAGGGAGAGGATCAGCTGGGTGTCGTCGGCGTAGGAGATGATGTTGAGGTTGTGTTGGCGTGCGATGGCCGCGAGGGGGCTCATGTAGATGTTGAAGAGAGTGGGGGGCTGTGTGATGATCCTTGTGGTACGCCGCAGATGACTTTGGTGGCCTCGGATCTGAATGGGGGGAGGCGGACTCTCTGGGTTCTTCCGGCGAGGAACGAGATGATCCTCTCCAGTGCCTTCTCTTGGATACCGATGTTGCTGAGGCACTGCACTAGGGTGCGGTGGCAGACAGCGTCGAACGCTGCGGAGAGGTCCAGGAGGATGAGGGCCGCTGTTTCCCCGTTGTCGAGCAGGGCTCGGATGTCGTCAGTGGCTTCGATGAGGGCGGTCTCGGTGCTGTGGTTGGCTCGAAAACCGGACTGCGAGTGGTCGAGAGATCCGTTCGTCTCGAGGAAGGCAGCAAGCTGTATGTTGACGGTCTTCTCGATGACTTTGGCAGGAAAAGGGAGGAGCGAGATGGGGCGGTAGTTCTTGAGGTCGGTGGGGTCCGCTGATGGTTTCTTCAGGAGGGCGCTGAGTTCGGCATGCTTCCGGCTCTCCGGGAAGGTGGCGGTGTTGAAGGAGCAGTTGATGATGTCCCGGAGTTGGGGTACGATGACGGAGTCTGCCTTGTTGAAGACGTGGTGGGGGCACGGGTTGGTTGGTGATCCGGAGTGGATGGTGTTCATCGTGTGGATGGTGTCTTCGGTGCTGACCGGGGTCCAGGCGCGGAGGGTGGTAGTGGGGGGCGTCGGTTCGGCGGTTGGGTGCGTGGTCTGTGCGCCGAAGCTGTTGTGTATGTCGGCGATCTTGCTGTGGAAGAACGAGGCGAGTGAGTCGCAGAGGTCTTGCGAGGGAGTGATGTTGTTGTTTCCGGCGCTGGGGTTGGAGAGCTCTTTGACGATGCTGAAGAGTTCCTTGCTGTTGTGGGCGTTGTTGTCTAGTCGTTCCTTGAATGCTGTCTTCTTGGTGGTGTGGATTAGCTGGTGGCATTTGCGGGTGGCGTGCTTGAGGGCGGTCATGTTGTCTGTAGTCGGGTCTTTGCGCCAGGCTTTCTCGAGGGTACGGCAGTTCTTCTTGGAGTTCTTGAGATCGTCGTTGAACCAAGAGGCTATCTTACTGCTGGGCCTGCTGGGATGGTTTTTCAGTGGTGCGAGGTCGTCCGCGCAGTTGGCGATCCACTGTGTGAGGTTGTTGACTGCTTGGTTGGGGTCCGTTGTGCTCGGGGGAGGGTTCTGGCTCAGGGATGTGGTGAGCTGGTCGGTGGTAACCTTGTTCCAGCTCCTGCAGGGAACCTGTTGCGGGTGGTGTTGGGTCGTGGTTCTCCTGAAGCTGAAGTGGACGCAGTTGTGGTCTGTCCAGTGTAGTCCGGTTGAGTGGCTGAAGGAGATGTGCTTGCTGGAGGAGAAGATGGGGTCGAGCGTGTGGCCGTTGTAGTTGGTGGGGGTGTTCACCAGTTGCTTGAGTCCGAGGTTGGCGAGGTTCTCCAGTAGGGCGGCGGTATTGCTGTCATTGTTGTTCTCCAAGTGGAAGTAGAGGTCTCCTAGGAGGATGTAGTCAGCGGAGGAGAGGGCGTGCGGGCTGATGAAGTCTGCAATGTCTTCGCTGAATTGTGTGCGAGGTCCTGGGGGTCTGTAGATGAGGGTGCCTCTGAGTGTGGTCTTGGTCGGTGTGTATCTGGAAGTGCAGATGTTCGGCGGCTGTGAGGGTGTCGTCGGAGTTGGTCGTGATGCGGATGGTGTTCTTGTGGACGATGGCGATGCCTCCTCCAGTCTGGTTGACGCGGTCCCTCCGGGTGATCTTGTATCCGCCCGGGATGGCGATGGCGATGTCGGGCGCTGAGGAGGCGTTCATCCATGTTTCCGTGAGGAAGGCGACGTCTGGGGATGTGGTGTCGAGCAGGTTCCAGAGTTCCACTGCGTGTCTGTGGACGGAGCGGGTGTTGAGCAGGATGCACTTCAGGTGGTTGCTGCTGGTGCTCGGCTTGGCGGGTGCGGTGCAGGTCCGGATGCAGGTGAATTTGCAGGTTTGGCAGGTGAAGGGTCCGTGGGTGCGTCTCGGGGTGGCTCGGTGGCAACCTGGGTCCGGCCGGTGCTGAGTGCGTTGAGGGTGGCGGCGTCGTAAGTCCGGCGGGTGGGCTGGCATCTGCGGGGACCAGGGTTTCTGGCGCCGGGCGCGGTCCAGGCGCGGACGGGCGCAGACGGGCTTGCCTTTGGCGCACCTTCGGCGCACCGTCGGCGCACCCGCTGCGCGTACGCGCGCACTCCGCCATAAATGGCGAAGTGGGAGGGAGGAGCAGCTGGGAGGCGGGAGCGGGGCGGCGAATGGGAAGGGACACAGAGAAAGAAGGGGGCGGGGCCGTAGGGGAGCAGCAGCGGGGAGAGGGCGGGAAACGCGGCAGGGGCTGGGCACAACAAGTGGGGCAAAACACACAATAACGCTGAAAAACAGAGGCAATCGACGATAAACAGAGGCAAAATACAAAATGCAAACGCTACAGGGGAAAAATAAAAAATACAAACGGTCAAGGACCAGGAGCACAGCTGCGGGCAGCGGCGGCACTCGGCGGGATCGGGGGCAGCCTGGGCTCACTCACGGGGAGTGTGCACGGTGCGTGGGGTGACCGGCCCAGAGGGTCAAGGGTCACTGCTCACCACTGCGTGCACTCCGCCATAAATGGCCAAGTGGGAGGGAGGAGCAGCTGGGAGGCGGGAGCGGGGCGGCGAATTGGAAGGGACACAGAGAAAGAAAGGGGCGGGGCCGTAGGGGAGCAGCAGCGGGGAGAGGGCGGGAAACGTACAGGGGCTGGGCACAACAAGTGGGGCAAAACACACAATAACGCTGGAAAACAGAGGCAATCGACGATAAACAGAGGCAAAATACAAAATGCAAACGCTACAGGGGAAAAATAAAAAATACAAACGGTCAAGGACCAGGAGCACAGCTGCGGGCAGCGGCGGCACTCGGCGGGATCGGGGGCAGCCTGGGCTCACTCACGGGGAGTGTGCGCGGTGCGTGGGGTGACCGGCCCAGAGGGTCAAGGGTCACAGTTAGTACAATATTGCAGTACGATGTACACATCTGTCACCCATCTACACATTTAGACCCTTAAAGACGAGCCAAATTCCCCGTGAGGTGAGAAGAGTCGAACATTGAGACCCCATCGAGGAAATAATCCGGAACAGCCGACACGTGTTTCGTTACGCAATGTAACTTTTTCAAGGCTGTAAATGTATTCATTACAAAAGAGAATTATGTTGACAAGTAAAAAACAAACAAATTATTCTCTAAACATACATCTGTTCACTTCTATGCGATGTATAGTGAAAGTAGAAGAAAAGGAGACGTCCCAGCAAGAGATTCGGTCCAACCGTATATGTATTCCAATTTTCACTATATATTATTTTACTCCCTTTTGTACAACCCATATAGTAAAGAGCAAAGAGCAGGAAGAAAGCCCAACCAAATTCCATGCCAAAAGTGCAATTATAGTTGTTAAGCTTCGTGTTAGGGAAAGAAAGAAGTATGGAATTGTGAATCTAGAAGGCAGAGTATATCTGGCAACCTGACGGACAGAGCCCAAACACCAGTGCATGTGGTATCCTGCAATATCCAATCAAAGTGTATTACGTTGGAAATGCTTAAGTCTACCCCCACTGTCTGGTAGGAGTTGGTGAGTACCTTCGATATAGTAGAGATGGATGTATTCCAGTCCAAAGGTATCGTCATCCGAAGGGCGAAAGTATCAACCATAACAATCCTGTTTTCTGGGTTCACCATTCAGTTGTCTAAGACAGACAAGCAGAGGTAAGAATTAAGGTGCAAATATGCGGATGTGTGCTATTGGTCAGTTCACGAATGCGGGCTGAGCCTTGCTTGTGCACAGCTCGACAAAAGATCCAGTATTAATGCAAAGTTCTAGAAAGAACAATCCATTCCTAGAAGTGACAAATCCCAGAGAGACATTCCAGACATGTTGAGTCTATGTAAGAGAGGCAGTGTGAAAGTATAAGAGGTTACACTATACAGAAATCGGGTATAGTTCATTCTAATTTGAATTATTACACAGAGTATAAATTGTGAAGCAACTTACTTCTGGCTGCCGTATTCAAGTAGCGAATCCGTAATCAATTCAGTGGGGCTGTCACAGTACGATATCCGACAAGTTTAAGGACCCTTAGAGCAAGTTATCTGAAAGAGAAGTATAAGACACAAGCCATGTGTCGCAGAATTGGTCGAAAAATGTGTGCCGTTGTAACATATTTAGTTAGAGGCTAGGGTATATAACGCCAGTCTCGTTTCCCACATAAAGAGAGGACGAGAGATCTCTGTTGAGAGGTCACACATGCCTCAATCTGTGCTTCAGTAACACAGAAAAGTATATAATGCTCACAATTATCACCAAAGTTTTTGGCCCATACGAATCGCTATTGTGGGTGCCCAAAGAATGCATCAACATTTTTTTCAAAATCATAGAAAACCATTGTTTAAGCCTTTCCCCCATGTTATCACGGTCATCCGATATTCACTAGAGAAACTTACTATCCAAAGATTAGAGGCAGCGTCCATCCACCGGAGCAGCCCCAATCATTCACTGCACCTTTTGAAATAAGTAGCCGCAAAAGTATGGGAAGTATGAGTCACCTAGGTATTCCTCCTAACAGAAATAGTAAGTGAGAGACTATCAAGGGTCACATTGTGATTTAAAGAGTACAATGAGAGAACATGGTGGACTCAGTTAAGGGGTGCTCAAAGGCCACAATAATAGTTCTAACGTCATTAGTTGTAGAGGCCCCAGTCGATACTTACATCTTTAAATCGTACAATCGAACGGGCGACGTAAGAATCAAGCATTTAAGTATTCTTCCTGCCAGTAAAGTAAAGACGAAGGGCTATAAACAATCACAGTAATCGTCTGAATATGTCAAAACTGAAAGCGGGGGGAGTCAAAACTATTAGCCCCCAAACTGCATTTATATGCAACAGTCGTATAAAGTACTCACTTGGCCCAGTGACGAATTATTCTGAAATGAAGCACTGTGATAGGTGCCTAAGGAAAAATAAACACTAATATCAAAACACCGATATTAGCAGCACCCTGTATGGACTTGGGTCACTCGACTGTTCTCTATTTACCAAAAAAGTCAGCCGATACTCGAAAATCACTTACTTCAAGACCCAATGTGCAGGTCAGCCGTTCGAGCTTCCTCCGTTGGAACGGCCCCGGTGAATCGCTGCACATTTTATGTGGTGCAAGCATAGAAATAGTAGAGGGACTCCGCACCTGGGCGGACTTCCTTTGTAAAACCTAGAAAGAGGGACTGTGTTTAGTCCATGAGAACAACCATCCGCCATGTTGGAGTGGGAGAAAAAAGGTCCATGAGCCCTATGCCAATAAAAAGTAGCCCAGTCTGACTTTGCGGAATGTTAGAATAAACAGAAGACTTTGTGAGTATAACTACAACGGTAGAGCCCTACTGTGCAAGGGTAGTATAAAGTATTACGCACCAACTGTGTTCCACAGTAATGGTGACACGTGTAAGAAAGTCCAAAACAATGTATATTCCAACATACTCTGATTCGAGACACTTGTTGTAACTGTGCCCAAGTGTGGCAGTGTTTCTCCAGTGCATGAAAGAGAAAGTGCATGGTAGGCAAAGGAAAAGTAAAAAGAAGACTGTAAAAGACATAAATTCCATAAGTCATATGTGTTGTCATTACAAATGTCACATGGTTGAGCAGTTTCTGTTACAACATCCTTATTACAATATTAGTCATTCAGAAATACATGTAACTCCTTATCAAGGTTAATGCCCTGCTCCACGGCCCGAAGGCGGATGATCCATTGAGCTTCTAGTTTTCTAAGGGCAGAAGTACGATCCCCCCCTCTGGGATTATTGAAGGCTTGAGTTATCCCATGAAACTTAACATTTAAAAGGGAACTTCCAGGGTGAAATGTATTGAAATGTACTGCCAATGGGTAACTGTGGTCGTTTTTGCGGATAGCCCTGATATGTTCCTGGATTCTCTCTTTTAGAGCTCGAATAGTGCTACCAATGTAAATTAGATTGCACGAGCATTGTATACAGTACACTATAAATTTAGATTCGCAGTTCATGAAGTCCCTAATTGTGTGTACAGTAGAAGTATTATAGCAAAATTCTTTGATACCATTTTGGGCCAAAGGACACATATTACAATGTGTACATTTGTAAAAACCTTTGGGTTTGGGTGGGAACCAAGAATGAGTCATGGGTTTTAGCGGTAAGTAGCTCCTGCAAAGGATGTGCCTCAAGGTTTTAATCCTCCTGTGTGTGATCTTTGATTTAGTAGTTAAATGTTGTTCCAATGATTTATCTAGTAAGAGGAGATGCCAATGCTTGGACATGATCTTATAGATTGCCTTGCTTTCCACATGAAAATCTGTGATGAAGCCTGTTTTTTTAGAGTTCTCTTGTTTTCTGTTCTCTGCATGTTCTTTCTTTTTTAGAAGTGTGTGTCTGGGTGTGCGTAGGACTCACTTTTTCGCAGTTTCAAGAACGTCAGAGGAATAACCCCTGTATTTAAGACGTTCCTGTAGGTTATGTAATTCCTGTGTGAAAACCTCCTCCTCACTGCAATTCCTACGTAAGCGAATCATTTCACCAAGAGGAATGGCATTGATTTGAGCCATGGGGTGAGCACTGGTGGCATGTAAGACAGCATTACATGCTGTTTCTTTTCTGTGGAGTTTAGACATGATTTTGTTGCCTTTCAAGTACATTGTGATATCCAAGAACGCAATTTGTGTAGTATTGAAGTTTGAGGTAAATTTCAAGTTAGAATTGTTGTTGTTTAAATGCTCTGTTAAGGAGATGAATTGCGATTGACTGCCCGTCCAGATGATAAAAATATCATCAATGTATCGTCCCCAATACATTGTGTGTGGTAAAATCTGGGGGACCATTTGTCCAAAGGTGTTGTTTTAGAATTTGCCCATGTATAAATTGGCTATCGAGGGTGAAAACTTACACCCCATGGCCACTCCCATCGCTTGTTGGTACCATTCCCCTTTGTGAAGAAAAACATTGTTTTCTAAAACTAGTTTGGTCATCTCCAAAATCATAGCAGTATGACCAAAAAGTGTGGCATCCCTTTGGTAGAGTGTATCCTTCAAGCCCTGTAAGCCTTCTTCCCAAGGGATGCTGGTGTATAGTGTACACACATCTAAAGTTGCAAAGGACATAGCTGGCATCCATTCGATGTCTTCTAGTTTGTTGAGCAGGTCCCCAGTATCCCTGAGGTAGGAGGGAAGATTTAGAACGAAGGGTTGCAGGAAAAAGTCAATGTATTCTGAGATATGTTCCGTGGGGGAGCCTAGACCTGACCCTATCGGTCTACCCGGGGGAAAAGTTGAAGGTTTATGTATTTTCGGGAGAGTATAGAAGCACGGAGCTTTGGGTGTGGGATTGAAGAGGTATCTAGCTTCTCCATCCGTGATGAGACCCTGTCCCTGCCACGTCCGAAGTTTGGATTCAATAAGGGTGGTTATTCTTTTGAGTGGATTTGAAGACAGTTTGGTATACGCTTGTTTATCCGAAAGCTGTCTGATGATTTCATTATTATAGTCATCCTGATGCATCAGAACAATATTGCCACCCTTATCCGCCTCTTTTATAATTATTTCTGTATTGTCAGATAGTTTTTTGAGGGACATGTATTCTGGTTTGGAAAGATTGTACCTGTAATATTTATGTGTGCCCCTCAATTTATCTTCCAGGGCATGTAGATCTTTGGTTACTGCTCTGTAGAAGGCATCGATCGTGTTATCTGATGGTAACTGTGGAACAAATTTAGATTTTACCTTAAACCCACTGTCAATGTTCAAATTAGTTTCTATACCCAAGTCCACTAATACATCCGACATTAAGATAGAGTCATCATTCAAGGAAGACAATAAATGAACATTTGCGATATCACGGATTGATTTATTACATGGTATTATCACAGGGTTGGTATGAATCATAAGAGTCGGATTCTCCTCAAAGTACTTTTTTAGTTTGACCTTTCTGATAAATTTGTATAGGTCCACATGGATATTCACAAAATCAGGTTTACTAGTCGGACAAAAACTTAGTCCTTTCATGAGTGCCATTTCCTCACATTCGGTTAATGTACAGTTGGATAGATTCACAATATGTACATGGTCGGGAGAGTCTGCCACCGCAGCCTCCATGTTTAGCTTTGTGGAGGGAGTCCACGTCAATTCTTTGCATTGCGAGCCGAGAATCTGGTATTTGTGGCCCCCTCTCTCCCGGCACTTCCGCCTCCCGCCCCTTCTTGTTTTCTTGGGGCGTCCCGATTGTATGTGTTGCGTGTTCCCTTGCGGTAACGATTCATCCCTTCTAAAAAAGATGATGTCGTGGGATCAGGGTTGGTACCCAAAGTGGTGGGTTCTGGTTCGGTTGTGGTACTATTCTCACTACGGATACTGGAAATATCCGACCCACTAGTAGAAGGCATGCTTGCTATGTTGCTGGCCACCATGTTTTTATTAGCATATTTTGATCTTTCTTCATCAAATTTATTCGCAAATGTAAAAACTCTCCCATTTTTGTAATCCGTCTCATCCCGTTTGAATTTTCTCATCTTTTTTTCCTTAATGTACTGTTGATGGCCATTGAGAATATCTTTTAATATCTGGTAGTTCTTTTCAGTGGGCTCTGGTAAGTTCAAATTTTTAATTTCCAGTTCTAATTGAGCTATATCGGTCAGGAGTTTATTCCGCCTACGGTCTGCATGGCAGATTAAAACATCCATCATTTTGTAAGAGGAAGTAGTAATAAGTTCCTCCCATTAATTTAAAAGGTCCGGGTCCAAATCCTCAAAAGAGGGAAATATTATGACCCGTAGGCCTCTGGGAATCTGTCTGTCCAGATATCGTTTTAAGGTGGTGGCATCCCACCATCTGGATAGCTCCTGTTTCTTAAGTTTTTCTAACTTAACAAATTTAGATTTAAGGCCTTCCTGCTCATTCGTTACCTTCTGTTTGGGATTGGTAGTTCCTTCTCCAGAAAAAAGTTCCGAGAATATTTTATCTCTTTCATCGTCAAATGTTGCCATATTTCCAAAAGAGAAGTTTGTTGATAGGGGACTGTGATAAGAATGGTTAGCGATGGTTAGCGATGCAAAGAAAAGAGTGCTGACTTCCACAAGAGCTTAACACAATATTGGGTTGGTAGTAATGGAAATGTCATGGGCAGAAATCCTGGTGAAGGCAGGGCGCTGTGAGCTCCAGACCCCCCACATCCCATCTTTCTGGTCAAAGGCTAAATGCTGGCGTCAGTTTTAAATACACATTACGCATGAGCGCCTCTATAATGGGAAAGCGGGATTCTCTTCCGGCAATGTGCCTTGTAAAAACATGTGATTTGATGATATCACTTTTAGCAAACACTGGCTTGAGCACACACTATGTTAACTGCAAGCACAGGCTCAAGATGCACACGTAAAAAGCTAACTGGACCGGATTAGACATAACCTGTAATCCTCATGTTTGTCAACATGTCACCTTCTGTCAAGTGCTCCAGGTGTTCAAATCATTATTTAAAGCAGACACTTTGCGCAGCGCTGCAAGCAATCAAGTGCACACGTCATTTAAAATAATTATCGGCTATCTTTTCGTACTCCACTAAAATACCATATATGGTGCTGCAGGAACAGGCGCAGTTAGGGGAGCAGGGCCACAGCAATGAGATATATACATTTTGAGTCCAAGGCTGCCTCTTTTTAATGACCTCAAACACGGGTTGCTCTACTGCCTCAGAATGAGAGCATGTAATGTATGCGTTTTTGGGGACTTTTCTTTAACGCAGTCAAAATATTTTGATCAAAGGAGTTAATGGCATTAACCGAGAATAAAACTATATTTAGTTTTTATGGCATTTTCAGAATATTGCCTTGACTGAGGTCTAAGTCCAACGCACCTGTGTCTCTGGACAGGATAAACTCAGATTAAGATAGGGTTACCAAGTTTTCCTACTGTCACTGAAAACCTCTACAGAATATTCTGGCATAGCCAATAGGTCTCACCTTTAGGACCTTATAAGTATTTAGTTATGCAGCACAATATCCTTGGTGCAACAACATCACCTGTTGCATGGCTAAACACTTTAAGGTCCCAAAGGCAAGACCTATTGGCTATGCTAATGCTTGTTGTGATTTGGTGTAAATCCGTTCAGTAGTTAGAGATATTAAAGTTTTAAAAATGTAGATATCTAGGTACTCAAGTCCTTGCTGAAGACTTGTGGATCCTACTAAAATGTCATTGACTGCCAACACTTCAATCGGGATCTGTTGGCAGCCATTTTGGGACTCGGCTTGAAGTGGAGTCCCACAAAAAAAAGAAAAGGGGGCAGGGTAGGAATATCCTGACGCCTCCATATATGGGGGGGCCCTCCTAGGCTCATGCAAAGCCCCGGGGACTGCCACCTCCCCTGGCCAATGAACACTACAAATGTGGGGAGACCTGCTCGGCCTCCTTGCTGCCCTGGGAACCACCACCTCCCCGGGGCACATACGTTATTAAAAATTTAAAAAGCAGGGGAGGCCCTACGCTTCCAGGTGCACTACTGGTTAGGGGATGAAATCCCCTTGACTCCTCAGGACTAAAGTGGACTTTTTCCACTAGCCAGTAGTGCTCCCGGAGGCTCGTTTGCAGAGTGGTGGAGAAAGTGGGTGTGGCCTCCATGTCCTCTCAGCAGTCCCACTGTCTGGGACTTACTGGAGTTAACAGAAAGGGTTCCTGGACCCCAAGGACCCTCCGCATCCAAGGGGACTTAATCCCCCAACCACCACTGCGCCAGGAGGGGTGTTTGCTGAGTAGTGGAGAAAGGGGGCGTGGCCTCCAAAAACCTCAAAGCAATCCCACTGTGTGGGACTTACTGGATGTAACAGAAGGGGTTCCTGGAACCCAAGGACCCTCTGCATCCAAGGGAACTTAATTACCCAATCACCACTGCACCAGCAGGCGCGTTTGCAGAGTAGTGGAGAAAGGGGGCAGGGCCTCTGTCGATTTGTGGTCACATTTCTTTTTTTATGGGAGAGGGGCCAACACTTACTCACACAGATACTAACATGTACTCATTCACCTATACAGTCACTGACACAGGCACACACTCACCCATAAAACCACTCACATTCACTCACTCACCCATACAGTCACTCACATCCCCCATCACTCACCTATACTGCCTTTCACATACCCAGTTACTCACCCATATACCACTGACATGCACTCACCAACACAGGCATACACACACTCACCCATACAGCCCCTCACACGTGTACTTACTAACCCATACAGCGACTGACTCACCTATTCACTCATCCATACAGGCAGTCACACCCCTCCCCCCCCCTCACCCACCTACACAGACACCCATAGTGGCACTCAGACAACCAACCAATCACTCACCCATACAGAAACTCATGTACCCACTCACACACCCATACAGCCACTGAGACACCAACCGACAGACAAATAGACATTCACACAACCAGTCACTCACAAATACATTCACTGAGATACCTGATCACTCACTTATATAGTCACGTACCCACTGATTCACCAATACACCTTGGTCTATATATTTAACTCTCATAAGCTTTTGAAAAACCCTCAGTCACTGGATAATGTCATCAGTGATGTCACTGACAATGTCATGAGTAATGTAATATGCGAGGACATAAGCAGTGCATTGCAGGGGCGCAAATTATAGTTGGCTCACTAACTATAACGGCTGAAGTTCTCTAGTTTTGTACAAGTGAAATGTCAGCCTAACTATAATGTCCCTGTAACCTTTTCAGTGAAATTATATATTATGTGTATGTATATGTATATTATGTGTATGTATATTATGTGTGTGTGTGTGTGTGTGTGTGTGTGTATATGTATATATATATATATATATATATATATATATATATATATATATATATATACATACACACGTGTGTGTATGTATATGCACTGCTTATGACCTCACATATTAGATCACTCATGACATGGTCAGTGACATCACTGTTGACATCTCAGTTGACATGTAAAAACAAGTCACAGATGGGAGGGAATCAAGAAACAAGAAGAAGAACTTTAACGAGAGAAACAGTTAGTAATCTATACAACTACTTGTTAAGCACTCTTGGTTCCTGAGGTTTAACTCATCTGTTCATCCAGCAAGCTACGAATTTCGTTCTATAAGTAGTTTATTTATTTTTTATACATTGGACATTCTTTACTTATAGATTGAGCTAAAAAAAGGTTATTGTTTCGTAATGTGAGGCCTGTGAAGAAATAGCCATCCTTAATGTTGTCCCGAGAACTTACGAGCACATTATATGACTAACTTCTGAATGATGAAATAAGTCCCAAAACATTAGGGACCATTTGGATTGTATGCACATTACAAAGCACTAAAAAGGTAAACCAATGTACAACTGACTTGCCTTTAACATAAGGACAATACCAATTACCTCAGTCTCCTTCAGTCGTTCAAGAAGGACAGCATATCTGAAGATGTAAAAGGGCAGTGTTAAGTCCAGCAACATCAGAGTAGCGATAGTGTCATTTCTTTCAAGCACAAAACTTTCTAATATGCCTATTAAGGCAGACACTGTCCCTGGATGTGAACAGAATACTTCCTGGCAATGATTGAAGCAATATTGAGAGTACAGAGTAGCTAATTTTGACCTTTAGTTTCCTCCAGTGTTTGGAGCTAATTGATAGGAAAGAAATCAGTCTGCTCACTTTATGATTCCAAGGTCTAATGTTAAGCAGAGAAGCAATCACTTTGATTTTAAAACTATGTGACACAAGAATGTGAGTCATTGATTTAGAATATTGATAACAAAGGTCAACAGAAACAACAGTATAAACCATTTGAATAGACAAGAGCCTACCAGTAAAACAAATTAAATTTGGTTTAAGTGATCTTATGAGTTGTTCCACTGTAACTAGACAATAGCAACCAATTGGTGTAGAAGATCAAACAAATAATTGTTGTGGCTGAGAGATTTGCTGCTTAATGGTGAAAATATGTTGTCTTCTGGTAAAAGAAGCAAGACAATATTTTACATGACCAAGATGCAGGAGAGAGATTAGTTCAAATGGCCTGGGCTATTGTTGGATCATCCTCCACTTCAGATATTTGTTGTTTACTCTAATTGGCATGAATAGGCATTTCTGGTATCTTGTTTTAAGTGCATGATAAGATTCTAATGTGATCTCTTGAAAGTAGATCAAGCTAATTGGGTGTTTGTTACTCCTGTTTAAACCTTTTCTTCTGAACAATGTTTTCGAATTGAGCTAGTTTGCTTTGTAATAAAGAGCCTATTTCCTTTAGCTTTCAATTTTGAAAAGACTACTTCTAGGTTGCCACATAGTGACAAATTGTTTATAATCTGCATTAAAATTCTTACTAGAAAGAGAAGGCTCACCTGCCTCGATAATGGGGAAGTTTTGCTGGATGTCCTCTTTTTTTTTTTTTTTGTTTTTGTTGGGCCCATCCCTAGTTGATATTTGAAAGATTGCTCAGAAGAATCACCTGGGAAACAAATTGCAAAACGAATAGTTTTATAATGTAACCAAAGTAATGTGAGCACTTTTGAAGGGGCTACAAGCTCCCATGTCAAAAGAAAACAAGCATTTGCAATGCAATAGGTCTCGCATTTACATGAGTTTGAGCTATTAACATTGCAAATAACAATGGGCCCGATTCACAGAACTAACTTAAAACAAAATCCTAAACTTACTACCATTTTGGTATTCACAGAAGGCACTTACTCATTTTGGTATTCACAGAAGGCACTTACTCATTTCGGTATTCACAGAAGATAGGACTCCTAACTTTAGGACTCCTAAATGCCTTCTGTGAATTCCAAAAGTCTTAAAGTTAGGATTTTTCTCAGTTTAGGAGAAGTAAAGTTAGGAGTCCTAACTTTACTACTCTTAAACTGAGAAAAATCCTAACTTTAAGACTTTCGGTATTCACAGAAGGCATTTAGGAGTCCTAAAGTTAGGACTCCTAACTTCTGTGAATACCAAAATGAGTAAGTGTCTTCTGTGAATACCAAAATGGTAGTAAGTTTAGGATTTTGCCTTAAGTTAGTTCTGTGAATCGGGCCCAATGCGTTTTTTTTAAACCTAAATAAAAGGCATTGTTATTTATATGCCAATAGCTTTAACTCGCATAAATGTGAGACCTATTGCATTGCAAATGCTTGTTTTAATATGCAAGCCTGGCAGATAACTAAACCTGTCAGGTTTTTTAAGAGGACCTAGCAAGGATTACCTTAGTTAAAATTGTATACCCTAAGGGTTTGAAAAAGAATTAACGCCAAGCCCCTTGCTTACGAGGGGCTTTCCTCCCAAACTTAGAACCGATACAACACAGGAGCGCAAGCCTCCCTCATATGAAGAGTATGTGTAACACAGGTAACAACGGTGCAGGCTTCCCTTAAAAACTGACAGAGGCAGTGCAGCCTAGCTTCCAGAAAGAACAGGAGCGGCATGTTGAGCAACGGTGCAAGACTCTCCAACACTTTTGTACCACACATAGACAACCAGACAAGCTTCCCTTGCTCTTGGAAACTGGGGTGGCATGGGTAAACATAGAAACAAAGTACTCTGGAGCACTGATGCGAACAAGTGCTAAATTAGTACACACAGAACCTGTACACCTGTACAGAGCAAACATCAGCAGTACAAGCACCCACCACACCAGTACAGAGGAAACATCAGCAGTACAAGCACCCACCAAGAACAGCGGAGGAAACAGTGCCAGCTTCAATAACATACAGAACATGTGCAAATGTATGATAACAATGCAAGGTTCTCTAACACAGAGACGCTGCAGGATAAGGAGGAGATCAATCTTCCAACGCCGGTGCGCACCACTCCTCCTCCCCTACTCCCAAAAAAAAAAAGCAAAGTGCACGGCGCAGTTATCCAGTATTGGGGTATCTTTCATAGATTCACATGCCTGAATCATTCCCCGTCGCCGCGGCGGGAGTCCCACGGTAAATTACAAAAGTAGTGCCATAAGTAAATAACAGTAGTAGGCTAAAAGAAAAAGTCCTCAGGCCTAAATCTTAGAAGCCTATCTACATCATTATAGTAAAAAGAACCAAAAGTACGCTCCAACCAATCAGCTACCAGCACCCTCTAGAACACTCTCAGCAGAGTCAGTACTCCTCAGATTTTCACCGCACGTTGTGTGGAAGGGAGTCTCCCTGAGTGCCTACTCAGTTCTACACTTCATCTCTTCAGGATGTCTGACAAGAAAGCGCTCTTTAAACCCTACAGGACCTGTGTTAAGAAGGGGGTCCATGTTGATGACCAGCATAAGGACTGAATTTACTGTCTTTATCCTAAGCATGTTACGAAGGATTGTAGGATTTGCCGTAATTTCCCTACTAAGACTCTTGGGGCTAGAGAGGCAAGGCTGCTTTTATGGCTTAAATCTTCCTCGGCTGAGGAGGATGACAGGGCCTCAACTTCTAGCAAAAGAGCTAGATCCCATGACAGCTCTTCAAGTGAGGGAAGAAAACATAACAAAACTTCCCATGATGTATCGAACTCTTCACAGAGGTCACCTAAACTCTCCTCTGGGTCAACGCTGTCTCCAGTTTAAGCCAGTTTAAATCTCTCACTTTGACTCCGTCGTCGACAATTTCTGTGACTTTGTCTGCCCCGTTTCTTTTGAGGACTTTTAAACTGTTTTCTCTGTGTTGTGTTATTTTGTAACCTGTTCACCTTACCTAAAGCGCCGGGATTCTCTTTTTGAGTAACCGTTGCGCTATACAAAAAAATAAATAACATAACATAACATAACATCGTCGACTGTTACTGTCTCGACGACAGCCATTACTTCGCCTATTGTGTCGACTAAGATTTCTATCACTTCTAAGAAGCCTGTCCAGGAAGAATCGTCGACAAGGAAGTCATCGGCGAAGTCTCCGTCGATGACCACGTCGAGCCCGTCGACGAAGGTTCCATCGACGAAGCCTCCACCGTCGTCGAAGGTGCTGTTATCTGTGAAGTCTACGTTGTTGACGTCTGCCTCGTCGCCGATGTCATCGTCTACGACTGTCCTGTCGACGACCGTATCAGCGAAGATCCCGTCGACGACGATCCCGTCGACGACGAAGAACCCGTCAACGATGATCCCGTCGACGACGACTGTACTAGCGCAATCTCAGGTATCAACAATGGTGCTTTTGCCTTCACAATCAACATCAGTAACATCTGCATCTTTTCAACTTAGGACTTTTCAAAGACAAGATTACAGTAAAATATCGCACTTTTGCCGTCTCACCTTTTGGAAACTTATGTTAACGATGAGGACGAAGACGATGAGGGACCATTTGGCACTGCTCACCATCCTTCTGAGCTAAACATCAAGTTTCAAGACCATGATGACGAATACCAAGAGCATGATTATCAAGAAGAACTTGTGGTTCCATACCATAGATTGAATCGAAGGGAGTCGCGCCAGAAGGAAATAAGTCACCTCCCTCCTACGCTCATTCAGGATCTCCAAGCCATGCTGGCGGATTACCGTCAAAGGTTTCCCCCACAGCAGGCTGTCCCAGATAATCCACCTCCACCAGCGGGGATTCCTGACCCGTTGCCTCAGTCTGAGGTTCCTGTTTAGCCGGTTTCGCCTTCAGATCCATCTGAGCACGTGCACCATGATGATACATCCTCTGAAGAGGATGTTGAAGAGGGTGAGTTACCCGACAATACTACCGTTACGGATCCCTGAGACGATTATGTTATACCGATGCCTTCTCCACCCCTTCCTCTTCCTTCTGATTCTCCCCCTGGGGACATCAGGGGCGTTCATAATTTGATGCAGCGAGTAGCATCTAGATTCCAGTTGCCCGTTACAGTAGAGCAGACAGACTGCTTTTTGCATGATTTCACGGAGGAGTCTAGGAAGATCACAAGAGCTGTTCCGATCATTGATTATATCTGGAATGAAGGGGTTAAAATCATGAAGGCGCCGGCGTCTATTCCGGCTGTACTTCCTCGCATTGAGAAAAAGTACCGTGCTCCTGCTAATAGTCCATCTTGTCTGATTGGTCATCCACGACCAGATTCGGTAATTTCACAAGCCGTCCAACAACGATCCAAAAATCCTGCGACGCCTATAACCACACCGCCTGATAAGGAAGGACCGAGGCTAGACCTTATAGGTAAAAACTTTTCAACTAAGGCAGCGGCTTCTATTAAAGCTGCGAATTCTCTGGCAATAATCGGTCGCTATGACAGTCAAATGTGGTCGGATATAGCGGAACTGATTGACCTCATTCCTGAAGACCATAGGCAAGATGCCAGGAATATTCTGTTGGCAGGAGAACGAGCAGCATCAGAAATCATAGATTGCGCTCTGGACATTACAAACACCAACTTTCGTCAGCTTGCCGGTGCTGCAGTGCTTAGATGCCAGGGAAGGCTTAAAGCCACAACTTTCAGGCCTGAAGTGCAAATGAAAATTTTAGACATGGCATATGATGGAGAGTCTTTATTTGGAAAACACATTGATGAGGCCCTCCTTGCTATCAGACTGATACGGATACTGCTAGATCGTTAGGTGCCCTTCAAAACAGGTGCGGATCTTTCAGAGGTGCAAAAGGATGTGGTTTTGCTTCAAGAGGAGGATACCAAAACAAACAAAACAGGCAATATCAATCGCAGTATAGACAGTCTTGCGGTCAGTCATCATACTGCCAATCCTTTTCGACTAGTTCCTCCCCTCAAGGGGTTCGAAAACGATCACAGAATCAAGGTCGAGATTCCAACAGGAAACCATGATCTATGCGGGGCGCCAACCATAATACCTTCCCTACCCGTGGTGAGCTGTCTAAACAAAGGACATTTTATGGCTTCTCTGGATATGGAAGATGCGTATTTCTACATCCCTATTCACCCCAAACATCGAAAATACCTTCGCTCCACAGTGGCTGGCGCCCACTATCAGTTCAAGGTGCTCCCGTATGGGCTGAAATCAGCACCAAGAATCTTCAAGAAGTGCTTGGCACCAGTGGCAGCGACATTGAGATCTCGAGGAATACAGGTGTTCCCTTATCTTAATGATTGGCTGATCAAAGGCCCTTCGGAACAAGCAACCAAGGAGGCCACAAAAGCATGTCTCCATCTCTTCTCTTCTCTGGGGCTAGTCTCAAAGAGAGCAAATCACAGTTGCGTCCACTAAAAGTCATTCCTTTTCTCGGGGCAAGGCTAGACACGGTCCAGTGCAAAGCATTCTTGTCACACGATCGTCAAATGCGTCTCCAAAAATTTGCAATTTCAATCTCAAAAAGGAGGTCAGTTTCTGTCCGGATGTTTGCTTCACTTCTAGGGATGTGCTCCTCTGCGATAAACCTCATACCCTTGGCACGGCTCAAAATGAGACCTCTTCAGGAGGAATTACACCTTCAATGGCAACAAGCCGTGGACTTGTTCGACGATTCCATCAGGGTCACGTCTCGCATGATCGATGCTCTGCATTGGTGGTCTCAGACAACGAATTTGGTCCAGGGTCTCACATTCCTACCAACCATTCCAGACTTTGTTTTAACAACCGATGCCTCAATGGAAGGATGGGGAGGTCATCTGCAAGATTTGCAAATTCAAGGAAAATGGTCTCAAGTACACAAACAGCATATCAACAGACTGGAGCTCCGCGCCATCTTTCTGTCTCTGCAAGCGTTCCTCCCAAGAATCGCAGGTTCCTCAGTGCTGCCCCGTACCCACAATACGACCAGCATGTATTACATCAACAAACAAGGAGGAATAAAGTCAGCTACGCTCTCGCAGGAAGCTCAGGAATTGTGGGAGTGGGTCACATTCCACAAGTTAACTCTGAGAGCAGAACACGTCCGGGGTCTCCACAATACTCTGGCGGACACACTGAGCAGATCTCAATCAGACTGTCACGAGTGGGAACTGGAAGAGAAGCAGGTGAACAGAATTTTACGAGCTTGGGGCAAACCAGCACTGGATCTATTTGCAACGAGGGAGAGAAAGAAATTCCGATACTATGCCAGCAGGTTCCCTCAACAGGGACCAAGGGGGAATGCCCTGTCCATGCGATGATCAGGGATTTGTGCATACGCTTTTGCCCCCGGATACCTTTGATCCCGAAGGTTCTCCACAAGATGAAGCTGGAGGGTTGTTGTCTGATTCTAGTTGCTCCCCGTTGGCCAAGACGGTATTGGTTCCAGGAACAACTTCTACTGTCTCAGGACAAACCTATTCGCCTTACTCTGACGCTCATGATGTTGTCAAGGGACTGAGGCCAAGTGGTTCATCCGGACCCACTGTCCCTGCACTTGCACGCATGGCTCCTGATTTCTTAGAGTTCAAAGACCTCAACATCTCTCAGGACTGTCGTGAGATTCTGGCCAAATCTCATGCCCAGAGCACAATCAAAACCTGTCACTTAAAATGGAAGCGATTTTACTGTGGGTGCGAGGCGAATAGTATTCACCCAGTCCAAGCTCCTGCGGAACAAATTCTTCCTCATTTGCTTTCTCTAGCCAAGTCTGGGATTACCTTTTCATCAGTCAAGGTCCATCTTGCTGCTCTTCCAGATTCAGACAATGCGCCAAGCTTCCTTCTCTCTATTCATCTTCACTTGTCAAACAATTTATGAAAGGGCTTTTCCGAGCTTTCCCTCCAGTGTGAGCACCCCCTCCAGAGTGGGAAGTCAATACCGTGCTGGCGCAATTACTGAAGCGACCATTTGAGCCGATCCACAAAGCTGATCTCAAATTTCTCACGTGGAAGGTTGCCATTCTCCTGGCTCTTACTTCTGCAAGAAGGGTTAGTGAAATCCAAGCTTTCACTATCACAGAAACCTTTTTACATTTCACTAAGGATTATGTAACCCTTCTAACAAATCCTAGATTCATCCCTAAAGTATTGTCTCAATTTCACTTGAATGAACTGGTAAGGTTGAGAACTTTCTTTCCGGATCAATCCACTCCAGCTGAAAGAGCATTACACTCTCAGGATGTTAAACGCGGTTTAAAATTTTACCTACAGAAAACCAAAGACATCAGACGATCTAACCAACTGTTCGTGGCCTATGGTCAAGCGACACTTGGGACTGCAGTGACAAAGGCAACAATAGCCAGATGGCTGATTTTTATGATTCATTTTTGTCATGACCAGGCCAACAAAACTTTACAGAGGAAAGGCAAAGCTCATTCTACAAGGACTGTGGCAGCTTCTACAGCATTGTTTGCTGGAGTGACTCTAGAAAATATCTGTCGTGCTGCGACATGGAAAAATGTCCACACGTTCACGAAGCATTACTGTCTTCAATCTGCACAACAAGATGATGCAGCTGTCGGGCAGGCTGTCCTACGCCATCTTTCATTGAGGTCAGATTCAGGTACTTCTTCCTTTTTATATGCTACCATGTTTCATGTAACTTGCATGTTTATATGTTTAAAGATCTGAATATATAGATATATCTGTATGTTGATATAGATGAATTCATGTTTTATTTCGATAATGTCTTTTAATATGGATTTGATTTCTTAAAGGCTTGGTTATTGTAACATTTCTCAGCCATTGTGGATGCAATGTGGGAGTTTATGAACACTGTCTCCCACAATCCGCAAACGACAATACATTTGGCTTACTGCTTGCTATACTGGATAAGAAAACAAGTTAATTACCTGTAACTACAGTTATCCAGTATTGGTATCTTTCATAGATTCACATGAACCCACCCTCCTCCCTTGCGAGTCAGTTCTTTATGATTGGGGAATCTTACTTCCCACTTGTGCTAAGAAAATCTGAGGAGAACTGACTCTGCTGAGAGTATTCTAGAGGATGCTGATTGGTTGGAGCGAACCTTTGGTTCTTTTTACTATAATGATGTAGATAGGCTTCTAAGATTTTGTCTTGAGGCCTTTTTCTTTTAGCCTACTACTGTTATTTACTTATGGCACTACTTTTGCAATTTACCGTGGGACTCCCGCCTCTGCGACGGGGAATGAATCAGGCATGTGAATCTATGAAAGATACCAATACTGGATAACTGTAGTTACAGGTAAGTAACTTATTTTTCCTCTCTCACTGTGCAGGTAGAGTCAATGCATCAGCACTTGAAGCTTCACACCTGGTACAGCATGGGCTGGAGCTGTGCAGACCTCATCGAAGCACACAAGCAGGCAGTAGTGCAAGCTTCCATCATAGAGGTGCAGCATGAGCAAAGTTGTATAGCGCACTGATCTCTGGCGTGATGCTGTCGATCTGCACCCCTACCCTATTGGGGTGCAACCATGACACCCCGTGCCCCTGCACCAGAGTCTCGGCGCCTGTGCGGACCCGCTGTTTGCTGGAATAGGACGAGGCTGATGTGCGCCCCAGGCCGGGGTGCTGACCTTCGTGTAGCACTGCGAGGAGGAGGGAGGAGGGGGGAGGGGGGGAAGAGTACGCTGTGCATACCAATGGCGAGGGAAGGCGGGTCCAACGGAGACTGCAGAGGAAGAGGCTGAAGGTGGGAAGGCGGGGAGATAGCTAAAGGGTGAGAGAAGAGGCAGAGCTGAAAACTGCCAGTAAAAAAACAGAAGACGGAAGTAAATTGTGAAAGATACGGCGAATGAATGATGAAACAATTAAACTTACGGCGCTGCTAACTTTGCCCTTCACCTCTGGAAGTCCATGAACAAGTAAAGCGACATGATGATCGCAGTGACCACAATTAGTGCACAAACTGACACAGCCCTCTGAACGGGACAAAAACAACTCCAAACAAAGATGGCGTCGGTGTGCAGTCTACTATTAGAAAGCATCGGCCACTCACGAGTCTGTCCATTGTCAGGGAACCAGGATACAAAAGCTGTGTTATTAGAAGCGAGAGCGCGCGCGCTCATTAAAGTAAACCAAGATGGCGTCGGGCTGTCCACAGGGGCCGTTCTAAAAGTGGACAAGGCGGCAACCCAAACGCCCGGTTGCCAATCACGCGCCCTCGTTTAACATAAACGAGGACACATGCCAATTGAAAAGAAGGGCGTGGCTTAAAGCCCCCTTCTGAAATTGTTTAGATTCCAAAAGCCCTCGCATGGCGAGAGCAGCGCATGCGTGCTGCTAACGCCAGAAGAGACCTAAAAATTGTTCTATCAGCAAATAATGAGTTGAAGTCCTGACGTTCTCAGTTTTGCTTAGTTTAGACTACTCTGCTAGAAAATGTGGAAGGATCTTTTAGATATGGATTTCGGTGTCTCACAGCTGTTATACTGATTGCTTGAACTCCGAGGGGAAGTGGACCTTTCAAATCAGAAGAGAGACGGAAGTTCCCAGAGTTGTACTTTTGTATTAGTAGTTTATTCAATAATTGGATATTCCACTTGCATTTGAGAATCAAACGGTAAAACCTTAGACTTAAATCTGTCTCTCCATTGAAAGACCACTGTAGTGCCAGTGTCTGACTCAAAATGTCTAACAAGGTGGACATTTTCTTTTGCAGTTCCAGAAAATTCTGGAGGCCACATTTTGCACACAAAATGTTGGTAAGTGTAAAAAAATCTTACCTTACGGTCACTAGCCATATAGTTAACATCTATCATGTGCTTGTCCTTTGAGCATCTTTTTTTTTTTTTTTTTTTTAAATATATTTGTATTATTTAACAAACAAAAAACATACATCAGCAGTTGCTTGATCATACAGGAGGAGCAGACCAATGGGCATCAGCTATACAGAAGGCAATGCTCCGCTCACCATTGTGCATGATGGAAGGCCTAGGGCGAAGGGGGATTCTCACATGCAGGGGTTAAGGGGGGCTGACATATATCTTCACGGTGGGAGTTCCAAAGGCCCCACACACAGGACCATCTCTGGGGACATCCTCGTGATACATATACAGTCTTCTCTCTGAACATTGCCCAATCCATGTCTTTTTCCCAATCCCGTGCCTTGGGTGGATCCGATGCTCCCCACCGTTGGGCAATATTTCTCTTGGCAAACATTAGCCCCAGGGTTGCCCACTGCATCAGGCAGACATTTAAATCAGCCGGCTCCCAAATGTTCAGGAGACACCTACGGGCCTCCACTCGAAGCTGCGTTGATAGAACAGTATTAATAATGTCATGAATGGCACGCCAGTAGGGTTGGATCTGTGTACACTCCCAAAGAATATGGAAAAAGGTCCCCAGCTGACCACAACCACGCCTGCAGGCACCCTCTTCCGCCCTTCCCATTCGCACCAGTTGGGGCCCTGTTACATAGATACGGTGCAGGAGTTTTAATTGGACGAGACGGAGGCGAGCCGAAATTGCTACCACTCTGGGAGAGGAGACTGCCTCCTGCCATTCCTCGTCATCCATTTCTATGCCATCTCTGGTACACTTATCTCGAAGCGCCAGGAGGGGATTCGAGACGTTATTTACCAGCTTTTTATATATCAGAGAGATAGTGCTGTCAGGGAGATGGCCATCTAGTATCCTATCTTCCAGTGGGGAGGATTCCGGCAGCATGGTGCCGGGCAATAAGTGTGTGCGAAGCGCGTGTCGAACCTGTATGCAGCGGAAGTGCTCGGATTCGGTCAGGCTATATTGCTGCTGTAGTGCTTCAAAAGACTTAATATCAGATTTATCACACAGATCCCCTATGCAAGCAATACCAATGAGATCCCACTTGTCAAATCCCTTACTCTGCCATAAGTCACCCAGTTGCTCATAATCCCATAGCGGTGTTGCTAGTGTCAACTTCCGCTTCCAGCCTAAGCGATTGGTGGCCGCATGCCACACGTGTACTAAATGGTTTGTGGGGCCTGTAAGAGGATAACGCCGGGGCCTAGAATAAAGGGCTCTACTATAGGTCCCCCCCGGGAGGAGCCACCTACCCATGTTATATCCCGGGTCCCATGGCTGAACATATGTGCAGTGGTTGATGGCAGACAGGTGGGACGCCCAATAATACAATCGTATGTCTGGGAGGCTGCTGCCACCATCATACCAATTTAGAGAGTTTACCGAGAGCAATGGGCGGTTTACCATTCCACAAAAGGTCCCGTTGGAGGCTCTCAACCTCTCTGAAATATGACGGGGGTATCGGATCCATGGAATTCTGAAGGGCATACAGGAATCGGGGAAGAGACATCATCTTAAAGAAGGCTGCTTTACCTAGCATCGAGAGGGGGGGGGGTGCCTTCCACCTGGCGATGTCTTTGCGCAGTTGAAACAGGGGGGGCTGAAGGTTACGAGAGTAACGAAGAGAGGAATCTGAACTGAGAAAGATGCCTAAGTAGGTAAACTCCTCGGTGCAGATTTGCAGTGGGCACCCAGGCGGTAGAAGCAGGGGCTCACCCGCCACCACGTATAGGAGGGACTTGCTCCAATTTATGGAATAGCCTGAATACCGTCCAAAGGTCGTGAAAATATCCAAGACCACTATCAGTGATTTCCTCGGGGAGGACAGGTACAAGAGGATGTCGTCCGCATAGAGAGAAATCCGGTCCTCCCAGTCTGGGGACCAATGCATACCCCGTACACTCAGATTCTGGCGTATCCAAGCTGCCAATGGCTTCAAAGCTAGGGCAAACAGCAGCAGGGACAGGGGGCAACCCTGGCGGGTCCCTCTGCCGAGCTCGAAGGCAGTCGATTTCTTGTTGTTAACCACCACTTGGGCCATGGGTTGTGAATACAATAACTGCACCCACTGTATAAATTTAGGGCCGAATCCAAATTTCTCTAACGCCGCCCAAAGATAGGGCCATTCGATGGTATCAAAGGCCATGGCCGCGTCCAACGATACTATCACCGCCAGCTCCGATATCCTGCGCAGGTTCAGCGCCGTGTTGCGGTGCGGTATGAACCCTGACTGATCAGGGTGAACCAGAAACCCAATTGTCGTCAAAAGCCGGGTAGCAAGAAGCTTAGCCAAGATCTTGGGCTCTGCGTTCAACAGTGATATTGGTCTGTATGAGCCACACTCGTTCTTAGGTTTCCCCTCTTTGTGGATAGTGATAATTGTGGCCGTACGTTGGTCTAAGGGCAAAAGTCCCGCTTGCCTTGCGTCCTCAAACATGGCTCTCATATAGGGGGCTAACTTGTCCGGCTTGAGCTTGTACAGCTCAATCGGCAGTCCGTTTGGGCCGGTGGCTTTACTAGGTTTGAGCGAACGTATAGCTGCCCCGATTTCATCGTCGGACAATTCCCTTTCCAATGAAATCATGGTCGACCGCTGACAGCCTTGGCAAAGTGATGTCAGTGAGCACCTGGCGGGAGTCCTCAATAGGGTAAGGGGCAGCCGAAGTGTAGAAAGTCTGATAGTGGGCCGCAAAGCAGTCTGCGATGGCCTGCAGGTCAGGCAGGGAGGCTACCTCCCGTCCTCGAAGTTCAGGGGCTTGCCCACTCTTTCTTGTCCAACCAGGCCAAAAGTTTCCCTGCCTTATCACCCAACTCATACAGATGCCCCTGAACCGCTCTCCCTGTGACCTTTGCCTGGTCAGTCGCAATCACCCTGTATTCCCGCTGCTTAAGTTTGAGGATGTGGAGCTTGTCTGGCGTAGCCGCTACGTTCAAGTCTGCTTCCAGTGTGTCCACCTCTACCTCCAGCGCTAACAACTCCTTGCATTGATCCTTTTTCTTCCCGGATATTAAGGAAAGGGCCTGACCCCGTGTCACTGCCTTAAATGCCTCCCAGAGCATCTGCGGGGATTCCACCGAGCCTTCATTCTCGTTGAAATAGCCATCCATGGCCCCACACAGTTCCCAGCGGACATGCGGATCGCGAAAATACCATGGATTGATGGGGGCGACTCGCCCCTGTTGCTGGTGGCCAAGCGCCACCTGGAGCCAGACCGGTGAGTGATCCGAAATGCCCCTAGCCAGATGTCTCGCCTCTCGAACGTGGGCAATTTGGGAGGCAGGTACCAGGAAATAGTCGATACGAGAGAGACTCCCATGCGCTCCAGAGTGGAAGGTATAATGCAAAGCATCAGGGTGAAAGACCCTCCATACATCCACCAACCCCAGGGATTCCAGGAAGTCAGGCAGCCAGCAGTGTGAGCGGGGTTTGGCCTGGGGGGATGCCGATCCAAGTCCCCCGAAGCCACCGAGTTAAAGTCCCCTCCCAACACCAAGAGACCCTCTGGGATCTCCAACAGCAGCGTACCCAAGTCCCGGAATGTGGTTGCCTGGAGGCCCGGGGGTACATAGACGGACAGAAAGGTCCTTTGAACATCTCTTGACTAAAACTGCTAGGTAAATCTCAGCGCAACTGCATTGATCCATTTTTGTGATCGACCACTATCTGCACTTTAACGAACTCTAAGTCACTAAGCACTTTGTCTCTGTTTCCTATATGCTGTTTTTTAACCGTTTTTTATAACTTTTTAAGATGTTCACGATCATTGTTGTTGTTTTATGTATCTTGATCCTTTTATATTATTGTATGTTGTGCTTTTATGATATTTTATATCGAATAAAGCTTTACCTACCTAAAACTGCTAGGTAGTTGAGATGGCTTTTGAGAGTCTACATTTTTTTTCTCTAGCTACAGATTGAAGGGGTAATTTGTTTAATTGTAAGAAAGTGGTCTGGTTTACAAGTAAAGTTCTTTTACAGCTTTAGCAAAGCAATCTAATCTTAAATAACCTATTTAATATGGGCTTGCTATGGAATTATACAACTAGCAACCTTGTTCAAGAACAAAAACCCAGTGCTTAATGATTTAGATACCTCTTCATACCTACCTGAATTAATTTGACCACCATTATGGCGTGGCACAGACTGATCTGCCCGAAGGATGTCTTTGTCAGACCAGCAGTGCATCTGCTATGCTAACTCGCTGTTTAACTACTGATGGAATGGTTCAGGAGGAGAATTGACAAGATTCGACATGATGCACTAAACAGAAGGGTGAAAGAAGAGAGAAACGTGTTCTAAACTTACCACAGACTCCTCAACCTCCAGTCTTTTCCTGTGCAGCTGAGAATGGAACAAATGAGTAAAGAAAAACCTTCTTAGGGTGAAATCTTAAATAAATGAAATAACAATATATTTTAAAAACAGAGGTATAATAAATGGCAAAACTGCTTGACTCCTTATGATTTGCAGAGCGCACATTTACGTGACATCAGAACCAAAAAGAACCATATACTTTTGGAGCTCAGTATGTTAGTGTTGTTTAACTCCTGCCTTTGCATACTCTCTGAATGAATCTTGCACTTGTAAAGCGCGACTGTGGCTCCGAATGGAGCATCCTGGCACTGAGCGGAAATAATAAAGTTCATATCGAATAGAGCATACATGCACATAAGCAATGGTCCCTATATCGTGAATGGCATAAAGAGGCAGGAGCTGCAAAGATCCAAGTTTTCAGGTGTTTCTTAAAGAGAAATTTAGAATCAATTAATCTGAGATGTCTGGGGAGAAGATTCCACTCCTTAGTCCGCAGGACGGCAAGGAATTTGCCACCTTTGCACCAAAAGATAGGGTGTTTACGCAGATTGACTGAGAAAGATCTGAGAGTTCAAGTGGTGATGTAATGAGTAAATCTGGAAGCTAGATATTTTGGACCGGACGCTCAAAAGGTGCTCTTCCTTTCATTTAGGGAGATAGATCCAGAGCCAGGCCCAAAGGGAAATCAAAAAATATTAATAATTAAAATAGCATGTTAACAAAAAGTAGAAAGACACGAAAGTAAATGATGTTGAAGCTTAACATCTAAAAGCCCTGGTTTGTATTATTGTAGAAGCACCATGTCAGTGTAGCTTAACGCCAAAGGTGAGTTTAAAATTCAAGCAACAAAAGTTATGTATACAGGAAACCTATCCTTTAAGCAAAGGAGAATCAGTAATAAGATTGCAAGTTGAGCAGTATGCACTCAAGTGACCGGCATGGGAGCCTAGGATAGATGAGTGAACTGAACAATGAAAACATGCTTGAGATAACTGTTACAGTCCTTGCTGGAGGTAGTAGCAGAGGATCATGATTCCAAGACCATTGTTTGGTCAATGAGATTAACAATTTTCTGGGTAATTTCAACAGCATCCGGTGCAAAACTGGTGTTTTGGGAGAAATATATAAAATACAAAGCATAGTGAAAAGAGAGTCCAGGAAAGTATATGACTAAATATGAAACACAAAAAAACCCCAACCTGGAGGGGAAGAAGCGCGAGTCATTGGTGGAGGGGGGTATGAAGGTGTGAAATTGGGAAGATTGTCTCTCTGTACTAGACACATTCAGGAGGGGTAAATGAGAGCCCCTCACCAAAAATGTCTAATTTAAAGGACTGCATTTCATCAAGAAAACAATGTCAGAATTGTATACAGACCAAGAATATTAGTATTATTGTCACTGGAAGCTAAGTCCTCTTCATACGTTCTCCAGAAGTGAATTTATGTTTGTTACTCTCACTTCGATCCACAGGCCCAATGCGCTTCTCTCCTGCTGCACTTCAACACCGTATGTCAGCAGAGCTCAATTATCTGAGCACGATTGAAGAATCTGTACGCCAGCTCTCTGATGTGGAACGGGTCCGAGGGATATCACTTGCTCAACAAGAGACTGTTTCTCTGGCACAGATTTTGAAGGTAAGTCACAGCTGCATGGGGATTCAAGATGGAGTTAAGACAGTGAGGAGTTAGGTTGCTGGCTCTGAGACTGCGTATTGTTGAGCACAATTTAAGATGGTGACTGTAGCTGCTTGTAGCTAAAGAGATAGGGAGCAGAGAAGTAATGTACTGTAGTGCACAATAAATTTTAAATCTGGAGTTGCACATTACGTATGCAAATGAAGTTGTCTGGCAGTCAACCATTACTTAATACACAGTGTTGATTGGTGGTGACTGGCAGAAGTAGTGAGCTGGCAGATAAAGTTCTCTATTAGTTGGTCCTAATCATCTGAAGATCTTTAGGATATTCTCACTGGTTAAGAAGCATTACCATATCTAGAATTGGAATTTAAAATCAAATTCTATGTGAAACTGATAGGTGAAACGTGAAAACATCTAACCTTTATGTAGAAAATGCGAGCAGAAGCTAAGAGAAAAATATCGGAGAAGAACGCAGCCCAGCCACCTGACCAGAATCTGAATTGTTCCTCATTCATAATATTTATATACCCCTTAGGATCGCTCTAAGATGTTGAGCTGGCAGTTTTTTAGACTGAAGTTTTAGTTGATTGTGCATGAATGGTAGTAATGTACTGTCTTCACAAAACTAAAGATGTGAGTCAGAAATGTTTGCTCTCGCATTGAGCTTCAAATAATGCACATGTACAGTGCTTATGGTGTTTTATGCTTTTACTTTAAAAGGGGGAAACACTTTTCTTTTGAAACCTATATCTCAGTTGATTTTATACTTATAATTTTATGGGATGCCACTGGACCAGTGGGGGAATATGCTGATGGTCATAATGGAGTACCATAGTTATAGGAATTTTTTTTTTACCTTTTGAGTCAGACAAAATGGATGTCATCTTCCTTTTTACCATGTTGACTGATGTTTTTTTTGTGTAAATGTGTGTTCGAGGCATGTGGGCTGCTGAATTCATATCTGTGCATAGATCGCCGCCTAGTGTTGGGTCCGGATGTTTGCACGTTGTTGTCCTGGAAGAGTCTTCGAAATATCACGAGATAGGTGACTCCTCCCCTGGACCACAGTGCGCATGGGCATCCTCTCCATCCTTAGATTGTTTTTTTCCGCCATTGGGTTTGGATGTGCTTATCTTAGCTCAAGTTAGGAAAATTCAGTTTAAGGCCAAAAGGCCTTTAGTTTCGGTATCGACTGCTTTCTTTACTAGTTTAGAACCTTCTTCCAGCCTTTCGGATCCGTTTGGTCCGAACATCGAACTTACACCGACGATGGAATCGAGAACTCCATTCAAACGGTGTCCTTTATGCCACGCAAAATACCCACACATCGACGTCCACCCGGTATGCAACAAATGTCTCTCACCGGATCACGATGAGTCAAAATGTATGGCCTGTGCCCGATTCCGATCGAAGAAGACTCTCCGGAATCGACGGGCGGCGAGATTAGAAGCGCAGCAATCGGCGCCTGCCTTCAGCACCGAGGACGAGGACGCAGAGTGCATGGAAGAAGTAAACTCCAGCCCCGCTTCCGAACACGATTCCCGATCGGAAGACGACGATGAAGTGCTTTTTCAAAGGGAAGAAGTCATCGACGAGGTAGGAGACTACGATGAGGCCTTTGGGGCCGAAGAAGATAGCTCTAGCGAGGAGCCAGGCCCACCCGTCGATACGGAGGCCGTCAAAGTGCGTCATTCTAAGGCTCAGGTCGAGGGATCGCCTCCTGGCCTTACCCGAGATCAATCTCAAAGTTCTTCGGCCCCGCCTTCGGGCCCGGCCTCGAACATCCCGCACGAGCCATTATTAACAAAGACGACTGGATTCCCTTCAACGAAACCGAAACCAATCGTCGCACCAGTTCCACCGAAACCAAAAGTGAAACTGGCTGTAATCGGCTCGAAGGCCTCGAAGCCCTCCACTCCTTCGACGCCAGCAACGGCCGTCGGCTCCGAATGCAGTAAAAGGGATTTCGGTGCCGAACTCACTGCAGCGGATATCGGTACCGACCCGAATAAAAAGGCCCTCGGTCCCCCCAAAGCGCCTCGGCCTCTGGCACCGAAGCAGTCTGCTCCGACCACCAAAGTCAAAATGGCTGCTCCATCTGAGTCCACGTCGAAGACAGTGGCACACGCCAAGTCGTCGACTCCAACGACCGTTGATACCTGTCTTCGGATCGATGACCCCATGGCTCCAAAGCAGTCGACGCCTACCTCCACGGTGCCGACCGGCTCCAAAGAACCTTCGGCGTTCTCAGTGCAACAAGTCGCGGCGGCGTTGCAACGCATCAGGGAACGGGCAGCCCTCCGATCCACTTCGGGCCCCGACACGCACAAGGCTCCAAAAGCACCCTCGGCGCCAACCAACATCACTTTTGGCTTGCCGCCGTCCACGGCGCCGAAGATGTTCGAGATCCGAACACGTGTCCGCCAGACACAGTCCCCGTCTACTGGACACACAGATTCTGAGCCTTCACAGCCACAATTCATCGACGCCGACACTGGTAAACTGATGCTCCGCAAGCGGAAGATCACGCCAGAGAGGGGATTGGACTCCTACCGAATACCTCTCAAACACAAATTGCCAGCGGGGTCGGAACCAGTTCTGTATGAACGCTTACAAACCTCCTATCAGGATCCCCAATCCTTTTCTCCTACGCCTTCAGAAACGGACGCAGTGGAGGACTACATGGGAGATGATACCGCCTACCCTGGGGATGTCAATCCTGATGAGCAGCAGGACCCAGATCAGGCATGGGATGACCCTACAGACCAGGGTACCGCGCCAGATACCCAGGACACGCAGCTTTACAGCGCCAAGACATCTCCCACAGAGGACACTGCTGCCTTCAATGCCCTCATAGAACGAGCTGCCGCCAATTATGGAGTACAACTCCATTCTGACACTGTTGAAGAAGACTTCTTAGTGGACACTTTCGCCTCCTCCGAAAGAACTGTCAAAACTCTGCCCATGTTAAAAGGAGTTCTCAAACCTGCAAAGGACATTTTTAAAGAAACAACCAGGGCACGGGTGCTAAACCCCAGGATTGAAAAAAAATACAAGCCTGCGCCCGGAGACCCTATGTACATTAGAGGTCAGTTACCTCTGGACTCCATGGTGGTTGCTAACGCTCGCAAACGAGCCCATTCTCAAACAGGTGATGCTCCTCCCCCAGACAAGGAGTCCAAAGTGCTGGCGACATCAGGCAAAAGAATTGCAGCACAAGCAGCAAACATCTGGCGCATTGCCAATACACAGGCACTCCTGGCCCGTTATGATCGTTCACACTACGACACGCTAGAATCACTACTCCAGCATTTGCCAGATGAATACAAAGAGGCAGCGGAGCTCCTCATCAGAGAGGGACAACTCCTTACCAATGCATCCATTAAGTGCGCCCTGGATGCTGCCGACACAGCGGCAAGGGCAATCAACACCAGCGTCCTGTTACGACGACACGCATGGTTAAGAATCTCAGGATTCAAACCGGAGATTCAAAACAACATCCTAAATCAGCCAGTCAACCCCGACTACTTATTCGGCCCCGAAGTTGACACTACCCTCGAAAAAATTAAAAAAGACACTGACACTGCGAAATCAATGGGGGCTCTGCAGACGCAGCAATTTCGTAGTGGCTCCTTTCGTCGCCCCAGGAATAGAGGAGCAGCTAGAGGCCAGGGGTCACAGCAGCAATACACTAAATGGGGCACACAGAGTACCTACGATAAGACCAACAGAGGTGGATATCGTGGCTCCAGCACCAAGGGCAGGGGACGTGGTTACGGCAACACCAGGTCCTCCCCAAAAACAAACAGTGACGCCCTCTCCCTTCCCCCCGACCACATAACACCTGTCGGGGGGA
The DNA here is from genome assembly GCF_964204655.1 of Triturus cristatus. Lineage (NCBI taxonomy): Eukaryota > Metazoa > Chordata > Amphibia > Caudata > Salamandridae > Triturus > Triturus cristatus. The sequence continues at coordinate 359,307,633 of NC_140586.1, read as the reverse complement.
GACTCCAGCGGTTCCTGTCCACGTGGAAAACCATCACCACAGACAGGTGGGTCAGGGACATTATCCAGCACGGTTACTGTCTCGAATTAACATCCACTCCACCCAACATACCGCCAAAGCACCGTCCTATGTCCGTAGAGCACTTCGCTTTATTGCAGCAGGAAGTGCTAAGTATGCTGCAAAAAGGTGCGATAGAGGTCGTGCCCGTCAACCAGCAGGGAACAGGGGTGTACTCTCTGTACTTCTTAATCCCAAAAAAGGACGGGTCACTCAGACCTATACTAGACCTGAGACCCCTCAACCACTACATTCTCTCAAAGCATTTCCATATGCTCACCCCACAGCAGGTTCTCCCGCTGCTCAGCCAGGGAGACTTCCTAGCCACACTAGACCTCAAAGATGCGTACTTCCACATACCCATACACCCATCACACAGGAAATATCTCAGGTTCACTATTCAGGAACAGCACTATCAATTCAAAGTTCTCCCCTTCGGAGTGACAACAGCACCCAGGGTTTTCACCAAGTGCCTAGCTACAGTGGCTGCACATCTACGGAGACAACACATTCACGTCTACCCTTATCTGGACGACTGGCTTGTTAAAGCAAAGTCAGCCCAGCAATGCGCCAGCCACATGTCCCTCACCATTCACCTTCTCCACAGTCTGGGATTCTCACTAAATTATCCAAAATCACATCTCCAGCCCGCACACGTACGACAGTACCTGGGCGCGACCATAAACACTCTGGCAGCCACAGCTCAGCCAAATTTGGTGAGGATCAACAGCATGCAACTGCTGATCTCAAAGTTCAAACCTCAACACTCCCTTCCTGCGCGAGTGTTCATGCAGTTGATAGGCATGATGGCCTCCTGCATTTTCATAGTCCCGCACGCGAGACTACATATGCGGCCGCTTCAGGAGTGCTTGGCACGTCAATGGAATCAGGCTCACGGGCAATTAAAAGACCTAGTGTTGGTGACCGGTCGGGCATACAACTCTCTGCATTGGTGGAATCCACAAAACCTTTGCAAGGGCCGACCGTTCCAAGAGCCTGTTCCACAAATAATACTGACGGCGGACGCCTCTCTCCAAGGTTGGGGAGCTCATGTACTCAATTACACAGTGCAGGGACTATGGACGACACAACAAAAGAAGATGCACATCAACCTTCTGGAACTGATGGCAATCTTCCTAGCCATGAAGGCATTCAAAGCACACTTGTGCAACAAAGTCGTGTTGATCCGGACGGACAACATGACTGCCATGTACTACATACAGAAGCAGGGAGGAACACACTCTCCACAGTTGTCTCATCTGGCTCAGAGCATGTGGAAGTGGGCCATTCAGAGGAACATATTCCTCATGGCGGAACACCTCCCCGGCAAGGACAACCAGATGGCGGATCTGCTCAGCAGACACAGCCACCAGATGCACGAGTGGGAGCTACATCCGTCCGTTCTCCAACCGTACTTCCAACAGTGGGGTCATCCAGAGATAGACCTATTTGCCACAAACGACAACGCAAAATGCCGAAGCTTTGCCGCCAGGTTCCCACATCCACAGTCGCAGGGCAATGCGATATGGATGAACTGGTCCGGCAGATTTGCGTACGCTTTTCCCCCAGCGCCATTAATACCGCTGGTGGCACGCAAACTGCGACAGCACTCACTGACACTCATCCTAGTTGCTACAACATGGGCGTGCCAGCCATGGTACACCACCTTTCTAGAACTTTCAATGGTGCCGCATCAAAGGCTGCGGATCAAACCTGCACTCTTAACGCAGAACCATGGCGAAATTCAGCACCCAGATCCGCAACAACTGAACCTGGCAATCTGGCTCCTGAAGTCTTAGAGTTTGGCCACCTAAACCTGCCACCTGACTGTATGGAGATCATCAAGGAGGCCAGGAGACCCACTACCAGAGCTTGCTATGCGGCTAAATGGAAGAGGTTTGTCATTTACTGCAACAACAATGACATTAACCCGCTAGACGCATCCATTCAAAACATAATCTGTTACCTCTTACACCTATACCGATGCAATCTGGCATACACCTCAATACGTATCCATTTAACCGCAATAGCAGCCTATCTCCAAAACAGGCAGCACCTCTCTTTATTCAGAGTGCCTGCCATCAAAGCCTTCTTGGAGGGACTTAAACGAGTAATTCCCCCAAGACACCCACCAGCACCGGTGTGGAACCTCAACTTGGTCCTCACCAGACTGATGGGTCCACCCTTCGAACCTCTCCACTCATGTGAGATTCAATTCCTCACCTGGAAAGTAGCTTTCCTAGTAGCGATCACTTTGTTAAGAAGAGTTAGTGAACTCCAGGCACTAACCATTCAAGAGCCATTCATACAAGTCCACACAAACAGGGTCGTACTACGTACCAACCCCAAATTCATGCCTAAAGTAATATCGCAGTTCCACATGAATCAAACTATTGAACTGCCTGTTTTCTTTCAAAATCCACAAAATGTCGCTGAGAGAATGCTCCATACACTAGATGTAAAGAGGACCCTCATGTATTATATAGACAGAACTAAGGACTTTAGGAAGACAAAACAACTTTTCGTTGCCTTTTCTCCACAACACAAGGGCAACGCCATTTCCAAAGCAGGTATAGCCAGATGGATCGTTAAATGTATTCAAATTTGCTATCAAAAAGCTAAACGCACATTAACGATTCCCCCACGAGCCCACTCAACACGAAAGTTAGGGGCATCCATGGCTTTCCTGGGAAACATTCCTTTACAGGAAATATGTAGAGCAGCCACATGGTCCACTATACATACATTTACCAAACACTACTGTGTAGATGTACACCCAAAACAGCAGGCAGCTGTAGGACAGGCTGTTCTCAAAACTCTTTTTCAGACTGCTGCAGCTGGCTCTGGTAGCCGCCGCTAATAGGAGGTACTGCTATGTATTCTATGCACAGATATGAATTCAGCAGCCCACATGCCTCGAACTGAATATGCTACTTACCAGTATGCATCTGTTCTTGGCATGTAGGGCTGCTGACATTCATATCGCCCACCCTCCTCCCCGGCGCCTGTAGCAGCTGCAGCTCTCAGAATTACTGTATAGCATGGTCATCACTTACTGTATCTACTCCATCACTGCCACAATGGCGAAAAACAATCTAAGGATGGAGAGGATGCCCATGCGCACTGTGGTCCAGGGGAGGAGTCACCTATCTCGTGATACTTTGAAGACTCTTCCAGGACAACAACGTGCAAACATCCGGACCCAACACTAGGCGGCGATCTATGCACAGATATGAATGTCAGCAGCCCTACATGCCAAGAACAGATGCATACTGGTAAGTAGCATATTCATTATTTGCATTCAATGTAACATGCACATAGCCAAAAGAGAAAGGCAAGATAAAAAAACAAAGCAATAACCAGCTTGCCTATTACGACAATGCAAATACATTTTCCTTAATGTCAGAGCAAGCGAATTACAGCAACAGAAAAACAGAAAACTAACTGCAGCAAAAGTTCAAAGAGTGCAGTGCAGCATATGGGAATCTCCAAGCCAAGTCATAACAATGTCATAACACAGTAGGCATATTCATTATCCACGTTAAACAGTTGAGTCCCAGATCGTCCAGAGGCCAGTGTCCGTTACAGTAATTACATACATATCCAAAGGCATCCCAGCTCCACCCAGCACTCATATTCCTTGTGTGTTCACCAGCTAAACAATATTTACTCAGGGATACGGATAGAGCCATAACCTCCTGCTCCTGTGTTCTGATCCAAGCTAAAAACGGTTCCAAATCTCCCTAGGCCAAGAGGCCACTGGCATCAGTTCCCAGATGATTTTGAGCTGTTCCTGACAGAATGTGACATCCATAACCCAGGTTTTCACCTTCAGTACACCCGGTCTGCCCCAATGAATAGCCACACGTCTCTTGGCTAATATGAGCAACATGGCCAGCAATCGCCTAGTTTCTGCCTGAGCGTCTTTCGTGTAGGCTAGTAGGGCGGTGGTTCCAGTGTGTTTTCCAGTATTCTACTGACCACCTTAAATATTTCTGACCAATAGTACGCAATCTGGGGACAATTCCAGGCCAGGTGTAGGAATGTAGCCCTGGCAGTTCGAGTCCTTCCGGAGCCCCATGCGGTGTAACTGTACAGGTGTTCTATTATACATGTGTAAAAAAATGAATCAAGCGGAGTTTATAATTTGGAGACAATGCCTCTAGTTGGCCACAGCAGAACTTCCATTGTTCCTCGGTCAGGGGTGTAGATGGCTTCTCATTCCAGCTCGCTAGGGTTTTGGGGTGCGTGATCGGGGCATCCCTTTGCATTGTGTTGTATAAGCGCGTAATCAGTCTATGTTGGATAGAATTATTCAACAATTGCTCTAGGGCATGGAGTGTTGGCAGGGGGATGGGAAAGACCGGTTCATCTGGGGCTGGCTGCTCTGATGCGGTAATATAACAACAAATCCGAAAAGTGTTACCTGGACTCAGCATTTAACATCGGCTGGGATATAAAGGTATCATGTGGATACAAATCTGCAAATGTGTTCATGTCTAGTTTCCCAGCTCTCCTTACCTCACCTTGGTCAGCCAGTACTGGCATCAAGGGGTTATATGCTAGCATAGCTGAAGGGACATATAAGAGTTCCATACCTGCTCTTGTGCGTAGCCTGTTCTATGCCCCGCGTTGACAGTTCGGTCAGTTGTTCTTTCTGGCTCCTTCTGTAACTTCAGCTCTTGCTTTTTCTGATTTCTGTCAGAACATATCTACAATTTTTTGGGCCAAACCTACTTACTTCGACATCTTTTGGCTTTTAAAGTAGGTTTCTATTTTTTTTTTTTTTAGAGAATTAGGCCTATTTTTCCACTCAGAAATGCCATCTCTCTTTGACTTTTGCCCTTCCTGTGGCAAAAAGAAGGCTAGATCAGACTCACATTCTGTCTGTATCCTTTGCCTTCCTGAGGATCATGATCCTAAGACTTGCAATCATTGTCAGTCCCTGTCCAGGCGTACTCTAAAAGACAGAGAATTCGTCTTTATGAGCTGACTGAGAAGGGTAAAGCTCCTTCTAGACAGGTCTCCGGTGAAAAAGAGAGCAAGATTGTCATCCAAAAGTAAAGTTCCAGTTTGCTCTCCCTCAGCATAGGGATCGGCGCTGAAAATATCTTCACCGGCAGCGAAAACGTCGACAAGAAGACCATCGACGGCGGGCACGTCGTCGAGAGATCACCGGTTGTCGTCAAAGACTGCAGGTACGTCACACGATCGGCGTCGAGGAGGAGATCTTCGTTGGTGCGGGCTTGCACAACGTCGAGAGTTGGATCTCCGTCGTCGGCACCAATACGTAATTCGACGTCGAGACATGCTCCGCCGTCGCCAGTAGAGCGGTGATCGGCATTGAAGCGGGCGTCTCCGTTGCAGTCAACAAGGTGGCGGTCAGCATCGAGACAGGCCTCATCGTCGCTAGTAGAACGACAATCGACGTCGAAACAAGCGTCTCCGTCAACCAGGCGATGGTCGACGTCGAGACGGGCATTGTCGTAGCCAGGTACGAGGCGTTCGATGTCGAAGCAGACTCCTCCGTTGACGCTGACCAGGGGGTGTTCAACGTCGAGGACCATATTTTTTTCGTCGAGAAGAAAGATTCGTCGTCGGGACCCAAAGTCAAGTATTCCAGACGGCGTTCGACGTCAAGGAAGGACAGAACTTCGAAAAGGAGTTCTCAGTCGATTCACACTTTAACTTCTCCCAGACGCTCTGCGACGAGGACGATGAGGTAGATTGCTTCAACGTCAAGACATTCGACATCGTAGTGGGGAGAGAGGTCGACGTCGAGAAGGTCCCTCTCAAAAGACTCGCCAGTGCTGGTCTCCTATAGTTGTTCTACGTCGAGGCATTCCCCTTCGACGTCGCATCGCTCCTCCAGGCACCGTTCAACCTCCAGAGGCCGCATGGAGTCATCGCCTTTAGCGGCGAGCTCTCCTCAAGTTATTTCAACGAGAAGTTCTTCTTCTCCGTCTCCAGAGGCACGACAATCACCAAGACCAACGTCACCAAGAAGGCAAAGGTCTCCTTCAGTACATCTGTTGCCAAGATGGCTCCTTCCTATCAGCTATTGGCAGAAAGATGCTTCTGGGCAAGCTAGACGGCCTTTGGACTATTCCAGTCCACTACACAGATCCCCGTTGGAAAGTATAGGAGGTGGACAGATCACCTGTTGCTCGAACCAGGGATCGTCGGGACAAATCTCCGGAGCATAGACCATCTCATGCTCATCGAAAGAGAACGAGAACACAGTCTTGGTCTTCTTCGTCATCTCACTCTTCAAAAAGGGACTATTCACCTACCCTTACAGACAGCCCTCCTTCTAGAGTGTCACCTATCGATGACATCAATACTTTTCACGATGTCCTCACTAGAAGAGTACTGAAACTGAACATAGATATGTCAGCTCCGCAGAATTCAGACGAAGATACAGGCCTTACAATCGCAAAAACTATCAACAGAGGGTTCAAACACCTCAATGGCAGCAGAAGCAGAACCAGCAATCCAGGTATCAATTTCAAAGCCGCAGAGGAGGAGGACAACATCAACAATTCTCCGGCGCAGCCAAGACTTCAGGGACGCAGTGATCTTCTGCTTCCTCTAGTGCCGTTGCCCACTCCAGTGGGAGGAAGTATTTCGAATCACGTGGCAGAGTGGCGCAAAGTAACAAAAGATCAATGGGTGCTAAATATGCTGAACAATGGATACACACTTCGTTTCAGTGCACCACCAACGAATATTCCTCCACTAAAGTCACATCCCCACCAACTAAAATTGCTACGTCAGGAGGTGTCTGTACTCCTCCAGAAATTGGCTGTAGAAGACGTTCCTCCGGCTCAAATAGGAAAGGGAGTCTATTCCAGGTACTTTCTGGTAACGAAGAAAGACCAATCGCACAAATACAGACCTATCCTGGATCTGCGATCTCTGAACAAGGTCATTCGGAGGGAAAGGTTTCGCATGTTGGCACTACATCAAATATATCCGCACCTAAAAGAGGGGGATTGTATGTGTTCGATAGACCTCCAAGATGCGTTCTTCCATATACCGATTGCTCCACGTCACCGCAAGTTCCTGAGATTCATGGTGGGCTCCAAACATTACCAATTCCGAGACTTACCATTCGGCCTAAAATCAGCGCCGATGGCATGGCGGTGGCAGCTGCAGCTCTGCATCGTCAAGGCCTCTTTGTGTACCCGTACCTAGACGATTGGCTGTTGAAGGGTTTGTCTCCACAGATGAAGGAACACTTTCAAATTTGTCTAAATCTACTTCACCGTTTAGGCCTTCACGTGAACCTGGACAAATCTGTCCAACAGCCCACTCAAACTCTACATTATCTGGGTGCCGCCATAGACTCCAGTTTAGGAAAAGTGTTTCCTTCGGCGGGATGACTGTTATCGATGAAACAGAAATGCAACTCTCTGGTTCATGTGCACCAACCATCAGTGCGGCAAGTGGCCTCTCTCCTAGGGTCAATGGCCTCTTGCATATTTCTCATCCCCATCTCCAAATTGAGAATGAGACCGCTGCAACAAGATCTGGAAGACAAATGGGACCAATCCTTAGGACATTGGGAGGATTGGATTCTCCTCTCCCAAGATGCGAAGTCATCCATGATTTGGTGTACTCAACCGAAAAATCTTCTGGTGGGAGTGCCCTTCCACCAGTCTCTTCCACAGCAATCCCCGATCACGGATGCATCCCTCCAGGGATGGGGGGCACACTTGGGTTGTCTTCAAACTCAGGGCAGATGGTCGAGCAAGGAGCAGACCTACCACATAAACATGTTGGCGCTTCGGGCAGTTCATTTAGCTCTCAAGGCTTTCCATCCATCGATTCAGTCAGACTCTATTTGGATTCAAACGGACAATACAACCACCATGTATTACTTGAACAAACAAGGTGGAACACACTGTTGCCCACTGTCCTTGGAATCCCAAGCGATCTGGCACTGGCTTCTGGCAAGGAATCTCTGGATCACAGCGGTATACCTGCCAGGAGAACAAAATGTGCGGGCAGACGCTCTCAGCCGGCACTTCGAAAAACAAGAAGACTGGGAGCTCAACGACGATGTGGTGGCAGACATCTTCCGGCAATGGGGTCGACCATCCATCGACCTCTTTGCATCCAGATTTTACCGGCCAGGAACGAGAGGGAATGTTCTTTTGATCGACTGGTCCGGAATATTTGCATACGCCTTTCCTCCCCTTCCTCTCATCCCGAAGGTGGTGACCAAGCTCATCCGATCCAGGATGAAGATGATCCTGATAGCTATGGACTGGCCTCGCCAATGGTGGTATCCGGACCTATTGCAACTCTCAATATGTCCACACAGGAGGCTGCCTTGCAGACTGGACCTTCTTACCAAAATGGGCGTGAAGATTCTGCACCCCAGCCTTCCGTCGCTGAGCTTGGCAGCCTGGCTCCTGAAGTCCTGCAATACGGACACTTGAATCTTCCTCAGAACTGCATGAACATTTTGAGGGAGTCGAGGAGGTCTTCCACAAGAAGTTCTTATTCTTTTAAATGTAAGAGGTTTTTCTTGTGGTGTATGCGTAATGGTTTTAGTCCAACTAGTGGGCAGGAGGAGGTAATCTTACCTTATCTCCTATATTTAGCCAAGTCTGGTTTGAAGTACTCTTCTATAAAAGTTCAATTGGCAGCCATTACGGCCTACAGAAAATCACCTAACCAGCCTTCCTTTTTTCAACTCCAGGTGGTCAAAGATTTCCTTCAGGAGTTGAAGAAAGTTTTTTCTCCTGTCCGACATCCTTCACCTCCTTGGGAGTTCAATATTGTTCTGTCTATGCTTATGGGCACACCTTTCGAGCCCATTCATAAAGCCACTTTACAGCACCTAACATGGAAAGTTGCTTTTTTAGTAGCTGCTATGTCAGCACGCAGAGTAAGTGAAATCCAGGCACTCTGCGCAGAGGAACCATACACTGTTTTCCATCACTATCGGGTGGTTCTGAGGACTCACCCGCCTTTCTTACCAAAAGTGGTGTCCGACTTCCATGTTAACCAGACAATTTCCCTTCCCTCTTTTTTAGGTCTCGCCTGAGCCAGCGCATGCGCTGCGAGACATTTAGTTGTGGGCTTTTAAAAGTGCTACCCCACGCTTCCGCTGGCCTAGCGCTTGCGGTTACGCACGCGCGCAGCCGCCAGCTTTCAGCGACCCAGGCGCCATCTGGAGCGCGATCAGTTTCACTTTTGCCGAAGCTGGCGGCCATGTTTCATTGTTCTGTCAGAGGAGTCTGTCAAACTTCGGCTCGCGGGTTCCTGTTCTCGTTTCGCGGGAAAGCGCCCGCTTTCGCCATGCCTTAGTCCCCGAGGCGACTTGGAGTTGAATTCCAAGAAACTTTTTACACAATATGTTCACTCCAGAAAATGACTGCTTGCGCTCTCTGCCTTTGTCTTTGCCGGGGGAGCCTTGCTTCCCTGCAGCCTCGACACTTCAGAATAACATCTCTTTCCGTCATATCAGCATCATTGAAAGCCGAGGTATTTCAAAGCACAGAAGCCTCTGGTATGAGCTCGTAAGTGGGCACTGATTGTTTTAATCCGGGATGGTATTTCTAGGTATGTTCGGATTTGCAATTGCGTCCTCACTGGCAGCAGCTGATCCCCCAGAGTGCGTGTCATTTCCAGTTTTCATGCTCGGGTGACATTGCTAGGGCTGGGACAGGGCTTGCTTTTATTGCTGCACGTGTTCCAAAACTTAACGGTCTTAGTTTTTTATAAAGCCACATTCGCCGAATCGGAGCACTTCTCAAAAAGAAAATCAAAATGCAGAAACAAGCACTATCCCATTTATAGAGGAGTGGATTTGTTCCCTCAGAGGTTTCTTTTTAGTTTTTGATTTCTTCATTGCATTGGCAATTTAGCTGTGATACGCCTCCCCAGTCCAATTTCACAACAAATATTGGTAAAGCCAATAAGTCTAGCCGTTGCCAAATACCATAGAATTTAGAAAACTACTGCACACTACATACAATTAGGTATAAGTAGTAAAGCCATCCTTTTTGTCTGTGATTTCTACATGCTGCTGGTCACTTGAGCTATACACAACTTCAGATCTAAAAGGGTTAGGTCATGTTTAGCATGACAAAAGGCTGGACCACATATACAGTATATACCAGGAACAATGCCTTTCCTGCTATTTACTTGACATACGCATTTATGCAACATAAATGATTCTGTTGCACATAGTGATGACCACAAATTGTAATCCTTGTGCAAGTAAAGAAAAGGAACAAGAAACCAGGTTTCTGTGACAAGAAAAGATTTAAAGGCATCTTTATTACTCACAAAGTGAACAAGCATTGGCATAGCCAAAAGGTCTCACCTTTGGGACCTTATAAGTGTTTAGCCATGCAACAGTTGATGTTGTTGTTGCACCAAGGTTATTGTGCTGCATAACTAAATTTCTTATAAGGTCCCAAAAGCTAGACCTATTGGCTATGCCAATGCTTGTTTCACAATCCTGCTACTCCAGCAGAGAGGTCTCTTCACTCACTTGACCTCCAGAGGGTTCTAAAATTCGATTTGGAGGGAACGAAATCCATTAGGAAGTCTGACCAATTATTTTTAAACTATGGTTTTGTCAGGACAGGTTTTCCAGCCTCCAAACGATCTATCTCGAGGTGGATAGTGTCCTGCATTAAGCTGGTATATCAATTGGCGAACAAGCCTCTATAGGTTTCCCCTAAGGCTCACTCCAATAGGGGAAAAGTAGCTACAGTAGCTTTCTTGCATGATGTACCGATGGCCGAGATTTGCAAGGAAGCAATTTGAAAATCGGTACACACGTTTACTAGGCACTACTGTCTTGATTCTGACTCCAGAGCAGATACCCAAGTAGGCCAAGCCTCCTTGAGGAATTTGTTCCAATGCTAATTTCATTGGAGTCATGATTTTTTTTCAATACCTGTTGAGTTTATGCTTATCGTTTGCCCGCAGGTTGAGGGGATGGGCTTGCTATTCTATTCATATGCCTATGACTATTGATGAGGATCCCCTGAAAGAGAAGGATAAGTTACTTACCTGTAATCCTAGTTCTCTTCCAGGGGTATCCTTATCAATAGTCATAAGCAACCCACCCACCTTCCTGGGCAAATGATTGCGATAAATGTCATTTCTTTGGGCCCTGGCCTACGGGTCTCCGCAAAGAACAACTGACCTAACTGTCACCCCTGAGGCATGATGGGAAGCTAGGGGCCATGGCTGTCTTAAAGGCACAGTGCCAGTGTATTCCTATGTGTTTCTATGAGGTTAGCTTTTCAGCTTTTCACACTGAGTGTTTTCTGCAATGCAGCCTGTGAGCTGGCAATGCTGTCATTCCTCTTTGCAGGAATGTTTTCTCTGCTGCACATTAAAGCAGTTCAAATGCTATTTGTTTTCTTCACTGTTTAGTGTTGAATGTATATATGTGTGCAAAGGAAATTCTTGTAGCATTGCTCAGTTCTTCTTTTCTGTATGGACGGCTGCATTTGTGATTTTTTATATATATATATATCACAAAGAAAAGCACCAGACTTGGGAGGCCACACACCTTGCTGAATGATTTATTCCTGCAGGGCAGCATTGCACATCAACTGTAAACGCACAAAGTTCACCTCGTCAAAAGTATTTCCTTACGCGTTTCAATACTTTTGACGAGATGAACTTTGTGCGTTTACAGTTGATGTGCAATGCTGCCCTGCAGGAATAAATCATTCAGCAAGGTGTGTGGCCTCCCAAGTCTGGTGCTTTTCTTTGTGATATTAATGGCGGCCTGCCAGGGTCGCGGGAAGCCCCCCTGCGCATAAAGCGGTGTCCAGCGCGTTATCTAACAGCGCAATACGGAGCCTTGCTGTTTTCTGCTGAAAGGGATTACGACGGTCTTGCCACTACTTCATAACCTACAAAGACCTATCAAGGTATCTGAACTATTTTTAATGTTGAACAGCAGCCGGGTGAGCGAAGGATTTTCCTAATATCATGAACTCTAATTACCAGAATGCAATGTGCAACCACGCCCAGTGGGCGAGACTTAAAAACTGCTATTTAGAGGACCGGCATTCTGCACTCTACATTTGTCAAAGTCCTGTGAACAAGGGCGCCGTGACGCCTGAAACGCGTAAGGAAATACTTTTGACGAGATGAACTTTGTGCGTTTACAGTTGATGTGCAATGCTTCCCTGCAGGAATAAATCATTCAGCAAGGTGTGTGGCCTCCCAAGTCTGGTGCTTTTCTTTGATATATATATATATTACCTACTGGCGGTTGCCAGTAGGTAGTTATAGTTAGGACCCTGTTTCCATAGGAAAACCGCAGCATTCTATTTGGAATAACTTTGGCGCCGGGCGACGAATCCTCGCGAAATTTTCAAAACTAATGGGGCGCTCCGCTCCGCTCCTACCCTGAAAGTCTCGGGGGGATTCGTCAAGCGGGGGCTGTGATAAAAGGGGGTTCCCAAAACGCGTTTTTCCCATGCATTTTTCCATAGGACCTTTAGACACAGCTACAGCCCGAACGGCTGAACAGAGTTCCTTGAAATTTGGCAGAGAGGTAGTCTACAGGTCAAGGAAGTGCCTTTTGTAGGTTTGGTGTAAATCTGTTAAGTAGATTCTGAGAAAATAGCCTTTAAATCAATATATATATCTGAGCCAGCTTACGGTGCGCTTACCGTACGCGCACGCCGCCGTGCGCGATTCTGATTGGCTGTTAGATCTTAGTAAACATTCGAATCGGTCGAAACCAGGAAGCGGCGGCCGCCATTTTCTCTCTCGCAGTCTGAGAGGGGGTTAAAAAACAAAGGCCAAAAACATGTAAAGGAGCTGTTTAGACAGCTCCTAAGCACCTAGCCATGTTGAGGGAGTCCTCAAAGATCCCCCAAGGCCAAAAACGGAATTTTAATTTTTTCGATAATTTCGGCGATTACGCTTACCGTACGCGTACGGTAAAAATTAATTAAAAAAAAAAAAATATCCATACTCTCCCCACCCCATGTGCAAATGGTGCTTGAAGGGCACCATTTGTGCATGGCATATTACAGATGTGAAAAATTAAAATATTATCTTTCACAACGAAGCGCATCATATGTCCTCCATGCCCTCCATGTAGCGCACCGCGTGCCCACCGTGCGCGCACGGAACGAACTGCGTTAAGTGGGCGCGCACGCCACGAATGGCGTAAAGTAACTTAGCATTTAAAAAACCGTACAAATTCACTGAAAAAACCATAGGTTTCTCACACGTTATAGTTAGGAATTAGCATTTAAAAAACCTTGCAAATTCAGTGAAAAAACCATAGGTTTCACACATGTTATAGTTAGCTGGAAATTTTACTGATAAAAAACCAATGAAATTCCCCCGTTATAGTTAGTGCAGGCAACTATAACTCACGCGACCGCAATCTTCTGCTGATGCGAATACTGTATTTAGACACTTATTTGCCCATGTCTTCTTCCATTAAATTTTAGCTATACATATATTACAAATATTTTTTTTTCATAAAGACACATAAGTCATCAGCAGAGGATTTCGGTCGCGTGAGTTATAGTTGCCTGCACTAACTATAACGGGGGAATTTCATTGGTTTTTTATCAGTAAAATTTCCAGCTAACTATAACATGTGTGAAACCTATGGTTTTTTCACTGAATATATATATATATATATATATATCAAACTTCACCAAGTTGCCTGCTGTGGAAGACGCCGCACCACAGGTAAGTATTTGCCAAAATCTGTTTATTGATGGAAGCAGCAGCGTGAATCACAACTTAGTCCACCAAATTCAAAAGTCCATTCCCGACGCGTTTCGTCTATCACTTCCTCAGGGGCATAGGGCTTGAAGGCAACAGCAAGGCATTTTTGGCGGCATCTTTTTGAATTCCAAACACCCCGCCTCAGTGGGCGTGGCCCTCGAAGTGGCCTGCTGGTACTTGTAGTGCCCACCTTCTTCCTCTAGTGAGTTGCTTGCTGTTGGCAATCAGAATCAATGACATCACAGTGGATCCTGGCACCAGATTGCAGTTCACTGCCAACGCTTATATTCCCCTCAAAAACGGCACCCGTGCCATTAGCAAATCCGCCGGTTGACGGTTTCGCAGGATTGCTGTAAACAGCATCGGGTCGTCTTCCGCGGCTCAGGCTAGCCGCTAAACATCAAACTTCACCAAGTTGCCTGCTGTGGAAGACGCCGCACCACAGGTAAGTATTTGCCTGTTTACAGCATTCCTGCGAAACCGTCAACCGGCCACTGTGATGTCATTGATTCTGATTGCCAACGGCAAGCAACTCACTAGAGGAAGAAGGTGGGCACTACAAGTACCAGCAGGCCACTTCGAGGGCCACGCCCACTGAGGCGGGGTGTTTGGAATTCAAAAAGATGCCGCCAAAAATGCCTTGCTGTTGCCTTCAAGCCCTATGCCCCTGAGGAAGTGATACACGAAACGCGTCGGGAATGGACTTTTGAATTTGGTGGACTAAGTTGTGATTCACGCTGCTGCTTCCATCAATAAACAGATTTTGGCAAACACTTACCTGTGGTGCGGCGTCTTCCACAGCAGGCAACTTGGTGAAGTTTGATGTTTAGCGGCTAGCCTGAGCCGCGGAAGACGACCCGATGCTGTTTACAGCATTCCTGCGAAACCGTCAACCGGCGGATTTGCTAATGGCACGGGTGCCGTTTTTGAGGGGAATACAAGCGTTGGCAGTGAACTACAATCTGGTGCCACGATCCACTGTGATGTCATTGATTCTGATTGCCAACAGCAAGCAACTCACTAGAGGAAGAAGGTGGGCACTACAAGTACCAGCAGGCCACTTCGAGGGCCACGCCCACTGAGGCGGGGTGTTTGGAATTCAAAAAGATGCCGCCAAAAATGCCTTGCTGTTGCCTTCAAGCCCTATGCCCCTGAGGAAGTGATACACGAAACGCGTCGGGAATGGACTTTTGAATTTGGTGGAGTAAGTTGTGATTCACGTTGCTGCTTCCATCAATAAACAGATTTTGGCAAACACTTACCTGTGGTGCGGCGTCTTCCACAGCAGGCAACTTGGTGAAGTTTGATGTTTAGCGGCTAGCCTGAGCCGCGGAAGACAACCCGATGCTGTTTACAGCATTCCTGCGAAACCGTCAACCGGCGGATTTGCTAATGGCACGGGTGCCGTTTTTGAGGGGAATACAAGCGTTGGCAGTGAACTACAATCTGGTGCCACGATCCACTGTGATGTCATTGATTCTGATTGCCAACAGCAAGCAACTCACTAGAGGAAGAAGGTGGGCACTACAAGTACCAGCAGGCCACTTCGAGGGCCACGCCCACTGAGACGGGGTGTTTGGAATTCAAAAAGATGCCGCCAAAAATGCCTTGCTGTTGCCTTCAAGCCCTATGCCCCTGAGGAAGTGATACACGAAACGCGTCGAATGGACTTTTGAATTTGGTGGACTAAGTTGTGATTCACGCTGCTGCTTCCATCAATAAACAGATTTTGGCAAACACTTACCTGTGGTGCGGCGTCTTCCACAGCAGGCAACTTGGTGAAGTTTGATGTTTAGCGGCTAGCCTGAGCCGCGGAAGACGACCCGATGCGGTTTACAGCATTCCTGCGAAACCGTCAACCGGCGGATTTGCAAATGGCACGGGTGCCGTTTTTGAGGGGAATACAAGCGTTGGCAGTGAACTACACTCTGGTGCCACGATCCACTGTGATGTCATTGATTCTGATTGCCAACAGCAAGCAACTCACTAGAGGAAGAAGGTGGGCACTACAAGTACCAGCAGGCCACTTCGAGGGCCACGCCCACTGAGGCGGGGTGTTTGGAATTCAAAAAGATGCCGCCAAAAATGCCTTGCTGTTGCCTTCAAGCCCTATGCCCTTGAGGAAGTGATACACGAAACGCGTCGGGAATGGACTTTTGAATTTGGTGGACTAAGTTGTGATTCACGCTGCTGCTTCCATCAATAAACAGATTTTGACAAACACTTACCTGTGGTGCGGCGTCTTCCACAGCAGGCAACTTGGTGAAGTTTGATGTTTAGCGGCTAGCCTGAGCCGCGGAAGACGACCCGATGCTGTTTACAGCATTCCTGCGAAACCGTCAACCGGCGGATTTGCTAATGGCACGGGTGCCGTTTTTGAGGGGAATACAAGCGTTGGCAGTGAACTACAATCTGGTGCCACGATCCACTGTGTGGTGCGGCGTCTTCCACAGCAGGCAACTTGGTGAAGTTTGAGAGTATGTGTGTGTATATATATATATATATATATATATATATATATATATATATATATATATATATATTCACTTAAAAAACTATAGGTTTCACACATGTTATAGTTAGCTGGACATTTTACTCGTAAAAAAACAATGAAATTCCCCCGTTATAGTTAGTGCAGGCAACTATAACTCACGCGACCGCAATCCTCTGCTGATGACGTCAGATATTACATCACTGTAATTAGACACTTATTTACCCATGTCTTCTTCCATTAATCTTTAGCTATACATATATTACAAATATTTATTTTTCATAAAGACACACATGTCATCAGTGATGTAATATCTGACCTCATCAGCAGAGGATTGCGGTCGCGTGAGTTATAGTTGCCTGCACTAACTATAACGGGGGAATTTCATTGGTTTTTTACGAGTGAAATGTCCAGCTAACTATAACATGTGTGAAACCTATGGTTTTTTAAGTGAATTTGCAAGGTTTTTTAAATGCTAATTCGTAACTATAACGTGTGTGAAACCTATGGTCTTTTCAGTGAATTTGTACAGTTTTTTAAATGCTAAGTTATGTATTTATAAAAAAAAAATTTTTTCAGGTTTTTCACCGTGCGCGCACCGTGAATTATTATTATTTTTTTTTAAATCGCGTGGTGCGTGCACGCGCGGTGTGCGCAAGGTGCGCTTCGCGCACCGAGCACCCACGGTTCGCAGTGCGTGCCGTGCGCGCGCGGTGCGCGCACCTCGAGATTTAAAAAAAAAAAAAGTTTTTTTCTCCCTTGGGGGTCCTTCTGTGACCCCCTGACCAAGGCTAGGGGGTCAGGAACTGTCCACTCTGCCCCCTTTTCACGTTCTCCACCTTTGTTTTTCACCCCTTCAGACTGCCAGAGACAAAATGGCGGGCGACACTTTCTGGTTTCGACCGATTCGAATGTTTACCGACATCTAACAACCAATCAGAATTGCGCTCGCGCACGGCATGGTGCGCGCACAATGCGCGCCCGGTGCGCGCGTATGGATATTGATATGCTTTTAAATGCTATTTTCTCAGGAAATACTGGACAGATTTACACCAGACCTGCAAAAGGCACTTCCTTGACCTTATGGCTACCTCTCTGCCGAATTTCACGTAATTCTGTTCAGCCGTTCGGGCTGTAGCTGCGACTAAAGGTCCTATGGAAAAATGCCTAAGGAAAACGCGTTTTGGGACCCCCCTTTTTCTTGGCCCCTGCTTGACGAATCACCCCGAGACTTTCAGGGTAGGAGCTGAGCGGAGTGCCCCATTAGTTTTGAAAAATTCGCGAGGATTCGTCAACCGGCGCCAAAGTTATTCAAAATAGAATTTTGAGATTTCCTATGGAAACTAGGTTGTAACTATAACTATCTACTGGCGACCGCCAGTAGATTATATATATATATATATATATATATATATATATATATATATATATATATATATATATATATATATATATATATATATATATATATATATATATATATATATATATATATATATATTTATATTATATATTACATTTTCGCTCCAAATGTTCTTCTCCTTGTTCGGAATAGATACCAGCACTCGCGGGGTCGGTTTGTTTCAATCTCTGTTTATTTTCTTGGCGCAGCAAACAAACGCGTCTTGGAAAGGTTCCTTCGTCAGTGTTTACATTCTACACTGAGAGGCGCCATTTTTAAATGTTCGATCAAAGGGTCATTAACACAAAGAAGGGTTACAGTCGCCACTTTTTCGGGTGCCATATTGCAATGATGTTTGTTATTCATTAGAACCATTATCGTTCACCAACCGCCCAAAATCTAGCGTATCTTTTTATGCATTATACCATGAAACCAACATTATATAGCTTCATATTTCTAAGAGATTTCAATCGCTTATGCAATTAAAGACCATATTTCATCTTCACTATTTCTAAAGATTTCATCCACCACCACTCAAAATAATCTCGCCGTGGATCGACATGTGGCAATCCCTATATGGAGATTGCCCTTGTTCCTCCTATTCCAAATTCTTACTACATCAAGCCGTATATATCGGCACCCTTGGATACATATTAGTTAAAAGAAGAGATTTCATTTTATAGTATATTTCAATTAATCATTTAAACGGACACATCTTTTCACACTCTAAGTACCCAAATGTACTATCAACTCCTCCTCACTGTTAAGCCCACCTGGGGTCTTAGTTTGTGAATCGATAATATATTGTGACTCCAGTCTCCTCAATTTCAACACTGTCTCCCCCTCTGATGTTCACGGGGACACAATCAATACTGAAAAACTGTACTAGAACCCTATTACTGTTGTGTTTAATAGCAAAGTGCCTAGCGACAGGATAGCTCAGATCCTTCTTCACTATGGCACGCATGTGCTTCAATATCCTTATCTTCACACTTTGAATCGTGCTGCCTATATACCTAAGGCCACATGGGCATTTCAGGCAAAAGACAGAATGTGTGGTCTGACAGGTCATGAATTTATTGATCCTTTTACGTTACTTGATTCTCTTAACATCATAGGTGAGTACTCTTTTGCTAAAGGCACAGGCCTTGCATTTACCGCAAGGATAAAAACCTCTCGTATCACTTAATATCCCGTGTTTGGATGGAATTGCATCTAAGTGACTGTGAACCAGGCTGTCCTTTAGTGACCGCGCCTTCCTAAAGGTAATCTGTGGAACTGGTGGGATATCTGCCCCAGTGATCACGTCAGTTTTTAATACGTGCCAGTTTCTTCTCATGATATTTTTAAGAGTTTCCGCATCTTCCAAATAGGTCGTGATCATGCGGTACTTTCCCTCATCTTTGTTTTTCTTCTTCACTTGGTCTGTATTTTTAATCAGTCTATCTCTTTGTACTTTATCCACTTTCTTTAAAGTTTTTACTAAGAGGTCTATTCCATACCCTCTAGCTAAAATCCTGTCAAAGCTTTACTTGATTGCTGCATCAAAATCACATTTTCTAGAACAGTTACGTTTTAGCCTGAGGAATTCCCTGTAGGGTATGCTGTTCTTAAGTTTCGGTGGGTGACTACTTGTGGCATGCAACGTACGGTTGCCGGCCCTAGGTGTCCTAAATAAGGCTGTTGATATTTTGGCATCCTGTATCTCCACCCTCAGGTCCAGATAGTTCACTGCCACTGAACTAATCTCCCCTGTGAACCGTAAGTTTACATTGTTAGAGTTAAGATGTTCTATAAATTCCTCTCCTTTATCGATTGAGCCCCTCCATATCAGGAAGAGATCTTCGATATATCTATACCAGGCTACTATCTCTTTTGTCCAGATGTTATTGGTTGTGGACCAGGCCACCTGCTCCTCCCACCAGCCTACAAATAAATTTGCATAGCTGGGGGCGAAGCAAGTGCCCATAGCGGGGTCCCAGATACCTGCATATAGAGATCTCTATGAAAAAGAAAAATTTTATTTAGAAGGCAAAATTCAATGAGTTCAATCAGCATATTATTGTGATAAGCGAATTTCAATAATCTCTTCTGCAGAAAATATTTAACTGCATTGAGTCCCTGTACATGGTTAATACAAGTATATAGACTTGCGATGTCCAATACTATTAGGCTGTACGATGGTTTCCATTGTATATCCTCAATGTGGTTGATGACATCCGTAGTGTCTTCGATAGTTCTGAGGAAGAGATACTCGCCAGTGCTTGCAACATTTTATCACCTACCAAAGGTGCACAAGGATAGTGTAAAACCCCCGGGCAGACCGATAGTGTCTTCTTTGGGTAGCCTCACCGAGAATCTTTCTAGGTTTGTAGATCTCTTTCTTTTTCAATCATTATTACAATTATCGTCATATATCAAAGACCCTATGGATTTCATCAACCACATTGAGGATATACAATGGGAACCAAACGTGACATCTCAGAGACAGAAATATCTTTACTAAAACATGGAATTAACTATTGTCCGATACAACAAATGGACATAGCGCAAACAAGAATAAATATTTACAAGTACGTTAGAAAAATTAAGTTCACTAAGATCTTCCAAGAAAATCAGGACATGGCGAACTATACAAAAATGAAAGAAAAAAAAGTCTCAAAACATCAGAATCCAACTTGACTACAACGGATCGGAATGCCCTTCTAACCTTAATCAATCTAGACATTACTGAAGAACAAGATCCTATCCCTGAGGAAATAGCCTGTCCACAAAAAGGAGCCGGATTGAGTGGCAAAAAAACATCTCGCTTTTATCCTCAATTGAACCCAGGCAACAAAATCTATCTCTTCCAGGAAGCTGTGGTTCAAGATCTTTATAAAATAAAAAGAACCAAATACCGAGACAATCTGACATGGGATGAAAGAGCTGCCCATAAAAATCTAACTGAGGACAAAAACATCACTATAAAAATGTCAGACAAGGGCGGCAATATTTTCGTTTGGAATACATGTGATTATGAGTTGGAAGCACATTCCCAGCAAAAAAATCAGGAGTACTGTCGAAAATTGGATAAAAATCCAACCCCAATGTATCAAAGAGGCCTTGGATAGAAAAATCACACAATGGCTCTCACAAAATGTAATTGATGATGATGAGAAAAAAAATTTGACAACAGAATAGCCGATAACCGCCACGATTTACTTTCTACCAAAGTTGCATAAAAATCCAATAAAACCACCAGGGTGGCCAATAGTGTCAGCAAAAAAATCACTATTGGAACCAATAGCCAATTATATTTCTTTCTGATGCCATTTGTGTTAAATCTTAACTCCTATATAAAGAATACTACAGATCTCCTGAGGCATCTCCAAGAATTATCATGGCAGGACTCCTACTTGCTCATAAATATGGATGTAATTTCCTTGTATACTAACATCGAAAACGACATTGGCTTGTTGGCATGCAGCTTCTTTTTGAAAGAACGGAACATCCAGTACAACCAACACAACCAAATGCTCACAGAAATGATCAAGATGTGTCTAACTCAAAATGTATTTTTGTTTGGTGAGGAGATCTACCAGCAAATAAAAGGATGTTCAATGGGTTTCTCCTTCAGTCCTGGATATGCATGCCTTGTAATGGGGTGGTGGAAAAACAACTAGTGTGGCACCCCAATAACAACAAATATGTAAGCACAACTGCATTGTGGCTGTGGTATATAGACGACCTTCTTATTGTATGGGATGGAACAGCCCCTGAGTTCAAGGAGTACTTTAACATTCTAAGCTCAACGGAAGCAAACATCAGATTCACCTATACTATTAGTAAAGAAAGAGTCATATTCCTGGATACTGATATTTATGTAATCAATAATGAAGTAAAAACTACTTTACACCACAAAGAAACATCGACTAACACCACCTTACATGCGGACAGTTTTCATAAGGCATCAATAATTGAAAACATATCCTATGGGGAATTTTTGAGAATATGGCAACTATGTTCAGATGAACAAGAATGGGAAAAACAAAACACCAAGACCGCTCAGAGATTCAAGCCACGTGGGTATAAAGAACATAAGATCAGGAAGTGTTGGACAAGAGTAAATCAAAAAACAAGAGAGAAAACGTTAAAAATTAAACCTAAAAATGCCTAACATCTATACAACAGACTCAGGAACCTTTGAAATTGATTATGGATTACTCCTGTGAATCTAAAAAAATTGCTAACATCTTGAGAAAAATCTGGAAAATACTACAACTTGACCCCACGGCAAAAAAATAATGGGGACTCACCCAAATATAACTTTCTGTGGGCTCAGAACCTAAAGGATAAATTGATTCACAGCCATCATCAACGGAGTGAAAAATCAAAATCAAAAGGAACACAGTGGTTGAAGACCAAGCGTTTCATCAAATGCCACAACTGCAAAGTCTGTCAGATAGCAAAGAACATGACAGAGGTAAAATTGCCAAACAACAAAATGTGGCAAATAATAGAGCTGATAACCTGCAAAAGCCAATACGTTGTATACGTGATTGAGTGCCCATGCTCCCTAAAATATATGGGGAGCACAATATGTGAACTGAAAAAGAGGATTTTGGAGCATGTACGAGCGACAGTTCATAAAGATTGGAGTAATGCCATAGCTAAACATATGGAGAGAGAACATGATGGCAATTAGAATTTTTTTTAATTTTTTTTAGCATAGTTTTATATAGCGCGAACTTGACCCAAATCCTATCGGGTATCAGAGCGCTTTACATAACAGCAGTTACGTTACATGAGGACACATTTCATTTTTTTGTTGGGCACGGGGAGATTAAGTGATTTGCCCAGAATCACAGGAGGTTTAGCGTTGTTACCGAGACTCGAACCCAGTTCCCCCAGGTCCGAGATCGAGCGCCCTAACCGTTAGGCCAACTCCTCTCCCCAGTTATTAAGCTTCTACGCAATTGAAACTGTATTTTGTAACGAAAGAGGTGGCAACCGCGCAAATAAACTGCGGCAGAGCGAATCAAGGCAAATACTGAATTTCAGAACTTTTTCTCTGTTTGAGCTGAATCAAAGCGATTAACTGTGTCCATTTATAAACTGAATTGGATTACTTTTTATATTAAATCAATTTTAGAACACAAGCACAGCAATACACAATGCACATTTTATAACTTTTTGTAACTCAGCTGTAATGTACAATTCTTACATATAAAATGTAGGAAGGGCACCCTAAGAGAGTTAGAGGTAGATATATAATGCAGCCAATCATCATAATCAAATTAATAAGAAGGCCCACCAGAGGGCGTTATTGTATTTCTCGGCGGATTAATCGGCCAGGAAAAACGAAAAAAGATTTTAAAAAATCTCGTGATTTTTACTGATGAAATAATAAACATCAGAGTCAGCATAGTAAAATGAGTATGTCTGTCTAGGCATATAACCTTCCTCTCTTTCAAAACATTCGGATGTCGATACAGAGGGAATTGGGACATCTTAGAAAGAAATCGAGAGGTGCCCAAAGATCAAATAAACAGTACACAACGAGCTGTGAGTTAGATTGGTAAAGAATGATGACATGAGCTTGTAGGTTTGCACTTAATTATACACAAACACATCACAAAAAAACACTAATGCACTATTAACACTATACATACTGAAAATAGTAAAATTGAAAGGAACTACGATTCCCAGAATACTTTGTAAGGGTCATAGTTCATAATGTGAGTCACATGTAAGTTGGAAAGTGATTTAATTGGTTGAATTGAATACTGTCACTCCTAACTGTGAACAAGTTATCGGTAATAACAAAACGTGTCGGTTGTTCTCTCAACCAAGAGACCTGTTGTGAAAAATAAAAATAAAATTGGGGAAATCAGCTTTTCTGTGAGTGCGATTTCAATCATCCGAAAGGAGTTTGTGGGAAATAATTTGGCGTGGCTCTGCCTGGAAATTCGCACTGAATTGATGCGCCGTGGGTCTGAGCGATGTAGGAGCCAAGGGATGTGAAATATATAGCTTCATATGTTTCTCACATATATGTATATATTGTTTCCGGGGTCCCCACGCATGGGCGGGAATATTCTTATGCGTATGACTATTGATGAGGATACCCCTGGAAGAGAACTAGCTTTACAGGTAAGTAACTTATCCTTGAATCATACAAAACTGCTCCTTTATAGCCACTTCCTTGGGGAATTGCAGTGCCTCCCGCCAGTCGTCGTCCTCCAGTTCTGCCTGCCATTTTCCCTTTAAGTATGTTCATTTTCCCTGTGTATTGTTAATGAGCAAATTGTAGTGGCTGTTATTTGGCCATCTAGCAGCTGTCTCTCTAGGAGGGGGGATTCTTCTTTAGTTTCCTCGTCCAGGTCAATTCTTGCCTGCAGCACATGCCTCGGTTGTAATTAGTTAAAGATTTTTGTGGGTGCCATGTCATATTCCTCCCTAAGGTAATTAACTGGGACTACGCCATTAACTCCCCATACGTCCTCCAGAGTTGAGAGGCCAATAAGGTCCCATTTTCTAAATCCCTGCAGGGTTGTAACTGCAGTAAACCTCATATCTAGCCATAGTGGGCTTTTCGGCATCAGTCTTTTCTCCCATCCCATTTCCCTCTGCAGGCCGCACCAAACTGAAAGCACTGTTCTGTTCGCCACTATTGACATCTGGGCTCATCCATCTGCCATATAATACGTGGATGTAGCCTTTTGCGCCCAGGGCAGCGCAAAAATGCTGGTAAGCCGGATCGTCTAATGCCGCGTATGCCCATGCATTCACAGTGCTGACCTAGGTGGGCTCGTAGTATTTGCGTATATTTTGCAGTGCAATTCTGCCGTAGTACGTGCAAAATTTTGGAGGGTGCGGAGTAGGGATCTCACATGTCTGTTTATTTTGAGAAAACGCTTCCGGGATAACTTGCAGACTATTTTGCAATATATATATATACACGTGAGTTTAAGAAGGGCGAGCATTTTGAAGAGCACTGCTCTACCCCTCAAGGACATGAGTGGGGTTAATTTGTCCTTATAATGTGTGTGCTCGTTCGCCGATATTCAGAGACCCAGATATTTGAAATGATCCTTTACCACCTAAAGCGGCATGGGGGGGGGGGGGGGGGCTACCATTATTACCCAGGTCTCCAATGGGAATATGAGGGACTGCTCCAAATTAATACCCAATACTGAGTACCAGCCATAGATTGCAAAACCTCCACCCATTCAGGACAAGGTATAATGCTGGCTCCGCTAAATCTAAAAGGACATCATCTGCATAGAGAGCTATCCTTTTCTCCCATGTGTCCCTGTACTGCCAGTCCCATATGTTGGCATACCCTGTATGTAATCCATTTCGCCAGTGCCTCTTTCGCCAGGGCAAACAGCATAGGTGACAGGAGACAACCTTGCATGGTGCCTCGGCCGATAGGGAACTCTTGGGAAAGGAGACCGTTCACTTTAACCCAAGCATTCAGAGTCTTTAGAGGAGTTCAACCCATCTTAGAAATTTACGTCCAAAGCCCATTTTTTTAATGATTTCTAGGAGGAAGGTCCACTCCACTGAGTCAAACATGTTGTTCATGTCTAACAACACCACCTCCAGTGGGAACTCTGACCCTGTAGCAGCAGCAGCAGTGTTGTTGTGCAGCCGGTGGAGATTGAGCCTAGTTGACCTATGTGGCATGAATCAGTCCGGGTGCACCAGGTCCAGGATCACTCACTTCAGACCGTTTGCCAGCACTGTGGAGAGCACTTTAGTGTCCAAATTAAGCAGCGATGTTGGATAGTATCTGTCCCATCTGTCTATAGGTTTCCCTGCCTTGGGCATCAAAACAATTGTCACCAAGTTAAGGCCTCTAGGGAACTCACCCTTCTGGTATGCCTCTATCTACTGGTTGTGGAGATGTGGGAATATCGTACACGCTATTTGTTTTGAGAAATTACGCTGGGAGCTCATTGGAGCCCAGTGACGTTTCTGACTGTAACTGTGTTAATGCCTGCTGTACCTCTTCAGTGGTTGTCATGCTGAAGCCAGCATGTTTTTCTAGCTTCCTGCATGGACAGTCCCACCCAAAGCGCCGCAGGTCCGGATGCCCCTGTGGAAGTCCTGAAGGTTGACTGCTAGTGTCTCTGCTAATGCTTCAGGGCACACTGACCCCCCCCCCCCCCCCCCCCCCCCCAACACCCCCATCAGAGCCCAGAATTTCTATGGTATGGTGCCTGCTCTGTTCTCTTTTGTTGAGCCAAGCTACCATCTTCCACACTTTATCGCAGACTTCATATAGTTTCTTCGCTTGCGCCATGTAATCCATTTATTTTAAAACTAATTTTATTGATTTTGAATTTTAAATTGTAAACATGACACGGGAGGCTGCCCAGTGTGTCAGTGATATGGAGAAGAAAATGTTTTAGATCCATCGGAATCGACCAGGACAGGACCCCGCCCAGACGAGTTGTCATCCCACGCCAGAACCGTACCAATGAGGAACAGCCCCAAACTATGTGCATAAATGTACTGTCTTTAGCTCCACATCGAAGACCGGTCGGGGAGGCGGACACCCCCATCTGCCAGTCGGTGGCGTATTAAATGCACCCTATGGAAGTACTTAAGTTGAATCAGCCTAAGTCTGGTTTCAGTGGCCGCTACTCAAACTGTCCCTAAAGCCTCAGTCCAATCTTTGTTCTACAGAGCTGCCACATAAGCCTTCCAAGCCCCATGGAGAACACAAAACTAATCAGGGCGGTTGGAGATAAGGATCTGATTTGCCATTGCAATCATGTGATCACCCAGGTCACCCATGATAAATTTACCTTCCAGCGGACTAAATTCCGGGTGGTCTGTCGGTGCTGTAATGTATAGGGTGAGTGCGTGACGGAGCTGAAGGTAACAATGAAGTTAACTACGATGGAGCTGGTATTCCGCCTGCAGGGTCTGCAAGGACTTGAAGACCGTTTCGCTCATAACCTCTCCCAGAGTACAGGTCCCTGTTAAATCCCATTTCCGAAAGCCTTCCAGTGCAGCCACCCACGGCAACAAGCGGCCTTGTCAAAGCAGTGCCCAGTCAGTCAGCTTCCCCCACCTTCCCATCTGGCCGAGAGAATATTTCCATTGTTGTAAGATTACTCTAGTTGCTGGAGGGAGATCACCGTCACCGCTCCCATCATAGAGATATGAGACAAAAGGGGTGTCTTCCATCACCCACCTCTCAGACTTATAGGCTGGGTTGCCCTAGATGGCGTACCACCATTCATTTATGATCAACAAGTGCGATGCACGATAATACGATTCACTATCCGCCACAGCGATGCCTCCACAATAGCATTTGTTGAGGGCAATGTGAGGGGTTTTGCCCTCCCAAAGAAAGTTATTGAGAATAGAATTTAGTTTGCAGAACCAGTGCTGTGGAATGGCATACAGAAAATTCTGTAAGTGGTATAGAAACCAGGGCAACAACACCATCTTGAAAATAGCAGACCTAACAGTCAGGGATAGAGGCAAGACTGACCAAAAACCCGAAAGTCCTCTTTCAGACTAGCCAAAACAGGCTCTAAATGACATGTTCACGCCAATGCAGCATCAGGGGACACAAAGACTCTCAGAAACTTGATCCTCCCGGACCCTACAATCCCAATGCCCAAATGAAGTCCTGGGGGCAATTACCAGCCGAGAACACTGTAGATTTAAACGCACTAAGTATGTAATCCATTTTAACCGCATCTAATGCCAGGGAGTGGTATTCCTCTCTTTTAAGTAGGATATGCGTCCTCAGGGGCTCCAGAGTACATTCCTCCTGTAGGCTCAGCAGTTCCCTTTCTGCATCTACACATTGTTGCACTCTGGCGTTTATCCCCTACTTCCCCTGACCCAATCACCTCTTGTATCGTGGCTTTATACGCTTCCCATAAAGTGGATGCCTCCCTCACAGTGGCTGCATTTTATTCAAAGTAAATTCTGTGGCTTTTTACAGGCGGGCCACCTCCTTCTCGTTGGTTAGTCACCACGCTGCCATTCTCCACTCACTCCATACCTGGATATGTGGTGATTCTAGTGTGATGCTAAGTGGGGAGTGGTCATAGATTCCTCTTGCTTTAAAATCAGCCTCCTTAAATCTATGAAGGGTCTGAACTGGGGTGAAGAAAAAGTCTATGTCGAAATGTGTATTGTGGGCCAGTGAGTAGAAGAACTAAACTCTACGCTTCCCATGGAATGTTCTCCAGACATCTCCCATACTCCTAGCCTGAATGAAGTTATCACGTTTCCCTGCTCCGGTATGATGTGTTTGTCTAGCGTGGGCCCTATCAAGATGAGTATACAGCACCATGTTCAAATCACCCCCCAGTATGGTGGTGGCCTGTGATAGCTCAGTAAGTAGTCGGCCCAGGTATTTTAGGGTATACGTTTGAAGCCTTGGTGGGACATAAACATTAACAAGGACAATTAGCTCCCCCTCCTAATCACCCAGCACCGCCGTGCATCTCCCTAGTTCATGAGGCTATACTCTATGTGCATGAAAGCCCACTGTTTTCCTGGTTAAAACCGCCACGCGCCTCCCCGCCCCCGGGAACCTGAGGCGCTATCAACATGGCATACAAGTGTATTTCCTCCTGCCCAGTACATCAACATTGGTTAGCCTCAAATGCATTTTGTGCAAGAAGACCACATCTGCAGTGTATCTAGCTTAGGCCTTGGCTACCAAACCTGTTTGATTTTATTCCCAAGACCGTTAACTTTTCAGGTCAACAGTCTAAGGGTATGTTGTGCCTTCCAAGCTGCCTGACCTCTACCCATGTACTCTTTCTGCCAGGATCTTGCAGTTCTCTCTTTCGCCCTGGGTGTCCCAGTATCACTGTTAACCTATAAACTACTTCTCAACTGTCCTCCCTCCATACCTTTCAGTGCTGTGGTCTTCGAATTTGCCGCCACCCCAATTCATGATATGTCAGTCACCATGGTTCACAGACTGTAATGCTGAAATGAGGAAACTGTAGTCGAAGTATCCCTACCCGGCTAGCCACGTGGCCCGTGGCATCAGTGTTCACCTGCGGCAGCCTCCAGGTAAGGAACAACGCTCCTGCACGTATCACATGCCGTAGCCGAGGGCAAGCAGCTCAGATGATTTTGTCAGTCGTCATTGGCTTGAGTCGCAGCAGCAGTATGTCCTCTGAAGTCCCGTCTGAGGGCAGATCCGTGTCTGGGGTACCGCCTTCTCAGACAACGCTTCCCATCTATTCTCACTCTCCAGCCAGGGGGGGCGCTGCAGCTCTGCAACCACTTTCACCCTCTCGGACTCTGCTTGCACCTTCATTGCAGCTGCCCACAGGGGGGCTTTCCGTCATCGGTGTCTCCTCTGCTCCTGCTATTGTTGGGGACTGATGTTTTCTCCCCTGCTATTGTTGGGGACTGATGTTTTCTCCCCTGTCGATCTGTTACTGTTGCCCCCTTTGCTCAAGCCATTCCCATACCTCTGAGATGGCAGCAAAGAAGTGAGGCCAGCCCTGCTCGATGATTCTCAGTTTTGCTGGAAACTGCAAAGCATACCGGAGTTACTGCGTCCTCAAGTGTTGTTTGAGCTGTGTAAAGGTCTTTCTGTGGCGTTGGGCCTAAACTGTGTAATCAGGATAAATGTTGATGGTTTGCCCCTCCACCCTCTAAGGTCCATGAGTTTATGCCGCTTGTAAAATGGAGACTCTCTCCTTAAAGTTGAGCAACCGGGTCAAAGTAACCTTCTGTGGGGCCCCAGGGGCCAGCGAACTACCCTGGACGTTGTGAACACGTTCCATTCTAAACCACTTAGAGGTTTTCCCTGCTAGCACTACCAACCACAGCCAGTCCTCTCGGAAGAATTCCATACTGGGCCCTTCTCCCCATTCCATGTCCATAATCAGTCAGATGTTATTACGATGGAAGCTGCTCTCCAGGTCCTCCATTCTTTCCTGTAGCTTGGTCACCTCACGGTCCAGTCTCTGTACATGGGTGGTGTGTTCAATCACAGCCGGCTGGGCAAGGGCCAAAGTCTATTCTGTCTCGTCGTACGATCTGCTAATTTCTTGTGATCTACATGTGTGATCTGCATGGAGGAGGTTCACCTCCTGTGTCACTGTATCAAATTTAGGTTCCAGGGTCGTTTTTATGGCCACTAGAATGGTTGTCCTGTGTGCCGCCTGGTCATGGTCCAGAATGGTTGCCCTGTGTGCCTCCTGGTCATGGTCCAGCATGTCTGCCATTAGTGCACACTTGTCTCCCACATGTCACAGCGGGTCGAGGTGGGGTGCTTTGGTTGTTTTTGGGCAAACCATTACCTCCCACTAGTTAGGTATCTGTGTCAGCACCTCCCTCAGCACTTGACGCTCCGTGGGACATTTCTGCCCGGGGCCGTCTCAGGCAGGCACCACATCAACTAGAAGTCAAGGCTAAAGCACAACTGGACACTCAGTGAGGCACTTCAACCCCTGTCTCAGAGCATCTGTATGGAATGCACTGGGCATGTGCACTTCCAGCCAGTGGTCAACACCCCTGCCCCAGGTCCTGTACCAGATCTCATGTTGCCTCCGTATGGTCGACCGCACTGCGCAGATAGTCCCCCATATGGTGTGGCACTGCTGGATCCCCCAGAGGGTCTGCCTCCTGCAAACGAAGAATGTCCTGAAGAACTGTCCAGGTGAGGAGGGAGGTCACCGGCGTGATGGAATTCTTTGCCGGAGAGGGAGGAAAAGGAAAGTGGAGGGTGCAGTCGCCACCAGGTGTCACAATTTCAGTGTGTGACTAGTTGTGTTTTTTTGTTGTCTTTATTAATTTTCAGCAAGTTATACATAGTTCCAAGTTTGGTGTCATTATTATGCATAGTATCAACATTACATTTAGCAGAACAGTGTCGGTGGGGTGTCAACCAGTACCGCAACCCATTGTCGTACAGCTTAATTATCATTCTTTACATGTCATTGAATATCTTAGACATGTACAATAAAGCAACTATACACTGCATAAAAACGACTCGATCTCGTCTTTCCTGCCTGCACGTGCAATGTACATGTGGCTTCTTTGTATGATCGGGACTTACCGGCCATGTGTTGCCGTAAAGAATGGTGGAAGAAGGACGGGGAGGGGGCAGAGACGCGCGCTCAGTAACATCACGAATGTGTGTTGGATGAAACGGTCTCAGCCATGCGGGCCCAGGGACGCGCAAAATGTGCCGTCGGGTGTCTTTTTTTTATTTATTTGCCAATTTTGTGCTGGGTGTGCCGGTGGGATGTTGGGGGGGCGCGGGGGGCCGAGGGGGGTGTTCAGGTCAACAGGACACGGTTGAACTGGGTTCACTCCTTCTAGTTTCAACATGCGACAGGTTGTGTTAAAGTCACCACTTTGTTGATCCTTCAACTGCGGGGGTGGGGGGCTCTGTGGGGGTATGCCCCACACTATTCTGTCCCCCCTCCCCCCCCGGGCATAGATAAATATGACCACTTCCGTAAGGTCAGTAAAAGTGTGATTTACCATTGTTATGATATTTCAACTTGGCAGGGTATAGCATTGCATACTTAATGTCCAAGGAGTGTAACTGCCTTTTGACTTCTGGCTTCCGCCTCCTGTACCACATTCGTAAAGCATGGAAATAAGGATATGCTGGTTCGTTGGCCTTCTAATTTTGCTCTCTCTGGCTAATCTCAAAGATGTATCTCAGTAGTTTAAAAACGTGCAATCATAGGTCTCTTAATAAAAAAAATGCTCTCTAAATCACATAATAGGGATAATCCCAAGTTGTTAAAAATAACCACTATTTATAAACTTAGAATCTTGAGCACATTTCAGAAACGCATAACCTGCCTCCATTTTCTATGGTTTACCATATGAACCGATGCATGGATGTTTCCAAAGGAAAAATCATCTCAATCTGCAGTTCAGATGATTGTTTGGAGTATCACATGTTTTCGGACAGCCAATAAACAATATGTATTCCTGACTGGAAGAGTTTGAGGGATGTAATGGTATATTACTTTAGTGGATCAGCCATCGGGGCAAAGATTAAAACATTGTCACCCTATTCTATTTTTCTCTACTTTATTTCATTAGGTTATAATTGTAATGATTAGCTTCTATGGTAAAACTATTAGCGGCAAAATGGACCCCTTGCTGAAATCAGAATTTTGTTTACTTTTCAGACCTATATCCATGGGTTTTACCCACAAACTGAAAGTAGGTAAACACCGCAAAAACAGAAGATGTTGATTACAATTTAAGAAATTGCAAACACCTTTTTTTCACCACAACTGTTGATTTTCATGAATGGTGGGAAGAGTGTAGTCCTAGCATAGAAAATAGTTTTTTGATGCAGTTCTTAGGAAAAAAAGCACTTTCTTGCACAGCACACTTACCTATTTTCTCAGTTCACTCTAGGGCAGTCCTCAAACCCTGGCTACCTTAAGAATTCCCATCATCTAGGGAGAAGGACGCAAATTTGGCCTGCATATATTATGTGGGGGGGGGGGTAGAAGTTATGAAGGGTTAAGCACAAACTACCCCAAATAACATAAAAAGTACTCAATACAGGGAATGGGCTGTAGCCTCAGCACATAAGGGGTTGAAACTGTTTTTCAAGTAGGTAACTCCCTGCTATTAAGAATCCTTTTAATGTTTACTTGCCACTATACCTTGTTTTAAGTTTGATCTGATCCCCCCCTTATATTTTGTAAATGTAACCCTAATATATATCACTTTGAAAACACAACTTTGCATTTGAAACAATGAAAGTGCTAGCTTGCCCTTCTTGAAGTCCTCAGAAGTCCCAAGTTCAAAGGGCTGGTGCTAACTTAAGGTTCTTCAGAATCATCTCCAGTGGGGTTGCTTAGGGTGTCATGGAGCAGAAGATCCTTTTTACTGAGGCTGCACTATTTCAAGCACCAATATTATTGCAAGTCCTTTTATCAGCATTGCTCCAGAATACACCAGTTGGTAAATACCTTCCAGTCACTAGTCCAATCTTTCTTGGACTTTCTTCATCTCTGCAGTCCGCTGTTGCAGAGGGACTTGTATTTTATGAGTGATACAAGGCAAGAAAAACACTTGTGAAGCAGGATCAGTAATCCATCTTGGTCATCTGCCAGATTCCAGCAGCACGACAGCTTTGGTAGAGGCAGTTATCTCAGCACACCCATACCCACAAAATGGGTGCAGCCCGTGGATCAGCACTTTTGCAGATATACATGCTCCACGTATCACTTGATAGGCAACCTCTGCCCCTGCCATTTGCTTCTACTGCTCTAATCCCCAGGGAAGCTATGAGAGCTCGACCAACTTGGTGGTACAAGTGCTGCTATCCAGTATTGGGGTATCTTTCATAGATTCATATGCTTAGAATGATCCCCGCCGACAAGGTGGGAGTCTCGGTACAATAAAATATATATACATAATCGTCATAAAACATTACACAATAGGCTAGTATGGACAGTAAAGTCACTACATTAGCCTATCTTAGTCCTTTTGTAAAAAAGAACCTAATTTGGAACACAGTCAATCAGGCTGCAGCACTCTTAGAACACTCCACAGAGAGGCAAACCCTCAGATTTTCCACCGCACTTCGTGTGACAGGAAGTCTCCCTGAGCTCTGCTCAGTTTTCTTCACCTTTGGTTTAACTTTGTGAGTAGCTATGTCTGATTCTTCTTAGAAAAGCTTGTTTTTGCCTTGTTCTTCATGTGGGAAGAAGAGATTGCATTTTGAAGACCCCCACAAGCAGTGCATTTACTGTCTTTATCCAGCACACAAGGTTAAGACTGCAGGATTTGTAGAACCTTTCCTGCTAAGACTTTGAAAGACCGAGAAGGAAGATTGCTGGTTTGGCTGGAAAAATTGAAAGCTACATCTGTTGTCGTTTCAGTAGATGATGGCAGTGTTAGTCCTCAGGTGTCCACCCCTCTAACCAAGAAGAGGGATAGATCTGATGATCCCCCTGAGCGAAAGAGTAAGACCTTGAAGAAGCCTCACTCTGAGACTGGTCACTCTTCCTCTAGAAAATAGAAGCTTTCATTCTCTCAGAGGTGAAATCTGGTGATAAAGGAAAGATTTCAGTGACATCGACGTCGAAAAAAGCACCGTCGATGACGAAATCTCCTCAGACGGTGAGTGCTTCCTCGTCGCTTCGTCGACGATGGCACCGTCGTCGACGATATTGCCTGTTTTGTCGCTGCCGACGATACCAATGACGACTACTACTCATTTCTTGTCGACGCTTACCGCGATGTCGACGAAGCACCTGCTGTCGACGATTCAACTCCCGTCGATGAGTCCACCGTCAACGACGATACAACTTCCGTCGACGAGCCCACCGTCGACGACAGCAGCGGCGTCGACGACAACAACAACGTCGACGATGGTTTTTCCGTCGATGATAACGTCTACGGTAGCTTCAGTTATGGCTATTTCGGCTGGTACTGACTCACCGTCTATGTACATCTCGTCGACACTGAAGCGTAAAAGACCTACATCTTTACAGATTACACCTGTTTTGACATCAAAATTATTGTCGTCGTTCCCATCTTCAAGAAACTAATATCAGGACGTTTCTCATATTTCACCCTTGCCTCCTAGTCACGATCTAGAGGAGTCAGATGATGATGGACTTTTTGCCCAGCACGTAACCCTTCTCAACTCTGGATTAAATATCAGGATGATGATGACGATGAGGAAGAATACTATGAACCTTGTGAGTCTCTGCGAGGTCCTCAAGAGACTTCATTTCAGCAGGAACCTATGGTGCAAATGCCTATTGCCTTGATGCAGGACCTGACGACTATGTTAAGGAATTATCATACACGGTTTACACCACCAGCAGCGCCTGTTCCAACACAACCTACTACGCCTCCTGTTTTGCAGATTGCAGGTCCTTCTGCCCCTGTCAATGAACCTCAGGATGTTTTACCTGTGCAACATTTAGTCCAGGATGATGAGGACGATACTGTGGCTGAGGATGGGAAATTACCAAATTCGTCCACGACTGTGGATGAATGGGACGAATACTTGATTCCTACGCCATCTTCACCAGTTCCTCAGGCAGTGAAATCCCCTCCTGAAGATATTGGAGGGTTTCATGCAATTATGGAGAGGGCAGCAACCCGGTTTCATCTTCCTGTATCTGTAAGCATACAGAGTGTTTCCTTTACGATTTTAAGGACCAGAGTAGGAAGTCCATACAGTCTATCCGTATAATAGATCATATCTGGTAGGAAGGAACTAAAATAATGAAATCCATTTTCAGTCCCTGCTATTCTACCTAGAATCGATAAAAAGTACAAAGCACCAGATAATGCTCCTGCTTGCCTGTCCGGACATCCTAGACCAGACTCTGTAATTTCACAGGCGGCTTAACGTAAGTATCGGAATCCATCCATTCCTGTGACAGCACCGCCGGATAAGGATGGAAGGCGCCTTGATAATATTGGTAAACGTTTTACCACCATGGCGGGTGCTTCAGTTTGTGCTTCAAAATCTCTGGCGATTCTAGGTAGATATGACCACCAACTATGGTCGGACATTTCTCCATATCTCAATTACTTACCTGATGACAAGAAGCAGGAGGCAAAGAAAATTCTTTTTGAAGGAGAAAGGGCTGCATCAGAAGTAATTGATATTTCTATGGATCTAGCTTCTTTGGGTTTTCGTCAGCTTGCTGGAGCAGCAGTCCTCAGACGTCAGGGATGGTTGAAATCTACCACCTTTCGCCCTGAGGTCCAAACAAAGATTTTGGACATGCCATTCGATGGCGATATGTTATTTGGCAAACATATAGATGAGGCTTTGCAAGACATCAAAAAAGATACTGAGACTGCCAGAGTCCTTGGTACCTTACAATATAGGAAGGCTCCTTTTCGGGGAGCTAGGGGCAGAGGATCATATTCCTTTCGTGGTGGCTATCAAAGATACCAAAACCAAGGCAATCAGGAAAGATATAATTATCAACAGCAGCAACAGCAGCAGTCCTACAGGAACCCTCCAGCTGCCGCTT
This sequence comes from Triturus cristatus, assembly GCF_964204655.1. Classification (NCBI taxonomy): domain Eukaryota; kingdom Metazoa; phylum Chordata; class Amphibia; order Caudata; family Salamandridae; genus Triturus; species Triturus cristatus. The sequence goes on along the minus strand of NC_140586.1, from coordinate 359,271,956 downwards.
ATAGACAGCAGAATAGAAGACGACAGTCTCAAGGCAGGCATTCTGCTAGAAAACAGTCATGATTTTTTAGCACCTGCAGCAGCTCTGCCACACCTTATTTACAGGATTCCGAATGTATCCCGACATCTCAACAATTGGAAAAAATTAACCACAGACAAGTGGGTCTTGGATATTGTCAAATTTGGGCATACCCTGGAATTTGTCAGTATCCCTCCTCCTCACCCACCTTTAAAGAAACATCCTCCACATCTTGCTCTTCTCAGGAAGGAAGCAAAAATTATGCTTTCAAAAGGAGCGATAGAAAGAGTGCCTCGCTCTAAGGTGGGGAAAGGGTTTTATTCCCGCTTTTTTTCTAATGCAGAAAAAGTCAGGGGAATGGAGACCTATCCTGGATTTAAGAAAGCTGAACAAATATCTTCAAAAGAAATCTTTTCGCATGGTCATGCTTCAAGAACTCCTTCAGCTTCTGAACCATGCAGATTTCATGATAACATTGGATCTCCAGGGTACATGCCTCCACATCCCCATTCACCCCAAACATCGGAAATTCCTTCGTTTCACTGTGGCAAGTGCTCATTTCCAATTCAAAGTACTCTCCTTACTTCGGCCTACGTTCAGCCCCGAGAGTCTTTACGAAATTCCTGGCCCCGGAGGCGGCTCATCTAAGACTTCAAGGCATACAACTATTCCCTTATCTGAACGATTAGCTAATAAAGGCTCCTTCCTTTCGGTAGGTTTCTCGCGCAACGTCCACATGCCTTCAACTATTTCAATCCCTGGGACTGTCCCTGAACATTCAAAAATCAGTTCTTTGTCCTTCTCAAAGAATTCAATTTCTAGGGGCAGTGTTGGATACTATCCGGCACAAGGCATTCTTGTCCAAAGAAAGGCAATCACGTCTGATTTCTCTGGCATCAGAACACCTAAGAAAGTTGGCTTCTGTGAGAATCATCAAATCATTCCTGGGAATACTATCCTCAGAAATTCTATTAGTACCTCACACCCGTCTAAGGATGCGGCTGATACAAGAGAAACTAGACAGTCAGTGGCTGCAGATCTCGGGGTCGTTCGACGACCTAGTGTAAATAATTCCAGTTATGCGAGAAGCGCTGTTTTGGTGGCTGCATTTCAAGAATGTCTCAATCGGGCTCACTTTTCTTCCTTCCGTGCCAGAGTTCATCCTCACTACAGATGCCTCCCTAGAAGGGTGGGTTGCACACCTTCAAGATCTTTGCATAAGAGGAAGGTGGTCCGCTGCAATGGCGAAAATGCATATCCATTTCTTGGAGCTTCGAGCCATTTTCCTGGCATTGCAGTCTTTTCTCCCAAGGCTTCAATGGTCAACAGTTCTTATCAGAACCGACAACACTTCATGCACTACTTAAACAAGCAAGGAGGTACCCGTTCACAAATTCTGTCTCAAGAAGCTCAAAGCATTTGGGAATGGCTGCTGTTTCAAGAATATCACGATCAAGGTATGGAATTCACAACAGTTTAGCGGACACTCTGAGCAGGACTTCGAAGTCCTGTCACGAATGGGAGTTGGATCAATCAGTCGTGGAACACATTTCGGATGTGGGGCAAACCAAATCTGGATCTCTTTGCCTCCAAAAACAAACTGAAGTGCCCATTCTTTGCCAGTTGGGAACCGGAGAAGGGCTCGTGGGGGAACGCCTTTATGATGAGATGGACAGGGATCTTTGCTTACGCATTTCCCCTCTTTCCGTTCATCCCAAGACTTCTACGCAAGCACAAGATGGAACCATGTTGCATGATCTTCATTGCTCTGCGGTGGCTGCGTCAGCATTGGTTTACGGAGCTTCTCCTCCTGTCCAAATGCAGACCATACCGCCTTCCTGCAGTTCCGACCCTGTTATCAATGAGCAAGGGCCAGATTCTTCATCCTCATCCAGTCCAATTGCATCTTCATGCATGGTTTCTGGATTCACAGAATTCAAGGAGGTAGATTTACCTCAGGATTGTAGAGATATTCTTGCTAGAGCAAGAGGTCCTTCTACTTTAAAGACTTATGCTTTGAAATGGAATCGATTATGTGCCTGGTGCAGTAATAAGGATTTACATCCTTTAAGATGTTCTCCAGATAAAGTTCTGCCTTATCTTCTTTCGTTATCCAGATCTGGTCTTATGTTTACATCGGTTAAGTTACATTTAGCGGCCATATCGACCTACAGATGTTCTGCAGGAGCTGCATCCCTTTGCTCTAATCACTTGATCAAACAATTTCTAAAGGGGCTTTTCAGAACCTTTCCACCCGTCAGAGCTCCTCCTCCAGAATGGAGGCTTAATCTGGTGTTACAACAGCTCATGAAGCATCCATTTGAGCCTGTTCACAAAGCTGAACTCAAGTACCTCTCTTGGAAAACGGCACTTCTAGTGACTCTAACCTCGGCTTGGAGAGTCAGTGAAATTCAGGCTTTCACTACCAAACAACCTTATTTAAAATTCACTAACGATTATGTCCTCCTGAGAACTAATCCAATGTTTATTCCGAAGGTTCCCTCTGCTTTCCATTCCATCTTAATGAGCGTGTTATACTACGTTCTTTCTTTCCCAATCCATCTTCCTCTGCTGTAAATACTTTACATACCTTGGATGTTAAAAAGGTGTCTGAAATTCTACATTTCACGTTCTGTGTCTATCAGAAAGTTGGATCAATTGTTCATTTCTTATGGTGGTCAAAAGCCAGGAACAGCTGTGACAAAATCCACTATTGCAAGGTGGATTGCATCTACTATCCAATTCTGGACATCCTTTATCTAGGAAACCCAAGGCTCATTCCACAAGGGCAGTGTCCTCATCTACTGCTCTTTTTGACAGAGTACCTTTAGAAAAGATTTGCCGTGCTGCGACCTGGAAAAATGTGCACACTTTTACACGGCATTACTGTCTGGATCTGGCAGCAGAGGCTGAATCAGCTGTTGGTCAAGCAGTGTTACGAAACCTCTTTAAATAAGGTAAGCCTCTGTAAGGAGGTGATTATGTCATTACATGTTCACTAATACAAGATGTATTTTGTGTCTTTTCTATTTTATTGCTATTCATTACTGTATTTTGTATTACGAGGTATCTATGTATTTCTCATGATACCCACCATCCGCTATATAACAAAGGATTCTACTGCTAACTGTTCTGATTCTAAGCATATGAATCTATGAAAGATAGCCCAATACTGGATAAGAAAACGAGTTACTTACCTGTAACTTCAGATTTCCAGTATTGGTATCTTTCATAGATTCACATGCGACCTACCCTCCTCCATGGAGAGGCTTACCTTATTGCTAATGCATACTTATTGTCACTTGTGCTACGAAAATCTGAGGGTTTACCTCTCTGTGGAGTGTTCTAAGAGGGTGCTGCAGCCTTATTGGCTGTGTTCCAAATTTGGTTCTTTTTTTACAAAAGGACTAAGATAGGCTAATGTAGTGACTTTACTGTCCATACTAGCCTATTTTGTAATGTTTTTATGACGATTATGTATATATATATATATTATTGTACTGAGACTCCCACCTTGTTGGCGGGGATGAGTCTAAGCATGTGAATCTATGAACGATACCAATACTGGATAACTGAAGTTACAGGTAAGTAACTCGTTTTCTTATAGACTTTGGTACTTCAGCGGACCCTGCCTCCATAGCCACATATCACTGAGCTTCACAGGATAAGTAGGGCGAGCAAGAGATCTCCCACGTAGTACATCACATCACTCCAATATTCACATCAGCAGCCGCAGGCTGATTCTGCCATCTGCCTCTTTGCTATCTTTACACAAAGGGTTTCAGATAGGTGAGGATTATGTTGGATGTTGTGTTGCAGGTAAGCAGCTGCCATGATCGGCAGCCACACCCCATTTGTTTTATTCTGATGGATACTTTTAACTGCAGATTCCTCACCTTTAGAATATCCCCAGGCTCCACCCCGGAATTGGAAAGTTTTCAACATTGCTTTCTTGTGCCAGTAGTTAGTGTTGTGCAGCCAGGGTCAGATTGGTAATGCGGGCACGAAGGAAATGGTAGAAGGGCCGGTAGCCGAGTTCGAGCTGTGGGCTGCTTTTTTGGGCAGCCTGGGGGCTGTCTGTGCTGTTAGGATGCCACCAGCGGGCCAGTGGGTGCCTGAGCGGGCTTTCTAGAGGCAGATGGGCGGAGGTATCACTCCCTTTCTCTCACTGGGCTGGTCCATTAATGTATGCTGATTGAGCGGGGGCAGGGGACCTGAGCAGAGTGGTCTCACTTGCATTCTCATCTCACATTCATGTGTGGCTCAGCAGTGTGAAATAAACTCTGCATTTTTTAAAATCTAAGGGAAATTAATTAAACATGCCCCACCCCCTTTCTTTTCATAAAACTTCGCTGAAGCAGTGTTTTGCGGAAAGGCCATATGCAAATGTGGTCCACTTTTTTTTGGTGTGCCCGGGCCAATTTGTTATCCCAATCCACCCTGCGTGCAGCTCTGCACTGACTTTGTTCCACCCAAAGGTGACACACTGAGCCACATACAAAACCACCCCTGTGTGCTAATGTCAGTTCCTTTCTTTTTGTGGCTTCGTACATGGATCTGGAGCTCGCTGCCAACTCTTTTCTTGACTTTCACAAGTTTTTCTCCTAAGTTTTTTTTTAAATTTTTTTTTTTTTTTTTTTACGAGTGTGCAAGGTCTATTCCCAGAGGACAACCCAGTCCTACATCTCAATACCATACTGATGCATCTCAATGCCATTCCCATGCATCTCAGTGCCCTTCCGATTCAGACACTACTATTCCTATATCTCTGAGTTGCACTCCAGTGCTTCACCAGGTTTTCGGTTAGGACTCTGAGCACTGCCAACCAGCCTCTTGGGATGGTGAAGAGGGGGTGATTATTTTCCCCAACACTGAGGATAGCAATTTATATCTGGATTTAAAAAATGCCTGTCGGTTGGGCACTTACTCAGACACCGGAAAGTTTGGTGGTAAAGCTTTCCCCAGTAGAGTAAACCCCAATTCTTTCTCCACGACGACTCCTGACAAGGAGTCGATTCAGCTTGAGACCTTAGGGAAGCAGATGTTTTCCTTGGCCAGCCTTACCTACCTGTCAGTCAATGTCATCTGCTTGCTGGGAAGATATATGCATATCTTATAGGACATGGTTGGTGAGATCTTGCTGGCAGTACCTTGGGAGTTTTAGGCCAATTTGGTTCAAAACCTCCAGCATAGTCAGGACACAGAAAAGTACATGATCTGCTTTGGCCTGGACTCTTCTGATCATTTAGCGTTAGCTTGGTGCTTCAGTGTTGTGCTTGGATGAAATCCACTGGCTTCTGTGAGGGTGACAAGTGGGCAATACCCTAACCACCTAGGGCAATAAACTTCCAGTTCTCCGCACCTATGACTTCGACCTCCAGTCCACTTTAGTTTACCCTTTGCGGTATACAACCATCCTGTAGGAGGCAGGATCAGGTACTTTCTCCAGCGATGGCAAACGTTCTCATCTGATAGGTCGGTCCTCCAGGTTGTCCAGCAAAGCTATGTCTTGCTATTCTTTGCCATTCTTTTACAACCCATTGCACTTTCCATCCACGTCTGGCCATCTTTCAGAGGAGCATTTGTCTATGTGTCTCTAAAAAGAAAGTGTAAAAACTTTTAGCCAAAAGAGCAATAGAGAGGGTTACAACCCAGGAAATGGAGACCGGCTGTTTCTCCTGTTACTTCCTCATGCTGAAGGAGGACAGAGTCCATCCTCTCATTTTAGAACTCTGCCCACTAAATGCCTTTGTGTGGGAAGACACGTTCATGGTGCTCAAGCTGGCCGATGTTCTGTCTGCCCCAGATCTAGGCAATGAGATCATTGCTTTGGACTTGTAGGACGCTTACTTTCATTTATCCATCCTGCAGTCCCACAGATGCTTCTTGCAGTTCAAGGTGGGCCAGGAGCATATTCATTTTGATGTGCTCCGCTTTGGCCTCACCAGTGCTGAAGTGATGGCAGGGGTTGCAGCACACCTTCAGAGGTTGTGGATACCAGTTTTCCCCTTCCTTGATGACTGTCAGTTTAAGGCCGGCTCACCAAGTCAGTCATAGACCACCTCCTAACAATGGTAAACCTCATAGCATCGTTTGGGTTCACTATCAAGGTACCAGAGTCACACCTGAGTCATTTACAGAAGTTCATTTTTATCTTTCTTTGGAGCCATCCTGCATACAGTATGGTTTCGGGCCTCCTCTCCACTGCAACGAGTACAGGACATTCAGGCTATGATCCCTATGTTTCAGCCTAATGTCTTCATGTCAGTGAGAGTGGGAGTGGCTCAAACACTCATGCGCCTCTTTGCATTCTGCTGGTCAACTTAACCAGGTGGCATATGCAAGCTCTATAGTGGAACCTAAAGTCACAGTGCGCCCAGTGAATCTGTTCGATTCCATCCAGGTTTCGGAGGAGAGTGCAAAATATCTGCAGTAGTGGCTTAACTACTATAGAACTGGTAGCACACCCCTCTCCCTGCCCTGCTTATAGTGCTGACAGAGCGTCTCTGCTGAGAATCAGAGGTCATCTGGCAGAGATGGAGATGAGGGAATTGCAGATCATTTGCCTAGCGCTAAAAGCCTTCCTTCTGTCCAGCAAAGGGAGGTTGGTTCCAATTCTGCAGGACAATAAAATTGCTAAGTTGTACTGCAAAAAGTGCAGGGTGGGGTCCTGTGCCTGGAGGTGATTTGTATCTGGAGCTCGCTGGAGCATTTGGGCATTTCTGAAGTCATGAACCACCTGGTGGTAATGTTTAATGCCAGGGAGGACAAACTCGGCCAGTGGTGCCTGACGGATCACAAGTCGCAGTTACATCCTGATGTGGCACAGGGAACCACCAGTGGGGAGAACCCTGGTTAGATCTCTCGGAGACACAATTCAGATGGAGTGCAGCACAGGAGTTCTGTACGCCTTTCTACCACTGGCTGCCCTGCTTGTAGTCCTGAAGAAGAGCAGGAACCTGTGGGCCCAAATCAGCCTAGTGGCTTTATATTGGGCATGGAGAGTGTAGCACCTGGAACATCCTGGCATGAGCATCTGTCTTTCAATCAGGCTACCGCTTCGGTAATACCTCCTGTCGCAGCAACAGGGCTGGGCTCTGTACCTAAACCGCCTCTATCCGCACCTCCATGTTTGGAGATCGAGTGGTGGCAGTTGACAGGATTTTATCTTCCTCCCAAGGTTGTGGCTTGCAGGTGTCTTTCTACCAAGTCTGTCTACACCAGGCACTGGGACAAGTTTGTAGCCTGGTGTGGCACCCGCAATACCGATCTACTAAAGGCCACACTGTTTGATGTCTTATTTTTAGTTTTATCCCTAGACCAGTAAGGGCTTGCTTGCTTTCTTTTTTAAGGAAACCTCCCTATTCTACTCACCCGATGTGATGAGATGTTTTAAATGTTTGTCCCAAACCCTTTTTAATGCCACAGTGGTATCTTAATTTGATTCTCACATTTCTCAAGTATATGCTGTTCAAACCCATTCACAGCTATCTGTTACTTCCCTGACTTTGAAGACTCTTTCTGGTCGCTTCATCCTTGGCTCGGCGCGTAATTGACCACCAAGCTCTCTTTACAGCCACCTTTTTCCCCCGAACAAGTGGTTATGTGGACTGAAGCCCCCTTTTTTTTACCTACTAATGTTAGGGGTTTTCATGTAGGGCAATCCGTCACTTACCCAACACGCCCAAAATGAGTTTCCTCATTAATCGCACCAAAAACCATCGGTTAAACGGTCAACTGTTTGTGGACTTCTCTGGGGCGAAAAAAGGCAATCGGTGAAGTAACGGGCTCTGACAAGGTGGCTAGTCCTCTTTATCAAGATCTGCTACCTATACCAAGAAGCTGCCCTGGGGGCTTGAGGGCCCGTTTCACCAGGGCCAAGGTTGCTATCACTATGCTGACACACCGAGTGCTTGTACTTGACATCAGTCCGACTGTGACGCGGGTGATGTTTTCATTCACAATCCATTGCTGTCTTGAAAGCCAGGTCCATCCGGAAGGGTTTTTCGCTCGTTCGATCTTACATGACTCTTTGATTTGAGCCATTCCACAAACCCACCGCTTTAGGAAGTACTGCTTTGGTACCTATTCTAATGGTGGATATTCTGCAGTCAGAAGAATCAATCAGAAGAACAAGTTATTTACTTTCGATAATGCTCTACTTGGTGGATACTCTAACCGCAAATTCCTCACGATCCTTCCTGTTCTGTGAAATGGTCTCCTGTCAGTCAAAAAAGGTCCCATTCTAAGAATTTGCACACTGCTATCGACTGATAATCTTTGGAATCCATGTCCAAGTGCAGTCAGACAAGAAAGAAATGCCTTATCGCGGAGATAGCACTTAAATTCAGCTCTGTTCGTCCCTTCCAGGATGGAAGGAAGTTGGTGCAGAGCCACACAATGCTGACTGCCAGTGTGCTGTAGCAATGCTGAAACATCTTCTGGCTTCACTCTGGCACTTGGGGATATTCTAAAGGTAAGGCATCTTCGAGTAGCTAGAATAGCCACTAGAAAGAGCTTTACTTGAAGGTAAGTGCATTGTAATTTCTGACAGAATTGTTTATATTTTTCAGTCATTGCCACCGTCGGGCACTGATGGAATATAGTAGTTAGAACATTTTAAATGCATGTCTTTGCGTCTACACTTTGAAGTGTGTTGACAACTGGAAAGTATCTAAGTTCATTGCCATTAGAACTGGAAAATTAACTTTAATCATTCTGTGCTAAGAAAGTTGCTCCTGTTCTGCTTTCCTCTGCAAAGGGACAAGGATAGCCAAGAGTGCTTTTCAAGTCCATAATGAGCTCTTATTCTGAAGTGTAAAATCTAAAGCAGATGTATGGTGACAATTCTACTAAAGAATATATAGAGAACACTGTCAGTGTTGGTTTCGTAACTCTTTGTGAGCCAGAAAAGGCTTCCAGGGAGCCTTTGTTAATGAGGGTCCTGTATACCCTTCCCTCTTTTTATTACTCTAGCAAAGGTTATACTCTGGTTTTAATATCTGTAATGTATCACATTTTACATTATGTAAAACATCTCTTTTTAATTTGGTTTCCACAAAAAAACCAGCTTTGCTAGGCATACTGGGGATATCTTAGATTTTCAGCTTCTTCTATCAACTTTTGTAATACTAATCTGTGAGAAAATGGGGTTCTGACACGCACACGCACACGCACACACACACACACTCTCTCTCTCACACTCTCTCACTCTCTCACACTCTCTCACACTCTCTCTCACACTCTCTCTCACACTCTCTCACACACTCTCTCACACACTCTCTCACACACTCTCTCACACACTCTCTCACACACTCTCTCACACACTCTCTCACACACTCTCACACACTCTCACACACACACTCATACACACTCTCACACACACACTCTCACACACTCTCACACACTCTCTCACACACTCTCTCACACACTCTCTCACACACTCTCTCACACACTCTCTCACACACTCTCTCACACTCTCTCACACACTCTCTCACACACTCTCTCACACACTCTCTCACACACTCTCGCACACACACTCGCACACACTCTCTCACACACTCTCTCTCACACACTCTCTCTCACACACTCTCTCTCACACACTCTCACACACTCTCTCACACACTCTCTCACACACTCTCTCACACACTCTCTCACACACTCTCTCACACACTCTCTCACACACTCTCTCACACACTCTCTCACACACACTCTCACACACACTCTCTCACACACACTCTCTCACACACACTCTCTCACACACACTCTCTCACACTCTCTCACACACTCTCACACACACTCACACACACTCACACACACTCTCTCTCTCACACTCACACACACTCTCTCTTTGTGCCTGGTATTGAGTACTGCTGTCCATGTTTCCAGTACCAATGTTCTTTCCCTAAAAACATGTCCACAATTGGTGCTTCTGCCCTCCTGTAAGTCCCTAGTAAGTGGTACCCTGATTACCTAGGGCCTGGAGGCTGAAGATGTTCCCCTAGGATCCCCTCACTAGGACCATGCCACTTCTCCTGCAGCTGTAATTCCCCTGTGAGGTGAAAAAAAATGACCATGTCCACATGGCAATCTGCTTTTGTGCCAAGCCAGCTAGCACTGCCTAAGATATAGGTGAGTCACAGCCTCTAGCAGGCCTTACCAGCCCCAAGGCAGGATGCACTATATCCCAGGTGTGGGCCTATCTGCATGAGCAGAAATGCCCCAACGGTATTAGGAATTAGTCCTTAATATTAAGTGCCCGGGAAGCCATAGAGAGTACATGGGCTGGGAACTTGACAACTCGAGTTGCACAGCACCACATTGGCTTCCCTGAACCCAGGAGTGTTTAGTACGAAACAGCTTCTTGTAATAAATCCACACTGATGCCAGTGTAAGATTTATTAAAACATGTACTCAAAAGGGCACTTCTGAGAAGTGCCCCCGGAAAACCTACCAGCCCTGGTGGGGTCTGTGACCGGCTGTAACCATCATGCCACCAACTGACATGTTTCTGGACCCCTGGGTGGAGAGCTTCTGCTTTCTGGGACCAGAAACAATGCACATCTAGGGTAGAGGTGTCACACCTCCTCCCCCAGGATGGGCTAGTGTTCGAAGGGGAAGCTTCAAAGGCCTGCCTCCTTTGTAAAGCGACACCCAGCCTCTGTTGCTAGCTGCAGATGGCAGCCCCCGGTTTACATCCCCACTTTGGGTTGGAAAACCTAAAGGCTAGGAGGTGTGCCCACCTTTGCCCACTCCACCCTTCAGGTGGAGGAGGCAAAGTTAAGCTCACTTTTCAGTCCCCTCCATCTTGAAGATGAGGGGACCCTTCCAATCGGGGCTATGTCTATGCCCCTTCCCATTGGAGGGTGGCATAATAGTGGGTCTAGCCACCCCAGGTAAGGTGCCCATTGCCACTACCTACTACTTCCCTAAATAGCCCCTAAATGTAGTATTTAGGTGGCTCCCCCAGACCTAGAAATTAGATCTGTGGCGACCTAAGAAGAGGACCCTGCAGAAATGACTGCAGACGACGGCTGCCTTGACTCGAGCCCTACCAGCCTGTCTCCAGCTTCAGCGAATCTGCGACAAGTCTTGCAGCCAGCGGCCTCTAAAAACCCTGGGAGGACTGCTGCCTTCGAAAAAGACTCTAATCTCCCATGGACAGCGGACCTGTCCAAGAAGAAACATGCTCCCATGATCCAGATGGATCTCAGTCTCCTGCTCACTCTGCACCCGACGCCCACAGTCCGAGTGTGAGTGGCTCACCTGTGCAGTGACGTCTTCCCAGAGATCCTGTCCTCATGTCCAGCATTGGCTGACCTCTCATGATCTCCACTGCAAATCCAGAGGCTACCCCTGACCGGCTCTGGTAAGAAGACTCTGACGTCGAAATGCTCCCCTGCACCCGAAGCCCCTGAGCCTTGGTGAGCTGAAACAACGGTGCCCCTACGACCCCCTACATCTCTACTTACCTCTGCTGCCATTGGTCTCCCTCCTGCACCCTCTGGTGCCACAACTGCAGCCTGTTTGCCAAAAGAAGAATCCCCTTTGAAAAGCATTGGGTGCCTGGTGTCGAAATTGCACCCGGCTGCCCCGGTGCCACTGGTGGTCCATGCTTGTGTTACTTTGAGGACCTCCCTGTGCTTACCCTAACCCCCAAAGCTTGGCCCCTTCAACCAATCTTCTTACCTGCAAACAGTGTGGCTCCAGGCACTCCTGGTGTTCATTGAAAAGCGCTGGGCTGAACTCAGATTTTTACCTTTGCACACGGCCGTCCCTGTGCCGCTGGTGGTGAAGTTTTGGTACTCATCTAACCCTTGGCCCTTGCTGACTTTTGGTCCCGAAGACTGGGATTGTAAGTCTATTACTTACCTGTTTAACTGCGATATTGTTTTTCCTATAGGATTACATTGGACTGTGCTGAAAAGTTTCCAAGTGTCGATTTTTCAAAGTGAAACACATTTTTAATTAAAAACGTACTCACCTTATTGCGAAGATCTTGGTCTTAAAATAAAGTATTGACAAAGTATATTTTTCATAAATTGGTCTGGATCTCCTGCAGTCGTGTGTCCATTATTTATCACTGTCGTTCAATAAATGTCATACACTCCTCTCTGTGTTAGACCAAAGGCTACTCGCCCACACTACCCCTAATAGAGCACTTTGGGGTTTACATTGAGCCCTCTACACTTTTGGGGAACCCCTGGACTCTGTGCACTGTATGACCATCGAGTGGCAATATCCTATACAGAGCCAGCTTCTACAAAATCCATTTTTGCTTAATAGTAAAATCAAAATACCTTTCTGTGTTTTACCTGTTTGAAGATTAAAACTACTTAAAAGACTTTGTTGCAATAATTTCTCTGATCTTAACAATTCCTGTTTAAAATTATTTTTCATTACGCAAACGTGTTCTTATTAGAAACGTGAAATACAGATGGACTCAACCCAACCCCATTTGGGAAAGCATCAAACATCAACCCCTCCAAGGAACAACAAAAAGGAGAGCATACCTCCACAACAAACATATCCCACCCAAGTAAAGCTGGTAAAAAAACTGATTACCTCTCCGCACCAACCCTTGTATCGCTGGCCATGAATGCCTAATGCATCAAGACCACATAGTAGAAGCAGAGAGAAAAGGGGTGGAAACATAGGTCTCCTCTCAAAACTGCCTCAAGTAATTTATCTCTATCCTTCATTTGCCATACAGTAACAATTGTCCCACCCAGCCGTCCAGCCTGGGACAAATCACTAGACGCCGAGCAAATATAAACTTGCAAGTTCTATATTAAATCCTGAGAATCAACTACCTGATTGTTAACTCTGCTTACATTTGGCTAGTAAGAAATACTCGTGCTGTTTAAGTACCCTTTAGATTCACCACCACATTCCCTCCAGCATGTGTATATTCCTTCCTCATGTGCTACTAGTCAGGCCTCTTTGCTTGTGTCTCCCTCCTTAGGTCTTGAAATAGGAGTACCCTCCTCCCTTATTTGTAACATTCTTATGGACGACCCTGTCTTTATATTAATCATTCTCTTGTTTGTGTAGACCACGCCTGGACCATGGGTAGGTAGTTGAAACAACTTCCATACAGTCACAGAGTCGGACTTCTGAAGTGCCTGGAATCCCAGGATAGGTTGTTTGGTGGAGCATCCTTCATTCTTCACCTTTGCTTCTATCTGTAGGAGGAGGTGAATCACAGTCTGCCAAAGCTCCATAACCTCTTACTCAGCACTGACATCTTAGTTTTGATTTTTGATTCCTTTCTTGGAAGTCTCACCAGCCTTGTATCTTCTCAGTCTTCTCCTCTATTACTTTTACTTTAGACCTGGTGTTTAGACTTTGCCTTTTGTTTGCCCATTGTGGCTATCAGAAGGGGTTCCTCCTAAGGCAGAAGACCTCAATTTTTCCCTCGGCGTAGTCTAGAAGTCTCTGTCCATTAGCAAGAGCCTGGAGTTGAACAAATCCTCTCTCCTTCCTTTACCCTTATCCTCTTTTCTCCACTTACCACTGATCTTCTTTGACAAATCAGATTTATTAATTGTAGAAACTTTTGTATCCTGCTGTTCTGTAAAATGAATTGATGTGCTACTTTTACGGTCTTATTTTCAGCTCTGCAAAGCTGCTACATCTTTTGCCAGTTTGCTTTTATTTCTGTTGTTTTCTATTTTTAGATGGATTCCAATTTGTTTGATTGTCAGTGTGTTTAGTTTTCGTACTATTTTTCTTTTTAAAAGAAAAAAACATACCAAATATAGTTCATGTAGTCTATAGATGGGCACATACCATATTTTTATCTAAAAATAGTTATGTTCTAAAATGGATTTATTTTAGGTAAAAATTCATTGGGATGAACAGTTGCACATTTAACACGGAGCCGTTGGGGAAATATTCTCAACTCTTTTGAAGAAGGGAACTTCACTTGGACACTCCGCCACGTCCTGCGTGTACAGAATAACCCTTGCATTACATCTCCAGACCACACAAAGGTCATCAGCACTCCCCACAACCTAGCCTGCTCTGATATTTTAAAGTACTATAAGGGAGAACATTTTCAGGTAATAGTGGAAGGGACAGTCATAGAATCGCAAACAAAATGGCTGCAGAGATTACGAAATGACTGTCATCGGGGAGCGGAGCTTGCCTGGCTCCAAGATGGCTGCGGAATAGCACAGCTCCGGCTACATAATCCTCTAAAATCCTCCCAGAAATCGCTATCTTAATGCATCGTAAATAACTATACCTTAATATCACGTACTCCTGAAGCTGTGGTCGGATGCTGAGACGGCAGCCTGCGCTGAGTAGGCCAGAGTGCAACAGGGGCCGGGCTTGCGCATGCTGCGGCCAGAATCCGTGCAGCGTCGGGTTGCTCCGGGCTCCCGAGCAGTGCGAGCGGCAGGGAGAGTGGTCGAGAACAGTGACTGACACAGTAAAGCACAGGACCCCAGCGAGCTCGAATACGTGGAGCGGACACCTGCAGAAGCAGGTACGCCCGGGGTCGGGGAATGCACATGACTGCTAACGGCACGAGAGTGAGATGCCAGAGCGCCACCAGTCAGAAGAGTATCGAGCAGTGAGCGCGCAAGGAGTGCAGGCCGCCTCCCAGACACCACATGGAATAATAGGTTCACCGGTCATCTTCGATCAGCACTGAAGGAGAAGAAAAAGGGAACTTTGCTGTGTGCTGTAATTTCCCCCCCCATCCACTTGAAACCAAGACTTTGCTGTGTGTTGTGTCTGACTAGAGTCTCCAAGGGCCTGAGAAGAGCTGGCCTCCTGTTGGGAACGCAGGGACATCAAGCTTCCCAGAAACGACCTTTATTTTCCGCTGAATGCGTGTTGCTGTCCACAGTCGGTGCCGGAGGGTGGCCTATCGGTCGGTGTGCAGTCGGCACACGAGGCAAGGCACCCGTAACGAGCAACACGCACTGAGGGCCGGTATTTTTTTTTCACCACCAGCCCCTATTTGCCCAGCGTGCTAAACAGTCTCCCCCTTTACTTCACACATCCACGTCTCAAGCCCCAAATAGCCCGAGACCGGGTCCGCGATATCAGAGTGCGCCGCCATAGCCCTTCACCGCCGCTGGCTGAGGTCCGCAGCATCACTGGTGTGTCGTGCTGGGATTGGCCCCAGCTGCCAGGGATTCCCTGCACGTCATCAAGGGGCCGCGCTGGGATTGGTTCCAGCCGCCCGGGAGTCCCGCCGCGTCATCGTGATACTGCGCCCCCATTGGTCCCGCCTGCTCGAGGCCCGGATCGTCATCGTTGTGCCTCGCTGTGATTGGGCCGGTCGCAGGGGCTGCCCCACGCTTCTGTGAGGAGCGGAGAACTTCGCCGGAGGCCGGGGAGCAGTGAGAAGACAGAGTCTGCCTAGCCCGTGACCCTCGTGGGATCTCCAGGACTGCCCAGCGCTCGCCTCTCAGGTAACTGCCCCTGCTCCTCTAAGGAAGTTGGTGTCTACCCCAGTGCTCACGGAGGGCACTGCCGGTGGGCTGTGTGGGGCGCTGGTTGCCTGACTGAGCGTGACGTCAGCAGAGGGGAGAGGGAGCAGGAGGGGGGCAGCGGGGACTGAATTGAAAGTTGGAGTCCCGTTTGTTTAATCACGAGCAGCATTGCCATACTCGCTGCAGTACCGGGACACAGAGACTGCGCGAGTTACTTTTAATTGAGCCCCCATTGTTGGGATTGCGCTTTTTCGCTGACAATCGAACTGTAAATCAAGAGAACACTACAAGACATCATTGTTTTGGGCTACAAGAAATCAGTGTATATGTTGGCCTTGTTTTTGATATTTGGTCTTGCCTAATTTATATATAAAGCATCTATCTTTGATAATTACCGGTGTGGTGTCCCTTTGTGGTGTTTCACAGAGTTATTGTGGGTGTTGATGCAAATACTTTACACATTGCCTGGGGGATAAGCTTGTCTGCTCGTGCCAAGCTACCAAGGGGGTGAGCAGGGGTTATCAACAGTGTGTACCCCTTTAACCTGACTAGAAGTAAGGGTCCCTATTTGGTCAAAGGTACCTACCTCGGCCAACTAGAGACCCCCAATTCTAACACCACCGTTTACCATAAATGGTGACGCTACCCAATGAAAATGAGGGGCGGGGCTTCAAGCACCCTTCTGAAATATACTCACCCACAATATGTCTCGCAGACGCAAGCAGAGCATGCGCGCTGCAACGCAGGTCTGCGAGACCTAAAAAACGGTTAGTACAACAAAATGTTCAGTATGATATATATGGGCTAAATATAATGGAATGGGACTGTCGGACACCATGCTAATGTACAAAATGGATGTAATTGGAAGACATAAGATATTGTCTGTCTCAACAAAGAATAAGCACGCGACTTGTACAAGTGAAGTTATAATGTAATCTGACCAAATATGTATCTTCTGCATTTCACTAATAAATACATAATAATAAAATAAAGAATGCCTGTCCTCTGCGGCATCTTTTCTTCAGAAATGAGATCACCAGAGGTAGCCCATACTTGAGCGAATGGCTGGTGAAGGCACCCTTTCTTTGGAGGAAGCACGCACCTTCACAACTGTATGCAATAGTCTTTTCAATCAGCTGGATCTTACCCTCACGCCTTGAAGTACTCCACTCCTACAGTTTCTCGGAGCGACCTTGGATACACATTTCTGCAAAGCATTTACATCTGCAGAGCAAATGTCAAAGCTTTGAACATGATCAGTGAATCGTTGATGGCGAACGTCATACTTTAGAAGTCATTACTAGGCCTCATGTCATATTTCTGTTAGTACAGTATCTCACCACCTCAAGTAAGCTCTACTGTGGTGAGGGTTGTCAGACATTAACTCATGCCTCCCCATTCCTACCTATGGCGGACAGAATCATGATGACAGATGCTTTCATGGACGTGTGAGAGACTCACTTGCACGTGCTATCTATAACCAGTCTCTACTAGCAGGCAAAATCAATTCATATAAACCTCAGCGTGTGGGCCATTACACTGGGCATTCTTGCATTTGTTTTGCGTATTTAAAATTCTGATGGATACACCTTTTGAATTACCCCATGCGCAGTATTCCACGTAAACTTTTCTCCATATCTCTCCCACGTCGATGAGGACGTCACAGTGGAATGGCTCTGCACGGGACTCCGCATTACGTCATCGGAGCCATAAGACCTAGTCGGCGTGCTGACTTCAGTTCCCTTTTTTCCGCGCTGTCAATGAATAACAGTTTTTCCAGGGCTCTCCAATTCTGAGAGTTTCTTTGTTGCAATTACTTTGTGTAATTGTAGCAGCGATCATGGCTACCCAGAGGAAGTCCGGTTTTAAGCCATGCAGGGAATGTGAGGGTCAGATATCGATTACTGACACCGATGAAGATTTTTGTGGTGCCTTTCGTCGGACCCCACCATCGGGGTGTGTTCGTCATGCAGGTGCATTAATCCCAAGGCCTCAAAGGAGAGGGAGGCCACGTTGTTTATGGCTTAGGCAAAAAAACAGGAAAGAGGTCAAAGGAGGTCGAGATCTCGGTCCAAGTCACTGACTCCGCTTACCTCGAAGTCGTTAAGGAAACATAAAAAGAAGCGGCGCCATAGATCTCAACGTTGTTCATCAAAGGATGGAACACCGAAGTTGGGGTCTCCGATTCTCGGACGTCACCTCCTGGACGAAGTATCTCCTTCTCCTTATCCTCAGGTGACACCAGCCCAGTCTCTGACTCCGAGAGCTTCACCGGCACCGAGAGAAACGACACCTCCGCCGCCGGCCATTCCACTCCAGGGTCTCCAGCGCCGCAACCCGAGCTTATTAGTTTGCCTCCTCTAGCGGTCTGGATCTATGTTATCCTACCTTCCTGATACCACGTATGGATTCTTCGCATTTCCTCAATGCGATGTTTGGTTTGTTTGCCAGAGTGGCTAACCCTTCTAGTGTGCTGGTTGACCCCATGGGTCCACTGGCATACTCCCTGGGAGGCTTGCCACCTCACTTTCCTCAGGCACCTCTCATGCTTTTTATGCCAGTGGCTCCAGGGAGTTGGCCTCTCCAGATGCTGAGGTTCTTGACACCGGTGCAGTCCCTGGAGGGAAGAGTGCCTTCGGACAGATCCTCTCCAACGCCGTCTGGCTTCGGTCCGGTGCTGCACAACCTTGTCTGGCGTCTTATACTATCCCGGTGGAACTTCCATCAATACCGTTCCCGAAGTCTCTGGTGCCGCCGATGCCGGTTCCAAGAATGAGGCCCCGAAGGGAAGCATAAAGGCTGATGGAAGAGGAGTATCAAGAGCAGCAGGAGGAGGCTGAAGAGGGTGAGATTGTCGACCCTGTACAAGAGTTTGAGGGCCTCCAGGAGGCTAGTGGCCTGGATATATCTCCTGAATGGGAGCTCGCCTCACCAAAAGGCCTTCCAACGCAAGAGATGTCTTCATATTCTGCAATTAGGAAGGCAGCAGATCTGCTAGATTTGTCATTGCCTACAGCAGAACTCAAATTTAACATCTTAACGGAGGTGCTTCATTCCCCTTCTTCTGTCTCGGAACCCATGCTTACTTTTAATGAGGCTTTGACTGAGCCTATCTGGGAGGTGTGGCAGAAACCAATGACTGCTCCTGCGGTGTCCAGGTCTTTGGCGAGGAGGTATAAGTTGGCTCTGGGAGATCCTACTTTCCTATCTACCCACCCGTAACCAGAGAGTTTGGTAGTCCAAGCGCCGTGCTTCCTTTAAATAGGCTCATTCCCATCTACGCCTGCAGATAGAGAATCCAAACGAATGGAGCAATCTGCAAAGAAAGTATTGTCTTCGGCTAGTTTGGCTCTAAATTCTGCAAATACGACATGCCTTTTGGGTCACTATATTCATGCTCTAATGGACTCAGCAAGGGAGGTGCTCCCGAAGCTTCCAGAAGATGTTCAGGGCCATTTTTCAGAGGTACTTTCTGATACTCAAGCAGCAGCCTGCCAGGTTATTTAATCGGCTGTGCACAATGCGGACTCTGTTGCCAGGGTAATGGATTCCACTGTTGCAACCAGGAGGCACGCCTGGCTACGGGGGTCTGGGTTTTCACTGGATGTACAGGCTACCCTATAAGTCTTGCCTTTTGATGGTGCTCGTCTTTTTGGTGCCAAAGCGGACTTGGCGCTGCAGCGCTTTAAAGATAGCAGAGTCACAGCAAGATTGTTGGGTCTCTAGTCCCAGTCCAGGGGTTTAGGATACTGCAGGGTTTGCGGTTTTGGCAGGACTTTATCCTTTCAAGCAAAGCATCAGCTGCCGCAACAGCAGCCGCAACAGTTGAACCCCCTGTATAGGTAATACAGGGGAAAAGCTAGAGGTCATCTGTGAGGCATGGCTCTGCAGCAAGTGTACGCCTCCTCCTCTCCTGCCCTGCCCCTCCAACTGGTACGGCAGGGAAACAGCTCTAGCTCCTCCATCCTAGAGCATGTTGGTCCTGTGGGTGGGCGGGTGTCCAATTTTCTCCAGAATTGGAGGTCTGCTACATTAAGATCTCTGGGTGTTGAACTTTGTGGAGAATGGGTATGCCCTACCATTCCGGGAGTTCTCCCCTCTTTTCCCCCTGTCAGGATTGGTGCCCATAAGAGCATCAGTTGCTACTTCAGCAGGAGGTTCTATCTTTACTGCAAAAAGGTGCGATAGAGGTGGTTTCGGAGCAGGAAAGTGGTCAGGGATACTACTCCCGGTACGTCCTGCTTCCCAAAAAATTGTCATTTTAGGCCAATCCTAGACCTCAGGGTCTTGAATTTTTACCTCAAGCAGGAGAAGTTCAAGATGTTGACCCTGGCTCAGGTTCTTCTGGGGTTGCAGCAGGAAGACTCGATTTGCAGGATGCGTATTATCACATTCCCATCCTGAATTCGCATTGGAAGTATCTCTGTTTTACGGTGGAGTCCCAACACTACCAGTTTGCGGTCCTTCCGTTCGGTCTTACTTCCGCACATTGAGTCTTCACAAAGGTGATGGTGGTGGTAGCACCACATCTCAGAAGGTCAGGGATTCCTTTATCGTCTCTGCAGAGAGGCTCTGCGACTCTGATCCTGGGCTCAAGACCATCAGATTTGCGTGATGGTGAATAATCCGTCTGGAGTGCTGAATGTGGGTGCGAACAGTCTGTCGGCAGTATTCGACCGATCATGAGTGACATCTCCATCTGGAGGTGGTCCGTCACATCTTCAGCATGTGGGGATTCCCTTGGTTGGAACTTTTTGCCTCTCCCGAGAATGCACACTCCCCGTTGTTCTGCAGTATCCGATGCAGGGAGCGTTGGGGGGCGCGTTTCAGTTAGATTGGGGCTCACAGCTTCTTTACACGTTTCCTCTCATGCCCTTGATTCCGCGGGTTCTGAGGAAGATTCGCCAAGACTGGGCCCAAGTCGCCCGGTTTGGCCAAGGAGAGTGTGGTACACAGACCTCATTTACCTCTCATTGCCCCCTACGCTCCGTCTCCCTCTCAGGGCAGACCTCCTCTCGCAGGGGCAGGTTCTACACCCCCACCTCCAGAGCCTGCATCTTCATGCCTGGAGATTGAATGGGGCAACCTGAGGTCCTTCCGGATGTGGTGGATGTTATTTTATCGACCAGAAGACAGTCCACTAAATCTGTCTATTCTGGTAGTTGTGCCAAGTTTGTTAAATGGTGTGGAGAGAGATTGATTAATCCATTGCAAGCCCATTTGTCTGATATTCTGAGTTTCTCTCTTTCCCTGGCTTAATAGGGCTGTGCAGTAGCTACTGTTAAAGGCTACTTGTCTGCCTTGTTGGCTTTTCTCTGTTTACCAGATCAACCCTCTTTATTTAAATCTCCCATAGTTATGAGATTCATTAAGGGTCTCACCAATAGGTTTCCTCCCACTCTCTTTATCATGCCTCAGTGGGATTTGAATTTAGTTCTCACTTTCTTGATGGGGCTCTCCCTTTGAACTATTACATAGTTGTCCCTTAAGGTTCTTGGCGTTTAAGACAATATTTCTGATTGCAATCACTTCCGCTAGGAGGGTAAGTGAGCTGCAGGCTCTTAGCTAACAAGCCTCCATTTACCTAATTTCATGCGGATAAGAGGGTTCTTAGGACCAGAGCTGCTTTCCTACCTAAGGTGGTCGCTCAGCCTAGGGCAATCCATAACTTAACACTTTCTATCCTCCCCCTCAACCCTTCTAAGGTGGAGGAGAGACTTCACTGCCTGGACCCTAAGAAGGAGGTCAGCTTCTACCGCGACAGGACTAAGGACTTCAGGTTCGATGACCAACTTTTCATCGGCTATCTGGATGAAAGACCAAGCTGTCCACAAAAGAACGCTGTCCAATGTGGATCATTCTCTGTATCAGGATCTGCTACGCCTTGGCCAAGAAAGAGCCTCCTGAAGGTATTCAAGCTCATTCCACCAGAGCTAAGTCTTTTTTATCGGCTTTAGCCAGAGGTGTCCCTGTTGTAGTCATCTGCAAGGCGGCAACTTGGGCCTTCCTCCACACTTTTGCAAAGCACTATTGGTTAGACTCGGAGGTGAGGAGGGATGGGCATTTTGCACGTTCTGTGCTGCAAGATTTTTCGGTATAGGTAGTCTGGCACCCTCCGCCAGGAGTGGGACTGCTTGGGGATTCAATTCAAAAGGTGAGGAATCCACAGGCAGATGTATCCATCAGAAGAACAAGTTACTTACCTACGGTAACGCTTTTTCTGGGGGATACAGTATGTGCCTGTGGATTCCTCTCTGACCCACTGCCTCCCCATTGCCTGCCTGTTTATACCAAAAAATGATTGGCATGAAATGTATGTATTTTATTGTTGGAATAATTGGAATAATGTGATGCTTGTCTCTAGGAAATGTCTATATTTTAGAATTTCCAGCTTTTAATTGGTTATTTATACTATGTATACTTGCGAAAATGTTGTTGGTTCACCTGTTCGCCTCAAAGGCACGGAAAAAATGGGTGGAACTGATGTCAGCACGCCAACGAGGTCTTATGGCTCACAAGACATCACGTGAGTCGCGTACGGGGCCATTCTATTGTGACTTCCTCGTCTATGTGGGAGGGCTATGGAGAAAGATTTCTGTGTAATGCTGCGCATGGGGTAATTCAAAAGGAGAGGAATCCACAGGCAGATACTTTATCCACCAGAAAAAGTGTTACCAAAGGTAAGTAACTTGTTCATTTGTATTATTACTTGGCGTGGGCAACTTCCCACTTAAAGAAATAATCACAATCCTTGTTATGGTGAACACTTAAAGGCAATACATTAACATGAGCTCAACCCCTTGGTAGCTATGGAAGAGAGCAGACAGGCTTAACTTAGGGCAATTGCTAAAGTAATTATGCAGTACAAAAACAGTAATTAAGTAGGAATACAAAGCAATTAAACATGGATTTAAATTGTTAAGGTTTTTAGTAGAAATAGCACCAAAAGCACAAAGTGCCAATGATAGTCAATAGTTGCGGTAAACTTAGTTGCAGTTTGAGGCTGACCATCATGCAGCACGGGTCGAATACACTAACCAGGTCCGTCCTGATAAAAGATTGTACCTTTCGAATTGTCATTTAAGTCCAAACCAACCACAGGAGAACACTTCTAAGGTCAGCCTTATGACCTTGAAAGGGGCATAAGACTGACAACAGGAGGTCAGCCTTATGACCCTTGGAGTTCACTTCTTTCTCCTGAGTGTAAGAGGCAGAAGGTCCAGTCCTTAAGGACTCCACTTGGGTCACACAGCAGGTCCAGTCCCCTTCTGTTCTGCCTCAGGTCCATAAAGTGTTCTAAAATGGGTAGCTGAGGATTCCACATATATGCCTGGCACACTCTAGAGTGTGGGAATGACCCCTGGGAAAGCCTTAATCAATGAGGTAAAAGATCCTGGAGCCAACTGTACCCACTGTGGGCATTTTCATGATAGCGAAAGTCTTCTGTCGCACTAAACGTGGGCTCCGAGGGCTGGGAGTGTGTGTGAAGAGGGCACTATTAGAATCGTAGTTGTAGGAAAGTACTCCTTTTGGCATGGTTACTTTGCCTGACTCTGATGCATCTTTGCCTATGTGTGCACTGGGTTCCTGCTAACCAGGTTCCCAGTGCCTGTGTTATCAATTGGCACACCTCTGGCATTGTACCGATTGAAAAATGCACTAAGCCGCTGATTACGATGTCAGGAAAGCATTCCCACCGAATCTGTCCTGGAATGCTTTCCTAATGACTCGGAGAGGGTGGGGGGGTGGGGGGGGGGGGTGTTGTCCGACCGAGCGATTTGGTTGCATCAGGTTGCATCCGGATACGATTCGGTCGCTGTGCACCCAACATGAACACAAGCTCCCATTGAAAAAAGGCGTAGGTGGGGAAAAGTGTGCTCCCTGCAGACCCCCCATGGTACCCTCCACATTGTGCATGCATGGAAAGGTGGGCCCCATGGGTACCCCATGTGATGCATTCGGAGGGCCCCAGGTTCAGGGGGGCCAGCTATGCGCCCCCAAAGTCTGATTCCCACAGCCGTTTCGTCTCGTCAAAACCGAGTCGGTTTGACTGTCAGAATCGGTCATCGTACTCGCTTGTTCGGAAACCGTCCCCCTTGAGCTGCACGATTCGGATCCAAACTAGTCGGACTGCCTGAATCACGTTCAGAACCGATTCGGTCAGCCCGGATGGCTTCCATGCATCATACTTAGTCGTCTGGAAAGGTGGACGATTCGGTCAGAAACATAGGCTCTGAATCCGATTTGCTTAATCCGAATCTCATTTGAGCCTTACCTAATGAGATCGTAATCGGACCCCAAGTGTCTACTTTTGATATTGAAAAACAGTGATATTGCAAAACGTACTTTATTGCAACAAATTATCTTTGGTTCTAAGAAATAAATATAGAAAAAATTATATTTTTGCAAACAATTGGTCTTTGATTTAGTCACTGAGTGTGTGTAGTCATTTCTTGCCTGTGTTTATACAACAAATGCTTGTGTGCAAATCACAAAAGGGTTTGGCCCTTAATCACTAAGGCTGGGCCGATTAACTAGAAACCACCACAGAGAATGCCTATACTGATAATCATTCATCCTTTCATACCAAGATCAAAAGACCTAATCAATCTGATCTGAAAAAAACTTTTTTTATTTTGATCACTTTTAGGTAATTTAGTTTTTTTTTTAATTGTTTTTTTTTGTTGAAAAAATTATTTTTGAAATTTTCTGAGCACCTAATGTTTGAAGACTCTTTTCTTCAGATTGCAGGGCAACACTAGCACAGGTTCTGGCTACAACAAAAACCCACAATGCCAAGGAGAAGTGTTTTTGTTCATGGTGCGAGTCTACAGGTCTGAACCTCATTTCTATACGATGGCACCAGATCCTGCCATATCTGCTTCAACTTGAGAACAGTGGTCTTAAATGTACATTGTTTAAAGTTCGGGTAGCAGCAGTTTCAAGATTCAGATGGTCTAGTGGTGCTCCCTCCATTTTCTTACAAAGGATCATCAAACGGTTTTATGAAAGGATTATTCAGGGCTGCCAGTGCCAATGGAACTGAACGCAGCACTTTGTCAGCTGATGCGTCCATTCTCAAAGCCCATCCATAAGGCAGACCTGAAATATCTGTTTTGGAACACAGCACGTCTACCCTTGATTTCTGTATGAAGAGTGCACGATCTTTAATCTTTCACTATAAAAGAGACATTCGTTCTCTTAATATAAGACGGTGATCTTGATCATTCATGCTTGCATTACCATCAGATTTTCATCCAAACGAACATATGATTCGCTGGTTGTTTTTTCCAGGTCCTTTAACATCGGGTTAGAGAACACAACACTTGCTGCATGTTTTTATGTGTATCAAGTTTTATGTGGACAGAACGAAGGATGTAAGTACGTGACGCCAACTCCGTTTCATTTGGATGCAGAGGCAGGGGTCACTACCAGCCTAAACAAGGTATTGTGTGGTGGCTATCAGCCTGCTTCATATATATGCTAACACATAAGCCAAGGATCCCCTAAAAAGTAGGTTGATGGCGCATTCCACCATAAGCATGTTGGCGACGGCTGCACTCTGCACATGGGTTCTACTTCTGGACATTTGCCGAACTGCTACATGGTAAAGCAGACACATGTTCACCAAGCGCTACTGTCCGGACTAAAACACAGCAGCAGATTTGTTAGTGGGCAAGCAGTACTTTGCAACTGTTTTCATTTAACATGAGCTTGCGTGTTCAAATGTTTCTATTGCTGCTTACTACTGTGATTCAAATTTATGAATCTATGAAATACCAAATGCAGGAGCCAAAACTCATTACTCACCTTTAAGTCCAGTTCTCCAGCGTTGGTATCTTTCATTGTTTCACATGTAACCCTCCCACAACCCAAATCGGAGTCTCACTAAGCACTGTTCTTACTATCCTTCATTCTAGTGCTATGAAATCTGAGCTAGGATGGCTTGGGGGGGAGGGGGGGTTAGAGAGAGGACAACTCTTCCATCTCACTGGCTGTTGTTTCAAGTGAGGTTGAAGTCTATTGCCATTTAACCACTGTTTAATGGCATTTCAGAAGAACCAGGAATTCCCAGCCTTACGACAGTGATTGTTTCAAGCATGTTAATCTATGACAGATGCCAATGCTGGAGCACTGGAGTTACAGGTAAGTAACTCATTTCTTCTTTAAATTGATTGCTTTATCATGTAAATGTATTTGTACTTATATAGCGCACTTCTACCCAGAGGTCTCGTAGCACTGTATTCATACCGCTGTGGAACCCTTCCTGGTTTTCCTGTGAGATGTCCACTCCTGGGCACCCCCAAGGTGAAGCCAGGCATCCTAGCGCTGTGGGGGCCGTTGTGGAGATTAAGCAAGCTATTGCTCAGAGTTGCACAGTGGGACCCATGATTAGAATAGGCACCGAGGCGAGAATTATCAGGTCCGGGGAAATTGAATCCAAGAGCCGCCGAGGCGGGAATTGAACCCTGGTCCCGGGCCAGACCTCTGCATCAGGGTCTGCCGCACTAACCATTGAGCCACACTTCTCCACGTATCATCTACCCACGTATCATCTACCCTTAATGTTTGATCAAGGAAGAACCCATGTTATAGAAGAGATGTGTACCTATTTGTAATACTTGCTGTCCAGGGAGAGTAACAGAAAGCCATCTAAGTTTTGACACTACCGTTCATGCTATTTAGAAAAGTGAAATACCATTAAAAGCGTTATGCTTACTTTAGACCTTTGGGCCAGCCAAGTTTTCCTAGTCGCCTGCCTACTTAAAAATCATAGTTTGTACCGGTTCTGTGTGGCTAACATTGAGCTGGAAACAAACTAGAACAAATAGCCAACAAATTGACAAATTTAAGGCACCATTGGTTATTGCATTTAAGAACATGTACCACCCTTAGTTTTGTAATTGAAATACAGTAGGGTATCTAAATACCTGTCCTGCATCATGCAGTATGTGAGGCTGGTGATGTCAAAAAAGGATTTGCAGTTTTTTCTTTTACATCAGAAGTGTAAAGACTAAATAGCTGACTTTTAATGACATTATCAAGCTGGGACAGATCAACACAAGTATTTCAGATCTCTCCTGAAAGAGAGTAAACATATTGTGCCTTTCTATATCACCTGATAGGTTGATGTTCTTTTGTTTGCAAATGAAAGCAAAAAAAAGTGCCATTAGATTTCGATGGATTGGGTTGCTCTTCTGTTTCCAGTAATTATCCTGAAGACTTTTCTTCTGAAACAGGATTGTTAACCATGCTTTGCTACACTAGCAGTGCTAGAAAAATATGAATGGCAAGTAACTTAGTTGCATTACTCTATAACAAACCCATGCAAAGCTTGGATGCAGACCTATGCTTTTGTGAAACCAGACAGCCATACAGCAAAGCTAATGTTACGGTCGGGTAGCCAGACTCTCTTCTGGGATTTAAGGGCATCCTGTTAATTACTTTTCCGGCCTCGCTTGATTCCGAGCCTCTTTGTGTTCTCACACCCGCAGCATTAATGTCTTCTTGGTTCTTTGGCAGGCTCAGCAGCAGCGGCATGAGCGGGACCTGGCGCTCTTAAAAATCAAGGCAGAGCAGGAGGCACATGTGACCCAGCAGCAGCTGGATGAGTCAAAGCAGAAGAGTGCACAGGTAATAATGGGTAATTTCTTCCTCAGCACGAAGGTACAGATGCTGGAGTATAGGACAGCTTCTAGAATGGCAGGGTTCAATCAGTGTTTGGAATGGGGTTGGAGTGTATGCTGCCATTTAGTAATGGGGACCGTATATGTAAAAGTAGTGTCTCAATGTGAATGTATGAAAATACTTGTTTTACCTTATTCCTTCTCGGTCTGTCATTGACACTGGCAGAATATTCTGGTGTATGAGAGAGGACAGCTCAAACTTTTTTGTATATTTTTTTTCTTAGAGCTAAGAGAGCATACCATAGGAAGAAATTGGGTAACCCTTTTAGCTGATTCTCTGTGCCCATTTCTAAAGACAGTATGGCAGGACCCTGTGAACCGGGACTGTGAAGATAGCTGTAGTTCTGCATCTTATGATCCTTATTGATAATCATAAACATTAAAAATAATAATGCCCTTCTGTTTGCAGGGACCCCAGAACACTAAGGACCTGATTCTCAGACTGCACTTCGTAGTACGTTTGAAGTACTTTAAAATGTACTACAGAGCGTACTACAAAATGTAACTTTTTGCTATACTTAATATGTGCGGAGCTCTACACACATAGATTTTAGTAGTAAATGTGGGAATGACACGGAAGTGGGTGGCAAAAGGGGCAGACCTACAGCAAAATGGGATGGGTTTCGGGAGGAGTAAGAGGGGTTTAGGGGGATGTTACCCACCTTCACAATAGTAAGCAGATTGTTTTACTCGGTGGGTGGAGAAATGTAACTTACATGTTTTTTCTTGTAAGTTTTTGCTTAGAGGTTGTAAATACTGAAAGTAGTAAACTTAAGGTAGCAAAATGGGTTCTGCCCACTTAGTCCTCCCAGATTTTTCGCTTTTTGACCACCCGGTTTTTGGACCTTGCCTGTGGGTGAGTTTCACTCCATCCTGCTGGACCAATTTAATTACTCTTCTTCCCCAAAAGAGGGAATAAAAGCATCACATTTAAAAGGAGCAGTTAGCAGTGCTTCACTCACTTCCTGAAGAGGAAGGGTTGGGAAGGAAAATCTGCATCTTGTAGTTAGCTAACACCCAGCACTGGCGTTGGGGCCTACCAGAGCCACTGAGCAAACGAGGAAGCCCATGCAGTTGGATCCTGCACAGGAGGGGGTTCCCCTTTGAAGTTTTGGTGGGAAAGTCCCTGGCATTGATGTTAGCTAGGGGTGGAGCTGAAGGCCTCAGAGGAGCTGTGCACATACACTCCTCTGCTTGATGGTGCCATATTGAATTGTCCCAGAAGCTGTGCAGGAGGTTTGGGACCAGGGTGGAGGGATGATGTGGCATCCTAGGATTGTCTAGGGGTGCCTGGCATCTAGAACTTTCCACCTATATGTACAAATCCACACACAAGGGAGAGACAGGGAGCTAGACCCTTTACTTGGAAGGCATTAACATCATGGATGGCTGGAAGAACAAGCCCCCTGATGTCCTAAGGACTCTGTCTGCAGCTGACCCCAGGACTAGGGGGTCTCCCCAGTGCCAGTGAGGCTTTCCCTCTGAGGGCCAGTTGGGCAAAGACCTGGATTTCTGGTGCCCAGGATGATTAGAGAAACACCAAGAGGTAGTCAAACGAGGAAAACTGGGGCAGGGATTCATGAAACCAGCTCCCCATAGAGTATACCCTTTTAGAAGCCTGTGGTCTGCTGAAACTGCTCCAGGTGGTTAGGGCTCGCCTCAAGGAGCAAAATGAATCCAAGATCAGCAAAATCAGCCCAACAGGGCCTGGGATATGCACGAGGAACAGAATTGAACTTTGACCCAGAGTTGAGCACACAGGCTGCACCGCAAGTTCCAAAGAAATCCCCTGTGTAGGCTAGGGCTCAAGGATCGGTGAAAATTTCATAAATGTTTAATGCCCTCGGAGGGGGCGTGTTTAGAGGCCCCCTCCCCAGAAATCTGCTAGGACCAGGGACCTCATTTACTATTGACTTGAGGAGAGAAATAAGGGGGGGGGGGGGGGGGAGTGCAGTGCAGCTACCGCAGTATTGCTGTGCTTACTCCTGCCCGTCTCTGAGGAAGTGTTGCAGCCGCCACAATTAACACACTCTGCCCCCATGGAGCTGGCAGAGAGAATGAGGATGCCGGCTCCCATATCTGTAACCAGCAGTGCTGGCTAGGCAGCGCGTGAATGGGCTGCCTGCTCTGCCCCAACTGAGAATACAATGGGGTGTCCCAGGTGAACCAGCACCCCCAAGGCCTGAAACCCAAAAGGGGAATAACAAGCATTTGCAATGCAATAGGTCTCGCAAATTGCGAGATTTTGAGCTATTGGCATTTTAAATAACAGTGCCTTTTTTTTTTAACTGCAATATTAAAGGCATTGCCATTTATAATAGCAGTAGGTCAAAGTTTCTAAAATGTGAGACCTATTTCATTGCAAATACTTGTTATAGACCGGAAACAGACAAATTCATACTACACTAGGCATTCAAAAATCGCGTGTTCAGGAAGAGGTATGTTCTGGTAATGTATGAACAAATACATGCGCTGTTAAGATTTAACAAATATATGCAAGGGTGTGAGCACATTCACTAATGTTCCTTTCCATGTAAACCTAAAAATCTAAAAATATGCAGTGTCTTTTTATTTCGCTCCCTCCCGCATCCCCATATTTCTGAAAAGCTGCTGAGTACACAGAAGGCTTTCCAACTCAGTGGGACAACAGGTAAGTACAGAAAGAGAGCGAGACAGAAAAATAGAGGGGAGTAAAGGAGAAAGGGGCAGAGAGAATTAGAGAGACTGCGTTTCAGAGAGAGAACAGGAGTGTGTGTCAGTGAGAAAAAGCAAGAGTGTGAAAAATCGAGTGCTTGTAACAAGGAGATAAAGAAAAGACAGAGTATGTGTCAGAGAGAAAAAGACAAAGTGAGAGTGAGGATGTGTGTGTGTGTGTGTGTGTGTGTGTGTGTGTGTGTGTGTGTGTGTGTGTGTGTGTGTGTGTGTGTGTGTGTGTGTGTGTGTGTGTGTGTTAGAGAGAAAGATAGTTAAGAGAGAACATAACAAAGATACACCGAGTTCCTGTGTTTGTGTATCCGAGAGAAAAAGCGACGGAGACAGGATAGAAGGGGAGGGTAAGGGGGAGGCAGAGAGATGGGAAAAGAGAGACAGGGAGAGAAAGAGACAGACGCAGAGGGAGAGAAAGAGAGAGAAGGAATCGTATGTGAGCAGTGCCTCAAAAAGGGTTGTAATTAAAATAAATAAGGGCAAATGTTTCTCTTCCAGGCATTGATGTAGACCAAATTATTTAGGGGTGGGGTTGGGTGGTCAAGTTAATAACATTTATTATTGTGTTTGTTTCCAATGAACACCTTCGATCTGTTTCGTTGTTTCTTGGCTCGTCTCACTTACTCACTGCTTTATAAATGAGCACTTTTTATGTGTTGGTATTGCAATGGCTCAGGACTCCCATCTTTGGGCTAGTCGCGGCCTGCTGCAGCGATACCCTCACTGAAGAGGGGTCCGAGCGACTTGTAAGAACCACAAGGCCCATCTGTATAAGGCGTTTGTCACAGATGCTGACACCCCTCTCCCACCTGGGCTTCACCATCCTGGGCCCTCTCTCGGTCCCCACAGCTCGTCCTGTCCACCGATCGCCCAGAGGATGAACGTCCTCAATATACATAGTTTATTTGTTTGTGCGCACAATAAAAGTACAAGCTCCCGGTATTCAGGCAGAGGGCGTCCTTATCGATTGTCGGGGGCAGAAGAGGCAGCCGAGGACTGGAGGACGCTGGCACCGGAGGCTGGTCGCCTCCAAATATTCCTTCTCCGACATGAAAAATTCAGTGTGTTTCGCTGTACCCAAACAGCTCTTTAACCCATTCTCGTAAGCCCAGGTATTCCCAGGGCGGCTGCTAATGAATTTCTGCTCCAGCGGCTCAAATGAAGAGAGGTCAGAGGAAAGGGGAGCGGGGAGAGGTGGGGGGATGAAGCGACTGGAGACGGGGGGAGAGGGGACACCGAACAGGAGGAAGGCTAAGAAAGCGAGCTGGAGCCTTAATAAATGTCAGGAATAACCAATGTGCCAACAAAGGTATTGCACAGATGTGATATGTAATGACGAAAGGTGTGTTTTTGCTTTTTGTTTGTACTAATAAAAATAGTTTTTTTTTTTTTTTTAAAAAGAAAGCGAGCTGGGTCAAGGAAGGGGGAGAAAAGGAGCGCTGGGATGTGGAAAGACACGGAGTTGGTTATGACAGGGATGGGGGTCAGAAGGCAGATAGAGAGCAGACAAGACGGTATGCGCCGTACGCGAGCAAAAGAAAAATGAAAGTGAAAGCACGCACTTCGCACATAAAATTTAAAAAAAAAAGGAGAATGAAAGATCGCCATGTGCGCGTTGTGCCTCACGCACAGTACTACACCAACTAAAACTGTATCATGACTGGACTGATACAATGTCTGAAACGCTGCGAGCAAAAGAGACGCCGTGCGCGTGCAGAATCTCCATCCCGGGTGGGCGAGGCAAACAGGAGACAGGGAGGGAACAAACAAGCCTCCCTTGCAATGAAAAGTGAGCGTTTGATGCTCGCCAATCAAAATCATGGGTGGAGCTTCCACCCCACTTCCGAAGCAAAACCGACGACAATAGATCTCTCAAGCGAGAAGCGCATGCGCTGCGACGCTAGGCGAGACCTAAAAAGGATTGTGCCCAGTCACATGCAATGGAACAGGACGCGGCAGGAGCCACTACTTAGATATTCACAGCTCCGGAGAGGGAGTGCCTTCCTAATGCCCTGCCCAATTATCTCGCTTCTGTGGTACCCCCATGGATGGCAGGGCCACCACCAGCTTGACCAGAAAGTGTTTTGGGGGCTGCTGAAGCCTAGCAGTCCAACTTGGCTACCTTCCTCCAAAGTAACCGTAGCTCTCCCCGCCCTCAGAAAACGGAACTTTGGGAAGCTATCCAATGTTTTTCTAGCAGTCTGGGCTGGAGCATTTGCTCTACAGTTTGGGAGTGCAGAAATCTCTATTGGTTGCTTCCATGGCTGTATTCAGTATGGTTGAAAGTGGTTCAAGAAAGACACAAACACTTATGCTTATTTTAAATGCTATATTGAATATAAGCTGCTGACAATAAGTTTCGTTAAACATTGTAATGCATATATTTACATAATGATGGCATTTAAATGTGATTACTGATTCTAGTGATAACATTGCGAATTTTTAACATATGGTTATTAATGTGTCAATGTGGTGATCCTACCAAAGCCAGTAGGCGTGCCTGATGTATTATTGTGGGTAACCGCATGACAAATCCAATTGCCTTTGCTTCTAAATTGATGTGGTGTCCCCTTAACAATCAAAAGGTTTGTGTTATTGAGAAGAACACCGCTCCCATTGGGATCTGAGGGGAGGTATTGTGATGGGAATAAGGAGGTTGTGATCCACTAAGGAGGGAGGTGTGTGTGAGGGTGTGTGTGTGTGTTGTTTCTTTTTTTTTTCTTCAAGTTTCACCCCTAGTGGGCACAGGCCAGAATTCACTGAACTGGAGAATATACAGATGTTAGTGGCACCCCAAGAGGTTTGCGAGGCTGGTTCCTGTGGGTGGAACTTCTGAGACGAGTCATCCTAAAACCTATTGTATAAGGCCTAACTGAATAGAGGTCTTGTTATTTGTAGAGTGAATGTAGAACCTTTGCTACAACCTTTGCTACATATGTTGTTAGTTATAGCTCTGACTTCTGCTGTCCACAGAAGTCTATGGGCTGAATGCTTGTCAGAATGAATGCTTTTTATAGCAGGTTCCCTCTGGCATTCGGTCCTCTTTCCGTGTACACAAATGGTGCATGGTTCTTATATTGGTCCCATAAAGACAAAATGTGTAACTAGAGAATTGCAGATTTTCAGCTGGCCTTCAATGGCAGCAAGGTAAAATGCATTATCTGCATATGTTGTAGATGACGGATGAACGGCAAAGGAGCCCCATAAAATGTACAGGCTTGTGATATATCAAGTCTGTGGGATGCTTCTAGATATCAAAAAAACCTTTTCTGGACATCAAGTTACAGGTGATAGCAAGCGTTTCCATTTTCTTCCCACTTTCCATTCATTTTCATTTGCTTATTCCATTGAGGTTTTAGTTCTTAAATAAGAACTAATAGCACGTCCATAAATAGAGAATGTACATGTTTTGTTTTAAGCATTTTGAGAAGCACCATTGTCTTGTCATTTTGTTGTGGTTGATTCACACACTTGTAATAATAGAGAACTAATATGAGAGTTACTGCAATAAAGAAGCTTTTTGTGTTCAGAATACATAGAAAACCTATTTGAGCACCCTATGAAAGCTTTGTTTGTACGAGCTGAATTACTCAGCCAGAAAGCTACGCTACACTGTTTTTGTGATAGACAGCCAAGCTAGAGTGGCCTGAGTGAATGATACGTGATCAAATTTTGTAAGACCCAATACTTTTGCACCTGTGGTAGGTGGTGCATCGGGTTTGATGGTATCCCTTTTGCATTTTCGCTTTCTTTCCATGATGTAATTTTAGAGGAGCCCATTAACATGATTTGGTCACTGCCTATTGAGTTTGATCACAACACTGATGCTTAGTATGTTGATTGTTGTAGGCCATTAAGAGCCACCCCAACAGGTTCCCTTTCTCAAGTCAATACATTTGTTCCAACTTCATTTGAGCAGACATCTCAATGAGTGTGGATGGGCTTTGAGGGGCAAAAATGCTCTAACAAGAGAAATTTATATTTTGTGCTTTTCCCTGTTGCCAACAGACTCATGCTGATGTTGTACAGCAGCTGGTTCAGTCCCGACTTGAGACTGCAGAACACCTTCAAATCACTACCTCGAAGATAGCTGAGCAGCAGGTGGAAGCAGCCAGGCTAAATATAGATGTCGCTCGACAGATTAGAGAGGTGAGGTGTGAAAAAAAAGAACTGAGTGAATGCACCATGCCGCATGAGTTAACTTACCTAGTGTGGACTCTGAATGGTATTGAGCTTTGTAACTGTATGCTTTTTATGGGGTCTGCTGTGTTTCAAGAACTCACTGGTCTTTGTTCAACCACTGCTTGCAAATATTAATTCAGTATTTATTTCCTTATGTTCTGCCACTGGGCCCCTTAGGAGTTTTATGAGGTCAGCAGTACACACCGTTTCCTTCATTTGCTAGTTCTAAGATCAGATCCTTAATTTTCCTCGCAGAAAGATAGAAAGGTTAGGTTTACACTAAAACATTTTGCAGGAGACTGATTGAGGAAGAAGGGGATCTTGAAAAGGACTGTTCATTATGAAAAACTGTTCGGTCCTTTCTGCAAATCTGGTCTAACTATACCTTGATGCCAGGTGCCTAAGTGAAATCCATCCATCATGGATACTCATCTTCCAAACAGACATTAACCTTCTATCAGTAGATATGTCTCACAAAATTAAGTAGGACTGAGTTTGTGTTTGTCTGCTGGGAAGCCTGGGCTTTCTTAGGCTAGGGAAAGTGGAACGGGTGACAGACCACTCAGTCTCATATTGCCTCTTTTAAATATCTTTTGTATTCACTGTCATGGTAACTATCCAAAGCACATTTTCCTTATCCCTTTCTCGTTTGAGGTCTAACACAACATTGAGATGAAGACACTTTTGTTGAAATCAGCAGAAGAAGCTTCTTTTTGGTTGCACCTAGTATGCCTTCCATTGGGGTGAGGAAAGGTTAGTTCAAAATAGTAACAATGCCGAAATTTCTTTGAGGCCCTCAATGTCAAACTGTGTAGCTGGGACTTTCATTCCTCATCAGAAGTAAAATCTAAGAAAACTTGCAGAACTGCTTTGAACTGAAGCAAGATGGCCGCCGACAGGTCGTAGGGAGCAGTCGCACTCTCCCCTCTCTCTGAAGAAGATCGATGAATGCTGCTGCCTATGTGAGCTTGCTGGATACAGAGGTTTTTAGAAGACGATTACAATATGGCAACGAAATTGTCTAAGGATGATGACATTTACTAATTGTTTTTGGCGAGGCAAACTACAGCTCTACGGCTCAGAGAGAAGTTATACAAAACTACTAAAGGCTATAATATTAACCGCTTTGACGGTTAGGAAACACTGGGACGGCTTGATGCAAAGTATGGCACCAAAAATTCAGAAGGCTCCAAAGGAACAGAAGGGGCAGTCTAAAAAAGAAGAAGCGGTGCCCAGTGATTTAGATGTACCAGCAACGAATTTAAGGGCAAAAGCTCAAATTAAGGCTCAAATTAGGAGAGCAGCAGAGAAAGCACCAAAGAAAGCTGCGGAAGAAGGAAAGAATAATGAAAACACTGAGATAAGAGAGAAGAAGGATAAAGACAAAGATAAGAATAAAGAAAAGGGGCTCCCTGCGAGAAAGGTGAATAAGGCACGACAAGGGGATGACAATACAGGGAAGGAAGCATCCTTACGCCAACCTACCTTGTTGGAGTCCTTCGCTTCCACGCCGGTTGTAACGCCGACACCGATGCTGGGGTTACAGAAGCCACATACAAATGTTCCTGATATAGCTGAAAGCGCATGCACCCAAGGAACGATATTGATCAGGAGTGCGGAGCGGCTGGAGGCGCGGAGTGCGCAGGGCACTGTGCAGAGTACCGTGGCTCAGATTCTGGACGTGGAGCCAAGCGGTTGGGCAAACGCGGGATGCACGCAAAGCCTCACAGCGTCTCGAGATGCGCAACAAGCAGAGGACTGGGAGGGTCAGGAGTGCCAGGATGGGCAGCAGCCCCCGACAATCTGTAAGGTAGGAGTAACCACCGGAAAAGATGAGGGAGGGCACATGCACGCACCGGATAGCGGAGATGCTAGCAAAAACGCTACTACAGATAACGGCATCGAGATAACCGCGGATTCGATGAATGAGAGGGTCAGCTGCTCGTTACCTCAGTTGAAGAGAAAAGGTGGTACGACAACAGAGCAGGCTATAGCAAGAGACTCCCAAGCCTCGAGAACTTATTTGGAGTCAAACTGTAATAATATACTCCCTTCTTCAAAGAGAGGTATGGCGTTAGAAGTAAACACTAACACTTTTAATCCTGGGTCCCCGAGCGATGATTGTTTTTTTTCAGTTAATGATGAGGAGGATGAGGAGGGGGAGGATGACGAAGACGATTCAGTTTCAGATCTAGGCTCCGATATAGGTCTGCGCTCATATTCCTCAGAAAGCTACATGGAAGACTCAGAGCTCGGGTCAGATACTTCAGAGCCAGATGACAATACAGTGAACAGGGTTTGCCCGCAAAGAAAATTAAAAAGCGCGAAGAAAAGATCACGTAATAGAGTAAAACAAGCGCAAAGCTTCTCACAAGCGGAGGTTGCGAAGAAATTGGACTGGGATTATTCTGCTACCTCACAGACATACCAGGAGGGGGAAGGAAACAAATCTCAATGCCCGGTACAGCCATACATGCCTCAACCACAAGCTCAAGCTCAACCACAGAATCCCAGTCTCGACCTCCTATTTACAACATTGAAACAGATGCAGGGCGAAGCGAGGATTGAAAGCCGAAGGGCCAGGCAGGCGAATAAAAAGATGCAGTTCATGGTAGGCAGGGTTGTGGAGGTAGAAGAAAGAACAGGAAAGCTGGAAGATGAGGTCGCTAAATGGAGAGACACTAGGCTTGAACAGGAAAAAATTACAACGGACGTCTTATGTAAACTTGAAGAGTTTGAGAACAGGCAAAGACGGAATAACATCAGACTGTTGGGGGTGGAGGAAGGACAAGATATCCGATCGTTTGTGATTGATTTGCTCAGAGGGGGGCTTCCTGAGTTAACTAAATGGGATTGGGAAAAAGAAATCTAACATGCCCATCGTTTTCCCTTATATCAGAAGAGGGGGAACATGGCAGCTAAACCAAGGGCGATCTTGCTATATGTGGGGAATTTTCTATTAAGGGAGGAGATTATGAGCAAAGCAAAACCCGTGGCCAAGCGCACTTACAGAGATATAACCTTTTTTGTCCGGCCTGACTTTTGTCATGCCACTGTTGAAAGGAGGTGGCGGATGAGACAGCTCATTACACCGTTTCATAGCCTAGGGTGCGAAGCCTACCTGATGTTCCCATCCCGATTGAAAATAGGGCTAAGTAGTCAATTTAAGGTGTTCCACTCGGAAGTAAAAGCACCGGAGTACCTTAATGAACTAAAAGTCTCTAATGGGCAAGGGGGCCCGGTAGTTAGCAAGAGGAAATGAAATATAACCAAAGAGCATAGTAAGTCGAGATTAATGCCTGATACGTTAATAAATAATGATCTAGAAGTTTAGACTAAATCAGCAGCAATACCGGCATTTTAAAAAAAAAAAAAAGGAGAGGGGGGGGGGGGGGGGTGGCAAACTGCGAACCGGCGGACACGCATAGGTCAGGATTGACCTATTTGCCAGTAAGGGGGGGGGGGGGAGGGCTCTAAGGGTGGGATCTCTGGGGAGGGGGTGGGGGGGTACGGGTACAGGGCAAGACACACTGAGAGAATGTATGGGTACAATAGTGAGGGAAGAAGGATGGCTAGAGACAGAAGGCATGAAATCATGTAAGAACAGGAAAAACAGACAAATACTTAAATGGGGGAATGATCGAAAAATTAGTAGGATTCACTGGCTGGGACAAATACTAGATGTAGGTTAATGGGTACTCGATTTGTCACGTGGAATGTATGTGGATTAAATGACTATCGGAAAAGGCAGACAGTTTCACTGGCATTAAAAAGTATGAATGTGGATTTTGTGCTATTGCAAGAAACACACATAATGGGGACACAAGGGTATCTTCTGGACCAGCTAGGCTTCCAGGTATTGGCATACTCTAAGCAGGGGGCAAAAAATAGAGGAGTGGCTATTCTTTCCAGGAAAAAGGATGTAATTACAAGGAAAAAGCTAGAAGATCAGTGGGGCAGGTGGGCATTGGTTGCGTGCCTACTCAATGGGAAGTGGATTACCCTGGGGACTGTTTATGGATCAACTGACGACGACCCAGAGATATTTGAATACTTGGATTTGGAGTTAGCCACCTGGGCTCCCTGTGTTATCTTAGCCGGGGATTTTAATATCAATGGGGCAAACGGGTTAGGGCTTGGTCCCCAAGGGGGATATAAAGGCAGGAAAAAAAGAGTGTGTAAAGCGCTATTTAGCCTTTTAAAAAACAATGTTTTAACAGATGTATGGGGGAGCTTGAGACCGGGTGATATGGGGTTCACATATTACTCCGCTCCGCACAGGACCTGTGTAAGGCTGGATTATTATTTTGCAACCAATTCTCTGATCCCTAGCTTAGAAATTGAAAGACTTCCTAGAGTATTCTCCGATCATAACCCGCTGATTTTAAATTTTGCTACAATAGCTGCTACACGGAAGGAGAGGGTATGGACGTTTGAAAGAGGGCTACTAAGCGATGAACAGTATATTCAACATATGTCACAATGGATAAAGATCTTTTTTGAGATCAATAGGGGGACTGCGGCGACAGGTATGGTTTGGGACGCCTTCAAGGCAGGAGCCCGGGGGGAGACCCTCAGTTATAGCACTTATAAAAGAAAACAAGAGCGGCTGAGGAACCTAGAAGTAACCAGGGCACTGCTTGAGGCTGAGGAGGAGTTAGAGCAATGTATTTTGCTTGGGATTTCGCCTGAGCAAGTCCTTATCAAGGTTGCTAAGGCAAAATTGGAGGCAGAAGAGAGCGTGGCAACTAGGGCTGCTAAGTTATATTTAGCAAACAAAGAGAGATGTCACGAGTTTAGTGAGACAGTGGGACGTACACTTGCCATTCGTACCAGGCAGAAGGTGGCTACAGGGGAAATTAGAGACAATAGGGGCACGCTACATATAGATACAGAGGAGATTCGCGAAGTATTCAGGCAGTTTTACGCTACCCTATATGATGAGCAATATGGTAAAGAAGAGGAGGCAATCAATTCATATCTACGGGAGATACCAGTAACAACACTAAGTGAGGAGGACGCTGAGATGTTAGAGACACCTTTAGATATAATAGAAATTAAAGCTGCTACACAGAATCTACCCTCTGGCAAAGCAGCAGGACCGGATCAAATTCCGATTGAATTTTATAAGGTATTTTGGAATGAGATCAGTATAGATTTTTTGGCCACATTACAGCAGGCGCAGGTAGGAATTTCCATACCGACATCATGGGGAGGGGCGGATATCGTTATAATTTTAAAGAAAGGGAAACCACCTACCGAACCAGGCTCATATAGGCCGATAACCTTAATGAATGCGGATATGAAGATCTATTCAAAGGTATTAGCTACTAGATTCGCTAGTATAATACACACCCTTGTTAGCAACAACCAACACGGCTTTATACCCGGTAGGGGCACTACCCATCATATACGGAAGGTTATTACACTACTCGATGTTGGTGAAGTTTCAGGAGAACCGATTGCGGTAATGCTTTTAGATGCAGAAAAAGCTTTCGATCGGGTCTCCTGGGACTATTTGTGGCATACCTTAAAGAGAGCAGGGCTTAGGGAGGGATATGTCAGGGCACTGCAGGCTCTGTATATAGCTCCGGTAGCTTCTATTAAAGTAAATGCAGGCTCCACCCCTCCAGTGAAAATAAAACGGGGAACAAGACAGGGCTGTCCCTGCTCACCGCTATTGTTTGCGATGTATATGGATCCGCTAATACGTAGGTTTGAGATGAACGAAAGAATTGATCCACTAATTACGTGCTTGGGACAGTGCAAGATATTAGCATATGCCGATGACGTTGCGGTTATAACACCAAATCCAGCAGAGGCAATAGAGCAGGTTGAGATCGAGGCTTTGAAATTTGGACGGATATCGGGATATGCGCTGAACACCTCCAAAACGCAAATAATAAAGAACCATTATGTGCAGTGTCTGGATCAGAGAGTGGTGGATTCAGGTGTCTATTTAGGGGTAACTATTACCTCTGCCTTAGAGACTTTAGTTGAAAAAAACATAGTTCCAATAATTGTTAAGGTGAGGAAAGACTTGGATATGTTACAGAATTTACACCTCTCCATTATGGGTCGCACAAACATCATTAAAATGATGGTCCTCCCAACATTTTTATATATATTCATGGCAATTCCCCTAATCTTTGAGGATAAATGGTTTAAAATTCTAGAGAACATGATAAACAGATTCATCTGGGCCAAGGGCAAGACGAGGAGAGCATTGAGGTTCATGGCGCTGCCACGACATAGGGGGGGATGGGCGCTACCTGACCTAAAGCTTTATTATTGGGCAGCAGCCCTGCAGTATATGACAGGCCTAATTGGGGGTGCAGAAACAGAAGGAGAAGGGGTCCTTAGCACAATTGCAATATATGGGTTAGCTTTAGGATCAGAAGCAGAGAACGTATGCCTGAAGCAGATGGACTCGAGTTACTTTAAAAGGACTAGGTTTAAGACGATCATGGCAGCATTTAGTATTTGGAAAGCCTTTACGAAGAAATTCGGCCTTGGGAGATATAACTGGTATACTAGAATGGGAGAGAACCCCTCCTTACCTCAAGATATTTTTTCTGACTCTGTGTTTAAAGAATGGGGGAGGAAGGGAATAAATAAGATTGGTGACATTCTGGATGTGCAGGGGATTATGCAGTTTTCTAAGATTCAACGAAAATATGGATTAGCCTCAAGACACTTTTTTAAATATTTACAGGTTAGAAGTTTTATGGTAACAAAGAAGGGAGGGCAGGCAGGATTTGAGAAACTCAATCATGGAGATTATTCAGGAAGGACCTGACTGTACGATTAAAAGATTTTACTCTGAATTGATAGAATCTAAGCAGGATGACTTGGAAAAAGGAGCGGGAAATTGGGCACAAAAATTGGATGTAGGGAAAGAATCCTTATCTCTCTCATTAGAAATGGGGCAGAGTATATTATGTTCCGCGGCTCTTCAGGCACAGCATTACAAAACTTTGTATAGGTTATACTATACCCCTGCTAGAATAGCGCAGTGGGGAGGGACAACAGGAATCACCAGCCCAAGATATGGGAGCTTAGAGGCTGATATAGTTCACATATTTGCAACATGCCCACACATGCAAATAATACAAAAAGATATTGAGGCCTTTTTTTCTAGATCATTAGTATTTGAGATTAATTTAACACCTGTGATTATACTGTTAGGAGTGAACAATGATGATAGGCAAATGGAATATGAATGTTTTATCTTTATCGCTATGGCAGTACTGAGACTGTGTATTGCTTCGGAATAGCTTACACCCTTACCCCCGACCTTTCACCGTTGGTTAGCTAGACTAACAGAGATTTATAATCTGGAGATGGCAATTTATGCAAGGAAGGGAAAAAAGGGAAGGAGATTAGGCAGACAAATCTGGGAACCCATAACCAAGTGGAAAGAGTGACGTGTAAGATAATATATTTTGTTAGACTATAATTAATTGATAACATGCTTGTATATTCTACATGATTGATTATGAATTGTTTAAGGCTTAAGAAAACGGTAATAGTGAACAGAGTGTATAAATTGCCGTTTTAATTTTGTTTTTGTTTTTCTGTGTTGTTCTTATGTAATATGTTGAGCCCTGTGCAAAATAAATGGGGAAAAATTCTTAAAAAAAAAAAAAGAACTGCTTTGAGCTGATGGCCAAAGACGTTCCTACAAAGTGTTGTCACCAAATGTCCAATGGCAATATCTGATAGAGACATCTAGCCGCCGATTCCTTATCTTTGAACTTCCAGGTGTCAGGCGGGATCGGGAAGATTTTTCTTAGCAGTACCCCTGCGCAGTGGTAGATGGCATCCGTCGACTCCGCGTGACATCACCGATGTCGTGTTCGTTGTGATGTCCGCGTCGTCAATATGACTGCCACTCCGGTGCGCTGATGTCAGTTCTTTTCCTTCAACGCCAGCCGGCGCCGATCCGTTGAAGAGAGCTACCCCCTGTAATTTTTTTACAGACTTTTTTCGACTTTTTGTCACCTTTGTTTGTGTGTTAGGAGTCATGTGGAGCAAGAGGACTTCGGGGTTCAAGCCGTGCGGACCCTGTCACCATGCCATGTCGGTCTCAGACCCCCATTTAGTTTGTCTTTGTTGCCTGGAGCGCGACCACAACTTCAAGTTGTGCTCCTGCTGCCGGGCCATGATGCTGAAGACTTTGAGGGAGCGGTCCCTAAAGCTTCTCGCGGCAAGGCCTCCTGCACTGTGGAGGTCGCCTTGTCGGTCTCGATCCTGGTCCAGGTCTCAGTCGAGAGGAAGGTCTGAGCACCGCTCCGGTGAACAGAAGTCCTCTTTGTCGAAGTAGTTGGAGTCAGGTAAGAGGCACCACAAAAAACACAAGAAGTCGAAGCGACGCGGTGGAGGAACCTCGGCGTTTGAGGCCCAGCTCTGCGGAGCGGGTGCCTGGGTCGGCTCCGCATTTCCCTCCCTTTCCGGGGTCGGGAGCAACCCCCGCCCAGCTGAAAGAGTTTTATGATGCCATGTGCGCCATATATGGGCGGCCTGGCCTGGCCTGCCGGCGCGCCTCAAGTCCCTGTAGGCTGAGAAGACTGAGGGGCCCCATAGTTCCCATGCCGGCGGCTCCGTCCCCAGCGCCACGGCCTACAATTGGACCCAATCCTGGGTCCAGACTGACGGCGGTTGCACCTCGTCAGCGACCTTCCTCGGCGTCTAGGTTCTCGGTGTTGCTGGCGCCCCCACCGACGGCGCCTCCCTGATCCTCATTCCCGGCAACACAGAGTCGGTTGGGCATCCTCCAATGCCGAGACGGGCGCCGACTGAGCCGTATGGCTCCATGTCGTTCACCCTGCCCATTCCGAAGGGTTATAGATGGAGGAAGAGTTTTGGGAGGGGGAGCAGGATCCCTTAGAAATCTTGCACCAACAGGACATGGACTGGCTACGGAGGAGGGAGCATCTTTTGCCATGGTGGCGCGTAGGGCTGCAGAAGTCCTTGACCTGCAGCTTCCTACAGTGGCAGTCAAGATCAACGTCTTGACAAAGGTCCTGCAGCCTTGGGTCTCGAGCTAGGAAC
Source organism: Triturus cristatus (assembly GCF_964204655.1). Lineage (NCBI taxonomy): Eukaryota > Metazoa > Chordata > Amphibia > Caudata > Salamandridae > Triturus > Triturus cristatus. The sequence goes on along the minus strand of NC_140586.1, from coordinate 359,228,860 downwards.
CCCTACTACCTTTCAACAAGGCCTTAACAGACATCCTTCTGGGTACGTGGTCCAAGCCCAGCACAGGGGTCCCTCTGAATCAGATGATCGCTTGCTGCCATCGCCCTGAACAAGGCGACCCACTTTTCCTCACCGGCGCCCGCTCCCCCACCTACTCCCCCCAAGCTTGGTGGTCCAGGCTTCCACTTCTCGGGGCCCGTTCCCTTCTGCACCCCCGTACAGGGAAACCAAGAGACTGGAGAACTTCGGAAAGAAAAGGTTTTCTTCCACCAGTCTGACATTGCGGTTGGTGGACACCGCATGCCTTTTGGGCCATTACTTCTATTCGAAATGGGATACGGTTGCGCAGGTGCTGCCCAGAGTCTTGGAGGAGGACCGGGCTCTACTCTCCCAGGCTGTCTCAGATGGGAGGGACGCAGCTAAGTTCGCCATCAGACGTGGCTTGGACACGATGGACTTGCTAGGCAGAGAGATTTCCACGACAGTGGATGTTTGTCGCCACACCTGGTTGAGAACGTCTGGTTTTTCTGGAGGTGTCCAGGCTAACCTCATGGACATGCCCTTTGATGGTTCTCGTCTCTTTGGGGACAAGGCGGATGCCGCCCTTGAGCGCTTCAAGGACTTGCGGGCTATGGCCAAGTCTTTGGGCCTCACTACAGCCCCTAGGGCTTCATCTGCTTTTTGCTTCTTTCGTGGCTACAGAACGGGCTATCAACCACGACAAACCTTCTCTGGCCAGAAGACTCTGCAAGTTCAGCAACCTTTGCGGGTTCATGACGCGGTTCCCCCTGATCCTGTGGGTCAGGAAACCAGAAGTCGAGCCAAGCCACGATCCCCTGCTCCGCCGCAAAGCCTTCCTAGTCCGATCCCCCAGGATCACCCTCTGTCAGTTGGTGTCAGAGTACGCCATCATCTCCACCACTGGCAAAACATTAAATCGGACAGGTGAGTGTTGCAAATAGTTGAAAGTGGCTGCTCCCTCCCCTTTAAGACAGTTCCTCCATCTATGCCCCCGTGCACCCATCGGCTGACGGAGAATCGCCTTGCTTTACTCCGCAAGGAAATCAAGGCTCTCTTGGCCAAGGGAGCCATAGAGAGGGTTCCTGAGCCTGAAGTAGCCAGTGGTTGCTATTCCCGTAACTTTCTGATCTCAAAGAAGGACGGAGGCCTTCGTCCTATCCTAGATCTCCGAGCCCTCAAACTCGTCCTCAAAAAAGAGAGATTCAGGACGCTCACTCTTGCTCTGGTCCCGTCTGCCTTGGACCGAGGAGACTGGATGGTAGCGCTGAACTTTCAACATGCTTAATTTCATATTCACTACCTGCGGTTCACGGTGGGTCACAAGCCCTTTCAATTTGCAGTGCTCTCCTTTGGCCTCACCAGCACCCCTCGGGTGTTCACAAAGGTGATGGCGGTGGTCGCAGCCCATCTGCGGCGATCAGGGGTTCCAGTCTTTCCCTATCTTGAAGATTGTTTGTTGAAGGCAGGCTCGCCCCAAGCAATTGTCTCCCACCTCCAGGCACGGCAAACCTCCTGCATTTGCTGGGGTTCACTATCCATGTGCCGAAGTCACACCTGACCCCTTCTCAGACGCTTACTTTCATTGGAATGATTCTGAACATGGTGCAGTTTTGGGCCTATCCTCAATGGCGAGTCCAGACTGATGTCGGTGATGGATCTGCAGCACGTGTGCCTCTTTTGCCTGGAGCGCGACCACGACCCCAAATTGTGCTCAGACTGCCGGTCCATGGCTCCGAAGGCTTTGCGGGAGCGGTCCTGAAAGCTTACTGAGCGCTGGCAGTCGGCTCTGCGCCGTTCGAGGTCCCAGTCATGAGGGAGGTCGAGGGACCGGTCACGGAGCAATCACCACTTGTCTTCGAAGTCTTTGCACTCGGGGTCAGGTAAGTCGACGCACAAGAAAGTCGAAGAAGCATCGTCGCTCTTCGACTTCTCCCTGTCGGACGGCTGACGCGACGAGGGATGCGAGCACTGCCCCTCCCGTGGCTCCACGTGCAGAGCCTGAAGGGCCGACTCAGTTTTCCTCACTTCCCGGGAACCGGAGTAACCCCTGCCCAGCTTCGTCAGTTTAATGAGGCGATGCATGCCATCTTTGGGCAGCCCGAAGCTTCCACCATGCCTTCGGGCCCGCGGACTTGGTTGGGGGCCCTAGGCCTTCTCCGCCGGCGGCTATGGCGCCACAGGGCCCCCGTGGATCAAGGCCTGGATCCGGAACGGCGGCGGTTGACCTCATTACGCCTCCACTGCCGCTGCTTCCTTCTGCACCGCTTCCGCATTCGACGCCAGTCGTGCCCCCGGCCGGCGTCGACCCCGGCCTCCATCCTGATGTGGACACGGAGCCGGACCGGCGTCACCCGATGCCGGATCCTGCGCCGAGTGGGGTTTTTGTGCCCCAGTTCACTCCTGGGGTCCCTTTCAGGCCAGATTAGCACCCAGAGGACGAGGAGGAGGACTGGGAGGGGTCAGGTGACCCTCTGACCGAACAGTTGGATTATGAACCGGACTGGAGAGAGGACCTGGGGGATGCCAGTGGTCTTGATACCTCCCCTGACCTTGGCATGTTGTCTTCTCCTACCCTGGCTATGGAGGAGGGAGCGTCATACGCAGTGGTGTTGCGTAGGGCGGCTGAGGCTCTCAACCGCGAGCTACCTACAGTGGCTGTCAGGACTAATCTCCTGACAGAGGTGCTTCAACCGCAAGCAAGCTCTTCGGAGACCCTGCTGCTGTTTAATGAGGCCCTCACCGACATCCTTTTCAGCACCTGGTCCAGGCCCAACACGGGGGCTCCTGTGGATAGGATGGTTGCCAGACACCACCGCCCGGCTCCAGGCGACCCCACTTTCCTCTCCTAACACCCCAGCCCTGAGAGCTTAGTGGTCCAAGCCTCCGCACCACCGGATAGGGAATCCAAGAGGCTGGATCGTCTTGGGTAGAAGGTTTTCACTTCATGTCTATTGGGCCGTTATTCCCACTCTGTGTGGGACACGGTTGCCCAAGTGCTGTCAGGATCCGCCATCAACCCCCCCCCCCCCCCCCCACCCCTCCCCCCTCCCCAATGGCGCACCATCACGTCGGACAGGTGGGTTCTGCAGATAGTCCGAAGGGGCTACCCCCTCCTCTTCGAGGCTACCCCTCCAGCCATGCCACCTCAGTACCATCGTATGTCGGAGGATCATCTGGGCCTTCTACAACAGGAAGTCACGGCTCTCTTGGCCAAGGGAGCTATTGAGCGCGTTCCTGCCCCAGAAGTAGGTCGTGATTGTTATTCCCACTACTTTCTGGTGCCCAAGAAGGACAAGGGCCTGCGTCCTATCTCGGATCTCAGGAATGTCAACCGCTTTCTCCGGAAGGAGAAGTTCAAGATGTTGATGCTCATTCAGGTCCTGTCTGCCCTCGACCTTGGAGACTGGTTGGTAGCATTGGACTTTCAGGGCGCTTAATTCCACATCCCTGTCCTGCCGGCCCACTGGCGTTACCTGCAGTTCACGGTAGGCCACAAGCACTTTCAGGTTACCGTGCTCCCCTTTGGCCTTACCAGCGCCCCTCGGGTATTCACGAAGGTGAAGCCGGTGGCCGCAGCTCTTCTGCGCAGATCAGGGGTTCCAGTCTTCCCCTCTCTCGATGACTGGCTGTTGAAGGCGGGCTCGCCCGAGGCTGTCGTCTCCCACCTCCAGACTACGGCCGAACTCCTGCATTTGCTGGGGTTCTCGATCAACGTGCCGAAGTCACACCTGTTCCCCTTTAAGAAGCTCCGTTTCATCGGAGCGGCTCTGGACACCATGCAGTATCGGATTTATCCTCCAGAACTGCGAGTCTGGGATATTCGGGCTAGGATTCCTATCTTTCAGCCTCTATCCCGGGTTTCGGTCAGGGTGACCCTGAGGCTGCTGGGCCTCATGGCCTCCTGCATCCTGCTGGTCGATCATGCCAGGTGTCATATGCAGGCTCTGCAGTGGGACCTGAAATTCCAGTGGGCGCAGCATTGGGGGAATCTGTCCGAATATGTCCAGATCTTGGAGGGCACTGCTCACCAATTGCAGTGGTGGCTCACAAACCAGGATTGGGTCAACTGCAGATCCCTCTCCCTTCCCCAACCAGAACACACAGTGGTGATGGACGCATCCCTTCCGGGATGGGGCGGCCACATGGGAGAGGTGGAGATCAGAGGCCTCTGGTCTCCGGCAGAGTCCGAACTCCACATCAACCTTCTGGAACTGCGGGCGATCCGGCTTGCGCTAAAAGCTTTTCTTCCCTCTGCCTGGCGAAGAGTAATGCAGGTTTTCACGGACAACACCACTGCCATGTGGTACTGCAACAAACAAGGCGGGGTGGGGTCGTGGACCCCTATGTCAAGAGGCCCTCCACCTTTGGACATGGCTGGAACATCAGGGCATATCCCTGGTGGTTCAACACCTGTCAGGTTCTCTGAACGCCAGGGCGGACAAACTCAGCCGCAGGTGCATGATGGATCACAAATGGCGTCTTCACTCGGAGTGGTGCAATGTCTCTTTTAACAGTGGGGAGAGCCTTGTTTAGATCTATTCGCCACTGAAAAGGACGCGCAAAGTCAGCAATTCTGCATGTTGGACTTTCCAAGGCGGCACTCGCTACACAATGCTTTTCGTCGTAAGTGGAGTTGCGGTCCGTGGTACGCCTTTCCGCCTATACCACTTCTGCCCAGAGTACTGAAGAAGATCAAGCGCGACCTGACACAAGTCATTCTGGTGGCTATGGATTGGGCACGAAGAGCCTGGTATCCCGAGCTGCTCAACATGGCCCTCGATCCTCCGATTCGACTGCCTCTTTGGGAGGATCTTATGTCGCAGCAGCAGGGGACGGTCCTCCACCTGAACCTGTCCAGTTTCCACCTCCTTGCTTAGAGATTGAGCGGCTGCAGTAGACGTCCTTCGACTTGCCTCCCGAAGTTTGTGATGTAATCTTGGCAAACAGTACAAAACCAGTAGGTCGAGGGTCTGAGGAAGAAATTTAAAGACCAGCGCGGATAAATTCCCCACAACCCATAATGTATCAAACAAAACAATCCGCGGGTCTGCTGAGCTTAGGACAGCTCTAAGGCATAACCAATACAAGCATTAGGCTCCTACTCAAACGTGCAGGTAGTCCTTAAAAAAGGACGGAATCCTATCACCCACCGAGGTGGTATGCATCATCATCTGGGATCTCCTCTTGGTTGCAATCCTAGTGCAACCAAGGGCTACAACCCCCTCACTGTGAGGGAGGAGCTCAGGGATGTTTTAGTGAACAATTTATCAGATCTCCTAAAATCCGTTCGATGTGAAGCGTTGGAGGTAATTCGGGTGAGGGTTGCAGTGCAAACAAAGTGATGTGAAAGAGTGATCTAAAATTGACTACAAAGAGAAAAAAGAGTTTATTAGTTAACTCTTGGTGTCAAGATCAAAAACAGTGCATGTGCAGTTTCAGCCACTGTGACCATGTTCTGATCGCGGCCTTCCTCAGGACCTAGATGGTGAATGCTACTGCAAAAAACATGTGTGATAATAAAAGTGACAATAATAAGGTTGGAATAAATACAACCTATGGAAACCAGTGGTCTCAATTTGCTAGAATTTCACAATAAAGCTGATGTCCCCTGTGGAGGAAAAGAACAATGTGACTTAGAATCGTGAAGAGTGGAGACCGATATAAACAAAGCTTGTTCTGAATAGAGTGCCCAACGTCTGGGGCAAAGCCCAATGTTTAGTACCATCACGTGTACAGTAAATGTGTAATTAGTTATGTAAAGATATGCTTACCCATGAGTTTATGGGTGAACACCTCACCTCGCAACAGCTCAGGACGTGAGGCACTGCTCTATTTGGAAGGAAAACAAATACAGACGCCGCAAGCATTCTGTAAACTTGTAGTCCACATAATATTAATTGAGTCAATCACATCATGCGTTATTAGATCATAGGTCAAGACCAAACCATTTAATCTGGCATGTAATTAAAGGATTAGTCCGCACCGGATATAAAGAATTAAATGATCCAGAAGGCTCGCACTGAATAATGCCTCGGTCTGAATTAAAGGGTAAAAACTATTGTGAATAAACCAGATGTCTGAAGACCCGGGGGTCCCTGAATGTCCAGGACACTGGTCAGCAAGAAATGACATCTGGTTTGTCTTTATTTTTTTTTATTTAGTTTTTTAGACTTCTGGTTTGTCTTTATTTTATTTTTTTATTTATTGAATTCAATCTGTAAAAGGTCACAGAATATCATTTTGCATATCTCTGAATATGTTACATCATATAGGTATGACAAAAGAGAGTACAATTCACTCAGTCCAGCGAAACAGTTAATTGTCCATTGTGCCGCGCCATTTCCAATTCAACAGTTGGGGGATATACACAAGTCACCCCTATGCCTATTCCACCTGCCCCATTTCTTATCCCATTTCTTGGGGCATCCTCGAGATTTGTACGCTTCTTTTTCAGCTATCATGCACTTGTCCATTTCAGCTGCCCAGAGTTTGGTCAATGGCCTATCAGCTGCCCCCCATTTCATTGCAATTGCTCTCTAGACTAATGTGTACCCTAGTGTGGCAAACTGCTGTTCTACTTCTGTGAGGTCAGTCGCTTCCCAAATATAAAGGAGCCCCATCGGTCGTGTGAGTGCTAGTTGTGTCCCCTTTGCACCCTGCATGTGTGTCGTTTGCCCATCCCATATGTGGCGTATGTGTGGGCATTCCCATATAGTATGATAGAAGGTAGCCTCTTGATAACATCTGCGTAAGCACAGAGAACTCTGTCTAGTTCCCATTTTTGCTAAGGTCACCCTCGTAAGATACGTTCTGTGGAGAATTTTTAATTGGATTAGTCGAAATCGAAGAGGGATGGGTGATTCCCTCGGGGACATCAGTGCTGTCTGCCAGTCCTCGTCCTCAATATGGCCAATGTCGGTCTGCCACCTATCCCTCAGAGCCTGAAATGAGTCTGGCAGGTTGTTACAAAGTTTGCGATACGTCAGTGATATAACCTTGTCCGGAATGGGCTCAGAGAGCAGTCGGTCCTCTAGGGGGAATGATTCCGGCAGATTAGCCAGGTCTGGTAAAGCAGTTGTAAGTGCGTGGCGAATCTGCAGGTAGCGAAATATCTCCCCGAGTCAGGTCATATTTATGCTGTAGTTCATTAAATGTAAGGATTTTGCTCTTTTTTACTAAATGGCCTATTGTGGAGATTCCGATTGTATCCCATTTGTCAAAGCCTGGTTGATAACATAAGAGCCCAAGCTGTGGAGGAGACCACAGTGGTGTGGACTGAGTCAATACCCCGGTCCACCCCAACGGTTTAGTTACCGGATGCCAAATGCAGACCGTCTCAGCAGTAGGGCCCACGTACCTCCCTTTCCGGGTCTTCATATATAGAGCTCCCAAGCACCCCTCCCTTTCCATCTGATACCTTTCTAGCATGTACACTGGGTCCATCGGTGAACGGTATAGCCAGTGATTAACAGCCACTAATTGGGAGGCCCAGTAATAAAGTCGTATGTCCGGAAGTGCGATCCCTCCATCATACCACCCCTTAGTCAGTTTTTGGAGCCCTATGCTAGGTGCTCCCCCGTCCCATAGGAGTGATCGGACCTCACTTTCAATACTTTTAAAATAAGAATCTGGGACCTTATAGGAGCAGTTTTGGAGGATATACAAAAATCGCAGAAGAGCCATCATTTTAAACAGGGCGGCTCTGCCTAGCTCAGAGAGAGGCAAAGATCTCCAGTGCTTAACATCATAACACAGTCGTTATAGGGGAGCGGCAAGGTTTTTATCATAAAAAACAGAAGGGGATCCGGTGTAACATGAACCCCTAGATAGCGAAATCCATCAAAGGCCATTTCAATCTTGCATCCCGAAGTAAGCCGGGGGACCGAACCGCGAAGGACAAACAGCACCGATTTGGACCAGTTGATGGCATATTCGGAGTATTTTTGCCAAAATTTGTAAAAATAATCAAGAGGCTGTGTATTGAGGCATACGGGGACGCTAGGTATACCAGGATATTATCCGCGTATAGCGAGATCGTCTCTTCGTGATCTTCTGCCCATCTCAGCCCTCTGATTAAGATGTGCCCTCTCACCCAGGATGCCAGTTGTTCAAGGATTAAGGAGAAAATCAGGGGGGATAGGGAGCAACCCTGCCTGGTGCCTCTGCCCAATGGGAACCACCGAGATGTGCGGTTGTTAGCCTTTACTTGTCCCCACAAGTCTCTATAGAAGTGTCAAGAATTCCTGTCATGCGAGGGGAGGAAAACGGTAACCAGCGAAAACGAACTACATCTCCCAGGATGCTTAGCGGTTGAGAGGTTATGTAAACAGGAGAGCTGTTACATAACTCAAGGAAAACATGCCCTTATGTAAACAGGAGAGCTGTTACATAACTCAAGGAAAACACGCCCTTATGTAAACAGGAGAGCTGTTACATAACACAAGGAAAACACGCCCTTATGTAAACAGGAGAGCTGTTACATAACTCAAGGAAAACAACGCCCTATAAAGGGAGGAACCGGGAGGTACAACGCTGTCGGATATTGTGTTTACACCGACGTACCTGCTTAGGGAAGAGCAGTGTTCAGGAGTGGTGCTCCAGTAAGGCAAGAACGGAGGTAGGTCGAGTCGTTACTCCCTGGGCCGTGTCTTGCCCCATCGTCACCTGTGAAGGACCCGGAAGCTCTACCGGATTACCATTGAGCTTCGCTTTTTGACTCGGCTGAGTCAAAGCGCAGTGGCGCTTTTGCTGGTTGGAGTCGTAGCTCCCAGCCCGACCAGAGATACAGGGACTGCCAGCTTTAACGCACACCAGGAGGTGTTTGCCGCGTTACAGACTCGGAAGTCCACAGGATCGATCGAGCGGCTGCTCTCGGTTCAGTCTTCTTTGCTTGTGATTGGGGTATCGGTGACGCATCACCAGGAGGTGACTCCGCGTCCCGGTGCAGTCTGAGGAAGAGGTTGAGCGGCTGCTCCCTTCAGGTAGAGACCCCGGCTGGGTGTTTCCCTGACTCCTCGATTCTCCCCAACACTCTTCGTGCCCCTCCCAGCCTACCGATTGGCATTGTCGGCCATTTCATTTCTGCCCTCTGTTGGCATACGCCGGGATCGGCGTATATGCAGAGGACGGTTAGGACCATCCGTGCTGTGGGCTGGTAACGTACTTAGCCTGGAGGATTCCAGTGACTATAACCTTTGTTTATTCCTTGTATTATTTTTGCCGTCATTAAAATAACTAAACCTTCACAAGTGGTTGCGTTCTCATTATCGTGTCTGTTAAACGATCCTGAGACGTTCAGGGCGTTACAAAATATCCGACCTTAATAACACTAACTGTCTCCCGGTCGATAACAGACATGGCAACACTTGATGATGTGCTGGCTGCTTTAGCGACCGTGCAAATTGAATTGGCTGCCTCCAGGCAAGACACAGCCGATGTAAAAGCCAGACTGGATGCTATCCAATTGGACCCGCTCACGCCCAGCACCTCCCTCACGAACCAGACCCCTGCGGTAGTAGTGGAAATGCCGGTAGCCGTCCCCTTGGCAACACCAGAGAGGTACAGTGGGGATCCTAACACAGTGCAGGTATTCCTCACACAAGTGGCGCTACATTTATCATGCAAACCAAGGGCGTTCCCCACGAGTCAGGCTCGTGTGGCTTTCCTTATATCCTATTTGGCTGGAAACGCGGCACAATGAGCCGTACCTCTGGTGAGCAGGGACGACCCCATCTTATGTGATTGGGGTGCTTTTCGCGAGGAATTCCTGAAGGTCTTCGACAGAAGGGCTGACTCGTACACGGCGGACCGTGAAATGCTTGAGTTGAGACAGGGATCCAACGACCTGGTGCAGTATCTCAACGCGTTCCGAAGGCTGGTTGCGGAAACCAAGTGGCCTGTTGCTAAACAGACGGCGCTCTTCCATCACGGGCTGTGCGATGAGCTCAAGGACGCCGTGGCTCATATTGACCCACAACCCAAGACATGTGAGGGCCTTATCAACCTGGTATTACGGCTGGAACATAGGCTAAGTGAAAGAAAGGGGGATCATGGGAGAAAAGGAAAATCCCTTCCATCCTATGTGACAGTGGGAAGTCCTGAAACTTCCACCGCATCCAAGGGAGAACCCATGGACATCGGCGCAATACGAGCGAGCCTCACAGCCACGGAGAAAGAGTCACGCCGTAAACGAGGATTGTGCCTATATTGTGGCAAAAAAGGCCACTACGTACGTGAATGCCCTGCCAAACCGAAGACTTCACGTTATCGGGCCAACCGGTCGGTAACAGCCGTGGTGGACGTACCGGCGGAAAACTAGAGGACTCCCAGACCAAAGAAGGGGCATCTCGGAGTCACTCAAACATCCCTTCACTTTCCAACTCGGTCACTAAGGGACAACGACACCTGTTTCTCACGGTGCACTTGGGAGTGCATGACCAGTGGATACCCGTTGTGGCCATGGTGGATTCAGGGGCCACTGGCATGTTTATGGACCACAACGAGGCATGCAGGCTAGGGCTAGTGCTTCTTCCCAAAGCTGTACCCGAAGACGTCTATGCTGTAGACGGAAGGCGATTGGTGACGGGGCCCATCGGGCAGCACACGGGGGTCCTTCCGATGAGATGTGGGAGGAACCATTTGGAACAAATCGATTTTAACATCATCCGAGCGCCCCAATATGGCGTCATATTGGGATTGCCGTGGCTACAGAAACACAACCCCTCTGTGGATTGGCCAACACATCGCATCGAACTGACGTCACCGTATTGCATCCTGCATTGTGGAATAGGAACGGAATCCCTTGACGCAGATGAGAGCGGGAGTCAGACGGTGGCTACAGCGGCAGAAAAAGATGTGGCTCCCCCCCCAGGCTTATCACAGTTTTGAGGATGTATTTGATGAGGTGAAGGCGGAAGTGCTACCACCGCATAGACAGTTTGACTGCCAGATCGACCTGGTGCCAGGGGCCAGCGTTCCCAGCGGCAGGCTGTATGCCCTGACGGAGCCTGAAAACGTGCATCTCCGGGGGTACCTGGATAAACTCCTCAAGCTAGGATTCATCCGCCCGTCCAAGTCTCCGGCCGCCTCGCCACTCTTCTTCATCCCGAAGGCTAATGGGGAGCTGAGAGCCTGTGTGGACTTTAGGGCATTGAATGCGATAACCGTAAAGAATCGGTACCCCTTGCCTCTCATAAGTGTACTCCTGGAACAGGTCAAGAAAGCTCGTATCTACACCAAGTTGGATTTGAAAGGGGCATACCATCTGGTGCGCATGAGGGACGGAGACGAGTGGAAGACCGCCTTTAATACCAGGTTCGGCCTTTTTGAGTACCTCGTCATGCCGTTCGGTCTGTGCAACGCCCCGGCAGCCTTTCAGTACTTTTTGAATGAGGTATTCAGAGAGGAGTTGGATATCTACGTGGTCGTATATATCGACGACATCCTCATCTATTCGTCCAGTGTGGAGGAGCACGTACACCACGTCAAAGCTGTGCTCCAAAAGCTGAGGGAAAACATGCTGTTTTGTAAACTCAGCAAGTGTGACTTCCACGTCACATCCGTGGAATTCCTCGGAGTGATGCTGAGTCCAGAGGGACAGGAGATGGCAGAACGAAAGATCAAGGCGGTGAAAGAATGGCCGGTGCCCCAAAGCGTGAAGGACGTCCAAAGTTTCATTGGCTTCGCCAACTTTTACAGGCGGTTTATAGATGGATTTTCAGGATTGGTGGCCCCAATCACACAGCTACTGAGGAAGTCCAAGGAGTTTGTCTGGTCCCCTGAAGCGAACAAAGCCTTTGAGGCCCTGAAAAGCGCCTTTGGTAAGGCACCGGTGTTGGCTCACCCCGATCCGGATCTCCCCTACGTGGTGGAAGCGGACGCATCGGATGTGGCGCTGGGGGCTATCTTGTCCCAACGCAACCACGACACAGGGGTGCTTCATCCCGTTGCGTACATGTCCCGCAAACTCAACGACGCCGAACGCAACTACCATATTGCGGAGAAGGAGCTTCTCGCAATCAAGGACGCCTTCACCGAATGGAGGCATTGGTTGATGGGGGCAAGACATGTGGTATCGGTGTACACGGACCATCGGAACCTACAGTTCATGACGGCCACAAGACACCTTTCTCCCAGACAGCTGCGGTGGATGATCTTCTTTGCGGGGTTCAACTTCCGCATCACATATCGGCCGGGGACGGAAAACCGGAAGGCGGACGCCCTGTCCCGTCAATCTGCAGTTAAGGAACCATTGCCTGCGACCGAGCATTCCATCATTTCCCCGAGGATGGTATTGGGGGTTATCCAACCGGATACTTTCCTGAGGGGAATAAAGAGAGGGATCAGGTCATTCGCATGGCGGAGGTGGCTCCTCAGTCACAGAGAATGGCAGCTGAAGGACGGGATACCCCTGAAGGGCAGGTGCCTATTGATACCCACGCCTAGGCTAAGGAAACAAGCATTCATCTGGTGCCATGACTCTCCATGCGCAGGTCATTTGGGCTTTGAAAAAACGGTGGCTAGCATGGGACGGCATTTCTGGTGGCCAACCATGAGAGTGGATGTCAGGAGGTGGGGACAGGAGTGTCCTACGTGTGCTACCATGAAGGCCGACCATGGCCGAACCCAAGGGCTCTTACATCCACTTCCGACCCCGGATAGACCATGGGATAGCATATCACTGGACTTCGTGGTGGGCCTACCGGTAGACCAGGGGATGACGGCAATACTGGTGGTGGTGGATTACTTGACGAAAATGGGGCACTTCATCCCCTGCAAGAGAGTCCCTACGGCCGGGGAATTGGCGTCACTACTCCTAAAGAATGTGGTACGACTGCATGGATTACCTGGGGTGATTGTGTCGGACCGGGGGTCGCAGTTTACTGCGCAATTCTGGAAGACTTGGTGCACTGCGCTGCATGTTAAGACCGCCCTGTCCACCAGCTACCACCCTCAAACGGACGGCCAAACCGAGCGCCTGAACCAAACGCTCAAACAGTATCTGCAATGTTTTGTGGACCAGGGCAGGGAAGAATGGGTCGACTTGCTATGGGTTGCAGAGATCGCCTATAACAACGCCACTCACAGCTCCACACAGTCATCTCCGTTCTATAGCAACTATGGCCAACATCCCAGGTTCTTGCCATTTCTACATCCGTTCAGAGAGGACAGGATTCCCGCCACAGCGGACAGGGTGGCACACATAAAAGACACGTTGATGCGCTCAAGGGCTGTCCTAATAGAGGCCAAGAGAAGATACAAGGCTGCGGCAGACAGGAAGAGAAGGCCCGGGCCACTGTACCGCACTGGAGACTACGTCTGGATATCCACAAGAAACATGAGGTTTTGGAAGAACAGTGTGTTCCATCCCAAGTACATGGGCCCCTATCGAATTACCAAGTGTATGGGTCCCGTGAACGTGAAGGTGTGCTTGCCCCAGTCATTGCGGATACACCCTGTCTTTCATGTATCATTGCTCAAACCAGCACCCTCCAAGCCGCCTGGGACACCTAGGCCGGTATGCGTGGAGTCGGAGGTGGAGTATGAAGTGTCGGGCATACGGGCGTCCCAATGGCGCAGGGGAAAGCTGTGGTACCTGGTTGCGTGGAAAGGCTATGGCCCGGAGGAGCAGTCATGGGAACCGGCTGAAGGGGTTCATGCTCCGCGCTTGGTCTCCTTGTTCCATCGGCGTTTTCCTGCCAGCGCTGGACCCGTGGGGAGCCGCTGAGAGGGAGGATGTACTGTCAAGAATTCCTGTCATGCGAGGGGAGGAAAACGGTAACCAGCGAAAACGGACTACATCTCCCAGGATGCTTAGCGGTTGAGAGGTTATGTAAACAGGAGAGCTGTTACATAACTCAAGGAAAACACGCCCTTATGTAAAACAGGAGAGCTGTTACATAACTCAAGGAAAACACGCCCTTATGTAAACAGGAGAGCTGTTACATAACTCAAGGAAAACACGCCCTTATGTAAACAGGAGAGCTGTTACATAACACAAGGAAAACACGCCCTTATGTAAACAGGAGAGCTGTTACATAACTCAAGGAAAACAACGCCCTATAAAGGGAGGAACCGGGAGGTACAACGCTGTCGGATATTGTGTTTACACCGACGTACCTGCTTAGGGAAGAGCAGTGTTCAGGAGTGGTGCTCCAGTAAGGCAAGAACGGAGGTAGGTCGAGTCGTTACTCCCTGGGCCGTGTCTTGCCCCATCGTCACCTGTGAAGGACCCGGAAGCTCTACCGGATTACCATTGAGCTTCGCTTTTTGACTCGGCTGAGTCAAAGCGCAGTGGCGCTTTTGCTGGTTGGAGTCGTAACTCCCAGCCCGACCAGAGATACAGGGACTGCCAGCTGTAACGCACACCAGGAGGTGTTTGCCGCGTTACAGACTCGGAAGTCCACAGGATCGATCGAGCGGCTGCTCTCGGTTCAGTCTTCTTTGCTTGTGATTGGGGTATCGGTGACGCATCACCAGGAGGTGACTCCGCGTCCCGGTGCAGTCTGAGGAAGAGGTTGAGCGGCTGCTCCCTTCAGGTAGAGACCCCGGCTGGGTGTTTCCCTGACTCCTCGATTCTCCCCAACACTCTTCGTGCCCCTCACAGCCTACCGATTGGCATTGTCGGCCATTTCATTTCTGCCCTCTGTTGGCATACGCCGGGATCGGCGTATATGCAGAGGACGGTTAGGACCATCCGTGCTGTGGGCTGGTAACGTACTTAGCCTGGAGGATTCCAGTGACTATAACCTTTGTTTATTCCTTGTATTATTTTTGCCTTCATTAAAATGACTAAACCTTCACAAGTGGTTGCGTTCTCATTATCGTGTCTGTTAAACGATCCTGAGACGTTCAGGGCGTTACAAGAAGAGCCTGACCTACCCCAGAAATTTCGGGCCGAACCCCAAGCGTCTCAGCACCTTGAAGAGATAGGGCCACTCTATAGAGTCGAACGCCATGGAAGCGTCTAAAGAGACCACCACTGCATCTTCCTCTATAAAGGTGTGGCGCCCCAGGACATTGTGAATGCGGCAGATGTTTAGGGCCATGTTTCCCCCAAGCATAGAACCAGATTGGTCAGCATGGACCAGTGATGGAATTATTGACACCAGGTGGGAGTCCAGGAGCTTTGCCAGCACCTTTGCCTCGACATTGATCAGTGAGATTGGTCGGTAGAATCCGCAATTGTCAGCGGATTTACCCGGTTTTTGAATGACAACAATAGAGGCCAGACGCTGGTGGTCCGGTAGTACTCCTTTCTCTAGGCTCTTTTTATACATCTTGCGAAGATGGGGTGCGACCCGCTGGGCCGTGGATTTAAGAAATTCAATAGGGACCTGGACTGGATACTATATATGACTTTGCACATTTCATCGTCTGTCAGATCCTCCTCCATGACAGTTCTATCGGACTCTGACAGGGTGAGTAGGCGCATATCAGCCAGCAATTGGCGGGAGTCCTCAGCCGTATAAGTAGTGGAGGAGGTGTAGACATTTTCTAGATGGTCAGCAAACGCCTCAGCAATGTCTTGTGGATCAGAGAGCTGACCCGTTTCTCCGATAGTCAGCCTGGGCACCCATCGTTCTCCCTGCTCCCGTCTCTCCAGCCAGGCTAGCATTTTCCCGGCCCTATCTCCCATCTCATAGCCCCGATGCTGCGTCCGCAGTAGTCTAGCCCGCATCTTCTCTCTCGCCAGAGTTTTGTATTCGAGCTGTTTGACAGTCAGCTGATGCAAGGTGTCCTCACTGGGAGAGGCGAGATTGAGTGCCTCTAACTGCAGAAGTTCACTCTCCAGCTGGGTAAGGTGTTGGTTTTGTTTCGCAACATACCCCACTTTCAACGCCAGGGCCTGCCTTTTTAATTCCGCCTTATAGGCTTCCCATAGAGTCTGTGTCGAGTCCACAGAGCCGACGTTTTCATAAAAATAGTGGTCAGTCTGTGTAAGTAGAGTCTCTTTTATATCGGGAATGTTGAGCAACCAGGGATTGAGGACAATAGAGTCCCGACACCGTCTAGTATGATAAGTAAGCTCGACCCACACCGGAGAGTGATCTGAGATGCCTCTTGGGAGACCACGTGGATGACCAAATAGTCCAATATCCGCAAGGTGCGTAAAAGTAGTCTATGCGGGACATGCTCTTGTGTGCATTGGAGTTGTAAGTGTAATGAGTAAGGTCAGTCTGTAGGGCATGCCACACAGCCGTCAAGCCCATAGCTCGCGTGAAGCCCACCATCTGTGTATTCGGCCGCGTCAAAGGGTGTCTGTCTCTTTGGTCGTCCATAGTCATGTTAAAGTCCCCCCCACCCCCAGATTAGAGTTCCAATGGGGAGATCTACCAAGATTTTCCCCAAATCCAAGAGTGCTTCCCTTCCCAATGCGGGGGAAAGATGGGCCGAGACTACATTTAATGGTTTCCCTTCCCAGCTAGCCTCCAAGACTGCAAATCGTCCCTGAGGGTCTGCCCAGGTGCGGGCGGGAGTGAGCGCAAGGTTTTTTCGGACCAGGACGCCCGTCCCTCTCGAGCCAAGGTAAATCCCGCTTGGACCAGCAGCTTATAACCCCGCCGCGTGAGAGCTGTACTGTTATTTCCCACCAGGTGTGTTTCCTGCAGCAATACCAGATCAGGGGCTTGTCTCTTGAGATATTGCAGCACCACTCCGCGCTTTATCTTGTCCCCCAGTCCGTTCACGTTCCACGTTAAAATGGACAATGTTTCCATCTGAGTTCCCACCATAGTGTATGTGTAAAGAACAAGTGAAAACCTACGGGTACCTCGAGAGGGGCAGCCGTCATTTTCAAGACCATCATTACCAGTTGGGTCGACCTGGGAGGGCCCTCATGTACAGCTCGACCGAAGAACCACTTGATTGCATACCTGACATTTGAGACGTAAACAGAGGCAACCGAATCGGATATTCAACATTCTGTGATGAAAAAACAAATAACAAACATCCCCACACAAACCCAGATGATTAACTTACAAACCCAAAGCAAATCCCCCCCTCCCTGCTCCCGCCTCCCCAGAACTACCTCTCCCCCCCCCCCCCAATGCCCAACACCCCCCTCCCTGCCTGTGGATTTCAAACTACCCACTCCCAAAAATGGCAGAGTGCTTGTCGCCCCTCCCCCCATCAAAGGGTGCCTGAGCTACAGCCGCTAGCCCTCCCTCACTTAAAACTATACGTTTTTGCCAAGACAGAGGTAATCGTGGGAGACACCCAGACTCTGCCTATGACCATCATCGCAAATGACAAAACGTTTACAAACGTTCAGTTTCTGGGAGTGCCCATGCGGATCAACTTAGCCCCCCCAGTGACAGTGAGGCTATTCCGGATTCCAATGAAAACAATAGCCGACCCCTCCCCCCCCAAATGTCACTTAGCTGTGATCTATGAAGTCCCTCGCGAATGTCCGAGCCCTCTCTCCATTAGCTTCGAGATGTCGAGTCCATTGCTGAACTTTGGGAGTTGGTCTGAGGCCCCTGAGAGGGAGCTGGGATGTCGTGTCTGGATCCCCCAGGTTGCCCTCTGTGGGGTTTCTCCGCTCGAACCAGTCACAGACCACCTCTGTTGTAGAGAAAAACCAGGCTTTACCTCCATTCTCAACTCGAAGCTTCGCAGGAAACCCCATGGCATATTTCACCTCCTTATCCCACAGTGCATTTTTCACCGCTAAGAAACTGCGCAGCTGGGTTTGGACTTTTGTCGTAAAGTCCGGGAAAAAGGAGATAACGCTGTCGTCCAACTTGATTGGCGGATTTGCCCTGGCTGTTTGAAGGATGACGTCTCGGTCCCTAAAGTTAAAAATTCTAGCAATTATCGGGCGGGGGCGGGGCGGGGGGGGGGGGAGCCCCTGGCCGAGGTCGCCCCCCTGAGACTCTATGAGCTCGCTCCACGGAGAAGTAGTTGGAAAGGTTCTTGGGTTTGAGATGCTTGAGTATCAAATCTTCCACAAATAGGTCGGTAGCAGGGTAGCAGGACTCTCCGCGCGTTCCGGAGCTCCTAAAATGCGCATATTGCGCCGAACCCTGCCTTCATAATCATCAAGCTGCTGTTCCATTTTTGCTTGTTTATCTTGCAGTTGAAGGGCTTGTTACTTGAGCGTGGAGGTATCTTTATGAAGCTCAGCAGTGGTATCATCCATTTTCCGGAGGCCGGCCCTGATAAGGGAGACCTCTACATTCACTGAGTCAATACGGGATTCAAGAGAGGTGCGCGCTCCGTCGATTGCCACCATAATACCCTGAAGCATCGGTTCTCTCTGCGCTGGGGGGAATCCGATTTGCCGGACACCTCTTGGCGAGCCAGCTCCTTCTCGTCCCCCATCTTATCCCAGGCAAATTTTGCCAGCTTACTCTGCATTGTGGTCTTCGTACCCTTTCCCCCCCGCCATTGCCTCCGCCAGCAGGTTGGTTTGTCTTTATTATTACTTATCAACTGCTAGTACTCGTGTCACCTCACGTGCATCTCAAACATATGCTGGTCTAGAATGAGATGGTAAATAGAGGCTGCGTTGTCAATATGTGAATGCAAGTGAAAAAGCACTCTGTCTTTGCTTAAAATATTGCAGAGATCAGGAGCTACTGCTGCCGCAAAGACATTGAGACCAAAGTGTGACGAGTGACCACAGGAGCTGCTAGTATGTAGACTGCTGGTAGGCAGACGGTTACCAAACAGAACAAGCATTTGCAATGCAATAGGTCTCGCAATTATAAGAGTTTGAGCTATTGGCATTGTAAAATTACAATTCCTTTTATTTATGTTTTGGTCTTAAAACAAACAAAAGGTATTGTCATTTACAATGTCAGTAGCATAAACTCGCATAAAAGCAGTGTGGGGAGTGCAGCAGTGTGCGGCGTGCAGCATTGTGCGGCGTGCAGCAGATGTGGGCAGTGTGCGGCGGGCAGCAGTGTGCGGCGGGCAGCAGTGTGCGGCGGGCAGCAGTGTGTGGCGTGCAGCGTCATGCAGCAGTGTGTGGCTTGCAGCAGTGTGTGGCGTGCTGCAGTGTGTGGCGTGCTGCAGTGTGTGGCGTGCTGCAGTGTGTGGCGTGCTGCAGTGTGTGGCGTGCTGCAGTGTGTGGCGTGCTGCAGTGTGCGGCGTGCAGCAGTGTGCGGCGTGCAGCAGTGTGCGGCGTGCAGCAGTGTGAGACGTGCAGCAGTGTGAGACGTGCAGCGGCATGCAGCAGTGTGTGGCGTGCAGCAGTGTGTGGCGTGCTGCAGTGTGTGGCCTGCAGCAGTGTTTCGTGTAGCAGTGTGCGGTGTGCAGCATTGTGCGGCATGCAGCAGTGTGCGGCGTGCAGCAGTGTGTGGCGTGCAGCAGTGTGTGGCGTGCAGCGGCATGCAGCAGTGTGTGGCGTGCATCAGTGTGTGGCGTGCATCAGTGTGTGGCGTGCAGCAGTGTGTGGCGTGCAGCAGTGTGTGGCGTGCAGCAGTGTGTGGCGTGCAGCAGTGTGTGGCGTGCAGCGGCATGCAGCAGTGTGTGGCGTGCAGCAGTGTGTGGCATGCAGCAGTGTGTGGCGTGCATCAGTGTGTGGCATGTAGCAGTGTCACGGTTGCAGCAGTGTGCGGCGTGCAGCAGTATGTGGCATGCAGCAGTGTGTGGCGTGCAGCAGTGTGTGGCGTGCAGCAGTGTGTGGCGTGCAGCAGTGTGGCGGCGTGCAGCAGTGTGTGGCGGCATGCAGCAGTGTGTGGCGGCATGCAGCAGTGTGTGGCGGCATGCAGCAGTGTGTGGCGGCATGCAGCAGTGTGTGGCGGCATGCAGCAGTGTGTGGCGGCATGCAGCAGTGTGTGGCGTGCAGCAGTGTGTGGCGTGCAGCAGTGTGTGGCGTGCAGCAGTGTGTGGCGTGTAGCAGTGTTACGCTTGCATCAGTGTGTGGCGTGCATCAGTGTGTGGCATGTAGCAGTTTTGGCCTTTAAACAACATGTCCTCCCCATTTGTAGGGTTTCTGTGCTCTGTGTTAGGCAGGCTAACCATTCAAACCTGCTCTGTAAAGCTTCAACATGATAAAAGCCCCGGCACCTCTTTGGTTACAAATTAAGCACTAGGAAAGTGGCTGTAGCCAAGACACTATTGAATTTTAGTTTATATGCTCTGTGTTACGCAAACTAAATAAAGACATATACAGTGTAAAGCTGCTGCCTCATCAAAACACCGGCACTTCCTTTGTTACAAATTAAGCACTAGGAGGGTGGCTGTAGCTACGTGTTTGCAGCTACACACAAATAAAAATAACGTAGCTCCACTTTAGGTCATATTTATGTTTGTGTCTATAGAAATATCAACTAATTTGTCCACAATCACAGGCTATTAAGCATATTCAGACATTAAAACCTGGTTTCAAAACTCGTAGGTTAGCAGTAGTGGACTTTAAAGAACATCCCCTCCCAATTTTTCCGGTTTGTGTGCTCTGTGTAAGGCAGGCTAAACAAAACAACATGCTGTGTAACGTTGCCACCTAATCAGAGCCCCGGCACCTCCTCTGTTACAAATTAAGCACTGGGAAAGTGGCTGTAGCCAAGCCACTATTAAATTACAGTTTATGTCCTCTGTGTTACGCACAATAAAAAAAAAGTATGGCGTGCAGCAGTGTGTGGCGTGCATCAGTGTGTGGCATGTAGCAGTGTCACGGTTGCAGCAGTGTGCGGTGTGCAGCAGTGTGTGGCGTGCAGCAGTGTGTGGCGTGCAGCAGTGTGTGGAGGCATGCAGCAGTGTGTGGCGTGCAGCAGTGTGTGGCGTGCAGCAGTGTGTGGCGTGCAGCAGTGTGTGGCGTGCAGCAGTGTGTGGCGTGCAGCAGTGTGTGGCGTGCAGCAGTGTGTGGCGTGCAGCAGTGTGTGGCGTGCAGCAGTGTGTGGCGTGCAGCAGTGTGTGGCGTGCAGCAGTGTGTGGCATGTAGCAGTGTCACGGTTGCAGCAGTGTGCGGTGTGCAGAAGTGTGTGGCGTGCAGCAGTGTGTGGCGTGCAGCAGTGTGTGGCGGCATGCAGCAGTGTGTGGCGTGCAGCAGTGTGTGGTGTGCAGCAGTGTGTGGCGTGCAGCAGTGTGTGGCGTGCAGCAGTGTGTGGCATGCAGTAGTGTGTGGCGTGCAGCAGTGTGTGTCGTGCAGCAGTGTGTGGCGTGTAGCAGTGTTACGCGTGCAGCAGTGTGTGGCGTGCAGCAGTGTGTGGTGTGCAGCGGCATGCAACAGTGTGTGGCGTGCATCAGTGTGTGGCATGTAGCAGTTTTGGCCTTTAAACAACATGTCCTCCCCATTTGTAGGGTTTCTGTGCTCTGTGTTAGGCAGGCTAACCATTCAAACATGCTCTGTAAAGCTTCAACATGATAAAAGCCCCGGCACCTCTTTGGTTACAAATTAAGCACTAGGAAAGTGGCTGTAGCCAAGACACTATTGAATTTTAGTTTATATGCTCTGTGTTACGCAAACTAAATAAAGACATATACAGTGTAAAGCTGCTGCCTCATCAAAACACCGGCACTTCCTTTGTTACAAATTAAGCACTAGGAGGGTGGCTGTAGCTACGTGTTTGCAGCTACACACAAATAAAATAATAACGTAGCTCCACTTTAGGTCATATTTATGTTTGTGTCTATAGAAATATCAACTAATTTGTCCACAATCACAGGCTATTAAGCATATTCAGACATTAAAACCTGGTTTCAAAACTCGTAAGTTAGCAGTAGTGGCCTTTAAAGAACATCCCCTCCCCATTTTTCCGGTTTGTGTGCTCTGTGTTAGGCAGGCTAAACAAAACAACATGCTGTGTAAAGTTGCCACCTAATCAGAGCCCCGGCACCTCTTCTGTTACAAATTAAGCACTGGGAAAGTGGCTGTAGCCAAGCCACTATTAAATTTCAGTTGATGTCCTCTGTGTTACGCAAAATAAAAAAAAAGTATAAAGTGTAAAGCTTCTGCCTCATTAAAACACCAGCACTTATTTGTTACAAATTAAGCACTAGGTGGGCGGCTGTAGCTACGTGTTTACAGCTACACACAACAAGTAACATGATACCTACAACAAGTTAGGACTATTGGCTTTGTCAATCGTTGTTAGTTGCATAAGATAAATTAGCAGTAACTGTGGCTTGTATATAATATTGAAAAAGCATCCACTTGAAGCCCTAGTGACACCACGACAATGTTACTGCTCCTGAGTTACAAAAAGAGGCACAAGAATCCAGAGCAGACATGGCGAGTAAGTTGGCTGAAGAGGTGGGGGTGGCAAATGGTGTTCACGGGCGCTTTGATGTCCTCAGTGGCCGCGCGGCTCACTGAAAACATCAAAGCGCCCTCGAAATGTAAGTGATCGGCTGTGTGACAGGCGAAAGTGAAAGACGAGTGCTTTCAGGCTGCCAAATGGTGCGCGCGCCCGGCACACATGCACAGTAGTTGGCGGCCTGAAAGCACTCGTTTGCACTTCCAAAAGTGCTTACTATAAGTCTCGCCAGAGCAGCGCTAAAGCGCTGTCTCAGGCGAGACCTAAAAAGGACTAATGCGGACACCACATAAACTTACGAACGCTTGGATCTAGCGCGTTCAGTAACACGGAGCATTTGTTAAGAACACCGCTTATAGGTATAGAGACCGAATGCGTTAGTGAAAAGAATTAAGTAGATTAAAGAGCAGCGCGTCCAAAATAAAGCACAGGAGGCGCTGATGATTGCAATGTAGATAGAGGTTGAAAACAATCACGAGACTTACAGTGACACTGCCCTGAATCACAAGCGCCTCTGTATCATGCATAACCTAACTAGCATCTCACTTACCTCTCCGTCGGTACCCCGGACACCACACGAGCTGCAACCGGAGGTGTCTGACGGAGGGAAAGAAGTGCCTTTTATATACTTAAATAAGTGTGTTCCCTGTGTGCAGGTGTTTCCAATCACTCACGACCATTGTCGCATGATTATGACATCATGAGGGCGAAACTACAAAATGGCACAGGAAACATGGGAGATGTAGTTTCTACGAGTGATCAACTCAAAAGTTTGAAAAAATAAATGTATCTCAGTATGCCAACGTGAGAGAGAGGCTGTGCACTGATCATGAATGCTTACTATAAATACGACATGAAGCTCAGATGATATTGTATATTGTTTGATTTGTACCCTTCAAAGTCAGAGCCTCTGAGTCAGCAAACTGCCACCAAAAAATAGTAATGGATGGGTACAAATCCACAGTATTGAAATGACACGTCGTGGTATGTGTCTAAATTATACATGGAGAGTATCCGGTAGGGATGATAGTATGGTACCTGAAGGAGGCTGCTTGTAAGTGAAGGGTGTTATGCCCTACATGCACTATAGATAGATATATGTTGTAATGTAATATAAAGGCAGAAAATGGGCACGCTGAGCTACAGCAGGGCCCTGCCTTAAGTATGGAGGGACCGAAAGCCCTATATAAACTGAGTAGACTTCTGCAACCTAGTAGGATAAGAACAGGAAACAGTCACGTGAAACTACAGCATTGTCCATGGAATATCCTCGTTCAAGCCCAGTGTGTCACTTTTAAGTTAAAAACCCATCTCTGTTCTTTGCGGAGCAGAAATTTGGTTACATCCGTGACATGGGGAGGAACGAACGGTTGTTCAAGAACAGTCCATTTCAATTCATCTGCTTGATGTTTAAGGGCTAGAAAGTGGTCGGCGAGTCTCGTGGCTTGTTTGTTGCACCTTATTGTTCTCTTGTGTTCATGTATCCGTAGCTTCACTTTCCGGATCGTCATCCCGACATAGCGGAGCTTGCAAGGACTTGTTATCAAATAGATTACTCTGTCACTATTGCAGTTCGTGTGTTTGATTTGCACCCACTGTCTTTCTGTGCCGATGTCCACTGTGGTAGTGTGTTGGCTGCACACGAGCCGCAGGGATAGTGTCCTTGAACCGCAGGCATGTTCCATAAAGTCTCCTGTTTGTTGGGTGACTTGACTTTAGGCCTTTTGTGGACTAACTATGGTAAATTGTCACGAAGCGATTTAGGATGATGTTGAATGCCAAAAGCGAGTTTCTTGCCATAGGTTTTCTGTATAATTCACTCTCCAATCCTGTAGCGGATGGAAAAATACGGAGATCGAGGAAAGGCAAGCTCTCTTTGCTGTACTCAACTGTCAATTTAAGAAAATTATTTCTGGAGTTGAGCCAAGCTTGAAACTCAAGAATGGCGATGGCATCACCTCGCCAAACAGCAAAAATATAATCTGAAAGAAACACGTTAGTAAGATTCCTCACCTTAGAATATCCCCAGGCGTCAGGTTGGATCCGGAAAGATTTTTCGTCAGCAATACCCTTGCGTGTCGCTAGGCGTCGTCGGCGTCGTGATCACTGGGATGACGTCGTCGGAGTACTTGGACACCGCCCTCGCCCGCTGACGTCAGTTCTTCTTTTTTCCGCGCCAGTACACGTCAATCCGGGAAGAGCATGCCCTTTTAGTCACTTTTTGACTAAACTTTTTTGAACTATTTTGGTTCCATTCTCGTCGACCTCGACTCTGGTGCCGATAGGGATGCCTGGCTTCAAAGCTTATGACTCCTGTCACCGGCTGATGTCGGTCACGGACCACCACCGTCGGTGCCTCTATTGCCTTGGGGCCGACCACGATGCAGAGTCGTGCCTCGACTGCCGGGCCTTGACTTCGAAAGCTAGGCGGGAGCGGTCCTGCAAGCTGCTCGAGTTCCAGCAGTCTGCTTTGCGCCGTTCAAGGTCCCGGTCGAGGAGGAGGTCGAGGGACCGGTCGCGGAGCCGCAGCCATCACCGCTCGTCGGGGTCGAAGTCTTCGAGATCCGGTAAGTCGAAGCACAGCAAGAAGTCGAAGAGGCGACATCGTTATTCTGGCTCCCCTCGCCGGTCGCGCGACTCGGCTGAGGATTCGGGTGGCACCACCTGCGCGGCTTCGTCGGAGCCGCTGGAGTCCCATCCGACCCCATACCCTCCGGTCCCTGGGTCTGACACGGCTCCGGCGGAGGTCAGGGACTTCCTCGTGGCCAAGAGGAACCTGGCTCCCCCGTTGACGCCTGCGAGTGCGCCCTTGGGCCCCGCAAGCTCGACTGGGAGGCCTAGTGAGCCGGCGGCTCCGGCGTCGACTCCGGTCCCGATGCCGCAGGTCCCCGAAGCATCCAGGCCTGGATCCCGGTCGGCACCGGTCGACCTCATGACCCCTCTGCCAGCACCGACTCCTCCGGTGCCGCCCCCAGCGCTGCCTTCGGACAACGCCGTTCCCTGGTTTAGTCCCGGTCCGGGCCTGGCGTCGGAGCAGCGCTGCCCGGCGCCGCACCAGATGCCGATAGGTGGCAATTTCATCTTCCGTCCGGCTCCGATCATTCCACCTGTATACCAGGAAGCGGATGACGGTGATGACTGGGAGGGGTCTGAGGACCTTCTGGCCCGGCAGGGCCAGTTATCTCAGGACTGGGCAGACGAACTGGGGGATGCCAGTGGTCTTGACACCTCCCCTGACACTGGCTTCATCTCTCCTCCGACCGTGGCTTCGGAGGAAGGTGCTACATTTTCTGTGGTGCTGCGCAAGGCGGCCGAAGCCCTCGGGCTGGAGCTGCCTGCTGTGGCCGTGAGGACTAATCTCCTCACTGAAGTGCTCCAACCGTCAACAAGCTCCTCGGAGCCTCTGCTGCAGTTTAATGAAGCACTGATTGACGTTCTGAAGGGCACCTGGTTATCCAGGCCTCTACCTCCCAGACCTCCTTCCCGTCCGCTCCCCCGGATCGGGAATCCAAAAGGTTAGAACAGTTTGGGAAGAAACTGTTCTCCTCTCTTAGTTTGGGGTTGCGGTCTATCAACACCGCGGGCCTTTTTGACCGTTACTCACATTCCCTGTGGGATACGGTGGAGGACGTGCTGCCCCAGTGTCCGGCGGATGCCCGGACACGGCTTACCCAGGCTCTTGCCGAGGGGCAGGATGCGGCACGGCATCCAATCAGATGTGGACTGGACACAACGGACTCGCTGGGCAGGGCAATGTCGACCACGGTGGCGCTTCGTCGCCACGCCTGTCTGAGGTCCACACGTTTTTCCGGGGATGTCCAGAGCACCCTCATGGACATGCCCTTCGATGGCAGTCGCCTTTTTGGCGACATAGCGGATAGTGCACTGGAGCACTTTAAGGACTCCAGGGCTATGGCCAAGTCCTTTGGCCTCTCGGCCCGCGCCCGCAAACTTCTGCTTTTCGCCCGATTCGTGGCCAAGGAAGGGCGCCCCCTCACGTCCGCCTAGCCCCCGGCCACAGAACCAACCTCCACGCGGTCGCGGACGTGGATTCCGCCGAGGCGGTACAAGGGGACAACGTGCCGGTCCGTCCACATCTACCCCAGCAGCATCCGCCTCAAAGCCCTCCTAGCCCGAGCTTTCAGGCCCATTCCACGCCAGTGGGAGGCAGTGTTCGCCATCACCTGCTCCACTGGCGTACCATCACATCGGACAGGTTGATGCTGTAAATCGTCCGAAGGGGCTACTCCCTCCCCTTCGAGGCGACCCCTCCAGCCATGCCACCGCAGTGCCACCGAATTTCGGGGGATCACTTGCAACTTCTGGAGGAGGAAGTTACAGCCATCTTGGCCAAGGGTGCCATAGAGTGCGTTCCTGGTCCAGAAGTAGGTCGTGGTTGTTATTCCCACTATTTTCTGGTTCCCAAGAAGGGCAAAGGGGGCCTACGCCCTATCTTGGACCTCAGGAGCGTCAACGCCTTCCTCCGGAAGGAGAAGTTCAAGATGCTCACCTTAGCTCAGGTTCTGGCTGCCCTACACCCTGGAGACTGGATGGTAGCGTTGGACTTGCAGGACGCTTATTTCCACATCCCCGTCCTGCCGGCCCACCGGCGTTACCTGTGATGCACGGTGGGCCAAGAGCATTTTCAGTTTACCATGCTCACCAGTGCCACTCGGGTGTTCACGAAAGTGATGGCGGTGGTCGCAGCTCATCTGCGCAGATTGGGGGTTCCAGTCTTCCCCTATCTCGACGACTGGTTGTTGAAGGCGGGCTCGCCCCAGGCAGTCGTCTCCCACCTCCAGACTATGGCCGACCTCTTGCATTTGCTGGGGTTCTCCATCAATGTGCCAAAGTCGCATCTGAGTCCCTACCAGAAGCTCCTCTTCATCGGAGCGGTTCTGGACTCGGCGCAGTTCCGGGCCTATCCTCCGGAGCAGCGGGTCCGGGATATTCAGGCTCTGATTCCCATCTTTCGGCCTCTATCCCGGGTTTCGGTCAGGTTGGTGCTGCGGCTTCTGGGTCTGATGGCCTCCTGCATCCTGTTGGTGCATCACGCCAGATGGCAAATGCGGGCTCTGCAGTGGGACCTGAAGTGTCAGTGGGCCCAGTATCGGGGCAACCTGTCCGACAATGTCTTGATCTCGGAGGGCACTGCAAGACAGTTGTAGTGGTGGCTCACGGACCGCGATTGGGTCAGTGGCAGATCCCTCTCCCTACCGCAATTGGAGCATGTAGTAGTGACGGATGCGTCCCTTCTGGGATGGTGGGGGGCCACATGGGAGAGGCGGAGATCAGAGGCCTCTGGTCTCCATCGGAGTCTCGGCTCCATATCAACCTTCTGGAGCTGAGGGCGATCCGACTTGCACTGAAGGCATTCCTTCCCTCTGTTCAGGGAAGTGTAGTGCAGGTGTTCACGAACAACACCACCGCCATGTGGTATTGCAACAAACAGGGCGGGGTGGGGTTGTGGACCATTTGTCAGGACGCTCTGCGCCTCTGGACATGGCTGGAACATCAGGGCATCACCCTGGTGGTTCAACATCTGGCGGGCTCTCTGAACGCCAGAGCAGACGAACTCTGCCGCTGGTGCATGATGGATCACGAATGGCGTCTAAACTCGGACGTGGCGCAAGGCCTCTTTTGGCAGTGGGGAGAGCCTTGGTTAGTTCTATTCGCCACCGAAGAGAACGCGCAATGTCAGCAGTTCTGCGCGTTGGAGTTTCCAAGGCGGCACTCGCTCGGAGACGCTTTTCGTCGCGAGTGGAGTTGCGGTCTGTTGTATACCTTTCCGCCTATACCACTTCTGCCCAGAGTGCTGAAGAAGATCAGGCGCGACCGGTCCCAAGTCATCTTGGTGGCTCCGGTTTGGGCACGAAGATACTGGTATCCCGAGCTACTCAGTCTGTCAATCGATCCCCCGATACGACTGCCTCTTCAGGAGGACCTTCTGTCGCAGCAGCAGGGGATGGTCCTCCACCGAACCTGTCCAGCCTCCACCTCCATGCGTGGAGATTGAGCGGCAGCAGTTAATGCTATTTGACTCGCCTCCTGAAGTCTGTAATGTTATTCTGGCAGCCAGGCGTCCCTCCACAAAATCGGTATACGCCTGTAGGTGGAACAAATTTGTGGTATGGTGCAGAGCAAAGGCTGTGGATCCCCTTTCCGCCCCTCTTTCTGAGGTTCTCCTCTTTCTTCTTTCCTTGGCCCAGCAGGGCTCTGCTCTGGGCACCCTTAAAGGATATCTTTCAGCTATTTCTGCTTTCTTACGGCTTCCTGATCAGCCTTCTCTTTTCAAATCCCCTGTTGTTTCTCGATTCTTTAAGGGCATTACTCACATGTTTCCTCCTGTCCCTTTCGTAATGCCTCTGTGGGATTTGAATCTGGTATTGACGTTTCTGATGTGCGCTCCCTTTGAGCCACTTCATAATTGTCCCCTTCATGTGTTGACGCTTAAGACTGCTTTCCTGGTTGCCATCACCTCTGCTCCAGGCTCTCTCTTCTAAGCCTCCTTTCCTTTCTGTCCATCCGGACAAAGTTGTTCTCAGGACTCGTCCTTCCTTTCTCCCTAAGGTTTCACATCGAACAGTCTGTTACGCTGCCCACCTTTTTTCCGCCTCCGCATCCCTCGAAAGAGGAAGAGAGGCTCCACCGTCTGGACCGCACTAAACCGTTCCTGGTGGACAACCAACTCTTTGTTGGCTACGTGGGCGCTAAGAAGGGGTGGGCGGTGCACAAGCGGACCATCTCGGTGGGTTGTTTTGTGTATCAAGACCTGTTACTCCTTAGCTAATAAGGAACCTCCTGTAGGGCTGAGGGCCCATTCCACTCGGGCCACAGCGGCGACCACTGCCCTGGGCCGGGGAGTCCCCTTGCCGAACATTTGTCAGGCAGCAACGTGGGCCTCACTCTACACGTTTGCCAAACACTATTGCCTGGACAGCCAAGTCCGGAGAGACTGCTTCTTTGGCCATTCTGTTCTCCAGGGCTTTCTGGTGTGATCTTGGTTCGCAGGCCCACCACGGGGTTGGTATTGCTGGGGTATCTATTCCAAGGTGAGTAATCTAACAAACGTGTTTCTTTCAGATGAACAAGTTACTTACCTTCGGTAGCGATATATCTGTAAGAAACCTTAGTTAGATTCCTCACCGCCCCACCCATCCTCCCTGTTCTGCGAACTGATATCTAGGGTTAAGGTCAATCCTTTGAGGGCCCTAGAATTTTTTGGCACCAGTGTCGGTCTCTTGCATGGCTCTGCGTTCCTGGCGCAGAAAGCCATGTACAAGAACTGACGTCAGCGTGCGAGGGCGGCGTCTAAGTACTCCGACGTCATCCCGGCGATCACGACGGACGCGGAACCGCAGACGACGCCTAGCGATGCGCAAGGGTATTGCTGACGAAAAATCTTTCCGGATCCAGCCTGACGCCTGGGGATATTCTAAGGTAAGGAATCTAACTAACTAATGTTTCTTACAGATATATCGTTACCGAAGGTAAGTAACTTTTCCATAAAACAATCTGTTTATGGAAAGGATGGTTGCTGGTGAGTACATGCTCTTGCTCAAAGAGATGGACATAGAGGTTCGCTAGACTGGGCGCAACAATGCTGCCCATGGATGTTCCTGGTGTCTGTAGGTAGATGGTTTCCTCGAATTTGAAAAAATTATTTCATAGCTACCCTCTCACATTCCCTAATGAAATGTACTGGTGTTATGATGTCCAGAGCTCTGTGGTCCAGAAGTAATCTAATTGCATCAAGAGTCTCATCCTGAGGAATATACCTGTACAGAGACTCAACGTCAAAAGAGACCTGAAAGTCAGTGTCAACATTGAATTCCGTCTCGGACAACACCCTCAGGATGTCCTTAGTATCTTGGAGATAGGGGGCATCTCCTTCACCATTGGTCGCAGGAAGTGATCCACAAAAGTTTACAGGGGTTCCAAAAGGGAACCTATGCCCGAAATGATGGGCGGGCCAGGCGGTGGTCTTTGTGGTTTATGTAGTTTTGGTAACACATAAAAATACGGCATGGTCGGGTGTGTGGTAGTAAGGAAACTGGATTCTTGAGGTGTGATCCATCCTTCAGTTTTGGCTTCTTCTACTAGGTTACGAATTTCCTTGGATATCCTAGCTGTATCTATCTTCAGATAGAATCGTCAATTGGTCAGTTGTCGCAAACACTCAGTCTGGTATGTGGATGTGTCATGATGACTATGGCACCGCCTTTGTCCGCTGTCTTGATTGTTAACGAGGCATCGTCAGCCAAAGTTCGTAAAGTCTTT
This sequence comes from Triturus cristatus, assembly GCF_964204655.1. NCBI lineage: Eukaryota > Metazoa > Chordata > Amphibia > Caudata > Salamandridae > Triturus > Triturus cristatus. The sequence continues at coordinate 359,198,354 of NC_140586.1, read as the reverse complement.
TTCTCATTAGAGGGTAGATTGTTGAAATGGCGATTCTTCGTGGCACACAAAGTCGAGACATCTTGGGTCACTGCCTTTTCGAAAGTCAACGCCTGAGCAGGAATTAGGTAAGTGGGAGGATTGAAGGTGAATTGTGGTTTCAAACCACTATTAGTAGGTCCGCTGTCAGTAATGGTGTTGTCTCTTTCCTTGAAGAAAAAATTGAGTCTGATTTTTCTGAAAAAATTGAGCCAGCTCACATTGTATCTGAAATGGATCACCATTGTTTGTGGGGACGAATCCCAGTCCTCTGTTCAATACTGCCTGTTCATCCGCTGTGAGTGTGCGATCACTCAGATTTACAACTAGGTCGTTTCGGTGCGGGTCCCTGGTTGCTAAGGGCTCTTCTTCTTGCTGTGCGTGCTCCGCGGTGATTGTGGAGGGCTCCCGTGCACTTGTGCCTGCTGACCTCTTCTCCTTCCTCTGGAGCGTCCGCGGCCAGATCTTAAAAAAGACTGGTTTGTAAAGAATTGGGGATGTGGTTGGTAAGGCAGCATTTGTGGTTGAAGGGGTGGATTAGGAAAACCCCATGGGGCTGGGGTCCACCATTGTGCTTGATGGGGACCTTGTGGACCATTTCTCCATTTTGATCTATTCTTCCGTCCTCGACCTCTATTCTTTTGCCCACTTTGATTAAAAGAATCTGAGTCACTCGACCAGTCAGCTGTGCGAAAGGAAGAATAGTTTGAGCCGTAACGTTTGCCTTTTCTGTTAAATTCAGGTGATGTAAAATTATCACTTGTGTATGGATACACCTTTTCAAGAGAAACTTGCCAAGTCTTTCTTGAATTTCTCAATCTTTGATGACAGAATAGAGTCTTTGAATTCTTTGTTTGATTTATTAGACACCTCTAAGTTTCTTTTGTACAGAGTTGCAGATATAATGCTTTTGATTTGTCCCTCTGGTGTCTGGATTTCAATTAAAATTATGTCTGCCACACGTTTGGCCATGGTGATAATTAGAATAATCCAATCGCGTGTGCATCACCACGCGATGAGCGACCAATCTTTAAGAAAAGCTTTACCTTGCAGAAAAAGCCTCGGTGTGTTTGTAACTATCAGGCCCGTAGGGGCACAGTTTCCTCGAAGGTACTCGGTCATTATCGGTCCATGGATGGAGGTGCGTGATTGTGATTTTTTTCAAACCTAACAATGTGGTCCAGTCATCCCCACTAATGGTTGCTGCACCCGGCAATGTGTCGATAATGCTAGGAGTGGTTAGAATGGCCTGGACTGTGGCATCGTCAAATTCCAAGCCTGTTAGTTCTGTCATGATGAATGTGCTTGACTAATAGAGCTATAAACCCACCTTCATTAGTTTGAGCTGTAATGAATAAAAAGACCCGCAGCCGTAGCTGTTCAAGAACAAACAGTACAAAACCAGTAGGAAGAGGGTCTGAGGGAGAAATTTAAAGACCGGCGTGGATAGATTCCCCACAACCAATAATGTATCAAGCAGCTGTAAGGCAGAAAGAATACAATCATTAGGCTCCTACTCCAACATGGAGGGAGTCCTTAAAAAAGGACAGAATCCCATCACCCACCGAGGTGGCATGCTTCATCATTTTGGATCTCCTCTTGGTTGCAATTCCTAGTTCAACCAAGGGCTACAACCCCCTCACTGTGAGGGAGGAGCTCAGGGATGTTTTGGTGAACAATTTATCGGATCTCCTAAAATCCGTTCGACGTGAAGCGTTGGAGGTAATTCGGGTGAGGGTTGCAGTGCAAAAAAAGTGATGTGAAAGAGTGATCTATAATTGACTACCAAGAGAAAAAAGAGTTTATTAGTTAAATCTTGGTGTCAAGATTAAAAACAGTGCATGTGCAGTTTAAGAAATAATGACTGCACTAGTCCGAAAAATCAGGTCTACATGTTTCACCCATAGTGACCATGTTCTGATCGTGTCCTTCCTCAGGACCTAGATGGTGAATGCTACTGCAAAAAAACATGTGTGATAATAAAAGTGACAATAATAAGGTTGGAATAAATACAACCTACGGAAACAAGTGGTCTCAATTTGCGAGAATTTCACAATAAAGCTGATGTCATCTGTGGAGGAAAAGAACAATGTGACTTCATGAATCATGAAGAGTAGAGACCGATATTAACAAAGCTTGTACTGAATAGAGTGCGCAACATCTGGGGCAATGCCCAACATTTAGTACCATCACGTGTACAGTAAGAGTGTGTAAGTAGTTATGTAAAGGTTTGCTTACCTTTGAGTTTATGGGTGGAAACCTCACCTCCCCTGGCAACAGCTCAGGACGTGATTCACCCCTCTGTTTGGAAGGAAAACTGAAGTTACAAATACAGACGCCGCAAGCATTCTGTAAACTTGTAATCCACATAATATTTATTCAGTCAATCACATAATGCGTTACTAGATCATAGATCAAGACCAAACCATTTAATCTGGAGCGTAACTAAAGGATTAGTCCTAGGCACTTGAAACCTATAAGTCACCCCTAAGGCAGGCCTTTCAATCCTGAAGGCAGGGTGCTGGGTTATAAGTGTATGGGTGCCCCTGCATAAGCAGGACACCCCTACAAACCCCGGAGTCGATTCTCCAGGCCTTGTAAGTGTGGTCAGCTATTTTGATGCATATAGTGGCCATCCCTCATTACACGATGGCTAACTATATAGTGGCTGTGCCGAACCTGGGCATGTTTAGAATTAACAATGTTGTAATCATAACCCAGCACCGTTACCGGTGTTGGCAGTATGATTCCATGCACTTCTGGGGCTCCTCCGGGAAGCCTCCAATACTCCCGGTAACAGCCTTCCTGGGTCTGCCAGCAAGCTAGTGCTGCTGCCGACCCCAGGCACGATTCTGCCCTCCTGAGCTGAGCTTATGCAGGGGAAGGTAGAACAATAGGTTTCCTGTAACAGGGAGGTGTGACCACTTCCAAGACAAGACTTAGTGTATTGGGCAGGGGTGGGGCGCTTGCCAGCGCCACCAGACTGATTTGAAGGGCACATATGGTGCCCTTCTTGCATGCTCTAGTTAGAACCAGTTCTGGGAGCCCTTGGCTCCCGCTGTGGCGCAAAACTGGACAAAGGACATGGGAGTCTCCTCCCCTCTGTCCAGCGCCTCATCTGAGAGGGACGTCTGAGTCGTCCTAACCCTTTTCTTAGGATATTAAAGGGCTTACCTGTGGGTGAGTGCTCAAGATGCGTTGTGAGACAAGACTTCAGCCGGAAACTACGTCACTGTTCAACTGTCTGGACACTTGAACTTCGCCTGGCACCCATACTGCATCTATGAAGCCTCCTGCTTTTCCTGGTCTTCCTGTTCTGCAAGTCGTCTTTGTCATCTGTGTCTGTGCTTCTTCCAGGATCTTCAACAGATCTGTGGGAATCAAGGACACCCGAAGTAATCTCCCTTGGAGTGAAGGAGTCACTCCCCTGCATCTGCAGGCACCACAACGAAGCTGACCAGTCTGCTGCTCCAGCCATCCCACGGACTTCAAAAGGCTCAGCAACACAGGTTGTGGTTCTCCAACTCCCTCAAGGCCTGACCTGTCCTCTCTGCAATTTTGAGGCCAATATCCCTCGTCAGAACTGCTGGGACTGAACCCCTGTGCACCACGTCGACCTACCATTGCCAAGGCTTGTTGGCTCTGTAATCCAGAGTTCTTCGGGCTACAAGAAGCTCCAGCATCTATTCCTGCCTAAAACTTCGTCCGCACCGCATCGTCTGCACTGTGGGCCTTCATCTTTGGTGAGCTGATCGAGGTACTCTTGCAACTCCTGTGCCTTTGGCCTGTGGGTCCTCTCAAGTGTCTTCTCCTGCTTCAGTGGGCTTGCCTGCTTTTTCTGGGCCTACTCTGACTCTCCTTATCTTGGTGAGTCCTTTGGACCTTGCTGTTCTCTTCCTTGCGCCTTCGTTTTCCATGTCTGTTGCTGCTGCCAAGGCTTATTGGTGCTCCCGCCGGACACAGACCTCCCTGGTTCTCGACTTCCGATGTGGGACTGCTATTGTACGGCTCCTGGTCTTCCTCAATGTCGCCTGGTTCCTCACAGCTGCAGCCACAGGTTCACCGTCCTCATTCCTTCTGTCCTTGCTGTGCATTGTTCTTCCGTGCCTCCTGGTCACCTACGAGTGGCATAGACTTTGTCCCCACTGCTTGCAGGTTCTTCTCTTAAAGAATCCACCCTTGGATACCACTGGACTCTTGCACAGTCTTTGCCAGCGGCATCTTTACTGAAGTCCTCCATTGTGGTCTACAGCGGTTTCTGATGCCACTTCGCACCCGGCTTCCCTGGTGTAGTTATCCTGGTTCCTGGGGTATCCACGGGTGGTGTGACTCTCCAACCTTCTGTCTTCCACAGGGTTTCTCCAGGGTCCACTGGAAAAGGTCCTTCTTCAAAACTGCAACCGTGACTTTCCCGTTGACTTCTATGGAGTACGTGGTTGTGTTTCCACTCTGCACACAGCCTCTGTCGGGTTCCTGGGTACTTACCTCGGGTGGTCCCTTGTGTCCCCAGCTCTTCTGAGTCCCTTGGTCCAAGTTCCGACTTCGGTCGCAGTTCGCATTCCACTTTTAGTATATGGTGTGGTCTCCCCCTGCAGACCACTGTGTATTGTGCAACTTACCTCTTGCAATTGAAGTATTCTTGAGTATCTGTGTTAAGATATACCAATGTGTTAGTGAGTGTTGCGTAATAAATAGCCATATTTTTATAACTACACTGTTTAGGTTGTTTTTCATTTAACCTACGCTACATGAATAAATCTGGCAAAGCAAGCGGCTTAACCAACCTTCTGGACTAAGCCTGAAGGCTGCTCTCCACAGCTACCACTTAGAGAACTTTCTAAAGTTGTCTAAGGCCATAAGGTTTGTCTGTATTAGTGCAAGGTGCACCATATACTAAGCCATCCTTCCACAATATGTGAAATCTCTTGTAGGATGTGACCCACAGTTGATGTGTGCAGATTATATGATGCAATCTAGAGAGAATTTTTGTTCAGTTTGTGTATTTGACCTTTAGTTGCTCTGTATTGACCTTTGTAGGCATCAATGCCGTATTAGTCTTTGAATGTCAGTGGGCTGGTTTCTTTCTGTGGTTTGTGTCCTTATTGTTTTCTGTCTTCCTTTAATGGTCAACAGGTAACAGAGCTAGCACGAAACCGGATGTCTGAGGCTGTTGGTGTTCCTGTGGCTCCTATTACTACATTATTTGACCGCGAGCGGCAGCAACATTCAGAGTTTATGAAACAGCTGAGAGCAAGAGTAGATACACACAGGTAAGGTTTAAGGTCACCCCATTTATGTAAACAAGGAGGGGTTAACGGGATTGAGACCCAATGGTCATTCACTCATTCCATGTTGTGCTTTATAAAGCCTGGGTCCCTCACCTTACTGTTTGACAAGTAAATGATAATAAACATGCCACACTGGGGGTAATGTTTCTTTCTGGGGTAGCAGGCATTAACTTGCACAAGAGTGCGTATTGTTCTAAGAATGTGGTCTGTGCATCATGGTTAGACCTCATGGGATTGTGTGACTTTGTTAATCTCTTGATTTTTGCAAAGAGACTTTTAAACTATTGATAAGGGCAGTGCAAATATTTGGTCTGCAGCTCAGCTGACTCAATGGGTTACTCAGGATACATAGACAGCAATCACCAGAGGGTTGGTGGCGATAACAGTAGTTTCAGGTATAATTACATATTGCAATATCACAAATTGTCTGTGCACAATTTAAAATCTTAGTCTTGTGGTTTTTTGGCAAATCTGTGACTAAGGACCTGATGTCCTCACTAATCTCTGTTCGAAACTCGGATGTGTGAATCAAATTGAACACCGACTTTATGAACAGGGTGGAAATTTGTGATATGACTTATGTACGGATAGGTTGTATCCCAAAAGACCCATTCATAGGTCATAGAGGGTCACAAATTGACGTGTGTAATGAATATTAATAAGGCAGATTGCTATGTCTGACTCCTGCAATTACCCACAGAGATATAGTGAGCGAGATCTGGCCCACCCTCCCTACAGGATTCCAAAATGCCTTCACTCAAAAAAAAAAGTGCACAAAAGAGAGGACACAACTAAGTACATTTTATGGGTCTATTGGGAGACCATAGACTGAGCTGGCCATGCTGTGAGCGCCAGTGTGCTGATTTTCCATCATAGCTGAATGCATGCGACTGGCTGTTTGGTGACCAGACCTTTAGCACATCTGTGAGTCCTTAGTAAGTGGTGCCTGAGGTACCTAGGCATAGGCCCTAGAGAGGGTCCCTAAGAGCTGCACCATAGCTTGTGCCCCTCTATGGGACCCAGCACCAAACTCATACAGACTACCACTGCAGGCTGTGTGATAAGGTGCTCTAAAAAGTGAAAACACAACATGACTTGTGGGCCATGTCCCCTAAAACACAGCATGTAATATTTTTAAGCAACCCCTACAGCAGGCCTTACAGCCCTAAGGCAGGGTGCAACATATTATATTTTAGGACAGATATGCCCCTGTGCTGGCCAGGTCCATTACTGCCAGTACAAGTAAACAGGGAAGCCAACTTAAGGTATGTACTGGGCTCTGCTCAAAATGCGTTCAACAGGTACGTAATGGCTCCACTGAAGCTTACGGTGTTTGGTATCCAACACCTCGCATTAATAAACCCACACTGATTCCAGTGATGGATATATTAATACATGTACCCAGAGGGTACCTTAGAGGTACCACCTAAACCCTGCCACCCTCTAGTGTGCTAGCTGACTGGTCCAGTTCCCTACCACAGACAAGCCTCTGACCTCTGGGGGTGAGAGCCTTCGCTCTCAAGAGGTCAGGAACAATGCCTGCACTGGAGAGAGGTGTTATCACCTCCTCCTCCAGGCAGTCTGGTAAAATTAGCATTCCAAGGCAGGGAGCTTCAAAACGCCCACTGCCGTTTGGTATGTGAATCTGGCTTCCCTCACAGGAGAGGATGCCGCCCGCCCCCTTGCTCCCCTGGGCCATCTAGCACCTGGACAGGCCGGAAAATTAGCTATGCAGGAGGTGTGTTAAACTGCCAGGCTGGAAGTGAACTCAGCTTTAGAGATTCCACCATCTTGTGTGTGATGGAATTAGAAATTCTGTGACAGGGAGATGCCCACTCCCCAAAGGAAGTGGTCATCTAGGGATTTTAGTGACCCCACAGATGAGTAGCCCATTGGCTAACAGTCACTCTCCTTAATGCCCCTAAATTGAGTATTATGGGATCCCCTGATACCAGCACTTCTAATTTCGATGGACACAAAAGAAGTTGTTGACTGAGAAGACTGCTGACCCGAGAATCGAGGGGCACGACTGACTTAATGCTAACTCTGACGGCCTGCCGGTTCCACCGAATCCTCATTGAGCAATTGCTTCATCCTGCTGCTGCGCAGACCTCCCTAACCTAGAGAGCTGTGAAAGCGTCACAAATTGCCAAAGGAAATCCCTTGGAGTAGAGTGGCTTCTCCCCTGCAGTCCCAGGCACCAAAGAGCAAGACCCTGTACACTGAGCTGCAGCATACGGGGACCACCGACGCAGCAGCTGCCCAGGAAGAGGTAGCAGTACTCCTATAGGTCAGGATCCATCCTCCCTCCAAGTGTGAGGACGCCAGGACCGTCCGGAGCTGCACAACACCAACGCCTGCGGTACTGGACCCCTTGCAGCAGCCAATTCTTGTTGTGCCCAGTCCGGACACTAGCGCAGAAGAACGACCTGCACATTGAGGGACTTCAGGGACAGTGAGACTCACATTGGGAGTGGCCCAGCTGTCCTGTTTGCCCAACTGCAGTAGAAACAAAGAACAAGAGTGACCCCTGCCAGCCGAAAACTTCAAAGCACCTGTGCATTCACGTTCCAGAGCACGAATCCAAGGGAGGTGATGGTGCCAATATGGTCCCCAGACCCACAAGAGATAAGTTCATCCTTGGGTTTGTCCAGACTGGATTTACAGTTGCCGCCTGCAGCCTCTTTCTGCAGGCCGCCTGCAGCCTCTTTCTGCAGGCCTCCTTCAACTGCGAGACTCCAGCACTGGATCTGTCGCCAAAAGACACCACTTCGCCCAACAGCCCAAGGAGAAGTGGATCAAGGATGTCCCTGTGTGCCCGAGGATCTCAAGAATCAAGCCCCCCTGTGGGTTCCCACGGACTTGTCCCTTAATCCCAGCTTGCAACCTCTTTGTAACCGGACTGTTCTCCCATTTAAGTGAATGGGATACCTGATGCAGTGACACCACTGCACCCGAACGCCCCAGAGCCTCCAGAGGTGACCTGTTGGTGTGGTCTTGGACCTTCCCCCATAGAGTTCACACCTCAGATTTCCACTGCACGTTGTTTTTAAAGGGAGTCCTAGTGCTTTGCTCTTCTTCAGAGAACAGATAAGTACATTTTTGGGTCTTTTCTTGGGCTTTAGAGACACTCATGACCTAATTTCCTCTGAAAATGGCAACAGAAGAAACATCTAAGAGAAGCCAGTTGAAGGCTATGATGCCTGTGGGAAAATTCATTTTGTCATATGACCCTCATAAAAATTGTATATGCTACCTTTATCCGGACAACAAGGCTAAGGACTGCAAAATATGTCTACTAAGATGGATTCACAAAAAATAAGATGTCTCATCTCCTCCCCTCAGGAGTTGAGTCTAAGGCTAGTTCCTTTAAATCTGTTAGAAAAAGAGGTAAGAAAGCCTAAAGATACGTAGTCCTCGAAGGTCAATCTAAACCTAAAACTAAGGGGAGCAAGTGGAAAATAGCATAAAAAAGCTCTAAAGAAAATCTCAGATATCTGTCTGATTAACAAGAAAGAGGCCCTCCTCCTCCAGCCTGCTCGCAAAAAAACTGAGGGTAAACCTACTGTTGATGACCACCCTGTGGAAACCTCCAGTCGGTGAATCCTTGGCCACAAGGAATGAAAAGTCAGTTCAAGAAGCCTATGAAAACAGCTTACCCATCAACGACCGTATCAAGGACGACACACTCGTCAACGGATTCAGCCAAGATTTATTGACTGTTACCGTCGATGCTGCAACACTGCAGTCGATGACAGTACAGTCACTGACACTGCTGTCAATGATGCTACCGTTGACGACACTAGTGTAATCCCCATCGACAACGCCATCCAAAAGTCGCCAGAAGTGCAAACTGCAAATCTGTAGTGCTTGGAGCATACATCTCCAAACAAATTCACACCGTATCCTTTTGCAAAATTCTTTGACAAGGAAGCAGAGGAAGGTTATGACCCAGATGACTCATTTGAGACGGCATATAGTCCAAGACAAATCCACGTATAATGTCTGGATACAGAGGAAAGAACAAGAATATTCCCCGCAACATCATACAACCAGAATGGTAGAGATATTTTGACCATTATTGCGATTTACATGAGGCAGTATAGAAGACTATGAACAGAGTCCTGTAATGCAAGTGCCAGTAGACCTTATCAAGAACCTAAAACAAATCAAGCCTTATTACTGTACCCATTTTCCAACTGGTCCTAAACAGTCCGTAATCGCACCGCTTTTACAGGTCTCTACTCCAACACAATCTGCATCGCGTATTACAAGAAGGTAACCGCCGTCCTCAAACTCCTCAACAAGTGCAACAGTTCCTAGACGTACTTAAACCTCTGATCCAGATAGCCATTGAAGATGATGATAACCATTTTACGGATGTTGAAGAACGGGAAATATGACCAACGCACCTACCTGGGGGAGTAGAATGGGACAGTTAAGTCTTACCAGTTGGAAACCCACCAATCCCACCACTGGCGTATTCCCCACCAGATGACATCAGTAGATTTCATTCATTGGTGGATAGACGAGCCAAAAGATTCAACCTTCCGTTCACAGTGAAAGAATCTGATTGCTTCCTATTTGACTTTAAGGAACCAGCCGAGAATTCATTTAGTTCAATTCCTCCAGTAATTCATCTGGCAAGAGGAAAGAAAGCTTAAGTAAACACCCGCTGCTATAGCTGCAATGGCACCATGGATAGATAAAATAATTACATTAGAAAGCATAGAGAAAGCACGTTTATTTGTTAACCAATTCACTTCCTTATAAAAGACCCAAACTTCAGCCAATGAGATAGAAACCCTAAGACCCCAAGTACCCTGTAGAGCCACCATACCAGTAGTGGCTGCTACCTGACGGGAGTGGTGGTGGGGGGCGGAAAAGTAAATGAAAAATAAAAAAACAGTTACCTCGGCCAGCTGGCCGGCCGCCATCTCTCCTCAGTCCTCTTCCTGCCTCCGATGGCAGCAGGAAGCACCCAGGCTACCAGGCTCCCCTATGCCAATCACTGCTGCAGTGCAGCGTTGTGATTGGTCTGAGCACCATGGTTCAGCGCTCAGACGGGGACTGGGAGACTTTGCATGTTCCTCACCAGGCTGTGTAATGCAGCCTGGTGGGGAACATGCAAAGTGTGCCTGACTGTTTGGCCAGCCCAAGAGTGCCAGCCAAGCTGTGATGCGCACTTGAGGAGTGCAAACCATTCCTCCCCCTGCTTTTGCCAGCCCCGCCCTGAGAGCCACTGACTTCAATAGGAAAAATAAAGTGATAATAACAAAGCGTTCTAATTTTATTTTTTAATTTGAGCTGGGGGCAAAGCTCCTCCACCTTAGCAGAGGATCCGCCACTGCACCATATCTCAGATTTGTAGCTGCACGTCATGTGTGAGGGAGTCTCTCCGAGCTCTGCTCATTTCCTACTGGTGTTGAACTTTTGACTCTGCTCTGTTCCTCTTAAGGACATTTTTTGATTCAGCTTAAGGTACTGTGTGTTCTTCTTAAAATGTCAGAAGGATCTAAAAAGAGACTTTTTAGACCTTGCAGGTCTTGTGGGAAGGCTAGGCTGTTTTCAAAAGATCCTCATAAGGACTGTTTATATTGCTTACATCCCAACCATATACCGAAGGATTGTAAAAATTGCAGAATATTTTCTGCCAAGCCTCTAAAAGACAAAGGCCCGATTATTGTTATGGCTTCAAAAAATAGTCCAGATCTGAATCTGACACAGATAATGAGGATGATCAGCCGGAGGAAGGAGAGCTATTTCAGGACCCAGACCCTGCAGGTTGGGACTGGGATGACTACATTGCACCATCCTCGCCGTCTCCTTCACCATCCCGAGCCAGTTCTACACCAGAGGACATTGGAGGATTCCACGAGTTGTTGGATCAGGCCTCTAAGAGATTTGACTTGCCTATCCCTACAAAGCAAGCGGAATGCTTCCTTTATGACTTTATGGATTCCACCAGAAAGTCTATAAGATCCATCCCTATGGTGAGCTACATTTGGGCGGAAGGGTTAAAATTAATGAAGAATCCAGCTTCGATCACTGCTGTGGTTTCGAGAATGGATAAGATATGCAAAGCCCCTGAGTCTTTTCCTGCATGGTTGATTTGACATTCATGACCGGAGTCTGTTTTGCAGGCAGTGGCGCTCCAGAAAAACCTCAACCCCTTGTTCAGCTCCTCCCAATAATGTAAGGAAGAAGACTGAATAGTATCGGAAAGTGTTTTGCATCAATGGCAGCTACATCCATCAAGGCATCAAGGGCCTCATGTAGGTAGCTAAATACCGGTCGGTAACGGACGAAATTCGGTAAATATCCCGTTACCGACCGGTATTTAGCTATTTGGGATGTAGGAGGCATAATTCAGGATTCGGTAAAATACCGAATCGGTAAAATACCGAATCGGTAAATACCGAATCCTGAATGTAGGGAGCACTCTAAAGAGTGCAAATTAGAATTAAGAATTCGTTATTTACCACCAAATACAGGTTGATGATAAATAACGAATACCTTGCAAAAGGCAATATTTTGCAGATGTAAGAGTGCCATGTGGCAGACATACATGCCCTTAGGGCATGTATGTGCGCCACATGTGCACACATGCAAGAATCAGGGGTGCAACAGGGTGTCAATGTGACACCCTGCCACCCTTGTATATGCTCCCCCCATTACCGAATCGGTATTTACCGAATCGGTAATGGTGACTGGCTTCCCATTGATTCCTCTGGGCCTCCAGGCCCATAGGAATCAATGGGAAGGTATGCCCCATTACCGAATCGGTAAATACCGATTCATATTTACCAAATTTTTCCGATTCGGTAAAATTTACCGAATCATTACCTACATCACATTTACCGATTCATAAATACTGAATCGGTAAAATTCGGTATTTATGAATCGGTAAATGTGATGCTACCTACATATGGCCCCAAATGCCTTAGCCATCTTTGGGCGCTATGACCGTCATGTGTGGTGTGACCTGTCACCCCTTCTAGACCATCTCCCTGACGAACAGAAGATAGAGGCTAAGCAAATTCTTCAGGAAGGTGCCAAGGCGGCTTCTGAGTTCATAGACATTGCTATGGACATATCTTCCATCGTATTCTGACAAATGGCTGGAGCGATACTTATTCGCAGGCAGGGCTGGCTAAAAGCGACTTCTTTCCGCACTAAGATTCAATCGAAAATCCTGGAAATGTCATTTGTTGGTGAAAATGTGTTTGGAAAACATGTATTGCTTCAGGGGAAAAAAGTGGACACTAAAACAGCAAGCTCCTTAGGAATCCTCCAACAGCAGCGTTTTCAACCTTTTCGTGGAGGGAGAGGAAGAGGGCAATATCAGTAAAGATCCTCTTTTTTCAATTGTGTATATATATCAGCCGTATTCACAACAAGGATATTGACCACAGTACACTGGGCAACAACAGTTTCGAGCCTCTAACATGCCTTACACTCCGCAATCAGCTTGATGACCTCCTCCAACAAAAGGAAAAACCCAGAATAACACCAGACGTCTGACGTTTCGGCTCCACCAGTCACCTCGTACCAACGCAAGCCTCAGGAGGCCTATTACCTGTCTGCCTTTTATCAGTAGTGGCTCAATATAACAACGGACACATGGGTGTTGGACAATATACAGCAAGGTCACATCCTAGAATTTGTCCAGAAGCCTTCCAATCACCCACCTATCAAGAAAAAACAGAATCTTACTCTATTAAAGCAAGAGATTTGATACGGCAGAAAGGGTTTGTACTCAAACTTCTTCATAATAAAAAAGAAGCAATGTGGCAAATGGAGACAGGTCGTGGATCTCAGATGCTTGAACACGTATATCAAAAAACAACCCTTAAGAACGCTGTCTTTGCAAGAGATTTTATTGATGATCAACAAAGGGGACTTCATGACATCTCTCGATCTCCTATATGCATTCTTTCACATTCCCATTTACGTCAGACATCAACGGTTTCTACAGTTCAAGGGGGCAGGGTGCTTGGCCTCCGCTCAGCTCCCAGAGTGTTCATGAAATGGATGGCGCCAGTGGCCCCTTTCTTGAGACAGCAGGGGCAACAGGTTTTTTCCTACCTGGATGACTGGCTGGTCTAGGGGTCCACATACCACTGTGCAAAAAACTCTTCATGGGCTTGTTGTCACCTTTTCATATCGCTGGGGCTGCAGATTGAATAGAAAAATCATCCCTGCTCCCAAGTCAATCGCTGGTGTTCTTTGGGGCTGTTTTGGATGTCAGGATAGCGAAGGCTTATACCACACCAGAACGCATACACAAGATATTGGATATAACGGCTCAAATACAAAAAAGAAAGTCAGCTTCTGTGAGGATGTGCAAATCCATTCTGGGAATGCTCTCCTCCTGCATTCCATTGATTCCAAACTGTCGCTTGTGTGTGAGTATGAGGCCACTTCAGGAACAACTGAATGCCCAGTGGATTCAACTTCATGTTTTGGGCGATGATATCATCGTCATCACCCCCGACAATAAAACAAGCTCTGTCATGGTGGGGAATAGAACAGTTTATATTTCCAGGCCTCTCTTTCGAGGCGCAATGCCTCCGCTACATTATGATTACGGACGCTTCCTTACATGGATGGGGGGCACATCTCCAGGATCAAGAGATTCACAGAAAGTAGACTGTCCAAGAGACACAAATGCATATCAACCTCCTAGAGTAGAAGGCAGTGTTTCTCACCTCAAGCTACCAGAGAGATCAATGGTAGTACTCGGAGAGACAAGAAGACCTACAACTAGGAAGTGTTACATAGCAAAATGGAAACGCTTTTCACTTTGGTGCCATAGGGAAAAACGTTCAAGGAAGATCACAAGGGAGTCAACAGTACTAAAATATTTGACATATTTGCTACAGGAGAAGCTAAGCTACGCATCTATAAGGGTACACTTAGCAGCAATTGTAACTTACACAATAGGAAAAACAGGAAAGAGTTTCTTCACATCACAAGTGGTCAAGAGATTCTTTGAAGGGGCAAAAAGAATAGCATCTCCAAAGAGGGTGCCACCACCCACATGGAACATCAACGTGGTACTCGCTCAAATGATGAAGGTGCCATTTGAGCCAATACACAAGGCAACTTCACACATGCTCACGCTGAAGACAGCGTTTTAGTGGCAATGACATCACTACGAAGAGTACGCGAATTGCAGGCTCTAACACTACAAGAGCCCTACTTCCAAATACATAATGACAGAATCGTCATGAGAACGGAACCACATTTTATGCCAAAGGTGGTTTTCTAAGTTCCATATTAACCAGGCGATGCAAATACCAAGTTTTTTCCAAAACCCAAAGACACAAGCACAAAGAGCATTACACACCATAGATGCCAGAAGGGCGGTCATTTACTACATTAAGAGAACAAAGGAATGCAGAAAGACAAAGCAATTCTTTGTTTCGTTTGCAAACAGTTTTCTGGGACGACCAGTCACAAAGAATACCATTGCAAGATGGATCGCACAAGCCATACAGTTGTGCCACAGTCAGGTTAAATCTTGCAAGGAGCACCGCACGCTCTCTCAACAAGGAAAAAAGGAGCAACAGTGGCTTTCCTAACAAACACACCAATTCAGGACATTTGCCAAGCAGCAACATGGTCTTCAGTGCACACGTTCACAAAGCACTACTGTGTGGACATTCAGATGAACAAGGAAGCACAAGTATGACAGAAGGTCTTACAACATATATTCACAAACCAGCGTTCACCTTCCACCCAGCCGCCACTGGACTAGCAAACTGCTACAAAGTCTATGCACAGCATAGTGAATCTAGAAAAGAATCACGCTGCAAAACTTATAGTTTCTTACCTGTCAATGTAGTTTTGCAGCTTGAAGACTTTTCTGGATTCACTAGCGAACCCAACCACCTCTGCCAAGAAGATGACACAGGAAGAAGAAACAATGGGAACCCAAAAAAAAAATGTTTTAAATAAAAGAATCCGAAGATGGCGAACAAAGGTGGGAGCTCCCGGAGGAAGTTCGTCGACTTCACAGAAGGACACCAAATGGTGGTATGTCGACGCCCACTAGGCCACGAAAAGGAAAAAAAAAGAGAAGAAATACTGCAATTCCGGATCCAACCACTAGATGGCGGAATAATGCACAGCATAGTGAATCCAGAAAAATCTTCAAGCTGCAAAAGTACACCGACAGGTAAGAAACTATTCGTTTGAAATGTTCCAGCTGTTTTTTGGAGGAAGTTGAAATAAAGGCAGAAATACATTTCTTATATTCCCTATGAGGAGCTTTACGGATATTTGCCAAAGCGCTCTTATAAGAAATTTTTGCCTCCTGATCATATCCTTTCCTCCAACTCCGTTCAATGTGTTTGCATTGCCACTTTTTGACTCTTAAAGCAGGAGAGAACCAAGGAGCTGACCGCCTAGAGGTACCTTTTGTAATGGCCCTGCAGTTAATCAAACACACTGAGCTAGATCGCTTCTGCTTGGTCAATTGCCTTTCCCTATCCTCAGCTAGCCTCGACCACCAGTGGATACAAAGGGGAAACGCCTGCATGACTAATAGAAAAATCCCGGCCCGGGCATTTAATTATTGTCTTCAAGTTACAGTCAGTGCAAATATTTAATTTGTGACTGCAATCCGGAACAGCAGGGGAGTTTTGCAACATGAGCAACACATCCCTAGAGTATCCCTGCAGCTTAGGGTGTCCTACGTGTTCACCGCCAGCATGGATGGCGCTGGACGCAATCCGGACACGGACGGGTGCAGATGGGCTTGCCTCTGGCGCGCCTGCTGTGCGTCCGCGGCATGGCCCAAGATTTATAACGAAGTGGACAGCCCTGTTCTAACAAGTAGAGCGCTTAACCAAAAAATGGCGTCTCTGCTTGGAATTTGTGGGTTTTTTTACATTTAAAACAAATTCAGTATTATTTGAAAAAGCGTAAAACACAACAAAGTGCAAAACAGCATAAAAATGTGTAGCTGCCCTCAACCTCCAGCCCCCAACAACACAGAAAACAGGTACAAATCAATTACCAGCTTTCAGCTACAGAGTGCAGAGCCTTCATATTTCTAAAAACTTTTAAATGAGTTCAGTATTATTTTTGAAAAGGGTAAAACACAGCAAAGTGGAAAACGGACAAATTAGTAGCTGGCCACAGCCCCCAACAACACAGAAAGCAGGTAGGAATCAATTACCGGCTTAACATGCTGTAGTAATTGATTCCTCAATAGATGTGTCAATCATCGGGTTCAGGCAGGGTGCCGGAGCAGCAGTATTCCTTCATCAAGGATGGTTGAAACTTGGTCTCCTGAGAGGCTTTCTTTCGCAAAAGGCGGTAGCCAGAATTGCTTTGAGTAAATGCTACGAATTCACTATTGACGGTGATAGCAACAGCGGATATAGATTCCTACTATAAAGCCATTACCTGTGATTCTTAATGAATGGTGGTGTGACTTGGATGGAGACCCTCTGAGCGTTCAGCGATGCAGGGGGTACAACTACTATTCAAAAACACAAGAGCAACCCTAATGTCCCTGCGAACCGGGTAAGTACAACGTACTGAAAAACAATGTTCACAAGGAACTCATTTGGAATTCATTTCCTAATAACAAACAACATCAATAGTTGTCATAGAATGAATCTTTCACTAAGTTAACAAAAAGTTAACACATAGAGTAAGCCTACACACAGAAATTATTTCACAAAGCCTCAGCCGAGGTCTTTTATTGAATTAGAAAATTGTCAAAACACATATTAAAACATATCATATATACAATATTCCTCTCTTATTCTATTATATTTACAGTGCAAAGTGACCCCAGTGAAACCATAACCATACACACACTAATATACAAAAAACTTTGTAAAAATGACAAAAAAAGGGGTTATTGGAAAAGTTTAAACAAGGACAGTTGTGTAAATGTTGTAATGGTACAGTCAGAGCTGTCTCTTATTATGTATGTCGACGACGTTTCGACCCACTTCTAGATGCCGGGTCTCATCAGGACTGTTAATATGGGGACTAGTTTAAAGCATACACATGTCCATGTTGGATCCCGTATGCAAATTATTTAATGGTATCAGCACTTGGCCAATAGAGCGTCTACTTATAACTTCCACTTATATGGATGAATTCAGTCAGAGTGGAATGGAAATCTTGGGATTCTTTACTATGGATATCCCTTATTTTCTTGAAGCCCCATCATTCTAGAGTGATGCGACCTGTTCTTTTTGCGCTATGAATTCTTGCTGAGTTGTAATGTTGCAATGCAGGGGGGTTCCGCGATACTATTGGCAATTGAATTTCACCTCCAACACGCTATTAGTTCGTGTCTTGTCTTCAACGGACCGAATCACGCTGGCTCCTAGACTCCTTAGTGAAAGATTCATTCTATGACAACTATTGATGTTGTTTGTTATTAGGAAATGAATTCCAAATGAGTTCCTTGTGAACATTGTTTTTCAGTACGGGGGTACAACTACTGCACCTTCTTGATCAGGGAATGACTGACCCCTCCCACACAAGTGCAACAGGCTTTTGGGACGGACACCTTTATGGGCTGAGAATAGTCTCCCCCAGGTGACTCCACTCAAAGGATTTTAACAATGTGATATAACTGGAGTACCCAAACTAGGGTACGTGATGAAGGGAATGACCTTGAAGTCCTTCACCATGTTACAGGTTGAGTTTGAACTTCATCAAAACCAATATTTTTTTAGATATATCTCCTGCTCCGTCAAGCTCTGATGCCCTGTGTGTGGGTACTCTCAGAGCTGCCAGACTTTAATCCACTCGAGGCTACGATACTTCTGAGATGAACTCGGGGCATAAAATCTCTCAAGTGTATAAATCACTTGTGGTTAACTCACACAATTCTTTCTCACTGTTACAGGAAGCTTGGGACGCAGACCTGGGCCCCCTAAAGGGAGATTACTAGAGGGAGGCCTTGTCCTCACCGAGAGAAGCTGCAGTAGCGGAACAATTTGGACTTATCCAATTACACTACCTACATGCACATACTTTACAAGATAAAGGTTATGGTGCTGGGTGAATGGATTCTTCACTATACCTGCATTGTTTGAAGGAGAGCGGGCATCTGCTACATACAGCGTGGAATTCACGGGATTTGGCCCTCTCGTGGGCGCTCATTCCATTGATGGGTGAGGTTTTGGGCTGGCGACCCCAAGATGGCCCTTTTACACACAAGTTTAGATTTTGATAGTTACACAAATAAGATGGCCTTACTGTGGATCTCTCTCCTGGTTGAAAAAAGATATATTGCCCAAACCAGAATAAGGAGGGGGTGTGGCCAGCAAGATGCCCCACCGACCGCATTAAACCGTAGCTACCGGCCTGCCGATACAATCCATCATCCTTCTTCGCCACTGTGGCCACAAACCGGCTGGAAACTTCCAGAGGCTCATTCCTAACTGACACCATTGATGTGTTCTTAGGTGATTTCAACCTGCACAGGAACGAGACAGAAGATTCCACAGTCCGGAACACACTAAACTTCCTCGAAATCAACGACCGCAGGCAACTCTGCAACAATTAGACCCACAAAAAGGCTCTACTCTAGATGCAATAATTTCCAGAAGTGAGCTTGTCTCCCTCTGATCCATCATGCCCATCAATTGGTCAAACCACCATCTAATTCTGTGCAATCTCAAGTCTTACCCCAAATCCTACCCAGCCCCATCGAAGAAACCCACACACTGGGCAAGAAACATCAAAAAATCCTTCTTACATAGCTGGAGTCCACGATCAGCACCCAATTAGATTCTCAATTACTCCGTAGATGACTTCACCACCAACTACAGCTCATCAGTGACAGATGTTCTTGCCCAAGTGGCCCAATCTTAAGAGATATAGAAAAACCCAATCTAGATCCTTGTTCAACTCGGGCCTTAACAAAGAGAGGAGACCACTAAGACTGAAGGATATGGAAACAGAACCACTCAACCGCACATCTCTCACTTTTCAGATCTGAACGGCTCTCCTACAAGAAACACATCTTCAAGGAAAATAGCCATTTTATTTCGCAATCAATTGACCGTGCAAAGAACAGACAGAGGGAGCTCTTCAACATAATAAAACAGCAAACTCCCCGTACTGCCCAACACAAAACAATAGCCACCAATGAACACTGTGAAGAAATGGCCAACCTCTTCACTGACAGTTGCAAAATTGAAAAACAATGCTAAATGTACTGATTTCAAACCTATAACAGATGGAAATGTCTTCAAAATAATCGCAAACTTAAGGCCCACTTCCCACACTACTGATCCCCCTCCCTTCCACCCTAGTACAGAACCTCAACCATATCCTCTCTCTGTTTTGTACCAAAATCATCAACTCTTCTCTCTCATCAGACCGTATACCTAACTCCCTCCAACTAGTCCAATTCACATTTGATTCTCAAAAAAACAGGAGCAGACCCAAATGATCTTAATAACCTCAGACTTGTCACCAACCTCCCTTTCCTAGCTAAAACGATTGAGAAGTGTGTCTTACTACAACTCAGCCAAGACATAGAGGATTTCAACTTAAAGGACACATTCTAATCAGGATTCAGGAAAGGCTGTAGCCCAGAAACTGCAATGCTCAATATATCAGATGGCATTCATAGATTCTTAAATGTGGGCGACTCCTGCCTCCTAATCTTTCTCGATTTATCAGTAGCATTTGATACTGTTAATCAGCAAGCATTACTTGAGACACTCATGCACTGCAATGAAATCAACGGCACAGTACTGAAATGGTTCACATCCTATCTGCAAGACTGTTCTCAGCAAAGAAAAAGTCAACAGTTGTCTATCGAAGCCTGCTACAGTTCCACAAAGTGTACCCCAAGGCTCAATTCTCTCTCCAGCCCTATTTAATCTCTTCATGGAGCGCCCTTACAGTTATTCAAATTTGAGTAGTAAAATATCACCTTTACGCCAACGACCCACAACTCTGCTACAAAATAATATCACCCAGACACATCTGTCATCTAAATAAGATACAAACCTGGTTAACTACCAAACACCGAAAGCTGAGCCCCCAACAAGATTGAACTACTACACTTCAGTGATCGCTCGACTGTCTATCTCTAACCTGGCACCAAAGTCTTTTACCTTAATGTTGTGTTATTATGTGCTAGTGTGAGCGTTTTTTTAACTACCTTAATTACGGTATGGTTCTTTACTCTTTTGTTGCCTGTTTATGACTCACACGAATCTTCGCATACAACTCGAGTTAACTCCTCTACATAATATGTAAAGCGCTCTTATGCCTTCGGGTCTAGATAGTGCTATATAAAACTCGAAACAAAAAAACTGAATACACAGAAGGTAGAGTCAGGAGATGTAATCTACACTTTGTGGGGTTTTCTGAAAATGTGGAGTGCACTACACCTGAACTATTCTTGAAGGGATGGCTGAGACAAAAATCCCAGAGGCTGCCCTGTCTCGGTCTTTGTGGTGGAAAGGGCACATCGGTCCCTAGCACGACCCCCTCCCGCAGGGTAGGAGGGACCACAACAGACTATACATAATAGCAAAGATCCTCAACTATAGCGACAGGGATGCCATCCTCTAGACAGTTCGACATCAAGGGAACCAAGCTTTTGACTACCATGTTATTCGAATATTTCCAGACTACGCACAGCGAGTCCAACAACAGAGACAAAAGTTTTTGGGGGTGTGGGGTCAAGCAGAAATTGAAAGCTATGGGACTTAAGTGTATGTTGCTCTACCTGGAAAAGATAAAGGTGGTACACAAAGGGCAAACACTTTTCCTCACAAGGCCAGAAGACATTTGTCTTCTAGCTGGAGGTCCACGGAGAGTGTTGTATCCCCCGCCCAGGGCCTAGGGTAGCCCTGGTCTGGTTGCAGAGAGGGAGCCAGAATGAGATGGCAGGGCGAAAAAGAAGGAGATGCAGGAGAAGGTAGAGGTCAGACACCCGGGTGGAAGTGCACCAAGATGGAACGCTGGATGTGAAAAGCCGGAGACTGGAACGGGAGGAAAATGGGGCCCTGGTGGAGGCGGTCACCTCTGTTACATGGGCAGACAGTGGCTCACAAGTGGTGGAAGAAATGCCGGACTTTGAGGCCAAGCAGCCCCCTAGCTAGTAGACTGTGTGTATGGATCTTCCCACTGGCCGGCCTACCTTGACGGAGGTTAAGTGTCCCTTGGAGGACTGCTGAACCTGAACAGCTGAAGTGTGCTGTCCCAGTGAGGTGTGGAGTCTCTGATGGGACTTGATGAGACCACTAGTAAGATAACTGTATGTATTCCTATGTGGTGGCGGTGAGATTACTGGCTGGCTCATGAGCCACTTGGGGCGGACTTGGAGAAAGCGGGCCTGATCATAGTCCAGCAGCCTCCCACCTATCTATCTACATACCTACTTGGACCCTTTCCTTCATTTTCCTTTGCTTGGGGGGGGGTGTACTTCTCTAAGTCTTACTTCATAGACAAAGTAACAGTTGGGTGTTTTGGGGCTTTGAGGGAGGGCAACAGAGCTCTTTCCTTGCTAACGAGTAGTTGTCCAGTTGACAAAGGTTCTTGCACTCGTGGTGGGAGTTGGGGAGGCAGGGTGGAGGGGAGCTGCATAGGTTGGGCAGGAGAGTTAACACGGGTAACACCGGTCTGGAAAGGAGGGTGGATGCGTGAGATGGGAAAATGCAGGTGTTTTGGAGCATGGTCGTGGTGGGAGTTGGGGAGGCAGGGTGGAGGGGAGCTGCATAGGTTGGGCAGGGGAGTTAACACGAGTAACACCGGTCTAGAAAGGAGGATGGATGCGCGAGATGGGAAAATGCAGGTGTTTTGGAGCATGGGACCTGCTGGGAATTTCACAGATAGATCTCTTGGAGGAGGGCAGCCTGATGCCTTCCTTGTCCCTTCAAAGGGAGTATTGCATGATCAAGAACCAGTATTTAAAATATGTACAGCTGAGGCATGCTTGGCAACTGGAGGGACAAGGGGACTTAGGCATACCCACAAATGCCACCCTAGAGGGCAGATTGTTACTTTGAGAGCTAGAATCAAAGGCTATCTCTCTCACCTACGAGACCCTTAACAATACTATGCCGGGCACACTGGGCAAGCTGAGAGCCAGGGGCAGGGAGGGGGGCATGTGACCATACAGTCCTGAATGTGCTTGATTGTGCTAAAAATACTGCAACGTTCGTACTATGATAGAGATCGTCTACACCACAGGGGAGGGAAGCGTCCCCAGATTGTGGGGGAGCAAGGTGTACATTTATCTATATGATATGGGGTTGCCCTGTTATTCAGGAATACTGGTCATGGGTAGTGGGGTAGCTCAGTCTCGTGCTGGGAGAAAACATCCCTCTTAAAAGCAAATCTATTTTACCCATTGTCCCGGGCGATATGGACATCCCCAGGGCTCAACTCCTTTTCTGTAACCTAGGCCTTATCATGGCCAAGAGCAGTGTGGTGTGCCAGTGGAGTGCATTTGAGATCCCAATCGTAGGTGAATGGAAGAAGGGAATGGACTATAGATGTCGGCTGAGTAGGTCACATATAAGAGTAGGAGGTGCCCAAGTAAGGGGATGCTCACATAAACATTTGAAAATGTGGGGAGACTGGGCCCAGTTTAGAGGAATTCTGATTGAGCCTGGCAGGTAAGTCATGGACGTGAGATAAGATAATTTGATCCTTTTTAACGTGATACGGATTATATAGGTTACATGTGAAAATGGTCATTTAATGTACGGTGACTGTGATGACCGCAGTATTGCTGCTGATAGAACATCGTTTGGGATGGAAACTGTGTCTCTTTGGTTTTTTTTTTTGCTGTGGAGAAAACATCATTAAATGTGTTGTAAAAGAAAATGGATGGTTGAAAGCTACCTCCTCCAGATCAGTGGTTCAAAATAAAATCTTGATTATGCCTATCCACTGCAAATGGTTGTTCAGAAAGCATTTAGATGATGCCCTCCAGGGAATCAAAGCGTACGCAAACTTCCTGATTGCTAGGTTCTTTGCAACAACATATCCCTCAGTCCTTTCATGAACGAGGCAGACTTCCATCATACAGCAGTTCATATCCGAGCTAAAGATACTCACCATGCCAGCCTTAATAATACCTCCAAAAAAATGCACCACGTCAGCAGCCATAGTCCTATAGACAACAACAGCAACATTCTTACTGAAGACAATCGCAGAAACCTAAACCTCAACAAAAAGTCCAGGATGCCAGGCTTTATTGACCCATTTCTGGCACCAGATTCTGAAGAAGGCAGTCTAACAACATCTGTTCCTACAACTGGAAGGCAATCACTGTAAACTAATGGGTCCTGGATGTTATCCATTACTGTTGCACATTGGAGTTTATTCAGCATCCCCCAACAATGCCACCTCCCAGAGTAAAGCACAAGTGCCTTCATTTGTTTATGACAGAAATTCGAATTAGGCTACAGAAGAAGGCTATAGGGAGGACTGCCTGCCTTCCCCAAAGACCAAGAACCCCCGACAACAGCGGCCTTTTCCACAAAAAAACCAACAAGAAGAGCTCCAGTGCCCTGCTGAACTGCACAACCAGAACTCCGAACCCAACTCTGCACCAAACTCCCAAGCGGTCCTGAGCTCGAGACCTCTCCTGGACTCCTACAGCCTCAACATGAACAGTCCCCCAACTGCAAACGGCTCCGGTAAGACTTTTCCGATGTTCAACGACACCCCTGCACCCACAGCCCCCAGGCCTTGGGGAGCTCGATCAACAGTGTCCCTGAGTTCCTCAGCACCCCAACGTACCTCCAAAGCAATCGGTTCCCTTCGTCCAGCTTCCTGGTTTAAGCCTGCAACCTTTGTTCAAAATCTTCATTCTCTATTGATTTGTATTGGGTGCCCGACGCTCTGTTGGCACTCTGCATCCGGCCGTCTCAGTGCTGCTGAGGGTGTGTGTTAGGTGCTGCCTCGTGCCCGAGCACCAGTGCTGGTCTAAGCCCTCAGAGATTGACCACCAACTCCGATTTTACTTACCTTCAACCGACCCCTGTTTGAATGTCCCCAGTCTCCATTGATTAACATTGGGCCCCAGTGACCGAATTTGATCTCTGCACCTGGCTGCCCCAGTGCTGCAGCTGGTGCAGTCTCTACACATGACCCTTGCCCAGTGTTGAGCTTAAAACTCGAAGACTGGAATTGTAAGTTTTGTACTTAACTGTGAAATTGCATAATTGTTTTCCTCCAATAGGTTAACATTGAACTGTTTGAAAAATGCACTTTTTATACTTTTTATGCTGAAAAACTGTGATATGGCAAAACATTTTACTGCAACAAAGTATCTTTGGTTCTAAGTATAAGCATACAAAAAGTAATATTTTTACAAACAATTGGTCTTGCATTTAGGTAGGTAGGTGTGTGTTAGTTAGTTAGTTAGTTAGTTAGTTATCATTTCTTGCCTGGATGCGTACAACACATGCTTAACAAAGCACTCTGATAATCCTAATTGCTGGCCCACAGTACCACAAAAGAGAGCATTCATATTATCTACTTTAGCCTCTGTAAAGCTCTCGGGATCCACTGGACTCTGTGCTTGCTATACCTTACTTTGGTATAGTATATACAGAGACAGCTGCCTACAGTATGGCTCTAGTAACAGCTCACCTTCATCGTCTTGGAGATTAATTTTACCCTTACTTAGAGAACATTTATGCACAAAGGTTCCTTCATAAATTTTATAAAAAGCTCAATCAAAGCCTGTATCGAGCACTTCAAGTTCCTAGGCCTCCAGCTATATAAAATTAAGTTGCCCTCAATTCCAACTGAAATAATTAATTTCTTAGGTGCCAAAATAGATACAGCAACTGCAAAAGCCTTCACATGAATGGACAGACAAATAACTCTTTCGGCAATAGCGAACTGTAGGGAAACTGCTTTTTGAAGGTTCCCTCCCACTTTTTGCCTTACTTTTTGATGACTAGGGACTGTGCAATGACTCTAGTCACTGAGGTGCCGACGTCCAGCGCCTATTGTATGTGCTCTGACCCCTGGAAGTGTGTTCCAGAGGGTACAGACTGACCAATCCTGGACAGGCAAGGTTAACATCCATGTATGTCCCTAATAAAATGTACTCTGAGTACCTAGGGCCTGTAAGGAAAGGTATCACTTGTAGAAACCTGTACACTTAAGTGGGCAGCACTGCAGTGGCAAATGAAAGCACTGTCAAATTCGACCTGTAAACTTAACCATTTTGACAGGTCCAAACCTTCATATGTATTATTTTAACTCTCCCCTAAAGTCTACCCTAAGTGCCCAGAGGGTAGAATGCATGATTTAAATAGCAGACCATGTATAAAGTGTGTTTTACATGCCCTGGTAGTGGAAAATCTCCAAAGTCGTTTTCCAGATTTGAAAGCTGGTATCCACATTGGAATTGGGTGACTTTTCTTAATTGTCATAAACTGTAACTTCCCAATGGAACTAGAGTGTTTCAAAGTGTCAAATTACTAGTTACTTCAAATCCAACTTATTGCCAAAGTCGAATTTAACAACTGTTTTCGAGAACTAAGAGCAAAAGAGCCATCTGCTGGGATGAGTTTTCCTCTCCTGTAGCAGGATGGCTGGGGGAGTGGTCCAGTGGGCTAACTACACTTCAAAGGCAGATTGCCGCTGCAGGAACAGATGTCACTGAGGCCGTGCCTGCCTCTTTTCCTTTGTTGGACAACCAGCTTGG
Source organism: Triturus cristatus (assembly GCF_964204655.1). Lineage (NCBI taxonomy): Eukaryota > Metazoa > Chordata > Amphibia > Caudata > Salamandridae > Triturus > Triturus cristatus. The sequence goes on along the minus strand of NC_140586.1, from coordinate 359,172,365 downwards.
TTGCACTTCAATTAGATTAGGGGTTATCCTGAAGGGGGAGTGTTGTTCCAAGGCAGCCACACCTGTGGGGTGGGCTAGAGAGCTTCACATGAGGAAAGAAGGGTCTGGCCATGTATGTAGGGGGGACCGATGGTGCCCTCTGGGATAGTTTGTTGCCACACTTCCCAGGAAGTAGTCACAAGGCAGATGGGATTACCCAGAGAACAGTAGCCCTATTGGCTAGTGAGTCCTCGCCTTCCACAAGCTTCTGCAAAGAATACATTTGGCCATCCTGTCAAGTGAACTTAAGTTTATGTTTATGTTTGGGGGATTTATTAAGCGTACGTATACCAAAAGGTCTCTTGGCGCTGAAGGGGGAGGGAGAACTTCCTGAGGGCTGCTACCAGTAAGCCAGAGTGAACAACCAAGTTTTCAGTTTTTTTCAGAAATTGGTGAACTCGGGAGTAAGTCTAATGTCTATTGGCAGGGAATTCCAAAGAGTGGGGCCAAGGACAGAAAAACGGGAGCCACCAGTTCTCTTGCGCTTGAATCTGTGATTCGTCAGCATAAACATCATGGCCGATCTGCGATACCGTTTGGGTACATACTTTGATATTTTAGCCGAGATGAATTTAGAGCCCTTCTCACAGAGGGCATTAAAGACCATACAACCTGTCTTAAACATAGACCGCTGAGTCACCCGAAGCCAATGTAATTGCTTCAGAAGTGGTTTAATGTGACAGTGTCTTGGTTGCTGAAGGACCAACCTGGCTGCTTGATTTTGTATTAGTTGCAGCCTATGGGTCTGACTTGCAGGGAGCCCTAAGTAGATGGCGTTAGCATAATCCAGCCTGGACATAATCAAGGCTAGCATGACCGCCGTGCTTGCTTCCCTGGTAAAGAATTTCCTAATTTTCTTAAATGTCCTCAAATAGTACACGCAACAGGAGGTGACCAGGTTGATCTGTTCATGCATAAATAGCTTGGCATCGATTTTTATCCCTAAACTTTTAACCACATGTTTAGGGTTATTTGGAGAGCCCAATGCAGCTGGCTAGTGTGCAGGCGTCCACTGACCGAGTCTATTATTAGAAATAACTATCTCAGTTTTATCCGAGTTTAATTTGAGATAGTTATGACTCATCCAGTCTTTAATGACGAGCATAGTACATTGGAAGAATTCCTTAGATTCCTCCGTCTCGTCGATGGGGAAGATCAGCTGCATGTCGTCAGCGTAACTGTATACCTTCACTCCCCTGGATTGTAGAGCATGAATCAGGGGGCTGATATAGATGTTAAACAGGTGTGGGGAAAGAGATGAACCTTGTGGGACACCACATGTGCTGTTGACCCAGGCTGAGGCGAGAGGAGCCAGCCTAACCGATTGGGTACGTTCCCCTAAAAATGAGAGCATCCATTCCAGCGCCTTATCCCTCAAGTCTGCCGCTTCCATTCTATCTGCTAATATGGTGTGATGGTCACTGCTGGAATTGTGGAAGATAGAAGGACTGCTCAACAAAATGGCTTTGGACAACGCAAGAATAGATCATACATATAAACGTGCTCAAACCCAGAGCAGTCAGGAAGGAGAGCATTACAATCTTTTATCACATGCATCTCCAACTCAAGAGTGCTGGTCAGAACAGAAAACACCACAACAATATTCTACATCTGAAAACAAGGTGGAAAACTCCTCCAAATTCTACACAAAATCTTTGGTATTGGGAGATCCACTAGTTAGCAGAACATCTACCCGAGCCACCAAAAGTCAGGCTGATTACCTCAGCAGAACATTGCAGGACTGCCATGAGTGGAAGCTGAAGGCAATGTACTGAAACAAAAATTTCAGACCTGAAGAAGACCAAACATAAATCTGTTTGCTACAAAGGGCAACAAGAATAGCAACTATCACGCAAGCAGACATCCACACCTGCATTCCTATGGGAATGCTCTTTTGATATTGTGGCACAACGTTTGCCTGTGCTTTTCCACGGATCTCCCTCCTATACAAGCTGATAGCGAAAATAAAACTTTGATTCTCAAAGCCCCTACTGGCAAAGATATATATTTACTTATTTATTTATTTTACAGAGTTTTATATAGCGGTAACTTGACCTGAATCAGGTATCAGAGCGCTTTACATAGTACCAGTTCCATTACATGACGACATTCATTTTTTTTAGGCACGGGGAGATTGTGATTTGCCCAGAATCACAGGATGTTCAGCGTCATTGCTGAAACTCGGACCCACTTCCCCAGATTCGAGGTCGACCGCCCTAGCCGTTAGGCCGACTCCTCTCCCCAAGATAGTACTGCTTCTTTGACCTGATCTAACTAACGCAAGACCAACCCATTCTATTGGAATGTAAAGCAAAACTTCCCTCCATATGCAGGAGTCAGATACTTCACCTCAACCTGAAATCCCTCAAATAGATAGTCTGGCTCCTGAGCACCAGAGATTTGCACAGTTGGGTATCCGGCAGGAATGCAAGGACATTTTAGAATACGCTAGACTGGTCTCAACAAATAAAAGGTATAGCAAAGTGAAAAAGATTGTGTAGCTGGTGTCACTCAAAAGGATTTCACCCTTTTCAAGTACAAGCCAACCAGATACTGTCTTATCTTTTGCTTTTAGTAAAATCTGCGCCTAGACATGCCTCAGTCAGAGTTCACCTAGCAGCCATGTCACGTTTCATACGTTTCTCCAAGGCACCATTTATATAGTCATGCATACTTGTTAAAGGGTTCCTAAAAGATTTATACAGAGTATTCCCACTAACTGACTTGAACACCTCCTGAGAACTCAGTACTGTACGTTCACAACTAATTTCAGCTCCATTCAAGCCTTTTCATAAAGACACCATAATTTTCCTAACCTAGAAAACTACATTTCTTCTGGCAATAACAAGAGTGAGAAGAGTCAGTGAGATCCAAGCATTCACTGTTATGGAACTGTACATAGAATTTTCAAAGGAATAAATATAATTTTCAAAGGACAAGATAGTTTTAAGAACAAATCCCAAATTTATTTCGTAAGTACTGACGGAGTTTCATCTAAATGAACCAATTATCCTTCAAAAGCATGTTTTCAAAGCCCAACCACTCAAGCAAAAAGAATTCTTCAATCAGTAGATGTCAAAAGATACCTGAAGTTCTATCTAGACAGAACTAAAGACGTGAGGAAATCCTGTCAGCTGTTAGTGTCTTTCTCCGCAAATCAGAGGGGCTTCCCTGTGGCAAAACTGGGCATTTTAAGTTTGGTTACAACAATAATAACTTTCTGTAATGCAAACGCTAGACCACAGAAAGTTAAAAGCTCCTTCCGGAAGAATTATGGCAAACTTTATTAGCACTCTATTCAGGAGTGCCACTAATAGACATTTTTAGAGGAGGAACATGCATACCTTCATGAAACACTCCTGGCTGGTAGTACTTTCAAACAGCTGCTGCAGTGGGACAGTCAGTTCTTCTCCATCTGTTCAAATAAGATGATCCTTTTTTTCTACATCCCACAATCCTCCTGCACTGTATAAATCGATTGGAAATCCTAGCACTGCTTGCTATTCTGATTCAAGCTATTTGAATCTATGAAAGATTCAATACTGGAGAAAAAAACAAGTTACCTGTAACTATGGTTCATCAGTGTTAGCATTTGTCATAGATTCACATGTAGCCCATCTTCCTTTCTGGAGAAAGGCTACCTTCAGTCCTTTCTACTATGGTTTTTTGTTTCCACTACTTGTGCTATGAAATCTGAGCTGAGAACACTTCTGGCAGGGGTGAGTCATAGAGCACTCTCCCCTCATTGGCTGAAGTTCGTACCTTTTATGATGAGGTGGATGTAGTTATAAAGTGGGCACTGAAGCCCTTACTTATGTCAGTGGCCAGTATGGCTATTTGAAAGTTACCAAAGCACTTCCATTTTGAAGACTGGAAATGATTCAAGCAGGTGAATGTATGGAAGATGCCAACACTGGAGAACCACAGTTACGGGTAAGCAACTTGTTTGCTTCTGGTGCTTTATTTAATTATAGAAATAGCCTTTTCAGTCCGTTCAACAGCATTTGGAACCCTTTCTTGGCTCCAAGGGACATGAGGGCAGAGTTTATTTTTACCAGCAGGGTCAGTCCTCATCACCTGTTGCAACTTTGCCAAGTCACTACAATTCCTCCTTCAAGTGTCCTCTGCCACCCTTAGGAGATGAAATATGTTTGTCTGGCTGGCTAGTGTGTGTCCTGCAGGTTGTTGATCATGATTACCCTCTTCCTTTTCTGTCTGCCTAAGGGACAAGGATACAGAGCCGCAAGGAGTGTTTGTCCCAGTATTTCTTGGTTCCCAAGAAAGACAGCGGGCACAGGCCAATTTTGGATCTTCCTATACGGAATGCTTTAGTTTGAAATTACATATTAAAGATGTTAATCCTGGCCCACACCCTTACTCCCCTAAATCCTGTTGATTTAAAAGTGCCCTTTGACTTACAGGATGTGTAGTTTCATTTTCCCATCCTGCAGTCCCACAGGAGTTTCCTGCACTTTGTTTTTTTTTTTTTTATTTATAACTCTTTTTATTGAAGAAACATCGACAACAAGGCATAGTTTCATAAGAACACCGCAGAGGCATTGGCAAGCACAAGGATTCAGCAATGCATAACACATTTATACAGTTGGAGTTACGGGGAAGGGGAGACATCGTCGTCGTAGAGTCTGGGAGGGGTACATATTTCACCTCGGTATAAGTTCCAGGGGGTCCAGATTTTGGACCATTTTCTGGGGCAGCCCCTTGCAATGTAAACAGATTTTTCTCGTTGCATGCACCAATCAAGGTCCTTTTCCCAGTCATTTATTGCAGGTGCCTGGGCAGCCCCCCAGTGCTGCTCAATGTTCCTCTTGGCTATCATACAGGCAAGTGTCACCCAGTGTATGGCGTAGGCATTGAGGTCTGTGGGCTCCCAAATATTTAGGAGGCATCTAGGAGCCTCCGGCCGGATGTCAATCTCGAGGGTTTCACTCATGATGGCATGTATCTTGTGCCAATACTCCTGGATGAACCTGCAGTGCCAGAGGATGTGTGTGAAGATACCTGGCTGGGAACACCCACGTCTACATGACCCATCTGTGTGTCCCCCCATATGTACCAATTGGGGCCCCGTAATATATGTTCTGTGTAGAATTTTTAATTGCACCAGGCGGAGCCGGGCTGAGATTGCTACTGTTTTGGGGGATGAAATGGCCGTCTGCCACCCTTCGTCGTCTAGTTCTATTCCGTCCTCAGTCCATTTTTCCCGCAGTAGGGTCAGGGGGTCAGGCATGTTATTAATTATCTTCCTGTAAGTCAGAGATATGGCACGCTCTGGGAGATATCCATCAAGGAGTCTGTCCTCCAGCGGGGAGTTAGCTGGTAGGGCGGCGTCCCTTGGCAAAGCGGCCTGTAGCGCGTGGCGGACCTGAAGATATCTGAACAACTCTGAGTCAGCCATTGAGTGTTGCGTCTGGAGCGTGTTAAACGACTTCACTCCCTCCGCCGTCCAGAGATCTCCGATAGTGGAAATACCGATAAGGTCCCACTTATCAAAACCTTTTGAGTCGCCCAGGTATCCTAACTTTTGTGAGTCCCAGAGCGGGGTGGCTAGCGTAAGTTTGTTCGCCCAACCCAGCGATTTTGTCGCCGTATGCCATACCCTAACCGTGTGGTTGGTGGGCCCCGTAAGCGGGATCTTGCCAGGTGTGGAGTACAGTGCACGGTTGTAGGTCCCGCCGGGGAGTAGCCAGCGGTCCATACGAAATCCAGGGGCATCAGGGGGGCCATAAGTGCCATGGTTGATGGCTGTGAGGTGAGCCGCCCAATAGTATTTTTTTATGTCAGGCAGCCCAATTCCACCGTCATACCACCCAAGTGTGAGCTTTGTGAAGGCTATACGTGGCCGTCCATCCCAGAGGAGGTCCCTCTGCAAGCTCTCGATCTCCCTAAAGTATGAATTGGGCACAGGGTCCGCGGCGTTCTGAAGTGCGTATAGAAAGCGTGGGAGGGACATCATTTTGAACAGCGCTGCCTTGCCCAACAAGGAAATAGGGAGCGTTTTCCAATGTACGATGTCGCTTTTGAGGCGTTGCAAGGGTGGGCCCAAATTGCGGGAATATCGGAAAGTCGGATCTAGGGAGATAAATATGCCCAGGTACGTGAAACCGTCTGCGGCCACCGATATCGGGCAGTTACGAGGCAATTGAGGGGAGGTCCCACTTAAAACATATATGAGAGACTTCTGCCAATTGATCCGGAATCTAGAGTAACGCCCGAAGACGTTTAGGATGTCGAACAGTACAATAAGGGATCTCTTAGGGGAGGCGAGGTAGAGGAGGAGATCGTCAGCGTACAAAGAGATACGGTCCTCCCAGCCCGGCGCCCATTGTAATCCGCGTATGACCACATCGTTGCGTATCCATGCTGCTAGGGGTTCAAGGGCCAGAGCGAATAGGAGAGGGGAGAGGGGGCAGCCCTGTCTGGTGCCGCGACCCAGCACAAAGGGGGCGGATTGTCTGTTATTGACGACCACCTGTGCCATAGGGTGAGCATATAGGAGTTTCACCCAATTGATAAAGACCGGGCCAAAACCAAATTTTGCTAGTACTGCAAACAGGTAGTTCCATTCGATGGTGTCAAAGGCCATAGTAGCGTCTAGGGACGCGACAATGGCGTCCTCGCGTATGGTTGGGGCCCTACCCAGTACTCCGTGCACCCTGCGGAGGTTAAGGGCGGTATTGCGCCGGGGCATGAATCCGGATTGGTCTGGATGGACAAGGTCCCCTATGACCTTGATCAGTCTGTTAGAGAGTACTTTAGCTAGGATTTTAGGCTCGGCGTTAAGTAGGGAGATGGGCCTATAGGAGGAGCAGTCGGTTTTGGGTTTCCCTTCTTTGTATATGGTGACGATGGTGGCCAGGCGCTGGTCTAACGGTAGTGTTCCCGTCTCTAGACTGGAGTTATACATGGATAGGAGATAGTGTCCCAGTTTGTCAGGGCGGAGCTTGTAGAGCTCGATAGGGATACCATTGGGGCCGAGAGCTTTACCCGGCCGAAGCGTCCGAATTGCCAGCGCGATTTCGTCCGTAGAGAGGGAGCTATCTAGAAATTGGCGACTCGTATCTGGCAGGGTAGGGAGGGAGATGTCTCTGAGTAGGGCGATAGAATCCTCGAGTGTGTGAGGGGCCACCGAAGTATACACCTTTTGGTAGTGGGCCGCAAATTGGGTAGCTATGGCTTGGGGGTCTGTCACAGGGTTACCGTCGGTCCCTCGGAGTTCAGGCACCAGACGACTAGCACGTTCCCTCTTGTCTAGCCAGGCTAGTAATTTCCCCGCCTTGTCTCCCCAGTCGTATATACGGCCCAGTTTTTCCTGTCCCATTATTTTGGCGCGCTCTGTGACCAGGGCTCTATACTCGTCCTGGCAGAGTCGTAGCTCGTGTATCACATCAGGTGTGGGGTTTGAGTTGACAGTCTGCTCCAGACGGTGTACCCTATGTTCGACATCGGAGATGTCTTTCAGTCTGTCTTTCCTTGCACCCGCTATTAGGGAAAGGGCCTGCCCTCGGACCACGGTTTTGAACGCTTCCCAGAGTGTTTGGGGGGAGTCAACGGTATGCTCGTTTTCTGTGAAGTAGTCATCTATGGATTTGAGCAGATCTTTTCGTATCTTGGGGTTTTTGAAGTGCCATGGGTTGAGGGGGGCAATGCGTCCGACTTGCGCATGATCCAGGACGATATGCGTCCAGAGGGGGGAGTGATCAGAGATACCCCTGGGCAGATGTCTGATCTCGTGGACATTGGCAATCTGGGAGGCGGGGGCAAGAATGTAATCTAAGCGGGAGAGGCTGCGATGTGCATGAGAATAAAAGGTGTGTTGTATTTTATCTGGGTGGTAGGCTCTCCACACATCTACTAGACCCATTGCGTCCAGGAAGCTAGAGAGCGAGTGTGTCGCTGCGGGCAAGGGGCGCGGCGGGTGCCTGTCCAACTCGCCGGATACGACAGAGTTAAAGTCACCGCCCATGACAAGGTGACCCACTGGCAGTGTGAGTAGTAGAGCACTAAGGTCGGTAAAAGTCGTCAATTGCAGTCCAGGGGGTGCATAAACAGAAAGGAAGGTCGTAGTGTGGCCCTCCCACGTGCCTATGACACCCACGTAGCGCCCAAGGTCGTCTGTGAATGTGGAGACAATCGACAATGGGAAGGATTTCCTAACCATGATGCCCACACCCCTCGACCCAGACGTGAAGCCCGCATGTGCCGCCATCGAATACCCCCACCTATTCAGTGCCCCACAGTTGTTGCCCAGCAGATGCGTTTCTTGGAGTAAAACTATGTCCGGGGAGAGTCGTTTGACGTGTTGGGTCACTACACTGCGCTTGATCTTGTCCCCCAGCCCGTTTACGTTCCAACTTAAGATTTTGACCTCCTTGTTGCGTTGCGTACCCATTTGTGTGTCGGTGGTGCATACGGTTGCGGTGTAAAGTTAGAGACCATGCCGTTGAACACATTAACATAAATACTAACCAAGAAAAAATACATTCCCTCCCAAATTCCCCCCTCCCTGCTTCCCTGCACTCTGGGCCTCAAACTGCCCATCTGAACAACAAATGCAGAGTGCCTGTCGCCCATCAAACAAAATGAGAAAAAAGGAGAAAAACCAGCTAAAGAAAGAACGTGGGGGGGAGGCTTCAACCGTGCCCCGATCCTCACTCTCAATGGTAATCACATCGGAATCAATGTTCAGGAGGGTCAGACTGAGCAGTTCCCTGCAATGCCCCAGTGAAGCACAAGTCCCAGCAGTAGGCGCCACAGGGGAGTCTTCAGGTCAATTCCACACATACCGGAAGACAGCGACATCGAGATCGTGTCAGTGTTGCTACGCCCCCGCCTCCCGCAAATCAGCTACCCGAGGGGCCGCTCCCTCCTCGGTCTCCTCGGCTGTCCAGCCAGTCCGATGCGGCCTCCGGATGGTCGAAAAAGTGTGTTTCCCCCTCCGCTTCTACACGCAATCTCGCTGGAAAGAGCATGGCATATTTGAGGTCAGCGGCCCGGAGACGTTTTTTGACTTCTTGAAACGTGCGGCGACGCATCTGCACCCCGCGGGTAAAGTCAGGGAAAAAGGTAATAGTAGCATTATCAAGGCGGAGCGGGGGGGCAACTCTGGCGGTCTGGAGGATAGTGTCCCTGTCGCGGTAGTTGAGCAGACGGGCCAGTATGGGGCGGGGTGGCGCCCCTGGCCTCGGGCGGCCCCCCGGAATCCTGTGTGCCCTCTCCACAAACAAAGCTTGGAGAGTCCCTTAGGTTGCAGTTTAGTCGTGATTAAGTTCTCGATGAATAGGTCTACAGCAGGGCCCTCCATTTTTTCCGGCACCCCTAGGACACGGACGTTGTTGCGCCTCATCCTTCCCTCATAGTCATCGAGCTTATCTTCTGCAAATTTACGGAAGGCCTGAAGCTCCGCAACCTCTGTTTGAAGCTGAGAGGTATCGCCCATGAGGCCTGTGGTGGTGGTTTCAAGCTGTTGCACTTTCTCTCGATAATTGGCGAGGTCGGCCCTGATGAGCGTCATCTCCGAGGAGAGAGTGTCTATAGACGTGCGAATGCCCGTAATGGCTGCCATGAGGTCCTTCATAGTGGGCTCAGGGGGCGTTTGATCTGCGCCACTCTTGGGCATGTCTCCCTGCGCCCTCTTGTCGGGCAGGTCCGACTTTGTGCAGGCATAGCGATCCAGTTTGCTTTGCTGAGATGGCCTGGCCCCCTTAGCTCCAGACATCTCGCTGCCCCCAGCCAGTCCAGCGGCGTCGCTAGAGGAGAGCGAGCGCGGTCGAGATCTCAACGTGGGAATGGCGTCTGAAAAGAAGGGGCGTCCGTAAATTATCTCTGCCGCACACCCCCGGCCAGGAGAGGTCCACGTTGTGGCCGCCTACACTTATAGGAGGTCGTAAAGGGTCCCGCCAGTTGCAAGGAAGCTCGCCCACCCCCGATTCACCATGCACTCACTGCGTGAACCTGAGGGCCAGCAGGGGGTCACAGCGCGCCGGGCCGCCAGGGCCCCAGGGAGCAATGTCAGTCAAGGTCCGGGAACAGGCCACTCTCAGCGCCGAGTTCAAAGACGCGCCTCAGATAGCTCCCGTATGGGGCACATAGGCACTCCGCCACAGGCAGCCGGGCACACAGGAGGGAGCGCCCCAGTCCGCAGTCCTCCCGCAGTCACACTCCCACGCTGTACCTTGGAGCAGGGAACTTCGCTCTCCGCACTCGGGGCACACTCCACTCCGGCGACCCCCGGCAGTCCCCAGCGCTCGAAACGGATGGCGAGGGAAGAAGTCACCTCCTCAATGGCGCTGGCGGAGTCTCCTCAGCAAGGCTCGTCTCCTTTGATATGCCCCCAGGGGGTGCCTCGGGGGGGGGGGGGGGGGGGGGGGGGAACAGCGCCAAGGAGCAGTGCAGCACGCACCCTCGAGAGGAGATCCGATGAGTTGGCGCCAAAGCGCTGCCGTCACTCGATCGCCGCCTCGGCCGCTTCCGGTGAGCCGCGGCCGGACGTACAGTCACGCAATGCCGGCGTCTGGGCCACCTCAGTCCCCGGTCGCGGGAGTGTCACAGGGCCCCAAGCAGCGGAAGCTGTAGCGTCGGGACGGAGGCAGCGCCGGGGCTCCACCAAGCAGCGGCAGGGATCGCCAGTCCTGGAGCGTTGGTTCCCGGTGCAGGATGTCAGGATAGATGACAGGATGGTGTAGTGAGAGGAGGTTTACGGCGGAGCCGAGGCACTAAGCGTCCATCTTGCCTCGCGGTCAGGCCACGCCCCCCCTTCCTGCACTTTGTTGTGGGTTCAGAACACTCATCTGCCCGCCCTGTGGTCTCACTCGGCCCCTTGGGTATTTACAAACGTGATGGTCATAGCTGCTGCCCATCTTCGCAGGTAGGGGGGGAGAGGGAAATCACTTATGCCTTTACCTTAACTACTGGCTGCTGACGGTGGACTTGCGTGAGTAAGTTGTGGACCATCTGCCGATGACTGTCTCTCTGTTTTTCCTCAATTGCCCAAAATCCCAACTCCAGCTGGTGCAGAGGATATCGTTTATATGGAGTTTCTTGGATATTGGTGCACACAGTTTTTCTACCACCACAGCGAGCCTGTGACAATCCGGATCAAATCCTGATATGTTGGGCTCCATCAGGTATGCTTTAGGTGATAGTTCTGAAATGTCGTGGTCTCCTAGCCTTGTGCATCCCTGCTAGTGACTCTGGTCCGGTGGCACATGCAGTTTCGGCAGTGGATCCTTTGTGGGCCCAGCACTCGGATGTCTCTTGAGCAACATCCATGTTTCGTAAACAAGTGGCCTGGGGCACCTTAGTAGTGGCTGAAGGGATGCCAACATGACTTGAAGCTGGTTGTTCGCTTTTACCCACTTGTAGCCAGAGCTGGCTACAGATTGCATAGAAATGAGTGTGTTATCTTTAAGAGACCAACACTCCACAGTGATAATAACTAGCAAATGGTCCGAAAAAGAGTGATTGTGTCACTCACCTCAAACCTGAACTGCAGCACAAAACTGTTATACTAGCATTGAGACTGTGAAAAGCTTTGCCAATAAACAATAAATTCTGAACTGTAGCACTCCTTTTATTACACTATGAAGGCTCAGATATGTTTGGTCCACTACAGGTTAATTCTGTTGGGCAGCACAGTGCCATTTCAGGCCCATCACATAAACTCCCCTCCTGATGCACCTCAGCCATGAGCTGCAGAAATTTGATATTCCCAAGTTGTGACAGCGCCCAGGTCTGACAAAGCTTTTAGTTTTGGTTTTGCAGCACACTCTGTTAAGCAGGTACTGGGTTGTCCAGCTCCCTCACATAGCATACATTGAGAGACCAGTGGCAGTTCCTCTGTAATGGCAGAGGAGTGTATCTCCACTGCAGATGAAAAATAAAGCCACAATAGCACAATTTAGTTATTGTTTTATTTTTCACTGATAGCCGATGCTGCATATTATAGTGCGGGCCGGGCTGCCCACTATGGACAGACAGCAGCAATGTCGGTTTGGCTAGCCGTCTGAGGGCGGTCAAACCGACATGCACACTTAGATTTCTCCAACCCAGCAGTATTGTGCAGCTGGGTGGAGAAATATCACGGGCTCTCAGTCCTTTAGTGAGCACCTGACCAGGCCACTCAGACCAATCCTGGCGCTGCTCTCATAGCATGAAAGCAGCATCTGGATTGGGTGTGGGATTCTGGGAGCCTGTGCTGGCCCTTGGACGTGTTCCGGCAAAAGAGGAGCACTGAGGCGGATGGCAGCGGGAACTGCAGGTAAGTACTTCCTTTTACCCCCCCCCCCCCTCCCCCACAGCCACCCCCATTTTTGGGGGCAGAAACCTCTTCTGTGAGAGACTAAATTAGTTCACTCAGCACTTACTAGATATACAAAAATGTGCTTGACATGTGAAACAGAAGGTGAACAGTTGAAACAGCCATCCACCTAACTCCAGTCATGTACAACAATTTGATCTATGATGTTTCTCAGACTTTTTCACCTGTACCATTTTCTACATAATATTTCTGCCTGGTATTGGAGGCTGAATGAGTCCACTTCTCATGGCGGTAGCATTAGTGGTCTCTGTCAGGTGCTCCGTCAGATGTACATCGACACCTACACTTTTGCACCATTATTCCTCCTGACCCTGGGGTTGAAAGGAGAGCCCATCTGTTATCAAGAATGAGTGTCTGCACGTCACCATTGGCAACAGTTATGCCTAGAATCACCCCTACAGACTACCAGCTTTTTGCAGTTATGGAAGTAGGAAACAATAAAATAAAGTACTTCGTCCAGGATCACAGTTTATTCATGAGTAGGCGAAATTGGACTGGTTCTTGGTGTCTAAGTAGCTCCCAGTCCTCATCTTTAACATTCTTGGAGTTTTGACTACACCAAGACAGACTGTACAGAGATACCGTACTTATGTCGTCATGCGGGGCTTAGAGCAAGATAATGACTCTGCTTATTTAAAACATGAATTCCTAAGAGTTAATGATTTTAAATTGATGTGCGTCTGGATCATATCTCATTAACTTGCATGTTGATTATAAGGGCGCAAGCGGCAGGGGCTGCCATCTTGCACATGAACAGCCTATACAGGGAATAAGCACGTGGAATACAGCACAGCTTTACTGGTGGCCGAAGCGGGCAAGAAATCGAACTCTGACACAGATATTGCCGCAAACTTGTCCCGAACCCCCCCCCCCCCCCCCCCCTCCCCCCCCTTCCCTGTGCACAAAAGGCCTGATAAACAATTCCCTCCCTTCTACTTTACGTTGGACCGAGCAGAAAACTAACCTGAGAGACAGCAGGAAGGGTGCACCTCCTGAACACCAGACACACGGGGAAGATAAGGAGGATAAAAGCATGGTCGGGAGGATGGGAAAACCAGATGGAAAACAGACAAAAATTGCCCTTCGAACCACGCAACCGGAAGATGATGACATGAAATCGCTCTTAATGACAATGAAGCGCTGCCTCAATTCAATTGAATCAAATATGGATACCATGTGGACGCGTATGGACTTCATCACCCAAAAGCTTGAAAAGCATGATGGGAGGATAGGGAAGCCGAAAATAGAATTTCAGAATTGGAGGATGAAATGACCCATAGTGCACAAATTAAAGGGATAGATCGCCTCCTGAAAGTAATAGCAGCAAAGAACAAGGGATTGGAGGCTTCCCCCGGGGCCTCACCTCGACCCATAGTGGCAAAACTCCTCAACAATCGAGATCGGGATACAGCATTGTGCAAAGCAAGGGATCCACAGTCCCTAACATTTGAGGGAAACTGCATTACCTTGCACCCTGACTTTACCATAGCAGTCCAGGAGGCTAGGAAAAGGTTCCTACCAGCCTAAAAAATTGCAGCAGGCTAATATCACATATGCAGTGCTTTACCCTTCTAAACTACGGATCACATATCAGGGCAAGCAGCATATTTGCACGTCGCTACCAAGTCATGTCATTCATCAAACGGCTACCCAGAAGTCCATATAAGAGCGGAAACAAAGGCAGTATCAGCCCGCCAAGACTGGTAAAGGAGTAATGTAGACAGGAGAGCAGTGCAACTGGTACAAAAAGACTAACGCATACTATACCTCTGAGTATATATGCCCGCGATGACCACGTGTGACATACGTCCAAATATTACCTACAAACTATCCCCAAATTGCCTATATAGGTGCAAAGACTCAACAGTCAAAAGCATGGAAAAACGATTAAAGACTAAATGGGCAGCGACCCATTCCTCACGCTTTAGGTGCTTATTATCAATATCCTGGACACCCTCCACCCACGTGACTACATCTGGGAGAAGGTATTGCTTTGCCCCCTAAATATCCAACCCCAGTGGGTATTCTCTTCAATAAGGAGCAGGCATTGTGATGCTTCCTCGAAAGTGTTATTTTACTATTGTTTGGTTATCTACATGGCTGTAATCCGTTTAACCTTGCAGTTGTTGATACTTCAAATTACCGAGCAGTTCAGGCGGAACATCAATCACATTTGTAAACAGATCCTAGTGACCTATATCTTATAGCATTCAGCTGTTTGTTCAGTTTAGGGGCATGTTAGACCTTAATGGGAAAGGGGGGAGGGAGAATACACGGCAAGTTGGGGAGGCCGATGTGCGAGGGGGGTAACCGACTGTACAGCATAGTCAGAGCAGATCAGCATTTATTAGGAGTAGCAAAATCAGATATCAGCAGATCTAACTCCCGGAAAGACATAGAGATAACTTTCCTTAGTGGCTTGCACACCCATGGTGGATAATAGACAGCAGATGGGCCTGAACCTGATGACGTGGAACATATGAGTCGTGGGGAACCCACACAAGAGGAGGCACCTCCTAGCCTACCTAGATAAGTATCATACACACATTACCATGCTGCAAGAAATGTATACGCCCCTGCTACTGTTCCTACATTTGCTGCGCGATGGGCGTCTCATAGATATTTTTCATCATACTCCACATACTCATGAGGGACGGCCATCCTTAATATAAAAAAAAAAACACGCCGTTTGTAGAAGAGGGAGCTCTAAATGACCCGCAAGGGAGATACAATGTGGTATGGGGGAGACTGGTGTAACAGTCGGTCACACTGGTGAATTGTTATGACCCAAACGTAGATGATGACTTTTTTTTTTTGTGTCACACTATGGGGGTTCGTTATCAGTATAGGCTCTACGCGCGTTATTTGGGGAGGGGATTTTAACATCACTGTAGAGCCAGAGCTAGATAGGTCTCATCCCCAACTACGCAAAGGCGCAACGCCAAGCACAGCAAATTATTGAGGAATATAAATAGGTGGATGCATGGCGATTCCTTCATCAGACACAAAGGGAAGGGACATGCCCTTCTACGGTGCATTCCAGTTGGTCACGACTAGACTTTTGGCTAATTTCCCGAGGAATGGCGACACTTGTCATGCACATATTCAGACCATTTCTATGTCAACTTACAGATTACCCCTCCAGGATACACCTTTAGAGAAGCGGCCTGGCGGCTCCCCTTGCGAGCACTGCTGGATATCCCCTTTCGAACTAAACTGGGGAAGGAAGTGGAGGATGTTTTCTGGCAAAACATAGATTTGATACCCTCATAAGCAACAGTATGGAAGGTGTTGAAGGTTTCTAAAAGGGGTGTATGTATGGCTAAGGCTGGGGGCATATTAAAATACATCAGGCGCACACTGACAAAACTGGAGAAAGAACACTGTGAGCCACAAAGTGATAAGCATGTAGATAAAGATGGGACCAAACAAGTTAAAATACAGGTAAAACTCACTGAATACCAAAACGCAACTGAAATGAAAAGTCTCTTTCGTGGACAATACCATGGGTACAGGAGTTATGGTGAGAGGGAGAGACCGGGATAAGCGCTGACGGAGCTCACACGAGTGTCCCGATGTTCCAGGTACGTGGTGGAAATTGGTGATGCAGAGAAGACGCCCCAGAAAAATACTGAGGCAATAATACTCGCCTTTAAGGAATATTATTTGCTACTATACACCACCAGAAGATATACTCCTATGGACACTGAGTCCTACTTAAACTCAGTTAAGTTGGGATTGCTACGTGACACGCATCAAGAATTGCTTGCGGCTAAGCTTGAGAAGGATGGGATTAGAGCTTCCATCATGCAACTGAAAGCGGGCAAGGCCACTGGCCTGGACGGGCTACCAGCAGAATTTTACAAAGCATATGTTGTGCTGGCTCACTATTTTAAACAAGTATATGAAGAGGCAATGCAATGCAGGGAACTGCCACACACCATGCGGTGGCATATGGGTTTCCCGCCAAATTTCATCTCTTGAGTGCGCTTATCTGAAAGACCTGAAGCGTTTTTCATACACCAATACGTATCCATACGCCAATCCAGGTTACACTCCACCTCCAAGGAATGAATACAGTACAGATGGCTCAGGAGATGACTCATCCACTACGAGTGGCTCAAGCGGGGACAACTTCAAAACCAGACAACCAGGGAGAGGTAGAAATAGACGACAACATTACCAACAACTATGGCAACCTTTCCCACCAACAGTAGGTGTAGGGTATCATAACCCTTTTCAACCACCTCATTTTCAGCAAATGATGAGATGGAATCCTAACATGATGCCTCAACCCCAGTTCCGAGAATTAACAACAAATTTGCTAGTACTGCAACTATTATAGACCTCAAAACAACTTATGAGGACACATTTTGGGAGACAACAAAATGCGTGTGAGACCTTTCTTTTCGTCGATTTAATCCATCAAATTTATTTATATCAAAAATAGTTAATACACCTTCCGTATTGCAAAATTCAAAAGAAAGTTACACTTCACATCAATGACATATATTTTGGACAATATATTACACACCATTCAAAAACTCATTCCAAGCATTCGAGACACCAAACCATTCTTAAATCCAAACGCACTGGTACCACTAGTCATTCATACAACTCAATCAAACTCTCAAAAAAGACATGGACAACTGAATATACTTCTCAAAGACAACAGAAAGAAATTTGTTTGGATAATTCAAATCTCTCAAAATTATTTATTTTCCCAAATCCAGATTCTTGTGGTCACACCAAAAGGTCTACGCGTTTCGAAACCCCTTAGTTTCAGGGTCTCTCATCAGGACCTGTGAATAGCAAAAAACTTTTTTAAGTGACAAGGGGACGACCAACCTATACTTTGCACACCAGCACCCTTTAAAAAAATAAAACTAACTTCATTACCTCTGTCAAGTGAAGAGAAGAAGATCAGCCGATCTTATTCAAAAAGACTCTGGAAAGAAAAAACAAGGAGCTAAACCAAACGGGGATGTAAATTGCGGCAGCCCTAAAAGTGTAAAAAGTAATGCTCAATGTAACATGCTCACAGTCATTCGTCATGAACTTACATAGATTGTCCTATTAGTAGCGCGTCTGTGCTCTCTGGTTGTGGTGTTCACAATGTAAACAATCGTCAACTGTAAAAGAGTATAAACAATGTTTTCAATATAGGTGCCTGCTCTCCTAGGGAGGAATCTTAGTTGGTTAGTGGTTTGAAATTAAGTACCTCGTTGATGTGCGAAGGACATATGGAAATGTCCTACAGTAGCTCCATTTTGCACTAATCCGGTAAGTACCAGGATTCTAACTTTCCAGGAAGTGATGAATTCAACTGTTTAATAGTCACGTTTCAATCCGTGGAATGGAGAAATCTTTTTTTAACCTGTAAATATATTAGAACCCTGTTTAAGTGGCGGATAAGTTCAAATTGGATTGCGCGGTATTGTCAACACAAGGCAATGTCAAGAAACGCCGTGCGTATGAAAGTAGTTGCAAGCTAGGTAATTTAGTGGAAAACACAGCGTAACTCCTCTCAGTATCAACAGTAAACGTCTTTGAACTTGTAGGTTGATCCTCTGTGACTAAACTGCGCTACGCGTGTCGAACGTGTTGCAAGCTAGGCAATTTAATGAAAAATAATGGGTATTTCCTATTAACTGCACAACGTCGTCGGGCCTTTAGGTTAGTCCTCTGTTTCTAATCAGATGGAACAAAACTGTAAGGGTAAGAACAAGGCTTACCTGGTAGAGTTACGTGGAAGTCTGTAGCTGCTTGCGGACGCTGTTTCTTGTCACGTGTAGAGACACGTGATGGCGAGGTTTATATCTCATATTAAGTGAAACAAAGAGCGGACTTCTCGTTTTAGAGTCAAGACGCGGAACGTGGTCCAAAATGGAGGAAACTAATGAAACTTTATTAGTGTTATTGAACTTCACATAGAGCAAAATCTCGATGCTTTTGAAAAAACACGAACTAGATCCTCAAAATCAATCCCTAAAAGGGGAAGTGACTTATTGTGATAAAAAGTCCAGATGATTCAATGCCAAACATGGTCAGGACAAGGCATAGAGTTAGATGTGTACTTGTGGACTCAATCAAGAATGAGGAGTAGAAACTTTTAATGAGAGTGGTGAGATCGCTGGTACTGTCTTCTGGCTGGAGAATCTATTCTTGTAACAATGACACACAACCCCCATCATTTGGTGGGGGATTAGTTCAGTTTATATAGCTCAGAGAGCTCGTTCAGTCCATCGATGGCTGTGTTAAACTTCAATATCAGTAGAGCCTCTCTTCTGGATAGTTTAAGTTCCAAGTCACCACCTCTTATATCTTGTTCCACCTTAGATATTACTGTCCATTTTAGATCATTGATTTGATGATTTTTAGCTTTCCAATGATTAACCAATGGAGCTGTTTCCACATTTTTGTTGATTCGCGATTTGTGTTGCGATACTCTTATACGAATCTCTTGGCTTGTTTCACCTATATATAGTAAGTTGCAAGGGCAACGTATACCATAGATAACAAACTTGCTTTTGCAATTGGTAAAAGAATCGTGTTTCCAGAAGACAGAGTTGTGTTCAAATAAATCGCCTTCTCTGTGGATTCACAACAGATACAAGTTCCACATTTGTGATGTCCTCGTACTGGGGGAAGTCCTACATAATCACGTAAAGTGATTTGTTTGTTTTTTGGCATAGATGCTCGCACGATTTGGTTTGCTATATTACGATCATTTTGAATGCAAAGAGTGGATTTTGTCTTAATGAACAGTCGAGGTTTTTTATCAGATGCCAATTTTGAATGATGACCTTTTTCAGATTGTTCGAATTGGGACAAAATGTGGAGACACAAACAATCCTGTCAAGTGGTGTTTTGATTGTTTTTCTGAGCAGTTCTTCCCTTGGAGTCCACCATGCTCTCTTTATTGCCTTTTTCAGGAGTTTCTTCGGATAACCTCTATTTTTCAAATTATTTAATAATCTGGTTGCGTGGAGCACATATTCATCTTTAAAATTACAATTACGCCTCACACGTAAAAACTGGCCGAATGGCAAGTTTTCTCTCAGGTTTCTCGGGTGACTGCTTGTAAAATGTAATATCTTATTGCGGTCAGTTGGCTTTTTGAATAAAGTAGTCACAAGACCATTGTCAGATGGATAAACCTCCACATCAAGGAATGGGACCCTTGTTTTAGAATAATGCAAAGTGAATTTGATATCTTCAGTACGATTATTGAGCCAACAGTGGAATATTTTAAGGTTTACTTCTGTACCAGTCCAAGTCATAAAAACATCGTCAATATAACGAGTCCAATTTCCGATGAACTGAGAGAATGGGTTGTTGTAGTATATAAATTTCTCCTCGAATTTAGCCATGAAAAGTATTGCTAGCTCCGGTGCGAAAGGACACCCCATCGCAACTCCTTTGACTTGATAATAAAAGTACCATTGAAATAAAAATAGTTTTTCTTTAGTGCAAAACTGGCCAATTGCATTATGAACTCGGTGGGAACTTTAAGACTGGATCTACTTTCCAAATAAGAGCCAATAACTGAGAGTCCTTCGTCCTGTGGAATCTGGGTATAGAGTGAGACCCCGTCTAACGTCACTAGATAGTGACTGTCCTGTTAGAAATTTATTAATGCCAACTTATTGATGAAATCTGTTGTGTCACCTAAGAACGAAGGTACTTCAAAAATAAATGGCTTCAAGAAGAAATCAACAAATTTAGAAATGGGTTCCATCATAGAGTCGCAGCCCGAAATAATGGGTCTTCCCGGTGGTGTTGTCTCATTTTTGTGTATTTTAGGAAGTACGTAAAATAAAGGGATCCTTGGATTTTTATTTTGCAAGAAGTCATGTTCTCTTTTTGATAAGAAACCTTGGAGAAGTCCTGTGTCAAGTAGTGGAAAAAGAATATTTTGTAACTCCAAAGTTGGGTCTTTATTGATTTTCCGATAGCATACTGTATCATTTAATTGTCTCATGACCTCAAGGGTGTAGTCAGATATGTTCAGTATGACTATTGACCCACCCTTGTCTGCCTGTTTGATTATTATGGAGTCATCATTTTGTAGATTAGATAGAGCGTCCATCTGTAGTTTTGTCGTATTGTGCTTGACCCATCTTTTTTTCTTTTCCATCTCAGAGATTGCTGAGAGAATGGTTTTTTCAAAAATGACTACTTCCTTTGGAATTTTATTGGACGGTGGACAGAATAAAGATTTTTTCTTTAGGCCAGTGTCATCAAAGATTTCTGTGTAGGGATTCGTCATGAAAAAAGTTTTAAGTCTGATCTTTCTGCAGAATTCAATAGTCTCTGTTTTTAAACTCCAGTTAAACCCCAGTTCCAACAGATCATGTACCGCCCGCCTTTTTTAGAGAGGGTCCGGAGAGGGCGCGGCAAAAGAAGAGGAGCGAACCAGGTACACTGGGAACACGACGTAGCAGTGGGGGGGCAACACACGGAGCAAGGCCCGGGAACAACAAGCGGGCCCCAGCAACCAGAGAGTTTAGTTACCAATCTCTCATCATTGGCACTCACCAGGGACGAAACGGCAGTCCTGGAGAAGGGTTTGGGGTTTGTACCCACGGCAAGGCTGGACCGTTTCAAACTCCATTGTGAACTTTCAGAGTTCTTCCGCAAATTTAAACTCAAGAGTTTGTTTAAGAAGCAAACCACCGAGGGGATACCAACACCTGCAGGGGATTCTGGCTTGAGGGTAAAATCAACATTCACCCCTCCTCCCCACACAGTACCCCCTGAAATTACAGCTTTCGAGCAGGCTGTTTTCAATGATATTGAAAATTTCCAGGAGACGGCGACCGAGTTCCAGGCACTCCGCTCCCTTCAGTCAAACTCCGACATAGTCATCAAGTCAGCTGACAAGGGGGGTGGCATCGTGATCCAGGATGCAGTAGCCTATGACAAAGAACGCAGGCGCCTTTTGAATAATCAGGCCAACTACACTCACCTTGATACTGGTTCTTCATCGGGACTTCAAGTGATGATCATAGAACTAGTGGACCACGCGGAGACTAACAGATACATCACGAAACATGAAGTGGATTTTCTGACCACCAGCAAAGGTACCATCCCATACTTCTATACCCTACCTAAAACCCATAAAAACAAAATGCCTCCACCTGGACGACCGATTGTGTCAGGGATAGGTTCGTTGTTGGAACCCTTGTCGAAGTATTGTGACTTCTTCCTCAAACCCTTGATTCAAGCAACCAGCACTTGCCTTAAGGACACCAAGAACCTCCTAGCGTTATTGCATGAAATGGAACTCGCAGGAGAACCTGTCTTCCTGGTCTCGCTAGATATAGAGAGCCTGCACACCTGTATCCCGCAAGAAGACACCATCAAGGTCATTAAGGATACTTTGGAGGGAGCCCAGTGGGATTTCGTTACACCTCAAGAGTTTGTGGTAGAGTGTGCTACCATCGCTCTGAAGAAAAAAATACAAAGGAGAACTCTTCCTACATTCCACCGGTACTTCAATGGGCAGCACTTTTGCCCCAAGCGTTGCCGGGTTGTATGTGTACGATTTTGAGTGTAAATATATACTCTCGTCACAAAACCCCTATGCGCGCCCTATGTGTCCTTTTGGAAAAGGTACATAGATGATATCTTCATCGTGTGGCAAGGAATTGAAGAAACACTCCTGGCATTCTGCAACAGGATTAACACGTGTGACCCAAACCTGCGGTTCAACCATACGTACAGCAGAGACGAGATATTTCTCGATGTGGTCATCAAGAAGGTTGGGAACCATCTTCAAACACTAACGCACCATAAACCTACAGCAAAAAACAACTTGTTAAACTTCTCAAGCTTCCACCCGCGCCCATTACGGGAGAATCTCCCTTTTGGCCAGTATTTACGCCTCAGACGGAATTGCAGTGAACTACAGGACTACCGATCACATGCCAGGGATCTCACAAACAAACTCCAGAAGCGTGGGTATCCAAGTAAAATACTCAAAGCTGTAAGAGGGCCAGGAATCAACATAGAGAAGCCCTCCTTGAAGACACCGCAAAACTGACAGAAGAGATTCCACTGACGTGCATGACAACCTATAATGTAGCTTCCAACGCTGTCAGCAAATCCATCAGGAAACACTGGAGAATCCTTGAGAGCAACAACCACAAATGGGAGAAACCTCTCTTTTCCTTTAAACGAGCAAGAAGTATTAAGGACTCAATTGTTCACACTCGCCCCAAGAACACGAGTAGGGACGACAATTAGTCGGTCCTAAATGCCTGGGGCCTTCCACCAGTAACGGGCCACTTCCTGTGTGGAGCATGCAGCGTCTGCCATCTGACGGCTCCTACTAAGCAGCTAACACTGGAGACAGGGAAGATATGCACACAAAGGACACACACCAATTGTAATTCCTCCAATGTCGTGTACCTGATCACTTGCCCTTGTGGGTTTAGGTACGTCGGTATGACTTCACGCAAAGTAAAACAGCGTATTTGCGAACATCGCAGTAATGTCCGGTATAAGAAGAACATGACGAAGCTCACGGATCATTTCTTACAGACAGGGCACACCACTAATGATCTTAACTGGACTATCATTGAACAACTGAAATTGAGTTCAAACACACAACAGTTATTGTTTGAAAAAGAGCAGCGCTGGATCTACCGTTTGTCCGCCCATAAGCAAGGACTAAATGATAATATTCCATGGGTGTCAATGATGAAACGCTGATAGCCGATTACATTTTCTGATGCTCTTTGACCACTTCACGTAGATGGTCCGTGATGATGCACATTCATGGGTTATATTCCAACATCCTTTACACCTCAACATAGCACCTGCAATTATAGGTTGGCTAACCATTGTTACATGCTACCATTAGTTGCACCCGTATCTATCTGATTAACTGACATCTACTGATAGCGTTCACAAGGAACTGAATAGGGCTACCGGTCACCACACAAGTACACTTAAGGGATTTATCTAATCATCCCCTACCCCTTAGCATAGGGCAGGCGATTATCCTTTTGGCCAAACACTGTTACTAGCTGCCACTAGTTGCACCTTTACGTACCTTACCGACCTATTTGACTTTTTTTGGGGACCACCTACCAACTCCCCGATACAATAATACAATGATCCGCCCTCACGATAGCAATATGGGATCATAGGTTGGCACCTATGGGCTGACTTGATACGAAAATGTGCGCACCACGCAAACTGAGCCAGAGTGAGAATTTATAGTATCACTTTTATTTTATTGTATTTTTCACACTGTTTTGCGAGTGGAGAGCGCCACACAATTTGTTTTCCCCCAGTGTTTAGGGATTATCTAATGCACACGTTTTTATGCCGAGCGCTCAATAAAGTTTCCTTTTTCAACCAAGGGCTCAAGTTAGCGTTCTAGTGCTCCCCTGTCACGTGACCGGAGTACTCCATGCAAACCTACCCACTTCCAGGTCACGTGACAGGGCGCGGCTATTTCTGGACCGTTACCGCGGTATTGCGGTAATATTCGGGTCCGCGGCAGGCCAGAGACAGGTCTCAAGAGGGAGAGCGCCATGCAATTAGTAAGTAACACGGGTTGCCTGGGTGGGTGGCTATTATTCCAGGACAGTGATACCAAAGGGGATTACGGACGGAGCGCTTGAGCAAATCAAACACTCCCCCCCAGTCAACTGATCTGGGTTTAATCCATCATCATTCTATAGCTCACTCCACCATCTGTCCATCAACTGTTGTTTTTGCATTTGTCAC
Source organism: Triturus cristatus (assembly GCF_964204655.1). NCBI lineage: Eukaryota > Metazoa > Chordata > Amphibia > Caudata > Salamandridae > Triturus > Triturus cristatus. The sequence continues at coordinate 359,148,244 of NC_140586.1, read as the reverse complement.
CCCGAGTGGGACGGGTATGCTCAGACGTGAGTCCCGTGCTTTCCATGCCACTGGAATCAAACTATCCTGGCTGAAGAGGGGTGAAACCCCGAAACCGGTCCTAGGATGCTTGGTTCCAGTCCAGGGAGGACCTGGCTTGGCAGTTCGGGCTGGACTGTTCCCATGAGGCACAGGGTCAAGACTGATTTGCATATGGCTTGGTTCAAACTGGAATGGCATGGTGAGCAAAAAAACGATGGATTTAGGCCCAGATCTCTGTACTGGGGTGAATGTATGACATTGTTCTGCATTCTGTCCATCAACTGCTGCTTTTGTATTACTTCCAGGAGGCACACGCTTATTCCTGACTCCTGTTTTACCCTTACACAGCTTATTGGTAGCTTTACCCCCTCCCGGAACCCATGAAGTGAAGCCCCACACGCCTTCACGTAAGCGCCAAGTTCTCCATGCTTTTATTACTTTTAGAATCCACCATGCCACAGTGCGTATGCCATGCACTGTAACAGGACACTATTATTGAGCAATTTTTCGTGTTTTTAACTATGTGATAACTTTAACCACATTGCAGTTATAAGTTATAAGGGTAGTGACCCGCACCCAGGGCTCCTCCGTCCAACCAATTACATGGATTGGTAGCCTGGGAATAACGTTTGCATGAATAACAGTCACGTGTGTCTTGACCCCTCCGTTAATACGATCACACGGAGTGGATGTATGTGTGACACGTTTTCCTGATTGTGGGCCAGACGTGACTTGGGTTGCACAATCAACCCACACTTTCCTAAAGCACGAGGTGGCATAGCACTGATAAGCTCCGTCACACTTGTTGAGGAACTTCATAGTGGTCACACAGTGCTCGTGTGCTTTTCATGTTTGTTCTTTCTCTTTCAGAACACAGCGGCTCTTTGGAAATCCCAACAGTGCTGCACAGGTGAAACCCTAAGTTTTGCCTTACACCCCCCACCCCCCCTCATAGGTTAGGATACGCCCTAGCGTGCGTATACCACCATGGGGTCCTGGTCCTGAAGAATGCTTAGCTAACTATGCACCTATGAGCTGAAACATGTTGACCAATTTGCACATCTTTGTTTAAATCGGATTCTCCTGGTTTACCTAACCAGTCAGCTCGCGTCCATCTCACTTGTTTTAAACGATCGCTGGTTCTCCACCATTAAAATTACTTTGGGAAATAACCAGCAATCTTTTAACCTGCACTACCCCTACACGTACACTATCCACCAAAAAAACCTGCTCCGCTGTAATTCAGACGTCGAAGCACACCAGGGGACACTCGGTCCCTCTGGTGGGAACCCGATGATGAAGCATGTCACCAACTAGGTTGGTGAGTGAGGGTTCTTTTAAATAAAGTGGTTTCCCCTTGTGCTGCCCCAGCTATTTTTCTTCTTTTTTCGCTCTTTTGTTGTTAAGTATTTCCGTCGAGGAGACTAAGAGTGATAATTCCCTCACTCTCTAGTTGTTAATTATATGCGCTTATCATATAACAAACCGAGGGCAACACTGTCGATTAATGGCATGCAATCCTCCACATTTGACATAACGCAGGGAACTAGGCAGGGATGCCCATTGTCTCCCCTTCTCTTTGCCCTTGCGGTGAAGCCATTGGCAGCAACTCTCCGGAAGCTGCATAGAGAATGGTCATTGAGGTTAGAATCCGAGATCTTCCCACTCAACCCAAATTCCCCTCCCTTCCAGGCGGAATATCCGCTGAAGTGGAGTTCAACAAACCTTAAATATCTGGGCATAGTAGTTACTAGAGATAAAGAAGAACTATTAAGAGCCAACTATGGTAGACTGCTGGATTCTGGGGCCCAGAGCCAGGGTAGGATAGAAGCAAGTTGCTTGACCGCCCGGCTAACACGAGCAACTATGTGCTCTGCCTCCCCCGTCAGCACTTGACCATCCTTAAACCTGGTCTTTGATACCCCCGTACGATTTCAACTGGGGTCCTCTACTGCGTCTGGATATGACTAAAAATTAACAGAACCAGACTTATGGTAGTGCACATGAATTGCACTGTGCTTTAAACTTCACATATGGTCCTGATGAAGTGCCGCGAGACCCGTTAGGGGCTTAACAGGCACGAAACATGGCGACTCACCACACCACTTTAGACCTATAGGAACATTACACCCATATCGAGGCTTACCAATTTTAATTAGTCTAGCGCTACCACAGCAATAAACACAACAGTTGGACTGCCCTAGACTTATTTTATCCCACCCACTTAGTGCACTAGCCATCCCTCACACCCGCACACACGCTACGACTTCTTCAAAAGATCTCCGCCAAAGAGCCCCGTTCATGGGTGCCCGTCGGGCATTACAGCGCCAGCCCGACGAGGGTGAGCCCAATGATGCAGCATGACATCCTCTGGGGTGTGTGAGGGCATCACGTAGAAAGACCTCCCTTTTCCCTCCTTTTCCCCTAGGAACTGCACACTCCTTTGAGACACAATACCCTCACGAAGCCCTTTGAGATGGGGGAATTCGAAGTACCAGACCAAGAACTATCCTATGTGAGCGCACAGGGACATTATGCGATCTATTGGTACAATCCTCCCCCCCTTCGTGCCCCATTTGGCAGTGGAGCAGGGGTACATGGCACCTATACCACTCAGTGGTTTCCTGGGGGTTGACCAATGGACAGCTGGAGGGCGGATATCAACTATCACATGTACGAAGGAAGCCTGGGAAAATATTTCAAAAACATTACAGATGCCCATGGTGTATTCGTTGACATTACCGTTGGAATACCAGTAACTTGCGAAGCACTATATCACTGTATGCTAGATCGCCATAACATGCAGACATGGGGGGGATCTTTACATTGGGGGGAGTTTCTTCGGAAGGAGGATTTCTTTGGTGAAAACACCCAAACATCTTTAGAGATCCTTATGTATATTGGGCTTAAGCAGGAGGCTAAGGCGGCTACCCCAAATTTTCCAGAAGAGCCACCAACATTAGCCACTCTGCATAATATGCTTAAAACCGAGGGCCCATCAGACGCAGTATCAAGGCTTTATAGAAATATCCTCACATTGCAAACCGACACTAGTAACAAAGCCAGGCAGGGATGGGAGGAGAAATTGGGACAACCTCTGGAGGATGCACAGTGGACATACTGCTGCCAGCAGACTGAAAGGATAACGGCTAGCAGTAGAGTAAGGTTCATTCACTTTAAATGTCTTCCTAGAATGCACTACTCCCCAGCAAAGCTTCACAGCTATGGACTAAAAGACTCTGATAGATGTGAAAAATGTGGTTGGGGGGGGGGGGGGGGGGGGGGGGGGGCGAACTTCCTTCATCTGGCCTGGACGGGCAGGACTGTCTCCAGGTATAGGGAAGAGGTGGGGGAGACCCTGTCCGCGATGACAGGCATGCAACTACCACTTACCCCACTGATTGGGCTATTGAAATACACAAAATAAATGGACATAACAACCAGACGATTTGTAGCGCTTGGATTGCTCATGGCCAAGTGCAGGGTGGCATGTAGATGGGGAAGGGAAAGAGCCCCTAAATTTAAGGAATGGCTGCAGGATCTGGTATATTGCCAAGAACAACTTAACATAAATGCAGAACTATGCCGCAAAGTTCAAGACCCAGGGATATATGGGAGCCCCGTGGAACATACCTTCACCAACTTTCATATTAAATTGCACGGAGGGTTGGGGTCCCGCACACCCATGCTTCCCCTCTCCCTTCCTCATGACCATACCCCATACTCTTTCTCCCCCCCCCCCCCCCCCCACACACTCACATATCAATACACAGTGGTAAAGAGCCTAAGCCAGCAATGTAGACGGGACCGCGTCATGGAAGGCAGGCAACCTTAGTATAGAAACGCTGACATATGGATGTATGATGTTAATATAAAATATGTGAAATGTTGTATTAAGAAGAATGCTGATCTGGGAATATGATCTATGACATATATTTATATACCTGCTACTACAATATGTTAACAAGCTGTTTGTTGTGAAAATGCAAATAAAAAGACATTTTAAAAAAAAAAGAGCTCTTTGTTTTCCCTCACTTTACAGGGCATGCTGCTGGCTATGTTCTTGGTGACATTTTATACCAGCCCTATAAGAGCTGACCATCCTATCCTATGTTGAATGTCACCGTGCTCTGCAGGGCTGAGACATAAAGCCAATGTGGTCCGGTCCCTCCTAAACACGTGCTGCAGCGGCCATGCTACAGGCTTTGTCGATTGGCATGCAATGTCTGTCCAGTGCCAGCAAGTCCGTCTGCTGCAGTAATAAACTGCAGCTCTAGGTGCACACACCGGCGTTATTTGCTCACAGTTCTCATGCATGTGCCATTCTACATCCCTCTAATTCAGCTCTTCCCAACAACCTATGGGTAAATTTTGTGGTTTTGTAGTGGTAGTGCCAGGAGTGCTAAGTCCGATTGTCCAGGCAGATTGTGCTGCTGTCCTTTCACAAGTTAGAAAACAATATGTACATTGGTTTAATGTCAAGTTGTGGTTCAGGCTAGGCACATTGTATTTTACTGATATTGGAAAAACTCCTTACCTCTTGTGAGGCTTAAAGTGCTTTCTTGGTGCTCATGTAAGTGCTAGACAACCATACCAAGATTTGGTCAAAGACTTCTAAAGCGCACATGACCACACTAAATGGGGGAATCCAGACATACACAGCTAATAATTGCCACACTAGAATGAAAATATCTATCTATCTATCTATCTATCTATCTATCTATCTATCTATCTATCTATCTATCTATCTATCTATCTCGGTAGTATTGAGCAAGACCTATTCAACTTAAAAAAAAATTACCAATGCTGAGTAACAGACATGTACTTCTCACTTGACGTCATTAACTCTAAAACACAGATATATACAGTATTCATGACCATAATGACTGTCAGTTCTGCTGAGAGAGTTTTATACGTTTCCCATGCCAGTGCTTATACAGACACATATACATCTCACACAACCACTTGTGAGATTGTGCATTACTCACATTAACATCAAACTGCACAAATAAAATAACAAAAAACTCAGAGACAAAAATGCAGCTTCTACATCAATCAGCCGAGATAACCACTTTAACACTGAACTAGTCACATTCTAACATTCTATTCTTGATCTTAGTGAAATACCTTATAGAAATATGAGACTGTACATAGATTTACTGCACACACTGTGCTGTTTCAGGCACACAGCCTTGTAAATTTGCTATTTTTAGCCACAGACACATTACAATGAGCCCCAGCCATATGCAAATTGCAGGTTTACAATCACATTTGTTTCTGACACGCTTGACACATATAGCAATACACAATTGTTTTGGCAAACACATATAAAATGCTGTCAGACTTAGACTGCTCAATAGCATTCTTGTGAGCCATAGGGAAGACTATGACTCATACTGAGCTGCAGGATGCTTGTTTCCGGTCCAGGGAAGACCTGGCATGGCAGTTAGAGCTGGACTGTTCCCTTGAGGAACAGGGTCAAGACTGATTTGCATATGGCTGCGTCTGAACTGGGGTGGCGAAGTGAGCTAAAGAACGATGATGGATTCAACCCAGATTTGTGACTGGGGGTGAGTGTCTGAAAAGTTTCAGCACTCCCACCATCATCTCCTTGTGTTTGCTTTCTTCGCCCTAAGTTGGCAGGGTATGCCCAGACGTGGGTCCCTTGCTTACTTTGCCACTGGATTCAAGCTAACATGGCTGATGAGGGGTTTTACCATGAAACTGGTCCCAGGATCCCTGTTTCCAGTCTAGGGAAGTCCTGGCTTGGCAGTTCAGGCTTCACTGTCCCCATGAGGAACAGGGTCAAGTCTGATTTTCATATAGCTGTGTCTGAACTGGGGTGGCGAGGTGAGTTAAAAAACAATGATGGATTCAACCCAGATTTAATAGTGACTGGCGGTGAGTGTCAGAAAAGTTTCAGCACTCTGTCTCTCATCTCCTTGTGTTTGCTTCATAGTGAGCTGCAGGCATTGCCATTTTGCACCACCCGATATACTGAGTTTTCTACCAGACACTTAGCCACAGGTACATGGGTGTCACAGACCGCTAAGTTGCACACTCAGACTAGCTGCTGTCTTCATACATACATTAATGTTGCACTCTGGCATGCACACTGACCCATTCCACACGCACAAATACACATATCCAATCTCGAACATACATTTGAATTCTTTTGTTTAATAGCTATTTGCAATGACCGTTCTCAAACACACAGCACTGATGCACAGAGTAACACACACCAAAAATGTTGCTATACACCTAGCCATAAAAACAATTGCTTACACAACCAGCCACACACATGCCAGCGTTATTTTGATCAGCCCTCGTTTGTCACCTTTTATAGGTGTCTTGGAAGGGCTCACGTATAGGTTACCCCTTGCACCTTTTATGTGCTGTAGTAGGACCTTATTTTGGTTATGATTGTTCTAATTGTGTATGCTTTTTGAGCCTATTTACAGTTGTTCTGTGAGATAGCCTGCCCTTAAGACTGTTTTTCTCATTGCAATCACTTCTGTGTGCCACATCAGGGAACTGCAGGTGTTGTGTGCACAGCTGCCATATGCCACTTTCTACCCAGACAAGACGAATGCTGTAAAGATGAATCATCCTTTATATAGAGATATGTTGTGCCTTGGCAAGAAGGAGCCTCAGGCTCATTCCACCAGAGCCAAGCTAACCCTGTAGCTTTAGCTAGGATCGTTTCAGTGCTGGATGCTCATTCCACCTGAGCCAAAGCTAACACTGTAGCCTTAGATAGGATCGTTTCAGTGCTGGACATCTGCTGACATGTTACGTCGGTGTCCATCCGCTTCTCCCTGGAGCTACAGTGCCTAGACACCTGCAGGTATGACTGCACTTTAGAAATCCTATTTTCATTTCATTTCCTTTTACCAAGCACTATTGCACAAATTTAGGTCTGTAGGGAGGGCCATTTTGCTGGTCGTTCCTCGTGTATTTCCTCCTGTAAATTTCACTGCTGTGACTCATCACCTTTAGGAGAGTACTGCCTTGGTATCAATTCAAAAGGAAAGAATCTGCTATTAGAAGTAATCACTAGAAGAACAAGTTGCTTACCTAGCAATGTATTCAATAGAAGAACAAGTTGCTTACCTAGCAATGTATTCACTAGAACAACAAGTTGCTTACCTAGCAATGTATTCACTAGAATAAGTTGCTTACCTGGCAATGCTCTTTATGGTGGATACGCTAATCACAGATTCTTCATTAGCCTCCTGCCTCCCTGTTCTGTGAAGTGGACTTCTAGATGTTAATAAGATTTCATGTTCGATTGTTCACTCTTTCACTGATGCTCTGCGCACAAAAATAGAATTTTAAAGTGATGTCATTCGACTGGTATGCCACCTACAAAATGTACTGTGCCATCTCTTCTGTATGTGGTTTGTGAGTGCTGAGGAGTCTGATGGCACCAATCTGGGCGAAATTGCTGAAAGGTTTCTGGATCCAGTCTGGCAACTGTGGGAATTCAGAAGGTGACGGATCCACCAGAAAGAACATTACTCCAGTATTGGAGCTTTCATAGATTCACATGCCTGAATCATTCCCCATCGTCGAGACGGGAGTCTCCGGTACATAAAAAAGCATTGCTTAGTAGTATAGCAAACTGAAAAAAGGCCTAGGCCCATTTTCCTTTTGCAACCCATAACCTTTGTTATGTAAAAAAGGACTAAACTTGTCTCTGAACCAATCATAGCCTCTCACCGTCTAGAACACTCCTGAGAGAACCTTCTGCCCCTCAGATTTTCTACCACACGTTGTGCTAGGGAGTCTCCTTTGAGCTCTGCTCAAATCTACAGTTTGGTTCTACTTCATTCTAGATTGAAGAGTTTATTCAACTGCTTTTTTCTTCACCAACTCCTGAGAATGGCTAACAAGGAAAAGAAAGGTTTATTTAGAGCCTGCTCCACTGTTCAAAGAAAAGGCTGTATACAGACGACCCTCATAAGGATTGCATATACTGTCTTTACCCACACCATCAGGCAAAGTAATGTAAGGTATGTCGTACCTTTTCTAATAAAATGCTGAGGGATCGTGAAGGAAGGCTTTTACTATGGCTTCAAAAACTTAAGACCAGGAAAGATGTTGTGTCTAGTGACGGTGATGAGGCGTCAATGACTTCTAGGAGATCTCAGAAAAGAAGCAGATCTCCTCAGGCTCATACTTCAGGGGAAAGACCTGAGAAGGCTCTTAAAAAGACCACGATTGGGTCTTCAGGGCGCAGTCCCTCAAAATCTCCTCCACGTATGGAAAAGGAGAGCAAGGGTCATGCTTCAGGGGTAAAACAGAGGACAAGCTCAGAGCCCTCAAAATCACCCCCTAAAGTTAAACACTCTCTTAAGAAGCCAGCCTCCACACCTCCTGAAGAGAAATTGGAGAAATCTACGTCGTCGACGGGAGCGTCTAGGAAGAAAGTAGCGTCGTCGACGAAGAAAAGTGAGGTAAAACTTATTATTAAAGCTATATCTCCGTAGACGATGGCGTCGTCGACGGCAGTGTCGACGACGAGGCCTTCGACTGCATCGACGACGACCACGATTACAGCGTCGACGGGATCGTCGACGGCAGCAACAACAGGATCGTCGACGGCAACAACGACAACAGTGATGGCAGCGTCGACGGCACTATCGACGACGATAATTTCGTCGGCGGTTTCGACAGCGATCTCGTCGACGGGCTCGTCGACGAGAGAAAAAACCCCAGAAAAACTGGATTTTGCCAGGAAGAGGAGAATTACCCCAGATCTTACCACTCCAAGCAAGGTGACACCTCTAGTACCATCCCACCTGTTGGAGGAGGAAGAGTCACAGGTGGAAGAAGATAATGATGGACCTTTTGACTACGCCAGTAGCCCCTCGCAATTGCATGTAAAGTGCCAAGAGGATGACTGGGAAGAAGAATATGATTGTCCCCAGCAACACTATCACAAGGAATACCAGGAAGAAATGGTGAGCGTTCCATCTTCACTGCTAATGGATCTGCAGTTTATGTTGGATGATTATAGAAGGAGGCATCCTATACCTCATACTTCTCAAAGAATACCGGTGACTACATCTCAGCCACGATCTATTCCATATACGCCAGTGCGACGGCAAGAGGTTTTACAGGAGTCCTTGCCTATATCACCACTACCACAACAAGATCCAGTGACTTCTGATGATGAACAGAAAGAGTGAGAGATAACAGACCCTAGTAAAGAATGGGACGATTATCTAATTCCGTCGCCTTCATCTCCTTCACCGAAACCTGTTGATTCTCCTCCGGAGGACATCGGGGGGTTCTATAATCTAATGGAGAGAGCTACAAAGAGATTTGCGCTCACCATGTCATCTGACAAAATGGAATGTTTCTTGTATGATTTCAAGGAGCCATATCGCAAGGCAGTTCGATCTCTCCCGATTGTCAGTCATTTATGGGAAGAAGGTCTTAAGGTCATGGAGACACCAGCAACGGTTACTCCAGTACTCGCCAGACTGGGCAAGAAATATAAAGTGCCCTCGGATGCTCCAGCTTGTCTACTAGGCCACCCCAAGCCGGACTCCGTTATAACCCAGGCGGCTCAGCTAAAATCAAGGATTCCATCAGCTCCAATTACGACACCTCCCGACAGAGAGGGTAGGCGCTTGGACAATGCGGGGAAGAGATTTTCTTCCATGTCTGCCCTTCTAGTTAAGGCGGCGAATGCCCTGGCCATCCTGGGCAGGTATGATAGACAAATGTGGTGCGACCTCTCGCCTTACATAGACAGCATTCCAGATGCTGATAGACAGGAAGCCAGAAAGATCCTCCAAGAAGGAGAAAGGACTTCGTCTGAAGTCATAGACAGCGCAATGGACATTGCGACCACGGCCTTCAGATCTTTGGGAGGAGCGGCAGTCTTACGCCGACAAGGATGGCTGAGAGCAACAGCGTTTAGGCCTGAAGTCCAGAATAAAATCTTGGACCTTCCCTTCAATGGAGAGGATTTGTTCGGGAAGCACATCGACGAGGCTTTGCAGAGTATCAAAAAAGATACAGACACTGCAAAATCACTGGGAACGCTGCAATATAGGAAGGTTCCTTTTCGAGACTCAAGAGGTAGGGGCCAATACTCCTATAGAGAGGTTACCAACAAGGCAGATACACTTCTTACTCCACCTCATCTCAACCATACCGTCAACAGTATACACAACGACAAACAGGAGGTTTAACAAAATCTACTCCTAGAGGTCGATGAGGTCGTCCGGGGAAGAACAATACCCGTTGACAATGATGACGTTCTGAATCCGGCTACATCTATTCCTCTTATGTTGCATGTTCTCCTGGGTGGAAAAATTTCTTACCATCTTCAAAATTGGCAGCAAATAACTACGGACCAATGGGTTCTCAACATAATACAATTCGGACACACTCTATAGCTTCTGCAAACGCCCCCTTGTACACCACCAAAACACCAAGAGGTCAAATACTTACATCAGATGCGTCGGGAGATTCAGACAATGCTCCGAAAGGGAGCAATAGAACCGGTATCGAATTCCCAGAGAGGAAGGGGATTTTATTCTCGTTTTTTTCTAGTCAAGAAAAACGTTCTCGGGGGCGTGGCTAGCAGCCAGGAAAGATGGCCGCAGCCTAACGGTGCTCCGAGGGTGAGACCGTCTTCCCGATTATCCGGAATACTATCCGCTACGCAAGCTGTCCCCCAGTAACACAGGCGGTGAGCCTGAAGACAGCGGCACCATCTGAGGCAACCCCGGGGCTTCTACGAGGTCGGGGACTCGTCCTGCGTTGCCTGGCATCTGTGGCCTGTGCCGCCGGCTGAGACCAGGGCCTCGAGTGATCCGGAGGCCGGGTGCGGTGAGGAGAGAGTCCGGGTCCGGGTGGCTCCGAGAGGCGGCCGGATCTGCACCCTGCGCTGGAGGCGCCGCGCTGGGGGGAGCGAGGCTGCACGCAATGCTGACGCTGTGGGAGAGTGCTCGACACTGACACGCTGCCTCGCAGACATCGGGAGGCGGCCACTGGCGGAGGGCCGGCGCCGACGCACACCAGAGAGGACATATCTGTTCCCCCGGCTGTCGAGGTCCTGCGCCCCGTGATCTGCTGCCCCTGGGTGGGCCCCGGAGGTCATGCTGTGTGAGCTGAGGCCTGGTAGGAGGAGTGCTGCGGTGATTGTCCCTTCTGGCCCCCACTGACTCCACGGTGAGCCTGCAGCCGGTCGGTCGTCCAAGGAGTAGGTGCTGCCTGCTGGGGGCTCTGACTTTACTGCGCTCTGCATGGTGGCCGGGGGTGTCCATCTGGGGCCCCCGCTTCCCCATCTGGTTGGTGGGGCGCTCTGGGGACGGGCAGCGACGTCCATTTGCCCAGCCATGGCTGGAAAAGGAACTCGTGGGCATCAGCAGGGCAAATTAGACAAATTTGCCTATACCAGGGACGCCGTTGTGACGCCGGAGAAAACTGGGAAAGCGGCAAAGGTCGGAGACTAGGCTGGGGCGTCTAAGGTGACACTAGACATTATGGCAGCTCTCACTAAGGTGCAGACCACAGTGGGGTCTATCTCCACGGATGTGTCCCTCCTCAGAGCGGATCTCCAGAAAATGGCGACCAGAGTCACGGAAGTGGAGCAAGTGACGACCGGGATAACCAAAGACATTACTTTTTTGCTCCAAAAAGTGTCCCAGATAGAGGCGGAAACCAAGCGAATGGCGGCAAAGATGGACGATCAGGAAGGGCGCTCCCGGCGCAACAACGTGAGAATCACGGGAATTCCTGTAAGTGAAGGGAATCCCGCCATGGACCTGTACGTGGAAGAATTAATAAGAACTAAACTGCAGCCCAGGGGTCTCTCGTCTTTCTTCTCGGTGGAGCGCACCCACAGGGTGCCCGGAGGTAGGCCTAAGGTTGGGGCACCTCCCCGGCAGGTGCTGGCTCGTCTATTTAATTTCCGCGACAGGGATGTCATTCTTCAGGCAGCCCGGGTGGCACCGCCGTTGCGCATACAAAACTCCACGGTGGCTTTCTTCCCCGACTTCACGGCAGCGGTGGCGGCGCGGCGGAGGAGCTTCTTGGAGATCAAGAAACATGAGAGCCAGGGAGCTGCCCTACTCCATGATCTTTCCGGCGCGGCTGCGAGTGGTGGCGGACGGGAAGACGCTGTTCTTCGAAATGCCGGAGGAGGTGCACGACTGGCTCGAGGGCTGGCGACTGGTGGGCAGCTCTGGGCGCTCGAATAGACGGGAGCGGCGCACGGGTGGCACGGAGGACCCTGGCGCCCAAGATCTGAGGGAGGAGGACTCGGACCGACCGTAGGATGAAGCGGAGAACAGGCTAAGTGCTTCCCTTTTTGGCCTCTGCCGGTGACGAAACCTTGCTGGCCTGCAGGGATAGATGGTGCCTACTCAGTTGTACTTTGTAGGGTGGACAGCTGAACTTTGGGACAGGGGGAGTTCCTGGTCTTCCTCGGACCGCCCGCTCCACCTCACGCAAGTACTGTTCCGGGGTTTGGGATGTGAGCACTCTGCTGAGTTGGGGAGGCGGGCAGTTTGGGGTCCGTATGGCAGGGAGGCAGGGTGGTGGGGGGGGTTAAGGGGTTGTTCATAAGTTTTGTTTGGAAGTTTTTGTATAAGATGTCATGGTTGTCTCAATACACTGTACAGGAACCAAGCACACCAGGCGCGGCCAGCGCCGACCCATCCGCAGTGCTAGTTTTAGTTTACTCTGCTTGCAGTGATGGCTGACGCAGCGCAAGTGCAGTCCACTGCGTTCCCTCTCACCCCGGTGTAGCCTCTCTCCCTCCTCATGTGGAACGTGCGTGGCTTAGGAGATAAGATCAAAAGGGGTCTGGTCCTCCAGAGTCTTAAGAGGTGCTCCCCAGCGGTGGTCCTGCCACAGGAGACCCACCTCACGGGCACGGCTAGTAAAGCCATGGACAGGTGGGGTTACAGGATGGTAGCACACTCCGAATTTTCATCCGGTTCCCGTGGAGTGGGTATAATGGTGAAAAAGCAGTCCCCATTAATCATACATAGCGCCAAAACAGACGGTTCGGGGAGATTCGCGGCTATCCTCACCCAGTGGGAGGGGCGCCCCTTGAATGTTGTCTCGGTTTACATTCCCCCTGCCCTACACGCCACTGCACTTCCGTCTTTGAGTGATTTCCTGCTGGATCTGCCGGAGGGGGAACTCATAGTGGGTGGAGACTTTAATGCGGTTATAGATGACCAACCCGATCGCTTCCCGGCGCGGGTTGGTGGCACTGGGATATCCCGCCTTGGGAGTTTCTTCGACGCCCTCGGGCTAACAGATATATGGAGGCTCCATCACCCAATGCAACAGCAGTACATGTACCACTCTGGGGTGCACAATAGCTTGACTAGGATAGATTATTTCCTGGGTTCGGAGGGTGGTCTCCAGAATGTGGATAGCGTTGAAATTAGGCCCAGGGGCATATCGGATCACTCCCCGATATTACTACAATACACGCGTTATCATCTGACTAGACGCCGTATATATCCCATCCACCCGGGTTATCTCCAGGTCCCCGCAATCAGCAGTGCGCTCGGGAAGGCGACGAGTCTCTACTTTCAGGAGAACGCCTCGTCGGTTGGCTCCCCCGCTATCCTCTGGGAAGCATACAAGACAGTCCTGAGAGGGCAAGCTATTGCGTCCATTGCGGCGCACAAGCGCGAGAAGCGTCTGGAACTGCGGTCATTGGAGTTAGACCTGGCTGCGGCGGAGGCGCAGCAGGCCGCGGACCCGACGCCGGCGACCTCCAGAGGCTTGCGAGTGGCGCAGGCAAAATACAAGGAGCACCTGGCGGAGCTCGCTAGGCAGCGGCTGGAGGCCACGCGGCACAGAATCTATGCTGTTGGGGACAAGACTGGGAGGCTGTTGGCGTGGTTGGATAGAAGAGAAAAAGGTTCTAGGTGGATAGCGCGGATTAGCCCGGAGACAGGTCCGGCAACGACTGACCCGCGCGACATAGTGAATATCTTCGCTGGACATTTTCAGGTGGTCTATTCTTCCACTTCCTCTATGACGATGGAGGAGGCGCTGTCTTATGTTAAAGATCTAGTCATGCCCAAATTGGCCCCAGAAGCAATGACGGCTCTAGGCGCCGATCTCACGGTGGAGGAAGTACAGGCTGCGGTGGGGGCATTGCAGTCGGGTAAAGCGGCGGGTCCAAATGGCATCCCGATCGAGTTGTACAAGAGGACGGTGGGGACACTTGCCCCCCACTTGCTTACCATGTTTTCAGACTGCCTGAAGAGCGGCGAACTTCCGCCTGATCAGCGTACGGCCACCATTGTGGTAATCCCAAAGCCAGGCAAGCCGGCGGATAAGTGTACTTCCTACCGCCCCATTTCGTTACTTAATGCGGAGGCAAAGATCCTGGCAAAGCTGTTGGCGACTAGACTAGCACCGCATCTGTCCGAAATTCTACATCCGGATCAGTCTGGCTTCATGCCCGGCAGAAGTACGTCTCACAACCTGAGGCGTTTGCACAGCGCACTGGCTCGGGCGGATCGCGTGGGGGAACCAGCGGTGCTCCTGTCACTGGATGCACAGATGGCGTTCGACTTGGTCGAATGGCCCTTTTTGTTCGCAGTATTACACCATCTGGGATTTGGGCCCAAATTTATTGCCTGGATTCGGCTTTTGTACACCAAGCCGGTGGCTCATGTTACAGCTAACGGGCATATGTCCGTGGACTTCCCCCTGACGCGGGGCACGCGTCAGGGCTGTCCCCTATCGCCGTTGTTATTTGCCCTGGTGCTCGAGCCCCTGGCGGCGTGGATACGCTGGGAACCTTCGATAAGGGGCCTCAGGTGGTCGGATGGTTGGGAGGACAGGGTCTCGCTCTACGCGGATGATGTCTTGCTGTACCTTGCCTCTCCGCGGCGCTCCATCCTAACACTACTCAATATTTGCAAAGTCTTTGGCAGGGCATCGGGGTACATGATAAACTGGTCCAAATCTGTACTATATGTGCTGAGTGGACCTCCGCCGCGGCTGCCGGCGGATTGCCCCCTTAGAGTGGCAGACGGATCATTTAAGTATTTGGGTATTCACATCACGGTGGATCAAGCAGATTTTTTCCAAAAGAATCTTCGGCCCCCACTGGACCGTCTTAAGCGGGATATTCGCCATTGGGGTGCGCTGCCGCTGACCCTTCGCCATTGGGGTGCGCTGCCACTGACCCTGCTGGGAAGGGCGGCGCTCTTTAAAATGATGGCCTTGCCCCGCTTCATCTACGTGCTGGAAAACACGCCGTATCCAATACCACCGGCGTACTTTCGTACAATATCGGCGCAGGTGACGGGCCTTCTGTGGAGTAATAGGCCGGCGCGTATCTCGCAGTCCAAGCTAACCCGCAGCTGGTATGACGGGGGGATAGCACTTCCTGACGTCCAGCTTTATTATTGAGCGACACAGCTAAAGATCATCAACCAGTGGCTCCACGTCCCGCAATCCAACCCAGCATTCAAAGCAGACAGGGATATACTTAGCACGCGGGGTATGTTATCACCCTTGTATGCTGGTAGGCTCACCCCAGACTTAATTGGCCCCCTGAGGCAGACTGTGGCCATTTGGCATGCGGCCCAGGCCAAGCTGGGGTGGAGAGGAGTCCTGACACAGCTTACGCCTTTGTGGGATACGAAGCGGCTCGGGAGGCTTAGGTGCAGTAAGGGATTTGATAATTGGGACGACATTGGCATTTCCACGGTGGGCGACATGTGGCATGGGGGTGCAGTGGTCTCCTTCTCGCGCCTGCAACAACAATATGAGCTGGCGCCATCGGAATGGTTCCGTTACACCCAAATCAAACATGCATTGCTGTCGCAGCTAGAGCCTGGCGCCGAGGTCCCGGAGGCATCACCAATGGAGGACAGATTGCTTACCGACTATATGCCTAAGAGGGCCACATCTTTCACGTACCGTAAGCTCATAAATAACCTGCCTGACCCTATGGGTCCCCTACGTGAGAAATGGTCCAGTGATGTAGGAGACTTTGATGACCCGGAGTGGAGGGAGGTACTGGCGTCCCCCCGGGAGGCGGGGATACCCTCTAGGCTCCGGTTGGTACAGCTCCGGATTCTGCACCGGTCCTACTACACCAGATGCACCCTGCACAAAATAGGTAGGGCACCCCATCCATTCTGTTTGCGCGGTTGCGGGGAGGAGGGTACCTTCTATCACACCATATGGGAATGCCCTGTCATCCAAGAATACTGGAAGCGGGTGATGCGGACGCTGTCCCAGTCGGGGGGAGTGTCGCTGGTGCCGGAGCCCAGGCAATGTCTACTGAACGTGTGGGAACCCAATGACCTTAATCGACAGGTTCAGGGCTGGGCCACGCTGGGGATGGTACTGGCTAAGCGGAACATAGCTCAGAAATGGGGTACGGGAGAGGCACCGTTGCTGTCAGTGTGGGGACGGGACATGGATAGGGCTATGTTGGCCGAGAGATCGGTGTTCATTGGGCGGGGGTGTCCACAAAAATGGAATAAAGTGTGGGGGGCGTGGAACAAGTACAGAGGGGGCATATGTGAACCACCGCCGACACAGGACGATGAAGCCTCTGACACTGACTAAGGAGAGGGTCTCGGGGGCAAATGACTGGGGCATGGACGTTGGAATTGAGGCCTTGGGCGGGCGCACTGTGGGAGGGGTGGGTGATGCTGGTGAATGCTGGGCAACGATTTTGCTATCTTCAATTAATGTACTGTACCGTTTTGCGGAAAACAATAAAAATCTTTTACAACAAAAAAAAAAGAAAAAAAGAAAAATGTTCTCCAATGGCGCCCTATTTTGGACCTCAGGTCCTTAAACACTTACCTCAAGAAACAATCTTTCAGAATGGTTTCCCTCCAAGGTATTCTGCTGCTATTAAACCCAGGAGATCATATGACCAAATTGGACCTACAGGATGCGTACTTTCACATCCCCATCTATCCTTCCCACAGGCAGTACCTTCGCTTCATGGTGGCCGGAGAACACTACCAATTCAAGGTACTGCCTTTTGGCCTGAAGTCAGCCCCGATAATTTTTACGAAATGCCTGGCCCAAGTGGCAGCGGTTCTAAGGAAGCAGAAACACCAAGTATTTCCTTACCTCGACGACTGGTTAGTCAAAGCGCCATCAGCAGCATCGGCCCGGTCGTCGACAACGGCTTGCGTGGAACTGTTTGCCAGATTAGGTCTGACTTTAAACGAAGAAAAATCATCTCTTCAGCCAACACGAAACATCACCTTCTTAGGAGCAATACTAGACACAGAGGTAAGCAAAGCATTCCCCTCCAAGGAAAGACAGCTGGGAATAATATCTCTATCCCAGGCTTTTATAAAAAAGAAAGTCTCTTTCAGTACACAAGTACAAATCATTGCTGGGAACGATGTTATCTTGCATTCCCCTCGTACCTTTCTGCAGGCTAAGGATGCGTCCGTTACAAGAGCAACTGGATCTTCAATGGCATCGGGCGGAAGGATCCTTCAACGATATACTCAGGGTAACGCCAACCATGGTCCACGCGGCAACATGGTGGACCCAAAAACGGAGCATCTCACAGGGTCTTTCATTCCTTACTCAACCAGCCCCACTGGTGATTACAACAGATGCGTCCTTGGAAGGCTGGGGAGCGTTCCTTTAGTACCTCCAAGTCAGCGGTCGCTGGAAGTTGCACGAACAGCAAATGCACATCAACCTCTTGGAACTCATAGCCGTCCGTTTAGCATTGGTAGCGTTCGTACCAAGGATACAGGGATCAGCGGTGTTAATAAGAACGGACAACACAACAGTAATGCACTATTTAAACAAACAGGGAGGAACAAGATCACTCTCCCTGTCTCAAGAAGCCCAAAGGATATGGGAATGGGCACTGCAACACAGGATATCCATAACAGCGGAACATCTTCCTGGGGACCAGAACATCAAGGCGGATACTCTCAAATCCACCTGCCACGAATGGGAGATCGACCAAGGGAGTCTAAACAGCATCTTCCAAAGATGGGGAAAACCAACAGTAGACCTCTTCGCAACAGTGGAGAACAAAAAATGCCAGTTCTTTGCAAGCTGGCTTCCCCAACGGGGATCTTGGGGGAATGCGTTTTTGATGGCATGGTCAGGCATCTTTGCCTACGCCTTTCCTCCAATTCCCCTCCTGCCGCGGGTTCTTATGAAGATCAGAAAAGAACTGTGCAAGATAATCCTGATGGCACCATGGTGGCCCAGGCAACACTGGTTCGCGGAGCTTCTACTACTGTCGGAGGAACGCCCGATTCGCCTCCAGCCAATACCGTCACTCCTGACGATGTTCCGGGGGGGAAGTACTTCATCCGGATCCGAAATCACTGCACTTAGCAGCCTGGCTCCTGAATACTGCGAATTTCAGCATCTA
Organism: Triturus cristatus; assembly: GCF_964204655.1. Taxonomy (NCBI): domain Eukaryota; kingdom Metazoa; phylum Chordata; class Amphibia; order Caudata; family Salamandridae; genus Triturus; species Triturus cristatus. The sequence continues at coordinate 359,129,835 of NC_140586.1, read as the reverse complement.
AACATCCCAATGGAGTGCAGAGACATACTATCTAAAGCCAGAGCGGATAGTACGAACAAAAAGCACAGGATGAAGTGGAAGAGATTCTGTTTATGGTGCAAAAGATGTAACATTCATCTTCTGAACTCGGCAGCACACAAGATTATTCCATACATTTTGCTTTTGGCAAAGTCTGGTTTGGCTCATGCATCTATAAAGGTACACCTAGCCGCAAAATCACGCTTCAGAAGGACTTCCTCTGGACCATCTCTGTGGTCCGCAAGAGTCATCAAACAATTCATGAAGGGGTTGTTCCGGGTTTTTCCTCCAGTAAAGCCTCCACCACCTCTCTGGCAATTGAACATTGTTCTTTCCCAGTTTATGAAACAGCCCTTCGAGCCAATACACAGGGCAGATCTTAAATTCCTGTTGTGGAAAGTTGCACTTCTCATCGCGCTCACTTCAGCCAGGAGAGTGGGGGAAATACAGGCTCTCACGGTCCAAGACCCTTTCTTACAATTCAAGGAGGATAGAATGATACTGAGGACTAATCCAGAATTCATTCCAAAAGTACCAACTGATTTTCATTTAAATGAGCCACTAATTCTCAAACGATTCTTTCCTCAACCAACAACAGCGGCAGAAAGAGCTCTCCACTTGCTGGATGTCCAACGCTGTCTAAAGTTCTATTTGCAAAAAACTAAACCTTTCCGCAAGTCTTCACAGCTTTTTGTCGCCTTCAGCGCACTCAGGAAGGGTTTCCCTTTGTCAAAAAGGGGAATTGCCAGATGTATTTCCAGTGCGATAGAGTATTGTCATTATGCAGCTGGGCGACCTCTGAATGCACGAGTCCGTGCCCATACGACAAGAGCAGTGTCCACCTCTACTGCTTTGTGTGCGGGAGTGCCGATCCAGGATATCTGCAGGGCAGCGACCTGGACAAGTACGCACACCTTCACCAGGCATTACTGCTTGGATGCAGCCACAGAAAGAGATGTGGCGGTGGGAGAAGCGGTGCTGAGGAACCTTATCCAATAACGGTGAGCCCTCTTTATCAACCCTCCTTCCTTTATTGGTTACATTTGCGCATTTTATTGTTGTTTATTGTATTAGAAGCAATTTGCAGAGTATTTTTTATGTGTGTATTGGTTTAGGAAGACCGCTTTTATCACACTACATATGTTCCCTTGTTCCAGGTCTTGGGTAACAAAGAATGTGCAATGATTTACTGCTCACTATTCTGATTCAGGCATGTGAATCTATGAAAGCTCCAATACTGGAGTAAGTAAACAAGTTACTTACCTGTAACTGTAGTTCTCCAGAATTGGAGCTTTCATAGATTCACAAGCAACCCACCCTCCTCCCCTGAGAGGCTCACCTTGGATTTAGCTCAAAGGGTGTTATGGCACAAGTGCACGAAAATCTGAGGGGCAGAAGGTTCTCTCAGGAGTGTTCTAGAGGGTGAGAGGCTCTGATTGGTTCAGAGACAAGTTTAGTCCTTTTTTACATAACGAAGGTTATGGGTTGCAGAAGGAAAATAGGCCTAGGCCTTTTTAGGTCTCGCCTGACCCAGCGCATGCACTGGTCTGGCGAGACTTATTGAGAGGGCTCCAAAAAGTGCTACCAGGCCAGCCTAGAGCTACAGTGCATGTGCGCGGGTGCGCCACGTTTTACCGCGATCGCAATCACTTTCGCGGCCGCACGGCCACTTGGCATAGCCAATAGGTCTCGCTTTTGGGACCTTCTAAGTATTTAGTTATGCAACTGTTGCATGGCTAAGCACTTATAAGGTCCCAAAGGCGAGACCTATTGGCTATGCCAATGCTTGTTTCAGTTTGCTATACTACTAAGCGATGCTTTTTTATGTACCGGAGACTCCCGTCTCGACGACGGGGAATGATTCAGGCATGGGAAACTATGAAAGCTCCAATACTGGAGAACTACAGTTACAGGTAAGTAACTTGTTTTCTTCCTGACAATAAGCTCCTAGCGGTGAAGTAGAAGCTGAGTTCAGCAATTTGATTAAAATGCTTACAATTTCAGATTTTCAAACATTGATTGACTTTCAAAGATTCACTTATGTTGGTAGTGTCTCCGCTGTTTGAAGCCTCTGAAACCTTATTTAGTGATCAAGAAAATCATAAATTAAAAATGTAAACTTTTAGGATATTGTCCCCGGGAAGTGCATATGTTGAATTTATGCCCTGACCATAGTGTGCCTGACTTTAACATTTGCTCTTCCATCACTGCCACAACAAAATAGTCCACATCAATATGAATTTCCTGCTTAGCACAAGAAGTAAAACATTAGAAGTGTATGAGCATCCCTACACTCAAAGAAAACAAGATTTAACGTGCCCCGGTCTCAGTAGTTGCGCTGTCTTATTGGTAGAGCATGAAAATACTGCTCTTTCTTGCAAATCATATGCCTTAAAGTGCATGCTGATTACCTTAGTACCTATTAGGCTTTAAACAGGCAACAGAGACTAATGTTCATTTAAAATGTTTTTTTCTCTGTCCATTTCCACCGGCTCTCTTGCTGTCGCTTTAGGCAGGTAGAGGGGCGACTGAAGAGGAGTTTTCCCAGCAAAGATTATTGTGGCCTCATTGTGCAGAAATGTGATCCTCATTGCTGGAGATATTCTCTAATGGGCTGCCATGCTATCTTCATTCAGGGTAAAGGTTTCATCTTCGACTACCATCTTCGCAGAAAAATCTTAAATTGTTCTCTAAACGTTTCATTCCAATTATGTAGTGTTTTTATTGGTACTGCTTCCAGAACTACATTGTAAATGCAGAGGACTCCAAAGATTGGAGAGGAAAATAAGTTTTCACTCATATTTGCTAAAGATTAAAAGTGTCAGGAGAACTAACAACCTGTAGGCTAAATTTGGAGACAATCAACTGAAAACGGGCTCTAAGCATCAAACTGCATATGCTTTAGGTCCTAGTATGTGAAAGCTAACACACCTCTTCTGTGCGATGTTATGGCACCAAACATCAGACTCCGGGAAGCAATGAAGCTTTTTCCAACCAATACCTCATTAAAGCCATAAGATCAGATTGAGATCATTGCACACCATTGTGAAAACCAGTTGATTCAGTGTAGATGTCAGGTTGAAGACCAGGATGGCACAAGCTGTCCTCGAGAATGTATCTGAAATAGACACGTTCGTGATAGATTACTTACCTTAGAATATCCCCAGGCGTCAGACTGGATCCAGAAAGTTTTTGTCCGCAGTACCCCTTGTGAGAAGTTGGCCTGATGTATGATGTCACTAGTTCTAGTCTACACCTTATATCAGTCCAAATAACCCTTATGGTGATTGGTTGTAAAGTCAACCTTATAGACCAGCTATCCTAGTGGTAGCATGGACAATGGCAGTCTTAGGCTAAACTCTGAATGGCATGTGAAGCCAGCTGTGATACCATATATAATCCCTTGAATACCAAATGAAAGGACACCACAACAGATATATATATATAAAATAAAGTGTATTTATTCTAGTCAAACCCTCAGCACTCTTTATGAGATTCGAGGTAAGTACAACACAGTCTTATTCAAGCATACATTAAGTCACACAGGTAAGTAATACAGTTAGGCCCTAGGGGCCACGCAAACCATATACTAAAGAAGTGGTATAAGGACCACTGTCACGGAAATAGAATAGGCCTAGGCCTAGGGAATCGCTGGGGCTACACTACACTACCAACAGTTAGGAAGTGGGAGGCCCACGGGATTCAGGTGCAAAGTGGAAACACTCACGCGTAATGCGTATAATCGATAGAAATAGTACAGTTCTGAAATAAGCAGTTTTAGGACACTTCTGGAGCAACTAGGAAGTCGAGACTCGGAAACTAGACCCTAGGATAGTCACTACCCTTGTGAGCACCGGAGTACCCAAGTTACCTAGCCCACAGGCTGCGGGTGCATAGGTGTGAACTTGCGTCGGGTTTCGTCGTGGACTTCTATGGATGCCTGAAGGAAAGTTGCTGACAGGCAGTCAGTGCAGAGTGTCCGGTGGATCCCAAGGCCAGGATCAAGAAGGAAGGGTACCTGCAAGCAGAAGGGACAAAGTCAAGGTCACTAGCCAGTGACCAAGTGGAACCAGGAAGGAACCAGGCGATGTCGTGAAGATTGCAGGTGAAAAGGTGAAGCTTGTCGCAGCAGCCACGGGTACCAGGAGACGTCGAGGACAACCAGGACCAGGAGGTGAGCTGTCCCACGAAGGCTCTTGCTGTCGGCGGCGTCGAAGTCGAACTAGGACTCACTAAGCCTTGGCAAGCGGAACCCACGAAGAATGGAGGACTTGCTTCTGGTGCAGACCAGGAAGGTCTGGGGTGCTTCTCTTTTGCAGAGAAGCGGGAGCCAGTCTGGAGGAGCCAAACCAGCAGTGAAGATTCGAAGGTGTGTCGTCACAAAGGCCGCTAGCCAACGGGCAAGCAACCGGACAGACGCGGCAAGCAGGAAAATGCAGAAGGGCCCCACGCAGGACTCGTGGAGTGTGGGGGGGCTGATCTTCGGTGCAGATGGTGCTTGGGGTTGGGGCTTCTCAATCCCCGGTGCACAACTTCGAGGGTACCTCAGAAGCTGCGCGGGAAGATACTCGCCACTTTTCCCAGGTAGCCGGTCCCACGTCTCTCGTCGCCTCCACGGATCTCAGCTCGGCTGTGGATGTGGATCATAGTCGGAGAAGTCTGGAAGTCAAGGCTCTGGTCAGGCTCTGCAGTCGGTCCCTCGTAGAACTTCAGCAAAGGGTAGTCTCTTGATGGTGCCTGTTTCCACAGGGTAGCCACTCCTTGGCCACAAGGGAGATTCTTCATTCTTCTTCTTTCGTCGAATGTCGAAGGTCCAGAGTTTCTGTTCAAGTTGCAGGTTCAGGATAATCTAATCTCCTGGGGCCCAGCTACCACTCTTATACTACTCTGGGGGGCTGGGTTGCCTGCTAGGTCACGCCTTATGGGTGGGACCTGGGAGGGGGGTGGTTACACCCCTTCCCTTTGTCCAGTTTCGCGCCAGGACTGGGGCTGGTGTGCCCCAGCACCGGTTTGAACTGGACTATGCATGGGACACCTTGTGTGCCCCAGGCAGTGTCTCGTTTCATTCATCCCTCCCTGCCCCAATACACTAAGGCCTGTCTGGGGTGGTGCTCGCACCTCCCAAGGCAGGAAATATATTGTCCAAGCCTCCCGTGCCGGGATCACTCCCAGAAGCAGGAGGTCAGACTTGTGTCGTGGCAGCAGCATCCATTTTGTGATGCTGGGGCTCTGGTTAACTTTAACCGGGTAAGTAGGTTTCAACATGTCTTCTCCCTCTAGAACGGAGGGATAATATCCTCATCCCCAGAAATGGGATGGGGGTATTATTCCAAAGTGTTAGACACCTTACACGACATGTTTTGATAAAGCCAAACCATAGTTACCATAACCGTTTAAGATTATAAGGCACTTTAAGAGTATATGGTAGGCTATATCATAGAACAGCTATAAGGACATGGTTCTGAAAGCTGCAGACAGGCTCAGCTCATGCTAGAGCACCATCTCACATGTTACCAAGCACTCTGCCTCCAGGATTGTTAAGGCCTGCCATAGGAGTGGCTGATAGGTACACATGTGTCTATATGTAAGATAGGTATAGGAATACTACACCTAAGCAAGGAGTGATTACACGACCTTGCCCCAGCTGAGTGATCAGCCAGTTGTGTCATAATGGAAGCCCAGGCCAGGGGTGGCATAATACATGCTGCAGCCCCTGGTAGGCCTAGGGTACACCTATGCCCTGGGTACCTAAGGTACACTGTACAGGGGCCAATAAGGTGATCCTATCCAAATGGGTTATGCACCTAAAGTACGTAGTATTAATTTAGAGAGAGAACAGCAGGGCTGTGGGTCTGATTAGCAGGCCCACAGCCACATCCAAGTCGAAAACCAGTAAAGCAAAAGCAAAAAGTGGGGGTGAACATAGAAAGCAGACCCTACTCTCCTACACAACCCCCCCCCCCCCCCCCAAACTTAGGTACATTAAACTAACCTTGACCAGTTGAGTCTTCATGTTCTAAGTGGAAATATCTGGAGAGTCCATCTGCATTGGCATGGTCAGTCCCAGGTCTATGTTCCACTGTGAAGTCCATCCCCTGTAGGGAAATGGACCACCTAAGAAGTTTGGGATTTTCACCCTTCATCTGATTTAGCCACAAGAGGAGCTTATGGTCTGTCTGAATCTTGAAGTGAGTGCCAAACAAGTATGGCCTCAGCTTCTTCAGGGCCCAAAGTACAGCAAAGGCCTCCCTCTCAATAGCTGACCAACGTTTCTCTCTAGGGGTCAGCCTTCTACTTATAAAAGCAATGGGCTGGTCTTGACCATCTGTATTAAGTTGTGAAAGAACAGCTCCCACACCCAACTCAGAAGCATCTGTGTGGACAATGAACTCTTTGGAGTAGTCTGGACTTTTCAGAATAGGTGCACTGCACATGGCCTGCTTCATGTCATCAAATGTTTTTTGACAGCTTACTGTCCACTGAACTTTCTTTGGCATTTTCTTGGAGGTCAAGTCATTAAGTGGTGTCACAATGGACCCATAGTTCTTAACAAACTTTCTGTAGTACCCAGTCAGGCCCAAGAAAGCTCTGACCTGAGTCTGGGTAGTTGGAGGAGTCCAGTCCTTTATGGTCTGGATCTTGCTCTCCAGTGGTTGAACCTGACCCCCACCAACTAGGTGGCCCAGGTATACAATCTTGCTCTGCCCCATCTGGCACTTAGTGGCCTTGATAGTGAGGCCTGCCTTTTGCAGGGCCTCTAAAACATTCCTCAGGTGGACCAGGTGATCCTCCCAGGTGGAGCTAAAGACAGCAATATCATCCAGATAAGCTGCACAGTAATCATTCAACCCAGTAAGGACTTGATTCACCAACCTTTGGAAAGTGGCAGGTGCATTCTTCAAACCAAAGGGCATTACCACAAATTGGTAATGTCCTCCTGGGGTCGAGAAAGCAGTTTTGGCCTTTGCATTCTCAGCTAGTCTGATTTGCCAGTAGCCTGCTGTCAGGTCAAATGTGCTCAAAAACTTAGCAGCTGCCAGTCTGTCAATGAGCTCATCTGCCCTAGGTATTGGGTGGGCATCTGTCCTAGTGACAGCATTGAGACCTCTGTAATCCACGCAAAACCTCATCTCTCTCTTACCATCTTGGGTGTGAGGTTTTGGCACAAGAACTACAGGACTAGCCCAAGGGCTCTCTGAAGGTTCAATGACTCCCAGCTCCAACATCTTTTGTACCTCAACTTTTATGCAGTCCCTGACATGGTCAGGTTGCCTGTAGATTTTACTCTTCACAGGCAGACTGTCACCAGTGTCCACCTCATGGGTGCCCCAGTTTGTCTGACTTGGGGTCAGAGAGAACATATGTCTGTAAGATTGCAGCACTTGTCTGCAGTCCTGTTGCTGATGGACAGTGAGGCTGTCAGAAAAGACCACACCATCAACCAAGCCATCATCAGGGTTCTGAGTCAACAGGTCTGGGAGAGGGTCACTCTCTTCCTCCTGCCCCTCATCTGTAGCCATGAGCAAGCCCATGTCTGCCCTGTCAACATATGCCTTCAATCTGTTGACATGAAGCACCCTGTGGGGGCTTCTGGGAGTCCCAAGGTCCACCAAGTAGGTGACTTCTCCCTTTTTCTCAACAATAGTGTGGGGTCCAGACCATTTGTCTTGGAGGGCTGCTGGGGCCACTGGCTCCAACACCCACACTTTCTGCCCTGGCTGGTAAACAGTCAGCACAGCCTTTTGGTCATGCCAAGCTTTTTGGAATTCTTGGCTTGCCTCAAGGTTTTTAGAAGCCTTCTTCATATACTCTGCCATCCTGGAGCGGAGACCAAGTACATAATCCACTATATCAAGTTTGGGTTGTCTGAGAGGTCTCTCCCATCCTTCCCTTACTAAACATAGGGGTCCTCTTACAGGATGCCCAAACAAAAGCTCAAAAGGGCTGTAGCCAACCCCCTTTTGTGGGACCTCTCTGTAAGCAAACAGAAGGCAGGATAAAAGGATGTCCCATCTTCGCCTAAGCTTGTCTGGTAAACCTTTTATCATTCCCTTTAGGGTCTTGTTGAATCTCTCAACAAGCCCATTGCACTGTGGGTGATAGGGTGTGGTGAACTTGTAGTTCACACCACACTCCTTCCACATTGTAGTCAAGTATCCTGACATGAAGTTGGCACCTCTGTCAGAAATGACCTCCTTTGGAAAGCCCACTCTGGAGAATACTCCAAGCAGGGCCCTTGCCACAACAGGAGCTGTTGTGGTCCTCAGGGGAATAGCTTCTGGATACCTGGTGGCATGGTCCACTATCACCAGTATGAATCTGTGCCCAGATGCTGTTTGCGGGTCCATTGGTCCTACAATATCTATGCCCACTCTTTCAAAGGGGACCCCCACCACAGGTAGTGGTATGAGGGGGGCCTTTGTAGTGTCACCTGATTTGCCACTGGCTTGGCAGGTGACACAGGAGCGACCAAACTCCTGGGAATCTTCTGACATATGGGGCCAGTGAAAGTGAGGGACAAGCCTGTCCCAAGTCTTGTTCTGGCCTAAGTGTCCTGCAAGGGGAATATCATGGGGCAAGGTAAGAAGGAAGCCTCTAAACTTCAGTGGTACGACCAACCTCCTGGATGCACCAGGCTTGGGGTCTCTAGCCTCTGAATACAGCAGCCCTTCATCCCAATACACTCTATGGGTACCTTGAGCATTCCCTGCAGCCTCAGCAGCAGCCTACTGTCTGAGGGGTTCAAGAGAGGGGCAGTCTAATTGTGCCTGCCTCAGATCTGCCCTTGAAGGTCCCCCTGTCCCAAGAAACTCAACCTGATCAGGTTCAAGTTCTTCTAGGACAGTTCCTTCAGGGCTCTCAGAATCATCCACCTGTGAGGGCTGATCCAGTGCCTGAGGCAGGGGGGAAGGCACAGCCTTTACCCTACTGCTCTTTCTCTTGGTTTGTGACTGGTCCATAGTTTCAGGATCCAGCACTTGTTCAGTGGTGCACTTTTTGGCCTGTGACCTGGTCACAGCAAGGACATGTGCATCTATCCCTAGCATTTCTGCATGGATCCTATACTCCACTTCAGACCAAACTGAAGTTTCAAGATCATTGCCCAGTAAACACTCTACAGGAAGGTCTGAACTAACAACAACTTTCTTGAGGCCAGTTACCCCTCCCCAGGAGAAGTTAAAAATAGCCACACTATGGGAGGTAGTGGCATTGCTAGCGTGGTCACTAGGTAATTCTCACCTAGTATGATCTGTCCAGGGTCCACAAAGGCAGGTGTCACCATTGTGACACTAGCCCCAGTGTCCCTGTAGGCCTGAGCCATTCTTTGGTTGATAAAAGGAGTCTGTCTGTACTTGCCCAGGTTACTGGGGCCTATAGAAGAGGACAAAGCTATGTCCCCATCACAGATCAGAACAACCTGAGTAGGTACTCTGACTAGGCCAGAATCCTCCTCAGTTCCCAGGGTTAACCCTACTACACCCTTTTGCTGGGAACCACCACTTACAGCTAAACTAGGGGGTACAGTTGCCTTAGGGGCAATGGTGGCTGGGGGCTTATCCTTTTTGGTGCACTCACTAAACCAATGTGAGTTGGACTTACAATAGTTGCACCATGGTTTCTTTTGGCCATCTTTCTTTTGATCCTTTTTGGGACCACCCTCCCCCTGAGCCTTTTGGGGGCCTGATGAAGACTTCTGGTCTTTTTGTTTCTGATCATTACCCTTCTGGTCTGCCTTTTTCTGATCACCGCCCTGGTTCTGGTTTTTCTGCTTAACTCTAGTCCTGACCCATCTATCTGCCTTATTTCCCAATTCTTGGGGAGAAGTCAGATCAGAATCAGTCAGGTGTTGATGCAGTAGCTGGTTTTGACAGTTGTTAAGGATTTGCTCTCTCATGATCAAATTATACAATCCTGTATAGTCCTTAACCTTACTTCCCAATAGCCAGCCTTCCAGAGCCTTAGTGGCACAATCTACAAAGTCAGTCCAGTCCTGAGTCTGTGTCTTGTGGGTATCCCTGAACAACAACCTGTATTGTTCAGTGGTTAGGCCAAACCCATCAATTAGAGCACTCTTCAGGACAGTGTAATTGTCTGCATTCTCATCACCAACTGTGAGGAGCTTGTCTCTACCTTTCTCAGAGAAGGAGAGCCACAAGATAGCTGCCCACTGACTTTGGGGTACCTGCTGTACTTTGCAAGCCCTCTCCAAAGCAGTTATCCATTAGTGGATGTCATCCCCACACTTGTAGGGAGGGACAATCTTGCTCAGGTTTCTATTATCATAGTGTCTGTCTCTATCCTTAGGGATATTGCTGCCACCAGTGGGTTCTAACCCACTTAACTGTTGCTCTCTAGCCAGAGCAAGCTTCTCCTTGGCAAGGGCAAGTTCTTCCCTCACAATCCTCAGATCAGCTTCCCTCATTGTGGCTTCATGCTCTTTTCTCTGGGGGGAAGTCATTCCCCTGTGAGAAGAGGCATTAGAGATGCTAGAGATATGGGAGTGGATGGATTCCCTTGAAGGGGATCTGTCTCTCCTGCTTCTCTGGTTAAGCCCACTTGGGGGTCTGTATGGGGGGACCCCATGCAAACTCCCATGTAAGCTTAGGTTAGCCTGGCTAAGTCTTCCTACTTGGCCCTGGCTGTCTACCTCCTCATCTGAAGTCCCATCTGACTCATCTGTAGTGGGTAGACCCTCCCCTGTACTTGGGGTACCAGCCTGTGAGGCCCGAAGAGCATCACATTCCTCTAGGATCTGCACTAGCTGAAGGAGGGTAGGGTTTGCACCCTGTTTTAACTTTCTGGAGGTACACAATTGTCTCATCTCCTGAAAAGTTAGGGTATCATATCTAGAGGGGATCTTTCTCAGACCTGCCCCTCCTGAGAGAGAATCTCCTTGATCTCCTCCCAGAGACATGATCTAGTGAGGGTGTGGTTTGTGCACCTACCTACACTAGTTGTTTCTACTGAACCTCTCTAGTAGTTGTAGTCAGGGTGTGTAAGTCCCTACAACAACTAAGTCCAGTACGACTTAAGTATTATAATCTATGTTATATGTACCTAAATAATATCTGTGTGATCTTTCAATTTAGTATCTCAAGATTACAATGGTATTACAACAGCAAGCTCAGATCCCAACCGCTGCTCACCAATGTGAGAAGTTGGCCTGATGTATGATGTCACTAGTTCTAGTGTACACCTTATATCAGTCCAAACAACCCTTATGGTGATTGGTTGTAAAGTCAACCTTATAGACCAGCTATCCTAGTGGTAGCATGGACAAGAGCAGTCTTAGGCTAAACTCTTAATGGCATGTGAAGCCAGCTGTGATACCATATATAATCCCTTGAATACCAAATGAAAGGACACCACAACAGATATATATATCAAATAAAGTGTATTTATTCTAGTCAAACCCTCAGCACTCTTTATGAGATTCGAGGTAAGTACAACACAGTCTTATTCAAGCATACATTAAGTCACACAGGTAAGTAATACAGTTAGGCCCTAGGGGCCACGCAAACCATATACTAAAGAAGTGGTATAAGGACCACTGTCACGGAAATAGAATAGGCCTAGGTAATCGCTGGGGCTACACTACACTACCAACAGTTAGGAAGTGGGAGGCCCACGTGATTCAGGTGCAGAGTGGAAACACTCACGCGTAATGCGTATAATCGATAGAAATAGTACAGTTCTGAAATAAGCAGTTTTAGGACACTTCTGGAGCAACTAGGAAGTCGAGACTCGGAAACTAGACCCTAGGATAGTCACTACCCTTGTGAGCACCAGAGTACCCAAGTTACCTAGCCCACAGGCTGCGGGTGCATAGGTGTGAACTTGCGTCGGGTTTCGTTGTGGACTTCTATGGATGCCTGAATGAAAGTTGCTGACAGGCAGTCAGTGCAGAGTGTCCGGTGGATCCCAAGGAGGAAGGGTACCTGCAAGCAGAAGGGACAAAGTCAAGGTCACTAGCCAGTGACCACGTGGAACCAGGAGGGAACCAGGCGATGTCGTGAAGATTGCAGGTGAAGAGGTGAAGCTTGTCGCAGCAGCCACGGGTACCAGGAGACGTCGAGGACAACCAGGAGGCGAGCTGTCCCACGAAGGCTCTTGCTGTCGGCGGCGTCGAAGTCGAACTAGGACTCACCAAGCCTTGGCAAGCGGAACCCACGAAGAATGGAGGACTTCATTCTGGTGCAGACCAGGAAGGTCTGGGGTGCTTCTCTTTTGCAGAGAAGCTGGAGCCAGTCTGGAGGAGCCAAACCAGCAGTGAAGATTCGAAGGTGTCATCAAAAAGGCCGCTAGCCAACGGGCAAGCAACCGGACAGACGCAGGAAGCAGGAAAATGCAGAAGGGCCCCACGCAGGACTCGTGGAGTGTGGGGGGCTGATCTTCGGTGCAGATGGTGCTTGGGGTTGGGGCTTCTCAATCCCCGGTGCACAACTTCGAGGGTACCTCAGAAGCTGCGTGGGAAGATACTCGCCACTTTTCCCAGGTAGCCGGTCCCACGTCTCTCGTCACCTCCACGGATCTCAGCTCGGCTGTGGATGTGGATCAGGGTCGGAGAAGTCTGGAAGTCAAGGCTCTGGTTGGGCTCTGCAGTCGGTCCCTCGTAGAACTTCAGCAAAGGGTAGTCTCTTGATGGTGCCTGTTTGCACAGGGTAGCCACTCCTTGGCCACAAGGGAGATTCTTCAGTCTTCTTCTTTCGTCGAATGTCGAAGGTCCAGAGTTTCTGTTCAAGTTGCAGGTTCAGGATAATCTAATCTCCTGAGGCCCAGCTACCACTCTTCTACTAATCTGGGGGGGCTGGGTTACCTGCTAGGTCACGCCTTATGGGTGGGACCTGGGAGGGGGGTGGTTACACCCCTTTCCCTTTGTCCAGTTTCGCGCCAGGACTGGGGCTGGTGTGCCCCAGCACCGGTTTGAACTGGACTATGCATGGGACACCTTGTGTGCCCCAGGCAGTGTCTCGTTTCATTCATCCCTCCCTGCCCCAATACACTAAGGCCTGTCTGGGGTGGTGCTCGCACCTCCCAAGGTAGGAAACCTATTGTCCAAGCCTCCCGTGCCGGGATCACTCCCAGCAGCAGGAGGTTAGACTTCTGTCGTGGCAGCAGCATCCATTTTGTGATGCTGGGGCTCTGGTTAACTTTAACCGGGTAAGTAGGTATCAACATGTCTTCTCCCTCTAGAAGGGAGGGATAATATCCTCATCCCCAGAAATGGGATGGGGGTATTATTCCAAAGTGTTAGACACCTTACACGACATGTTTTGATAAAGCCAAACCATAGTTACCATAACCGTTTAAGATTATAAGGCACTTTAGGAGTATATGGCAGGCTATATCATAGAACAGCTATAAGGACATGGTTCCGAAAGCTGCAGACAGGCTCAGCTCATGCTAGAGCACCATCTCGCATGTTACCAAGCACTCTGCCTCCAGGATTGTTAAAGCCTGCCATAGGAGTGGCTGATAGGTACACATGTGTCTATATGTAAGATAGGTATAGGAATACTACACCTAAGCAAGGAGTGATTACACGACCTTGCCCCAGCTGAGTGATCAGCCAGTTGTGTCATAATGGAAGGCCAGGCCAGGGGTGGCATAATACATGCTGCAGCCCCTGGTAGGCCTAGGGTACACCTATGCCCTGGGTACCTAAGGTACACTGTACAGGGGCCAATAAGGTGATCCTATCCAAATGGGTTATGCACCTAAAGTACATAGTATTAATTTAGAGAGAGAACAGCAGGGCTGTGGGTCTGATTAGCAGGCCCACAGCCACATCTAAGTCGAAAACCAGTAAAGCAAAAGCAAAAAGTGGGGGTGAACATAGAAAGCAGACCCTACTCTCCTACACCCCTGAGCGTCGGTAGGCGTCGTCCTGCGGCTCCGTGTACGTCGTTGGCGACGTAGTCGCCGAGATGACTTTGTTTGAGCTACTTAGACGTGCCCACGCATGCTGACGTCCGTTCTTTCTTTTTCCGCGCCAGCAAGCGCAGATCCTAGAGTGGTGCTCCTAGTCAATAAAATTGGCTTGTTTATGAGAATTGTATCTTGTTTTTGTTGACAATTCCACTTTTGGTGCAGTGGGGATGCCTGGGTTTAAGTCCTGTTGGGACTGCCGTAGGACTATGCCGGTGACCGACCCGCTCAACGTGTGTCTCTTCTGCATGGGGCACACCATCTCCCCGAGACGTACCCCGATTGTCGGGCCATGGCGCAGATGACTTGCGGGAGCGTTCCCGGTAGTTGTTGGAGGCCCGGCACTCGGTACTGCGCCACTCAAGGTCCCATTCCCGTGGGAGGTCGAGGGATCACTGGCGCAGCCAACACCATCGTTCATCGGAATCGGGGACAGGTAAGTCACAAGCGCCATTAAAGGTCGACGGAGCGGCGTTGCTCTTCCTCTACCGCTCACCGGTCGCGGGACTCAGAGGGGCGGGTGGTCACTCCCCTTTGGGGCTTCCGTTGTTGCCTGCGGCTTATCTGCATTGTTGGGGACCGTACGTGCCTCCGGAAAAAGTACAGGTACTTCTGTTGGCCATGGGCCATTTCTTTGTCCCATCAGGTCCCTCCGGAGCGCCTTTGGGCCCCGCGAATCCCTTGGGTGGTTCTACCCCCGTGCCGCCGCCTTTGGCCCCGGTTACGCTGGCAAGGTACCGTGTGGCGCTGTTGGCTCCGGCCTCGTCGCTACCGCCGTTGGTTCTGGCCAAGGCGCTGCTGTTGGTTCTGACCTCGGCGCTGCCGTTGGCTCCGACCTCGGCACCGCCGTTGGCTCCGACCTCGGCACCGCCGTTGGCTCCGGCCTCGGCGCCGCCCTTGGCTCCGGCCTCGGCACCGCCCTTGGCTCCGGCCTCGGCGTAGCTGTTGGCTCCGACCTCGGCGCCGCCATTGACTCCGGCCTCGGCGCAGCTGTTAGTTCCAGCCGTAGCACTGCTGAAAGCCTCGGTGCGGCAGTTAGCTCCGGTCTCGATGCCGCGTTCGGATCCGGCTCTGGCCTCGGCACCGCCTTCAGATTCGGCATCGGCTCCAGCCTCGGCGCCGCCTTCGGATCTGGCGTCGGCGCAGGCCTCGGCATCGTTGCCTCCAGGGCCGGATTATATCCAATTCCTACTCCTGACCAAAAGGGGGTACTAGGAGGGGTCTGAGGACCTTCTCGCAGCTTGCTGTGAGGATGATCTACACTAGATTGACAATATGGAGGATCCCAGCAAGCTGGATTTATCTCCACACCCTGATACACTGTCCCCTCCTCCGTAGCTACGGAGGTGGTGGGTTCATTCTGTGATATGCCGTAGGGGAGACTCCTAACCTCAATTTCCCTACAGTACCTATCAAGGCAAATCTCCTCACTACAGTGGCTTCCTCTACAGAGCTGCTACTACCCTTCAATAACGCACTTTAAAAGTCACACAGGGCCGCCTTTGCATGCAAGGCAACCCCAGTTTCATCGCACAGCACCTACCGCCAGAGTTTCTAGTGGTCCAGGGCTCTGCTTCTCCAAGGGCTTTTTGGCCCTCTATTCCAACTCTGTATGGAACACGGTGGCGCAGGTGCTGTCTCAGTGACTAGCGGAGGCTTGGAAGGTGCTCTCTCAAGCAATTGCCGAGGGCAAAGATGCGGCGGGATTCACCATCCATTATGCTCTTGACCCCGCATCCTCCATGGGCAGAGCAATTTGTATAACAGCAGGGTGGGTCCCAGGGCTAGCGGGCAGATCAGTCAACCGCCACCCCTACCCCCGCTGCCTCAAAACCTTCCTATTTGAAAAAACAAGGGAACCCAAACGAGGTAATCGAGGACCTTGGATAATAGTATTTTTAAAGAAACAATGGTCCTTAGAACAATGAGGATACAGAAAGAATAAATATAGTCCAGAATCGATACTATATTAGGGGGATATCCAGCCGGACAAACCCTTTTTAATTCTTCAATGTAATATTCACAAATACGAAAACATACTTTTTGTGGGACACAGTCCTGTATCCTTCAGGGAGAACTGACATCACATAAAGATCAATTACATACAAGTGAACAAGAAGGCATTTCAGGCAAGACGGGCAGAGCTTATGTACATTATCCAATGTTAGAAGCTTTTTATACAACAACAATTGCACTTTTTTACACAATGGATTAATGTGCACCTTGTTTGCTTAGGTCGACGACGTTTCGATCCTGTCGTGAAATACTAGGATCATCATCAGGACAAGATAATTTGCTGGCCTGAGCATAAGAAATTGCCCAATAAACTCAGTTAAACTTTGTGTCCGGAAGGGGGAAGTACGGTGAGACCGTAATAAAAAGTATACGCTCGAGGGATGCTTATGTTAACCTGTACGGGGACAGGCCGGAGATTCAGGTCCGAGGAGTGAATATCCAACGGATTGTGGCAGGGTGGCAATGCACTCAATGCTGCCTAGGTCCTTCAAAATAGGGATTCCAAGTGACCACTCCGTTGGACCTGAATCCCCGGTGTTTTAGACCTTTGGAACTTCGATCGTTTCCTAGATCCTCATGACTGGATGGTAGTGTTACACTTGCAGGACGCCTACTTTCACATCCTGCCGTCCCACCGGCGTTACCCGCGGTTCACGGCTGGCCACGAATGCTTTCAGTTCCCCGGGCTCCCCTTTGGGCCTTACCAGCGCCCCTCGGGTGTTCCCTAAAAGTGCTGGAAGCGGTCGCAGCTCATCTGCGCAGATCAGGGGTTTCAGTCTTCCCCTATCTCTACGACTGGTTCTTGAAGATGGGCTCGCCCCAGGCAGTCGTCTGCCACCTCCAGCCTACGTCCGATCTCCTGCATTTGCTGGGGTTCTCCATCAATGTGCCGAAGTCTCATCTGATTCCCTCTCAGAAGCTCCTCTTCATCGGAGAGGTTCTGGACTCAGCGCACTTTCGGGTTTGTCCTCCCCAACAGTGCGTCTGGGACACTCAGGCTATGATTCCGATCTTTCAACCCTTGTCCTGGGTTTCGGTCAGGAAGACACTCAGGCTGCTGGGCCTCATGGCCTCCTCCATCCTGCTGATCAATCATGCCAGATGGCATATGCGGGCTCTGCAATGGAACCGGTAGTTCCAGTGGACTCAGCATCAGGGACACCTGTCCGGCTACGTCCAGATCTCGGAGGGCACTGCACAAAACTTACAGTGGTGGTCACCAGCCGGAGCACACTGGTGACGGACGTGTCCCTCCTGGGATGGGGCAGCCACATGGGGGAGGCAGAGATTAGGGGTATCTGGTCTCAGGTGCAGTTAAAGCTCCATGAAAATCTTTTGGAGCTCAGGGCGATCCTACTTGCACTGAAAGCATTCCTCTCCTCTTTCAAGGGGAGAGTAGTGCAGGTGTGCACACCACCATGTGGAAATGCGACAAAGGCGGGGTGGGGTCGTAGACCCTATGTCAAGAGGCTCTGCGTCTCTGGACATGGCTGGAACATCAGGGCATTTTCCTGGTGGTTCACCACTTGGCAGGTCCTTTGCACGCCAGGGCGGACGTACTCAGCCGTCTGTGTATAATGGATCACGAATGGCGTCTTCACTCGGAGGTGGCGCAAGGTCTCTTTCACCTGTGGGAGAACCTTGGTTAGATCTATACGGCGAAGAAGAGACCGTGCAATGTCCGCTATTCTGCGCGTTGGAGTTTCCAAGGCGGCCCTCGCTCGGCGACGCTTTTCGTCGCGAGTGGAGTTGCGGTCTGTTTTACGCCTTTCCGCCTATACCACTTCTGCCCAGAGTGCTGAAAAGGTTCAGGCGCGATCGGGCGCAAGTCATTCTTGTGGCACCGGACTGGGCTTGAAGGGTTTGGTATCCCGAGCTACTCGGTATGAGCGTGGATCCCCCAATCCGACTGCCTCTTCGGTAGGATTTCCTGTCGCAGCACCAGGGGACGGTCCTCCACCCGAACCTGTCCAGCCTCCACCTCCTTGCGTGGAGATTGAGCGGCGAGAGTTGACTCCATTTGGCTTACCTCCTGAAGTCTGTAATGTGATTCTGGCAGCCAGGCGTCCCGCAAGTAAAACTGTATACGCCTGTCAGTGGAACAAGTTTGTGGCATGGTGCACAACGAAAGCTGTAGATCCCCTTTCTACCCCTCTTTCTGAGGTCCTATTGTTCCTTCTCTCTTTGGCTCAGCAGGGCTCTGCTCTGGGCACTATCAAGGGCTACCTTTCTCCTCTTTCAGCTATCCTCAGGCTGCCTGATCAGCCCTCTCTTTTCAAGTCCCCTGTTGTCAATAGATTTCTCAAAGGCATTACTCACCTTTTCCCTCCTATTCCTTTTCTGATTCCTCAGTGGGACTTGAACCTGGTTGTTCATAACTGGCCTTTACGGTTCTTAACTTTGAACACTGTCTTCCTGGTGGCTATCACCTCTGCTAGGCGTGTGAGTGAGCTCCATGCTCTTTCATGTAAACCTCCTTTCCTGGTGGTTCATCCGGACAAGGTTGTGCTTCAGCCACGTCCCTCCTTTCTACCAAAAGTAGTCACTGCCTTTCATCTTGGCAAACTGTCTCTCTGCCCCCCTTTTCTTCCGCCTCCGCACCCTTCAAGAGAGGAAGAGAGGCTCCACCGTCTGGACCAAAAGTGCGCTTTCATTCTACCTTGACCGCACACAACCATTCCGGGTGGATGACCAGCTCTTTGTTGGCTACGTGGTCGCCAAGAAAGGCTGGACTTTGCACAAGAGAACTATCTCCCGCTGGGTTGTCTTGTGTATTTAATCCTGTTACTCTTTGGCTTCAAAGGAGCCTCCGGTAGGATTGTGCGCCCATTCGACCAGGGCGACAGCAGCTACTACTGCATTGGGACACGGTGTCCCCTGCGTGACATCTGTCAGGCGACCACGTGGGCCTCGCTGCACACTTTCACTAAGCTCTATTGCCTTGGCAGTCAGGTCCGGAGAGACGTCTTCTTTGGCCGTTCGGTTCTCCATGACTTTCTGGTGTAATCTCACTTTGCAGACCCACCACCGGGGTTGGTATTGCTTGGGTATGTATTCTAAGGTAAGGAATCTATCACTAACGTGTCTCTTTCAGATGCACAATTTACTTGTGTAACGATATATCTGTAAGAGACATTAGTTAGTGATAGATTCCTTATCCCCCGCCCATCCACCCCATTCTGCCAACTAGTTTCTAGGGTTAAGGTCATCCCTTTCAGGGCCCTAGTTTTAATGCACCAGTAGTCGGTCTCTGGCATGGCTCTTCGTTCCTGGCGTGAAAAGTCATGTACAGAACTGACGTCAGCGCGCGTGGGGACGTCTAAGTAGCTCCGACGATGTCATCTCTGCAACTATGACGCCAACGACATACACGGAGCTGCACGACGATGCCTGCCGACGCGCAGGGGTACTGCTGACGAAAACTTTCCGAATCCAGTCTGACACCTGGGGATATTCTAAGGTAAGGAATCTATCACTAACAAATGTATCTTACAGATATTTCGTCACACAAGTAAATAACTTGTGCTTTCAGATGAGGCATCAGCCTAACTCGCACCTTCTAGGTATTTACTGCTAGCTACTCCGATCTAAAACTGGATAAACATATACACAATATATTAATATAATTTGTGCTGAAACAAAAATGTGTTACGCTAAATTTGTGGTTTTCCAGCACAACTGTCTTCCTGGCTGACAATCTGAACTGTTCTAAAAAGCATGTGATTCAGACAAAATCAGGTTTGTGAACCACGGGTTCAGGAACAGTATTAAATCCACACACTTTGGTATTTTAATCCATTGGTTCACTCTCATCTGAAGCATTCACCATCTCCAGTGCAGTCCACCTTGGCAGAGCATGGGTTAAATGGAATTCTCAGTGGGGAGGCAGAATAGAACCTCAGGGCAGCGCCTGGGCACAAATACAGCTGTGCTGTTGTTGGGCTTCCATTTCAATTTTTCTCCTGCTCTGCCTGGTATAGCATGCAACTCTTACAGAGAAAGTGAGTTTGGACTAGGAGTGCTTGAGTTGCTGCAGATTGTAATTTGTGCTTTTCATTCCTGATTTCAGCCCTGTGCTGCATGACTGAACAGCTGGACCCATCACACTTTTTTGTATCTGTCACAGGACTTCTGTCCTCCCCAGTCCTTTCCAGCTAACTTCCATTGATTGATAGTTAAGCGAACAGAAAAACTGTCTGCTAGATGACAGACCACCTTCCTCTTATTATGTAATTGTGCTACTGCTTTTGTTTGGATGGTTTAAACAGTGAGTGCTCTTATTTCAGAGTCACCCTTTTTTCTTCACAGGACAGAGGTAAAATCTCAGACAGAAAGTGGAGATAAAGTGGTTCGCTCTCCAGCGACTGAGGACAATAGTGACGTGCACCACCATTATTCTCCATCCTATGATACCTATTCTGAGTCCTCAAGGTCTAAGAACCATGACCAAAGGTGAGATGACTTATCACTGCACAAAAATAAATAGAAAGACAGATAGAAGCTGATGTATATCCCAAAGAGCAAAAACAAGGATAATAAGGGAAGACCTAGGAGAAAAGTATTTTGGGGATGGTTCTAGTATAGGATCGAGAGGGGCTTTGAAAAAAACAAATGTAACTTGTAGGAAGTTAGAACTGTTGGTGATGTACATTGTCTAAAACAAAGGGTGTAAACTGATGCCAAGCTCTCATTGTTTGTGTCCTCCCTTGTACCTTCTCCAGTGTCACACAGCATCTCCGCTTCAGCTAGTATAACGCAAAATACAGCTCCACTCTTGTGGGCATAGCATTTTTATTTGTAAATACTGTTTACCTCCACTATCTTGCATTATCTTTGAAAGCTGTTACATTGGAGAGAAAAATATCAGCAATTAGAAAATAAATGCATGGGTGCGTGGCCAAAATGGCGGCAGAGTAACATCGACTCCTTGGGGCTCCGCTCGCCGAGGCCGAAATACGGCATCATTTGGCGGCATTCGGACCTTAGAGGGGATCCTGCGGTGTCCTCAGGGTGCGCTGGACAGAGTGATTGGGGGCAGACGTTTAGGGGTCCCCTGTACGCGGCGGTGAACAGCCACAGATGCTCTGAGGTGGCGAGCAGCGGTGTGTACGAGAGCAGCGTGACGGCCATCCCGAGGGCCCACTGGTGGTGAACGGGCCCTGGAGTGGTGGTGGCATAGCAGGCTGCCGACGAGGTGATGCAGATTGCGAGGGCCTGGCGGGATTGCGGCCTTGCCCGGTGCTGAGGGGCGGCCTCTGCGGGGCCTGGCCTGACGTGGCAGCAGTGCCCTGCAGAGCCTGAAGCCGGGGGGCCGGGCGGCGACGTGGCTCTCGCCTTCGCTCGGGACTAGAAGGGATGAGCGGCAGTACCTGCCTGGCCTGGGGATCTAGACTGTGAGGTGGAGCGCTACGCCGGGACCTCGCTGCTGACGGTCGCCGCGCCTGGAGCAGGGGTGCGGCGGCCGCGTGTGGCTGCCTGCGGGAGAAGTGCAGAGGCACATGTTGGTGGTGAACGGGACTGCTGACCCCGCCGCGCATTGTTCCTGGCGCCTGTGGAGACTTGATGACACAGAGCAGTGGGGTGGTGGAGAGGAAAAGTGCCGGTGAGTGAGCGGCCCCGCACGAGGCGGCAGGGAGGCCCTTTCGGGGCCCGGGACTGGGAAGCAGTGGTGTCGGGAGAAGCCCGGGACTGGGGACGAACGGCAGCACCACGGCCTCCTGGTCTCCTGGACGGGGGAGGGAAGGAATCGAGACCTCCCCCGCTCTAACATGCAGGATTGAGAGGCTGAGGTATTGGCCCCCAGGATCGCTACCAACAGCAGAGTGGCGGCTGGCACTACGGCTGGGGCCGAGAGGAGGGTCTCACGAGGAGCTATGCACAAACGGTGAGTGCCAGCTCCGCCGAGAGTGGCTGGCGCTGCCGGGGCCATCAGCGGTGTATCATAGCACGGCAGGGCGTGGGGTGAAATGAAGGAGCCGTGGTGTGTGGCACGGAAGGAGGCCTCACAAGACACTGGCTAGAGACGGCTCCCCCAGGCTGTCTTAAAGACTCTGAGGACTAGAGGGCAGAAATAACATACAGACCACGACATTGGAGAGGATCCCTGGCCCAGGTTCTGCAGGTGCTGTGAGGTATGGGGGGTGCCTGCCCACAAATGCCTCTGATGGCGGCCAGAACCTTGATTCCTGGCCTTATATTTGTTAGCACCAGGCGTTCTGGGTGGGCCCGACTTTCTTCAGCGGGCGTCCTTGCGGCTGTGACCAGCACATTGGTGGAACTAGGAGTGTACTGTCCCAAGGCAGGTGAAGTTGGAGGAATTGCGGTGGCGCCACGTGGGAGGCTGCCCATGCTTGGCGGTGTGATCCTGGGCACTGCGAGCCATGGCCATGGCTACACAACGGTCGAAGAAGGAGACCCTGAGTAAAGATCCCTCCATTGAAGACCTGCTCCAGAAAACGGGTGGGAAGAAGACTGGCGAGGGATGGACGGACCCAGAGGTGGGGCACGCTGCTGAACCGATTACCAAAGAATTTATGGAACAGCTCTTTGGCTCACTCCAAGAGGACTTTGCAAGCCTGCGACAGGAGATGGCCTCTGACATCAAACCGCTCCGGACAGAGCTCAGCGAGGTGGTGGACAGAGTGGACACCCTGGAACGTAACGGAGACCGTCGAGAAGAGGAACTCACTACACAAGCCTGGGAACTCATTGACCTTCGTGAGTGGAATGAGGATCTATACCTGAAGCTAGAAGACCTGGAAATCCGCTCGAGGTGCTCTAACATATGCCTCGAGGTAGTGCCACTTAAGGCAGACGGTGGCAAGCTGGAAGAATGGGTCCTCCGTTTCTTCAAACACATGGCTCCTGAATTGCGGGATAAGGAAGTCACGTTGGACCGTAAGCATCGAGCCGGGCGGCCTGCCTCCGGTCCTGGCCAACCGCAAGATATCCTGACCTACCTGCATTCCTACCGACCAAAGGAGATCATCATGGTCGCTACACGAGATCGAAAGGTGGTGGAATGTGAGGGCATCCAGGTTGGGGTTTTCCAAGATCTCTCGCCCCTCACCCTACAGCGGCGCAAAGACTTACGGGCTGTCACATCCTTTCTCCGTGAACAAGGGATTCAATACAGATGGGGACACCCGTTCCGCCTATCCTTCGTCTGGCAGAATGAAACACATGGGGTGTGGAATATACCGGAGGCAAAGACCGTACTTGGTGACGCCCTGCCGGTGGCAGAGGATTGTGACGCGACGGAGTGGGGTCCCTCAGCCAGTAGGCCCTTGAGATCAGGCAGAAGACAGGGACCTAGGAGGGGTGCCCAGACCAAGCCGTCGGAGGAGGAGTGCCGACAAGAGCGTGAGGCCATGCTGCGACAGCTATAAAGCAGGGAGGGCTCAGAAGACTGCACTGAACAACCCTGGGGACCGGAGGCCTGCGACCTATTGACGAAGTGACTGATCCGATCCCAATGGAATAAGACAGCGGTCTTGGTGGGGGGAGCCCCACCTCATGAGAGGGGATGCCAGACCCATGGACCCCTGCACGCCAGTGCTTACTTTTCCTGTTGGAAGAAGATGTTGAAATTCTTTTATATTCTTCTCTTTCGGCCTGTTTCCTTTCTCACCTTTCTTCTGTTCTTTTTCTCCACGAAAGAGAGATCCACTGCCATCCCACAGACAGGTAGGGAGATTTATCAATTTTGGTGGCTGGGGGCGGTGTTGGGGAACAAGGAGGAGGGTACCACTTTGGGCGGGCGGTTGGGTCTGATATGCTTACTGGGGGTGTGCTCACTGTGCGTCATATTTGCTCTTTCCTTTCGGAGGTTCGCTGGATGCTGGGTTCGAGGCCCGGGGCTTACCTCCCCACACACTCACTGGGCCTTCTCCATGCTACCGGAGGGACACTATGAGGCACTGTTGCTGGAGGGGGAAATACTGATGTTGGGGCCCGCTGGCGGGACGGGGAGAGCAGGTACCCCGCGACGGATGGTTTTCCACACGACAGGCTAAGTCAATGCACGCACGACTCCTCTCACGGCACCACATGACCCGACTTAAGGTAGTGACTATGAGCTTCAATGTGCGGGGCCTTAACTCGCCAGCAAACCGGCTCGCGCTTCTTGCCTTGTTGAGAGATGCTACGTGCGATATTTGTCTACAGGAGACCCACCTCGTGCAGGCGGATTGAAAGCGGCTAAGATCTAAATAGTTCGATAGACATTATTTTTCACCGGGATCGGGAAAGAAGGCTGGAGTGGTGATTCTTTTTGCCTCACATTTTCAGGGTAAGGTTGTGGGAACTCACACGGAGGTCACTGGACGTCGCCTAGCCCTGGAGGTGTTACTGGGAGAACGGGTACATACGATATCATCGGTTTATAGCCCCAATGAGCAGTAGGACGCTTTCTTAAGAGATACGATCAGTTCAATTTTGGAGTCTCCAGATGAGGATCTTGTGATTGGGATCGATTTTAACTTGGTCCCAGCGGCGGACCTGGACAGATCGACGCTTAGGGTAGGACACACAGGCTCGATTTCCGACATGATGTTTCAGAGACTGGGGATGTCTGGCCTCATGGACGCCTGGCGCCACCGCTTTCCGACGGCCCGGGAATACACCTTTTTCTCCACGGCTCAACAAACATACGCCCGCATCGATCTATTTAGACCTCGCCAGGGGGTCACAGCGTCCTCCAAGGATGTATCGATTGGGGTGGCGGTGCTCTCGAACCATTCCTCGGTCGTCTTGACGTTGCTACTCCCAGGCGGCCCTCAAGGCAGAGTGCATGGCGGGTAAACCGCAAATTGCTCACTTATGATGCCAATGTTCTGAAACTACGTGGGGCCATCCAAACCTATCTGGAAATGAATGATGTAGGCTCGGCGGAGGTCGGTATACTGTGGGACGCCCTGAAGGCAGTCCTTCGCAGACACTGTATAGCCATTGCGGCGGGCCTGAATAGGGATTGTAGGACAAAGAGGGGGGAATTAGAGGACCAAATTAGGGAGCTGGAGGGCACCGCCGTACGGGGGCAGTCCAAACCCGGCGACTACTTACACAGGCGAGGAAGCAATTGCGGGCGCTAGATCTCGACCGCGCAGAATATGCTCTGCTCGGCACTAGGCAGCGATACCACGAAGGCGGTAACATGGCAGGAAGACTCTCGGCACACGCTCTCCAGGCTGAGACGGCGGCGGGTCGGGTCGCGGAACTCACGAATGAGCGGGGGGAGATCCTGCGTGCGGACGTCGACATAGCGTCCGAATTTGAGGCCTTCTACAAGGCTCTCTATTCAGCCGACCACAAGATTTTCTCACCAGACCTCACCCCAATCTTGGCACGACTGTTAAATACCTTTAGCGCATCTGTGAAACTGACCCCTTCGATGTCCGTGGCAGAGGTAGTGGTCATTCCCAAACCAGAAAGGATCCCTGAGAGTGTGCTTCATACCGCCCTATCTCTCTGCTCAGTGTGGACCTGAAGATCTTCACAAGCATTTTGGCATCACGACTCGTCCCCCACATGCAAGGCATGGTGGACCCAGACCAATCGGGGTTTATCCCCGACCGAAACTGCGGGGATGGGACTCGCCGCCTATGCCATTTACTGGATAAGATGCAACTGACCCAGACCCCGGCGATACTCCTCTTGGTGGATGCCGAAAAGGCATTTGACCGGGTCCATTGGCCTTACTTGCAACAGGCACTCCGCCGTTTTGGGATTGGGGAGAGATTCCGGAATTGGGTGAACTGTGTGTATCATGGCCCACAGACCCGTATTCGGTTTAACGGGGTGGTCTCCCGCCCCTTCCAGATCGGACGCGGCACGAAGCAGGGTTATGGAGCCATTTGCCGAGACTGTCCGCCAACTCCATATGATCACTGGGCTTCGGATGGGTGACAGGGAACACAAGATTTCCCTGTACGCGGACGATGTACTCCTCTTCTTAACTCACCCATTGCTATCTCTTCCCACTCTGCTGGCAGAGGTCGAGGCCTTTAGTGCGGCGACCGGCTTCAAAATCAATTTGAAAAAGACTCAGGCTTTGAGCCTCACTCTGCCGGTGGCGGATCGACACCAACTATCGCAGAACTTTCCATTCTCTTGGACTGCTACCGATATCACCTACTTGGGGCTCAGGGTTTTCGCTAACACCGCGAAGACTAACCAGGTGAACTATTCGGAGGCACTGGCTAAGGTCGGCCACAAACTACATAGTTGGAAGAAACCTGCCCACTCCTGGCTGGGCAAAATAGCTGCCGTCAAATGGACGATTTTGCCCCGTCTGCTCCACATTATGCAGAGGCTCCCCCTATGCCCACCACCTATGACGCTGGCGCAAATGCAGCAACTTATCAACAGCTTCATCTTGGGCGGGAAAGAAACCGCGCATGGCGCGCCACCTCACGTACTTGAGGCAGGACGAGGGAGACTTCGGTGTCTCACATCTTGGGCGCTACTACGAAGCGACTCAATTGCAGAGGATGATTGAATGGTACCAAGTAGAATCGGAAAAACATTGGTGCTTCATGGATAGGGGTGTGGCAGGGACCCACCTCTGGGAGGTCCCCTGGCTTCCTAGACGTCATCGTCCATTGGGTGTGTATGTCGCCCGGGTCCTGCGCGCTACTATGAAAGTGTGGGACAGAGTCCAAGAGAAGTGCCAGCTGTCCTCGGCCATTTCACCCTTGACCCCTTTTATTGGGAAGCCAGATTTCCCCCGGCTCTCGTAGGGAACACCTACTTGAAGTGGCAAGAAGCAAATTGTAAACTTATTGGTGCCCTTTTTGATGAACAGGGAATCCTGGATTTCCCCAGGCTGGTGGCTCATTATGGGATTCCTAAAGAAGCGTACTGGCAGTACTTGGTGCTGCGTCACTGGGTTACACAGCCCCAGGTCTGTCTGCATGCAGGTCGGCTCCTCACAAACTTTGAGCTTTGGTACATTACTCTCACCTCCAACAAACGCCTCCTGTCGGACATTTATGGCTTTCTCAACAAGGCAAGGACCCGGCACTCCCTCTTAATGACAGTCCGCTCTAGACCCCTACCGAGTCATACCGCAAGCTGTGGGTGGATTCCTGTCCTCTATCTCCTCTGTCCCTCTCAGTCTCCTCTTCACCTTCTTTTACTTCCTCCTTGTCTCTTTCTTTCCCTCTTTAATAAAGTAGGTGGCAAGCGGAGCTGGGTCGGAAATTCTCACCCAAAGAGTGGGCAGATATCATCCACAGGGCCCGGGCATAATCGTGCAGTACATCAGGGAAGGAAATGCTCCTAAAAATTGCACACTATTGGTATTACACCCTGGTGAGGGTCGCCAAATGGAAGCCCCGCAGCAGCGATCTCTGTTGGCGCAAATGCCGACAGGCGCGTACATTATCCCATATCCTATGGCACGGTGCCCTAAGATACAGGCCTACTGGGAGACCATTCTGCCCTTAGTTGATCAGATATATCAGACAGAACTCCCCTGATTTCCTAGCTATATCCTGCTGGGGCTACCCAACCCTCTCACATACCCTCTCTGGTACTGTAGGGGTAGGGCGATCACTCTAGCGTTAGGGGCAGCCAAGCAGGCCCTCCTGGCCAAGTGGGGCACATCCAATATCGCGAATAAGTTAGATTGGCTCCACAGGTTGTGGGAGGTGGTGTGGATGGAAAGGATCACAGCGGGGATCAACCACACACTGCCCAAATTCGATAAGACCTGGGGATCTACTGTGGCATACTTATCTTAAGAATTCATAGAGCTTACCTGCCCCCGATATATACGAGTCCTGGGATTCCCCACGTCTCCTATACCGGACCCGGCACTCCCTCTTAATGACAGTCAGCTCTAGACCCCTACCGAGTCATACCGCAAGCTGTGGGTGGATTCCTGTCCTCTATCTCCTCTGTCCCTCTGTCTCCTCTTCACCTTCTTTTACTTCCTCCTTGTCTCTTTCCTTCCCTCTTTAATAAAGTTTGACTTTGAATAAGATGCTTCCTGTTGGCCAGCGGTTGTAGCTGGGTGTATTGTTAATATTTGCAAAATAAATGCATGCCTATGTAAGGGAAACATATTTTTCTATTCTGATAGACATCGGAGGGTAGTTAAAAAATGAAAAAGGAAATATAGAAACGCATAAAGGACCCTGCTGCTTAGTCCCATTTTGATTCCCCTTTTCCAGTAGCAACAGTGTACAGCCACAGATATGCAGCTTTAGGAAGAGGAAAAACTTCACGTTCTCCAAGATCAGCCAACCAAGTCAGTTTCCTCCAATCTTTTTCTGGACATTGTGAGCAGGTTCTTTCAGCATGGGGATATGTCCTTTTATGTTTTTTTCTGTAATGTTGGAGACCCTCTTTTCATGAGATAAACTTAGGTGGGTTTTGACTGGGTGGGGATATCTGGGGTTTTCTACGTTCGTTCTGTGTCTAGACTAAGTGTTTTAAAAGTTGTTGTTTGAAAGGAAGTTTATCTAGATTTACTGCCACAATTGGGATCCAGGTACAAAGGCGTTGTGAAGGGACTACACTTATACACATGTGCTTTTGGTCTCCCCCTTTATTTATTTTTTGCAGAGTTTTATACAGCGCGAACTTGACCCGAATCCAATCCGGTATCAGAGCGCTTTACATAGCACCAGTTACGTTACATTAGGACACACATTCATTCTTTGTTAGGCATGGGGAGATTAAGTGATTTGCCCAGAATCACAGGATGTTCAGCGTCATTACGGAGACTCGAACCCAGTTCCCCAGGTCCGAAGTTGAGCGCCCTAGCCGTTAGGCCAACTGCTCTCCTCTCCTTTAACCCTTTAATACCGCTGACGAGTCCCAGAAAGGCTTTTCCACAATTTTATGTGGCCATCAATGCTGAGAGGGCCCTCAGTGTCAAGAGCTGCCAGACGTGTAGCAAAATCCTTTGCTTTAAACACTAGCCAGTCACATGAAGGCCTTATTGCAACAGGCACATGCTTTTAACTTCGGCTTAGCCTGAGGACTTATGGTGCCTCTCTTTAATTATCATAAATACCACAGTGCCAGGATTTTGCTTAACCCTAATGGCAATACCAAGAAGGCAAGGTGTGACAGAGGTCTGATTTCGATTATATAAAGCGGAATGATCACAACTGTAGAAGACCGCTCTGCTGAAGCCACACGCCACTGCCTCAGAGGGCCTTTCTACTAGGCCAGATCCTAACTGATGATCTGAGAATCCATTTTGTAGTGCTTCGCAAGCCATGTCTTCTCCATGCATATTTATTATACCAAAGACTGCTATATCGTCTTTTAAATCTGCAGTGGGGTTTGGAGGCTTGAGGGGGTGGGAGGGTAGTCAGGGTACAGGGAAGACCTCTAAGGGCTGCAGCACTTATTGTGCCACCCTTAAAGGCACTGTACCTTTACACTCACACACTGCCTTTGCAGGCCGCATGTCTTGGTCCAGAAGAAAGTGAAAAGTCGACATGGCACACATCCCTGTGTGCCATGCCTACAACCCACTGCCCTGGCATAGATCAGTCACCCCTCTGACTGGGTGCACTCTACCAGTGGCTACACTGAAAACTGAGACGTTTGGTATCAAACTTCTGAGCACATTAATCCCACACTGATGCCAGTGTGGGATTTAATAAAAAATGCACGCAGAGGGCATCTTGGAGATGCCCCCTGAAAAACCACCTGCCACTAGTGTCAAGGCTGAGTGGCTGCTTTCGGCTGCCACCACCAGACATGTTTCTGGACCCCTGGGCCGAGAGCCTGCTGCTCTCGGGGGGCCTGAAACAATGTACATCCTGGGACGAGGTGCGAAGCCTCTTCCCCCAGGATGGGCAGGGTCCACGAAGGGGAAGCTTCAAAGGCTTGCTGCCTTTGTGAGCTTCCACAGGCCACTTGCTGCTTTCAGCAGCTGGTCCCCACTGGTTCTGACCCCCACTTTGGACAGGAGAACCGGCGGTAAAAACAAGTGAGGAATAGAGGTGTGTCCACCTCTGCCAACTCCACTCCTCAG
This sequence comes from Triturus cristatus, assembly GCF_964204655.1. Classification (NCBI taxonomy): domain Eukaryota; kingdom Metazoa; phylum Chordata; class Amphibia; order Caudata; family Salamandridae; genus Triturus; species Triturus cristatus. The sequence goes on along the minus strand of NC_140586.1, from coordinate 359,099,873 downwards.
GTGGGGGAGGTGAGGTGAAGCACAACTCTGTCCCCGCCATCCTGCAGATGGGGGGACCCAGCCTACCAGAGTTAGGCATATGCCCCCCTCCCACTGGAGGGTGGCATAATAGGGGGGTGTACCCACCCCAAGGAAGAGACCCATATGGTCCCAACCTTTACTTGCCTGTAACACCCCTAAATCTAGTATTTAGGGGGCACCCCGAACCTTGCTTTCTCAGACAATGACTACAAGAAAAGAAGCACCGAACAGCTGTGCTGAAGCTAACAGGAGGACGCCTACTGACTTGGCCCCAGCCCTACTGGCCTGTCCACACCTTGAACATGGAGAAGCGAAACTCCATGTGTCCTGCAGCCAGCAACCTCAAGAACCCCGAGGCCCGGCCCTGCCTTCCAAACCAAAGATTTTGTCTCCTGTGAACATTGGATTTGTTCACCAACAAACTCCAGCTCCGGCAGGATCCGCGAGTCTCCACCACTCTGCACCGACTCCCTCCCTGGTCTGAGTTCGAGTGGCCCAACACCACGAGGAAGTCTCCCTGGCAATTCAAGTCTGTGCTGTATATTTACAAAGTATTGCATTTATCTGCAACCATACAGTAAGTCAAAACAAAGTGCATATGCAATTACAATTCAAACTGCATTACTACTGTAAAGTATTTATTGCTTACCTGTGCCAGGCATGCTTGATTCTAGAAAATAAAATAACTAAAAGAATATTTTTATACAAAACCAATTGGTTCGAAGTTCAGTCTTTAAGTGTGTGATATAATTTGCTGATTGAGTGTGTACAACAAATGCTTAACATTACCCTCTGATACTGCCTTACTGCTCGACCACACTACCACGAATAGAGAGTAAGGTGCTATCTGCTTTTACCTCTGCCTACCTTTGGGGTTCCACTGGACACTGTGCAAACTATACCTCACTTTGGTATAGTATATACAGAGCCAGCTTCCTACAGGTTCCAAGTTAGATTTGCACACTTCAAGCTCATTACAGTCTGAAGACAAGGATAAGACCAATGATTGATTGACATGAGAGCACAGCGGTGGTGCTGCCTAGATGCGTTCTCCATATCATCATGTCAAGGTGGGATGGTGTGGCAACAGAGGCAGTTGGCGTCACATGCAAGCATGCAGGAGCTCTTGCAAGAGTTTAAAGATTCAGTCTCATTTATCACCCAGCCTGCAAAACGTATGGATCCATGCCAGGTAGACCTAGGCCCCAATCAGCGTGAGGAAAATCCGGTATCGCTGCCCTCCTTAAAAATATCTCAAAGAAATTTGCCTAGGAGGCTTTTGGAGATTGGTCCTCACCTTTGCAAATCATTTTTTTTTTTAAACTTTATTTGTAGTTTTGAACAGTTAATTAACAGACCAAGTTACAGTACCAGCAAGTTCAAGGGATCAATGACTATAGGAGGTACACAGTCCAAAATCCAAACATGTAATGAGCTTAACCTGTGCCCTTGCAGGACCCATGCAATAATTCAGGCAGGAGCAACAGTCAGAAGGAGGCAGACAGATGAGTAAATAGACCCAGCAGAAAAAAAAACCATAAATCCCATCTGCGCTGTGCATGCAAGACCCCTCCATGTACAAATCCCCGTTCCCTCCCGAACCTCCATGGAGCCCGTTCAAACTCTACCCAGACAAGAGTGCGCAGCCACTCTGCGGGCAGAGGCAGCTGCACCAATCATCCCTCATTGGCATGTCCAGCCGCTCTCAGCACAGGGGCATCCCCTACGGGATCATGCGTCAGGAGGTATCCCACCAACGGTCCCCACACATCCCTGGGCCGTGAGGCTCGTGGCAATAGCTCAGCGTAAGTGGTGCTCTGCTCTTGACAAAATGTCATGTCCGCCAGCCACTCCTTGAATTTCGGGGCCCGGCCCCTACCCCATCTGCAGGCCACCCTCCGCTTCGCCAGGAGCATTGCAATGGCAACATATTTTTTATGGGTCGGGGGAATATGAGCCGTATGCCCCAAGAGCGCAAGCAGCGGGTCTCCGTCTAGCTGAATCCCAATCATGTTCCCAAGCGCCGTGAACACCTGCTCCCAATAGCCTCGCACCGCAGCGCAAGATGCAGAAAGCCCGCCCCTGACTGGCCACATCTCCCACAGCAATCATTGTCAGCCAGCCCAAAGCGTAGCTTCCTGACCGGTGTATAGTATATCTGGTGCAGGAATTTAAAATGTATGACCAGGAACCTGCTGCTAGCCGATATTTGCGCCGTCTGGCGACAGCAGTATCGCCATTGCTCATCCGTGAGGTCGCTCCCCAGCTCCCCCTCCCATCGGCTCCGGGACGAGCTGTCCTCTCCCGTGTCTCCCTCACGCACAGAGGCATATAATCTGGACACCAAATGCCCCCCCGTCCACCGCACCCAAAAGCAGATGCAACGGCGCGAAACACTCTGGCTCACAGGGAAAAGAGGGAAGCAACGACCGCATACCCTGTCGCAACCGCACGTAGAGGAACACATCGAGCAGTGTGCTTGCCGTGCCCTGCAAAAAGTGTTCAGCGGTGCGAAAGGTCCCTCCTCGGAAGAGGTCTCCCCAAGTCGCGACCCTCGCTCTGGTGCTGAGATCCTGAAACCCCTTCTCCTGTAGTAATGTCAGACACGGATGATATGTGAGTGGTAATCTGGGGGAGTACAGGAACGAGGCTCCCATGAGGGCCGCCAGGCGTCGCCACGCCTCCACCGTACTAGTGATCGTGGTGGATGCCACAACCGGCGCGTCCTTATAACCGTGTATGAGGCCATTGAGGGGGATGGGGTCGGCCAGCCAGGTCTCTACTGCTACCTGCGGCATATACCGCGGGGGCGCATCCAATAGTAAGCATAATGTGCCTGAGCACATAAATAGTACAATTCGAGGTCCGGAACATCGAACCCTCCCTGAACATACGGCCTGGTGAGGATAGACCATTTCAGACGTGGCTGATTGCCGCCCCACACCAGTCGTATAAGCTCCGAACGCAGCGTGGCGAAAAAAACTTGTCCATGGTGATAGGGAATGTTGAGGAAAAGGTACAGAAACTGCGGGAGTACCTTCATCTTAATGAGCGACACGTGGCCCGCCATCGATAATGGCAGCGCAATCCACCTCGTGACATTGGCCTTGAGCCGTTCCACAGCCGTGCCGTAAAATGCCCTAATAATCTCGTCCCTGTCGCGGGCCACTTGAATCCCCAGGTACCGGAAATCCTCCAGGCACCACTCTAACGGGAAGTCAAGTGGGAAGGGAGTCACCGCCGCAGTGAGCGGGAACACCATAGACTTTCCCCAGTTAATACCCACTCCGGAGAGCCGCCCAAATCGGATTAACTCCCGCAATATGGGGTTAATATTGCCTTGCGGGTCCCTGACATATAATGTTATATCATCCGCGTAGAGCGAGATCAGTATTTGCCGCAGGCTGCAGCGGAACGCCTTGTCATTGTGCACCTGTCGGAGTCTGGCAGCCAGCGGTTCCACAGCAAGTGCAAATAGCAGGGGTGACAGTGGGCATCCCTGTCGGGTACCCCTCGAAATCGGTATCTGTGGGGATAGATGCCCATTGATGAGTACTCGGGCCGTCGGCTGATTATACAGCAAATGCAGCCAGGAGAGATACAGCTGAGGGAAACCCATCCGTCGAAGGACACCGAATAAATAGTCCCACTCCACTGAGTCAAATGCCTTTGTAGCATCAAGGAACACAGCGGCAAGCGGGAATTCCTGATCTACCATCTGCACCAGGGAAAAGAGCGTCCGGAGGTTATGGGAGGTTGACCTCCCGGGCACGAACCCCGCTTGGTCCGGCAGGACAATCTTGTCCATCAATAACGCAAGGCGATTCGCCAGCACCTTAGCCAGTATTTTGGCGTCACAATTAATTAGCGAGAGCGGCCGATAAGAGTCGCAGGAGTCTGGGGCCTTTCCAGGCTTTAGTAACGAGGTGACCACTGCCTCCCTCATCGGCGGCAGCACACCTACCTCCAGGGATTCCGTATACACCTCCCGAAGGACTGGTGCCATCACATCAATGTAACTCTTATAGAACTCTGCCGGCAGCCCATCTGAACCCGGCGCCTTCCCATTTTGTAACTGCATGATCGCCTCTCGCACCTCGTCGAGCTCAAACGGGTGACACAAAAACTCCCGCTGTGCATCTCCCAACCATCCCAAAGCTATATCTCCCCAGAAGTCATCCATCTCGAGTGTCCCCGACCTTTGAGTCGTGTAGAGTGCGCGATAGTGGTCTACAAATGTATTGAGTATGGCGTGTGAATCTCTGTGAACCGCGCCATCCGAGCTATGTGCTTCTAATATGTGGGCGCCAAAACGAGGGGGGCGCGTCGCTTCCGCGAGAGCTCTCCCAGGACGCTCTCCCTCGCCGTATCTGCGGGCCACCCAATATTTCCCACGGGACTTCAGCTCGCGCTGCGCTTCAGCCTCGTATTTAGTTAGCGTTTCCCGGAATGCACTGTGCGCTGCCCCCGCCTGTCCCCGACCCATCAGGCCCTCCAACTCCTTCAGTTCTTGCTCCAGGCGACTGAGAGTGCGCTGTATATCCTTAAGCACTCCACAGCTTTTAGAGAGGCAATAGCCGCGCATCGTCACCTTAAAGGCCTCCCATATCACCTCCTACACTGCTGACCGAACCCTTATTCCTCGCGAAGAAATCTCGTATCTCCTCCTCGAGCTCCATCTGAAACACGGCATCTAGCAGCGCGGTGGGCTGCATTCGCCAGCGTGGTCTAGGAGCAGCATACCCCTGTGAGAAGTTGGCCTGATGTATGATGTCACTAGTTCTAGTGTACACCTTATATCAGTCCAAATACCCTTATGGTGATTGGTTGTAAAGTCAACCTTATAGACCAGCTATCCTAGTGGTAGCATGGACAAGAGCAGTCTTAGGCTAAACTCTGAATGGCATGTGAAGCCAGCTGTGATACCATATATAATCCCTTGAATACCAAATGAAAGGACACCACAACAGATATATATATAAAATAAAGTGTATTTATTCTAGTCAAACCCTCAGCACTCTTTATGAGATTAGAGGTAAGTACAACAGTCTTATTTAAGCATACATTAAGTCACACAGGTAAGTAATACAGTTAGGCCCTAGGGGCCACGCAAACCATATACTAAGTAAGTGGTATAAGGACCACTGTCACGGAAATAGGATAGGCCTAGGCCTAGGGAATCGCTGGGGCTACACTACACTAGCAACTGTTAGTAAGTGGGAGGCCCACGGGATTCAGGTGCAGAGTGGAAACACTCACGCGTAATGCGTAAAAGTCGATAGAAATAGTAGTTGTTAGCAATTAACAGTTTAAGGACACTTCTAAAGCAGCTAGAGAGTCGAGACTCGGAAACTAGACCCTAGGATAGTCACTACCCTTGTGAGCACCGAAGTACCCAAGTTACCTAGCCCACAGGCTGCGGGTGCATAGGTGTGAACTTGCGTCGGGTTTCGTCGTGGACTTCTATGGATGCCTGAAGGAAAGTTGCTGACAGGCAGTCAGTGAAGAGTGTCCGGTGGATCCCAAGGCTGGGATCAAGAAGAGAGGAGACCTGCAAGCAGAAGGGACAGAGTCAAGGTCACTAGCCAGTGACCACGTGGAACCAGGAAGGAACCAGGCGATGTCGTGAAGATTGCAGGTGAAGGTGGAGCTTGTCGCTGCAGCCACGAGGACCAGGGAACGTCGAGGACGACCAGGACCAGGAGGCGAGCTGTCCCACGAAGGCTCTTGCTGTCGGCGGCGTCGAAGTTGGACTAGGACTCACCAAGCCTTGGCAAGCGGAACCCACGAAGAACGGAGGACTTGCTTCTGGTGCAGACCAGGAAGGTCTGGGGTGCTTCTCTTTTGCAAGGAAGCGGGAGCCAGTCTGGAGGAGCCAAACCAGCGGTGAAGATTTCTGGATGCGTCGTCACAAAGGCCACTAGCCAACGGGCAAGCAACCGGACAGGCGCGGCAAGCAGGAAAATGCAGAAGGGCCCCACGCAGGACTCGTGGAGTGTGGGGGGCTGATCTTCGGTGCAGATGGTGCTTGGGGTTGGGGTTTCTCAATCCCCGGTGCACAACTTCGAGGGTGCCTCAGAAGCTGCGCTGGAAGATACTAGCCACTTTTCCCAGGTAGCCGGTCCCACGTCTCTCGTCGCCTCCACGGATCTCAGCTCGGCTGTGGATGTGGATCAGGGTCGGAGAAGTCTGGAAGTCAAGGCTCTGGTCGGGCTCTGCAGTCGGTCCCTCGTAGAACTTCAGCAAAGCAAAGGGTAGTCTCTTGATGGTGCCTGTTTGCACAGGGTAGCCACTCCTTGGCCACAAGGGAGATTCTTCAGTCTTCTTCTTTCGTCGAATGTCGAAGGTCTAGAGTTTCTGTTCAAGTTGCAGGTTCAGGATAATCTAATCTCCTGGGGCCCAGCTACCACTCTTGTACTAATCTGGGGGGCTGGGTTACCTGCTAGGTCACGCCTTATGGGTGGGACCTGGGAGGGGGGTGGTTACACCCCCTTCCCTTTGTCCAGTTTCGCGCCAGGACTGGGGCTGGTGTGCCCCAGCACCGGTTTGAACTGGACTATGCATGGGACACCTTGTGTGCCCCAGGCATGTCTCATTCCTTTCAGCCCTCCCTGCCCCAATACACTAAAGTCTGTCTGGGGAGGTGCTAGCACCTCCCCAAGCAGGAAACCTATTGTCCAAGCCTCCCTGGCTGGGATCACTCCCAGCAGCAGGAGGTCAGACTCGTGTCTGTGGCAGCAGCATCCATTTTGTGATGCTGAGGCTTTGGTTAGAGTTAAACAGCAAAGTAGGATTTTAACATGTCTCTCCCTCTAGAAGGGGGGAATAATATCCTCATCACCAGAAATGGTATGGGGTTATTATTCCAAAGTGTTAGACACCTTACACGACATGTTTTGATAAAGCCAAACCATAGTTACCATAACCGTTTAAGATTATAAGGCACTTTAGGAGTATATGGTAGGCTATATCATAGAACAGCTATAAGGACATGGTTCCGAAAGCTGCAGACAGGCTCAGCTCATGCTAGAGCACCATCTCACATGTTACCAAGCACTCTGCCTCCAGGATTGTTAAGGCCTGCCATAGGAGTGGCTGATAGGTACACATGTGTCTATTTTAGGGGTAGATATAGGTATACTATATCTAAGCAAGGGGTGATTACACGACCTTGCCCCAGCTGAGTGATCAGCCAGTTGTGTCTGATTGAAAGGCCAGACCAGGGGTGGCATAATACATGCTGCAGCCCCTGGAAGGCCTAGGGTACACCTCTGCCCTGGGTACCTAGGGTACACTGTACAGGGTCCAATAAGGTGATCCTTACCAATTGGGAATGTACCTAGGGTACATGGAGTCCATTTTAAAGAGAGAACAGACAGCCTGAGACCCTGAATGGCAGGATCTCAGGCCAACTAAGTCGAAAAACCAGCTAGACACTAGGTAAAAAGTTGGGGGTAACCATAGTCAGATATCCACCTTCCTACAACCCCGGCAAAGAAAACGACAGCTTTACCGGACAATGGTCCGAGTATGTTCTAGCCAAGTGCGAGGTTTCTCGGATACCCGAAGCCAGTCCTCGGGACAACAGACAATAATCAATTCTCGCCCAGCTGCCCAAGTGGGATGTGAAATGCGAGCCCTCGCTCCCCAAGGGATGTGAATGTCGCCAGCCATCAATCAACCCCTCCTCTTCAAGTATGCCGGACAGCGCCTCCCTGGATTTAGTGTAGTGGTGCGGCATGGGGTGTGAGCGGTCCTGAGCCGGTCTGAGGGCAACATTGAAATCTCCCCCCCATATTATGTGCGCAGAACCAATCGTCATTATCTTGCCCCACACATCATGGAAAAAGTCTGGGCTATCAGTATTCGGACCATAACAATTAGCTACTGTGATAGAATCCTCCCCCAACCTACCCCAGGTAATCACATAGCGGCCCTGCGGGTCTGAGATCGTGCCTGCTAGCTCATAGCGCAGCTGTTTCTTAAAAAGGATTGCCACCCCGCGGGCATAGGAGGAGTAGGAGGAAAACAGACGATGCTCTGCCCATTTGCATGCGAACGTGCTGACCGCCCCTGGGTCTAGATGGGTCTCCTGCAACAGCGCCACATGGATCCGCTGTCTATCTAGGTATGCCAAAATCTTCCTGCGCTTCCTCGGGTCCCCCAAACCCCGCACATTCCACGTCATTATGTTAATCACATCGTCACCCTCCCGAGCCATCAGCGTCACAAAAACACATACCAGTCCTGCACATTGAGTCCCTGTACACCTCCGCTGTCACTCTACAATTGCTGCCTGCATACTGAACCCCCGTGAACGTCCCTCCCACCTCCCACTGAAGCAGCCCCAACTTGCCAGAAACCCAAGTCCCTCCCCCCACCCACAAAACAACGAAAACATCAAGATTGTTAGGTTTACCCATACTTAAGTGAATCAATGGGTGCTACCCGCTGGGGTGCAAACTCTAGGTGGCGGACCGGGTATCCCCTTCCCCTGAACCCGCAGATGAATAGAGGGGCGAGCCCTATGCGGGTCAGGAGAGGGTGCCCAGCGCAGTTCCAAGTGTCATGCCGACTGGCGCGGGCCTTTCCAGGCCCTTCATATCAGCAGAATAGTCAAGACATGCCTTATAAAGCCCATCAGCAATCCGCCACTCCCTCCCAGCCACTCTGCTCACTGTCTCTCGGTTAGAGCACCACTGGCAGCGATATATATTAGTCTTGGGGGGCAGGTCTGCCCGAGGCGGGCGGTGAATCAGAGCAGCCCCCGGAACGTTTAAGATGCTTGAGGAAGTCTTCCACTTGCTGTGGGTTAGTGAAGAAACTCTGTTTGCCCTGATGGGTGACCCGGAGGCGCGCCGGGTAGAGCAAAGCATAGTCCACCTGTGCCTGACGTAGCTTATATTTCACCGCCATGAATTTGCGTCTGTCGTCCTGTACCGCGGCCGTGAAGTCTGGATAGATAGAGAAGGCGACCCCCTCATAGTGGAGCTGCTGATTACTTCTCGCCACTCGAAGTATTGTGTCACGATCTCTGTAATTAAGGAGTCTGGCGATAATGGGGCGAGGCGTACTCCCCGGCGGAGGGCGGGGGCCCAGGGACCGATGAGCCCGCTCCACGATGAACTGGGAAGAGAGCTGCTCCTTCCCGACGGTTGCAATCAACATCCTCTCCACATAGTCCTCTAGGCGGCCTGTGTTTGTGGTCTCTGGTAGCCCAAGAACGCGGATGTTATTGCGTCGACTCCTCGCTTCCAAGTCTTCATTCTTGGCTGCAATTAGTTTTAGAAGCTTGTCCATTTGCGCAACCTGTGCTGAGACCCGAGTGGTGGTATCCTCTGTATCCGAAATACGTCGTTCCGCCTCGCGGATGCGATCTTCATGTTTGTCCAGCTTTTGCACAATGGCGTCCATCCGGGTAGACATGCCATCCATTTTTTCCCCCATGGTGGCAAAACCCTGCCTGACCTCCTGGAGAAGCGATGTCAGCTCCCCCGCACTCTCCGCAGGCCCTGCAGCTGGATCCAGCTCGGCCATCCCAACACTCGCGTCCGGAGGTGCGCGGCCCGTCTTCTTCGCCTCGAAGGTGAGGCGGGACTGCCGAGCATCGGCCTTCCCCATTGCCAGGCGCAGTCAGGGGGGGATAATAAAGAGCGCCGCGCGAGCAATCGCCAACTGCGGCCTCAATCACTGCTCTCCACCGCCCCGGACCATCCAAGGCACGGATCCGCCCCCCCACTCAAATCTAGCCGCGTGCTCTTTGCACCGGTGCACCGTCCCCTCGTTCTCGGGGCCAAATGAGGCGCAGGGGGGGTCGCGTTCAGGGTCTCCCAGCCCTACGCGGTCTCGGATGCAAAGCGTCGCACGACATGCGATGGGTGGCAACGTATTTGCAGCTCTCCACTTGCCCACTGCCCGGTGGTCTCAAAAATGGTCACTCCCTGTCCCCCAAGAGATGTTCCTCGCCACGTGTGCCCCTCCGCCTGGAGCGCGGTCTCTCATGCCCAGTGTGGCCGATCATGCGCCCCAGCGCAACCACCCATGCGGCTATGGAGTAGGGCACATGGAAAGAGGCCTCTGGTCGGGTCGCGGCACACCCCCCTCTCGCGCTGTACTCACACGGGGGCTCCGCGCAGCTCTCGTACCAGGCCCACAGCAAACGGGGGGGACTAGCGGGCAAGTCTCGCCGAGCTCGCCCCAAGGCAGGCAGCGTCCTCCGTAGGGCCTCGCTCCGATGCGGCGGCTGGCCCCCAAATCTCGCCGTCAGCACCCTCGGGTCCTCCTTTGCCCAACAGCAGCGGCCGCACCCACCCGACCTCCGGTGATGTTCGCCCAGCACAGCGTGGACTGCGGGCACCACTGCCTCCCACCTTCCGGCAGCGCCTGCTGGCGTCCTGGGCCCCCCAGGTCGCGCCCACCAGCCTTCCCCGACCGGGAATCACCAGCGCGGCACTCTTCGGCCTAGCGGCCCGCACACCTCGTAGGAAGCCGCGGGTTCTCGTAGATCAGCAGACGGACCACTCTTCCATCGCAACTTTGCCACCTCAGGCGCTCCGCAGTTACCGCTCCTCCTCGGCGATCGGAGCCCTCCAGGCCGCTGAAAGTGGCCGCCGGGTATGTGGACAGCGTCAGGGCATGCAGCCCATCGCAGGCAGGTCGCTAAGATCGCCGTGGGCAGGATAATTGTCGGATCTGTGCGCCGGACGGCAGGAGCCTCACATATGTGCGGCCATCTTGCACGGCGCCACGTAGCGCCCCCCCCCCCCCCCCCCCCCCCCCCCCACCCACCTTTGCAAATCATTACTGGAGTGACTGTGACTCCAGATTAATGGGTCAGATATCTGTTGCTTAACTTGCTTGCAAGTTTGGTCATTCTTCTTTTCCCCTTAACTTAAATTGCTGCTAAACAGGTCTACGATGAAGAGAAAAAGGAGGCCAATAGGTATAGGCATTAGAAAAAAGAAAAAGTACCTTGTGCCTTTTAGAGGTCTAGAAAATGCCGGGCCCAAAATGACTTGTACTGACAGTCACGTCAGAGTTATTTTATTTCCAGATTTTGGAGGTGGGACCTTGAAACACAGTTTTGAACCATTTTATCTGATCGTTATTTTGTCAGAAATGTTCATTGAACATTTCCTGTTGCTGCAAAGCAAATTCAGACTTATTTTGAGTTTTAAGCCAAAGTTTCCAGACACAATGCCTTTTGTACTTGTCTAGTGGCCTTCTATTGGTAGGAAGAAAGCCGCTTCTGACCCTCTTTAGGTCTGTGTGTTGTGCTTTCTGGCCTCTCATTCCACCCAGGACTGCGAGTTTTGTTCTAGAGTGTCAGAGGTCCCTTAAAGACATGGAGGGAATTAGACTAAGAGGATAACTGGACACCCTCTCACTCCAGAGGACGGCCAAAAACTAAAGATGCAAGGAGAAGCAGTCTAAAAAGGAGAACTAAAGAATGCATTTTCAATCACACTACTACAGACATCAATGCTCCTGTCGAAGGTCTCTTCTTTGATATATTACACAGTGAGGTCACACAATCACACCATATAATAAAAACCAATTTCCTCACAATCATCCTCTGTATTAAAATCTGCTATTCAGTGACCAAGAAACAGCCCCCTGAGGGCCTAAGAGCCCCTTCTACCAGAGCCAGAGCTGCGACCACTGCATTAGCTAGAAGAGTTCCAGTCTTGGACATATGCCAGGAAGCTATGTGGGCATCGCTGCACACGTTTGCCAAAGAACTACTGCCTTGACAGTCCGGTCCAGCGAGATGGGCACTTCGCCCGTTTGGTCCTCCAGGACTTCTTTTTCTGATACCAATCATCAGACCCTCCTCCAGGGAGAGAGATTGCTCTGGTATCTATTCTAAGGTAAAGAATCTGCGACTAGAAGTCTCTGTCAGATAAACAAGTTACTTATCTTCAGTCACACTTTATCTGGTAAAAACCCTATCTAGCCACAGATTCCTTACTGACTCTCCCATCCTCCCCGTTCTGTGGACTGCCTTCTCAAATTCAGAGATCCTTTTGAGCCTCATTTTTGGTGCCCTAGTTACTCTTCCTCAGCTTGGCTCTATGCTTCTGATATGGAAAAAATAGTCAAGAACGGAGGTCACACCCAAGGGTGGTGCCTATATAGGCACAGCGCATGTTACATCCGGCCCGAATGACTCCATCAATGCCACATGGAGCTGAACTATGCCACCTAGTGGTGTGCAAGGGGGATTGCTCAAAACATTATGGATCCCGGCTGACATGAGGAAAAATTCTAAGGTAAGGAATATGTAACTAGATAGTCTCTACCAGATAAAGCGTTACAGCAGGTAAGTAACTTATTCAACTGGTCCTAGTAAAGATTGCGCCATTATTACATGGTGAGGTCTCATAACCTCAGCCTATATTAATCCACTTTCTTACAGTCCAAATAATGTTAAACTTTCAACTGAATAGACTTTTCGGAGGAGATTTGTTGCATTTTGCTGTGCTGAACTCTCCACCCTCTCACAATTTAATATATTGGATATAAGTGTTGCGGGATCCCTGCATGCAGTGAAAATTATTCTAAAGTTCATGATTTCAGTGAAGGTGCCTGCAATGCACGAGGACTACAAGTCAGTAACAATTTGTTTCCAGCTGTTGACCTGTTGAAAATGGCACAGAACTTCAAATGCCCCAAATTTACGTCCTGGAAATGGGGGAGCCAGGGTCATTGGGCAGTGCTCTTTTGATGCACTGGTCAGGGAAGTTACATTACCTTTTTCCTCCATTACTGTGATTTCATCTGTACTTTGGATGTTTGGAAATCCGGACAGTGCTGATTTTGATCACCCCAGTTGGCCGAGTTTGCAGATGGTTTCTGCCAGACCTGCTGCAGATGTTAAAACTGCATAAAAAGCTGCCATGCAAACCAAACCTGCTGATCAGGTTGCAAAATAGTTTCATCCAAATATGCTGACTTTGAGTTGTGCAACAATCTCTCATTAACATTTTGAAGTAGGCTAAGAGGAAGAGGTTTTGTTTGGGTATCAACAAAATGACTACAATCCTATCTTATGTTAAGAAGCCATCCTGCCATACGTGCTACATTTGGCCAGGTCTAAGCTGCAGTTTTTTTCCACTCAAGTCCATCCGGTGGCATACAAAAAAACTCCTGCATCAACCCTCCTTCAAACTTCTAGTAGTTAAAGACTTTCTTGTGGGAAGAAAAGGCTACATTTTGAAGATCCCCACAAGGATTGTATTTGCCTGTACCCTCTTCATAAGGTAAAGGACTGTACGTTCTTAATGTAGGAAACTGGCTCTATATATACTACACCAAAATTAGGTATAGTGTGTATAGAGTCCAGGTGACCCCAGAGGTAGGCAGAGGTTTAAGTTAGATCGAACCTTACTCTCTATTTGTGGTAAAGTGGTCGAGCAGTAAGGCAGTATCAGAGGACAGTGTTAAGCACACTCAGTCAGCAAATAAATTCACACACTCAAGGACTGAACTCTAGACCAATTGTTTATGTATACAAAATATACTCTTGTTTTTTTTTTTTTAGAACCAAGCAAGTCTGTCACAGGTAAGCATTAAATACTTTACAGTAATAAGTTGCTGTTTGTAGAACAGTTTGAAACTGCAATAGGAATTGTACTTTGTTTTACAGGGGATGCAGTAGGTTGCAGTACTTCGCAAATACAGTACATTGAAATGAATAGGCTTTTTCAGTAAATTATAGGTAAGTTACTTTTCACGTTACTTTTCTAACTCAGTGCTGATACCTAGTGTCAGCACTGGGGCATTTCCTGCAAACAGGTAAGTAAATAAGTTTTGGTTATATTTTTAGATTTCAAAACTCCACACTTAAAATCTTTGTGGAAGAAAATTGTCAATGTTACCCTATGAAGGAAAAACGGGTTATCGGTTCACAGGTAAGTTATCGACTGTGGGAGGTAAGGTTCTGGGGTTAGACTCAGGGGTCCCGCAGGGTCAGTTATGCACTCTTGTTACACCCTCAGCGGCACTAGGGCGGCCGGGTGTAGACTATTGAGGCCCAATCTTATCCATTGGGGGTTAGGGGGCCTCCGGTTAGAGGCAGCTGGCAAGCAGGCCACTGGGTTGTGGGAGCAAAGCTCCTAGGGTTTAGGTCAGGGCAAATGGGGAAACAAATTAGCACAAAAGGTGCACCCTCAGCGGCACTGGGGCGGCCGGGTGCAGAGTGCTGTTTCGACGTCAGGCACCCTGTTGTTTTCAATGGAGAACCTCCGGTTTGCAAAAGCACTGCAGGCAGGGAGACGAAGGACTTCTCGGTGCGACCACCACTTACACCACGAGGGGTAAGTTGGGAAGTTAGGGGGTGGTTAGGCACAGTCGGTTTGGGCACGCAAAGCCGTGGTGCGTCGGGTGCAGGGTGCCTTTTGGAGTCAGATCTTCTTACCAGCTCCTGGTCTCTGTTAGGGGGGCCTTCTGCATTAAGACTGCAGGTGTCGGCTGGAGGCTTGAGGCAGGTCAGGTGTGGCCGGATCTCGGTGAGGATCGCCGGGGTGACCTCCTCGTGGTGTTTTTCCACTCGAGCTCGGGCCGGGTTCGGCAGGTGCAGAATGGGCTGGATTCGCGGTTCCCGGCTGCCGCCAGAGGTTGCAGTTGAACAAATACGGTGTTCACAGGAGAAGCAGTCTTTGGAAGTGAAGGCAGGCAGGTCCGCTGGGGTTTCGAGGTTGCTGGCAGCAGGACACACCAGGATTTCGCAGGAGCAGGTTCGAGGGGAGACAGGCCTGTAGGGCTGGGGCCAAGTCATTGGGCGTCTTCCTCTTGTTAGCTGGCTGCATGGCTGTTCGGTCCTTCTTCTTTTCGTTTCAGGATCTGAGGAAGCAAGGTTCAGGGTGCCCCCTAAATACTAGATTTAGGGGCGTTACAGGTAGGTAGAGGGCAGGGACCAATGGGTCCCTTCCCTTGTGCCATCCTCTAGTGGGAGGCGGCACATGTGTGTCCCTGGTTGGTTGGGTACCACCATCCTCAAGATGGCGGGGACTCTGAGTTGTGCTTTACATTGCCTCCCCCACCTGAGGGGTGGAGTTGGCAGAG
This sequence comes from Triturus cristatus, assembly GCF_964204655.1. NCBI lineage: Eukaryota > Metazoa > Chordata > Amphibia > Caudata > Salamandridae > Triturus > Triturus cristatus. Next base: position 359,084,786 of record NC_140586.1, on the reverse strand, counting down.
GTGGGCACACCTCTCTTCCTCACGTTTTTCCTGCCGGGTCTCCCGCCCAAAGTGTCGGCAGGACCAGTGGGGACCAGTTGCTGAAAGCAGCAAGTGGTCTGGGGAAGCTCACAAAGGCGCATGCCTTTGAAGCTTCCCCTTTGGGAACACTGCCCATCCTGGGGAGGAGACTTGGCACCTCGTCCCAGGATGTGCATTGTTTCAGGCCCCCAAGAGCAGCAGGCTCTCGAGCCAGGGGTCCAGAAACATGTCTGTTGATGGCACCCTAAGCAGCCACTCAGTCAGGACACTAGAGGTGGGTTAGTTTTCAGGGGTCATCTCTGAAATGCCCTCCGTGTGCATTTTTCATTAAATCCCACACTGGCATCAGTGTGGATTTAATGTACTGAGACGTTTGATACCAAAGTTTTCAGTGTAGCCATTATGGTGCTGTGGAGTTTGTAATGACAAACTCCCAGCACCATATACTCTTAATGGCAGCACTGCACTTACAATGTCTAAGAATGGGCGTATGCACTGTTGGGGTACAGGGCTCACAACTGGTATAGGGCACCCAACTAGAGGGGTGACTGATCTATACCAGGGCAGTGGGTTGTAGGCATGGCACACAGGGTTGTGTGCCATGTCGACTCGTCACTTTGTTCTGCACCAAAACATTCAGCCTGCAAAGGCAGTGTGTGAGTGTAGTGGTACAGGACCTCTAAAGGTTGCACAATAAGTGCTGCAGCCCTTAGAGGCCTTCTCTGGTCACAGTGCCCTGGGTACCTGTGGTACCATTTACCAGGGGCTGACCTGTGGCCAGAGATGCCAATTGGGTTTGTTTTGGGGAAAGAACACAGGCCCAGGGAACCTGATTGGCTGGGACCCAGGGCACACCAAGTGAAAGTGCATCAGTAGTCTGGCAAAAAGTGGGGAGGGGTTACTGCAACAGAAACCCACTTTCCTACATTTAACGGACAGGGGAGGCAGATTACTTATTTGGTTAGATAGGTTGAAATCAAAGACCTCTGTGGTGTCTGATGAGGAAGGCAGTATTAGTTCCCAGGCATCAGTCCATCTGGCAAAGAAAAGGGACAGATCCCCTGAGGGACACAAGAAATCTTTAAAAAAGACCCATCATGAGTCTCAGCATACTGCCTCTAAAAAATGGAAGGTGCCATTCCCTTCTGAAGAGAAATCTGTGGGTAAAGCTGCCTCAAAAACGGCCCCTAAAACTGCCTCCAAACAGCCTACGACTCAGAGTCTGTGAAGACCACCTCATCGTCAAAAAAGACATTGTCCACAACAAAACAACTTTTGGATTTGGCACCTCTGCTTTCCTCGTCTGCGCTTGCATCGCAGATGGAAGCATCAACGAAGACTGGGCCATTGTCGACTATAACCTCTCCGCCACCTACACCGTCGACAACCTCGCCTCTGTCGATCTCTCTTCCGTCAACGACACTCCTGTCGTAGACGGTGCCTTCATCATAGACGCCACCTTCGACCACCACCACCACTTCGACGACAACTTCGGCGACAATAGTTCTGCCATCGACGATGACTAGTCCGTCGTTGACAAATGCAAAAACAACAATTGATGGACAGAATGCAGAACAATGTCATACATTCACCCCAGTACAGAGATCTGGGCCTAAATCCATCGTTTTTTTGCTCACCATGCCATTCCAGTTTGAACCCAGCCATATGCAAATCAGTCTTGACCCTGTGCCTCATGGGAACAGTCCAGCCCGAACTGCCAAGACAGGTCCTCAGACTGATTTGCATATGGCCATGTCTGAACTGGGGTGACAGAGTGGGCTAAAGAACCCTAATGTGTTGACTGGGTGTGAGTGTTTGATTGGTTCTGATGCTCCGTCCATCACCACCCCCTTTTGTACCGCTTTTTTCGCCATAAGTTGGCAGGGTATGCTAAGACGTGAGTCCCTTGCTCACTTTGCCACTGGATTCAAGCAAGCCTGGCTGAAGACGGCTGAAATGCCAGAAACCGGTCCTAGGAAGCTTTTTTCCGGTCCAGGGAAGGCATGGCTTGGCAGTTCGGGCTGGACTGTTCCCATGAGGCACAGGGTCAGACTGATTTGCATATGTAATGTAATGTAATGTAAGTGGTGTTTGTATGGCGCGGGTTACACTCCACGGAGCATCTTAGCGCTTCTGAGTGTAAAAGAACCAGGTGACTTTGTTCTTGTGGTGTATCATGGTTGGAGTGTTATATCATGTTATTGCATTGTATATCGGATAGGGTGTAGATCCAGGTTTTAAGGGTCCTTCTAAAAATGGTTTCTGTAAGGATATGTCGGAGTGGGGGCAGCAGTGAATTCCAGCCTTTGGACCCCAAAACTGCCAGGGCTTTGCCTCCTCTGATTTTGAGTCTAAACTTGGGGATGATAAGGAGATTCTCACTTTGGGACCTCAGACATCGGGAGGGGACGTAGCGTTGGAACATGTTTTTGATGTATTTGGGTCCTGTTTTGTTAAATGCCCTAAATGTGATTAGCAGGATTTTAAACAGCACCCTTTTATAAATTGGCAGCCAATGCAGGGTGCTCATAGCTGTTGAGGCGGATGTCCGAAACACTAGGTGCCGAGAAGGTGGATTGCGAGCGTATTAAAATTGGTTTAAGAGGTGGAGCTCGGTAATTATCGTATGGTCTCCCGTTTAAAACACGACTAGATTTCACCAAGATGAGGCGATGTATTGCGCGAGATTAGAGACTCAAAAAGAAAACGTCTGAGAGGGATTTGGCTAAAATATCATGAAATGACCCGAGGGTAGATCCACAAACGACTGCTATCAGCTGAACTTTACGAAAATATACGTTCAGGTGCTCTAGTCCTGATGAGGCCTAAAGATTTTCTTGGCTGAAACGCGTCGACAATGATTTTTGAAGACACTCATTTGATTATTTGTTATTTTGAGTAGTTAACAAAGAGTACTTTAAAGAATGTGGAGATTATAATCACAAGATCTTAAAGTATCCCTTTAGGAGTGATCTTCGATAGAACGGAATGCTTTAGTAAAATAATTCTATAGGCATCCTACCTGAATTGATAGGGCTGTTTTAACATGTATATGTTTAATTTCTTTGTATTTTTATGCTAGTACTGTAAATATTGTAAATGTTTGTGTATGTATATCTAAAAGATTGATCTTTATATATTTTGTGTTGAAGTATAAAATAAATATAGGTATACATACTCAACCTAAATGTTTAAAATATCTTTTGTTGGGTTGGAATTGCCTGTGATGATCATGTGAAATAACAACAAAGTTGGTTTGAGAAAATATATAACTCAAGGGAGGAGAAAATTTATTTATCTCGTCACCATAATATATGTTACAGTATTGGTCCCGAGGCATTACTTTTCTTTTCTACTGTTTATACACCCAGATGCCAGAGAGTTACTAATTTGGGTTTCCCCCAGTTTTTGATGAGGACTGGTCCCATGAGGCACAGGGTCAGACTGATTTGCATATGGCCATGTCTGAACTGGGGTGGCAGAGTGGGCTAAAGAACGGTGATGGATCAAACCCTGATCTGTTGACTGGGTTTGAGTGTTTGATTGGTTCTGATGCTCCGTCCATCACCACCCCCTTTTGTACCGCTTTGTTCGCCATAAGTTGGCAGGGTATGCTCAGACGTGAGTCCCTTGCTCACTTTGCCACTGGATTCAAGCAAGCCTGGCTGAAGACGGCAGAAATGCCAGAAACCGGTCCTAGGAAGCTTGTTTCCGGTCCAGGGAAGGCATGGCTTGGCAGTTCGGGCTGGACTGTTCCCATGAGGCACAGGGTCAGACTGATTTGCATATGGCCATGTCTGAACTGGGGTGGCAGAGTTGGCTAAAGAACGGTGATGGATCAAACCCTGATCTGTTGACTGGGTGTGAGTGTTTGATTGGTTCTGATGCTCCGTCCATCACCACCCCCTTTTGTACCGCTTAGTCCGTCGTTGACAACAGTTTTTCAACATCCACGGTGTCTGTTTCACCGTTCACGAAGATCTTGTCGATGCCGCAACAAAGAAGGCCTTCTTCATTACAATTCACCCCAATTTTGTCATTTAGGTTCTCGCCCACAATCCCTTCGATGAGAGGTTTCTATCAGGACCCTTCTTACATCTCTCTTTTGCCTCCTAGTCCATTTCTGGAGGAATCTGAGGCTGATGGGTTGTTCAGTCCGGCCCGCAGCCCCTCTGAATTGCACGTAAAATTTAAAGAAGATGAGGATGAATATTATGCTATACACTACGATCAACCTATGAAAAGGTCACAGGTATTGATGCCTCGCCAAGAGCCCATGATTCAATTACCTAGGGCGTTAGTTCAGGAGTTAACAGCTAATCTACAGGATTACCACACTCGATTCCCTGATACAGCAGGTTCTGTTGAGAAGCAGAGGTCTCCCCGCCTGCTCTAGACTCAGCAGCACCTTTGGTACCCACAATGGAGGCTCAGGATCCTGTATCTGTGACACAAGATCAGATGCCACAGGATGATGATGATGATGTCGCTGAGGAAGGTGAAATCCCTAAGATGCCTACTTACGTAGATGAGTGGGAAGACTACCTAATTTGGACACCTTCTCCGCCGGCACCTCAAGCAATTGATTCTCCTCCTGAGGATATTGGGGGCTTTCATGCTATTATGGAAAGAGCAGCAAATCGTTTCCACCTACCCATGCCTGTTAAGCAGTCTGACTGTTTCTTATATGATTTTAAGAACCAAAACAGAAAATCTGTCCTTGCACTTCCCATCATTGATCATATCTTGGAAGAAGGAGTTAAAATCATGAAGAATCCCTAGTCAGTGCCGGCAATCCTCCAGAGAATTGACAAAAAAAATACAAGGCCCCCGACGATGCACCTGCATTCCTGGTAGGACAACCTAAGCCAGATTCAGTAATTTTCCAGGCTGCGCAGCAGATATCTCGGAATTCTTTTGTACCCATTACTATGCCACCCGATAAGGATGGAAGGCGCTTGGACAATATTGGCTAGAGATTCACCACTATGGCGGGTTGCGTAAGCGCGTGCTGCAAATTCCTTAGCAATTTTTTGCCAGACAACAAAAAACAAGAAGCAAGGAAGATTCTGCTTTAAGGGGAAATGTCAGCATTGGAAGTTTTAGACATATCTATGGATTTGACTTTATTAGGTTTTAGGCAACTAGCTGGAGCAGCAGTTCTCCATCGCCAAGGATGTCTCAAGTCTACCACCTTTCTTCCTGCGGTGCAAAGTAAGATCTTAGACATGCCATTCGATGGGGACGCTTTGTTTGGCAAACACATTGAGGATGCTTTACAGGAAATAAATAAGGACACAGATACAGCTAAAGTTTTAGGAACACTCCAGTAGAGGAAGACACCCTTTTGAGGAGCCCGTGGCAGAGGATCATATTCCTTTCGAGGGAACTATCAGAAATAACAGCCACAGACTTACCAATATAGATATGGCTATCAACAACAGCAATCGTATAGAGCCCCTCTAGCTGCCACTTACTCTAGACAGCAAAACAGAAGAAAGCAGCCCCCTCAGGCCAAGGACAATGCTAGAAAACAGTGACACCTCCCCAGCACCTGCAACAATTCGACAATGCATCAACCCCAATGCCACAAATATTTCTTTACATTTCGACCAATGGAGAAAAATCACTTCGGACAAGCGAGTCCTGCACATAGTAAAGTATGGTCATACCCTAGAATTCATAAAGATCCCCTGCCTCATCCGCGTCTGAAGAGGCTTCCACCTCATCTCAGACTTCTCAGAAAAGAAGCCATGGTTCTGCTCCCGAAAGGAGCTATAGAAAGAGTGCCTCACTCTCAGGTGGGAAGAGATTTGTATTCCCGTTTCTTTCTAAGAAATAAGTCAGGGGAGTGGAGGCCAATTCTAGATCTAAGACAATTAAAGAAATATCTGCAGAAGAAGTCCTTCTGCATGGTCACTTTCCAGGAGATACTACAGCTTCACAATCATGCAGATTTTATGACGACACTAGATTTGCAGGATGCATATTTCCACTTCCCTATTCATCCCAAACCTCAAACGTTTCTCCGTTTCACTGTGGCAGTTGCTCATTTTCAGTTCAGAGTTCTCCCTTTTGGTCTGCAGTCAGCACCAAGAGTATTCACTAAATGTCTGGCTCCGGTTGCTGCTCATCTCAGACTGCAGGGCCGGCTGCTGTTTCCTTACTTAGACGACTGGTTGTGAAAGAACTATCTTTTCAACAAGCCTCAAAAGCAACTTCAATCTGCCTACAAATGTTTCGTTCCCTGGTGCTAACTCTCAATCTTCAGAAGTCAGTTCTGCAACCATCGCAAAAGATGGTTTTTCTCGAGCAGTATTAGACACTATCCAAGACAAGGCATTCTTGTCGACAGAAAGGCAAATACATCTCATTTCCACAGCAACAAAGTTAAGAGGAAAAAAGTTCACTTTTGTAAGGCTGATAAAATCTCTACTGGGTATGATGTCCTCTGCAATTCTAATGGTACCTTGTGCTGGTCTCAGAATGAGATCAATACAAGAGGAACTAGACAATCAATGGCTTCAGGTGACCAGATCTTTCGCTGACCTGGTGCGAACAACTCCAGTCATGCAGGCAGCTCTGCTCTGGGTCAGTGCCCCAGAAATCTCTCAATAGGGCTAACTTTCCTTTCTTGGACGCCAGATTTCGTCCCCACTACGGACGCTTCTGTAGAATGATGGGGGGCCCACCTTCAAGACCTCCGGAAAAGGGACAAGTGGTCCAAAGTGCTTTCAAAGATGCACATCAATTTTCTGGAGCTCTGAACTATTTCTCTAGCCTTACATGCTTTCCTCCCAAGGATTCAGGGAACCTTGGTTCTGATAAGGACAGAGACAATGCCACATGCATGCATTACCTGAACAAACAAGGATGCACACGCTCCCACATCCTATCGCAGGAAGCACAGGAAATCTGGACGTGGCTTCTCTCTCACCATATATCTATCAAGGTGGAACATCTCCCAGGAGCGAAGAACAATCTAGCCGATACCTTAAGCAGGACTTCCAACTTTTGCCGCGAATGGGAGCTAGATCTGAAGGTTCTCGAGTCCATCTTCCAGATGTGAGGCAAGCCCAACTTGGATCTCTTCGCTTCCAAGATGAACTGGAAATGTCAATTCTTTGTCCGCTGGAAGCCAGAAAAGGGTTCATGGGGAAACTCTTTTCTGTTAAGGTTCTCCTATGCGTTCCCTCCCTTTCAGTTAATTCCAAGGCTCCTGATGAAACTGAAAAGAGAGCCATGCTGTGTGATTCTCATTGCTCCATGTTGGCTACGCCAGCACTGGTTCACAGAGCTTCTTCTGCTCTCAAAATGCAGACCTTATCACCTTCCAGTATCGTCAACACTGTTAACATTGAGCAGGGCCAGATTCTCTATTCACATCCACCCACGCTGCAACTAAATGTGTGGTTACTGAACTTGCTGAGTTCAAGGAATTAGATCTGCTGCAAGACTGTAGGGACAGCCTTTCTAAAGCAAGGGCACTATCAACGATTAAAACTTACACTCTCAAATGGAAATATTTCAGTTCATGGTGCCTTCGGAACACTGTGCACCCACTTGAGTCTTCTTCCGATACAAATTTACCTTATCTGCTCTTCCTGGCTAAATCTGGCCTAATGTTCACATCTATTAAGTTACATCTAGCCGCCATCTCTACTTACAGGCGATCCTCTGGAGGTTTATCTCTTTGTTCATGTCGACTGGTAAAACAGTTTATGAAAGGACTTTTCAGAGTATATCCTCCTGTAGGAGCTCATCCTCCGGAATGGAGACTTAATCTGGTTCTGGCGCAATTTATGAATCAACCTTTTGAGCCTATACACAGAGCTGAGCTCAAAATACATTTCCTGGAAAGTTGCTTTATTATTAGCTCTTACTTCTGCCAGGAGAATTGGCAAAATTCAAGCCTTTACAATTAAAGATCCTTACCTTCACTTTACTAATGACTTCGTTCTCCTTAGAAAGAATCCTGCATTTATTCCAAAGGTACTGTCAACTTTCCACTTTAATGAGCCGGTTATTCTACAAACATCTTTTCCCTAATTCTCCTGCTGAATAGGCATTTCGTACATTGGCTATAAAGAGATGCCTCAAATGTTATCTTTCACATACTAAGACCATCCTGAGATCTGATCAACTGTTTATGTCCTGTGGTGCGCAAAAGCCAGGTAATGCAGTGACTAAAGCAACAATTGCAAGGTGGATTGCCGCTGCTATTCATTTTTTGCCATGTTAAAGCAGGCTGACTGCTTTCTTTCAAACCTAAGGCTCATTCCATGAGAGCAGTGTCATCCTCAGTGGTGCTTTTTGCTGGAGTGCCATTGGATAAAATTTGCTGTGCCTTAATGTGGAAGAATGTTCATACAATTATGCAGCATTACTGCTTGGATTTGGCTATGGAGGCAGAAGCAGCGGTAGGACAAGCAGTCTTACTTAATCTTTTCCAATAAGGTAAGCCTCTGTTTTGGAGGTGAATAATTATTAATGCTAATTCAATGTATTTGCTTCACATGTGATTGCTGGTTTGAGTTCTCGTTATGCATAAATGCTTCGTTTTTTATATTCTCCTACATATGGAGTAGATATGTACATGTATATCTATTTATGAGGATATCTATTTGCATTCATATGATACCCGCCATCCGCTAAGATTAAAATTGTATAACTGCTAGCTATTCTGATTCAAGCATGTGAATCTATGAAAGATCCAATACTGGATAAGAAAACAAGTTACCTGTAACTTTAGTTATCCAGTATTGGTATCTTTCATAGATTCACATGCGACTTAGCCTCCTCCCCAGAGAGGCTTCCCTTATTGCTGATGTGTCATTCTGATCACTCATGCTAGAAAATATGAGGGACTTGCCTCTCTGTGGAGTGTTGTAGAGGGTGCTAGAACCTGATTGACTGTGTTTCAACTTTGGTTCTTTTTTACAAAAGGACAGGGATGAGCTACTGCTATGACTATGCAGTGCATTATAGCATATTATATGTATTACTACTATTTTATATATATGCTTATTTTTACCGTGAAACTCTCACGTCGACGGCGGGAATGATTCAAGCATGTGAATCTACGAAAGATACCAATACTGTATAAATTATGTTCCAGGTAAGTAACTAATTTTCTTTTCCTGGGTCCTGGAGATTCTGGTGACTGTAGAATTTCTGAGCGATCTAAACCGCCCGACGCTCACAGGTGAGGAGAGGGAGGTGTTGGAAGCTGATTTGACAGAAGAGGAACTCACAGTGCACTGAAAGACCTAGAATCAGAGGGCATACTGGCCTGCCAGTTGAACTATACAAAGGGATGGCAGACAAGGTGGTTAAACATATGTTAACTATATTTCAAGAGGTGCACGAAAAGGGATGTCTTCTGAGGGACCCGCAAATTGCCACTATTATAGTTATTCACAAGAAGGGCAGGCCGCCAATGGATTGTAGCTCTTACAGACCTATATCCTTATCAAATGTAGAGGTGAAGGTGCTTGCAAAGGAACTAGCAGCTTGACTGCGCAGAGTTATTACATCAATTGTACATCCTGGCCAGTCAGGCTTCATGCCACATAGAAGCACCCGTCTCAATTTGTAACACCTATCTAGAGTGCTCCATGGAACCACACCGCCTCGAATAGAACAGGTGATTCTGACGTCGCCTCCGCACAAAAATTGAATTTTATAGCATTGAATGGAACTGTTTGCCAAAGCCCAAAGCCAGGTTGGGCTTTGGGCCGAAAGTTTGTGGATGGGTCAGACTCCTATACCAAGGGCTATTAGCTAGGGTAAGAGTCAGTCGTGCTGTCGCTCGGATTTTTGCTCTGCAGAAGGGCATCAGGCAAGGCTGCCCCATGATTTTTAGGGGGTGAGGATTGGCAGAGACTGCGAGGAAAGACTCTCTCTAAATGCCGACGACCTATTACTCTATGTCACCAAGCCGACCTTTTCCATAGACAGAATGCTGCAGATCTTTGAGCTCTTCGTCAGCTATTCAGGCTATAACATCAACTGGACAAAGTCTCTGATCTTTCCCCTGTTGGGCGACACCCCGAGGCTTCCCTCATCCTGCACTGCACCTTTGACACAGGAGGTATTGTAGATCAGGAGTTAATCTAGACTGGTGTCAGAGAGGTGGTCTGTCAAAGCAGGGGCTGCCCTAAGAAGTGGGAGAAGGTGTGGGGGGCCTGGTGGAACTTCCGGGGTTCCTGACTGGGATAGAAGTACTTCTAAGGGAAGGGTGGAGCACTATGGTTGACTAGGCACTGACGTAAGCCAAACGAAATGTTACAGGTCATAAAAGCGCCATACTCACTTAACATCCATGTTCTGCCTTTTAGTTTGTAGATTTTAATTGCCATGTATGTAGCAAGATCTTCAACATATTTTTCCTGTACTCACTGTATGATGAGCATGGTTTGAATAAACAGAGTAAAAAAAATGGATTCTCCTTCAATCTGAATCAACGACAGTCTTATGGGAGGTTTTCAGGAAGGAAAAGAGGTTCCTCACAACAATGACTATCAGAAAAGATCTTGACTCCCAGCTTGTACACTCTTTCCCATCTGGTTCTCAGAAGTTGTGGGGTAGAATTTCCCTTTTTGCTCACGCATGGAGGATCATAACATCAGGCAAGTGGGTGGTGCAAATTGTGCGATCAGGTCACGCATTGGAATTCATCCAGAGACCCAGTATGTCGCCAAGAAAGGAACATCATCTTTATTTGAAGGAGCTTTAAATGGAAATTCACATGCTTCTCTTCAAAATGGTCATAGAATTTTTCCCCAATCTCAAAGAAGCAAAGGATTTTATTCAAGGTTTATCCTAATCAAAAAGAAAACGGGTCAGTGGAGACCACTGCTGAATCTGAGGCAGCGGGACAAGTCTCCAAAGAAACAGTCATTTTAGATGATTACTTTAGAAGAAGTCCTCCTGATACAGGAAGGAGATTTTATGACGACCTTCAGGACGCATACTTCCACATGCCTATTCATCGAAAACACAGAAAGTACCTTCAATTCGCAGTAGAGGGGCAGCACTACCAGTTCAAGGTGCTCCCTTATGGAATCAAATCAGCGCCTCCAATATTTACCTAAAGTCTCGTCCCAGTTGCTGCTTTTCTCAGGCGAGAAGGTAACCAGGCGTTCCCATACCTGGACGAGCAGCTCGTCCAGGCGCCATCCAGGGACGGTGCAAAGGCTTCTACGAATGCCTGCATCAGTCTCTTACGGAGATAGGGTCTCACTTTGAACAGAGAGAAATAGTTGTTGGAACCCCAGACAAAGATCACATTTCTGGGACCAATACTCAACACACAGTTGAGAAAAGCTTTTCCATTGGCGGAAAGGGTGAGAAAGTTGCAGACAGTGGCAAAGATTATTGCTGCGAAACAGTCAGTCACAGTGACGCTATACAAGTCTTTGTTGGGCCAGATGGCATAATATATAGGTCTCATTCCATTTTGCAGGCTCCGTATGAGACCTGTCCAGCAAGAACTGGACTTGCAGTGGTAACAGATAAAAGGCTCATGGGAAGATACAGTCCATGTCACAAGGCGCTTGAAGCAAGCTGTATTGTGGTGAAGGGTCCCAGCAAACCTAAATGCAGGATTTTCTTTTCTGCCGATAGCAGAAAGGGTAATACTCACTACTGATGCTTGCATGGATGGGTGGGAAGCTTATCTGAAATAACTTTCAACCAGAGACCTCTGGTCAGATACAGAGTAGAGCCTCCACATCATTGGATTGGAACTTTGCGCCTCAGAATAGCAGTCCAGCCCAGCCAGTCCTAGTCAGAACAGTAAACACATCTATGATCTACATCACTGGTTCTTAACCTGTGGTCCAGGGACCCCTTTAGGGAATGCAAAGCATTCTTAGGGGGTTTGTTACTGCTTAGAAAATTCAATAACATTAACAGATTATTAAAGAGTATATAAATAAACAATCAAAATGTGAAATTACAAATTATAAAACCTTCTTTGAAGGAATTTGAAATTCAAGGTGAAAAATTAAGCTAGTATCCGCTGCTTGATTTGTGGGAGCAGTGCAAATGCAGCAAACAGAATATTGTATGGACAATAAGTGGCCTTAATTGAATTTAGAAGAGCTTCAACCTTCCCATTAAAAGAAAAAAAATGCCTTTTTAAAATTTGTTTGTGAATTAATTCAAATATTTAATAATTTGTGAAGTATTTGATGAATGACTGTTTATGTATTGTTTTTCTGGATCAACTCATCGAAAATCCTAAACTGGGGTCCCGCTTACCAATAATGAATCACTGCGGGTCCCTGGATACCACTAACGATTCAGAGGGTGTCCTCGGATTACAGTAATGATTAAATGAGGGGTACACAGAAGTTAAAAGGTCAAGAACTGCTGTTCTACATGCCGAACAAGGAAGGAACACGGTCCACACCCATTTCAGAAGAAGCTCAGCTGCTGTGGAACTGGACAGTTTCTCACAGGATAGACCTTGCTGTGGAACATCTGACAGGCTGCAAGAAAGATCAGGCGATGTACTCAGTCTGCAAATGTCAGATTGTCACGAGTGGGAACTAGAACAGAAATAGGTGGATTACATGTTCAATCAATGGAGTCACCCCACAATTGATCTGTTTGCCACTCCAAACAACAGAAAATGCCCGTGCTTAGCAAGCAAGTTTTGTCATCCAAGGACAATGGGCAATGCTCTTTTGAGCAGTTGGTCCAAGATATTTGTTCTGCCTTTCCCCTGATCCCTAGAATGTTGAAGGCGAAGATCGTCCATTGCACTCTGATCTTCATTGCTTCCACATGGCCTTGGTCATTATTGGTACTGCGAACTGCTGTAGTTATCAGCACGTCCAGCCATTTCTCTGAAGGTGCATTCCAGGATACTCCACAGATTTCATGGAAAGATTATCCGCCATTATCTCAAGTCGCTGATTTGACAGCATGGTACCTGACCATCTAGAATTGGGCGTTTTAGATCAACCACCAGAATGTAATCCTTTTCTGGTGCAGGCTCGAACTCCACTGACTAATGAGATTTACAATGCTAAATGGAAGCTGTAGGAAGCTGGCTCTGTATATACTATACCAAAGTGAGATGTAGTGTGCACGGTATCCAGTGGAACCCCAAAGATAGGTAGAGGTAGTAGTAGATAGCATCTTACTCTCTATTTGTGATAGTGTGGTCGAGCAGTAAGGCTGTATCAGAGAGTAGTGTTAATTAAGCATTTGTTGTACACACTCAATCAGCAAATTATATCGCACACTTAAAGACTGAACTTCAGACCAATTGGTTTTGTATTAAAATATTCTTTTAGTTATTTTATTTTCTAGAACCAAGCAAGCCTGGCACAGGTAAGCAATAAATACTTTACAGTATTAATGCAATTTGTAAACAGTTTGAATTGCAATTGTATATGCACTTTGATTTGATTACAGTAGAGCTACTAGTAATGCAATGCTTTTGATATACTGTTCATATACTTTGTATTGGCTTTTTAGTAGAATGTCAAGTAGATTAGTTTATAGATTACTTTTCTCACACAGTGCAGTATACCTGGATACTGCACTGGGACATTTCCCGTAAACATGTAAGTAAAAGCGTTTTTGTTTTTTTAGTTATAGTTTAAAGGGTTTCTTAGATTTTCCAACTCCACAATTAGAAACTTTTCACAGAAAAACAGTCAATGTTATCCTATGGATGAAAATAGGGTTAGCGGTTCAAAGGTAAGTATTCGGTTGTGGGAGTTGGTATTCTGGGGATAGACTCAGGGGTTCCCCAGGGTCAAGGATGCACTCTTGTTACACCCTCAGCGGCACTAGGGCAGCCGGGTGCAGAGTGCTGAGACTCAAAGTTATTCAATGGGGATAGGGGGACTCTGGTTGGTGGCTGCTTACGAGCAGGCCACTGGGTTGTGGGAGCAAAGCTCCTGGACTTATGTTTAGGGCAAATGGGGGTTCAAGCCAGCACAAAAGGTGCATCCTCAGCTGGTAGACGTGCGCTCTACAAGTAATTTTAAACTTAAACTTAAACTTAAACTATCCTCAGCTGCACTGGGGCTGCCGGGTGCAGAGTCCTGTTTCGGCGTCGGGCGCCCTGTAGCTTTTAATGGGGAGTCTCCGGTTTGCAAACATACTGCAGGCTTGGGATCGAAGGTCTTCTGGGTGCGACCACCTCTTGGAGAGGTAAGTTGGGATGCTGGGGGTTGGTTAGGCACAGTCGGTTAGGCCACCCAAGGCCGTGGGTCGTCGGGTGCAGGGGTGCCTTTTAGGGTCGGATCTTCTTACCAGCTCCTGGTCGCGGTTGGTGGGGACCTTCCGGTTTGAGGCTGCAGGCGTCGGCTTGAGGCAGGTCAGGGGTCACCGGATCTCGGGTCAGGATCGCTGGGGAAACCTCCTCGTGGTGTTGGGCCGCTCGAACTCGGGCCGTGGGCGTCCGGTGCGGAGTGGTGCACTCTCGCGGACTTTGCCAGACCGGGAGTCAATTGGTGAGAAAATCCGGTGTTCACGGGAGAGAGTCTTTTCTTTTGAAGGCAGGGCAGGTCCTCGGGGTTCTTGAGGCTACTGGTTGTAGGACACACAGGAGTTTCGCTTCTGCAGGTTCGAGGTGGGGACAGGCCGGTTGGGCTGGGTCCAAGTCAGTGGGCGTCCTCCTCTTGTTAGCTTCCGCACTGCTGTTCGGTCCTCCTTCTTCATTTCTTCTTCTGGTTTCTTGTCTGAGGAAGCAAGGTTCGGGGTGCCCCCTAAATACTAGATTTAGGGGCGTTACAGGTAAGTAAAGGTTGGGACCAATGGGTCCCTTCCTTGGGGTGGGTTCACCCCCTATTATGCCACCCTCCAGTGGGAGGGGGGCATATGCCTCATTCTGGTTGGCAGGGTCCCCCCATCTGCAAGATGGCAGGGTCCCCCCATTTGCAAGATCGCAGGGACTGAGAGTTGTGCTTCACCTCGCCTCCCCCACCTGAGGGATGAAGTTGGCAGAGGTGGGCACACCTCTCTTCCTCACTTGTTTTTTCCGCCGGTTCTCCTGCCCAAAGTGGGGGTCAGAGCCAGTGGGAACCAGTTGCTGAAAGCAGCAAGTGACCTGGGGAAGTTCACAAAGGCGACAAGCCTTTGAAGCTTCCCCTTCGGGGATGCTGTCCATCCTGGGGGAGGAGGCCTGGCACCTCGTCCCAGGATGTCCATTGTTTCAGGCCCCCGAGAGCATCAGGCTCTCGGTCCAGAAACATGTCTGGTGGTAGCAGCTGAAAGCAGCCACTCAGCCTGGAGACTAGTGGTAGGTTGTTTTTCAGGGGGCATCTCTAAGATGCCTTCGGTTTCACATTTTTTATTAAATCCCACACTGGCATCAGTGTGGGTTTTAATGTGCTGGGAAGTGTGATACCAAACTTCTCAGTTTTCAGTAAAGCCATTATGGTGCTGTGGAGTTCGTAATGACAAACTCCCAGCACCATATACTCTTAATGGCAGCACTGCACTTACAATGTCTAAGAATGAACTTAGACACTGTAGGGGTACAGGGCTCATGCACCTGTACCCTCACCACTGGTATAGGGCACCCAGCTAGAGGGGTGACTGATCTATGCCAGGGCAGTGGGTTGTTGGCATGGCACCCAGGAATGTGTGCCATGTCAACTCTTTACTTTGTTCTGCACCAAAACACGCAGCCTGCAAAGCCAGTGTGTGAATGTAAAGGTACAGGACCTCTTAGGGTGGCACAACAAGTGCTGCAACCCTTAGAGGCCTTTCCTGCTGACAATGCCCTGGGTACCTGTGGTACCATTTACCAGGGGCTGACCTGTGGCCAGAGATGCCATTTGGGTTTGGGTTTCAATGCAGTTTTAGGGAAAGAAGGGCCTGGGTATCTGGTTAGCAGGAGCCCAGGGCACACTCAGTCAAAGCACATCTGCAGTTTAGCAAACAGTGTGGGCAACCATGCAGAAAGAGGGCACTTTCTCACAGAAGCGTTTCTGTGTCTGGTGCAGGAATAATGGTCATCATCCGCTTCAAATAAAATCTAGTCAGATTCTTCCATATTTGTTAAGTTTAGCTAAGAGTGGATTCAAATATTCTTCAGTTAGCGTCTAATTTGCTGCAATCTCAAGATTTATAAGAAGTGATACATAATCATCTTCTCTGTTTTCCCAAAGAAACAGTTTATGAAAGGGCTGTTCAGAGCATTTTCACCTCTTCGACATCTTCCGACTCTATGGGAACTTGATACAGTCCTCCATCAGCTGATGTTACTGTGGTGAAGCCCTCTTCGACCTACTTTGGTTCTCCTTTTAGTTTTAAATTTTGCACATTTTAGCTGACTTCGTCTTAGTCCTGTTACCTTTCATATATTTTATTTTCATGATATGATTCTAAGTAACGTTGTATATGCGGTTTGTTTTTAGAAAGCCTTTCCTACTACATAATCTGTACTCTTTGTTCAAGGCTTGCGTTGTCCGATCGGAGAAGGCTCCTAATATCTAGACACATCATTGCATCAGAGCTGTATCTCCAACACTGTGGTTCTATTATATAAACAGTGCGCTCTCCCTTAGTGGGTCAGAGGGGGCACTACAGCTCAATGGTTCTGGGATGACTATCGTGTTCGACATGTAGCTCTGCCAATGCTGATCCTGCAGAGAGGGATTGCCAATCCAACTTCAGACCATCCAGGTATAGAGTGCAGGCTATCCTCACAGATAAGCAGAGGGTACACCCACTATGCTCTCAGAGTAGGGATAGTAAAAGGTAGGAATATATAGATATTTAGAAATCAGACTGCCATGGTTTGTCTGTTCATTCTTTTCACCATGTTCACAATGCTGGTTACTTTGCTTTGTTTTGTTTGCCTAACAATTGCAGCTCATTATTTCTTTGCAAGACTAGGATTGTGTCAATAAATGTATTGAAAACTCAGTTTGTATCTTTTCTGTGATGTGCCGAGGGCATGCATGAGTAAACAACGAAAGGGGTAAGATCTGTTTCCATGATCCCTTGGGGATCATTGTGTCATGTACAAGGTTGCCAAAATCATCTGATACCCTGGTTGGTTTAGGGGTTAAGCCGAGGCACTGTGAGCTTGCTAGAAATTGGGCCAACAGTTTCTGATGGTGTAGATGGACTCTGCATCCTGAAGTCCTGTTGTCCTAGTACGCCGTGCTACATTTTCTAGTGGGATCCTATAGCATTGCCTCCTTTTGAGCCTATACATAAAGCAGATTTAAATTTGTCTCTTGGAAAACAGCACTCCTCCTTGCGCTAACATCCTTCAGGAGTGTGGTAGAGATTCAAGCATTCACTATCAGGGTACCTTTTTCCTGGTTCATAAAGGACAGGGTAATTCTCACAATCATCCCTAAATTCATTCCAATGGTTCCAACTGACTTACACCTTAATGAACCTGTCATTCTTAGATCTTTCTTTCCAAACCCATCTTCAACAGCAGAAAGATAGTTACATTCTTTGGACTGACATAGATGTCTCAGATTCTATATAGACAAGACAGAGGACATCCACACATCATGCCGACTGTTTGTGTTGTTTAGTCAACGAAGAAAATGTCAAGCCCTGTCCAAACAGAATATAACTTGTTGACTCTAAGCCTGCATCTCTTTCTGTCATGCCAATGCTAAGCGTCCTCCCCATGGGAAAGTGAGGGCGCTTTCCACCAGGGTTATTCCACCTAGGCATGACTTCAACTGCGGCACTCTATGCTGCTGTGCCCTTGAAGGACATCTGCCATGTAGCTATCTGGGGTAGCAGGCAAACGTTCATAAAGCAGTACTGTCTAGAGATGGACACACAGGCTGACGCAGCAGTGAGACAGGCAGTTCTGAGAATCCGGTTTCATTAAAGGTGAGCCTGTTTCCCGCTTTGTTTTATTTTATAATGCATACTGCTTCCTATTCTGATTCACACTATAAGTAACAAGGGGGACCCGATATAGGTAGCTTAGGACCTCGGGTAATTATGTATTTTACAAGAACAATGGTCCCTAGCTTAAACATAATTAATGTGACTGTTTCAACATAGACTTCAATAGACCTATGTGCATTACTCCTGTGTCCAGCCGGACAAAGGAACATTTATTTTTGAATTTCACAAAATTTGAAACAAGATAATGAAGCACGAAAGCAATGAAACAAGGGCACAATCCTGTACCAAGTTTTCAACAAGGGAAAAGAAGTAGAATAAAAGTAGAAGGAAGTGGCAGGCAAAAACTTTGGGAGCAAACATGGAGGCTTACAATACAATAACGGACTTAAGTAAGCTCAGACCAACAGAAACCACAATACATTTTCACAGTGGATACAATGTGGTACTGTTATGGAAAGTCGACGTTTCGATCCCTAGCTCCTAATACAGTGGGATCATCCTCAGGACTTGAAATTACAAAAGTTGCCTGATATGAATTATACGCCTGTTGAAATGAACAAGGGAGAAGAGGGAGATAAGAAGACAAAACAAAAATCCAACGTTATGAATAAGAAAAGGAGAACAAATCAGCATTCATTAGAGATGTACAAAAAACAATTGTGCGGTCCTAGAAGAAGATGTGCCTCATGCATTGATTGTTGGTTTAAAACAACGAGCTAAGAATTGGGTTTAGTGCACAAGGTGAGCCCGTTAATGCGCGGTTTTGTGGCTCTGAACGGGTGAGCCATTTTGGAGGTCCTGCGAAGTGGCGCGATAATGGTTGTGAAGGGGTGAAGAGGGAGAAGGCGTGCGTCCTTGTGGATTGCATGCCGGACCACTTGCAGTGATTGGATCTAATCGAGTGCGAAGCTTTGTAGTGATGGTGTGATGGTGATCGCTTGGTGGCTAACCTTCAATGAAGTGGTAGCATACGAGGCGTCGTCGTGCTGGCGCTGGGCGAAGGCAAGTTATGATCAATCCACGGATGGCCAACCGGTGGCACGGTGGTGAAGTATTTGCGTGGAGATGCCTTGAAATGAAGAGGGAAGAATGGTTGGTATATAGGAGGTGTGGGGAATTGGAGGCGAGTGGGGGAGTCTAAATTACCTTGGAATCAGCAGATGGAGCTGCTCGTGGTTGCGTCCGGGCAGTAAGGCAACCTGGCTGAAGGTGAGGAAGGAATTGAGAGCAGGGGTAGGGATGGCTGCCGGTGAGGACTGTGGGAGAAGGAAGGAGGAAAGACGTTTAGGGGATGAAAAAGCGATGGGGAAGGTGCCTGGGGTGGAGAGTAGCGGGCTTACCTAGAGAATTCCTCGTATTTGCTTCAGTTGGGGAGTTGCTTGCGAGAGCTTTCTTCCGCGTATGGGGCGGGGAATGGACGGCAGCAGCGATGGCTGTCCGTGGTCAATCAGAGCTAGTAAAGAGGGAAGCTCGTTGGGGGGAGTGGAAGCCAGAGGTGGAAAATTACCTCTGGTTGGTGGGAGTCGAGGGCTTACCTCGATGGAGTCTCGATACGCCGATGCGAATCATCTGTCGATAGCCTTCGATGGGAACTGGGCTGTCTGGTGCAGGTTGATTTGAAGCCTCGCGATGGAGTGGAAATGGAGGAGGGACTGTGCAGGAGGTTAGAATGTCGGCGCAAGTGCGGGGGCCATTTTGGAGTGGGGAACCAAAACTCGTGTGGGGGCCATTATAAATTGGGTGATTGTGAAGTGAACCTCGGTGAGAAGGCCAATAAAATTAAGAAAGACATCAAAACTTACAGTGCAGAGACCACCTACCCATACTTACACAAAGACTTTTATACTAACAGATCCTACTCAACCCACCAAAACAATCGCCCATGGGGTCGCTATAATAGTCACCACAATCTCGTAGGCTTTTCAGACACCTCAGCAGACTCATCAGATAGTTCTGACCTAGGCGAAGGCAGTAGCACCACAAGACGTGGAGTCTCACACCACCAGCCTTTTTTAGCCAGAGGCCCACAAGATCCGCCACAGCGTGGAAGAGTCCAGAAAAACCAACGATGGTACAACCCGCCAGGGGAACGGAGGACTCGCAACAACTTCTACCAATGGTAGTTGCAGTTCATCCGCCCGACCAATATATCGACACCATTCCCATTTTTAATCTGTCCAGCCATTCATTAGCCATAGATGAACTCTCCCTACTCAAAAAGGGATTATCTTTTGTTCCCACAGTTCCACCCAACTTTATGGAATTACATACAGAACTCCTTAGATTTTTTAGGCGTATTCGCCTACAAGCCTTTTTTCAGCTACACCCCACACCAGAACAGATTTGCAATACTCCTTTCCGACCTCCATCAACCTTCTTACTCTCTGCAGAATGATCCCTGCTGAAATACTCACCTTTGAAAAAATGGTTTTAAAGGATCTCTCTACCATACAGAATAACAAACATTTTATTCCCTTTAACATCACATTGAAAGAAAAACAAGCGATTAGTCACCTCAAAGCCAATGACACCCTAGTCATCAAAAGTGCAGACAAAGGCGGTGGCATAGTTCGCCAAGAAAAAACAGCCTACATAGTGGAAATCCAACACCAGTTAAATAATAAAGATCACTACATGCAACTGGCAAATAATCCCACCAAAGAGATCCAGGAACTGATCCATAAGACTACCACAGAAGGGCTCCATGCCGGTTTCCTCTCCAAAAAGGAATTTAATTTCCTGAATGTGAAAACACCACGCATTCCCGTCATATACACACTCCCTAAAATTCACAAAGATACAACCAATCCCCCAGGGCGCCCAATCGTCTCAGCATGCGGCTCAATCTTAGAACCGCTTGGCGCATACGTCGACTTTTTCATCAAAGACATTTGTCCCAAACACCCAATGCTATGTGAGAGACTCAATGGCAATGATTAATCTAATTGAACATCACCCCTACAACCCTACATCTGAAACCCTCTGCACCATGGATGTTGAGTCCTTATACACCAATATACCACAGACAGCTGCCCTTTTGTCAATACAAAAGACGCTTGATTCACGTCCACGTCCACATGCTGTCCCCAGTACCTTCATCCTACAACTCCTCGAACTATGTCTGACACGCAACTTTTTCATGTTTAACAATACTTTCTACCAACAAATCAAAGAAACGTCTTTGGGCGCAATTTTTGCCCCCAATTTAGCAGTGCTCTTCATGGACCAACTTGAAACAAATGTCATTCTCACTGCCTCAAACCCTTTCTTTTCCTGTATTGGCTTCTGGCGTAGATACATAGACGATATCTTCATTATTTGGAGACAAAATGCGGAAGTTTTACACTCCTTTGTACATTGGATGAATAATAATTGTTCAGGCCTTTCCTTCACAATCACGACTGACAATAACTCCATTGCCTTTCTAGACCTGACAATTTTCCACTTCGAGGGAGAGTTACTTACACGCCTGTACCGTAAAACCACTGAGCGGAATACACTTCTGAACTACACCAGCAATCACCCTAGGGCCCTTAGGGACTCATTGCCCTACTGCCAATTTCTCAGAATCAGGAGAAACTGTTCTTGCAAGGCTGACTATTTTAGAGAGGCAAACTATCTTTCCTCTAAATTGAAAGCCAGAGGTTACCCTAAAAAGATTGTTAAAAACGCTTCAAAACGAGCATGGTATTGTCCTAGAGAAATCCTGCTGACCCCTAAACCCAAAAAAGAAACACAAAGAATAGCATGTGTCACAACATTCTCTCCGGTGTCAAACAAATTGAGAAAGATGATACTTCACCACTGGCCCATTCTGAATGCAGGAAGTCTAAACATAGATAAACCTTTGTTTGCATTCAAAAAGAATTAAAATCTGAAGGATCACCTGATCCGAGCCTCTCTACCTTCTTCTACAAATGCTTCCACTCTCGATGCTGTCTGGGGTCTTTCCCCCATCATCGGACATTCCAAGTGTAGTGGTTGTAATGTTTGTGCATTTACTGTTGAGGGTAAAAGTTTCACTTTCAAGAACATCACTGTACACAGCCATTCTTTTTCCAACTGTAATACAGCGAATGTGATTTATCTCATCAACTGCCCATGCCAAGAAATCTATATTGGCCAAACCACGCAAAGAGTGAAAACCAGGATCTGCCAACACAGAAGCTGCATCCGTTGCAGGACTCCAAATGCACCTCTTGTTGACCATTTTGTAGAGGCCAATCACAATGAAGATGACATTCGTTGGACAGTTCTAAAAGTCCTTAAATTACCTCAACGTGGAGGAAATATGGCTCAGTTGTTGAACAGAGAGGAACTGAAATCAATCATCCTCTTCGACTCAATTCGAAATGGTTTGAATAGAACAGAGGACTGGACAACGTTGCTTTAAAGATTACAAAGTAATAGTGAAAGTACGCTCCAGAGTTCCTTCACCAACTTCCCTTGGAACTTCTATTCTTAACATGCTAATACTGTACATACAGTTCATTAAGACATTTATAAGACAATTTTTCCGTTAAACCGCCTTCCAGAACTGCATAATTGCATATTACTTTACTGAGATTTACTCTTGTGATGTTTTAATTGTTACATACCCCTTGACCAATCGCCTAATGTTGCTCACTTGTTTTTCATCTTGGTTTTCCTTGTTGTTTTTTTTTTTTTTTTTTTTTTTTTTTTTTTGAAAACCTTTATTTCAAAATTCAGGACACAGCTATTCAGCCGACAGCCCGAAGGTTCGGCAGCATTGCAAGTTAGATACAGTGATGTGTCCCCAATGCAGTTCAAAGAGTAATACAAAGGTCCAATTTTAAGTAAACACAGAAAAAACTCACAACAAACCCCAGCAAGGCAAGGACATTGAGAGCCCATGGCGAAGGCCCCCAGGGGAGGCCGGACCCCACTCATCTATTAAGTATAAGACTGTGTGCGGAGGAAGAAGGGGAACAGCAGAGGCCCAGAACGATTACTAAAACCAAACTGTGCTGGAAAGTAGGTCAGGGGGAAAGCTGTTCCTCGGGAGGTTCCAGGTCCGGGGCAAGACATATTCCCCCCCTGTATTGGTTCCACCGCCCCCAGATGGCATGCCACTTCCGGGGGCGACCTCTAGAGCAGTAGACCGTCTTCTCCCTAAACATGCTCCAATCCATGTTCTCCTTCCACGCGGTCAGTGTAGGGGGCCCCGAGGAGCCCCATAATCGCGCGATATCCCTTTTAGCTACCATGTTACCCAGAGTCACCCATTGGGTCTGCGCCTCATCGAGGTCGGTGGGCCCCCAGACGTTCAGGAGGCAGCACCGCGCCTCCGGCTGTACCACAATGCCCGTCACCTCCCCCATAACTGCATGGACTCTCCTCCAGAACTCCACAATGACACCACATTCCCAAATGATGTGCAGGAAAGTACCCACCATACCACATCCCCTTCTGCACAGGCCGTCCTCCGAGAATCCCATGTGGACCAGCCTTGGCCCCGTCACATACACCCGGTGCAGTATTTTAAGCTGCACCAGCCTCAGACGCGACGGGATCGCAACCTCCTTAGGCGAAGAAACCGCTGACTGCCAGTCCTCATTATCCAACTCAAGGCCATCCCTGGTCCATTGTTCTCTCAGCCCCAATAGCAAGTCTGCCCGGACGTTTATCAACTTCTTATATATGAGCGAGATCGTGCTCTCGGGCATATGACCATCAAGGACTCGGTCCTCAAGGGGAGAGGACTCCGGCACCTTCTCACCCTCCACGAGGACAGATCGGAGGGCGTGACGCAGCTGGATATACCTAAAATACTCTGAGGGCCCTAGCTCAAACTCAGTCTGCAACTCCTCGAAGGACTTCACCCTCCCCTTATGCAGCACATCTCCCACCTTGGATATACCTATCAGATCCCACTTATCAAAGCCCTTCGTATGCCAGAGTCTTCCCAATCTTTCCGATTCAAACAATGGGGTAGCGAGGGTTAGCCTATCCTTCCAGCCCAACGAGTCAGTCGCCATCTTCCATACGCGCACCGCCACACCTGTGGGCCCCGTGAGGGACGAGTCTAAGGACCGCGAATACAACGCCCTGTAGTAATTGCCGCCGCGCAGCAGCCACCTATCCATGGCATACCCAGGGCTGAGGGCAGGGCCATAAAACCCATGGTTGATCGCGCTCAGCTGCGTGGCCCAATAGTACCGTCGGATGTCTGGGAGCGCAATGCCCCCATCGTACCATGGGAGCGTCAACTTTGAAATAGCTATTCGCGGCCGCCCATCCCACAGCAACGTCCTTTGGAGGCCTTCGACCTCCCGAAAGTATTTGGCCGGTACCCAGTCCAAGGTGTTCTGGAGGGCGTAGAGGAAGCGGGGAAGAGACATCATTTTGAACAGGGCCGCACGCCCAACGAGGGAGAGCGGCAGCCTCCGCCAACATTCAACATCTCGCCTCAAGCGTGCCAAGGGGGGGAGCAGATTCCTCTCATAGCGCTCAGCAGGATCCATGGATATAAAAATCCCCAAATACACAAAACCTTGCTGGGCAACCTGTATCGAACATGTTCTAGGGATCGGTGGGACATCGCCACTAAGAACGTACAAGTACGATTTGCCCCAATTTATCACAAGCCCCGAGTTCCTACCGAACGATGCGAGTACGTCACAGACCACTATAAGTGACTTCTTAGGTGAGGCAAGATACAGCAAGATATCATCGGCATAAAGCGAAATACGGTCCTCGTGATCAGGCGACCAACGAAGGCCCCGTATATACGGGTGCCAACGTATCCACGCAGCCAACGGTTCAAGGGCGAGGGCGAACAACAGAGGCGACAGGGGGCAGCCCTGCCGAGTACCCCTACCAAGCTGAAACGGAGTAGATGCCCGACCATTCACCACAACATTCGCTAGTGGCCCCTCGTACAGCAACCGAACCCAACTCACAAAACCGCGACCGAAACCAAACTTGGCCAGCACGGCCCATAAATATGCCCACTCCACCGTGTCAAAGGCCATCGTGGCATCAAGAGATGCCACAACAGCCGGTTCACGCAGCGTGCCCGCCCTGGCGATGACGCCATGAAGACGCCTAAGGTTCAATGCTGTGTTTCGGTGCGGGATAAAGCCAGATTGATCCGGGTGGACCAAATCGCCAAGTACCCTAATCAAACGGGTCGCCAGGAGTTTGGCCAGAATTTTCGGCTCAGCGTTGAGGAGTGAAATGGGCCGATAAGAGGCGCATCTATCTCGGGGTTTACCCTCTTTATGTATGACCACGATCGACGCCAGCCGCTGATCCAACGGAAGGATCCCATCCCCCCGCGCCTCCAAAAACATGGCGCGCAGGTGAGGGGCGACCCTATCCGGGAACAGTTTGTACAGGTCGATCGGCAGTCCATTCGGTCCAGAGGCCTTACCCGAGTTCAACGCGCGAATCGCCCCCGCCACCTCGTCAACCGTGATGTCACCATCCAAATCGTCCCTATCTATGTCAGAGAGGCAGGGCAACTCGATATCACGGAGAAGATCAGACGAGTCCTCGGGCGGCCTGTCCGACACAGAGGAATAAACCCTATGAAAATACTCCGCGAAACACTTCACAATCCCCTCAGGTTCCACAATCGCCTCTCCCCCCTCTCCAATCAACTCTGGCACCACTCTATTGACCCGTTCTTTCCTGTCCAACCACGCCAGGAGTTTCCCTGCCTTATCCCCAACGTCATACAGGCGGCCCTGTTGTTCCCTGCTGAGGGTCTTAGCGGCGTTCGTCACCAGGTCCCTATACTCCGCCTGCTTCAGGCAAAGCTCATGCAATGAGGACTCTGTAACCTCCTCCTCCATATCCCCTTCAAGGGCCGCAATCTCCTCCTCCACTTGCCGCACCTCGCCATCCCTCCGATTCTTGGCAGCCACCACCAGGGAGAGGGCCTCCCCCCGAAGCACGGTCTTAAAAGCTTCCCACAGCGACACCGCCGAGTCCACGGTTCCCAGATTGTCCTTAAAGTAATTATCTACCTTCAGGTTTTCCTTGTTGTTAACAAATTATTAACTAGCCCAATTCACCGGGCTATACCCTGCAATTTACTTATGAAAACCTAAATTTCCTTCACCTTCAAGCATGACCACCTCACCGAGGTTCACTTCACAATCACCCAATTTATAATGGCCCCCACACGAGTTTTGGTTCCCCACTCCAAAATGGCCCCCGCACTTGTGCCGACATTCTAACCTCCTGCACAGTCCCTCCTCCATTTCCAGTCCATCGCGAGGCTTCAAATCAACCTGCACCAGACAGCCCAGTTCCCATCGAAGGCTATCGACAGATGATTCGCATCGGCGTATCGAGACTCCATCGAGGTAAGCCCTCGACTCCCACCAACCAGAGGTAATTTTCCACCTCTGCCTTCCACTCTCCCTAACGAGCTTCCCTCTTTACTAGCTCTGATTGACCACGGACAGCCATCGCTGCTGCCGTCCATTCCCCGCCCCATACGCGGAAGAAAGCTCTCGCAAGCAACTCCCCAACTGAAGCAAATACGAGGAATTCTCTAGGTAAGCCCGCTACTCTCCACCCCAGGCACCTTCCCCATCGCTTTTTCATCCCCTAAACGTCTTTCCTCCTTCCTTCTCCCACAGTCCTCACCGGCAGCCATCGACAGCTGTTCCCTACCCCTGCTCTCAATCCCTTCCTCACCTTCAGCCAGGTTGCCTAACCGCCCGGACGCAACCACGAGCAACTCCATCTGCTGATTCCAAGGTAATTTAGACTCCTCCACTCGCCTCCAATTCCCCACACCTCCTATATACCAACCATTCTTCCCTCTTCGTTTCAAGGCATCTCCACGCAAATACTTCACCACCGTGCCACCGGTTGGCCATCCGTGGATTGATCATAACTTGCCTTCGCCCAGCGCCAGCACGACGACGCCTCGTACGCTACCACTTCATTGAAGGTTAGCCACCAAGCGATCACCATCACTACAAAGCTTCGCACTCGATTAGATCCAATCACTGCAAGTGGTCCGGCATGCAATCCACAAGGACGCACGCCTTCTCCCTCTTCACCCCTTCACAACCATTATCGCGCCACTTCGCAGGACCTCCAAATCGCTCACCCGTTCAGAGCCACAAAACCGCGCATTAACGGGCTCACCTTGTGCACTAAACCCAATTCTTAGCTCGTTGTTATTAAACCAACAATCTATGCATGAGGCACATCTTCTTCTAGGACCGCACAATTGTTTTTTGTACATCTCTAATGAATGCTGATTTGTTCTCCTTTTCTTATTCATAACGTTGGATTTTTGTTTTGTCTTCTTATCTCCCTCTTCTCCCTTGTTCATTTCAACAGGCGTATAATTCATATCAGGCAACTTTTGTAATTTTAAGTCGTGAGAATGATCCCACTGTATTAGGAGCTAGGGATCGAAACGTCGACTTTCCATAACAGTACCACATTGTATCCACTGTGAAAATGTATTGTGGTTTCTGTTGGTCTGAGCTTACTTAAGTCCGTTATTGTATTGTAAGCCTCCATGTTTGCTCCCAAAGTTTTTGCCTGCCACTTCTTTCTACTTTTATTCTACTTCTTTTCCCTTGTTGAAAACTTGGTACAGGATTGTGCCCTTGTTTCATTGCTTTCGTGCTTCGTTATCTTGTTTCAAATTTTGTGAAATTCAAAAATAAATGTTCCTTTGTCCGGCTGGACACAGGAGTAATGCACATAGGTCTTATTGAAGTCTATGTTGAAACAGTCACATTAATTACGTTTAAGCTAGGGACCATTGTTCCTATTCTGATTCAAGCATCTGAATATATAAAAGATCCCATGTTGGAGAAGAAATTGGTTACTTACCTGTAACTCCAGTTCTCCAACATTAATATTGTAGGAGGCTGCGGGAGGAGCCAAGATGGCGACCGGGACGGCAGCGTAGACTCCCGGCTCCGTGAACCTCCGCATCCCGCACGGATATCCTGCACGAGATCCTTAACCTGTGCTACGCGGTCGTGTTTCTGAAGGAGAGTGGCACCCGACTGCGTGACTCCGAGGTTTCTGGCTGCGGTATCGCCGGAGAAACGAGCATTTGAACTTTACGGCCTGTGCGGCCCTGGAGCCGGGACCTCAAGTGGACGCCGTGGCCGGGTGGCAGTTCAACAACAGCGGCCTGTTGTGACTGGGCGGAGGCGGTCCACCGGAGCGGTGCCAAACTCGGCCTACATTTCGTCGTGGTCGTTTCTACTGTCAAGTGTAGCGGTCCGAGTGCATGCCCGTGGGTGCAATTCTCAGATCCTCCGGTGGCTGCCCCTGCCTTTGATGGTGAGCTGCCCGGCTGCCGCCCGTATCCTGCCCTGATCATTGCGGGCCGCCCCCGGCTTTTTACGGGAGCGGGTCCGTAGTGGGGACGACTGTTGCCCGTGACCACGCAACGGATAACTTTCCGCCTGCCCCCGGAACCCGGTCACCAGCGACGTGGCCATCGAGACGCTTGTCCCAGGGTCCCGGCCCCGGTGAGGGTCGGGCATACTTGGCGGCCATCTTGTTGCGATGAAGCCTACCATCCTGTCCGCTGGGTCGCAGCGGGCTTGTGAGAGTGCGACTTTTGGGAGTGTGGCGGCGCGATCGCAGAGAGCTGTGCTGGGGTGTGGCGACCTCCTCGAGGCCCTTGGTGCTCTTCACTCCTCCTTGATTCATGGTGTCCGGGTCTTGGGGAGTAAGCTCGACGGTGTGGCGTCGGCGTTGGGGCAATGGCGGCCCGCCTGTCCGCACGTACATAGGGACTACCCACACTGCGCACAGGAGGACACTTTGGCGGCCACCCCTGAGGTTAGTGCACGGCTGGACACTCAGGCCAGTATGCTACAGTGTGTTCGTCCAGCTGAGGGCCTGATCTGTCCCGGAGGCATTGGACCTGAGTGGGATGTGGTAGCCTCGTCCCGTACGTGCCCTCCTGCGACCCAGGGACAACTCCAGCAACTATTGTCTGCTTTGGCTGCTTCTGCCTTCCTGGACCTTGAGTGCAGTGCATATCCTGGGGCAGCACTGGGAAGCCTGTTTCTCCACGCTGCGGACTGTGTTGATGCTCAGAGACTTCCACCCCACCTGTGTGCGTCGCTTCTCGGACGTTTTTGGACAATCCTCTACCTTGGAACGTCGGATATGGTGCTGGGTCGAGGGGTAGGCATGGGCAGAATTCCAAAGAGTGGTCAGGGATAAGGCTGATCCTTCAGGGGTGGTCATCTAGTGGACGGGCGGGCTCAGGGGTTGCGTGCTCTCCTGGCATAGCTAACAGCATAATAGGTGCATAGTGCTCCCCATCTTTCTTTGAGAAGATCGCTTTTGTGCTGTTTATTGTTCACTTTGGGGGAAACTTACCGTGCGGGAGGGAGAAGCCGGGGGTATGTTTTGAAGGCCCTCCTCCAGTTTATTAATACTTTCTCCACCCCCCCGTCTGGTGGGCTTCTTTTCCTACTTCTTTTTCCCTCTTCTCCTATATTTCGGGTCTGGTTCCAGGGCGACAGGCACACTGCTGGGGGGGGGGGCCGTACTCATCTGCAGAGGTGCAGGTTGGGGGAGGGGATTCTTTCGTCTTTTATCTCTTTTTCCATGGCCTCCTTTTTCTTCTCTGATTCTTTTTGTTTTTCTTTTTCTGGGATCAGCGTGATACACCTCCTTTGCTATGACTCGTTGCCGCTCCATGTGTACCACAATTTCCGGGGTGCTCTCCGGGAGTTCTGGCGGGGGACTGCAGGCGCAACTGCTTATGATACTCTTCCTCATCCTGATGTTCTTGTGTTTGCGCTATTGACCTAATAGATTGCTGTAAATCGTTTACGTCTATTACTCTGCATACCTGTAATTGCTGTTTGAAAATTGTCTGGCACCTGATCCTTCTGCCTCGTTTCATTATAAAACGAAAACCTTTTTCTCCTGGTGCCCTACCTACGCTGTTCACAGTATTAGCATCACGATTCTGCTCCCCGATGTGCTGCCTGTGTTTACACTTGCCTGTTTTTGCTCTGATTGCTTAGCGGCCGGCCCCGGGGGGTTGTAGGCCCATACTTGTTCTCTATTGAACTGTCAATAAAGGTTTTCAAAAAAAAAAAAATATATATTGTAGGAGGCTGGCTTGGTATATGGTGCTCACATAGGTAAGCGTAGCACCCTGCACTATTTCAGACTTCTTATGGTGATTTTAGTTGTCTTAGACAACCTTAAAAAGCTCTCTAAGTGGTAGCTGTGAAGAGGAGCCTTCAGGGGTAGTCCAGAAGGAAGGTAAATCAGCTTGTTTTATACTTATTGGTATAGGTTAAGTGAAAAAGAACCACACAGTGTATTTATAGAAATAGGTATTTATTATAAGACACTAACACATAATAGTATCTCCTACCTGGAGATATAACACAATACTTTGTAATAAAAACTGGTTAAGTAGCAAGAATACATAGTGGTCACCGGGGAGAACCAAACTATATACTAAAATAGAGAGATGCTAATCTTGACTCGAGTCAAGACTACCCAGAGGTCATAGAAGTGCTGGGGACCCAAGGAACCACCTGAGGTAAGTACCCAGGAACCCCACGGAGGTTGTGTGCTGAGTGGGAACACGACTGCGTGCTCGATTCAAGTCAATGGGTAAGTTGCGGTTGCAATTTTAAAAGAGAAGGACCCTTCCCAGTGGACCCTGAAGAAAACCCATAGCAGACAGAAGGTTGGAGAGCCACCCCACCCGTGGATACCCTAGGAACCAGGATACCTACACCAGGGAAGCCGGGTGCATAGGTGCGAAGTGGCTATGGAAACCGCCGTCTAACTCAATGGAGAACTTTAGGAAGATGCAGCTGGTGAAGAAGGTGAAAATGTGCAGTGGCGGGACCTGCAAGGTCCAAGTGACTCACCACGTACAGGTAAGTAGAGCAGGCCCTGAGCAAGCAGGGGAGCCCACTGGAGTTGAAGAAGACCCTAAAAAAGGACCCATGGGCCAGAGGCACAGGATGTGCAAGAAGACCTCAAGCAGCTCAGCAAATGAGGAAGGCCCACGGTGCAAGGGGCACACCGTGCCGAGATCTTGGCATGAGGAGCTACTTGAGGTTGGAGCTTCTTGGAGCCTGAAGATCTCTAAGGAAGAGACCCATCAAGCCTTGGCAACGGCAAGTCAACGAGGTGCACAGGGGTTTGGTTCTGATGGGGGATACTGCCCTCAAACTTGGTGAGAAGACACTGCAGGCTTCGAGGGAGTTGCAGAACCACCACCTGTGTTGCTGAGCCTTTCGGAGTCCGTGGGAGCCCAGGAGCATTAGACCAGTCAGCTGTGTTGCAGTGCCTGTAGATACATGAAGTGACTCCTTCACTTCAAGGGAGATTCCTTCAGATGTCTTAGATGTCCACATGCCTTGGAAGGATCCTGTATGGAGCACAAACAGTCATTGCAGTAAACGAGCAGGATGACGAGACCAGGAGCAGCAGGAGACTTCCCGGTGGCAGCCTCGGTGCCCAGAGCAGAGTCCAGCGAAGTCCAGAGTGCCCAGATGGTCGAAGATGAAGTGGTGTCTGATCTGAATCTTGTCCCACGACGAATCTAGGGACCCACCCCAGGTAAGCCCTTAAGTATCCTAAGGAAAGGGTTGGGACGATTCAGGGATCTCTCCCAGAGGAGGGCTGGACAGTGGTAGGATACTCCCATGTCCTTTGTCCAGATTCGTGCCAGAGTGGAAGCCAATGGCT
This sequence comes from Triturus cristatus, assembly GCF_964204655.1. NCBI lineage: Eukaryota > Metazoa > Chordata > Amphibia > Caudata > Salamandridae > Triturus > Triturus cristatus. The sequence goes on along the minus strand of NC_140586.1, from coordinate 359,053,202 downwards.
CCCTGAACTGGTTTGAACTGGAGTATGCAAGGAGGGCACCAAATGTTCCCTTCAAAGCAATCTGGTGATGCTGGCAAGCACCCCCACCCTGCACCAGTACACTAAACCCTGTCTGGGAGGTGATCACACCTCCCTGTGACAGGATATCTATTGTTCGGCCTTCCCCTGCTCGAGCTTGGCTCAGCAGCAGGAGTGCAGAATCATGTCTCTGGTCTGCAGCAGCCCTAGCTTTCTGTCCGGTTCTGGAAGACTGGTATCAGGAGCACTGAGGGCCTTCCAGAGGAGCTTCACAGTGCATGGAATCATACTTCCCACACTGTTTATGGTATGGGGGTATGATTCCAACATGTTTGATACCAAACATGACAGGGTTTATTACAGCCAGTTTAGAGATGGTCATCGCGTAATAACGCATGGCCACTCTATATATCGTAATGGCTGATGCACTTACAACCCGGGAGAATGGACTCCGAAGGTTGTTAGGGTGTCCCGCTAATGCAGGGACACCCTCACACTTATAACCAAGCACCCTGCCTTCAGAATTGAAAGGCCTGCCTTAGGGGTGACTTATAGGTTTTATGTGCAGTGACCTCAGATATAAGCAAACTGAAATCTGTTGTAAGTGGTGCTTGCACCAGCTTACATAAGCTGCAATGGCAAGCCTGTAGTCACAGTTTGAGTGGTCTCCATTGGGTGGCATAATACATGCTTCAGCCCATGGGAGATCCCTCGTGTACCTAGGCCCTGGGTACCATTACTAGGGACTTATAAGGGTACACCAGTAGCCAATCTGGGGTGTACCCAAGTACTTACCATGCCAATTTAGGGGAGAAAGCACAGAGACTGGGGACTTGATTAGCAGGATTCCAGTCAGATACAGCATAACACCAGGCAAAAAGTGGGGGTAACCTTAAAAGCAGATCCTACTTTCCTACAGATATCTTTAATATATTCACATGCGACCCTCCCACCTTCCCGCCCAGGACTAATCGTATTTTATTCTCCCACTTGTGCTTTGAAATCTGAGCTGTGGGGGATTCTGGGGGAAGTAGAGGAGGTTAAGCTTTCACCTCATTGGCTGAAGTTTGGGTTATTTCAAATGAGGTGGATGTGCAACTACAGATACTATGTTTCAGGCCCGTGGCCTTTTAACACTGTATGCTGTATATTCTTACACTGTTTACTGGTAGGTTAATGTACTGGGGATTCCCAGCCTGACAACCAGGAATAATTCAAGCATATGAATTTATACAAGATATCCATGTTGGAGAACTGGATTTACAGGTAAGTAACTAATTTAGTTTATGACCTCAGTGAAGGTCACTATGATCTAGTAACCATTTCATCTGGATTTCCCATCTCTGGGTAAGATGAGTCTGCTATATCAGTCTTAAGGATATGAATAGTGATGGAGACTGCACGATAGTGTTTACACTTGTCATCCTAGTTCCCCCTCTTAAGTATCTTGTTTGAGTTTGTGAACCAACCACCCATCCTCCTTCCTGTTGAACATCGTGTGTAGTTCGAAATTAGTTTTATGGATCTCTACTGCAACCTTCCAGTCTAAAAAAGAATTATCTGAATGAAGCTGTAGTGCTTTCTAAACCAGGGAAGCTTCAGCATTCTGTAAAGACTCGGAGCGAAACTTTTTTCATATAAATGGCAATACACTTTCAAGATTTCCTGCATTGTGCCCCTTTTTTGTTAAACCATGACATTGACTTCCTAGTTGACTGTATTTTGTATTACAAAATGGCTGTTTAGAGTAAAAAAAGAAAAAGGTAAATGTTGCCTCCCATAATCATATTTTCTTTCAGATAGTTTTAAAACAAGTATATGTATATATTGAAATGTGTTCCATGGTCCCAAAAATAGAATGAGATGGTTTACGGTTTGTGAATTCATACTCTTGATAAAGAACTGTGCTTAGAAGTAACTTTTTTTCCTCAGCCAGCTAACATATTATCTTTGCAAAAAAATGCACAGAATATTTATGCACAGCACACAGAAGTTTTTCACTATATAAAAAGCCATCTGTAATCTGTATTACATTTGTCAGTATTGGTTAATTACAGTGTGCTGCATCTGCTCCTGTACCATCACATAGTTATTGGATATCCTATGTGTATGCTATTCACACTCTGGTGAAGAACGTGTAATGTCTTGGGCCAAATGGCATTTCAGGTGCACTTCTGGTTCCAAGCCACACAGACTTTCAAGGTAGTGCATAGTCCCCTCGGATCGTGTTGCTGGTCACTTCATATCTCATTGGCCTAAACTCTTGCCTTTTACACACCTTTCGCATTGCCTGTGCAATAGCCAGTCATGGTGCATCAGTTTCATCGCCTGCCTTCTCTGCTTTTTTTTCTCCCAATAGCACCAGTAGCAGTCGGCAAGAGAGCCCTTCCGTGCCATCCTCCAAAGAGAAAGACCTAAAAGTGTCCCGAAGAGAAAATCTTGACAGCTCCATCGAGGAGGCAGTTCTTACTGCAGAGGATGACTCCTTACACAGTGCAAGAGTCCCATCGCTGCCAGAAGAGAGAGGTGAGAAAGCGCAGAATGTTACATCAGCATTGTCAATCTGTGTCTTTGTGCAGTTTGTTCTGGGGGCACACTCCCATCAGGATTGATGCTATGTCCCACTTGATATTCATGCCAGGTCTATGCCTGCTGACAGGTCTGCATGCCAGCCTGGTGAGTCTGCACCAGCTCAGCACTAGTTTGCATGTGACATTATAGTCCAATATGGGCCGTGTTCTTGAGTAATGTTGTAGGAGAGCCTAAGACTGAAGGGCTGAGTCTTGAGAAGAACTTGTTAAATGTGGCTTTTGCGGTTTTGAACTCATGCATTTTGTGAGTTTAGCACATTGCAGGGTCCTGATACAACTTTTAAACTGTTCCTTGAGATGATTCTTTTGTTCTCTTTGTGTAGACACCACTTCTGTTGCTACGGAGTACTCTCTGAAGTTTGACGAATCGATGACTGAGGATGAAATTGAGGAAAAATCTTTTCGATCACTGTTGCCTTCTGAGAGTCATCGCCGCTTCAACCTGGAAAAAAGACGAGGGATTCGCGATGACTCAGATGAAGAAGCCTCCCCGCAGAAATCTGCATTAACCTCTCTTAAGGTGCGTTATTTTTTAAGAAAGATATCTGTGAGTGCAAAAGTGTGTCTTTATGAGAAAGAGGTACCTTCATTGTTCCAGGCTTTGTATAGAGATCCCATACTTCATTTCTCCTCAGTAAAAACAGTGTAAAAGTAGCTCTATTATTGTGCAGTGCAGTAACAGGCATGTACAGTTCCCTTTAATATTGTTTTTAACTTTCAACTGCACCGTTGCAACCCCTGAATAAGCCTGTAGATGTTCTTTTAAAGTTCTCAAATTCCTTTTTCATCATTTTGTGGTATCTGTTTCAAGTTACCAGTTTTAGCAGAAAATGCATCACCATTCCTTTTCATCCTCGAATTTTAGGCTTTATTTTCATTTGTTCTTTTTGAGACATGGCCTCTGACTTGAAGCATTTGTTTTTTGCATTGTTTTTTTGGGGTACTTCGTCTTACAGATTCTTCTCGCCCTCTAAATAGCCTCCTCACGCCAGACTGAATCCAGAAAACCTTCCTCCAGACCCTCATCTACCCCGCATAAGCAAGCCCTTTAGTACTACCAGGTGGCTCTAGCCTCAGTTCTGATTGCTAAGGATGGGAATACATCAGGCTATAAATGGTGTTTTCTAACTTTTTGGCTTAATTTCCTGTTTTTATTTGCCTCAGTGATGTGGTCTGTAGATAATACTCGGTTCAATCCACAAACTCCTCAGGGGTTTGAGAGCAAGTAGGTCAAATGTCACTACATAAGGTCTCTAATTTTGTGTCCTGTCATTGGAGTTGTAAAAAAAAACACGTCTTCTGCATGTGTGCTTGTGGTGTCTGGGGCCTTACAACATCCCCTCAGCTTGTGACTCCACAGCCCATTAGTTAGCTGGTGGACACCCCTGAATGGTCCCTCAATCTCCCTCAGGATGGTCTCCTGATACGGAGTGAGCCCCCAATGGTTCCTTCCTGGCATTGGCAATTCCATTAGGCCTAGTTTATAACTGGAAGTGCCTCTAGAGTCACTGATGAGTTTAAGAACTCAATAAGTCTTCATACATGCACTCATTCACTCATCCTTGCACTGATAAATCCATAAATCCACCTCCGGGCTCATGCCTTAATTCAACCACTTGCCCATACACAGTAAAACTGACACAGAAACTCAAAAAGTGACTCTCTGGGGAGGTGCCCTTCACAGTGAAATAAACAAAAGAAAGAAAGCAAGGATTATCACAGTGCAAATCTTCAACTCAATGGTTTGTCTTGGGAAGTAATTAATGATAAAGTCTGTGCCTACTGCAGTAATCTGTAAGATTCCATGTTACAGGTTGTTTGTGGCATGTGTAGATATAGATGCACATGCTGTGCATTCTTCTGTAATCTATTGTTGGGGTTGGATGTGCACAACTTGTTTTTTGTTTGAAGAAGCCTTTTCGAGTCACGAGTTATACAGACTCCACCTATCTCCTCTGTCGGGTTTAGACGTGTCTCAGTGAGCTCCGGTTCGACACCGAGTGGTTTTCTCAACGGACCCTTAGATCCTTTCCTCGTCTGATAACTCTGCAATCTTTGTTACTCGTCCATCTCCACCATTGTGTGTTTCCTTTTCTCCGTCCTGCAGTCAACAACTTCTGCCAGTCGGGGCTCGGACCCTCCAGCCTACCAGCATTATGACATCTGAGAATGTACACGCAAAGGAAATGACTCCACTAGGGTTCTGCTCCACTTGCCAACTCGAGTAGCCAAAAACAGACCTACATGAGGTTTCTCACCTCTGCCTGTTCCCGGACCATCGATAGGACACCTGTGTCTCTCCTGCGTCCCGTAACAAGAATGCGCTCCGGGATTGACGGGCGCAGTTTATTACTTCAGATTCCATAATGTATCGCCGGGAGGAGGAAGATACTCCAGACCTCTTTGGGGACCAAGAGGGGCAGGAAAATCTCCAAGCTGACTTTAAGATCAAGGAAGTGTTCTCGCCAGAAAGCGTTGACTCCAAAGCCTGTGTGTTCTCTGCTGCCTCCGAGGATCGAGACCAACCGATCCTCCAGTGGCTTAAAAAACAGCTCGATGCCAGGCAGAAATGAATCCACATTCAGCGTGGCATCAGGCGGATCCTGGTCAAGCCTTCACAACAGGCTAAAGACTCGATTCCGCATTGGAGGAAATTGATTTTTGAGGGAGCCATAAAGCCTCTAGTGGACCCAACGTACAAGAAGCCTTGGCGCCATGACCGACGCACCTTGCCACTGCTTACTGGTCCTACTCCTTTCCCTCTTCCTGCATCTCCACTGTTAACTGTGGGCCCTCAAACACACTGGTTCTTCACATTTGGGGGAAGGGGACAGCCTGGGCTCTCCTTATGGCTCATCCTACGTTCCTCAGGGCCCTGGCCCCTGGGAGGAATATGATGTGGAGCCCCCAGCTAACATTGCCCCTGGGATATATACCGCAAAACCCTCACTCCCAGACAATACCACCTTGTACCACGAGGTCCTACACAGAGCGGCTGCCTTTCACAAGGTGGAACTTCGTATCCAGCAAGAGGAAGAAGAGTTCCTAATGGAGACTCTCTTCTGTACAAAGCGGTGCCTCCAGTACCTTAGCATGCTAAAGGGTACGCTCAAACCTACTGGGGACATCTTTAAGGGACCTGTGAAGGCGAGGGTAGTCACTCATCAGGTGAAAATTTTTCAAGGTTTCTCCCTCCGAACTACCCTACATCAAAACCAGTCTCTCTAGCCCCCGCTCCATAAGTATTTTTAACAATGAGGAAACAAGAGATGGAGAAAACATTATGAATATATTTGTCTTGAAAAAGATGAAAGTATTTTGATAAAAACCTTCGAAACGCGTCGACGCTATCCAGATGACATAATCTCTAAGGGAACACGGTCTTGGTATTTTACAAATAGAAGTTTAACCAGACCATATTTTCACTGATTCAGATGATATGTTTTTGTAAAACACTAATATAGGAGTCTGAAATTGTGTTTTCTCTTGTATATGTGTTTGTATTTTTTCTGTTTATATAATGGTGCAATATATGTTGAAGGGATTTTATGGAGCATATGGAATGTATTAATGTATTTTCTTGGATCAATTTAATGGTCTTTTTATGTGATTTTATTAAAGAAATAATGTGTACTACTTAAGTTGATGTGTTAGATGTTTTAAAAGTATTTCTGTGATATTTTATTCTATGAATGCTATATTTGCTTTGTTTGCGGTTATAGTGTAGATGTTATTTAGGTTCATTCCAAAGGGAATTTGCTTATAACTTGTAAAGAGTACCTCATCCCTTTGGTCAGAAAGGGGTCTCTCTCTGTATAATACACGGTTCAACAACACCTCCTAAACATGCCCTTCGATGGGGAGCAGCTGTTCAGACCGTAAGTGGATCAGATGCTAGAAAAATTAAGAAGGACACAGAAATAGCGATAGGGGCCCTCTAAACATCAATTTTGCACAGCTCCTTTCACCACTCATAGTATTGCAGTGCAGCTGAAACTCCAACCCCAGAGACTTCTACCAACTTCCCCAGACAACAACGGCAGTAGACTCCCTCCAGAGGTTACGAAAGGGGAGGTTGCAAGGGAAACAAAGTAGAGGGAAGGACACAGCTCTCAAAGGGGCTGCCCCCTAAAAAACGTGATGCTCTTGCCCTTCTCTCTGATCATACAACACCTGCTGGGGAAAGATTGCAGGATTACCTGCACCGATAGGTGGAGATCACCTCTGGCCAGTGGTCTCTAGGCATCATACAGGTGGAATATTGTTTAGAGCGGTCACACACCACCAAACATTCCCTCCCACAAACACAGACTCATCCTGAACATGAATGTCTAATCCAGCAAGAGGTGCACACACTACTTGCCAAGCGGGCCATAGTATTACCTCATTATCGTGGCCAGGAGGTGTACTCCCTATACTTTCTAATTCCCTAAAAGGATGGAGTCTGAAGGAGCCTCAACATGTAAATCGTGTCGGAACACTTCCACATGGTTACACTCCAAGATGACATTGAAGATACCTGTGATTTGCGGTGAGTTGTGAGCATTATCAGTTCTAGGTGTTATCTTTGAGGGTCCCCACGGCCCCCCGGGTGTTCACCAAGCCTTGGTAGCCACACTCCTCTGGCAGGGTTTCATCCACGTGTTGCCTGAACCAGGATGACTAGCTGATCATGAGCACCACACAGCATCAATGTCTACCGCACATGCAGGCCACCATACAACTTCTTCACACCCACAGCTTTAATATAAATGTGGTCAAATCTCACCTCCAGCCCCTCCAAGTGCAGTCCTTCCTCATGGCCATTCTCGACTCCCACATAGGGAAAGCTAATAATAGCCCTGCAAGGGTGCAAGCAATCCAAACCTTGCTGCCACTTTTTAGCCTGATCGACAGGTAACGATCAGGACCGTAATACGCCTACTAGGCTTAACGGCATCCTGCATCGCCATAGTTCTTCACTACAGGTTGCGCATGCGTCCATTACAATAGTACCCAGAGGTGTAGTAATCTCAGGCGGAAGGTCATTGAGATAATCTAGTGTTGTTTTGAGACCAAACTCCTCGCTTTCTCCAGTGTTGGAATGCAAACAACCTGTTGCAGTGACGGCCTTTCCTCAACCCAGCTCTGCAAGAGACCATCACAACTGACACCTCGCTCACTAGCTGGGGAGTGCACCTGTAGGACCTCACTATCCAAGGAGTGTGGGCTCCTGCACATCGATGGTTGCACATCAATCACCTAGAACCGTTGGCTGTCCTTCAGGACATTCTGCCCCCTCATACAGTGGAAGGTAGTTCTGATCCAGACAGCCAATGCGACTTTCATATTCTACCTGCAAAAAAACAGGGGGGAAAAGATTCACTCCAATTGTCTGTGTTAGCCCATAGTATATGGCTATACATCACAAGGTTCATCTGTTGATTCAGAAGAATACCGGGATGGACAACAACTTGACAGACCTGCTCAGCAGGACTCATCGACAAGTCCACGAATGAGAACTCTACCCTCAAGTCCCCCTTTCAGTATTTCCATCGCTAGCGGTTCCCTACAGATAGACCAGTTTGCCACTACCGAAAACGCAAAATGCCCGAGCTTCACCTCTTTACTCCCACACCTAGTCCATGCGCAATGCACTATGGATTAATTGGTCAGGGATCTTTGCTTATGCTTTTCCGCCTCTCCCACTCTCTTTCGTGGTTCGGAAGTTGAGGCAGACATTCCTCACTCTCTTCCTAGTAGCTCCAACCTGGGCACGTCAGCCCTGGTTCACCACTCTGCTTGAACTCTCTTTAGTCCCTCATGAGAAGCTCCCCAAAAGGCCGGTCCTTCTTTCTCAAAACTAAGGCACTCTCATGCATCCCAAACCACAGCAGCTCAATCCTGCGATTTGAAGTTTTTCTTTAGTTCTTTTTAAAAAGGCTCCAAACCTTAGTAAAATAATGGAAGATAGAGAATGTGGTTGTGGAACTCATCCTGACCCCTTACCTCCATCTTGGCATGCAAGAGTTAAGGACTCTCTGTAGACTTAAAAAAATAAAACTGGTTCCAATCCTACCAAGGCTTGGCAGAATATGCTCTGGAATACCCTTATGAAGAGGAGGACCTCCTTGCAGGTGGAGAAAGTAGTGATGAGGAGAACAGTTCCCAAACCCCTCACCTACTTAAGGAAGATGTGGTACCTGCACCCATCTTTCCAAAAGTAGTGCTTAGGGCACCCAACTCCGATGGGACAGGCTCCCCAAGCAACACTGAGGACAGCCTCAATGAGGAGGACATCCTTTTAGCAATGTTGACTCGCAGACTAGCCCTGGAGGATAGACTCCTGGCTGTCGAAATGGAAAGAACAGAAATGCATCTTGCACCCATTATTGGTGACAGCAGTATAATTCCTAGGGACTTAGAGTCCCCAAAGGGATTGTCCCCAAGTATGTAGAGGGTGATGATATCACAAAATTCTTCACAACCTTTGAGAAGGCCTGTGGAATGAGAAAGTAGAAGGAGTCACACTGGAGAGCATTGCTTTGAGAACTGTTCACTAGTAATTGTAAGGATTTACTCCTGACACTTACAGGGGCAGATGCTGGGCCTTATGACCTCATGAAGGGTAGCCTGATTGAGGGCTTTGGACTCACCTCTGAGAAATATAGAATTAGATTCAGGGGTGCTCACAAAACCTTGAGTCCGTTCTGGGTTGACTTCATAGACTGCTCAGTAAAAACACTAGATGGCTGGTTAACTGGAAGTAAAGTGCATGACTATGATGGGCTTTATAATCTGTTTATGAAAGAACACTTATTAAATAATTGCATTAATGAGAAGTTGCATCACTATCTGATAAACCTAGGTCCAAATTCTCCCCAAGATTTGGAAAAGAAGGGAGACCACTGGGTCAAGCCTATGGTGATCTAGACTACCGCTGGGTGTGACCAAAAGAAAGGGGTCACAAATTCTCCCCAGGCGAAAGTGGGTGAACATCCTAAGAATAAAAGTAAAGAGTTTTCGAAAGGCCCTCATTAATCTGCACTGGCGGGTGGGTTACAGAACGCTTCACAATCCAACAGTGGGTACAACGGTAAGAACGTTGATCCTAGCAAGGCCTGTTGTTGCAACTTTAAGAAGTTGGGACACAAAACTGGAGATACTGCCTGTCCCAAAGAAAATCCCCCTAGTACTCCTACAGCTAGCCCTGGTATGTCAAGTCTTCAGGTGGGATCAATAGTGTGCCCAGTGGAAATCAGGGTTCACACTGAAGCTATTTTTAGTCTGTGGGGGTGGGGTAGATTTGTCCTCACTTGCTGCCTGGCTCCCTAATATGAAGAAATACCAGCAGCAACCCTTGATTAATGGGACTAGGGTAGAAGCCCTGAGGGAAACATGTGCCAGTGTCCCCATGTTGACAGAAAAACTGGTTTCCCTTGGACAGTAGTTAGCTGGAAAAACCTATCCAGTCACCAACACTGATAATGTAACTACAGCCCATCTCATGGCTGTGATGTCATTAGAATGGTGAGGGGTTACTGGTCTGAAACAGGTGGTGGTCTCTTCCAAGATCCCAGTTGAATATCTGCTAGGGGATGATGTGGAGACCTCAGCATGAACTGAGGTAGAACTGAAAACCATGCAGCCATGCGGAGAATCCCTGAGTTGGTGTGCTTAAAAATCTACAACCAGCACCTCTTTGAGTGCCCCCAGTCTCCATTGATAAACATTGGGCCTTAGTTACCGAATTTGACCTCTGCACCGGGCTACCACAGTGCTGCTGGTGGTGCAGTCTCTACACTTTCCTGACCCTTGCCCAGTGTTGATCCTAAAACCTGAAGACTGGAATTGTAAGTCATGGACTTACCTGTGAAATTACAACATCATTTTTCCTCCATAGGTTAAGATTGAACTGTTTGAAAAATGCACTAAGTGTCCACAATGTATAATTAAAAGTTGCGATATTGCTAACCGTTTTTTACTGCAACTAAGTATCTTTGGTTTTAAGTAACATTAAAAAAAGTAATATTTTTATAAACAATTTGTCTTGGATTCAGTCACTGAGTGTGTGTACAACAAATGCTTAACACAGCCCTCAGATAAGCCTAACTGCTCGCCCACACTACCACAAAAGAGACCATTAGTAGTATCTACTTTAGCCGCTGTAAAGCCTCTGGGGATCCAGTAGACTCTATGCACACTTTACATTACTTTGGTATACTATATACCGAGCCACATTCCTACAACCTGCATGAAAGCTTTTCCTACTTCCCAGAGGCTTGTGAATATTCAGGATATGACTCCATGTTAAACTCCTATCCTGGTACTCTAGATCCTCCACATGTTGGGCTTATTTCCCTCAAGCTACCTGTTGATGCCATATACCAGATGGCACTTAAAGGCCCTTCAGGGGTGCCCAAGAAGACATTGGCTCTGTAGGAAGGTGGATATCTGACTATGGTTACCCCCAACTTTTTGCCTAGTGTCTAGCTGGTTTTTCGACTTAGTTGGCCTGAGATCCTGCCATTCAGGGTCTCAGGCTGTCTGCTCTCTCTTTAAAATGGACTCCATGTACCCTAGGTACATAACCAATTGGTAAGGATCACCTTATTGGACCCTGTACAGTGTACCCTAGGTACCCAGGGCATAGGTGTACCCTAGGCCTCCCAGGGACTGCAGCATGTATTATGCCACCCCTGGTCTGGCTTTCCAATCAGACACAACTGGCTGATCACTCAGCTGGGGCAAGGTCGTGTAATCACCCCTTGCTTAGATATAGTATGCCTATATCTACCCTTATATATAGACACATGTGTACCTGTCAGTCACTCCTATGGCAGGCCTTAACAATCCTGGAGGCAGAGTGCTTGGTAACATGTGAGATGGTGCTCTAGCATGAGCTGAGCCTGTCTGCAGCTTTCGGAACCATGTCCCTATAGCTGTTCTATGATATAGCCTACCATATACTCTTAAAGTGCCTTATAATCTTAAACGGTTATGGTAACTATGGTTTGGCTTTATCAAAACATGTCGTGTAAGGTGTCTAACACTTTGGAATAATACCCCCATACCATTTCTGGTGATGAGGATATTATTCCTCCCTTCTAAAGGGAGAGACATGTTAAAATCCTACTTTACTGTTTAACTCTAACCAAAGCCTCAGCATCACAAAATGGATGCTGCTGCCACAGACACGAGTCTGACCTCCTGCTGCTGGGAGTGATCCCGGCAAGGGAGGCTTGGACAATAGGTTTTCTGCTTGGGGAGGTGCTAGCACCTCCCCAGACAGACTTTAGTGTATTGGGGCAGGGAGGGCTGAAAGGAATGAGACATGCCTGGGGCACACAAGGTGTCCCATGCATAGTCCAGTTCAAACCGGTGCTGGGGCACTCCAGCCCCAGTCCTGGCGCGAAACTGGACAAAGGGAAGGGGGTGTAACCACCCCCCTCCCAGGTCCCACCCATAAGGCGTGACCTAGCAGGTAACCCAGCCCCCCAGATTAGTATAAGAGTGGTAGCTGGGCCCCAGGAGATTAGATTATCCTGAACCTGCAACTTGAACAGAAACTCTGGACCTTCGACATTCGACGAAAGAAGAAGACTGAAGAATCTCCCTTGTGGCCAAGGAGTGGCTACCCTGTGCAAACAGGCACCATCAAGAGACTACCCTTTGCTTGCTGAAGTTCTACGAGGGACCGACTGCAGAGCCCGACCAGAGCCTTGACTTCCAGACTTCTCCGACCCTGATCCACATACACAGCCGAGCTGAGATCTGTGGAGGCGACGAGAGACGTGGGACCGGCTACCTGGGAAAAGTGGCGAGTATCTTCCAGCGCAGCTTCTGAGGCACCCTCGAAGTTGTGCACCGGGGATTGAGAAGCCCCAACCCCAAGCACCATCTGCACCGAAGATCAGCCCCCCACACTCCACGAGTCCTGCGTGGGGCCCTTCTGCATTTTCCTGCTTGCCGCGTCTGTCCGGTTGCTTGCCCGTTGGCTAGCGGCCTTTGTGACGACACACCTTGAAATCTTCACTGCTGGTTTGGCTCCTCCAGACTGGCTCCCGCTTCTTTGCAAAAGAGAAGCACCCCAGACCTTCCTGGTCTGCACCAGAAGCAAGTCCTCCGTTCTTCGTGGGTTCCGCTTGCCAAGGCTTGGTGAGTCCTAGTTCGACTTCGACGCCGCCGACAGGCAAGAGCCTTCGTGGGACAGCTCGCCTCCTGGTCCTGGTCGTCCTCGACGCCTCCTGGTACCCGTGGCTGCAGCGACAAGCTTCACCTTTCACCTGCAATCTTCACGACATCGCCTGGTTCCTTCCTGGTTCCACGTGGTCACTGGCTAGTGACCTTGACTCTGTCCCTTCTGCTTGCAGGTATCCTCTCTTCTTGATCCCAGCCTTGGGATCCACCGGACACTCTTCACTGACTGCCTGTCAGCAACTTTCCTTCAGGCATCCATAGAAGTCCACGACGAAACCCGATGCAAGTTCACACCTATGCACCCGCAGCCCGTGGGCTAGGTAACTTGGGTACTTCGGTGCTCACAAGGGTAGTGACTATCCTAGGGTCTAGTTTCCGAGTCTCGACTCTCTAGCTGCTTCAGAAGTGTCCTTAAACTGTTAATTTCTACTTGCTAGTAATTCTATCGACTTTTACGCATTACGCGTGAGTGTTTCCACTCTGCACCTGAATCCCGTGGGCCTCCCACTTCCTAACTGTTGCTAGTGTAGTGTAGCCCCAGCGATTCCCTAGGCCTAGGCCTATCCTATTTCCGTGACAGTGGTCCTTATACCACTTCTTTAGTATATGGTTTGCGTGGCCCCTAGGGCCTAACTGTATTACTTACCTGTGTGACTTAATGTATGCTTAAATAAGACTGTGTTGTACTTACCTCTAATCTCATAAAGAGTGCTGAGGGTTTGTCTAGAATAAATACACTTTATGTTATATATATAGCTGTTGTGGTGTCCTTTCATTTGGTATTCAAGGGATTATATATGGTATCTCAGCTGGTTTCACATGCCATTCAGAGTTTAGCCTAAGACTGCTCTTGTCCATGCTACCACTAGGATAGCTGGTCTATAAGGTTGACTTTACAACCAATCACCATAAGGGTTGTTTGGACTGCTATAAGGTGTACACTAGAACTAGTGACATCATACATCAGGCCAACTTCTCACAGGCTCTATCACCAAAGAGTCTTTATATCTGGGGAATCTCTTGTATAGAGAACTTCAGTCATGACTTTCTGGACCTCCATTGGTGTATGTGCCCCTTCATTCTCACTGGGGGTTGTCCCCGATGGGCTGGTGCACTTATCTGCACGAAGATTCATAGTGTGAAGCCTCTGATCTACGTCTGGGCAACCGCTGCAAATCAGTGCTACCCTTACACACTGTTCACCTCGTTTTGTTTTTTCTCCTAGCAGTTTTTCGTAGTGTCATTCACATTTGTTTGGACAGCACAACCACTGTCCATGACAAATACCGACTAGTCATTATGGGTTCATGGACCTTATATCATGAGGCTTTACTTCTGTGATGTTGGGCTCTGCAGTGGGTTGATCTTTCTGGTCACAGCCCATCTGGTAGGGACCCTGAACTGCCGATGCTTAAGTTATCTTCCAACTAGAGGAGCCATGAATGAGAGCTTCATTCCAAAGTGATGGGCATTATCTTTTTTAGATTGTGATGTCCCCTCATAGAACTCTTTACGCCATTCCCTGAAATCTTTTCTGTGCCTAGTAATTTCCACTCTAGTGATTCCCTGACAGATAGTATCCCATTCAGATGGTCTCCTGCTCTGCACTTTCCCTCTGATCAACCTGCTGTTGAAGATCCTATGGATAGTGCAAGAAAATCAGTCATAACTGATTATTATCAGCCCAGATTGGGTAAGGAGAATGTCATATGCTGATCTGTTGAAATTCTGCTTCAGACCCATCTTTTCTTGCCACACAGAGGAATTCTTCTGTCGAAGCAGAATGATCAGTTCCTCCTCTCCACTCCTAAGGCATCTCATCTGTACATGTGGAGATTGGGCGGTGTCAATTAGAGATCTTTGGCTTGCTGCGAGCAGTAGCAGTTGTCCTGACTGCCTGAAAACCTGGTACCAAGGTGGTCTGTGTGGACCACTTGTCCAAATGTGTTTCTTGGTGCAATACCGAGGACTTTAACCCATTTGAGCTTGCTTTTCTGATATTCTGTACTTTGAGCTTTCCCTTGCTCAAAAAGGATTGTCAGTCACTACAACAACAGGCATTTAGGTGCTCCTTCTGCTTTATTGGCCTTCCTAATAAGCCCTCTACTCAAGTTGCTTTTTACCATGCGACTCTTGAAAGTCCTTTTGTATTCAGTTCCTCCCACCCCCAGTGTTGTTCCACTGGTGGCTGGGGGTAGGGGGATATGATTTGAATTTTACTTCAAAGTAGTGTTGTTCTTTCTTACAGCATTGTTGTGTGAATTGGTGCGTAGTTGTTCAGTCCAACTGCATGTTTTTAAAACTGATGGAGACTTCTAACTGCAATTTCAGGCGGAAGACTGGTTCCGGGGAATTTATTCTCAGAAATGTCCTCATGTGCAGGTTAGGTGGCATCATGCAGCTCTGCATAGACTGTTCGGCTGCGAAAATGACCCTGGAGCCTCATTTGGTTTCCACCTCTGCCTGCTGACGTAGTTCTTTTCTCTCTGCGCCTTCAGTCGTGGTTCTGGAACTATTTCCCTCATTTTTTATTTAATTTTTGTCCATGATAGAAACATTTTTCAATTGTAAATAGTGTGCAAGGGATGGCCACCAAACCTGAGGAGTTAGTTCCTGATGACTGTCACAACCAGATGTCTGTAATAGACCCTCACCAAGTTTGTCTCTGATGTCTGGGTTCAGTGCCAGACTCCAAGCCAAGCTGTATGTCTAGGCCCGCATGGGCTGGTATTGTTCAAACTTGATGACACTGGTGTGCTCTTGAGAGGTCCTCTTCCCATTCCAAGTTGTCAGGTAAGTCAAAATCCCAGAAAAAAACATAAGAAGTTGAAACAAAACTCATTTTCATCTTGCTACACTCAATAGGAGAAGTTGCTTTAAGATCAGAGTACCTCCTGATCTCGGTCCCCCATTACAGAACCACTCCCTCAGTTCATGCATATTTGGCACCCTTCCAGCTCCTTCTGATGCGCCTTTGAACCCCAAAGATCCAATGTTATCTGAAGTGTGAATACCCCCATCGAATCTGTCCCAGATTCTGTCTGTGCCTCATAATCCAGGTGCGATACCCACCCTGACTTCGTACCCAGTGGTGAGATCCTTGATGGTTCCACATGTTGAAGCCCACACTGACACCACAGTGGCCAGAAGCAAATCCGACTCAACCTCAGCCAAAGTCACTTCCAACTGGACTTCAGGCGCAACCAATGTAACCTCATTTGGATTCCAATGCTACCCTACCTTTATCTAGACAAATGCCTTGAAATTCAGGTTCTGAGCACCATGATGAAGGGAATGATTGAGGTGACTAGTCTCAATATTATGGCTTACTTCCTGACCTTCAGGATGCCAGTGGACTTGGCGCTTCTTCACCCAGGTCCCACCCACAGAAGAATCTTCCACCTTTGCTGTGGTTATTAGAAGTGCTCGAAGTTCTGGACCTCAACTACCTTCTGTTGTGGTCAAAATAAATGTCCTAACAGAGGTCCTACAACCTGGACTGACTTCTTTAGAGCTGCTTCTCCCCTACAGTGATGTTCTTACAGATGCCTTTATGGGTACATGTGTCAAAATTGGATGTTTTCCACCAGTATAAAGACGATCGACAAGCGACACAGACCTGCTTGTGGGGGCCTGTATCTCCTCTTCCAATGTACTACACCAGCGAGCCTTTTAATTCAAGCCCCCACAAGCAGACTGAATTAAATTGATTCCCTAAACACCCCCTGATAGGGAATCCAAGCGCATGAATGCGTTCGAAAAGCAAATGTTCTCCTCCAGTTTTGCCCTCTGCTCTATAGAGGCATCTAGCCTCCTGGTGGCATGATTTGCATGCAGTTTGAGTCATGGTGGACAAATTCTTGCCCACAGTTCCTGAAGAATTTTGTGCTATTCTGAGGCAAATCATTCAAGACTGACAAGGCGATGCAAGATAAGTTATCCGCTCTGGGCTAAGCACCATGACTGTGTGGGTAGAGCAGTCTGGACCAGAGTGATGCTTAAGTGCCACAAATGGATAAGATCCACGGGCTGGATATGGACTGGTCATGCCATTCGACGCAACACGTCATTCTGGGGACAAAAAGCTCTGCCCTTGAGTATTTGAAGAGAGCAGTGGCAAAGTATGCACCCTCTGCTTGTCCGTGTTTCTGTATCCTAAGCAGTTTCACCCTTTTTGGGTCTTTAGAAAGCATTTCCAGCCAAGACCGTGCCCAGGCCCACCTCCCTACCAGCAGAAAACCCAACCCTTTCGAGGTCAGGGAACTAGCTGACAACATGCAGGTCCTCACAAACATTGTGCTACTCAGTCCCTCTCACCACACACACTACTTCAGCAGCCACTTCAAAACCCCTTTAGCTTATTAGCAGTGACACATTGCCGCCCTGTTTATGGCAGAGAATCACATCAGTCAGATGGTTGCTGCAAATTGTTCAGGATGCTTATGCCCTACCTCTTCTATGATCCCACCACCCATACCACTTACACCACTGGCTAGTTGTCCATCCTACAGCAGGAAGTTCAGGCTCTTTGACAAGGGGGCCAATGAGAGCGTTCTGGCTTTGGAAATAAGGGCTGGATGCTACTCCCATTATGTCCTGGTGCCAAAAAAGGACGGAGTACTTCGTCCTATTTTAGATATACACCCTTTTAACTTTCTGACAAGTTCAAGATACTCACCCTCGCCCAAGTCCTATCTGCCCTGGATTCAGGTGGCTGAATGATGGGGTTGGATTTACAGGACACTTATTTCTGTATACCCGTCCTGCAGTCCCACAAGTAATCCTGGAGGTCCAGGTGGGCCACAAGCTTTGCCAGTTTTTTTTTCCCTTCGCCTTCACCACAGCACCTCAGGTGTTAAAAAAAAGTGATGGTGGTTGTCTGTGCACATCTTTGAAGTTTGCGAATACCAGTCTTCCCTTACCTCGATGATTGGTTGCTGAAGCCTACCATGCCTCAGTGGGTCAGTGGTGGGCCACCTCTAGACAACTGCAAACCTCACATCTTTAGGGATTTCTCCCAATGTGCCAAAGTCACACCAGACTCCTTCACAGAGGGTACTGACCATCAGAGCTATTCAGTATATGGTTCAGTCTTGAGCCTTCCATCCACCTCAACGAGTTCAGGACATTTCAAACAGTGAGAGTGGCTCTGAGACTTCATGACCTCCTGCATTGTGCTAGAGGACTACGATGGGGGAACAGGCGGGCCCTGCTGTGGCTACTGAAGTCTTAGTGGGCTCAGTACCGAAAGAATCTCTTGGATTCCATCCAGGTGTCAGAGTAAATCCCAAAAACTGCAGTAGTGACTGTTAGGCTGCAATTGGACCGCTGTCCTACCCAGAGATGATGGTCGTTGTGGATGCATCATTGCTGGTTTGCAGAGGTAATTTGGGAGAGTTGGAGATCCAAAATCCTGGTTTCCATCTGAGACCTGCATTCATATCATTTTGCAGTAGTTGCGTGCTATTCTCATGGTACTGAGAGCCTTCCTCTCGTCCAACAAAGGGAGTAGGCTGGTGGAGGTTCTCTTTGGGCAACACCACTGCTGTATAAAATTGTAACAATGTGTAGTGGGTTTATGGAGCCTGTGCCAGGAGGTTCTGTGCCTTTGGAACTGGCCAAGCATTCAGGGCCTCTCCCTGCTAGTTAATCAAGTGGTGGGATCTTTGAAAGCCAGAGTGGCCAAACTCGTCAGTACTCCCTTGCGGATCACAGATGGCAGTTACACTCGGAGATAGTGCAGGGCGTCTTCCTGCAGTGTGGAGAACCCTGACTTTCTTTTTGCTACTGCCAAAAACATGCAGTGTCCGAACTTTTACACGATAGTTAGCAAGGCGATTCTTCCTCGGATGCTTCCCCCTAGAGTGGCGCATGGGACTCCTGTGTGCCTTTCTGTCTTTACCTCTCCTGCCCAAAATTCTGTAGAAGATTAAGAATGACCGAGTCCAAGTCATTTTAGTGGCTCTGGATTGAGGTTGGAGAGTGTGGTACCTGAAACTTCCAGCCATATGCATCTGTCCTCTGATTCGGCTACCTTCTTGGGATGATCTTCTGTCCCAGCAACAGAGATGATTTTCGCAGATAGCTACCAAAATAACATCCATTACCCCTGCTGAGAGGGAGGGGATTGGGAGGTTAAAGGCAGTCAGCTGTTGCCATTCAATCTCCACGCATAGAGGTGAACATTTTGCATGCTCTGATGATGAACTCTGCTCGGTTGCTGGGACAGAAGATCGTCCCAAGACTGTAGCAGAACAAAGCAGAGCTCTGCATCAGAGCCTGTACAATTTACACCTCTAAGCATGGAGATTGAGTGGCAACTGTTGACTGCCTTTAACCTCCTCATCCCACCCCCTCCTCAGAGGTAGTGGATGTTAAAGAACGTGGAGCTATTATATCAAGACCATTGGGTGGATGATCAGTTCTTAGTTTGATTCACAGGGGCAAAGAAGGGCACAGCTGTGCAGAAGAGGACTATTTCGAGGTGGATAGGTCAAGGCATCAAAACTTGCTACACACTGGCAAAAAAGCAGGCCCTAGAAGGCTTGAGGATTCATTCCACCAGGGCAAATCCTGCCATGACTGCACTGGGATACGAAGTGCCTGTCTTGAACATCTGTCGAGCTGCATTGTGGGAGTTGATTCATACGTTCATGAAGCACAACTGTCTTGATAACCTGGTCTGACGGGAGGGACACTTTGTCCTGCAGAACCTTTTGGTTTGAGCAATTTCATGGGCCCACCTCCTGGAGGGTATTAGCTTGGTAACTATTCACAAGGTGAGAAATCTGCGGTTAGAAGTATCCATCAGAAGGACAAGTTACTTGCCTTCGGTAACGCTCGTTCTGGTCGAGCCTCTAGTCACAGATTCCTCACTGACCCTCCCCTTTCCCTCATCTTTAAAAAGGTCTCACTTTTGTGATCTGCACAATCAAATCTGATTACCTAAGTGCTCTGCGTCTGAGCGTGTTGGCAATCCTGCAAAAGAAATTGAATGGAGACACACAGAGCAACATAATGCTACTTGTCTGTGCATAAGGGATTTGCTGAGAAAACTTTCCGACTCCAGTTGGTGGCTGTAGTGCATTCACAGAATGAGGATTCTGCGGTTAGAGTATCAACCAGAAAGAGCATTACTAAAGGTAAATAACATATTTGTTCGTGGTTCCTGTGGCTGTAGATAAACATGCTCTCATACTCCTGCCGTCTAGTGCTGGGCTCAAACAGTACAATTTGTTTTTCTTCAAAGATGTTTCCAGTCACGAGAAGTGCTGTGACTCCTCCTTTAGTCCCCAATGCTTATTGACACTGTCTCCATCCGAGATTGTTTTTTTCCCAGAACCGGGTTTGAATGTGTCCAGCAACAGCTCCCAGACCGAAATGACCCTCATTGCTGGTTTGAGCCTAGGAGTGTATGACCATTTTGTGTGAAGCCCACTACATGTGCGTGCTGTGCAGCCATATGGAAAAGATTTGTCCAATATTGCATATCAAAGCAACTACATTCCTTCAAAGTCGAGGTTCATGACATCATCCGCTACCTCTTAAACTATCAGAAGGCAGGTTTTGCAAATGCTTCTATACTTCTTCACGTAGCTTATGTCACGGCATACATGCAGGACAGGGAACGCTCATCCCTCTTTAAAATCCCTTTGGTTAAGATGTTCATGCCGGGACACTAAAAGGGAACTCAAATACACCTAAGACCACCATCAGCCCCGGTGGGAAATCTTAACGTAGTTCTTGCAAGGCTTATGGGTCCACTTTTTGAATACCTCTATTGTTGTATTCTATGCTTTCCCTCCTAGAGTGTGGGTTTCCTATTAGCCATAACCTCCCTCAGACACATTAAGTTACAAGCACAGACTATTTAAGAGCCATACATTCAAGTGTTTATTCAAGTGATAGCCCTTAGAACTAAACTGAGGTTCATTCATGCTCAAAGTAGTTTCACTGTTCCTTATTAACCATAATATTGAGCTGCCCATTTTCTTTCCACAACCAACTTTGGTGGCAGAAAGCGAATTACACACCATGGTCAAGTGAGTGCTCTTGTACTATATTGACAGAACTAAGCCCTTCCACAAAACTAACCAGTTCTATGTAGCTTTTGGTAAGCTACACAAAGGTCACCTAATTTCCAAAGCTGGCATTAGCAAGCGGATTGTCAAGCGCATCCAGACATGCTATGCCAAAGCCAAATGTGTACTTGCTGTACCTCCCAGTCCAGGGCAAAAAGGAGCGCGACCGTGACCTTTTTAAGTAACATCTTATTGGCAGACACCTGCAAGACAGCTACCAGGTCAATTCCACACATCTTTACAAAATATTACTATGAGGACTTTCTGGCCCGGCCAAACAGTGTTAACATTATTCCAAACATCAACCTGCTAGTCAACACTTAAGAGGGAACTTATTTATAGTTGGTGAAGTGCATGTGAATCTACAGCCACACATGCTACGAATGGAAAATGTTTTTGTAGGAGACATGGTCACCCCCTCTTTTTACCTGGTAACTGATGCAGTTTCAACTCAAAGTGCACTGGGTTCCTGCTTACCAGGTTCCCAGTGCCAGATCTCTTTTCCTAAAACTGCAATTGTACCTCAATTGGCAATACCTTTAGCACCCCCTGTACATCCCTAGTAAGTGGTACCCATGCCCATGGGGTGCTAAAGAGGGTCCCCAAAGGCGGCAGCATAAATTGTGGCTCCCTAGGTGACCACTCACCAAATGCATGCAGACTGCCTCTGCAGGCTGTGCGTCTTTGTGCAGACAAAAGTGAAAGCACAACATGGCACACATCCCTGTGTGCCATGCCCACAGACACTACATGCAGCCTAGGTAAGTCACCCCTACAGCTGACCTTACAGACCTAAGGCAGTGTGCACCAACACTGCTTGTGTGGACATATCTGCATGAGCAGATATGCTCCTGTGCTAGTCTGTTTAATTGCTGCCAGTACAAGTGACAAGGAAAGCCATTTTAAGTACATATGCTGGGTACTGGTCAAAAACAGGTTCTCTAGCTTCCCCGAGACCAAAGATGTTTGGTATCAAACATCTTGTATTAATAAGCCCACACTGATTCCAGTGATGGAATCATTAATACATGCTCCAACAGGGCACCTTCGACGTTCTCCCTGAAAACCTACCAACTACTGGTGTGCTGACGGACTGGTCCTAGCCAGCCTGTCACCAGAGATGAGTTTCTGACCCCCAATGGGGAAGGCCTTTGCTCTCAGGAGGTCAGGAACAGAGCCTACTCAGGCAGAGGATGTTTACACCCCCTCCAATAGGATGACCTGCGAAATAGCATGCCAAGTCAGGAAGCTTTAGAGAGCTCAAGGCCGATGGTATGCAAATCTGGCTTCCCTCACAGGAAAGAATGCCGACCTCCTCTGTCCAGGGCACACTCGGCGGCTGGATAGGGAAAAATTATTAGTCCGAGAAGGCGTGTTCACCTTCAGGCTAATTCCACCTTCAAGGTGTGCTACCTGATGTGGATGCAAAATTTCAGTGCCTGACATCTATGTGATGACAATCTTGGGACAGGGTTATGACCACTTCCCACCAGAAATGGTCATGTAGGGTGGTTGTGACCCCAGCGGTCAATAGCTCATTGGCTACTACTCTATACTCCCTTAGCACCCCCTAAATTTAGTATTTAGGGAAGCCCCTGGCACCAGGAAATTAGATCCGGTCAACCTGAAAGAAGACGACGGCCACTGAAGAGTTGCAAGAACAGAAGACCAGCAACTGACTTGACGCCAACCCTGGCCTGCCTGCTGCACTTGCCAATTGCGCCAAAGACGACTCGTCCTTTTGCGGCCTGTGCCTCCAAAAGCCTGGTAGGACATCTAGCCTTCATCCAAGACCCGGGAACTCCCGTGGAGCAGCAGAGCTGTTCCCCTGCAAACTTAAGGCACCAAAGAAAGACCTGTGTGGGGCTCCGGGCACATGAGCCGCCTTGCCGGGGTTGAAGTGGGCCAATTGTGCCAGCGCAGTTCCCAGACCCTCCAGACTCAAAGCCCACCTTGGGTTGCACAGCTGTGGACTTCCCAACGCCTCCTGCAGGCCCCCTCAACCGCGAGTGTCTCCGGTTATGAAAACTAGACACCTCGAAGTACCTCTGCACCTGGCCGCCCTGTCCCCAGGAGAATAAGACTAAAGTTGTCCCCACATCCCTGAGCATTGTGAGACCTGAGCCCCATGTTTGTTCTGGCCAACTGGCCTCCGAGTCCAAACCTGCAGCCTCTTTTTGACCGGACCGATCCCCATTGACAAACATTGGGCACCCAACGCTGTATTGCACCACTGCACCTGGCTGCCCTAGTACCGCTGGAGGTGAACTGCTGGTGCTGCTTTGGACCTTGCTCCATACTTACCTTAAGTCCAGGAGATTGGTCCCGTAAGTAGCTGTAAATAGCTTGTATGCAGTATTTGTTTTCCTCCATAGGATAACATTGCCTCCTATGAAAATTGATCTGTTTGTTTTTGAAACCTAAAAGTATTTCTATCTCAAAACGTACTTACCTGGTCGTAAATTGGAGTGGATCTCTTTATTAAGTGTTGTACATCATTTATTGAATATTTGTGTATTTGCAGATTTCTAACCCTCCCCTCTGATAAGTCTAAGGCTGCTCAAGCACTACCTCCGAGAAGAGCACCTTGGGATTGCTAGAGCAAGCCCCTGTCCACTCATAAGCATATTTGTGAAGAAACATAGATTTAGGAAACAATATTATCATAAATGGACCTGAACAACATATAAACGTGAAACTTGAATAAAACGAATAAAGTTCAAAATATTCAAAGATGGTTATTTATATAGCGAATCTTTAATTTTTAAATTTTCTTTGAAATGAATAGATATCAAAATCGACCTTAAATTATCGATATATGTACAAGAATGGGAATCATTGACATTTTTTCATTCCTGTGATAATAATAATCATAAATCATAAATTACACAAAAATACAAAAGATATAACGCAACAATGACATGGCTTAGAATTTTGTTGAAATCCACAAAATAACACAACAATGGCACGGCTTAGAATTCTGTCAAAATCCTACGCGCGTTTCGGCTATGTGCCTTCATCAGGGGGCCATGCAAGTGGTTCATCAAAACCTAAATAGGATACAGATAACCATCATGAACACGCAATGTTGTACAATGGTCCTAGTCACATAGTTCATGCCCATTAGAAACAAAAGATATAGGGCGTCTATGATATTAAAAACAATTCAAATCACTAGTCACCAGATATAATAATGAAAAAAGGGAAATTGTGACGATTTATATATATAGCACCTTAAAAAGCCTTCACCAATCGTGACATAGGAAAAACACATTTTTATATATATACAATCATAATCTTGAAAATGATTCATACAAGTTATCTTAACCATACGCGAAGGAAAGGAAAAACAAAAGATGAAGGATAGAAAAGCAGAAAAAAAAAATTAGTTAATGAGTAGATATTCATTTCATCCTGCTCTATAGGAGTAGATATCAGATTGTTTACCTTATCAGAGATGATGCTCTGATTTATGGGTGAAGCAAATATATAACGTTTAGATATGACAGCAAAGTATCATATCTAAAAAAGCAAAATAGAAAAGGAGCACAATAAACGTAATGGCTCAAAAAGCGAACAACTGAATCGCTAGCCTAATTTACAGAAATATATACCTGTATCAAAAATGGACTCTGAACAAGAGGTCAGCAGTTCAGAAAAGATCTGTTGCCAAGAAAAGGATGATGCTTGAAGTATATACTCTCTCTGTGGTCTGCAACTACATAAAAATGTCAACCAAAAAAAGAACAAACGTTTGAGCAATAATAACGTTATATCGAAATGATGTAAAACAAATAGTGACCCTGTGTATTTTTATAATATGTACAAAAAGAGAGAATCTCACGATGCTATGTAGTGAGATATATTACAATAATGATGACATCTCAAATAAACTGCAATGTCCTGATTAATGAATATTAACAACATTTATAAGGCCTGGATCCCTGTCTGCGCCGGTCGACCTCACGACCCCTCCGCCGGCGCTGACTCCGGTGCCACCCCCGGCGCCACCTTTGGACGACGCCGTTCCCCAGTTTAGTCCCGGTCCAGGCCCGGCGCCGTCAGGAGCCGCACCCGACGCCGATGGGTGGCAATTTCATCTTCCGCCCGGCTCAGATCATTCCACCTGTCTACCAGGAATCGGATGACGGCGACGACTGGGAGGGTTCTGAGGACCCTCTGGCCCGGCAGGGCCAGTTGTCTCAGGACTGGGCAGACGAGCTCGGGGATGCCAGTGGCCTTGATACCTCCCCTGACACTGGCTTCATCTCTCCTCCGACGTGGCTTCGGAGGAAGGTGCTGCATTTTCTATGGTGCTGCGCAAGGCGACCGAAGCCCTTGGGCTGGAGCTACCTGCTGTGGCCGTGAGAACTAACCTCCTCACTGAAGTGCTCCAACCGTCAGCAAGCTCCTCGGAGCCTCTGCTGCAGTTTAATGAAGCACTGGTTGACGTTCTGAAGGGCACCTGGTCCAAGCACTCCACTGTACCTCCTGTGGACCGGAACGTGGCCCGGCGCCACCGCCCTGTACCGGGCGACCCCAGTTTTCTGTCCATGCACCCCACGCCCGAGAGCCTAGTTATCCAGGCCTCTACTTCCCAGACCTCCTTCCCGTCCGCCCCCCCCGGATCGGGAATCCAAGAGACAAGAACAGTTTGGTAAGAAGCTGTTCTCCTCCCTTAGTTTGGGATTTCGGTCTATTAACACCGCTTGTCTTTTTGACCGTTACTCCGACTCCCTGTGGGATACGGTGGAGGACGTGCTGCCCCAGGGCCCGGACTCGGCTCGCCCAGGCTCTTGCCGAGGGGTTGGATGCAGCGCGGCATTCAATCCGATGTGGACTGGACACTACGGACTCGCTGGGTAGGGCAATGTCGACCACGGTGGCGTTTCGTCGCCACTCCTGGCTGCGGTCCACGAGTTTTTCTGGGGATATCCAGAGCACCCTCATGGACATGCCCTTCGATGGCAGTCGCCTTTTTGGCGACAAAGCGGATAGTGCGCTGGAGCGCTTTAAGGACTCCAGGGCTACGGCCAAGTCCTTGGGCCTCTCCACCCGCGCCCGCAAACTTCCGCTTTTCGCCCCTTTCCTGGCCAAGGAAGGGGCGCCCCCTCACGTCCGCCTAGCCACAGGCCGCAGAACCAACCTCCACGCGGTCGCGGACGTGGATTCCGCCGAGGCGGTACAGGGGGACAACGTGCCGGTCCGTCCACATCTACCCCAGCAGCATCCGCCTCAAAGCCCTCCTAGTCCGTGCTTTCAGGCCCATTCCATGCCAGTGGGAGGCAGAATTCGCCATCACCTGCTTCCCTGGCGTTCCATCACGTCGGACAGGTGATTGCTGCAAATCGTCCGAAGGGGCTACTCCCTCCCCTTCGAAGCGACCCCTCCAGCCATGCCACCGCAGTACCACCGCATGTCGGGGGGATCACTTGAAACTTCTACAGGAGGAAGTTACGTCCCTCTTGGCCAAGGGGGCCATCGAGCGCGTTCCTGGTCCAGAAGTAAGTCGTGGTTGTTATTCCCACTATTTTCTGGTTCCCAAGAAGGGCAAAGGGGGCCTACGCCCTATCTTGGACCTCAGGAGCGTCAACGCCTTCCTCCGGAAGGAGAAGTTCAAGATGCTCACCTTAGCTCAGGTTCTGGCTGCCCTAGAGGCTGGATGGTAGCGTTGGACTTGCAGGACGCTTATTTCCACATCCCCGTCCTGCCGGCCCACTGGCATTACCTGCGGTTCACGGTGGGTCAAGAGCATTTTCAGTTTACCGTGCTCCCTTTCGGCCTCACCAGTGCCCCTCGGGTGTTCACGAAAGTGATGGCGGTGGTCGCAGTTCCGGGCCTTTCCTCCGGAACAGCGGGTCCGGGATATTCAGGCTCTGATTCCCATCTTTCGGCCTCTATCCTGGGTTTCGGTCAGGTTGGTGCTGCGGCTTCTGGGTCTGATGGCCTCCGGCATCCTATTGGTGCATCACGCCAGGTGGCGAATGAGGGCTCTGCAGTGGGACCTGAAGTTTCAGTGGGCCCAGCATCGGGGCAACCTGTCCGACCATGTCTTGATCTCGGAGGGCACTGCACGACAGTTGCAGTGGTGGCTCACGGACCGCGATTTGGTCAGTGGCAGATCCCTCTCCCTACCCCAACCGGAGCACGTAGTAGTGACGGATGCGTCCCTCCTGGGATGGGGGGGCCACATGGGAGAGGCAGAGATCAGAGGCCTCTGGTCTCTGGCGGAGTCCCGGCTCCATATCAACCTTCTGGAGCTGAGGGCGATCCGACTCTCACTGAAGGCATTCCTTCCCTCTGTCCGGGGAAGTGTAGTGCAGGTGTTCACGGATAACACCACCACCATGTGGTATTGCAACAAACAGGGCGGGGTGGGGTCGTGCCCCCTTTGTCAGGAGGCTCTGCGCCCCTGGACATGGCTGGAACATCAGGGCTTCACCCTGGTGGTTCAACATCTGGTGGGCTCTCTGAACGCCAGAGCAGACGAGCTCAGCCGCTGGTGCATGATGGATCACGAATGGCGTCTAAACTCAGACGTGGCGCAAGGCCTCTTTCGGCAGTGGGGAGAGCCTTGGTTAGATCTATTCGCCACCGAAGAGAACGCGCAGTGTCAGCAGTTCTGCGTGTTGGAGTTTCCAAGGCGGCACTCGCTCGGGGACGCCTTTCGTCGCGAGTGGAGTTGCGGTCTGTTGTACGCCTTTCCGTCTATCCCACTTCTGCCCAGAGTACTGAAGAAGATCAGGCGCGACCGGGCCCAAGTCATCTTGGTGGCTCCGGATTGGTCACGAAGATACTGGTATCCCGAGCTACTCAGTCTGTCGATCGATCCCCCGATACGACTGCCTCTTCAGGAGGACCTTCTGTCGCAGCAGCAGGGGACGGTCCTCCACCCGAACCTGTCCAGTCTCCACCTCCATGCGTGGAGATTGAGTGGCGGCAGTTGATGCCATTTGACTTGCCTCCTGAAGTCTGTAATGTTATTCTGGCAGCCAGGCGTCCCTCCACAAAATCGGTATACGCCTGCAGGTGGAACAAATTTGTGGCATGGTGCACAGCAAAGGCTGTGGATCCCCTTTCCGCCCCTCTCTCTGAAGTTCTGCTCTTTCTACTTTCACTCGCCCAGCAGGGCTCTGCTCTGGGCACCCTCAAGGGATATCTTTCAGCTATTTCTGCTTTCCTTCGGCTTCCTGACCAGCCTTCTCTTTTCAAATCCCCTGTTTCTCGATTCTTTAAGGGCATTACTCACATGTTTCCTCCTGTCCCTTTCGTAATGCCTTAGTGGGATTTGAACCTTGTCTTGACCTTTCTGATGTGCGCTCCCTTTGAGTCACTTCATAATTGTCCCCTTCGTCTTCTCACTCTTAAGACTGCTTTCCTGGTTGCCATCACCTCTGCTAGACGGGTGAGTGAGCTCCAGGCTCTCTCTTCTAAGCCTCCTTTTCTTTCTGTCCATCTGGACAAAGTTGTTCTCAGGACTCGTCCTTCCTTTCTCCCTAAGGTGGTAACTGCCTTTCACATTGGGCAGTCTGTTACGTTGCCCACCTTCTTTCCGCCTCCACATCCCTCGAAAGAGGAAGAGAGGCTCCACCTTCTGGACCCAAAACGGGCGCTGTCCTTTTATTTGGACCGCACCAAGCCGTCCCGGGCAGACGACCAACTCTTTGTTGGCTACGTGGGCGCTAAGAAGGGGCGGGCGGTGCACAAGTGTACCATCTCTCGGTGGGTCGTTTTGTGTATCAAGGCCTGTTACTCCTTAGCTAAAAAGGAACCTCCTGTAGGGCTGCGGGCCAATTCCACTCGGGCCACAGCGGTGACAACTGCCCTGGGCCGGGGAGTTCCCTTGCAGGACATCTGTCAGGCTGCAACGTGGGCTTCGCTGCACATGTTTGCCAAACATCATTGCCTGGACAGCCAAGTTCGGGGAGACGGCTTCTTTGGCCGTTCTGTTCTCCAAGACTTTCTGGTGTGATCTTCGTTCGCAGACCCGCCACCGGGGTTGGTATTGCTGGGGTATCTATTCTAAGGTGAGGAATCTAACTAACGTGTTTCTTTCAGATGAACAAGTTACTTACCTTCGGTAACGATATATCTGTAAGAAACATTAGTTAGTTAGATTCCTCACCGCCTCACCCATCCTCACCGTTCTGCGAACCGATATCTAGGGTTGAGGTCATTCCTTTCAGGGCCCTAGATTTTTTTGGCACCAGTGTCGGTCTCTTGCTTGGCTCTGCGTTCCTGGCACGAAAAGCTATGTACAAGAATTGACGTCAGCGCGCGAGGGCGGCGTCTAAGTACTCCGGCGACGTCATCCCGGCGATCACGACGCCGACGACGGACGCGAAGCCGCAGACTACGCCTAGCGACGCGCAAGGGTATTGCTGACGAAAAATCTTTCCGTATCCAGCCTGACGCCTGGAGATATTCTAAGGTGAGGAATCTAACTAACTAATGTTTCTTACAGATATATCGTTACCGAAGGTAAGTAACTTGTTTGTCAAGACATGCCACGCCATGTACCCTAAAGCGCTTAGGGAGCATCCCTCGAGCTCCTCACTGCCCAACATCGATCAACTCTGCAACGTACCAGGTCCCGGTTGCGAGAAAGATCCCGAGAACGCTTGTGGAGCTGTACCTGGCGCTCATCGTCCAAAGTCGTTGGTTAAGTCCCACAAGAAGAAAATGAAGTCGAAGAGGACTTCAACTTTACCGGACAGGTCGCAGGACCATCAGCATTTGAGGCCTAGCTCTCTGGTGGATCCTGCCCCTGGGCCGTCTCTGCGCCTCTCTGATAGTCCAGGCCCCTAAGTGACCAACACCTAACATAAAGTGTAACTCTTTTTGGTGATTGCCAGACCCTTCTGGAGAACCCTCTGGCCCCACGGGTCAGAGAGGTGCCCTATTGATTTTCCACCTGCTTGTTTGCCCTCTGCGCCAGTTGAGCCCCAAGTGTCTTTTAACAGGGAAGCAACTCTGACCTTCCCCAGTGCACGCTCCAATGGCGCAGTGGCTCCACCCCATCGCCATTCCCGACTCCGCTATGGAGCCTGACGGACTTCGTTCAACGCCAGCTCTGGGGCAGACTACAGATATCGGAGCCAGTGCCGTAGTCAAATGACAGGCCTGGATTGGGTGATGATTAAGAGGGGTCTGCAGACCCTTATGAATACCAGACATTAGAAGATCCCGAGGGCAACTGGTATGAGGATCTGGCAGATGCCAGTGGACTGGATACCTCCCCAGACACTGGCCAGGTCTCTCCCCCTACCATAGCAACGGAGGAGGGTGCCTCATTCACAGTGGTCGTGCGGAGGGCAGCTGAGATTCCGGGTTGCACTCTATCCATAGTGGCAGTCAACACCAACGTCTTGACCGAGGTGCTTCAGCCAACACTTGCCCCCACTGAACCATTACTCACGTTCAATAAAGCCCTTACTGATGTCCTACTCGGGGCCTGGTCAGAGCCCTGCACAGGGGCTTCTGGGCATAGGCCAATTGCCGTCGCCATCATCCCGCCCCAGGGTACCCCAGTTTCCTCACTGAACACCTCACCCCGGAGAGAGCTTGGTGGTCCAGGCTTCTACCTTCAAAGTCAACCACAGCGATTTCCTAACACTCCACCAGATAAGGAACCCCAAATGGTAGGATACTTTCAGATAGATGATGTTTTCGTCTGCCAGCCTGGCACTGCCGTTGGTGAACACCGCGTGCATCTTCATCCAATTCTCGCATGTGATTTGGCACTCGGTTGCACAAGTGCTGCTCTTGGTCTCAGAGGAGTCCAGAGCTGTACTCTATTAAGTAATTGCTGATGGGAAGGATGTAGCCAATTTCACTATAAAATGCGGGCTGGACAGAACAGACTTGCTGGGCAGAGCAATTTCATAGTCTCTGCACCATAGGCACCACGCATGGTTGAGAATTACTGGCTTTTCGAGTGATGGCTAAGCTTTGCTCATGGACATCTCCCTTGATGGTTCTTATTTGTTTGAAGAGAAGGCAGACTCCGTGCTGCATTGTTTTAAGCACTGCAGGACTACAGCCAGACCCTTCGGCCTTTCCATGGCCTCTTGGTGACCCTGGTCTGCGTTCCGCCCCTTTTGGTGATCACTAAAGGGGCATCCAAACGTATCTCTACACACCCAGCCACCACAGTTGGCAAATCACACAATCTTTACGTGGCCGAAGATACGGTTCCCTCAGACCATGTGGGACAGGTAACCAGAAGTCAAGCTATTCCACCGCCCCTCCCCGCACCCTGGCAGCCACAGCCTCCAAACCCCTTTAGTTTGCCATCGGATTATCATGGACAGCCAGTAAGGGGGCAGGATACTCCACCCGCAGCACTGGAGGTTAATAACATTCAACCATTGGGTTTTGCAGTCTCTATCAGATAAGTAGGTACCGAAGGTAAGTAACTTGTTCGTCACAGCACATTTTGTGGCTCAAAACCTCTACAAAGAAAAGCCATTTGTAATGTCTGAGACCCGCAATAGATGGCAGAAGTATGAAGAGCATCTGAATCTACAGCGCTTCCCACCACAAACGGATGCTTACTGTCAAGGTTTTATTCCAAACTCCTAGGATTGGTTTGATGCTCAAGTGGGTCCACCTCTCAATCACCCCATCTTCTGAAGCTATAATAGCACAGACGGTTGGAGGGATTAAGTGAGGAAAGGATGGGGACAGCGGGGAGGGAGACCCATAAAACAACAAACACAAAACAACATAAGATGAAGATATCAATACCACTATGCTTATTAATATCATCTAGCTCATGGAACTATTTTATAGGTCACTAAATATCTGTAAAAGAAATGAGGCTGAGCTGCATATCACTTCAATAGGAGAGTGCCCTCCATCATCTCAAAACTCTTTTTTCTCAAACTTTGTCTAAGAATAAGTAACACCATTTAGTTATAAGAATTACGCAGTCTTGAAACCATTCAAACATACATACGCCTGTTTTACCTGCCACAGACACGAAACGATCTAGCATCACACACGACATTTCCCTGCTAAGAAAAGGAAACAAAAAGCATTACGCTGCATGGATAACCACATCAAGAGTATTCCATTTGAAAGGTTTTAATGTACTCATGCCCATTGTGGTCCATAGGTAATGGCAAGATTCTGCTGTTAAATTTCACAACAGTTGATTCAAACAAAACTAATACTCCGATATGCAGGAGGAAAATATCAAGAATATGTCATTCATACTTGGAGAGTTTATCGATATCAAGAAATGTCATTCGTTTAAAATCACATTGTTCTCATTGTTCATTTCATTTCACGGCATGTTATTTTATTAGCTGTGGCGATATTAATCTTCTTGGTAGCCTCCAAAAAATGTGCCCCGTAATTTGAACTAGAAACGATAAGACTGATCGGGAATGTTATTTGGGGAGGCCCCCACCTCAAGTTATTAGCTCTTCCTTTTCCCGGGCACCCGTTGAAATGAGATACGGTTCCGGGTTTTGCACGAAGTAAGGATTATTTGCTATCGTCCAAGAATAAGGAAAATGGTGACAGCCTCACCATTACTGCCCTTTCGCTGACTCCTGCTCTGATCACATCTTGTCTCTGCACAAAATACGCAGCAAGTGACGATCACTGGAAAGGTTCTTTCAACGGCCGGGTCACGGTGTTGTCACTTGTGCGTCTGCGAGGTTTACACAGGGCTGGAATTGTAGTTGGACTCAAAGATGTAGGACGCGATCCACGTCAATTTGGAAGGCTCCCTTCTATGCCTCCTCAGACTTATCGACAGCATATGCAGCGGTATTTACCAAAAGTCAGAGAGGTTTCACACTTAGTGTAAGTAATATTTTCCTTCTAGTGAATCATTTCAGCCATAAGGTTTCAGTCCCTGTTAGTTCAGCCTCCATTGATTGTATTTAACCCAGTGAAGCTGGACCTCCATGCTTGGCCCATTATTTCCGCCTGAAGTTGTGTTTCCAGCATGTGTAGCTGCAGATATCCAGCTTTACGCTCTCCTGCCATCTAGTGTTTGGTTCGGATCATTATAAGTTGTTTTTTGGGACTCATGATATCTCCCCACTTTAAACTCACTATCTAACCAGGGCTCAGACTCCATCTTAGATTGTTTTTTCCCCGCCTTTGGGTTAGGATGTATCCTCAATAGCACTGTTGAACTTTGCACTTAACTGTATTATTTTCGGTATTCAATGAGACTCCACCCGGGTTCACCACATGGGTTGGGCTCAAAACCTTTGTGTTATCCGACTAAATCCAGCAGACAGATGGTTATGCGTATAGCAGAGGTCCCCATGTTTCATTTTGTCAGGGCCCAGTGATTCTCTACAGCATTGCAAACACAGGTTATCAATCTCAACAAATGCTCTGAGTTTCAAAATATATAGATCAGGTGTTTTTTTGGGCCCAAGGAGTCATGGGGCCAGTGTCAAAGATCTCACTACTGTGCGCATGCACCAATTTTTTTATTATAGATTTGTAAGTGTAACAATAGAACACTCCACCTTCCTCCTGTTTTCATCATATATCTTTTAACGGTCCATCCCTATTTCCAGGCTATGTGGAACAGAGGCTTCACCCCTATTTAGGAACTGCCATAAATGTACAAAGCCTGCATCCTATTGCTAGAAGTCCATAATTGCATTTGTTGTGTCCTTCAGTGTCCAAGGGTAGTCCTACTTTACTGTCTGTCCAGTAAGGGAGTATCTATTCCTGCAAAACACATTTCTTGTCTGAGTTACTGCTCCAGGTTAATGGAGTGGGAGTGCTTTCACAAGCTTGGATTCTGTTCAGGTGCTACTGACACTTGACTTGGTGATGTTTACAATTAGTAGAAAAGCAAGAGTACGTATTTGTTTGAGCTGGTGCTCCTACAGAGATGTTTTATGTAAATTTGATGTTACAGCAGTTGACACTAGAACTACTAAATAGAAATAGTAATGCACATTGAAGGGGAAGCCAGTCAGTGTTTGTAGTGCATTTTCTATGGCGTTTGAACATGCTGAAGTCCATTTTAAACATATAGCCACAAAGTAGAAAACATTGAATGCTTGTGTATGAATCTGTCATCCTTGGAAACCAGTATCAAACAAGAGGGACAAAGGGGCAAGTTTAACGAGGTCCAACACACAAACTCCACTAATATAGTTTACTGGAAAGGGGTGTGGAGTTCCTCAGAATCTGAGTGAGTGAACGTGAAAAGACAGATAGGAGTGGCATAGGATAATGCTCATTCTACCTGGAGACAACACAAGGCGAGGGGGGAATTCCCTTGTCGGAACTAGGGCTCTCACCAATGTTCCCTCTAATTTTTTTCCTCTGTGTGCGGCTGTATAAGGTTTCTGTGCGCTGCAACTAAGGCTATGTGCGCCGGAAACCAGACAGCGTATGTGGTGCAGCGCCAAATATCACTCCAAACCTTTGCTTAAAAAAGTGAAAAAAGAGTGCATTTCCATACATGTATCTGGTTGAGGTGGAACACAGCATTTAGAGTATTTTTTTTCTCTGCATTTGCTTCATCCTGTGGATAATGTCCTACACTGGGGTATCTAGCAGCACTTAACACATTATTCTTGAACAAGGCTTTTATGTATCTAGAAAAAATGCAAATCTGTGAGTTGTTGAGTGTATTTGTGAGTGTGTTTTATAGAAGTACTACGTCAGAGGGAACATGTTTTTAAGGTTAAACAGATAGCCTCAGAAGTAGCACATGAAAAAGTTTATTTTAGTGAGAAGGTTTATGACCAGCTAAAAATCTCAAGTGTAAGTAGTGAGAACAAAAACATGAAGTTTGAGCAGAGCTCGTCAGTCTTGGTGTTTCAAGAATAAAACAAAAGCTAAAGTCCAGGCAGGGTTATGACAGTTAAGAAGATAGCCTCCCTAAGTGGACCTTGCTCTTTTATGTGCCAATCAGGTTTATTTTCGGTCACTGTGCACTACTCTGTCTAAACAGGAGCAATAATTATCGAATGAGCTTTTTTGGTCTCCCTTCCTGTGCTACTTTTCTGCATGCGTCACTATAAGTGTCTGAGGGATTTTCTATATAATTATACGTTTTGTGGTCGTTCATTGGCTAACAAGGCATTATGTACATACTCTAGATGCCATTGATCTATGATTAAAAAAGGGGTTGTTTCTACACAGATACCAGGATAGGGGCACACATTTTGTAATTGCCTGAATGTGTTTCCGAGTTGCTTTCAGTAAAGGCGTGTAGTCAATAATTCAAATGTTTTGTTTGATATTTTCACTGCCGAATGTTCTTAAAGGAGACTGAAGTTTAGAACCTGCTTCTTAAGCATATATCTTCGTAAAACGTAATCCACAGAAAAAGTGCCAGCATCTTTGTTCTCTGCTCTTACAATGCAAACAATTGCAAAATCGCATCATAGTAAAACTAATCCAATCCGTTGTAAGCCAAAAAACAAGTCATAAACAACAAATGTATATTTGTTAATCCATTCATGCACCCATGTGTATACATTAAATCATGTGTGCATTCACAGTTGCACACGTATCCATCTACTCACACAGTCGTGCATTCCTCTTCCTGTATATCTGAGACTGTATGTGTGCCTTTGTACTGTTGTCTGTAGGTGCATATGTGTTGTCAGTTTGCTCTGATGCACATATGTCTTGGCATGCCTAGATGTCCATTTGTCTGCTTGCATCTTTATCTCTTTGTGCTTGGGGATCTGTGTTTGTGCGTGCATAGTCTGCCAGGCCCCTCTGTGACTTCACTCTATTCGTAAGCCAAACCTATTCGCTGTGCCAAAGTGCATTAAAATATATCCTCAGTCACCAGTGCCAAAAGCTTAAGTTAAGCAGGGGTCAGAGCTACTCCTCATTTGGCACAGTTTTCTTTTTAAAACAGAAAGCAGCTACGATCCTGCTATCTAGTTTTCGGTTTGGATGTTGCAAGTTCTGTTTATTTGAAAGGGCAGTTTCGGTTTCAAGGCGATCCTTATGACATCGAGGCAGTGGAAAAATAAGTTAAAATGTGAGTTGTTTGTGTGAACCTCGGCTGCTTCACTCTATAGACCCTCATACGACTTCCGGCCACCTCAGAGCGGAATAGGATCAAGAAGCCTTGGAACTGGTCATATGAGAATGACTCGTAAGTGGACGGTATGGAGAGCGTCATTTATATTTTGGCACAACTGCAATAGTACATTTCTCTTGTTGAACCGACTTTGCCCGTGACCTCTGCCATAGGGTGACCAACTGGCATTGGTGCAAATTTAGGATGGTGAGTGTAAAAATTCAGGACACAAATTCAGGACAGGAGGTCAAAATTCAGGACAAAACTTCTGGACAATAGGTAAGTTTTACAGACACATCAGAGGAGGCCGCGCAATAGTATATAAGTAAGCCCAGTCATATCCAAACATATTCAACCATTTGCAAACCTATCCATTTTGTATCCTTCCATCCATCCTTTCACTCATCTATCCCTTCATCCATCCTTTCACTCATCTATCCATTATCCATCCATCCATCCATCCATGCACCCTTCCACCCTATCCATCTGTACACTCATCCATCCACTCTTCTATCCATCCATCCACTCATCCATCCAGCCATTTACCCTTTCACCCATCCAGCCATCCTTTCAGTTACTCATCCATCCATCCACCCAGTCACTCATCCTTCCACCCATCCGCCATTTCAGTCATCCATCCATCCTCCCTTTCTCTATTCATCGACCCTTTCACTTAGCCATCCTTCCTTCCATCCGCCCTCCCATCCATCAACTCATCCACTCATGAATCCATCCATTGTACCTATCACTCATCCATTTATCCTTTCACTCCTTCACTCATCTATTCATCCTTTTGTCCATCTACCCGCCCTTTCACTCACTCATCCATCCTTACATCCACCCTTTCACTCATCCGTCCATCCATTCACCCTTGCACTTATCAATTCATCAATCCACCCATCCATCATTTCACTCATCCATCCATCATTTCACTTATCCATCCAACCACTCACTCATCATCCACCTTTTCACTCATCCATCCATCCTTTCACTCATCCATCCACCCTTTTACCCATCCAGCTACCCTTTTACCCATCCAGCTACCCTTCCACCCATACATCCAGCTATTTACCTTTTCTTTTATCCATCCATCCTTCCACTCACTCATCCATCCATCCATCCTCTCTCATTATCCATCTATTCAATCTTTCATTCATCCATTCACCCTTTCACTAATTCATCCAGCCATCCACCCATCCCTTCACTTACTCACTCGCCCACCTTTTCATGTTAATTTTGAGCTGAACCTTTTTGAGAAGAGGCCCATCAAGAACTTCACCCTCGCTGCAGGAGCCATTCCAGGACTGGGACAGAAGCCACCCAGGGCGGAGACAGGATGCACCACAGGGGGGACAGGAGCCATCACAGGTGGGGGGGGGACAGGAGCCACCACATGGGGGGCAGGAGCCATCACTGGTGGGGGGGGGGCAGAAGCCATCACAGGAGGGGGAACAGGATCCACCAGGGTGGGCACAGGGGTGGGCATGCAGTATTCTACTATCATCTTGATCTCTGCCAGGGTGGGGTAGGGCTCCTCAACCCCTCCTGGACAAGACAACGAGAAGACAGGCTCTCTTTCCAAAATGTTAATTTTGCCACCCCCCCACTGTGATGTACAGTACTTAAAGGAGATACTCCAAGAGAACTGATTTAACTGATTGTCCTACATACATTGTTAATCAGTGTGGGTGCGATTGTGCCATTTCTTTATTTTATTACATTATAGACTGCATGTTTGACGAACCGAGGTTTGCTTACAATTTAGTGACCGTAATTAAGCTCTGTGAAGAGAACCACGTGCTGCCTCGGGGTAATCAGGGCCGGTTCTAGGATGTTTGGGGCCCTGGGCAGGAAGGGAATGTGTGAGGCCCCTCTAAATTGCACAGACATGACGCATTCAGGGCTGTTTGCATGTGAATAGATGCCCCTGCGCCTGAAGCTGCAGCCCCACCCTCTGTCACCTTTTGAGCACCTCTTAACAGCTCATCAAGGGCTGAAGGTGTGAGGACTGCCATCCCGCTGTGCCTCGCCAATGCTGCTGGGTATCTGAGCTTTGGTACTGCATCGGAGTCTGTTACACCCGACCTCAACAGCATCGGAGTCAAGCAGGGAGGTGGGTGGAAGCTGTGCCGGCTTTAGGGTGGTGCGACCGGTGCCTGGTTAAAATTACAGACAAACTGCTCAGTTAGTCTGTAAGCAGCTTTCCACTCTTCAATGTTTTTTCGGTTCCAGGTAAAAAGAAGGGAAGCAGAGACCACAAGTCATTGAAGAGGAACCTTAGAAGATATTAAGAAAATAGTGACCCAGAATTGGGACCAATGAATAGCGTTTTAGGACTAAGTGCTGAGGCTATCCTGAGCCTCCATCCAGATGAGACATAAAGGAAGGGAGAGGATGTGGTCCGTCGGCTACACTGCCGACTTTGGTGCTGGAAACCAGGGTAAAAGCCTCGGGGTCGCGTCCACATCCTGTTATTCTGGGCAAATCGCTTAATCTCCCCATGCCTGAATGTGTAATGTAACCGGTGCTCATATAAAGCGCTCCAATACCTTCGGCTCGAGTTCGCGCTATATAAATGTGCAAAAAGAAAAAAATAGGAAGTAGAAGTGACTTTCTCAGAGTGCAAATGAGGGCCGAAGTGCTTTTGGTAGTCCGGGGACCATTGGGAAGAGGAGTCCAAAATACAGGTCTTCTCCGAAAACGACAAAGCTCATTGACATGCAAATGGTCTTTTAAAGACCCGTGAAGTACTCGGTGCGGCTGTTGGGTGCCCGGGAAGCTGGCTGAGCCGGGCTGACACACGACAGGGGTGTGGGGGGCTGACGCAGAAGCCCTTTAAGCACAATGGGCTTTGCACGCCTGCAAGCACCATGTCTCTTCCCCTACCTCACGCCCGGATTTCGCGCCGCTCGCGTTTAAAAAGCGGCGGCGCGAAGGGTCTTGTAGGGATGACAGTGTGCGCGCTAAATGCAGTACACTGTGCGCTCCGGGTGACCATCGTGCGCGCGCGCCCGCGCGCGCACGTTAGTGGGAACAGTGGCTCTCACACACCTAACAAGCTAGGTGTCATGCTTCATCATATGAGCCTGCCCCTCGTTAGGTCAGCGCTGCAATACCTGACGGGCACCCAGTATGGGGCTCTTTGGCGGGGATCTTCTGTTCCTGCCGTAGGGTGAGGTGGGGGTAAGAGGCCTAGGTAGTGTAGATGTGCAGTGAGTGGATTAAAACAGGTCAGCTAGTCCTAACCATAATTTTATTCGAGAAGGTAAACTGCCTGGTTAAAACGAGAAGAGAGGCAGTGAACTAGATATAAGGTTTCTAGCTGTGTATGCTCTGCTCTTATGTGGTCAACATGTTTCGTGCTCTCAGTTTCCAGAGGATCAGGGCACTTCGTCAGGACCAAAGAAACTATCTACACAACATAAGTGAATCTCTACGTACCATGTGTTCTGATGGATACATCTGCCAGTGGATTCCTCACCTTGTGAATATCCCTGCGCCAGCAATATTCGGAAACTTTTGTAGCAGTCCATGCCAATGGGGTCGAAGACGACGTCACAGAGACACGGCTCCGCTCGCGACTCCGCTGACGTCACCGGCTCCATAAGAAGACCTCGTTGGCGTGATGACGTCAGTTCCCTTTTTTCCGCGCCGACGACGCCAATGGATTTCGGGAATCGTTACTAGTAGCTTTACCTGTTACTTTGTGTATTTTCTGAAAATTTTCTGTCTTTCTTCGAAAATGTCGACAAGGAAGTCGGGTTTCAAGCCCTGTCGAGAATGTGGCAAGCACATGTCTATTACCGACCCACACGAGGACTGTGTTTGGTGCCTTTCATCCGACCACGATGTGGGTGGTTGTTCCAGCTGCCGCAAGATGAGCTCGAAGGCTCTCAAGGAGAGAGAAGCGAAGCTCTTCATCGCTCGGATGAAGAAGAAGGAAAAAAGAGGAAGGAGGAGGTCTGGATCCAGGTCGAGGTCGGCGTCCAAGTCGACTTCGGGGCATGCTTCGAAAAGTAAGAAGCATAAGAAAAAGAGGAGGCATTCTTCACATCATCACTCCGACAAAGGTTCGGCTCCGAAGTCGAAGTCGCCTACTCGACGTCGGAGAGAGTCAGTGTCTCCTTCTCCGGTCCCGGCTTCACCTCCAGCTCCTTCTTCTCCGGTGACTTCGCTGGTTCCGGCTGAATCTCCGGTGCCGGTATCATCCCTGACGCCGGTTCCATCTCCGGCTCCAGCTGATTCGCCGGCTCCGTCTCCGGCCCCGGGTGAGGAGCTTCAGGCTCCAGGTGAGACTGTGACGCCGCTTGTACCACCGTTGGCGCCGCCAGGCCCGAGTCCGGTGCTGCCTGACCAGTATCCTGCATTTCCTGGTCCAGGACAAGACCCCTCGCATTATCTTAATGCCATGTACGGGGTGTTTTCAAGGGCCATGTATACCTCTGGTGCACCTGTGGGTCCGATGGCTTTCAATTTGGGAGTGCCGCAGGTCTACCCTCAAGCTCCGTTCATGCCATTCTTTCCGGCGACGCCGTCTTGGCAGCTACCGGCGCCGAGAACTTCGACGCCGCTTTCCTCTTCACCGGCGCCGACTCGACTTCGTTCGACGCCGGCTGCTCTAGCGAATCCGCGTTCGACGCCGCTGCCGGCGCCGTCGGATTCGAACACAGCGCCGCCGATGCCGCTGGTGCGGATTCGTTCCAGGAGGGAAGCACAGAGTGGTGGATGAGAGACTCTTTCTGTTGGAAGAGGCTGAAGAGGGAGAGTTAGTCGAATCTGATGAGGTGTTTGAAGAACTGAAGGAGGCAAGTGGACTGGATTTGTCTCCAGAGTGGGAAATCACTCCACCATCGGATGAACCATCTAAAGATGCAGCGCCGTATCATGCGGTCATCAGAAAAGCTGCAGAGTTGTTGGACCTACAGTTGCCGTCCACGGAGTTCAGGCCTAATTTACTTACTGAGGTGCTGCATTCACCTACAGCGGTCTGGGAGCCTTTGTTACCCTTTAATGAGGCCATTATGGAACCTGTGCTGGAGGTATGGCGCAAGCCTTTTTCAGCTCCTGCGGTCTCCAGGGCAGTCGCAAGGAGATATAGAGTGGCTCCTGGGGATCCTGAATTTCTGACTTCGCACCCTTCGCCTGAGAGCTTGGTGGTCCAGGCGGCTTGTTCGGGAAGGTCAAAGGGGGCTTTTCCTCAGGTTCCAGGAGACAGAGAGGCCAAAAAGGTGGACCAATCGGACAAAAAGGTCTTTTCATCAGCCAGCATGGCTCTCAAGTCCACGAATGCGACGTGTTTATTGGGGCGCTATATCCATGCGCTAATGGATTCAGCAAAGAAGATTGCGCCAAAGCTGTCGGAGGAAGATAGGGCTGGCTTCAATGAAGTTCTGACTGATGCCCAGGCGGCTGCTCGACAAGTCATTCAGAGTGGACTGGACACGGCAGACTCAGTTGCCAGAGTCATGGGGTCTTCTGTTGCCACCAGGAGGGGTGCATGGCTAAAGTCCTCTGAATTTTCCTCGGATGTGCAGTCGACCTTATTAGACTTGCCTTTTGATGGGTCTGGCTTGTTCGGGAAGAAGGCGGATGCTGCTCTCGAACGCTTTAAGGAGAGTAAGGCTACGGCTAGGTCGTTGGGCCTTCAATCCCAGCCGAGAGGTGCTTTTAAAAGATATAGGGGCTTTGGAAAGGCGACTTTTCGCTCCTATAGACCGTCCCAGCAGCAGCAGCAGCAACAGCAGCAAGGTTCCTCGTCGAGAGGTTACAGAGGAAGAATTAGGGGTCGCACACGTGGCTCACGTCAGCTCTCCTCCTCCTCTTCCTCCTCCTCAGCCCCTCCCACCACTGCAAAGCAGCCCTAGATTCGACATCTGCTGGCTACAACTAAGACCAGTAGAATGAGATACAGGACCTATTTCAGCATCTCTATGAATCGTGTCGTAAAAGGGCTATCAAAATTGTAGAGGAAGTGAAAAAAATATTGAACACATATTCAGTGCAACCTTGTAGCTGCAGATACTGCCTTGCGGCAAATAAATACAAGAATCCTCCTCGGACGAAGTGCTACTGCACGTCAATGGATTGCCCTGCGATGGATGTGGAGTATTTCTTTTTCGCCTAAATGGACTAG
Organism: Triturus cristatus; assembly: GCF_964204655.1. NCBI lineage: Eukaryota > Metazoa > Chordata > Amphibia > Caudata > Salamandridae > Triturus > Triturus cristatus. The sequence continues at coordinate 359,011,163 of NC_140586.1, read as the reverse complement.
ATGCTTGAATAAATTAAAAAGATGCTGTTATGGGTGTTTTGAAAAATTCATTCAAGAAGATTTTTCGACCTCCACATGCCCGTGCAGGGTTAAAGCAGCTTCTGGTTCTACAAGACCCTCCGTACTAGCCTCCACTATAGTTTATTCAATTGAGGCGGTCGAACACTAAAAACATGGACAGAGGTGGATTTTGTGGTAACCAAGGAAGCTGAGGTGCCCAGGACAAGGACGCCATTCACCTAGAACAATGACTAGCTGCTTATTCCCACTGACCATCCAACGCCTGTTGGGGGAATTCCTGAGTTTTACCTGCCTCAGTGCCTAAGTATAACTTCAAGCAGGTGGGTGCGTTCCATCACAGGGTGTTGCCTCAAATTTATTTGACACCACCCTACATCCCACTATCACCATCAATTATGACCCGAGAACTTCTCAAACTGCTGCTTTAGGAAGGCCAGGTGCTGCTCCAGAAAGAAGAAATCAAGATGTTACCTGTCAGTCAGCGAGGCAAAAGTCAACTCAGCTATAGTTGATGGAACTCTACCCAATTATTTATTTCAGTGTACTGAATTCTTACATTTCATTCAACCACTTTCAAATGACGACCCCACAGGATGTCTTTCCTCTTCGCCGGCAAAGAGACTACATAGCAGCCCTTTCCTCAAGCTTGTGTATTTCCACACTGTCAGCCTGACATTTCATCCTCATCCATGTTGCCTGTCTCCAGTACTTAAGGTTTCTGGTTAGTTGACTACATTAATAGCTGAAGTTTCTACCCTTTGGCGACTCAATGCCTCTGAGGGTATTTACAAACTGTTTGGCGGTTGGCGCAGTATATCACAGGTGCAATGGCATCCACATTTTCCCCTACATGGCTGACTAGCTGATAGAGAAACAGTTGAGGCTAATTTCTTACTTACACTCCATGAACATTTGTCTTTCCACACCAATTGGGGTTCACCATTGATGTTAAAAAGGTCAAACCTACGTTAACGGCAAAGGCAAGTCTATCTGGCAAGCAACACTGACTATGGTGACTGCAAAAGTCTGTCCCAGCAGCCCGAGAAAGTCGGTGCCTTCCACTGACTACTTTCCCTTTACCAGATGACTGAATCTCTAACAGTAAGAATGAATATGAAACTGCTAGGAATGACAACATCATGCATTGTCTTAAGTTATGCCCCCGGTTACACATGCGTCAAATTAAAAAGTGTTGGTCCAGACAGTAGTAGCAAGTGACTAGGAATTCGGAGGATATAGTGTTGGAGGAGCCCAGTGTTCATCAACAACTACTGTGTTTCAAAGCTGAGAATTAGTTACTAGGTAGGTCATTCCTCTACCCTCTGCTGCAAGTGACCATCACCACTGATGTGTCCCCAGTAAGGTAGGGAGCATGGTATGTGTAGGAATTGTGATTACTATTTGGGGTGGGTGATTACCCTCCATGTCAGCGTGAACCATTACAGTTACTAAAGTAGCCTAAGCGCAACCCCTAGTCTTTATGGAGGTGTGTAAAGTGTTTAGGCAGTACTAAACAATAATGAAGTCAAAGTGCAAAACAATAAGAATCCTAAACAGAATTAACAAAATGAATGTAAGGAAATGTTTCTTTTTGTGTGATCACCCACCACGTTTTTAAACTGATGCTGCCGGTTTTTCAACTCTGAGGATGCACTGAGGCCTGCTAACCAGACCACTGTGCCAGTGTCCTGACCCTAAAGTGTATGTCGAATTGGCTGTATCCAATTGTAATTGTTTAACTTACCTGTAAGTTCCTAGTATATGGTACTCTGGTACCCAGGGTGTGTAAGTGAAGGGTATCCCAGGTTGTGCCACTTTGGCGGTCCTCCAAGTAAAACGAGTCCCCCCAGTCTGCCCTTGCTGACTGGTAGAGCAGTACTGCACTGCTAGCCTGACTTTGCCGTTTAAAGCCACCACTTCCCCTGTACATGTGTGGTAGGCCTACTAAGTCCTAAGGCAGGGTGCAACATATGAATCAGGCAGGACATGTACTTTACCTGTCCTGACAGTAAACATGCACAACTACTGTTTTTTACCTTGGAAAGACTTGGTCACCCAGTTGGCAAGTACAGGATTACACTTTGAGCCCTCAGCTGTGATAAATTCTGAACGGTGCGAACAAAGTGGACACTCCATGGTATCAAACAACTTGTTACATTAAGCCCGACTTGGATCTCAAGTCGATATTAATGTAACTTGTTGCAGTGTGCTTTTTTTGCAAAGCTGCCACTTTTTTACCTTTAAAACTCCTATGCTTCCACAGACACACATGGAGCCTTTTCTATAAGACGGCTTTCTGCACTCTTAGAGAGAAGTCCCAAGGAGAACAATGAGGGAGTGCAGGCCAGGGAGGTGTCACCTCTGCTGCAGAAAACCACTTGGGTGTTATCCCCAAAAGGCCGGCTTCAAAGGAGAAGCTGCCTTCGACGGGCAGATGTGTAACGCCAAGGGGGAAGGGCTGCCACATTGTTTAGACAGTCAGGCTGGCATGGGGAGGAGAAAGGGAAAACCAGTTGCCAAACTGGTTTCCCAGGGGGCATGTAGCCTGAAGTAGCCACTACCAGGGGTGGGCTAGTGAGATATGAACAGCGAGAGAGGGGTCTCGGCATCTTGGGATGGGGCAGAATGGTGCATCCTGGGATAGCCAGAAACCACACTCAACAGGAAGTGGTCACCAAGTGGGAGGGAACCTGGTAGCCCATTGGCTATCCACCACATCCTGCCATGAGGGCACTTTCCGAGCATAAAAGGGGCACCCTGGACACCTAGACCTCATATCTCAGTTGACTTGGAAGAAGGCCTTCCCTGCTGCACTGAGGGACCAGCGAAGAGAGGCTGCGCCGTCAAAGACAGAATCTGCTTTACCTGGTGCCTTGTGAAGAGCGGGACCATGTCTGCCTTGTCCTGCTCAAGGAGAACCTGTCTCCAGAGTTTAGTCGAGCCAAGAGAACTTCAAGGGCAAGCCGGCAGGCCTCCTGTTCGCACCACAGGGACACAACAGCTGAAGAAGCCTCCTGGGTCAAGTTGGTAGCCTAAAGTCTTCAAGCTGCTACCACTGCCCTGCAGCTCTAAGGACCAAGAACCAACGCACAGAGTTGCACACAAGTTCGCTGAGCCCAGGAGTTGCTGGGACCCTATGAAGGCGAGTTATTGCACCCAAAATGTTTGGCCTCTGACTGCGACATCAGGCAACTGGTACTCCAGGGGTGACTATACTTTGGCCAGACCGTAGAGGACCTCATGGGACATTGACCATGCAATCAGGACCCCCATCTACATTCACCGATCCCTGCAGGAATCCCCCACAATCCACCAAGTCGCAGCCACAGCATCCTTAGAACATCTTCAGCATCCTTCATCCTTTTCATTTGATAGAGACTTCTAGCCGCAGATTCCACACCTTAGAATTATCCCCAGGCATCAGACTGAACCCGAAAATAAATTGTGAACAGTACCCCTGTGTGCCGTTAGGTGGCGTAGCACAGATCCACGTGGTGTCTTCTGTGCCAGAAGTGACATGGGCGGTGCATATGTAGGTGCCACCCCAATATGCTTATGTCATTTCTTTTCTATCCGGGCCAGTCAGCGCAGATCTGGAGAGATCTACCCCCAGTCATTTTTTGAGTGTTCTTTTTTTACTTTTTGTCAAACGTTTTTGAGGCTTCTCTCCTGGTGTGGCAGGGATGTCAATAAGGAAGACTGGGTTCAAGCCCTGCGGCACCTGTCACCCGCAAATGTTGGTGAGGGACCCCCACCTCGACTGTCTCTGGTTTCTTGAGCGTGACCACGACACCAAGACCTGCGTCTATTGTCGCGCCATGCACTCCAAGGCTTTGAGGGCACGATCCTTCAAGCTCCTTGCCACTTGACATGTGACACTGCTACAGTCTCAATCTTGATTGAGAGGAAGGTCCCGGGATCGGTCGCAGACCCATCGATCTTTGTTTAAATAGACCCATTCCGGCAAGGCCCACAAGACGAAGAGAAAGAAGTCGAAGAGGTCTTTGAACTCACCCCGTTTGCCAAAGTCGTCCGACACCAAGAAGCGTTGTCACTCGAGGCCTGGCCCCGCAGTTGAGCCTGTGCCAGAGCCGTCTCCGTGTTGAGGATGGGCTCCTACTGATTTCCCTCCGGCGAGGCCCCCCTCAGCACCATTTGGGCCCCATGGATGCACAGATCAATCTGGACCTGTGCCAGTCGAGCAACCTCGATCTTCCCCGTCACAGGTTTTGTTGTTGACGCTCCTGGAGCTGTCTCCATTCTTAAACCGACTCCGATACGGAGCTGTAGGGGCGTCACCCGGCTCTGACTCCAGTGCCAACAATAGCCATTCCCTCCAGGCTGGAGCCTGAGCCCTATTTCTATGGGCTAGGACTTATGGAAGATTAGGAGGGGCTGCTGCATTCTGAAGTGTACCAAGCATTAGACTCCAATATGCACTGCTGTGAGGTTTTGGCTGTTGTCAGTGGACTGGACACCTCCCCAGATACTGTCTTGGCCTCTCCTTCTACCATGGCTATGGAGGAGGGATGTGCTGCAAAAGGTATGCAGTTCCTAGAGGGGACAGGGGAGAAACAGGTCTTTCTTCATGATGCCCTCACACACCCCGAAGGATGTCATGCTTCATCATTGGGCTTTGCTCCTCGTCAGGCAGGCGCTGCAATGCCCGACAGGCTCACCGTAAACGGGGCTCTTTGCCGGAGATCTTTTTTTGAAGAAGCTGTGGGGTGCGTGCGGGTAAGAGGGCAAGGAAAGTGTAGTGCACAGGAAGTGGATCTTAAAATAAGTCTGGATCAGTCCTTTTCAAAAACAATTTTAATGGTCCAGGTAGATCTGGCTTAGTTAAAAAGTGTGTGGACGCCCTATCTGGATGCAATGTTCCTAGAGGGCTATCGCTGTGTGGTGGGTCGACATGTTTCGTGCCCTAGTCGCTCCTAATGAGTCGTATGGCACTTCATCAGGACCCAAGTGGATGAGTGGTGCACTACTAGAGGTCTGGCTCCTAAATTAAAGGGAGGTAAGCAGACACAATAGAGTGAATCCCTAGTAGACCTACACTGGGCAGTAGAAGACCTGTGGGGGGCAAATAAAACTAGGGAGAGGGGAGGAAACAGACACACAACAATGGAGGTTAAAAACTGGCATGAACAGGACATGTCTCTGTAAAGTAATGAGACATCACTTACTGCCACGTAGTAGTGATGCTCAGGCATGCTCGTGTAGTGGTATTTGCAAACATGCCAGCGTTTGGTGGTGGAGGTTGTGCAGCAAGGTGCTGCAACATCAACACTAGTGGTGTTGGAGAAGGCAGTCCTCCTAGATACCTGTAATGGTGTAGGAGATGACAGTCCTAGTAGCGACCAGTACTAGCTACTGAAAAGGTCAGAAGCGGATACCAAGGGGGGCGTGTGCTTTGGTTAGGTTAGGTTCATATGCTAGTAGAGGAACCCTCTGTAACCAACGTGCTCATGTCTTAAAATTGTGCTTGGCATGCCGTGGACAGGGCCACTGTGGTGTTGCCACGTGCTCGATGGTATATCTTAGTAAGGCGATGTCTGCTCCCCGGATAAAGAATCCGAAAGATTATTATTACATATATTGCGTAGACGTACTCAGCCACACCAGTCTGGTGGCCCGTGTGGGCTGACTACGTTCGTCCTCGTGCTTGACTCCACGCTGGTTGCCTAAGCCATTGTGAGCCAACAGTGATGTATAACAATATATATGTGACGACGTACAATTTGGACTATTTGAAAGTGCTGGTAATTCCGGAAGGTATCGGTGCCTCAATGAGCTATAGTAATGGTGGTAGCGATGGAGGCATGCACTCGAACACAACGCACTCAAGTCACAAATTACAGGGTATGGGCTTATTGACAATTATTGCATACTTCTGCGTTGCTTACTTATTGCATGCTTGTGCGTAGTGTCAGGGAGGGCAAGTGCGGCGGCCTCAGTGTTCGGGTGAACTCGCCTGAAAAATTGTAACATTTAAACGACATGCACTAGAAATGCCGGTGGTGCCGGAACGGTTAGCGGGCGTCAATGAGCTATTAGCGACTGAACACAGTGGAGGCATACACTCGATCACATTTCAATAGAGGCACAACACACCATGTTAGGATTTGGCTAACAAACAACTTTGTTGCGTACTAAGTGGCAAGCAGGCAGTGTTAAGCGAACTTGCTGGGAACGGAACTCACTATAACAAGGCAACTCCCCCCCCAGTATAGAGATCTACGGCCTGACGGGGAAAAGACAGAGCACGTCGTTCCTCTGATCCTGAAAAGGAAAGGGGTGTTTTAGTTTAGTAACAACAAGTTTACAAGGCTTACCGGAAGGTATCCATGATATGCTGGTTGATGTGTACTCACTGTTGGGTGGACGGCAACTAGCTGGGATCCTACCCTCGCTGTGGGCCCCGTGACTGCTTCTTCCGGGATCTTCGTATTTGAGCTCCGCGTGTATGCGAGGACTGGAGCGCTAACTCTCGCTGCCATGTTGGTTGTGCGCAATGCAACTTTTTTGGGTAAACGTAAGAAGCAGTGAACAATTGTCGCTGTCCTATAGTACCAGAAAGGGGCTCACACGGGGATAGATATTCGTGGACTAGCCCACCATTAGCCCCGGTGTGTGATGCTGGAGTCGTGACAATATCCAAACTACAGTGACAAAACAGTGTCCTTAGTGACGTTACAGCTAGCCAGTCAGTTATGGTTGATGGTTTGAGGTGCAGTGCACTGGGGCGGTTGGTCAGTTTGTCTGTTGACGAAAATTGAATGGAGAATTATTAAATTAGGACGGGTGGGAGTCACTCCTGATTTATCCAATTAATTGTCAGTATTGAGGGGCTTGTGTCATGCTCCAGGTGGTTAAGATACTGAAAAAAGTGTAAGTGGGGGCTTGAAAGATATATTGAGATATTCCAGTACCGTGGTAAGTGTTCATTCAAGGGGTGATATGTTCAGTACCAGCGCATGTTAGGTGGAAGTACTTATGTGTCAAAGATGACAGGTCACCTGGTGACTAGGTGAACAACACACCTAATATTGCTGTAGATGTGGGGGGCCCTACACCCTATGTATTTAGCGGTTAAGTTCTCCCCAGGGGATATTGTCATTGAGCCCCCGAATATGGGATGAAAGTTTGAAAACCCAGCGGCGTTCTTTTCTGAACAGCTCTTCTTGCAGGATTCCAAAATGGTCCAGTGGAGGTCATTAGGGGTGTGTTGTGCTTCTGCATAGTGAGTACACATCTTGGTGGTTGTTTATTTACATCTGATGTTACTCCTATGTTCGGTAACCCCTGTTTTTACTGGGCGTGTCGTCATGCCAATGTACTGACGTTAGCAAGGACATGTGATCAAATAAACACAATTGCTGGTATTACAATTAGTGTGTTTGTTTTGTTTCCATGTCCATGTATCGGTCAGCGTGATGGTTTTTGTTGCTTTTGTAAGTGGACATACAACACATTGCCCGCAGGGGTAGTGACCTATAACGGGTCATAGGCCCCAAAGAGTGTTCGGGGTGCAGTCTGATGCCTGGGTCTTGTATTGATTAGCAAGTCTTTGATGTTTGCTACGCGTTTAAAGGCAAACCTGGGTTTGCTGAATGTTTGTTCCCCTACTTGTAGGATCTTCCAGTGTTTGTTGATCACTTTCTTGATCATATTGGATTCTGGGGTGTAGGTTGTGACGCAAGTCAGCAGGTCGGTCTTTGGTTTGTTTTGGTTTTCAAGGAGAGCCTGTCTGTTGGTGTTTTGGGCTCTTTTTTGGGCGTTTTTTATCTGGCTAGCTGGATATTGTCTCCGCGCTACGTTGCTACTTAGTTCAGACGACTGTTTCTTGAAATCATCCATGTTACTGCAATTCCTGCAGATACGCAGAAATTGCCCGTTAGGAGCGATTTTCCCTGAGGGCTTTGGGATGAAAGCTCTGATAGAGTAGGGGGCAGTGGCTCTGTGTTTTTTTTTTTATAGGTAGTGGTGACCAGTCTATTTGGTTGTCTTGTGATCAGGAGGTCCAAGAAGGGGACTTAAGTTACTGAGCTATTGGCTGTGAAGGTAAGGATTAAGACTATTAATCCAGGTGGAGAAGGCAGGGATGTTGTCATTTGTGCCTTTCCAAAACACAAGTATGTCGTCTATATAGCGTCGCCACAGTTGGACATTATCCTGGAAGGGATTAGTGTTGGTGAGTACAAGTTTGCCCTCAAAATCCGACATGTAGAGACATGCCAGGCTTGGGGCAAATGTACTACCCATAGATGTACCCTGGATTTTGTGAGCGAGGCGGTTCTCAAATTGGAAACAATTCTCAGTAAGAGCGATGTGTGCACACTCCATGATAAAACTGATGGGGGTAGGTGATGTCCATGTGCCGTTGCGCAGAATGGATTCCACTACCTCTAGTGTGCTTTGTTGGGGAATGTTGGTATAGAGGGCCTCTACGTCTAGGGTGAGTAGAACATCAGGTAGAAGGCCCTCTTGGTTGGTAGACTCGATTAGTTTTAGGACGTCCCTGGTGTCCTGGAGGAAGGTGGGTGTGGTGCGGACCAAGGGTTGGAAGAAGTGGTCACAGAATTTTGAGAGTGGTTCCAGAACTGACCCTATTCCTGACACTATTGGTCTGCCGGGAAGTGGTCTTACCTTTTTGTATATTTTTGGCAGAGTGTAGAAATAGGGGTGTCTGGGGTTGTCGTTGGTTATAAATTCCGCCTCGTGTTTCGTAATCCAACCCTGGTTAAGGGCTGCAGAGACCATAGAGTTGATCCGGGTGGTAAGGTGCGCTTTGGAGTCTTCGGTGAGGGGTGTGTAATAACACTCACACTGTAATTTGCATAGACATTAGTTTCTGTAGTCGGTCGTCTCCATAATCACGATTGCGCCCCCTTTGTCAGCCTCCTTGATAGTGATGGTGGGGTCATTAGCAAGGAGTTTGGTCGCCTCTGATTCTTTTTTGGAGGTATTCATGAAGGCAGATTTGGTCTGTTTTTCTGCTATTTCTTTGAGGACAGCTTTCTCAAAAGTCAGGATCTCCGTAGGGACCATGCTAGAGGTCGGGGTAAAGGTGGAAGGTTTTCGTAGTCCCGTATCATTGGTCACGAGTGCTGGCTGGTTGCCGAAGTAAGCTTTTTAGCATATCTTCCTGAAAAGGCTCTGGAGTTCGCAATTGGTGCGGAAGTCGTCGATGCTAGGTGTGGGTACAAAACCCAACCCACGTTTGAGTACGGTGGTTTCTGTCTGGGTTAGTTGTCTCTCAGAGAGGTTCACGATTCGTTTTTCTTCTCCAGGTGGCTACGTAGTTCCATTTGCATTTGTTGGGTTTGGTCCTGCCATTGAACCTGTTTTTGTTGATGTTGGGTTCCTCTTCTTTTTCTGCCGCGCCCTCTGCCGCAGCCTCTGCCCTATAAAGATTGTGGTTGGAAGGGGCGAAAAGAGGTTGGGGGCCATGCTGATATTGAGGGTATTGCCACATCTGTTGGCAGTGAAAAGGTGGTGGTCCTTGGTAGGCTGGTGGTCCATATCCGTACATCATGTTTCGTTGTTGCTGGTTGGCACCCCGCGTCTCCGTGCTAGAATTGCTACTGGAGGAGTAGGTGTGTCTGCGTGAACTGGAACTTTCATCAGACGAGTTGTCTTCTCTTGAGGGTATGTAATCTTCCTTGAGGTATGGGTATACTTTTTCTTTACTAAACCTAGCGATATCTTTTTGCAGATTAGTCACTTTTTGTTTCAAGAGGTAGTCCTTGTTATCGTTAACTTCTTTCGTGATTTCCGCTAGTTTGGCCTTGAACGCTGTGTTGGCTATGGTGGCTTTCAAGGCTCCTTCAGCTATCGCAATTTTAGTAATGAGTTCGTCGGCCAGACGTTTAGCTGTCCTGATAATTAGCACCAAAAGGTCTCTTGTACATTTCCAGGGTACTAGAGACCATTCTTTCTTGAATTGCTTGTCCTCGAGGAAGATCCTTGGGGAGTTGGTCCCTATCAGGCTATTAGGGGCTACGTTGGCGCGAAGGTACTCAGTCATTATAGCCCCATGCATAATGATTTTCATCAACTGGCGCTTCATATTTTTTATAGTTGACCAGTCGCTCTTAGAGCTACTAGTGGCGATCCCTCCATCTTGGTCGAGTAGTGATGGTGTACATTTTATCTCAGAGACTAAATCGTCATCAAAGGAAAGTCCTTGGTTGAGAACCATTGTGGCGTGGAGGAGTAGTTCCAACAGGGTGGTAGGACTAGGATAGGTAAGGGGGTGGGCAAGAGGGGCGGGGGCTAGTATGGGGGGGAAGGGTCCCTTGGCTGAGCCGCCGTGCTAAGTACATGAAAAGAAAGGAGGGTGGGACCGGGAGCCGTTATTTAAACAGGTCCTGCACATAGGGCTCCTAGAGAACTGCTGCAAAAGGTATGCAGTTCCTAGAGGGGACAGGGGAGAGAAGGTCTTTCTTCATGATGCCCTCACACACCCCGAAGGATGTCATGCTTCATCATTGGGCTTTGCTCCTCGTCGGGCCGGCGCTGCAATGCCAGACGGGCTCACCGTAAACGGGTCTCTTTGCCAGAGATCTTTTTTGAAGAAGCCGTGGGGTGCTGTGGGTAGGGAGTCTCATTTGCTGGGGTGGCGAGGAGGGCGGCCAAGGTCTTGGACATTAGCCTGCCCTCAGTGGCAGTCAAGACTAACGTTTTGATGGAGGTGCTTCAGCCAGGAGTTACTCCCTCAGAATCGCTTCTCTCATTTATTGAAACCTTTGCGAACGTCCTGCCCAGGGCCTGGTCCAAGACCTGCACTGGATATCCTGTGAACAGGGCAATTGCAAGGTGCCATCGCCTTGCCCCAGAGGACTCAGTTTCCTCACCCAACACTCCACTTAAGAGAATTTGGTGGTCCAAGCCTCCAGTTCCCAAGTAAGTCCTGGTGTATTCCCTACTTCCCCCCCGGGTAGGAAGTCCAAAAAGGTTGGACACAATAGGCAAGAATATGTTTTCTTCCACCAGCCTGGCTTTACGGTCAGTGAACATCTCATGCCTTTTGGGCTGTTACTCCCATTCACTCTGCGATTTGGTTGCGCAGGTGCTGCCTATGGTCCAGGAGGAGGCACGCGTCATACTCTCCTAAACTACGGATGAAGGTAGAGATGCAGCTAAGTTCACAGTCCGATGTGGGCTGGGCACGACCAACTGCCTAAGTACAGCGGTTTCTTCTTCTGTGGCCTTGCAGGGCCATTCATGGGTAAGGACAACTGGCTTTTCAGGTGATGTCCAAGCTTTGCTTCTAAACAGGCCCTTTGATGGCTCCCGTCTCTTCAAAGACAAGGCAGACTCAGTGCTGGAGCGCTTCAAGGTTAGCAGATCTATGGCCAAGTCCTTAGATCTTTCCATGGCCCGTACTCAACCCCATTTCCTCTTTCACTTCTTTCATGGCCATGGAAGGGGCTTCCAACCATGTCTCTATCCACCCGGCCGCCAAGCAAGCTCCCCAGCCTCTGAGTGGCCATGGACACAGTACCCGCAGACCCCGTGGGTCAGGCAGCCAGAGGTCGGTCCCAGTCCACCGCCATCCCCTAACCCACCCCCACTCCCTCCCAGTAGCCATAGCCTCCAAGCCTCTTCAGTTTGCCCTCTAACCATCATGGGCACCCAGTGGGAAACAGGATACGCCATCACCTGCAACAATAGAGGTTAATAACATGTGACCCCTGGGTTCTCCAGATTATCTGAAGGAGCTACTCCCTCCCCTTTGTGACTACCCCTCCACCCATGCCCACCACTTGCGACAGGCTGACGAAGGACCATCTCTCCTTACTTTGCCTGAAAGTGGTGTCTCTCTTGGCCAAGGGAGCCATAGAGAGGGTGCCAACACCAGAAGTAGATTGTGGTTGTTATTCCTGCTAATTTCTGGTACCCAAAAAGGATGGAGGCCTTTGTCCTATCCTAGACCTGCTCTCTCTCAATTTCTTGCTGAAAAAGGAGAAATTCAAAATGCTAAAGCTCACTCAAATAGCATCGGTTTTGCAGGACGCATACTTTCACAATCCTGTTCTGTCTGCCCTCAGACGTTACCTGGCCCGAGCACTTTTAGTTTGCCGTGCTCCCTTTTGGCCTTACCAATGCCCCTTGGGTGTTCACCTAGGTGATAGCAGTGGTTGCAGCTCATCTGCGAAGATCAGGGGTGCCAGTCTCCTCCTATCTTGACGACTGGCTGTTGAAGGTGAACTAAAACCAGGCAGTCTCCCACCTCCAGACTATGGTGGACCTCTTGCATTCTCTGGAGTTCACTGTCAACGTGCCGAAGTCCCACCTGACTCCCTCTCAGATTCTTCCTTTCATCGTAGCTGTTCTGGACACGATGAGGCCAGAATATTCAGGCTTTGATACAGATGTTTGAGCCTCTATCCTGGGTTTCGGTGAGTGACTTGGAGGCTGCTGGGCTTCATAGCTTCGTGCATCCCACTTGTGACACAAGCCTGCTGACATATGCGGTCTCTGAAGTGGGATCTGAAATTCCAGTGGGTGCAGCATCAGGGGAATCTCTCCGACATAGTCCAGATCTCAGAAGGTACTGCAAAAGATCTGCAGTGGTGGTTAACAAACTACGATTGGGTCAGCAGTCGACCCCTCTCCCTTCCCCAACCAGATCTGACAACAGTAGTAACAAATACGTCACTCCTGGGATGGGGCAGCCATCTGGGAGAGGTAGAGATCAGAGACCACTGGTCTCCATTGTGATCCAAACTCTAACTTAGTCTATTGAAGCTCTGTGCGATCTGGCGGTCATTGAAAGCCTTTCTACCCTCCATCAAGGGAAGGCTAGTTCAGGCACAACACCTATGCCATGTGGTACTGCAACATCAGGGTGTGTTGGGGCTCATGAACCCTTTGTCAAGAGACCCTGCGCTTTTGGACGTGGCTGCAACATCTGGACACATCCTTGGTGGTTCAACACCTGCCGGACTCTTTGAACTCCAGGTCGGACAAACTGAGCGGACGATGTCTAGCGGGTCACGAATGGCATCTCCATCCGGAGGTTTTGCAAGGTCTCTTTCAGGTCTCTTTTGGACATCACCTGAAAAGCCAGTTGTCCTTACCCATGTTAGTGCTCAGCTTCATGCGTGGAGATTGAAGAGCGACAGTTGACAGCATTCGACCTTCCTCCCGAAGTCTGTTATGTCATCTTGGGAGCTGGGCGTCCCACCACCAAGATAGTATACGCCTGCTGTTGGGGGAGGTGGACCCCCCTATCTGCTCCCCTTTCTTAGGTACCTTTGTTCATTCTTTATTTTGCCCAGCAGGGCTCTGCTTTGGGCACTTTAAAAGGCTATCTATCTACCATCTCGACATTTCCGCAGTTGACAGATCAGCCATCTCTGTACCATCCTACTGTACATACGTTTTTGAAAGGTCTCCAACACATGGTCCCTCCTTCACCTTCTATCATGCCTCAGTAGGACCGAACTTTAGTACTCACCTATCTCATGTGCGCTCTCTTTGACCTGTTATACAACTGTCCTCTCAGGCTCCTTACAAGCAAAACAACCTTTCTGGTAGGCATAACGTCTGCCCAGAGGGTCAGTGAGCTCCAGGCTTTGTAATCTAAGCCTCAGTACCTCAACATCTTCCCTGACAAGCTGGTCCTTCGCACCAGAGATTCATTCCTTCCGAAAGTGATCACTCCCTTTCATGTAGGCCAATCCATCATCCTGCCTACCTTTTTTGCTCTGCCACATCCCTCTAAGGAAGAGAAGCGTCTCCATTGACCGGACCCAAAAAGAGCATTGTTATTCTTCCTTGACCACACAAAAGTGTTCTGGGTGGGCAACCAACTCTACGTGGGGTGTGCCGGAGCCAAGAAAGGGAAGGCCATGCAGACACAAACAATCACCCAATGGACCGCGCTCTGCATTAAAATGTGCTATGCATTGGCCAAGAAGCAAGCCCCATAGGATTTGCATGCCCATTCCACCAGGGTGAAGGCTGCAACCACTGCATTAGCATTCAGAGTTTTGGTCCTGGACATCTGCTAGACAACAACGTGGTCCTCTCTGCACACATTAACAAAGCACTACTGCTTAGACAGTCAGGTCCGTCTGGATGGACATTGTGCCATTTTGGTCTTGCAGAACGTTTTGGTGTGAAATTCACAGACCCACCTCCGGTAAGGTACTGCTTTTGTTTCTATTCTAAGGTAAGGAATCTGCAGCTAGAAGTCTCTGTCAGAAAAAAAAGTTACTTGTCTTTGGTAACTCCTTATCTGGTAGAGAGTCTAGCTAGCAGCAGATTCCCTACTGCCCCACCCATCCACCCAGCTCTGTGAACAAATTTCTAGGGACAGGGCTGTTCCCTTTTCAAGGCCCTAGTTTTACACACCCGTGATCCGTGTTGTTCATGGCTCCTCGCTCCTCGTGTGCAAAGTTGTGAAAGGAAACTGATGCAGGCGTACTTGGGTGGTGCCTATATAGGCATTTTGCATGCCAATTCTAGCGTGGACAATGCCATGCAGAGCTGATCGATGCCACATACTGGTGTGCAGGGGTCCTGCTTAAGAAATATTTCTGGATCCAGTCTGAGACCTGGGGATAATTCTGAGATAAGCAATCTGCAACTAGGAGGCTCTACCGCATGAGGTTTTACTGAAGGTAAGTAAGTTATTATACAGTATTGGGGTATCTTTCATAGATTCACATGCCTGAATCATTCCCTGTCGTCGTAGTGGGAGTCCCACGGTACATAAATAACAAAGTAGTACATTTCCATAGGCTATTATGGAAGCAACCATATACTCTATAGCCTATGTCTTCTTTTACAAAAAGAACCAAACTGAAAACCTAACCAATCAGCAACCAGCACCCTCTAGAACCTTCCTAAGAGAGGCTGAGTCCCTCAGATTTTCACCGCACTTCGTTGTGTAAAGGAGTCTCCCTGAGCTCTGCTCAGTTTCTTCAGTTTTCTCAGATAAGTCTCTTTTATATTTCTTTAAGAAGAATGTCTGATAAAAAAAGGGGTTATTTAGAGCCTGTAAATCCTGTGGGAAGAAGAGTGCATGTGGACGATGTACACAAGGATTGTATTTATTGTCTCTATCCCAGCCATGAGACAAAACAATGTAAGATTTGCCGCACCTTCTTAACTAAAACCTTGAGGGATAGAGAAGGAAGACTTCTAATATGGCTAAAATAGAAGCAGTCCGCTTCCTCTGATGTGGATAGCAACACGTCCTCTATGTGACACAAGAGGCCCAGGTCACCTGAGGGTCAACCTGAAGAGAGAAGGAAGCATTCTAAAGTCTCTTATTTGACCAAGGACTCTCCTAAACAGGAGAAACAGCCCAAGGTCTCCTCAGAGATTGGATCTCCTCAGTCTCCAGGAACGTCAAGGAAAAAGCCATCTAGCCATTCCAAAGGTAAAACTGGCCACAAATCTTCTTAGGCGTCAAGTTCACTGTCGACGCCGGTGTCTACTTCAACGATGACTACTGTGACTCTCGACTGCAAGTATAAAAGGATCCATACCATCGACGTTGCCTTTATCGTCGACGACTACACCGTCGACGAGTGAAGACCTCCTCCTCGACGAGCCTGTCAACGAAGCCATCGTCAACGAAGACATCAACGATGACACCACCGTCGACGACGAGACAGACGACAACAAACCGCCGACAGACGATACCATCGTCGAGGACACCGTTTTTGACTGAAACTGTTCCATTGATGGCAATCCCACCGGCTGTGGCAATACCGTCTACTATCACTGGTTTACCGTCGACGACCGCACCAACCTCAAAAAATCCAGTTTGTTATGCAGGTCCGTCAACCCCGTTCCAGCAATCTGCGCAAAGTCAATGCAAGACACAAAAGATTTCTCCGCTACCTCCCAGCCATCTTTTGGATGTAGAGGATTCGAATGAGGACGAAGGCCAGTTTCGAGCGGCATGTAGTCCTTCTGAGCTAAATGTTAAATATCAAGAGGAGGATGATGACTATGATGATGAAGAGCAGTATTACCAGCATTATCCGGCCCCTCCTGCTCAGTACCAACAATATAAATACTTTGAGCAGCCTAGGCAACAATCTGCATAATTCCCTCCGGCATTAATTCTAGACCTTCAGAATATGTTGGCAGATTATAAAAGAAGGTTTCCTCCTCAAGAGGATAATGTCGTAGCTCCTCCACCTCTGCAGGTAGCTCCTCAAACACCGCTACCTCCACCTCCTGCCATTCCTGGGTTGGCACCACGTCCCATGACTCCTCTTCCTCCCAGAGAAGATCCTACAACATCTGAGGATGAGCAGGACGAAGGAGAGATACCAGACCCTCCTCCGCCCACTGATGAGTGGGATGACTACATAGCACCAACGCCATCCCCACCACCTCATCATTCTTCAGACTCGCCTCCGGAGCATATCGGAGGATTCCATAATATTATGGATAAAGCCGCTAACAGATTTCATCTTCCAACAATTGTGCATCAATTGGACTGTTTCCTCTGATTTTAAAGACCAGGCAAGAAAGACTGTCAGATCAATACCCATCATTGATCATATTTGGCAGGAAGGAATCAAGGTCATGAAGGCGCCAGCTTCCATGGTTCCTGTGCTGCCAAGGTTGGACAAAGAAATATAGAGCCCCTGAGGGCTCTCCTGCGTGTCTAACAAGTCACCCCAAGCCTGACTCCGTGATCTCTCAGGCGGCTCAGAGATGATCAAAAAATCCATCTACACCTATCATTTCTCCTCCAGACAAGGAGAGTCGGCGCCTTGATTCAAATGGAAAAAGATTTTCATCAATGGCGGCAGTCTCATTTAGGGCTGCTAACGCTTTGCCCATTTTAGCCCATTATGATAGGCAAATGTGGTCCAACATAGGTACGATGAAGGATACCATTCCAGAAGATAGTAAAGAGGAGTTTCTTAAAATACTCACGGAAGGAGAAAGAGCAGCGTCGGAAATAATTGTCATTGCTATGGACATTGCCACGACAGTTAGCTGGTGCTGCCGTTTTAAGGCGACAAGAGTGGTTAAAAGCAATACATTTCCGCCTGGAAGTTCAGACCTAGATCTTGGATATGGCCTATGATGACGACCGCCTATTTGGCACCCATATTGATGAGGCGCTTACCGCCATTAATAAAGATAATGATACTGCTAAGGCGCTTGGAACCCTGCAGTATCGCAAGGCACCCTTTCGGGGAGCCCGTGGTAGGGGTTTCTCCAATTATAGGGGGACTTACCAGCGTTCCCAGTCCTCTCGACCTGCCAGCCACAACATCGACAAGGGTATCAGCAGCAATCCTACCGCCAAGCGACCACAGTCGGTTTCTCTAGGCAAGGCTCCAAACGAAAGCCAGGATCTCAAGGCCGTGACTCCGGCCTCAAGCAGTGATTGCAGCAGGGTACCAGCTGCTTTTCCTTTCCCCCCGACTGGTGCGAAAATCTCCGAACATATCGGCCAGTGGCGGGACATCACTTCAGACAAGTGGGTCTTGGATCTCATCTCTTATGGCCACACATTGGAATTCATTCAAAAACCTCCCAATACCCCTCCCAGGAGATCGCACCCCCTCACCTTCATTTAGTCAAGAAAGAAGCAAGTGTCATGCTTCAGAAAGGGGCAATAGAAAAGGTCCCTTTTTCCCAGAGAAGGAAAGGCTTCTACTCCCGCTTCTTTCTCATTCGCAAAATTTCAGGAGAGTGGAGGTCTATCCTAGACCTCAGAAAATTGAACAAATTCCTAAAGAGTCAAACATTCAGGATGGTCACACTCTCCGGCATCCTACGATGCCTCAACAGTGGCGATTTCATGACTTCATTGGATCTCGAGGATGCATACTTTCATTTCCCTTTTCATCCGAAACACAGGAAATTCCTACGGTTCTCAGTGGCTGGTACCCACTATCAATTCCGAGTCCTTCCATTCGGCCTCAAATCGGCTCCACTGACTTTCACAACATTTGTAGCTCCAGTGGCAACAGCCTTGAGAAGCAAAGATCATCAGGTATTCCCTTACCTCGACGACTGGCTGCTAAATGCTCCTTCTCGCCTAGTGAAAAATGCAACAGACAATTGCCTCACTCTTTTTCACAAATTGGGTCTCTCAATCAATAACCAGAAATATTCGATCCTCCCGAACCGGATAATGACATTTCTGGGTGCCAAATTGGACATCATCCAGAACAAAGCTTTTCTTTCCCAGGAAAGACAACAAAGGGTACGAGTATTAGCTCTCAAACTGTACAGAAAAAAGTGTGTTTCTGTGAGTGTGTACAAATCTCTACTGGGAATGTGCTCTTCGGCAATAGATCTCCTGCCGCTGACTCGATTGCACAAGAGGCCTCTTCAAGAGGAACTGCAACGTCAATGGATTCAAACCACAGGTTCATTCAACGATGTGGTCAATGTCGCTACTCGGATGACAGAGGCTCTACGGTGGTGGACTCAGACTTTACTTCTGTCCCAAGGCCAGCCTTTTCTTCCAGTCATCCCTGATTACATAGTAACAACGGATGCTTCTATGGAAGGCTGGGGAGGACACTTACAGGACCTGCAAGTGCAAGGGAAGTGGTCATTGGCTCAGCGGCAGATGCACATAAACCGGTTGGAATTGAAAGCCATTCTCCTATCTCTTCAGGCTGTCCTTCCTCGAATACAGGAGTCCTCTGTGTTGATCCAGACAGACAAAACCACAAGCATGTTTTATATCAACAAACAAGGAGGCACAAAATCTCTAACTCTGTCACAGGACGCACAGCAGTTGTTGAACTGGCTGACGCTCCACCGAATTTCCTTGACAGCAGAACATGGCCTGGGTCTCCGGAATACCTTAGCGGATACCTTGAGCAGAACGAATGACAGCTGTCATGAATGGGAGCTGGAACAAGAACAACTGGACAAGATATTTGCAATCTGGGGAAAACCAGTGCTGGACCTGTTTGCGACCCAGATCAACTCCAAATGCCTATTCTTCGCAAGCAGATTCCCTCTCCCAAACTTACGGGGAATGCTCTTTTGATGCGCTGGTAAGGGATCTATGCATATGCTTTTCCCCCCATTCCTCTGATACCCAGGGTCCTCACGAAGATGAAATGGGAACACTGCCGTATTCTAAGGATGGCCCCCTGGTGGCCCAGTCAACACTGGTACACGCAACTGCTCCTTTTGTCGGAATCTCAGCCCATCCGTCTAT
The DNA here is from genome assembly GCF_964204655.1 of Triturus cristatus. Taxonomy (NCBI): domain Eukaryota; kingdom Metazoa; phylum Chordata; class Amphibia; order Caudata; family Salamandridae; genus Triturus; species Triturus cristatus. Next base: position 358,991,962 of record NC_140586.1, on the reverse strand, counting down.
TGCCAACACCAATGCTGTTGACCAAGAACAAAAGCCAAGTGCGTCACCCGAAGCCAGCTTCTCTGCAACTGAATTCTTTGAATTTAGAAATTTGAACATTGCACAAGACTGCAAGGACATTATTGGAAAGTCTGGAGCTGAAAGCACCAATAAGACTTACAGGAAGCGTTTTTGTGTATGGTGCAAACGCAAGAAGGTAGATCCCTTTCTCGCTGCTCCAGAAGAGATTCTACCTTATTTGCTTTCTTTGCACATTCGTCAGTTAGAGTTCATCTGGCTGTTATATCAAGATACAGATGATCGCCAAATACTCCACCTTTATGGTCCTCAAGAGTCGTAAAGCAATTTATGAAAGGACTGTTTAGAGCTTTCCCACCCATCAGAGCTCCACCCCCGGAATGGCAGCTTAATGTGGTGTTATCTCAATTGCTAAAACAGCCATTCGAGCCCATTAACAAGGCAGAATTGAAGTACTTAATCTGGAATGTCGCACTTCTTCTAGCACTTACTTCGACTGGAAGGGTTAGTGAAATATAGGCTTTTACCACATCCCATCCTTTCTTGCGCTTCACTGATCAAATGGTCATTCTGAGGACAAACCCTAAGTTCATCCCAAAAGTTCCTTCGCAATTCTATTTGAATGAGCCAGTCATTCTGAAAACTTTCTTCCCTAACCCTTCCACGCCTGCAGAAAGAGCACTACACACTCTAGACCTAAAGAGATGTCTTAAATTTTATTTACAAAGGACTAAAGACATACGGAAATCAAATCAGTTATTCATAGCTTATGGTCAAAGCTGTCAAGGCACTGCAGTCTCTAAAGCTACCATAGCCAGGTGGATAGCGAGCGCAATACAATTTTGCCATGACAAGGCTGGCAAGCCATTAACAAGGACTGTGAGAGCACACTCCACTAGAGCAGTTTCAACATCAACTACTCTATTTGCTTGGGTGGCACTTAAAAAAATCTGCAGAGCTGCAACGTGGAAAACGACGCATAAGTTTGCGCATTACTGCCTGGAATCATCACAACGTGCTGACGCATCTGTGGGACAGGCAGTGTTAAGGAACCTATTTTGTACCAGTAAGCCTCTTGCAAGAGAGGTTTTATTAGCTCATGTTTTGCATGCAGTATAAGTTTCTTAAATATATCTATGCATATTAGTTTTTTCTCCTTTGCTTGTTAATACTGCAAGTAGTCTATGATTTTTGATTTGATTATTTATTTATAAAGCGCAACTGTCACTCCGTGAGGAGTATCCTGGCGCTAGGGTACGGGTGAAGAGGAGAGTCCCAAAAAGGAAAATCAGATCAAGGCAAAACAACATTCATCAGAGGCACCAAAAATCCATGTTTTTAAAGCTTTCCTAAATAAAAGTTCGGTGTTGCATGATCTAAGATCTAAGACACGCACTTTTTCTTATTCAAATCTTTGATCTATAGATTAATGTTGCATGTAGGATTACTTTAGCACTACCCACCGTCCACAAAGGTGCTTTTTGCTGGCGAACATTCTTATGTATACATTTTATGCATATACATGCATATGTTTACATATATGTGTGTGTGTGTGTATATATATATATATATATATATATATTATGCAGATAATGAACTGCTTACTATTCTGAAAGATACCCCAATACTGGATAAGAAAAGAGTTACTTAGCTGTAACTACAGTTATCCAGTATTTGTATCTTTCATAGATTCACATGCAACCCACCCTCCTCCCCGGAGAGGCGCCTCTAGGATACAGTACTAACTGCACTAGTGCTGGAAAATCTGAGGGACTCCGCTTCTCTTGGGAAGGTTCTAGAGGGTGCTGGTTGCTGATTGGTTAGGTTTTCAGTTTGGTCCTTTTTGTAAAAGGATACTAATAGGCTATAGAGTATATGGTTGCTACCATAATAGCCTATGGAAAAGTACTATTTACTACTTTGTTATTTATGTACCGTGGGACTCCCACTACGACGACGGGAAATAATTCAGGCATGTGAATCTATGAAAGATCCCAATACTGGATAACTGTAGTTACAGGTAAGTAACTTTTTTCTTCACCAGAATCACTCCATATAACTACATTGCAATGCAGATAAAGTGCCTGGAACTACTGGAGGACTGTTTTTTTCTCTGAAGGTAACTGTTCTTAAGAACCTTGCTGGCCTCCCTGACTAGCTCCCTGCTGGAGTTGGTCGCCCCAAGTACTTTCATTGACAGTTTGAATTTGCAGTTTTTAAACCACTGCAGTCGGACTACAGTGGTAGGACCGATACCATGTTTTCAAGGCCACTGTAGTGGATGGCACAATAGGTGTTGCAGGCCACTAGTGACCTTTAACTTCCAGTCTCTGGGTAAATTTTGTTTCGTATACTAGGGCTTTATAAGGAAAGTTAACTTTACTAGTTAGGAGTATGCCAAATGCCAATTCGACCATGTTGAATGGGGAGGCACAGGCCCTTTACTACTGGTTAGCAGTGGTATATGCACAGAGTTCTAAAACCAGCAAAATTATAGGGTCCAGCAAGAGGTGAACATTCATTAGGGTCTCTGTCCAGGATTGGTGGGCCATGCAACAAGATTAACTCCTCATCGACATTGATGTGGAGGCAACCTTGTTGCATGGCCCACTGGTGTTATAGCAAGACCACAAACCTTTCTTACCACACATTTGTTGCAAAATTGTCCGAATTTATGCAAACAACATGATGGTGATGTACTACATACAAAAATAATGGAGAACCCTTTCATTCCACGTCTCCCTTTAAGGAGAAGAAATCTGCCTTTGGACCATATGCTGTGAAGTTCACATAATAGTGGAACACCTGCCATTGGTAGCAGTAACTTTGCTGATCAATTCAGCAGGAGACATAAACAGATGCACCAATGGGAGTTAAATTGCATGTGCAACAAAAGTATTTGCACTAGTGACCCATTCTCCCCATCGACCTATTCTCAACACTCAAGAAGGCAATATGCCAAAGAATTGCTTCCAGGTACCCTCCCCACAGTACCTTGGGGGTGGGTTCCTGGCTCCACAGGACGATGGATGAACTTGTCTGGAATATTTGGATACCCTTTACCCACCTTAGCCCTTGTATCCTCATGAAAGTACAGCAGTCACCGATTACTTTTATTCTCATTGCTCCAACCCGGGGCAATATGGTTCCTCCTACCTTTTAAAATTTCCATCCACCAGCACAAGAAGTTGGAGTCTCATCCATGCCTACTTTCACAACAAAAGGTCTAGATCAAAAGAATTGTATCTAGCAATTTGGCACGTGAGGTCTTAAAATGTGGTTATTTACAACTTCTAGAAAAACTGATGCAAATAATTAAGAGATCCTTAAAGACCAACTACTTCAGCATGTTATGCTGAAAAATAAAAAATAAAAAAGAACAATTGATTGGCGGAATGCTGAACAATGTCGAACATTCACCCCCAGTACAGAGATCTGGGCCTGAATCAATCTTTTTTTTACTCACCATGCCATTCTAGTTTGGACCCAGCCATATGCAAATCAGTCATGATTCTGCTCCCCATGGGAATAGTCCTGTCCGAACTGCAATGCCAGGTCCTCTCTGGACCGGAAGCATCATTCTAGGACTGGTTTCTGGGTGTCACCCCATATCAGCCAGGATAGCTTCACTGCAGTGGCATGGAGAGCACGGGACCCACATTTGGGCATACTCTTCCTACTTAGGGTGACAAATGCAAAAAGAACAATTGATGAGCAGAATGCTGAACCATGTTAAACATTCACCCCCAGTGCAGGGATCTGGGCCTTAATACATGTTTTTTTTAATCACCATGCCATTCCAGTTTGCACCCATCCATATGCAAATCCATCTTGACTCGGCTCCCCGTGGGACAGTCCAGCCATGAATTGCCAAGCGAGGTCCTCCCAGACCGGAAACTAGCATCCTAGGACCAATTTCAGGGCATCACACCATACTAGCCAGGATAGCTTGATTCAAGTGGCATGGCGAACACAGGACCCATGTCTGGGCATACCTGTCCCAGTTAGGGTGACAAATGCAAAAAGAATAATTGATGGATGAAATGCAAAACAATGTCAAACATTCACCCCAGTACAGAGACCTGGCCCTAAATCCATTGTGTTTTTTTAACTCACCATGCCATTCATGTTTGGACCCAGCCATGTCCAAATCAGTCTTGACCCTGTACCTAACAGCACGGATAGCTTGACTCCAGCCCGAACTGCCAAGCCAGGTCCTCCCCTGAACAGAAACCAGCATCCTATGACCTGTTTCGGGGTATCACCCCTTATCAGCCAAGATAGCTTGACTCTCCTAGCATGGCGAGCACAAGACCCACGTCTGGACATACCCATCCCACATAGGCTGACAAATGCAAAAAGAGCAATTGGTGGATGGAATGCAAAACAATGTCAAACATTCACCCCCAGTGCAGAGAGCTGGGCCAAAATCCATTATTATTTAGCTCTCCATCCCATTCCAGTGTGGACCTAACCATATGCAAATCGGTCTTGAGCCTGCTCCCTATGGGAACAGTCCTGCCCGAACTGCCAAGCCAGGTCTTTCCCGGACCATAAACAAGCACCCTAGGACCGTTTCCCGGGTATCACCCATCAGCAGCAATGATAGTTTATATCCGGCTGATGAGGACATAACAAGGGCAAAAACGTTCCTGGATTGCTTGTGTTCTAGTTCAGGAAGGCCCTGGCTTGGCAGTTCGGGCTGGACTGTTTCCATTGGTGCAGGGTCAAGATTGATTTGCATATTGCTGGGTCTAAACTGAGGTGGCATGGTGTGCAAGAAAAACGATGGACTGGGTTGCAGGCCAGAGTAATTACCAATGGCTCAGGTTAAATCAAGCATTCCCTCCTTCACCTTTAGTGTACTTTCATATGTCGCTGCAAAATGAAGCATTTTGTACTCTACAGCTCAAATAATAGTCCAGTGATTACAAAAAACAGCTAAGAATATTGTATGCTACTAAATACATTTGCAATGGTCGGGGCTAGCTTACATTACCTTGTGGGTACATCAAGCTGCAAAAGCATCCAATCTTCAAAATAGGGAATTCCAGTCGATTTTTAGGTTTCCCCTGCAGAGCGTGTGTTCTGTGCTTGAGAAATCTATTGTTTTTAATATAAACTTAAGTGACTTACATCCTGCCTCCTCTCTTTCCTGACTTCTCATTGGTTCCTGTGCGTGCCACTTACTTGTCCTCCATTTCTATTGGCTGTGGCATATTTTCCTACATTTACCAATGCGTGTTCCTTGTCTCCTTCTCTTATTAGTTTCCCTCCGCCAAATTACTGTTAACATCCACTTTGGTGTAACTATATTTTCATAAAGTTTTACCTTTTTCTCTTGCATCATATTTATATAGCAATTTATCACCCGAAGAGATTAAGTTATTTGCATAGGTTTACCGGATGTTACGGGGCGCCTGCCGAGACTCGAACCGGGATTCCCAGCTCTCGAGTCAGCAGCTCTGGCTGCTGTGCCACATCCTCTCTACTGCCATGTTATCTGTCATTGAGCTTTTTCCTTTTCATGGACAACGATTGATGAAAACGGCTCTTTATTTATTACATAGGCGAAACCGATGCACTACCAATGCTTGTTTAAATACCTGCCATCAAAGCATATATGGAAGGATTAAGTTATTTCCCTAAAGGTACCACCCTTTCCTTTGAAGAATCTAACATTGTTTTTACAAGATAAATGGTTCCACCATTTGAGCCATTGCACTCCCGACCGCTACAGTTTCTGCAAGTGGCTTTTCTAGTTGCAGTTACTTCCATCTGCAGTGGGAGTTAACTGTAAGCCTTAACAGTTGAGGAACCTTTTGTGTTCAAGTCCACAATGATAAAGTGATTCTCAGACCCACCTGTAGGAAGCTAGCTCTCTATATACTTTATCAAAGTGAGGTATAGTGTGCCCAGAGTGCAGTGGATCCCCAAAGGTATAGCAGAGCATGAAGTAGATAATACCTTACTCTCTTTTGTGGTAGTGTGGCTGAGCAGTGAAGCTTATAAGAGGGTAGTGTTAAGCATTTGTTGTACACGCTCAGGCAAGAAATGATGGCACACACCCATAGACAGAATCCAGACCACTTGTTTGTATAGAAAAAAGAAGGAAAAAAAATAAAATATATATATATATATATATAATTTTGTTTTATTTCAAGAACCAAGGTTTATTTAGTAGCAGTTAAGGTAAACTCTTCATACAATGTTACTTTTCAAAAGAGAGTGAAAACAGTTTGGCAGGAACATTTAGATTTTGCGGTTGCGAAAAAGATTGGAAAACTGTTCAAAGACACTTGAAATTACTTTTAGACTACTTTTGAATTACTTCGAGATTTCTTTTCTAGTTTGGCATGAAACACACTCATCACAAAGTTTAAGCAACACAGGACATCAATAAGCTGGTTAACTCTTGTAAAGGCACCAAGTTACTTTTGTTGCAGTAGAAGACAATTCAACACTTAAAAGATTTTTCAGAGACAACCCACCATACCCTAAGTTTACAGGTAAGTAAACGGTGTTAGGATTGGAGTTTTGGGGGGGTAGAACCAAGGTTTCCCAAGATTCAGGTTGGCACTCATGGGGCACCACCAGCGGCACTAGGGTGGCCGGGTGCAGAGTGTAGGTTGAGAGTGTTAGTCAATGGGGCACCTCGGTTGGGGGCTGCTCAAAGGAAAGCCAATCTGTCTCATGAGTCAGGCTCTTGGGGTTAAGGTAAGGCAAAAGGGCGTCCCAGGTTGACACCAAGTCCACACCACTAGCGATGCAGTGGCGGCCGGGTGCAGGGTGCTCAGGCGGTGTCGGAAACCTAATGTTTCTCAATGGAGGATATCGGTCGCAGAAAAGGACTGCAGGCTGGAGCCAAAAGACTGGATGAAGGAAACCAATGACTGGAGAGAAAATGGAAGAGTTGTTGCACACCAGGAGACCGTCGGTCGGGCACCTCAGGGGCTGCAAGTGCAGAGGTGTCCTTTCGAGTCTGGTTCTTCTCACTGGTCCGGCCGAGGGGACCCTTCAGGATGAGGCTGCAGGTATCGAGGAGAAGGTCGGTGGAGGTTGCCCAATGCTGGAACACAGGTCAGGATCGCCGGGGGGACCTCGATGGGGTGTCGCGCCACTCTAATATGGGCCGGGTGCGTCGGGTGCAGAGTGGTGAGGACTCTCAGATCCGGCTGGATCTGGAGTCCTGGCTTGGGTTGGTGGACAAATCCGGTGTCCACGGGAGATCAGAGTTTTTTTAGGTAGGTGGAGCAGGTCCCCGGGGTTCTTGGAGGATTCTGGCTGCAGGGCACGCCGCATTCTGCTTGCTGGGGTTTCAGAGCAGGAGAGAGGCTGGTAGGGCTGGGACCTGAGGATTTGTCGTTGTCCTCCTCTTTTATAGCACGGCTCTAAGGTTCAGGGGTGCCCTAAATACTAGACAATTTAAAAAAATTGATTCACATTTCAAGAGTCATACATTTAGTTACATCCCAGTACAATACGTTTGGCAGCATTCGCTTACGACAGCAATTGAACATAACGCATATCAGCAGACTATACAGTAACCCATGTGACCGTTTTTGAGATGTGTATGTAGCATATGAGAGCGACGACCAGTGTCGCACTGACTATTTTATCTTCCCGCAAGGTCCCGTTGTGATTTGTGGTGAGAGTTTGCGCTAGGGGAGCGTGAGTTTGTCAGCATCGTCTAGTTGACGAAGGTATGTTACTAGTGGGTCTCAAATATCGTGTGGGCAGCTAGCTGGGGGCATCTGGCAGGGGGCTGCATAGGTGACCCAAGCTTTGGCCGTCGGTGCTGATCTGCGACACCAATGAATCACCACCCTGCGCTTAGCCAGCAGCAATAAAATCGCTACCAATCGTTGGTTTGTGTCAGGGAGTTCCTTGACGTATCCCAGTTGACACATGGGCAGGTTTTATGGGGTCGGATGTGATGTTACTTATGGTCTCACATCAAGCCTGCTAGTATCCCGCCACACGCGGACATGTCCAGGCTAGATGTATGAACGTGACTTCCGGTGCAGAGCACCGCAAGCATCTTGCGTCGATAATTAAGCCCATTTTATAGAGAGCCTTCGTGGTGCGGTATAGCCTGTGTAAGTATTTGAAGTGTATCAACCGCAATCTGTAGTTTGGGGAGAGTCGCTCTCTCTTATTACAGATGTATTGCCATTGATCCATAGACAAAACCATGGCAGTGTCCATCTCCCTGGTCTGGCGACCCCGCTCAGTGTCCAGTGGGGAAGCTGCTAGTGTTAGTGAGTAGTCTGGTTATGAGTTTCCACTGCAACATGACTGTATGCATAAATTCAAGCACCGCGTTGGCTGGTGGGGGGGCCCAGGAACGCGTTGTTTGTGTTTCTGCAGCTCGCTCTAATTTGATAGTATATTATGGTGTCTAGGGGGTGATTTTGTGCGCAGCTGTATTGCGGAAAGGGGGGGGGGGGGCTGTCTGTCCAGGTAGAGGTCGGCATATATATTCATGCCTAGTCTTAGCGTGACGTGCTATCCCTTTGTTGTGCATTGGGGGGAAGGAGGGATTGCCTGACAGAGCCGCAGATTGTGCATATAAGGTGTTGTAGCCTGTCTGTCTGCGGATACCTTCACACACCCAGTGCACGCATTCTACCAAATTGATTTCCTCCATAGGTGCTTTGCACGGTTGGAATAGTGCAGTTGTTGGGGGCCAATGAGATGTCTGATCCACTTCTACCACCAGATATGGTTGGAATGGTGTTGGTTGCAGCCAGAAATGTAGGAAGCTTGCCTGGGCATAGTGTGTGTATAATTTTATATCTGGGGCTCCCATGCTGCCGCGTGTGAATGGTAGTGTTAAGGTTTCATAAGCAATCCTCGTCTGTCGGTCTGCACAGATGAGCACTATCATGGCGGAGCGCAATCTTTGAAAGAACTGCACCGTTAGGGGAAGTGGGACATTAAGGAATAGGTATAAGTTTGGCAAGACCACCATCTGAGCTATCGCGATACGTCCTGCCATTGAAAGCGGGAGCTTGTTCCATATCTGGATTCTAGTTTCAAACCATTCCAATATGCGTCTATAATTTTCCCTCCAGAATTCTTCTGGGTCTCTACTTAACCATACACCCAGATATTTAGTTAGCTTAGTTGCCCATTTTAGTGGGTACTCTGTTTGGTAAGGGCGCATTGCTTCGGTGAGATGAAATAATATGGAATACTTCCAATTAATGTGCACACCTGATTGGCCACTGAAACTGATCACTTCTCTCGTTATGGGCTCTAGGTTACATACATACATAGAGATTACTAGGCTTCTGGCTGTAAATCCAATGCCACTCGCTGTGTGGTGTTGGCATAGATGAGCTGCCAATGGCTCCATCGCAATCACAAATAGCAGCGGGGAGAGTGGGCATCCTGGACGCCTGCGTCATGCTATTGCGATGGGTTCTTGCCGAGGGTAGAGTGGCAGAGCATGCGGATCTTGTGGATGAAATTGGAGCTGAAACCCAGATGTCCGAGAAGGGAAAAGAGAAAGGGCCACTCTACGGAGTCAAATGCCTTGGTGGCATCTAGCAGGACCGCTATTGCTGGCAGGGAGGGGTTGATTTGATGCATAACCAATAATATTGTGTGCAGGTTGTGTGATGTGGCTCGTCCTGGTATGAAGCCAGATAGATCGGGCGTATTAAGGGCATGAGCGGAAGTAGCCGATTCGCAAGCATTTTTCCATATATTTTATTGTCAACATTGATCAATGAGAGGGGACGATAAGGTGGCTTGTCCGGCTTAAGTATGATTGCAATTAATGCTTCTTTAACGGAGGGGGTAGGAGACCGATGACAACCGATTCATTGTACATCTCAATGAGATGGGGGATGAGAATGGAAGCATATTCTTTATAGAACGCGGATGTTACTCAATTCAATATATCAATTGCAATTTTATTTTATTTTGATATGGAACTCCAACGGAGGTGTACAAAAGTACACCAATAGATAAAAAGGACATACTTTATATACAATACAAAATTCTTCAAAAGTACACCAATAAGTTAAAAAAAAGAAAAAGACATGCTTTGTATACAATTCAAAATTCTTCAATATCCAACCATCAGATATTACAACATACAAAATGGACTTAAACATTACCTAATAAATAACCAAGAATGATTTAAAAAATTGATATATCCTGTAGCAAACCATTTCATTTGGTGGGGACAAAACAAATGAGAGGGCCTCCTGAGCAGAATGGATATTAAATCTGACAAATGATGCTCTTAAAAACATACGCCTGGCCCTTTGTAGTTCCGGGCACACAAGTAGCACGCGATTTGAGATCTTGCATTTGTGAAAATCACATTTCACAAATTCTCTCCTCTTTAAATTTTGTCCCATAAACCAGTAACTTCTCCTAGGGGCAACAAGTTAGTTCTCAATAGGAGTATCAGCCTTCTAATCCCGTGCGTAAGGTTCCAGGTTAAATAAAGCTGTGGTCTATTCCCCAAAGCACACCCACAAACCACCTCATTACAGGGCTTGGACTGACTTAAAGCAATGTCTCTAACCATGCTAATAGAGCTTGCGAACTTCTTTATTGACTTCAATGCAGACTTTGACATAGAGGGATCAACGTTTAAGCTCAGCCCAAATAAATTGTTTGCTTGTGCAAAGGACCTGAAGAATGTTGATTGTTCTTTTAATTGATCAAATATTTATATTCTCAAGGCAGCCCTAAGAGTGCCCTCATCCCACCAACAGAGGGAGTTACCTCACCTCAGGACAGCTGTTGTGGATAAAATATATGAAGAGACTAAACCAAATTCCAGACGTAAAACATGTGGGGCAGCCAAAGAGTTTAGGTTACAGATTTGGTGTAATATTCGGCCTTTAGTCTTACCAAAAGAGAGCCAGTGATTCATATCCAGTACTTCAGCAGCATATGTTAATGAAGGAGGAATTTTAACCTTAAATACTGATAGAACGTGACTGAAGTGGCGTCTCCCACAAGTTTTATAAAATCTGTTTAAAGCTCCAGCCTGGGAGACATCCTTACTAACACGAAGTTTAATATGCTCAATATCTCTTCCAGTTTTTGAAAAAACCTTCCCCAAATATAAGTAAGAATCAACCAGTTCCAGTTCTTCGGACGCGAACGTCCACTTGAACCCTCTCTTTATTCTTAGCCCTTTCTTGCGGAAAACCAAGATTTTGCTTTTAGCGATATTAATTTTCAAAAAGTGGTCTTCTGCATATTTAGTTTGGGCATCCAGAAGACGTTGCAGACCAATGGGCGTAAGATCAAAAATTGCCACGTCATCCGTGTACAATAAAGAGCCAACGGACATTCTACCAATTCTGGGGGCATTCCCCCTTACTGAGTTCAAAGCGCAGGGGAGATCAGATATATACAAAGAAAACAAAAGAGGGGCCAGCAGGGAAATCCTGCTTAAGCTCATTATATGTTTTGATCTTACATGATAGCCCCAACGAACCTCCCATCAGAACTTGGCACCAGGTGTTGTATGTAACTCTTTGATGAGACCCAAAAGGTGATGTGGTATACCAAGATGGGAGAGCTTTCTCCTCAGCGTTTGGTGGTCCACTTTGTCAAACGCTGTGGCAAAATCAATAAATGCTGTATAAACTGGCATCTCACATGAAAAAACATATTTCTCTACGATCGTCTGGACAACCGCAATATTGTCCAGGGTACCGTGGTTCTTTCTAAAACCAGCTTGTTCTGGTGGGAAGATATTCTGGACATGGGCCCATTGCTGCAGATGACTTAATATACTTTTTGCAAATAATTTGACCGAAGCATTCCAACAGTGCAATCTGTCTGAAGCTAGCTGGTAAAGTTGTCTGGCCCTTTTTATACAAAGGGACTATAATACTCCCTTTCCAAGAGTGGGGAATATTGTTCGTTCGAAAACAAAAATTAAACAATGGCGCTAAAAGAGCTCCCCATGCGGCTGACTCAATAACACAATCGGGATTCCATCCGGCCCTTGTGCGCCGGAGGTTTTGGCGTTCTTTATAAAACCCACTACTTCATCCTCTGACCGGGGACCATATTCAAGAAAAGAGGACTCCTCTTCGCCAAGCATCACAGAAACTACTGGGTTGTAGTTTTTGTATAATAATGAGATGTAATCCACCCACTCCTTTTCTTTGATCGATATATGCAGAGCCCTCTGCCTTTAGTCACAATATTCTGCAATCAGATGCTAGTACTTTCTTGAATCTTTGGCCCTTGCGGCTTCCCTCAACACGATCCACTGAGCGTCAAACTCCCTTCTCTTTTCGCTAAGTCTACGACGGTTTCTTACTCGCCTAAGGTGGTTAATTTCTTGTTGACCCATAGAGAATTCTATATGTTGTTTTCAAACTAGTCTGTTAATTTCTTGATTTATTGCTTTCAGCAAGAACTTCCCCTGTTTCGGCAGACGGGGACCAACGGATTTAGAGCTTAAATAATGTATCTCTTCCATTTGGGCCTCAAAAACGGTATATTATTAGCTTTCGGAAATATTTTTGTAACGTCCAAAAAGAGTGTCCATTTGCCTTATTAAAAACCACCGTGCCCTGGCTTGACATCCCCGGATCTAGTACAGTTAGATCAAAAGCCAATGTCATACCTACTACTCTATGGTCACTCCATACCGACGGAAGGACAAATAGATTTTCACAGGCCCCAAACATATGATAAGAGACATCCACATAGTCTAAAAGGCTCTGTGTGTGATGGGAGTGAAAAGTAAATTGTGCTATTTTATCAACAGGCACCCTCCCATTTAAAATAACCAAATCTGTACTTCTGATGCTATCGAGCAGGGAGCCCCCCCCCCGTTTGTCCGTTTTTGTTTTATTTTCAGTAGTAAAGATTCTGTGATATGCCAAATTTCCTCTTTATCCGTATTGGCATAGATCTCCAAAGCAGAGTTGGAGATTTTAGCATTTAAATCTCCCACTAATACCACTAAGTGGCATTCTTCCGAGGTGCCTATCTCATGAATAAATAAGAAGAGTACACTCAACAAATGATCAAAGTTTCTCCCAGGAGGGATATACATATTTGTCACAAGGGAAAAGGAAAACCTGCCAGAATCTCCCGAACATGCCAACTTGAGGCATATACAAAGATTTGAAGGATGGCAAAAAAACTTCCGGTTCCAGTTAATCGAGTTCTTAAGCAGAATGGAGACTCCCCTGCTAGCGTGTCCCCTCTCGGGGCGCTTAGCATAACAAAAAATAACAAAATAGCCGTCAAAATCAAACTCTTTGCAAGACCAAGTTTCTTGTAAACATATAATTAAAGAGTTCATGGATTTCAAAAACTGCAATTTCGTCCCGTTATGGCCCAAACCGGCCATATTCCAAGACAAAAGTAATCCCCCCTCCACCCCCCCTCCACAGGCTACCTCAACAGAGCACATCTTTCTGCTACCGGACGAATGTTATTCAGAGCTCTTGCAACCCAGCTCCACTGGGCCGATTCATCTTCTATATCTGGGAAGCAACTGCCGTATCTGACACCAGATTTATTAAAAGACCCCTTTTGTCCAAGGAGACCACAGTTTTTTTTTAGCATTACTCAATGAATACTCAAAATCGGGGCCCATCGCATATAGCACCACAGAGTTAACGGCCCTGGGGGCTTTCGAGCACTGTATTATGGGACACCTAATAGGATATTCTTCAAATTCTAAAACGGGTGTTATATCGAGCCATTGTTTCAGCAAATGCTCACTGCTCTGCATAGCCAAATTGGCAACAATCGGGGAGCAAAAGTGACCTTGAAGAAATCCATAGAGGAACCCTATCGCTCTGACTAACAATTTGTGCCCCACCATTGAGCTGAATGTTCAAATGCGACACATTGGTGGTGGTTGGGACCGCTAAATTTCTATTGGACATAGATGTGGTCCTTGTAAGAGTTCTATTCAACCCCATCTGTGTAATACTAATTATTTGGGGCCCTGCCTCTAGGTTGCCATCCAACCTGGCCCCAGAAACCCCAGACCATGTTTGGTGCATAGGAATCCCGCCTCCCATTTCCATTGCCCTTCCCAAAGGATCGACCAGCTCGTTAGTCAGGAGAGGATGAGATACTTGAGGGGACTGCAATATCAGGTTTGATAGGGATACTACTGTTCCAGAAACCCCCATTCTCCCTGCCGATATCGAAAGCGCCTTAAGGGGGTCCCTAGGAGCACCCTCATCAGATGGGGGTTTAAAGCCTCCCTCCTCCAATGTAATTTGAGTGTCACTCTGACTTTCGTGGATCCGTGGGAGATGCAGTTTTGACGCTTTTTGTTTAGAAAATAGTCTCGGCTTTTTATATTTCTTTTTCATATTTTCCCCCTTTGTGATTTATTACGGGTCTTCCCCTCTTTCCTACTTTCAACCCTCCTTTCTCTGACAAATTTGGGAGTTGAACCTGAGAGGTAGATGGAGTTGGGACCTCCCCCCGGCCCTGCCCGCCCGCCTAACGTGACCCCTAGTTTTCTCAGTTTCTCTAGTTCCCCCTTTTTTACCATTATTGAACAAAGGGAAGGATTTTAGTATGGACTTTCCTGAAAGGGGACCCAATTCAACCTCCCGAACAGTGTGCTTAAGCAAAGCTCTTCCTCTTCAAGATTACACGTAGGTTCAATAGGAGGCAATAAATAGTGGTATTCTCGCTTGAATGGAAACGTTTCTCGACTCTCCCAAGGGGACGGATGGAAGCGGCCTGTCATTTACCAGTTCTTCCATATGGGAATGTATCGTATGCATAGGTTTGATGTTATCAGACTTTGTTACCCTTTGCACTTCAAACAACATTACAGAGGTCATTTCCAATATATGATCAGGACTTAGTACAGATTTCTCTAATAAAGACAAAATAGAATTTAATTTCTTTTCCATACAAACAAGATATTCAGAAGGGACACCACCCCTCTCATTTCCCAACTTCTGTTGTGTACAAGGCAGGAATACATTGTGGGCAGACTCCAAAGAAGTACCAGTCAGATGACTTGTGCTACAATATAAAACAGGAAAAGAGAGACGCCTAGGGGAAGAGCTTACAATTGAGGTATTTGTCTCCCTGAGTCTACTCCTTGGATGATTATCCTTATGAGTATGATTGTGTGGAATTCCCCAGCCCCTTATTTGGGCACCTATATCAATGTAAGGTAGTGTAAAGTCTTCCCCTAGGTTTAACATTGCACATGCCATTGCCTTCTCAACCATGGAAGAAACATCTCCCGGCGATCATCCGGAGCACCATCATCACTTATTCCCTTGTCAATATCCCCCTGAACAGGTCAAACAGCAGGTGTAACCACAGTCATAGAGTCTGACTTTAACCTGTTCGAGGAAATATGATGCTGACTCTGTTGGTTGACAAGGGATTTTGAACCCAGAATTGCACATAAGGCAGCATCAGATGTAACGGGTGTAACAACAGTCATACAGTCTGGCTCTAATCTGTTCAAGAAATCATGTGTCTGGCTCCGTTGGCTCTGAGGGTTAACACGAGAATCGGGACCCATTTCTGCGCATAAAAAAGTGTATGATGGCTGCCCACTTAAACCATCCTCAGCACCTACATTTATTTGGGCACGGGCCCCTTCACAGCACTGGGTCTGGCCCCCTGCAGGACCACAGGGGGCTCCCTGTAATTCCACAGCAGACAGGGGAGGAGGTGTTGCTAAATGAGAATTGGAGATCAGACTTTCTTGAGCTAATGTTACCACCTCCGTTGCAGTCCGGGGCATCTTTCGAAAGAGACCAGTGATGGCTGTGTGAGATTTGTAGCAGAGTTGCTGTAGATGTCTAGTACGATCTCCTTAGTTTATGGGATCGACTTGGTGAAGAGGATGAGGAGAGCACATGCCAGAGCGTAATTTTTTTAGAGATCATCTCACTTAGGCTTACTTGTCTGCTTGGGTAGCTCCCACCGGTACCCCACTTGTTCACGATGAAATAATTCAGTAATTCAGCTATCTGACCTCACCTAGCCTTTTCAGAGTTTTTTTATTATAATTATTTTTTATTGAAAAAGGCATGTAAACAATCGAAGCACCACAATGTTCAAAAGGTCTGTGAAACACATTAATACAGCAGCAATATCTCATGGCACAGTACATTACAAATATAGTCAAAAGTCACAAAGTATACCATTACAGCAGCTTTCTCCTCCCCGCTCCAAGGTGGTTCACATATATCCCCCCGTAAAGTGTTCCAAGACCCCCATATTTGTGACCATTTTGGCGGGCACCCCCTAGAGACATAGATAGGTATCTCCGACACTATACACCAGTCCATGTCTTCGGCCCAGTCGCCAATTTTGGGTGGGTTTGGGGCCCTCCAAAGACGTGCAATATTACGCTTGGCCACCATGAAGCCCAGAGCCACCCAAAGTCTCTCTTTAGCACTGAGGTCCGTGGGGTTGCAGATGTTCAACAATATCAGTTTGATGTTACATGGTATCTGCTGTCCCAGCGCCTCCTCCATCATACGTACCACCCTCTCCCAATATTTCTGTATTATTGCACATTCCCACAGTGTGTGTATAAAGTTGCCCACGGTGCCGGACATGAGCGTATCCCATATGGACCAGAGAGGGTCCAGACAAATATGTTCTGTGAAGGATTTTGAGTTGGACCAATCCGAACCTAGAAGAGATGGCGACCTCACGCGGAGAAGCCACTGCAGCCCGCCACTCCTAGTCATCCAGCCCAGCCACATCATGGTCCCATTTACATCTGAGGCAGATCAGGGGATCTGGCATGTTAATGAGTTTCTATATATAAGGGATATAGTCTTTTCTGGCAAATCGCCATCCAAAATCCTGTCCTCCAGGGGGGAGGACTCAGGGGGATTAGTCCCTTTTGGGATAGCTGCGAGCAAAGCATGTCTGATTTGGAGATACCTAAACTGTTCGGAATCGGCCATTTCATATTCTTGCTTCAAGTGGGAGAATGGTATGACCTCACCCGATTTCCAAAGATCCCCAATTCTGGAGATGCCAATGGTTTCCCACTTGTCTAATCCCCGGGACCGCGATAATCGACCCAACCGGTCATAGTGCCAGAGAGGTGTGGCCCTGGTGAGTTTACCCTCCCAACCCCGACTCCTGGTGGCGTCTTTCCACACATGCACGGCATGTTTAGTAGGGCCGGACAGGACGGATATCGGAGATTTACTATACACCGCCCCCTCAAAGCCGCCACCTGGGAGGAGCCAATGGTCCATCCGGAAGGCCGGGTCATCGTGGCTCCTGTAGCAGCATTGATTGATGGCAGCGAGCTGTGAAGCCCAGTTGTACCGTTTCATATCAGGAAGGCTGTTTCCCGCACCAAAGACTCTATTTCCTTGAAATACGACGCTGCTACCGGAATTGGCGTATTTTGTAGAGCATATAAAAGTCGGGGAAGGGACATCATCTTAAATAGTGCTGCACGCCCCAGGAGCATTAGAGGGAGCGATTTCCAGTGCTGGACATCTGATTTAAGGCGCATGAGAGGAGGCCGGAGGTTTGTCTCATAGAATTGAGACAGGTCTTTGGATACCAAGATATTTGAACCCCGCCGCGGCCTCGGTCAATTGACAGTCCCGGGGAAGTCGGGGCTTTTGTCCATGGAGGACGTAGAGCACAGATTTGGACCAGTTGATCCTGTATCCTGCGAATCTACCAAAGATATGAAATATGTCCATCACCACAGTAAATGATTTCGTCGGGGAGGCAAGATAAGCAGGATGTCATCCCCAGCCGTGAGCTCATCGCAGGCCCCTGATAGTCGGGTCCCAACGGATCCACGCCGCCAGGGGCTCCAAAGCAAAGAGGAGCGGCGATAGGGGACATCCCTGCCTGGTGCCCCTTCCCAAAGGAAAAACAGGGGACTTACGATTATTGGCGACCACCTGCGCCAACGGTTGGCAATATAGAAGGCGCACCCAATTCATAAATTCTGAGCCAATGCCTAGTTTACGGAGCACCGCGAACATGTAGGGCCATTCTATGGTATCGAAGGCCGATGCAGCATCAAGGGATACCACCACGGCGTCCTCTCTGATAGTACCCGCTCTACAAAGTACTCCATGTAGTCGGCGGAGAGTAAGAGATGTGTTTCTTGCCGGCATAAACCCGGACCCGGACTGATCAGGGTGGATCAGGGTGGGAAGGACCTGCAACAGACGAGTGTCGAGGACTTTCGCAAGGATTTTAGCCTCGCAATTTAGTAACTAGATGGCCTGTACGGAGAACACTGATCGGCAGGTTTGTCCGGATTGTGAATGACGATGACGGTGGCCAGTCTATAGTCTTCAGGAAGGATTCCAATCTCTTTACTCTCCCGAAACTTTTCAGTTAGATAAGGGGCATTGATATTCGCCGTCTGCTTAAATAGTTCTATGGCGATCCCGTTGGGACCTGATGCTTTCCCTCCCCGCAAGTCATGGATGGCCTTTTGTACTTTGGTCACAGTTAGGTCACGCTCCAGATCGGAGCTGTCTTCCGCAGTAAGGGTCGGCATGTCAATGTCGCGGAGTAGAGATAAAGCGTCCTCCTCCGAATAGAGCGTGCTGGAAGTATATAAGGAGCGGTAGTGTTGCCCAAATGCATCCGCAATGTCTTGTGGTGCGGTAATTCGCGAATGTTGGTCGGTGTCAATCTCCGACACCACTCGCCTCGCCCCTTCTCTACAATCCTACCATGCCAGCAATTTGCCTGCTTTATCGCCTACATCATAGATCCTGCTGAGAGTCGCCCTGTATTGTGCCCTAGCCACGTCAGTGGCCAGGTCATAAAATTCTTTCACCTTAGTTCGGAGCCTATGATGCGATTCTTCCGAATCCTGCGTTTGAACTTTGCGTTCCAAAGCCAGGATCTACCCCTCTAAGCGCACCATGTCCGCAGTTTTTTCCTTGCGCTGCCCAGCAATCTGTCCCAGCGCTACCTCCCGAATGACGGTTTTGTAGGCTTCCCAAAGGGAAACGGACGAGCTGACGGAACCCTGATTCATCTGATAGTAGATGTCAGTTTCGCCCAATATTTTGTCCCTAACTTAGGGAATAATGAGATACCAGGGGTTGAGCGGTGCCACTCGGTGACAGCAGCCGCCCATCCTGCCGCCGAAAGCAGCCAGGATAAAGCCCGCAAGTTTTCCGCTGTTCTGGGGCAGGAGGCAGTCTCTGCTAAGGTCACGCGCGGCCCAGAGCAGTCCCAGCCGCCGGACCGCGCGGCCGCTCCACGGCTCCGATGGCGTTGGTCTCGCCGCAGGCGTTCCACGCCACCCCTCCGGTCACGGAAGGTAGCAATCAGCACCTCTACCCTTTCGGTTGCAGTTACATCAAGTTAAGCCCCAATTTGAGCTGAAAGTATGCAGATATTCGACGGATCAAAAGCTCGGTCAGCAGAGCCGACAAATCAGGCGGACATTTTGATGCTAGGCTTGCACACGCCCCCGCCTTTTCAGAGTTTTAAAAACTCAGAGCTTCTGAAATGGTTAAGCCAACTAGCTAGGAGGGCTAGGATGCTGACTAAGTTGCGCAGCCTGTTTCCCAGTGCTATTTCCAGTCCAATCACCAATGGACACAGTAATAATCACAGTAAATGACAATAAGTGCTGAAGTGGAGTAGCTAGGTCAGGACCCTACGGCACTATGACACTTTTCCCAGGACTGGGGGGGGCAGTGCTGAGCAGGCCAATTGGTGACGGAGCGAAAGGCACCAAAACATGCCTCACTCCTCACAACGCCTCACAGCCCCCAGCCTCACAGCTTCACAGCCTCAAGGCTGTGTGAAACTTCATATGATTCATTTAAATATTAAAGAAGTTGGAGAACCGGTGAGTGGGGCTCTACAGGCAGACGCAGGGTGCACCCAGTGCTACCCGGACCGCCTCCACCCCTGCCTAAGGCGCACTCTTCGCAGCCACTTTCTGACGGGGATGCACTCACCCGCACGAGATATCCTGCCCTAAGCTCCTGGCCAGGTGCGTACGAAGTTGGTCTCGGGCTCTCTGGCACTCTCTGGAGCCCGTGCTCGCTGGCAGGATGCCCCCTGCAGGAAACAAAAGCAGAGTGCGTAGCGGGCTTTTGCGGCAGAATTGGAGCCAGGCTGGTGAAAATTGTGTCGCAGCAGGCTGTCGCGGCAGGGAGTTTAGAATTGGGACCGGAATGGCCGAAATGGCCAGAGCAGTCTTCAGGGTTGGAGTACCAAGCTCCGCTGCAGGCTCCCACTGCTCCTCCTTCTAGCGTCTTGCGTCTGGCGTTGCAACGCAGAACTCTCGCAGAATCTGTTTCATTCGAGGTCACACCAATGCAATTGCCACAGACAAGACTACCCTCGCCACCAGTAAGCGAAAGCTAACTCCTCAACTGTTGTAAAGTGTCAGATGTTACTCCATCTAGGTCCGGGGCTTTATCGCCAGGAAGGCCGGAAATAACGTGTGCAATTTCTTCTATTGTAAACGGAGCATCAAGATATTCTCTGTGGCCTGGGTCGAGCCATAGCAACTCGATTGAGTCCAAATATTGTTGTAGTATGTTCTGATTGCTTGTCACCCCGACTGTGTAAAGTTAAGAGTAGAAGGAGGATATTACAGTAGTAATCTCTACAGCGGATGTAACTCTGCACCCTCTGTTGTTTCACTTAGGAGGATGTGTGTGGCCTCCTCAGCAAGCCCGCCAGTGTCTCTACTAAATACTAGATTTAGATGCGTTACAGGGGTGTGCAGGTTAGGACCAATGGGTCCCTTCCCTGGGGTGTCTACACCCCCTAGTATGCCACCCTCCAGTGGGAGGGGGGCATAGGCCTCTTGCTGATTGGAGGGGTCCCCTATCTCCAAGATGGCGGGGACTGAGAAGTGGCCTTCATTTTGCCTCCCCCCACCTGAGGGGTGGGGTTGGCAGAGGTGGGCACACCTCCCTTCCTGGCTAGGTTTTCCTGTTGGTTCTCGCACCCAAACTGGGAGTCCAGTTGCTGATAGCAGCAAAAGGCTGGGTGCAGCTAACAATGGTGGCAGGCCTTTGAAGCTCCCTCTTCTAGGACCCTGACCAGCCTGGGGGAGGAGGCATGACACCTCTGCTCAAGATGTGCTTTGTTTCCAGACCCAGAGAGCGGAGGCTCTCTACCCAGGGGTTCAGATACCTGTCTGGTGGTGGCAGATGGCTGGGATCCAGTCAGGAACCACACTAGGGTTGGTCTTTTTTCAGGGGCCATCTCTAAGATGCCCTCTAAGTGCATTTTTTATTGAATCGCACGCTGGCATCGGTGTGGGTTCAATGTGCTGTGAAGTTTGATAACCAAACTTCCCAGACTTCAGTAAATCCATCATTGAGCTGTGGAGTTCGTGTTGACAAACCCCAGCCCATGTCTTTCAAAATGGCTTCGCTGCACTTACAATGTCTATGAATGGCACAGACATTGTAAGGGCATATTGCTCTTTCGGCTATGCCCTCACCTGGGTATGGTGTAACCTGCCTTTAGGGCTGTAAGGCCCGCTAGAGGGGTGACTTACCCATGCCAAGGCCCTTGGTTCCAGAGTTACCTATTACAAGGGAATTACATGTGTCCCGAGGTGTGCCAATTGTGTGTACAAAAGTACAGTTTTGAGAAAGAACACAGGTGCTGGGGCCTGGTTAACAGAATCCCAGCACACACTCAGTCAAGCTGGCATCCGGTATCTAGCAAACAGCGGGTAACAATGCAAAAAGGGTCCCTTTCCTACAATACCCTAATTTCCTTCGTATGGTATTCTGTCCATTTCATCTCAGACTTTTGGCCTACCAGATTTCTTCTTGCATCTGCAGTTTGCAGTAGAAAAAAGAGTACACCTAATTGTTGTCAAAAAAGTGTTAATATGTTATGTTGATAACACACAAAAATATTAGGAAGACTAGGTAATTGCTCTTCGCTTTCACACATTCACATAGACATGCCTGTTTCAAAGTCTGTCATTGCTAAGTCCATACACATAGTTTATGCTAAGTCAAAAGGTATGTTGCTCTGTTCCAGGTGCATTCAAGTCTTCAAGAAGGGCCACCATGGTCTTCATAGAGAACATTCCATTAATGGACCTGTGTAAAGCAGCTACTTGGTCCCAGCATTCACACATTCACCAAACATTGCTGTGTAGATATACATGCACAAGCAGAAACTCAAGTGGGAAAAACTGTTAAAAGATCATCTCACTCATATTCTGTTCCTGCTTGTAGGCCTGGGGTGGCAATGCCTTTTTTTAGTCCGTGAAAAACATGTGAGATACAGCTACACATTTCAAATGGAAAAGTTGCTCACGATTTGTTTGTAACCTGTAGTGCTGTATATTCATAATGCATGGGCCCTGTGCCCCTACAGTACGCAGGTCCATTTCTGGGCACTGTAAGTGCAGTGCTGCCATTTAAGAGTATATGGTGCTGGGAGATCGTCAACACGAACTCCACAGCACCATGATGGCTACACTGAAGACTGAGAAATTTGGTATCACACTTCTCAGCACATTAAACCCGCACTGATGCCAGTGTGTAATTTAATGTACAATGCACGACAGAGGGCATCTTAGAGATGCCCCCTGAACCTAACCTTCAATCCACGTCTTGTCTGAGGGGCTGCCTAGGCTGCCACACAGCAGATATGTTGCTGGACCCCTGGGTAGAGAGCCATCCGCTCTCCTGGGCCTGCAACAATGCACATCCTGGGCGAGGTGCTAGGTCTCCTCCCCCAGGATGGGGAGGGGACGCTTCAAAGGCATGCCGCCTTTGTGAGCTTCTCCAGGCCACTTGCTGTACTCAGCAACTGGCCCCTACCGGTTCTGACCCACACTCTGGCGGGAAGACTGGCGGAAACCCCAAGGAAGGAAAGGGGTTGTGCCAGCCTCTGCCAACCCCACCCCTCAGGTGGGGGAGGCGAGGTGAAGCACATCTCCGGGCTCTCGCCATCTTGAAGATGGGAAGCCCTGCCCAATCAGGACTAGGCTACTGCCCCCCCCCCCCTCCTCAGGAGAGTGGCAGGATAGGGGATGTACCCACTCCAGGGAAGGGACCCATTGGTCCCTGCCCTTTACCTGCCTGTAACGCCCCTAAATTTAGTATCTTGGGGCACCCTTAACCGTCCTTCCTCAGATCCAGATTTTGAAACAAGCTCCCAAGAACCCACCTCGACGCTCCGGACGACGCCTGCAGCCTCAGAACCAGGGACCCCTCCAACCGCGACCAGCAGAGGGTAAGATTTCCCGACGCCAAAAGGCACTCCGGCGCCCTGCGGCCCCCTGTGCCCAACTCCTGGGTGCCTACCTATCCTCCAACTACCCAACTTACCTCTCGAAGTGGTGGTCGCACCTGAAGAATCTTAGTCCCCGAGCTTGCAGCCTTGGTTCATTCTTGAACTTCTCAATTAAAATTTATTGAGTGCCCGACGGCTCAAAAGTACCCTGCACCCAGCCGCCCGAGTTCCCCTGGCAGTGCAACTTCTACTCTAATCTACTTCCCCATTTTCCCTGAGCAAGTGACCAGGAGCCCAGCTCTCACAGCCGCGTGGCCTGCTAGCCAGCAGCCACCAACCAAAGGCCCCCTGCCTCCCATATAATAACATTCGGCCTAACTCGCTCTGCACCTGGCTGCCCCTATCCCGCTGAGGACCTGCCTGACCCTGGGAGACCCCTGAGTCTATGCCCAGAACCTCAACTCTGCCAGTCGAGTACTTACCTAAAAGCCGATAACTCACTTTTCTTCCATAGGGTAACATTGACTAGTTTCACTTGGAAATTCTTCTACGTGGGAAATTCTTCTACGTGTCGAGCTTTATTTATTTATTTTTTCCAAAGATATTTTTATTAAAGTTTTGCAACAGACATCGGAGATAATAGCAGTGTCGCATCCCACGCAGGGGAGCCAAATAGTGCAGTAACAGACTAAAGGCCGCAAAATGTACCATGACCCGTAGAAATCAACCTCCATCCTAATGAAGTACTCCAGATCAAGGGTACAGTGTCAAAACATTATGAAGCTTGAGAGGAGGCTTCTCTGATTCAAATCGAGAGGCAGCGTTCGTCCTTGATTGTCCCGTACTCTTTACAACAGCTCATCTTATCTATAACATGGCAGACATGACACAGAATAAGCAGTAGGCCTTTAACATTGTAACTCAGATGTACAAGAAAAGAAAAACAACTAGGAAACCCCAAAGAAAAAAGGATCAAAACAACCCTCCCTTAAACCCACCCCCCGCCCTCCCCGTGGTGGCGGCAACAATCGTACAGTGAAAAGGTCACATGATATTGGAATCGTGATCAAAATTGAAAGAGGTGAAGCGCTCTTATGGAGGCGGCACAGACCGCAGAGGGAAGACCTCGGGAAAGGAAGGCGACCAAGGGACCCCATTTAAACTCAAAAAGTTTGTTTAGTTATCCCTAAAGATGTCTGACATACGCTCCAAACTAAGCAGTTTCCAAAGGCGGGAGTGCCAAAGGGAAATAGCTGGTGCCTCCTTTCTCTTCCAAGCGGCCGCCAAGGTAATCTTAGCTGCTCCAATACAGAGCCACATAATCATTTTGTCAGCTCGGGTCTGATGTTCTAGGGATGGATCTCGAAGCCCCAGAAGTGTGTGTGCCATGGTAGAGAGGACGGGATATCCCAGCATATCCTTTATGTGCGCCAGGATTTCCTCCCAAAAAGGGCGGATGGACGGGCAATCCCACCATATGTGCTGAAAGTCCCCTAGCAGCCCGCAGCCCCTCCCTCACCTATCAGAAGAGGCGGGAAAAATTCGATGTAACTTGGCGTGATGCAAGTACCAATCCATCATGGTTTTCAAGTGTGCCGCGTAATGTTAGACCATAAGTGCGTCCACTCATTGTCAGAAATGGGACGCTGTAACATATCTTCCCACATGGGCATATATCGTGGGCGTGGGGTCCGGGCCGTTGTAAGCAGAAAATTATATAAAAAGGTAATGACCCCTTTCATAGTGGAGGTCTTGGTGAGGAAGGCTTCAAACTTTGTAAGGGGTCGGGTGGCGGTGTCTCGCACAGGCGGTGTCAGGGCCCAGTGCATCAACTGAGCATAGTGGTATCATTCCGTGGGCCCTACTTCATAATCCCGTTTACAATTGTCGAAGGTAAGAGGATCGAAACCATGGAATAGGTGCGTCAGCGCTAAGCAGCCATCCTTCCTCCAAGCATCAAAGGGGTCCCTCATGCAGAGCCGGAGAAAAAGAGGTATTAAAATGGATCGGCGTGAAGGGGGAGGGAAACGAGGTCCAGCTATCATCATATGAGAGTCCCAGACCTTGAGGGTGGTGCGCGTGGGAGTGCTGATGTATGTGTTTTTAGGCGTGTCGCGTCTAGGGCGCCAGATCAAATCCCAGATTGTCCTACCTGTCACGCTACGGTCCATGTGCAACCAATGCTTCTCTGATTCTTGTTTAGACCACTCAACTAATACCCTTAATTGCGCAGCTTTATAATAGAGTTGGATATCAGGGAGCCCAACTCCCCCATCCCTGCGGGAGCGATGCAGTAAGGAGTAAGAGAAGCGAGCATGTCTCCCCTGCCAGAGAAAGCGTAAGATCATGGCCTTCACTCTGCGGAAAAAATTACCCCCCAGCTCGATAGGTAAGGCTTGAAACAAATAGAGGAGCTTAGGCAGAAGGGTCCTCTTCACCGCATGAATACGACCTAACCATTACAGAAAGAGGTGCTTCCACTTCGTGAGTTCTGTTTGGATGCGTGCAAGGATGGGAGGGAAATTGGCAGCATAAAGACCCTCAAGTTTGGGCGTTAGTTGAACCCCCAAATATTGGATGGAGGATGCAGCCCAGGGTAGAGGAGTAAGGGCCTGAATTTGAAGAATTTCCACCGCTGTAAGGGTGAGGTTAAGAACATATGATTTATCGACATTTATTTTAAACCCAGACACCCCCTCAAAACGTGCAAGCTCCGAATGCAGATTAGGTAATGACGTGGCGGGCTCGGAGAGGGACAGAAGGACATCATCCGCGAATAACGAAATTTTGTGGGACTCCCCGGTGAAGGGCAGCCCCAAAATTCCGGGATTAGACCTGATCGCCAGCGCCAAAGGTTCTATGCTAAGGGCAAAAAGTAATGGTGAAAGGGGACATCCTTGCCGGGTGCCTCTGGAGTGGTGAAAAGGAGATGATGGGACGCCATTAACTAATACTTTAGGGGTGTAGATAATTAGCTCTAAACATTGTAATGAATTTCGGTGAAAATCCAAAGGCTGTGAGGGTGTGGAAAAGGTACGGCCAGTCAACCCTGTCAAAGGCCTTTTCCGCATCCATCCCCACAAGGACCGAAGGGATGTGACGCCTATTGGCCTTTTCTATTAAGTGTATGAGACGACGGGTGTTATCGTGCATTTGACGACCTTTGATAAAACCCGACTGGTCCGGATGTATAAGATTGGGCGGAATATCATTCAGGCGTTTGGCTACGATTGAGGAGTACAGTTTTGCGTCTAGGTTTAGGAGGGCAATCGGCCGATAAGAACAACAGCGCTGGGGGTCTTTTCCCGGTTTGGGTATCACCGAAATCACGGCCTCGGCCATAGAGCAGGTGGTGATACCGTTTTCCGCCATGGTGTTAAAAAGGCGAACAAGATGAGAAGTAATATCTGGGGCAAATGTTTTATAAAAGAGTGCAGTATAACTATCCGGCCCGGGAGCCTTGTGGAGCTTCAGGACTTTAATGGCCGCAACTACCTCAGCTTCTGCGATAGGAGCCGTGAGAACGGCATTCCACTCGTCCGATACCTGGGGTATGGGTAGGGTCCGTAGATAGTCTCGTTGAGCGTCTGGATCTAAAGAATCCCCCGTATAAAGATTGTTATAGAAAGTACCAAAAAGGTCAGGTTTCCTCTCGTCATTATATGTAACGTCCCCCGTTGGTCCCTTAATGCCACCTATATATTCTCTCTCCCGCTTATCTCTCAATTGTCTGGCAAGATGTTTACCAATTTTATTACCCTGGGTGTAGGACACATGTCGCAACTTGAGGAGTGTAAATTCTGCCCTATTATTATAGATAGCCCTGAGTTTGCCCCAAAGTGCTGTGAGGTTACGTAGAGTTTGTCATGTGGGGTTGTGTTTGTGAGAACGCTCAATAGTAATCAACTCATTTTCTAATTGTTCCTGCTCTTTCGCCCTTTGTCTATTCAATGCTGCATTAAGGGCAATACATTCCCCCCCGCATGACGGCTTTAAAAGTATCCCAGGTATTAAGCTCTGAAGTATCTTCTGGACGGTTGGTCTCAAAGAAGTTAGTGATAGTTTCCCGTAATTTAGTGCAGAAGTCCCTATCTCGAATTAGCGATGGGGGGGGGAAGTACCACCTGGAATGGTTCAGGGAATTCCCATACCAACTGAGGCTAAGGGACAGCAGACTATGGTCAGACACAGCCAGGGGGAAAATCTTGGCGTCTTGTAGAGTTCCCTGTTGGTGATTGACTAATAAAGATATAATCGAGGCGCGAGTAAGTGTTGTGAACATGGGAATAAAAAGTGTAATCTCGCGTCTGCGGAAATAGGGTGCGCCAGGCGTCCAGAAGCCCTAAGTCGTGAAAGCGTTGTTGCGTGGCTTCCGTAAAGGAGTCCAGTTCCGGGCTTTGTGTGTGCGAGCTGTTGATCTTTTTGCCAAATCAAATTAAAATCTCCCATGAGGATTAGTGGGTCATCCGCAAAGTCTGTCAATTTCCCCAAAAATGTATGTAAAAAGGACGTCTGCCCCGTATTGGGAGCGTATACCACGGCCAAGGTGCAGATTTTCCCTCGTAGGTGCCCTTTAATCATAAGCCAACGACCGTCCGTATCCCTCTGGACCCCCAGTGGTTGAAATTGGGTGGAGGAGCGAAATAGGATAGCCACCCCTCTATGTTTCGTATGGGCTGAGGACCTGTATATTAGTGGAAAATGTTTGTGTTTAAGGCGCGTATCCTCAGCTCTGGTAAGGTGGGTCTCCTGTAATGCCAAAATGTCAAGATGATGATCCACAATATATTTCCACACCCTGTGGCGCTTTTGGGGGGAATTGAGCCCCTTAAATTGTATTTGGAACTCTGCACTTCTATACCAGACTGTGTTGTACGCTCACTTAACTCCCCGGTCCACCGCAGCAACCTTCGTGCTGATTGAGTGGAGGGAGCAGTGCTGAGCAGAGGAAAACAACCACTCACCCTCACCACTTCCTGGTGGGACATTCGGGGGCGGACATCTTGCTTGGGTGGCGCTCTAGCGTTTGGGGGAATCGGTATTTAATCGCAACTTGGCGCCGACGCGCAGCGGACATGGAGACAGAAGTTAGTGCTTCATAGCTACGCTAGCGTTTAATGCCTCACTGTTTTAACGAAAACTGCACATTTGTTTTAAAATTGTATTTGGAACTCTGCACTTCTATACCAGACTGTGTTGTACGCTCACTTAACTCCCTGGTCCACTGCAGCAACCTTCGTGCTGATTGAGTGGAGGGAGCAGTGCTGAGCAGAGGAAAATAACCACTCACCCTCACCACTTCCTGGTGGGACATTCGCGGGCGGACATCTTGCTTGGGTGGCGCTCTAGCGTTTGGGGGGAATCGGTATTTAATCACAACATGGCGCCGACGCGCAGCGGACGCGCGCAGCGGGCGCGCCGAAGGCGCGCACAAGGCAAGCCCGTCTGCGCCCGTCCGCACCTCGTCGGTGCCCAGGGCCAGGAGTCCTGGTCGAAATAACCAAAGGATTGCCAAAAATCCGTTGGTTTACTCCAGTGCCCAGCTTAAACATATTGGCCACCCCACTATTACTTCTATCTGCCCCCATCTGCATTCTTGCTCGTTGGAATCCAACATACCATTCTGCTGTCCCGTATGTCTTTTCATGCTGCATAACATTAACAGCCACACGACCTCAGAAAAGACCCCGGCTCGACAAAATCATTTCAAACAAGAACATATACACGCGGCATTGATAAACTCACGATCACTTCCCAAACACAGATATGAAATAGCAGACTTCATAGTCAATTACAATCTAGACATCCTCTTCATATCGGAAACATGGGGAGACCCCTCATCTGGCCCAGATTTCTGTACCGCATCCCCAGATGGTTTTAGCGTACTAAGACTGGACAGAAATAATAAAACAGGGGGGGGTCTGGCGATTATATACCGAGACAGATACTCGGTAAGAACTGAGACGCTCCCCAGTACAACCTGTGAAGCATTAACCTTTTCCATAAAAATTAATATCTCCTATACTTTCAGAGGAAACCTCCTATACCGCCCTCCAGGCACACGATCAGGATTCCTTACCTCTTTGGACAGCCTGTTGGAACCCGCTGTAGGGGAAAATGACTTCACCATTCTTGGTGATTTTAATTTTCACCTGGAGAATTTTGATGATAAAGTCACAACTACCCTACTCACTGAGCTAGAGGCGATCTCCCTGCGACAATTGATCACCGGTCCTACACACAAAGCCGGTCATACGTTAGACGGGCTCTTCACCAGCAATACCAAAATTATCCATTACAAAAACATTACCCTTGATCTGGACTGATCACTGGGCCGTGTTTTTTAGCATCCAGGCAAAAAAAAACACCCCGTCATCTATTCCTAGCAGGCCTAAACAATTCAGAGCCTGGAGCCAAATAAATCAGCAGCTTCTTAATGCCCAACTGTCAGCATCCAACTACGAACCCACGGCCAATCCCACACTAGCCTCCTCTAAATACTCCAACTGGCTAAACAATGCAATTGAAGTACTGGTACCCCTTAAGAGTCTGTCAAAAAACAGAACCTCTCCTTCAGCGCCTTGGTTCTCCGAGACCTTTAGACTGAAGAGGCAACGCTGCAGGAATCTCGAAAGACACTGGCGCAAGGATTATAACACTACTGACAAAACACGCTATAAAGAGGCAATAAACCAATATAAACTGCTCCTAATGTCTGAGAAAAGTAAATATTATACCAAGCAGATAGTAGGAGCCCAAGACTCCAATAAGAGTCTCTTCCAAGTAGTTCTTAAACTATCCGGATCTTCAGTAAACCCCTTGCCTGCTCCTACCCAAGATCTATGCAATGCTTTGGCCAGTGCATTTCAAGCTAAAGTCAGCAAAATATATGACAATTTCACTACGCAAGTAAAAGACAATCACTTAATCTCTTCTGGAAAGGACAATAACCTTCCTTCCTTTTCGCATTTTCATCAAGTCTCAACTGATTTAATAAAATATCACATCCAAACAATAAAATCAGGCTCCCCAACAGACCCGTGTCCACCTTCGGTTCTAAAACTTATTCCCGACTTACTAGCACCTAACCTCAAAGACATTTGCAACGCCATGTTCAACACCGGCACCTATCCCACTGTCTGGAAAAAGGCAACAATCAAACCACTGCTGAAAAAGCAGAATCTAGACCCACTGGACACCAAAAACTACCGCCCTATTACAAACCTCCCTTTCCCAGCTAAAGTTTTTGGAAAAGTAATGAATACGCAACTGATCGACTACATTGAAGAAAACAATCTTCTAGATGAGACACAATTTGGCTTCAGAAGGGGCCATGGGCCGGAAACTGCCCTTATTAAGGCAGCAGATGAAATCAGAGCCGCTAGGGATTGTGGTGGATCAGCAATTTTGATATTGCTGGACCTATCAGCGGCCTTTGACACGGTCGATCATGCCACCCTGATCGACCGTGTCTCAAACCTAGGTGTCAACTCTAAAGCAAAGGAACTTTTGGCCTCCTTCCTGTCTAATCGCTCTCAGCTGATGAGTTTCGGCGAATTTAACTCTCCTCCATTTACCCTCCCGTGTGGAGTGCCACAAGGATCATCCTTGAGTCCGACACTATTTAATATCTATGTGTCGGACCTGGCCAAGGTAATTAAAACCCATGGAATTAGACTGACTACCTACGCCGATGACACACAGCTGGTGCTTACAATCAACAAAGACGGAGAAGCAATCGCAGCCAATTCCCAAACTGGCATGCTTGCCATCAGTTCCTGGATGGATGAGAATTGCCTAAAGCTGAACTCCGACAAAACGGAGGTTGTGATATTTGGCAAACTACATCCAGCTTGGTCCCCTACCTGGTGGCCGACCACTTTGGGACCTCCACCTATTCCTGTACCCAAAGCTAGAAACCTAGGGGTCATATTTGATGACAAGCTATCCTTCCTAGCCCACACAAACACCATTGTCTCGTCATCTTTCTTCACCCTCAGAATGATAAAAAAAATACTTCCGTTCCTTCCCCCAAGTGCAGGAAAAACACTGGTTAGCATGCTAGTATTCTCAAAAATTGACTACTGCAACGGCCTGTTTTTGAATGCCCAAAAAAAGATCATCAAGAGATTGCAGATGGTGCAGAACGCCGCCGCCAGACTAATAACTGGTACTCCTAAGTACAACTCAATCTCCCCGGTGGTTCGCAATCTGCACTGGCTACTAATATCTAGCCGCATTAAGTTTAAGGCCCTCTGCATTGCCTTTAAGGCCATTCACAACTCAGGACCAGAATTTCTGAGAAAAGCCTTTCGTGCCCATGTGCCTCATCGAACCTTACGCTCTTCAACTGCTAACCTGCTAAAGGTCCCCCGCACATATAAGGCATCCTGGGGTGACAAGATGTTCACCATTGCCACCACCAAGCTATGGAACTCTCTTCCTCAACACCTAAAAATATGTCCAACACTAACTACTTTCAGGAAACTTATAAAAACGTGGCTTTTTAATCAATGAGCACCTCAATAACGTCTTCCCCATATTGTCCGTAGCGCCGAGACACCCACAGCTATTTGCGCGCTCTATAAATTGTTTAAATAAATAAATAAATTAACATTCCAAGTGCCAATAACAATCGTCATCATGACAGAAAGTAAGCACTAATGTTCAGCCATATGCCCTCCCGCCCCTCAGGAACCCAATCCGCCGACCCACTCCTTGAAGCCATGAACATCCTTGTCCACCACTGGCAACGACCCCCTAGTCATACGTCTTCACAAACCCATGTGTTAAAAAGCCGCCACCACAACCCACCCGCACCCACCCCTCAACCCCTAAACAAAAGAGAACAAAAGTAACTGGATAAACCATACATTCATTACTGACGATCCCTCCGCGGGGGCGGAAAGGCCCCGCAGGACCCAGGGTGGACAACAGGTTCGAGGACCCCGTCCACGCCCACCCCAGTGCGAAAAACTGTATCGAGAGCATATTTGTGCGATTAACTGAAAAGCTCCAAGAAAGTAACTCATTACAAGGCAGTGTCTCAGTAAACGCTGCATTGAAAGCACTGTAGATATGAAGAACATCGAATACGACCTAGTGAAAGCCATAACATACCGTAAGACATTGCTAACCTGTCTTGTCGTTGATGATAGACTGTTAGGAAAGAGGCAGCAACAGAGGCCTTACTGCAGAAAGGCCACATAGTCCATGATCCCCCCCGCTGTGAGCATAGGACCAAAGCTGAGGCGGAGGAGTACTGCAGAAGGGCGTAAGCGTGAGGCTAGAGTAGTAGTTCAGGTCAGAGCCAGACTCCAACTGGTGTCCCCAGGTGCCACCCGAGACGTCAAAGAACTTGATCGATACATGGAGGTTCAAAAAAGCGCAATCCGGAGTGCAGAATGTTAGTGATTAGCGTTGCCTCTTGTGTGGTCCAGTAGTCCATGCAGAAGCCTTTGTAGAGCTTCGGGAGGATTCTCTATTCTTACCGTGCAGAGGAGTGTCCTCATCTGTGGGGAGACCCAGTAGCAACATACCTTCCTGCAGATCGGTAATATGACGCCGTTTGTTCTGGTATTCAAAGGAGAGCCCAAACGGGTAGGTCCATCGATACCGGATTTTGTCATCCCGCAGTTTAGTGGGGACGGGCCTAAGCAATTGCCGGCAGGCAAGTGTAGACGGCGAGACATCTTGGAAGATGGTGCAAGAGTGGCCCTGAAATGAGACGAAGTCTTTTGTCCTAGCGGCCTGGAGAACGCTGCCTTGACCTTGAAGGACTGAGACTTTGCTAGGACGTCGCATGGCCGTTTCTTCTCTCTGTGTTGTAGCGCTCCCACGCGATGTACTCTGTCCAGTTTTATTTTAAGAGTCTGTGGGGCTAAAATCTCCGAGAACAGACCCACCATGAAGGCCTCCAGGTCCGGTCCCTCCGCGCCCTCCTCCAGGTCTCTTATACGTAAATTCTCTCTCTGGGCCCTGTTTTCGAGTTCCTCAGCCCTGAGTTGCGCCTGTTGTAGCTGCTCCTGGAGTGTACGAACATTCTCCCGGAGCTCGGGAGAGAGTTGTTCCTGGTGTTGCGTTTCGAGGTCCAGGATCCTGGAGCCCACGGAGTCAACATCTTGCTGGAGGGAGGACAGGCGATCTGTCAGATCTATTGAGCAACTGCGCTCAGAAGACTTGATATCCCGACTGATGTCACTGCGCAATTCAGATTTAAAGTCTTTAAACATGGCCAAGAGATCATTTTTTGTGATTGCCATTGCTGGTGCACCTACTTCGCCCCGAAGTGTTCAACATTTTTCTGCAACAGCGAAGAAATTCGAGAGTTTATGCGGTGGGTTGCCCTTTGATTTCTTAGGCGGCATAAGGCTGAGTCCCACAATGCAGTGTAAACAACTCATAAAGAGCGTGAGAGGTTTGGCATCTAGGGAGCGCCATGAGGTGGCGGCAGCAGCCTTAGATTAAGCATTGGGGAAGAGTTGTATTTCAAAGGCAATATAGGGTTCTCTACTTGAGGCTAGATCCCCAATCATCCAGTGGCAAGAGAGGGGAGCCGCTGTTACAAAAGTCACAAAACCAGGTGCACTCTAATGGTCGGGCGCCTATAGGGAGCCCAGAGAGTCCGGCAGTCCATCTGGAGCAGTAGCGGGTGTGGATGGATGCAACGGGCGGCCCATTCGCAACCTCAGGCAGCACGTTGAAAAGACCCTTTCCTGGCAAAGGGAGCGAGCACTAGTATCCACACGGCTGCAGCGCATAGAAGAAATCAGGCATGCAAGACCTCAGTAAGCTCCCGGCGATGGTGCAGGGCATGAATGGCCAGGCGCGATATACAGTGGAGCAGATCCGCCCTCTGACAGGGAAACCTCCCTTTGCAGCAGACATTAAGTGTGTAAAGCGCGGAGGGCCGCCATTTGATGATAGGCAGCCTCCATCTTAGGGTCAGGCCAAGGCGGAGGTCACTGCACTCGGCTGCCACTGGAGAAGCGCTACCCGCATCAGAAATGCCCCACAAGTAAGCGTTACCTTGGGTTAGCAGCGGTCTTCACTGGGCATCCCCCGCCACTCAAAGCTGGACGATCGGGGGAGATACCGGTGATCACGGACGCCACGCTGCCATGTTGTGTGCTGCGCGGTCGTCCTCCGTAGTGGCGGTGGCGAGATAAGGAGCTCTTCCCGGCGATCTGGCCAGTCAAACTATCTCCGCTGGTGCCTCATACTTCCCCACGTTGGAGGCTTTCGGTTTCAGCGCTCCTGTGTGGCGTAGTGGGCAAAAGAACGATGGATTTAACCCAGATCTCTTGACTGGGGGAGAATGTCTGCATTGTCAGCATTCCGTCCATCATTTGTTTGTTGTAACGCTTTTCGCCCTAAGTTGGATGGGTATTCCCAGACGTGGGACCCGTGCTCACTACGCCACTGGAGTCAAGCTATCCTGGCTGATGACGGCTGATAGCCAGAAACCGGTCCTAGGATGCTTGATTCCGGTCCAGGGAAGACATGGCTTGGCAGTTCGGGCTGGACTGTTCCCATGAGGCACAGGGTCAAGACTGATTTGCATATGGCCATGTCTAAACTGGGGTGGCGTAGTGGGCAAAAGAACGATGGATTTAACCCAGATCTCTTGACTGGGGGAGAATGTCTGCATTGTCAGCATTCCGTCCATCATTTGTTTGTTGTAACGCTTTTCGCCCTAAGTTGGATGGGTATTCCCAGACATGGGACCCGTGCTCACTACGCCACTGGAGTCAAGCTATCCTGGCTGATGACGGCTGATAGCCAGAAACCGGTCCTAGGATGCTTGATTCCGGTCCAGGGAAGACATGGCTTGGCAGTTCGGGCTGGACTGTTCCCATGAGGCACAGGGTCAAGACTGATTTGCATATGGCCATGTCTAAACTGGGGTGGCGTAGTGGGCAAAAGAACGATGGATTTAACCCAGATCTCTTGACTGGGGGAGAATGTCTGCATTGTCAGCATTCCGTCCATCATTTGTTTGTTGTAACGCTTTTCGCCCTAAGTTGGATGGGTATTCCCAGACGTGGGACCCGTGCTCACTACGCCACTGGAGTCAAGCTATCCTGGCTGATGACGGCTGATAGCCAGAAACCGGTCCTAGGATGCTTGATTCCGGTCCAGGGAAGACATGGCTTGGCAGTTCGGGCTGGACTGTTCCCATGAGGCACAGGGTCAAGACTGATTTGCATATGGCCATGTCTAAACTGGGGTGGCGTAGTGGGCAAAAGAACGATGGATTTAACCCAGATCTCTTGACTGGGGGAGAATGTCTGCATTGTCAGCATTCCGTCCATCATTTGTTTGTTGTAACGCTTTTCGCCCTAAGTTGGATGGGTATTCCCAGACGTGGGACCCGTGCTCACTACGCCACTGGAGTCAAGCTATCCTGGCTGATGACGGCTGATAGCCAGAAACCGGTCCTAGGATGCTTGATTCCGGTCCAGGGAAGACATGGCTTGGCAGTTCGGGCTGGACTGTTCCCATGAGGCACAGGGTCAAGACTGATTTGCATATGGCCATGTCTAAACTGGGGTGGCGTAGTGGGCAAAAGAACGATGGATTTAACCCAGATCTCTTGACTGGGGGAGAATGTCTGCATTGTCAGCATTCCGTCCATCATTTGTTTGTTGTAACGCTTTTCGCCCTAAGTTGGATGGGTATTCCCAGACGTGGGACCCGTGCTCACTACGCCACTGGAGTCAAGCTATCCTGGCTGATGACGGCTGATAGCCAGAAACCGGTCCTAGGATGCTTGATTCCGGTCCAGGGAAGACATGGCTTGGCAGTTCGGGCTGGACTGTTCCCATGAGGCACAGGGTCAAGACTGATTTGCATATGGCCATGTCTAAACTGGGGTGGCGTAGTGGGCAAAAGAACGATGGATTTAACCCAGATCTCTTGACTGGGGGAGAATGTCTGCATTGTCAGCATTCCGTCCATCATTTGTTTGTTGTAACGCCCTGTGTGCGTGTAGTCGCACTGCGCTGCACAGATAGCGCACGTGGACCGGGAGCCGAGACAGATTAAGTCCGATCGGCCATCTTGCCCGGCCACGCCCCCCCTACGTGTTGAGTTTTGAAACTTTAAAATATTCATCTAAAATCAGCCAAATTACGAAAACGAATTTACTCACCTGTTATCAAGAGAGATCCCAGTGCTGGATCTTGGTGCCCAGCACTGACCCTGAAAAATTATTAAAACCGTACTTACCTATAACTTGATTTTCCTTCCATAGGATAACATTGTCTGGTTTTCACCAGAAATTCTTCTAAGTGTCGATTTTGCAAACTTACAAATATTTGTTAAAAATCGCCTGTATAACAAAAACACATTCTTTCAACTGTTTACAGAAGATGCCCCAGTGCTGGATCCAGAATCCAAAACTGAGTTAGAAAAAGTAACAGTAACCCCACTTACCTGCTAAGTGAATTTCCTCATGTAGGATAACATTGGTGATTCTATGTGAAAAAGTTTCTGTCAACTTTTAAAATACAATAATATTCCTTAAAAGTCACAACTGTAACCAAAACGTTTTTACTCAAGTGTTTACAGGAGATGTCCCAGGACTGAATCTAGGATCCAGTCCTGTGGTAAGAAAAATAATCCAAAAAGTAATCAATTGCATTTAACTAGAAATTCCCATTGAGCTCAATGTTATATTGTGTTTGAAATTGTGTTGCCTATTGCAACAACTGTATCTATTGCATTCAAAAGTCTATTGCCTGTTGAAAGTTTTTATCTGAAGCATCTCATTCTGAGAAAGTATATTTTGATACCTATTGTTGGTTCTAAAATAAAAACAACTATATATTTTTATACAAAACCATTGGCCTAGAGTTCAGTTCTTGAGTGTGAGACCATTTGCTGACTGAGTGTGTTCAACAAATGCTTTACACTGTCCTCTGATACTGCCTTACTGCTCGACCAAGCTACAACTTTAGAGAGTAAGGTCATATCTAACTTTAGCCTCTGCCAAACCTCTGGGGACTGTGGACTCTGTGCACACTGTACCTATTTGGGAACAGTATATACAGAGTCACTTTCTTACAATCTGAACCCAATATTAGATGGCAGAAGTGTGTAAAACATGTGAACATGTAGCACTAATGGCTGCCAACCAATTGATACTTATAAGTAATGTTTTTAATCTGCCTTTCATTTGACCAGTCTTCAAAACGACTTTCTTTTTCCTATCCTCCTCCTCACCCTACCAAGGAAGGCAAGAGGTTACAATGACTAAACCCCAGGTATCTTGTCTCTTACTACAGTAACTGTAAAGGACCAGACTGGGTGGATGATCAGAACTTAGTGGGCTTAACTGCAGCCAAGAAAGAAAGTGGTGACCTAGCATGCCATTTCGCATTGGATTGGATGACATGTTGTATAAAGATCTGTTCCTCTTTGACCAAGAAAAAACACTCCTGATGGCAATGATGCACTCACTATGAAGCTATCGTGTTGTCTACTGCACTTAAAAGCTTCCTGGTAGTTTTTTGTTAAGCGCCCATTCACTGCATGACTTTCGTGGTGGATTGGCACTACTCAATTCTACCTTTGGCTGTGTGAGGAAAAAAGGTTGTACTTTGATATTCATCAATAAGGTGAGGAATCGGTCTCATGAAAAATCCAGCAGAAGAACAAGTTACTTACCTTCAGTAGTGATATTTCTGGTAGATACTATTTCTTCCTACAGCTTCCTCTCCCCTATGCGTCGTCCTCCTATCCTGATGTAGCGACACTATTAATGGGATCCCATGGTATGCAATGATGCCTGCTGTTATTATTGTTGTTGATTCATTCATTATGCCTTAGTTGGACACTAAAAAGATGTAAGTAAATAAGACCAGAACATCGGATGTTCCATATATAGCCAGATGTTGTCATGTCCTGAGATGAAGGCATCACAACTGTAGTCGCATGGCTAAACCTAATTACGCTGGAGAGCTATTGCGGGGATAGGTTTTCTAGCTCCAGTCTGAATCTATAGAATTATTCATAAAGTGAGGAATCTACATAAGATGTAGTATCCACTTGAAATATCGTAAGTAACTTTTTCTTCTGCTTGTTTATGGTCAGTCATTTATGACTGGTTTGAGTCATCTGCCCTCATTACAGATGTAAGGGATCCAGATTGGTAACCCTGCTTTTTGAAGCACTGGTGCACCTCTGGCATGCGGGTTTAATAGGCC
Organism: Triturus cristatus; assembly: GCF_964204655.1. Lineage (NCBI taxonomy): Eukaryota > Metazoa > Chordata > Amphibia > Caudata > Salamandridae > Triturus > Triturus cristatus. The sequence goes on along the minus strand of NC_140586.1, from coordinate 358,953,539 downwards.
AGCATAGATTTTGATCTTGTAAATGAGGAATAAACAGGTGAATCTGTGCTTCCACTTCACACAGGTTCCCACTTTTGTTGCCATAGCAGCCAGTTTTCTCCACACACATTATACAAGGATTTTCCTGATTAAATCTGAGGAGGGAAATAAAGAAGTGTATGTTTTTAATGCACAACTTGTAATTATTTGGCGGGTAGAAACCTCTGTTTTCACAGTTATTATAAATACAATAATATTTAGACTGTATATGCATCTTTGGTGTCAAAATAGGTTTTCCGTTTTGTTAGATACTTTGAATGTCAGCCTTTTGTGCTTAAAAAAAATATGAAAACACAAAAAGATTCTGCTTTTTACATAGTTCAAAGCTTACTTGGAATATTGTGGTCTTATTTCTTTTAGCCTTAGCTGCAAGGATTTCTTTGTTGTGCTGTAAGCATCTGATTGAAAGAACAATGTTACTCTGGCCTAGGACTCTACATATTTTTTTCAAACTCATTTTTATTTTTCTATCTAAAGGATTTAGTCAGTTTGCAGACTTTCTTCCCTCATTCTTCACTCATTCACATGTTGGTTGATTTGCCTTAAGTGGTTCTTGATGTAATGCAGTCCTTGTCCTACCTGCTTTTTCACTTATGGATTTGGATGTTAATTCTCCCTGCTGGTTCACATTCAAGGAGCTACAGGAATAATTAGAACTCCCCGAGATTTAGGGAGGTTCGACAATCCTTGGGAAAATAAAGAGATGACCTGCCTGAAGAAACCCAGTCGGAATATTGGGTCCTAGTGGCCCCCCTTACAAAGAAAAGCAATCTCACAGATTTGTACAACGCTCACCCGGAAGTGCCTGAAACCCTTAGACCAGCTAAAAGGCAGATGGGAGCAGGACTTTGGGATCACAGAAGACCCGGACTGGGAAGAAGCATGTAGATCCCCGAGGGAGGTTGAAATCCGGGCGGGTTACAGACTCATACAATTTAAGATACTGCACAGAGCATATTATACATTCACCTGACTGACTACATAGAATGGACAGGGCTTCCACTGACCGGTGCCTCCGTGGATGCAGCCAAAAGGGAACATGGATACACATACTGTCGGGTTGCCAAAACTGTGGTCCTTCTGCCGACATGTGGGGCACTGCTTGAGCAGGTCACGTATCTTATCACCGAACCTCACAGCACAAGTGGCGTGCTCTTAATGGGCCTGAAACCTGTACTGGTGCATGTAGGCAGAAAGAACAATATACCAGGCACGAGGATCCCCGAGGAAATTTGACAACATTTGGGGTCCATGGGAAAAATTGCGTAATGCGGAGAACTGACCATGCCATAGGGAATGCGAGCCTATTTATTGTGTAGCAAAGGGGCAGATCAGGAGCACCAAGTTAGTCATGTTTGGTTACCGTGCATGTCTTTGGACACAGTGTGGGAAGAGGGATAGTCTCCTGGAATGGTCATGCACATGTGATGCCAGAATTAAAGTACATTGTAATTGGCTCAGTTTTTTTTTTTTTTTTTTGCTGCAAACCAATAAAAAAAATGTTTTTTTTTTTTTTAGCAGAAATATAATGGGAAGGGATTTTACATTGTGAACTCCATCACAAACACCATAGGAAGTGGCTCTAGGTTTTTTGAGACTGAGAGAGGTTTTTTTTGGATAACAACAATGTATTAGTCTTAGTAGAGACACAGCACAGTCACACACATCGCAGGCCCTCACAGGGGATGCTGGAAACAACATTAAAGAATTCCAACAAATACCACCTGCCTACCTCCCGGACCTCCACACCTGCAGATCCTAGCCCATAGTTTGACCACTATTTCCCCCATATCTTCGAATGTTTCTCGGGGCAACCTCTAGCCAAGTAGATTGTCTCTTTCAAATTTGTCTGAGCAGTCCATACCTGACCCCGATTCATACAGTGGTATGGCTTCCGGTGACTTCCAGTACTTGGCCACGTCTCCTTTCACCAGCAGTGTCCTCAATCCCACTAGGATTCATTCCCCTCTTGGGCCACCCAGGTTCTTCAAAAGGCCGAGCAGCGCAACTTGGGGGGAAGCCTCAATTTGCTGATCCAATACTTCCATTAGTGTCACAAAGATGGACTCCCAGTAACGTATGATGGTGCATTCCCACACACCATAAGGTAAAAGTTTCCTGAACCTCTAAGACACCTAGTATAAGTGTGTGCTGAGAGTTTATGGGCCCTGCACAGGCGTTTGGGCTTATAGTATGTGCAGAGAAAGTAATTCAGTTGGATAAGGCATTCGAGTACGTGGTGTCATGTATTCCTCCCTCCATTCCGCTTCTACTGGAGGGCCCAGCTACCCCTCCCACCTTTCTTTCAGGCATGTAAGTGTGCAAGGGGAATGGTTCACCTGAGAGATCTTCTCAAACCGATCTTGTTAGAGGCGCTTGTGATATCTGTATTTCATTCTTTATATTTGTAATGTTTAATATGTATGTTTAAAATAATCTTTCATTTTAATAAGCACTGACTGGACATTGATGGATTAAATTGTTAGTGTTTAACCCACCCCAACATCTTTTTTTTTTTTTTAATTAAAAAAAAAAACTTTTTTATTAATCAGCACCGGCATATCTGAAAGAAAAACGTTAGTTAGATTCCTCACCTTAGAATATCCCCAGGCGTCAGGCTGGATCCGGAAAGATTTTTCGTCAGCTAGGCGTCGTCTGCGGCTCCACGTCCGTAGTCGGCGTCGTGCGCCGGAATGACGTCGTGAAGTACTTAGACGCCGCCCTCGCGCGCTGACGTCAGTTCTTCTTTTTTCGCACCAGACAGCGCCGATCCGGGAAGAGCTTACCCCTGAGTCAATTTTTGAGTAAACTTTTTGACTCTTTTTGGTCTTTTGTCGACTCGACTCTGGTGCCGGTAGGATGCCTGGATTTAAGGCCTGTGACGCCTGTCATCGCATGATCGCCGGTGCCTTTACTGCCTGGGGGCCGACCACGACGCGGAGTCGTGCCCCGATTGTCAGGCCTTGACCTTGAAGGCTAGGTGGGAGCGGTCCCGTAAGCTTCTCGAGCTTCGGCACTCGGCTCCGCGCCGCTCACGGTCCCGGTCCAGGAGGAGGTCCAAGGACCGGTCGCGGAGCCACAGTCACTATCATCGCTCGTCGGGCTCGAAGTCTTCGGGTAAGTCGAAGCGATCTAAGAAGTCCAAGAGGCGTCACCGCTCTTCGGACTCCCCTCGCGCGACTCGGCCGAGGGTCAGGGTGGTCCCACCCCCGCGGCTCCGCAGGAGCCGCGTTCGTCTCCATACCAGCCGGTCCCTGGGACTGACGCGACTCCGGCGGAGGTCAATGCCTTCCTCTCGGCCATGAGGGGCCTGGCTCCGCCGTCGACGCCTGCCGGCGCGCCTTCGGGCCCCGCGGGCTCGACTGGGCGAACTTGCGTGCCGGCGGCTCCGGCCCCGGCGCCGACTTCGGTCCCGACGCCGCAGGTCCCCGAGGGATCCAGGCCTGGATCTCTGTCGGCGCAGGTCGACCTCACGACTCCTCCGCCGGCGCCGACACCGGTTCCACCTCCGGCGCCGTTTCCGGACGATGCCGTTCCCCGGTTTAGCCCCTGTCCGGACCCGACGCCGGCACTGTGCCGCCCGGCGCCGCACCCGACGCCGATGGATAACCGTTTCATCTACCGTCCGGCTCCGATCGTTCCTCCTGTTTATAAGAAAGCGGATGAGGGGGGCGACTGGGAGGGGTCTGAGGACCCTATGGCCCTCCAGGGTCAACTTTCACAGGACTGGGCAGACGAACTGGGGGATGCCAGTGGTCTGGACACTTCGCCGGACGCTGGTTTCATCTCCTCCGACTGTGGCTTCGGGGGAAGGTGCAGCTTTTTCAGTGGTGCTGCGCAAGGCGGCCGAAGCCCTGGGGCTCGAGTTGCCTGCTGTGGCCGTGAGGACTAATATCCTCACAGAGGTGCTTCAACCTTCGGCAAGCTCCACAGAGCCTCTGCTGCAGTTCAATGAGGCCCTCATCGACGTTCTGCAGGGAACTTGGTCCAAGCCCTTCACAGTTCCTCCTGTGGATCGGAATGTGGCCCGGCGCCACCGCCCTGCTCCGGGCGACCCCAGTTTCCTGTCCCAACACCCTGTAGGAGAGTAGGGTCTGCTTTCTATGTTCACCCCCACTTTTTGCTTTTGCTTCACTGGTTTTCGACTTAGATGTGGCTGTGGGCCTGCTAATCAGACCCACAGCCCAGCTGTTCTCTCTCTAAATTCATACTATGTACTTTAGGTACATAACCCAATTGGTAAGGATCACCTTCTAGGGCCCTGTACAGTGTACCTTAGGTACCCAGGGCATAGGTGTACCCTAGCCCTACCAGGGGCTGCAGCATGTATTATGCCACCCCTGGCTGGCCTTCCATTATGACACAACTGGCTGATCACTCGGCTGGGGCAAGGTTGTGTAATCACCCCTTGCTTAGGTGTAGTATTCCTATACCTACCTTATATATAGACACATGGGTAACCTATCAGTCACTCCTATGGCAGGCCTTAACAATCCTGAAGGCAGAGTGCTTGGTAACATGTGAGATGGTGCTCTAGCATGAGCTGAGCCTGTCTGCAGCTTTCGGAACCATGTCCTTATAGCTGTTCTATGATATCGCCTACCATATACTCTTAAAGTGCCTTATAATCCTCGCGGTTATGGTAACTATGGTTTGGCTTTATCAAAACATGTCGTGTAAAGTGTCTAACACTTTGGAATACTACCCCCACACCATTTCTGGCGATGAGGATAGTATTCATCCCTTCTAGAGGGAGAAGACATGTTGAAGACCTACTACCCGGTTAAAGTTAACCAGAGCCCCAGCATCACAAAATGGATGCTGCTGCCACAGACACAAGTCTGACCTCCTGCTGCTGGGAGTCCTTCCAGCGAGGGAGGCTTGGACAATAGGTTTCCTGCCTTGGGAGGTGCTAGCACCACCCTAGACAGGACTTAGTGTATTGGGGCAGGGAGGGATGAAAGAAACGAGACACTGCCTGGGGCACACTGGTGCTGGGCCACTCCAGCCCCAGTGCTGGCGTGAAACTGGACAAAGGGAAGGGGGTGTAACCACCCCCCTCCCTGGTCCCACCCATAGGAGGGACCTAGCAGGTAACCCAGCCCCCCAGATTAGTATAAGAGTGGGAGCTGAGTCCCTAGGACTTTGGATTATCCTGAAAACAAACTTGAACAGAAACTCTAGACCTTCGACTACGGAAGAAGACTGAAGAATCTCCCTTGTGGCCAAGGAGTGGCCACCCTGTGCAAACAGGTACCATCAAGCGACCTGCCGTTTGCTTTGCCCAAGTTCTACGAGGAACCGACTGCAGAACCCGACCAGAGCCTTGACTTCCAGACTTCTCGGACCCTGATCCACATCCACAGCAAAGCTGAGATCCGTGGAGGCGACGAGAGACGTGGGACCGGCTACCTGGGAAAATTGGCTACTAGCTTCCAGCGCAGCTTCTGAGGCACCCTCTAAGTTGTGCTCTGGGGATTGAGAAGCCCCAACCTCGAGCACCATCTGCACCGAAGATCAGCCCTCCACACTCCACGACTTCTGCGTGGGGCCCTTCTGCATTTTCCTGCTCGACGCGTCTGTCCGGTTGCTTGCCCGTTGGCTAGTAACCTCTGTGACGACGAACCCTTGACTTTTCACCGCTGGTTTGGCTCCTCCAGACTGGCCCTTGGTTCCCTGTGAAAGAGAAGCACCTCAGGCCTTCCTGGTCTGCAACAGAAGCGAATCCTTCATTCTGCGTGGGTTTCGCTTGCCAAGGCTTGTTGGGTCCAAACTCGACATCGACGCCGCCAACAGCCAGAGCCCTCGTGGGACAGCTCGCCTCCTGGTTCTGGTCGTCCTCGACGCCTCCTGGTACCCGTGGCTGCTGCGACAAGCTTCACCTCTTCACCTGCATCTTCACGACATCGCCTGGTTCCTTCCTGGTTCCTTCCCGGCTCCTGGCTGGTGACCTAGACTCTGTCCCCTCTGCTTGCAGGTACCTTCCTTCTTGATTCCATCCTTGGAATCCACCGGACACTCTTCACTGACTGCCTGTCAGCATCTTTTCTTTAGGCATCCATAGGAGTCGGTGACGAAACCCGACGCAAGTTCACACCTATGCACCCGCAGCCCGTGGGCTAGGTAACTTGAGTACTCCGGTGCTCACATGGGTATTGACTATCCTAGTGTCTAGTTTTCAAGTCTCTAACTCCTAGCTCTTCCCGAAGTGTCCTAAAACTCTTAATTTCTAAACATCACTATTTCTATCGACTTTAACGCATTACGCGTGAGTGTTTCCACTCTGCACCTGAATCCCGTGGGCCTCCCACTGCCTAGCGACTGATAGGATAGTGTAGCCCCAGCGATGGCCTAGGCCTAACCTGTGTTCGTGAAAGTGGTTCTTATACCACTTACTTAGTATATGGTTTGCGTGGCCCCTAGGGCCTAACTGTATTACTTACCTGTGTGACTTATGTATGCTTAAATAAGACTGTGTTGTACTTACCTCGAATCTCATAAAGAGTGCTGAGGGTATTTTGACTAGAATAAATACATTCAATTTTTATAATATATCTGTTGTGGTGTCCTCTCATTTGGTATTCAAGGGATTGCAAATGGTATAGCAGCTGGCTTCACATGCCATACAGAGTTTAGCCTAAGACTGCTCTTGTCCATGCTACCACTAGGATAGCTGGTCTATAAGGTTGACTTTACAACCAATCACCATAAGGGTTGTTTGGACTGATACAAAGTGTACACTAGAACTAGTGACCTCATATATCAGGCCAACTTCTCACACACCCCACCCCCGAGAGCCTGGCCTCCACTTCCCAATCCTCCTTCCCGTCCGCTCCTCCGGATCGGGAATCCAAGAGGCTGGAACAGTTCGGAAAGAAACTGTTCTCTTCCCTGAGTTTGGGCCTGCGGTCTTTGAACACCGCTTGCCTCTTGGACCGTTTCTCCCACTCTGTGGGATGCGGTGGAGGACGTGCTGCCACTGTGTCCGGAGGAGGCCCGGACACGTCTCTCCCAGGCACTTGCTGACGGGCGAGATGCAGCGCGACATGCCATACGGTGTGGACTTGACACCACGGACTCGCTGGGTAGGGCGATTTCCACCACGGTGCCGCTCCGGCGCCACGCCTGGCTGAGGTCCACGTCTTTTTCGGGGGATGTTCAGAGTACCCTCATGGATATGCCCTTTTGATGAGAAGGCGGATAGTGCACTGGCTCGTTTTAAGGACTCCCGGGCTACGGCCACGTCTTTGGGTCTCTCGGCCGCACACTTCCGCCTTTCGCGGCCAAGGAAGGGGCGCCTCCTCTCGTCTGCCTAGCCACCGGCTGCAGAACCAACCTGCACGCGGTCGTGAACGTGGGTTCCGCCGTGGCGGTTCTAGAGGACAACGCGTTCAGTCCACATCCACCCCGGCAGCATCCGCCTCAAAGCCCTCCTAGTCCGAGCTTTCAGGCCCATTCCACGCCAGTGGGCGGCAGAGTTCGCCATCACATGCTCCACTGGCGCTCCTTCACTTCGGACAGGTGGGTTTCTGCAAATCGTCCGAAGGGGCTACTCCCTCCCCTTCGAGACGACCCCTCCAGCCATGCCACCGCAGTGCCACCGTATATCGGAGGATCACTTGAATCTTCTGCGGGAGGAAGTTACGGCCCTCTTGGCCAAAGAGGCCGTCGAGCGCGTTCCTGGTCCAGAAGTAGGCCGTGGTTGCTATTCCCACTACTTTCTGGTTCCCAAGAAGGGCAAAGGGGGCCTACGCCCTATCTTGGACCTCAGGAGCGTCAACGCCTTCCTCCGGAAGGAACGGTTCAAGATGCTAACTTTAGCTCAGGTTCTGGCTGCCCTCGACCCTGGAGACTGGATGGTAGCGTTGGACTTGCAGGACGCCTATTTTCACATCCCCGTCCTGCCGGCCCACCGGCGTTACCTGCGGTTCACGGTGGGTCAGGAGTACTTTCAGTTCACCGTGCTCCCCTTCGGCCTCACCAGTGCCCCTCCAGTGTTCACGAAAGTGATGGCGGTGGTCGCAGCTCATCTGCGCAGATTAGGGGTTCCAGTCTTCCCCTATCTCGACGACTGGCTGTTGAAGGCGGGCTCGCCCCAGCAAGTCGTCTCCCACCTCCAGACTACGGCCGACGTCCTGCATTTGCTGGGGTTCTCCATCAACGTGCCGAAGTCACACCTGAGTCCCTCCCAGAAGCTCCTCTTCATCGGAGCGGTTCTCGATTCAGAGCAGTGCCGGGCTTATCCTCTGGAACAGCGGGTCCGGGATATTCAGGCTCTGATTCCCATCTTTCGGCCTCTATCCTGGGTTTCGGTCAGGTTGGTGCTGCGGCTTCTGGGGCTGATGGCCTCCTGCATCCTGTTGGTGCATTACGCCAGGTGGCGAATGCGGGCTCTGCAGTGGATCCTGAAGTTTCAGTGGGCCCAGCATCGAGGCAACCTGTCCGACCATGTCTTGATCTCGGAGGGCACTGCAAATTAGTTGCAGTGGTGGCTCACGGACCACGATTGGGTCAGCGGCAGATGCCTCTCCCTACCCCAACCGGAGCACGTAGTAGTGATGGACGCGTCCCTCCTGGGATGGGGGGGGCCACATGGGAGAGGCGGAGATCAGAGGACTCTGGTCTCCGGCGGAGACTTAACTCCACATCAACCTTTTGGAGCTGAGAGCGATCCGTCTTGCACTGAAAGCCTTCCTTCCCTCTGTCCGGGGAAGTGTCGTGCAGGTGTTCACGGACACCACCGCCATGTGGTATTGCAACAAACAGGGCGGGGTGGGGTCGTGGACCCTTTGTCAGGAGGCTCTGCGCCTCTGGACATTGCTGGAACACCAGGGCATTACCCTGGTGGTTCACCATCTGGCGGGCTCTCTGAACGCCAGAGCAGACAAACTCAGCCGCCGGTGCATGATGGATCACGAATGGCGTCTGAACTCGGACGTGGCGCGAGGTCTGTTTGTGCAGTGGGGAGAACCTTGGTTAGATCTATTCGCCACCGAAGAGAACGCGCAATGTCAGCAGTTCTGCGCGTTGGAATTTCCAAGGCAGCACTCGCTCGGAGACGCTTTTCGTCGCGAGTGGAGTTGCGGTCTGTTGTACGCCTTTCCGCCTATACCACTTCTGCCCAGAGTGCTGAAGAAGATCAGGCGCGACCGGGCCCAAGTTATCTTAGTGGCTCCGGATTGGGCACGAAGGTTCTGGTATCCCGAGCTACTCAGTATGTCAATCGATCCCCCGATATGACTGCCTCTTCAGGAGGACCTTCTGTCGCAGCAGCAGGGGACGGTCCTCCACCCGAACCTGTCCAGCCTCCACCTCCATGCGTGGAGATTGAGCGGCTGCAGTTGATGCCATTTGACTTGCCTCCTGAAGTCTGTGATGTCATTCTGGCAGCCAGGCGTCCCTCCACAAAGACTGTATACGCCTGCCGGTGGAACAAATTTGTGGCATGGTGCACAGCAAAGGCTGTGGATCCCCTTTCCGCCCCTCTTTCTGAGGTTCTACTCTTTCTTCTCTCTTTGGCCCAGCAGGGCTCTGCTTTGGGCACCTTGAAAGGTTATCTTGCTGCAATCTCTGCCTTCTTACGGCTTCCTGATCAGCCTTCTCTTTTCAAGTCCCTTGTTGTTTCACGTTTTCTCAAAGGCATTACTCACATGTTCCCTCCTGTCCCCTTCGTAATGCCTCAGTGGGACTTGAATCTTGTTCTGACTTTTCTGATGTGTGCTCCTTTTGAGCCTTTTCACAATTGTCCCATTCGTCTTCTGACCCTGAAAACTGCTTTCCTGGTAGCTATCACCTCGGCTAGACGGGTGAGTGGGCTCCAGGCTCTGTCATCTAAGCCTCCCTTTCTGTCTGTTCATCCGGACAAGGTTGTCCTCCGGCCTCGTCCATCTTTTCTACCGAAAGTGGTGACCCCCTTTCACCTCGGGCAATCTGTCACGTTGCCCACCTTCTTTCCGCATCCTTCAAAAGAGGAAGAGAGGCTCCACCGTCTGGACCCAAAACGGGCGCTGTCCTTTTATTTGGACCACACCAAACAGTTCCGGGTGTACGACCAACTTTTTGTTGGATACGTAGGAGCTAAGAAGGGGAAAGCAGTACATAAACGGACCATCTCACGGTGGGTCGTGTTGTGTATTAAACTTTGTTACTCCTTGGCAAAAAAGGACCCTCCTGTTGGGTTGAGGGCCCATTCCACCCGGGCCACAACGGCTACTACTGCCCTGGGCCGGGGAGTTCCCTTGCGGGACATCTGTCAGGCGGCGACGTGGGCTTCACTGCACACGTTTGCCAAGCACTATTGCCTGGACAGCTAAGTCCGGAGAGAAGGCTTCATTGGCCGTTCTGTTCTCCAGTACTTTCTGGTGTGATCCACCACCGGGGTTGGTATTGCTGGGGTATCTATTCTAAGGTAAGGAATCTAACTAACGTGTTTCTTTCAGATGCATAAGTTACTTACCTTCGGTAACGATGTATCTGTAAGAAACATTAGTTAGTTAGTTAGGTTCCTCACCGACCCACCCATCCTCCCCGTTCTGCGAACTGACATCTAGGGTTAAGGTTATCCTTTTCAGGGCCCTAGATTTTTTGGCACCAGTGTCGGTCTCTTGCATGGCTCTGCGTTCCTGGCGCGGAAAGCTATGTACAAGAACTGACGCGAGGGCGGCGTCTAAGTACTCCGACGTCATTCGGGCGCACAACGCCGACGACGGATGCGGAGCCGCAGACGACGCCTAGCGACGCGCAAGGGGTATGTATTGCTGACGAAAAATCTTTCCGGATCCAGCCTGACGCCTGGGGATATTCTAAGGTGAGGAATCTAACTAACTAATGTTTCTTACAGATACATCGTTACCAAAGGTAAGTAACTTGTTCATCAATCACATTACAGAGGAGTAAGAAAGGGATCACAAGTTGACAATAGGTTGTGAGAAGTTGGCCTGATGTATGATGTCACTAGTTCTAGTGTACACCTTATATCAGTCCAAACAACCCTTATGGTGATTGGTTGTAAAGTCAACCTTATAGACCAGCTATCCTAGTGGTAGCATGGACAAGAGCAGTCTTAGGCTAAACTCAGAATGGCATGTGAAGCCAGCTGTGATACCATATATAATCCCTTGAATACCAAATGAAAGGACACCACAACAGATATATATATAAAATAAAGTGTATTTATTCTAGTCAAACCCTCAGCACTCTTTATGAGATTCGAGGTAAGTACAACACAGTCTTATTCAAGCATACATTAAGTCACACAGGTAAGTAATACAGTTAGGCCCTAGGGGCCACGCAAACCATATACTAAAGAAGTGGTATAAGGACCACTGTCACGGAAATAGCCTAGGCCTAGGGAATCGCTGGGGCTACACTACACTCCCCAAGGTTAGGAAGTGGGAGGCCCACGGGATTCAGGTGCAGAGTGGAAACACTCACGCCTAATGCGTTTAATCGATAGAAATAGTACAGTTCTGAAATAAGCAGTTTTAGGACACTTCTCGTATAGCTAGAAAGTCGAGACTCGGAAACTAGACCCTAGGATAGTCAATACCCTTGTGAGCACCGGAGTACCCAAATTACCTAGCCCACGGGCTGCGGGTGCATAGGTGTGAACTTGCGTCAGGTTTCGTCGTGGACTTCTATGGATGCCTGAAGGAAAGTTGCTGACAGGCAGTCAGTGAAGAGTGTCCGGTGGATCCCAAGGCCGGGATCAAGAAGGAAGGATACCTGCAAGCAGAAGGGACAGAGTCTGGGTCACTAGCCAGTGACCACGTGGAACCAGGCGATGTCGTGAAGATTGCAGGTGAAGAGGTGATGCTTGTCGCAGCAGCCACGGGTACAAGGAGACGTCGAGGACGACCAGGACCAGGAGGCGAGCTGTCCCACGAAGGCTCTTGCTGTCGGTGGCGTCAAAGTCGAACTAGGACTCACCAAGCCTTGGCAAGCGGAACCCACGAAGAATGGAGGACTTGCTTCTGGTGCAGACCAGGAAGGTCTGGGGTGCTTCTCTTTGGCAGAGGAGCAGGAGCCAGTCTGGAGGAGCCAAACCAGCAGTGAAGATTCAAAGGTGTGTCGTCGCAAAGGCCGCTAGCCAACAGGCAAGCAACCGGACAGACGCGGCAAGCAGGAAAATGCAGAAGGGCCCCACGCAGGATTTGTGGAGTGTGGGGGGCTGATCTTCGGTGCAGATTGTGCTTGGGGTTGGGGCTTCTCAATCCCCGGTGCACAACTTCGAGGGTGCCTCAGAAGCTGCGCTGGAAGCTAGTAGCCAATTTTCCCAGGTAGCCGGTCCCACGTCTCTCGTCGCCTCCACGGATCTCAGCTCGGCTGTGGATGTGGATCAGGGTCGGAGAAGTCTGGAAGTCAAGGCTCTGGTCAGGCTCTGCAGTCGGTCCCTCGTAGAACTTCAGCAAAGCAAAGGGTAGTCTCTTGATGGTGCCTGTTTGCACAGGGTAGCCACTCCTTGGCCACAAGGGAGATTCTTCAGTCTTCTTCTTTCGTCGAATGTCGAAGGTCCAGAGTTTCTGTTCAAGTTGCAGGTTCAGGATAATCTAATCTCCTGGGGCCCAGCTACCACTCTTATACTAATCTGGGGGGCTGGGTTGCCTGCTAGGTCACGCCTTATGGGTGGGACCTGGGAGGGGCGTGGTTACACCCCCTTCCCTTTGTCCAGTTTCGCGCCAGGACTGGGGCTGGATTGCCCCAGCACCGGTTTGAACTGGACTATGCATGGGACACCTTGTGTGCCCCAGGCAGTGTCTCGTTTCTTTCATCCCTCCCTGCCCCAATACACTAAAGGCCTGTCTGGGGTGGTGCTCGCACCTCCCAAGGCAGGAAACCTATTGTCCAAGCCTCCCTTGCCGGGATCACTCCCAGCAGCAGGAGGTCCGACTCGTGTCGTGGCAGCAGCATCCATTTTGTGATGCTGGGGCTCTGGTTAACTTTAACCGGGTAAGTAGGTTTCAACATGTCTTCTCCCTCTAGAAGGGAGGGATAATATCCTCATCACCGGAAATGGGATGGGGGTATTATTCCAAAGTGTTAGACACCTTACACAACATGTTTTGATAAAGCCAAACCATAGTTACCATAACCGTTTAAGATTATAAGGCACTTTAAGAGTATATGGTAGGCTATATCATAGAACAGCTATAAGGACATGGTTCCGAAAGCTGCAGACAGGCTCAGCTCATGCTAGAGCACCATCTCACATGTTACCAAGCACTCTGCCTCCAGGATTGTTAAGGCCTGCCATAGGAGTGGCTGATAGGTACACATGTGTCTATATATAAGGTAGGTATAGGAATACTACACCTAAGCAAGGAGTGATTACACGACCTTGCCCCAGCTGAGTGATCAGCCAGTTGTGTCATAATGGAAGGCCAGGCCAGGGTTGGCATAATACATTCTGCAGCCCCTGGTAGGCCTAGGCTACACCTATGCCCTGGGTACCTAAAGTACACTGTACAGGGGCCAATAAGGTGATCAATAAGGTGATCCTATCCAAATGGGTTATGCACCTAAAGTACATAGTATTAATTTAGAGAGAGAACAGCAGGGCTGTGGGTCTGATTAGCAGGCCCACAGCCACATCTAAGTCGAAAACCAGTAAAGCAAAAAGTGGGGGTGAACATAGAAAGCAGACCCTACTCTCCTACATAGGTTACATCAAGTAGTACAAAAATGTCATTCGGAAGGTCTAGGGCGAGGGGGTGTCATCGCCAATGGGGTAGAGAGGTGGCTGACATATTTCTCCATGATATGAAATCCACATGGCCCACACACGAGCCCACTTCTTAGGGCAACCACGGACCACATATACAGTCTTCTCTCTGAACATAGACCAGTCTAAGTCTTTCTCCCAGTCGCCCACCTCCGGTGGCTGAGACGCTCCCCACCTCTGAGCAATGTTTCTCTTGCCAAGCATAAGTCCCGGAGTGGCCCACTGTAGCAAGCAATCATTTAAATCATTTGGCTCCCAACTATTCAATAGACATCTACGAGCGTTCAGGCTGAGTTGTGTAGACAGGACAGTGTTAATAACATCATGTACTCTACGCCAGTAAGATTGAATACTATCACAGTCCCAAATTATGTGCATAAATGTACCTGTTTGGCCACATCCACGTCTATAGTTCCCCTCATCCATTCTCCCCATCCGCACCAGTTGGGGACCAGTCACATACACCCTATGGAATATTTTGAGCTGAACAAGTCAGAGGCGTGCAGGTATTGCCACGACTCCCAAACCACCATCTTGAGTAAGGCTTCTACTACTTTTCCTTCTTACCCTGCTAAAGAGGTATATTTGGTGCTTTGTTTGGGTCCAGTAGTAAGGTGACCCACATACACCAGACATAAAATTGGCTCAGTTAGAGCCCACTAACTCCTGAGACCGTCCTCCAGTTTCCACATGAACTGCAGTGTTGTTGTCCACTGCTTCAGAAGAAACCAGTCCTATTGTCCAGTTCTCCCACTAACGTGCACCCATAACCTGGAGTAGCGTTTCTGCAGTGACATGGTGGGGTAAAAACACTGCATGCTGTGATGTAGATTCCTTACTCCTAAGATGGTGAAACTCGTCTGTGAGTGTTTTGGAAAAATTGTACTTATAGTTTTTACAAAGCTTTGTGCTGCCATGGACCCCGAGGCCACATGAGAGAAATGTATTTCATTGGATGGCAGTGTTTTAAGTGTCACTGCTTTTATCTAGTGTCTGGATTTTTTTCCATTTATTCACAGTTCCTGATTGGATTGTAGCCCTGGGTGTAAACATTTGACTTTCTTAGTAGCTGATAGATTGTTTAAAACTTGGTGTATCTTTGTGAGATATCTTATGTTTCCTAACATCTGCTTGCGCTGTGATTCTGGCATGAAACCCCAGGGAAGGACGTCCATTCTGGCTCCAGTGTGGTGGTAAGCTTTGGGAATACTTTCATTGTATGCCATTGATGAAATATTGCTCGGTGGTACAGGGCCGGAGCAGACCTGCTCCTTATCTAGCTGGGGGATGATGTTTGTGTAGTGTGATTCTGTTCTTCCCACTCACACCCCACCCAGCTGCCTTCCCCCTCCATCCCAACATCCTCTCTAACTGGGAGTTCCCCAGGTTACTCCATGTACTTCTTACTTTAAGAGTTGTCTTTGAGGGAATGACTATCTAGCTTGAGGCGGCTCCCACCATACCGGCTCCCTCCCTTAGCAAACATGGACATCACTATCTGGTCCGTCATGTCCCATGTCTTTATCCATAGCAATGTAGAGTTACCCTGATGGTGCCTCCAAAGAGATCGATTTGTTTTATTCCAAAAAGCTCTTCCTGAACTTCTTTCGTAGCTTCATATTTCCCTGAGAACGCCTATGCAGCAAATTTAGCAGCACTTCTCTCTCGCAACAATCATTTCTGACTATGACCTCTACCTATGGGAGTAAAAAGTTGCCAGGTGACAGCCCGTTGACAATCCAATTTTATCTTTTTTCCTGCTAGGATTTGTCCCTGCCTTTCTCAGAGGGACAGGACAATTTCTCCAAATTCACAATGGAGATGGTTCGTCAGTACATGAAGGAGGAAGAAATGCGGGCAGCTCATCAATCTTCACTGCTACGTCTACGACAGAGAGCACTGAAGGAAAAAACCAAAGCTGAGCTTGCATGGCTGGAACATCAGAAGAGGTAGGAGAGCAGATTGGCAGAACTTGTCCATGGAGTTAGTGTGCTGAAATAAAGAACCAGATTCTGGCCATCCATCTGCAGATCCACAATGTTATAGTAAAGGCAAATCAATTTACTTATGATTCTACTGTTTTATAGTTCATATTACTCCTAGTTCATTTATTTTAAGAGTAAAGAACTTTCTCAGTCAGTAATAGAAATTTTGTGATGCGTATATCATGGTTTTTGCCATTGATCACAGATGAGTATAGTTTCCATTCAGTCATGCTTAGGTGCTCCTTATGTATTTTTGCAGTGAGGTACCAAATAAAGAACGATGTGTCTCACCAGCTTAGACAATAGATTGACTTCACTCTGGTGAAATCCTTAATTACCCTGCCATCAACAGTCCCAACCACAAACAAACTTATATCAAACTAATGTTACTTAAAAATGGTTCTCACCTCAAAGTGCCAACATCCCTCGAACAGTTAGCTCTAAGTTCTGCCCTTCTGTCACTAAGCATCATATATAGTTATGTTTTTTCCATTTAGCTCACAGTAGCTGGTTTTAGCTTCTGATGCCTACTTGCAAAAAATGGCCTAAGATCCAGTCATTTGTGATGTTCCCTGAATATTGCCTCCTCTGTGCCCGAAGTTCATATATAACACGTTAGTCCACAAGAACCTCTATGATGGGGCAGAAAATTAGTCCTCTTGATGTGAGACCTTGTTTCAACATCATGCCCCCTCCATCCACAGGGAAATACACAGCAGATCTGGCATGTTAACATTTTTAGCAGAGCCTTGTGCAGCAGAGACCGGTAAAATCAACTAGTGGTTCTGTTGTGGAAATCGCTTTGGATTTTGAAAATGTTACTGAGTATCAAAAGACTGAGGAACTTGTCAGATGCACAGAGCTCATCCAACAAAAACTATCTGCCACACATGTTTAATGCTTAAAGCATGTGCTTTTTGTTTAGCCAATAAAAAGAAAGAGTACAAAAACCCATTGTTTCCAAGAAGGTATTGTAGCAAAAGAACTACAGTACCTTCAGTGGAAATCAACGTTAAACCCTTCTTGCATCTCTACAAGTGAAAAGCCCATGCACTTCCCGGAGCAAGGACTATTAAATCCTATTCTCCATTTGGCTACAAAGATGGGTTACAACTAATGAGCAACAATCCTCTTGGAGTTGGTTACCGCAGGCGTTGTCTCTAGCCAGGAGTGGCCAAGACTGATGTGAGGGAAGTCCACCAAAAATAATTCCGAGCGGACTGGAAGTGTGCTCTTGGAACATTAACGGCTTACAGACAAAACTTTCAGACCCAGGTTTCACAGGTTTCCTGCGAACCTTTGATATCCTAATGTTCCAGGAAATTTGGGCGCAGACGTCTATCCCTCTCATTGGCTACAAGGAATACACAAAATTTGCTGAAAGAAAGAGTGCCTATGGGAAGGCAAAAGGGGGTCTGGCAATTTATATAAATAAAAATATAATTTTTGAAACGGTGGAAGTGTATGTGGACGACCCAAATATGCTGGTACTAAATCTGAAAGGTTGGGATAGTAACAATAAAGATCCAATTATCATCGTAAATCTGTACATCAATCCAGAGCAGAAAGTCACATCTTACAGGAGAATAGCAGCTCGTCTATCCCAGTTAAAAAATAGTCACAACAAGGCACAATGGCTTGTTTCTGGTGACTTTAACCTCAACCTTTTTCATTTTCCTTCGGAAGAACATAGTGACGCAGTGTGCCTCCTCCCAGAGCAAGCAATGCCATTAATCTTACGGAGGGACAAATCAGGTGAGGAACTCATTAAAGCCTGTGAACTATTGTGTCTGCTGGTATTAAATGGCAGAAAACCATCTGATATTCCACCTGGCTGGTCAAGGGTTTGTGGCAACACGGTCTCAATCATAGACTATACTCTCGTTTCAATGCCCCTTTACCATCAGGTCTGTGATTATATGATATGCTATCATGTGGAAAGCGTCCACAGTCCTCAGGTAATCAAGCTGAACATATCCCTGGGCAAACTTGAGGCTTTGTTGGGAGAAACACACTTAGAAAATCTGAAACGCCTGAAGTGGAGCCCTGGCTCCATTAAGTCATTAGCGCAGGATGGGGTCATAAGTCTACAGTGCCTGCTTCTGTCTCCATGCCTGTTTTTACCACTGACCTGTACGAGGCTCTGATGGAGAGAGGATAGGAGAGGAGGAGGAGGAGAGGCCACAGCGGTTCCTGAGGCCGGTAATGACCGTGGCATCTGGGGGCAACCGGCAACCGCCAAGTTCACCCAGGTTCAGCCACAAACGTAACAGCCGGTACCCGCTCCCGCACCCTCGGCCCTTTGCCCTTCTCATAGCCTGCTTGCCTGCCTGCTGACATCGCTGCCACCCCCACTCAGAGGCCGCCAGAGCAGGAGCCTCTCCTGATCGGAGGGCCGTTGGACAGCTGGTGAGTCTGTCAGATACCGGCTATCGGCTGACGTCCATTGCTGCCTGCCTGCCTGCCCGCCTGCCTGCCTCCCCGCCCCCTGACTGCCTCCCCCACCCCCTGACTGTTGGGTGGGTGGGGGCGAAGTGAAAACGAACCGGAAAACGACCCGGCTGTTCGAGGCTTGTGTAAGGCCGGCGAGTGAGCGGCAGTGGAGCAAGTTAGGGCAGTGAGCAAAGGAGGGGGAAGCGCCAAGCCGCTCGTTGGAAGGCGTTTAGGCGGATTGAGCGGTGCTTGAGTGGAGGGAGCCTCCTTGGCATCTGGACCCGGGAGTCGGTCTCCTGGATTCTGGAGTCTGGATTTGGACTTCGGAGATTCTCGTGACTGCGCCCCTGTTACTATGAGCTCAACTCCTGCCTCCAGGGGGGTCAGGAAGGTCTCACTAAGAAGGAACAGTGCTGCATAGGGGAGGGGGGGCACGGAAAACGAGCGAGGAAAAGTTTGAAAACTGAGGAAAAGTGGTGAAAAAGGGGGGAAGAGGGCTGGTCTAAAAAAACGTAAAACAGCACAACCTCACTGGACCTCACAAGACCGCATTTAGCCATTATCAAAAAAAAATAATAATATACAAAGAAATAAGATCAGGTAGAGTCAGGCAGACTCCAACCCAGAAGGTTAAGAGTGGAAAACAAAGTAAACAAAAAAAGCTCATAAAACAAAATACCAAAACTGAAGGTTTGGATTTTAAGGAAAATAGCCCATTAATATCCCCTATAATAACAATGTTCAGAAAAAAAGAGGATTATAATAAAAGGAAGACCGCTTTGAATGCAAGATTTTCACTTCTCAAAGATCCCGAATCAGTCATGTTCGAGGCATATGAGCTGCAGATTACACACTTTTGCATAGATCGCCATCTGGTGTTGGGCCCGGATGTTTCGGTTTGTTTTTCCTCTTGGAAAGTCTTTGGAAGTCACGAGGTTGGTGACTCCTCCTTTGGATCGTATTGCGCATTGGCTTCGGCTCCATCCTCAGATTGTTTTTTTCCGCCATCGGGCTCGGATGTAATCTTCGCGCTCCGGTTCCGAGCAGCTTCCAGTTCGACGATCCAGGTGCAATCCTCACCCCAATCGCTGTATTGTTTCGATCACGATCTCTTCAATCAACACGCCTTCTCATCGACACAAACCTTTGTTTCCAGTCGTCGACGGCGGCCTTCGGGCCTACCCAGACTCCGGTCCCGGCTCATGGAAAGAACTCCATTAAAAAGTGCCCTCGATGTGGGTCCAAATTTCCCCACACCGATCTTCATGAGGTATGCAATCTCTGCCTCTCTCCTGAACACGAGGCTCGAGACTGTCCGGCCTGTAAGTCTTTCCGATCCAAAAAGACTATTCGGGACCGAAGAGCCAGAAGGAACATGGCACACTCCTCGACGTCCATTCCAGTCGACATCTTCGGAGAAGACATCGACGATCCAGAAAATCATCGCACTGAAGAGGACCTCGTCAGCGCTTCCGAGGCCGACGAGTCAGATGTGGAGGATATCACTCCGGCGCAGAGGGTAGTGAGTACCAATCTACCCCCTCCCACACCCGCGCCAACACCCAAAAAGGCTTCGCTCACGCCTTCGCCTCCGAGCCTAGGCAAGACCAGAGACACTGCTTCACACACCCCACCTTCGGGCCCGGTGAAGAAGCCAAGTAAGCCTTCCGGCGGCTCGGGCTTGAGCCAGCCTACCAGCGGTGCCGAGAAACACACTTCGGCACCGAAAAAGAAACCGGCCTCCACCTCGATACTGAGCTCCGCACCGAAGCCCTCAGGGTCGAAACCCAGCTCTTCGGCACCGACGCCATCTTCGGTGCCGACCAAACCACACAAGGCCACCGACACTTCCAAGCCGAAGACCATCTCGGCGCCGACCAAGAGACCGGAGGGTCCCAAGCCGGGTTCTAAACATCAAACCGGCACGGAAAAACCTAAAAAGTAATCGGCCCCGACGCCTTCGGCGCCAACGGACCAAATTACCTCACCAGAGCTATTTACACCGGATCCCTTGCAAAAAACTCTCACCAAGGATCCAAAAACTGGACATTTGACACTCTCTACCAAAAAGAGACATTTGGAGAAGCCTACTCCGCCTCCACCTCCAAAGAGGAAGGACTCTGCTACCTCTCCGTTCAGAATACCTTCCCCTCCCCCTCCACCTCCTCCTCCTTCCCCACCTCCACCCTCCCCACCTCCACCCCCTCCGCCCTCTCCACCTCATCGTTCCCCTACCCCGTCTCCAGACGATGATGATCAGGGAGACCCATATGATGATACAGGGGATGTACCACAGGAACCCACCCCTACAGGATCTCCAGATCCATGGGACGAATTACAATATACCAGATATCCCCAACGTCCCACAAGACGATATTTACCCTTCTAGACCATCTCCACCAGAAGATTCATTAGGGTTCAACCATCTTCTGCAAATGGCAGCCTATTATCACGGGGTGGACATGCATAATGACCCTGTGGAGGAAGATTTCCTCCTAGACACATTTGATACTTCACATAGGTCCACCTCCATACTGCCCATGCTCAAAGGGGTGTTAAAACATGCGGCAGAAGTTTTTAAAGACCCAGTTAGAGCCAGGGTCCTTAACCCTGGTATTGAAAAGAAATACAAACCTGCTCCCTCAGATCCCTCTTACATCAGAGGACCAGCGCCACTAGATTCCTTAGTGGTATCTACGGCACATAAAAGGGCAAATTCACAAGCGTCCGGTGATGCACCACCACCTGACAAGGAGTCAAAACTGCTAGATGCATCAGGCAAACGCACAGCATCCCAGGCCGCCAACATATGGCGTATAGCAAACACTCAGGCACTGCTGGCCAGATATGACAGGGCTCATTATGACGAATTGGAAAGCATAATGCACCATCTCCCTGAAAAATATAAAGGTAGGGCCAACGAGTTAATTCAAGAGGGTAAAACAATCACAAACACCTCCATACGTTGTGCCCTAAATGCAGCAAACACAGCTTCCAGGGCCATCAACACCAGCGTCCTTCTCCGTCGCCATGCTTGATTAAGGGTATCTGGGTTTAAACCAGAAGTACAAGCCTCCATCCTTAACCATCCCTTTGACCAGGAACATCTATTCGGGCCAAAGGTGGATGAGGCCTTAGAAAAGATGAAAAAGGACACGGATACCGCAAAATCCATGGGGGCCTTACAGTCTCACCCGCCCAGACGCTCCTTTCGCCGCGCATCCAGAGGCTACTCCTCAGACACAGCGTCCACATCATACAAATCCCCTACTCAGACCACCTTTACAAAAGGTTACCATAGAGGCGGCTACAGGGGTAACAACAACAAGGGCAGAGGCAAAACAAACAACGCCCGTTCTGCCACACCTCCTACCCAATGACTACCCCCCCCCCCGCTCCCCACAGACCATTCCACTCCGGTCGGGGGCAGACTCCAACATTTCCTTCATGCCTGGGAGACCATCACCTCAGACAAATGAGTGACCCAAATAATTCGGTCAGGCCACTGCCTGGAACTAACATCTACCCCCCCAAACATTCCACCCAGGCAACGCCCAATGTCACAAGAACATTCAACATTACTAAAGCAGGAGGTAATCTCCCTCCTACAAAAACAGGCAATAGAACACGTTCCTGTCAATCAACAAAATTTGGGGGTCTACTCCCAATATTTTCTTATACCAAAAAGGGACAAGACTCTACGACCTATTCTAGATCTCCGGCCCCTAAACACATACATACACTCAGACCATTTTCACATGGTAACGCTTCAGCAGGTACTTCTGCTCCTGTCCCAGAACGACTTTCTCACCATACTGGACTTGAAAGACGCATACTTCCACATTCCAATACACCATGCTCACAGAAAGTACCTCAGATTTGTAGTGGACGGACAACACTACCAATTCAAAGTGCTCCCCTTCGGAGTCACAACAGCACCACGGGTATTCACAAAGTGCCTAGCGGTGGTGGCCGCACACCTGAGAAGACAGCACATTCACGTCTTCCCATACTTGGACGATTGGCTGATAAAAGTGTGTACACCACACCGCCACCACAATCCAACTACTTCACCAACTAGGCTTCACGGTGAACCACCAAAAGTCCCAGCTACAACCATCCCACATAAAACAATACCTCAGTGCCACCATAGACACCTCAAAAGCAAAAGCCTACCATAATCCGGCCAGGATTGCAAGCATTCAGGCTTTGCGACAAATATTCATACCTCAACACTCCCTTCCAGCACGAGTGTTCATGCAACTAATGGGGATGATGGCCTCTTGCATTTTCATAGTGCCCCACGCAAGACTCCAGATGCGTCCTCTCCAAGAGTGCTTAGCGCGCCAATGCAACTAGGCCCACGGTCAACTGACAGATCTGGTGTTGGTAGACGGTCGCACCAATCGCGCTCTGCAGTGGTGGAACACCACAAACCTTTCCAAAGGTCGACCGTTCCTGGACCCGGTTCCCCAGATAATACTAACAACGGACGCATCGCTCTCCGGCTGGGGAGCTCACCTATTACACCTCACCGTGCAGGGCACATGGACGCCTCAACAAAAGTTACTCCATATCAACCATCTGAAGTTATTAGCAATCTTTTTAGCCCTGAAATCTTTTCAAACACAGATTTCAGGCAAGGCAGTCCTCATTCGCACAGACAACATGACGGCCATGTATTATATACAAAAACAAGGCAGCACACACTCTCCACAGCTCTCTCAATTAGCACAGAGCATATGGAGATGGGCAATTCCCCACAAAATCTTTCTACTAGCTCAACATGTCCCAGGAGTCCACAACACCGTGGCAGATCTGCTCAGCAGACAGACACAACAAATCCACGAGTGGGAACTTCACCCACAGGTTCTTCAGCCGTTCTTTCAAATGTGGGGGCATCCACAGATAGACCTCTTTGCCACCCACGAAAACACAAAATGCCCAAGCTTCCTTGCCAGATACCCACACCCATTGTCCAAAGGAAATGCGATATGGATGAACTGGTCAGGCAAATTAGCGTACGCTTTTCCGCCTCTCCCACTCATTCCATTAGTGGTGCGCAAACTACAACAGCACTCCCTCACACTAATCCTAGTAGCTCCAACGTGGGCCAGACAACCGTGGTACACCACGCTGCTGGAACTCTCTGTAGTACCACACCAAAAACTACACCCCTCACCATGCCTCCTAACCCAGAACCATGGAGAGATCAGACACCCGGACCCAGCTCAGCTCAACCTTCCGATCTGGCTCCTGAAATCCTAGAATTTGGGTACCTAAATCTTCCCCCTGACTGTATGAACGTTATCAGAGAAGCTAGACGCCCTACCACTAGAGCGTGCTACACTGCCAAGTGGAAAAGATTTGTTGTTTATTGCCATAACACCACCATCAATCCTCGTGGACGTGTCTATCCAACACATCATAGGCTACTTACTCCACCTACAGAGGTGTAATCTAGCCTATACGTCCATTCGACTACACCTCGCAGCAATTGCAGCTTACTTACAAAACAGGTAACATCTATCACTCTTCAGAGAACCTGCCATTAACCCCTTCAGTGCCCCGCCCTTTCCCCCTCCTGTGCCGGGCATTGTATTAGCGGGCGGGGTCCATGACGAGATAGTCTCGTCATGGGCACAGCGCAACCGCGCTCCATGACGAGACTATCTCGTTATGGGCATAGAAGAGGTTAAAGCCTTCATGGAAGGCTTGAAAAGAATAATTCCCCCCAGAGTACCACCCTCACTTGTGTGGAACCTAAATATCGTTCTCACAAGGATGAACCCTTGCATAAATGCGAACTACAATTCCTAACATGGAAAACAGCTTTCCTTGTAGCCATCACTTCCCTTAGAAGGGTCAGTGAGATACAAGCACTTACCATACAAGAACCTTTTCTTCAAATGCACCATAACAAGGTTGTTCTCCGTACCAACCCAAAATTCCTACCTAAAGTCATTTCCCCTTTTCACCTAAACCAATCTGTAGAACTACCAGTATTTTTCTCGCAACCTCAGACCGTTGCAGAAAGGGCTCTGCACACGCTAGATGTCAAACGAGCCTTACTCTACTACATCGAGAGAACACAATCTTTCCGAAAGACCAAACAACTGTTTGTCTCTTTCTCTCCACCACACAAGGGCAACCCCATCTCAAAATCAGGGATAGCTAGGTGGATTGTAAAATGCATCCAGATTTGCTCCCACAAAGCAAAACGAACACTATCCGTTCCCCCTAAAGCCCATTCTACACGAAAGATAGGGGCTTCCATGGCATTTCTAGGGAACATCCCATTAGATGATATCTGCAAAGCAGCTACATGGTCAACACCGCACACTTTCACCAAACACTATTGTGTAGATGTGCAAACTAAGGAACAAGCTAGTGTGGGCCATGCTGTACTTAAAACACTATTTCAAACCACTGCAACAGATACCGGTGGTCGCCGCTAAGGTTGGGAACTGCTATATAGTCTATGCAAAAGTGTGTAATCTGCAGCTCATATGCCTCGAATGGAATATGCTACTTACCAGTATGCATCTGTTCTTGGCATGTAGAGCTGCAGATCTACACACGCCCACCCGCCTCCCCGGCTACCTGCATCTGTTCCAGTTTATCTTATTTAGATACACACATGGGTTTCTTCATTGTTATTACCACGCTCCATCTTTCCCTGCTGGCGAAAAACAATCTGAGGATGGAGCCGAAGCCCATGCACAATACGATCCAAAGGAGGAGTCACCGACCTCGTGACTTCCAAAGACTTTCCAAGAGGAAAAACAAACTGCAAACATCCGGGCCCAACACCAGATGGCGATCTATGCAAAAGTGTGTAGATCTGCAGCTCTACATGCCAAGAACAGATGCATACTGGTAAGTAGCATATTCCTTATTCAACATCAGCAGAGGTGCAAGGCCTTATAACACCATTAGCACCTCAGAAAGCTACCATAGTCTCAACTAAAAAAATAAACATACAAAATAAAGCCATACAAGATACAATTGAACCAATCAACCCATGGAGTACGCAAAAACCGAATGAGGATATGGACAAGCTAGGCATAAAAACAGTAGACCCAGAAGAAGTGTTTATGGAAGCCAATACAAACAAGAAAAAAAAAAGGAGAAAATGCCCCTAAGCAAGGAACTGTTCCCGGGCGAAAGCACAAAAACTACAGATAACATAAGAGAGAACAAGGAAGGAAGAACGGATCACAAGAACACATCACAAGGCACACAACAGCTTTGCCAAAAAGAGTTTGGATGCGGGAAAAAATTTGACTACCCCGCCACGAACTTTATAATATATCAAGACAACTTGATGTCCTCCACTCCTAAGTCTGAAAAAAACGAGACGACGACAAGGCTAAAAATATCAGCTCAAATCCATCAGAATGATCAAGACGACCTCGAAGAGCAGATTGACTCAAGTCAGAATGCTCCTAGGTCCGCGTCTACAAAAGACTCTATACAAATGTCTGTCATCGATTTAAGCGCCCCGACGGGGAAATGATTAATGATAACATACAAAACTATCCGGACTTACAAGGCCTAAAATCCACACAAAAAAACAACAACAATAATACCTTTAGGCTGACAAACGACATTGGTTACTCATATAACCAAGATCAAGTGCTCAAACAAGAAACAAAATCACAGCCTCAACAAGGAGAGATAATGAGTGATCAAAGCAGCCTTTTGGAGCTCTTCAAAACATTATTACAAACTTTACAGTCCATTATAAAGGCATTTAATATGCAAACAGACAAAATGGACATTCAAATAGACTTAATGAATATCATAGCACAACAAAGTGCAGGAATAAACACAAAACTGGGCAATATGAACAATCTTATATCAAGAGTTCAATCCAAATACTCAGTCCAGTGTGCTTGCAGCCCAATTGTTGATAAACTGAGTCTCTTACCAGCACTACTAGAACAGATAATACTATTTAATAAATCAAATTTAGAAGCGAGAGACAATAAAGTTGAAGTTTAAAAAAACATATAGTTAATAGCACGCAACTCTGTAAGTCTCCACCAAAAGAGGAGCTCAAACAAATCAAAACTGACCTTAAGTCAGAAGAAATGCAAGATCAAACAAGACAGGTTCAACGAAAAGCAGAAATTCTAAACGAGATATCAGAAAGCATTGAAGTAATGAACCTGAAAAAAAAAACAGAGTACCAAAGCTATCACGGAAACAAAAAAAATGAGACAGGAAAGCAAGGAATAAAATGGCTACAATAACAAATCAGTAGACCACCAAGGTTTACCCAATTTTCTGTTCGGCCGGGACGAATAAGGGTGCAACAGGTCAGGTTAATCCAACATCAAGTACAGATGAAGACTCGATTAGCCTTAGAAGACTCGAAAAGGCTGATAAAGACAAAACTGCAGAGGCCAATCAGTTACCAGGAAGAGGAATTGATACAAACCTGGTATTACGTACCGATCTTGGGGGATTCCAGGAGATCAAAAACAGAAAAGGAGAAAAAACACATGGATCCGATACAAAACTCATATCTAATAAGAATAAAACAGGGAATAAACATCTGACTCAGACAAAGGAAATTAGCAGAACACAGCCACAGAAGAAAAGTAGGCAAGGGATTGTTCCCAACAATGGAGACCTGAAGATCGACTAACAGTTAAAAAAAACAGAGAGGAACCACCCGGAGCATAATACTCCTGCTCGAAAAAGTGCCGACAATAAGACCGCAAATAGACAAAGAAGTCCGGAAAACGGACATGAACCAAAAGGAACCTGTGAGGCTGGAGGGCGAGAATCAAAAATGGAACATGGAAAAAATAGAGAATTTAAACCAAGAAGCTCTCAACTACAGAAATAGCATCTCAGCAGGAAAGAAAACAGAATACTCTGCGGCACATGATCTCGACGATGGAGAAACTAGTCTGAATGAAAAAATAGAATCAAAACCACAATTGGTTTATAGATGTGAAAACGACCAAGGAAACTCAGGGCAGGAATTGGTAACTGATTTTAACAAAGAGGTCAATCAGGAGAACATAGCACCATTAGAAATCCCAGCTCAAAACACCAGAATGGGAAACACGATCCAATACGTAAACCTAAGAGTCCATCAAAAAGACAAAAAGAAACAAATCATAGCCGTTAAGGAGAACGAGGACCCAATGTTACAAATAGAGGAATGGCATCAACTCCCGAAACAGCAAACACTCTTGACACCAGAATATGACTCAAAAGGGCCACAAGACACGCTGAACAGAGGGAACATATTGAAATTAACAGCAAATATTCCAGCCTTAAAACACATATGTGAGAAAGTGCCATCTTTCTTGCATGGTATACCCCCACTTTTTGCTGAATTGCTGAATGTACTTTAACTGAGTGTGCCCTGGACTCCTGCCAATCCGGTGCCCAGGGCCTATGTTCCTTCCCTAAAACCTAAAATCCCAAATTGGCAAACCCTGGCCACATGTCAGCCCCTGGTAAATGGTACCCTAGGTACCCAGGGCCTTGTGACCAGGGAAGGCCTCTAAGGGCTGCAGCAGTTATTGTGCCACCCTTCGAGGCCCTGTACCCTAACACAACCACACTGCCCTTGCAGGCTGAGTGTCTGGGTACAAGGCAAAACAAAGAGTCGACATGGCACACATCCCTGTGTGCCATGCCCACAGCCTACACTGCCCTGCATACATCAGTCACCCATCTAGCTGGGTGCCCTATGCCAGTGGTGTGGGCACAGGAGCATGAGCCCTGTGCCCCTACAGTACCCAGGTCCATTCCTGGGCACTGTAAGTGCAGTGCTGCCATTTAAGAGTATATGGTGCTGAGAGCTCGTTAAACACGAACTCCACAGCACCATAACGGCAACACTGAAGACTTAGAAGTTTGGTATCAAACTTCTCAGCACATTAAACCCGCACTGATGCCAGTGTGGGATTTAATGTACAAAGCACCACAGAGGCCATCTTAGAGATGCCCCCTGAAAACTAACCTACAATCCACGTCTGGTTTGGGAGGCTGCCTAGGCTGCCACACAGCAGACATGTTGCTGGACCCCTGGGTGGAGAGCCCCCGCTCTCCTGGGCCTGCAACAATGCACATCCTGAGCGAGGTGCTAGGTCTCTTCCCCCAGGATGGGCAGGGGGAAGCTTCAAAGGCATGCCACCTCTATGAGTTTCTCCAGGCCACTTGCTATTCCCAGCAAACTGGCCCCCACCGGTTCTGACCCCCACTCTGGCGGGAAGACTGGCCAGAAACCCCAAATAAGGACAGAGGATGTGCCAGCCTGCCAACCCCACCTCTCAGGTGGGGGAGGCGAGGTGAAGCACATCTCCGGGCGCTCACCATCTTGAAGATGGGAGGCCTTGCCCAATCAGGACTAGGCTACTGCCCCCCTCCCACAGGAGAGTGGCAGGATAGGGGGTGTACCCACCCCAGGGCAGGGACCCATTGGTCCCTGCCCTTTACCTACCTGTTACATTCCGAAAACGCAAAGAAGAGCAAGAAGAAAGAAGACCCGCTGTGCAGCTGCTAAGAAGAGCAAGACACCAACTGCTTTGGCCCCAGCCCTACCGGCCTGTCGACCCTCAAACCTGCTCCTGTTAAATCCCGGCACTTCTTGTGGCCAGCAACCTCACAAACCCTGGAGGACCTGGCTACCTTGTGACTCTGCGCATCTGGGACTCCCATGAGCAGTGGCTCTGCTCAAAACAAGTTTCTGCACCCACCAAGTCTGGCCTGTGCCGGAGTGGACAAAGACCCCAAGGACGTCCCCCGGGCGACTGTGACCCCGAATCCGGCACCCAAGGACTCACCTTGACGCTCCTGACGACGCCTGCAGCCTCAGAACCAGGGACCCCCCCCAACCGCGATCAACAGAGGGTAACATTTCCCGACACCAAAAGGCACCCCGGTGCCCTGCGGCCCCCTGTGCCCGACTCCTGGGTACCTACCTATCCTCCAACTACCCAACATTCCTCTCGAAGTGGTGGTGGCACCTGAAGCATCTTCGTCCCCGAGCGAGCTCGCAGCCTTTGTTCAACCTGGAGCTTTCCCATTGAAATCCATTGAGCGCCCGAAGGCTCAAAAGCACCCTGCACCCAGCCGCCCGAGTGGCCCTGGCAGTGTAACTTCTACTCCTACCTACTTCCCCATTAGCCCTGAGCAAGTGACCAGGAGCCCAGCTCCCACAGCTGCGTGGCCTGCTAGTCATCAGCCACCAACCAAGTCCCCCCTGTTTCCATAGGATAACATTGGGCATAACTCACTCTGCACCCGGCCGCCCCAGTGCCGCTGAGGGTGTAACAATTGTACCAACCTGACCCTGGGATACCCCTGAGTCTGTGCCCAGAACCTTAACTCTGCCAGTCGAGTACTTACCCAAAAGCCGATAACCCAATTTTCTTCCATAGGGTAACATTGACTGGTTTCTTCTGAAATTTCTTCTAAGTGTGGAGTTTCTAAAGCTTAAAATATTCACCTAAAATCAACTGAGTAATGAAAACGGAAATACTCACCTGCTATTCGAAGAGACCCCAGTGCTGGATCTTGGTGCCCAGCACTCACCCTAAAAAGTACTCACAACCGTACTTACCAGTAACCCAATTTTCTTCCATAGGAAACCATTGACTGTTTTTCTGTGAAATTTCTTCTGTCGATTTTTGCAAATTACAAATATTCTTTAAAAATCGTACCAACTGTGAAAACGTAATTACTTACCTGTTTTAGATAGAGGTCCCAGTACTGAGCCTAGGAGCACAGCCCTGGATTACAAAAGTAACGAGAACATACTTTACCTGTAACTTGAATTTTCTCCCATAGGGAATCATTGACTGTTTTCTATTACATTTCTTCTAAGTGTCAACTTTTAAAATAGCAAAATATTGCCTAAAAATCATAACTGAAATGAATTTACTCACTTGTTTCCAAGACCTGTCCCAGGACTGAATCTAGGATCCAGTCCTGGAATTAGAAAAGTAATCCTGAAAGTAATCTATTGCAAATAACTTAAAAAATCCCATGGAGCTCAATGTATTATTGAGTTTGAAATTGTGTTGCCTATTGCAACAACCTGTAACTATTGTCTACAAAAGTCAATTGCATATTGCAAAAGTATTTAACTAAAGCCTCTCATTCTGACAGCGTATATTTTAATACCTATTGTTGGTTCTAAAATAAGACAAGCATATATTTTTTATATAAACCATTGGCCTATAGTTCAGTCCTTGAGTGTGTGAGACCATTTGCTGACCTCTGATACTGCCTTACTGCTCGGCCAAGCTACCCCTTTAGATAGTAAGGTTATATCTAACGTTAACCTCTGCCAAACCTCTGGGGACTGTGGACTCTGTACACACTGTACCTATTTGGGAACAGTATATACAGAGCAACTTTCTCACAACATAAACTCGTCGAACTTATTGGCTGTAGAATTTATATTAAAAGGAAATCAAAAAAACATAGAGCAAACTCTAACCACATGACAGACAGAAGATGCTCAGCTCATCATGAATTCCAACCTGCAATTTGAAGCTTGGGGAATTAAACTATCAAGGCCAATAGCACCACGTTATCCAGGCCCATTGACCATAATTACAACAAGAACTATGGACAAAATCAAAAAGAAAATAACGAGTATAAACATACAGATCTTAAAAGAGCAATAGGCAGCAACCTCCCAACTTTGCTGAGGAGAGAACAGCTGAATGATCAGATAACCGAAATTAACCCATGGCAGGACAGATGGAGTTGGCTGCCAGGAGCACTAAGTTCAGAAAAAGGACGTTGACCATTGGAAGAAATATGAGACCAGCAAGATTTAGGAAATATACGGCTGCCCTCATGGAACATTGCGGGGGCAAAAAAATGGCCAGAAAATGGCTGTCTTCCTAATAACTGGGAAAACTGTGATATAATAGCACTGCAGGAGACATGGGCACAAGAAGATTTCCTCCTGCCAAAATACACACACTACACAGTTCCTGCAATAAAAACCAAAATTTATGGACGACCCAAAGGAGGACTTGCAGTATACATATCCATAGCATTAAAAATTTAATCTGAGCAATTTATCTCCTCAGATCCAAATATTCAATTGATAAAACTTACCTCAGGGACTATCGGCAGAACAAAAACAGTCCTGCTGATTAATACATACGCACATCCGCTAGCACGAAAGAAAAAAGCTCATAATGCCCAGTTGATCACCACAATTACAGATATAAGGAGTACACACCCCACATGGGACATGATACTGACAGGGGACTTTAATTCTAACCTAATACACACCCCGGATGAAGATGAGAAGTTATCAGTCGACAATATATACTGGAATGTCCCACAGCAATATCAGCTAAGGAGATCAACGTCGGACCCTGAAGTTCGGCGACGAGTTAATGCCCTGGAATTCCTTGGCCTGAGAGTGATAAATGGTAGAACAACGGACGATTTACCACCAAAACACACATTTCATGGAGGAAAGACACGATCAAGACTGGATTATACAGCTATCTCAGTAGCATTGATGCCATATCTCGCTCACTTCTCTATAGAGTACACAACTAGGAGTGATCATTCCTACCAGCACATACATTTCAGGTTAAAAATCGCCAAACATCAAGCGAATATGAAAATAGAAGGAAGCATACATACAATTGACCTAAAACGCTTAAAATGGTCAAACGAAACGATAGACACACTTCAAACCAACTTAAAGATGATGATAACGGCTAGCGAACTAGACGCCTCGAACAAAATCAAAGCTTGGGTAAAATTTACTTCGGATCTCTCAACATCAATGACAATCATACAACAACAGAACAAAAATCAAAAAACCAGAAATGATACTATTCGAAAACCATCGATAGGGTTGAGAGATTTGAAAAGCGAACTTAAAAAAGCCATTAGGAGGCTAAAAACAACTTGTCATGACCAAGTAGCCTGGGACAAGGTACGTCATTTGAGGAAAACTTATAAAAAACAGCAATGTGAAGAAAAAAGAACAAGCAACGATCAATTCTGGGCCGAACTGCTTTGTAGTGCTAAGAAAACTAACTCGAACACAATTTGGGAAATCATAAATAAACTACAACAACCGGTGAATGAGTTATCATCAAATATTTAAGAACATGAGTGGGCTAGATTTCTAATCTAACCACAAAGTTTACAGAAATAGCAACCCATGACATGTTAGAGGCAAAGCCCAAGGAGCACCCTGATGGAAAAAAATACAACTGAAACCATCATAAACGAGTTAGTAACACAAAAAACGCAGGAGAGGGCAGTAAACTTCATAGAAGAGAAAAAAAGGCCCCAGGTCCTAATCCAAGGGAAGCAAAACCCAAAACTCCGGGGAAAAATAGCACCAACACTCCAAATGCAAAGATAAGCGAGTCCTCCATGTTAGTTGACGGAATAAAATGCATAAAAAAGAAAGGCAGAGGAGATGGCGCTCTAGGACCTAATGGAATCCCACAAGCCATTTTTTAAAAAGATCCATCTTTTTGGAGCAAGCATTTATTCAAACTATACAATGAAATAGAGCTCCTAAATTGTATCCCACCGAATTGGCAAGGCTCGATACTGACACCTATCTGTAAAGGTGGAAATATAGTGAACCCATCAAACTACAGGCTAATCGCCCTCCTGGACGTCGAAGCCAAATATCACGCCGCACTCATTTTGGAGGACCTCAAGGAATGGACAGACAACCTCAATCTTATTCCAGTTAATCAGACAGGTTTCAGGCAAGGTATAGGGACAATATCAAACATCTTAGCCCTATCCTTAATGGCATACAAATGAAAACAGAGAAAACAACAACTTTACCTCTGTTTCATAGATTTAAAGAGAGCATTTGACAGTGTAGACCGTCACCTCCTTTGGAAAAAAACTGCGAACCTGGAACATTCCCGAAAGGATACTACAGGGAATACTATTATTCTACTCGAATACATGGATAAGAATCAAGATAGGAGACGGCACCAGATTATCAAGAAAGCGGACGACGACAAAAGGCCTCAAACAGGGTTGCGTATTGGCGCCACATCTCTTTAATTTGTTCTTGTCCGACCTTGCACAGAGGCTAGACTGCACTAACTCTCATCCACCGAAACTTGGTAGGCTAGCACTCACGCTCCTCTCGTATGCCGACGATGTGGTGCTAATGAGTCTAACAAAGATCAGCCTTCAAAGAGTCCTAAATGAAATGTCAGACTACATCTCCGAGAACAAACTAGAAATAAACACAATAAAAACTAAAACAATGGTGATTGGAAGTCGACAGAGATGTAAACTGATCATCTGGCTTAATGGCAGTCAATTAGAGGAAGTAAAGAACTACAAATATCTTGGATTTTATATAGACAATCTTCAAAACCACACAGAGCAAAAAAAGTATATGACTCAGAGAACTAGTGCACTTGTATTCGCCTTTAGTCAACTGACAAAAAAGTTGAATGGCCCATCACACAAACCACTACTAGCTGTGATGGTGGCGAAAATTCTCCCTACGATAACATATGCTAGTGCCGCTTTTCACGGCAAGGATGCAGAGTTTCTAAACCAACTAATAATTTCCACGTATAAAAGTTTTTCAGGTAGAACGGTCAGCCTCTCCATGCACAGGTTCGTCTTGAATTTGGTCTAACAAATGAAACAATAGGGAGAATGTATGCCACTGTAAAGCTTTGGTACCGGTTGAAACTGACTGCGGCCACATCATCAATCAATAAAGCCCTCTGGACCGAATTAGAAGATAACAGAAAATCACCCTATAATCAATATCTAAACAAATCCTTGTCTATAACCTGTACAAATGATTTATGGAATAAAAACCTGCCATACCAGTCCTTCAAACAAGCAATAAATAAAGTAGCAAAAACTCACTTACTAATTGACAAAAACACCTTTAGGACAAGGTCGCATGCCTGGATGGTGATCAATAAATTACTAGACACTTGCACCAGCCCATTATTTGAACACGGCATTTTCTATGTACCTGAAAAAGCAATTAATGGGTATATGCTTCGTAAAATTACTATCAATAGCGGATCAGCCTACTTGGGTATATAAAAGGCCAAAATCATGTCAATTCTGCGGTTACCACAAAGAAGATTTAATTCACGTAATTTGTATATGTAACCAACTCCACAATGCTCGAGCCACTCTTCTTAGACAAACTTTTAAAGTAAGAGGCATCAGGTCCTGTAGAGCCGCAATAATTGCATGCTTAAGCCCTTTGGACACACAACTAAACTGTAAATTGATCAAAGTTCTCAAAGTTTTTGCTCAGGCTCACAAAAATTCGTTGTTAGGACTGACCTCAGAAAAGGGACAATGTGGTAAAATATTTGTTAAACAATGACATTCTACGATTTTCTTATTTTTTTATTAATTTAAAGTGACTTTTCTCTTTTTAATGTTTAACTTCTATTTTTAATACATGTTTATATTGTTAAGGTTTTAATTGATCAAACAATAAAAATGTACTTACTTACTTACAGGACCTAGCCCAATGTGAGCTCAATCCAATAGCGACTTGGGAGACCTTTGCTAATAATATGACTAAATCCCAAAGTGAGAGGAATCACTAGAAGGGAACTCGACTTGATCATGGCAAATTGATAATTCTGCCTGTTCTAATTCGGAACATGAGAAAGGAAACAGGCAGGCTCTTTCGGCAAGTATGCCGACATCCAGGAGATCCTTACCTACTACAACGTCTCCGTAATAAAAGACGGCGGCTAAAAAAGGAGATCTGGAAATAAAAACAAGCAAAACAGGAAACACCATGGGCCCAGTTACAACATGCCTCTAAAACGCATGTCTCAAAAAGATTTTGGTATATAATAAATCGGAATGAGAAAGGCTCTGCAGCTGCAAATAATGCCAATATCAGTGAGACAGACTGGGTAAATTATTTAGAGTCACATTTCAAGAGCGATTTGATTCATCCCACTAGTACATTCTGCCCTAATAAAACCACTGTGATACAGCGGCAAATTACAGTAGCTGAAGTAGAGATGGTCATCAAAAAGTCCCGGGCCGACTGTGCCCCCGGTCCAAATGGGTTACCACAGGATTTATTCAAACAACTTTTCCAAAAATGGTCTGTTTTCCTAGCATCAATGTTCAATTTCATTTTGGAAAATGTTATTCCCGATAGCTGGAGGGGCTCCATCCTTCATCCCATTTTCAAAAAAGTCCTGGCTTGTTCATCTAACAACTATAGGCTAATAGCACTGATGGATGTTGAGTTAAAATATTTTTCAACGTTAATACTCCACGATCTGGAGTTTTGGGCGCATGGCAATGGAAGAATTCCCCTAAATCAAACTGGCTTCCAAAGGGGCCAAGGTACTTTAATCAATCTTATGGCCCTGAGTCTAATCAGGAACAGAGCGAAAGCAACCAGGACACCCCTTTACTTATGCTTTGTTGACTTTAAAGCAGCTTTTGATGGTGTCCCTCGGGACAAATTATGGGCTAAGCTTCAGAAATGGGGCATCCCATCAAGCATCCTACAAGCAATTAGGCTAGTATATTCTGACACCTAGGTCAAAATCAAAATCTGAGACGGTTCTTGTGTATCAAGGAAGGTCCAAACAACTTGAGGCGTAAAACAGGGCTGTGTCCTAGCCCCCTTCCTTTTTAACTTATTTGATGCAGATCTTTCCACTGAGCTTGACGAACAGATTTCCCATGCTTCGTCTGTAGGAGGCAAACAATTGTCACATATCCTTTATGCAGATGACCTGGTGTTGTTCAACAACAAGCGAATAGGACTCCAAAGGCTGCTCAACACTGAAAAAAACGTCCTGGAAATAAATTTTTCAAAAACAAGTGTGATGGTGTGCTATTGTCCCATCAAGACAAATCGAAAATGAGTTATTAACGGAAACAAAATTGAGGAGGTCAAACTCTACGTATACCTAGGAGTGAAAATAGAAGCACATTCCTCCTTTGTTTCCCAGAAGAAGGTGATTAGGGCGAAAGCGAAGGCCCTTAATTACGGCTTCTCGTCACTGGGCAGATCTATTAGAGGTCACGATCTGAAGCCCATGGGATCAGTTCTGAAAGCCAAACTGTTGCCAACCCTAGCATATGGAATGGAGATTATGTTGGGCATATGATGCTCTTTTGTTAGAAACACTGATAAGAGCCTATAAACACATTTTTAGGCTCCCCAAATCGGCTTCTCTGGCGCAAATCCGACTAGAATTTCTGCTTACAAAACACACTCGCTAGGCCAGCGTTGTTTGTAAAGCTATGTTATAACTTGCGAACAGCAGCAGAAAACACTCGGGCAAATCTAGTTTGGACTGAAATTAACTTGCAAAGGGGCAACTGTGCTTACAAGACATTTTTAGAAAACAGCATTATGACGCTTGATCTGGGTGACCTTTGGAACTCTAATATCTATGGATAAATCTTTAAGAAATTTGTAAATAAATCTACAAAACTGCAAAGTTGGATTGCAGACAAAGATACCCTGTCAAAACGTCGCCCCGGGTGGCTGGTATTGAAATCGTATTCCACTCTAAGAGAATCAGCCTTGCTAGCTGCACCTTAACACCGGAAGATCTAACAGTCGTTTTTGGTCCTAAGATTTGGAGAAATACCCACGCTAGACGTCATGCCAAAATGGAGGATTTCCGGTCAAAGTGAAGACCAGTCCTGCAGTCTATGCCACCAGGGGCCTGAATCTCTGCTTCACATTGTCTGGGTTTGTCCTGCTTTGATGGTTCAACAAAGAGTTCTATTAAGGCGGGAGTTCCTTGAACGGGGAATTAGGTCCTGCAGGCATGCAGTGGTGGAGTCCATGGGCCCAATCAACACCATGCTGAACAGTAGACTGACTCAGTTATTGACCCGTTTTAAGAAAATTATCAGCTAATAGGATATGCGATGTGTAATCTGGAGGTGGTCCCTGAATGTAATTGTCAGTTGTAATAACTCAAACTTTTAATGTTAACCGAGCACGCACAGTAAATGTGAAGGACGGGCTGCTTGGGACTGAAACTAGTAGTTCCCTATCCCGTTAGACTCCGATAACTACTTTATCTATTTCTGTATTCTTAATGATGTGAATATTTGTATAATTGTTTTTAATAGTGGGTTTCACAGTCATCTGGCACCGTATTCATATTTTTCTTAATCCTGCTTATAGGCATTTTAATTATATATATTAATTTACTTAAGGGACATTTTAGTTATCTGAGCAGAAAGCTTGCTTTTTTAGACATCAGGGTAACGAATGATTCATGTTTAGTCACTTTTTATCTAACATAGATTAGTGTTGGTATCTCGACTAAAATTTCTAGGAAGAAAAGTTGAAAAAAGCAAAGAGTATGTAGCGTGAAGAGTCGAGGTTGTACTAGCTGTATGACATACCCGTTTTTCATCCATTTTTCTTTTTATTCGTTATGTACTATTTAACCGTGTGATTTTGTTTATGGTTTTAATTGAGTTATAAACTAAACAAAAGATGTACTATTCTCTATGCAGCACACAAACCGATCCACCTGAGGGCATGTTTCAACATTTTAGAGTAGATCCTCAAACCTACACGTCTTTTTTTGCTGCACGCTGAAATTATAGGCATAAGTGTTTGGCTTTGGGTCTTGACCAGCAGAAAAGAATAGCAGTGCACTACAACCCTACCCAGGGACTCTCAAAGTGTGGTTTTTGAAACCTCTTAGCTAGAAAGGATCGACTTGACTCATGTATGTTCTTTTTTTTTTTTTTTTTGCAAATCTGTTTTTATTTTTTGTTTTGAAGAATACACACTTTGGCAGCATACATTATACATAGAAGTTCGTAAGCATATACAGATTGTTGATCCGTACTTGGATCTGTAGCTACTTTAATGCAACATGCGTTCGAACTGTGCGTCAACCACTACTTGCTCAGGAGCTAACAGTGTTATCTTTAGGATTGACGGGAGCAACCGTGTGCCAACCACTTAGCCGCACAGGTAGACTTATGCTGCCCACTCAGTTCAGGTATTGGAAACAGATGAGTTACTTACAATTCAAAAGAAGAAACCATAACAATGGCAGCGTGTAATATTTATACATATTTGACTCCCCCCCCCCCCTTCTACCCCCACCTTCTCCCCGGGGTCACTTGTATGCACCTCAGCTATAACCGCCCGGTGTGATTGCAGACGCCCCAGCATTGGGCCAGAGGACTCATGTATGTTCTTAATCAGGTTGGGTGAAACATCCTTCAGGGTGGAGGATTTAAGGGCGTTCTGCTCTAAAAGTCTCCCCTTTGTGATATTTTGTATACTACGTCTTCAGCAACATTATTTTTGTATTCTCTTGAAAAATACCTGTTATTGGATGAATGTCCCGTGTATTTCCTTGTATTAGACCTGTAAGCTATAGTTTTAGAATATTAATGCTGGTTCTGCTTGTTGCTGCTAATCCTCCTTCCCTATTTTGCCTGTTTCAAAGAGATACTTCATAGATAACCACAGATTCCTCACCCTTTAAATATCCCCAGGCTGGATCTGGAGAACTTCAACAGCGATGCTCCCTCGTGCCAGTAGGTGGCATCGCACAGCTCCTCCTTGATTCCTTGCCACCCTGGAAATGACAGTGTAGCCACATATGTGCACCACCCGCACACTGACTTCTGATGGATACTTCTAACTGCAGATCCCTAATCTTTCAAATATTCCTCAGGAGTCAGACTCGATTTGGAAACTTTTAGAATAATTCTCCTGTGCGCCAACAGGTGGCTTCATGCACATCCATGAAAATCTTGTTACGCTCCAGAAGTGATAAGTGGAGCTGCGTATAAGCTTCACCCATGTGTGCTGACGTCAGTTTCTTTCTGCGCCTTCAGACACTGATCTGGAACTTCTCCCTGCTCTTTACTAGACTTTTTCGAAACCTTTTACCAGTGTGCAAGAGAAGTGTAACCACATAAAAAGAACAGGGTTTAAACCATGCAGGAACTGTTGTAAACAAATGTCTGTGATTGACCCTCACAAAGTCTGTTTGTGATGCCTGGGGCTGGATCATGACTCCGGGGCCTGTGGCAACTGTGCTCATATGAACCTGAAAGCCAGACAGAACCATGTTTTCCAAACACTACAGTGCCAACAAGACTACATGCTGTGACCAGTTGAAAGGAAGGTCCTGTTCCTTCTCCGGATGTTGTTCCAGCTGCATATTATAGTCCCAGTCGAAGTCGTTGGGTAAGTAAAAGAAAAAGCACAAGAAATCCAAGCAGAAATCAGACCCTTCCTGCCACTCTCGATCTTCAGGAAGAGGGTGTCAACGTTCCTGTTGTTCTCGTTCCTGCACTCTATTACAGTAAATTCATAGTTTGGTCACAACACACCCTGAATATTTAGGTCTTTCAGTGATGTCCGAGCAGGCAGAGACGTTCAGTGAGGCCATGCTGTGCATATTTGTCACATTACCGGCTATCTCTGGCACGCTTTCAGGCCCTTAGAATCAATAGGGGCCTCCAGTTGAACTTCCACCAGTTGATCATCCCTCTGCATCATCTGTGCCCCTTCTAACCGCATCTGGTCAGCACCAACTTCATTGCAGACTTTGGTCCTGGCGCCATCCCCATTGATCCTGATGCCAGGTGAGGCTGTACATTCCATAGTGCAATCTGACTCAACTGCATCCACGTTGGTCCACTTTGCCCTTACCACATGGTAGGGCCCAATCTACACCCAGTTTTTTTCATCACAGATTAATACAGCGATATCTGTGATGACAGGGATGACTGTTCTCCAATATGACAAAGAAAACTGGTATAAGAGCTTCAGGATGTCATTGGGCTTGACACTTCACCTGATACTTGCCTTGTGTCCCACATCCCTGGTTCTGTCACAGGAAAAAGCACCTCTTACTCTGTGGTTATGCAATCAGCAGCTGAGATTTTAGAGTTACAACTAATGACCATGAAAGGAAAAAAAAAAACTAATGTACTGATGAAAGACTTGTAACCTGGTCAGGCTCCTTTCAATGAGGCCCTTAGGAATACTCTTTTGGACACTTGCTCAAAGTCTTGTTCACGCCCACCATTTAACAGACAAATTGATCATTGCCATCACCCAGCACCTGGGGACCCTGCCTTCCTTAGTCAACACCTGACGGCAGAGAGTCTTATAGTACAGGTGTCCACCAGCAAAGTTAGTTCCAACACCTTCCCTACCACTCTGCCTGATTCAGATTTCAGTGCTCCCTTTTGGGCTCACCATTGCCTTTCGATATTTATGAAAGTGATGGCAGTGGTCGCAGCACACCTTCGGAGGCCGGGGCGATCACTTTCCCCCCTACCTCGACAACTGGCTCATGACAAGGGCGAACCCCCTAACATTGTGTTCGAGGCATATGAGCTGCAGATTACACACTTTTGCATAGATCGCCATCTGGTGTTGGGCCCGGATGTTTGCAATTTGTTTTTCCTCTTGGAAAGTCTTTGGAAGTCACGAGGTCGGTGACTCCTCCTTTGGATCGTATTACGCATGGGATTCGGCTCCATCCTCAGATTGTTTTTTTCCGCTATCGGGCTCGGATGTAATCTTCGCGCTCCGGTTCCGAACAGCTTCCAGTTCGACGATCCAGGCGCAATCCTCACCCCAATCGCTGTATTGTTTCGATCACGATCTCTTCAATCAACACGCCTTCTCATCGACACAAACCTTCGGTTCCAGTCGTCGATGGCGGCCTTCGGGCCTACCCAGACTCCGGTCCTGGCTCATGGAAAGAACTCCATTTAAAAAGTGCCCTCGATGTGGGTCCAAATTTCCCCACACCGATCTTCACGAGGTATGCAATCTCTGCCTCTCCCCTGAACACGAGGCTCGAGACTGTCCGGCCTGTAAGTCTTTCCGATCCAAAAAGACTATTCGGGACCGAAGAGCCAGAAGAAACATGGCACACTCCTCGACGTCCATTCCAGTCGACATCTTCGGAGACGACATCGACGATCCGGAACATCATCGCACTGAAGAGAACCTCGTCAGCGCTTCTGAGGCCGAAGAGTCAGATGTGGAGGACATCACTCCGGCGCAGAGGGTCGTGAGTACCAATCTACCCCCTCCCACACCCGCGCCAACACCCAAAAAGGCTTCGGTCACGCCTTGGCCTCCGAGCCTAGGCAAGACCAGAGACACTGCTTCACACACCCCACCTTCGGGCCCGGTGAAGAAGCCAAGTAAGCCTTCCGGCGGCTCGGGCTCGAGCCAGCCTACCAGCGGTGCCGAGAAACACACTTCGGCACCGAAAAAGAAACCGGCCTCCACCTCGACACCGAGCTCCGCACCGAAGCCCTCGGGGTCGAAACCCAGCTCTTCGGCACCGTCGCCATCTTTGGTGCCGACCAAACCACACAAGGCCACCGGCACCGACACTTCCAAGCCGAAGCCCATCTCGGCGCCGACCAATAGACCGGAGGGTCCCAAGCCGGGTTCTAAACATCAAACCGGCACGGAAAAACCTAAAAAGTCATCGGCCCGACGCCTTCTGCGCCAACGGACCAAATTACCTCACCAGAGCTATTTACACTGGATCCCTTGCAAAAAACTCTCACCAAGGATCCAAAAACTGGACATTTGACATTCTCTACCAAAAAGAGACATTTGGAGAAGCCTGCTCTGCCTCCATCTCCAAAGAGGAAGGACTCTGCTACCTCTCTGTTCAGAATACCTTCCCCTACCCCTCCACCTCCTCCTCCTCCTCCTCCTTCCCCACCTCCACCCCCTCCGCCCTCTCCACCCCCACCTCATCGTTCTCCTACCCCTACAGGATCTCCAGATCCATGGGACGATTACAATATACCAGATATCCCCAACGTCCCACAAGACGATATTTACCCTTCTAGACCATCTCCACCAGAAGATTCCATCTTCTGCAAAGGGCAGCACATTATCACGGGGTGGACATGCATAATGACCCTGTGGAGGAAGATTTCCTCCTAGACACATTTGATACTTCACATGGGTCCACCTCCATATTGGCATCCAAGTGCAGCCTGTGTAGGCTGCAAACCCATTCGCACAGCAATGAATGAATGTATTGCCAATTTCCAAAATATGTCTTTGTTATTCTTTTATTGTTGAATTTTACCAACTCGACTTTCTTTTGTGCCAAAAAGGTCCGTTAAAGCTTCACACAAAATAGTTGTGCCCATCCAAGCCTCTCACCACTTTGCGATAAGACATTCAATTCATGAATCACAGCTACAATCTCAATGTTCCCAATGCATTTCGGGCTTTTTTTGGCGCCCTTCGTCAGGGGAAACTGTGAAAAAAATATAAAACCCATATTCATTTTCAAACATGTTTTCACTCGAAAACGCTTAAAACAATGCATCCTGTAACCTACCAACATTGCTCATTATAAATGTTAGATGAACACCCTCTGTACTGGAAAAAATATATAATATCGCTGTATGAAATACCTTTAGAAAATAATTAATTTTGTGCAATGAACTCTCTTCTCCTCTCCTCTTTAGAACCTACCCTATGTTAACCGCTATGCTAAATCCCCACTGAGCATCTGTGAGTCATGGTGACATTAAACTGATATTTTAAACACATACTATCCCTCTCCCTACAGGTC
The DNA here is from genome assembly GCF_964204655.1 of Triturus cristatus. Classification (NCBI taxonomy): domain Eukaryota; kingdom Metazoa; phylum Chordata; class Amphibia; order Caudata; family Salamandridae; genus Triturus; species Triturus cristatus. Next base: position 358,910,766 of record NC_140586.1, on the reverse strand, counting down.
AAAAATACTGAATTCCTAATTCCCAGTGAACCCATCCCATGCTTAGAACCTGATTATATTTCCCAAACATTTCCATTTACCTGTGGATCTGCGCGCGCTGTGTCTGCTGTTCTCCGTTTCTCATTTAACTGATCAGAAAGCCAACCTCTGATTACGCGCGTTATTGCCACCTCCATATTGCCCATGCTCAAAGGGGTGGTAAAGCATGCGGCAGAAGTTTTTAAAGACCCAGTTAGAGCCAGGGTCCTTAACCCACGTATTGAAAAGAAATACAAACCTGCTCCCTCAGATCCCTCTTACATCAGAGGACCAGCGCCACTAGATTCCTTAGTGGTATCTACGGCACGTAAAAGGGCAAATTCACAAGCGTCAGGTGATGCACCTCCACCTGACAAGGAGTCAAAACTGCTAGATGCATCAGGCAAACGCACAGCATCCCAGGCCGCCAACATATGGCGTATAGCAAACACTCAGGCACTGCTGGCCAGATATGACAGGGCTCATTATGACGAATTGGAAAGCATAATGCACCATCTCCCTGAAAAATATAAAGGTTGGGCCAACGAGTTAATTCAAGAGGGTAAAACAATCACAAACACCTCCATACGTTGTGCCCTAGATGCAGCAGACAGCCTCGAGGGCCATCAACACCAGCGTCCTTCTCCGTCGCCATGCTTAGTTAAGGGTATCTGGGTTTAAACCAGAAGTACAAGCCTCCATCCTTAACCATCCCTTTGACCAGGAACATCTATTTGGGCCAAAGGTGGATGAGGCCTTAGAAAAGATGAAAAAAAGACACGGATACCGCAAAATACATGGGGGCCTTACAGTCTCACCCGCCCAGATGCTCCTTTCGCCGCTCCTCCTTTCGGAGTGCAACCAGAGGCTACTCCTCAGACACAGCGTCCACATCATACAAATCCCCTACTCAGACCACCTTTACAAAAGGTTACCAAAGAGGCGGCTACAGGGGTAACAACAACAAGGGCAGAGGCAAAACAAACAACGCCCGTTCTGCCACACCTCCTACCCAATGACTCCCGACCCCCCCCCCCCCCCCGCTACCCACAGACCATTCCACTCCGGTCGGGGGCAGACTCCAAAATTTCCTTCATGTCTGGGAGACCATCACCTCAGACAAATGGGTGACCCAAATAATTCGGTCAGGCTACTGCCTGGAACTAACATCTACCCTCCCAAACATTCCACCCAGGCAATGCCCAATGTCACAAGAACATTTTAACATTACTAAAGCAGGAGGTAATCTCCCTCCTACAAAAACAGGCAATAGAACACGTTCCTGTCAATCAACAAAATATGGGGGTCTACTCCCTATATTTTCTAATACCAAAAAGGGACGAGACTCTACAACCTATTCTAGATCTCCGGCCCTTAAACACATACATACACTCAGACCATTTTCACATGGTAACGCTTCAGCAGGTACTTCCGCTCCTCTCCCAGAACGACTTTCTCACCACACTGGACTTTAAAGACGCATACTTCCACATTCCAGTACACCATGCTCACAGAAAGTACCTCAGATTTGTAGTGGACGGACAACACTACCAATTCAAAGTGCTCCCGTTCGGAGTCACAACAGCACCACGGGTATTCACCAAGTGCCTAGCGGTGGTGGCGGCACACCTGAGAAGACAGCACATTCACGTCTTCCCATACTTGGACGATTGGCTGATAAAAGCCATTTCATACAATCAGTGTGTACACCACACCGCCACCACAATCCAACTACTTCACCAACTAGACTTCACGGTGAACCACCAAAAGTCCAAGCTACAACCATCCCACATTAAACAATACCTCGGTGCCACCATAGACACCTCAAAAGCAATAGCCTACCCCAATCCGGCCAGGATTGCAAGCATTCAGGCATTGCAACAAAAATTCATACCTCAACACTCCCTTCCACGAGTGTTCATGCAACTAATAGGGATGATGGCCTCTTGCATTTTCATAGTGCCCTACGCAAGACTCCAGATGCGTCCTCTCCAAGAGTGCTTAGCGCGCCAATGGAACCACGACCAAGGTCAACTGACAGACCTGGTGTTGGTAGACGGTCGAACTCCCTCACACTAATCCTAGTAGCTCCAACGTGGGCCAGACAACCGTGGTACACCACGCTGCTGGAACTCTCTGTAGTACCAAACCAAAAACTACACCTCTCACCATGCCTCCTAACCCAGAACCATGGAGAGATCAGACATCCGGACCCAGCTCAGCTCAACCTTGCGATCTGGCTCCTGAAAGCCTAGCATTTGGGTACCTAAATCTTCCCCCTGACTGTATGAACGTCATCAGAGAAGCTAGGCGCCCTACCACTAGAGCGTGCTACACTGCCAAGTGGAAAAGATTTGTTGTTTATTGCCATAACAACACCATCAATCGTCTGGACGTGTCTATCCAACACATCATAGGCTACTTACTCCACCTACAGAGGTGTAATCTAGCCTATACGTCCATTCGACTACACCTCGCAGCAATTGCAGCTTACTTACAAAACAGGCAGCACCTATCACTTTTCAGAGTACCTGCCATTAAAGCCTTCATGGAAGGCCTGAAAAGAATAATTCCCCCTAGAGTACCACCCTCACCTGTGTGGAACTTAAATATCGTTCTCACAAGGCTGATGGGGCCTCCCTTCGAACCCTTGCATAAATGCGAACTACAATTCCTAACATGGAAAACAGCTTTCCTTGTAGCCATCACTTCCCTTAGAAGGGTCAGTGAGATACAAGCACTTGCCACAAGAACCTTTTCTTCAAATGCACCATAACAAGGTTGTTCTCCGTACCAACCCAAAATTTCTACCTAAAGTCATTTCCCCTTTTCACCTAAACCAATCTGTAGAACTACCAGTATTTTTCTTGAAACCTCAGACCGTTGCAGAAAGGGCTCTGCACACGCTAGATGTCAAACGAGCCTTACTCTACTACATCGAGAGAACACAATCTTTCCAAAAGACCAAACAACTGTTTCTCTTTCTCTCCACCACACAAGGGCAACCCCATCTCAAAATCAGGGATAGCTAGGTGGATTGTAAAATGCATCCAGATTTGCTACCACAAAGCAAAACGAACACTATCCGTTCCCCCTAATGCCCATTCTACACGAAAGATAGGGTCTTGCATGGCATTTCTAGGGAACATCCCATTAGATGATATCTGCAAAGCAGCTGCATGGTCAACACCGCACACATTCACCAAACACTATTGTGTAGATGTGCAAACTAAGCAACAAGCTAGTGTGGGCCATGCTGTACTTAAAACACTATTTCAAACCACTGCAACAGATACGGGTGGTCGCCGCTAAGGTTGGGAACTGCTATATAGTCTGTGCAAAAGTGTGTAATCTGCAGCTCATATGCCTCTAATGGAATATGCTACTTACCAGTATCCATCTGTTCTTGGCATGCAGAGCTGCAGATCTACACACGCCCACCCGCCTCCCCGGCTACCTGTATCTGTTCCAATTTATCTTATTTAGATACACACATGGGTTTCTTCACTGTTACTACTACGTTCCATCTTTCCCTGCTGGCGAAAAACAATCTGAGGATGGAGCCGAAGCCCATGCGCAATACGATCCAAAGGAGGAGTCACCGACTTCGTGACTTCCAAAGACTTACCAAGAGGAAAAACAAACTGCAAACATCCGGGCCCAACACCAGATGGCGATCTCTGCAGAAGTGTGTAGATCTGCAGCTCTACATGCCAAGAACAGATGCATACTGGTAAGTAGCATATTCCTTAAGTACACTATCACCCTGCCAAAACCACACCTGACTCCTTCGCAGACTCCATTTCATCTGCACAATTCTGGTTAAGGTACTGTTTCGTGCCAATCCCCTGGATCCAAGAGTTCAGGCCATTTGGACTTTGATCCCAGTGTTTGTCTCAGTCCTAGATCTCAGTATGGATGACTTTGAGGCTCTTGGGGTTGTTGGCCTGTTGCATCTTGCTAGCTGAACAGGTCAAATCGTACATATGGGCTCTCCAGTGAGACCTTAACATCGGGGAAATCTGATTGTATCCAGATTTCAGAGGAGACTGCGGAATGGTCTGCAGTGGTGGCCACTGGACCGCAAGTGAGTTGGTGGGAGGCACCTCTCCATACCCCACCCAAAGCTGACAGTGGTCACGGATGCATCACTACTGGGTTGGGGAGGCCATCTGGGAGAAGTCGAGATCAGAGGCCTCTGGTCTCCAGCAGAAACTCGACTTCACCGCAATTTGTTGGGGTTGACGGGGATTCATTGAAGGCCGTACTACCCACCATCAAAGGAATATTATTGCATGTGCTGACTGACAACCCCACTTCTATGTAGTACTGCAACAAGCAGGGCAAGTAGTGGTACTGGGTCTGTACCAGGAGGCCTGGCTGAACTGCCAAGGGATTCCTCTGGTGGTGAGCCACGTGGCGGAATCTTTAAAGGCTAGAGTTGGCAAACTCAGACGCAAATGCCTAGCTGATCACAAATGGCTGCTGCATCCAGGAGTGGCAAAGGATGTCTTCCAGCTATGGGGCGAACCTTTGCTCAACCTTTTTGCCACTGCCAAGAACACATAATCCCTGCACTTTTGCATTCTGGCGTATTCAAAGCAGCTCTCTCTCAAAAACGCCTTCTGTACAGAGTGGAGCTCAGGGCTCCTATATGCCTTCCTGCTACTGCTTCTCCTGCCCTGCGTTCTTAAGATAAGGAACGACGCGACCCAAGCAATCCTAGTGGCACTTGATTAGGCCAAAGTGTGGGATCTGGAACTCCTGGGAATAAGCATCTGTCTGCCAATTAAGACAGCACTTTTACAGTATCTTCTTTTGCAGCAGCAGGGCAGGCTATACACCTGGGCCTGCACAATTTCCATCTCAATGCTTGGAGATTAAGCAGCAAAAGGTGACCTCATTGAACCGTTCCCCTGAGGTCATTAATGTCATCTTGACCTCGAGGTGTCCTTCTACCAAATCAGTGTACGCCAGTCTTTAGGACAGCTTTTACAGTATCTTCTTTTGCAGCAGCAGGGCAGGCTAAACACCTGGGCCTGCACAATTTCCATCTCAATGCTTGGAGATTAAGCAGCAAAAGGTGACCTCATTGAACCGTTCCCCTTAGGTCATTAATGTCATCTTGACCTCGAGGTGTCCTTCTACCAAATCAGTGTACGCCAGTCTTTAGGACAACTTTTCGGACTGTTGCGGCACCCAACGAAGTAGTCCACTACAGGCAAAGTTGTCTGAAGTTTTATTGTTTCTGCTGTCCGTAGTCCAGCAAGAACCTACTTTGGACTCTGTTAAGGAATACTTATCACATTTTTTGGCCTATTTGCGGTTGCCAAATCAGTATTTATTTATCAAATATGAAGAGGTTTGAAACATTTGTTTCCACCAAAACCCTTTGTGATGCCTCAGTTGGACTTGAAGTTAACTCACATTTTTTGCACCATTTTGAGTTCCTGCGGAGTTGTCCCTTAAGACTTCTGACCTTGAAGTCAGACTTATTCATCGCCATATCAGCGGCTAGACGTATGAGTAAGTTTCAAGCTCTTTACGTGAATCCACTGTATACCTTCTTCCCAGATAAGTTGTTTTTGAGGGCCCGGGCTTCATTGCTACAGAAAGTTGTTATTCGTTTTCCTGTTAAGTAGGCTATCACCTGTCTGGCATTCTTTGCTTCTCCTTGCTTTTCTAAGGAGAGACTTCATCGTTTGGACCCAAAAAAGTAATTCAGATTCTATATTGTTCGTACCAAGGACCATTGAGTGGACGTTCAGCTCTTCGTGGGGTTTTCTGGTGCAAAGAGGGGAAAGCCAGTGCTAAAACAGACCATCCCTTGCTGCATTGCCCTCTGCATAAAGACCTACTATGCACAGGCTAAACAACAACCTCCAAAAGTCTTGCAGGCTCATTCTACCAAGGCCAAAGCTGCTACCACTGCCTTGGCACACAAATTTCCTGTCCTGGATATTCAACAGGTGGCTGTGTGGACATCGCTACATACGTTCACAAAGCTCTACAGTCTTCACTATTAGGTTCATCAAAAGGGGTATTTTGCCCACTTGGTCCTGCAGGACTTTATTTTATGTCTGAACCAGTTCACAGATCCACTGACTTGGAAGTTACTTGTTTGGCATCTATTCTCAAGGTGAGGAATCTGTCGTTAGGGGTATCCATCTAAACAAGTTACTTACCTTCAGTAACTCTTTATTCTTTACTTTTTATTTTTGCTGAGTTTTATATAGTGCGAACTTGACCCGAATCGGGTATCAGAACACCTTACATAGCACCATGCATTACATGAGGACACATTCATTTTTGTTAGGCACGGGGAGATTAAGTGATTTGACCAGAATCACAGGATGTTCAGCGTCATTGTCAAGACTCGAACCCAGTTCCCCAGAATCGAGGTCGACTGCCCTAGCCGTCAGGCCAACTCCTCTCCAGCTGTTAACTTTTTTCACTTGACCTGCTCCGGATATCAGTTTTCGAAGCCTGGGCTGCCTGGCCTTCAGGACAGGTCGCCTTTAGGGGTCCAGCTTCTGCCATACCGACTGTAGAGAATTAAGAGGTGTAGAGGGTAATGGAATAGACACCCTTCAAGAGATGCTCTCAGTGCTACTCTGTGACCCTGGGCTGATCTCAATGCCCTCTGTAATCTGTGCCTCTCCCCAGAGCATAACAATACCAGCTATCACTGGTGTTCAGGCTTCAGGAGCAAGAAGACCCTTAGTCAGGGGAGAGACTGGTGCTGGGCACACAACAAAATGTGCCTCTTGTCGTCGGAACTGCTGGACATCTTTGGTGAAACAAATCCGCCCAGCACAGAAGAGGAACAATATCACTAGACGTCTGCATACTGGATGATCAACTCAGTCCAGAAATCATTCTTGGGCTGGAAGAGGAGGAAGTCAAAAAGGAGGAAGTGGCATCGACGCCAAGATGTTGAAGCCAACCACTCAGTCGAAGCCAAAGATGCCATCAACGGGTCAAAATTACCATCTGCTCAGAGTCCATCTATGGCAGACAACAACGAGAGGCCCATCATTGAGAAGCTCCACCAGGAGCTTGATGACAGGCAGTGATGTATCATCATTAAGCCCTGCACTGTTGATATTTCTGCCACTGCAAAGACTTTGCCTAAGAAGTGGAGAGACTCTTTTGAGGAGACACTACACCCAGACACCCCTCTACAGCTTGCGCCTACCAAATGGACACAGGACAAGGTTGCTAGCACTTCATCCCCTCCTTTTCCTCCTCCATCCACACCACCTCCACCTATTCGTCCTGCCACTTTCCCTCATGGGTCACTGGAATCTTACCTCACTCTAGTAACCCTAGTTCCTACTCTCCACTTCTCTGCAGAGGATTATGAGGCACACTTCTACCCTCATCCCACAGAAGATCCTTGGGAGGGCTATGTGGTGGGACACATGAGGGCACTCCAGTGGTGCCTCCGCAGGCAGTGGTTTCAACACAACGGGGATCTCAGGGAGGTTGTTAGAATCTCCAGAGACACTGCAGCGGAGCTGTTATGGTGGAGTGTTTCAGATAACCTGTCAAGGAAAGCCGTTTCAACCTCCTTCTCCAGTGTTCGCAGTGATAACAGATGCCTCCACTCTAGGGTGGGGAGCTCATCTGGGGGATCTGGAGGTCAAGGACCTTTGGTCTCCAGAGGAAAGATTGCTTCACATCAATCTTCTAATATTGCGGGCGATACTTTTGGCTCTCAAGGCCTTTCTTCCCTCCCTTCACGGTCGGTCAGTTCAGGTCCCGACAAACAACACTACCGCGATGTGGTACATAAACAAACAGGGAGGAGTAGGGACCTATTGTCTCTACAGAGAGGCTCTGCGACTCTGGTCCTGGGCTTAGGACCATCAGATTTACGTGATTGCGAATCATCTGGATGGAGAGCTGAATGTGCGTGCGGACAGTCTGTCAGCAGTACTCGGCTGATCATGAGTGGTGGCTCCTTCCGGAGGTGGTCCATTACATTTTCGGGATGTGGGGGTTTCCTCGGATGGACCGGTTTGCCGCTCACGAGAACGTGCACTGTCCGTCGTTCTGCAGTCTTTAGTATCTGATGCGGGGAGCGTTGGGGGACGCTTTTCAGCTAGACTGGGACTCTCAGCTTCTTTGCTCGTTTCCTCCCATACCCTTGATTCCTCGAGTTCCTCTAGCTAAAGCCAAAGAAGAACTAGCTCTGGTGGAATGAGCTTGAATACCTTCAAGAGGCTCCTCCTTGGCTAAGGCTTAGCAGATCTTGATGCAGAGGTGAAGCCATCTGGACAGTGTACTCTTGTTGTGACAGCCTTTCCCCTTCATCTTGCCCACATATCCAATGAAGAGCTGGTCGTCCAACCTGAAGTTCTTAGTCCTGTCCAGGTAGAATCTGTCTGCCCTGTTAGGGTCCAGGCGGTGAAGTCTCTCCTCCTCCTTGGAAGGCAGAGGAGGATAGAAAGGGGGTAAAGTGATAGATTGTCCTAGGTTGAAGGGAGTGACCACATTAGGCAGAAAAGCAGCTCTGGTCCAAAGAACCATCTTGAGGTAAAAGGAGGCTTAGAGCTAAGGGCCTGCAGCTCACTAACCCTCCTGGCAGAAGTAATTGCAATCATAAAAACTGTCTTAAAACTAGAAATCTCAATGGACAACTATGCAGGGGTTCAAAGGGAGACCTCCATCAAGAAAGTAATGACTAAATTCAAATCTCACTGAGGCATGATGAAGGGAGTGGGAGGAAACCTGTTAGACCCTCAATGAATCTCATGGCTATGGGAGATTTAAACAAAGAGGGTTGGTCTGGTCAGAAAAGAGAAGCCGACAAGGCAGATAAGTAGCCCTTGACCATTGCTACTGCACAACCCTGTTGTGCTAGGGAAAGAGAGAAACTGAGAATATCAGACAAATGGGCTTGTAAAGGATCAATTGATCACTCTCCACACCATTTTACAAACCTAGCCCACCTACTAGAGTAGACAGATTTAGTGGAGTGTCTTCTGGCCGATAAAATAACATCCACCACATCAAGAAGGGAGATAGAAAGTGTTCAGGCTGCCCGTTCAATCTCCAGGCATGAAGGTGCAGGCTCTGGAGGTAGGGGTGTAGAATCTGCCCCTGCGACTGCGAGAGGAGATCTGTCCTGAGAGGGAAACTGAGCGGAGGGTGCAATGAGAGGTAAAGGACGTGTGTGTACCACACCCCTTTTTGGCCTGTCCGGGAGATCAATATACCTTGGGCCCGGTCTTGGCGAATCTTCCTGTTCCTGCTTGGGAGTAGGTGTGAAGCACCTCCACCAATAGCATGCTTTGTTTTTGACCCGTAAGAGCACAGGGCTCCCAAGGCTGGCGGTACTGTGTTGGGCAAGTCGGAGGCGTAGCATTACGGACTTGAGTGCCTTACCATGTATTCTGTCATTAAGTCATGCCGGAGGGGGGTGGGGGTTGAGGGTGGTGGGTGGGGTGAGGGATGTAACGTGGGGTTGCTGTTTTACTTTAGTTTAGTTGATTCTATTGCACGGCAGAATCTCCTGAGTGGAGACTCCGAGACCTACGGGTATATGAGCTGCCTACATATGGACACTGCATGGTGGACTTTCACGGATTACCACACAAGGTTTGCTGGGGAGGCACTGAATTACTTAGTATATTGTGGAGTCATAGTAAGGATGTTGGTGCAAAGGGACTTGTATGTAGGTATGTTCCGGGCAAGCGTGGGAAGTTGATTGCACTGTATTTGAGTGATTTTCATGCCAATACACATATTTTCAAAAAAAAGAGCACAGGGCTCCCACCTCAGTGGGTCTGAAACATGTCTGGAAGTGGCAGGCTGGTGCAGACCAGTCAGCTACACACTAGAGAGTCAGTCGTTTTTCATGAGGCATCTGAGTGCATTTCGTAAAAATATCCAGCACTGGCATCAGTGTGGGTTTATTATGCTGAGAAGTTTGATACTAGAATTCAGTAAAACCATCTTTGAGCTTTGGAGTTCGTAATGACAACCTCCCAGCCCATGTCCTCAATATGGCTTCACTGCACTTACAATGTCTGAGAATGGACTCGGACACTGTAGGGACATACTGCTCATGCAGCTATGTCCTCACCTGTGGTATAATGCACCCTGCCTCAGTGCTGTAAGGCCTGCTTGAGGGGTGCGACTGACCTATGCCACAGGCAGTGTTTTGTAGGCATGACACACATGGATGTGTGCCATGTCAACTCTTCAGTTTTAGCTGCAGTCCCACAGTCTGCAATGGCAGTTTTGTGTGTTTGGTGAGGGGTCTCTGAGTGGCACAATAAATGCTGTAGCCCTTAGAGGCCCTCTTTAGTCACAAAGCCCTTGGTACCACTGGTACCTTTTTTCAAGGGGCTTATTTGTGGGACAAGTGTGTGCCAATTGTGGAAACAAAGGTGCAGTTTTGGGAAAGTACACAGGCACTGGGAACCTGATTAGCAGGGACCCGGTGCACTCTCAGTCAAAGTGTATCAGAATCGTGCCAAAAATGGGTGGGTAACCATGCAAAAAGGGACACTTTACTACAAGGGGACATCTGCATGAGCAGATATGCCCCTGTGATGCCTTGCTCCATTGCTAGTCATTGCAAGTGTTCAGGAAGCTATTTTGAGGACATGTACATCACGAGTTACCCAGCTACATTATGGCTTCACTGAAAGTACTGGTATCAAAGACCTTGTCTTAATAAATCTGTACTGATGTCAGTATCAGATTTATCAGGAAATGCACTCAGAGGGCACCTTTATAGGTGCCCCCTGTAGCCCTACCAGTCTAAATATGTTGGCTGACTGGTATCTTCCAGCCTGCCACCACAGACTGTTTTCTGACTCCCTGCAAGGGAGAGCCCGCGCTGTAAGATTTCAAAACCAATGCCTGCTCTGCAGAAGGTGTTCTCACCTCCTGCAACAGGATGGCTAGCAATTTAGGATATCAAGGCCAGAGGCTTCAAAGCCTCTGCCACCTTTGGCATGTAACCCCAGCTTCCCCCAGACATGGGAAATGCCATCCCTACCCTGGGGCCCATTTGGCACCCAAGCAGGCAGGAAATTAGTTATTCAGTATTCGTGGTTCACCCACAATCTAGCCACACCTCTAAGGTGGGTTACCTGAAGTGAACCGCCAGAGAAAGGTTTCACCATCTTGTTTTTGGGGAAATAGGGACTTCTGGGTCAGGATTATTCCCACTCCTCATAGGAAGTCTTCAAACAGGGGGTGAAGTCACCCCAGCGGTAGGTAGCCTATTGGCTACTACCTCGTACTCCCCTAAATTGAGTATTTAGGGGTCCCCCCTGACACCAGGTCCTCAGGTTCTTCTTCCTGGGAATGGAAATTGGTCATAGAAGAGACAACACCGCAAGAACCAAGGACCTGCACAGAAACTAGCACCGAAGACTCGTCCTGCAGCTGTTCATCCTCCCCAACACTTGAACGACTACCCAGCACTTCGCCAACCAGTGATCACCTCCCTTGGGGTGGAGCCATCCCCCTGCCTCTGGAGGCACCGATCGCATCTGTTCGGTTCACTGTGTTGCTGGCCTTCGGGCCCAACGAAGGAGCATCACTTCAGGAGGAGGTCTTTGTGGCTGTGGGAGCTCTGCCCTGTCTCTCAGCCGAGTTTCAAGACACTATGCCCTCAAGGAGCTCCCATGTGCCAATATCCTGAGTACCGGGGCACTTGCACCAGCCAAGGCTAGTTTCGCTTCCAGCCTGGACACCACTGCCTTGGAAGACTTCCTGCACGTCAAGGGACATCAGGACAGACCAGACCCACGGCCTGAGTGGCTCTGCTGCTGTTTCTCCTTCCTCTGTAGATCTACTAAAATTGTGAGAGCCTTGAACACCAGTGGACAGCCAGCCAAGCACCTGTGCACCCAAGCTCCACAGCCTGGGTCCACGATGTCTGACTGCGTCCTTTTGGCCTAAGGGTCCCCACACCTGAGCTCCCCTTTGGGGTCACCCAGACTTGCCCCTGAGACACTCCTTACAGCCCGTGTTTCAATTTGCATTGACTTGAACGGTGTGGCTCTCAAGTCTACCATCTTGACCAGCACCTCTGCACCCAGACACCCCAGGGCAGGTAAAACTAATCTGCTGGTGGTACTGTGGGCCTTGGCTGGCTTGCTCGTTAAATCTCAAATGGCACCTCTAAGCTCCACTTCCAAGTACCTGTTTGCCATCTGTCTTTTTCTCCAATAGGATAACATTGTAGCGTTCGAGGCTCATGCCTCATAACCGTTGTTTGAGTATTTTTCTACTTTCTTCTAAAATCGATATCTCCAATTGTACCCAAGGTACTATAAAGATCTTGGTGTCTAATAATCTAAAGTATTTTTATAAATTGATCTCGGATTTCTTATTGAATGTGTGAACCAGTCAGTAGACTGTGTGTGTGCAACAAATGCTTAATACTCCTCTCTAATAAGCCTAAGATGCTCGACCACACTACCAAAAAGTACTTGGGATTATTAAAGTAAGCCCTGTAAACCAAGAGGGGTCATCTAGACTTTTTGCATGGTGTGCCACTAGATTGGCACCACCACAAGAAATGCCAGCTTCCTACAATCATGTCTCAGTGAGACTTTAATCTGGTCTTAACTTTTCTAATGTGCGCTTCCTTTGAGCCATTGCACAATTGTCCTCTCAAGCTCCTTACCATCAAGATGTCCTTCCTGATGGCAATAACATTTTCCTGGAAGGTCATTGAGGTTCAGGCTTTGTCATCCAAACCTCCGTCTCACATCTACCCAGACAAGCTGGTTCTTCGCACTAGAGCTTCCTTTCTGCTGAAAGATGTCAATCCCTTTCATGCAGGACAGTCCATCACCCTACCTACTCTTTATGCTCCTCCACATCCCTCAAAGGAAGAGTAGTGACTTCACCATCTGAACCCAAAGTGAGCGGCGGCGTTCTACCTTGATCGCACAAAGGAGTTCCGGGTGGACGGAGTGGAGAAGGGACAGGCTGTGCAGAAGGGGGCCATCTCCCAATGCATCATGCTCTGTATTAAAATCTGCTACGCAATGGCGAATAAGCAACTCCAGAGGGCTTACGTGCTCAATCCACCAGAGCTAGGGCTGCCATCTCTACGTTTGCACATGGAGTTCCGGTCCTGGACATCTGGCAGGCAGCAACGTTAGGAGTCTCTTCACATGTTTACCAAGCACTACTGCCTGGACACTCCGGTCCATAGGGATGGACATTTTGCCTGTTTGGTCCTGCAGGACTTCTTAGTATGAAATTGTTTCCTAGACCTACCTCTGGGAAGGTACTGTTTGGGTATCTATACTAAAGTAATGAATCTGTGGCTAGAAAAATCTATCAGATGGACAAGTTACTTACTTTTGTTAATGCCTTATCTGGTAGATGCAATCTTGCCACAGATTCCTTATTGACCCAGCCATCCTCCCCACTTGGTGAACGGACAGGGCTGTTCCCCTTTCAGGGCCCTTTGTTTTCCACTCCAAGATCAATTCCTGGCTCCTGGCATGGAAATTCACGCAAAAAACACTGACGCCAGAGAACTGAGATGGTGCCTATGTAGGCACCGCTCACGTCCCTTCCGGCGCTGAGGACACCACGCAGGGCCCACAATGCCACCTACTGGAGCGCATAGATACTGCTCATAAAAAATTTCTGGATCCAGTCTGACACCTGGGGATAATTCTAAAGTAAGGAATCTTCTTCTAGATAGTGTCTCTACCAGATAAGGCATTACTGGAGGTAAGTAACATGTCCTTCTCCAACACTGAATCACATATATATGCGCAAGTCAAAAGTCTGAATCTCGCATCGATTGCCAACATTGTTGAATGCCTGTTAGATGTCCTCTGTGTTTAGGTGGTGTTTTCCATACCCATATTTCTTGATAATGATATCTATCCTATTCCTCTCATGTTTGCCCCACCATTTTTCTCTTCAGGCGTTTGAGAGATAAAGGTGAGGATGATAAGATGCCACCGATCCGAAAACGTCAGCGAGGTCTACTCCTTAGATTGCAGCAAGAACAGGTAAAGTGCCCTTTAACTGGCATAGAAGGTCACTGGGAAAGTTTGGTAGAAAACCAACACTTGTGTGTCTTCCTGAGGCTAGAGCTTGAAGTGCCAAGAGACCTTGCTCCCTGGTTCTTGTATTCCATTTTTGGTCATTTGCGTATTTTAACTTTGTAGATTTTTTTTATTTTTTTATTATTGTTTTTTAACAAAAGTTATGCAATACAAAGCAAACGACATAACGTTACAGTGGTGTTAAACAGCCATATACATATCAGAAATGCGAAACACATGCACTTTGTCAAATCAACTACATAATGATATACGAGCTGCCCAATGTAAGCAGGGAGACCACAACCAATTTATTTCGACGTTTATTCCGGCGCTACTAGTCCAAACCAGCAAACTGGGAGGGCGCCTCTCCCACACGCAATCATTATCTACCACGAACCCCAGTAAGACCTTACAATTACATAGCTCAGTCAGGGGGATCCCCAGGCACCATGACAACATCAGCGCAGACGACTGGGACAGAGTCAGTAGATTGCATCCGGGACCAATCCAGAAACGGCTCCCAAATATCCCTGGGCCTAGATGCAGGCGGCATAAGCTCCCAGAACACTGCCAATTGGGATTGGCCATATGTGACTTCTCTCAGCCATTCTTTAATAGTGGGTTTCCTACGCTTCCCCCAACCAATAGCTATCTGTCTTTTAGCAAATAACAAAAGCAGTGCATGTAGCCTACGCTTTCTAATGTGAGTGTGTTTAACAAATCCCAACAAGCCCAATATCGGAGATGAGGGCACCTGGATGTCCAGGATCTGATTAATGATTTCGAAAACATTTGTCCAGTACACAGCAATGTCCGGACATGCCCAAGCCATGTGGAGGAACGAGGCAGCAGGCGCCCGCAGCGCCAGCAGCAGTCATTGTCCCTTAATCCCATCCTCTGTAAGCCAATGGGCGTCCTATAGTAGCGGTGTAAAAATTTTAAATGAATTAGTCAGAGTATGTAATTGGGTGAGAGCTCAGTCATTTGGGCACAGCAATAGGCCCATTCAATGTCCGACAAAGGTGTGGGTAGTTCGGCGTCCCATTTAGTGCGAGCTCCGGAGGCGGCCGCGGGGGCATCAGTCTGCATGCGTGTGTACAGCCGGCTGATCAATTTGCGTGGTGATGGCGTAGTCAGCAGATTCTCCAGGGCATTTAACATTGGTGGCTGGGAGGGGAAGCTTGCGTGCAATTCACGGCAAGCCGCTCGAAGTTTGTGGTGCAAAACTATTTCCCCGAAGGGTACCCTCTCACCTTCCACAGCTTTCGGGTAGTCCCTGAATAACCCCCTGGGTATAGCTCTGCAAAGGTGTGGAGTTTCATCGCCTGTGCAATTTTGTTATTGATCTCGTCTCGCACATTAAGCAGGAGCGGGTTCTGCGCAACTGGGATCGAGGGAGCGTATAATATTGGTATGTTTGCTCTTCTACGCAGTCCCTCCCATGCCCATCTGAGCGTTTCAGTAGTATCCAACCCATCTATGGGGCGTTTGCGTCTCTGATATACTGCCACACGCAACGGCGCAACTGCATCTTCCTCGACTGAAACATGCGGCTGAAAAGGTGTCTGGTGGACCCAATACTGTAAGAATTGCGCCTACGCACAAAGTGCATATAACGTCCTATCTGGGGCACCAAGCCCACCCTGCCTAGTCGGTAATGTCAACAAGTCCCACGACACCCTAGCCTGACCTCCCGCCCACACCAACGAGATCAGCAACGACCGCAGCGTATTGAAGAATGACTGAGTGAGTATAAGTGGCAGTTACACGAATAGATATAAAAATTTAGGCAGGATAACCATTTTGGTCAGTGACACTCTGCCAGACAGCGACAATGGGAGCCCTCTCCACAATGCCACTTTGTCTTCCAACCAACTCACAGCCCTGCCAAAGTTTGGGTTCCAAAGCTCTTGCATATCGCGGCTAATCCAGATACCTAAATATTTCACTGTCATTCTCCCACTGCAACGGAAATTCCGAGGTGACCGCCCTGGTGTTATCTGTGAGGGGAAAAAGCACCGACTTATTCCAGTTGATAGATAAACCGGACAGGCCACCAAATTTGATAAATTCCCTCAGTACCACATCCAGGTTTCGCTCCGGGTTCAAGATGTACAGTGTGACGTCGTCTGCGTAAAGCGATATGAGCAAACTGCGAGCGCTAAAGCCGATGTGATGTTGTTCAATCCGCGCAGCTAGAGGCTCCATCGCTATTGCGAATAATAATGGGGACAGCGGGCACCCCTGTCGTGTGCCACGTGTGATTGGAAGAGGGTCCGAAATAAGATCATTTACACGCACCCGGGCCGATGGTCTAGTGTACAACAGATTTATCCACCGGAGGAACAGCGGGCCAAACCCCATCCTATCCAGGATTCTAAATAAGTAAGGCCATTCGGGTGTGTCGAACGCCTTAGTGGCATCCAAAAAGGCCAACGCCGCCTGCACATCCGGATGGAGGTAGTGTATTACTGAAAATACCGTACGAAGGTTATGGGAGGTGGATCTGCTGGGAATAAAACCTGATTGATCCGGCAAAGCAATCATGGGAAGCATAGGCTGCAGCCTATTAGCTATCAATTTAGCCAGTATTTTAGCATCTACATTTATAAGTGATAATGGCCTGTATGAGTCCAGCTCATTGTCAGGTTTGCCCGGCTTCAATAAAGTGATTATAAGGGCTTCACTCATAGATGGAGGCAGTATCCCTGTTTCGTGTGCTTCCTCATAAACTGCTAAGAGTCTGGCAGCAAGTTCCTCCACATATGTTTTGTAGAATGCTGCAGTTAGCCCGTCCGAGCCCGGTGCCTTGTCCAGGGGCAAGCTCGTAATGACACTAGTCACGTCTTCTATTGTAAATGGCAAGTGCATGTATTCCCTGTGTCTGTCATTAAACCACGCCAGGGCCACGGAATCTAGGAATTCCTACATGCCCCCTGGGCATTCTACGAGCTTAGCTTTATATAACTGCGTATGAAACGAGGAGAACGCCTCCAAGATGGCAGGGGAATCTCTTATCTTGTTGCCATATGCGCTGGTAAGTTCGGTAATAAAGGCCGTGGCCCACCGGGCTCTAAGCAAGCCCGCGAGCGTGCGCCCTGGTCTGTCCCCCTCGCCATATCTGCGTGCTTCAGCATATTTCCCTCAGAATTTTATTTCTCTGTGCGCTTCCTCTTCGTATTCTAACCGTTTGCCTTTTAGATCTGCAAGCAGGGTAACGTCTCCACGGCTTTGTATGCGGGTCTCCAACTCTTTTATCTGGGACTCAATATTGCCCAAGGTGGTTCTTATAGCCTTTAAGACTCCCGCCTGTCTGGAGATACATTTTCCCCTGATAACCACCTTAAAAGTCTCCCAAAGGACAGCCTCCGTGCCCACAGACCCAACGTTCAACGCAAAGTACTCAGATATGTCCATGCGTATTTCTTCCTTAAATGACTCGTCCAGGAGTTCCCTTGGGGGAAGCCTCCAGGTGAATTCCCCTTGTGTAGTATTGGGAAGGGATAACGTCAGAAGACAAGGGGAGTGGTCTGAGACTGTTCTCGCCAGGTGCCTGACCCTGATTACCCAACTGGCAATATCTCTTGACAATAACCAATAGTCTAGTCGAGACCAAGCGTGGCGGTGCTCCGAGAAGCAGGTACCCTCCCTAAGCAAAGGATTACGTAATCGCCAAATGTCCACCATGTCTCCTTCCTCAAGCAGGGCATTTAGGACCTTACTGGCCTCAGTGTGGTGCGTCCTAGCCGTGCCTTGTCTGTCCAGATCATCATGAAGTATGGCATTGAAGTCCCTGCCCCAGAGTACCGTGGTGCAGCCCGTGGCCCTGACTTTTGCCCAAACTTCCTGGAAGAACTCTGGCGAATCGACATTTGGTCCATACAGCGCCACCAATGTGAGTAGCGTGCCTCCCAAGTATCCCATGAGTATAATGTAACGACCATCAGAGTCTGTGTAGACCTCAAGCTCCCTCCAGTCTAACCCACGTTTGATAAGAACTGCCACCCCTCTAGCATATTTAGAGTATACTGAGGTGTATGAGGACCCCCACCTTTTGTGTCTGAGCTTCGCAGACGTTGGGGTACTGAGATGAGTCTCCTGCAGCAGGCATATGTAAATGTTGTGTCTTGCAAGATAGGCATGTACCGTGCGGCACTTCCTACCGTCATTAAGGCCGCGTATGTTCCAGGTCAGACAATTAATGGTAGTCTCGTGCATTGTATGTCAGTCAAATATGTTTCATCAGGGCGCCCCCCCCGTAAAATTGAGTGTTTCGCAGTTTCGCATGTCGTACCCACCGTGTCGAGGCCACACACCACCAATCCAAACGAACTTAAACCCCACCCCCACATCAACCCCCCAACTAGGTTGAAGCAAAACCCCCACCCCCTTGAAAAACATCCAATAGAAAACACACGGGAAACTTCCCATGGGGACGAGTGAGTGCCAAGCGGTAACCCCTACCTTCGAAGGGTGGCCAAGAGACTGCAAGGGATGGACTTTGCATTGTGACTCAGCAGGAACATCTCAATAGCTCAAATATAATTATCTCATCCCACCTTCACTTGCGGTTACAATAAAAAATAACCCTCCTATAATCTGCAGTGCGGCCAGAGTGCGTGTGCGATGCTATAACAGAGTCACATTCAATCAAATCCAAATGTTATGCCTTCAATGAGTTCAAAACGAACTGTATAGATGAAAATTAGAAAAACAACAATGTTCAAAGCAATCCAGAGACTACGTGACGTTCCCACCTCACAGGCCAACAACAAAACCCCCCCCAGCATGGACATAGTCTAGACAGTAGAGCCAAGGGTGAGCTACATCACACAGTTCAGTCATTGTCACTTAGCTGGTTTTCAGTAGCACCGCTGGGTCGGGGGCTGGATTTTTTCGACTTCCCTCCCACAAGCTTGGCAAACTTCAGGGCGGACTTGGCGTCGGTGAGAAAGTGAGCGGAGCCCTCGTGAGACACTTTCAGTTTGGCAGGGTAGAGCAGGGAGTAGGGGATCTGCGATTGCAGGAGAAGCCGCTTCGCCGGCAGGAATTCCCGTCTGGCCGCCTGGACCGCCGGTGTGAAATCCGGGTAGAAGGCCACTTGGTTCCCTTGATATTGTATGGACCCCATCGTGCGAGCCTGGCGCAGTATAGCATCCCGATCCAGGTAGTTTAAGATCCTTACCAATATGGGTCGCGACCGTGCCCCCACTGGTGGCCGAGGCCCTAGAGTGCGGTGTGCCCTTTCCACCGCAAACTGAGGTGATAAGTGCGTCGCAAACAAGTCCCGCAAAAGATCAGAGATGTACACTTCCATCTTAGTGATCGCTGTGGTCTCCGGAACCCCCGTGACGCGTACGTTGTTGCGCCGCGATCTGGCCTCCAAATCCTCGTTCTTTGCCCTGATCACCCCTAGGAGTCTATCCATTTGCGACAGCTGGTCTTTGGTCTCTACCTGAAAGTCATGGAAATCTGACTGTTTATTCTCAAGGACATCCAATCGGTGCTCATGTACTCCCACCTGAGACTTCACCGATTCCATCTGGGACGTCGGCTTGTCCAGCTTCGTGTCTATAGTGCGCAGGCTAGAGCGCATTTCTAGCATGAGGGATCGCATGTCTTCACCATGCTCTTCTTTCCGACCCTCCATTGCTCTCCCAGAGGCCGTGTCCGCATCTGGTTCCAGTTGTCTAGTCGACTTGCGCTGCTCAAAGGTGAGCCTGGGCTGCTTGGCGTCCTGCTTACCCATGGCGCACGGCGGTCCAGGTGCCCTCCGGCCGCAGCGGGGCTATGGCTCCCCCTCTTGCACCACAGATTCCGCAATATATGCTTTGGCAGCACTACCTTCTGAGAAGTTTGGCAGGAAGTAGGGTCAATCCAGCTCGGTGGGCCTGTGACGTCCACGTTACACCCCTCCACGCGCTCCAACTAGATCTAGCGATAGAGCCCAGACAGGTAAGGACAGGGTGCCGCTATTTACCAACAAGATTGCGCAGGTGACAGCCAGTGGCCGGAGAAGCCGTGGGTCCTCACCGCGCGCATCAGCGGGAGTCCTCCATGCCGCCCCCGATGAGGAGACGTCCGACCTGCCACGACGGGTATCCTCCCACAGCAGGATCGCCACCTCCAACAGTGCCTGGCAAGCCGCAACTCAGAGGCAGTGACGCCTCGCACCGGAGCCCCCCCGCAGCAGCTCACCTCGTGGTTATGGATCGCAGCTCCCCTGTCTCAGCCAGTTTGTCCAGCTCGGCCCCTCAAATGGCGGCCTCGGCAGCAGGGTCACCCTCGCGCCCCGCCGCTCCAGACAACGCCCGTGTCGGAGAAATTGGCGATGTTCCTCGGCAGCAGGTATCAAGGCTTCCGACGTGCACCCGGGCCAGGAAGGCTGCCCCTCTGTGCGTCCGCGTTGTTTCCGCACTCAGGCCCGAGCACAGACCTTGGCCTCAGTTGCTCGCGTCGGCCGTGTCTGGGCTCCACAGCACACCACATGCGTGCCACCTACCACTTCACGGGGCTAGTATTGCTACTCTGGAGCGTCGATCTTGCCGAATCCTCCACCGCTGCATGCCGCAGGTGTTCCGACGTCAGGCGATCAGCTGAAACGCAAGTCCAGATCCATTTTATGCATGGATCGCTGAACGGATTTGGTCACGCCCAGCGGAGCTCTCTCAAGGAGCAGCCATTCCGCAGCCCGGCAAGCCACGCCCCCCAACTTTGTACATTAAGTATTTTCTTCTCCAGATCCAGAAGGAAAGTTGGACCTACATTCCTTGTAGGTTAAAGGAGGGATATTGGGGCAAATGATAGTAATAAAGAAGGGGCTGTATTAATACATTAGCAACAGGGAATGTGTGCTTTTGGGGTTTACATGGAAGGGTTGATGTCATCATGTGGTGTGCGTGGTTTTGTCTTGTACATGATCATAGCATTTTCCTAAGTGGCAATCTTACATCTTGGTCATGACGTTATCTTCATGCTAAAGAAGATTTAAAGATTATGGAACTTTTGACTAACATGGCTCAGAATGATTTTCCAATGGTGAGGTTTTCTGGTTATGGTGTG
The DNA here is from genome assembly GCF_964204655.1 of Triturus cristatus. Lineage (NCBI taxonomy): Eukaryota > Metazoa > Chordata > Amphibia > Caudata > Salamandridae > Triturus > Triturus cristatus. The sequence continues at coordinate 358,889,638 of NC_140586.1, read as the reverse complement.
GAACATGTAGACCTTGAGTGGGGGACTCTTTGTCCTAGTAGCCAACAGCAGATTAATCATAGTCTTCTTTTCCAACAGGCTGAAATTAAGCGGCTCCAGGATGCTAGCAAGGCAGCTAGAAAGGAGAGACAACTGATTCTCAAACAGCAGGAAGAGATAGAGCGTATCCGTCAAACTACCATGAAACTGCAGGAAAAGCTCAAGTCTGCTGGAGAGGACAAGCAGGTATGGGCTATTGCATACAGAGTATGCTTAGAACTACTGTGCAATGCCTGATAATCACCAAGCAAGTCTCTTCACACTGCACTTTGAAGTAACACCACAGTGGATTTGCTTACCAAGGAGTTCCGTGTCACAGAACATGAGAAGAAGGAACCGATTCTTAGCTAAGTCAAGGCATTTAATGATTTGATCAAGAGGAACTAGCTACAGGGCAGGAGCAAACCTAGTTAGTGTTGGCTAACCCTGAAGTAGCACATTCCAGGCTCTGAACAAACCATGCACTTTGAACAAACCATGCACTTTGAACCGATCAACATTAGCTAACTAAGCCCTAATAGACCCAAGGGTATGAGTTAAACTTGAATGTAGCAGATATGAGCTATAGCACAGGCCAGGGTAAGAGTTACACAAAGATCCTGCTGTAAATCAAGATGTAAACCTGGATGTGCACACTACGGGGCCTGAGTCAGTAAAAAAGAAACACATTGTAGGGCACAAGATGACCAAGAAGTAACCAAATCACAGGGTGGTTACCAACCAGGGAGTAACATATTAGTGTTTTTACTGTGTAAGAAGTAACACATCTTATGGCCTAAGTTAATAAATGGGATGGATAGTATTGCAGAGTACATTTAACTTAAGAGCTGAGGCTTTATCCTTTAGCTGGTGTTTGGCTGTTTAGGGAGTTCGTGTGTCTAAGCCTTAATTTTTTCCCACAGTAAACATCCAGGCCAAACTTGTCTTTTTTTCTCTACATATTGGGATTAGAACGGTAACCGAGACCATGGATTTAGCTGCAGAGAACTGGAAAAAAAAGCCAAAATCTGGCAAAGTGTTTTTTGGGGGGAGGTTGTAATGGGATAAGGTGTTTTGGAAGAAAGTGTATGGTTTTTCCCCTCGAAAAAATTTGCATCAACAGAAGATTTGCTATGCTGAGATCATACTCTTTCCAGCTAACAGGAAAAGACAGAGTTAGCAAAAATAACCACAGTTTTTGCCATTTTGTAAGTGGTATCCAATAATTCATATTTTTGCAGCTTATATCCACTTGAATTTGTTGGGGAAAAAGAGGTATGAAACCCCTAGATGAACCTGGAAAGCATTACATTTCTGAAAAGTAGACAAAATTCATTCATCTTAGTTCGGCATGTTTCAGCCTGTGATATGCTCCCAAGTGTCAGTAGACTTTCTTCAGGACCCAGAGATATGTTGAATTCCTACGATTTGTGGTTGATATTTCCAGCTTTTGGCTAGTGCAATCAGTCAAACAACATGAAGCATGAACGCAAACATACAGACCATAATGGACCTTTTCCTCTTTATGGTCTATGTCTTAACATTTAGTTAGGCATCATTAGGCAGTGAGGGTAGGCGATCCCTGTAGTCACACATTAATCAAGGAACATCGTCTGTAATTTTACATACTTGGCTCCACTCACGCCTTGCATGTTAGGCGTGTTGGGAGCAGAATAGGTAAAATTACGGACAATGAGGAAAACGTTGAGTACAGTTATATGGGTAACAAAAATAACATACTGTTACAACAATCAGACTTTTCCGATCGCAGCGATATATAGCATTTGTTAGTTGTCCAAAAACATGTGATACCTAGAGCCAGTGGCAGCTGACATGGCTCGTGGGTGGTGTGGTAGGCGCGGGTGAGGGGGGATTCAGGGGGTGGGTCACATGCCAGGTGGGGAGGGCAGGCGGCGAGGGGTCGCGCATGGTGTGAACATTAGAAAAACATTCAAAAAATAAACTTACCTTGCTGGCGTGTCCCGCATCTCTGCTCCTGCTCTCCTCCTGGAACTCAAGGAACAGGAAGCAGGCCCTACTGACCAATAATAACGCTGCAATGCAGTGTTGTGATTGATAAGCACCCAGGCTCCCTGACCAATCACAACATTGCAGTGCAGCGTTGTGAGTGATCTGAGCATCCTGGTTGGACATTCAGCCAGGGAATGGGGGCCTGGGCATGTTCTCCATGTAGGTTGTATTGCAGCCTGCATGGAGAACGGGTAATGTGCACTTGACAGGTTTGGGCGGCCCGAGAGGGGTAACCAAACAGTCATTGCTTTCTTAGGAGTGGGCAAACCACTCCTCCTTTGCTCCGAGAGCAGAGCAGAAGCCTGCCCACCCGCCCGTAAAAGAAACACAAAATGATAATAACTCAGTTATTATTTTATATTTCTTTTCGTTTGCACTGCTCAAAAGTTGCGGGGTGACACTCCTCCGCCATAGCGAAGGAGCCGCCACTGCCTAGAGCCATGAACCAAGCTGTAGCTTATAATTGTTTTTCATTGTGTAATGAACTTGCTTCAATTGATCTGATAGACTGCTAGCTGCAGATTCCTTATCTTTGAATTTCCCAGGCATCAGGCTGGATCTGGAAACTTTTGCTGAGCAATACACCTTGCCCGCGCTATCGGGTGGCTCAATTCGGCTCCGCATGATGTCGTCGGTAGCGTTGGTTATGACGTTGCAGTGCCTATATAGGCGCCACCCAGGCGCGCAGACGTCATTTCTTTTCTTTCCGTGCCAGTTAAACGTTGATCGGGGAAAAGCTACCCCTCTGTTGTTTTTTTGGCAGATTTTTGTTGATTTCACAATTTTTTTCCAACTTCGTGTGCAAGGGTTGTCTTTGAGGAAGACGGGTATCAAGCCGTGCGATGCCTGCCACTGCATGATGATAGTCACTGATCCCCACCTCGTCTGTATCTGGTGTTTCGAACGCGACCATGATTCAAAGTCGTGCTCGTACTGCTGGGCCATGGCTCCGAAGACCTTGAGGGAGTAGGCAATGAAGGTCCTCACGGCCCGGCAGTCGACACCGTTGAACGAGGCTCCGTGGAGCTCCCGGTCACGATTTAAGAAGAGGTGGTAACGAGACCGCTCTGAGAGCCCTAAGTCCTCTTCTTCTTTCCACTCCAGACACTCTGGGAAGAGACATAAAAAAAAGAAGTCCGAACTGACTTCATTCTCACCTTGGCTGTCGTCAGTGGACGAGAGAGTTAAGGAGCACCGATGGTCTGGCCACAGTTCTGCAGAGCCGGAGCCTGGGTCGACTTTGCGCCTCTTTCCCTTTCCGGGAGCCGGAGCGACCCCAACTCAAAGAATTTCATGAGGCCATGTGCCGCATATTTGAGCGGGCCGACACCGCTAGTGAGTCCTCTGGCCCCGCGGAATCGGAAGGGGCCCTATCGGGTTGAACGCTGTTGGCTCCGGCCACGGCGCCTAGGAGACCTCATGGATCTGATCTTGGATCCGGGTCGTCGCCGGTCATGCCAACGCGACTTCCTCCGGTGTCAGACCCGAAGTCGGTGACTGCGGCGCGGTCGGTGCCCATCGGCAGTGCCAGCCCCATCCTCATCCCAGATGACACGGAGCCGGACCGACCTCGCTCGACGCCGGACCCGGCGCCGATTGAACCCAGAGGTTCTAAGTTGTCGCCTGAGCACTTTGAAGATGTGCTAGGCTCATGAGACCCTCGAAACACCAGGATGACTCTGCGGAGCATTTGGACTGGTATGGGGAACTTCTCCAGATACTGGCATGCTCTCTCCACCAACAGAGGAGGGGGCATCCTATGCCATGTTGGTATAACGGGCAGCTGAGGTCCTTGGACTAGGACTGCCCTCAGTGCTGGTCAGGACTAAGCTCCTGTCCGAAGTGCTTCAACCTGGGGTTTCGACTTCAAACCCCTATTGCCCTTTAATGAGGCAATTACAGACGTCTTTCTAGGCAACCCTAGCACATGGGCTCCTGTGAATAGGATGCTTGCATGCGCTAGATCCCAGCACCGGATGAACTGAAGTTATCCAGTATTCGGGTATCGTTCATAGATTCACATGCCTGAATCATTCCCCATCGCCGAGGCGGGAGTCCAACGGTAAATAAAAAAGTAGTGCCAAAAGTGTTAGCAGTAGTAGGCCCAAAGAAAAGGCCTAAGGCCTAGATCTTAGCAGCCTATCTACCTCATTATGCAAAAAGAACCAAAGAATTGGTACCAACCAATCAGACATCAGCACCCTTCTGGAACCCTCTCAGCAGAGCCAGTTCTCCTCAGATTTTCACCGCACGTCATGTGGAAGGGAGTCTCCCTGAGTGCCACTCAGTTTTTTCAACTTTCTTCATCATGTCTGACAAGAAGGCCTTGTTGAAGTCCTGCAGAACCTGCGCCAGGAAGAGAGTCCATGTTGATGACCAACATGTGGACTGCATCTACTGCCTCTACCCCAAACATCAGTCAAAAGATTGCAAAATTTGCCGCACCTTCCCTACAAAGACTCTTAGGGATAGGGAGGCGAGAGTGCTATTGTGGCTTAAATCCTCTTCGGCTGAGGAGGATGACAGAGCCTCTACTTCTAGCAAGAGAGCTAAGTCGCATGGCAGCTCTTCCAGTGAGGGGAAGAAACGCCATAAATCTTCCCACTCTCCTTCTGGCTCTTCTCAGAGGACTCCCATCATTTCCTCTGAATCAGCGCACTCTCCTCAGGACTCTGCTCTCAAGGACTTTAAGAAAACAAACAGTGAGTAAAAGCCTTTCAAAATCTCTGGCTTTCCCTCCTTCGTCAACGATTTCCGTCACTTCTTCTGCTCCTTCATTGACGGAAACTATCTCGACAACGTCTATTACCTCTCCTATTCTGTCGATGAGGATTACTATCCTGTCAAAGAAGCCCGTCGTCGAGGGATCATCGACGAAGTCCTCGTCGACGAAGCCAGCGTCGAAATCCATATGGACGACGATGCCGTCGACGAAGCCTTCATCGTCGACGAGAGAAGTGTTGACGAAATTACAGTCCACCCCGTCGACGAGCGTCCCGTCGATGACGATCCGTCGACGAAAAGCCTGACGACGTCGAGCCCGTCGACGACGACCCCGTCGACGACGATAACTAAAAGCCTGTTGACAACGAAGGTTATCAACTGAGAGCCCATCGACGACAATGCCAGGAGATTTGCCTGTTCCGTCTGCGACACCTGCGATGGCGCCCTCTCATTCCACTCCCATTTCTTCCAGAAGTTTTCAACTTAAAACTTTTCAAAGGCAGGACTATAGTGATATATCACCGCTTACTCCCTCACATCTCCTGGAAACATATGTGCAGGATGAGGATGATGACTGAGGATGACTAGGACGAAGGGCCCTTTGGAATTGGTCGCCATCCTTCCGAATTGCAAATCAAATGTCAAGATGACGATTTTGAGGAGGAGGACAATTATCAAGAACATTATTATCAGGAGGATATTGTCGTCCCGCATCATAAGCCTTACTATAAGCCACCTCGTCAGAGCGAGATGTCCCATCTGCCTCCAACTCTGATTCAAGACCTGCAAGCCATGCTTGCAGATTATAGACAGCGTTTTCCCCCGCAGCCAGTCAGTCCGCAGGTTCCACCACCTGCGCCGCTTCCGGATCCTTTGCCCTCGCCTGATGCTCCTGTTCCAACGCCTCAACTTCCTGATCCTCCACATGACCCGCGTCAGGGTCAAGATTCATCCTCTGAGGAGGAATTTGAAGAGGGTGAACTACCAGATCCAGCAGATCCTTGGGATTCCTATATAATCCCTATGCCTTCGACACCCACCCCTCTACCATCTGATTCGCCCCCAGAGGATTTCATAATCTAATGCAGCGGGCTGCGGCCAGGTTTCCCTTGCCGGTTATGAACCACAGAAAGGACCGTCCCTAGTTGTGTCTTAAGAGATGCCCATTTTAGTGGGGGCAAATCACAAAAATTGACGGACTGGCATCACGCACCACCAGGTGTCATGCTTCATCATCTGCCAGTCCTCGCCCTCTAAAAACCGCATTTGATAGAGGGCGGGCATACACCGGGGAGGAGGCTGGACGCATGCAGCACTAGGTTTTCTAGCAGGGAGTACGCCTTGAACTAATGTGGCCACAAGGATTTCCCCCCTACCCCTCCCATGGGGCAAATAGGTTTTTCCAATAGGGTTTCTCTAAACAGGTGGCAGCTGGCTATAGGCCTACGCCCCCAGTGGTAAGATTGGAGCCCAATATTTAAGGTCCTGACGAATGTCACGTTCCCAAGTGGACAATACAGGCAGAAACATGTTGACCCCCTATTAACAATCACTGATTCACAGCGGCGACGGGATGATAAGGTCCCCACTCACCGCACTTAAATATTTTAATCCCACATAGTAACCCCATAGAATAAAAATTGTTCAGGTATACTATGATGGTTTTTAAATTCACTCACTCCTTTTTTTGTTTGGGCCCCCACTTAGTCTAGAAGTGCATCCCTGTCTTCAGGTGTATGCCCGCCCTCTATCAAACGCGGTTTTTAGAGGGCGAGGACTGGCAGATGATGAAGCATGACACCTGGTGGTGTGTGATGCCAGTCCGTCAATTTTTGTGATTTGCCCCCACTAAATTGGGCATCTCTTAAGACACAACTAGGGACGGTCCTTTCTGTGGTTCATAGCTTTGGTTGGAGGCTGACCGTTCTCTAGTGCCCTAACGCCTCTAGTTCCCTCCCCGGGCCAGACCCTGGGTGTAACTGTGGTTCTTCACTTGCCGGTTACCATTGAACAGTCCAACTGTTTTCTCCATGATTTTAAGGAGGAGTCAAGGAAGGTCACGAGAGCTGTCTTCATCATCGACTACATCTGGAAAGAAGGGGTCAAAATTATGTGCCAGCGGTGCTTCCGCGGATAGACCAGAAATACCGTGCTCCGGCCAATAGTCCATCCTATCTCACTGGCCATCCTCGGCCAGATTCGGTCATCTCACAGGCAGCCCAACAAAAATCAAAAAATCCGGCAGCACCTATTACTACACCGCCGGACAAGGAGGGGCGTCGTCTGGATTTAATTGGCAGAAAAAAAAAATCCACAATGGCAACTGCCTCCATCAGAGCAGCTAACTCGCTAGCGATAATAGGGCGTTATGACCACCAAATGTGGTCAGAAATGGCTAGCTTTATTGAGCTCATTCCGGAGGACAAGAGACAAGACGCTCAGAAAATTTTATTAGAGGGTGAGCGCGCAGCGTCAGACTATCAACTGCGCATTGGATATTGTTAATACCAATTTTCGCCAGCTGGCTGGTGCAGCTTTACTCAGACGCCAGGGTTGGCTTAAGGCCACCACTTTCAGACCAGAAGTCCAGACAAAGATATTGGATATGGCCTATGATGGCGAATCGTTGATTGGAAAACTTATAGATGACGCACTCCAAGCAATAAAGACGGATACCGATACCGCAAGATCCTTGGGTTCCTTGCAGTACAAGCGCGGTACCTTCAGAAGTGCAAGAGGACGTGGTTTTTCTTCCAGAGGAGGGTATCAAACCCAGCAGAATAGGTACCAGCCTCAATATAGACAATCTTATCAGTCGTCATACAGACAATCCAAAACGTCTGGTTTCTCTCGTCAAGGCGGACGAAAAAGGTTGCAAAACGAAGGACGAGACACCACAAGGAAGCAGTAATCTCTGCAGGGCGTCTTCCACTCCCCTTCCCCTCCCTGTGGGTGCGAAAATTTCAGCTTTTGTGGACAAGTGGCAGGAAATTACATGGGACCAATGGGTTCTGGACCTGGTAAACAACGGTCATACCTTGGAGTTTGTCACCAAGCCACCCACCACACCACCCAAGGGACCCCCTCCCCCTCGTCTTCACTTATTTTTCAAAGAAGCTTTAACGATGCTCCTCAAGAATGCAATCGAGAAGGTTCCCGCACCTAAAAAGGGGACGGGTTTCTATTCCCTCTTTTTTTCTCATCAAAAAGAAATCCGGGGAGTGGCGTCCGATCTTAGACCTACGCAACCTGAACAGATTCCTCAAGAAGCAGGGATTTCGCATGGTCACACTGGCAAAAATTCTAGGTTGTCTCAACAAAGGAGATTTTCTGGCTGCTCTGGATATGGAAGACGCTTACTTTCACATCCCAATACATCCGAAGCATCGCAAGTATCTTTGCTTCACCGTGGCTGGCGCCCATTATCAGTTGCTGTGACAACGTCTCTTCGTCTGTTCCACTCTCTGGGGCTTACTGTGAACAGGAGCAAATCTCAGTACGCCCAATGCAGGTCCTTCCATTTCTCGGAGCTCTGCTGGATACTGTCCGCTGCAGGGCATTCTTATCTCACGAACGGCAGGTTCGTCTTCAAAAGCTGGCAATCCTGATTTCCAGAAGAAAGTCAGTTTCTGTCCGCATCACTCCTAGGTATGTGTTCTTCTGCAATACACCTCGTCCCTTTGGCACGACTTCGGATGAGACCCCTGCAGGAGTTACACCTTCAGTGGCAACAGGCTGTGGGTTCCTTCGACGACAACCTCGGAGTCACACCATGCATGAAAAGCGCTCTACGTTGGTGGTTCCAGATACCCAACCTAGCAGAAGGACACAGGAGGTTCCAGAATTTGCCTCACTACGGATGCCTCTATGGAAGGATGGGGAGGTCATCTCCAAGATTTACAGATATAGAGGAAGTGGTCTCCAGAGTACAAGAACAAGCAAATCAACAGCCTGGAATTGCGAGCAATTTTCCTGTCTCTGCAAGCTTTCCTTCCAAGGATTGCAGGTTCTTCGGTACTGGTTCGGACTGACAATACCACCAGCATATTTTACGTGAACAAGCAAGGAGGGACAAGATCAGCAACTCTATCCAGAGAGGCTCAGGAGTTGTGACAATGGGTCACACTCCACAACATAACCCTCAGAGCAGAACATGTCAGAGGTCTCTGCAATACATTAGCGGACACGCTCAGCAGGTCCCGATCGGACTGCCACGAATGGGAACAAGAGCAGGCTCAAGTGCTCAGGGTATTCAGAGCTTGGGGCACGCCGGCACTGGATTTGTTCGCAGCAAGAGAAAACAAGAAATGCCGTTACTACGCCAGCAGATAGCCTCAACAGGGGTCAAGGGGGAATGCCCTGTCCATGCGATGGTCAGGGATCTGTGCTTACGCTATTCCCCCGATACCTCTAATCCTGAGAATCATACGCAAGATGAAGTTGGAGGGCTGCCGTCTCATCCTGATTGCACCCAGATGGCCACACCAGTACTGGTTTCAAGAGCTTCTGCTATTATCCCAAGTCCAGCCGATCCGTCTTCTTCCGACGCCCACAATACTGTCGAGGAACAGAGGTCAGGTACTCCACCCGGACCCTCAGTCCCTACATTTATACTCATGGCTCCTGATTTCTTAGAATTCAAGGACCTGGACATCCCTCAAGACTGTCGGGACATATTGACAAAATCACGAGCTCACAGCATGATAAAAACTTACCGTCTAAAATGGAGACGTTTTCGCTGCTGGTGCGAAGCTGACCACGTTCACCTGGTGGAAGCTCCTGCGGAACAGATCCTCCCTTATTTGTTACATCTGGCAAGATCTGGGCTCTCTTTCTCTTCAGTCAAAGTCCATTTAGCCGCACTTTCCAGATTCAGAATGGGTGCTCATCGTCCTTCTCTATGTTCATCCTCTTTAATTAAGCAGTTCATGAAAGGACTTTTCCGGGAGTTTCCTCCGGTCAGGCTTCCTCCACCGGAGTGGGAACTCAACACGGTCTTAATGCAATTAATGAAACATCCATTTGAGCCTATCCACAAGGCTGAACTCAAATTCCTTACCTGGAAGGTTGCCTTACTTCTGGCTCTAACGTCAGCTAGAAGGGTGAGTGAAATTCAGGCTTTCACTGTAAAGGAACCATTTCTACACTTCACTCAAGACTACGTGCACCTCCGGACTAATCCGACATTCATCCCTAAAGTACCGTCACAGTTCCATCTTAATGAATCTGTAAAATTAAAGACTTCTACTCCAGTGGAACGAGCCTTACATTCTCTTGATATCAAGAGATGTCTCAAATTCTATCTTCAAAAGACAAAGAACCTTAGGAAGTCTGACGAGTTGTTCGTGGCTTATGGCCAAGCAACTCTGGGGAATGCAGTTACAAAATCCACTATTGCCAGATGGATAGCATCAACAATCCATTTCTGCCATGACAAAGCTCACAGGCCATTGTTAAGGAAACCCAAGGCCCACTCCACTAGAACAGTAGCAGCGTCTACAGCATTGTTTGCTGGGGTGACTCTGGAGAATATCTGCCGTGCTGCGACATGGAAGAATGTCCACACGTTTACGAGACATTACTGCCTCAAGACGATCCAGCGGTCGGACAAGCTGTCCTACGACATCTTTTTCTTTGAGGCCGTTTCAGGTACCTTTTATCAAATGTTATATATGTCTATATGTATATGTTCGAGGCATGTGGGCTGCTGAATTCATATCTGTGCATAGATCGCCGCCTAGTGTTGGGTCCGGATGTTTGCACGTTGTTGTCCTGGAAGAGTCTTCGAAGTATCCTGAGATAGGTGACTCCTCCCCTGGACCACAGTGCGCATGGGCATCCTCTCCATCCTTAGATTGTTTTTTTCCGCCATTGGGTTCGGATGTGCTTATCTTAGCTCAAGTTAGGAAAATTTAGTTTAAGGCCAAAAGGCCTTTAGTTTTCGTCGGTACTGTTCCCGCTCGGTATCGACTGCTTTCTTGCTTAGTTTAGAAACTTCTTCCAGTTTTTCGGATCCGTTTAATCCGAACATCGACCTTACATCGACGATGGAATCGAGGACCCCATTCAAACGGTGTCCTGTATGCCACGCCAAATACCCACACATCGACGTCCACCCGGTATGCAACAAATATCTCTCGCCGGATCACGACGAATCGAAATGTATGGCCTGTGCCAGATTCCGATCCAAGAAGACTCTCCGGAATCGACGGGCAGCGAGATTAGAAGCGCAGCAATCGGCACCGGCCCCGGCCAACATCTTCAGCACCGAGGACGAAGATGTTGAAAGCGTGGAAGAAGTAAACTCCAGCCCCGCTTCCGAACACGATTCCCGATCGGAAGACGCCGATGAAGCGCTTTTTCACAGGGAAGAAGCCGTCGATGAGGTAGGAGACTACGATGACGCCTTTGGGGCCGAAGAGGATAGCTCTGGTGAAGAGCCGGGCCTACCCGTCGAAACGGAGGCTATCAAACTGCGTCATTCTAAGGCTCCGGTCAAGGGATCGCCTCCGGGCCTTACCCGAGATCAATCCCAAAGTTCTTCGGCCCCGCCTTCAGGCCCGGCCTTGAACATCCAGCACGAGCCATTATTACCGAAAAAGACTGGTTTCCCTTCAATGAAACCGAAACCAATCGTCGCACCAGTTCCACCGAAACCGAAAGTGAAACTGGCAGTGGTCGGCTCGAAGCCCTCGAAGACCTCCACTCCTTAGACGCCAGCACAGACCATCGGCTCCGAACGCACTAAGAGGGATTTCGGCGCAGAACTTGCTGCAGCGGATGTCGGTACCGACCCGAAAAGGAAGGCCATCGGTCCCACAAAAGCGCCTCGGCCCCCGGCACCAAAGCAGTCGGCACCAACCACCAAAGTCAAAATGGCCGCTCCATCGGAGTCCACTTCGAAGGCAGCGACACGCGTCAAGTCATCGGCTCCGACGACCGCTAATACCTCTCCTCGGATCGATGACCCTGTGGCTCCGAAGCAGTCGACGCCTACCTCTACGGCACCACTCGGCACCAAAGAACCTTCGGCGTTCTCGGTGCGGCAAGTCGCGGCGTCCTTGCAACGCATCAGGGAACGGGCAGCCCTCCGGTCCACGTCCGGCCCCGACCCGAACAAGGCTCCAAAGGCACCCTCGGCACCAACCAACATCACTTTTGGTTTGCCGCCATCCACGGCGCCGAAGATGTTCGAGATCCGAACACGTGTCCGCCAGACAAGGTCCCCATCTACTGGACACTCTCCTACTGAGCCTTCACCGTCACAATTCATCGACGCCGACACTGGCAGACTCATGCTCCGAAAACGGAAGGTCACGCCAGAGCAGGCCTTGCACTCTTACAGAATCCTTCTGAAGCAGAAACTGCCAGCAGAGTCGGAACCGGTTCTATACGAACGCTTGCACACGTCCTATCCGGATCCCCAGTCCTTTTCTCCTACGCCCTCCGACACGGACGCAATGGAGGATTACATGGGTGATGATACCACCTACCCTAGGGATATCGATCCTGAAGAGCAGCAGGACCCAGATCAAGCTTGGGATGACCCTGCAGACCAGGGTGCCGCAACAGATACCCAGGACACGCAGCTTTACGGTGCAAAAACATCTCCCACAGAGGACACTGCTGCCTTCAATGCCCTCATAGAACGTGCTGCCGCCAATCATGGAGTGCAACTCCACTCTGACACAGTTGAGGACGACTTCTTGGTGGACACTTTCGCCTCCTCCGAGAGAACTGTCAAGACTTTGCCCATGTTGAAAGGTGTTCTCAAGCCTGCAAAGGACATTTTCAAGGAAACAACCAGGGCACGGGTGCTAAACCCCAGGATTGAAAAAAAAATACAAACCTGCGCCCGGGGACCCTATGTACATTAGAGGTCAGTTACCTCTGGACTCCATGGTGGTTGCTAACGCTCGCAAACGAGCCCGCTCGCAAACAACAGGTGATGCTCCTCCCCCAGACAAGGAGTCCAAAGTGCTGGAGACCTCAGGCAAGAGATTTGCAGCTCAAGCAGCAAACATCTAGCGCATTGCCAATACACAGGCCCTCCTGGCTCGCTATGATCGTTCACACTACGACACGCTAGAGTCACTACTCCAGCATCTGCCAGACGAATACAAAGAGGCAGCGGAGCTCCTCATCAGAGAGGGACAACTTCTTACCAACGCATCCATTAAGTGCGCACTAGATGCTGCCGACACAGCTGCGAGGGCGATAAACACCAGCGTCATGTTACGACGACACGCTTGGTTAAGAATCTCCGGATTCAAACCAGAGATTCAAAACAACATCCTAAATCAGCCAGTCAACCCCGACTACTTATTCGGCCCAGAAGTTGACACCACCTTAGAAAAAATAAAGAAGGACACTGACACTGCGAAGTCAATGGGGGCTCTGCAAATGCAGACATTTCATAGTGGCTCCTTTCGTCGCCCCGGAAATAGGGAAGCAGCTAGAGGACAGGGGTCACAGCAGCAATACACTAAAGGGGGCACACAGAGTACCTACGATAAAACCAACAGAGGTGGATATCGTGGCTCCAGCACCAAGGGCAGAGGACGCGGTTACGGCAACACCAGGCCCTCACCCAAGAACAAACAGTGACGCCCTCTCCCTTCCCCCCGACCACATAACACCTGTCGGGGGGAGACTCCAGCGGTTCCTGTCCACGTGGAAAACCATCACCACGGACAGGTGGGTCAGGGATATTATCCAGCACGGTTACTGTCTCGAATTAACCTCCACTCCACCCACAATACCGCCAAAGCACCGTCCTATGTCCGCAGAGCACTTAGCATTATTGCAGCAGGAAGTGCTAAGTATGCTGCAAAAAGGTGCAATAGAGGTCGTGCCCGTCAACCAGCAGGGGACAGGGGTGTACTCCCTGTACTTCCTAATCCCAAAAAAGACGCGTCGCTCAGACCTATACTAGACCTGAGACCCCTCAACCACTACATTCTGTCAGAGCATTTTCATATGCTCACCCTACAGCAGGTTCTCCCGCTGCTCAGCCAGGGAGACTTCCTAGCCACACTAGACCTCAAAGATGCGTACTTCCACATACCCATCCACCCGTCACACAGGAAATATCTCAGGTTCACTATTTAGGGACAGCACTATCAATTTAAAGTCCTCCCCTTCGGCGTGACAACAGCACCCAGGGTTTTTACCAAGTGCCTAGCTACAGTGGCTGCACATCTACGGCGACGACACATTCACGTCTACCCTTACCTGGACGACTGGCTTGTTCAGGCAAAGTCAGCCCAGCAATGTGCCAGCCACATGTCCCTCACCATTCACCTTCTTCACAGTCTGGGATTCTCACTAAATTACCCAAAATCACATCTACAACCCGCACACGTACAACAGTACCTGGGCGCGACCATAGACACTCTGGCAGCCACACCTCAGCCAAATTTAGTGAGGATCTACAGCATGCAACTGCTGATCTCAAAGTTCAAACCTCAACACTCCCTTCCTGCGCGAGTGTTCATGCATTTGATAGGCATGATGGCCTCCTGCATTTTCATAGTCCAGCACGCGAGACTACATATGCGCCCGCTTCAGGAGTGCTTAGCACGTCAATGGAATCAGGCTCACGGGCAATTAAAAGACCTAGTGTTGGTGAGCGGTCGGGCATACAACTCTCTGCATTGGTGGAATCCACAAAACCTTTGCAAGGGCCGACCATTCCAAGAGCCTATTCTACAAATAATACTGACAGCGGACGCCTCTCTCCAGGGATGGGGAGCTCATGTACTCAGTTACACAGTGCAGGGACTATGGATAACACAACAAAAGAAGATGCACATCAACGTTCTGGAACTGATGGCAATCTTCCTCGCCATGAAGGCATTCAAAGTACACTTGTGCAACAAAGTCCTGTTTATCCGGACGGACAACATGACTGCCATGTACTACATACAAAAGCAGGGAGGAACACACTCTCCACAGTTGTCTCACCTGGCTCAGAGCATGTGGAAGTGGGCCATTCAGAGGAACATATTCCTCATGGCGGAACACCTCCCCGGCAAGGACAACCAGATGGCGGATCTGCTCAGCAGACACAGCCACCAGATGCACGAGTGGGAGCTACACCCATCAGTACCTCAACCGTACTTCCAACAGTGGGGTCATCCAGAGATAGACCTATTAGCCACAAACGAAAACGCAAAATGCCAAAGCTTTGCCGCCAGGTTCCCACATCCACAATCGCAGGGCAATGCGATATGGATGAACGGGTCCGGCAGATTTGCGTACGCTTTTCCCCCAGCGCCATTAATACCGCTGGTGGCACGCAAACTGCGACAGCACTCACTGACACTTATCCTAGTTGCTCCAACGTGGGCGCGCCAGCCATGGTACACCACCTTTCTGGAACTTTCCGTGGTGCCGCATCAAAGGCTGCGGATAAAACCTGCACTCTTAACGCAGAGCCATGGCGAAATTCAGCACCCAGATCCGCAACAGCTGAACCTGGCTATCTGGCTCCTGAAGTCTTCGAGTTTGGCTACCTAAACCTGCCACCTGACTGTATGGAGATCATCAAGGAGGCCAGAAGACCCACTGCCAGAGCTTGCTATGCAGCTAAATGGAAGAGGTTTGTCATTTACTGCACCCACAATGACATTAACCCGCAAGACGCATCCATTCAAAACATAATCTGTTACCTCTTACACCTATACCGATGCAATCTGGCATACACCTCAATACGTATCCATTTGACCGCAATAGCAGCCTATCTCCAGAACAGGCAGCACCTCTCTTTATTCAGAGTGCCTGCCATCAAAGCTTTCTTGGAGGGACTTAAACGAGTAATTCCCCCAAGACACCCACCAGCACCAGTGTGGAACCTCAACTTGGTCCTCACCAGACTGATGGGTCCACCCTTCGAACCTCTCCACTCATGTGAGATTCAATTCCTCACCTGGAAAGTAGCTTTCCTAGTAGCAATCACTTCGTTAAGAAGAGTTAGTGAACTCCAGGCACTAACCATTCAAGAGCCATTCATACAGGTTCACGCAAACAGGGTCGTACTACGTACCAACCCCAAATTCATGCCTAAAGTAATATCGCAGTTCCACATGAATCAAACTATTGAACTGCCTGTTTTCTTTCAGAATCCACAAAATGTCGCTGAGAGAATGCTCCATACACTAGATGTAAAAAGGGCCCTCATGTACTATATAGACAGAACTAAAGACTTTAGGAAGACAAAACAACTTTTCGTTGCCTTTTCTCCACAACACAAGGGCAACGCCATTTCCAAAGCAGGTATAGCCAGATGGATCGTTAAATGTATTCAAATTTGCTATCAAAGGGCTAAACGCACATTAACGATTCCCCCACGAGCCCACTCAACACGTAAGTTAGGGGCGTCCATGGCTTTCCTGGGAAACATTCCTTTACAGGAAATATGTAGAGCAGCCACATGGTCCACTATACATACATTTACCAAACACTACTGTGTAGATGTACACTCAAAACAGCAGGCAGCTGTAGGACTGGCTGTTCTCAAAACTCTTTTTCAGACTGCTGCAGCTGGCACTGGTAGCCGCCGCTAATAGGAGGTACTGCTATATATTCTATGCACAGATATGAATTCAGCAGCCCACATGCCTCGAACTGAATATGCTACTTACCAGTATGCATCTGTTCTTGGCATGTAGGGCTGCTGACATTCATATCGCCCACCCTCCTCCCCGGCGCCTGTAGCAGCTGCAGCTCTCAGAATTACTGTATAGCATGGTCATCACTTTCTGTATCTACTCCATCACTGCCACAATGGCGAAAAACAATCTAAGGATGGAGAGGATGCCCATGCGCACTGTGGTCCAGGGGGAGGAGTCACCTATCTCAGGATACTTCGAAGACTTTTCCAGGACAACAACGTGCAAACATCCGGGACCCAACACTAGGCGGCGATCTATGCACAGATATGAATGTCAGCAGCCCTACATGCCAAGAACAGATGCATACTGGTAAGTAGCATATTCAATATCTGCTATCATGACAATGGCATTTTCTACGATAATGACATGTTTCGCTTCGAATGTTATTGCACTACATGTTGCTTTTCCCTGTGTAGCTTGCATGTTTTGACTTTTAAGATTGGTTTTTCTTATACCTCTTATTAACGAGTTGTGGATGCAACTGAGAGTGTATCAGCACTAGTCTCCCACCATCCGCAAACGACTGTATACTTGGTATACTACTTGCTATTCTGATTCAGGCATGTGAGTCTATGAAAGATACCCCAATACTGGATAAGAAAACAAGTTACTTACCTGTAACTACAGTTATCCAGTATTGGTATCTTTCATAGATTCTCATGCACCCACCCTCCTTCCCGTAGAGTCAGTTCTCTATGTTTTTTGGGATATTTACTTCCCACTTGTGCTAGGAAAATCTGAGGAGAACTGGCGCTGCTGAGAGGGTTCTAGAAGGGTGCTGATGTCTGATTGGTTGGTACCAATTCTTTGGTTCTTTTTGCATAATGAGGTAGATAGGCTGCTAAGATCTAGGCCTTAGGCCTTTTCTTTGGGCCTACTACTACGACTAACCCTTTTGGCACTGCTTTTTTATTTACCGTGGGACTCCCGCCTCGGCGACGGGGAATGATTCAGGCATGTGAATCTATGAAAGATACCAATACTGGATAACTGTTGTTACAGGTAAGTAACTTGTTTTCTTCCTCAGCCACCATCCCAGACCTAAAAGTTTGGTGGTGCAGGCCTTTGCGTCACCCTTCCACCCCTCCGGATAGGGAATTCAAGAGGCTGGATTGATTTGGGAAGAAGTTGTTTTCTTCCTCCAGCCTGCGATTGCGGTTGGTGAATACCACATGCTTATTGGGCCATTTCTCCCACTTCCTTTGGGAGACGGTTGCACAAGTGCTGCCACAAGTTCCGGAGGAGGCCCGGGCTGTGCTTTCCCAAGCAGTCA